>NC_134588.1:101439485-103839485 GCF_037038515.1 Microtus pennsylvanicus | reverse complement strand
TGGAGGATCACAAGTTCAAGGTCATCTTTAGCTACATAGCAAGTTTGAGGCTAGCCTAAACTATAAGAGACTCTGGACCACAACCACCAACAAAAGGCTTTAGCTGAACTTGGATATTCAGAAATAATGCCAAAGTCAATCATTTTCCCATCATCTCTCCATGCTCTCCACCGAGTCAATGCCCAGATCAACAAGTAGTTGGGCTTTTCCATCAACCGACACTTCATCTACCCAAGACTGATTTCCTCAGACCCTACCTTCCCCCAGGTCACTGCTCCAACCCAGCTGAAGGCAGCTCAGCAGCCTTCGTCACCACACAGCTGTCTTCCAGCGGTCCGCCACCAGCGTTCACAGACCCCACTCCGCTCAGGCATACGCACAGCAGTGCAGAGAGAGGCAACTGTCTAAAAGCCTTGGCGCTAGACTGTGCCTTTTACAGACAGCCTTAGACATGGCAGGAGGTTCTCTACTGTTCTTCTCCATGTCATGTCAAGTGTCTGAGCCCTAGTTTGTTTCCAGCAAGCTGAGTTCTGAGGACATTGGGGAGCAAATCCCACATGTGGGGTGAATCGCCGTATCATTTTGGTTCTTCCCCATCACTTATACCACCAGTATTAGAAACCTTGCTAGAGGCCTAAGGAGCTGAACCAGTCAGTAAAGGGTTTGCCTTGGAACCACAAAGACGTGAGTTTGAGTCCCAGAACCCATACAGGAAAAAAAATCAGGCATGGAGACACAGGCTCAGAATTGCTACACTGGAGACATGGAAACACGAGAGCCCTAGAGCATCTGGCCAAACACCACAGCCTCACTTGACAAGTTCCAGGCCAATGAGAGACCCTGTGACAAAAAATTTAAAAAAGCAGATGGTGCCAAAGGAATGGCATTGAAGACTGCCTCCTCACACACACACACACACACACACACACACACACACACATTTGTACATGAGCATCATGCAAGGCCACACATGTGCATGCACATGCAAAACGAACATGTAGAGAAAAGACTTTAAAGAAAGGCACTGTGTTCTCTATGGTATTATTTTCCTTCCTACTCTTTTTCTAGAAACGGGAGCCTTATCACAAAGAAACTTCTAAGAACAGATTGAAATTTTCTAGTCTCAACTGACGCATTAGAGGATGTTTTTCCCCTCCTGTAGTAACCCCGGATCTTCTCACGCCATGTGGCACGGTGTGCTTAGCTTTTCAAGTGATTGTGCAGATCTGACAAAATCACATCAATGAGGATAAAAATATCCGGTCCCCTCCCACAGCAACACTTGACTCCTGCCACCTTGCAGCAATTTAAGAAAAACCAAAATCTCACCTAAAATTCAACTGTGACTTGCAGTCAAGGTGAGGCTACTCCACCCCGACAGTGATGTCTGTTGGAAACCTGCACGATAAGAAATTTAAGGCTTTTCATTTAGGAAGCTGAGTTCTATGCATAGCTAAACTAGAAAGTGTATTTCTTTAATTATACGTTTAATTATACAATGTTAAATAAGGCCTTGATTCCTCTGACCCTTCCCCAGGGGGCAACATAGGACAGCAAACTCCTTTGGTGTAAATGAAAAGTCTTTGCTCTTAGCTAGAGACAGACTGCGCTCCACTGTGCAGCCTCACCTGCTTGCTGGTCCTGTCAGTCAACACGGACATCAGAGTCCCTCAGCTCCGCAGCGTCCCTCACCTCCCTATTCCTCCTGAGTTTCAGGGGTGCTTTGAGCTGTTCACCTTAATAAAGCACTCGAAGCCCCACAGGCTCCCTTCTTGAGCAGAGTAAACTCACAGCAAGCCCCAAGAGTGCCACCCCGGTGAGGGTGGAGGACAGGATTTTCTGGGGCTCTGAGTTTTCAACCAAAGTCCCTCAATGATGTCAAGCAAAATCCCTCCATGGCTCTGTGATGGCCAGTGATGCCTTCCAATAGAAACTTTCAATCATTTTGACTGCTTTGCCAATTTAGGAACCAACCAGCTCTGATTGGTATTCAGTTTGGAGAGTAAGCACAACCAAACCACTTGGTGGCAGCCACACCTCCTTGGTAAAATTCTGAATAACAACTTTTCCTGACACAGAACGAGGGCCAGACATTCGCAGATGGCGAAGCACTTGCCGCAGAAGCATGGGGACTTACACCGGACGCCCAGAACTCACATAAAAAGTCAGGTGCAGCAGGGTACACCTGGAATTCCAGTAGCGGGGGAGGCAGAGACAGTAAAGCCCCTGGAGTCCATGGCCCAGCCTATCTAGTTGGATCAGTGGCCTTCAAGTTCAGTGAGAGACCCTACTTCAAAAATTGAGGAGAGCAGCTGAGGAGTACTCCTGATGTTAACCTCTGACCTCTACACAGACACAAACCCTACCAGGATGTTTCTGGGCATCAGTGTCCATAACCACCAATCTCAGAAGAATGGTGGCTTCAGCTGCCACAGCCAGGGGATCCCACTGACCACACATTTCAGGGAACTATCACCCCCCAAAGTACTGGCTGTGCTCTGACCTCACCCTTAAGCAGTCTGGGCTGTTCTGCCTGTTAAAAATACCCCAGAACTGTCTGGATTTCGGAAACAGCAGCATAGTTGTAGCCAATGTTGATTGTCACAGAAGCAGCCAACAAATCAGGCAACACGGATTCCAGTCCAGCAAGCCAGCTAACTAGAAGAGCCTTGAGCCTCCTAAGGGACTGGGGGACATGCTCACAGGCCTCAGGGGAACCACCCAACAGCTTTGCAACATCAGAAATCACCCTACCAACTGTGTCTGCATGTCTCTGTGGTCACATGATGTGTGCATGCAAACAAGAGACCACCCTTTCCTAAAGGCAGGACTAACACTCCAGCCTTACCCAGCACCCATCAGAGCTCCACGGCTCCAACCATCCCAGCAATAAGGCACCAGAGTTGAGTCTCCCCAGCAGACAACCTTGGCAACATGGGAAAGTTTGGCTTTCCCACTGATCCGATCACCACTATTTGAATAATTACCTGAGATAATCACCACAAGCAAAATTCCCCTTCATAATGGATGCCCTCCCATCCCTAGCTTTAGTGTGATTCCCCTTCTTCCAAGTAAATATTATTTCCCAATGCCTGGCAAGTTCCAACTTTGCTCAAAATTTATATATAACTTTTCCATTATCTCAGGGCAGCAATAATAATAACAATAACGGTTATAACATCTTCCTTCTAGAAGAGTCCTGGCTGCTTCTTACACTTCTCTGGTTTAGAATTCTCTGATGGGCTTTTTTTTTTTTCTCCTTCGTTGTCCTCCTTCTCCTTAGTGGAAAATGTTACTTCTAACCGCTGGATTTAATTTAATTTAATTTAATTACAGCATTTTCCACACATGCCCACGGGCTCTTGGTAATAGTTGCATTTTTAATAAATCTAATATATAATAATGACTTTGTTTTTAATTTTCCACTGAGAGTTGGATCCTGAGCTGAATACGAAGCTCCAGACAGGGGCGTCTGGTTCACTCCATACGACTTGGTTTCAGAAAAACCAACAGGCTGCTAATTGGGAAATGGCTACTCTCACCCTCTGTCCCCACACACCTGTGTTTAATGTCCTGAGCCAGCATTCCATGGGGCATGAAATGACCAGTTGTTCCAATTGGAAGGATCAAGGCGATTGTCCAGGCTCCTAGGGCTGGACCCTGAGAGCTCAAGGAAGGTGCTACGTGGTCAGGTGCCAGCATTGTCACACAAAGAGACTTGTGGCAACCCTCCTTGGTCATGATCTGTACCCAGTGACCCATCACTCTGACCTATAGCCACAAGGCAGTGGATCAACTCTGAGCTGTGATTAGAGCCCAGTCAGGACCTGAATCTTCATGCCTGCTGTCTTTCTTCTGTGAAGACCACCGTCAACGTTCTTTGGCATTCTACTTTATGATCACATGTCCATGTTCGGTTGGCTCAGTTGTATGGTAAAGGAACCATGTTGTTCAAGACATTTTCTGTTCTCACCTACATCAAGTGCTCAGCAGAGAACTCAGCTCTATCCTGTGTTCTCAAAAACACTTACAGCTGCTTTATTGGTTATACATGTGTCAGGACCACCCTAAGCAAGTTACCACACTGCTTCATGAAGGCTTCCCATGTGCCTACCCCTGAGTTAGTGAATTGTTTTTTCTATCACAAAGTTCCTGATAAAGACCACTTGAAGAGGTAAGGGGGTTGGGGGGGGCTCATAGTTTGAGGTTACAGTCCATCATGAAAAGGAAGGCATAGCTGAAAGAACAGGAGGCAGCTGGTTACACTGCATCAGCTGTCAGTATGGAACGTGCACGCAAGAGGAGGGGCCAGGCTAGCAAACCTCAAGACTTCCAGTGACTCACTTCCACCAACACATCTTCCCTTCAGACAGCTCCTTAACCTTCCAGCACTGCACCACCAGCATGAGACCAAGGATTCCAGCATGCGAGCCTACAAGGGGCTTGCCACGTTCACACTATATCACTCACCAGTCTAGAGATGGGGAAACCTATAGGTGTTTGATCACTTCCTTAGGTTCACCAACTGTAGTCTGAGCTCTTCACCATTAGGTTGAGCTTGCCGGCTAATACACTGCCTGGCAGTTTTCCCAACGCACTCAAAAAGGTTCCTCTACCACAAGAAACTGGGTACCCGCGGGGGCCAACAGGAACAAACCCCAAGATGCCTGAATAGGCCTAACATGTGCCCATCTGATGCCCAGCAACCATGAGAAATTCAGGTAAGACAGATCAGGGCCCTCAGAATGAAAGAAGAGAGAGAGAGGAGACTCATGCTCACACAGGCCATGCAGGCAAAAGCTTGAACAAGGATCTTCTAAGTCCTCGTGGATCTCTTATGACTCTCCCAGAAACTGAGAGAAAAGGAACTTTGCCAGGAACACGATGAATCCATTCACCTACTCCTGGCAACTAGGTGACTATCAATGTCTCCATCACTTCCAGGGTTCTGATAAGGGATATGGCACCTTGTCTGCCCTATTCAAAGCAAAGTTGCAGACTATAAACCCACCGAGCTACAGTTTAGAAGTGAGTCCTCCACAGGGGACCCCCAACCCTCTGTGTAACCTTTATTGTTCTTTCTGGTTATGTGGGCTACAGACCACAGCAGAAAAGTGCTTGGGTGCTTGGCTAGTTTTCTTTTTCTTTTAGAACTCAGTTCTGTAGCCCAGGCTGACCTTGAACTGCCTCCCTAGTGCTAGAATTAAAGGCCTGTGCTACCACCACCTTGCTAGGCTGGTTTTGTTTTGCTGTTTATGTAAGGAGTAAGGGTCTGACTCTAAGAGTGGAGTGTCCCACTTTCCTAGCTGAATTAGTCAAGTCTTGGCCTTCCACTGTGCCTTGTGAGCTTTTGACAAACTGTCCTGTAAAGCTGGTCACCTCCTCAGACAGTACAATAAAAATCAACCAAAAAATGCTTTAATAACAGCTATCTCAGTGCAACTGACAGTGTAAGACTGTGCAAACGGATACAAAAAAAGCATGTGCGTATGTGTGTGTGCATGTGTATGTGAGACACACGCAAGCACACACACATACACACACGGGTTATATCAAAAGAATCTGGCTGAGGAAGTAGCTCACTTGGCAGAGCGCTTGCATAGTGGGTTTAAGGCCCATGTTTAATCTCCAGCACCACATAAACTATTTATGGTGTTACACACCTACGATCCCAATGCCGGGGGGGGGGTGGGCAGAGAAAAAAAGAATCAGAAGTTCTCGGTCATTCTTGGCTGCACAGCAAGTTCAAGGACGGTCTGGGCTGCAAGAGATCCTGTCTTCAAAGGAAACAGAAAAGCACCCAGGAGAACAAGAACAGCCCCTAACAGGAGTGTCTCCCTCTCATTAAGCAAGCTATTGGCAATTTCAGGAAATAAATGCAAATGCATTCCACTTAACAAAATTAATATTTATTGCCTATAAACAAATCCAACAGAATTCTCGGTGGACACATGTTTCCACATCTGAATTTACAATGAAGCATGAGTTCTGCATTTCAAAATCGGTGGGAATCCAAATGTGGAGATGTGTTTGTGGATGGATCCCATTTACTCATCAGATCCACACAAGCCAGAACGAGAAAAAGAGAGCAGAGAATTCCCAGTTCCATGGAAGGGCTTGAGAAAGGACCATTCCAGTCACCAAACACACTGATGGCCAATGTTCAGCTACTTGTGGTCAAGAAATACATGGACAAGGAGTAACACTAACTATGCCACAGCTCATTTTAAACTAATTTTCATGACTCAAGAATCACAAAACAAAGGAAAATGCATAGTTAATAAATAATCTAGCTATCATAAAATGCTGGGACTATAAGAAATGTAGCAGAGGCCGTCTCACCCTCGAGCCCCAGACGTTCACGGACCATACGCAAAAACAGAACAGAATAACAGCCTTAAGGATAAGGGGAGAAACCAGTGGGGTATCACATTGTCAGGGGCAGGTAGAGAGCGTCTGTCTAAGGGTCACATTTCCACTCGAATAGTGCGGGAAGTGTCTTTCCCCTTCGCCAGCTAGACCCGCGGCTATAAATCCCAGCTGTAATTAGTTCCAGGAACAGCATACACAAAGGAGAAATAAAAACCACCTCCTTCTGCAAACCATAAATGTCTTTGAACTGCCCCAGTCTCGATGGGATGGACACACACACACACACACACACACACACACACACACCACTGCAAAAACATCAGCCTTCCCAGCTGGGTGCTAAAGCCCTTTGTTAAAGATGATGTCATATATGAACTAGTCTTCAGTATATTCTTTACAGTGTCTTTCCTACATGTCTTTCCTCTTAAAAACATAGAGTCTCTACTCTGTACTCATCAGAAAGACTTCCCGTGGGGGAATCTGAATGAAGAAAGCCAGAGTGGTGGAAACAAGCAGGTAGATGCAGGTGCCTTAATAGTAGCCCAACTTGAGAGGCACACTGGCAGCCCTTAACAAACATTTCCCTTCATTCTTACAAGTATACACTTTATTACTTCCACTTGGCAATTAAGAAGCTGAGGTCTGGGCTGGAGAGATAGCTCAGTGGTTCAGAGTTCATATTGCTCTTGCAGAGGACTGGAATTCCATTCCCAGCACCCATGTGGAGTCTCACAATTCCATGTAACTGCAGTTCCAGATGCTCTGACATCTGCTTCATTGTGGGTGATGAACTCACCCATTCAAGCCCACACTCAGGCACATACATACACACAATTTTTTTAAAAGAAATTTGTTTTTTAAAGAAGACGAGGCTTACGCCATGGGGTCAATGGTATGAAATCAGAGCACTTCCTGCAGCTTCACAGAAGAAGGGCAGAAAGAATGTAAGAGTCACTAGATGAGCTGGGAAGATTCACCCTGTATTATTGGCACTATCCATGGATAGAGTAAAAAGAAAGTGAGCAGGGATTTGGTTTCTGCTTTGTGGAGGGTCTTTCCCTGTGTGTTGTATGTGTGCTTTCTTCAAGCTAATGAAAGCATTTCTTTAGAAGATAAGGAAGCAAGCAAGCTGAGTTCTTTTTTTATTCTTCTCTGCTTCCTGACTGTGGAATGATCACCTGCAGCACAGTCATTTGGCTGCGACTTCCCCATCATGACAGACAACACCCTTGAACTGTGAGTCAGGATAACCCCTTTCTTATCTAAGTTGTTTATATCATGGTTTGTTACAGCAAAAGGTAGCTAAGACAAGTCTGCTGTCACACGGGCCTCCTGGTGCTAGGGCTCTCTCCTTCCATGGCAATAAGAGCATCACAGGCTTGGCAAAGTGTTTCTAAAGGAGCTGTGTTGGTCAAATATTATACAAACTCACCTCATTTTTCAAATGGAAAAGCTGAGGCTTTTTGTCCCAACACCTTGTTGAAAATTGCAGAAGAGAGAGTACACCAAAAGGAAAATAATAAAGTGAGCAGAACAAGTCAATGGCAGCAATAATAAAAATCTCAGGCTGTGGAGATGGCTCAGGGGTAAGGCACTTACTACACAAGCCTGAGGCTATGAGTTTGGATCCCCAGAACCCACATAAAATAGGATATAATTGAGTATATCTGTAAGCCCAGCACTCTGTAGAGAGATGGGAGATGGAGGCAGGACATTCCCTGGAAACTCACAGGCCAACTAGCCTGGCATACACAGCAGTAATCAATAAGAAACCCTATCTCAAACAAGATAGAAGGTGAGGACCAATACTTGAGGATATCCTCTGACTTCCACACATTTACCATGACACGTGTTCCTTTGCGCGCACACACAGAGAGAGAGAGAGAGAGAGAGAGAGAGAGAGAGAGAGAGAGAGAGAGAGAGAGAGATTGATTTTTTAAAAAATCTTACTAGCAGTTGGCTGTATGTATCAAGATAGATACCAGTGCTACTGAGCAGAGTCCTACTGTGCACACATTTTTATGATTCTGTACTGTCATTGCTGGCTTATTCTCTGTCTTTACCTTGGGCCACAGAGCCACTTGAGGACAAGTTCTACATTGGCTTTAGCAGCCTATCAAAAATTATTAAGCACATCACATATTTAAAAAAAACTCTGGGATAAACATAAATGAAATATGCCCCTGCCCTCAAAGAGTTTACAAAGCAATTTTAGCAGGTGGATAAGAGAAAACATGAAACAAACAGAATTTTCATTTCTTTTTTTTTTTTGTTTTGTTTTGTTTTGTTTTTTCGAGACAGGGTTTCTCTGTGGTTTTGGAGCCTGTCCTGGAACTAGCTCTTGTAGACCAGGCTGGTCTCGAACTCACAGAGATCCGCCTGCCTCTGCCTCCCGAGTGCTGGGATTAAAGGCGTGCGCCACCACCGCCCGGCTTAGAATTTTCAAAATACAAGAGCAAAAGTAGCAATAGTAGCATGTCCAAGGTCATATGAAAAATCTAAGAGACAGCCAAGCAGGTAGGGGTACCTTGCAGAAAAGTTTGACCTTTCTCTTAAAAGACTTTTTTTTAGGTATTTCCTGTGAATTTAAACATTCCCTTCCAAGTTTTTTCTTCATCGTAGGAATCAGAAATCAAATGAAACTCACAAGTCTCAGGAAGTTCCTGAAACTTATAAAATTTATGGGGTACCTCCCCAAGGTTATCTAAGTAGTAACATTTTTTAGAAGAATCCCACTGACATGGCTGTAGACAACCCCAATAGGAAGCTCCGTGGATGCGGTTTTCTTGAGTCATCCATCAGACATGCTGAGGTGAGCTTCTCAGTGATGCAGCTGCCTTTGAGTAACTTTTGCTCCTGGAAGTTACCCCTGATGAACTCACTAGTTTACTGAGATAGACCTAGATGGAACTGTTTCTTTGGCCTGTTCACTGGTGACTATCAGGGATGAATCAGTGCTTGTATCTCCCCAGGAAAAGTGACAAAAATAAAGGAAAATAAATAGTCAACAGATAACAAGAGAGAGAAAAAAGGTCAGAGGATGCCAAAGATAAGGCCTATACCAAGCACATAGCCAGGCTCCCAGAACTGTCAATCACTAGATAAGCCTAGAGGGTCAAGTTCAAGTCAAGAATCAAAGGGACCTAAGCTGAAGAGGAAATCTATGGTTAGGTTGATCACATTGAAGGGCTTCAACCTACGTACACTGTGGTGAGTAGGGAATTATCAACATGCTGGGATATGAAACTGTCTTAGTCACTGTTCTATACCACAACCAAGGCAACTCTTATAAAAGGTACCATTTAATTGAGGTCTTGCTTACAGTTTCAGAGGATGAATAGCGGAGAACATGGTGGCAAGATTGGTGCTGGAGAAGTTGCTAAGAGCTACATCCCTGATGCGCAGGCACAGAGAGAGAGAGAGAGAGAGAGAGAGAGAGAGAGAGAGAGAGAGAGAGAGAGAGAAGAGAAACAGGGCCTGACATAGGCTTTTGATACCCCAAAGCTCATCCCCAGTGACGCTTCCATCAAGGCCATGTCTCCTCATCCTTCCAATCCTTTCAAAGAGTTCCACTCCCTGATGACTAAACATTCAAATACCACCATGGATACTGCTGTAATTAGGGTCTCTGTTCCTGTGATAAACACCATGACAAAAGCAGCCTGGTGAGGAAAGTGTTTATTTTAACTAACAGTTCCACATCATAGCTCATCACTGAAGGAATCAGGGCAGGAACCTGGAGGCAGAAGCCATGGTACAATACTGGTTACATACTTTTCATGGCTAGCTGAGCCAGCTTTCTTCTAGCACCAAGGACCACCGGCCCAATGGTGGCAGCACCCACGGTGAGCTGCGCCCTCACACGTCAATCAGCCATCAAGAAAATGTGTCACTGGCTTGTCCACAGGCCAATCTCTCTGTTTCAATTGTGCCCTCTTCTGAAATGATGTTGGCTTATGTCAAGTTGACATAAAACTAACCTGCACAAATACAGAAAGGCATCCATGTGCTCAGGAAGAAACAAGAGCTGGGTAGAGGGTCTGAGGAAAGTGCTAATGACGGCCCATGCATGTCCTGGCAGTCTGTGCTTCTCTGGAATGATGGACCATGCATGTCCTGGCAGTCTGTGCTTCTCTGGCAAGTTAAATTCCAAATCTTCACCCCAGTTAACTCCACAAATTCTCACATGTGCTAAACTGAATTCAGGGTGGGAGTCAGTCCTAAATCAAGACGGTCTTTTTTTTTTTTAAGGAAAAAAAAAGTGTTGAGGGGTATTAAAAGATTTTAAGCATGGGCATTAAAGGAGACAAAGAAGAGAACACAGAGGTTATGGAGGAGGGGTAGACTGACTTTAGGAACAGGACAGTGGGGGCCGATGAGATGGCTTAGTGGGTAAAAGATTGGAAGTTCTGACAACCAGAAATCGAATCCCAGGACCCAGATGGTGTACGCTGATTCCTCAAGTGTCCTCCAAGCTCCACGACAGGGTCATGACACACCGCCATTTTAAAATAAAGCAGACACAACTGTAGGCCACACTTCTTAAGAGTGCTGTGCATAAGTATAAAGATGATTTTTGATGGGTCAGACAAACTCATTGCTCCAACAATGTCTCATATGTTGGAATTATTATTCTTTCTTTAATAATTTGTTTAATTTTATTTTATGTGCACTGGTGTTTTGCCTGCATTTATATGTATGTGAGGGTATCAGATCCTCTGGAACTGGAGTTACAGACAGTTGTAGCTGCCATGAGGGTGCTGGGAATGGGACCCCGGTCTTCTGGAAGAGCAGTCAGTGCTCTTATATACTGAGCCATCTCTCCAGCCTGAGATTATTCTTACTAATAGCTGTAGACCAAAACAGAACCAAGAAGGCAAGCTCATTACTGGACCTAGAACATGGAAGATCCTTTCTGTACTATATAATAAAAACAAAATTATTTTAGTTACTTGCTAAGTACTATCTTTCCCTTCTCAACACGTAACAATTAGCTAAGACACGGGATCAGCAGAGGCAGAGGCGCCATCAATGCATGGGATGACTGGATAATGAAAAGTTGGCTGCTACACGATGTGGCATCACTCAGTCATAAAGAAAAGTAAAATCCTACCCTCTATAGCAAAGAGAATGAAAGTGAAAAGCAAACAAGCTGGGCAAGCATCACATATTCATACTCATATGAAAACTCAGAACTAAAACAAGCTTGCCTAAAAGAAAGGTGAACAAAAGAGGGGGAGGGGGGGCTGGGGTAGACTTGTAGATAGACATGTTTAGTGTAGGCTTGGAAATGTCACAGTGAGTCATTTAACTTTTAAAATTCAGGTGCTAATAATAATAATCATAAATGGAAAATACAAGAGGGCCAGCAAGATGGCTCAGCCAGTAAAGCTGCCTGTTGCCAAGCCTGATAGCCTAAGACCTATACGGTAGATGGAAACAACTGCCCCCTACTGGTGATGTCCTTGACCCCACACTCATGCCTCGCACACATACACCACCCACATGCGTGCACATGCACACACACATAAATTAAATGTAATTTTAAAATACATACGTTATATAGAACATACACACAGGCACACAAATAAAGTTTATGTATATATCATACATAAGACACACACTGATTTAATTCAAAAAGTTCTATCTAGTTGACATTTATTTCATCATATTTCATAGAAACGGATTTAAGTCATAATTTTACTCAGTGGTACAAAAAAGAACTATTTTTAAGTGCACAAGTCCAAAAATTCCAACCCCAGAGCCAACGGGCCATTGTTTTATAGTGTGCACATGTCTTAGCAGGAGTCCCTATGGGGAGCTTTCCCCTCTCTCACTTTGAATTGGTCCTCGGGCACTTTTAAACTTCAAATCAGAAGTTTCCTTTTAGTAAAGGTCAGCCCTGGAAAATCTCTCCTTACTCTGCAAACAAACTCCCTTTCGGGATTCCTAAACTGAAGCTAATTTCCTGAGTTTACGAAACGCCCTTTCCCATTACGGCTTCACGTGTCTAACTGAGGGAAGGCCCCTTTTCAGCGGCCTAACTGCTCCCAGTAGGACCCCAGCACTGCTGTGTGAGAAGCATGCCAGGAGAGTTACTGCTGCGTGTTCCAGAATGTTCTTATTCCTGCCAGCTGAGGTGGGGGACTTCGCCATCATAATCCCCTCCCTCGCCCATATTTACTTATTCCCAGGACACAGCAGGGACCAACAGCAATAAGTGATCTGCTGAGGAGCTCAGTTCCTGCAATTGACTTATCACTTCTCATTGGTGGAAAGTTCCACTTCCATGAGGCTCCCTCTGTCTTTGGGAGCGTTATAGAAGGACCGGAAGCAGCCACAACCATCCGCGTGTTAAAGAGATCAGAGCTTCTCCCACAGTATTTCCATCATCACAAAACTGTTGTGATCTTAGCCTATCTCTACAGCAAACTCTGTGCTTAGAAACCCAAAGAAAAGCCCCCCAGGGGGAATAAAATAACTTATCTAGAGCCAATGAAATGGTTCAGTGGGGTAAAGGCACTCTCTGCCACGCCTGAGGATTTGAGTTCGATTCCTTCGACCTATGTATTAAGAGAGCAAGAACCAGCTCCTCGGGTTCTTCTCTCACCTTCACACTCATGTTTTGGTGTGCAGGCACACACAAAATAAATGTGATAAAAAATTTAAATAACAAAAATGCATTCAAGACCATAAAGCAAGAAAGAGCAAACTATGAATCTAGTTTTCTGGTCTCGAGGACACTGGCCCCACATCCAGGGCCCTTCCTCAGAGATGAGGAAGTCAAAACCTGAGAATAGATTCACGATTACACAAAGTACAGGGGTTTTTTAGTTTATTTTTATTTTGCATGTAGGAGCATTTTGCCTCTGTGTGGGGGGTATGCATGTATGTATTATGTATGTATTATTACATGTATGTGCACTGCATGCATAAAATGCCTGTAGAAGCCATAAGAGGACATCAGAGCCAATGGAACTGAACTTATAGCTGTTGTGTGGAAGTTAGGACCCAAACCCAGGCCCTATGACAGAACGGCAAGGGCTCTCAACTGCTGACTCATCTCTCCAGCCCCAAAACACAACTTTAAAAACTAATAATATAAAAACCACTTGTGACAGTCCCTCAGCCAGAATAACTTTAGAATGTATACTTCTGGATCTCTAAACAAACACTTTCCAAACCAAAATGTCATGCTTTTACAGCATTAATTCTCTATTCAAATTATTTCAATACTTTTCTATCATTAAATACTCAAGATCCGAGTCTGTGGCAGGCAAGTACTTAAGCCATTCATTTTTAAACAGGGATCCATTATCCAAGATGCTCATGAGTTCTGGACCACTAGGTTGTGACAGACTACAGTGGAGCTATGAAACCTTCACCCTGAACTTGAGATTGGTCCCAAAACACACATTTTTTAGTTTGTCCACTGGAGGTAAGATTACTGTTTACCCTTAACTGATGTCCACTGTTATTTTAGTTTTGTGAGACGGAGTTTCTCTGTATAGCAGCCCTGGCTGTCCTGGAACTTGCTTTGTTGATCAGCTGGACTTGACTTCACAGAGATCCACCTCTGTCTCCCAAGTCCTGGGATTAAAGGCCTGTATCACCACACCTGGACCTAAACTGTTCTTTAATTCCTTTTTACAAGGTGGAAGTTTAACTGGGTGGAGTCTTGCCCTGAGGTCACCACTCCCTTTATTCCAGCTAACATCAGGCTTTCCTTTAATCTGTTTAGCTCTTTGAACACAGGATTTAGTTCTATTCTACTTCCTGCTGCTCCTTTTCTCCTGAAACTGTAGTGTATTTTGTGTTTTTTCCTTGCTCAGCTTGCTGCTTTTCATTATAGATCTTCATAAGAGTGAACACTAATAACCGCACAACAGAGTCTATGATGTGGGATTCCCCTCTGTATGCTATGAATACCACTGGCTAATAAAGAAACTGGTTTGGCCTGATAGGGTAGATAGGTGGGAAAACTAAACTGAATGCTGGGAGAAGGAAGGTGGAATTTAGGAGAGAAGCCATGTAGTCCCACCAGAGACAGATGCTGGAATTTTAGCCAGTAAGTCACAGCTACATGGCTATATGCAGATTAATAGAAATGGGATAAATTAATATGTAAGAGTTAGCCAATAAGAAACCTAAGCTAATGGGCCAAGCCATGATTTAATTAATACTGTTTCTGTGTGATTATTTCAAGGCTAAGCAGTTGGGAACCAACAAGTGGTCTCCTCACAATTGACACCCATGTGACCAACTAAAATCCACTTAAAACTTGAGAGGGCTTGCAAAGGAATTCTAGACACTAAAAAACAAATTTTAGCCACATTTTTTTCCAAATGGGCTTTGCTTGCTGGTGTCATGCTGTGGCTTCTTTAAGAGAGGTTTTTCTGACTCAGTGGTAGCAGGAAAACAGCCATGCCACTTTGAAATGCCAGATTTCTGGGCCATGCTGCCAACACAACCTCTGGCTCTTTCAGGATACCCAGCATTTAAATGGGGTTTGTGAGCAATGTGCTACAGCTTGCTTGGTGGCAACATGAACCAGTTGTGTGCCTAGAGATGGGGCATTGTGCATGGCTCTTGGGGGCAAGCAGCTTCACCATGCTGGGCTGGGTGAGGCAAGCAGGAGTGCCATATTTCTCCTAGCAATGGCGCAGCTTAAGTTTTCAAGAAGCACTTAGCATTTTAAGAAGCACTCCTGGACAGTAAAGAATTACAGATACACAATAAGAAAGATTCAGACATAAAAGACTCTAAATGGGTCACAGAGTTGGATAAATGTACATAGGCTTGGAAGAGAGAAGATAAAAAGAAGTAAATGTTTTTTTTAAAGGTAAAGTCTTTAAAAAGACAGAGTACAAACAGTCATAGATTAAAAGGAGTAAAGAAAGAATAAGCCATGTAAAGATGGAGAATACACAGACAGTCTGGATTATGTATATTATTGTGTTTCCTTTGAATTTTTTGACTGTGAAGGAGCTAAGTACAGAGAGACATTTCATTGTATGGGCTGCTAAGCTAAACCAGCATGTATATTATAAAGGTATCTTGACTTCAAAATATGGGTCTAAGGATATGTTGCTTTGGAAAAGAGGTTCTTATTTGGTTTCTACAGAAGATGAGAACCTGTAGATTAATTCCAGACTAATATGGTTTGTTGCATCAAGATCCCCAGAAAGGTCACTGTGAACACCCCCAAAAAAATTACTTCACCCAGCTGCTGACAGAGATGAATGTAGCACATAGGACACACCTGATTAACAGTGCTCCCAAGCAGCAGGAAGTAGTCTAGAGAACTATACCCATATACCCAAGTATTGTTTATAAATGTTTCTTTAGATTTAAAGGAGGATATGCTATAGAGATTTGCATTGGTATGGGTCTTAGTTTATTGATACAAATTTAAGGTCAATTCTGTTATATATATATTTCTGCTCTTGATTAAGGTATTATTGTGTATGCAGCTCATTTAAAAATGTAATGTATAATTAGGAAATATAGGTTAATAGATAATCATCTATAATATTCAAGCTTGTAGTCATGTTAGTTAGGTTTTCTAGATATATAGAGATATATTTCAGTTAGATAGGTTATTCTTCAAATCTTTCAGAGACCTTCAAAATATGGCATTTAAAATGTTTAAGAACTTAGAACTTTTCATGACAGTGAGAAACATCTTTTACTGGCAGCACCAATTACTTCAAGAGGAAGATGGGCATCAAAGAGGCTCCATTTGGGGCAAGAAACTGCTCTTTCCTGGACTGTTTAACTGGACATGCAGGACCCACAGAGAAATGACTGCTGAATTTGCCTAAAGGTGAGACTATCCTTCAAGGTTCCTGCTTCATGAAAGAGTCTGCCAGACATTCTGCAGGGATACACAAGAAAGTGACTGACAAACTGCCAATATAAGCAGAACTGACTTTGAAATTTCCTGCTTCATGGAAAAGTCTGCTGGATACTATGGGCCTGTAGGCTGAAGATGGATGCCCCAATGTTACAGAAGAACTTTGGGTTACTATTCAGGTAGTGAAATGTCTCTGTCATTTCTAGAGTTTTGGAAGTTGCTTCCAATGCACTTCCTGTTTACTTAGGTAACATTATATCCTTCTGGAGTCTTTGATGGAGTTGAAGAATTTATAGATATAGTTATAGTTTTCCTTAGTTATGATAAAAGATAAAGTAGATATAAATACTGTAACTTAATTCTTGCTTGATATGTAATTTTACTATGTTAAAATTAAAACCTTCCTTTCTATTTAAACAGAAAAGGGGAAGTGATGTGAGATTCCCCTCTGTATGCTGTGAATACCTTTGGTTAATAAAGAAACTGGCTTGGCCTGATAGGGTAGATAGGTGGATAAAACTAAACTGAATGAAGGAAGATGGAGTTTAGGAAAGAAGCCATGTAGCCCCACTGCAGACAGATGCCAGAACATTAGCTGGTAAGCTACAGCCATGTGGCAATACGCAGATTAATAGAAATGGGTTAAATTAATATGTAATAGTTAGCCAATAAGAAGCTAGAACTAATGGGCCAAGCAGTGATTTAATTAATACAGTTTCTGTGTGATTATTTCAGGGCTAAGAGGCTGGGACCCAACAAGTGGCTCTCTCCTCCAACAAGTCTATATGAGGATGCTTTGAGATTTCCTCTGCCAATGGAATTAATCCAAAACTTTTCACTTTAGCTCCAGGAAGACTTTTCAGACAAGGGCAAAAGGCAACCACATTCTTCACAAAATATCACAAGACTAGTCTCTAGACCACATACTAACATTTTTCTCCTCTGAAACCTTTTAAGCCAGGCCCCCACAATTCAAATCACCATCAGCACCATTGTCTACCATGTTCCTACCAGGATAGCCCATTAAGCCCCCACTTAAAGCATTCAATTGCTTTTCTAATCTGAAGTCCCAAAGTCCAAATTCCTCCAAACAAATCATGGTCAGGCCTATGACAGCAATATCCCAATCCCTGGTACCAACTTCTGTTTGAGTTTTAGTTTTTCTATTGCTGTGAAGAGACACCATGAACGTGGCAACTCCTAGAAAACATTCAACTGGACTGGTTTACAGTTTCAGAGGGTTAGTCCATTATCATCATGGTGGGACATGGCAGCACACAGGCAGACAGGGTTCTGGAGAAGGAGTTTAGAATTCTACATCTTGGTCCACAGGCAGCAGAAAGTGACTATGTTACTAGACCTAGCTTGAGTATATAAGACCTCAAAGTCTGCCTCCACAGTGATACACTTCCTCCAACAAGGCCACACTCCCTAAAGGGCTCAAACATGTGAGTCTATGGGATCCATAAGTATTCGATCCAACCACCACAGAGAGGAAAGGTTTTATTTCATCTTACACTTCCAGGTAACAGTCCATCGCTAAGGGGAATCAGGGCAGAAACATGGAGGCAGAAATTGAAACAGAGATCAAGGGGGAATGTTGCTTACTGACCTGTTCCTCATAGATAGCTCTGCCTCCTTTCTTAAATAGCCAAAGACTACCTGCCCAGGAGAGGTGCTGTCCAAGTGTGATGGGGGACTCTTCCACATCAGCCATTAATAAAAAAAAAAAAAAAAAACACCCCACAGACTTGCCCACAAGGCAATCTGATAGAAGCAATTCCTCAGTTTAAGGTTTCGGTTTTCCAGCTGAATTTAGTTTATGTCAAGTTGGCAAAAATTAACCAATACAATTGACCCCTTGTCAACATGATGCATAAACACATCACTACTAAACTATAGCCTCCTTTCTTGTTTATCCCCAAGATTTCATGTTACTGACATAATATAAAACATAGTATAACTTTGAAAGTCCCAGTCTTTAAAGAATTCAGACACTTTAAAAGCTTTTTTATTTTTTTTCTAAGCCTCCTTAATACAACTAAAAGTCTCTTAATTGTGGGTTCCTATAAAATAAAAAATAAGGTAAATACTTTATTACTTCAAGAAGAAATAGGCAGGGCACTGTTATAATCAGATTGAAGCAAAACTGAAACCTAGCAGTGAAAAGCTCAATGCCCAATGTCTTGAATTCATTCAAGTCTTCTGGGCTCCAATGGTATTGAAAAGACCCATTTATCCAGCTTTGCCATCCACAACACACACACACAAAATGAATCTTGTCCCACAGATTCGGGCAGCTCCACTCTGCATCTTCCACTGTCCTTGTAGATATCTCATGGTCCTGTTGTCTTCCATATGCTGGGGGCTCAAAGGAAACTGAGACTGCACCTTTGCCAATGGCCTGCCTCTTGGTCTGTCTACAAGGTCTCCTACCCTGCCACTTAAAGAAAAACCTCAGTTTCTCTCCATGACTCCTTCAGTCCCGGGGCTTCCACTGCAATGAACATTTCTCCTTCACTAATGGCCCCTCCTAGTGAAGCCTCATCAACTCTCCATAGCCCCTTACATCCTGTAGATTTCCATACCAACGAAACCAGTACCACAAAGAAGATTCTTTCAAAAGCTTGGCTGCCAACTTGAGATGCATCCCTTACCCACTTTGGACCACAGCTTCTGTGTGCTAAATCCAGATGATTTTGTGTCAACAATGCTAGTCTGAGACTAATCACACTGATTATTTACGCCCAACTAACCAGCATCAATTGTCCCAACAAAGGTTTCACTTATACAGAGTATTAATCCAAAATACCACATAAAACAACCCTGATAGCCTTTTCACCCTCTGAAATTTCACAAAGAAAGTATTAATTCTGATAGAAATTTTCTATGAGGACTCCGAGCTCTTGGCCCAACTGAGGGAAATTTAAGATAGTTTCTGGGGTACCTCCAGATGGTGCCAACTTTGTTCTGACAGAAGTGCGGTAGTGGAGAAGAATCCACATAAACAAAGGTGTGTTCGCCCGAAGCTATGTGTGTTTGTCTGTGGAGTGGTGTGCGGAAGGTACATGACATTCATTGACCTGTTCATGAATATCCCTGAATCATTCATCAAACATTTCCTGATATCAGCTCTGCATGCAGATGCTGACTGTGGGGCCCATGTGAGGTTAATTATCTGCAGCTCTCATGACTTTCAAGTTCCCACAGAACACTCCTGTTTATCTCTAAGCACTCAATGCTCAATGGCTTTTCCAGCTCAATTTTCTGAATATGGTCTCAATCTTCCCCAAAAACAACATGGCCATGGCTATCACAGCAGTCCTGCTCTTGGGTACCAATTTTTACACTACTATGTTTTTTCTGTTGTTGTGATAGACACCAGGACCGTAAGCAACCACTGGAGGAAAGATTGTTTCATCTTACCCTTCCAGGGAACAACACTCTATCACTGAGGAAAGTCAGGGCAGGAGTTCAAAGCAGGAAAATGGAAGCAGGAACTGAAGTAGAGACCAAGAAGGACATTGCTTACTGGCTTGTTCTCCATGGCTTTCTCAACTTGTTTCCTTCCTTTCACAACCCAGGAAGCTTCTTCAACCATAAATAAACCAGCTTTTCCCTTGCAGAGAGAGAGACTGCAAACACTTTCCATCAATTTTTCAGTAACTGCCTTTTAGCATTTATTGATGATCTTACAAATTCTTTATTCCATATATATTTATAAATTTCCAATATAATTTAAAGAGGAATGTTTCATCTCTCCAATTTATTGATTTGTTCACTCATTTACATTAATACAAACTCATAAATTTCAGTGGGATTTACTGGATTATAGCTCAATTAACCCTAAAATCAGCCTAGTTTTGGTTCCAGGGTATGGATTCAAGCTGTCTCTGATGTCTGTTTTAATTGATAAATGTCACCTCCTGACAGAATGTTATGACTGGAATGTGCAGTGTCCGCAATAGGCTTCTTTGAGCTCTTGGTCCCCAGTTGGAATATAGAGAACCTATGAAACCTTTGGGATGTGAAGCCTGACTCAACATGGGTTGCAAGGGATAGTATCTTGGCTGACTGGTTGCTTGGTTGGTTGCTTGGTTGGTTGGTTTGTTGGTTGGCTGACTGGCTGACTAACTGACTAACTAGTTGATTGTTTGGTTAGTTGGTTGGTTGGTTGGTTGGTTGGTTGGTTGGTTGGTTGGATATATAGCTGATTGATTGGTTGGTTGATTGGCCTGTTTGTTGGTTGGTTAGTGGTTGTTGGAGGCCACTTGTACATTCCCAGCTTCCCAAACCCAAAATAATCACTCAGAAACTATATCATCTAAATCACTGCTTGGCCTATTGGCTCTAGCTTCTTATTGGCTAACTCTTACATCTTAATTTAACCCATTTCTATTAATCTGTGTATTGCCACTTGGCTGTGGCTTACTGGATAAAGTTCCATCCAGCATCTGTCTCTGGCAGGGCTACATGGCATCTCCCTTGCTCCACCCTTCTTTCTCCCAGCACTCAGTTTAGTTTTCTCTGTCTACCTCTATTCTGCCCTGCACAGACCTAAGACAGCTTCTTTATTTATTAACCAATAAAAGCAACACATACACAGAAAGACTTCCTACAACAGTTGGTTGATTGGTTGGTTGGTTGCTTGCTTGCTTAGTTGGTTGGCTGGTTGGTTGGTTAGTTATCCTGTTGGTTGGCTTGTTGGTTAGTTGGTTAGCCTATTGGTTGGTTGGTTGGTTGGTTGATTGGTTGGTTGGTTGATTGGTTAATCTATTTGTTGGAAGGTTGGTTGATTAGCCGGTTGGTTGGTTGGTTGGTTGGTTGGTTGGTTGGTTGGTTGGTTGGTTGTTTAGGCTGTTGGTTGGTTGGTTTGCCTGTTGGTTGGTTGGTTGGTTGGTTGGTTGGTTGGTTGGTTGGTTGGTTGATTTGCCTGTTGGTTGGTTGGGTTGGGTTGGGTTGGTTGGTTGGTTGGTTGATTTGTTGGTTGGTTGGTCAATCAGTTGACTGACTGGTTGACTAGCTAGTTAATTGACTTTGAGACAGTACCAAGCATTTTAATTAATGACATTCAACCTCAGCCTCCCAGGTGCTGGTATTATCTGCCTGAGCCCACCTAATTCACTGTCTGCTTTTCGATCTCAAGGCAACAGTGAAAATGAGGTATAAATGTACACATCTGTTTGCCATTCATACTTTACATTTGGAACTGCTCTGTATGCAGAGAAAAAGAATTCTTGGATAAAAAGTGCAAAGCAATAACCCAAATTGATTTGAAATTTTCCATTGTTCACCAGTACTCCCTGGTAATCGTTTAGTACATTGTAAAAGGAACTGAGCCCAGAATCTGGGTGGATCCTCACTTTTAAGTCAGTTCTGTGGGGCTGGAAGATGGCTCAGTAAATAGAGCACTTGCCACATAAGCGTGAAGGTTTGGATCCCAGCAGCCATGTGAAAAGAGTTCTGGGGGTGGGGTGGAGACAGAGAGAGCCCAGGGTTAAATGACCTGCCAGCCAGCCTCAGCAGCAAGTTCCGGTATCAGTAAACAAGGAGGAGAGCACTAGAAGATGAGAGAAATCAGCCTGTGCCCTCCACACACACGTGCCTGAACAAGTACCCTCACACACAGATACACACACCTTCACTCTCACACACAATCACATACACACTCATTCATGCACACTCATACACTGATTCACACACACATATACACATTCATACACACACTCATTCACCCACACACTCATTCACTCACACACATATACATATACACACTCATTCATACACAGTCATTCACTCACACACATACATATACACACTCATTCACTCACACACTCATTCACACACACACACACACACACACTTTAAGAAGACAGTGCTTACTCTAGGAATTGTCATCCTAGAAAACATTCAGTTACAAAAAGAACCACTCTGGTTTGTGGCTGTTTGATAATTAAATAGCTGGAAATACTTGGAGCAGAAGGGCCTCTGGTTTCCTTCAAACTAAGCTTTTCCAAGCCGGGTGACCTAAGTGCAAACCAAGCCGAGGCGCCACTTTCATATTTCCAGGAAACCCTCCTGCCAGATTCAGACTTCAGAAAAGGAACAAGCCCTCATTAGAGCTCCCAGAAGTAGGAATTGAAACCAGAAAATAAAGCATTCTTACCACTTGAGTGTTTAGCACGATGGCTGCAGAAAGAGGTCTCAGTGGAGGCAGAGGGTATGTGATGAGGGCCCCCAGCTCCTGAGCCCCTTTCCCACATCCTGCTGATGGAGGCCAGAAAGTAGGCATGAAACCATGCCTGCCCGAGCAGCCCCTTTGTCTGGCATCCCAAGAGGCCAGAACTACAGGTCACAGTCAAATGAGGCAAAACCTGGGGGAGTCAATCTGTGGTTTTAAAGTCAAGTCCCCTCCCCCCACAGCCTGTTTTTTTTTTTTTTTTAGTCCCTGCCTTGGCCACTATCACTAATGGCTAGTCTCAGGATCACTTATGAAGTCTTTTATTTATTTACTCATTTATTTATTTATTTAACTTTTTTTCCTTTATTTTACATACCAACCACAGTTTCCCCTCCCTCCTCTCCTCTTGTTCCATCCTCCCAACTCTCATCTGCCATCTCCCAATCCATCCACTCCTCCAGAAAGGGGCAAGCCCCCCATGGGCTTGAACGAAGCATGGCACATCAAGTTGAGGCAGGACCGAACTCCTCCCCTGTATAAAGCCTGGGCAAGGTAATCCAGCATAGGAAACAGGTTCCCAAAACCCAGATAAACCCCAAGGACAGGTCCTAATCTCACTGCTAGGAGACTTACAAACAGACCAAGCTACACAACTGTCACACACACATGCAAAAGGCCTACATTGGTACCATGCAAGCTCCCTAACTGTTGGTCCAGAGTCCATGATCCCCCATGAGCTCAGGTCAACTGTTTCTGTGGGTTCCCCCTTCATGACCTTGACCCCTGTGGCTTGTACAATCCCTCTGCTCTTTTTTCAGGACTCCCAGAGCTCAGCCCACTGCTTGGCTGTGGATCTCTGCATCTGCTTCCATCAGTTCACAGATAAAGGCTCTGTGATGACCATTAGGGTCGTCACCAATCTGATTAGAGTAAATGGCCAGTTCAGGCACCCTCTCCACTCTTGCTAGGGGTCTCAGCTGGGGTCATCCTTGAGAATTCTGGAGACGTCTTTCCCCATTGCATGAGTGTTATGGTTCAAATGTAAAAGTCCCCCAGAGACTCTTGTCTGTGAACACCTGCCCCCTGTTGGTGATATTGTTCAGAAGGTTGTGAGATCTTAGGAGATCGGGCCCTACTGGAGGAGGTGGCAGAGTTGGAGCAGGGTAAAGCATGGATCTAAACAGACCATGCTCCCTGAAGTTGCTTCCTTGGGTATTGACAGTGACAGCAGGTCCCTCACAGTCAGAGCTGGCATAGCCAAAAGAGGTCGTGGTTGCCTGTTTTTCCCTGACAGTGACTCTGCTAGTGTTCTTGTTCTTCCAGGGGACCCAAGTTTGGTTCCCAGCACCCATGTCAGGTGCTCACAACTCCCATAACTGTAGCTCTGAGGACTCCAGTACCCTCTTCCGGCCTCTGGAACACATGTACATAGATTCCATGCATTTACACAGTCATAAATAAAAATAAACTTTCACAAAAAAATCGTTCTGTGAATTTTGGTTTCATATTCGAATCCCGTGCTAGTTTCTCTTTTGTCAACTTGACACAAGCGTAGACATATCTGGGGAGAGCGGATCTCAGCAGAGGCATTGCCTCCATCAGACTGACCTATGGAGAAGTCTGTGGGAGGGTTTTCTTTATTTACGATTGATGAGAAGGACCCAGGCCACGGTGGGCTGAGCTACTCCTGAGCAGGTTGTCCTGGGGTGTGCAAGAAAGCAAACTGAGCGAGCATGGGGAGAGCCAAGACTCATCGTTTCCACAGGCTTTCTGCTTCAGGTCCTGCCCTGACGGGAGTGGACTATGACCTGGGAGCTGTAAAAAGGAATCAACCTTTCCTCTGCTAACTGCTCTTCTTCATAGCAACAGAAAAGCAAAGCAAAACAAATCTCTGACAATTTCTGAAATGGCCCTGAACATAATCCTGCCTTTTGTACTATATTTTTATGCAAAGTAGAATTCTCACCTTTGATGACAATAAAACCAAAATGCCAGTCAACTCCAGCAAATGCTGAAGATGCCCGACATCCTGCAGTAAATGATTCAGTGAAGATTTAACTTTTTGACTTAATTATTTTATGTGTATGAGTGTATGGGCGGTTTTGAGGTTGGTCAAGAATCTGTGTTGCAGTTTCTCCAAGAGACTTAGGACATGCAATGTAGCAACTATAATTAATAATATCTCCAGTTCCCCACAGTGCCACGTGATCTCATCAGAAAGAAACAAGCAGAGCAGTGTAGTACATTTGGTAGCATGGCTTGATCATTCCATGGTATAGACACACTTCATTGCATAGCACCATGCTGCATGCATTAACAAGAATTGTATGTAAAAGTACACATTTTTTAAAAAGTAGTACCTAATACATGAGTGTGCATGCATAAAGGTCCATAGTTTCTCCATACCATCAAAAGGTATCTTGCTTTTAAGCTTTGTGTAAGGTTACTTGAATGTATGGTTGATTTTACAAACTAAAGATAGAGAGCTTAAGTTCTCCAAGTTTAGAATGCTAATGCCCAACATTGCGTAGACAAAACTTCTCCAGTAGGTGGTGCTCTTCTCTCTGAAACTGGACCTAGGATTCTGCAGCGTGACTATGGCTTTTCCTGAAATGAACACCCAGAACCTGAGACGTGGCTCTCCGTTGAGCATTTGCCTGCCATGCAGGAAGGTGTGGTCTCATCTCAGAACCCCACAACACGGGCCATGCAGGCACAGTCCAGCAATGCCAGCACCCGAGAGGGGAGACGGCACAGTCAGAAGTTCAAGGTCACCCTTAGTTACCCGTCAAGTTTAAGGCTAGCCTTGGCTACTTTCGAGAGCCCCACCCCCATCTCAAAGCAAACCAACCGAAGAATCAGAGACATATGGGCTTAGCATCTATTATGTGTGAGTTCAGGAAGAAATGATGAAAAGAAAGGCGTCTGTTGGAAAAGCGGCTTGGGTAGCAAGCCAAAGAATCCATTGTGGTAAACAGGGATTTGTTCAAGAGTGAAATGACTCCTTCCTTGGGATTCCAGTGTCTACAGCAAAGAGATAAATCTAGAAATAAAAATTGAAATAATGTTCACTTAGTAATTTAAGGATAATTCTTTTTCCCTGTGACGCTGTTGTCCGCACTCTGCATGGAATCTGCTGCTGTCATTCCTCCCACAAAGTGATGAAGGAGGAGGCATTACTGTATCCTCCACTTCCCATTACTGAAACAAAACACCCAAGACTCGGTTATAAAGAGGAAATGTTGGCTAAAGCTCATGGTTTTTGCAGGTTTTAGTCTATGTCCAGTTGCCCACGTGGAGATGTCAGCCCCAGCACGTGTGTTCTGAGCATCCACAGTTAGACACCTTGGTGTTCTCCAGCCCTGGTGAACACAATAATAGCCTGGGGTCAAGTGGGAAACTATGAGAGCTGCAACTGGAAGAGGAGGTGCTCACCTGCCATTTTCCACACTCAATGGATCTTGAGGTTAGTAAGTCCATCACCTAAACCCTTGTGTCACGTGGCCCATTCGCTGTCGGACTCAATGCAGGAATCCCTTTTATGGTTTTACTGAGTGTTTTATTATCAACTCGGAAACAGAAGAGAAGCTGCCAAGTCTCCTGAAAGCACACCTCTTCCTCATGGCTGGACTGGTCAGTGTTCATCAGAGCAAAAGACAAAGGTCGAAGGCTTTTGCTTCCTCCCAGTGAAAGAGGGGGCGTGAGCTTGCCTCCCTCCAACCCCACCCACCCACTTCATCCCTGCCTCTCCCCAACCCCCCACCTACTTTAATCCTTCCCTCCTTCCACCACCACCCCCACCCCTGCCCACCAATTTTTAATCCCTGCTTCCCCTACCCTCCCCCACTTTAACCCTGCCTCCCCCCCACCCACTTCTTCCCTCCCTTCCCCCCACTCCCAAGGACGAAGGAGGTGAGGGGCAGGGTAGGGCAGGCAGGCTCTAGTAGCTTCTTCTGTCAACAGCACATCCTCTCATACCACCACCTGCTTAGCTGTTTGCAGATCAGAACTGAGACACATCTAGTCTCTGCCTCAGTTTCCTTCTCTGTATAATACAAGTGTCCCTTGCAAGAGAGTCAAAAATAGACGACTCAATATGTGTAAGGCAGTTAGAACTATGCCAAGGATATAGTAAAAGGGCGATCAATTCTAGCTCTAAAGGGTGGGGGCATAGCTCAGCCACAGGGCACCCAGCTGATATGCACCTTGGATTCCTCTATCGGCACCACAGAGATGTTCCATTTCTATCATTTAATGTCCGAGTTGAGTCACTTATGCATGCAGAGTAATCTTTTCATTCAAAATTACAATCCAAAATGATGACGCGTAAGTAGACATAGATCAATAGATGGTAGCTATGGGTTGACTGATAGATGATAGGTGTAGACACACCTATAATGGAGAGGTATTCAGCCATACAGCATCATGAAATCCTGCCATTTGTGGCAGCACAGATGAACCTGGAGGACACAGCTTAAGGTGAAACATGCCATGAACAGAAAACAGCTGGCATATGATCTCACATGGGAAATTTGACAGAACATGGGGAATGAAGGGATATGATCATGCTGGCCATTGGACATGTTATATTTAGAGAAAAAATACATTCTGGTTGCTACTGCATGGTAGAATGATGATGGTCTATAATGTATTCTATGTTTGCAAAGAGCTTAAAGAGAAGATTTTGGACAATCCTGTACAATAAAGGAACTTCTGGAAGCATCACAATCCCTGACTTCAAACTCTACTACAGAGCTACAGTACTGAAAACAGCCTGGTATTGGCATAAAAACAGACAGAAGGACCAATGGAACTGAATCAAAGACACAGATATCAATCCATACATCTATGAACACCTGATTTTTGATAAAGAAGTGAAAAATATCAAATGGAAAAAAAGCATATTTAACAAATGGTGCTGGCATAACTGGATATCAACATGTAGAAGAATAAAAATAGATTCCTATCTATTGCCATGCACAAAATTCAAGTCCAAATGGATCAAAGACCTCAACATAACCAACCATACTGAACTGCATAGAAAAGAAACTGGGAAGTACACTTGAACACATTGGCATAGGGAACCACTTCCTAAACATAACCCCAGTAGCACAGACACTGAGAGAAACAATTAGTAAATGGGACTTCCTGAAACTGAAAAGCTTCTGTAAAGCAAAGGACAAGGTCAACAAGACAAAACAACAGCCTACAGAAAGGGAAAAGATCTTCACTAACCCCACATCAGACAGAGGGATGATCTCCAAAATATACAAAGAACTCAAGAAATTGATCATCAAAAGAACAAATAATCCAATGAAAAAAAATGGAGTACAGACCTAAACAGAGAATTCTCAACAGAGGAATTTAAAATGGCTGAAAGACACTTAAGGAAATGCCCAACATCCTTAGTCATCAGAGAAATGCAAATCAAAACATCTCTGAGATTCCACCTTATACCTGTAAGAATGGCCAAGATCAAAAACACTGATGACAACTTATGCTGGAGAGGTTGTGGGGAAAAGGGAACACTCCTGCATTGCTGGTGGGAATGCAAGCTGGTACAGCCCCTTTGGATGTCAGTGTAGCGATTTCTCAGAAAATTAGGAAACAACCTTCCTCAAGACCCAGTAATACCACTTTTGGGTATATATCCAAAGGATGCTCAATCGTGCCACAAGGACATGTGCTCAACTATGTTCATAGCAGCATTGTTTGTCATAGCCAGAAACTGGAAACAACCTAAATGCCCCTCCACTGAAGAATGGATAAGGAAAATGTGATACATTTACACAATGGAGTACTACACAGCAGAAAAAAATAATGACATCTTGAATTTTGCAAGCAAATGGATGGATCTAGAAGACATTGTATTGAGTGAGGTAACTCAGACCCAGAAAGACAAATATTAGATGTACTCACTCATAAGTGGCTTTTATATATAAAGCAATGAAAACCAGCCTACAATTCACAATCCTAGAGAACCTAGCCAACAAAGAGGGCCCTAAGAGAGACACACATGGATCTAATGTACATGGGAAGTAAAAAAAAATAAATACAAGATCTCCTGAGTAAATTGGGAGCATGAGGACCATGGGAGAGGGCTGAAGGGGAGGGTAAAGAAAGGAAGGGAAGCAGAGAAAAATGTATAGCTCAATAAAATCAATTTAAAAAAATAAAAAAGAGAAGGTTTTAGATTTGCACACCACAAAGGAAATAGCTGTTTATGGTGATGGATCTGCCTGTTGCCATTGATTGGATCGTGACACATATACGCATATATCAAAGCACCGTTTGTGAGCAGGAAAGGTGCTCGGTGGGTGAAGTCCTTGCTGCACGAGTGTGAGGACCTGCCCACATTCCCAGAAACGAAAGCTAGGCATGGCGGCACACATCTGTAACCCCAGAGCTCCGGAGAGGAAGAATACAGGAAGTGGAGAACCACAGGCCAGACAGCCTAGTCGAAATGGTGAATTCCAGGCTCAGTGAGAAGCCAGTCTCAAAACAGAGAATACCCAAGGAAGACGTCTGACAGTGACCTCTGACCTCCACACATGCACTCATGCCATATAAACTGACACACAGCCCACACAAAGAGCGTCACACTGTAACGCAGAGTTACATATCACTATTGTGTATGACTCACAAATGTGAAACTTTTCAAGAATTAAAATAAAACAATAGCTGAATATACGTGTATTGATCTGATTTCAAGACTTCTCACAGTTTGAAGATTATGAATCAGTTATTACAATTCATGCGCCTAAGACTGCAATTTTACAATCACACACATATTTGGAAGTTTGTTTAAGTTCTGTGAGAACAAAAGATGGCCAGATCTTCATATGAAGTTATTTAAAGTCATTGAGACTAAACTTTTCCAAAATAATCATTTCAACAAACATAGAAATCTCTTGATAGATTTCTTTTTAAAGAATGAAAATGACACTTATAGGAACCAAAAAGAGGGTTCTTGGGATAAAAGAGCTTGCTTCATAAGCCTAGAGACCTACATTTGATCCTCAGAACCCACATGAAAATGGAAGGAAAGAACAGGCTGATAAGATTGTCCTGTGAGCTACATATGTGGCCTATGACATGTGCATTATATACACACAAATGCAAAATTTAAAACTCAGGTATGTTTCCTAAGTTTCATGAGTAAATGGTGAGATTTGTTAGGTACCCAGGGAATGCAGTTTGATGAAAGTCTTTCAATTTAAACTTACTTTTTAAAAATTTTTTAATTGATTTTTATTGAGCTCTACATTTTTCTATGCTCCCCTCCCTGCCTCCCCTTCAACCCTGTCCCAAGGTCCCTATGCTCCCAATTTACTCAGGAGATCTTGTCTTTTTCTACTTCCCATGTAGATTAGATCTACGCATGTCTCTCTTAGGGTTTTCATTGTTGTCTACATTCTCTGGGACTGTAATTTGTGGGCTGGTTTTCTTTTTTCTTTCTTTCTTTCTTTCTTTCTTTCTATTTGCTTTATGTTTAAGAACCACTTATAAGTGAGTACATCTAATATTTGTCTTTCTGGGTCTGGGTTACCTTATTAATACAATCTTTTCTAGTTCCATCCATTTGCCTGCAAAATTCAAGATGTCATTATTTTTTTCTGCTGTGTAGTACTCCATTGTGCAAATGTGCCACATTTTCCTTATCCATTCTTCGGTCGAGAGGTATTTAGGTTGTTTCCAGTTCTGGCTGTGACAAACAAAGCTGCTATGAACATAGTTAAGCACGTCCTTGTGGTATGATTGAGCATCCTTTAGATATATACCCCAAAGTAGTATTACTGGGTCTTGAGGAAGGTTGTTTCCTAATTTTTTGAGAAATCACCACACTGACATCCAAAGGGGCTGTACCAGCTTGCATTCCCACCAGTGTTCCCTTTTCCCCACAACCTCTCCAGCATAAGTTGTCATCAGTGTTTTTGATCGTGGCCATTCTTACAGGTGTAAGATGGAATCTCAGAGATGTTTTGATTTGCATTTCTCTGATGACTAAGAATGTTGGGCATTTCTTTATGTGTCTTTCGGTCATTTAAGATTCCTTTCTTGAGTGTTTTCTGTTTAGGTCTGTACTCCATTTTTTTTCATTGGATTATTTGTTCTTTTGATGATCAATTTCTTGAGTTCTTTGTATATTTTGGAGATCAGATGTCTGTCTGATGTGGGGTTGATGAAGATCTTTTCCCATTCTATAGGCTGCTGTTTTGCCTTTTTGAGCATGTTCTTTGCTTTACAGAAGCTTTTCAGTTTCAGGAGGTCCCATTTATTAATTGTTTCTCTCAGTGTCTCTGCTGCTGGGGTTATATTTAGGAAGTGGTTCCCTATGCCAATGTGTTCAAGTGTATTTCCCACTTTCTCTTCTATAAGGTTCAGTGTGGCTGGCTTTATGTTGAGGTCTTTGATCCATTTGGACTTGAGTTTTGTGCATGATGATAGATATGGGTCTATTGTCATTCTTCTACATGTTGATATGCAGTTATGCCAGCACCATTTGTTAAATATGCTTTTTTTTCCATTTGATATTTTTTGCTTCTTTGTCAAAAATCAGGTGTTTGAAGGAGTGTGATTAATATTAATAACTGGGTCTTCGATTCAGTTCCATTGGTCCTTCTGTCTGTTTTTATGCCAATACCAGGCTGTTTTCAGTACTGTAGCTCTGTAGTAGAGTTTGAAGTCAGGGGTTGTGATGCCTCCAGAAGTTCTTTTATTGTATAGGATTGTTTTGGCTATCCTTGGTTTTTTGCTTTTCCATATGAAGTTGAGTACAGTTCTTTCAAGGTCTGTGAAGAATTTTTTAAATCAGGTCTGTATATGGTCATATTTGTAAATAAATTGCCAAGTGAATTAAAGTGCACCTTCACCCATATATATGTTTTTTTGAGCTGCTAATGTTTATAGGAAAACCTATCACATCTTTATTTTACACTATTTTTAGATGATAAGTAGGCATTTATTCCAGTCTATACAAAAATAACCCAAAATGCAAACGTGGGTGCGATTTCTAAAGAGAATTGCAGAGACACGCGGAAGAGCAGGCTACAGGCAGATGGTGCTGCCACCAGCCCAGCCGCCATGCCTTCCCCACCATGGTGGATTGTATCCTATGAGCCAAGAGTCAAAATAAAGCTTTCTTCCTTCGGGTGGTTTGCGCCAGGTATTCACCACCCAGGTATTCGACCACAGCGATGAGAAAGGCTAACCACCAAAGGTGGACTCCGAGGGCTGAGGGTATGACGGCTTCAAAGAAACTTCTGGGCTGGCAATGAGCCCGTGGGAAATCTCAAGGAACAGTTCCAGGGACATGATCCTATGTAAACCTCTGCCACCAGGGCTGGGGAGAGGGCTTAGTGACTAAAACACTTGTTGAACAAGCTTGGGGACCTGAGCTCAAATCCCCAGAACCCACATACAGACGGGCACAGTAGCATGGCTCTATAACCCCAGTGTTCTTATGGTGAGGTAGCAGGTGACGACAGTAAAGTCCCCAGAAGCTCACAGCCAAACTAGCCTGGGTGGGCATCTGCAGAGACCCTGTCTCAAATGAGATGGAAAGCAAAAACTGACACCCAAGGTCCTCTCACATCTAAAAGTAAACCACCATAGTCTCATTACCCCCACACACACCATGTCAATAGATCAATAATATATTTCAAAAATGTAAGATACAAAAACTTCTCTTTCCTTTTGAGGGTTAGTGTCTGGTAGTTGATTGGTTAGTTGGTTTTTTTTGGAATTTTCCACAATTCAACCAAGATGTGATCTAAGCAAGCGTTAGTTAAGATAACTACAGCTACCAACGTATGTAGTGTTTTTCTCCTAGCCTTCAAGAAAAATAAGAACACCCTCCATTTTCCTAGAAGCCACCTCCGTGGACTCTGGTTTTATATTGTTCTGTAGTCCTTTCTCTTGTCTGCAGGTTCCCTGAAAAGGTGCCCAGGCAGCCATGGCTCCTCATTGAGGCCCCGCACCTGACCAAGTGTGAGTCCAGCACCACAGCTGGGAAGGGGCCCCCCTGGGTTCATGGCCAGCACTTCCTAGTCCCCACCAAAGAAAAACACTTCATTGAGAAGGCCAGCCAGTTTCTGGCTTTCTACATAGGACAGAATCTGTGCAAAAGGTTCCACATGGTTAGGGTGATCGCTGGAAATACTTGAAAGTCTTCAGATCAAAGGAAAACCGCAAGAGTCCCATCTCCTTTATCTTCTCCACACCCTCTATCTGAGAACCCAGGTTCACTTTTTTCTTTTCTGGAGAATCGCCTTCTGGAGATGGTGGAAGCCGAGCAAACTGACTCCCAGGCTCTGTCTCCGCAGTAATTCCAATACAGCAGTTTTTATGGGTTATTTATCATTACACCAGTATCACATCCCAGAGGTCAATGGGTCTGCCTGTTATTACCCTCCGTATTTGCTTTGGCAGAGCTCAGTTGTAATACAAATTTAGTTAAATATAACCGAAATATAAGTTCCATACATTGATATAGATTGAATCCACAAGTCGCGGTTAAAGCTCATAACTAAGACTCAGGGAGGCAAGGGAGGACATGGATGTCTCTGTAATGTTAGCGCAGATATCTCTAACACCCCGTCCAGTATCCACACCACCAGTCAATGATCCTGAGAATGTGTATTGATCACTCGTGGGGTGAAATTACACATTTATCTCATCCAGCAATTTGATTGTGTCAAGGAAACACTTAAGGCCAAAAGGTTTGGGGTGGGGAGGCGGACAGATGGCTCCTTCAGCAAAGCCCTCAACCACACAAATATGGGGATCCAAGTTTGTAGTCCCAGCACCCACATAAAAAGCACAGCTGTCATCCTGGCTCTGGGGGAGGCTCCCAGGGGCTCACTAGCCAGAGGACGTGGCTAGAGTCTTGAGCTCCAGTTCAACAAGAGACTCTGCCTTTTTAAAAAATAATAAGATGGTTAATATTCATGAGGATGCCTATGTGTTTGTCTTTGGGTTCACCTTCTTATTTAGCTTCTCTAGGAACATGCATTATAAGCTCAATGTCCTTTATTTATGGCTAGAAACCAAATATGAGTGAGTACATCCCATGTTCCTCTTTTTGGGTCTGGCTTACCTCACTCAGGATAGTGTTTTCTATTTCCATCCATTTGTATGCAAAATTCAAGAAGTCCTTGTTTTTTACTGCTGAGTAATACTCTAATATGTATATATTCCATACTTTCTTCATCCATTCTTCCGTTGAAGGGCATCTAGGTTGTTTCCAGGTTCTGGCTATTACAAACAATGCTGCCATGAACATAGTTGAGCATATACTTTTGTTGTATGATAGGGCCTCTCTTGGGTATATTCCCAAGAGTGGTATTGCTGGATCCAGGGGTAGGTTGATTCCGAATTTCCTGAGAAACCGAAACACTGCTTTCCAGAGTGGTTGCACAAGTTTGCATTCCCACCAGCAATGGGTGAGTGTCCCCCTTTCTCCACAACCTCTCCAGCAAAGGCTATCATTGGTGTTTTTTATGGAGACAGAGACAGAGGAGCATGGGACAGAAATCTCAAGGTCCAAATCAGGAGCAGAAGGAGACGGAGCACGAGCAAGGAACTCAGGACCGCGAGGGGTGCACCCCATACACTGAGACAATGGGGATGTTCTATCGGGAACTCACCAAGGCCAGCTGGCCTGGGTCTGAAAAAGCATGGGATAAATCTGGACTAGCTGAACATAGAGGACAATGAGGACTACTGAGAACTCAAGAACAATCGCAGTGGGTTTTTGATCCTACTGCACGTACTGGCTTTGTGGGAGCCTAGGCAGTTTGGATGCTCACCTTAGGAGACCTGGATAGAGGTGGGCGGTCCTTGGGCTTCCCATAGGTCAGGGAACCCTGATTGCTCTTCGAGCAGATGAGGGAGGGTGATTTGATCGGGGGAGGGGGAGGGAAATGGGAGGCGGTTGCGGGGAGGAGGCAGAAATCCTTAATAAATAAATAAATTTTAAAAAAAGTAAAAAAAAATAATAATAAAATGTTAAAAAAAATAAAAAATAAACCCTGAGAATAGTGTAAATGCTCACCAGAAAAAAAAATAATAAGATGTAAATTGATTGAGAGAGACATCTGACATCAATCATGTGACATGACACATGAGCATGCACACATAAATACACACATGAGGAGGGGTGGGATGACAGAGACAGTGAGAGAGGCAGATGTGTTTGCCACCAAGCTCAACAATCTGAGTTCAACCACTGGGACCCACGTGGTGAAGGAATGGAACCAACTCCCACAAGCTGTGCCCAAACCATGCAATGCCTCATGTGTGTGCACTTGTGTGCATATGCACACACACACTCGTGCGTGCACACACGCATACAGAATCAATTTGTACACTGATGGGGGTTTAAAGACCCCACAATTTACCATCTTCACCCAGAAAAGTCAAGCCTGAACTTGTGTCTGAGGCTAAAGGCCTGACAAGCAGAAGAATGTGTGTTTGTTTGGGGTGGAAAATAGTTATTCTTTGAGCTATGCTGGTGTGTCAAATATTGACACATTTCCACACATAGCACCAACAATCCAAAAGTATGAATACCATATCTCGTATCTGAGAAGTACCAGAAGACTTTTAAGAGCAAGGAAGAAGTAACTGTTTTCCCGAAACACTCATTACTTAGCTGGAAGACTGGCCTTTATTATTGCCCCAAAATGCTGTCGGTCATCGTCTTCAGTGTGATCTTCCCACTGCTTTTCATTTCCAGGAAACCCTCACGTCTGCAGCCTGACAAGATGGTACACACCTCTAACCCTAAATCCTCAGGAGGCTGAGGCAGTATTGTCAATTCTAGCCCAGCCTGGGCTATGTCATGATCTCAAGTACCCCAAATACCACATCTTCTCTCGCATGCAAAAATCTAGATTTAATATGAAAGATGAAGAGAGTCGACTTGGGAAGAGAAGGGACACCAGAGGAAGAAGGATGGAGGGAGGAGCTCGGTGGGGGAGCAAACATAAGCAAATGTTCCTTCTGTATATGTGTTGCTTTTATTGGTTAATGAATAAAGAGGCTGCTTTGGCCTGTACTAGGGCAGAGTAGAGCTAGGTGGGGGAAGGCGAGGAGTACGGGGAGAGGATGGGACACCTAAACTGAATGCTGGGAGAAAGCAGGCAGCAGAGTCAGTGAGATGCCATGTAGCCGCCACAGGAGAAATGCTCCAGAACCTTGCCGATAAACCACATGCCTCATAGTAAAATAGAAAATAATGGAAATGGGTTAATTTAAGATATAAGAGTTAGCCAGAAATACGCTTAAGCTATTGGCCAAACAGTGCCACAATTAATATAGCTTCTGCATGGTTATTTCAGGTCTGAGCATCCAGGAAACAAAAAAGAGTGGCCTCCGCCAACAGATGTGTGTATGAAAACCTTTTATGGAACACATTTTATACACCAACTCAAAAGTTAATTTTAGAAAGTAGGTCTCAAATGTCTTAGTATGGGTACTCACAGCTGGCCTGCCAACTGTATTGCTCTTTCTGACAGTTTGGTGTTTCCAGAGCTAACTAGTTAGGTTCCTGCCTTTCCCCTACATCCGTCAGGGTGGCACTTAGTCTTTAGTAACTCAGTGCTGGCAAAGTACTCAATTGGTACGGTTTCCAGAAAAAGACTTAACAATGCATATGGAAGCTGCTTAGGTCAAACACTGGTCAAAACCATTGATTTATGGGGCAGGAGGGATGGCTCTGGCTGCTCTTCAAGGAGACCCGCCACGATGGCTTACAACCATCTGTAACCACTGTCCCAAGGTATCTGATGCCTCTTTTGGGCTCCGTGGGCACTGTGGGCACACAGAACACAGACATACCTTCAGACAAACACATAAAATGAAAAATAAATAAAATCTCAGGGACAATTTTTTAAAAATTGACTTCTTTAGTAATTCTGTTATAGACGAATAAGTGCTGTTTAATCCTAGACTTTTTCGGGAATTCTTTAATTCTTCAGTTGCCCACACATACGGCAAAGGAAAGCCCGCATTGAGCTACTAGGCTGGTTCTCCAAGTGGTGCAGAACTTGACTGTCCACCTGTCTCACTTCCAACAAGATATGACACTGTCCCGTCTTTGCTTATTGTTCCCTTCATGAGACCTGCAGTTTAGAGCTGCCCAAAGCCTGCCAGAGACTAATTCTATTTCCAGGCTAAGGCAGCCTTTATTAACACTGTGGAGTGATTCATAAGCCTACCAGCTACTGTTAGTTCATCAGTTTTCTATCCAACATGAAGGCAGCAGGCAGGCTTACTTTTTTTCCAGTTCTGTCTACTTGAAAATTGCAGTGTGCTCTCTAATGGTTACCTATGGTGGCATTATATATATAATAAATAAAGACTTATCCACATAAAAATAATTGATTTCTTAATATTGGTGGACACCTGTAACCCAGATGCTGTGTGGGGAAGCGGGTGGGGGGTGGCAGACAGAGCTGGCCTAGCCTAAAGTGAGGGGCTCTGGCTCAAAAGACTATGGCATAGCCTGACAGAGAAGACACCTAATATGGCCGGCCTCCTCTGCAGCCCTGAGAGCCCATGGGAACCACAAATACACAAAACAAACCATGTGACTTCCAAGACTTCTGCCTAGGGAACGGGCCCTTAGCAACATTGTTTACAAAAGTGAAACCTGGAAAATGGCCTGGACAGAGCCTCACTGAGTCAGGGCAGTAAAGTCCCTTGTGCAGTTTGTCATCCAAACACTATCATGCCGATGCATTGCAGTGCTCTGAGTCCACGCAGTACAAGACGATGCATTTTTCCTTATTTTCTTTGGACCCACAGGGATTAAGTAATAGGCTGCTGAATTTGCAAATATTTGGGAAGGTGTTCTAGCTAAGGTGACAAATTTCATGGTAGTCAAATAGGATACTCTATAAGACATCAAACTTTTTAGTATTAAGGAACTTTCTTTCTGAGTGTGGGGTCCTCCTTAACGAGACTATGTGTGCTTCAAAACAGCGTAAACTTGGGGCTCAGTTACGTTGTTTTGGTTTTTGTTGTTGTTTTGCTTGTTTTTGAGGCAGGTAGCCCAGCTGGGCCTTGAACTGGCGCCCCAACTGCCTCCCACTCCAAAGTGCTGAAGTTGCAGGTGTAAGCCAACATCTCATCTCCAGCAAGGCCTCTGTTTTTGAGGCGGAATATCAGAAGCGTCATTCTGGCCGTGTTAGTTGGCAGTGCTGTGTCATCTGCCCACTTGCTGATTACTTTTCAGATGCGTGTATCAGTTGCAGAGAGAGACTTGCTGGAGCCCAAACGCCAGTGTTAAATCTCACTTCTTCAGGCTCCTCCAGCTTGTCTTAAATACCAGCTGCAGTCCCAATAACAAAGAGCATTTCTGAATTCCAACTGCTCTCCAAAGCTAAAGACGAACAACACGAAAAGATAAACTATGCAGAAAATACTCTTGAAGAGGATAGAGAGTTAGTTCCCTCAGACAAACCCCAAACTATAGCCTCTCCATTCTGTTTCTATTAAGGACACATACTGGCACATCACAGAAGCCAAAGCTAAGTCGGTCTTGGTCATTCACAACTAAAAAGTATGGCCCTAATTTGGGAGTCTATATTAAAATTCATCATCAAGTATATTAAATGCTCATGGTATATGTATGATAATGGCATTAAAGACTGACAATAAATAATGACAACAAATATTCTTGCTTCGAATATTATTTTGTGTGTTATTTTTGTTTTTGTTTTTATCTCAGGTTAACCTAGGATCCACACGCATCCTGTCCTATAAATGCTAAGGTCAAAGGCCTTAAGACTAAAAGAAGAGATAAACTATTTTTTAATGTGTTAATTTTTCCAAAATGAGAGTTCTATTTTAATTATGTATATAAATGTGTCATAGAAATGATTTTAAGGCTTGTTTCTACAATATCAATCCTTCCAGAATCTTTCACTATCATTTTCTATTTGACTAAACAAGGCCAGGGTTTTTACCTCATGTAAGGAAAATGCGGGGAGATTGCTGGTGAATCGAATTACATGCTAAGACAGTGGGATACACAAAGCTATTGTTCTCGATAGAGTCCCCCAGCCCAGCCTCTAGGCCTAATTTCTCTGCTTCTTGGCCAGCTGAGATGTACCCACCACCATGCCCTCCCTCAAACTGTGAGCCAAGAAAAATCCTGCTTCTCTTAACACAAAGGGCATGCACATATACCACATGTATAAAAAAAATAAATGTAACAGGGAGCAGAACAGGATTTATATTCCCAGTGATCCAGAAGCAGCTCCAGGAAACTCAAAGAAAACTGTGAGGTGAAGACCAGCCTGGGCAACACAGCAAGATTCCTCCATCTAACATACCTGAGTAACTATGAAGACAAATCAGAGGTTTGGTTTGGCTTTTAGATTTATTTTATGTCTATGAATGCTTTGCTTACACAGGTATATTGTGAACCATGTGTGCACCAGCAGGCCTGGTGTGCACAGAAGTCAGAAGAAGGCATCAGATCCCTTAGTACTGGAGTTACAGATGTGAGGCACCAGGTAGGTACCGGAAATTGAACACAATTCTTCTGCAAGAGCAACAAGTGGTCCAAATCCCTGAGTCCATCTCTTCAGCCCCAAACTCGAGTTCTGTGCACATACATTTGTGACCCTTGGCTCACCTCTACCCAGGAAAAGCTAACACTCACATTTAAATCACACGTACGGGGAGGGCTTTAAAACAAGCAAACATAATCGAAGCAGTGGAGGCTCATGCCCTGAATTCTAGCACTCAGGAGGCAGAGCAGGTTGAGTCTCCGTGAGTTCAAGGCCAGCCTGGTCTACAGAGAGAGTTCCAGAACAGGCTCCAAAGCTACAGGGAAACCCTGTCTTGAAAAACAAAACAAACAAAAAAGGCAAACATAAATCTGCCCTGAATAGAAAATCGGGAAAATCGACAACTAAGCAGTTTAAACCTAGCATATCCTGATGTTTCCTACAAATATAGCCAGAGAGACATCTCCCAGTGCAGCACAAGCCTGTGCCTTAGCCCTGACTTTCGTGGACGCAGAGGACAAGGACAGCGTGTAACTGGTAATGAGGCATGCACCAATCTTATTGACTGCTTACAGATCTTTCACGGTGACATGTGAACAGCTGGTCAACAAATTCACTAGCTCCTGCCCCTCAAGACGTTCATTTCTGAGAAACGCAACGAAGGCATCCCTGCCATCCATTCTGAAATGAAAACCTGAAGTGGGCGGAGATTCATTGTCACGTTCCAAAAACAAAGATCTCTGTGAACTCAAATTCTTGGTTCCCATCAGCACCGGCCTCTCTCTAGCCCTGACCGCCTGTTTAGCTGCTATGGAGATAGTTCAGTGGTTAGAGAGCTTGGTACTCTTCAGAGGACCCAAGTTGGCTCCCAGCACTCATGTGATGTCTAACAACCATGTGACTCCAGTTCCATGGGAGTCTGATGGTTTCCACAGGTGATCTACTATCATGCACAACCTCCCCAAATATGAACATAATGCATACACATAATTTTAAAATAAATATTTTGAAAAAGCTTTTAGATGCATATTTTGTTAAAGCCAGGAATCTGACCTATGTATGGTAAGAGTGCTGTCTTCACTGAAGCACATACCGTTTCAATTCCGAACTGCCGCCCACAGATCTTAAGGGCTCTATGCATTGACGCTATTCTCCCCGTCAAAAGTGGCCCCAATATTACTGGTTTCAGTCAAGAGTCCCCTGTGCCAGCCTTCATTCACATTCCAAGCAAGGAAGCAAGCTTTTAGCCTCTCTCTCTCTCCTTCGGGGAGTGTAGCTCCGATGGAAAGCCCTCCTCGCTGCTGTCAGGACTTGCTGTCTCCTGTCTAATAGCATCCATTCTGCCTTATCAGGAAAGAAGGCCATTTGAGATGTTAAGAATAATAAGCACACAGAGAGCTGAGAACTGGTGAATGCTGAGAGTGTAGTGCCACTTTTTCCAAAGCTCAGGGAGTGATACGGAGGAGGGGTCAGAAAGAAAGCAAAAGCCGGGGATGCAGAGGAGAACTCTGAACTGGTCTCTTCTGGACTCGATATAGCTGCTGCACTCATGAACTCGGAGCAGTGCTGGCGACCTGCACTAGACATGACCCACCAGCTGTCTATCGTGGGTGGGGAGGGGCTCACGAGGCCACTCCCCCTCAGGAGCTACAGGCAGCTGATGTTCCTGGGGGCGGGGGTCATATTCCTCAGTGGCGTAGGCACTGCAAAGCTGCCCTTGCTAAGTAGATAACAACCCCCCTCCCCACCATGCTCATATAAGCAGCCCTATTTCAATGCCGAGCAGCACAAAAAGACAAGACATGAAAGCAAAACGTGGAGTTGCTGGGAAGGGGTTCAAGGGGAAAAGGGAGGAGAACGGGGGAGAACAAGATCAAAGTACAGCCTGTATCAGTAAGAAGTTGTGAAAAAAAACTTAAGTGTTAAAAATGATGCTTGTTAACCCAAGTGAATCTATAATTTTATGGGGTAAGAAAGAATAATGACCACTAAGAATTCGGCCACTCTAAGTAAAAGATTATTCCAAGACCATAGATAACATCCTGATATAACAGCTTTTATTCTTTTATTGCAGTAAATCAAATGTTATATAAGTTTATTACTTTATGGTTCTCTGAACCCAAGGACCTCCTCCCTATGCCTCCCTTGAACCTATTAAACTCTTTTCACGTCAGCAGAATGATTAGGGTATTTGCTTCGGCTTCTTTGCACCATGAACCTCCGAAGACATGATGACTGCTCATTTATGGCTGGTCAGTGAGTTCAGTTGGGGAGGTGGCCTGGATGGTGACTTCAGAGTGTCCTATCTAGAAGTATAGGAAGAGCGGGCACCTGAACGCGTGGACCCAGGACTAGGGTGAGGCAAGTAGGACACTCGGGTAGAGGACAGTTTAAAGAGGGAGTGGGTATCCCAGAAATTAATCATCAAACTAGATTCTACCTTGAAGAAATTGTTTTAAACTAAAATCAATGCAAAAATCCATGACAGAGGACACTTAACTAATACAGTATAAATATTAAAAGAATTCGACTTTGCACTTTGATGATTCAGCGTTCCTCATCTCATTTGTCATCTTGCCCTTTCTGGGTGGCGCAGTGGTACCCGAAGTTCTCAGAGCCCCTGTTCTACAGAATTGTCTGCAGTGGAAGCAGAAATCTCTCCAAGACAGCAGTCAATTAAATCTCAGCAATTAGTAGCCCAATGTTGTCTACCAAGTGTCTCCAGGAAGAAAGACTTTTTTTAAAGGGTTGGAGAGATAACAAGAGGTTTCTGGCACTGTTCTTCGGGGACAGGAGATCAGGGCGATTAGACAAAAGATGCTTCGGTATCACTTTGTGCGTTCTAGAGTCAGAACAGAAGGGGGCGCTGCTGGGACACACCGTAAGGCTTAGAATTCCTTTCTGCTTTAACTTTCAAAGCTGGCTAGTTTCTGCAACATCCCTAAAGGAAAAGATGCAAACACAGCCAGTCGGTTTATGTTTTAGCATTCACTTTCTGAACTGTGTGAAAACTCACACAATTCAAGAGAACTTTGCAGGATCTTTGAGTAGGCCACGAGCTGAGTAACACACAGCCTTAATAAAAATGAAGGACGCAGCTATAAAGCTGTCGTTTGCAAGAGAGTTAGTTTCAAGACAGCCAGAACTACACAGAGAAACCTGGGGGGGGGGTGAGAAAAAAGGAAAAGGAGGAGAAAAGAAGAAGGAAAAGAGGAGGAGATGAAGAAAAGAAGGAGGAGGCGAAGGAAGAAGAGGAGAAGAAGAAGAAACAACTTTATCTGGTGCTGGGAACTAGACCTCGGGCCTTACGCCTCCTTGGCCACTAAGCTATATCCCCACAATGTATGAGTTACAGTATTTTATCTGAATCCAAACTCTCTTATATCGTTTGAGATGCCTCTTTTTAGTCAATATTAGATAGGTTATCAGGGTTTGGTTTTGCTCTTTTCTGGTGCAGCAATGGAAAACGGTGTCTCTGGCCAGCCAAGGGAGGAATACAACAGAAAGCATTTGCCCCACCACACCTTGCAGCTCGTAGCAGAATCTCCCTCTTACTCTTACATGTCTCTGTGGTCTCTGCCCCATGCACACTGGCTTTTTTTTTTTTCAAGCTAAATTCAGTGCCCGCTTATATGATAAAATGTCAACTAATCATTTGACTGCATTCATGGGGATACTTCTCCTTTCAAGGGCTCCAGCAATAAAAGAATATATTGTTCATTTACTTCATTTTCATCTCTCCTGGCCTTACCAAAAATCATACAATGAACAAAGAACATATAAAAGGTACCTCTGATACTAAAGGATGCCTTCAAGCTTTGATGATTTCCATGGAAAAATACTGTCTTCTTGGGAGAGAAACAAAGGATTAAATCTGGAAAACTGAGGGGAGATGGGAAATGTCGAGGTCAGGTCAAGACGATAGGAAGGCAATCCCGGGCTGTAAACTGGAGAAGCAGGGGGACCATTCTGATCTGTCACAGTACTGTAAGCCTGAGCTTTTCGACATAGGATTCGAGTGTGACACAGACTCCATGTTGAAAATGGTGTGGACAGTGTTTCTCAACCACCTTAATGCTGGGACCTAGTAATACAGTCTCTCACATGTGGTGACCCCCAATCATAAAATTATGTTATTGCTACTTCATAGCTGCAATTTTGCTACTATTAAAAACCAAGATGTAAACATCTGGCATTCAGGATATAGGATATGCAACCCCCAAAGAGGTTGTGACCTACGGGCTGAGAACCACCCGGTAAAGGACACAATGAGGGTTCTAATTCCAGAGTGGAGCTGGTTTCTCCATCTGTGTTAGAAGAAGCCAACTCACATGCCCAGGCTTTCTCTTTGGTCATCATAAGAAAACAGAGGCAAAAGTGTGTGCACAAAACCTGCCATTCTTACAATAAATTCTGAAATACAGAAGATACTTCTAGCAGATGAAGACACAGTTATTTTATAAACTATCAACAGATAGAATAACCCCAAAAATTAATCTCCTTAAAAATTATGTTGTCAAAACTCAGAGAAATTATTTGGAGTTTCTTAGTGGGGAGAATATTATATTTAAAAGTTGGAAAGTTTTTAGGAATTTGGGCAATTTTTTGGGCTGATTTTTAGGACTTCTTGATCCTTCTTGATTCCACTTCATTTTTCTTACTGCATATTAACTTTTCCAGAACAAAAAGCCCTAAGCTAATTGTTAATTATCCAGATGTCATCTTTGTTTTTATGCCATGCACTGATGAACCTAAGTCTAGGCAAATTCAAGCCTTATTTAGATAACTGCTTCTCTGACTCTCTTAGGTTAAAACCCTGATTCTGTCTAGGTGAACTCCATGACAACCCTGTAAATAGAATACAGAATCTTACCTCACACACTTAACCCACCTCCAAGTGAAGCAAGTGAGCCCCACGGCACTGTCTGTGGAAATTCCCAAGAACTGGCTTCTTCAGCATCCCCCTTTAAAGATCTCTTTGAGATCTTTTCTCTACATATCAGGAGTGTATAAGGCCACAAGTAAACAAAAATTCTAACTATCTTTGACTAGGGGTTTCAAAGGCTAGTGTTTAATCCTATGGAATCTTTGTGGTCTGTTTCCCTGTGGTCTGAACAGTGCTAAATCTGCCTTCAGGCGTTGGGTTTTAATGTTATTACTGTTATAGCTAAAACTAGAATCCTATCAGAAAGATGACCTCATTGACTTACAAAATTATCAAATAACTATTCAGACCGTATTTTGGAAGAAAAGCAAGAGTGAAATACCTAGGAAATAAATGTCACGATGCAATCACTATGCTCTCAGTTCAAAAAGGCTGCTCGATCGTCCTCATTGCAAAGCCACTTCCACCTTTCAAACAAAACCAAGTATGCCCCATGCTCCAGCTTGGGGACAAGAAGTGACAGAATCCTGAAAGCCCTCAAGGTATTTTTTAAAGGTTGTGTTCACATACAATTGTGTAAGGTATGCAAACACACTACCTCGAGAATGCACGAAATATATAGGCAATCGCCTGAGAAAGAGACCGGGCTATTGTGCCTACGCATTGCCCCTGGCCGGTGTAGAAATCCTGGATAAGGGAGAACAGATTGCAAGGATCGTGTATTCTTAGCGGGAAAACAAACATGCACGTGTTAAAAGATATCCAGTCTGCACTCGTATTACACACGAAAGTGTGTCTTACTCTGAAAGAGAAAGCTGACTCACTGAAGCAGTTTACTGGGGGTTTGGCAAGCAAAAGAATGTTCTCAAAGCCGTTCAAGTTTGAAGCCCATTACTGTACTTATTAGCTATACACTGAAGCTGCATCCTCTAACTACTTAGCGTCCATGCAACCCTGGCTAAGCACCCGGTCTAAGGGATGCAATAAAACCGTAAGTGTTGGCAGGAAATTTAAAAATAAAAATGTTATTTATTTAATCCTCCTACAAGACATTATTGTGGCCAATATTTGATTCTTTTCTTTAGCCACTACATTAAAATGTTGAGTTCTCAATCCTCTTTCAAATAAAAAATAGTTATCTAAATAACACTATGCTTACCTTAACTTTTTAATTATGGAAACAATAACATAAATGAGCTCACCACTCTCTAATATATTAGCTATCTGCCTTATATGTGTTTATTATTTTAAAATTTTTAATGATGTATACACTTGAATTAAATTATATAATCCAAACAACTTTTTTTCCAGGAACTATTTAAAACTGGATAGAATTTTCTATATTCAGAAACAGTAAAAGAGTTTGACACACAGAATTTCAGCATGTCACCTAGAGGGCTTTGAACTCCTTTTGTAATCAAAGCAATATGAGTTATTACTCTAGCAGCCAAAGATTGTTTATAGCCAGTTATCTAGCTGACTTGTGACCAAAAAAGAAAAACAAACAGTTGCCTAAGTGATAATTCACATAAAGTCCACTTGTGACCATGGTACCCTTCACGTGTCTCCTGCCAATTTCTTCTACCCTCCTTCCTCTGTGTGTTTACAGTGAGAGTGGATGTCACGGTGCCCAAACAAGGTCCTCTCAGCATTGAAAATGGAAATTCCAAACAAAACACTAAGCAGTTTGCTTGGTATTGTTTCCCAAATCTGTTCTAAACTATTCGGTTTCCAGTGGACTGTGCACCTGTAATCCCAGCCACGAGGAGACCAAAGCAGGAGGATAGTGCATTTGAGGCCAGCCTGGGCTACAGAGTGAGACTTTCTCAAAAGCTCACAACAACAACGATAAAAAGAAGTTTATAAAAGTGAAGATAAGAAAGGAAACATTTTCTCATCCAAGTCCAAAAATCAGTGAAGTTCCTATGACTGTTTCAACCAACTTAACAGATACCCCCAGAACATTGCAGCCACAGAATCTTCCTTAAAACAAACCACAAAGGAAATCTGAATGAATCAACAGTATCAATAATTTCTTACATCTAAGCAAGATGCAATAAATTATTGGTTGTGGTGGAATACAGGTAGAGACCAACAGCAGGAGAAATAGCAGGCACTGAGCAAAGGCTTAGAGACTAAACAGTACATGCTTGAACAAACAGTGGGTTGTTTAAGAAATCATGGAAGACAATTTTGTTTGTTTTTCTAGACAGAGTTTCTCTGGGTAACAGTCCTGACTGTCCTGGAACTCGCTCTGTAGACCATGCTGGCTTTGAACTCACAGAGATCAGCTTGCCTCTGCCTCCCCAGTCCTGGAATTAAAGGCGTGTGCCACCACTATCTGACTAAAAGGAATTTTAAAATCCCTAGTATCAATTGAAATTAAAGCACAATGTACTAGAATCCTTTGGATTCTGCTAAGATAGTTCTAAAGGGACAGTGTACGGCTAGGGGTGCTTATTAAAATTCAGAGTGATCTTAAACAAACAAATAACTTAATGATATGCGTTAAGATCTTAGAAAAGCAAGAATGAGCCAAACCTAAAAGGAGCAAGTATAGAGAAATAATGAAGATGAAGGAAAAATTAACAAAACAGGTACTGCAAGAGCAATACATAGACTCGATAAAACAAATGTTGTTTCGTGAACAGAGAAACTGATGAGCAGGTAGCCTAACTAGACTAAGAAAAGAAAGCAAAGACCCACATTGATGAAAAGGAAAAACGAAAAGGAGGAAATTACAACTGATTCCCACAAATCCCAGATCATTGGGGAATAATTTGATAACATATATGCAAAAAAACTGGGAAATCTACAAGAAATAGATAAATTTAGAGACCTACCAATATTAAATCAAGAAGATGCAACTGCCTTTTGGATAGTTTGGATAAAGGTTTGTCTATTTTGGTTTTCTCGAAGAACCAACTCTGTCTCATTGATTCTTTGTGCTGTTTTCTTTGTTTCTATTTTGTTGTTTTCAGCTCTCTATTTGATTATTTCTTGCAGTCTAGTTCTCTTAGGTGAGTTTTCTTCTTTTTGTTCTAAAGTTTTCAAATGTTCTGTTAATTCACTATTGTGAGACTTTTCCAGCTTCTTTATGTAGGCATTTAGTGCTATAAACTTTCCTCTCAACACTGCTTTCATTGTGTCCCATAAATTTGGGTATGTTGTGTGGTCATTTTCATTGAATTTTAGGAAGTCTATAATTTCTCCCTTTATTTCTTCCTTGAACAATTGATGATTCAGGCGAGCATTGCTTAATTTCTATGTGTTTGTGGATTTTCTGGAATTAGTATTGCTGTTGACTTCTAGTTTTAAACCATGATGATCTGATAAGGTACACTGGGCTATTCCAATTTTTTGTATTTGGTGAGGTTTGTTTTGTTACCGAGTATGTGGTCAATTTTTGAGAAGGTTCCGTGAGGTACTGAGAAGAAGGTATATTCTTTTCTGTTTGGATGGAATATTCTATAGATGTCTGTTAAGTCCATTTGAGTCATAACATCTGTTAGTTCTCTTATTTCTTTGTTCATTTTTTGTCTGACTGACCTGTCCAGTGGTGAGAGGGGAGTGTTGAAGAGAAAGAATATCCAAATTAACAAAATCAGAAATGAAAAGGGGGGCATATCAACAGACATGGAGGAAATACAGAGGATCATCAGGTTATATTTTGAAAACCTGTACTCCACAAAATTGGAAAACTTAAAGGAAATGGACAACTTTCTAGATAAATATCACTTACCAAAATTAAACAGACCTATAACTGCAGAAGATATAGAAACAGTCATCAAAAGTCTCCCACCCTAAAAAAGCTCAGGACCAGATGGTTTCAGCTCAGAATTTTACAAGACTTTCAAAAAAAGAACTAATACCAATACTCCTCAAATTATTCCACACAATTGAAACAGAAGGAACAATGCCAAATTCTTTTTATGAGGCTACAATTACCTGATACCCAAACCACAGAAAGACATTACTAAGAAGGAGAATTACAGACCAATCTCACTCATGAACATTGATGCAAAAATAAGAAATAAAATACTGGTAAATTGAATCCAAGAACATATCAGAACCATCATCCACCATGATCAAATCAGCTTCATCCCAGAGATGCAGGGATGGTTCAACATGAAAATCTGTAGATGTAATCCACAATATAAACAAACTGAAAAATAAAAACCACATGATCATCTCATTAGATGCCGAAAAAGCTTTCAACAAAATATAACATCCTTTCATTATAAAGGTCTTGGAGAAAGCAGGGATACAAGGAACATACCTAAACATAAGGCAATACAGGAAGTCAACCACCAACATCAAAATAAATGGAGAGAAACTTCCAGCAATTCCACTGAAATCAGGAACAAGACAAGGTTGTCCACTCTCTCCATATCTATTCACTATAGTTCTTGAGGTCCTAGCTAGAGCAATAAGACACCAAAAGGAGACAAAAATTGGGAAAGAAGTCAAACTCTCACTGTTTGCTGATGATATGATAGTTTACATAAGTGATCCCAAAAATTCTACCGAGGAACTTCTATGACTCATAGACACTTTCAGTAATGTAGCAGAATACAAGATTAACTAAAAAAAATCAGTAGCCCTCCTGTACACAGATGATAAAAGGGCTGGGAAAGAAATCAGAGAAACAACACCCTTCACAATAGCCACAAATAGCATGAAACATCTCGGAGTAACTCTAACCAAACAAGTGGAAGACTTGTATGACAAGAACTTTATATCTTTAAAGAAAGAAATTGAAGAAGACACCAGAAAGTGGAAAGATCTCTCATGCTCTTGGGTAGGCAGAATTAACATAGTAAAAATGTCAATCTTACCAAAAGAAATCTACAGGTTCAATGCAATGCCCATGAAAATACCAGCAAAATTCTTCACAGACCTCAAAAGAACAATACTCAACTTCATATGGAAAAGCAAAAAAGCCAAGATAGCTGAAACAATCCTGTACAATAAAAGAACTTCTGGAGGCATCACAATCCCTGACTTCAAACTCTACTACAGAACTACAGTACTGAGGACAGCCTGGTATTGGCATAAGAACAGATAGAAGGACCAATGGAACTGAATCAAAGACCCAGATATCAATTTACACATCTACAAACACCTGGTTTTTTATAAAGAAGTGAAAAATATCAAATGGAAAAAAAGAAAGCATATTTAACAAATGGTGCTGGCATAACTGGATATCAACCTGTAGAAGAATGAAAATAGACCCATATCTATGACCATGCACAAAACTCAAGTCCAAATGGATCAAAGACCTCAAAATAAATACAGCCACACTGAACCTCATAGAAGAAAAAGTGGGAAATACGCTTGAATGAAATGGCACAGGAGACCAGTGCTGTGGGAGCACAATCTGCTCCTGCAGCCAATAGCCTTTAAGATACTAGCCCACTTGGGCATAGTCTCTTATATTGTGATAAGCAGTGGTAACCATGTGCCCACTCTCTTGCTTCCGGCTCCCTCTTCCAGCTGCTAGACTCTGTTCCTGTTCACTCAGAGGATTGTTGTCTAGAACAGTGATGTGCAAGTTTTCCCCTTAAATAAATAACCCTTTTATTATCCATAATTCTTAACTGGTGTGGAATTGTTTTGTGACTTACGTCATCAAACCACTTCTTAAATATAACCCCAGCAGCAGAGACACTGAGAGAAACAATTAATAAATGGGACCTCCTGAAACTGAAAAGCTTCTGTAAAGCAAAGGACACAATCAACAAGGCAAAACAACAGCCTACAGAATGGGAAAAGATCTTCACTAACCCCACATCAGACAGACGTCTGATCTCCAAAATATACAAAGAACTCAAGAAATTGGTCATCAAAAAAACAAATAATCCAATGAAAAAATGGGGCACAGACATATCTTGATATAATAAAAGCTATGTGACAAATTAATAGCTAACACTATACTAAACAGGGGAGAACTTAAAACATTCCTCTAAAATAGGAAATGGCACAAGGACGCACGCTATGGCTACTCTCATTCAACAAAGTCTTAGTATGATCACTAAGACAGAAGAAGGAAACAAAATGGATATAAATAGGAAAGGAATGAATCAAATTATCCCTCTTTGCAGATGGCATGGTCATATAATTAAAAGACCCTAAAGATTCTTATCAGATCTTATACAAACATCCATATAAATACCAGGCTACAAAAATCAACATGCAAAAGTCAGTAGTCTTCCTGTATGCCAAGGGTGAAAGAGAAATATGCCAAGAAAGATAGATAATGGGATTCCATTCACACCAGTTGAAAAAAAAATAGTCAAGGAAGCGAAATACAGGCTCTATGATGAGAAGTTTAAGTACTGAAGGCAGTAGCAAAAGATGGTACTAGAAGATGGGAAGATTGGGCTCCTAAGAATTGACAGAATATTGAAAAAACGGTTCTATTACTGAAGAGAATCTATAATTTATAATTCTATAAATTCTACTCAATCCTTACCAAAATTCCAATGACATTCTCCTAAGAAAACAACAAACCCTAACACTCATGTTAAGGCAAAAGAAGACTCTGAACCTAAGTAACCAATGGTTATCACAGTATCTGACCTCAAATCATACTACAGAGCCATAGTAACAAAAATCATATGGCACCAGCATAAAACCAGATGTGTGGACAAAGGAAACCAGATGAGAAGACTCAGAAATCAAAGTACACAGCTGTAGCTGCCAAACTTTTGGCAAAAGTATCAAAAACATACATTAGTGAAAAGACAACCTCTTCAAGAAATCATGCTGGAAAATTAGGAATTCACATGTAGGAGACGGAAACAGATCCATCTCTCTCCCTCGGCAGGAAAACCAATTCAAAATTGCTTAAAAACTCTAAAAACAAGACTTTGATAGTGATGATGGGGGTGGTGGTGGTGATGGTGGTGGTGATGATGATACTTATGATAAGCTTTGAAAGTGCTAGAAAAAAAGCATAGAGAAGACACTTCAAGGCAAGGAAGTTCTGCAAAGAACGCTGGTGACAACAGAGATGACCCTAAGACTTGGCAGATGGGAGCAGTGCACTAAACAGTCTGTGCACAGCCCAGAAGCCATCGTCACAGTGGAGAGATGGCCTACAGAGTGGAAGAAGATCTCTGCTAACTGTGTATCAGGCAGAGGACTAGTATCTAGACTATTTGAAGACCGGAACAAATTTTTGTTGTTTTATTGAGCTATATATTTTTATCTGCTCCCCTACCATCCTCTCCCCTCCCCTTCTACCCTCTCCCAAGGTCCCCATGCTCCAATTTACTCAGAAGATCCTGTCTTTTTTTACTTCCCATGTACATTAGGTGCATGTATGTCTCTCTCTTAGGGTCCTCTTTGTTGTCTAGGTTCTCTGAGATTGTAAATTGTATGGTTTTTTTTCTTTATGTCTAAAAGCCACTAAAAGACACATTTGGTAGTTGTCTTTCTGAGTCTTGGTTACCTCATTCAATATGATGTTTTCTAGATCCATCCATTTGCCCGCAAATTTCGAGATGTCATTATTCTTTTCCACTGTGTAGTACTCCATTATGTAAATGCACCAGCCACATTTCTTTATCCCTTCTTCGGTCAAGAGGCACTTAGGTTGTTTCCAGGTCCTGGCTATGTCAAACAAAGCTGCTATGAACATAGTTGAGCACATGTCCTTGTGGCACGATTGAGCATCCTTTGGATATATACCCAAAAGTGGTGTTACTGGGTCTTGAGGAAGGTTGTTTCCTAATTTTTTGAGAAATCACCACACTGACACCCAAAGGGGTTGTACCAGCTTGCATTCCCACCAACAATGCAGAAGTGTTCCCTTTTCCCCACGTCCTCTCCAGCATACGCTGTCATCAGTGTTTTTGATTTTGACCATTCTTCAGGTGTAAGATGGAATCACAGAGTTGTTTTTATTTGCATTTCTCTGATGACTAAGGATGTTGAGCATTTCCTTATGTGTCTTTCCAGCCATTTTAGATTCCTCTTTTGAGAGTTCTCTATTTATGTCTGTGCCCCATTTTTTCATTGGATTATTTGTTCTTTTGATGACCAGTTTCTTGAGTCTTTATATATTTTGGAGATCAACCCTCTGTCTGATGTGCGGTTAGTGAAGATTTTTTCCCTTTCTATAGGCTGCCATTTTGTCTTGTTGACCGTGTCTTTTGCTTTACAGAAGCTTTTCAGTTTCAGGAGGTCCCATTTACTAATTGTTTCTCTCAGTGTCTGTGCTACTGGGGTTATATTTAGGAAGTGGTTCCCTGTGCCAATGCGTTCAAATGTACTTCCCACTTTCTTTTCTATGCAGTTCAGTATGGTTGGCTATGTTGAGGTCTTTGATCCATTTGGACTTGAATTTTGTGCGTGGCAATAGATATAAATCTATTTTCATTCTTCTACATGTTGATATCCAGTTATGCCAGCACCATTTGTTAAATATGCTTTTTTCATTTGATATTTTTTGCTTCTTTATTAAAAATCAGGTGTTCGTAGATGTATGGATTGATATCTGGGTCTTTGATTCAGTTCCATTGGTCCTCCTGTCTGTTCTTATGCCAATACCAGGCTGTTTTCAGTACTGTAGCTTTGTAGTACAGTTTGAAGTCAGGGATTGTGATGCCTCCAGAAGTTCCTTTATTGTACAGGTTGTTTTGGATATCCTGGGCTTTTTGTTTTTCCATATGAAGTTGAGTATTGTTCTTTTGAGGTCTGTGAAGAATTTTGCTGGTATTTTCATGGACATTGCATTGAATCTGCAGATTGCTTTTGGTAAGATTGACATTTTTACTATGTTGAATCTACCTACCCAAGAGCATGGGAGATCTTTCCATTTTCTGGTATGAAAACCTGAAAAATTAATTACAACGAAAAAAGACAAAAATGCTCAAATCACCCCATTGGTAAATGAACTAAACAGGCAGTGCTTAGATAAGATATAAATAGAAATCTCTTGTAAACAGGTTAAACATGTTCATCTTTCCATCTAAGAAATAGAATTTAACACTGAGTTGAAACTCTCTCTGTCCCTCAAGTCAATATCTATCCCAAAGAAACCCACAGCTCAAACTACAATTGTTGCTGAGGCTGTGGAGTAGGGGCAAACCTTGTGACCTGCTGGTGTGAATGGACAGGAGACGCCTCCACAGAAATCAGTATCAAGCTTCCTCAACAACTAAAAATTAAAGCATATGACCCAGCTAGACCACAGCTGGTTAGATACAGATTGGTGAAATTGTGTTAGAGTGTCTTGGAACAATTTGCAAACCTGGATTAGATCTTTTAATTCTTCCTAAGCACGGAGTCAAGCTCAGCCTACAACAATGGTGTTCATTTTATAACGACCCTAATGAAGTCGTTAGCGGGGTGTGATCACAGCTGTGAGTCACCTCATCACAGACTAGAGCCGTGCTTTCACAAGGTAAGACTAAGAGAAGCCTATGGGGCCATAAAGATTCCTGGTCGATTTACAGAGTCTTCCATTCAATTCCTCCTGTCTCTAACAGCTTCTGCAGCCTGGTGAAAGCAAACAGACTGTTACAGCCTAACCTTCCCCTCTAAGGGAATCCTTTTGGAAAAGGATGCATGTCTTGTGAGTCCGCTGTGAAATGCAGAACTACTCTGGTTTCCTTAAGAATCACAGGGCATCCCTTGCTTTCCCGGACTCCAGAAAGCCTGACTGGGGGGCGAGGGAATCAAGGGCAGGATTCTGCTGCTCCACAGCACAGTCACCCAGGGAACTGAGGCCTTTGAGAAGCAGTCTGAGTCTTTCGAGCCAGGATGACTGCAGTTCTGTTCAGCCATGCCCGGACTCTATATACAGAGCTAGGAGCTGCTTGGTTCCCAGGGAACAGAAACAAAGACCCTCCTTCTTCCCCACAGAATAGATTTAAAAAAAAAATCACCGTGCTTTGCTAGAGCCAAATCTACTCCCATAAAGTGAACGCAGTATTGATCTTACAGCAGAGAACTTTCTGGATTAGCCTATACACACACAGTCTATAATATGCTGGGTACCATCCCACTATGTAAACATTTGTAAATAAATCCTGGGGCTCTGGAATCATCCCTCCTTCACTCAAGTTCCTAAGCAACCGCTTCCTAGGTTCTCAATGTGTCACCATAGGCAAGGGGCTTATTTTTATGCCTCAGTTTCCACATCAGAAAATGGTCACAATAGTAGCACCTTTTTCTAGGGTTCTTGGAGTTAAGTGTAAGGTACCCAGTATACAGTAAGAGTTCAACCAACACGAATGATTGTCTTCCATCATCTGGAACCCAAACCATGCTTCTCAATCACATCCTGGGGCCACTTTGGCCCAGTTTGCCCCTTCATATGATAGTGCTGGTTGTGGTGACACAGGCCAGTAAGTAAATGTAGCCTGAACTGCAAGAAGAAGAAGGAGAAGGAGAAGGAGAAGAGGAGGAGGAGGAGGAGAAGGAGGAGGAGGAGTGATGGCTATCATCACACACTGCCAGCAGCCCCTGCTCACTGATGACACTCCCCCACCTGGTTCACCAGGACTATAAGGTCCCCTTGGGAAAGCCCCAGCTCCTCACTCCCCCTGGATTCCTGACATCAGCATTATGTGTCACTAGATTTATTTTGTCGTAGTGAAATACCTACAACAGTCTTAACGCTTTTCCCTTTTCACTGTTCCCAGATATGCAGTCCACAGCCTTAAATACCGTCGGGTGATACAGCAGTCACCAGCATCTGTCTCCTGCGTTTGAAACTGAAAATGCACCCCCAGCAGGCGATAATTCCCTATGCCCTTCTCCCAGGCCCTGGCCACTAGCATTGTACTCTCCACTTCTGTGACCTGACCATTCCACAGACCGCAACTAAGCAAAGTCATACGCGTGCCCCCTTTTGCATTTTGGGGGTGGTGGTGAGGAAACACAGATCTGCAGCAGGCACACAGAGAAAAAGATGCTCTGCAAAGTGGGGGGGTAGAGGCATTCTGACAAACCCAGTCACTTCCGAGGTCTAGGCAGTTAAGATCTCCTCCCCTAACTTAAGGTTGGTCAATTTGAAGAAAGACAGGAGTTGATTGGCCCTGAGCTGCTGTCACCTACCCTCATCTGGCCTTGAACTTGTGCCAGTCCGTCAGTAGAGGGCCTACTAGTGGGAGAAAAAGTGTCTACAAGGCTGCTGTTTTAAGATGTCAGGCTTTGGTCTCAGGTCAGGAGGGTGAGGGAGAAGCCGGCCATCTTGAACGTTCACCACCTTTACCGTCTAGTCCCGGCCCCTTTTATCTATCTGCCAACAAGAGACTGTCACATGGCTCTCATTCCCCATCTCACAGGTTACCTTACCTACTGGTAGGTACTTGAGGACACCAGCTGCTCTCAACTGCTTTGGGATGGCCAAGGGGTGGCAAGGGAGAGTGGTGGCAACAGCGGGGTGATAGAGTCCCTCAGAGGACAGCCAATCTAAGAGGGCACGATAAAACCCAACTGATGGAGATGCTCCAGAACATAAGGTAGCCATTTGGTGATAGCGTGTATCTACGGCGCTTGCCATACCAGGGAGGCAGCATCTTGGTGAATCAGTAGTCCCTAGAGGTTGTCCCTAGGGAAGGGCTAGGGTTCCGGTAACAGCCTCAAGCTATGAGGAATTGAATCAGGCTGCCTTGGGTGATAACCCCAGCCTGACCATTCTACTCCTGTACAAACAACAACACGCCTGGCTAACGAGAACAACTCACTTTGCTCCGGGTCAAACCACGACACAGCTGTAGCTTCCTGGGAGCTACCTGTGTGTATGTGTCTATGTCCTCGGTTCCTCTAAATGTGCTCAACCTTCATCCCACAGGAAGGCTCAGGCCCTCGCTGCTCCAGGAAATGGTCTTGGCCTGATGAAACTGAGTCTGCCTCGTCTATGCTTCACCTTTCCTACCTCAGGTACAAAATCCAAGAGCCTTTTAGGATCCTCTGGGAAGGAAGCCCTCCTCCCCCTCCCCAGGGTCATGTCTTAGAGAGCAAAGATGCCATCTGGGCTCATTATACGAGCTATAGAAATGATCCCTGAAAGTATAGTCTTTCTGGGCTCATTATATAGGCTAAACAGCTACCAGTTGCCGTTTGAGACTTTTGGCCTTTTTGTGGCCTTTGCCCGTGAGCAGCGCCAGTCCCAAAGATGGAGCCACTGTTCTTGGGATTTTCCTGACACTCCAGGTAAACCCAGCCTGACCCCATTCCTCTGCTCTCTTCTAAGTCCTCCCTCTCCATCTTCCTCAGACTCCCTCCTCTCAGACTCTCCGATCTCCAGGCTGAGAGGCCTTTCACCATTTGGTCACTGCCCTCTCCCAACCAAATTCAGCAGCGTGAGGTAACTACCTGGGTCTGATTCCAAGGGACCCTGCGCAGACCACAGGAGCTCTGGTAGCTTTGCCCTCCTCTGAACCACAAAGGCTTGGGGTACCCAGGAACCTCCGGTGCTTTGTGATTCCTCAGAGTCTTACCAGCACTGCGGGGGCGGGGGGTGTCACTTTCTAATATTCTCCATCTTCATCTTCTCCCTAAACCTGGGGTATGCATCAGGCAGCAGGCTTACACTCTCTAACAGTCCTGTCTTTCCTTTCAAACTTGAACCAGATTTTAAAAAGAGAGCTCTAAATGACCCATCCTGCAGGACTCTTCCTGGCTTGTCTTCAAGATAGTCTTAAAAAGCTGCTTCTCAGAGAGCTCCTGTAGTGCCCAAGTCACGGGAACCCCAAGAAGACCACCAGAGACACAGACTCACCGAAATGCAAAAGCAAAATTGAATTATGCGAATCATGATAGGGACCTCGTCTTGCACACCCATGCAGCATGCAGCGGGAGCCAGAGGAGGTGTTCCACCATTCTTAGGCAGGGTTTATAAAGGAAAAAAAATCACAAATCTACTGTTATGGGCATAAGGGGTACAGGTGACTCTCTGATTGGCTCCAGTCTAGGGGATTTTCCACTCTGCTGATATCCACCTCGAGGAGCTGGGCTCCAGTCTAGGGAACATCCCACTCTGCTGACAGCCACCTTGGAGCCTAGCACAAAACAGAGTTGGCTTTGTCCCTTCACTCCAGTCCGCCAAACTCATTCACTTATTCACTCAAGTCTGGCCCCAGTACCCCCTCAATAATGGCTGTCGCTGGCCCCGATTCAGAACTTTGAATTTGGACATTCTTACAGACCGAGGATTTGCAGTTCCCACACCTCTCTGCAATCCCTCTTCTTCCCTCATACCTGTCACACTCATGGAAACGGACGTCACAGAAAAAAAGCCTGGATCACTCTCTCGAAACCCACTCCACTTTTGAAAACAATTCACCCACATAACTCAGATCTATGGCCTCACCTGACATGATATGTGTTTTATCCTGACCTCTACCCTCACCCAAAATGAAAAGGACCATATTCGGAAGGCAGCCGGGTACCACGCTGATAAACTCTACCAACAAAATGACACCTTCCCCTCAGTAGGAGGCAGGCCCCTTTAAGGGTCCCAAATTCAAATTACCAGCACACTGGCACTGGGCCCAAAGACTTCCAGTTAGTTGTAACTTCTTCAGCTAAGGACAAGCCACAAAATATCTACTCAAGAGTCAACTTTGACAAATTGAAAGAGGTGGCTCAGGGCCCACCGGAAACTCTACTCTTTTCTTATCCCACCTCATTGGGCAATAACAAGACATACATTGCTATGTGAACACTAACTCTCCTGAGAGAACGTTGATACTTCATGTCCATTTCTTGGCTCAGTGTGACCCAGACACTAGACCCAAGCTCCAAAGACTAGAAGAGGGTAGCCCAAACTTCTCAAAATGATCTTCTAGACATGGCCTTTAATGTTTCCAACAGCAGAGAGGATACGGCCAAAAAGGAAAACGAGCGTAAGGAAAGGACGGGAGAGACTGCCATGACAACTTCCACTTCCTGAAAACCACCCCACTTAAGCAGCTTTCTAAGGGACAAACTAATTGTTCTGCATTATGGGTTGGCAAGAAGCCTGGCCCCAACAAATAACCTCTTCCTTGTACATCCCCTAGAATTTCCACATCCCTATTGCTCCTAAGCCTCGGGGAAAGTGCACTGGGTGAAGAGGGCTATCAAAGAGCTCAACTAGGAGGCTTGCAAAAAGAATAAACAAACAAAAATAAAACACCTCCCTAATTAGTCCTTTAAACTCATGTTTGGAAGAACTCTCATACCCCACCCCCAATCTCAGCAGACACACCCAACTTCCTCCATCCCCACCTCAGAGCCCCCATCCTTTCCTAGCAGAGAAGTTGGGAATCATACTGGCGCTGTCCCACCCTTGTCCCCTACCTGATACCCCTTTCTCTAATCTCCAACTAGGGGAAGCAGTCAGCATCTCAAATACATCCCACTCCTGACACCTAGATGGCAGGACCCCCACAAAGTCACCTCAAAGTGCCACGAAAAATCGAATAATGTTAACTGCTGGGTCCACCTTTCCAGACCCAAGACGGCTCCCCCACCATGTCACTACACACTTCTAGGACCCACAAGCTCTAAATACCCATGCTTCCGGTTTTCAATCTCCTACCAACCACCAAGGAATAATCGCTGACCTCTTCATGCCCCCTCCCTTCCAGGTACCCTAGAGTCCCCTGGGTGCATTCCAAATCCTGCTTTTCCTGCATGTGATGAAGACCTCTGATTGGCTGAGGCCCTATAGTGTCCTGACTCTCCTAAAAAACCATTAGCATCCTTTGGATACAAGGAACATCCCAGGACCAGATGAGTGTATTCTCTGCAACACTATGCAACCTGCTTATCTGCCTCATTGGCCCAGATGCTGCTCCCCCACCACACACACACACACACACACACACACACACACACACACACACACACACCATTGACCTATCTGGTCTGGAGACTTCTTCACTCTCTCCCTCTTCTGAACAAGTTAATACCAAGTTAATCAGGACGGTTTTACTCTTGTATGGGGCACCTAGGTCTTGAACCCTAACCAGAAAGATGCAACTGTCCCCATGGTGAGCTTTGTAAAATTTTATTCCTGGGGTGTTGGGACACTGGGCAAGGGCCCTGCCTCTCAGCCCGAACAAGCTCACGTGTGATAACACCCCATATCATGGACTCCAAGATTGCTTCTGGGACAGAAGAGACCCATACAATGTGGGCACCTATGGGGTGTGACCAGTGAAAACATGATGATGGGTGTGGAGACACCTACTGGTCCTGACGGGACTGACTCTAGCCAGCCCAGCCTGGCAAACGTGACTCTGGGAGACCCTCCCCTTCTCCTTCCCTCTGTCCTGCTAAGAAACTTTAGTTTGCGTTTCTAAAGCTAGACACCAAGATCTATTCGCTTATTTGGCCACTTCCTCCTCCTGAGACTGAATACCAAAGCCAGCTATCAAAGTACTGAAGTCCAGCAATCAAAGTCCCCTTTGTGGCTGTCCTAATCAACCTGTCCAATCAAAATGAAACACCTCATCCTAACATGGAGTTTCCCGTTACCTTTATAAACTGCCATTTGCTTATGGGCCATGTCTGTCTCTCTATCCAGAAGCAGTCCTTTCTCCCTCCAAGACAAATATCCCTTCCCCATCTCGCTGGTTCTCTTTCCCTTCTCCCTCATCCTCTATCTACTGTCTTTTCCTCTCATTCCCTGCCCTTTGTCCCTCTGGGGCAAATAAATCTCCTTTATGCTGAGAACTTGATCTTGTGCCAAATACCAGTCTCTTCAGGTCCTCAAATACTGGTCTTGTTTCAGTTTTGCTTGGCCAGGGGCTAGCTAGGCAAGGACCCTCACAAAGGGACAAGAAGTTGAGTCCCTTATGACTTAAGTGTCATCATTTGTCTGGGCAGTGGTGGTGTACGCCTTTAATCCCAGCACTCAGGAGGTGGAGGCAAGAAAAACTCTGTGATTTTTGAGGCCAGCCTGGTCTACAAAGCAAGATCAAGGACAGCCAGATATGTTACAAAGAGAAACCCTGTCTCAAAAAACAAAAAAACAAAACAAAAAATTAAGAGTTGATTATAAAAATACCCTTTACGTGGAGTACCTGCAACTTTGGACTGGAATTATATGTCCATGAAGCAGAAGATCCCCTCCAAAGTTTATGATTGTCCCATGTTCCTGTGAGGTCCCCTGGGTACCTCATAGCACCGATTCATCCCTGGGGTAGGAGACACTATGGCAGTGAGAATCACCCCTTCTTTTATCCCAACACCCCTCTTGCCAATGCCAGATACAGCATGGCTGGCCCAGAGCTGGGGAAGCAGTCGTTTGAGGGTAGCCCAAAGACATATAAGGGGTAAGCATGTCCAGCCTGACACAGTGCAACCAGGAAGATATGTCAGGAAGCAATGCTCACTTTCCTATAATTCTTTCTGTATGGCTTGTGACCTTTCTATATCATGTAATAATAAATGATCAACTGACCAGGAAGATTAAATGATTATAAAACACATTTTCACCTGACATCACAGAACCTGAACATACAGAGATAGAATTGGCAGGAAAGACAACAATACCATGAGATAGTGAAAAACCTCAATTCCGACGGATAAAACATTCAGGCAGAAAAACAAGAGTATGGCTGGGCAGTGGTAATCCATGTCTTTAATCCAAGGACTTGGGAGGCAGAGGCAGGCAGATCTCTGTGAGTTAGACGTCAGCCTGATCTATAAGAACTAGTTCCAGAATGCCTAGGACTATTACACAGAAATCCTAGAGAGGGGGGAGGGGGGGCAAAATAATCCCAACAGACAAATATAGAACAAATTTAAGAAAATTAAAATAGCAACTGTCTTTCCCAGCCACAGTGGAAAGAAAATAAAAAGCAATAGCAAAAGGAATTCTGGGAAATTCAAAACTATGTGGGAATTCAACAATCGTTCTGAATAAGCAATGGGTCAAAACCTCCAGGGTGAAACTGGAAAATTTCTTCAAACAAACGAAAACCAAACAATGCAGAGCTGACCGGACGCAGCAAAAGCAACAGCAAAGCGGCCAACACCTACGTCATCAGAGGAGGATGTCAAAGCGGAGCCGGCCTCACCACTCAGGAAAACAGAGAAAGCCAATCTGAAACCAGCAGAAGGAATAGTAATAATATTAATGACAGCAACAATAATAATAAAACAAAAATAAATGAGGAGCCAGAAAGCAGTAGAACTGGGATTTTTGGAAAAGAAAAATAAAGTTGATGAACTTTTGTGTAAATCTCAAAAGGAAGACTAAAATAACAAATGCCTCCAGAGTTTAAAAGGAACGTAGGGGCCAGCAAGATAAAAACATACAAAGTCATGAAAAGTCAGATCCGCGGGAGAGCTCAGGTTCTCTGCAAGAACAGGGCATGTTCCTAACCACTGAGTCATCTTCTCCAGCCCGCTGCACATTTTTGAATGAAAACAATCTTTCAGTTAAAATGTAAATTAAAAGTAATAAAATGTGGTCTGCTGACATGTATTGCCTCCTACTCTGAAGAACCCTATTCTAATTTTTATGCTTTTATTTCTTTCTTCCTTTACAAAAATACTGTGAACAATCTGGGGCAGCAGGGCGGGGTGGAGGGAGATACATTTTACTGTTTACAATGCAAAATGCTGATGCAACTATCTGTGAGTCAGGGACTACTGACTTCTAACTTGGGAACTAGAAATTTTGGAGGGGCTAGAGAGAATGTTTTTTGATTCTGATCAACCACTGCCCTTGCAGAGGGCCCAGGGATCCAATCTCCTCTTCTGGCTTCACAGCATACACCCACACAGACACACACAGAAACATAAATAAAATGAGGTCTTTTTTAAAAAAGAAAAAACGAGTATCCGAGTAACGGCACCAAAAAAAAAAAAAAAAGAAAAAAGAAAGTGATGCTCAGGTTATAATCTGTTTCATATTATTAAATTAAGTTATATATTTGGGCCCAAACTCTAGAGCATGGAACTAGGCTATCAGGTGAGCTGCCCCAAGAGCCTTCTGAGACCTTAGAGAAAGTTAAACATGAGAGACTAGGTTAGAGGCATTCGGTTATGCCTTACAAGGAAATCTGAAGTCTCTACGTAGTCAAAGCAGAACCTTTAACCCCAGATATAAAATTCATAGACGTGATTCTCAGAAACAAAGGTTTCCTTCCATGAGGTCATAGAAACAACATTCAAAACAAGTCCCAACACCTAATAAAGTGTTAGGCTAAAACTACAGTATTTTGTTGACTTGTTCCGTGTAAAATTTCACCTGGCAATAAAATTGACAACGAAGAAGTCAAAGCATTTTGAGTACTTGGAAAGTGGAGAGGACACTGGTTCATTTTAAGGAAAAAGAAATCTTTGCGTTCTTAAATGTACACCATATATTTATGTATGTATTGTGTGGGTGTGTATATGTATATTTTCAAAGAATTAACCATTTCAGATACTTAACGGTTATCTGAGCACCTGTTTGCTTCCTGGTTTTTGCTACACGACATGCCTATTTTCTGAGCAGTACTCATTTGTCTGGCTCGGTTTCCTCAACTGAAGTTGGGGGAGGAAGTAACTGAGTATTAATTTCATAATCTCAGGGACCAGTAGTATTTTCCAAATGCTCTTGGAAGAGAAACACCCATTAAACTGTCAATCCTGGGCTGGAGCGATGGCACAAGGATTAAGAGCATTACTGCTCTTTTGGAGGACCAGGCTTCAGCTCACAGCACCCACATGGCAGCTCACACACACCTGCAACTCCGGTTCTAAGAGATCCAACTCCATCTTCTAGCATCTGTGAGCTCCTACGCACTACAGTACACAGACAGAGACTCGGGCATACAAACATATGCACACACACACATACACAAGATAAATAAATCTAAGCAAAATGTTTAATTATCAATATTATTATATACATCCAAAAGAAGCAGAGAAGGACTCCATCTGAGGCCAGCTAAAACAGAATCTCAGAGAAAAGGCCTAGATAGGAGACCCTCCCAAGCAATTCCAACATCCAGCCAGCAGCTGAAACCACGTGACGCCACACACAGGCGTATACAACATCTGTGCACAAGAATCCAGAAGGAAACAGCTTCTCAGCCAGAAAATTCTACCAGCTTCATACAGGCTGCAGCATTTAGACGAAATATAGCAGCCGCGGAGACAGCATGAGGGGACATACCCACAGAGGCTTGCCCGAGGATCCATGGGAAGGGAAGAGCAGAGGACCCTTCCGACTGACTCAAGAAATGGAAGAGGGTTGTGCTGGAAACTAAGTCGGGAACGAAAAGGTACAGAGTGTCTACGTGAATTCTAACTGTGAACCTGGAATTTCTGCAGACAGCAGAGCCAGCTGAAGAATTCTCACCAGAGTGACCAGATTTCTGTGAGGGTGGCCATGGGAACTTTGAAATAGAGATAGACACGCAGTGAAGTCCCTCAATGATGCCCCCCTCCAACAGTCCCTGCCCCTGTCTGACGCCTGACTCCTGTTTATCTCTCTTCCCTCTAAGGTCTAAAAGACTCTGCCACATCTTCACTATATATATTTTTATTTTTTTACATTTATATATTTATGGGAGGGAGTGTATAGGTGTGAGGAGATCAGAGGACAGCTCATGGGAGTCGTTCAGCTCTCCTTCCATGATTGTGAGTTCCAGAAATTGAGCTTGGCCATCAGACAGCAGGCAAGTGACTTTCCCACTGAGCCATCTCAGGCAAGTGACTTTCCCACTGAGCCATCTCATGACCCTTCATCATCTTCTAGTTTGCCATAATCATAGCAAATTACACTCTCCACGTGGATGGCCCATCCCATAGCCCATGCTCTAGTTCCTGGGCTCCAATGACCTCCACTCCCCTGCAGACACCCATCCTGTCACCATGAACTCTGTTAGCCCTATCATCCACCCCATCACCTTGAGTTCTTTCACCTCCACGGTCTTCACCATGAACTCTGTCACCCCTACGGCCCACCCTATCAATCATCATGAACTCTGTCCCCCTATGGCCCACCCTATCATCCTGAACTCTGTCACCTCCACGCTCTTCGACTTGGATTTCCTACTCTTCTTTCTTCGTTCCTCATCCCACATCTCCTCTCCACCCTCATTGTCTCCCCTCCTGGCTGGCCCCACCCCACTCCCACATGCTTCTGTGCAACTCTGATTTTCGACTCTCCTCCAGCCTCTTGCATAGAAGTTTGCTCATTTGGTGAAACAGAGTCCGTTAGATGGAGCCTCTCAAGCCATGTGCCCTCAGCTACCGACTCACCTGCCTGTCTACCGCTGTTGCTCATCTCTCTGGTTCAAGATGCTTCTTCTACTAAACAACTGGATACCCATTGCCATTTTTGCACACTAGGAAAACTGAAATGAAGCACCATTCATTCTCCAAGTCCCTACAACTGACCTGTTGATAAGCTGTCACTGAGAAAGCCCTAGTTGTCAGCTTCTTCTGTGCGCCCGCTCTCAAGCATTTGCATGACTGCAGAGGAAGGTCGGTGGTGGTCTGTCTCCTGATTTCCCAGTTGAACACCAACAAGGAACCAGGTTAGCAACTTTTAAATTCTTTGTACCATGTCCTAGTTCACCACTATCATCAAGCTGACACAGCCGCGAGTCATCTAAGAAGTGCCTATATTGAGGCCTACATCAGATTGGCCTGTGGTGTGTCTGTGTAGGGATAGCTTGGTTGTACATTCATGGGGAGGGTTCAGTCCCCTCTCGGGGGCTGCATTCCCTAGGTAGGTAGATCTGGGCTGCAGGAGCCTGAGAGTGATCAACTAAGAAGCATTCCTCCATGGTTTCTACTTCAAGCTCCTGCCTTGGCTTTCCTTAGTGATGGGCTATGACAGGCAAAATGAAATAAAACCTTTACTTCCCAATGTTGTCTTTAGTCAGGGTATTTACCACAGCAATAAAGAAGGAAAGAACTGAGCTTGCTGATGGAGTCAGTAGGTGGGAAGGGGAAAGGAAGTCACTGGCCCAAACACCGCTTTCACCCTCGTTGCTTCCCCAAAGCTACATAAGCTCACGTGAGCTTTCCACCGTATTCAGATAAGCTTCTAAATGTGGCAGGATTAAAGTGACATTCCTAGAGTCAACAGGGGGCTTTGGATTTAGGACTAAGGGCATCTTAGCTACCTCAGTTAGCAGGATGACGGGCCTCACAGCTCCTCACCTCCATCCTCGGCGGTGTTTGAGAATTTGGTGCTCCCCATCCATTTTAGCCAAGTCAGCAGAAAGCTGGGGAAGCTTGGGACTTGGCTCAATTTTTTTTTTCTGAAAGATTTTAAAACTCTCTCATTCTCATACATATTTGTTGTGCAAAGCGATGGATTTCAGAATGACAGCCCATCATTCACTCTGCCTGTTTTTCATGGCTTGAGGGCATGTGCGAGGACATGTGCATGCATGTGCACACACACACAGAGAAAGGGGGGAGAGCTGCGTACTGTTTGTCCTACCTGTCCACATATTGTCATGTTCTCTGACTCTGTTCAGTTCCCAAGTGGCTGGCCCTTGTTTTTCTCAGTTACACTTCCTTTCAGAATCAAACGCAAACTTTGGTTTCTCTCTGCAGAAAACACACAAGCACATGTTGTATGCACAGAGCCAGGGACCCCTGAGAACACTTCTGAGCACTTGTTTAAAATCTATATGCCCCAATGACATGTGTCTGTTCTAGCTTTTTTTTTTCTTACATGATTTAAGCATACACACACATCTAAAAGTGCACTGATGGGTTTTTGTTTTAGCACCTAATACTGGCAAACACACATGGTGGTCAAACTGTCACAATAATGGAAAGACCCCAAGAGACGGTAGATAATGTTGTGAGTGACTCCTTGGCTCTTCACCCTGCAATTTTTACAGGATTTCCACAGATGAAATCTGTGTTCGTCAAACAAGCCAAAAGATTTAAGCAAAGACATTATCTTCTGGTAGCCAGGGAGACTTCCACTGCCTCAGAACCAGCTCCTGAAGCATTTTAGAGTTAAGCTTTACAGAGAAGCCAAGTAAAGGCTCATACATCTTGGAAGGAAAACCTGGTGTCTGCTTAGAAGATATGGGCAGCAGGGATACTTATGTGCCCTGACACTTCTCAGTGCTCAGAACACTTGCGCATGCTACCTTTCATGACAACCCCACCCTAATGTGTAAGGCAGGTGGAACACTTGAATTATATTCATTCATTGATTAAAAAAAAAAAACTTGAGTCCTGAATGTGTTCACATATACCCAGGGGCTCACGACAGCCTCAAGTGGGAGGGCAGATGGGCGCATGAGGAGCCAGCTTTGACCCCAACTCCACTCTGCCCCACAAAGCCAAGGAAATTAAGGCAAATATGAGATGAGATGCCCTTTATAACCTGGCAATCCATTCATGTATATGGAGGTTGTAAAAAGCCCTTTTAGTCAGCATGTATGAAATTTCATCTTCGCTGTTTCCAAAATTCCTAGTCTACCAATTCTTTTCTTTAAAATGTAATTGCTCTTGTGTTAGTCATGGAAGTTTAATCATTGGTGGAGAATGAAATGACCCTATCTTTACCAAAGTTCCTGCAGTCACTTGGGTAAACAGTCCACAGCCATTTGTATTATTCCTTATGGGACAATGGGTTCAAAGTTATAAAATCTGGAAATATTTTACTAGAATGTTGCTATAGGCATTTCTTATTTTGTGTCTCAGTTGTCTCCACCCATGACCGCATCTTGCAGGAGAAGAACTTTTATGACAACCCACAGAATGAACAAACCTTTTATGAAGCACGCCCAGACCCAGATTCTTCTGTAGAATGCAAATGATCCCACGGGCTTGTTTCTCTATCCCACTTCCTGCTCTGTTCAAGAAACACAACCACCTTCCTCTCAGCCCAGCTCCGTTCAAGCAAAATACTCCCACCCTGGCTGTGACCACTCCACAATGGTACAAGGGAGGCCAGCAGCCACGGGGCTGATCATGTGTTGGTCAGTGGAGAACAGGAAAGAGAAACGTGGCTTGAGGCCAATGCAGATCTTCAATGCCAATGGCTATGAGAGACCGAATGAACGCAAGAGCGTATGCTTGTATGTGTAGGTGTCTGTGCGCAGGCACATGTGTGCATGTGGGTGTGTGTATACACTCATGTAGAGACCAGAGGTCAGCCTGGGGAGTCAATTGCTCTCCGCTTCATTTTTTTTTTAAGATGGGGTCTAACTATATAGCCCTAGGTCAGATTGGCCTCAGACTCGGAGATCTTCCTGCTTCTGTCTCCCAAGTGTTAGGGTTGACGGGATGCACCACCACACCTGACACCACCTCAGTTTTTGAGACAGGGTCTCTCACGGAACATAGAGAAGTTGATGCAGCAGGGTTAGCTAGCCAGCAAGGCCTGGAAATGCTCGGTCTCTCCCACAGTGTTGGGATTACAGGCTTCTTTTGGTGAACTCTGGGGCTACAATCCGATGCTTATGCTTATGTGGCTGAGCTATATCCTCATATTTCATGTGTATGGGTATTTGCATGTATGTTTGTGTATCGGTGTGTATGTCCGGTATCCAAGGAAGTCAGAACAGGGTTTCAGACTCCCTGGATCTGAAGTTACAGGTGTTTGTGAGCCAGCATGTATGTGAAACCAAACTCAGGGTCTCTGCAAGAACAGCAAGTATTCTTAACCACTGAGCCCACTCTCCAGCACCTCTCCCTCCCCACCCTGTTCCAAAGTTGTTGTTTATTTTTTTCTTTCATTTTCGTGTATATTGAGTGTTTTGTCTGCCTGTATGTCTGTGTACTGTGTGCATGCCCGGTACCTGGGTTTCAGTCACTCAAATGGAACCGTCATGATATATGCTGAGATCTGTATAGAGACTATCTCTTTTCACAGAGAGAATAGTTTAGTGGATGACCCATATCTCTGAGAATAGTTTAGTGGATGACCCATATTTCTGAGAATAGTTTAGTGGATGACCCATATCTCTGAGAATAGTTTAGTGGATGACCCATATTTCTGAAGCCCATCATTACATCAGTCTTTTTTCTCTGGATTTGTCTTTGGGCAGTTGACTGGATCTATATATCTACTTCTGAAAGTTTAAAATGGGTCTGCAAAGTGCTCCTGCCTCTCACAGTTTCGAGAGTAAGGTGAGTTGATACGTGTAAATCACTGTGGAAATGCTCAATATTATTAATACAATCAGTGTCTTGGAGACAGGGGCACACCAGGGAAATGACTCAGTACAAAAATGGCTGAGGGCCTGAATTTGATTCCTAAAACCCATGTGTAAAACCAGATGTAGGAGTACACATCTGTAATTTCAGCACACTCCCCTGGAGAGGTAGAAAGTCAAGACAGAGGAATCGCCTGTAAGTTTGCAGGCCAGCTCGTCTGGGTAGGCTATACTGTGGCAAAATACAACAAAGCAGAAGGCGAGACTCCCAAGAATTGTCCTTTGACACTTCCCCTGCCACACACACACACACACAGTGTGACACTTGCCAGCATGCACACAGCGTAAAAAATTGTAAAACTTTTTTTGCAATCAAGATTTCTCTATGTAAATGTACTAAACTCAGGAGGTTTGGGCAGTAACATGGCTCCATAGGTGAAGGTGCCTGCCACTAAGGAGGCAGTCTGTGTTCAGTCACCCAGACTAACATGGTAGAAGGAGATAACATCTGCATGTTATCCTCTGAACTCCACATGTGTGCTGTGCCACCTACATACCTCACACACGTTCACGCACACAGAATGTGTGTGCTTTGCCATCTATATACCTCACACACGTTCACGCACACAGATGTTTAAGGTAGTAGGGAATTCCCAGTGTCAACCTCTGGCCTCTCCTTGAGCCAGACGGATGGATCCAGGTATCTGTCAGGAGGCAAGCGAGGTCTTAAGAAAACTTGAGTGGGACAAACCGGTAACTCGAGTACTCAGAAAGCTGAGGTGGGCAGTCCCTGAGTCCAAGCCTACCCTGGGAAACATCAAAACCCTGCTTTTAGTACGAAAGACACTAGTGGTCCTCCGAACAGACTGTAAAACTCCCAGCACAGAGGATGTAGGAGAAACAAACAGAGAGAAGCTACAGGGAGTTCAGTTATAAGAATAGCACCAAAATTCTCAACACAAGCCACAGCTGTACAAACAGAAGCCCTTGGGGCAGAGAAGAACAAAATAGTCAAGGAGAAAAAGACCAAGGGAGTCTGTGGAGAGAGAACTGGGACCCTGAAACAGAGGAAGGAGGGGAGAGAAAGCTGGGGCATAATTCTAAGGCGTCTTCCCTCAAATGCATAAGGTCCTGGGTTCATTCCTCAGCTCTGAAAAGAAATTATACCAGGAGTGATCATCAGTTCAAGACCAATATGAGTTATATGATGAGACTCCCCTTCTCCCAGGACTACAGAGTGAAAGATATATTAAAGAGGCTAAATAAATCTGGATTTTTTAGCTTGTTGATTCAAGAGAGAATGAAAATCTGTGAGCATTCCTCACAGATTTTGATAGGATGTGGAATTTTATACAAAAATTCTTATCTGAGCCCGATTTTCCCCATAAAATAAAACTACTGCCTGCTTCCTTGTCAGAGTTTGGATGAGGGGTTTTTTTTTTCTCCCATCTCTCACAAAATAAATTTGCTCATTCTCAAAAATCAAACATAGAGACATGATTCCACACAGAACATATATGGATAGCAATTAAAACATTCTTACTATTAAAAATGTCTCTTGGAAATGCATGAAGACTAGATGACAATTCAAAATAACGCACAACCTCAGTCACTATTAGCTGCTACAATTTCATAAACAGGCTGGTTTTGTCAACGAGGAAGAGAGTCAGAATACATCAAAACTATTTTAGCTTCAAATAATGTAAGCATTTCTAGAAACATCTTTAAAATAACACAGATTGATTGTAGTTGTAGTAATCTAGCTGCTGACTCTCAGGGAGCAGCGGCATTTGCCAGCTTTCTGATAGTAAAAACAAAAGACCTGAGGCATGTAAGTCCCAAGAGGGAAAGGTAGGCTATAGATCGCCATTCTGGAAGTTCCAGTAAAGACGGAGTGACCACATGAATTTGGGTCTTTGGTGACAACAGTATGTTACAGGGGGTGTGACGCAAAACAAAATACACAGATCAGAGAGGGGAAGAGACCGGCTCTCACAAGCCACTACAAAGGCATTCTCCCAAAAACCTCACATGAAGCTTCCACACTCCAGGTTCCCACCACCCCTCTGTAAGGCCTCCCCGAAGACTGATCCAAAAACATGGGAACTCTGAAGACCTCAAACTATCTTCAAACCACAGTAGAAGCCTGATGAAATCAGGGCTTGTGTCCCAAGGTCGGGGTTTTTGTTTGTCCTGCTCTTTACTACAAGATAGCTGTCACAGCCAGTGTGCATTCAAGCGAGAAGGGGGCAAGGAGAAACCTCCCTCCCTCCCCATCTCATGTGTGTGTGTGTGTGTGTGTGTGTGTGTGTGTGTGTGTGTCTGTCTGTCTGTCTGTCTGTCTGTCTGTCTGTCTGTCTGTCTGCCTGTCCATCCATCTGTCTGTCTTGCTGGCTGGCTGGCTGCCTGCCTGCCTGAATAAACAAAGCCTTTTCCAAACTTCCTCCCCAGCCCAGAAAATTCCCGGGTGCTGCTGGGAAGACAAGCATCTGCGTTCCCATGGGGGCCAGGTGAGAAAGAAGGCACTGGGATAAATCTGTTTTTTGTTTAGCCAAGAGCTGCCATTTTAACATGCTTTTTAATTAGGTTCACACAGCAAATATTACATTTGTGTTTATTCTGTAAAACCCACATCCTATTTTTAGTTAGTTTTTCTTATGTTTATGTTGTTCATTCATAAAACAGTCTCCCCAAAACTTCCCAAATGCTGGAGTCAGGCTTCTAAAAGCCCCTACTTACAACTTAATCACGAAGAAAGAGCTCTTAAATAGCTTATAAAATCTGAACTGGGGCTGTCAAGATGGCAGAGCAGATAAAGGTGATTGCTGCCAAGATAGCCTGAGTTCCACACCAGGTGAACCACACAGCAGAGAGAACTGATTCCGAGTTGTCCTCTGATTTCCACATGTGTGTGAACAAACAGAGAGAGAGAGAGAGAGAGAGAGAGAGAGAGAGAGAGAGAGAGAGAGAGAGAGAGAGAGAGAGAGAGAAATTTAATCATTTTAACTAAGGTAAGATGGAAAATATCTGATTAATATTATATCCTCCTAAAATAACCTAGAAACGAAAAGCATAATGCGGACAACACAAACATGAGCCAAGGTTGTCCACGTGTCCTGAAGGTGCCAGAACACAGCTCATGACGCCATCACACGCTAGCTGGAAAATGGCCTTATTTACTCCCTTTCAAGTATTTTGTAAGCATGTCCTCTTCATGTTATCATGAACTTGCCTCCAGATCCAAACATATTTTTCCAACATTAAGACTTGGGAGTGGAATTGACTGTCTCCCAGCACTTGGGAGAGTGAGGTGGGAGGATTTTGAGGTCATGACCACCCTGAGCTAAACAGTAAGACTCTACCTAAAGACAGACTTGAGGTATTTACTGTTGATGGGTGTCACTATGAGCCCAATGTGTAAACTTCAGTCACCAGCAGCTTTCACCATGGCTCCATCCCAGAGCCTTCATCGTGGCTCCATCCCAGAGCCTTCACCGTGGCTCCACCCAAGAGCCTTCACCGTGGCTCCATCCCAGAACTTTCACCATAGTTTGTCAAGTGAACTGGCATTCATGGAGCCCAAGGACAAGGGCCAACTGAGTTCACCTCATTGCTTTCTCTTTCCTAACATGGCCTTGCAAAGGTCCCAAGTCTGCCCTATCTTCAGTCTCCACTGTGTCTAATGCCTAGGCTCCTCCTTCCCACGTGACACCCATGGGTGCTGCAACAACATGCACATTCCAGAATCTAAAGTCTCCCAAGTATCAACAAATCAATCTTTTATAACTTATACTATATGAGCTTGCAGTTCAGAACAGAGTGACAGACTGATGACCAAACACTTACAGATGCTCACAAGAAGGGAGACAAATAACATCTTTGCCTCAGACACTCCCTACAACACTCCTTGCTCATAGTTGGGGTAAAGTTAGCCCGAGATGTCTTCTTTCCTTAGGGAAGAGCTTGCTCCACGTTGCTTTAAAGTCATGGGGAGGTTACTTGCCTGGTAGTTCACAACACACACCCTCTTTTATGACAAGGTGATTATGGATTCTAATGAACACTATTTTGATAAGGATAATTAATAGGCTCTCATACTTAAATAGCAATTACCAAACCATGGTTCTGCAAAGTCATCCTCTTTGTTTCCCCGAGCTTCCGCCTTTGTCTTCCAGCCTAAGGCTTCCATTTATTTCACAAGCCTCTTCTTTCCCCGGTTCACACAAAAACATCCTTCATCTCTAAGAGAATAGAAGACGGTTTATTCTGGAGTCAAAGACAAGTGACCATGGCCCCAGAACATGAGACCCAGGTGTGCTGGCTGGTTGGTTTTATGTCAACTTGACAGAAGCTAGAGTCATTTGGGAAGAGGGACGCTCAACTCAGAAAACATCCCACCAGATTGGCTTATGGGCGAGCCTATGTTGTATTTTCTTGATTGATGATTGATGTGGGTGGGCCCAGCCCACTGTGGGTAGTACCACCTCTAGGATGGTGATTCTGGGGTATATAAGAAATCAAACTGAGCAAACCATAAGGAGCGAGCTAGTAAGCATCGCCCTCCACGGCCTCTGCATCTGCTCTTGCTTCCAGGTCCCTGCCCTGACTTCCCTCAATGATGAACTATTACCTAGAAGAACAAGATAAAATAAACTCTTTCCTCCCCAAGTTGCTTCTGGTCATGGTATTTTTACTACAGCCATAGAAACCCTAACGTGTCTGGCTACCCCAAAGACCATGTTCCAATGTGGGAAGAGTTTCATGGCGTTTTCAGAGGAGCTGAATTCACGAGGAAAGTTACAAAGTCAGCCACGGTTTCAAGTACAGTGGTAGACAGTAACTCAGAGGTGCCTATGATACAGGGGAGCAAGGGCTCTGATGTAGGCCTCAGAAGATCTAATGGGCTGGTGGAAACTAGGGGTCCATTTGCATATTCCAACAAGGCTATTAGCTCATGGTCCCAGGGATGTCAGATGAAACAGGTGGGCCATAAATGGACATTTAAGAGGATAAAGAAAGTTCAGCCAGTTGGGCTCTGGACCTGCAATGTTCTACCTCTTCACAATGACTGTAGTTTTAATCAGTCCGTCGGCTGTATAGACCTTTCCAGAGATGTGTCTTTTTCCTGGGGACTTCAGTTCACCTCCTCTCTCCCATGGCTTTTTTCGTTCCATATTATAATTTCCTAAATTGTGTGATGTGCTGAAAAGAAAATGCTACAAAGAAAAATTCCACCAATCCAGCTTCCCCATCCTCACCCGCTCCCTGTACTCCCTGACTCTCCCACGAAGACCCAAGGAGCATCCACGGAAGAGGAGATGGAAAGACTGTAAAGACCAAAGGATGCAGAGGAGTGTCGTGAAATGATGACTTCCAAACACGACAAGGCTACCACACTCATGAGCTCACCACAGCTGTGGCTGCCTGAGATAGAGCCGGTCAAAATTCCAGTATGGATGGGGCAGGAGCTGGTGCCATCCCACCTCTAGGTGAGCGGCTCCTTGCAGTTGATGGCAGCCAGAAACAAAACAGCATTTTCCTCTGGGGGTGTGACTACCATGTAAGTCGGCCATGCTCCATTGGGTGACTCTACACCACCCACATATAGGCAGTACTGATTCAGTGAGATGTTGTTTACAAATGAAATAAAAAGGATTGAAGTTGAAAGGGGGCATGTTGAGGGAAACATTGGGCGTGGGAGCCCCTGAGAGCTGGGAAAGGAATAATGGTGGATATGATAAAAATACAAATGAATGTGTGTAACATTCTTAAAGAATTAGTTCAAGAAGGAGGTGGAGGGGAAGAAAGGGAGAAAGGAAGGAAGAATGGAAAGAGGGAAAGAGAGAAAGAGGAAGGGGGACTGAGGGAGGGAGGGAGCGAGGGAGGGAGGGAAGGAGGGAGGAAGGGAGAGAGGGAGGGAAGGAGGGAGGAAGGGAGGGAGGGAGGGAACTCTAATGGAAACTCAGCTGTGGTAGTGATCAGACACTTGTCATCAAGAAAACTAGGTCAAGTATGCCACCTGGGACATGACCCTCTAGGATGCGTTATCCCAGCCACTGCTGTGCTAGTGCGTTTTAATTAAACATTCAGTGTATGTTAGACGTCCCTATGGGTTCAGAAGAGGACACCCAGGGCCAGTGAACAGGACAGAGGCACTGGAATCCAAGATTCTGTTTCCCATCCTGGCTCCCCTGCAGCTGAGCTAAGCAACCCTCTCTAATCTTTTTTTCCTTGATAAAAATAAACACAAGGCTGAAGAGATGGCTCAGTGGGTAAGAGCGTGTGTTACCCAAGCCCGAGGACAGAACCCACGTGTGAGTGGTTACACCTGGAACCTCCGTGCTATGATTGGTAGATGCAGGAGGATTGCTGGGACTAACTGGTCAGCAGCCTAGCTCCGGAGTCAGTGAGAGACCCTGTCTAAGGTGGAGACTGACAAAGAAGGACACCAATGCCATACTCTTGCATGTGCACACACACACACACTCACACACACACTCACACACACACACTCACACTCACACACACACTCACACACACTCACACACACACTCACACTCACACACACTCACACACACACTCACACACACACTCACACTCACACACACACTCACACACACACACACTCACACACACACTCTCACACACACACTCACACACACTCACACATACACTCACACACACACACACTCACACACACACTCACACACACACTCACACACACACACAGGGAGGGTGCACTTTGCAGCAGTTCAGTAAGAATTTAACTAGATCTTAGGGTGGTGGGGGTGTGGTTTGATAATAAAGTGCTCGCCTGTCATGTGTGAAGCCCTGGGTTCTGTTTCCAGCATCAGCATCAAACACACACACACAGAGAGACAGAGACAGAGACAGAAACAGAGAGACAGATATCACATATACAGATCAAATACCTAGAACATAGGAACATAGAAACGCTAAGTCCCTGGAAATATCTGTTTAGGTTAACCACCCTATGGCGTTTTGTTATGGCCATCTGAGCAAGTGTGTATGTACATCTATCGGCACCATGGTTTTGACCATCTCTTTTTCCAGCTGCGGGATTCGGTTTCTGATCTCCTTTCAAGCAGAGGATTCTGATTTGTGAATCTACCCCTAAATAAATAACCATCTATTTTTCAATTCTGAGCTAGTGTGAGATTTCTTTTAAGTGTCCTTCTTCATAGTGATGCCAGTTTCAGACATTCAACCTCCAAACAGTCAAAAAAAATCTATCATTTCATGCAAGGATGTCGAATCAATGTTTTTACTTAGATGTAATCTCTGCTCTCCAGAGCAGGCTATTTATCTGAAGAGGGAAGATCATCCAGTGGCTTAGGAGTAGCAGTCAGTGCCCTTGGCACGGAAACAAGGGGACGGTGAGGTGACAGCTGCTGCTATGGACGTTTTCTGAGCTCACATAAATAGCGCATATGTGAATTTCGAAGCAGAGAGAGGGGAAAGTATAAAGAGCTCTGTAGTTGGCATTAAGCAAAAATCCACACATATTCAACACCCAGAGGCAAACCAGGGTGTTTAAAGTCCACATAATTTCTTAAAGGAGATAAAGTTCATCAACAGAAGGGTGGGCATTTAATCGGTCTTTCTGTATGTAAATGTGAACCAAAGCAAGTCCTGTCTTGAAAAGACCCAGAATACACGGTTAACTGTTTTGGAAGTTGAGCTGAAAAGGCCAAACCTACGTGATGATTGCACTGAGCTGTTTCCCTCTGTTGTCTGGAATTTTCTGAAATGCTTTGCACACGCCTGCTCCGTTTTGTTCCACTGGCATTCAGGAAGGGACACGGGTGTTTTAAGAAAGGCTTTGGAAAGAAAACTAAAAACTGAAGTGGTGAACGACAGCAGGAGATGCACCAGCCTCCCAAACAGAACAAAGGACACTCTTATCGAATGAGCACCAGGGGTGAAGACATCTGTTTCAAATTTGTCGACTTGAAACGGATGTGGGTGTGGCAGCCTGTGCCTGGGCCAGTGCAAAGAGCCGATAGGACATCTGCTCCCCAACACGAGGTCGACTCGGGGGAGCCCCAGATATCTTGCTGATCATTCTTTCTGTTAGAGAGTGGAGCATGACTCGGGACATAAAGGGGAGCCCCCATGCGTGCAGGACAGTGTCAAGAGTCAAAACACCAGCATGATGCAAATAAGGTGGGAGAGGATGTCCTGCGCCTTGCAGTCTGCACCCATGCCTTCATGCAGGTGTGGACATCAGGGTCCTAGGTGTTAGCTGCGTGTGCCTGCCTCCATGGTGAGGAGCCCCGTGTTGGCTCCATCTGTCTTCTCTGATCTCAGATACCCACAATGGTAACAGCAATGGAAGGTTCGGGCAGCAGGATAAGTGAGGACAAAGGAAAAATAACTCAGGACTCTGCAGGTCTTATAACAGTTAAAGTCCTTTGGTTTGGGGTTTTGTTTGCATGATCGTTTTTGGTTTCGGAAACAAACTCTCATAATGGAGCCCAGGCTGGCCTGGAACTCTCTATCTTCCTGTCTCAGATTTTTAAATGCCAGAGTTAGTTATTTGCTACCATGCCTGGCTTTGAAGTTATTTATTTTTTAACAGTTCCATCGGAAACAGAACAGAAGCACGCATTTCCTCTAAGTCCTAAAAATCAAGGCAGCTGGAGGCAGAGCCCTACAGAAGTGCTCATCAAGCCCAAAAATGCACAGCACTTAGCCATCTCTGGCTCTGCCAGGTATGTGCAGAAGCTCAGTACCCTTTCATCTCACTCTGCTGGTACGGAAGACACCGACACACCAAGGTCCCAAGCTACTAAGAAGCTTTTGAGCCAGGATTTGAAAGCTCATCACCTACTTCATTAAAATGGACCAACGTGAGCTGGACATAGCAGCTCCCACCTTTCTGAGTTTGAGGCCAGCTGTCCTGTGCAGTGGACATAAACAATGTCTTCCACTGCTTCTGAGTCCCAGCGACAAACTGCAGTGGTGTTGGGACCATTTGGAGTCCTGGCCTCCAGCTGCTCTTCCCTGCTAGAGATCTTTACTTTCCTTCTGATTTGAGTTACTAAAGGCTGTGTCAAAGTTGTTTACCAGCTCTGCTTCACGAGCACGTGTTGCCTTGGCCTTGAGGATCAGAGGATAAGGTTTTCACCTGTTGGCTCACTTGACTGTTGGATATATAAGCCTCCATAGTGCTTTTGAATAAAGAGCTTCTTACCAGTGACTAGAGGTCCGTGTCTCTGTCTCTCTGTCTGTGTGTTTGTGTGTTTCAACCTCCAGCCCCTTGCCCAAAGCTTGGGAACTGTATGGTAGCGCATAGAGCACAGACAGGCGTTGTGTACTGCAAGGTGGTATTCCACCAAAGCTCCTGCTGAGAGACAGGAGTTGCTCCTTTGTAGAGCACAGGTGAGGGGGTCACAGGAGTGTGGGTGCTCCGCTGAAGAAGGTCTCTACTCAGCGGCGATGACAGCATTCCCTCTTTGCAGTAGCCATATAGAAAAAGCCCCCTCCCTGAGTTCTTCACCACCTACAGCCTCTAGCGCCTCCCCCAAGGCTCCCGAGGAGACCTCGTGAATTAGGGCAGTATTATATACAGCTGGGTGGCAAGTGGCTGATACTCAGGTGCAGGTTCCACGGCCCTCCCACCTGATCCTTCTGTGATGGAAGACAAGGAGTCAGAAGCCCAGCTGTGAAGACCCCAACCCAGCAGAAGTCTTGAAGGTGGAGGCAGTTTGCCTCCAAAGACTGTCCTATACAACAGCAGCCTGGTGTGCACAGACTTACAGGCTAGTCTGGGACACATAATGAGGCTCTGTCCCTAAAGATAGATAGATGATTGATAGATGATAGATAGATAGATAGATAGATAGATAGATAGATAGATAGATAGATAGATAGATAAATGATAGATGATAGGCAGACAGATAATAGATGTTAGATACATACATAGATACATACATAATAGATAGATGATAGATAGATAGATAGATAGATAGATAGATAGATAGATAGATAGATAGATAGATACCCTTGCTATTTTCATTTAGGGTTGAAAACATGATAAAGGAAAAGCAGAGCCCCACTCTTAGATTATCAGTAGCGGTCAAGAAGAGACCCTGTCTGTGGTGGGCATGATGGCGCACGCCTTTGATCCCAGTACTAGGGAGGCAGAGGCAGGTGGATCCTGAGTTTGAGGCTACCCTGGTCTACAGAGAGTTCCAGTACAGACAGACGTTCACAGAGAAAGCCTGTCTCGAAAACACTTAAAAGAAGGAGGAGGAGGGACCCTGTGACCATGACGATACAAGGCAAAAAGCAAGTTCAGACTACAAGCATGTGTAAACACAGAAAAGAACTAGAGCCCACGAGGCCACAGAACAACAGACGTCATCCTGGGTAACGTGAGTGGCCACTGCCTCCAACTGAGACTTGAGCCCTTCTTCAGTCCCTCCTTCCATTTCAATCCAACTTGCGGGTGACCGGTCACAAAAATGAGTCCCTCTTGCTGACAGCATCCAAGCCAGAGCAAAGGCTTGCCTGCTATCAAGAACCTTGTCTCACATCACCTAGCAGGAACCTGAACCCTACAACTGTCCTTTGAGGTCTTCTCTCACCAAGCTGGCCCCATAGTAAGTATGGAATGCAAGCCCCCTACTTGTTTAACCCAGACATGTTCCTGGAGGTGACTGGCTGGAGGGCCTTGTCAGAGTAGAGATCCACCCAGATTCAGAGAAGTTTGATGCCCCTGACTTGGAAGCCTGGGTTTGGTAACTGCATTGGTAATCTGTTCAAGGTGCTCTGAGTCTGACTGGAAAGGAAGAATAGCTAGGCTTGAACCCTGGATTCTCCTGGAAGCCCATCAACATGACGTGTGTTCTGAATTCCCAGGAATAGACTCCCTTGAATGTCTCTGGTATCTGATCAGGTCTGCGTTGCTCTTTGAGGATACCCTACCTTCAGGGAGTTTAAACTCTAGGTACAGGCGAGGTGTGTAACTCAATCCCTGCCCGTAATCCCAACTCATGATGAACAGAAGCAGGACGATCAGAAATGCAAGGTCATTTGAGGCTCTATATTGAGTGTGAGGCCAGCCTAAGCTATGTGAGACCTGTACCCTGGGTATATAAATAATTGGTTGATTAATGAAATATCTAATCGAATACTATTCGATGCTAAACGTGTTGGTGTTGCCACTGCGAGTAGTGAATTAAAAGTGATAATACTTACATCTGCCATTTTGCTTACTAATGGTAGCCTTTTAAAGAGGTCCAATGCTCCGCAAGCCAGCTCTCCTATGCTGGCCGTTTTCAGTCACGCTCTCACAAGGAAGGAGTGTTGTTTTTCTCCTTTATACAGAAAGTGTGAGTGAGGTCTGAGAATTCTGTGTGTCCTCTGACGCCGGACTCCTGATGGTCAGAGAGCTAACACGAAAGCGCTGGGATATAAACCCAGACGGAATGCGCAGACGCTCTACTTCATAGCATATCCTCCAGAACACGTGAACCGTTGTGATATTTCTTCCACACAGTCTGCTGCAACCCAAGTTCCATGGCCCCGTGAGTCCAGTCAGGTCTCCCCACCTAGGAGGTGCTAGTGAGTGCAAATTGTTCGAAAGCAAAAGCCACACCACAGCCATTAAATTAACATCACTCGTCCCCAATACATTGTGTGGCTTTCTTTCTGAATGACTTTGAGGATCAGAACGTGGCCATGAAGTCACAGTCAGCCCTCCAGCAGGATCATTTTTGGAGGGTGGGAGGTGGTGGTTAGGGGTGGGGTGCAGTTTCCTGACAGCGATAAGAGGCTTGCTTGTTATCATGACCCTCCCCGGCCTGTATTGAGGCCCCACTTCTGAGGGGTCCCTGCCCGCTGCTCAGGCCTCCTCTCTGGAAAGACGCAGCCAAAGATCTGGAGTAACCTGCAAATTTACTTTTTGTAGAGCCAGTGTGAAGTCTTTTGGCTTTAAATCAGCGATCCTTCTGGCTCTGACACACTGGCTTTGTGGTGGAAAACCAGGGGAGGGCCCTTCTTGCCTCACACCAGACAAGAAAGATACGGCTGTGCTTTCACGCCCAGGGCGGGTCGGGATCCACTCAGACTCTTGGGTAGGAGGTTGAGGGCTGAAGTCTATAGTCCACAGCAGGGTCAAAGTAACAGCTGACACAGTAGAAGCCCTGAGCGGAAACAACGCAGGAAATGTACATTTTTATTGGCTGTGTGTTTGCTGGCAAGTCTGCAGGGCCATGTGTGCGCAGTTCCTGTGGCAGAAGAAAGTGTCATCTCTCCTGGAACTGGAGCTGCAGGCGGTTGTAAGCCTCCACATGGGTGCTGACAACCTGCAAGAGCAGCAAGCGCCCTTAATTCCTGAGCCATCTCTCCAGCCCTGGTAAATGTCATTGGAAAGGTGAAATGTCTCTTTGGCACGCAAGTAGCAGGTCACAGTGACAAGCCCATTCCCCACTCCTAGGCCGTGTTAAACTACACCTCCTAACTAGTGACCCTCCCACACACCAGCGTTCTTCAGGTGTCTCTGTGTGATGTTTATCAACTGAGGGGAAAGCGGGCGGGGGAGGGGGGGCGCTCAGCACTGAGGAAGGAAAACCAGCTTTAAAGCCAGGTGACTGCATAGTGACTGTGGCATGTCCGCGGCCTCTGAGAACAGCTGCAGGATAGTTCTCAGTCACAGCGAACAGAGCTCAGAGTGCCAGGTAGGGTGCAGGGGGGTTCATGTCAGGCAAGACACTTCCTCTGAAGAATGCAGACCTTTGTGTATTCGAGTACCAGTGTGCGTGTGTGTGTGTGTGTGTTTATGTGTTTGTGTGTATGTGTTTATATGTATGTGTGTGTTTACATGTTTAATGTATGTTTATGCGTTCATGTGTGTGTTTATGTGTTTGTGTATGTGTGTATGTCTATGAGTGTGTTTAGGCCACACACAGTTATGTGTTTAGTGGTCAATGTCAAGTGTCTTCCTTAATCATTCTCCATTTTATTTTTTGAAACATAGTCTCCCACTTGGAAGAATGTTCCCCCAAATCCCATGTATCAGTATATAATTCCCAGCCTATTACCAACAGGAAGGTGCTAGAAATATTTAGAGGTGGGGCCTACAAATCTCCCCAGCTCTGGGGTAAGCCAGTAGAGCAAAGAGGGAGACCGTGACTCTACTCCTCCTTGTTTTGCCCCCCAGCTATGAGGTGAGAAGATCTTTGTCATCCCCGCAGGCTCCCAGCATGACGTACTGTCTCCTGAGCAGGCTCCCAAATGGCAGGGATGATTGCTCACGAACTAGAACCTCCAAAACCCCGAGCCAAGACGAGGCGGTCTCTCTTTAAGTTGCCATCTCAGGTACCTGATACCGTCATGGAAAATGGATAGATGAGGCCTGTGGTGCTGCCGGACGGAAGTGTTGGGGAGCTGGGATGTAAAGAGACCAGCTAGGCCCCAGCTGTGGAAACCAGACGGAGACGTTAAGTAACGAATTCGCCACCCCGAAAAATGAATTAGCCACCACAAACGACAAAGACTCCACGAGTTCTACTGCTTTGAGTTGTCTGTTTAATTCCCACAGAAACAGTTCATTTTCAGCACCATTGAACATTCTCCCCCTGAAACAGGCACGTATCGTACATTGTGTATATGTACAACATGTATATGTTGTGGGAATTACATACAGTCAGCAAGGAGTTATGAAACTCTTTACCTTAAAGTGTTAACAATCCCCGCTAGGTGACGGTTACACTTTGGCAGACCTGCCCTTGAGAAGAGAAGGGGGATTTTAAGCAACAAAACTCCACAGTACTGTAACAGAACCTCGGGCCTCCAGGAGGCATGGCTCCCCCTTAACAATCATCTTTTTCTGGACAGGAACCACTACATTTAGGGTAGGTTCAGCGTCTCTGGCCCAAGGCGCCAGTCCTACTAACTTAGCCGAGAAAATTCCATGTAAATAAGAAAAGTCTGGGTGGGGGTGGGACGATTAGGGAGAGGGGAAGTGTCAGAAAAAAGAAAGGAAGCTGCTCCAAATCTAAGAACATTGTATACATTGAGGGTTTTCATCTGATGCAAGTTCTGTTTAAGAAACTTTCCTTGGTTGGAGAACCTTGTTCCTACTCACGGTCACCTGACTGGAAATAAGCTCAGGAGCACCAAAGGGTGACAGGAGATCAGGCAAGGGCAGAGAGATGGAGAAGGCACACTGTCAGTCAGTGATCTCCAATGAAATTCAAAACCCAAATCAAAATATAACCGAATTGAAATCTCATGTAGAAAGGCGAGCCTCGAACTCACATCAAGGATAACTTAAACTGCTGGGTTACTACATGCTTGGCTCTTGGGGTGGTTCAATGTTTGAGTGGATGCCCGCCTAGCAAGGCTGGGGCTTCTTGCTTTGGCACACAAATAAAACAGCTTTTAGCATATTGCTTGTAAGCAGTGACTCCTAACCCAAAAGAGGGGGTGAATGCCTATAACCCCCAGACTCAGGAGGTGGAAGCTGGGGTGGAGAGCTTCGGGTCCGCCTGGGAGACAGGGGGTAGTGAATCCTGTAGAATGAAGGACACTAAAAACATTGTTGGGCTGGGGTGGGGGAGGGTTCCTTCAATAATGCTCAAGCAAGGTTAGAGCTAGTAGTTTAAAACAGAAAGGGAAACAAAACTCCCCAGGGAATACATAGCAGTGTCCAGAGGAACTTTTAGCTGTCATAGGTTGGGAAGATGATTTAGGATTCGTGATAAGAAGTCAATAATGCTACTAAATAACATGTGATACCTAACAGGGCCTGCCACACTAAACTTAGAATGTTAGCATGTCGGGATGGAGACACCTGACAAAGACAAACACACACTCCATGGAATCTTGGAGTTCCTAATTTACAGGGTGTGTGTGTGTGTGTGTGTGTGTGTGTGTGTGTGTGTGTGTGTGTTTACAATGGAGATTGGTAGCCCTGTGAGTGTTTATAATAACCTAATGTCAAAAAATAAAGATCCCAATTTTTAAAACTAAGATTAGAAGATGGAAAACGAAATAAAGCAATTGGTCCTGGTAACTGGTGCTGGAAGGAAGTGATGTGTTGTCCATGAAGGACACCCAGTCCTGACCTGTCCCACAGAAGGTGTAATGTGTGTTATAAAAAAGTCTTTGAGTTTGGGAATTTAGCTCAACAGTTGAGCGTATGCCTCACAACCTTGAAGGTTCTGGCAACAATTGATCTCCACCACTTTATGGGGGAAACCAAGAAGACAAGCAGGATGGAAGGAAGGGCAGGCAGGAGGCCTGGGGCTGGGGTTCTAGGATGCACCTAAGCCTGCAGGAACAGGGACTGAGGGTCACTATTTACCTAAGCTCAAAGAAAAAAGGTTGTCTTGTTCACCAGGTGCATGCTGATTGTTGACTCAGGGAGGGGAAATACCATGTACTGCCCTCAGAGAATTAAAACAAAAAAACAAGACAATCAATGGCCCAGGAAACCCCAAACAAAAATATCACACATCCAGGGCTGGAGGTGCAGAAGACAGCCATGTAGCAAAAACACTGCATCCTCTCTACTTGTTTGCACGTTATTAAACACACTTCGGCTGTCTTCAAAAAAGCCATTATTTCACACTGGCTCCTGTCTATAATTTGCTGTGTAAGTGTCAATCAAAATCGTTTTTTCTGAGGCTAGGTTTAATTGTATTTGAATTAAATGTATTTTCTTTCCAGAAAAAAAAATACTTCAGAGATTAAAAAATGTTATTTACATGCAAACTAAAGTACATTCCTTTAGCCAGGTAGCAGGAAACCTGTAGAATTCAGATTCATCAAGTTAGGGACAAATTTCTCCTTTGGCTTCAGCCAGGGCATCAAACGTGTTTATATGGAGGAATCTGCTCACACATGACCACGCTGGGCTCCTAGGGAGTCCACTCATCCCTCTGTCATATGTTTGATGCCCAAAGTAGAAATTTTGTCTTTGCTCCTCTTTGGCTTATAAAGTGCATATAATCTAATGCAATAAACTTCTGGGAATTAAAAAGGTTTTAAATATTTTTCTATTTACCTATGGATGGTTGATTTAAATCCAATCAACTTCTAAGGAATAAACAATTTTTTAGACTCCAGACCACAGCTGCCCAACAGCCTCCAAATTTAAGACTAATAATTAAGAAAACAAACAAAACCAAAAAACCGACTCTCACTATTTTGCCTGAACTCCTGGGTTCAAGTGATTTTCCTTCCTCAACCGCCTGAGTAGCTGGGGCTGCAGGCATGTGTCACCACGCCCAAAAAAGACATTTTCTTTAATATGGTGCTTGTACTGGAAAATGTGGGTGCCGTTTCTGTGACCATCCACCACTTCTGATGAATCCTGTGTTGTTTCTCCATAGGATCAAAGCTGATAGCCTAGGACAAGATCACTTTCCGTCAACCTTGAAACTTGTCCAACACAGAGGGGCTCCCTATGTCAGACATCCCCATCTCATACCTATGAGGCTTTGGTTAAAGGAGGATGCCCAAACAAGGTGTAAAATACGTGACAGACATTTCTTCACTTTCTCCTACCAATACAGTTCAGCTATATGTCTAAATCAGATCATCATCAATTTATTTGAACTTGGTAACATGGGTCACAGACATAAAACTTTAAGTGCCACCAAACACATTAAAAATCAGCAATCAAATTACTTTTCATTTCTTAGTTGGATATCAACTTTTCCATACAGTTACTAGTTGGCAACTATAATAAATACTTTTAAATATGCCTAATTAAAGCAGAGACAGGATAGCTTGTTTATTTAGCAGGAATGAGTATTCTCCTGTCCCCCAGAATATTCATCATCCCCCTACATGGATCAATGTGATCATAAAACCATTGTCAGAACAGAACAGTAAGCGGTAGCTATCCTACCAGGAGACTCTCAGAAATAGTAAGTCAGAAAGTAGAAGCCTGTTCCCTCACTTCTGAGTGTAAAGAATGTCTTACACTATTAAACACCTGCAACACACCGCAGCTACAGCTTCATTCCCAGCAGAAAGTAGACGTTAGCCCCCTCACACCTCACAGAACAAAGAGATGGTCCAAAACCCACTTTTCCCGCCACTGCAGCAAAGTCTACCTCCTCTAATGTGTTGAGAGGCATCCTGTTTGTCCACCCTATCACTATGTGTTTTGCATTTATTTATTAGGTATCTGTTTCTCGTGGTCCAAGAATGGACCTAGGAATATATACTTCTGCAGTGCTACAAATCGCCGACTTTCGATCTTTGAGGGGAAGAGAGGAAATCATAGTTCATGTGCTTTCATTTTTTTCCCTACCCACTGAAGCTTTGAGCTCACCTGAGAGTCAGCTAGAAGTTCTGATCAGTTTAAAAGCAAGGGCTAGCGGGCACATCTCGTAACAGAGCAGTTCCTTAGCACGCCCAAGCCCCGACACCACAAGACTGACTTTGAGTCCTGAGTCCCAGCCTTCGACTTCCCTGACACATAGGCTAGGGAAGCTTGGTTTAGGAAACTCACGTCCACACTAAAATTGTCACAGGGAAGCAGGAGATGCGCAGGGTGGTGTAAAGGGGTGAGCCACCACATAAAAAACAGAAGGCTTTGCCGCACTCACGTCTCAAACGTCCGACCCCTACTGACAGGGTACACGCCCACAAAGCTCTTTCCACAAGCAGAGCTGGTGACCCAAAGTGCTTGTCCAGACAGTCTGATTTTGTGTGGGCACCCACTAAAAATGAGTACTGTTTTCCCAATGTTGTCCCTCTTGAGCCTTGCTAAGAGTCTTCCCCTGCTGCCTCGGAGAGCCATCCAAAACCATATCAATGGTCACTTCCTGAGCATCGCTTATGCTTCGGTAAGTCTCTCGAGGGGGCCCACCGTTCTGCTCAGCACAGCCATTGACAAGAGCCAGTGGCAGTGTCCCCGGGGGACAGCACAGCTTCTTAGCGCAGCTCTGGTAGATGCAGGGGGCACTGCAGTTCAGCAAGAAGTCCTTCTGCTCCAGGGTTTCCTTCAAGTCCACTGCTTCAAACTGGGTGGTCACACTGTGGATTCCAGCATGGTGGAAGATCTCTCGGATTTTTCTGCTGGCATCCTGGTACCCGGTGTCCTTCTGGTACTTGATGTGCAGGGTAGCAATGATCTTCCCACTTATCAGTTCCCAGACATGCACTTCGTGCACACTGCTGATTCCAGGCACACTGGAGAGCTTGCTCACTACAAGAGACAGGAGCAGACAACAGCCAAGAGTGAGTGCTGGAACAGAAGCTTGGAATCATGGGAGGGTCCCGATCTTGCTCACCAAGACTGTGTGTTTACCAACACACAGAAGAACTTGCCAACAGCAAGAACTGCCCTCAAGAGTCGATTTTCTCATAATCACCCTTACCTCTGATTTCCGACATCATGCAGTGTTAGCCTATAAGTAACTCAAAAGCCTGAGGCAAAAAGATTGCAAGTTCAAGATCAGTCTCAGTAAGTTCTAGAGCAGCCTGGACTACATGTGCACAGTCTGTTCCAAGGCAGCCTGGCCTACATAGTAAATTCCATGCCAGTCAGGACAACATAGGGAGACCCTATCTCAGATAGATAGATGGATAGATAGATAGATGATAGATAGATAGATAGATAGATAGATAGATAGATAGATAGATAGATAGATAGATAGAGATAGAAGATAGATAGATGATTGATAGATAGATAGATAGATAGATAGATAGATAGATAGATAGATAGATAGATAGATAGATAGATAGATAGATGGTAGAGATAGAAGATAGATAGATAGATAGATAGATAGATAGATAGATAGATAGATAGATAGATAGATAGACAGATAACAGGTAAATAGATATAGATAGATAGGTTACAGATAAATGGATGATAAGCAGGTAATTGATAGATGATAAATAGATACATAGAGATACAGAGATTAATAGATGATTGATAAATTGATATGTAGATGAAAGATAGATAGATGGATGATTGGATAGATCAATAGATGACTAGATGATAGAGAGAGGTAGATGGTAGACTTACAGACAGGCAGATAGATAAGCAGACAGGCAGGCAGGCAGGCAGACAGACAGATGGGCTAGTTTAGCGGCATGGATCAAAATCACTTACCAGAGTGCTACTTCTAGGCATATATTCAAAGTCTATAAAATCTATAGCCTCTGAGGCACATAACCAAGGTGGGCATCTGAGCAAAGCAAATGAGAAGGCTTCACCCTAGACTGAGGAAAGGTCCTTTAATACGGCCTTTTCACAGTGTACTCTGCCACTGAATAACTTTCTGGTTCATGCATGTCAACCAACTGGAAGGCATTATCTATACCATGAATGACTCATCTTTCAGGGGGCAAAAAGGTATAAAGGTATAAATTTTAAAAGGTAAAAAGATCTAGGTCTTATGGAGTGACCTTAATAGAGTTATAGCACACCCTTGTCGTGAGGTCAAACAGTCCAGCAGTGCACCTTTTTTAATATTTATTTATTATATATACAATATTCTATCTGTGTATATGCCTGCAGCCAGAAGATGGTTGTAAGCCACCATGTGGTTGCTGGGAATTGAACTCAGGACCTTTGGAAGAGCAGGCAATGCTCTTAACCTCTAAGCCATCTCGCCAGCCCCCCAGCAGTGCGTTTTGCCCAACCTTTACATTCTCAAAAATTTGCGAGAGAATTGTGCTACAAAGAACTTTTGGTTCTTGAAGCTATGAATTATCATCCAGACCGCAAGCCACATGAAGCGTGCCTCCACCCCACGGAGATATCATGTGCTTCAGAACACACCAATCAAGCAATGCTCTGGGACCCTAACCCTCTGGATTGAGCGACGCTAAAGTGTCAAGGGTCCCCCTCTACACGCAGTCCACTTACTCAGCTCTTCCATGTTAAGTCCCTTGGGGACCATCTGCAGCAGGATGACAGCAGTCTCCTTGATCAGAGGAAAAGCAGACGACAAAATAATAATGACCATGATGATAGTCAAACTGGGGTCAATGTAGCATTCCCAGTTACACGGGTCTTCTGGTCTCAGCGGACGAACATAGAATATGATCGCCGTGATGACCACAACCACAGACCCCAAGGCATCTCCCATCACGTGCAAAAGAACACCTGTCAGGAAGGAAGCAGACCAGTAAGTCCCAGAGCCGAGGGTTGGAGCCACACGACAATCAGTGATCCCAGCTCACAAACCTTAGAGCGCTGAATAGGTCGGAATTTAAAACAACAACAACAAGCCCAGTGTGTGATAGACACCTGTAACCTCAGCATTTAGGAGGCTGAGGGGGAGGACAGCCTAAGCTACGTAGTAAGATGATCTTAAAACAAACAATATACAATAGAAACTACTCAGAAAACAAAATCTCAGGACAGAGCCATGTGATAGTTCAAGCAAGTGGGGAGCACCTGCTACCTGGGGTTGGTTGCCAGGACCATGTGTAGAACAATGTGGCATTCCTGCAAGGTGGCCTCTGTCCTCTACCTTCCACATGTATACCCACACATTCTCATTCTCTCTCTCTCTCTCTCTCTCTCTCTCTCTCTCTCTCTCTCTCTCTCTCTCTCTCATGAAAATGTTAATGAAAATGTTTTTTAAAGGTAAATGATATAATTATATTTCAATTTTTTAATTAAAAACAATTTAAACAACAAAAAAAAGAAATTTCAGGACCCAGAGAGCCCAGAAAGAGGTATGGCCTAGGAAGAACCTGGGCTAGCTGTCACCTCCAGTGTCACCAGCCGATACTGCCACGCCATTACCCCCCACCAAAGGGCATTATGATGGGAAACAGAGCTGAGCAAACAATGCGGTGCTTGTTCAGCAAGCATCTGCACATCAAATTCTTTTAAACCTTTGTTTCATTTTTTAATTCGAGAAAAAGTCTCACTGAGTAGCCCAGGCTGGCCTCAAACTCCAAATATTCCAGCTTTGGCAGCCCAGTGCTGGGACTGCAGGCATGTGTCACCATGCCTGGTTTCAAAGTTTGTGTCTTTATTATATACTCCATGAGTCAGGTGTCAGGTGTGGCTCCCCTCCTGAATCCCTTATGCGCTCAACGTGATGGAGGCCCCATCATCTTTTATTGCTGTTTTTATGGTTGCCAGGGGATGGAACCCAGTGTCTCACCCATGCCGGGTAATCATTCTGTCCCTTGGGTATAGTTTCAGACAGCACCATGACACATCAAGAGTGGTTCTTTGGGGTCTCTGGCTTCCCTCAACTCCAACTCACTCCCCTTTTCCTGGAGCCCCTGGTCTACTTTTCACTGGCCCATCATTATCTCCATGCTGCTTAGTGGCCCGAAGAAGTTTCCTCTGAATAAAAAGCCGTTGGTCACAATTACATAAAATAAAACTCTACACACAAGGGTTAAAGCTGTAGGTTCTACTGCATAGGACCAAACTAAACCCTCTGAACGTGGGTGACGGTTGTGAGGCTTAGGCAGTCTGTGGGACCACTGGCAGTGGGACCAGGATTTATCCCTAGTTCTTGAACTGGCTTTTTGGAGCCCATTCTTTTTGGAAGAATACCTTGCTCAGCCTAAATATGGGGAGGGGGAGAGGCCTTGGTCCTGCCTCAAAGCGGGAAAAAAAAAGTGTGGGTTCTAAAGGTCTCAGCAAATTCATTGCAGGGCAGATGCAATCCTCAGCAAAGAAGGTTTGGGCTGTGATGCACATTAAAATAGAATTCAGGAAATCTAGTCAATGGGGTTAAAACTGTAGACACAAAGAATTTGCGTTCCTGAAAAGAACCCCAGAATTGCACCCTTGAAATCGGAGCACCTGCAGCAGCAGAACTCGTTAGAGTCTCGGTCCCACGAGGGTCCTGTCGTGAGCTGAGAAAGGGGGTGTCATTCACACAACCCAGCACACCCTACAAAATCACACCAGTCAATAGCCTCAAATCACCGGGTTCACATTAAGGACACCCATCAACAGACCGTGGCAATGGTTCAGAGACGGAGGCCCTGGCTGCCAAGCCTAACAGCTGAAGTTCAATCCCCAAGACCCACATGGTAGAAAGGAGAGATCTGACTCCTGATGTTTATTTATTGTCCATGCAATAAATAACTATGATTTTTTAAAAGAGTATCCGTGACTGGGTATGATGATGTCCACCTACAATCCAACTACCCAGAAGGCTGAGGCAGAAGGCTAGACAGTTCAGGGTCAGCCTGGACTACATGGAGATTTTCAGGCCAGCCTAGCCCACAAAGAGACTTCCAGGCCTCTCTGTAAGGCCACATACTAAGACCCTGTCTCAGAAAAACACAAATAAATAAACAAAATTTTTTTAAAAGATAATGAAACTGCCAAGGTCATAAAGGTGGAGTATCCAAAAGGCCACCCACCATCTGATACTTCACAGAAGCAGTGGGTGACATTCCAGCAGTGTTGGAAGTAGGAGGTATGCCAGGCCAAACTGGTGCTGGGCACAGGGTATTTGGCCGTAAAAGAATGTGTGGTGGAACATGCCTTTAATTACAGCAGTTTGGAAGCAGAAGCAGACAGATATCTGTGAGCTACAGGGCGGGCAGAGTTACCTAGTAAGACCGAGTGTAAAATAAAATAATAAAATAGAGTATTGAACTTCTGATCTATATGCTCAGAAGTACAGAGAGCAAAACCAGACAGTGAAGTCACCAAGAGAACTGCTTGCTAAGCTTGAGCGTTTAGATGGGGACCCTGGTCAGGGTGCGTGAAGTTGCAGAGCTCATGGTGGAATTATAATCCACCCAGTACACCCACCCATCCACCAGCAGCAGTCGGTCCTCATGAGACGGAAAGAGCTAACCTTGAAGAAAGCAGTCTCTTAGAAGAGATAGAAACAGCAGAACACACAGCACGGGAATGAACCGTATGCGAGACAGTGCTAACAGAAACCAGAGGAAAAGGGCGACGCAGGACAGAGGGGAACCCCGCCCTCCAAGGTTCATCTGACGTTCCCTCTCCACTCCACAAAGGAGGAAATTGCACTGGATGGCTAAGTGACTTTCCCAAGATCATACAGCCGTCAAATCCAAATGAGTGTTTGAACAAGACTGCCAGGGTGATTTGAATGCACATAGAAGTTGTCAAAAGATTGTTCTAGAAGAAAACATGTAGTTAAGGAAGGTCTGCTTTGGCCACCCCAGGTATCCAAAGGGTTCACTCAGTAGAACTGACAATGATTCAGATTGCTAACTGCTCGCTCATGAACGAGACTGAATGATCTGGCCTGGAAGGTGTTTGAATGGAGCTGCTCACACTTCCTGGCCTCTGAGTGACACCCCTGGTCAATGGGGTTGTCCCTGTGCCTTTTACTGAGTGGTTACTTAAAGCAACAGGACACTGATTCGATATATACATGAGACAGTCCCACTTTCTAGCACTCTGTCTCCCATCCTCCTGGTCCTGTTCCCAGCCACAGGAGAGAAATTCAGAACCTTGCCAGGGGTGGCCCTACCCACCTGTTCCCCTGACACACGCAAAGAAAGCCTTTGCTTTCTTGGTTGATAGTACCAAATGTTACTGCCCAGATAGGAAAACCTACTATCTCAGGACCCGTAGCCTCACTTAAATCTAATGGGGGGGGGGGTCCCACCTCACTTCCTAGAGGCACACAGCTAGAGGGACAGCCAGAGCAGTGACTGGGGACTGTGGTCCCAGCATGCAGGAGGATTAAGGAGGCAGCTAGCTATAAGGCCAACCTGGATCCACAGTGTGACTCTCTTGAGAACAGCAGCAGCAGAATGTTAGGGGAGGAGGGGTAGAAGACCATCGCATCCTGTCCTACACAAGCTCCGCTTCCCGAAACCTCAGGTGGGATGATTAAACTCTGCTAAGCAGAATTTAGGGTCCCAAACCATCATGAACTTCAGCTGGAAAGAAAGCCGTGGGTGGGGTGAAGATCACAAGCGTAGTGTGTGTGTTTAGCGTGCACAAAGCTGTAGGTTCAAGGTCCACCACCAATAATATAGCACAATTGATGAAACTGTTACCCCACCCCCATCTCTCCATATAGACATAGAGTGTATCTTCAGTGCTGGACTAGAACTCAGGATCTACAACACTCAAGGTGAGTGCCCTACCACAAAACTACACCCCCACCTGCTAATGTCTTGAGATATAAAATCACAGAATTTCCTAGTCAAAGAAAGGGTGAAGAAGGGGTGTCCATTATCTTAAGAATCACAGAATCATAGCTCCCTGGCAAGATGGGAGGGGAGATTTTCATTGTAACTGATCAATAAAAATTGAATACGTTGGGGAATTGTTTTAACTTGTTTTGCGGGTGGGGGCAATGTTTATTTTGGTCCTTTTTCTGTTTTGAGACAGGGCCTCACTATCTAGTCCAGCCTGGTCTCCAGTTCACATTTCTCCTCTCCCAGCCTCTGGGGTGCTGAGGGGACTGTTATGTGCCACTGAGCCCAGCTCCCCGTGCTATTCTGACACATGGTCACACTATATAATATTAAGTCAAATATCGAGCCCCTTGAACCTTTCTTTTCCTTTTCTTTATGTTAAAAGATTTAAAAAAACTCAATCTTTTCTTCTAGCTTTTTTGAAAAAAAAAAGTAGTAGCTGGCTGTTGTCACAGTCACCCACTGAGTGAAGGCACACAGGCCAGATTCTGAACTGGGTGTGTCAGTGACATTTTTGGGGAAGGAGGAGGTCTTTGTGATGAGAACACTGAGGGATCCCTGAGGAAGAGACTGACGGTAGCTGGCAGCCCCAGGAGAACACTGCCACTCAGGCAGGGTTCCAGGGAGGCCTGAATGAAAGATGCCTTATAGGGAAGAGACGGGTAGCCTCAGACCCTGATACTATCTCTGTGAGCCACAAAGCCTACTAAAGATGGGTCTCATGTGAGATAAGGCCGATGATCCATCTCCCTTTCCTCAGATACTGGTCCCCATGGTACACGTGACAATATCTCATGGGAGTACAAGTAATGATGGGTACCAACTGTGGAGTCCTCTGCTCATACCAAAGTGTGCGAGGGACCCTCACCGCACCACTGCAGATGGATGCCATTGCAGGCAGCTGGGGGAGGGGGATAATCAGCCAGCGTCACCAAACTAGGAGCTAGCAGAGGGTCTACCTGCTCACCTGTGCAGCAGCGCTGGGATGTGGGAAGGAGGGGCTAGAGGGCTGGGACAGTGGGGTCGGGAGAAGGCAGAGAAGCAATGTCTAGGAAGAAGTGCTGGCTGGCATAGCTGTGATTTCCAGAGATGAACCTGCCAGGTGTCCTGAGAGACAAAGATCTCCATGGATGCCCCTGTCTCCTGATTAGTTGCAGTGCCTACAGGGTTACTTTGCAAAGGCAGAAGACCTCCGCGCGTGGCCTTCGCATGCTGACTTCCCATAAAAATTGCCACTATCCCCTGAAACTGGCATATACCAATACTGTAGATTTGACCCAAGTTAAAATCCAGGATGGAAGGCAGCCTTCAAAGCTGTCTGTGTATGCGCGCAATCACAGGGCACTAGGAAAAGATGGGAGCTTTATCTCTGGAGAAAATGGGAAATATCTCATCAAAGGAGATGTCTTCTCAAGTGATACCACACAGCCATTCATCTGTTTATGATGCTGCTGACATGCTGTGACAGTGTTTTAATGCAGCAAGCTTGACCCTATTATTAAGATTTATTATATCAGCCACTGATATATCAGCCACTACAGAGAACTTTAAAAGGGTTGTGCCTACACTTTTGTGGCAAAAGATGAATTTATCTCTTATTCCCATTACAATAAGAGTAACCGTGGTGAAAATGAAGAGATGGCTTGTGGGACTGAGGTGGTGGTCTATTGATTAAAATGCTTGCCGTGTGTCTTAGTTTGCTTTCTATTGATGGGATAAAGACCATGACAAAAAGCAACTTCGTCTGTCCCTAAGGGAAATCAAGGCAGGAACTCAAGCATGGCAGGAACCTGGAGGCAGGAGCTGATGCAGAGACCATGGAGGAACACTGCTTACAGCCTTTCTCCCCATGGCTTCTTATAGCCCATGGTAAATTGGGCCCCGCTACATCAGTCATCAATCAAGAAGTGGGATATGCCCACTGGGGAAGCAAGCCATTGCTTTCCGGAGGCCAGAGGCGTGTGTGACTATGGGAAGAGACTATGTGTGAAAAGAGAGCTGAGACTACAGCCCAACTCTGCCACTAGCCAAGGGGACTTCGGGGACGCTGCCACACTCTCTAGATTATGTCTCCTCATCTGTAAAGACCAACTTAGACTACTAAGAGACACTGTTCACACAAACACACACACACACACACACACACACACACACACACACACACTCACAAAGATTGGGAACTAAGGCTAAAATCAGTCTACTAGAAAAATATCTAAGAAGTTACAAAGGAAAGATGCTGGCTACAGCAGGGTCCAGGGAGAGAGTTCCCTCGTGATGCCCAACACTGCTGACTTTGAACATGGGGTAGGGAGAATGATAGTTTCACCAGACCCCCAACTTTGAGCCTGGAAGTGAGAGTTTTAATCAGGATATGGTCCCTTTCTCAGCAAATTTCTACTATAAAGAACTGTGGCAATAAAGACATCCGATAATGTCACACAGGGCAGAGACTTAGGTAGTGGGCCAGTTTGCTTTTTTTCCACCGTTAGCAAGATCACAGTCAACACCAAGCATAGTGGAAAATATGCAATTCCAGCTGGGAGGGGACTAAGAGAGGAGGACTGTCACAAGTTCAAGGTTGGCCTGCACTACATAGTGAGTCCCAGGCCAGCATGGCTATATAAGAGGACCCTGTCTCCAAACAAACAAATCATAGCCAGTTAAAATAAGCTGCAATGGGGCTTTGGGTATGGCTCAATGGTACACACACACACACACACACACAATCTTCTTAAATAAATAGGGTGAATTGTATGTCAGTAATATTCATGAAAGTAGAAAATCAAGTATAGCAGTCATGTGACATTGGTGTGTGGAGATCAGCTCAGACCAACCTGGCCCTGGGTGAAGGGTTTATGAGAACATGATACACATGTAGATATGAGAAGAACATGATACACATATGGAGATCAGAAGAACATGATATTGATGTGTGGAGATCAGTCAAACATGATACTCATATGTCCATATGTGGACATCAGGAGAGAGTATACTGATATAGGAGGTCCGAGCATGACATTGAGGTATAGGGACCAGGAGAACTTGATACATATGTGGATTTGAGGAGACCATGGCACATGTGTAGAGGTCAGGAGAACATGGTATTGATATGTGGGGATCAGGAGAAAATGGCATTCACATGTGGAGATCAGGAGAACATGTCACTGATAATGTGGTGGTCAGGAGAATATGACCGATGTGTGGACATCAGAAGAACATGATATGTATGTGGAGGTCAAGAGAACATGGCATTGATATGTGTGCTCAGAAGAACATGGCATTTACATGTGAAGATAAGGAGAATATTTCACTGATAATGTGGAGGTCAGGAGAACACAACCCTCATATTTGGTACTCAGTAGAAGGCAATACTCATTTGTGGAGCTCAGCAGAACATGATTGACATGTGGAGATTAGTAGAACATGATACATATGTAGCAATCAGGAGGTTATGACGCTGATACGTGAAGCTCAGGAGAACATGACACGTACGTGTGACTCAGAAGAACATGGCGCTGACCTGTGCAGCAGGCAGCTGGAGCGAGGCTTAATTAGAGCAAAGATAAATCATTAGCAGCTAAGGTTTTCCCCCAAACATCAATGCAATGATTAGGCAAGAGGAGAGGGTCATAGTCTGCAGGTAACTGACCTATTCTCCAACACGCTATTGCCTTACTGAAAGCCGGACAGAAGTCATAGCTGCAGCCCAGCCCTGTGAACTATGGGAAAGGGTCCCAAGCTAGTCCAAAGACAATCCTACCTCTGATATTCAGGGCTTCAGATTTTTTCTCTTTTTTCGTCGTCTCTTCTGGTTCATTCTGGGTGTTCAGGGAATCACCTGCATTCAAAGAAGAAACCTTGTGTTGTGTATAAGTTCTACAAACAAAAAGAACCAATGAACTCAAAATGCAGTTTTGTTACGTTCAATACCTCCTAGTATACGGGAGTCCCCACCTCTGCCACACTCAGTCCAGACAGGGGCTTTTCAACCCAGAGGAAGCCTGCGGACCACCCTTGGACACACAGTTTTCAAATTTAAACGGGGCAAGTATAAGCCTACACCTATTCCCAAACCCACAATACCCAAGGGGCAGAGGATAGCCCTGGCATTGATGTGTCAAGGGAGGAAACAAGTCCAGATAGCAGCACCAGGGAAGGGGAGGGGAGGGTTAGGCAGTACTCCCTATTGCCCAATAATAGGAATTGATTTCCAAGATCGATACTGCCACAATGAGACAGGAGAGGATAAGGACTGCGGGGTCAAGGAGGAAAGGAGGAAGGGGGAAATGTGGGAGTGGGGGAGAAGGCAGGGAAGGGAGGAGAAAGAAGAAGGGAGGAAAGTTAAGTTACAAGAGGGGCAAAATAGGCTGCGAAGAGGATTTTTTTGTTGTTGTCAGTCAGGAAACAAAAGGAAAAGGAGGGAGTGGATGAGAAAAAGGGACCAGATGCATGGGGGGGGGGGGCGGGATAAGGGGAAGGACAAAGCGGTCCCAGTACGGAAGGATGCAACTGAAAGGCACCTGCTACATTCGAGAACACGGTCGCGCCCTCCTGCAGCTTTTTTCCGGCCGAGGCCCCCCGGAGAATCACTACTGCGTCTGAGCCGGGGGCTGTGGCTGCCACAGCTCCTTGGGGACTCCCCAAAGGACCACAAGGGTCCCCCTGATGTGGCGGCTGCGGAGGGCGGGTCCGGCGCCGCCGGGTGCAGCACGCGAAACAGGAGCCACAGTCCTGGAAGATGAGCAGCCCCACCACGTTGACTGCCAGCCCCAGGGCGCCCACGATGAGCACCAGCTCCGGGTCGTCGATGCGCTCGGGCCGCGCGAGGCGTAGCACGGCCTCCACGAAGATGGTGAAGCAGAGCGCGGTGAGGAAGACCGCGTTGCTGAGCGCGCCCACCACCTCGGCCCGAGCATAGCCGTAGGTGGCTCCCGAGCTGCGGGTACCACGCCGCGCGATGTAGCCGGAGCCCAGGCCCACGCACAGCGAGATCAGGTCAGACAGCATGTTGAACGAGTCCGAGAGCAGCGCGATGGAGTTGCCCAGGTACCCCGACACCAGCTCGGCCACGAAGAAGACCACGGTGAGCACCAACATGAAAAGCAACCGGCAAGTCTTGCCGGAGTAGCGGCCCATTTCTGCAGCCCACCGCGCCCCGCAACAGGTGGGGGGGGTCTGGAGCCCACCTCCTGCCGCAGGCCCACCTTGCCCCGCCGGGGCCTTTTGTACAGCCTGCTCACTCCCGCAGGGCCAGAGTTTGCAGGAGTGGCCCCAGTATCGCAAAGGCCACCTCCCGGGGCCCTGCCCCTCCTCCCTTGCCGCCCAAGCCTGACTTGGCAGGTGGCCACCGGCCTGTGTCTCCTTCTAGGACTGGGCTGGAGAGGAGAGCTGCTGGGAGGAGGGGCTCATCGGGATGCCAATCTTCTTAGATCCCCACCTCCACCCTCTCAGAGAGGCGGGATGCACCCGATGGTCCCTGCTCCTCCAGCTCTCCCCACCCCCACCCCAGCGCTACTACAGATCTGTGAAAGCCGCTGATAATGACCTGGGCTGCAGTGGGAGTGATCACTGCACACCCGTGCTTACGTGCCCAGACGCGAGTTGCAGGGCAGATTCCTTATGAGCTGGTGGGGCCAATTGCCCTTAAAGGCGTTTCCTGCTTTTCCTTTGGTTAACCGGTATCTCTCTCCCCCCCCCCCCCCCCCGTTCCTGTGCCTACCATCAAAGCTCTTTATCCTCTCTTCTTCTTCTTCACAAAGAGCGCGGATGTGTTCTGTTACTCCCTCATGGCACAGTATCCCCATCTCCCCTTTGCGGGGGTCTACGTGTTGATCTTTCTACAGAGGAGGGAAAGGCGGAAGCCCAGGCGGTTTGCTGCCACACAGCTGTAAGCATACGCGTGGATCGCTGGTGCAGCATCCCAGGGCTAGATCCAAGTTCCTAGACCATGGAAGCAGCCAGGCTTAGTCTCCTTTCATAATATGCTGGAGAGAATTTCTACTGGCCCCAGAGATGACCCAATACCCCTAGTTCAATTGATTGACCCAAGTCGTTTCTTCCAAACAGGGCCACGTCCAGGACATTCCCCCAGCAACCCCTTCAAAAAGGGGATTCGCCATCGTCACTTCAATAGGGTATGGATGGGGAGCCCTGTGCCTCACTCTCCTTTTAGGAAGGGTCTGAAGGCGAAGCAGAGCAACCTCTACTCCGTGTCTCCCCACGAACTTTCACCACCCCCAGCAAGAAAAATGCCCTGGTCTGGAGCTTGAAAATGAATACAAGGCCTCCCTCAAAACAAAGTCATCAGCAAGTCATAGCAGTGCATGTAGGCTTCACTCTTCACTGTTCTCCAGGAAACTTGAGACTGGAGTCCATTAGCAAAACATTTAACTTAAAAAGTAATTTGGATTAAGTTTGTTGATACGGCTTACAAGTGGAGGTCAGAGGACAACTTTTGGGGGTTGATTCTCTCCTTTCACATGGTCTCTGGGATTGAACTCAGAACCCCAGGCTTGATGCCAAACACTTTCATCTGCTGAACCATCTTTCCAGCGCCACCTATTTTTGCTTTATTTTGTAGCCTGCTGGGCTTAACCAGGGCAGCCCGTGTAACATTCTACCTTCCGGCCCCACTCATTGTCTTATCCTTAAAGTATGCTTCCGTCTTTTGTATGGTCTCTGAAGGTCCCTATCAATGCCATTAAAATATCTCCAATTCGCTGGGCGGTGGTGGTGCACACCTTTAATCCCAATACTCAGGAGGCAGAGGCAGGCGAGTCTCTGTGAATTCGAGGCCAGCCTAGTCTACAAGACCTAGTCCCGAGACAGGCACCAAAGCTACAGAGAAACCTTGTCTCAAAAAAAAAAAAAATCCCTGATTCAAAAGTCCTACCTTTCTATTAGGGAAGCTCCAGCTACAAGAAGTTTATTAACACTCCCTTTTTATCCAGACAGATGACTCAAGTCTGTAACCCCAATATTTGGTAGGCTGAGGCAGGTGGATTGCTGTAACAGGTCAACTGTGAGTTTGTCTTTAAACAAACAAACAAATATCTCGAGGAGAAATATCTCTACATGAAAATGCAAGGAAATTCTCTAAATTAATTAATTAATTAATGTGACCCATAATGTAGAACTAAGAAGGTATAGACAATGAAAATTTTAAGCTATAGAGATTTCGACAGGTTCCATAATCATCTGGGCCTGTTTTCATTACTGTAAAGTGGGGTTGATGATTGTATCGCGAGGACTAAGCAAATCAGTGTGTAAAGTGCTTGTAAACACTCGATAAATGCTACGGTTATAGTTGCTAGAGTGATTAGCAGTAGCGCAGTACACATGTCATAGGATCACTACTGGCCAACAGATAAAATGCTAATGTACACACACCAGCGATGCAGCCAAGTGCTCTCCCCAGTATATAGCCTACATTGTCTTCACATGATGGAACCTCTACAGTTTTTGACATATGATACTATGACAGCTGAGTGTGGCTGAGAGTTTAGCTCAGTGGTAGAGCACTTGCCTAGCACATGCAAGACCCTGGGTTCAAACCCCAGCACTGACTGACAAGAGAGTAGGGTCTTTTACAACTCATGCGGCACGGCTCAAGCCTTCCTGCCTAATTGTAGTTCTTGTTCATTCATAGCTGGAAAAAAAACCCAGAAATCAGCAGAAACATATCTCTTCTGCCTCCTGGTTAGTCATTCTCCCAGCCAAGGGCAGATAAGAATTGTGGCCCTGGCCCAGGAGCAATACATTAAGAAAAGCCAGAGGCTGAGGAGCAGGGGGTGTCACAGGCATCTGATGTTCCTGTCCACAGCCAGGTCCTGACCACAAGGTAAGTGGTCCAGATACTACCCGTAACATGCACTATAGAAAAGTGGGGAGTGTGTGTTATGTTTGCATCTGTGTGTGTGCACATGTCTTCCCCAGTCAGTTCCACGCTGGGGTGATGGGAGAGGGGAGAACCATCTCTCACTGAACCCCAAACTCCCTGATGATCAGCTGGGCTGGCTGGCCAGGAGCTGTGGAAATCCATGTCTCCACTTCTCCATCACTGAGATCACGGGATGTGCAGATTGTGCCCCCCTTTTCACATAGTTGCCGGGGATTGAACTTGAGTCCTCATCTTTGCACAACAAGTATATTGCTGACTGGGTCGTCTCCCCAGCCCCCAGAAAAATGTTTTGCCTAACTTACATTATATGGTCTATCTAAGTCACTTGACAGACACAGGCTGTCTTACAACGTATGTTTCAGCAGCTTTTTGTTTACTGAACTCTTATTTGTAGCCCTGGACCGAGCACGTTATAGGCATTATCCCATTCTACCTTCCAGTATCCTCATGCAGTGTTTTGAACATATTAAATAATGTTTTATTACAAACAATTTTGTTTCTGAAAAAGATGAAGACTGAGCTTTGAAACCACCACACTAAGATCACACAGTCTGGAAAATGGCAGGTGTAAGCTTTGACCTATGCAGAAAACACCCAAAGCTTGTTTTCTTCACGTATACCAGATTGATCTTTTCAAATCCTTTTGTTCTAAAGTAAATAAATAAATATAAATAAATAAATAATAGGTCTGTGTTTGTTTTTGTTTTGAGATAGGGTCTTTCTATATATCCCAGGCTGGCTTTGAACTCAATCTTCTTGCCTTCTCCTCCCAGTACTGGGATTATAAATTCCCTTTTTGGTGGCCCAAAACCTGATGCATTGCAGTTTATAAATTTGGGGATTATTATTCTTTCTATATTGGCATTTTGCTTTTCATATGTCAGTTTTAAAATGTGACTTTAAAAATAAGTAAGGTAGCTAGTAAGATGGCTCAGCAGGTAAAGGAACCTGGCACAGAGCCTGATGACCTGAGTTCAATCCTGGAAACCTACAAGGTGAAAGGAGAAAGCTGACTCCCACAAACTGTCCTCTGACCTCCACCTGAGCACTATGGACTACACCCATGTACACACGCATGCACACACACACACCATAAAATAAATGAATAAGCATAAAAATTGAATTAGAAATAAATCAGCTTATCATGGTCTTTAAAATTTGGCTAATCTGGAACCAAATCTGAGCACTACTATGTGCTACAAGTCACATGACCTGGACAGGGTCCTCACATCTTCTCTGTCTTCATTGGGGTAACAGTTGTAACAACATCTAACTTGAGGTGCCGTCATGAGTTTACAAGGAAGGTTCACAGGTAAGTAAGTGTTCATAGGTAACCCCTCCCCTGAGTTTGGTAGTCCAGCATGGGGGAGGCAGATCATTCCTCTCATCGAAGGACTCAAAGCTTTGGTCTGTCTGAAGTGTTTGAAGGGCAGAAAGGCCAGGCTGCTGGGGATCCTCTGTGTTATGAACACTGTGTCTCTGGTCTATGGTGACTTAGGGAGAAACTTTAAATATTTATTTTCAGCTTCATCTAAGAAGCAAAGAAATGTATACAAGCATTTAGTAAGCAGTGTCAGGGCTGGTAGGGTGGCTCAGCTGGTAAGGGCCCTACATGAGCAAAAGTGCGGACCTGGGTACAATCTTTGGAACAAAGGTAAATGTGGAAGAAGAAAAACGATTCCACCAAGCTGTCATCTGACATTCGCATGCATGGTGTGGCCCCCATGTGTGTCCACACACACACACACACACACACACACTAACTTATAAACAAGTAAGACAATTCAAAATCCCTGCAACTATAGGAAACAAGTCATCAGAATGACCATATTTCCACAGAAACAGAACATGGATCGCCGTGTCATTGACTGTAGAGATTTATTGTTGTTGTTGTTTTGTTTTGGAATACAGGATTGTTGTGTGTAGCCCTGGCTGACAGTGGAACTTGCTATATAGACCAGGATGGCCTTGAACTCAAGAGACCCACCTGTCTTTGCCTCCCAAGTACTGGGATTAAAGGTGTGTGCCACTACTGCCTATGTGAGATTTTTTTTTTTAAGCTATAGATTTGTCCAGAGCACCAAGGATGATTAAGGGTTTCCCACAAAGTATTTCACAATACACTAAGTTTGAGAGAAATTGAATTGATGTGGTGACTCGGTTTTCATGACAGAAGTGAGAGACATGAACAAGGATAAAGCAGTCAACCTCCCTTTGGACGGGTCACCGATGAAGCTGAGCTCACCGATGAAGCTGAAACAGGCCTTTGTCCTGTCTTCACTTAAGTGCAGACAGTATCTACCCGGAATTCACTTGTGGTTACGAACACTGACTTTAGACTGCAGGTCTCATCCCTCCTCCAGGTAACAAGGGCATCCATCCCCAGAAAGCCACTAAGATAGTGAGCATCGCTTGTTAACTAGCAAGGATCTAGAATCCCTTAGGGACTACTTCATACCATTCCACGATCTGGGGTCCTGGACTGCTTAAAAGGGAGAAAGTGAGTTGAGTAGCAGCCCCGAATTCTCTGATTCCTGACTGAGGGCTCAGAGGCCAGCTGCCCTACCTCCTGGCTTCTTCATCATGACACACCGCGCAAGGTCTCCACCTAAACCAACCCTTCCTTCCCTGAGGTGCTTTGGTCAGGTTACAGAAGAGTAACTAATAGTCGCTGTCATGGGGAACGCTGCTCAAGGCCTGTAGAGGTGTGGGCATGGTTTGGAGAAGAAAAGGAGAGCATTAGAGGCCAAACCAGGAAGTTAGAAAACACTTCAGAGTTCAACGCTACTCATTGGTATGTGGAGTCTGATGGGGAGTGGGATCAGCTATGAGACTACTTCTAATTCAAATGAATCCTCAAAGTTATAGAAAAAAGGTAAAAAATGCCACCTTGGTGTTCATTCTAAACTTCACAATAGTTTTAATGGCAAGTAAAATTCTATATTGCTTCATAATTTACAAAAAGATATGTTATTTGAAGCCATCGGAGATAACTCACGTAAGCGTCTTTCTTCACCTGCTGGACTTCCCTGAATCTTTAGACTACACGAAAATGAAAGTGGCCATTTTCCCAAGAGATTATGAGAAACAACTGTTCAAATAATCCCCATTGGCTGAGTGTGGTGGTAAATGCTTGTACATCCCAGCATTTGGAAAGCAAAGACAGAAGTATGTCATGAGTTCCAAGCCAACCTGTGCTACCTAGTGAGTCTCACACCATCCTAGGCAACATAGGGAAGCCCTATCTCAAAAGCTTTAATTAATTAAATCCTCCCAGTACATGCCTTCATGAATCCAATGCGCTGGTTACACACTCAGGGTGGGGCAGCACATGGGCGCAGGTTAAAGAGGCATGAAGACCTCAGAGCCAATCCCAGCTCTGTCAGATGTGAGCCAGTATGTCATTTGTGTTCCCATTTATCATCTAGGCATGGGGTGTCACCCTCTTCTGCAGGGAACCAAACAGAATAGCACAGGTGCCCAGCTGGTACAACACCCGAAGATAAGCTGCAGGCAGCCCCTCCCATTGCCGGCTCACCATCAACCTCCCCAGAACTCGATTTCTACTGACCAAGCAGCATTGTAGGATCTCTTTGAGAAGTATTTAGAGTACTACATATTTCATAAAATCATCTATTTCCCCTTAGTCCAACTAACCTAATGATTTTAATCAGCTCAGAACTAATTAGCTACTGGTTAACAGCATGTTTCACAAATTTGAATATATTTAAAGGACTAGGAAATGTATGTAGCTCAGTGGCATAGTGCCCGCCTGGCATGTCCATGGCACTGTATTCAATCCCTATACTACCACTGTTAGGTCTCAAACTCGGGACAAATGGCTGAGGTACACTTTAACACACCAAAGTGGATGCTGGGCTAGCGTCAGGTTCTCCCTGAATCCCACTGGGTTTTCCTTTTCGGACTCACCTGCTTACAAAGAACTGAGCTCTTAGAGAGGAAAGTAGCTGAAATAGTGTACCTGGTTGTTAGGGTAGGGGTCTGGGAGTAGGCAGATGAGGTTAATTCTATGACACACTCTGGTCAAGATAGGTAATGAGGAGTGTCTAGAGTTCAAAGAAACCTATGGGGATAGAGATGACGAAGAGACAGAGGATAGAGGTGATGGGCAGACAGAAACGGCATCCAGGCAGGTCCAAAGTAAGAGTAGGCCACACAGAGATTGATCAAGTCACAGCAGCTCACTGCTTACAGAAGAACAGCTAATAGTCACCCCTCTCTCTGAGACTGTTATTATTTTATTATTATTATTATTATTATTATTATTATTATTATTATTATTATTATTATTATTAGTTTCAGTCTTAGGTACAAAAGAAGTCAATGAGTAAGTCATTTGCTCCTCCAGAAACATCCAACAAATTGAGCTAGAGGGAGTGAAACACAACAAAGAAAAAGAAGTGTGCCCACATCTGAAAACTCTTGAAAGGGAGTTAGATAGGGCTAGCCCGGGGACTGACAACCAGAGACAGAAAGGCTAGACTTCGGGGAGCAGTCTGGACTGCAGCCCATCCTCTGCCCCGTAAGAGAGAATCAGACTCTGGAATGCTTAACACCCATCACCCTAAAGGTGTAGGTGCCTCCTAAAACAAATACAGCTGGGGAGTGATGCCAGCATCCTGTGTCTGTTCCCTCGTGGTGCTGGGGAGTTGTGTGTAGAAGGCAGCCCATTGGTTTTAGTTCAAAGATCGTCCAGTTGGGGTGAAGGGGCTTGAGGAGTTTAATCTGCGTCATTTATGATGCTTTTGCTCCAAGTCCAGCGGATTTTCGGAAGTCTGTGGGAGAGACGAGTGCATTTTGCCCATGGAAAGGATTTGCAGTGCAGAACGTTTTTTGAAGATGCCTCCTCCCCATCTCGTCTTCTACAGCGTGATTTTCATGCTGGCATCCAGATGTGGGGGCTACGGGCCTTGCACTCCTGCCACCTCGTCACCACAGCCTCGGATTTGGAAGACAGAGATGCTTCAGCTTTGATTGTCCAAAAGTTGTGCTTGGAGTCTTGTGCCACCTCCAGCCATGTCCTGAGGCTGCTCTTGCATGAAGAAGCCACACAGACAGGTTATCTGTAAGCTTTTGACCAGTGGTCCTGAGCGTCAAGACTTACCAGACTGTGTGCCGGATGTGAGTGACTGCAGTCTCCAGTCACAAAGTGTCCTTGGTTTACCAGGCCACCCCCAGCTTCCCTAGGTGAGACCTCAGACACCGTGTGTACAGGCCGGCTGTTCACATTGTGTTCCTTCCAAACCCCATACTGCAGAATCCCTGGGTATAAATTTGAGGTATTTTGTTAAACAGTAACTGGGAGAGCTGTGTGGCCACTACACACTGACATCTGTGGAACTTGGAACTATTTTAAGCAAAGCCCAGGGAAACAAGCATAAAATATTTATGGTATAGCAAACAGAACAAGAAAGAGATGGGACTATTGGGACAGAGACAGAAAATACTGGTTGGGATTGAGGTAGGGCAGCGATGGTTTGAATCAGGCCTAGGGTAGAGGCTAGGTGTAACTAGAAAATGCCTTTCGAGCGAGAATGTCCAGCTTGGGGCTGAGAGCTGACGAGATCTGTTTGGACAGCAGTTACTTTTGGCTGACCCATAAGACACTGACTTCATTCCTCTCCCTGTGATTAGAAAATGACAACGACAACAACAACAACAAAAAATCTATGTTTGAAAAGAACAAAGAAAAGGAAGACAGTTCAGTAAGAGCAGCGGCCTTCCATACGGTGGAGCAGGAAGGAGGCCAAGTGTAGAGCTCTAATTAAACCGTCAGGCCACTAGCACCCAGCCCAGCCTTTGGGAGAGCGGAGTCCTGGAGGCCTGTCTCCAGCCTCAGAGCTGACGTGCAGTACTGAGAAGCAATGGGAAGACAGCCTGAAGAAGCACAGAACATGAGTGGTTACCAAGCTCTGAATATCCCAGACAACGTCCGCTCTTGAGGTGACAATAAGCCTAACACTGAAATGAACTTTAGGGAGCCACTTCCTGAGGAAGCGCAAACACAGGACCCACGGGTTCTGAGGAGGCTGTTGAGGTGAACAGAGCAGGGCACAGACAAGGCGGAAGGAAACTCAGTGTTTTCCCTCCTTTCCTTCTTCCTCTCCCCTTCCCTTTCTTCCCCATTTCTCCCTTCTTTCCCTCTTCTCTCGTTGTACGGAAAGGTTCCACAAAGCCTGCACTCCAGGACACTGTTGCTAAACTCTGCAGTTACACAGAGGATATGCATCACTCCCTGGGAAGGAAGGGTCCGGGTGACACAGAGCACACCTATATACAATACCCTGTGCTAACGGAGCTGCTAGAGCTCAATACTATGCAGGCCTGGACCGTGACCAGTTCTGGCGCCCACAGACCATGAGAAAACAAGCTATCTAGAGGGGGCAAAACACACAGTATCACAAGGACATCAGAATTAGGTCCACAACTTGGAGAGAATGGCAAAGCTGGAGAGAACCCTTTTCTCACACTGCTGAAGCGTGTGTGTGTGATGTGCGCGTGTGCAGGTGTGTGACTCACAATGCCTGTGTACAGGAATGGAGGCCAGAGGAAGACGTCATTTTCCTGACTGGTCATGCTCAGCCTCACTCCCGTGGGATACGGTTTCTCTGACTCTGGGGCCAGGCTATCACCCAGCAGCCCCAGAGATCCTGGTGGTCCTCCCGTGTCTGCCCACAGGTGCTGGAGCAGCCTTGCCTGGCCTTTCTGTGTAGGCATTGGGGAATCCATAGTCTTCTTGCTTGAGCATTCTCGTTTTCTTACTTGCTGAATCGTCTCCCCAGGTCTGACACTGCCAGGTTCTAATTGATCCTTGTCAGCAGTCATGAGCATCTGGCTCGCAGGAAATGCTGAGTTGTGGTGAACTAAATTCACCTATAATAAATGGTCTCCCTTTAGGTCATTTTGTCAAACTTTTTGACTTCTTAAAAAAATGTGGTGGGCTGGAGAGATGGCTCAGTGGTTAAGGGCACTGCCTGCCCTTCCAAAGGTCCTGAGTTCAGTTCCCAGCAACCACATGATGGGTCACAACCATCTGTAATGAGATCTGGTGCCCTCTTCTGGCCTGTGGGCATTAATGCAGACAGAGTACCAAGAATATTGTATACATAATAAATAAATAGATTTTTTTAAAAAATGTGGTGAGAAATTCTAAAAAAGAAAATTAAGACTGAAGTCAGGAGCTGGTGAGATGGTTCAGTGGTTAAGAACACTTGCTACTCTTGCAAGTGTTTAATTCCCGGCAACCACATGGTGGCTCTCAACCATCCATGGTGGCTCACAACTCCAGTTCAATGGGATCCAATGCCCTCTTCTAGACACTTGAGGGCACCAGGCAGGCACATAATGTACACACATGCAGGTGAAACACCCATACACATTTTTTTAAAAGTAAATAAAAATTTAAACGCCAAAACCAAAGTCAAAGGAGAAATTTAGACTGGTAAGCTGAGGCTGGAGTCCGACCTCAAGATCTGACGAGGAAGAATGCCTCGTCCCTCATTTTGAACAGACACGGGATTGTATGCAGCTTAAAAGGTTAAATGTTGATGGCTGTTATGAAGCTAGATCACTCAGCGGAAAATTCAAACTCAAACGCAACAATTAAATATAGAGAATTCAGCTGGGTGGTGGTGGCGCACACCTTTAATCCCAGCACTTGGGAGGCAGAGGTAGGTGGATCTCTGTGAGTTTGAGGCCATCCTGAACTACAAGAGCTAGTTCCAGGACAGGCTCCAAAGCTACAGAGAAATATTGTCTCTATAAATATAGATAGAGAGATAGAGAGATAGAGAGATAGATAGATAGGTAGATAGATAATAGATAGATAGATAGATAGAGAGAGAGAGAGATAGATAGATAGATAGATAGATAGATAGATAGATAGGTAGGTAGGTAGGTAGGTAGGTAGATAGATAGATAGGTAGGTAGGTAGGTAGGTAGGTAGATAGGTAGGTAGGTAGGTAGGTAGGTAGGTAGGTAGGTAGGTAGATAGATAGATAGATAGATAGATAGATAGATAGATAGATAGATAGATAGATAGATAGATAGATAGAGAATCCACTGCTCTGAAAGGCACCGGAAGGAGAGTGTGTATTAGCCTTGGTTGTGGACAGTGAGAAGAATGTCTACATGGAACTGAAGGTGGTAGGGGAGTGTGAACAAAATGTGTACTGTCCATAAAAATGATAACAAGAAATATCAGGCAAATATGTTTACATGTACCCAAGCTAGCTTTGCACCAAAGTGCCTGTGGGTTTTGGTTTTGCCTTTTGTTTTGTTTTGTCTTGGTTTTGGCTTTTTGAGGCAGAGTCTCCTCGTGTAACCCTAGGCATCCTGGAACTCGCTATGTAGAGCAGGCTGCCTCTGCCTCCCCGGTACTGGATGTGTGCTCTACCACACTGGCAGATCTGAGTTTGGAAAGGTACCTGTGTAGGGCTAGACAGATGGCTCAGCAGCTGAGAGGATAGGCTGCTCTTCCACAGGACACTAGTTCAAGTCCCAGAACCATGTGGCAGCTCACAACTGTAACTTTAGTCCCAGGGGATCCAATACCCTCTTCTGTCCTCGATGGATACCAGGTACACAGTGGTACAGACATACACACACACAGGTAAAACTCTTATATGCAATTTTTTAAAATCAAGTATGCAAAATCTTTTAAAAATATGCAATACTTTGACAAAACAAAGTCTCAGAAAAATTCATTAAACACTGATTCACAGTGAAAAATTACAAAACACAACCATCTGGGGTGGTGCACCTATAGCTCCAATCCTTAGGAAGCAAAGAAAGCAAGGTCGAAAGTTCAAGGCCAGCCTGAGTCACAGAGGCAAAACCTGCCTCAAAAGCAGAAAGTCAGGAAACAAGACATCCAGAGATAAACAGCAAGCACAGTAAACAGCATGATCAGATGTGCAGGAACCAGGCCCCGAGACTACAGGAACCAGGCCCCGAAACTACAGGAACCAGGCCCTGAGACTACAGGAACCAGCCAGAAAATACAAACGCTTATTGGAAAGGAAAAACCTTGAGAAGCCCTAGGCTTAATCTCCAAATTAAAAAAAAAAAGAGGAAAATATGAAGAAGATGAATAGTTAAAATTAAAGCTCCTCCCAGCCAGGCGTCAGCCTTGAGGTCCTAATGAGGAGGCTGCTGTCCCTGCCAACTCATAGAAGCCTAGGCACAAACGCTGGAGTTCTGCCACCAACTGGCAACAAGCAGCAAGGCCTGTCACCAGCCTGTCAGGGAAGAAGAACCAGAATGTCCCAAGACCTAAACGTCCAGGACCAACAGGAAATCTTTCTTCCTACTAAAAACTGGGGAAAATGCAACTTCAGTGTACAAGCCACTGAGGTGGCAGACGTGTTGCGATTATCTGGTAAGCAAGGATTTTTAAAGTAGTTGATCATAGCAATGTTATAGGCAGTTAATTATGAACATACTTGAAATAAATTTTTTTTAAAGTCTCAGCAAGAATATAGGTATAAGAAGACATGGAGGCTCAAGGAGACAGGCTTTCTTAACAAGCCTAAGAATTGGGGGTCTTATTCACAGATCCCACAGGAAAAGTCAGGTGTGCCGTTAGAATCCCAACACTGGAGAGGCAGAGACGGGAAGGTCCTGGTCAGTCTAGACCTCTTGGAGAACTGCAGGCCAGTGAGAGACCCTGCCTCAAAAACACAAGGCTGAACAGAGCCTGAGAACAACACTGGAGGTTGACCTCCAACCTCCACATACAAACACACGTGTACCTGAACATGTGTGTACACACACAACAAACACAAATTTTAAAAAATGAGGCAGAAACCTTAATGCTAAAAATATAAGAATCTGAATAAGAACTCTAAGGATGGGCCCAACAGCAGAAATGGGAATTCAGAGTGAGGAAGCACTCAATTTGAAGACAAAAATAGAATGTACCCTTTCCCCTCTCCCCCACCTCTTTTTTTTTCTGTTATTGTTGAGACAGGGTTTCTCTGTGTAGCCCTGGCTGTCCTGGAACTCACTCTGTAGACTCTGCTAGTCTTGAACTCACAGAAATCTGCCAGTCTCTGCCTCCTGATTGCTGGGATTCAAGGCGTGCCCACCTTAAAGGCACCATCTGGAACAAGAGAAGCCGCTTTCCAAGGCTGCATGGGATACCCAGCGTATGAACACAGACTACCAAGCTGGACGGTGGGTTGATGGTCTCCAGGGCAGAGATGGGGTGAGAATGGGAACGGAGGGCATAGCTGCAGACCAGCAGCAGGAGGGCTGTCTGGGGGCTGTCGCAGCCCCAGATCTTGGCTACAGATCTAGATGGGGTATGTCACAAACTGTACAAATGTCGGTGTCTTGGTTTTGATTTTGTTAATGTTACGGCTTCCCTGACACAAACTAGAAGAGCTGAAGTGTCCGTGAAGCCTCTTGGTATTGCCTTTATAATTTTTCAACCTTGGAAAAACATAATAGTTTTTGTTTATTCTTTGAAATTTTCATATACATATAAAATATATTTTGCTCATACTTATCCCCAACCTCTCCCTCCCAACTTCTGGTCACTTAATCTACTAAGTCCATCCCATGCTGCCCTTATGCACAACACATGAAACCATGAGCCTGAAGTCCTTTCGATCTAAAGCTAACAGGCAAGTTAACAGCATCAAGGAGAAGAAAAGGGAGACACACAAACATAAGACCTACCAAGAGATCACAGCTTTTCAAGGACACACTGTGCTACCCAGGCTATTCTCAAACTCCAGGCTGGAATGATACTCTACGTCAACCTCCTCAACAGTTGAGATGTCAGATACATGTGCTCACATGCCAAGCTCACAAGAACGTTTTGCAAAAGGAAATTATTTTTATTTTAAGCGGTTAAAGATCATTTTACATATACACATATATAATTATGTGTGTGTGTGTGTACATATGTGTACATGTGTGTGTGTGTCCACTAGGACAGCTCAGTGTATAAGGCACTTGCTGCCAAGCCAGACGATCTGAGTTCAATGACTGGTTCTCTGTGGCGGAAGGAAAGCACACGCCTGTAGTCCCAGTGGCTTAGGACACTGAGCAGATCCAGGTCAGCCCAGGAAACATAGGAAGACACATTTCAAAATAATTTAGTAAAGATGATAGTGATGAGGTTATTACTGAGAGGAAGCCCAACACTCAGAAGACCTCTTTGGAAAATAATGTACCACAATCTTATCGTGATTTCTCAAAATAAAAACAGCAAGACTCTAAAAGCAGAGTTGGTTCACAATGGTCAGGCATCCTCTTTGGCGCCAAACCTGTCAATCACAGAAGGGCCCAGACACTTGGTTTCCAGCTCTGGGGCAGTGCTCCTCAGTTTTACCCCAGTAGGAATGACTCTCACCCCATCAGTATCCACACATGCATTCTATGTGGTTTCTAGGGGAGGGGGCGGGTCTGCACTGATTAAAATCCAATTAATAAACAATAATAAGAACATTGGTCAAAGACGAGGTGGCTGCCATCCCACAGCTGTGCAGAGCAAGGGCACAGCTTTGTTCGCAGTGCTTCTCTCTTCTTTCCTCCCTCTTTCCTTACTGCTATTTGTTCTGAGCCTAGGGTAGCCTCAAACTCACCATCTTCCTGCCTCTGCCTCTTGAGTGCACTATCATGTTTGACTCTGATATCTCCTTTATAGCCTGTTTTTTTTTTTCTTTTTGAACAACTATGACAATCTGGGACACCACCATCACTATCCTTTACTGCATGGTCTATAAATGTCATGAGTGTTTGCTCTGTGTTTGGAGTCAACTGTCTTCACAACATCCACGGGAGGTGGAGGTTTCCCACTTTACAGGTGAAATAACAGGTCACTCCTATTAGAACTAGGGTTCCATTCACTGTATACTCGTCTGTACTTTCCCAAAGTTATTCTGTGACCATTGCCAAATAGTTTCTCACATCTGCAATTATTTTCCTTTGTTTGGGTCTTTCCTTTGGAACCAACATAAAAAATAGAAATAGAAAATGTTCTCCCCAGCTAATTGTTTTTGCAAAACCCACGTTTCTCCAGCTGTGTAGGACTGAGTTATAGTGCGCACTCACACTACCCAACACTTACTCTTCCCTGACATTTAGTTCCGGTAACAGCCAGGGGATGCCACACACACTTGAATACAATATCCAAGAATGTGGGGCCGAGCTCCTGTCTCATGTCCCTTCTGATGAATTTGATTGGAAAAGGTGCCAATTTCCCAATCCCCTCAAGACTTTCCTACTCACTTCCTGAACTGCTCCAGAACCCTTTAATAACAGAGGGGAGATGGGAGTTTAACTGAGAGTCAAAAACATAGGGAAAGGGATGGTGGGAACCCTACCAGAACCCGGTGTGAGGCGAGAGCTGTGGCGTTTTGAGAGCTATGCCATGTGCTCACACCTGCTACTGAACCTTCCTGTGACAGTGGACTGTTCCAAACTTTGAACAGAAATAGGCAGAACAGAGTGAATGCTTCTAGGGACTTCAACTTCGCGTTCCTTTAAATGGCAGGTCAATGCCTGGCACTGCTGCCTAGAAGCCCCCCTCATTCCAGGGGTGGAAGCATCAGGTTTTACTAGAATACACCTTTTTCTTTTCCCTTTGTGTTTCTGTTTTTACAATGTGGCTCAGAGTGGCCTTGAACTCAGATCCTCCTGCCTCAGCTTCCAAAGTGCTGGGAATGCAGGCTGAGCCACCACACATAGCCTGTGGGGGTTCTTACATCCAACTACTCCATAGCATTTGGTACCAAAGGAAAAGCAGCAAGTTCTTCCTTACCTCCCCTAAACCCAGAGCCTGGCTTCCCTCTCAAGAAAGGAAGTTTGCTTCCACTATCCACAGCACTGCCCAAGGGAAAGCTGTGGGGCTTATCTAGACGTTGACAAGCAACAGACCAGAAGAGCATCCAGTCTGCCAAGACTATCCTTGACAGGTACTGTGAACCGCTGCTTATGCAGCATGTGGACCAAAGAAAATGCTATATGACAGGGTACAAAGCCAGGGAGAGAAGAGTGGGGAGGCAAGGAGAGGGGAGAGGAGAGGAAGGGAGAGAAGAGCAGGGGAGGGGAGGGGAGAGAACAATTTGGAATCAAAACAAAATCAATTATGAAGGAAAGGTATTTGTGAAAAGTAAACATATTACACATTATATATATATAATTTATACATAAGTTATTTGATACATAAGTAGTTTATAAGGCAGGATATAAAGTAGACACCTGTAATCCCAGTCCTTGAGATAGAAGCAGAACAGCTGAGAGGTATGGGCTAGCTTAGACTGCAGAGCAAGAGCCCTCCAAAAGGAAAGAGGTGAGAGGGAGGGACAGAAAGAGGGAGACAGGGAGGAAAAAGAAGATGGAGGCACAGGGAAGCCTTGGATCAAGAAGGAATGTGGGACCATCGCCAACATAAAACACATGTGAAGACGTTAGGAGTTGGTGCAGCTGGCATTCTTAGCTAGAAGGCAGAGTGAAAACACAAACTTTAGAAAAAGACCAACAAAATAAGCTTTAAGTCCAAAATGTTGATAGTTTTATGCATGACAATGGTTAGAGGAGAAAAGAGGAGAAACAGTATGTAGATCTAACAGTATGCAGATCTAACAAACAGTATGTAGATCTAACAGTATGCAGATCTAACAAACAGTATGTAGATCTAACAAACAGTATGTAGATCTAACAGTATGCAGATCTAACAAACAGTATGTAGATCTAACAGTATGTAGATCTAACAGTATGTAGATCTAACAGTATGCAGATCTAACAGTATGTAGATCTAACAGTATGTAGATCTAACAAACAGTATGTAGATCTAACAGTATGTAGATCTAACAGTATGTAGATCTAACAGTATGTAGATCTAACAGTATGCAGATCTAACAGTATGTAGATCTAACAGTATGTAGATCTAACAGTATGCAGATCTAACAGTATGTAGATCTAACAGTATGTAGATCTAACAAACAGTATGTAGATCTAACAGTATGTAGATCTAACAGTATGTAGATCTAACAGTATGCAGATCTAACAGTATGCAGATCTAACAGTATGTAGATCTAACAGTATGTAGATCTAACAGTATGCAGATCTAACAGTATGCAGATCTAACAAACAGTATGTAGATCTAACAGTATATAGATCTAACAAACAGTATGTAGATCTAACAAACAGTATGTAGACCTAACAGTATACAGATCTAACAGTATGGAGATCTAACAGTACGTAGAGCTAAGCCTGAGGAGACCCAATGACACCAGCTGGTCGAACCCGGTTTCATCTTTTCCTGTCTTTTCCTTCCCTCCTCCCTTCCCTTCCCTCCCTTCCCTTCCCCTCCCGTTCCCTCTCCACCCCTTCTCTCCCCTCCCATTCCCTCCCCTCCCCACCCCTCCCCTTCCCTTCCCTTTTCTCTCTCCTGGAATCCAGGGTTGTGTTGTCTTAACTGACTGTTAACTGGTTAATCTGCTAGGACTTTATCTAACTTAAAAGCAGTGGTTCTCTTATTTTTACCTTGTCTATTATCTTTTCTTTTTGTTTCAACAATTTTATTGAAAGGTGTATTCCTTAGTTCAAAACATAATGGTAGTTGGTTAGTTTACTTCTGTCCACTCAAAATCAACACTGTTTTCAAACTGTAGCATATCAACCTTTAGGAAGAACTTGGTTTACAAAGGTTAAGGATAAAATACTCCCATCCTTTGGTTTATTTTTCATTGGCCATTATCCATTATTATCTTAATCAAGTACATCAGCTTCTACACCCTTATGGCTAAAACAGCCACAGAAACAAAAGGCGTGCTAAGAAAAAACCCTCCCTGGCTTCAAAAGAGATGGGTTTCTGGATTCTTCCAGAGTTCTTCAGTTCACAATCACCTCAAAAGTACAGAAGTTGAGGTTCTATGCTCATAGAGACGTTTTTTTCTCCCCTTACCTGACAAGCTGGCATACACCTGAAAATCCAGCACTTGGCTAACTGAAGCAGGAGGATCACAACTTCAAGACCAACCTGGGCTATATAGCAAGATCCTGTCTAAACTACATAAAGACTTTTTCTTCCCCTTATAGTTTAGAATCTTATGTTAGAATAGATGAATTAGTCATAGCTCTTCTTAAAATATGAGCCAGTTAATACTGGGTTAATGTCAATTTACAAAAATTAACGTAAATATTCATTCACTAACTTCACTTAGGTAATATGGGCATCAAGATGTGACTTTTAAACACGAATACATGCAAATTTTGATACATCTATGGTAATAAACCCAGTAGCTACCTTGAGCAAACAGAAAGGCAAAAACACTGAAATTTCTAACAGATTAAGTAACTCCACAAGGTAAGAGAATCGGAATGATCCCAACGTGGCCCTCACACCCAGCACCGTGCTTAGTCTTAGGTAGAATATGGTCAAAAGAAGGCAAGGCAGCTTGGAACTAAGCCCATAGACACCGAGGGTGAAGTGCTGTGCTAAGCCCGACTGGTGTCTTAGATCAGACATAAATAATAGAACCATTTCCCAAGCAAGAGTTGAGAGTTAAGTACAAGCAATTCAGTTTGTAAAGTAGAACCCCATTTGTGCGTAGTGGTTCCCTTGTGTGCCCGAGTCCAACGCTATGTTGTATCCCAGAATAAAAACAAGTTTAGAATCGCTAAGACAGCTAAAGACGTGACACACCCCTTCCAACACTAACCATCTGACGGCCTTCAAACCTTACATTAATATCTGATAATTACATATACATACCGGACTACATTTTCTGACCTGATCCTCAAGCGGCAGTTCTCATGTCTTCAGTTCACTGATAATTGTCTTTTAAAAGGGATGGGCCCCGACTAATTTTAAACATTAAGCTGAATACAAATTTAGTCTAATTTGTTCACTTCTATAGTTAGCATACAGCATAGGTGCCCTCAGAACACGTACCCTGCCAGCAGAGATGGCTAAAAGACTTAGCAGCTCTAGTTAGCAGAAACAGCAAGACCACAATGAAGAATGCAAAGTCACATGGAGAGGCCCCCAGACTATTAGATAACGTCTCTACTAGTGAGAAGAAAGCCAGTCAGCAAAGAAGTCCCATAAAGAATTAAGTGATACTAGATTCCATATTGTGATTTTTTTTTAAAAAATAGTCTTTATTAAATTTATGCCCAGTGCTTAAATATGTAGCATTTTATGTGAAACCTACTACTCCCGTGTATTGGGGAAGCGGGGGGGGGGGGGGAGTAGCAGGGGAGGGATTGCAGGACGAGACATGGCAACACAGAGACAATTCCTACCATGGCCTTGTGCTATGGCCATGGTTGGACCCTGCTGATCTGCTCACAATCTAGCACTCCTAAAAGAAACACTGGGCATTTCTCAAAACAACAAATCAAACAACTCTCTCCCACACATCAAGTATGTACACTCACATATATATTATTTAAAGATTAATAACGGAGCACTCCTTGTTCTCATCCAAAATTTAGTCTGCTCTCCTGATAGACAGATAACCCAGTTAGTTAACCGGGTACCTGCTCTTAAAGTTGTTTCACAGGATTTAGAAGGTGAGTATTTTCCAGTCACCTCAAGAACAAATGCCATAATCATGTTACTGTCTCTACTCCTAAGTGAGATTTTCTACATCACCCCACTTCTTTCCCCACTTTCTGTAACACCCCTCTGATGCACTGTCTCTCACAGTCAGCTTGGTAACCCAGCATTTTTTAAAAACATATTCTATGGAAATGTTAATATATTAAGTTTATACTCAAACCCTGCCAGGTCACGGCTGTATAAACCAAAGCGAGTCACGTAGGGACTTTTCAGTTGCTCTGTAGTTCCTCCTCTCTAGTATGACCACACTTTATTCTCTGTGAGTAAAAAGTAAAGAACCCAAAGCATTCTGCTGCTAAGTGATTGCTGCTTCTGCTCACAAAAACTTCGGACTGAAAGCAATCCTACTGTAAAGTCGCAGAAACAAGAGGCCCACATAAAGAGCGGGGCCTCCGCTAACAGCACCTTCAGAGGCCCCTCGAACAGGAAGAGCACCTCCCGGACTTGACAGATTTGTCTCTGCCTTCTAGAGAGAGGTATTTACCTGCTTCGGTGTCTCTCTGGGGCTTGGGCCCTGAGCAGTAACAGCAATCTAAGAAGACGACATAGTTAAGAACATTGAAGAACAGCCCAATGACTCCGGCAATGAGGACCAGCAGGGGGTTCTCTGTCTTCTGGGGACTGATGTACCTTTTGATGGCTTCTATCAGGATGCTGAACATCAGGGCCACAGCAAAAACGGAATTGCCAAACGCCCCTACAACATCTGCCCGGAGAAAACCAAACGTGCTCTTCCTGTGCTGCCTGATGTGGCTCGCCCGCAAGCCAAACAGCCCGATGATCATGGACAGCAGGTGGGAGAGGACGGCGAAGGCATCAGAGGCCAGGGAGAGGGAGTTGCCTAGGTGTGAAATCACTAGCTCCAGCGCAAAGAGAAGGACGCAGACCACACACATGAGGATCATTCGGAAGCTTCGGCCCGAGTATCTTCCCATGGCTGCCGCGGCTCCTCTTTCCCAGGAAGGCAAGAGCTCCTAGCAGATTTAGAGATTACAACTCCTGGATAACTCTCCCCTTCAGCTGCTCAGCGCCTGTCATATTTGGAAATCACCTTTTATAGGTTGCTATAAAGCCATAAAGCAGTTTAAAGGGCAATTAGGCAAGAAATGTCACGTGAGTTTGGGTTTGTAGAAATGGACACTGGCTTCAGGTGTAGACTTCAGAATTGTTTGTTCGGATGCATTTAATTACAGGGCTTCATGTCTTTCCTTCCCCTAAGAGCTTACCCTAGCCAGGCTTCACTAGCTCCTGGCAGCATGCAGGAACAGCTTTAATTAAAGCAAGCATTAGGCATCAATGGCCACGTCTTGTCTCCTACATGTGTAGTTCTGAATGCAATCTGTGTGAAATGGAACATTCTAGCATTTTCATTCCAGAGATATACCAAGTAAAATCCCTATCCCCATTGCTTTGCCCCTGACCACCAAGTAAGCTACCCCACTTCCAACAGTCTTTTAAAGAAAGACAAGAAAATAATCCCCAGTGTGAGGAAAGGTTCGGACCTTCCAAAACTGGAGGAGCTAATGAGTGACAATCTGTTCAGGAAGAAAGCCAAATAATGAGTTAGCTGATGCACGTTTGGATCTCACTAAACAATCTTATCCCTTAGATCTTACAGCATCGAAGGCATATTGGTTGTCAAGTATCTAAACTGACAGTGGCCTATATTGTTCGGAATAGCCACCAACTACATAGCTTTTTTTAATTAAAAAATGTTTTAATTACATTTTCTGGGTGAGGTTAGTATGTCTGTGTCAGAGGAGTACTTGCAGGGGTCCGTCCGGCCTCTCCTGCTACCAAGTGGGTTCTGGCAATCATCTTCTAGACAGCAGGAGTGACAAGCTGTCTCCCTCATCCTTCCTGGTGGTACTACAGCGGGTACCACGGTTATGTGACAGATGACTAACAACTAGAACGGGCGATCCTTCCAGATGGTCAAAATGCCTTCTCCGTGGTTGTTTCATGAGATGTTCTTCTGCACTCAGACTCTGTGTCACTAGAAGTCCACGTCCTACAAAAGTTCATATGACCCACTGGCACAACGAAACTATTTTAACGTTGAAACTGCTAAGGTGTGTAACACAGGTGCCCTAGTTGGACCCTGGAGCAGAGCCAGTAGTCTATCTGCCTTGTTGTCTTTTGCTGCAGTGAGCACTGGGCAAGGAACCACTTCTGTGACTCTAACTCAGACTGCATGCAAATACTCTGCCATCTATACGAGGGACCAGAGCACTTTAGTGTCTTAGGACCAAGTCCTTAAGATTTCAAGGGGTGATTATGTCTGGCTTCTGGCCATCGATTTAAAGCAAGTGGTTCCTATACCCTCTTAAAAAATACCAGTGCTTCCCATTTTGATAGCTTCATACCCACTACACAGCCCAAGCTGACTTCACTCACACTCATGATATTCCCGCGTTAGCCTCTCAAGTGCTAGGATCTTAGATGGGTGTCACACCTGGAAGACTAGCACCCTTTCACACATGGAGTTTGAAAAGGGTTTGCTACTTTAGCTGACCTCCACTTCTAGAAACAAGCCAATTTATCAGACGTAATTTCAGTGAATGATTCGTATCTTAATGTAACTAGAGTTCCTTTAAATGACTTGGGATGGGGGTCACCAAACCCAAGGCTTTTCAGTGTTCCTTTTATTTGCAAGAAGCTAAAAAAAATTTTAAAAAATTTTAAAAAAGCTCCAGAGATTTCTCCCTCTCCCAGATGACCTTGGTCACAGTACAGAATATGAAATATGTGATCTACATTTTACTGTTTTGTCATGAATCAGAAAAACAAAAACTACTTCTACTAGTTTTCCTCCAAAGCAACATACACACTTCTTTAAAGGAGAAACTTTATCATGACTAAAGCCACAAATTAGCAGCAACTTCCAGCTGACTCCATGGAATCTGTACCAACGATATATGACGTGCTAGGCACTGGTCTAGTGTCCCCCATAAGACAGAGGAACCGGGAAGTGGGTACGGGACTTCTCATCGTTTACGCAGAACGAAGGCTGGAAGGGTAAGGCAAACATGAAAATGCCATGGCCAGTGAGAACTGATTCAGAGCACAGCTATGTGATCAGATAGGCACGCTGTTTACATCCGGTGCATGTGGAGGCCAGAGTCCAACGCCAGGTGCTAGCCATTTATTTTCTGAGCCAGGATCTTATGGACTCTGCTGGAGCTCACACTAGCTGGCCTGACTGGTGAGCCAGGAAGCTGCAGGAGCCGCCTGTCTGCCTTCCCAGCTGGGATAGAATTCAGGTCTGCAAGCTTGTCCTACGAACGCTTTACTCAAGGAGCATTCTCCCCAGGTTGTGTGCTGTATTTCACCTGCAGCTTCCTGGGGCATCTCCTGTCCCTAAAAGGAGCATAACCTGCCTTTGCATCTCATTCCGTTCCCTCTATTAACACTGAAACCTTGCTCTTTCTTCAAAGCATGACTCACAATTCTAAGCCTCTTAAAGGCCCTTCCTGGGAAACGGAACTGGAAATGAAGTGCTGAAATAAGGTATTCACTCACTTGTCAGAGGACGGAGCAGGAGGACCACAACTTCAGGCCAGCCTGGGCTACAAGGTGAGGTAGTCTCAGCAGAGGCACATGCCACAAAGCCTGGTAACCTGGGCTCAATCCCCACGATTCACATGGTAAAGAGAGCGGACTCCATCAAACTGTCCCCTGACTTCCATACATGTGCCCTGGCAAGCACACACTGCCTCACCAGGAAAAAGAAGGACTAAGAAGGCTCCAAATGAGGTACAAAAGGCCTCCCAGGCAAAGAAGCAGATAGAAAGACAACTTGGATGAGAAAAGCAGAGGGCTGTGTAGAATGAAGGACACTGAACAGGTAATGAGCCAGATTAGGTAATGTGTTTACATTTTGGCCTATAAATGGTAAGAACTATAAAACGATATGAAGGGGGAAAAACTATCTTAATAGACCACAATGAGAAAAACAAAAACAGACTTGAAAATGTGGAGGCTGGCATGGTGGTCACACACCTAAGAGTGACGCTGTTGATCAGATACTGTGAGGAAGCCAAGTATAGAATTTTTCATACCAATACCTAAGGAGGTGGCCAGGAAGAAAAGCAGTGACAGACATAACAGGAGTCAGTAAACAACAGTCAGAAGATCCAGGTGCTGTGGTGAGACAAGAGTCAGAGTGCACACCGGACCTGCAGGTTGTCCTCCACGACCTCAGAGAGACCCATCAGGGTGGGGAAGCCTGGAAAGTGTGGAGAAATGGGGGCAACTCCTTCTGAGATGAAGACTGGCTTCCTGAGACCATCAGGGAAAGTGTACCCCTTGCCTACCTGGCTTTCAATGACCACCCTTGTGTCTATGATTCAGCTACTGCAGGATGAACTGAATACATAAAATATAATTAGTTCATGATGTTTATTACCCAGGCTGTTTACAGAAAATTATTTCCCACCGTTAATTTAGGTGTAAGAATAGCTGTTTATCTCATGTGATTTCTTTTTAGAACTTTTAAAAAATGAAAAAAAAAACTGCATCAGAGAAGATATTAGTATCATTGGTTTAAAAAAAAATTAGGATGGGTGAGAAGCTTCTGTTTCGTCCATCAATAACTCCGACCAAACAAGGTGTAGAACTTGGCAGGTTTCTTGCCACAGATACACATGGCTCCAGGCTGCAGCTCACACAGAGGATTGAAAGGAATGCAGAGACTTTTGGCTCCCATGGACGGAGCACCAGGTTCCACATCCTGATCCCTGGAATTAAAGAGACAGGAAATCCGTTCACTCCTGCTGCATACTGCACCTTCTGAGCGCAGTCTATCAATGAGTTAATTTACCTGGCAGTTGTCTTTTTGATCCAGTCCTCACAGTCAATCTCCCCACAGAATGGAATCTGTGCAATCTAGGAAGAAAAGAAAACGCATTCTGCCATTATAACTCCTAGAGAGGAGCACCTGAGTTCTCTTTTTACCTTTCAAGCAAAAGGGGTAGGTGTCCCAGTCCTTCTGTGGCTATGGTACCTTTGTAAACACTGAGATCTTTGCTCAGAAGTAGACATGAGAACAGAGAATGATTTTTTACAGCATCCAAAATCCATACTCATAAAACTTGACATCCATCTTTGCTGTAACATAATAAATGCCTGTATGAACTGTGCTGGAGACCTCTTCAGGTCCTGACTGCTGCCTGTGTTACAGAGCTGGCTGTCAGGAGGATGAAAAGGGTTGTCTAAGAGTGAACTGATTGCAAGGTAACAACAGTAACAGCTAACAGCCAGGCAGGCCTCACTCGACCTTACATGTCTAACACGTCAGGGATAAGTGACTAACCTTAAACAACAAATGCCTATAAATAACAAAAATCATGTTTTATCAGGAAAATTACAATGAAACTTCAATCCCAGGGAACAACATAGTATAAGGAGAGAACCAATCCTACCAAGCTGTTCTTTGACCTCTCTGTGTGTGTTGTGGCATGCACCACTCATACACTAAATGTAGGAAAGAGAAGGGGTGGTTGTTTGAGGGCAGAGGCAGTAGCAGTGCTGCCCCCCAACTTTCCATGACTTAGCAGTATTCTACATTCTTAAACTAAATTCACCTGCAGGATCATGAGTTCCAACTCCTGGTCTACAAAGTAGTGTCTCAAAAACAAAACAAAAAATGTCCTCTGCAAAGCTACCATGCACTGGGATCTAGTAAGCATATTTCAGAAGGCTTCTTCTCTCAGAAGTAAAAGCAAATAGAAAGGAGGCAATTACAGAAACAGGAACTTCTTTAGATGGACCTTAACTCCAAGGAAGGGCAAATGCTCATGATCAAGTCTCTTATGTTCACTTGGTGAACGTGCTAGTCTAATTTCCGAAATTTACCAACTGCTCTTCTGATAAACTGCCTCCAAGACTACAGAAGTAATACATTTCTATGTGTGTCCTGCAAGCGAGGAAATGGATGGAGAGAAAGGGGCAGAAACCAGTGACAGCACACATTCAGAGTTTTAATACAGAAATTCTTTGTGCCATGAAAATGGAGACAAAGGACCCAAGATCTAAGCCAATTACTTCCCTGTATGAGAGCTGCAAACCCTTAACATTTGCAAACAAAGTGCATAAAAAAGGACATTTATAAAACTGTGTAATACATAAAATAATGTCTGTAGCACATGAAGAAATTTGTATTTGGACTCGTAAGTGATTCTGTCAGAGCCTCGTGGCAAAGGGAGATAATTCTAGCTACTTAGGGGCTGAGGCAGGAGGATCCAAAGTTCAAAGATTCTAGCTTACCAGTGAGCTCAAGCCTAGCCTAGAAAACTTAGCGAGAGTCTGTCTCTCTACTGCAAAGTAACAAGTAGCTCCAGCAGTGCTCTTGCTCTGCACGCCTAAAGCCTGAGATCCCACCCCAGCATCAATACAGCAAATCAGCTAAGATGAGAGGTCAGCGAAGTGAACCAATTAGTCGCCCCACCCCTTTATACCAAGGAATAGAAGTAGAGAGGAAAAGAGCGATGTTTTACCTACTGTAAGTTTGTCCACAGAGCTTTCCTCTCTAAGGCTGTCTGACCCCATGAAGCAAGAGGGGAGGAGGCACTGACTACTGACTGTAACAATCTATTTATTGACCTATGTGTTCGTTGGACATGAAACTAAACTAAAATATCCCTGCTCCGCTTTAAAATTTCAAATCCTTACAGTAATCTATCTAATATTAGAATAAAATAGATGACCCACTAACACCTTGTGAATCTTGGTTCTTCGAAATCAATGCATTAGCTAAAAGCTACTCTATTATATTAATGCTTATGCAATTTCTCTAAAAAAACTGTTTTACAAAAGTGACTAATCATTATCATAAATTATTTAAATTTTTTACTTAAAAATTAATGGAGTAAATTGAGTCTGGCAGCACATCCTACCTCCTCAGGAGACTGAAGCAGGAAGATTTCAAGTTCAAGAGCTGCCTGGGCTATAGAGTGAGTTCAAGGGTCAACCTAGGCATTTAAGATCTTTCCTCAAAATGAAGTGGGCTGGAGCTACACTTAGTGCTAGCCCAGCATTAGCATGCCAAAGCCTAGGCTCATCCTCAATACGCACAGGCAGGAGCACGCACAATAGAAGATGGCCACACAACCTCTAGTCTTCTGTTAAAAGCATGCAGCAGACAAGGGAACTATAGAACACAGAAAGGTAAAGGCCAGGGAAATAGTAAACCAAAGCCAAATGCTGAAGAAGTGGGGATCTGAGAGAAGTGTTGAGGCCATCTATTTTACAGAGCAGTGAAGAGTCAGAGAGGTGAATTCCTCTGCACCAGTAACAAGAAGTATTATTAGGCTACCAATGAGTGTTTGAAAAACAAAACAAAACAACTTTGTCTTTTATTCTCAAAAAGGAGTTTTTAAAAATCTGTGAAGGAAGTATGTATGCATTAAACAGTGGCAGAGAGATCTAACTTCTGGTATCTAATTCTATGGGCTAATTCATTTAGACTCTGGCCCATGGTTTCTCATTTGTAATCTGGAAACACGGGTATTTAACACGCATACCAAATACTAAAGTCCATAAGTGATTCATTCCAATAGTACAAAAAGCTGAATTAATGTACAATCCCTTTGCTTGACTGGCTCTAAAGGAGACTGAAACAAAGTCTCAGCTGAGGGAGTTTTAAAATCTGTTTACTGGGACATGGCAGAAGAGCAGATCAGTGGTACAGCACAGCCTAGCACAGGCAAGACCCTGGGGTCAGTGCCTGGGCCTGCAAAAAACAAAACCAAGAAAACCTTTCTGGAGGCCCCTTACCTTCCCAGAATCTAGTGCCTTCTGAAAGTCCTCCAATGTGTTGGACACAACCATATGAGCTTTAAGGTCTTCAGTAGCCCTGCCAAAATAAATCAGAAAATACATAACTTTCCTTACAAATATGACAGTTTTTTTTTTAAATCTCAAAATAAACAAGATTTAATGAAATACTAAGTGAAAGTCAGAAGAACTCAAGAGTATTAATTCCCTAACTGGCAGTGGCCACCTTACTTGAGTATCACCTCAAGCCAACATGTGAGAAAATTGCCACGCACACAACAGACAGCTGCTACTTCTGTCATTGCTGCTGAACAGTCCTAACTCCCACTTGTACCACCTCAGAAAGTCTGTTAGTTTTCAAACCTTCTGGTCTACTTTTCCCCTCTACAAAAACGGGGAAATAATAATAATACTGTCGTAGGAGATATATAGAATTAACTGCCCAATAATGACACATGAAGGAATGAAAGCATCACAACAACACATACACAAATTAAAGATATTTTCACACCATCAAATCCTCCCACCCTATACTCCCGTCCCCTTGGGTCTCACTATATAGCGCAGGTTAGACTAGAACATGATTCCCTCCGAATTCAGCTAGTATTACTAGGAGTTCCCCACCGTGCCTGGCTCCACAGCCTCCTCTTTCAGACCCTCAGGCTTTAGTAATGCCATAGGCAATACTTTCATCTACATTCAAAATCACACATGGAGTAGAAGGGAAAAAAAGACAGTTCTTTTCTGAATCTCAAGGCTAGGACCTTGGGCATTCTTGGCAATTGCTAGCTGTCAGTCAAATTTGTTTCCTCTTTTCCCGTCACATTTTTTTGTATCGAGATAGGCAAGACTAAGTAGGAAAAGCCATGGGACATTTCCCACCGTACCTTTGAAGGCAGCAGGCACGGCTCTTGCACCCTCACCCACCAGCACTCCCTTGACTTGACTGTGATCTGGTGTGTCCATGTCACTAAGTTCTAGGTGATGGCAGAACCAATAAAATGAGTGGATCTAAGTTCTGGAAAACTACACCACTGGACCTGCAGACCAGCTTCACACTGCTTCAGATAAGGAAGGAGAAGCTGCTCTGTGTCTGACTCTGGTCTTCTCTTGGCTATAACAGTTTAGTCTACTTCACACAGGACTTCTTTCATCAAAGCTGACATTAAGGAGGCTGGGATGTAGCTCAGTGCAAGGAAAAGAGCCTGCCTAGTATGAATGAGAACACAGTTACCTCAGCACTGAAAGGAAAAGAAACACCAGCTACCCTTAATATTAAATCCAGTAACCTGACTAGGAGGATCCACAGAAGGAGCCTGTCCCGTGGAAGGAGGGAAACCTCAGGAATACACATTTGTGATAAATCTATACTGCTGGGTCCTCAGTTCAGTAAAATTAATCAATATATTAGTTTCTTCATACTTGGTAATACAAAGATCCAAGTATGAGCAAGTATGCAGTGCTATCTTTTTTTAAAAAAATGAGTTGTTATCCTAATTCAGCTTTTCCTTAGTAATTGACCTATTCAAAGTACCTATATTTATAAGCAAGAATGCAATGTATATTGAAAATTGCACAAGATTAAAAACAAAACAAACACATCACTAAGAATAAACTATTTAGAATGAACCTTGTATGTAAAAAATAACAGAATTTGAGTATAAGTGAATGAAAAGTTGCTAAAATTTTCTGCTAAGCCAGGAGTGGTAGCATAGGAAGGATCAAAAATCCAAGGCCAGCCTCAAGTTTGAAGGCAATACAGGCTACCGGAGACCCTATCTCCAAAAACAGACGACAACTTGTTTTTGTAAAAATACCCATCTGGAGCTCAGCAGCATGGTAACCCCTTTCTAAGTGTGAGGACCTGGGTTCAGCCCCCACGACCTACAACAAAACCAGCTGCGGATGTGGTACATTCCATATTGTATCCCAGGACCCCTGGGACTTGCTACCCATCCAGTCTAGCCTACTTGTAAAGCTCCAAACCAGTGAAAAACCTTGGCTCAAAAAAATACAAGGTGGGGCCGGAGAGAAGGCTCAGAGGTAAAGAGCACTGGTTGCTCTTCCAGAGGTCCTGAGTTCAATACCCAGCAACCATATGGAGGCTCCCAACCATCTATGAGTTCTGCTGCCCTCTCCTGGCGAGTAGGAGCATATGCCATTACGGGGAAGCTTTTAACACTATAGCTGCTGGCTGCTCTCTCAGGCTTAGTCTCTCAGGGAAGGTGCTGATAAAGCTTCCTGGATGGATTCTACCAATCTGTGACCAGCACTTAAGAACCAAAGACTTAATACAATAACCTGGATCTGAAGTTAACCCCATCTAGTTAAACAGATGGACCAGTACACAGGGAACACACACTTAGGAAACCCACAAGTCAAAACTACAAATGGAGTAAGACACTGTGGTCCTGGAGCTCAGGGAGAAAGGCTATGTCCAGTTGCAAGAACCCCAAATCCCTTGTTTATGTCTCAAACACTGGGTGGAAGCTGAAGAAAGGAGACACAAGTAAACGACAGAGCTACCTTGTGAAAAGGTTAAGCTGGATGTCTTCTAAAATCTCTTGAAGTTTAGCCTCAGCCTCTTTTTCGGCAATTGTTAACTTCTCTCCAGTATCTCGCCTGACAGCCACAAACTGAGAGCTCTTCATATCTCGTGGCCCCACCTCAAGTCTGACTGGAACCCCCTATAAAAAAAAAACAGGCAGTTAAACCTGTGCATGGGAATCTCAAGCTGAATACAGACTATTTCAGGGTTTTAGCTACTATAAATCATAAAACAGCCAAAGAGCAACGGTAACCAAACAAAAAAAGGGCAAGTGATACTCCTGACACTAGAGAACTTACTTCAGTACAGAAGGAAAGTCTACTGCTCGTGTGGTCAGAACTAAGCCATCTCTTGATAGAAAAGCATCTGAATGGGCATTCCCATTTCCTCACAACTGGCATGTGGTACATGGAAGAATACAGAGGCTTCTTGAAACCAAAGATACCCCCAAAGAACTGAGGGGATTAGCACACGGGTACACCCCAGACTCATTCATGGTAAACATGTGCTTTGGCTGGGATGCCTCGGCTCTGGAAGGAACTACAGAGCAAGCATGAGAATCACCTCCAGGGTTGGATAAAGCACTGCCTGCCAGCCCTTATCAGAGGTTCTTGTACTGGAGGTTAAGGATGGCCGAGAGTCATACTTGAAGGAGTATTACATGTTCAGACTGCTGGCTTTAGGACAAAGTTTGAGAGGCACCATGCTCTCAGGCTTCCATGAGAGAATTTAAGAATTGGCTATATCCAAGTTTAAGACTCCCGCATATTCCAATCTCTAAGGAGACTAAAGTCCTTAAGTGAAGCACAATTACTAAAGGCTCAGAGACTGATATTGGAGTTCAACCTTTCAGCCACTGATTATTACCTTGACCTTAGTCCGAAAATGGTGATCCTGCCTCCAGGAATCTCAGAATGAGATTGAGACTGTGAGCTGTCTCCTCCAGTTTTATATTCCTCTCTAGGGCTGGGATTAAAGGCATGCATTGCCCGGTTTTTCTGGCAACTAGTGTGGCTACTGGGATTAAGGGTGTGTGTTACCACTGACTGATCTATAAGGCTGACCAGTGGGGCTATTTTACTCTCTGATCATCAGGCAAGCTTTATTTATTAAAATACAAATGAAATGTCACTACACTTAAGGTCCAGGAAGACTTTGCAGTAAGATCTGGAACCCTCTCTGATAAATTGCAGAGCAGGCCTTACATATTAGTGTAAGAACCTTTAGAACAGTGGTCCTCTATCTCCTTAGATATTAGTGTAAGAACCTTTAGAACAGTGGTCCTCTATCTCCTTACATATTAGTGTAAGAGCCTTTAGAACAGTGGTCCTCTATCTCCTTACATATTAGTGTAAGAACCTTTAGAACAGTGGTCCTCTATCTCCTTAGATATTAGTGTAAGAACCTTTAGAACAGTGGTCCTCTATCTCCTTACATATTAGTGTAAGAACCTTTAGAACAGTGGTCCTCTATCTCCTTAGATATTAGTGTAAGAGCCTTTAGAACAGTGGTCCTCTATCTCCTTAGATATTAGTGTAAGAACCTTTAGAACAGTGGTCCTCTATCTCCTTACATATTAGTGTAAGAGCCTTTAGAACAGTGGTCCTCTATCTCCTTACATATTAGTGTAAGAACCTTTAGAACAGTGGTCCTCTATCTCCTTAGATATTAGTGTAAGAACCTTTAGAACAGTGGTCCTCTATCTCCTTACATATTAGTGTAAGAACCTTTAGAACAGTGGTCCTCTATCTCCTTAGATATTAGTGTAAGAGCCTTTAGAACAGTGGTCCTCTATCTCCTTACATATTAGTGTAAGAACCTTTAGAACAGTGGTCCTCTATCTCCTTAGATATTAGTGTAAGAACCTTTAGAACAGTGGTCCTCTATCTCCTTACATATTAGTGTAAGAGCCTTTAGAACAGTGGTCCTCTATCTCCTTAGATATTAGTGTAAGAACCTTTAGAACAGTGGTCCTCTATCTCCTTACATATTAGTGTAAGAACCTTTAGAACAGTGGTCCTCTATCTCCTTAGATATTAGTGTAAGAACCTTTAGAACAGTGGTCCTCTATCTCCTTACATATTAGTGTAAGAGCCTTTAGAACAGTGGTCCTCTATCTCCTTACATATTAGTGTAAGAGCCTTTAGAACAGTGGTCCTCTATCTCCTTAGATATCAGTGTAAGAGCCTTTAGAACAGTGGTCCTCTATCTCCTTAGATATTAGTGTAAGAACCTTTAGAACAGTGGTCCTCTATCTCCTTACATATTAGTGTAAGAGCCTTTAGAACAGTGGTCCTCTATCTCCTTACATGTTAGTGTAAGAGCCTTTAGAACAGTGGTCCTCCTCTATCTCCTTTAATACAGGTTCCTCACCTTGTCGTCACCCCCAACCATAAACTTATTTCATTGCTACTTCATAACTGTATTTTTGTTACTAATATCTGATATGCAGGATATCTTATATGAACCCTGTGAGAGAAGAGTTGCTCTACCCCCAAAAGAGGTCTCCGCCCACAGGTTGAGAGGACTCTGACACTGTAAGCCAGGTGCTTCTATAAACAACATTGATGTGGGAGTGTCATATATCAATCTGTTGATTTCATTGGCTAAGCAATAAAGAAACTGCTAGGCCCATTGGATAGGCCCACCCTTAGGTGGGTGGAGTAAACAGAACAAAACGCTGGGAGGAAGAGGAAGTGAGGTCAGACTCCTCAGCTCTCCTCTCCGGAGCAGACACCTCAGAGAGAGACGCCATGCTACCTGCTCCAGGGAAGACGCACGCTATGAAGCTCCGAGCCAGGATGGACTTAGGCTAGAATCTTCCTGGTAAGACCGGTGCTATACAGATGATAAGAAATGGGCTAGTCCAGGTGGGAGAGTTAGCCTAGAAGATGCTAGGTAGAAATGAGCCAAGCAGTGTTTAAATGAATACAGTGTCCATGTAATTATTTCGGGGCATAAGCTAGCCGGGCAGGCGGCTGGGGGTTGGGGACGCAGCCCCGCCGCCGCTCATATTACTACACAACATGGCTGCTGAGTAGTACTCAAGTCAAAGACAAACTTATGTGAATGCCAGCAAGCCCACTGACTCTCATCAAACAGACTCCCAGGGATAAAGAGTCCTAGAGATAAAGCCGTGTCTCTGGAGGAAGGATGTAGAATAGGAAGGTGGGGAATCCAGAAGTAAATGGCACACATGAACTGGCTTAGAGAAGTAGCTGCTGGCATCCACCAGCTATCCCTAGGTGAACAAAAAAGACTGCAACTAAAGACAAATTACAGAGGACAAACTGTCTGTCTTTAAGGTCTTCCCTGAAGGGAGGGAGCACGTGAAAAAGAAAGTATGACACACAAAGAAGAAGCAGGGCCAGCAGCAGCGCTAATCCCCAGCACAGGTTACCATAGGCACCGTTTTTAAAGTAAGATGAGGGATGTTAGTGGCTTTGCAATTCAAGAGGGTTAATCCTGAATAACCCCAATACATCAAGCATCCATTCCTAAGTTCTCAGGTACCATCTCGGAACATGTCCCACACTACTCCTCCTAATTCCTAGACTAACTTGATATTCTCTAACATAGCTTAAAAAAAAATGGTAACCGCTAAAAGTTTGTGAAATGGAATAAAGGGCATCATTACTAATAATGAAGTTGTGTTGTAAATGAAAATACACCAAAAACGTCAAACCAGAATTTAGACAGAATTCTGCAGAGAGGCAGAAACAACGGCAAAGGGATGTGTAACCGTGTGGATGTGGATGGGAACCTGTGATGACTCCATCATCACTGAAACCTCACTCTGCCAGGGACTGAACTCAGATATAAGCACTGCAACATAAGCACCAATGAGCCTCATATGTTATATAAGCAAACACTTCAAGATCATCTTCATTCTAATGTAAGAAAAACTGGCTTCCACAAAACTTTTTGGGAGGCAAGGCCCAGTGCAGGGAATCAAAGGCAGGGCCAAGCACATGCTAAGTGTTCTTCCACCAAGCTACTCACTCCCTGAATCACCACAGAACACAGAACAAGCACATACTCTAGAAACCCCTTTTACAAGGTATGACCTACACTGGTGCTCAGAACTTACGACCATAAATATGGAAAGGTAAGAAAAAACCTTAAGTTTGCAGAAATCTAGATCTCCCCGATGCAGGACCCCTGCATACCTTCAGCTCCCAGTGATTGAACTTCCAGCCTGGAGAGTAGTTGTCTCGTAGATCAACTCGGACTCGGATGTTAGCGCCAAGTAGCCGCCTTCGATACTCATTGCATTTTGCCATCAGTGCCTCTCTGTCTTCTTCAGACAGGGCATTTGTGATTCCACATGGAATCACTACCACCTAGAGTCCAACCAAAGACACACCACATACACATAAGGACATCTACAATAATGAACCATACAAAAGTTAAAAGATGCCAATGACACGGTCTTTTAAATATACATAATTTTACTACAGTTAAAAAACATGGTGCTGAGAGATGGCTCAGTGGTTGAGAACACTGGCTGCTCTTGCAGAGGACCCAGATTCAGTTCCCAGGACCCACCCGGTGCCTCACAACCACCTGTAAGTAACTCCAGGGAGTCCAACTCCTTTTCTGGCGTTTGAGTGCTCCAACCCACATGTGATGCACAGGCATACACTTAGGCATACACACACACACACACACACACACACACACACACACACACACACACACACTAAATCTTTAAATGAACAAAACAAACAATCCACAACATGCAGTACCCTAAACGTTTCAAAACACACTACTGGCAAAATTTCCTGAAGTTTGCTGCGGGGCCACTATGTTAAAAACAACACTAACAAAAACCATTAAATATTTAGGATCATCCAACATCAAAAGGCCTTAAAAAAAAAATCAAACTATATACAATAACTTATTGAAAAGCTACATTTTACATTGTTTTAAAAGCACTTTTTCTACAAGAATCTCATATGCTACAGTGATGTGAACGCTGAGCTGCACATGAACTTCACACTTGCAACACACTTGCCGGAGCACACAGTACAAGACAGTACCCCATTCCTTATCTGTTCGCTTTCTGAGTCTGTGACCTACCAGGTCCCTTTGTTTCCCGGGGTGCAGCACTGTCCTTCCAAGTCTCTCCTTTAGGGCAGCCACTTTCTGTTCTTATGTTTGTCTGTGACCAACTGCTGAGGTCACACTACGTGGTGTTTCCGCATCTCCAGAGGCATCTAAGGATCCCTGGAGTCTTCTCCCTCTCCTTTGAATCACCATGGCTCTTCATCTCTGTCACTGTCCACTACATCTCTAAACTTCCACTTTCCTCTGAAGACAGGGTCTTCCACCTCTCCGAATACTTCTTGGGAAAAGTCAGCAATACTGACTTAGGGATTTAGGAGCCATGCGGTAGTGGCTCATGCCTTTAACCTCAGCACTCAGGAGGCAGAGGCAGGCGGATCTCTTGAGTTCCAGGACAGCCAAGGCTACATAGAGAAACCCTGTCTGGAACCCCACCCTCCCCCAAAAAGAGTTTTTTGGAGAGAACAAGCAAGGATGTATTGTCCTGTAGCTTTCTGGTGTCTCTCTGTCTGTCTCTCTCTAACACAGACTCTCACTATATAGCCCTGACTGGCCTATTCACTCTCTAAACTCCGTAAATAGACCATGTTGGCCTGGAACTCAAAGACATTTGCCTGCTCCTACCTCCAATGTTCTAGAATTAAAGAGTATGCCACCATGTCCAGCATTTGGTTTAACTGGGGGGGGGGGCACGCCTCTTATAAACGAAGACACTTAATTGGGTGACTTACAGTTCAGAGACTTAGTGCATTATCATCATGGTAGGAAACAAGGCAGTATGCAGTATGCATGGTGCTAGAGCTGAGAGTCCTTACATCCTGATCCAAAGGCAACAGGAAGTGAGCTAAGACACTGGGTGTGGCTTGAGCATGTATGAGACTGCAGAGTCCTCCTCCACAGTGACACACTTCCTTCAACAAGGCCACACTTCCTAATAGCGCCACTCCTTTTGTGGGCCATTTTCTTTCAAACCACCAGAGACCCTTCCTGGAGCTGGCATTAGAGAAGTGCACCTGGGTCCTTTGCCACCTTACCCACCAAGCCACCTCTCCAGCTCCAGGTCTTTTAGCCATGACCACTGACAGCCAGTGTGACCTGCTTCCCAGTCTTGCTTGCAGGTTTGGTTACAGACATTTCCTTCTCGGGGCTCTAGCATGAAGTAGTTTACTGCTTACACAATCCGCATCTGTTCTACGATAACTAAATCAATCTGTGTGATTTCTAACCTGTCTACAACATGTGCTAATCAGTTAAATATCATTCATCAACACGAAGAACAATTCATTTAACCCTACTATATTTTATTTAAACAATTCTAAATAATTTCAAAAAATTATTTCTAAATAAATTTTAGGGCTAGAAAAATGGCTCCACAGTTAAGAGCATCCACATGGTGCCCTCTTCTAACCTTGGGAGGAACTAAGCATGCATGTGGTCCACAGAGGCACAGGCAGACAAAACATTCACTCATAAAATAAAATTAGGAAACCTTAGAAAAAAATTAAAAGTTTTCAGCAAACTAATTTTTAAAATTCTTGGGACAATAAATAATACATATGTGTCTAGGCTATATTTTCTAATGTTTCTATATCATCAGAGAAATCTACCCTTTCAAAGTTCCTTTGTAGGGGAGCCGCCGATTACCGTCCAGCCATGGCGAAGTCCAAGAACCACACCACACACAACCAATCCTGGAATTGGCACAGAAACGACATCAAGAAACCCCGGTCACAAAGATACGAATCTCTCAAGGGGGTTGACCCCAAGTTCCTGAGGAACATACGCTTTGCCAAGAAGCACAATAAGAAAGGCCTGAAGAAGATGCAGGCAAATAATGCAAAGGCCATGAGCGCACGTGCGGAGGCCATCAAGGCCCTGGTGAAGCCCCAGGTGGTGAAGACCAAGGTGCCAAACGGCCCCAGCCACGAACTCACCCGTCTGGCTTTAATTGCTCACCCCAAGCTTGGGAAGCGGATTAGAAGCTACATGGCCAGGGGTCATAGGCTCCAAAAAACAAAGCCCAAGGTTCAAGCCAAGGCAGAGGCCTCAGCTGCAGCTCAGGCTCCCAAAGGTGCCCAGGCCCCTGTGAAGGCCCCATAAAAAAGGTTGCAGTCTGCCAATGTGAAGACAGATGGACTGGTGTGAACACCTACACAGTATTTGCAGATGTTCAGGACCTTATGCTGTTTTTACAAATAAACTTGAGGCAAGTTCTGTTAAAAAAGAACTTGTAAACATAGACTATAATCGTTTAAAAGACATGATAAAGAGAACATTTCCCTTACCTGAACAGAGGCTACACGGGGTGGCAACACTAAGCCCATATTGTCTCCATGAACCATGACCATCACACCAATAGTCCGAGTTGTCAGGCCCCAGGAGCACTGGAATGCAAACTGCTTCTCTCCTGGTATCTTTGGGTCTTCAAAAACTATTTCACACATTTTAGAAAAATTCTGGCCTAAATGGTGTGATGTTGCTCCCTAAAATAAGAAGAGAAACACAGCTTTAGTTTTAAACTATGATTCCCTTGAAAATAATAACAAGATCACATACTTTAGAATACCACTACATGCACTGTTTTATCTCCTTTTAATGCTTAAACTTCAAGTATGATTGACATAACAAGAAAGGACTGGCTAAAAAAAGTTAGCAGCTCTGCTCTGGGTGGTCCCTTCCAACAAAAACAAAAACGAAAACACACACAAGACCTCTGAATGCAAGGTTTTACCTGGAGCTCATGCCTGGCAATTCAGGATGAAACCCCAACTTCACTGATTCCCCATCATGGAGACACAGAACAGGCCTAGAAATCACATGATGCCCTCGACCACTGTTCTCTTCCTTCCCCCTCCCCTCCTCCCAGTCTTTTGGGAAGGGTCTCATAGCCCACATGGACCTAGAACTCACTATGGAGCTGATGGTAGCCTCCAATACCAGATTCTCTTGCCTCCACTTTCAGAGGTGTGCACCATAACACCCAGTTTGGAGTATTGATGATCAATATATCAATAAAAATTGGTGATCAATGACTCAGTGCCTGCTAAGCAAGTGCTGTACTGCTTTCACAGTAATTATTTTTTATTCACTTTTAAAATCAACATACTGAGGCAATGTAAACACATTTTGTAATGTTTGAATCAGGTTAAACTTACCTCAAGAATCCATCATTTCTTTCTGGTACAAATTTTCAAAATCTTGAGTGTTTTAAAAACGCGCAGCACATTACTATTGATGGTTAGTTACCCTCCTATACAATAACAGGCCAGATTTTTCTTTCCCCCAAGGAGTGTCTTACTATGTAGCTCACATTAACCACAGACTCCTTAGAGTGTTGTGACTATAGCTGTCTGCCACCATCCTTACCTGCAGTATAACATTCAGCTCCTATAGAACTAAAATTTAGTGCCTACTGACCAACTCATACTCTCTCTAACCTGTAAGTAACCACCATTCTAGTCACAGGTTATAAACAACCACTTTCTTAGAGTTCACATACAATTAAGATCATACCTCATTTCACTTAACACAAATATCTTCAATTTCATCTATGGTACTGCAAATGACAGAATGCATTCCTTTTATGGTTAATATCCCACTGTGGATACAGGCATTGTTTATCAGGTGATGTTGTCACTGTCTGGCTATAATGCTGCATTGAACAGAGTGTAGATGTGCCTTCAGTAAGCTCTTTGCATCCGTCTGGATCTACCTCTAAAAAAGGCATCACTGGATGGCATACTAGTGACTTTATTTTTTAAAACCTTGATACTGCTTTCTTTATTGGCTATCCAAATATTACTAAAGTAGCAAACACTGCTGGAACTGCCGTAGGCTGTGCTCACAGCTGCCACCTAGCCACAGCACTCCATACCTGGATAGCACGCCCGCTGGCAGAGATGAAGGCTTCTAATGTGGTCGTATAGTCTCCTCCTGCAAACTTCTCCTTTTCAGTCTTTCTTCCTCTCACAACAGGGATTGCCAAGAGTTCCTCATACACTCGAGCATATAACTCAAGGATCTGCAAGACCTGTAACAACATTGACGGCATGTTTATTCACTATAGGCTTGTCAATCTGCATCATCTCAAACTGTTTGTGAAAGGGTACTCAACAACAACAAAATCATAGAAAGGCTAAAGAAGTCAATGTGAGATTTAAGGAAAATATACAAGAAAGCAGTGTGAGGTTGAGGAACATTTAAGTGAATATAAATTTGGAATGTAGGAGAAAAATGCTAGAGAGATATACAGTAATCAGAGTGAAACCTAAAAAAATGATTAATTTTAATCATATGACTAGTTTTTCTATAAATTAAAATCTATCGTACAAAATTTTAAATAGCAAATTTACTAGTAAAATTTTAATAAGCAAGTTTTTAAAATCAGTTTACTCTTGGATTAACTTTCTATTTTCTTTTTTTTTCTTTACTTATTATGTATACAATATTCTGTCTGTGTGTATGCCTGCAGGCCAGAAGAGGGCACCAGACCTCATTACAGGTGATTGTGAGCCACCATGTGGTTGCCGGGAATTGAACTCAGGACCTTTGGAAGAGCAGGCAATGCTCTTAACTGCTGAGCCATCTCTCCAGCCCTTTCTATTCTCAAACTGGTATTACATAGTAGAGGACTGCTCCTACCTCGTCAGCTGCCTCCTCGAAGGTGGCAAAGGCGCTGTGCCCCTCCTGCCACAGGAATTCCCGAGTGCGGAGGAAAGGCTGCGGGTGCTTGAATTCCCAGCGCTGCAGGGACAAAGCCAGTCAGTATAGGAAAAAAAAAAAAAAAACTAGTTTTCATTAGCAACTTTACATGATTAATAATCAAAACAAACTTTGTGGTCCAAAACCTTTTGAAAACTGCTTTACGCTCAAAGGAAAGAAAGCATGCTCTAAAAGCGAGGACACACACGGGCACCTACCACCACATTGCACCACTGGTTAAGCCTGACAGGCAGGTCTCTGTGGGACTGCACCCATTTTGCATATGCAGGATACATTACTGAAAGTCAAGAAAATAAAGACACTTATGACTTGATTTCTTCCTTAAGACTGACAAGAGTTAAATTCACAATGTAACAATATGAATTAAAGGATTAAAGTGTGCTTGTCCCAGCATCCCGTGATGATTCATGAAATGATACTGTTACCTAGTTCATAAAGCATAACCCTGAAGATAGACAAATCTACCTAACATGATCATACTTTGTGTGTTTCACCTATTTGCATGTAAGTGTTGTTTCCATATTCTATCCAATACATTCCATGTTCTATGTAAAATTACTTTCATTCTTTATCTTATTTTATACTCTCCTTTGGCTCACAGATCTCATTATCAAATTTAAAGATGCTAATATTATTCCTGAAATCAGCTATGTATCAGAATTTGTTAGATTCACAGATTACCCATCCAACAAAGAACACTCTTGCCAGGAACTATGACTTGTCTTGCCTACAACGTACAATCAGTAAAACAAAACTACTAATGTACTATGAGAAAAAAACAAAAACAAACAAAAACGACTAAAGTCATAATGTCAAAAGTGCAAATACCCAAACACACTAGAAGTAGTAGATAACGAGCACACTAACTTTGAAGATAGGTAATCACTGTAGGATGCCACCAAGTCCAAACTCTCAGACCCGGGTAGCACGTCCATTCACTAAGTATAATTCCAGGGAAACCATTCCATCATCTGATGGCTGCCTCTGCCTTCCCATGGCAGGAGAATAACACAACATGCCCACATGAAAGCATTTTGAAAACCCTAGGTGAAGATGAGCACAAGGTGTACACCTTTAAACCCAGCACTTGGGAATCATCTCTCTGTGAGTTCAGGTTAGCCTGATCTAAATACCAGGTTCCAGGTCAGCTAGAGCTGGATGTGAGACTCAGTCTCAAAAACAAACAAAAAAACTCTACAGAAATAGAAATCTAATGTAGATAATAAATATTAAAAAATGAATAACAGCCATCATTTGCAATTTTATAATCAATCCCAAGAATAATCCAAAACAATTCCCTCTGAAAAGTTGGAACACTGGACAAAAATAGATGCTGTTTTAAAAAAGAAAAACTGTTCAGCCGCGGCAGCCATTGTCCGGTAACTTGCCAAACGACAGCCGCAAAGGGAAGAGGAGAGGAACCCACTGTATGCTCTCTAGGCTTTTTAGGAAACACAGCACTGTCCCTTTAGCCACACGCATGCGAAACTAGAGTCCATTCCCTATAAATTCATGGCTCACTGTATAAAAACAAATAAAGGACCTAAAACGTAAAGTGTCTTTCTTTAAAAAGAAGATGGACAGAGAGGCTTACATCCTGCTGATAAAGAGCTCTGTAATGAAATGGCTTAACACAAAATCTATGTAACGTAAACTTTCATCTGCCTTCATCTTTCAGTAAGTTCTGCTTTGCCAGGAAGGAACTTAGCAGAAACACTGAGACGCAGCTGCAGCCCCCACAGCTCAGTGAGCTTCCCCAGGGCCCACGCCCACTCTCACCTGTTTCACTGGTAGGGCGGATGGCAATCGGCTCTGCCAACTCTGTCTTACCAGACCTCGTAACCCAAGCAACCTAGGAAGATAAAAATGATGTAGACATAGTTTTAATGGCACTTTTGAAGAGCATAAGTATATATCAAATGCTTGCTGCTGTTACTAGAAGGGAAGGGACAAGTCATTCAGTCAGAGGATGTGACTAACAACTAAACATGCCATGAGGATGGAAGAAATAGGACATTATAAAGAAAAGTGATCGCCCCAAATTTCTCTTAGTTGGTTGTTAAACTCCACTGAGATATAATTTCGAGTTTATAAGAGAAAACCGCAAAAAGGAAAAGCTCATCTTTTTCAGTGTACCTCAGGGGCAAAGTCTTCGATATGATTCTTCTCTTTCTCTAGTGCAGCCTGAGACACAAATATGGGGAAGTAGCAGTTCTCCACACCCAGCTTCTTGATCTCAGCATCGAAGAAGTCCTTAATGAATTCCCAAATGGAGTACGACCAGGGACGGAGAATATAGCAGCCACTCACATCGTAGTATTCAATCATCTCTGACTTTGTGATGACCTTTGAAAGAGAAAAGCCTGCAAACTGAACCAGTATTCTACGCAAAGGCAAGATAGGCAAGAGTGTGTGATCAAAGCTCTTGTCTGTAGAAGCAGCAGACTGTTTGTGTTTTTCAAAACAGGGTTTCTCTGTGTAGCCCAGGCTGTCCTGAACTTTGTAGACCAGGCTAACCTTGAACTCAGAGACCTCTTGCCCCTACCTCCCAAATGCTGGAATTACAGGTGTGTGCCATCATGCCTGGCTTGGAAACACCCTCCTTAATGTAGAGGAAAAATGGACTTTCCTACATGCAAAGGCAACACTTTACAGGACTCTAAAGTATGCAGACTTACCACTGAGCTACACCCTTTGCCTTCTTTTATTTTTATATTTTATTTTGAGACAGTTTCACTGTGTAGGCCAGCTAGCCTGGAATTTAAACTCTCTTGCCTTCATCTTACAAGTATTGGGTCACGTCGGTATCCCACTACACCTGACATGATATTATTATAGTGGGCATCATGGGAGATAACAAGGGAGTAGGTAAATGTCTGCCTTCCATTTATGAAGACTGATCCCCAGACCCCTAAAATGTCAGGTGTAGTGCGGAGATGTGCACTTGGAACAGAGATAAGTGGGGTGCACTGGTCAGTCAGCCTACCCTAACTAGTGAGTCCAGGCCAAAGAAAGACCTTGTCTCAGAGGAGGTGGCTTTTCTGAGGGTAACACCCACATGCCTTTATGCACACACACATAGAAACACACATGCTCAAACACACACACGGTGGGATGGGGGACGTCACACTGTTATGGTTACCTTTCTCCTTAGACTTTAGAGTCTGGACATAATGCTAACCTTGAGAAATGTGCACATAAAAGCCCCTGAGAGCATACTCACTTGGGAGTACCATTCGGCAAGATTTTCTTCTTTTTTTGCTTCAAGACCCAATCTGCAGACATGCAAAAGGAAACATGAATCCTTCATTCAAGCAAATGCTTTTAGGCTGTCTCAGTCTGTTTTCTATACTAGAAAATAGGTCATCTAGAGAACAGAAGCTTATTGGCTCCTGGTGCTGGAAGCTCAACCAGCCAGTGCCAGCATCAGTCCTGTGGGTGGAGAGGGCCCTCTAGAGGCATAACTGCTGGGCACAACACAGCAGGACACTAGGAAGCTGCGATGACTCTTCCTTTGTCTTAATAACACCATCATTGGACCCCATTTTCTTGGCCTCGGCTTATCTTAATCACTACTGCAAAGGCTCCCCCTTTACATATCATTATCTCCACCAGCTGGAGGACTAAGTTCCAGCATGTGTACTGTGGGATACAGTCAAACCACAGCAGGTAGAACTGAAAGTAAGCATATAAGCTCAAAAAGGGAGTTCTTAATTTTCAGTCATTTTTATATTTATTTACTTTTCTTTCTATTCCTTTCCACAATAATGTTTTTAATCTAGAAAGTAATTCAATATTTGTTTTTTAACACAGGGAAGGTTTCACTATTCAGCCCCTGCTTGGCTAGAATAACCTGATATACAGATCAGAATGGCCCAAGCTTGTACAGTTTTCTTGCCTCTGCCTGTGAAGTACTGAGATCACAAGTGTGTGCCATCACAACCTCCCAGCATCAAAAGAACGTTGCAAAGGTTGTGATTTATTATAAAACCCCTTTTCAATTAAAATACATTTGGCAAAGACAAAGTCTACTCACATATAATCTCTACTAAAAAGCAATTGCCCAGCTCAACATAGGTGATAATAACAGCTAAAAAGATAAGTGTCTCATCAAAGATAAAATGTAAAAAGTAATAAAAAACAGCAGCTACTGACCATACACGGATAAATGAATATTCACACATAAGTGTATACACACCTATATTTCATACTAAATAGAAGATGTAGAGGTGGAAGTTTGTAAAAGTAAACATTTAAATTAAACAAACACAAGAAAACCCCAATTAATCCAATGCTGGAACTTGGCAGTTAATAGAATATGTGCCTAGAAATGAAGGACCCTTTTGTTTGGCCCTCGGTTTCCTGCCAACCCCTCAGCCTCTCTTCCAGGCAATCCTTCTTTCCTCAATCCCACCTGTTAGTTGCTTATGGGGTGTGCACACCTATAGCGCCTCAACAGGAAGGCTGAGGCAGAAAGAGCTCTCAAGGCAAGCCTGAGCTACACAGGAAGACACGGTCCTCACCCCCAAAAGTGACAAAAGGTCTGCCTATTAACTGTGTTCTACAGGAAGCACAGGCTTCCAGCTTGCAAGCAAGGCTTTGTGGGCTTCGCTCTCTTTTCTCCTTGGGAAACTGAGGGCTACGCAGGGGCAGTCAGAAGGCGAGAAGAGAGGCTCTAGCCTCTTGTCCACTATCTCATCGTAAACCAGGAGCTGTTGCAGTATTCCCTAAGAAGATAGTATCTGAACATGGGAGGCCATTAAATTTGACATTCAGCTAAAGAGATCTAAAAATCAGAACTACCTTAGTAACAGCATTTCCTTCTATGACAGGGAGCCCATCACAACAGTTTCAGCCTACACCTTTGGAAGGAGAGCCACATTGTTCAAACACACAGAAAACACTGAAAAGGACAGAGAATCTACTGCCAGGTCTTGAAACCTGCTGTTTTACATTTAAGCTAACAACTTCAAAATCCCACTGGGAATAAAATTCTTATTTACTTCTAATGAAAAACTTTCATTTGGGGAAAAAAGCCCCACAAAACAATGTCTCCACTAGTTTAGCACCCTTTACCTAGTACATCTGCGATCACAACTGCTTCAGACTGCAGAGCCTTCTTCACTCTGCACTGTTTGTCGAGACTCCAAAGGCTAAGCAGCCCACAGGCTCAACTATTTAAATGTTTGGTTCTCAGTTGGTGAACTGTTTGGGAAGGATTAGGGGGTGTAACCTTGTTGGAGGGGGTGTGTCCCTGGGGTTGGGCTCTGAGATTTCAAAAGCCCACGCCAGGCCCAGTCTCCTCATTCTGCTCTCAGATCAGATGTGAGCTCCTAGCTCTTGCTCAACATCATGCCTGCCTGACTGCTACCGTGCTCCCTACAGAGGTGGGCATGGACTCTAACGCTTCCTTCTGTAATCTGCCCATCTGGTGTCTCTTCACAGCAACAGAACAGTAAGATAAAAACTCAAACTGAGACAGCGGTGATCAGCTCATCTCCCTGGAAACCAGACAGGTGAAAAGCACAGAGTGAGCAGATGGTGCACTTCCTATTGTTACCTTAAATAGGAGCTATCTGCTGGTATTAGAGTATGAGCCTTCTGTCCTGATGATAACACACCACAATCTGCTTATTGTAAAAAACTCTGCTGAGAACTGAATTCACACAGAAACAGTTAATACCTGGTCTGTTTCTTAGGCCCCTGCCCTTCTCCTGCTCCACTGGGTGACAGTCCGTTGCCCTGGCTTTTGGAAGAGTCTTTCCCTGGGCCATCATTTTGTTTCTGAGGCTTATTCTGCTTTTCAGATTTATTTTCTTTTTCTTTCTTCTTCTTATCTCTGTCTTCAGACCCAGCAGCAGATACAGGCTTATACTCAACTCCTGTCAGCGACTTGTACTGTGCCTTCAGCTGAAGGAGTTCTTGTACAGCTGAATCTACTTGATCCTTTAATGTAACAAAGAGGGACAGAGGAGTACAACATTAGTGAAAATTACTGTCTTGGCATACGTTAACAAATACCACACCCACATTTACGAGGCTTACACACAATTAATTAAGGGCAAGAGATGCAGACACAAAATGCTAAAATATACTAAGAAAATAAACAGAAGAACATAACAGGGACAAGACCAGCATAGAGGACAGAAATAGATGATCTACACATAGCACTGTCTGAACAGCAGCCACTAGCTACACATGGTATGGAAATTCAGTAGTAAAACACGGGACCACACAAAGAAAACCCCACACTGACCTTAGAGGCCTTTTCGGCTTTCAGTTTCCGAACTACTTCTCCCTGACGAGCCACTCTGTCAAACAGACCTTTGGCTTCCGGCGTCTCTGGACCGGCAGGCTCAGCACCGCTGACAGCACTTGACTGTGACTTCTGGGACATTGGGGGCTGACCAGGCACATACTCCTTCCCAGTCTTTTCCTTATACTCAGCTTTCAGGGACAGCAAGCATTCCACAGCTTCATTTATTTTAGCCTGAAAATAAAGAGGAGGGGAAGTATTTCACAACATCTACGACTACTGCAATGCCATTTCAAAGCCTTTGATCATTATCCAAGTGTACTTAGCCATTTCTGGCCAGAGAGTCAAGTACTCAAAGACCAAAATTATTTGAAAAACAAAAATTGCATCATAATACGTACTTCCACACAAAAAAAAAGTGGGCAAGTAATGAAAAAACCTGGACTAATAATTTCTTTCTAAAAGCCTTTCAAAGACTCAGTTGAGCAAAGTATACTTTCTATTTTAAAAGATGCATGTGGCAAAACACTGCTCTAGTCTGAAAATGTACAGATGCCTCATGATTGTTTCCTAAACTGGACAACTATTTACGTTAGGTACTGCAAGTAATGCAGCTAGGATTCTAAGCACACAAATGCATAGAAGGAAATGAACAGACAGTATGGAAATGCCACACAACTTTATATAAGGGATTTGGGCACCCTTTGGTTTAGTTCTCTGATTGAGTTCTGAAAGCAGTCTCCACAGACCACTTTCAAAAACTAAAAAGAAATGAAAAAAGTATGTTGAAATCTTAAGTTACATAAATAGCTGTACATTTCAGTATCTGATAATTCAACAAAAGCAGAAAGGATTGACTGTTGTGTGATATTTTGTTTTTGTTCTGACAAATAAAGCTTGCCTGGAGATCAGAGAGCAGAGCTACCCACTAGTTAACCATAGAGGCCAGGCAGTAATGGCACACACCTTTAATCCCAGCACTTGGAAGGAAGCAGGAAGATTAGGAGTTCAAGGCACGAGACTGAACCAGTCTAAAACAGAAACTGAGTTGGAAAATGATGGCTCACACCTTTGATCCCATCACTTGGATCAATGCCTTTAATCCCAGCATTGAGAGGTGGAGGCAGAGAGAGACAGGGACTCGCCCATCCAGCTTGAGGATTCAGAGAGACAGATAGGCCCCGTTCAGTCTGAAGATGCATAAAGGTAAGAAGTCTCTGGTACTGCTGCTCTGCTTCTCTGATCTTTCAGCTTTCACCCTTGCTATCTGACTACAGGTTTTTATTGTTAAGACTAATTAGGATCACGCTTCAGATGAAACCCTCAGCAAGCAGACACTTGACACTCTACCACAGAAGACAGCAGCACAGGGAAAAGACTCAAGCCGAATGCCTGACCTTAAAATACAATCACAAATTAGCATCTGACTGAGAACCCGAAGAGAGAGTGCCTCATGGCCACCCATACCTCTGCACAGGGGAACATAGTCAGTGCATTGCGACAGGAGCAAGGGAGCACACTCAAGACTGGCTCACAGCTATGCAGGAGCAGCAGTAGAGCAACCGTAAAGAACCTGGTTCAGGAGCTGGCCATTCCCATTTTCTCGGGCTACAGTGCTTTCCTGCCTATACACTCTGCAGTCTGACATCCCAGGAACAAAGAGGGAGTAAACGAAAGGTGGGCAAATCTAGACGTGTTGGTGGACGATCATAATTCCAGACCAGCAGGGCTGAGGCAGAAGGATCCTGAGTTCAAGGTCAGTCTGGGCTACAGAGTGTGACTCAGGAAAAAGGGGGTGGGGGTGAACAAAGAGAAGATTGGAGGAGAGTCTGTATTCCAACCTGACTCTTGTTGCTATTACTTTAGAACTAAGAATTATTTCCCAGTAGAAGTTCTTTCTTAAAAAGTCACAGTTAAAGGAAGACGGAAAGAAAATGAAAATCAGGGAGAGGGACAGAAGGGCAGAAGAAAGGAGGGGGCACCATCAGCTAGAAAAAAAAAAGAATGAAACCGTGAGAAGAGAAAAAAAGGGACATCTTTGTAAATACGTGTACAAAATACTTTTTGAAATGTTCGTGACCCAAGTTTGTCCAAAGGGAGAACTGACTCCCACAGTTGTCCCTGACTTCCACATACGCCCTACACACACACACACACACACACACACACACACACAGGCACATGCGTAAAATAAAGTTAAACATTCACTTGAGTTTGAAGTCAAATGGTACAGTTTCATAATAAAAACTTCCTTGTTTGACAACATAAATTTGAAATATTATAGAAGAGAAAATTAAGGTAAACAACCTATTACATTATTGAATAAGATAGTCTATTCTAACAAGATTACATGTATAAATAATACAAACTCCCAAAATAAGAACAAAACTCTACCAATCACTACGCCAATTTCCCTGATGACTTAGTACCTATAAGTTTCTCGAGGGAAATTAGAATTATTAACAAAAAAATTCCTCCTTTCAATACCTATTTACTCTATGCCAGATGTCATGCTAAGCACTTTGTAAGGACTGTCTTACTCAAAATACTCATCCTCATCTATATTTTACAGAAGCACCAAATCTCAGAAACTAAGCACCCAGTCCAAAGTTACTTGGTAAGAGGTTGACAGAAATTGTGTTATCTTGTGATCCCGATTACAGTCTTCATGACATCACACATACATGGAACAATGATCTGAGTGTGTATGAGGAGCTTGCTAGCCAGACAGTTCAGCCCAAACAGGGAGCTCCAGCTTTAGCGGTTCCCTGCCTTAAATAATGGGGCAGACACAGACAGAGGAAGCTTCTATCAACATCTGGCAAGCACACATCTCCACACACATGCACACCATACATGAACACATATATTGCACATTACTTGAGTGTATCTCTGGCAATACATATGTACAACTAAAGGATGAGGAAAGTAACCTTTTAAATTTTTTTCTGGATTAAAAGGAATTTGCTAAGTGAAACTGTATGAAGTACTTACTTCTTGGAACAAGATACTAAGTATCCAGAGCTAATAATGTTAAGTTCTTTTTGTTGTTGTTTTCATGGGGGGGGGGGCTTTATTTTATTTTATTTTATTTTCAAGACAGGGTTTCTCTGTAGCTTTGGAGCCTGTCCCGGAATTAGCTCTTACAGTCCAGGGTGGCCTTGAACTCAGAGATCTGTCGAGTACTGGGATTAAAGGTGTGTGCTACCACCACCCAGCTAAATTCTTAATGGACAAAGATTATTTTGAGTTTATAAAATATGGATTACACACATACAATTTTACATAATCATCAATGTGGATTAATAATGTTATAAACAATCCACACAAAATTTCTCTAAAGGTTTCAGATTGCATCTGAGGTACGCAAAAGTAATCCTAAAATTGTAATTCAAGATTGGGAGGTGAAGAAAAATAGAGGTGCTCATCTGGTTCCATTTAGAATGCAAATACATGAAGAGCAATTTCTGTAGCAGCCACTAGATGGAAGCATTTCAACATGGAGAATGGTGGGAACATCAAAAAGAAAAATCTACTTCCCTTAGCTATTTAGATGCTAAGAGTACTTTTTTTTTTTTTTTGGTTTTTTGAGACAGGGTTTCTCTGTGGTTTTGGAGCCTGTCCTGGAACTAGCTCTTGTAGACCAGGCTGGTCTCGAACTCACAGAGATCTGCCTGCCTCTAGCTAGGACACCCAATTTTTGCTCTAAAAAAATCATCTCTCTCCTTAGCACATGTAAGCGAGCAATACTTACACATACCAGTAATAACTTCCCAAAGCAGAGGCTTGCACTTGCTGGGTAGGAAGGAATGGGAATTAGAACCAGTGATGTTTCTGGCTGAAGGGGTGGGCATGCTGAAGCTTGTGGCCCATGTTTAGAAGATACTGAGATTAACAAACTAAAAGGTTACAGGATTTTTAAAAATAGTAATTAGAAATCTGTACATAATTAAACTGCCAAAGAAGAAATTGCCCCAAGGGAATCATGACTTCACCAGCTGATACAGCACTGCACAGAGCCCAGGATTAGTCTGTAAAAACTATTAGCAATGTAAGCCTTCAATACCCTCTTCTCCAGGGTAGGGATCAGGATCTGTGAGTCTAAATTTCAACTACCCAACTACATCCACAGCATGGAACAGACAGACAACACAGACTACCAAGTATGGCTGGCGGTGTTCCAATAACATTTCATAGTTTGCTAAACTGGGCAGTAGAATCTAAAGTTTAGTGCTTCATAAAGCCTTTGCCATGTTATGGTGGTTGTATTAGAAAGTCTTTCAAACACTAAATACATAATTAATAAAAGTAATTTTTCTAAATTTTAAAAAGAACCATCTGTGCTGTGCTGGACCTGGAAGACTCAGGCACAGCCTTGACATGCAGAATGCTGGAGAGTTTGTGGACTTGTACCCGCCTCTGAAATGTTGACTGCCTTCAGGCCCATGCTTACACCTCCACCGGACCCCACCTGTCCCTCAAACCCTTTCCTTCCTCTCCACCCACCCTTCCCTTCTCCATTCCCCAAACTGTGCCTTCTTCCCTCAACTCTCCCAGCAACCACATCACTGGTGCCAAGGATCACACATCCACTCAGGTTGATACAGCCTCATAGTCAAGTTTAATGGCCAGTTTAAAAACCTGTTATTTTGGGGCTGGAGAGATGGCTGAGAGGTTAAGAGCATTGCCTGCTCTTCCAAAGGTCCTGAGTTCAATTCCCAGCAACCACATGGTGGCTCACAACCATCTGTAATGGGGTCTGGTGCCCTCTTCTGGCCTGAAGGCATACACACAGAAAGAATATTGTATAATGTGTATATATATATATGTTATTTTCAGGGCTATCTGAAGGGTGGATGAGTCGCATGGTTCTACTCTGTGATTGGCTAAGGCTGCTGATGGCACGTCTCAAAGAACTTTTGATCAGAGGAAACCGGAAATACTGCCATATAAACAAGAAACAAAAACAAAAAATAAATAAGTAAGTAAGTAAAACCCCGAAGCCAGGCATAGTGGCTTTCTTTACTACCTGGGCCAGTAGCACCAGCACCACCTGAACAACTATTTGGACACGTGAGGGTTACTCTTCATTGTCAATCTAACTGGATTAGAATCACCTAGGAGACACACCTGTGGATGTGTCTGTACAGTGTTCACAGAGAGTGTTAACTGAAGGAAATCTATGCTGAGATGGGTGGTACCCACCATTGGGGGCCCAGAATAAATTAAGAAAGGAAAGAGGGAAAAGTCAGATCAATGCCTGCATTCTCCTTTATCTGCGTCCTAGTCTACCAAGGCATGAATAAATTCCTGCCCTCACTTGTGTGAGACACTCTTGCCTCCACATCTTACCCATGAGGTACCACAGCCCCTGAACTGTGGTGAGAATAAACCGTTCGCCTTACACTGCCTGTCAGGTTATCTGGTGGAAGACGAGAAACATAACAAATACTACGGAAGACAGAGGGTATCTCTGCACATCCCGGGCTTCCTGAAGCTCAAGGGAGAGAGGCCACAGTCCTTGTGCTTTAACAAGACTTCTAAAATTTCTAATGCACATAGGGTTAAGAACCACAATTCCATAGTCAAACCGCCCCTTTGTGAACTCTGTCATCTGTAAAAGGTTCCTACTACCTCAGAAATGTATGTGTGTGCTATGTTGTGGATCAACCCAAGCTTCATACCTACTAAACACAGACTCTAAACTGAGTGATACCTCCATGTGTGGTGGCCTATACCTTTAATCTCAGCACCCTAGAAGCAGAGGCAGGCAGATCTCTGTGAATTCAAGGCCAGCCTGATCTACATAATAAATTCTAGGACAATCAGGGTTACATAGAGACCTTGTTTAAAAAAAAAATGAGTTATGCCCTTAGCCTACAAGGAATATTTTAACTTATGAACTGTCTTCTCCTTCCTATCACTCTTGACAGGTTACACTCCTGTCAGTTTCATTGAGTCTGTCTTGTTACCAATGTTCCTCACTTCCATGAGCTGTGAAGGTTCTTTTTTCTTTAATATTTAAATTTCTTTTTCCTTTTACAGATTTTCCTCTTAATTACGTGTATGCATCTAACAGTGTACAGGAATGTGCACATGCATGCAGGTACACACTGACATCAGGGACACTGGAGGCCACATCTTGATCGCCTGTAGAAGCAGTACGCACCCTTAACCACTGAGTCATCTCTCTAGTCTCAACTGTGAGTTTACTTTCAGTCTTGGTACAGCAGGCAATAATAAATGTTGGTTTCTAGGTCAAAATATTTAAACAGGTAGCCTACAAACCGTTCCATGGGAAGGTGACTGTTCAAACAGAAGTCACAGGCTGCTTACGGTGCATTCTGGCCTCCAGCACACTGACCTTAGGAGCCTTTTCTGCTTTCAGCTTCCGGACTATTTCCCCTTGGGCAGCAACTTTATCGTATAGAGATGGGTTTTCCACAGTGCTGGATGGTGACTTAGTAGAAACACTCTGTACTGCTGCGGTGCAGGGATTCCCAGGTTTATACTCTTGCCCAGTCTTCTGTTTATATTCAGCTTTTAAAGCCAAAAGCTGTTTCACAGCTGCGTCTATATCTTCCTTTGCTGCCTTCTTGGCTTTCAATTCACGAACCACATCCCCCTGAACCGCCACTCTGTTGTAAAGGACGGCGGAATCCTCAGGGGCAGCACTAGTACTGCTCACAGCAGGAACTGTTTTTTCTTTAGGAGCAGAGCTTGTCTATGGATACAGAAAAGCAAGAGTAAAGTATTAATTCATGTCAAACATTCTCACAAGCTTATAACCAACTTATTATTTCAGCATATTTTATACAAACTTTTCATTTTAATTCTTTCAAAAGCCTTATCCCCACAGAAATGGCAGCAGTAGACAAAGGGAGAGGTAAACAGACAGTCAGTCATCACAGCATTCTCAAGATAGGGAAAGCGAGGGAGGTAAGAGGTTCCACAGGAACCTGCATCCTTCTCGTTAGAAGACCAAAGGTATAATGCATTCATTCAGGCCAAGAAGTCACCGCTGGGCTATCAGATCTGTTCTGACTTAAACTGAATACTAACTGCTATTTATTTATTACCATGTTGGTCTAAGAACTAAGTGGCAGAGTCTCTGAGTAGAATATTATTTTGTACTTTCTCGTACCACCCGGTACCTAGTGGAATAAAGAGATTATTATTCAGGTCAAGCAGTGGTGGTGCATGCCTTTAATCCCAGCAAAGGGAGGCAAAGGCAGGTGGATTTATGTGAGTTTGAGGCCAGCCTGGTCTACAGAGTTAGTTCCAAGACAGCCAAGGCTACACAAAGAAACCCTGCCTCAAATAAACAAAACAAATAAATAAAAATAAACCACCATTACCATACATTCCAGAAATGCAATATAAAATAACTATGTATGTTATTATAAAGGTTAAGTATATTTAACCCATTTAGGCTGATGAGAAAATAGAAATAAATCTGTAAAAAGTCATTTAGCATTATCTTTAACATTTTTAAAAAGGTGAGATAAGTGTTATTTACTTATTACTAAAGAGTTCACTGAGATCCTCTGAGAGAATCAGATGTGGTAACATACACTTAAAATCCTAGAACCTGGGAGCTGAAGAAAGAACACACATACATCATTTACCAATAAACCCTAGACCAGACTTCAATTTTGACAATAACAGTCTCTTACTAGAGGCAAATATCTTCAAGGATCATCAAAAGGAAACCATTAAGACTACAGAAATCTCTCACTACAGTACTGAGTGTTGGCATACAAAAGGGCTCCACAATAGCCCGGAATGGAGTATAACAAAGGTTTATTTATCTGAGAATAAACTCACAGAAAGAGTAGTGATCCGCAGGCCTGCGAGCACTGGGGACTAGAACTGAACCCAGAAGCCAAGAGACCCATGCACGCTTTTTATCTGTGTGTAAAGCACATGAGACCACACACAAAATGGGCCGGTATCTTAAAGGCTACTGGCTGAAGGAGTTCCCACAGCACAAATGTTGTGGGATTCCCCTATGTATGCTGTGAATATGTTTTATTATCATTGGTTAATAAAGAAGCTGTTTCGGCCAATGGCTCAGCACAGTAAAGTCAGGTGGAAAATCCAGAGTTATATAGAGAGAGTAGGCAGAGTCAAGAAGTCAGGAAGGAGACAGACACCAGTAAGCCACAGCCTCATGGTGATACACATATTAATAGAAATGGGTTAATTTAAGATATAAGAGCTATCAAAATATATGAGCTGCTGTATTTAAAATGTAAATATTAAAAAAAATTTAAAAATAAAATGCATATACTGCACAAAATCAACATGAACAGAAAATAAGCACACTGTGTAATCAGAGTCCAAGGTTCAAGAAAAAAATAAAAGTACTACTGTTTCTTTCAATTACTACAGCATTTCAAGAATAAATAAAATCAGTATTTAAAAACAAAACATTTAAAATCTTTTCTTCAATTTATATGCATAATTTTTTCAAATGACTAATAAATAAGACATAAATATTTCTCAATTTTTTTTATTTCTCTCCATCTGTCACCATCTCCAAATCTTCATCCAAATCTGGATGAAGAGAAGACATGCATCTCTACCTGCAATGTCCTTAAACTACACAGCCAGGCAGGTTTCCGACCTTACTCCCAGAGACTGTTAAACAGAAAATGCTCACACTCACCATTTAAAAGGCAAAGGAGCTTTTCCCACCACCCACACCATAGTAACTTCCCTTCCCTTTTTCAGAACCTTAATGGCAGGAGGGAGCTCTTCTCTACAGGGCAGTGTAATGGAAAAGTACAAATAACAAGAATCCTATTAAAAAACAAAATAGAGCTGGGAGGTGGTGGGACACCTTTAATCCCAGCACTCAGGAGGCAGAGGCAGGCAGTTCTGAGTTTGAGGCCAGCCTGATCTACAGAGTGAGTACCACAGAGAAACCCTGTCTCAAAAACACCCCCATCAAAAGTAAATTATATATATTAAAATAGAATATAAGAATGAAGAGAGAAGAGAGTGGGAAAAAGAAGATCTATAGCAGGTACGAGGGAATCCCCCAAAAATGTTCTGTCAGTTGATTGAGGCTTAGTTTTTTTTGGTATAGTGAAATTATGTTTTTAAAAAACTGTGTTCTCTGACCTGTGGGAAGCCCAAGGACCGCCCACCTCTATCCAGGTCTCCTAAGGTGAGCATCCAAACTGCCCAGGCTCCCCCAAAGCCAGTACGTGCAGTAGGATCAAAAACCCACTGCGATTGTTCTTGAGTTCTCAGTATTCCTCATGGCTAGTCGAGCAGATGAGGGAGGGTGACTTGATCGGGGGAGGGGGAGGGAAATGGGAGGCGGTTGCGGGGAGGAGGCAGAAATCCTTAATAAATAAATAAATTAAAAAAATATATAAAAAAAAGGAAAAAAAAGAGTTTTACAACTTAATAAAAAAAAAAAAACTGTGTTCTCACCAGTTGGTGGTGATGCACACCTTTAATCTCAGCACTCAGGAGGCAGAGGCAAGTGGATCTCTGTGAGTTCAAGGCTAGACTAATCTATAGAGAGAGTTCCTGAACAGTCAGGGCTACACAGAGAAACCCTGTCTATAAAATCAAACCAAACAAAAAAAATCTTACCGGAAAGGATATAGAAACAAATAGCAAAGTAAAAAGCAGCACTTGGCGTCTTCTTCAATCTCAGAATCTCAAAGGCAGGAAAAACTACCATCTCTTAAAGAGACATATTATTTCTAAGCCTTGGGATATAAAATGTTCACAGACTTCAGAGCTCTCTGTAAGAGTCAGCATTTACCTCCTTTTTCGAGGTTTCTACTTTGGTCTTTTCCTTTGATCCAGACGTTGGCATTTCCTTTGTGTGCCCATCAGGTATATATATCAAGATACATGGGGCTTCTTTGCAACTATATGGGCTTAAAAAAAGTCAAAAGTTTATTCGAACAAAATTATCTAAACAGCAATTAAAACTGAATTACTAGATGAATTCAATGATACATACAGTTAACACTTTTAAAATTACAGTGCATTCTTGTTGCAAAGCCACTAATCTAAGAGAGGGCCTGGCTTTTTTGGCCTCTCATGTAATAATGCAAAAGAGGTCTAGTCTGACCTGAGAATCTAACCTAAGGAGTCCTGAACAAGCTCCTCCTCTACAGCTATGGGAGTTTTCCTGGCCCTGCTGGCTCAGAACAGCACAAAGCCACATCAGGTCATCAACCCATACACTCATTGCTTCCAATATCTTTGGGGGAGGGAAGGGCATTGTTTTCAACATCTCACTGCTTCCGGCACATGGCTTAGACCTGGTCACATCTCATGGGGGACTGCAAGCTGTTTCACTTTAGAAATGAACGACTTACTAACGTTCAGGGTGCGTTACCTACTAAATTACTCAAATCTGAAATATTAAATATAGAATACTAAATTATGCTGAGCAGAAATTTATCAGGCACAGTGTTTTAGTCAAGTCCAACTTCTAAATTATCCACCGTGAGATCGTCAAAGATTTTGTTTCAATGTTACATTTATTTACCTAAAAGACAGCTGGGGTAGAGTGCTTGCTTGTGAGACTGTGGACTCAATCCTCAACACCACCAAAACAAACACAAAAGCACACAATATTTACCTAACTGGTTCATACGGTTGGTCACATATGAAGAATCCTCTTCTCTGCAGTTGTATAATATCACCTTTTTTCAAATCCTTAAGGCAGGGATCCCCTAGCATTAGTTCCTCATGCTGCGAAGATGATAAAGAACCAAATGTAACTTTTCAAAGTGGAGCACTGCGGTAACTGTAAACTGCAGCAGTATTCCAACAGCTGGAATATGTATTCCAACAGCTGGAATATGCACATTTGGAACAGAACTGTTCAGCCTTTGCTTTGAAAGCATAAGAACCTGAGTTGGATCCATACAACACGTATAAAAATGCTGGTGTGTGAATGTATACTTAAGTATTTTGGGTTTTTTTTGTTTGTTTGTTTGTTTTGGGTCCCCGTCGGGGAATCGAACCCCAGTCTCCCGCGTGACAGGCGGGGATACTCACCACTATACAAACGAGGATACTTAAGTATTTTGATTGTTTGGTTTTTGTTTTATTTTGTGACATCTCACCATGAAACCACATTTAACCTGGAGCTAGCAATCTTCCTGACTCAGCCCCGGAATGCTAGGATTACAGACAAGCACATTCATCTCATTTTTAAAAAGTAACATAGAAGAACTGAGCAGTTCTAGGAAACCTTGTACATAATTTGACTGGCAGTCCTGTGAAAAGAAGCTTCGACCATAACTATGAAATGCAGCCGAAGAGTATAGAGACACTCAAAGGCTCTGTAAGCAGGAGCCACAGGTTTAGAGTATAGCGACACTCAAAGGCTCTGTAAGCAGGAGCCACAGGTTTAGAGTATAGAGACACTCAAAGGCTCTGTAAGCAGGAGCCACAGGTTTAGAGTATAGAGACACTCAAAGGCTCTGTAAGCAGGAGCCACAGGTTTAGAGTATAGAGACACTCAAAGGCTCTGTAAGCAGGATCCACAGGTTTAAGAGTATAGAGACACTCAAAGGCTCTGTAAGCAGGAGCCACAGGTTTAGAGTATAGAGACACTCAAAGGCTCTGTAAGCAGGATCCACAGGTTTAAGAGTATAGAGACACTCAAAGGCTCTGTAAGCAGGAGCCACAGGTTTAGAGTATAGAGACACTCAAAGGCTCTGTAAGCAGGAGCCACAGGTTTAGAGTATAGAGACACTCAAAGGCTCTGTAAGCAGGATCCACAGGTTTAAGAGTATAGAGACACTCAAAGGCTCTGTAAGCAGGAGCCACAGGTTTAGAGTATAGAGACACTCAAAGGCTCTGTAAGCAGGAGCCACAGGTTTAGAGTATAGAGACACTCAAAGGCTCTGTAAGCAGGAGCCACAGGTTTAGAGTATAGAGACACTCAAAGGCTCTGTAAGCAGGATCCACAGGTTTAAGAGTATAGAGACACTCAAAGGCTCTGTAAGCAGGAGCCACAGGTTTAGAGTATAGAGACACTCAAAGGCTCTGTAAGCAGGATCCACAGGTTTAAGAGTATAGAGACACTCAAAGGCTCTGTAAGCAGGAGCCACAGGTTTAGAGTATAGAGACACTCAAAGGCTCTGTAAGCAGGAGCCACAGGTTTAGAGTATAGAGACACTCAAAGGCTCTGTAAGCAGGATCCACAGGTTTAAGAGTATAGAGACACTCAAAGGCTCTGTAAGCAGGAGCCACAGGTTTAGAGTATAGAGACACTCAAAGGCTCTGTAAGCAGGATCCACAGGTTTAATCCACCGCTTTACTGCATCTTCAAGCAAATTACTGAACTGGGGGACAGTATTTCACCTGTCATTTAAGAATGGGACCATTACTCTTTAGTTTGTTTCTACTTATTTTGTGTCAGTGTGGAGCTGAACCAAAGCCTTGTGCACGCTAGGCGAATGCTCTGCCACTGAGCTACACATTTGCTTTTGGAGACAATATGACTATGTAGCCCAGGCTGCCCATCAACTCATGATCTTCCTGCCTCAAACCCCTAAATGCTGGGATTACTGGCATGAGCCATCAGGCCCAGGTACATCTTTATATTGAAATAAAATTCTACAAGCCCTTCGATTTAGGCTAAGAAACTAAAACATTGAAAATGAGCTTTCCAAATGCTAGAGTTTGTGTAAGAAAGGATGAGGTCTGGTGTCTTCGGGTACCTTGCTGTCCTTGTTGACATACTGCTTGAAGTCCTCGTCCTTCCCTAGCACTGGCTTTGTAATCAAATGCTCGTAAGTGACACAGACTGCTGGGATAGGGAGAGCGTGTGAGGTCTCAGCAAGCCAAGTGATCTTGGTTGTTTTCTTGTAGTCTTTATTTTCCAAATTCAATTTTGCATCCAGAGATGTAATTTTTCCATCTGCATTTCTACATAAAAGATCAAAAAGAATTCAAAGGAATGAAAGTAAAATGCTAGAAATGTTTTACTCTGTAGTAAATGGAAGAATTCTCCTCTTTGGAAAAACTCAAACATCTATCTTAATTTTTAATGTATGTCTGACAGACATTAGTCATATGGATGAAACAAACTACTGTCAGAAAACTACTAATGTGCTGGAGCTCAGATGTGCACACAGCTGCTGAGAATACAAACATACTTAGGAATTTAAAGTCACCAGCTCTACCAAGCACTATAAACCTGCAATGCTAAGTTAACAATTACAGGGAAGTGTATGACAATGACCACATAATTAACAAGCACAGGCAACTATATGACAATGACCACATAATTAAGATTTCAGAACTCACATAAATCTTAAACCTGGTACATTTAAATAATCTGAAAACCTGTAGAACATAATATATACTAGAAAAGTAAAGTTCATCATTAACATTGGCTAATCTACTATAAATGTTTAGCTAAAGATAAAATATATAAAGATTACATATATAAATCCTATCCAAAGGATCCTTCAGCAATTACTGAATGAGATGCTATCAAAAGGCTCTGTAACAAACAAGAAACCTACTGTGTACACACAGCAGCTCAGAACCAGCTGTAACTCTAGTTACAGATCACCTGGTGCCTTCTCCTGACTTCTGGGGGCACAAAGCACCACATGCTGCACATACATTCATGTAGACAAAATACTCAAAGACAAAAATAAAAACACCTAAATCTAAAGACCAAACTACCAGTGTCTCCATCTGGGCAAATTTACCAGTCAGCAGAACCAGTGTCAAGGACACCAGCCAGGGTCTGAATTAGATAATGTTTAATACAGAAATAAAATTGAAAGACTTTTTCCCCACACAGTTGAAAAATAAATAAAACTCTTACCTGTGTATTTTAGTAATGTTGATGTTGCCCCAGTTTATAAATGTGACCATCTCACCCTCTGAGAAAGTCTCTGCATCGGCTCCTTCTATGAAAACCTTCGGACTATACCACACAGGCTTCAAACCAACATCAGGGTTCTGAATGACCAAAAGAAAAGCAGGATTTGAGTTGAGCAACAAACTACTGAACTCTGAGTACAGCATACAAATCCTTCTCTTCCCCACTGTATCTTTACCAGAGTTCCTCCACATTACAGTTGAAAGCTTGTTTTGTTAAACTAGGAAGGGCAAGTTTTACCCGAGTTCCCAATTTTGTTCTTGAATCTAAACAGTTCACAGCTGTAACACAGGACCACTCACTATAATAGAGCTACACCAGGCAGTCTATCCCAAATGCTTCCAGCCTAAAGGAGCCACTGACTGCAGGGCTGAAAGCACAGCATTCACTCCCACCACCAGAATACGCCCTGCAATCCTGAGTCTCACTGCTGCTGCAGCAAAGGAGAAAATAATCATTCCCACAGAACGCTATCAGACAGCAGATGCAAACCTTTGGAATTTTGAGAAAGTACCATGTATATGCAGGCAGGAAAATGTCCTGCCTTACACTGTGGATCACATGAAGAAAGAGGTGAAGACTCAAAAGAACACCTCTCCTAGCTCCAATCTTCAGACATGAGTGCATGACCTGGAGTAAGCTACAGAAACCAGGCAGAGGGAAAGGATCATCTCAGGGGTAAGGGAACAAGGGAGGGTAGGAGCAGGGTACAAGCTACCTAAAAGTGAAAATGGGAAAAATGGGGGAGGGCTCTAATTGGGAGAAGGGGAGATAAATACAGAAAGAGGGAGTAAGAATGTCTGAAAGGTGCTCATACTATATAATTATCTGCCTAACAAAAAACCTAACAGTGGGAACTAGAAGCCTTTGAGTTGTTGGTCAGTGTTGTCCAAGAGACCACCAGCATTATAGGCTATTATTGGCTATTGCCCTTGACTGCCTAGCTCCCAGAGGTAAATTCCTATTGCTATAGATACCATACACTTCAGACATAGGGCCCAGTTGGAACTAACCTGAAAGGTCCCTTTCTGAGGGCAAGCTTTCAAGGCACCAGAATGTGCCATGAAAGCTTCCAACAGAGGGAAGCAACCAACAGGTCTACCTATGAACCACAGTAACAAAAGGTAAGGCACCATAGCCCCGAGGGTGCATGAGTGGCCCACGTATCTGGCAGTAACCAACAGCTCTCTACTTGGACTAAAGGTCCACTTAACAAATCATTTTGGTACTGGAAACCTAGCCAGCTACCTGGAGATGGTAAAGTCATGGATCTCACAGGAGACCCTACAACTGATACTTTACTAACCCAGCATAATCTCTAAGTACATTCTAAATGTTTATCCTTATACCCACAGACAAGCTAGTTCTTTCCATTCGAGGACACTTCTCTGTGCAACAGACAGAGCTCACTACAGAAAACTACATCCAGTCAAATGCAGAGCTCAGTCCAACTGGTACATCTACTGCACAACTCAGTCACCTGAGACTCAGAGACCACTGTAGAAGAGAGAGCTGTAAGATTGTAAGAGACGGGAAAAGGGAGTTTGCTGCGAGTGTTTCTCCTAGAAACATCAGAAAAGCTACGTCCATGAAGTCTCACCAGCACTGCTATCTAAACATGAGCTGAACAAGGACGTCACAACAGACCTGCTAACGTGGAAGAGGAAGAGCTCATGCGGCCTCAACGTGGACAAAGAGCTATGGGCAACTAAGGAATAATGAGAGTGGGAGAAGTAGCTTCCCCAGAAAAGAGCACACCAATTTTACACACACACACACACACACACACACACACACACACACACACACACACACACACCCCAATTAATGAAAACGAGGCCATGCATCTGAAAGAGCATGGGGTTTATGCGAGGGTTTGGAAGGAGGAAATGATGTCATCTCAAAAACTCAAATAATAACAAAATTGCAAACCTAAGTAGTCCCTAATTCCTTTTGGGGGAAAAAAGGAGCATGATGCATGTTTGTTTGGATTTAGTCTTGTCCTAATCTCATTTTAAGCCAAAGTTTGAAAAGTAACAATTTATAGTAATAAAGTTTACTTTAGTTCATGACAAGAAAGAAAAAAAAAATGCCTTCTTCATTAAGCTTCAGGACTTTAAAAAATTGTATGTATTTTACTTCTTTATTACATTTACTTGCTGACTGACAACGATGAATGTGTGTGCACATGTGATCTAATGACTGAAAGACAAAGGTGTAATGTTGAAGGAAGAGGTACGGCCAGGCGATGGTGGTACACACATTTAATTCCAGCACTTGGGAGGCTGAGGCAGGCGGATCTCTGCGAGTTCTAGACAGGCTCCAAAGCTACAGAGAAACCCTGTCTCGGAAGACAAACAAACAAACAAAGAGGTACCATAGCTTCTATCCACACAGGTAAGAATGTGAACTCTAACACCTCCTTTCAGAATGCCTCTAAGAAGGAAAAAGAAAGGCCTCCTCACACGTTACTAAGCTGTCTTTCCATAAGAGAAAGTAAATGCTGACTGAACTGTCCTATGCTGGGCATGGCTCGTGAAACAAATTACTTCAGCGGGAAATTCACACAAAGCTTTGTTCTAGCTGCTATCAAAACTTGATAAATAGCATGAGACAAAATATCACAGAACCAGAAGAGAACACAGTGCAGGGCGACCTTGGGGTGTCTGGCTACTTCCTTCATCTCCTCCTGCGCGTCTGGGACGTGCACTGGAACGACTTCCTTCTTCAGCAATGCAACATACCGCGGAGCCACCGGGTCAATAACCTGCAACAAACATCCCCATGTACATACTGAAATACATAGTAACACATCATAAATAAAAAGAGTAACAGCACAGGAATACTAACTGGTTTTATTTGTTACTGCATTTACTAATTTTTATCCGTTAATTCTTTCATATTTAGTTTATTTTATCTATTACTTCTATTTACTGTCACTCAAGTAAAGTTTAAAAAGAGAAATGAAAAAAACTAATTACAAACCAAGAGACACAGAAGATTTAAGATTTTCTTCCCCCAAATTACTACTGGCAGGTAAAAAGAAAACAAGTCGGAAATATTTTGAAAATAATCTTTAAGTCTAGCAGTTTTAGAAATGAGGAGAATCCTGTGATGATTTATAAATTCAGATCTAAAGGTAATCTGATATTCAGTCTTGCATTGCTGGAGAGACATCCACTCGAAGAGACAGAGGCATTAAGAGTTTCAGGTATCGCTTCTATAACCGGCTAAGCACCATCTAAAGCAGAATAGCATTAGGTCACTATAATAAGGCAACCCTGTAGTTTAAAGAACAGACAAGGTGATCCTATTGAGCTACATGCCACACACAAGGTGGGGCTCTATACTGCAAAGTAAGAAATCTAAAAGACATCTGGTCTCAAGTTTTGGAAAGGGACACACACAGAGAAACCACTACATGCCCAAATCTAACACATACTTGGCACAGACAGGCACTCAGTAAGTGTCTGCAGATGAACCGAACGAATGGTCTTCTAACTGTGCTACCACCCATTCTAGCCCCTCTTCTGGAGCCAGGGAACAGTACCCACGGATCCCTACAACGCAAGCGCTGAGATACTGAGCACAAAGGCACATGCAGAGCTGGGCTTGGTTTCTCACACTGAGGTCCTTGTAGTAGGGAGGCCGCCGAGTTAAGGGGAAGACCCTTCCTTTAATAAATACATGGGTAGACAGACAAATGGATTAACAAATGCAGTCAGACAGTATTTCAAACTCTGAGAAGCTTAATTCCATTCACTGCTGCTAACTTCCTCACCTTGCAAAACTGTCAAAAGTGAACATGGTGGCATATGCCTTTAATTCCAGCATTCAGCAGGCAGAAAAAGGAGGATGTCTATGAGTTCAAGACCATCCTGGTCAACACAAGTTCCAGGACACCCAAAGCTATGTTGACAATCTCAAAAATCCAAAAATGAGGGAGGTGGGAACGGACAGGTTCCATAGCTGGCTAGTCACCTAAGGAGTTGCCTGCAAAGAATTTTAGGCTGCCTAGAAAAGTATAACTCCGATGGTCTAGACAAAGTCTGGAGATTTGTTTTTAAAAATCATTCTACAAAATTTTTCAAGCAAGTATGGAGAACCATGAATTATTTAAAAATTGGGAATGATAGCCAGAAATGATAGGGCACAACCAGCCTGGGCAACCTAAAGAGGCTTCATCTTAAAAAACAGAGGGGGAGAGAGAGAGAGAGAGAGAGAGAGAGAGAGAGAGAGAGAGAGAGAGAGAGAGAGAGAGAGAGAGAGAGAAATGATATTTAAGTCCCTTTCAGCTCTAAAATTGCATATTTCTTAAGACTCTGGTCCAGTGGTTTTCAAATGACTCCAAAGAATCTAAGGATTTCCACAGGAGGCCTGAAAGAACCCCAGAAGAGCATCACAGGGCGAATCTGAAATGTCCCGGGTTTATGCTGAAGCACTGCTCAGCGGCACTGCTACGATGGCTGTAGAACATTTAAGTGAGGAGTCTGGCTGTAGCACACAGGTCACTAGAGAAGGTTATAGCCACAACCTCCCAAAAGAGTACCACCACCTGGGAACGGCCTGTGAAGGGCATCACACAACACAAGAACAGAGGAGGAAAGGAGTGGACGATGATGGTGGAAAGCCCTTTCCAGACTTTCTCTATTAGCTCTAGAGCCTGACAGCCAGGACCTTCACACTTAAGAGGTGACAAAAAAAAGAAGTCCTCTGGGAAAACTGCCAGTTAAAAGGGAGGTCTGAAGTTACTACAGGGGGGGAAGATGGGTCAATGCTTAAGAGCTACTCTTCCAGAAGACCTGGGTTCTATCTCTAGCACACTCAGGGCAGCTCACAACTGGCTGTAAATTCAGATCCAGAGAATCCGGTGCCTTTGTGGCAATAAGCACACATGTAGAGCAAGACATGTATGTGGACCAAACATCCTTACTCCATAAAATAAAATTAAAATCTTAAATTTAAAAATTAAGCCAGGCGGTGATGGTGTCCACCTTTAATCCCAACATGCGAGAGGCATAGGCAGGCGGATCTCTGTGAGTTCAAGACCAGTTCCAGAACAGGCTTCCAAAGAAATCCTGTCTCAAAACAAAACAAAAATTTTAAAACAAATTATTGAAAGATTTTCATTTTTAAAGTCACTACATTGAGTTCTTCTCACCAGCCCAGCCAGTACATCCTGCAGGAAAGTTAAGCTTCTGCTCTTCAACTTCTCATCATTTCTGTTACACCCTTATTAAAGCCAAAGATGACGAGACACTACCACTAATGCTAAAACCATGAACCGTGAATACAAAGCTATTTTTAAAGGTCTCTGAAATATGACAATACAAATGAGAAATTCAACAGGTAGAGTCATAAATCAAGAGGGGAAATAAAACTGGAGGCCCAATGTCTGCACATGTCCAGAGAGAAGAGGCTGGCTGAGGCTTGGTGGCCGAGCACCAGAACTGTGCGCAGACATGGGAAGACAGGGGACGAGCACAGGAAAGAGGGAAGAAAAAAGGAAAAGAATTTACACATGTTGCAATTCAACATCTGAGAGGCAGGAAATCACTCTAAGTTTGAGGCCAGGCAGACTACACATTAGGACTATCTCAAAAGACAAAGGGAAGTGTGTTAAAAAACAAACAAACAAAAAAAAACCCCTCAGAACCAAAGGAATGAGTCAGTTTCTAGGCTAGAACTCACATGTTGTTTCAATGGATATGATGAAAACAGACCCATACACTAAAATTTCCAGGTAAAAGAACAGGTCCTAGCCAGGCATGGTAGCCACAGACTGAGGCAGGAAGATCCTGGGCTACAGATTAAGACCCTGTCTCAGAAATAAAGCCATCACATATACCAGGTCACAAGCCTGGCACAGAGGTAAGCACCCACAGACCCTGTCGTTACTTAGGAGGCTGAAGTAGGATGACTACTTTGCATCTGCAAGATCGAGATTGGTCCAAGCAGCACAGTGAGCTTTCCTCTCTAAAAGATCCCTTTTAAAATGTCTCAGTAGGTCTCTTTATTCCATCCAGAGTGCAGAACAAAAGGACGGTTAGAGGAAGTGACAGCTAGCAGGGTAACGCATGCATGCCTGCAGTCCCAGCTCCTAGGGAGACTGAGCTAGGAGGACCACTTAAAGAGACCAGCTGGGCAACACAGAGACCCAATACAAACAAAACTGTCCAGGAAACAGGTGATCCATCACAGCAAGAACAAAAAGAAAATCCCAGGGTGATGTGAGAGACTGGGAGTGCATCTCTGCCCCCAAAGTAAGAGAGCTCCAGCACACGCCGCCGCCAGAGCAGCACAAAAGATTCTGGCAAAGACATCTAAGAGTAAGTTAAAGAACATACGAAGTGCCTGAACAGCTCGAAGGACCATGACAACCTCACGGATTCCAAGAACCAGGAGTCAGGAAATGAGGGAGGGGGAGCAGGTAAAATAAAACAAGTGATAGAAGAAAATCAAATTGTTATGAGCAAAGACCAAAATGTCATTTCCCATCACAGAAAGACAACTGAAGAAAACCCAACTAGCATCCCCCGTATGGACAACCAACACCCCAAGAGTCAACTGAAAACTCAACAGATTCTCCATAGGGAGGGAAGTGGAAGGGAAGAGCCCACCGAATCTTGTGACCCAGAGAAATACATTTCATATATTTGAAATAAATACATACATAAAGCTTGATTAAAACTTAGACTTAAAAAGGCTGAGTTTAAAAAGGCACACAAATATTAACTTGCTTGTAAATTCTACTTGTGTTTGTTATTAGTAACTGCAGCAACAGAAAGAACCAATTAATGATTCCTTAATATATAAAAAATTCACTAAAAGTAAAAAAACTAAATAAATTCAAGACACATGCGAGACAAGCAACTACTTGATGCAAGACATCAGCACAGCCAGGCAGCAACGTCCAAGAAGGATTTACAGAACACAATCACAGAAACCGCAGTGCAGAATGTGCATTCAAATGATTCGCCTTATTATAGTGCCCAAGCATCTGCTTCCAATTAGGGATTGACAATGTCAATATGCATGGTTCCTGGTTTGATTTCCAATTAAGAAAGCTTTGGGTTGTTTTTTTTTTTCTCCCAAGCTGAAAGCACAGCAATTGTAGTTAGCGAACCTTCATTACAACTCAATACAATAGGCAATTTTAACTCTTATGTCCTCTCAGCACACAAAGGAACAGCAGAATGGATTTAGCCAAGTCTCCCTTTGCCACAAAGAACAGAGGACACATTTGGCAAACTAGGGATGATGCACTGTCAACAGGTCTGTTGAGCAAGTCGCTACAGAAATGTGATTGTGCTTCAAAGCTGTATAGTTCCTCGGGCTATAACATGTACTATGTTCACTACAGCTATGTTTAAGGCAATACAAGGATGAAGTGATACCTTCTTACAGAGAGCTCGCAGCTTGAAAGCAGAAAAATGAAATGCAGAGTGTTCGTAAAAGGTTTAAGGAAAAACTATTACCATTTCCCATAAATCCGAGTTTGTTGCTTCAATAATTGTTCCTTGCTGGGGTGATTAGTAGGCTTAGTGCCTTTATCCACTTAGAGAAGGAAAACATTCCATTTTCCTGAAAGACTGCACAATGATACACTGTTCAGAGGGCCTGATCTCTGCTATAAGCACACCAGTGAGTTCTGAGTGTCTATTACTCAAGAGCGAGGCAGAGGAAGGGCAGTAGGTACCTTTTTGTTAAATGCCCAGATTTTGTCCCATTCCATGTTCACAACAGACCTCGAGGAGCCCTAGAAAAGCAATAAAAACAGTTTGAGGATAAGAAATACCTAGTAGAGGGCGGACACAATGACTCATTGGGTAAAGGTGTGTGTCACCATTCTAACAACCTAAGTTTAGTCCCTGGGACTAACATAGTGGAAGGAGAGAATGATGTCCTAAAAGGTGTCCTCTGACCTCCATGTTTATGCACACATACTAAATATAAACTAAAAATTATCAAATAATCAGAAGATTTGCTTCAAGTCAAGCATGCTTAGAATAACAAACAAACAAAAGTTGCAAATTTACTCTACTGAAATTGAAACCTTAGTGTGTAGCCTTAACAGTAGGTTATTGTTGGAAGTCATCCTGTAGGCTGGCCAGAGTTGACACTTGACTCCCACTGCATGGAAATAACTTTTGTCCCAATTTTTTACTATAAAACATTAACTCATTCCCCTTAGGCAAAGTCTACTCTTAGGTAGGCATTGTGGAATGTGCCTGTAAGCCTAGCACTGGGAGAGAAAAAGACCTCTATAGACTTAAGGCCAACCCGATCTACAGAGCAATTCCCAAGCCACCAGGGATACACAGTAAGACTGGAGGGTGGGGAAGGGAACCCATCCTGGATGGCGTAGGATTACTTCTGTAAACCCAACACTTAAGAAACTAAGGCAGGAAGGTCACCAGAAGTTCAAGGTCATCACGAGCTACAGAATAAATCTCACAGTGAACGCGGTGACACAAACATGAATAGGAAGAACAGAGGTAACAACGAAAAGGGATATTAATAAGAATTGCTTGGAAAGCCAGAGAAGCTGGGAAAGAAACAATAACTTGCCTGAGCAGCGATGAATTGCTTCAGCCCCTCGACTGTCATCCCTCTTCTCAGAACCCCGCGCACTGTAGGAAACCGAGGGTCATCCCTGGAAACAGCACACTGTTAAGCAGATGTCTACATTTCTTGACTACAGAGAGAAGATTCCTAAGGAATACTAAATTATATTCAGAAGAACACCCAGTTGAGAGAAAAATCTCACAGTCACACTTCTGAGTTGAAGATGTAGAGGGTGATGACCATCTCTATGAAAGACCAGAGTTACAACCACTCTGATTAATGCTAAGATCCACACCCAGAGGACGTGCCAAGCGCACTTCTCATTTTCCTATGCCATGGTCACTGCAGACGACACATGCTACGGCATCTAAATCAAGGGAGAGGGAGAACCTAAGGCAGTGGCTGAATCAGAGATGAATTAGGACTCTTACAGGCTCACAGGTCTATCCACTACTACTTCCCAGTCAAACCTGACACCTACAAGTAGTTAAAAAAACTTCTGCTACAGCAAAGCCTGACTGCTCTGTCAACTCCAAGCAATATTAGACATACCATCCGTCCACTAGTCCTTCATTGACAAACCACGTGAGTTTTCTTTTAGACAGCACTGTGTTGTTGAGGTTTAAGCGACTGTATTCCCAGATGTATGGCTTCCTTATGCCTAAAGCTTCAATAATCCAATAGAATTGCTCATCTCTGTCATGGTATTCTGTTGTCCTCAAGGCATGAGTAACACCTTCAATGCTGTCCACTATAGGGCAGGCAAAGTCATATGTTGGATAAACACTAAGAGAAAAAAAGAGAATGTTTTTCTGAATAAACAGACTATTTTATCTTCCTCATCTTAAACATTAGCAGCGTGCTCATTTAAAATACAATTCCTTACATACTAAAGAGCCGTTTTTGTTTTGCTGGACATGGTGGTTCACACTTGTATTACCAACCTTTGGGAGGATGGCAGCAGAAAGATCATTACAGACTCCAGGCCAACCTGAGCTGTATAAAACACACTATTTAAACACACACACACACCAACCAAGAAAAAAACAAAAAGATAACAATGTTTTGATGTATCTGAGAATTATGAGGTAGAAAATAAACATTTTTAACTGTTATTTTTATTTTGTCTTTTCAGGATTTTGCCCGCATATGTATGTGCAATACCGGCTAAGGCCAGAAGGGAGCAGTGGATAACCTGGAACTGGAGTGAGCTGTCATAGGCTGCTGGGAATCCAAGTCCTTTAGAAGAACTTCCAAGCTCTTGACCAGTGAACCACCTCTCCAGCCCCACTGGTTTTACTTTTTGAGACAATTCTCACTATATATATATGCCTGGCTGGCCTAGGACTCACTATATAGTCCTGGCTAGCCTTGAGTTAATGGCAATCCTCTACCTCCCAAGCACTGGAATAAGTCAGCAAATTTGCAATTTAATACATAGTTCAGTATTAGTTTCACAAATTCTACAGTACTTCTATAATAGCAAATATATACTGTTCAGGCTCAGTCTGGACTACAAAATGTGACAGATACTGCTTCAAAGGAAGAAGGAATGAGCTTTGGTAGGAAGGAAGGAATGAGGGCAAACAGGCAGACAACAAAAAATTCCATTTAAGATGGAACTTATTTTTCACCCTGTGCTGGGGACTGGACCCAGGATCTTCTGAATGTGAGGTAAGCAATGTAAGCACTGAGCTTCTACCCGGCTAGATTCCAGAAGGACAGCATTCCCTACACCAGCTGGAAGAGAGCACTTGTCTAGCACATGTAAGGACCTAGGTTTATGGCAGCACCATCAAGGGGGGGGGGGGGCACTTTAAAAGGGGATTTCCGCTTAAAATGAAGTATGCAATGCATATACAGTGTCAACTTAAATTATTAAAAGATATTATTACATTATGCCTTCAAATTTTTAAGATTCAACTCAAGGGGCTGGAGAGATGGCTCAGTGGCTGTTCTCCCAGAGTACCTGGGTTCAATTTCCAGCACCCACAGGGCAGCTCACAACTGTCTGTAACTTCAAAATACCAATGCATACAAAACAAAACAAAGATTCAACTCAAGATGTAATTATACCAAGCAAGGTAATGCAAATTTGTAATCACAATACCTGAGAAGGCAGGAAGATCACGAGTTCAAGGTCAGGCTAAACTACACAATGAATCCTCAAGCACTACCCACCCCACCCCACCCACCCCATCCCACCCCAAAAACAACAACCCAAACTAAAAATTAACCAGCTGTCAGTCACATCTGTCAATCTGCACAAGGTACAGTGGTTTCATATGCAGTGGCTTTCTTCAGAGTCCAAGAAAACAAAAGCAAAAGGGCTCGTGATTATAATCCCAACACTCTGGGCTGAGGCAGGAGGATCACTGTGAGTTCAAGGCCATCTCATGTCAAAAAAATAAGACACTTTCTCACCGAGTGGTGGTGGCACATACCTTTAATCCGGGGCCTCTGTTGGCAATAGGCACACATGTAGAGTACAGACATGTATGTGGACCAAACATCCTTACTCCATAAAATAAAATAAAAATTAAAATCTTAAATTTAAAAACTAAGCCAGGTGGTGATGGTACACACCTTTAACGCAGCATGCGAGAGGCATAGGCAGGTGGACCCCTGTGAGTTCAAGGCCAGCCTGGTCTACAAGAGCTAGTTCCAGGACAGGCTCCAAAGCTACAGAGAAACCTTGTCTTGAAAAAGAGACATTTTCTCAAAAACAAAAACAAAAAACAAATTAAATAAACCCCCAACCAAGAAATAAGCAAATGGGGCTGGAGAGATGGCTCAGAGGTTAAGGGCACTGATTGCTCTTCCTGAGGTCCTGAGTTCAATTCCCAGCAACCACATGGTGGCTCACAACCATCTGTAATGAGATCTGGTGCCCTCTTCTGGCAAGTAGGCATACATGCAGACAGAACACTGTATATATAATAAATAAAAATCTTTAAAAAAAAAAAAAAAAGAAAAGAAATAAGCAAATGAACTGAACAGTTTTATACAACAAGCCAATAAGTATTTTTGAAAGTGTTCAATATCCCTACCACAGAGGAAATAAAATTAAGACTACTTTTGGTACCACGTTGTCCAAGTCAGAATGACTACTAACATGAAATCTGACCACAAATGTTGGAGAGAGAAAGGAACCATACTCACTGCTGGTGGAGTACAAGTTTATACAGCCACTGTGGAAATTAGCTTAGAGATTTCTCAAAAAGTTAAAAATGGGGGGAGGAAGGGAGAGTAACGGAGAAAAATATATGGCTAAAAAAAAGTTAAAAATAGTAGTACCATATGACCCAGTTATTTCACTCCCAGGCACATACTTCCTTACATGTGTATGTATACCCCCATGCTACTTAGTCACTATAGCAAATAATTGGAATTAACATAGTTGTCCATCAACTCCATCAGCAGATGATTGGATAATACAAATTTAGTGTATATATAAAAAATAAAATATTAGTGCTAAAGAAAAAATATAATAAAAAATTGCAGGAAAATAAATTGACTTAGAATGTATAATGTGGAACAATGGTCTTTTATCCTGTCACTTGTATTATTTTAAATAAAATGCTGACTGGCCAGTAGCCAGGTAGGAGTATAGGTGGGGCGACCAGGCAGGAAGTAGAGATAGGGCAATGAGAATTCTGGGAAGGGGGAAGCGCAGTGTACAATTGTGGTCCAGACACAGAGCAAGCAAGATGTGACTGCCTTGCCAAAAAAGGTACCGAGCCACACGGCTAACACAGACAAGAATAATAGGCTAATATAAGTTATAAGAGTTAATAAGAAGCCTGAGCTACTAGGCCGATCAGTTTATAACTAATGTAGACCTCTGTGTGATTTCTTTTTTTTTAATTAATTTATTTATTTATTATGTATGCAATATTCTGTCAGTGTTTATGCCTGCAGGCCAGAAGAGGGCACCAGACCCCATTACAGATGGTTGTGAGCCACCATGTGGTTGCTGGGAATTGAACTCAGGACCTTTGGTAGAGCAGGCAATGCTCTTAACCTCTGAGCCATCTCTCCAGCACCCCTCTGTGTGATTTCTTTGGGACTGAAAGACTGTGGGAACCGGGCAGGAGAAAAACCTCAGACAACAAAGGGTGGGGTGGGTCACACAATGTCAGAAAGAAAAACTACATATTATCTCTCACATGAAGAACCTAACCAATAATTAATATATATATATATATATAATTTACATATATACATGTATATGTAAACAAATATACACATGGGTACATGTGGAAAATAGAACAAGAATGAGTATCTAATAGGGGTCGAGGAAGGACTGAATGCAGGTAATGGACACAAATTATAAAAAAGGATATAAAGGTAATTGTTTTCCTAGTTCTAACCCTATCATGGATCTTTCATTTTTGGTGGTGCATAGATACATACATAAAGACATATTTAGTAGTGAAAGTGTAAAACACAATGTGAAGCTTCACGACTTCAGGATGGCTATTCTACCACAGAGGAGCATTAACTTGTACAGAATTTGGGTCTGGTACAGTTTTTATAATAAAGTTAATTAAAAGGAAAGAACATATATTCTGCAACTTATTTTACAGAATAAAGACACACTTTAAAGGGTGTCCTATTTAAAGAAAAAGACTTAAAATTACAGATGTTAGCTAGTGGCAGGCCACTCGCTTAACAAGCATGAGCCCGGAACCAGAAACTTTAAAAAAAAAAAATACGATAATTTGTGAACAACCTCAAGAAAAAAAAACAATTAAAACTTTAAAACACATGCTTTTTTCTTGGTTTGTTCATATTTCTGTAAATTTTTGTTCTACTATTACTGTGTCAATTTATGCTCAGAAAAAAATTACAAGAGATAAACATCATTATCTAAAGATATACTTACACACTTAAGTCAGACAGGAAAAACTGCAAAGTGTCAAGAATTTTTAGACAGGGGGAGCTGGAGAGATGGCTCAGAGGTTAAGAGCACTAGCTGCTCCTCCAGAGGTCCTGAGTTCAATTCCCAGCAACCACATGGTGGCTCCCAACCATCTATAATGAGATCTGGTGCCTCTTCTAGTGTATATATGTTAACAGAACATTGTATGCATAATAAATAAATCCTTAAAAAAGGGGGGGGGGGGCTGGAGAAATGGCTCAGAGGTTAAGAGCATTGCCTGCTCTTTCAAAGGTCCTGAGTTCAATTCCCAGCAACCACATGGTGGCTTACAACCATCTGTAATGGGGTCTGGTGCCCTCTTCCGGCCTGCAGGCATACACACAGACAGAATATTGTATACATAACAAATAAATAAATATTTAAAAAAAAAAGAATTTTTAGACAGAAATGCCCATGTCATGTGTCTGTGTCCCGTCCTGTCTGTGTCCCCCCACTCCTCGCCAAGAGACAGGGTTTCTCAGTAGCTAAGGAGCCAGTCCTGAAACTAGCTTTGTAGACGAGGCTGGCCTTGAACTCACAAAGATCTGTCTGCCTCTGCCTCCCAAGTGCTGGGTTTAAAGGCATATGCCACCATCGCCTGGTGACAGAAATGTTAAGATAGCTGAGGAAGTCATCCCTGACAAGCTGCATTGCACACCTTCAGAAAAGGCCACTCAGACAACCCACATATGAAGAACAAAAGCACTGGCTCCCTGACTGATCTGCATCCCCTCCTTCCATGTTCACGCAGGAGCAAAGGGTTGCACTTACTTGTATTTATTCCCAGTTCTTGGGTGGGGCTGGATTTTGCAGCGGTAAAGGGTTGGGTCCCTCATACACCCATTGTTACTACTCATGTCAATTTTTGCTCGTAGGCAACAGGACTGACCAAATTGGCTTCCTTTTTTCATTTCTTCCCACATCTGTAGATTCTTCTCAACAGCTGTAATATAACAGGTATATTCTTATTTATCTGACTGATCTAAGTGTTCGTTTTGTGTTGCAGACACATTCCATTGGTTTAAAAACACTGTAGCATTGATAGCTGAGTGCGGTAGAATATGGTGGTGGTAGTCCCCAGCACTCAGGAGGCTGAGGTAGGATGAGACTAAGTAGGGTACTCAGCAAAACTCTATCTCAGAAACAAACAAACCTCAATACCTGTAGGAAACAGACTCTATGAATGCTGCAGAAAAGGTAAGGACAACACATTTTACTGACACAGCATAGGAAGAAGTCCTTTTCCTCTTCTGCTGCGCCCCATTTCCCAGCAGGGCACAACGAACAGTCAGCCCTCCTCCCACCCCAGCTTTGACACTGTCTTTGAAGTAGAACCACTTCTTCCTTTGCTGCATCGCTGCCAGGGGTCCTCCAAAGTCCCTTAGGCACCCAGTATGGCATGGGAAACGCTTGGCTCCAAGAAAATGAAAGATCACAGAAACAGATAATGGTACAAGTCATAAAGGGATTTAGCTTCAAAAAGGACTCTCTATATACTAGGTGGCTCCAGCTCTACCTGTCTCAAAATAACAAAAGCTTATTCCATCAGGATAAGAGAAAACTACTAAACAGTACCTTCCCATGGAAACTTTTGAAGCTATAACATATGTTTCAGTTACACTCCGAATAAATACAAATAATTCTCAAAATTTAGTTAACTCCCTTTGAAACTGCAGTTTAAAAAAAAAAAAAGGTTTACTGTAACAATTTAATTTTACTATGCTTCCCAAATGAGCACTTTAGACTTAAATACAGTGTGGAAGTTCTGACAACAAACTTCACTGAATAAAATCACCTTGATTTGTGCCAGGTGGTGGTAGTATGCACCACTTTAATCCCAATACTCAGGAGGCAGAGGCAGAGGTGCGGCAGGCAGAGGAGAGGCAGAGAGGCAGAGAAAAAGGGGAGAGGTGGAGAGGCAGAAAGGTAGAGGAGAGACAGAGAGGCAGAGGCAAGCAGATCTCTGAGTTTGAGGCCATCCTCGTCTAGAGGGAGTTTCAGGATAGCCAGAATTGTTACAGAGAAACACTGTCTTGAAAAAACAAACAAACAAAAAAGAAAACAAAAGCCGGGCGGTGGTGGCGCACGCCTTTAATCCCAGCACTCGGGAGGCAGAGGCAGGCGGATCTCTGTGAGTTCGAGACCAGCCTGGTCTACCGAGCTAGCTCCAGAACAGGCTCCAAAGCCACAGAGAAACCCTGTCTCAAAAAACCAAAAAAAAAAAAAAAAAAGAAAAAGAAAACAAAACAAAAGCTGGACTTGTAAGCTCAGGGACAAGTCACGAATAAGAAGTCAAGTAGTCTCTTAGGCAGGATACAGTGATTTATATACTCCATATAACCTGTCAGCCCAGCACAGGGAAGCCAAGGCATGGCACCAAATTAAACAACAGACTGGGATATATGGCAGCCTTTCTATTTGTTTGTGACTTTGGACTGTGGAACGCCTCCCATGGGCTCTTTGTGGGAACACCTGAGGCCTAGCTGTTGGCAGTTTTGGAAGGTTATGGAACTTCTGGTGCAAGATTAGGGTTATACCTTTGAGTGTAATAGTTCAGCATCAATTCTGATCCCACTCAATGCTTCCAATGCCATCAGCACATAAAGTAGTTACACGGTAAGATCCCAGTAACAATGACAGAGCACTGCTCTCTGATGGTACCCTCTCGAGCTTCTTGGCCCTAAGCTGCTTCTGTCAGCTGTGATCACAGCAGTGTAAATAAGTAAGGAAGCACAGACTGTAGTCAGGTGATTGTGCACCACTGTAAGTGCTAATGAACTCATGTTATTTTAACCACACACATACATCTACATGCTGTGGTGCTTGCCTCACTACCAAACATTTTAGGACTTTAGGCATTTAAATTAAAGTAACTATAAATGTTACAGAAAAATCCTCCAAATGAAATAAATGAAAAAGACTGCATACACAAGTGAGGTGTTAGGCTGGGTGGTGGTGTGCACCTTAATCCCAGCACTTGGGAGGCTGAGGCAAGTGTATCTCTGTGAGTTCAAGGCTAGCCCTGTCATCAGAGCGAGTCCCAAAAAAGACTCCAAAGCTACACAGAGAAACCCTGCCTCGAAACAAACAAAACAAACAAAAAAAGTAAGATGTTAAGAGTGAGGATACTACACATAATTCTATTGCAGATAAGGTTGTAAGAAGTTAGGCCAGGAACTAGGATCAGCAACCTCGCAGGTGCAGGCCCCAGATTAGATCCTCAAAGCAAAGAAAGGAGGACAGGAATGCAAGCAGGGCAGGAGGTCAAGACAGGAGAATCTCAAGTTTAAACCCAACCTAGGCTACACACAGCAAGGCTGCATCAGACAAACATAAAAAGGCGTAAGAATTAGAAAAAGAAATAGCCTTAAATGTGTCTTAAGGAACATCTTTCATTTTAAAAGAGAAATAAAACTCATCAATTAAAACCTGATACAAACTGTGCCTTACAGTTTTGCCTGTGTTTGGATTCTGCCCTCTGCTCACGTTCCATTTTCATCTGTTCTGCAGGAGTGTCATCCACATAAGCCTTCCCTTCTTGAATTAATTTCTCTGCATATTTCATTATAGTTTCAAAATGATCTGAAGTGTAAGTGAACTGATCTGGTTTAATATGCAGCATCGCAACATCTTCCAAGATCACCTGCAGCAAGAAACAAAGGAACCATCAGGGTGCTGTCACCTTCTTACACATTTTCACCCCATGATATTTGTTCTGGGAAATATAATAAAGGACCATCAGTCTGAAACAGCCTGAAACGACTGTGGATGATGCACAATGGAGGTCATCCTATTCAGTGCACTGGCCTCCAGATCTCCAGCTGCGAAAGCGGATCTCAAGGTGGAGCTGTTTGCTGAGAGCTGGAAGTGCTGTGGCAACTGCACCACTGGCCCTCAGTGAATATATTACAAGTCCTTCGGAATAAAGACGCTATGAGACTAGAAAACCACACCTTACAATACCTGTGCAGTTTTAATCTCAAGACTATGACAAAAAAAGGAAATGTGCTTCCAGTTAAATTGGTAATCAAAGGAAAATACAGTATTCCAGTAAACTCTACAATAACTGGAGAAAGGAAAAAATTAACTCAGGTCTTTTGGAATGGGAGCTATTATTTTTTGGCTTAGGTCTCAGGCATGAAATATAGAGATGAGAGGGAAAGGCAGCTATGAAACCAAGTTTATTTTCATACCATGAAGGTATCAGATCACGTTCCAATTTTAATCAACTTTTCTAAGAAAAAGGTCATCACTACACTTTTAATTACCTTCTCAAAATCTTCCTTTTCCTTTTCAGGATTTGTGTCATCAAATCTCATGATCAGTTTCCCTTTAAAGTTAACCTGGTAGTGCTGGTTCAGAAGAGCAGCTTTTGCATGCCCAATGTGTAAGTAACTAAAACAAAAACATTTCACAGAGAAACTCATTAACACGCTTCAACTAGATTCTTACCCTTAACCTCTTTGAGGAAATAAAAACCAAACAAAACGTCCAATACTCCCCAGTCATTTTACTTTCCACCAGCAGGAGGGGCTGTAACAGAAAACGTGACTGACAGACAATAGACTAGAACATGGATGTGTAACCATAAGATACAACTCCCATGTAAACTCTCAGAGGGCAAGGTATTACAACTGTTACAACCCTAAGAACAACCGTTCTTTCCTCCAAGCGAATGGTCATTTACAGAAAACATTCTGAAACCATTATTGATACAGCCCAGTAGTCGACCTCTCAGATTTGCTGTTGCTGGAAACAAAGCCCTCACACTAAGGAGAAGCACTTGCGACAGTCACAGTCACTGTGGTGGCTAAGTTGGAGAACATGAAAATTACTGTGACAGAGAAAAGGCTATGAGTTTTGACTACTTTCCTTGGTTTCAGCTTTCTCAGATGCCAATGAAAATATTTTAACTAAATGATCTCAAAGGTCCAATCTAGCACCAAACTCTACAAACCAGAATCTAGGAAAACTATTTGTTCCCATGGGCAGCTGACAATGAAAAAAAAAGTCCATTGCTGACAGTACCGCACAGCAATGACATCCCTACCAATGCCACGGTGAGGCACTGGCAGGCAAAGATAGGAGGATCACAGGTTCCAGGACAGCCTGGGCTGCCTAACCCTGACCTAAGAATACACATCTAGATCTTACTGTGAGAGATCCTGTCAACTAGGCAGAAAACAAGGCGTGAAGCAAGTTCAACCAGCTCTCACAGATGCTAATTAGTTTCCGTGGAAGCTACAGTAAATATAATGATAGTCACCTAGTTTGAAAGCACATTTTTGAGCTCAACTAATATACCAATATGGGAGGAGAAAATGCAAACCCTTATTTATGACACTGCACCATTTTTAAACTAAAAACAAACAAACCAAACCTTTCTGTGGTGCTAGAGATTGAGCCCATGGCTTTGCCCATGTCAGAGACACCCTCACTGTACCCCTAGACCTAAATTAAGCAGTTTTCCTTAGACATTTACTCACGCAGTACTCCAGATTGGTGATTCAACTTTTTAAATAAACCAAAGAATTGTGTGGGTGTCTTGGATGATATCAGAGAAAATAAAAAAAAAAAATTATGTATCAGCAAAAAAAAAATAGGGAATTCCCAAAATGTATAGAGTTAAGTTAGTAACATTAAAAAGCCGGGCAATGGTGGCGCACGCCTTTAATCCCAGCACTTGGGAGGCAGAGGCAGGCGGATCTCTGTGAGTTCGAGACCAGCCTGGTCTACAGAGCTAGTTCCAGGACAGGCTCCAAAGCCACAGAGAAACCCTGTCTCGAAAAAAAAAAAAAAGTTAGTAACATTAAGTAAAACTTTGTCCTATTTTTCCAACTTTTTATAAATCTAAAACTACTATAAAAATAATTTGTAGCTGGGTGGTGGTGACGCCCATCTTTTTATCTTAGCACCTAGGAGGCAGAGGCAGATGGATCTCTGTGAGTTCAAGACTAGCATGGTCTAATAAGTGAGTTCCAGGACAGCCAGGGCTACACAGAGAAATTCTGCTAGGGGGAGAAAAAGAAGGAAAGGGAGGGGATGGATGGAGGGAGGGAATGGAGGGAGGGGATGGATGGATGGAGGGAGGGAGGGCATGAGTCCTGCGAAAAAAACTGAAACACCATGAAGACGGCCCAAGTGTACCACATTCAGTAATGCTACTATAACCACTGTCAAGAAGAGGAACGTAGGACCTGAGAGTGGGCTCAGGGGGTAAAGGCACCTGCTACCAAGCCTAACAAGCGCAGTCCAATTTCTAGTCCTCCAATGATAGGAGTAAATCAACTCCTAAGCTGTCCACTGACCTCCACATGGGGCATATGTATGTCTATATATACATACACACATGACAAATAACCTAATAAATATAAGGCTTCTATTTTTTATTAACAATCAGTGATTACCTATTATTAGTTACTGCGCTAGCTTTATTTACAACACTTGAAGGTAGATCTTCTGCATATGGGGTTGACAGGAAAAAATTCTTAGAGTTTAAAGACATGTGTGACTCTGAAACCGTATATGCAGTCCCAAGAATACAAATCTCAGGAAAACAACCAGGACTCTTAAACTAGTCCTAAGATTAACCTTCCCAAGAGAAAACTGACATCAAATCAGCTCTAGAAATAGATTTACAATACATACTTGGCAGTGAGCTGCATTACATTCTGCCATACAACACACACACGGGGGCGGGGAGGATAATTTTTAGTTATGAGGGCTCTAGAAACAGATGGCAGCGACTTCAGTCTGGCACATTATCAGTACATGTTGTGAGTCAGCTTCTGAAACCATGTGTAAAATAGTAACAGTGCCTTTGCTCAGAGTGGTAGTGTTACAATAGGTGTCATGTAAGTGTGACAACACACACCTGAAAGTGCAAACACTTGGAAGGCAGAAGCAGGAAGGCTGAGAGTTCAGGACTAGCCTTGTCTACACAGTAAGCACCAACTCAGCCAGGGCACACATAGCACAACCCTCTCTCACAACACTGGAAAAGGGCTAGGAGCACAGCTCAGCTGGGAGTGCTTGCCTAGCATGCATGAAGCCCTACTCAAAATGAGTACAGCGAGCGACACAAGCCCACAAACCTCTAGAAGAAAAGGCAGGAGCGTCAGGAATTTCAGGTCACCCTAGCAACAGTTTAGTTCAAAAGCAGTCTGAGGGTAGCTTGAGATACATGAGACTTTGTCTCAAAGCAAAATAAAACTTCAGACAAACAAAAGGCAAAGAGGCAAAGTCAAGTCTTCTGGTTTTCATGCACACAGAAATGAAATTAAAGTTTTTTTTTTTTTTAACAGCATGTGGGGGTGTAATCAAAAGCAACAAATCTAATCAAGACAAGATGCTGGGTTATACTCCCAACTCCTCTATTGTAACAGAGCAAGGCCTCTGAAACTACAAACACTGGAATATAAGAAACTCACAATTTCAATAAATGACAGTGGTGGGGGGAAAAGGATAAATGGCACAATTATAAATATTATTTTAAAAATACCATTCAACAAGTCATCAAAGTCAGTACTCAAAAGGACAACTGTGATCTCACAGTACACAATAACAAAACTCAGGGCTCTAAAATGTACGTGGAAACTGAACCATGTAAGGTGCCATTTGTGACAAATTTTACTTTGTCAATTAATCACTCACTGATCAAGTCTGTAGATTTTTTTTTAGTTGCTATTTCTCTTTCATTTCTTTTTTTAAATAGTTTTAAGAGCTGGACATGGCTCAGTGGTTAAGAACACTTGCTGCTCTTGCAGAGGACCCAAGTTCAATTCCTGGCACTCACAATGCCTCGAGCTCCTGCATGCACAGGGTGAACAAATACAGACAAGCACATACTGACAAATACATGTAGTGTTTAAAACATTTAAAATATGAAATAAAATTTATTTTTATGTATATGGGTGTTTTGCAGCAAAGTATGTCTATGTGCCTGGTGCCTGCAGAGTCAGATGAGGATATTAGGACATTGGCTCTCCTGAAACTGGAGTTCCAGTCAGTTTTGAGCAGCCAGGCAGGTGCTGGGAAGTGAATCTGGGTCTTCTGGCAAAGCAGCCAGGGCTATTAACCTGTGAGCCACCTGTGTAGGCCCTTTCATTTTCTTCTATCTAGAACTCAGTTCAAAATCTGAAATGACAAACTCAGAATAGTTAAAAACATAAAGTGGAATTCTGCCTGGGCTTCAAGGCATAGGCCTGTAACCCCAGCACTCAGAAGATCAGGAGCGCTACAAAATGAGTTCAAGGAACTGTGGCTACATCAGAACTGCTCTCACCACCACCCCACTGTCCCAAAATGCAGAATCTCAAACTGCAATTAGTGACAAGACGATGATTAAAGAACTATTAAACAGGGCTGGAGAGATGGCTCAGAGGTTAAAAGCACTGGCTGCTCTTCCAGGACCTGAATTCAATTCCCAATAACCACATGGTGGCTCACAACCATCTATGATGAGATCTGGTGCCCTCTTCTGGCATTCAGGCATACATGCAGGCAGAACGCTATATTCATAATAAATCTTTAAAAAAAAAAAAAGAACTATTAAACAGAAAATGGAAAGAAAAGTTGTGATCTGCCAGTAAGGTAAGATTTGACTACAAAATACAAGATCTGAAATTAAATTCAGGAAGTACAAATATCTCATTCACAAAATGACAGTGCAATGCTCTCCTAAGACTAAACTCCTGAGGGAGGCTGCTCCAGGGAGAGTCACTTCTGTATTAGGACCTTTGGAAGGATTCTATCACAGGCCCAACTAGAGAACAGAATGACAGACATGTTAAGGCAAAAGAATCCACTCAGTCTGAGGAGATGCAGGGCGGGATCTGTGGGCTCTTACGAGTTAGTCAAATACTGTTTTCTGTGCATGTCAAGAGTTAATGGGTTTGGGAAACCTGAAAATTTATGGAAGTTTCTAAAAAGGTTTTCCAAAACTGCCCTACTTTTATTTTAGAAAAATAAATATTACTTAACATCTGCTATAAATAGAAAGGACTGAGTAAGTATAAATACAAATCCTTACTGAAAAAAGGCTGCAAAAATCTCAAAATACAAGCAAAACCTAAGCTTTTCTACATATGAATACTTTCTTATTTATATTTAAAATTTTCTATTTATGGGTATTTTCTTATTTGTTTTTAAAATTCTAAAATAAAACTTAGATGTTGTCTCTCCTACTGCCTTAATGAACTAAAACTACAAATTAACAAAGCTGTAAGTAATTAAACTACAAATTAACATAGGCTGTAAATAATTAAATGAGGCTTTTAGGTTTACTCCCCCCTTAACCTCTGGATGAGCACAGAAACAGAGTCCTTAGAGCTGCAGAGCCTCTGCACTAAGCACTGAGCTGCAAGCAGGTGGCGTTTCCTTACCCACTGGCCTCTGGAGGGAATCTGACAGTCACCTTCCCCATCTCTGCACCCGGAAGCTCAACGAATTTGCCAACATCTTGTTTTTTGTCGGGTGCCTAAAAAACAAACCATACACAGCAAAAGCTTCCATGGCTATATGTTTATGAATACATTCATTTACAAATATGGTCATAAGGAGGATAACAACTAGATCACCCTTACACTTTAGAGGTTCAAGCTCCAGTGAGGAGCAGGAATGAAGCCAGATGGCACTTAGCAGAGACATTGAAAGGTGGGAAGACGACCTCTGCTGCTTTACTGGGTGTTGACAGCCTCCCACAGAAACCACAAAGAGGCTCTTCAAAACCTGGATTCGACTCAATGCTCAAGATGAGCGAAGATTTAAGATGCAGGAGGAAGTACAGTTGTAAAGCAGGTAACTGGGGACATCACTTCATAGTAGGACTGATCCCCAGTACCAAAAAACAACGCATAAAATACAATTTTCATTAAATGGAAGAACATGCATCAGGGAAATAATCTTACAGGCATAAAGTTCAGGGCTTTATGTAGTTGAACAGTTAAAGGTATACAAAACTTAACAAAAATAGAATATAAGTTGTTTTTTTTTTTAATGGAAATAACCTTTGAATTTTTTTTCAAAGCAGTGCCATGGACCCAACACCAGGACCCTTACCATGCCAGGCAAACACCCTGCCACTGGGCTGTATTTCAATCCCCAGAAAATAAGCTTTCTATGAGAATAAGAATCTCTTCACAGATAGAGTTTCAGTTAGACTGAAACATCCGCACTTAGAAAAAAATTAAAGTCTGTGTAACGGTTCAGCTGGTAAAGACCTGCTACCAGCCTGAAGATGAGGAGGGTCCCTGGGACCCACAGGTGGGAAGAGACCTGACCTTGACTTGCATGCCACAGCACACGTGCACCTACAAGCACAATATAGAAAATGAATACAAAAACAACTTAAACACTTGCTTACCACTCTAGCTTTGTTTTCCGAAAAATCCCACTTGGTACCAACTGAGCGGAAGGCTTGCTGGGCTTCAAGAAAGCCAAACCAGCGTTTAATGTGGACCAGAGTTTTGTTCTGCTCCACCTGTTCCTGCCATGCAGCATTTCCTATTAGTGAACATAATTGTTTAAATCTTTAGTAAACTGGCAAATTATAAAGTACAGATCCCACCAGCTAACTTATGTGGATGAGATTGGTTTGCAGCTGTGCTTCTGCAATGCAACCCTCAGTTGAGTCTATTTTGCAGAACTCAGAAAATACATACTTTTTAGATCAAAGGCCAGCTGTGGTGGTGCATGCCTACCATCCCAGCACTCAGGAGGCTAACACAGAAGGGTGGGTCACAAGCCCACAGCTGGGCCTACCTACTTCTACCTAAGAAATAAAACAAACAACTAATACACTTTACAGTTGAATTCACTCAACTTCTCTAAGACTGGCTTCTGTCCTCCTCCCACCACACACCCAGTATTAAGACCAATACTTCAATTCACCGATCAACCGGAAAAAATATAAGCAAGGTCATCAAGAAGCAGTTAACTTCTACGTCATCAATGCAGAAACGGGGTTGCCAACCCATTCCCTCCCTACTTTGTAACGTTCTGTTAGTCTACAGAATCAGTGTTCGGCCTCATTTCAACTATACATTGATGATGTTACTCAAGTAAGTCATAAATTCCTAATTCTGTCGGCCATTCATGCACCTTAAGCTTTTTACAGGTCCAAAGCTTCCATAAAACAGGCCATCTACCTACATCATCTTAAGTAATCTTCAGGGATCTGTGTTTTCTCATATATTGTATACTTTTAAAAATTATAGCTCTTTATACAATCCAATAAGATGGTTTCTCTGTACAGTGCTGACTGTCCTGGAACTCACTATGTAGACCAGGCTGGTCTCAAACTCAGAGATCTATCTGCCTCTGCCTCCCAAGTGCTGAGACGAAAGGCATGCACCACCACTGCCCAGTCAAAATCACATTTTTAAAGACGGACTCTCCTTTGTCCTTCAGTGATCATTTCACGAAAGGCTATGCAACTTTACTCCAAAATTACCTCTGTATTTGCCTCCATGAAATCTGAAGTTTCAAACTCTTCCTTGCTACTGTAAGTGCAAGGATAGATAGATAGATAGATAGATAGATAGATAGATAGATAGATAGATAGATAGATAGATAGATAGATAGATCGATCGATCGATCGATCGATTGATCAATCTCATTAAGTTTTTCTTGTTTGGTTTTACAAGTTGTTTCCCAGGTTGATTGAACATTATCACATCTGTTGCAAGTTAATTATACAAGAGGAAAAAGGGACCCAACAAAGAGTAACACTCCAAATACCTCACTAATCTGCCCTTCTCATTCCTACTGAGCAAAAAGATTTCCCGGGATGGAAACAAGTACTGGGAATGAAGCAGTTGCTAAGATAAAAGTGCTAATAAGATGAGGGTCTCCTTAGTAGGAATGACAACAACCCCAAAGGAAGAGAGATGACTTCCAGGTTCAATAGAAGACCCTGTATCTCAGTGACCAGGACAAGAAAGCCAGATTAACCATCCTCAGTTACTGCCTACAGACACATACATAAAGGCAGTAATATGTCCACTTTTCACCTAGCAAAGAATTAAATGACCAAAAAAAAAAAAAAAAAAAGGTTACTTAGGCACAGTAAGTGATGCATCCCTGTAGTCCCAGCCACTTGGCAGACGGAGGCAGGAAAGTTGCTTGAGCCTAAGAGTTTGAGACTAGCTCCATCTCAAAATCAATCCCCACCCCACCCCTGACCACTGAACAACAAAAGAACTATTTAAAAAAAAAAAAAACACCAAGTACTGGTGCACACCTTTAATTCCAGCACAGTAGAGGCAGTGAGTTCTAGGTCAACTAGGTCTACAGACAGCCAGGGTTATACAGTGAAACCCTGTCTTGAAAAACTGAAAAACAAAAACCCTAAAAGCCCCAGTATTTTAAGAGGACTTATTGATAATACCTTTTAGGGCGGCCCAAACACATAGATCCGCCAAGGTCAAGGAGTTTCCAACGAGGTAGGTTCTCAAAGACAGACAATGATTAAGCTCATTAAGTGCAGAAGTCAGCGCAGCACATGAAGACAGCTTGGTAGCACTGAACTCCAACCAGTGATCAATCTGAGAACACAGAAAAGAATGCAGCCCAGAGTACAGGCTTCAAAACAAGATGACCACACAAAGAATGCTAGTTAATGGAAACAGACAAAACTTTTCTTAGCTGAAACTGTACAATTTATCATTACATGGTTCAGTTCTGGTTATCTGGACTCTAACAATGCCACTTACATAAATCCCAGCTTTGCAGTTATTTCCCTATGATTTCTTTTTTGTTCTTCTTTTCTTACCAGGTACATGGAGGGTCACATCAGGAAAGAACAAGAAAAATACTTGATAACTAACAGCTGGAGGGACTAACTAATCTGAAGCTACCTAGACAAATTAATGCAACTGAAGAAATCTAAAAGTTAATCATTAAATTCATCTTATGCCCCGCATGTAGACTCATGGCTGTAACCCAGAAGGGCAAGAGGATCAAGCCTAGACACCAGCCTGGGCTATAAGTGAGACCTTATTCAAAAATCCCAAAAAGAAAAAGCATTATTTATTTCTGAACTGTGAGATTCACAAGCATTTGAACACACACAAGAGAAAGCCACACCTACAGAGTGGCACTGAAAGCTAATCCAACGTTGCTGTAATTAACCATTAACTTAAGAAAGAAAATGAGTTCCCAAATATGTGTGTGACCCAGTGCAATCTCTTAATTTTTCTGACCTGCTGTCTTATCTGTAATATGAAAGGTGAATGGCATGAGCTAGACAGTAAAACCCAACTATGAAATCCTAGGAAACCAGGAAGGTGAAGATAGCATTAAATAACCCCAAAATACACTTAAGTTTAGAGGGAGACAGTGAACTTTAAGAGTTGAAGTTTGCTCCTTTGTGGTGTTGGGGATCCCCAAAGCCCCATGCATGCCAGCATAAGCAGTCTACCCAAACTACACTTCCAGCTTATTTTTCTGAAAATAACCGTGCGGTGAAACTCTGTGTGTGTAACTGGGGGTGCTCGTAGTATATCCTTTCACCATTAACAACATGTGCAGCTCTTCCACTGAAAGAACCATCTGTTAAAGTTAGCATAGCATCCTGTAAGGGATCTTTTGCTACATTATGGAAAAATAAAGGAATATAGTTGTGCAAATTGCAGCAACGATCAGCTGGAAAAAGATTATTAATCTGGCCTTCGAATTGAGCAAACGCTATTGTGAAATAACCCAATCAATTTGTTGCTTAGTATAAGGAACACTGGTCATAGCTGGTTCTCTGCGAAAATATCTCCTAGATTCCATCCTGCTCTTCTGTGCTAAGCAAGCTCCTACTTTAAAATAAGGGTTTAATGCCTTAGCTGGCAAAACGAGAAGGTGCAGCCACAGAAGCTTTGCCATCAGACTGCTGTAGGAGTAAGTAGTAAGTTTTGTAGGTAATATCACACTTGCCAAGGCTGGTCATAATCAATATAATGTACTTGCTGTTTCTGTATAGCATACTCTACCTGCGTGAGTGCCTGTCTGGCAACTTCTGCTAAGCTGTCTGCTGGAATTTGGATCACTGCTCCCTTTAAGAATTTTACTTAGTGGCTCAAGGTCTCCTGTAGGATATTTTAAATAAGGTTTTCACCATTGTTTGTCTTATTGAAAGATAGTTTATAAACTATCTTTCTTTTAATCCAAATTACAAGTCTGCCTAGCTGACAGGCTTAACATGTTCATTTACATTTTCACAGACACTTGACTGGCCTGAAGCTGCAGTTTCCTTTTTGCAACTTGGCTGTCAAGTCAGGCTAGGCCTGCAGCTGAAGCTGGGCCACTCCGCCATTATAGTGGCTCTGAGACTGCCACGTGAAACCACAAGCTCAGGCTGGTACAGATACGCCAATTTTTACTATCCTTGCTTTTTCTTTTTCTTTCAAATCTTGTATTCACAAAATTAGGAGAATTAATTGCTGAATCCTTCCTCTCCTCTGTTAAAAGCCATAGATTTCTCCATTAAGGCTCCTTGGCTTGTGGACCAATTAGCCTCTAGCATCTCCACTGCCCTGCTCTGGATGCTGACTGGGGAAGCTATAGCTCTTTAAACTCTTTTGTCTCTTGCAATGGTGGACACAGGATACATTCCGGAGTCTGAGGCAGAAGATTCACAAGTTCTAGGCCAGCAAAAGACACAGCAAGGTGACAGGCTAGCCTGGACTACATAGAAAGACCGGGTCTCTCTTTTTAAAAGCAAGCCAACCAGGAACATTCCATATCTTTAACCTATGGCTAAGTTCTGCTCAAACCCTCGTGAGGACTAATGTCACTTGTCAATGCACAGCAGGACAAAACTATTCCCAAACACCAGAAAGCACAAGACAAAACATGTACAAGGAAAAACATATTCCGGGCTTACCTCAGTGTGTTCCATCAGGTTAGTACCATAGAGCCCAGATGTAGCTGCAACTCTAGCCAAGTAGCGCAGTATTGAATTTATGTCAGTGAACACCACACTCCTAGAATTTAAACATTAAATATCACAGCTGCTTAGGAGTCATGAAGAAAATAATAGCAAGAAAATTTCAGAAGGTAGGGAAAAAAACCTTCTAAGACCCAGAAAAACAGAATCTTTAGTGATAAAATTGAACAGTAAGCAGATTTAAATTTTTGAACATGAGAGAAAACTTGGCTGGAGAGGGACTGCTGAAAACAAGCTTAAGAATAATTTAGGAACACAGCCACCCACGAAGCTCTTCCCGCTAGGCCATCCCTACTGCCCTACTTCTAGAAGAGCACTACGTGGAGGCTCCTGCTCATCTCCTCAGCACCAGGACCACTGAGAGTTCAAGGTCAGTCGGGGTTACCGAGAGACATCTCGCCCTGCCCACTCCATCTCATCCCCAAGTAAATGGGGATTCCTTCTCTAACCAATAAAATATAAAGTCTTTGGATAATCTCATCAACCCAAGGAAGAAAGCAGTGGGGTTCTGACGTCATGTTCACCAAATGATCAGCTGAGAGCATCGCTGATGCAGCTCACGGTGATGGGACCGACCCTGAGACCATCAGTCTCCCTCTCTGATCAAAAGGGCCTCAGGGTCTAACCTGATATTTGAAAAAAAAGTCTTTATTTATTTTGTGATGCTGAGGAAGGAACTAAGGCCCTCACACAAATATGAACACGTTTACCACTTAGCTATACCCCAGCCCCAGTTTCCCCCTTTATCTTCAAGGACAGTGATCAGCCTGGCATGGTAATACAGACCTGTAATTTCAGCTCTCAGAATGCTGAGCAAGGAGGACCTTTAGCCTTAACAGGCATGCACTTACAGGAGCACATGAATGCATGTGCACACACACACACACACACACACACACACACACACACACACACACGATGAAACATCTTTCTAGGAACAATCCACTTAACCAGCAAGTAAAATAATTCAGCCAAGCTGCACATATTTAAATGCTGTTCAGAACCGAAAGGACACACAAATAAGCACTTACTCAGAAACACGAAGAAGATTCTCTTTCCCTTCTTCCACAGAAATGCTGACATCACCTTTCACATGTTCCACTGCCAGCAGAGCTTCTAAAAATGACAGCATGAAAGATTTATTTCTCTTCAAAAACAAGGTAGTATTTATAACCTGAGTCACAGAGCAATGAGGATAAGTCAACAATACAACATTTAGTCCTACAGGGTGTGACACCGCTACCCCACACACAGTAAAATCTAACCTTGGGGTCTTAGAAAAGTATCAAATCAGAATCTGTTGTTACTACAGCTCAATCGCTTGTAACTGTACCCGGCCTTCCAGCTAGTGACACTAAAATCATATCCTTTCCTCCCCTGGAAGAGGGGAGGAAAGAATAGTGGCTTCTGTATTTGAATACTATGTGCTATGCATTACGCTGAATGCTTAACAGTCGCACAACTTTAATCTCTTTACGAATCTCAAGAGGTGATACCCATTTACAGGAAGGAAGCTGAGGCTGGCGGAGGCTAATTGGCCAGCCCAGAGCGCTTGGCTAAACACAAAGGAGTCAGCATTTGAACATCCTTCAGGTGACTCAGCTCTCAAATTCTCTAACACCTTGTAACACTGTCTTTCAGCACCTAATACACTGAGTGAACCCATCAGTCCTCTACCCCTTTATTTGGTTATTCAGATGGACAGCTGGCAGGTACTCGTTTCTATGTAAATACTATGTTCCATGGAAGCAGGGCCCTAACAAGGGAAGCACAACAACCGTGCAAGTCTTCTTATAATAGAAAGCAAGTGTGCTGGTTTGTCTGTCTCGCTCTGTAGTTATGTTGACTGTGGTTTCCACGTCAGTGCCCTGTTAAAACTTAGGTTGAAATTAGGTTGCCCTGGTCACAGTATTAAGAAATGGGATCTGTAGAGTCAAGCATGATGCCTGTATTCCCAGCACTCTGGAGGCTGATGCAGGAACATCAAGAGTTCAAGACTAGCCTGGGATAATACAAGAAGATCATTTCTGAAACCTAAAGAATAAGACTGGAGACACAGCTCAGTAGCACAAGGCTTGCTGGGCATGCCTGAGGCCCTAGGTTCAATAACCAGAAAAGGATTAAAAGGGAGTAGAGCCTTCTAGGAAAAGACTAAGACATTGATGCAGGTTTGTGCCATCTCAAGCACTCTCCCCTTTCCTCGAGGATCTATGACAGCAAGACTACGAAGTGACCCATTGCTCTTGGATCGTCCATCATCCAGAGTTGTGAGCCAGTAAGTTTCTGCTCATTACAATTCCCCTCTCTGTGGTACTCTCTTATAGTTGCACAAAGCAGACTAAGACAGCAAGGGATTTCTCAAAAGGTAACAAACTTCCAGGGGAATCCAAGTAAATACGATACATTTTTAGGACATCCATAATGGAACCCTGCCTAGCATATAAAAAGAATGAACTACTGTTACAGGCAACACAATTAGTCACAAAAGCACTATCCTGTCTATAAAAAGATATATATGGTATGAGTCAGTGGATACGAAATCCTAAAAGCAAAAACAAAATAACAAAAATCAGGTCAGTGGCACTAGCTGCCAGGGAGAGAGAGAATTTTCTATAATGGAAATATTTGACATTATGGAGGTTTATATACCACATGTATGTACACATATACCATCGTATACTAAAACATACAACTAATATTGGTGAACTTAGATATACGCAAGTGCTAAATCGACTAATTATAAATACAAAATTAAATACTTCACATGTTATGAATTTAACATGAGAAAAGTGCTGACACACATAAAAGAAAGCATCGAGCCAGAAGGTCACCCCCAGAGGCACATCTTAATAACCAAGTCAGGCAGGAAGCACCAATGGAAGTGTAGGCAAAGAGAGGTGTGTGCACGGCTCCCAGCTCCCTCCATTAAAATGCGTTTGGTTGAAAGGGAAAGCTCTGCTTGGGAAAAACTGGCAGGCAGCATTTTAGGTGTTCAAGACTGGAATGGGAAAATTAAATTCACATACCAACTGATGAGCTGCAATGCAGAACAGGAATACTTACGCCACCCTTGCCCGGGATGGAAGCATCTGACAACCCAATTAAGGGAAACTTAAGTAAGAGGTTTGTCATCTTCAGAAGTCAAAGCTATTAAAACCAAGGAAAGGCTAGCAAATCATTCCACGTTGAAAGAACCGGGCAAACAGGACATAAAGAGAGTAACAAAGTATGGTCATCTTTAGTTGTTGGGTTCTGTTGGAACAATTAGCTTCACAATAATGGAGCTGGGGCATTAGGCAGCAGAATTCTATCCGTTCCTGTATAGTTAGGTAGAGAGATCAAGTACATGTAGATGAAGATGAAGTATTCTGGGCGTAGAAGCATCAAATATGCTGTCTGCTCTTAAGTAGGAGGGAGGAAAGTTCTGTCCTATGCATGCATCTTTAAGCTTGAATGTACTTTAACACACACAAAAATTACATGTGAAAGACATAAAATCCTAAGACTTGAGGCCTGGAGAGATGGCTTAGTAGTTAAAAGACTGGCTGCTCTTCCAGAAGAGGTTCAGTTCCAGCACCCATATGGCAGCTCACAGCTGTCTGTAACTCCAGTTCCAGGGGACCCACTACCCTCACACAGACACACATGCAGGCAAACACCAATGCACATACAAATAAAAGTAAATAAATCCGTTCTAAAAATCTTTATAATGCAATGTTTTTCCTACATAGTTAATCTAATTAAACCTAATTAAATTCAGAGATAAATCTGATTGAATAAGTCATAAAATTTTTAAGCAAAGAGAAAAAGATGTAAGCAGAAAATAATCTATGTTCTCTAATTGGCCTAGAGGTCAAAATGAAAACAAAATTTAAAACTCTCTTTCAGAATACCACCAGAATGTGGTTCCGAGTTCTAAAGACACAGACCTAGGGGTTCCCAGCGATTTTCAAGGCAGTTAAAAAAAACAAAAAACAAAAACCCACAAACCAAAACAAACACTATAGCTTAGCTATGACCTAAACATATAAAATGTGAAAGAACTCTCCTGTAGTCTCATTTGATTCTGGCAACCAGCACTGGATAGGTTCCTCCTTCCTTAGGATAAAACAAAACAAGGAACCTGTGAAGTTTCTCTATAACCAGCAGTCAGGATTGAACGTAGGTCTCCTGGATTAACGAACGAGGAGGCCAACACCGGCGAGTACGACAAACAAAAAATCAAATCCACTTCCAGAGCTCATGGATTTCTGTCAGGTTAGTGTAAAGGCGACGGAGCTAATACGCTAAAATACTACCATTTAAAAACATCTCAAGTGATTGCTACATTCTATTTTTAGGCTGGGGAATGTAACTCAGAAGAGTTACAAGCAGAGTGCCTGTCTAAATACAAAGCTCCCTGCACATTAGTACATGAATGTCTTTTCATCCCGAGAGGCTCACACCGCTGTCAAAGTTGAGCATTTAAGAAATTTTATCAGCCTCCATATGGCCAATGGTATTTAAAGGGCTGGGCTTCTAACATTAGGAAGCATTTCCGAGTCTATATCGCACACATCATGGTAAGATTATTTTGTGTAATTTCCCAAAGAAACAAAAAGACAGAAATTCTAAACTACAGAGCAATAGCGTTAGCCACTTTGAAAAATCAATTCCGAATGGAACGTTAAGATGACATTTACTGGGGGGGCGGGGGGGGGCGGGTAGTAAGCAGGCCGACAGCATCAGTCCGCGCGTTCCTGCGACTTTCCGCAGTTACTCCCTGCAACCAGCAGCAAGTGCTGACAGCAAAGTCTACCATGCTCCCTTCAGCTCGACAATGTGCGGAAAAGTGGGGCAAGTGAATCCAGAGCTCCCCTGAGAGGCGGGGAAGGGATGGGAGGCTCTGTTTAAAAGGACGTGACAAGCGGTCGGGATTTTAGTTCCACTTCGAAAGCCGACGGAGCCTCGCGTCTCCCCGCCAGCGCTCTCGCCCGGGACGGCGGTGGGACTCGGGAGACGACGTCCTGCGTGGACAGAGGCCGGTCCCGGGGCGTGAGTCTCCCTCAGCGTGACCGCCGCCGCCGCCGCACCTGCCCGCACCCGACGGCTGATGCAACCCGCGCACGTCGGCGGCGCGGCCCTTACCCAGCGGAGGGTCTCCTGCGTTCACCGTGAGGCACAGCGCCGCCATCTCCAGGGGCTGCGGTTTTACTCGTCAGGCCGCCTTGCCGGCACACGAAACACCGGGTTGGACTGGAAGCAAAAGAGCTGCAACGTGGGCAGGCGCCCGAAGCCACCGCAGCCTTCGCCCCGCCCCCAGGCCGCGACCACTAGTGTCACCGCGTACGGCGCTCACGTCATAAACAAGCGTCCATCGAAGCAGCTTTCGCTCCGCCCCACTCCCCCGCCACGACTGCAGGGGGCTGGGCGCGCTACTTTGTGCGTCATCACAGCGCACCCTACTCCGCTTTAACCTACGTTTAGTCGCCGGCCCGCGAGCGCGACCGTCATGGCAGGCGCTTCTGTTCGTCATCACTGTGCGCCGGCTCCACCTTGAACCGCAGGCTCCAGGGGTCTTCCCGTCGCCCTTTGGCAGCGGGTCGGGACCCACGTGAGGTGCCACGCAGCTGATGAAAAGGAGGCTGACTTTACGACACTTCGTCAAGCGAGGGAAGCCGGGGAAAGAGACGAGGTTGGCCTGGGACGGTGTCGCATCTCCCAGACTGTTACTGATGGACTCTTGTGTACCCCGAGGAGAAAGCCCTGGAAGAACACGCACAAAGTCGACGAGTTACAGTGAGGATAGAGGAGCTTCGGTTTCTTCTTTTTTCTCCAAAAGAAAATATTTTGTGGAATTACTTGGAAGCAGGCCGTGTGGTGCAAGGCTAATCCCAGCACCTAAGAGGCGGGGTAGAAAGAAAATTATGGAGATAAGGGAGAAAAAGGAGCCTCTCGTCGTTCTTGTCTTCCCTGAGAATCAATAATTCCCCCGGTTAACATCAGTAGTGAAGGCTCTAACATCGACAGTATTTCTTTTATATAGAAGTATCTTCGAATAAGAATGTTAAAATAAACCAATCAGTGGTGGTGCACGTCTTTAATCCCAGCACTCGGGAGGCAGAGGCAGGCAGATCTACAAGAACTAGTTCCAAGACAGGCTCCAAAGTTATAGAGAAACCCTGTCTCGTTAAAAAAAAAAAAGAGAGAGAGAGTGAATTAACATACATGAAAACAAGCAAATGGTCAAACATCCTTAAGGGTTGTCTGTAAACCAGTAGTAGTAACCTGTAATCCTAGCACTTGGGTGTCTGAGGCCAGAGGATTGCCAGAAGTTCAGTTCAAGGTCATTTGAGCTATTCAATAAACAGTATTTAAGGAAAGAAGTGTGTTAAAAAAAAAAAACTAGAGTTCTTTATGTATTTAAAAACAATGGTTAAGCCAAGTGTGTTGATTAAAACAGGAGATCTCAGGTTTCAAGCCAATCTGTCCTATACAGAACTTCCAGATCAACCCTTACAATAGACAGATTAGACATTAATTCTGCCTCAGATGAACAAACCAACAAAAATAACTACAGTAATGGTTAAAAGACTTACAAAGGGTTCCAAGAAATACTTCTGGGCTTGGAGTTATGTCTAGTATCTCAAGGATAGAACCCTGAATAGATTCTCAGATGCAAAATCAAGACCATACTGCTGCCCTAATTTGTCTTGTTATGGAGTGTGCTATGAAAACATTTTTATGAATTTTCTAATTCAAATTCGCTGTGATAGATGTGTTTGCCCAGGGCATTTTCCCAAGATTGAAGTTCAAGAGGCAGGACTGATTTGAGAAACCAGTACATATCTACTCTTACTTTCCAGTAACCTCAGCAATATGTATTTTCATTAGGGATACTTAAGCTTTTCATGCAACTATAGGGCAGTTATTTCTTTGGGTCCCTGTCTCTGGACCACTACCAAGATGGCAACATTTATAGACAACCGTTCTGCAGAGTCGGCAAGGTACCTATTACTACAATGGAATGAAGGAGAACATGAGCCAGTACATTTAATGCCATTTGATCCCTTCTGGATTTATATCTGTCTTTGACTCTCTCCCCTGCTCTGGAGTCAAACTCTTCTATAATTATCTTGGGAAAATTGGACCAAAGACAGGGACTTAGTAAATAAAATTACAGGATTCCATTATTTTGGACTAAGTTCCAGCACTAGATCCCAGTAGATCTGGTTCAAAATCAAAAGGGATCACTTCTGCTGAAGTTCCCTGTCACGTGCTAAAGGAAGCAGTTTATCCGACCTAAGAGATCAGAATTAGCTATCTGCCAAATTTCCCTAACAGACCATTTGGTTAGTCTGGTCCTGAGGTCTCCTTGATTTAATACTTACAAAAAGACCCTTGAAATAACCTGATGCTAATTCATCACTTAACTTTCTACCATCCTGTTTTCACCCTCCAGAGTACTGGGATGACGGGATTGCATAACACACAACTCTCATTGAAGACTCTCCCCATGTAGTCCAGGCTCACCTGGACCCTGTGGTGCTGCTGACTCAGCCTCCAAGTGCTGTGACTACAGACCATGCTCAGCTTCATTTTGGTATTTTTAGAACCATAAAGAAGTACTTAGCTTACCCCAGCCTCAGTTTATAATACTTCCTCCTACTCATTTTACTATAGCCATAGTGGTTTGCTTTGTTTTCTTTCTCTTAGAGATGTGCCTGCTATTCCCACAAGAAACCTTAGCTTGTAGCATGGCTCAATTCCTTGCTCTTAACCTCAGATATCACTTTCCCAGAAAGATATACAACCTTCATCTAGATTCTAGAGAAAACTCCCTTCCACCCTTCCCACCTCACTTGCTTTCTACAACCTTCCAAATCAGTATTTCTTCCTCAGAACTTAACACAGTAAGGAATAACTTACAAAGGAACAGACTTCTGGCCAGTGCCGTGGCTGCTGTTGAATGGACAGGATCTGTACGAAGTGATTAACCTACAGTGAATGCTGCATTAATATTTGTTTGAGAACACATAGTCTTCTAGGGTTACATTAAATGTTTGAGCATGGATATATAATCACAGCTGATGCTGGACAAGGAAGATGCCAGGACATTAAGAGCATCACATACCATGATAAGGAACCTAAAGTTTATTCTGAAGGCAAAAGCAAAACTAGGCAGACTTTGAATATGGGAGGCTTGGCTTTTTTTTTTAAAGTTTTTTAAAAATTTATTTAACTTTATTTTATGTGCATTGGTACAAAGGTATCCGACCCTCTGGAACTGGAGTTACAGTTGTGAACTGCCATGTAGAGCTGGAAATGAAATCCTGGTCCTCCAGGCAATGGTGACGCACACCTTTAATCCCAGCACTTGGGAGACAGCGGCAGGCAAGGCCAGCCTGCTCTACAGAGCCAGTGCCAGGACAACTAGGGCAACACAGAGAAGCCATCTTGGGGGTGGGGAGACAAAAACAAAACAAACCCTGGACCTCTGGAAGAGCAGCCAGAGCTATTCGCCACTGAGCCATCTCTCCGGCCCCCAGTCTTGAGTATTTTAAAAAGTGCCTGGAGGTGTGATAGATGGTCACAGTCAACTTGCAGCCAGGCAGAGAGCAGTCAGGAAGCTCCTGCAGCGACTTAAACAAAAATGGGGTAAAAGTCTCTAAGTAAATGCAGGAAGATGGAGGACCTCCTCAACCCCACCAAGTATCTCTTTTGGATGAGTCGGGTTTTCATATCAGAGCCTTCAGAGAATGGGTTATGTCTCGGCAGTGAGGTGCCCCCCTTCCCCGGATCCCAGGGTCTGATGCATGCTAGGGAAACTACCACTCAACTACAGCCCCAGACCTTTGAAGTGTTACTTAGGGGGTGGCGCTGGAGAAATGGCTCAGAAGGTAAGAACAGTAGCTGCTCTCACTGAGAATTCGTTTGATTCCCAGAAACTACGTACATGGTAGCTCACAACCATCTGTACTTCAGTTCCAGGGTGTCTTAGTGAGGGTTTTCATGGCTGTGATAAAACACCATGACCAAAAGCAACTCGGTTGGTGGGCATGGAGAGGTTTAGTTTATCTTACCCTTCCAAGTAACAGACCATCACTGAGGGAAAGTCAGGACAGACACTCAAACAGAAACCTGGAGGCAGGAGCTGATGGCCATGGAGGGATGCTGTTTACTGGCTCACTCTGCCTCCTTTCTTATCGCACCCAGGACCACAAGCTCAGGCGTGGCACTGCCTACAGTGAGCTGTGCCCTTCCACATCAGTCACTAATCAAGAAAATGCACCACAGGCTTGCCCACAAGCCAATCTTGTGGGGGCATTTTCTCCATTGAGGGTCCCTCTTCCAAAATGATTTTAGCTTCTGTAAAATCGACATAAAACTAGCCAGCATATGGGGGATCCAACACCCTCTTCTGGCCTCTGCAGGCCCGAGGTGCACATGCATGTGAACAGGCATACACACAAGCAAAACATCACCACACATAAAATTTTTAAAATTCAGAAATGAGCATTGCTCTTAGAGGTTACTTCAGGCAGCTCACAACTGCCTGAAACCCCAGCACCAGGGGCTCCAACACACTCTTTAGGTCTCCAAGGGTGTTTTACACATACGTGCAATCTCTCTCTCTCTCTCTCTCTCTCTCTCTCTCTCTCTCTCTCTCTCTCTCTCTCTCTCTCTCCCTCTCTCTTTCACACACACACACACACACACACACACACACACAATTTAAAATAAAATTTAAAACTTCTAAATTAATTTTTACTTCTGTGCATGTGTATGTACACTCTCACACGTAGGTAGCAAAGGAGGGTGTAAGAGGGCGTCCGATCTCTGGAGCCGGAGTCCTGGGCGTCTAATCTCCGGAGCCGGAGTCATAGGTGGCTGATCTTCGGAGCTGGAGTCATAGGTGGTTGAGAATCACTTGTATGCTGGAAACTGAACTCCAGTTGTTTGTAAGAGCAGCAAGTATACTTCATCACTGAACCATCTCTGTGGCCCCTGGATTTTTAAGTAAAGTTCAGTTTATTCCACTGTTCAGAGAATTCCATTCCAGCAAGAAAACAGAGTGCAACAGTGATTCCTAAATCAAGCGTGGGTTCTACTTGCTTCATCCAAAACCAGGAGTTTAATTAAGGGAATGGGCAGAGACCCAAACAGTAAAAAGGCAGGAGTGGGTGGTCTGGTGGAAGCTCTGCCCCAGTCCCTGGCACCCATATACCCAGCCTGGAGTGTTCTGGTGGAAGCTCCGCCCCAGTCCCTTTCCCTGATCTCTCTCCAAACCCTGCTGCATCTCAGAAAGTCCACCAAATGACAACCCCTCCTCCAGAGGTGCTCAAGACCACTCCCACAGGGTATTTAAACTGCCCTCCCAGAGACCAGCCAAGTGGTTTTCTCCATCTCTTTTCTGTGTGCTTTGCAAGGGGGTGGGAGGGGGTAGAAAATTGTCTGGGAGCATTATATCCATTAAACCTGGGCTTTCTCTAATTTGGTTTGATTTGGGTTGCTGCATTGGTAGAGAGGCTTAGAGTGGGGTGTAGAGACTTTTCAGTGAGGATACAGCTTAGCAGGTAGAGCATTGGCCTGCTATGTACAAGGCCCTGGGTTCAATCTTCAGAACTGGAAAAGAAAAGTGAAAATCTATGTATGATGTCAGAATAGGACAATGTGTTCAGACTTTTCTGTTAAAGACTATAAGAGCCGGAGGCCAGAGGAATCAGGACCTGAGAAGGCCACTGTACTCAGGAGCTCCCAGCAGCTCTGGTGGCCTCTTTAAGACCTGCACCAGATCAAACTGGTTACGATTCCAGCATGGCGGGGTGGGGGCTCATAAGCCCCTGCCGTGTGAGCCCCCACTACTATCTGAGGAGCTACTGACAGCCAATAGCTTCTGGGGGAGTAAGAGCTAGTTTTCTTCAACAGTGTAGCCTCTAGCAGGCTGTCCACGCCTCCAGGGGACGGCCACATACCAGAGAGTACTCGGGCTGCACAAGCTGGACTTGGTAGATTATTACAAAAAAAAGGGGGGGGGTGATGACGACAAGAGGTTAGGAAGTGGTGAGAGGTGGGTGGATATGGGAGGAGTCACAGAGAGTGTGTGTTTGTGGGAGGCAGTGGGGATTATGATCAAAACACAGCCTTTGCCTGAATGGAATTTCCAAACATTGCCGTGCACCGCGGCCCCGTCTGTGCTCTATGCACTAGAACTCAGTTGGCGAGCTTCCGGCAAGGGGCTGGAGGTTGAGAATACACATGTAGAGACAGACCGACACACAGACCTTCCCACACTGGTACCAAAAAGCCCATTTTTAATAGCACCATGGAGGCTTAAATACTCTGCAGTCAATGACCAATAGGTGAAAATCCCATCCTCTGATCCTCTAAGCTAGGCACAGCTTCTAGTAACTTCAATTAGAAGGCTCTAGACAGGGAAGAGAAGCTCAAGGCCAGGACTCAATTAGCCTCAACAAAACATTAATACAAACTTTACATTTAAAGATGACTTCTGTGTTGCTGTAACTAGTGCCTGAAGGAAAGATTCCAAGGAGATGGGGTGGGGGCTGCTGGGAAGGCGGAACAGACAGAGCAGCTCACCTCAGGGCAGTCAGGCAGCAGAAGTAGAACCTGTGCGCTTCATCCTTCCCCTTTCAGCCCATCTGGCCCCTGTATAGATGGCGCCACCCACGCTCTTCCAGTTTAGGTCATCCTCTCTGGAAACCCTGTTTCCTGACCTAGTAGGGCTTCTCAGCCTAGTCAAGATGACAGCCAAGCTAATGCAGGTTACATTCTCTCGGTAGACGGAATAAAGGGGATTGTCCAGCCTTCCAATTATGCCTTTCCATGATAACAAGAGAATAAGCTAATCCCCACAGTATTGATAAGTTTTAAATATTTTTGAAAATAAAACTATATGCCGTATGAAGATCTAGAAGTAAATAATTTATTTTAAAGAAACTTTTCCCATAAATCTTATCAACATAAATAACATCATTATATGCATTCTCAGCTGGAGTCAGAAATTTTAAAAATTACTGTGAAAAACAAAACTGAAATTCTGGAACAATTTAAGATTCTAGGCCCTGGCTAGGGGGTGGTAGTGTACACACCTTGGATCCCAGCACTCAGAGGCAGAGGCAGGCGGATCTCCATGTAGGCAGCTTGGTGTACAGAGAGAGTTCCAGGACAGCCAGGGCTACACAGAGAAACCTTGTCTCTTATAAGCAGGAATGTTGATTGTACAAATGACCTAGACAGTTATTTGGAACTAATCCTTTTTCATTTCTCCACTTAATTAAAAACAGCAACACTTGAGCCAGGAGTGGTGGCACATGCCTTTAATTTCAGCACTCGGGAAGTAGAGCTGGAGTGATCTCTGAGTCTGAGGCCAGCCTGGTCTACAGAGCGAGTTCCAGGACAGCCAGGACACAGAGAAACCCTGTCTCAAAAAATAAAAGGAAAAACAAAACCAAGCAAACAACAACAAAAAACAAAAATAAAGACACAATAACAAAAACAAAAAACCAAAACAAACAAAAACACCAAGACCACTTAAGACACTGAATTAAAAATTATTCAGATGTCAAAACAATTGGTCTGGTTAGCTAGTTAATAAAACTAAATTCCTTTTGTTTCTTCTTCTCTGTTGTTAGGCAGTGCCTTGCTCTGTAGTGGAGGCTGGTCTGGAGGTCCTGGGCTCAAGCACTGGAATAGCAATAACCACCACACTGCCACCACACCTGGCTAATTGTTTTTAGGGAGGAGAAATGAAAAATAAAATGTATCATATGCCTAAGGCATGAGAGTATTAGACTACATAGGTGAAATTCTTGAATCCCATCTTCTATCCCTAACTACTGATCACTAAATCACTGGTCACTGATGAGTGCAGCTGAACTCTGATTGTTCAATCAGTTCTAAGAGGCTGTGAGAACCAAGTCCTCGGGGTGGGCGGGTGCGTGAAACAGCCCTTTAGGGAGTGAGCGCGTTTTTGACGGACTCTGGCACCCGGCTTGCATAGTACTCGTAATTCCTCAGCGTGGCCAGGACTCCTGCGGAGTTCATGTGTTTCACCTCCTTGTCGTACTGGAGGGCGTTCCCGTGGATGTCCGTCAGCTTCCCTGCAGAAGAATGGCACGCGGAGTTAATGGGCAGTGCGGTCAGGCTGCTCCGGGGCTTCCTCTCTGGAGGACAGGATGGGGGAGGACTGACCCAGGGCTCACACAGGCTTCACTACTGAACTATGTCCTATCCCACTCTAGTTATTCTTTAATGACTTTGTACAGTGTTTGTCCTGGGGATTAAACCTACAGTTTGATGCACACCGGGCAAGCACTCTACTACGGAGCTACATCTCCAGCTGTTTTTGTCTTTAGTTTTGAGAAAAAGTCTAAGTTATCAAGGCTTGACTTTTTTTCCCCCTCTTAACTTATTCTTCTCTCATATACTACATCCCGACCAATCTCCCCTCCCTTTTTAAAACAAGATCTCATCATAAAGCCCTGGCTGGCTTGAAACTTATTGGTAGCCTAGGCTAGCCCTCAACTTGTAGTAATCCTGGATGTTCCACCCCAATACTTTCTTGCCTCCCTCCTGTTTTTGGAACTAGAGACGGAACCAAGTGCCTCCTGTATGCCAAATGTCAGGTCCAGCACTGAACTACAGACCTATGCTCTTTCTTTCCTCTTATTTATTTCTTTTTTTTTTTTAATGAATGTAAGAGTCAGAAGGGATCGAGATCAAGGGAACAAGACCTTCTTTTTATTTATTTATTTATTTATTATGTATACAATATTCTGTCTGTGTGTATGTCTGCAGGTCAGAAGAGGGCACCAGACCTCATTACAGATGGTTGTGAGCCACCATGTGGTTGCTGGGAATTGAACTCAGGACCTTTGGAAGAGCAAGCAATGCTCTTAACCACTGAGCCATCTCTCCAGCCCCTTATTTATTTCTTTAAAATATTTATTTATTAGAGTTAGGGTTAGGAAAAAATATTTATTTTATGTGTATAGTGTTTTGCCTGCATGTGTATTGTGCACCACGTGAGTGCCTAGTGTCCTTGAAGGTCGGATGAGGGCACCATATCCACTGGAATTGGAATTTCAGACGGTTGTGAGCCACTACGTAGATGCTGGATCTGAGTCCTCTGCAAGAACAGCCATTGGTGTAACCACTGAACCATCTCTTTAGTCATGTAATTGAATTTTTTGGTATTAATTTCTCTTACTGTACAGTGTACTTCCCAAATGTTTTCTGTCTGTCTGTCTGTCTTAGTCGGGGATACTACTGCTATGATGAAGCACCATGACCAAAAGCAACATGGGGAGGGAAGGGTTTATCTGGCTTATTTTACCTGAATCACAGTTCACTGAGGGAAGCTGAGGTCGGAACTCAAAGCAGGCAAGAACCTCTGGAGGCAGGAGCTAATGCAGAGGCCATGGAGGGTGCTGCTTACTGGCTTGCTCATCATGGTTTGCTTGGGCTGCTTTCTTACAGCACCCACAACCACAGCCCGGGGATGGCGCTGCCCACAATGGGCTGGGCCCTCCCCACCAATCACCAATTAAGAAAATGCCCTATTGGCTTGTCTATAGCCCTATCTTATGGAGACATTTTCTCAGTTGAGGCTCCCTCCTTTCAGATGACTTTAGCTTATGTCTAGATGACATAAAACTAGGGCCTCATACAGGCCAGCCCGGTGCTCTACACGGGCCTCATACAGGCCAGCCCAGTGCTCTACATGGGCCTCATACAGGCCAGCCCGGTGCTCTACACGGGCCTCATACAGGCCAGCCGGGTGCTCTACACGGGCCTCATACAGGCCAGCCCGGTGCTCTCCACAGAGGGCCTCATACACGCCAGCCCGGTGCTCTACACGGGCCTCATACACGCCAGCCCGGTGCTCTACACGGAGGGCCTCATACAGGCCAGCCCGGTGCTCTCCACGGAGGGCCTCATACACGCCAGCCCGGAGCTCTCCACGGAGGGCCTCATACACGCCAGCCCGGTGCTCTACACGGAGGGCCTCATACACGCCAGCCCGGTGCTCTCCACGGAGGGCCTCATACACGCCAGCCCGGTGCTCTCCACGGAGGGCCTCATACACGCCAGCCCGGTGCTCTACACGGGCCTCATACAGGCCAGCCCGGTGCTCTACACGGAGGGCCTCATACACGCCAGCCCGGTGCTCTACACGGAGGGCCTCATACACGCCAGCCCGGTGCTCTACACGGGCCTCATACAGGCCAGCCCGGTGCTCTACCACACAGTTATAACTCTACCCTCATCATCTATTTTCTAATTTTTAAAGACAGGGTCTTGTCTTTAAAAAAAAATTATTCTCTCTCTCTCTTTCTCTCTCTCTCTCTCTCTCTCTCTCTGTGTGTGTGTGTGTGTGTGTGTGTGTGTGTGTGTCTGAGTGTGGCAGCTAAAGTCAGAGAGGGCATGTCGAAGCTGGAGTTACAGGTGATTGTGAACCACCAGATGCAGGTTCTGGGAACTGAATTCTTTCCCTCTGGCAAAGCAGAGAGTTCTCTGAGTTTCTAAGCCTTGGTCACGTAATGAGTCCAAGGTGAGTAAGGGATGCACTGAGACAAACAGCAACAACAACAAAATAAGAGTCTGATTAACTGTATGAAGATGACATCCCATTCTTACTAAAGACTATAAACTAAGGACAATTCAGTCTGTTGAAAATGCTGACATAAAAATGATGAATTTGGACGGATCATCTCTAGGCTTCCCTCCAGCACCTGCACTCCAGACATCTCAGTGAAAAATGCTAGCTGAGGGCTAGAGAGATGGCCAGAGGTTAAAAGCATTCATGGCTGCCCTGCCAGGGGATGTGGGCTTGATTCCCAGTAACGACATGGGAGGCTTACAACTGTCTGTAACTCCGGTTCTAGGTGATCCAACACCCTCTTCTAACCTCCAAGGGCACCAGGCATGCATGTGATACACAGACATCCATACAGACAAAACACCCATACACATAAAGTACAAAAAAAAAGATTATTACTGAGATATAATGCCTAGGACAATATAAAAACCCAAATTCTCCAGGACAACTGGACTCACCTCCCACAGCATGAAGGATAACTTCCGGGGCACAAGTATCCCACTTCTTACAGCCAGGACTTGCGAATACATAAGCAGAGGCTTTGCCTTCGATCAGCTGGATGACCTGTAAGGTGAAAGGGATAATTACCCCACCACGAAGACCGAGCTGCCCACGAGAATGCTGCTGCCCACTAAGGACATTTCATCAGTTCCTGTCACACTTAGATTAAAGCCCTAAGCAGATTAAAAGATACCAGCATCATCAAGAAATAAACCAGGTGAATAATAATACATGGTAATCAAAAATTGAACCAAATAAGCCACACTCCATAGTCCGAGGTAGATTAAGTTTTCTCTTTCACATGGTTTTTCTTTCTTTCTATAAAGGAAATACACAGTCACTACTGGACAAGCACTGTTTCTTAATTTCTAAGAAGCTGGCCATTGCTGAGTAATAGAGAATGTTCAGTAGCACCGCAATAGCCTGGTCCAGCAGGTGTGCTGCGCTAGCTAGCCTAACAGTTCTTTCAGAGACTTCAGAATCCTTCCGCCACTCCTTACCCTTGCTCCTCCCACTACTCAACTATGAACCACTATTATTGATTGGTATTATTTGATTTATTTGAGACAGAGGCTCCTGTAGCCCAGGCTGGCCTCAAACTTGATTTCTAGGCAAGGATATCAGACCTCCTGGTCCTCCTGTCCTCCAACTCCCCAGTGCTGGAACTCCAAGTATGCAGTACCACACTGGGATGTGTTTTGTGTTTAGCTGCCTTACTGGTGTCTGTGAAGACCAGACTGAATAGAGAGACCATTTTGTAGGAGGTGTTTTTCTCAGGGACAGTACACTTCAGAGCCAATGGGACGCATCCGCAGTACCTTGTTCCCTGCTCCCCCCACGCGCAGTACGTTGTCAGGGTTCATGGCCGCAATGCAGTCTGTGACCAGCTTGTTGTTATGGGACCTGGTGGTCGTGATGATATGCTTCCCGGCGGGCACTTCTTTCAGCTGAAACCCAAAAGCACCTAAACCCAGGACTCCCCAGATGGTCCTGCCCAGCACAGCGTCAGGGCCTGCCTGTGTGGATGACAGCAGAACTCACCGTCACAACAGAAAGAAACAGTCAGTCTCACTTAGCTAAGTTACCAAGTTTGTTATAATGGATTCATTTTTGAGTTACAAAAGTGAAAACACACAATGCTATAAAATATAAGGACAGTAAATAGGCAAAGAATTTATCCTGATAAAAATTTGATTATCCTAATTGCTGCTTTGATCAACAATTTCAAAGAAGGGGGACACTTTTGTCCTGGGAAAGTGACCTTCCTACTCTTTGGAATCACCCACCACAATCTGTTTAACTGAAAATAGCCATTTTTCAATGATACTGAAGTTCCAGGAAGTGCAACTGTATACTAATCATTGCTAGAGTGCTAATGTAATGATCATATATAGTTTCATTATTCAGGGGACAATAGGGACAATAGTGAGGATGCATTTTGCTGCCATAGAGACAGAGCAACCACACAAGCTGACACTGCAGAAGGCTGTGGACAGCAGAGACTGGGCTGAGATGTAACGATAAATGCCTCAGTAGAACAAAGAACAGCACAACCTCAGGATCTGTACCTTCCTTTGTGGAGTTCAGAGATGTTTCAACCACATTGCTAAATACACAGTTCATGTAGATAAACATAGTTTAGAAAAAGAAAATTGATGCTAACACAAAAAGTCCAAACTCAACAGTTTCCTATCAGCTGGGAAGGTGTACAGTGAGAAGAGGCACGCAATTCGTTCAACAAGGGTATGTCAGAACCACACCAAGGTCTATGCACATGCATCAGCCCGCCCAATACTCAGGGCAATACCATGTTATTATCCTTTTTTTTTTAAAAAAAAATTATTTATTTATTTATTATGTATACAATATTCTGTGTGTATGCTGCAGGCCAGAAGAGGGCACCAGACCCCATTACAGATGGTTGGGAGCCACCATGTGGTTGCTGGGAATTGAACTCAGGACCTTTGGAAGAGGTCTTAACCTCTGAGCCATCTCTCCAGCCCCATGTTATTATCCTTAACAACAAGGTTTAGAATCAGTTGATAAACTGACCGAGGAGCCCAGGAAGTTCCTCTCAAAAGCCAGCTCACCTTTGTTCAGAGCTCTTCTTGTTTCATTTTAGTTTTGGAGACATGGTCTCACTATGCAGCCATGGCTGACCTGGAACTGTTTATTGACCAGTTTGGCCTTGAAAAGACATACATGCGTACATACATACATGCATTCATTCATTCATTCTAGACAGGGTTTCTCTGGATAGCCTCAGCTGCCCGGAACTCACTAAGCCAGGCTGTTCTGGAACTCACGCAGATCCACCAGCCTCTGCCTCCTGAGTGCTGGGATTAAAAGTACATGCCACACCGCCTGGTGAAAAGATTTATTTACATTTATGTATGTGTACTATGTGTGCCTCAAACTAGAGTTCCAGATGGCCATGAGTAGCCATGTGGGTGTTGATAACCCAACCTGGGTTCTCTGCAAGAGCAGCAAGTGCTCTAACTGCCAAGCCTGAGAAGCTTGCTCTGATTTTGCTTTGCATTGTTGCCTTTGATATGGGGGTCTCACTGCGTTGCTGTGAATGACCTTGAAATGATGCTGCTGCCTTAGCCTTGAAAGTAGGTGGGACTATAGGTTAGTGCCACTGTGTTCATCAAAGTGGACGCTGGGTAACCTGAGCTGACTTGTCCAGTGTTTTTCAAGTCATCACTTCTTTGTCCTAGAGAAGTGTACTGGTGCTTCCAGGGTGAAATCGGCTTATGCTGTAGGCTGTGTGACCTTGGAAGCAGAGTCTGGGGTAGGGGGTGGTCGTCAAGGAGCATGTGCGGGATCAGCACCTGTAGAAGGAAACACTGTGGACAGGGACAATGGGCTGCAGTACAGCTAGGTGTCGGCTTTGCCTGCGACTATCGGGGAGCCCCGGAGCTCAAGCTGCTCTTCAAGGGGCTCCAAACCTGATGGAAACGCCAGGCCTTTGCACACCTGCTCTTTCTGGTCCTGGGAGACAGACTGCTTTGGAAGGGTTGTGATGGCTCTTCACAGGGGAGGCATTCCCTGAGAAGGCTGACTGTTGACTGGTTTTGCCTCCTGCCATGGAGCAACAGAGGAACCCAAACCAAGTACCAGCTGTTTGGAACGTCAGCGCGCTTCCCTCTTCCCTCCTGACCACACCGCACAACTCTCGATGGCAGCTCTAGATGCTCAGGAGGCTTTTGCCTGTATTCAACATTTAGAAAGTAGAGGCAGGAGAATTGTTTGTTCAAGACAAACCTGGGTTACATAGTGAGTTCTAGGCCAGTATGGGAAACACAACGAGATCCTATTTCAAAAAGAAAGAATCAGCCAGGCGGTGGTGGTGCACACCTTTAAACCCAGCACTTGAAGCAGGCAGATCTATGAATTCGAGAACAACCTGGTGCACAGACGGAGTTCCAGGACAGCCGGGGGTATGCGGAGAAACTCTGTCTCGCTAAGCAAACTAACAAACAAAAAAATTAAGAGAGCTCATACTGCTTTGTGAATGACTGTGAAGACAAGAGGACAGGCCTGAGCACCTGGTGTCCTGCTCTCCCTGGGCTCTCAGCTGTCCTATTCTTTCTTGCAAGGATTCCACAGGAAGGTTAGCGCTTATCCTTCCAGATGTGGGGTCATTCTTAATTCTAGTTAAGAAGATAGCTCCAACATAAAGACAGATGGAGTCTCATGGTGTTTTCACCAATCAGTACTTACTAGAATCAAAATAAACTTTCAGTTGTTCAGTTTTTTGCCTTGCTAAGACAGTAATAGAGAATAAAAATAGGGTTTGGAACTCACTTTGAATCCCAGCTCTGCTGTTTACCCAATGGATGACATTGACACATTCAGTGCTTCAGTTTTCTGCTTTTTCGTGTGTGTGTGCCTTGCTCTTGCCAGGCAGGAACTCTATCACTGACCTACACCCCAGCCCCCTTACTTTTTATTTCGCAACAGTCACACTTTGTTGTTGGCTGGTCCTGAGTTCATTCTGTTGCATAGGCCTCCCCAGAAGTTCTAACACTCTCGCCCCAGCTTGAGAATCTGGGATAACAGGTCTACACCACAGGCCACCTCGTATCCCTTTCTTTAGTTTGGGCTAGTGATTTCCTTACAGTGTGTGGTGAGTAATACAAGAGATAATGCAGGTGAATCCTGAGCACGGCAGCACAGTGGGAGCCTGCGAACCAGCACAAGGCACAGCGGGTGCCCATAGATTAGTATGGCACAGCGGGTGCCATAACTTCAGCTCTGATGAAGACTACACACCTTCAGTCTCAAACACCGGCAGCAGCCAGCCTTTCAGCTTCTATTTCTTGCAACACATTTTCGGCTATCAGGCAAAGAGGACGAAGAGGATTCAGCACAGGGAGAGGAAAGAAGAGGCGCAGAACAGGAGGAAACGGACCGTTCAAGGGCGGATGGGTGCCACAGTGCCTGCCTCTTTCCTCCCTAGCACTGGGACCAAGACCCTAGCTGATTCTCACCTTCGCTTCTTTCCTCTGCTCCCTCAACTTCTCCTTTTCATTGCTCTGTGGAAAATGAATACAAGTTTTCTAGTCTCAGAAATAAGGGATGAAAATCATCAACAATTCCTAAGTACTTACAGGTCTGTTTTTGATAAAAGGGTCCATGCATACCCTTTTTCTATGTATTAAATATCCTTCCTTTAAGAAATAGGGTTAAAAGTCACAAACCCGTGCCCAAGTGTACTACAGCCCAGACAGCAAAGCCACACTGTCAAGGTTAACACCCAAGCACTTCATTTGGACTCAACCAACAGTGCAGAGCCACCCTGGAAAACCCAAGAAATAAATCAAATTTCTAATCCCGTAATCAGCAGGAATAAACAAACTTACATTATACCTAAATAAGAAGTCTGTTCTCACATCAGACATTCTGAAGAGATAGCCCTTACTCTGCTTAGTCTGTTTTCCAAAGTTCATCAAGTCCACTTTAATATGAAACTTTAAATATTGTATTTCAATAATTTCTTTAAAATCTAGCACTATATATTGCCCTGGAATTATCCTGGTCCCTTGTTTCTAAAGGAGATAGCGTCTCCGAAGTACAGCAGGAAGTCAAGAGCAGGTTGGAAGAGAGCGAGTGAGAGGAAGGGGCGACAAGCATCAGTGGCTGGCTACCTGGGCCGACAGGGAGTCAGGTGCTGTGCAGCATCACCTGGGAAGCCACATGGCTAGCATCTGTTCTTTGTTGACAAGGTTCACTTCTTCACTGTGCTTCAAGAACCACCTGTAAGCCAGGTGTCTTGATGGCCACACTAATCAAGAACCAAACAGGTAATTTCCAAACCATCGCAATTGAATCACAATATATGAAGAGAATAGCACAGTCTGTTTACCACATTACATTCCTGGCCCCAATACCCTCAGAAAGCTCTAGTTCAACAGGTGAACAGCAGCCTGGGAAGCTGTACCTCGAGAAGTCCCGCCCCCAAGTGGCTCCTTGTGCAAATGAGCGATGAGTGAGATGACAGCTGCTGGCGTCTGGACTCATCTGACACTCTAATCACATATCTAATACTTTTGTGTCATTGGTGCAGTACCTGGTAGTTGTAATATGGCTGGTTGATGATGCCTGCAATGGCCTTTCCTTCGTAAGCAATCCCAATAAGAACCGTTACATTGTCAAGAAGACCTGGGAGGGAAAGAATTAAGTATGTCACTCTCTCACGTTATGGGTTACCACCAGTACATCAAACAAACAGCTGCTATTATTATTATTATTAATTTTTGTTTTTTTCCAGACAAGGTTTCTCTGGAACTCCTTCTTGAGACCAGGCTGGTCTTGAACTTCTGCCCCCTGAACGTTAGGCTTAGAGGCGTGCACCACCTCACTGCTAGTTACTTTTGCAGCAAAGGTAGGGAATGGGCAACGTTCACCCATGGACAACCCTACCTGAGGCAAATGCACAAGCTCCACGAGAGCTGGACAGAGACAACAATGGGGATTACAGTCGCTAAAATGAGTGGACAGTCACGACCACACTCTCCTTAGCAGTCTGCAAACCTGCTAAAGCCATGGTGGCAAAGCCATCGAAAGAGTCCTTGTGCTCCCACCTGTTCCTTAATTCCTCCCCAGACTAACTTTCAAGCTCTGGCAGGCATCAGTCTAGGGGTCACCACGTGGCACTGGATCACCTAAGGCACTGAAGTCTAAGAGTCACCACATGGCACTGGATCACCTAGTGGATATAACTGCAGGACCCCCCCCTTCCCTGAGTCAGTAGTTAATCAAAGCTCTAGGATGAATTTCCTGTTTATTAATGGGCTTCAGAAAAGTTTTCAGCACACATGTGTACACATGCACAGCGCACACACATACACACACCTCTTTCTTCCCCCTCTCACACACACAATACTTATGTGCATCTCTCTCTCTCTCACACACACATACTTATATGCATCTCGTTCCCTCCCACACACATGTACTCTCTCTAGAGTACAAATGCATGCACCATACTCAGACACACTCACAAATACATCTGTGTGCCACATACACACATTCATGTGCACACATGCGCAATGCTTTCATGCCCTCACACAGACACAATCACACAGTACATATGCATCACACACACAGTCACATGCTGACACAGTCATACACATACTCAGTCACATACTCACACCGACACATAAACCCTTACACAGTCTTATGCATGTACCACACACTCACACAGTACACATGCATGCCACACAATCCTCATAGTACATATGCACATTCCACACACACACACTGAATGCAATCAGTAACTATCATTTGATCTCATCCGAGGGCCACCAACAGTTTCTCCGGCAGTTATAAGAAATCTCCATGAGCCGGGCGGTGGTGGCGCACGCCTTTAATCCCAGCACTCGGGAGGCAGAGGCAGGCGGATCTCTGTGAGTTCGAGGCCAGCCTGGTCTACAAGAGCTAGTTCCAGGACAGGAACCAAAAGCTACAGAGAAACCCTGTCTCGAAAAATCAAAAAAAAAAAAAAAAAAAAAAAAAGAAATCTCCATGAAGCTGGGGACCAATAGAAGAAAACCTATGGTGGTCTTTCCAGGGTGTTATTGTTGTTTTGAGCTCAGGCTGACCCGGCACTCACCACGAAGGCCAGGCTGACCTCACACTCTTCCTGCCTCGGTCTCACACACTCTCTGTGTAGATCTTCATGTCAGAAGCACAACTCCAGGCTTTCAAACCCTAAGTCTGGCTCTGGGGTTCTTCCAACTCTTCTGCTTTGCTCTGTCTAGACAAGGTCTGACTCTGGTCCAGGCTGACCCAGGACTCACTATGTACCTCCCCCAAGCTGGCCTCAGACTCAAAGCAGTCCTCCTGCCTTCGTGCGCTAAGATTACATGTGTGAACTACCACAGCTCCTCATGCCTTTAATGCCTCTGCTTTTACTTCAATATTTTCTGTTTTTCTCACTTCTGGTAACCTCAGATGGGCAGAGAGTGGGTGGAGCGGGTTGCTATGGGACTGAGATGAGGGGAGGGCGAGGGGGATGCTGTGGGACCAGGTGTGGCAGAGCTGGGGCAGCACAGTTGGGCTCAGCATTTTTCTAGCCCATCCCCGGGATAAGAAAGTCTACAGTGATGGTGTCTCCCCTGTGGGGACCTCGGAACTGGAGCTGGTAGAGTGTATGGGGCAGTATCTGAAGATGAACTCTGCTAGGAGGCACTTGTACATGACGAAGGAAGAACACGGCAGCTCTTCATCCGGTATGAGAACAGGACGCTTAGGAGGAGCCGTGCCTCAGCTACACGTGAGGCCGAGAGCTACTGACCTTCAGTGTATTCCTTGGTGCCGTCTAAGGGATCAACCCAAACCACAAGCTGCAAAATAAAAACGGGAAAAAAAGAGAGGAAATATCCATATCAAGTATGTAAAATTCAGAGAGAATTAATAGATTAAAAGCACCCCCTTTTACTATGTTTGAACACATGATTATAGGTGGCTTAAATCAATATCACCAGTCTTGTGATCATAAAAACAAACAAACAAAAAATCCAATAGAAAAACCCCGAAGTTTTCTAATTGTGGAGTACGGCCATTTAGAGCGAGCAGAAGGCTGGCTGAAGAACCCACCATGTTCTTCAATACAGTCAGTTGATAAATGCTGGCTGTCCCTGAACACTAAACACAATGTCATGAACTCATATAGCTCTAGGTGGCGCTACAGGGGAAAATTTTCACAAGGCACTGAGACTATTTTGAACAGTCTAAGCTGTTACTTATTTTATATGGACGTGCGGATTTTTTTTCTCCAGTGTTTTGAGACAGGGTCTCTTTACATAGCCCTGACTATCCTGGGACTCAGTACGTATACCAGGATGAACCTGAACTCACAGATCCACCTCCCTTTGCTTCTCAAAGGCTGGGATTAAAGGTGCGTGTCACCATGCCAGGCTTGTACGTGCTGATTTAAACGTAAATAACCGTGTCGCAAACAAAACAAAACAAAAAATAAGAACGCGTCACAATAACCCAAGAAAATGGAATGGCTCATAAAATGGGCTCTAGACTAAATGAAAAAAATCCCTCCTGCCTAGGACTTTACAGGCTCAGAATATCCTCACATGTGCATGCAGTAATCTGGGTCTGAATCTCTGAGGCTCCTGATGTCACATCTCATTATCTTTTTATCCCTCTGCCCACAGAATGGAATTTCTTCCTCACAGTAATTACTCCATAAGTGCAATGTTAATAATTTAAAACTAGGATCCCCTGGAGCTGGAGTTACAGGCAGGGGTTGGCTGCTCAGTGTGTTTGCTGGGAACTGCACCTGGACCCTCACCAAGAGCTGACATTGCTCTTAACTGCCAACCCGTCTCTCCAGGCCAAGTGAGAAGACTTTATGGTTTTCTAGAATGGCTAGGCCCCTTGCCCACACAATGCTTTGTTACCAAATCTACTGAACAGCAAAGAGGACTTTCTCACTGAAAATGCTTTTCATAATGGTCTTGGAAGGCAGAGCAGAGGAGACCGACGGGAGGGCTGTGAGTGGGGTCGGCCATGCGTCCGTGCGGTCCCACTCCTGCTGGCTCTGAAGGACTCCGGGCCTGACTGCCACTCCTTTGTAACCACACACTTCCCTCTTACAGACAAACTGCAGTCCCTTCACAATGGCAACGGACGCAGACTAGTACAAAGATGGACCTTACGTCTTCCTCTTTGATAGCGCTGTACTGCGACGGACACGGCTGCTTCAGGATTTCCTCCCACTGCCCGTCTTCAATCAGCTCTTGATCCACTTCTCCAGGAGGCAGATCCTGCAGCAGAGGCAAGGTGACACTCCAGAAACTGTTCCCACAACGCATTGTCCCTAACACAAATGCAGCAACTGGGGTCCTAGCCATGCCTGTTTACCTCTATGTCCAGAGCTTTGGTGCAAACCTAGTGTAACACTAGCAGGAGCTGGAGGAGATGAAGTGATGAACTAGGATTTCCCCAGGAGCTGCCATCCTGAGCTTGAGATGCGGGCACCAGAAAGGGCCTTCCCCACAGAAAATTTCACAGTTCTGATGACTTAACCTCACAGCTGGATCCTAGCTTCATTTAAACCATGATTCAGGAACCATCTAGAAGGAACCCAAAACCCTTTCCTCTTCTCTGTCTAATATTGTAAATAAATCCATTTTCCTTTACATATTTCTGTTTCCCGATTTCTTTTGGAATGCTGGGATACTAAGGCAGAGGGTTAGGAACCTGGGCATCTAATCACAGTAGGGTTTGGGATGCGGCTCAGTGGTTCATTCAGCAGCTGCCCATGCCCGAGCCTGGATATAAACCTGAGCACCCCAGAAAGGGAAATGTGAGTGAGGATAAAAAGGATGACAACAGAAGTCTCCTTATGAAGCCCAGCACACCTGTAATCCCAGCACTCAACTGGCCACGGCTGGAGAATTCAAGGCCAGCCTGGGCTCTATAACGAGACCCTGTCAAAGAAACACCAACACTAAAATCAGAAACAAGCGGGCCATCAATACAGTGTTTTAGCCTTAGAACAATAGGGCAAGAACAAAGAACATAGCAGGAAGTGACGAAGTCGGTGTATTCCTATCTGCAGAGACTATGATGCTTTACTTGTTTACATGGCAGACCCTAACGGTTCCATCAGCAAACTCCTAAAACTGATCTACGATTCTGCAAAGTGTCTGGATACAAACAATGTGATATATATGTATATAATACATATATACACATACATACATATATGTATGCATATATATACATATACAGACACACACAAATATGTATCTCAAACAAACTGAGGAAGAAATCAGGGAAACAATCCCATTTATAGAAATTTCAATAAATAAGCAAAATATCTCAGAGGAAACCTAAGCAAGGAGGTGAAGGACCACTATAAACTTTAAAAGCAAAAAAAAAAAAAAAATCCAAGACCTGGTGGAGCAGGCATTTAACTCCAGCACTTGGGAGACAGAAGTAGGCAGATCTCTATGAGCTTGAGGGCATGCTGACCATACTGAGTTCCTGACCAACTAAGGCTGCACAGTGAGATCCTGTCTCAAAAGACCAAAATCTCTGACGAAAGAAATCAAGGCAGAGATTAGCAAATAAAAGGCCTCTCATGTTCATGGATTGGTAGAATTAATGATGTAAAAATGACCATCTTAGCAAAAGCAAGATACAGATTCAATGCAATCTCAATCAAAATCACAATGACTTTCTTCACAAAAATAGAAAAATCTTAAAACTCAAATGGAAACACAAAAGAACCCAGATAGCCAAAACAATCCAGAGTAAAAAATAACAATGCTACAGGCATTACCATGCCTGATCTCAAGTTATAGTACAGAACAATGGCAACAAAACGGCCACGGTACTGACACAAACACAGACGTGGAGAGCAGTGGAACGGAACAGAAACCCCAGAGCAAGCCCATACAATTACAACCACCTACTTTTTAACAAAGATACTAAACATACACCCTGGAAGAAAGAGCATCTTCGAAAAACAGTGCTGAGAAAACTGAATGCTACATGTAGAAGAATGAAGCATGATCCTTCCCTCTATCCTTGAACAAAATCAACTCCAGGGGCTGGAGTGCTGGCTAAGCAGGTGAGAACAACGGTTGCTTAGCAGAGGATCCAGGCTTGACCTCCAGCACCCACACAGCAGCTCACAACCATCTACAATTCCAGTTCCAAGGGATCTGATGCCCTCTTCTGGCCTCCGCAGGCAAAAGGCTCATGTGGAGCAGCAACACCCAGGCAGGCAACACACACACACACAAACACACACACACACACCCCAAAAACACTTTTAAAAGTTCTGCAGCCAGTTGGTCAGTGGTGGTGCATGCCTTTAATTCCAGCACTCTGAGGCAGAGGTAGGAAGATCTCTGAATTCAAGGCCAGCCTTGATTACAGAGTGAGTTTTAGGACAGTCAGGGCTACACAGAAAAACCCTGTGTCAACAAACAAATAAACAACAACAAAAATTGGCTGTAGAACTGAACAAAGAATTCTCAAAAGTATTAAGAATGAAAAATAAATGTAATATTCTGGCTCTTTAAGAGACAAGCCACACCCACTCCCTTCCTCCTGGCAGCCTCCGCCCCACTCTCCTCTCTTCCTGTCCCCTCTCGAAGAGGCAATTTCTGCCTCTCTCCCTACTTCTCTCTCCTGTCTCTCTCCCCACCCCCCCGTCTCTCTCTCCTCTCTTTCTCTTTCTCTCTCCCCCCCTTCTCCCCTTTGTCCTTCCCTTCTATAACACATCTAATAAATATCCTACTTTACATCTGTCTCTCTTGCCAGCCCGCCACAGTCACATGGAGCCTGCTGCGTGGTCTTGTGTGCAGTCCCGGGCAGCTTGCAGCAAACCCATCTGCATAATGTGCCTATCTGTCAGCCCCTTGCCCACCTGTTGCCCACATGGCTAGCTGCCGTGGACGCCAGGGGACCAGCCACCTTCCCTGCCACGTGGTCTCTGGGACTGGCTGCTTTCGGGTCCCCAGCAGTCCCGGAAACTCAGTAGCATCTGTGCCTCCCACCTGCCCCTGCCCACACCACTCGCTGGGGACCAGCCACCTTGGTTTGTGGGGACCCGCAGCAAATCCATAACAATAAACATTTTTAAAGTGTTCAACACCAACAGCATAAAGGGAAATACGAATTAAAGCTTTGAGATTCCATCTTGTCCCAGTCAGAATGGCCATCATCAAGAAATACAGGCACCCGTCTTTTGTCTTGGTTGTCCACTAGAATTAGATGATGAGACCTTACTGCTGAGGTCACCACACACTTTGGTTGCATGATATAGAGAAACCAAGCTAGAAATGATGTGGAGACATTTTCCCTGCTCACCAGCTCTCATAATGCTAGAGGGTGCTGCTGTGCAGGCTTCTGGGAACCCCACAGACCACAGTACTAATCTGTCAAGCGAGATGCGCGGATTGTGCAGCAGCGGCACGCCTGCTATAGGAGATAACTACTGCTCTGGGCAGAATCCGAGGTTGGCTCCACTGGGGCGGGGGACCCATGCTTAGAGCTGTAAACCTACTCAGTGTCCGGGAGGTCGAAAGCCCTATTGGGGAATTAAACTCTACGCTTTACCAAATTCACATAGTGTCAAACCATCTTATAGATTCCCATTCTTAGCTTTAATCCGAAGCGTTTCTTTCTAGTGATTTCTGATGCGGGGACACACACAATAAGACTGGCTGAACAATAAACTAAGTGGCCATTGACTGCTCGGCTCTAAGCAAGACATTTATACCATCCCTCTGAGGCTCACGAAGCCCTGTGGGAGATGGAGCAGGAAGATTGCAGGAGCTGGAAAATATGGAAAAGGGCTGTAAACACACAGTCAGTGCAACCGTGAACTCTCAACAAGTACAGAAGACTGCACTGGGTCTGAAGAATGGGCCCATCAATCGTCAAGCAGAGATGGAAGAGACACGCAGGGGGCCCTCTCCTTCACAGCTGAACTATTTCCAGCAGACAGATTCAGGGGCTGGGGATGCCATTGCCTTCAGTTGTAGACTGTACAAATTAAATGGTCACACAGAGAGCACTGGTCAAACTAAAGGGGACACAAAACCAAACCACATCATGTATCTGGGAAAGGGAAAGGTGAGGGTGTTGGGAAGGGTGAGAGGGAAATTCAAGAGTCTGAGGAGTAACCGGGATGCATCATACACATGAACTAAATTGTCAATGAACTTAATAAAAACAAAAACCAAAACATATTCTGTCCTTTCCGTTACACTTAGGCAAGTCTGACTTCTGAAATGAAAGACCAGCAAACAACAAACCTAAACCCATTCTATCTCAAAGTTCCAGAACTTTGCCAAGTCCTAAAATTTAACTCTTGATGCTGGGGCTCACATCCAGGGCCTCACACATGGGAGCCACATGGTCTTCTTACTGAGACGTCCTCCCACCTTAGAGTCTCACCTACAGTAGGCCGTGTTCTACTGCTGAGCCTAACTTGTGTTCCACAGCTGCATAGTCATTACAATGGTGACCACATCTCCCATCACTAAGAATGGAAACTTAGCCTAGAAGTGGACCAAAATCATGTAAAATCAGATTATCTCCTCTGAGGAATATGATCTCTTTTGTGTTCAAACACCAGTTCCAATGCGATCACTGTGACCATGACGTGATTCAATGGCATGTCAGTTATGAATCTGCATGGTATAGTAACTCTTACCTCCTCCCCTATAATTGTCAGTTTAGGGAACTTCCGTGCCAGGGAAGAGCATATGCTCATCTGGACCAAGCGGTCGGCTTTGGTCTGCAGGTCTGTGGCTGAGGTCTGTAATAAAGAATGAACATCTCAAGAGAAATACAATTAGGGATAAGTGATCTTCTAAAGCCCAAGTGCACAACAGCCATATAATTTACACTATATGTTCAGATTTTAGATTCACGGAGCTGAACCACAAATGAATCAACTAGTTGTATGGGCCACTGCTTCTCAGAGAGTTAACAGCAATGAAGACTGGGAAGTGAAGCTGGGTGGTATTGCATGACTGTAATCTCAGCATTTGGGAGGCCGAGGCAGGAGGAGATCAGCTTTCACTACAGCGTGCAATAAACACTAGATAAACAAAAGTAGTTTAGAAACACAGAGTGTATAAATAAGTATTGGCGGAGACAAACCCCAGACCTTGCATGTGCTGGGCAAACACTCCACCACTGAGCTACATTCTCAGCTCTATAATGGTTCAAGTTTGTAAAGGTGCTTTTAAATTATTTGGAATATTTTCTCCTCTAGTTGAGAAATTCTTTTCTAAGATTGTAGTTACCAATCTTTTAAACCTTCTTTATAGGCTAAGAAAGACAAGAAACTACTAGTGTGCTGCTACACATTTTTATAATCTCATACTTGAAAAGTAGAAGCAGGAGGTTTGCCAGAAGTCCCAGGCCAGCCTGGTCTACGTAGTAAGTTCCAGGCCAGCCCCTATAAGTCCTGTGCCAGCCTGGTCTATATAGTGAGTTAGAGCCAGCCATGACAGCACAACAAAACTCTGTCTCAAAAATCAAAGCAAACAAAAAAATAAATTTACATTGTTTCAAAACAAAGCTAAATACTGTATCAGCAGTGTATGAAGAGGGTCCTCTATAACTTCCCCCACTCATCCTTGTAATCAAGAGACCCTGAAGATGATTCATTAATGCATTAGAAAGAATTTCTGGGTTTTTATTGGGGGGAGGGTGGTAAGGATGGAGATGGAGCTGAGGCGAAGTCTCACATAGCTCAGGTTGGCCTTGAACTTACTATATAGCTGAGACTAGCCTTGAACTTCTGAACCTCTTGCCTTCATCTCCCTAGTGCTGGGACAATGCCTTCTGTACCACATGAGGCTTTTATAGCTTTGAATAAGAAAAACTTATTTAAACATCAGATTTTATCAAAATCTGCATGGTTTTGTATGGAATAGCTCAGGACCTGGTCTGGAGGTGGACTTCCGGCAGAAGACCCAGTCATATATACAAAGCTCTTGGATGTGGGAGTCATTTTCAAAGCAGATACTGAAACTGAGATCTTGAGAGCTCCACCATTTTAATTGTTAGTTGGTCCAGATTATGACACTCTTTACCTACTATGAAGAACAAAAACCCTTGACTGCAGGAACAGACAAGGTCCGCAGTACCTTCTGCACGATGCCCAGGTCTCCTTCAGCAATGACACACCTGACTATGCTTCCTGCCTTCTGAGCGATAGAATACGCTGAGGCTACCAGTCGCATCAACACGGTGTGGCTGGAAGCCATGATGAGCCTGGAAGGAAAGGACAAAAAGGTTCTGTTACTTTAGCGACCAGCTACTAGTTTCAATTAATTGAATTCAAGACAACGCATATTTACTGAATGCCGTGGGTCACCTCAATTAACTGTGTAGGGTCTTTTATTTTTTTATTTTTATTTTTATTTTTTTTGGTTTTTCGAGACAGGGTTTCTCTGTGGTTTTGGAGCCTGTCCTGGAACTAGCTCTTATAAACCAGGCTGGTCTCGAACTCACAGAGATCCGCCTGCCTCTGCTTCCCAAGTGTAGGGTCTTATTTTATTTGAGACAGTTTCTCTGTGTAGCCCTGGCTGCCCTGGAACTCACTCAGTAAACCAGGCTGGCCTTGAACTCACGGAGATCCACAAAGGTGTGTGCCACCACACCAGGTCACTGCATAGAATCGTTAATAAATACACACTAATTTCAGTGTTAACTCTCTCAATACACTCTGTAACAAAGTCTGGAAAAATGAAATCAGCAGGAGAAAACATTTTGAGTGTGAGGTGTGTAAAATGCAAAGCGAAAGGCTTAGGAGCTAAAACTGTAACATGTAACATCCACCCTTGATCATCTGCTATTTTGAGCACTAGAGCTGATAAGTGCAAGAGAGTCAGGGCGAGCAGCATAAGGGACTTGGATGCTCACACAGCGTCAACTGCAAAAGGAGGAGCTGAGCTGTAGCTCAGTAGCAGAGCAATTGCTTTGCAATTCGGCATACTTAAGGCTCTGTGTGCAAATTCCAGCACTGTTTAAAAACAAACAAAAACTGCTGTAATCACAACTATGTAGCCCTTACAGGCCTAGAACTCCCTTTGCAGACCAGGTGGCTTTAAACTCACAGAGATTCACCTGCTTCTGTCTCCTGAGTGCTGGGCCTCCCTACTCATTCTGTTTATGTGACAGAGTCTCACAGTGTAGCCCAGGCTTGCCTCAAGGTACTATTCCTTCTGCCTCTGCACTGGTATGACAAGTATATGCCACCATGCCTGCCTTCCATAGCAAGATGTAAAAAGGTCACTCTGAAGGGCCATGCCACTGGGGCCAACTGAGGCGTTAGCTGCTATCCTAGCCCGGTTATCTTCCCTCCCGTTTTCTCCCCTTTCCTTCTACAAGTAATTTCAACAACATTCCCTAGAAAGCCTATTATATTGCACTTCTGTCTCCAAGTGCTTATGGCAAAGACTCTCAGGTCACAGATGCAGCCAGCAATAGAACACCTGCAAAGCCCTGGGTTCAATCCCCACTACAGCAACACACACACACACACACACACACACACACACACATACACACCACACTTGGTGGCCTAGACCTGCATGAAATCCAAGCACTCAGAAAGCTGAGCCAGGAAAATCCTAGAATGGAGCTCAGCCTAGGCTATATAGCAAGTTCTAGGTTAACCTGGCTAAATAAAGATAAATTGCTTCAACAACAACAAAAACCTTTAAAACTTAAAACAAACAAAAGCTTTCCCAACTCAAAATCCAATCAGGCTGACATTGCTTTACTTACTTAGGTCAAGTAGTCCTTATCCACAGGGACCATAAATAAAGGACAAACCTGTTTGCTCCATTGCCAGTTTCTGATTGAATAGTTGACTTAACATACCTTTAAATTCACTTGCATCCTTTTCTGTTGCCTCTGATATAATCACAAGAATAAAGAACAGAAAGGGACAAGCCGGGCGGTGGTGGCGCACGCCTTTAATCCCAGCACTTGGGAGGCAAAGGCAGGTGAACCTCTGTGAGTTTGAGGCCATCCTGGTTTACAAAGAGCTAGTTCCAGGATGGGCTCCAAAGCTACAGAGAAACTCTGTCTCAAAAAAACCAAAAGAAAAACCAAACCAAAACAAACCAGAAATGGGCAATAAACTAAATAAACACATGAGGATTGGAGAGATGATTCAGTGTTTAAGAGCACTGGCTGTTCTTCCAGGGGTCCTAAGTTCAATTCCCAGCAACCACATGGTTGCAATGAGATCCGGCACCCTCTTCTGGCCTGCAGGCATACATGCAGAATGAAGAGAGATCACATAATGAATAAATCATTCTTTTCTTTTTTTCTTTTCTTTTTTTTTTTTTTTTGTTTTTCAAGACAGGGTTTCTCTGTAGCTTTGAGGACTGCTCTGGAACTTGCTCTCATAGACCCGGCTGGCATTGAAAAATAAATAAATCTTAAAAAAAAATACGTGAAAGTTCTTAAAAGATGCAACTGGAAAGCCGGGTGATGGTGGCGCACGCCTTTAATCCCAGCACTCGGGAGGCAGAGGCAGGCGGATCTCTGTGAATTCGAGACCTGCCTGGTCTACAGAGCTAGTTCCAGGACAGGCTCCAAAGCCACAGAGAAACCCTGTCTCGAAAAACAAAAAAACAAACAAACAAACAAAAAGATGTAACTGGAGAGATGGCTAAGTGAATAAGAGCACTGGCTGCTCTGGCAGGACCTGGGTTCAGCTCCTGGCGCCCACAAGGCAGCTCTCAACTGTAACTCCAGTTCCAGGCCAGTTCTTCTTTTGACACCTGAAGGTACAAGGCACGCATGTGATTCACAGGCTTACATCAGGCAAAACACTCATACACGTAATCCAGCACTCGGGGGCAGAGGCAGCTGATCTCTCAGAGTTTGAGGCAAGCCTGGGCTACAGAGTGAGCTCCAGGGCAGCCAAGGCTGCACAGAGGGGAGAGAGAAAAGGTGTAATTGAAACTGAGGTACAGCACTGAAAACCCTCTGTGGCCAGTACCTGTCAGGTGTGAAGATGAAGATAAAATGGGTATCTATGTGGTATTTTCTTAAGTTGTAATCAAGCTATGCTGAGTTCTTGACATGCTAGGTTTTGCGGGGGGAATAAAGTAAGCTATGAGCATTACCAACCCAGGAACACCACAAATGTAATAATTTAGGAAAACATTTCCTTGAACAGCCATGGAGCTAATGTACTTTCAACTGGAAAGGTAGATCCAGGCTGCTAACCTTACCCAGCACGTCTTCTGGGTAAGGGGATGCTGGGAAATCACATGTGAGGCCTCACCAGGCGAGGTCTTTCTCACTGAGCTAGACTCCACTCCCCACATGACTAAATGCTGACCAGAGTTTAACTTGTGGGAGTGGTGACAGAGGTAATTTTCCCTCACCGGAACTTTTCATAGAGATCATTTACCCGTAATCCAAGTCAGTAATCATTTGAGCCTCGTTAGACTTCGGGGATAATTAATCCACTTCCTCTTAAGCTTGCCACCTAAATGCAGGCTTTTCTTCTCTCACCAGAAATTTTCCAGGCTGCCTGCTCACCGCCTTACTTTATAATGCACCCCTATGTGTACGAACCACAACTGAGAGAGAACATTAGCTTGTAAGACATAAGAATAGAAAGATTACTACCCCTGAGGGCCCTGACAGTTTTCTTACCATAGTTTTTAAAGAAATACATACAATTTTGATTCTTGGTATAAAGAAAAAGAAAAAAAAACTACCAAAACACAAAATGTGTGAAAGGGAGTCCTCCTAGCCTTTCCCCTTCTTCTCCAGGTGGGAGTTACCTTTTGAAGTGACAGGTGACTTAAGAACAAGGCTAACACCAGCCACTAAGTTACCTTCCTAACAGCAGCTCAAAAACCTCTCATTCGCCTTTCTCTGCGTCTTACCTGAGTGCTTCTTCTGGGAATATGACCTTTCAAAAGCTTAGCTAAAACAAACAAACAAACAAACCCACCCCAACAAAAAACAAAAAACACTGTAGTGACTACAAGCACAGACTCGGGGGTCAGCTGCCTAGGTCCCCATCCTGGCATCCATTAGCTTTGGGAATGTCACCCAGACTGTCCATCCTTGAACTTATAAGTGGGAAAAACTGCACCTATTAGTATAAGGTTGCTGCAATTATGAAATAAATACTACATGGAAGGCATTGACCCTACAGATAAGCATCAAGCAATGCTGGCTAAACATATTTAAGTGGTTTCCTTTGTTCTGGCTACAACAGAGATTCATGGGAGTGTTAAAAACAAAAGGTGAGGGGCTAGAGAGACAGTTCAATGGGTAACAGCACACACTGCTACTGTGGAGGACCAGAGGTCAGATCCCAGAACCCACATTGAGCAGCTGACAAACACTTGTAACTCCAGCACCAGGGGACCAGGCGTCCTCTTCTGGCCTCCATGGGCACCTGCACTCATGCGTACATACCCACGTACAGACACAGCACATGCATATAATCTAAAATAAAATTTAAATATCTCCCTTAGACTCATGTGTCTGAATGAATACTTTTCACCAAGTGCCGGTGTTACTTTAGGACACAGTGGGCAGAGCCTTTAGGAGGCTGGCCGTAGAGGAAGTGGATGGCTGGATGCTGGGCCTGCAGATTTTATCATGGTGGTCCATCACTTCTCTGCTTTCTGTGCAGGTTCTCTGCTTCCAGATGCACCAACATGTTCGAAACCACATGCAAGCTTCCACTGCCAAGAATGGCGTGCAGCCATATCTTTCCACCATGATGGTCTGTGTGCCCCTGAAACCATCAGCCAAAATAAACGTCTCCTTCCTGAGTTGCTTCTCACTCACTGGTGAGGGAAGCAACTAAGACAAGAGATATTCCGACCTAGGGAGGCGGGGTGGCGCCTGGCGGGACAGAAGTTCTCCTGCACCATTAGGGAGGCGGGGTGGCGCTCTCCCGCACAACATCCGCGGCTTGTGCCTTGAGTAAATATGACAAGCACTGAATAAAAAGGCAATCAGCCTAACACCCATGCACGTAAGAAATCTTTACAATGCCTGCCAGCCGCTTTTAAGGATGGAAAACACAAGCCAGGAATGGAGCGCGCCTGTAATCTCACCACTCAGAAGGCTGGTGTTCCTGTTACTAAGAGAACTGCTAAAAATTGAGACTAGCCTGGACTAGAGACCAAGCGCCAGATCGGCCAGGTCTACACAGTAAGACTGTCTCAAAACAAACAAAAAACAGCAACAAAAAGAAAAATAGCAAGGCACAAATGACCAGTTTGTTCTCATAGCCTTAACGTTTAAGGGCTAAAAACAAAACAAAAACAACAAGAAAAAATAAAAAACAAATAAAATAGCCCACCTGTATCTTTTTTGTCCTTTCTCTTTAAATTCTTACAAGGATGGTGAACATGCAGATTAGGATTTTAAAATGTCTGATATAGTCCCAGTGAAGCATTAAAATCATTTATCTTTGGGGCCTGTTTAAAGAGTGCTTAAGTTCAAGGTTTCAGGAAAGATAGGATGGAGCAGATTCTGAACAATTAATAGCGATCCCCTTGTTACCAGTTATCAGAATAGAATAATCAGCTGGGTGTGGTGACCCTGCTTCTAGTCTTTGCACTTAGGAAGCTGAGTCAGGAGAGCTGGTAATAACATACCAGCATTAGTTACACAGTAGGTTCCAGGCCAGCTTTGGCTACTTTGTGGGGTACTTTCTCCCAACACCCATGCATGCACACACATACTCTAAACAAAATGAATGTTTGGATAAAGTGTGTGTGTGTGTGTGTGTGTGTGTGTGTGTGTATGCGTATGTGTGTAAACATAGAAATGCATGTATTACACACACACACACCCCACAGCTGGCGTTAGAACCCTGGCCTCGTGCCTGGTAGGCAAGCACTCTACCAACTGAACAATATCTCTCAGTAAAATTTCAGAAATGAATCCAAACATACTGCTAAGAGTGGTATTTTAAATCCAAGAAAGCAGCCGACAAATTCAGTGACACAAACCTAGCGCTTAGGAAGGGGAGGCAGGAAGATTGTGGAATTGAGACGAGCCTGGACTACACCATAAGATCCTGTCTCAAAAGAAGAAAAGAGAGGACAGAAGAAAGGAAAAAGGAGGAAAGCCACTTGTACACAAATGGCAGGACAACGGCTAGAGCTTCAAATACAGTTGATCTTTCTTGCATTCTAATCAAATACGTTCCAGGGAAACCGGTAAAAATGGTTCAGTAGGTTAGAGTCTGCCACTAAACCTGAGAACCTGATTTCAAATCCACACAGTAGGGAGAGAGAGTCCAGCAAGTAACCCTCCATCTTCCACCCAAATACCTGTGGCACACATCACACACAAGCACACCCGCTCACCACACCCGCTCGCTCGCTCTCCTCTCTCTCTCTCTCTCTCTCTCTCTCTCTCTCTCTCTCTCTCTCTCTCTCTCTCTCTCTCTCTCTCTCTCACACACACACACACACAGTAAATGCATTCTTCTAAAGTTCTAAGTAGTCCTGAGTGAAAACATACTCCTATAATCCCAAACCTCAGGACGCTGAGGATAGAGTACTTTGAGTTTGAAGCCAGCCTAAGTTTGGTCTTTCTCAATCTGTTTCTCTAATAAGTTTTAATTAAAAGTGTGAAACAATTAAAAGTCTAGGAATGGTTTTATAAACTTGTAAAGACTTTTAAAACATAAAACTAAAAAAAATTAAAACATAAAACTAAGAGTTCCAAAGCCATAACTGATAAGAGGAGAGATTAAGTCCAGTACCATATTCTAATAACTGAAGTTGTATTTGGGGCTCTTATGCCTCAGTATATAAAAGGCGATACTCCAGTGAAAAATGAGGCAAATACAGTTAACAAGCAGTTCCCAGAAAAAGAAAAATAAATGTAATACTATTGAACACACAAACGAAATGCAAACTTAGAGAAGTAAGATTGCCGCATGCAAGTGTTTGCCCGGTCTGCAAGGATTGAGAGAACATGTTCCTACAGGAACCCTTTAGCAAACATCTTTCGAAGTAGCTATTATATTCCCGGGGAAACAAATCACAACGGCCTACTAGCGTGTAGACAATCAAAAGAATATCGGCTCTTGTGAAGCTTCCAGATCAGGATGCAGTAAGAAGCGACAGTCAAGTTTAACCTTGCGGTTTACTCAGTGTTAAGCAGCGTCCTTCCAGAAGTCCAGGCCCAGGTAAACAGCCACATGTGGCCACTAAAGCTCCTAGAAGCGGCTGGACTGCAGGCAGTTCCCACGGGGCGCTTTGCATCACAACCCCTGGCTCTCCTCTCCTGCGTGCCAGGGGTGGACCAAGCAACTACAGCCTCGAAGGCCCTGCCCTGCCGCGGGGGAAACTTACACTCAGCCGCCCCGCGTCCCAAAATTGCTGTCCCGCTGAGTCGCTCCCTGCCCGGTCCCGTTTCCTCCAAGTCCACCGGTCCAATGTGCACAAGGAGACACGGCTTCCGCGGCTGCGCTAGCGAGAACTCGGCGCAGGCGCAGAGCAGTCTCCCCGTGGGCTCCGGACCGTCGGGGAAGAACCTGCTTAGCACGGGTTTACGCCACCTGTCGTCAATGCCCGAGTCCTCCCCGGGACGTTCCCGGGTGCTGGTTCCTAGCGTCTGAGCTTCACCTCAGCAACAGTTTTTACTTGTTTTGTTTCTTTTTGTTGTTGTTTCTTCTCCGAAGTTTGGAACCTTGGTCACTTGAGGGGAATCTCAGCAAAGGGCAATTAGCTATGCCCTGCTCTGCCCAGACAGCATAGCCAGAGTTTCCCTAGGGGCTGCCTTCCTAGCTCCTGGTTCAGAATGAACACAGGCTCAGGGATGCAAACCTGGCATCCCTGTGGCACCTTGGCCAGGGTGAGGTGTAGCTGTAGCCCCCCGGAGGCTGCACCACTCTCAGCTCTGCTTGTTTTGTTTCTTGACGTGGGGTTTAGGTAGCCCAGACTAGCCTTGAGCCACACTCCTTCCTAACTTAGCTGCAATTGCACAGATGCCACCACCTAGCCTGGCTTGTCTTTTATGAGTTGCCTTTACGGGATCGTTTTAATAAAAACAACACTTTTTTCCCCTCTTAAAATCTCAGGTGGCTATTTTGTGAGGATGGTAATGAACACATTTTATTTCTTTCTGTGTGTTTTCTGCAACTCTCGAACTTTGGTTATAAGAAGCAAACCATTACTTATATATATAGTGTCAGGTTCCCACTTAGGCTGGCCTTGAACTCATGGCAATCCTACCTCAGCTTTTCACATACTGGGATAACAGGCATAAACAAACCATAACACACCCCTATTTTCACCGGCAAGAAATGTCAACTTATACCATTTCCATATAGCTGTGGTTGGAAAAGACTTGAACTTTATTTCATTTACTCTGTGAATTTAGACATGCCTTTTTGTGTGTGGTTTATGAATAATTGTAATTTATTTCAAGGCATTCTGGAGGCTGGGAGGTCCAAGGTCATGCAAGGTCATGCTGAGTCACCGTCTGATAGGGGTCTATCTTCTGGTCATAGATGGTACATTCTCCTTGTCATAGGACGAAGGGGAGAGGCAGCTCTCTGGGACCTTCACTCCTGAGGACTGCCCCCCGATCTAACCACTCTTGAGAGACCCCCCCCACCTCTAAATACTACCACTGTGGCTTAGAATCTTAACATAAACCTTGGAGAAACACAAATATGTGAATTTTGGCAGGGCCCATCCGCAGTTATTTTCATTTTAGTCATTCATAAATGTTATTGTTCTCACAGTTAAAATAAGGACATGAAAAATAATAAAACAGCCGGGCGATGGTGGTGCACGCCTTTGATCCCAGCACTCGGGAGGCAGAGGCAGGCGGATCTCTGTGAGTTCGAGACCAGGCTGGTCTACAGAGCTAGTTCCAGGACAGGCTCCAAAGCCACAGAGAAACCCTGTCTCGAAAAACCAAAAAAAAAAAAAAAAGAAAAAAAGAAAAATAATAAAACAAACCAAAAAGCCCTCAGGTGCCGGAGTACAATGGGATATTAGTTACTTACTTCCTTGCTGGGACCAAGAATCTGACAAGGAACACTTTAGGGGGAGGAAGGGCTATTTTGGCCCATGGTTTGAGACAGAGTTCATCATTGCAGGGAACACATGGCGTTAGGTGTTTCCATGGCAGCGAGAGCATATGGCAGCTGCTTCCTCACAGACATGCCTTTTGTGTGTGGCAAAAGTATCCACAATATACATCCTTTAAAACCATACACTGAGGCATTTGCGTTCAAGGTCAGCCTGGTCTACAAAGCAAGTTCCAGGACAGCCAGAGCTGTTACGCAGAGATGCCCTGTCTCAAAAAGCAAAAACAACAAAAAACCCCTCATACATTGTTTTTTCTAATACATTGTAATTGTATAATAACCGCCATAAATAAGCACAAATAAAATCTATCTCATGCATATAGTTCAGTCAGCAAAATGCAGGGTCCACAGGCACACTCTGCACTGTATCTTCTCCTAGGGTTTCCCAGGAAACAGCAGAGTTGAATGAATGCAGCAAGTGGATCTGTAAAGAGGTGTGTGTGTGTGTGTGTGTGTGTGTGTGTGTGTGTGTGTGTGTGTGTGGTGTCAGGGGTAGGGGGTCCCCCTGCAGTGAGAAGACTGCCATCAGTGAGGCTCCCAGACGGGAAAGCGCCGTTCAGAGATGAAGTGCATCCCAAGGCGGTGCAAACACGAGGACTCACAAACCACTTAAATGTCCAGCTGGAGAAGCCTGGCCTCCTCAGAGCCTGCTGGTCAGTGAGACTAACCATATGGATGAATTCTGGCTTTGATTGAAAGACCCTAACTCCGTGAGTACGGTGGAAGAGATATGGAAGATGACTCCCAACCGCAAACACACCCACATGTGAACCCACACATGCAAACATACACACACACGTACCACACATACCCATGGAAACAGGAAAAGGCATCACACGCGGAACACTACATCCAGCAGTCTACTTTCCCACTCTCCCAACACTTGCTAGCAAACTTCTTTATGTTTGTTCTATGAGATGAATGTGTCCTCTCGGCTTCCAAAACTGAGCATCTTTTTTTACATTCGTTGACTTTTTTTTTTTTTGTTTGTTTGTTAATGCTTACCTTTTGCCTTTTTTCTACTTTATCTTGACTTGTACCAACTTTTATACTTTTTTTTTTTAAGTGTAGTAAAGGAATGGCAAAATAACAGCCGTGTACATGTGTAGCCCTGGCTGTCCTCGAACTCGTAGATCCGCCTACCTCTGCTTCCTGAATGCTGGGATTTTATGCTTGCGCCACCACTGCACGGTTTTAGTTCCGCTACTAGTTATGTTTACGACGCTGGACAAATTGCTTAACTAAAGTCTCTGACCAAGGAGAGCTAACTGACCGCGACCCACTCCTTCTACACCCTTGCTTGACCTGGGGGAGGACCAGGAGCGGCGCCGACCTCCAACCCGGAAGGCCCCGCCCCTACCCCGCCCCTTCCGCCTCGCGCGCGTGCGCAGTCCCACGCGGTTGAGTTCTCGGGGGTTTCAAGCTTTTAGATCCCGGGCTGCTGCCGTGCCCCCCGCGCCGAGGCGTCCCCCTGCTCGCCCACCATGCGTTGGGGGCTGTGCCCTCACGGGCCCGGGGCGGCGGCGCTGGCCGCCGCCGGCAGCTTCTGGAGGCCGGCCCGCTTTCCCGCCCGCCTGGGGTATCGGAGGCTGGTGGTGCGGTCGGTGGCAGGGGCGGATAGTCCTCAGAGCAGCCCGAACAGCGGCAGATACCGCGACACGGTGCTGCTGCCGCAGACCGCCTTCCCCATGAAGCTGCTGGGCCGCCAGCAGCCCGACATGGAGCTGGAGATCCAGCAGGTACCGGGCGCGGCCACCCGGGCAGGGCGGGGTGCTGGGCCAGCTCTGCGGAACCCTCCGGGCTGCTGGGGTTCCCACGCGGGCCTCCTAAGCAGAGCCCAGTGCCAGGCAGCGCGCGTTCCGACTTTGGCACCAAGCGAGTCAGCTTTGCACATTCTCCAGTCATTTATCAGAAAGTAACCAGCATGTAAATAAAAATTCCAGCGTCTGGGCTGGAGAGATGGTTCAGCGCCTAAGAGCGCTTGCTGCTCTTGCTGAGGATCATAGTTCGGTTCCCAGCCCACAAGTCTGGCAGTTCACAACCACCTGTTGACTCCAGCTCCAGGAGAGCCAGTGCCTTTGACCTCCGCCGGCATCTGCGCTCAACATGCATGACACAGAAATAATTAAAAATAAACCTACGTCTTGAAAAAAATAATTCAAGTGTTAGCAAAGAAGGAAAGTTGAAGCCCACCTCAGTAACATGTTTAGGCCTTTCGCTGGAATTATGCCTCCTTTGCAGGACAAAATAGTAGTCATTCTCTGAGTCCCTTTTGTAAACTGTGTTATGTCATATATCATAGTGTGTGTATATACACACACACATGTACACCTGTGTATCTCATATATATGTGTATATATATCTCCAATATCATACTCAATTTTCTCATTGAGACTCAAATGTTAGTGTCTATAACATTACAGTCTTTAAAATATCCCTGTTAACCAGGAATACTACTTAAGTGGATAGAGTTTGCCTGAATATTCTTTGAATTTAGGGAAGTATTGAGGCCAAAGAATAGCAAGGATAAGTTACCAGTTTTATTTTGGGTGGTGGTAGTGGGGGGATGGCGATGGACAGACCGGTCTCAGGGCTGGATTGAGGCAGTGGATGCTGAGAGACTTGCCAAGAATTTAGAGCCCCTCTGTCATCTAAAATCTGAAGGATTATTGGGGGCGGGAAGACTACTGAAAATGTTCAATACTGGTTCCCTCCAGAAATGTTTCCAGTTACATTTCTGAGTTGAGTGGGTTGGAATGGATCAATAGTATCTGAGGATCGATAAGACTCCATAGCATGGATTTATGTGATATGTAAACATATTTTTTTTTAAACAGAAATGTGGGTTTTCAGAGCTTTATTCCTGGCAAAGAGAAAGAAAAGTAAAGACTGAATTTTGTCTTCATGATGGACCTCCTTATGCAAATGGTGACCCTCATGTTGGGCATGCCTTAAACAAGGTAATTATAATTCAGGTTATAAAACTTGCCAGTAGGAGCTGGAGAGATGGCTCAGAGGCTAAAAGCACTGGCTGCTCTTCCAGAGGTCCTGAGTTCAATTCCCAGGAACCACATGGTGGTTCACCGCCATTATAATGAGTGCTCTCTTTCTCTGGCCTGCAGGCATACATGCAGACACAGAACTGTATACATAATAAATAAATGAATATTTTTTAAAAAAGAACTTGAAAGTAACTATTCTGCAAAAGAGCGTATTCTACTTGTGTGATAGTTACGTAAAGTTGCATTGGCCTATGCAAATAAATGAATTACTAATAATGAATAAATGAATTATTAATGAGCTTATTTATTTGTTGTGGTGCTGGAGATGAAACTCAGGGCCTTGTTTGTGCTAGGTAAGTACTCTACCAGGGAGTTGCATCCCGATGTATTTTGTGTGTTTCCTTTCAGCTTTTTGTTATATTACACTTAAATTTCTGACAGATGAGCTATATTCAAGAGTATCTTGTCCACTGACACTGCTTCAACTATGTTACTTTTTTTTTTTTGAGAAATAAAATCTCTCGAGTAGCTTGAGCTGTCCTCAGACTCATGATCCTTCTCTGCCTCAGAATATTGCCATTACATATGTGCACCACTATACCCAGTAGTCCACAGATTTGATAAGCTTATTGTACTTAAAATTATGCCTACTTGTATTTTAAAATATATTGACTTATTTGCGGTGGGAGGGTAGATGTAGCACTGTCTGTACATGGAAGACAGAGAACAGCTTGAGGGAATGCTTCCCTTCCACCATGGAGCCGGAAAGACAGGAGTCAGTGTCGTGTGGCTCAGGACTACAGGACTGGTTCCAAGAATGCAAACCTGCCTCCTCCCTGCCTGCCTGGAGCTCTGTCAGCAGCAGGGGAATCATGGGGATTTGGTCTTGTTCCTCAGGGAGTGTGGGCTCACCTCCTTTCCCCTGTCTCATGTGCATTTCCTCGGTGACAAAAATGACTTACATTCTCTGTTGTGAACTCTCAACTCGTACCAACTAAAGTACAACCGCCCAGCTCCAAAATTATTTTCTAGCCCTTTAACCTGACTTTTGCCTTCTAGTGAGTGGACATAAAGATATAATTTCATTTTCCACTGGAAAATGGGACTTGTCTTCCTTGTTTACTGCTGTCTCCTCGGTACCTGAAACAATTTTTGTCTCAGAGAAAGAATACTGAGATAGGAAAATGAAAGACGCGGTCCTAGTTACTTTTCTATTGCCGTGACAAAACGCCATGGCGAGAACAACTGTAAAAGAGAGTTTATTGGGGCTTCCAGTCTCAGAGGGTGAGTCCATGACCACATGACCATCATGCTGGGGAGTGTGGGACCCTCTGTCTCTCTGTCTCTGTCTCTCTCTGTCTCTCTCTCTCTCTCTCTCTCATACACACACACACACACACACATACACACACACTCTTATCTGAACTGGGATTGAACTCCTGGACTGTATGCATGCTAGAGAAGTACTCTAGTGCTGAGCCACCTGCCGCGTCCTTATTTTCTTGTTTTGAGACAAGGTCTCACACATTTGTGTAGGCTAGCCTTGTTGACACTCTAGCTCAAGCAGGCCATGAACTTGGGGTCCTCCTGCGTTAGCCCGTGATTGGTTACAGACCTGTGCTCTCTGGCCTGGCTGGTAGTACATTTTAAAGACCCTGCCTGCTCTTATTTAAGATGAGCTAAGAGGGGTGACTCAGGAGCTGATGAGGCCTGCAGTTTAGTGAGGGCCTTTAGCACCAAGCAGTTGAATGTGATATCCCATCTATTGGGTGCAGTATCAGTTCTGCAGGAGTCTGTGCTCAGCAAGTGTGAGCAACATGGATTGCATTGTCTGTGTTAATATTTCCATAAGCAAAATAAAAATTTCTAACTGACTTAATTATATTCTGGAGTTTAGAAGGTCAGAAGTATTTCTTTCTTTCTTTTTTTAATTTAATTAATTTATTTTGGTTTTTCGAGACAGGGTTTCTCTGTAGTCTTAGAGCCTGTCCTGGAACTAGCTCTTGTAGACCAGGCTGGCCTCGAACTCACAGAGATCCACCTGCCTCTACCTCCCAAGTGCTGGGATTAAAGGCTTGCGCCACCACCGCCTGGCCAGAAGTATTTCTTTAAACAGTAGAATGGGCCGACACCCTTCTCTCAACTTGACAGATAATGAAATTTGGTACGTGATGTGTTTTCATGTGTAATTCTGTTGTTTGATTTTTCCCCTTGATATTATTAGTATTGTGGAATTCAAGTCTTTGTTATTTCTGTGTAAATATTGCACATCTATTAGTTATTTTATAGAAATGCTTTAAATCAGACTTTATGCTTTCAAATGGTATTTTTTTTAAAAGAATCTGATTATGAGCGGTGTGTGTTCTGGATGGTGATCACACTTTCATCCCTGCAGATTTTGAAAGACATCGCCAACCGTTACCATATGATGAGAGGCTCCAAAGTGCATTTTGTGCCTGGCTGGGATTGCCATGGGTTGCCCATTGAGACAAAAGTGTTATCAGAGCTTGGTGTAAATGCTCAGACTCTACCAGCCATGGAAATCAGAAAGAAAGGTAAACTCCATTTTCATTTTAAGCTGATACTATGATTGCTCAGCCTCTTATAAAACCAGGGCTCTGCTTGTAGCAGGTCTTTCTTGTCAGACTTTCTGTGGACTACCAGCCAAATAATGATAGTGAGACTTTTTTTTTTTTTTTTGGTTTTTCGAGACAGGGTTTCTCTGTGGTTTTGGAGCCTGTCCTGGAACTAGCTCTTGTAGACCAGGCTGGTCTCGAACTCACAGAGATCCGCCTGCCTCTGCCTCCCAAGTGCTGGGATTAAAGGCGTGTGCCACCACCGCCCAGCTGAGACTTCTTATTAATTATGAAAGCTTTGCCTTTAGCTTAGGCTTGTCCCCAAATAGCTCTTATAACTTAAATTAACCTGTTTCTATTAATATACATTCTGCCACATGGCTCTTCACCTCTCCTCCATTCTGTATGTCTGACTTCTTCCATGTCTTGCTGGCATCTCCTGCACACCTGGATTCTAACCCTGAGTTCTCTCTGTCCCCGGAAGTCCCACCTATTCTCTCCTGTCTGGTTATTGGCCCTTCGGCTCTTCATTCAGCCAATCAGAAGGCTCCTTGGCACAGTGTACAAAAAGTTTATCCACAGCATCTGCCAAAGGAACCTCGCTCTGTTTTGGTTGCAGTGAGACCTGTAGAGTGCTTACTGCTTCGCATCAGACATAGTGTGGGGTTTGTCTTATGGAGACAAGGACCTTTGTGTTTACCCCATTTACCTCACACTCTTAGTTCCATCCTTGGGCCTTTCTTTCTTTCTTTTTTTTTTTTTTTTTTGTAATTGACTTTGTAAGAATTTCTCTTTGGAAGTTGAAGGAACAATTTGGAGTGTGTTTTGCAACTGTGTTTTCAGTTTAGTGTTTGTTTTTTTATCATTATTGAGTTGCTGTTTTTACTCTTGTTGGGTGGCACTTGTTGGTTAAAATTAGGAACAAAATAAAAGTCCTAAAATACATGGATTTAAAATTTTGGAGTTGTAGTGCAAGCCTATAAACTCAGCGTGCAAGGCTCTTAAGCAGTAGGATCGTGAATTTGAAGTCAGCATGGACTTAAAACGAAAACCAAACAAACACTCAGAACAACTACCAAGACCCCTTTGAGTTAAATTAGTCCCTTGTTTGATTCTTTCTTTCGGTAGGTATGGCCAAAGGGGCTTTCTTTTCCTTGTTTATCAGACTGCTGTATCAGCCATAAAGGTATCAGACATATGAAGGTTCTTTACTTCCTTCTGGAACACATTCACATGGCCTTAGAATTAATATTCTGAATAATTTTGGGGGTTGATTATGAATGAGTATTATTCTCTGGCCACTTCTTAAATTAAGACATAATGAGGAGGACTAGTGAGATGGCTCAGCAGGAAAAGGCACTTGCAAATGACTGACCCCTGTGTTTGGTCCCCAGATCCCATGGTGAAAACCCAACCAGAAAGTGGCCTATGCCCATGCATGCACGTGCACACACACACATACACACAGTATAATACTACTACTATTTGTAGACAGAAGTTTCTGTTCCACCCGGTCCCACAGCCATTCAGTCTCAAAGAATCACACAGAGGCTTATATTAATTATAAACTGTTTGGCCTGTTAGCTCAGGCTCATTATTAACCAACTCTTACAATTTAAATTAACCCATAATTCTTAACTTTATTTGGCTACGAGACTTGGTACCTTTTATCAGTGAGGCATTCTCATCTTGCTTCCTCTGTGTCTGGCTGGTGACTGCAGATTGAGCCTTTCTTCTTACCAGAATTCTCCTAGTCTGGTTGCCCCACCTATACTTCCTGTGTAGCTACTGGCCAATCAGCATTTTATTAAACCAATATAAGGGACAAATTTTTATGGAGTACAAAAGCATCCCACAGCAACTATTAGTATATATTATAAGGAATAATGTGTAATATTTTCCAGTTTTTATTTGTTTATTGGTTTGTTTGGTTTTTGAGACAGGGTTTCTCTGTGTGACAACCCTGGCTGTCCTGGAACTCAATTTGTAGACTGGGCTGACCTCAAACTCACAGAGATCCACCTGCCTCTATCTCCAGAATGCTGAAATTAAAGGCACTAGCTACCACTGCCCAGCAAAATTTGAGTTAATTAAACAAAGAATTGTCCTATGTTTTAAATGCTTTCAAATAATCTTTCTGCTAAGAATTTTCTGAGGACTGGGTATGTAGCTCAGTAGGAAGAGTGCATGTCTGCCATGTATGAGGCCCTATGATCGATGACCTGCACTGCAGGTACTGGAAGTGATAGCCTATTCCTGTCCTCCCAGCTTTAGAGCATCAGAAATTGCTGCAGAGTGAGTTGGAGGCCAGCCTGGGTAAACAAGAGTTCTTCTGTTGAGAGAAGCATGTAATAAACCATGTTTAAGAATATAAAAAGTCAGCCTGGTGACTATATCATAATCCTATCACTTAGTTTGAGGCAGGGGGATTGCTGTGAGTTTGAGGTCACTCTGGGCTAAATAGTGAGTGTAGGCCAGACTGGGTTTCTCACAGGCTTTCTCTTTCTCCTGCCTTGTCTTTTCTAGCTAGATCATTTGCTAAAGCCGCAATTGAAAAGCAGAAATCAGCGTTTGCTCGTTGGGGGGTGATGGCAGATTGGAATAACTGCTACTATACATTTGATGGAAAATATGAAGCCAAGCAGCTGAGAACATTTTACCAAATGTATGATAAGGTAACAAAGTAATTTTTTCCTTCCCAGGGTACTAAAGTACATGTCATAACAGTTTCAGCCTCAGTATTGTCCTAGTTAGTGTCCTCGCTGTGAGGAAAATCGGTGAGCAGAGACACCTTGAGGAGGAAAGGGTTTATTTGGCTTACTTGTCTCTGCCATAGTCCATTGAGGGAATCTAAGGCAGGAACCTGGTGGCAGGAACTGAAGCAGAAGCCATGGGGGAGTGCTGCTTACTGTCTGGTTCCCTGAGGCTTGCTCTGCTTTTTTATTATACACCCTAGGACTGCCTGCTCTGGAGTGGTGCTCTCCACAGTGGACTGGGCCCCTCTGCATCAACTGTTAATCAAGAAAGTGCTTTATAGACTTACCTACAGGCTACTCTGGAGGAGGCATTTTCTCAGTTAATGTTCCCTCTGTCCAGATTTGTGTCAAGTTGACAGAAACCAACCCGCAAAAATATCTGATCTTTGTCTTTTCTAGGGCTTGGTTTATCGATCTTACAAGCCAGTATTTTGGTCTCCCTCATCAAGGTATGTATGTATTCTTCGGTAATTTAAAGGCTGGAACCACTTGTGAAACTTATGCATGTTTATGTATGATCCTTTAAAATCTTAGGACCGCGCTGGCTGAAGCAGAACTTGAGTACAATCCTGAGCATGTTAGCCGGTCGATATATGTAAGATTCCCTCTCTTGAAACCTCCTCCTAAGTTGGCATCTCTTACAGGTAGGTTTACCCAGAGCTCAAGTTTGTTAATGCTATGGAATTATTATGGCTGCTAACGTATTTACAACTTGACTCCCACAGATGGCTCGTCCCCCGTTAGCTTTGTAATCTGGACCACCCAGCCGTGGACAATTCCTGCCAATCAGGCTGTTTGCTATATGTCAGAAGCAAAGTAGGTAGTTGGTTATATCTTTTTATTTTACCCACAAGTAAGATTCATATAAAATTTGTTTCATTCTCATGACCCCTTTAAAATCCAGTGCATTATCATTTAGTTCCTACACTCAAGAATAGATAATGCATTTGAGGACCTTTCACTTGTGGGAAAGTGAAGCAAACGTGAAGTCTGGAGTGTCTCGTGAACTGCTCTCCAACCTTGAAGTCGGCTTCTCTAACGTGATCTCATTTAACGGTAGCTGTCTTTCTTCATGGCTGATATCCTCTAACTTCATCTTCAGGTATGCTCTTGTCAAGTGTTCCACATCTGGGGACGTCTACATATTGGCTGAAGATAAAATATCACCTGTTGCTTCTACCTTGGAAACAACATTTGAAGTTATTTCAACATTTTCAGGTGAGGATTTATAGATGTCCAACTGTCAGTCATTAAAATTTTAGGTTGGTTGGCATTTCGTAGTTCCTTGGATATTCCCCACTGTGAATTGAAGCAGATGTGGCATCTTTGTTTCTAGGGGAAGACATGAAGAGGTATATGTAGTTTGTATATTTGAGACACAGTCCCTCTGTCTCTTGAGTACTGTCAAAGACAGTACTTCTATCAGAAGAATTTTTTATGGGTAATAATTTGGGACTTCAATGCAGTGACTGATTTATATAACTGTTGGGGTCTGGGGTATTTAAAATAAATTGTGATCCTTAGAGATGATAATATCTTTTGAGTTTCTTGCTAAAATATAATCTTATAGTAAACATAATTTTAAAAATGGAATGATCACTTAGCTAAAGAATAAAACCCTCTTAAGTTCATTATTTAGGTGTAAGATAATTAGAAGGATGAACACACAACCTATCAGAATGCAAAGGGAGGTGTAAGAGGCAGGCAGGGGCTGGGGTTTTTAAGATATCTGGTCCTTGATGGTGTACTAGATGAGCTAGAGGACCCAGTCTGTTCCCTTTTCTTGAGGGATTCCTCAGTAAGCCTGGAGCATGTTGTGTAAGCCTGGAGCTTGCTCTGGAAGCCTGGAGTGTGTTCTGGAAGCCTGGAGCATGTTGTGTAAGCCTGGAGCTTGCTCTGGAAGCCTGGAGTGTGTTCTGGAAGCCTAGGAGCATGTTCTGGAAGCCTGGAGTTTGGTCTGGAAGCCTGGAAGCGTGTTCTGGAAGCCTGGAGTTTGGTCTGGAAGCCTGGAAGCGTGTTCTGGAAGCCTGGAGCTTGCTCTGGAAGCCTGGAGTTTGCTCTGGAAGTGCATTACCACTGGGTTATGCCCCAGCTCCTTTTTGCTTTCATTCTGAGACAGGGCCTCCTTAAGTTTTCTTGGACTCCGTTTGATTATGTGTTTGCTGTAGAAGAGAACAACAGATAAACTGGTAGAATTTGTATTTATTGTGAGGCAGTATGTGTAGCTGCTTATCCCAACAGTGGTGCTCTAAGTGGATGCTGTAATCATCTGCATTCTATAGATTTCTGGACATCATACTTCAGAGGGAGGCCAGTTTTGAGTGCATCCAGTCTTGTGCTCTGTTTCATCCTGTTAGAGACCTAAGTAGCTTAGAGGCAGAGCACTTGCCTAACATATTTCATTCCCAGAACAAGGAAATAAAGATGCTAGCTGAGTCTAGAGGTGCACATCTATTATCTTAGCAACTGAGAGGTGGAAGCAAGAGGATTAGGTATTTAAGGTCATTCCCAGCTACATGGTGAATCTGAGATCAGCCTGGGCTCTGATATCCTGCCTGACAGGGAAAAAAAAAGATTTGATGAGGCTTGATCCCAGGACATCGTACACGGAAAGAATGCTCTGCCACTCAGCTGTAGCCTAGCCCTGCATGTAAAACTCTTCTTTGTGCTTTTCTTGACCTGCAGGTGTAGATCTGGAAGGTGGTACTTGTAGTCACCCTTTAATTCCCAATAAAGAGTCTCCTCTTTTACCTGCTGCTCATGTGACTATGGCCAAAGGAACAGGATTGGTTCATACTGCCCCAGCTCACGGTATGGAAGATTACAGCGTAGCGTCTCAGCACAACCTCCCTATGGTACTGTTTCTCTTTTTAATTATTCACCTTGCAGAATGAAAATGATTACTCCTAACATCTTTGTTTCTTGGTGATAACAGTTGTTGTCATCAAAGCTAAGTTGTGAAATGATTACATTTGTGCAACATCCTGAAACATTATTAATCCATACTAATTGAGAAAGTTTCCAGAATTATCACAGAATCAGAACAGAATTAGACCTGAAGACATGCATTATTACACAAGCCACTTTTAAAATATACACCGACCATCCTTAATTGTGCATCACTTTATTGTTCTTCAGGGATGTGCAGTTTTTACTAATTGAGAGTTTGGGGCAAACCTGTGTTAATCAAATCCAGCACACTTTTTAAAAACTTAGTCTTATTTATTTTACGTGTGTAGTTTTGTTTTTTTGTTTTGTTTTGTTTTGTTTTTGCCTGCATGTATGTCTGTGTGCTGTGTGTATGTCTTGTACCCACGGAGGCCAGAAGAGGGCACTGGATCCCCTGGAAGTGGATTTATAGATGTGAGCCACCAGATGGTCCAGCACATTTTCCAACAGCTCAGATGATCCTTAACAGTTTTTAGTCAAAAAGTATTTTGTAATTGAGGTAGGTACATTTTTCAAAACACACTGCTTGTGCACATTTAGCCACCTATAGTGTAGCCTAGGCCTGGTTCTTATTTGTACTCGGAAGCTGAATAGTTGATGCATTGGCTCTGCTTGCCTGTTGCTTTCCTGCGGTTCACATTTTTCCCACAGTTGTCTTGAACCAAACCAGTTCAGTGCTGAGTCACATCGACACATTGTTCCCACACCCTGAACAATGGCAAGTAGATTTCATTAAGCACTTGGAGGGAATGGCTACGCTTTGCCCTTTCTAAACTCCTATGCTTATTTTACACACTTTAGTAAGCAACTTTTCCATTTAGTTAAGAAGGGTGCAGGCGAAGAACGATTCTTGGCCAGTGACCTGTAAATGAGAGAGCGGTTAAAAGTGTTTTAGCATACTTGTGCTTTAGCAATACATTTGGTCATTTAAATATATAAAATTCAGGAATCTCTATTGACTGAGGAAGAAATACTCAGGTTTTTAAGTAGAGAAAAGGTGGACTCTGTATTGAGGTGCTTTGACTATTGTTGTACCATGGATCGGCATAAGGTGAAGTGTCTCGGTGCATTAACTCTGTCAAGTGGTTTGTTGCAGGACTGTTTAGTGGATGAAAGTGGAGTGTTCACTGATGCTGCAGGCCCTGAACTCGAGAACAAGGCTGTACTTGAAGAGGGAACAGATGCGGGTAGGTGTCATCTGCTGGTAGCCCAGGATGTTTCTGTTAGGGACCAACAGTAGGACCCCTGCCCTGTTCAGTCAGTGCCCACGCTTCTAGTCATAACGAACCTTTTGGTTAGCCATATGGTTGAAAAGGAACCGTAAGACCTACTGTCTTCTGTTTCAGTTATGTTCTAGTTTCTGCAGATATAGCCAGTCACTGAAGTCATGGTTCTTGTTGGGGAGGTATTACAGAGATCATCGGCATATTGCTTCTGTGAAGGGATAGAAAGCAAGGTTGGGGTGGGTGTTGCTTGTGAGTTAGACATTCCCTGCTCTTTCTGGAAGCCTCTTCACAAACAGCTGATCAGCTGGAGGCCTTCTGTCCTTAGGGATTTAGGAGGGAGCAGTTTGATTCAATGTCTCTGTCTCTTCCATACCGGGACAGGCCTCTTTCTTTGGTGTCTCCTTCCCTTCCACACCGGGGAAGAGCCACTTTCATTGGCGCCTCTATCCAGGTCCAGTTCCTCCCAAAAGCCTCAGGGTCTGTGAACTTTTTCGGAATACTTTTAAGTTCTGTCTAATGGGAACTTTTCTTAAGTTATAAAGATGCTTCAGACTACAAAGAATTTGTTGAAAGAAGAGAAAGTGGTGCACAGCTATCCCTGTGACTGGAGAACTAAGAAGCCCGTGGTGATTCGGGCCAGCAAGCAGTGGTTTATAAACATTACAGATATCAAGGCTACAGCCAAGGTAGGAAAGGCCTCTTGCTACAAGGGTTGGGCTGATTATTCCCACAGTAAAAAGGTAGGTGTGGTGTGCGTGAGGTGTGTGTTGGGTTGGGATGGGGGCTGCATAAGAGGATTTATGATTTATTGATTGTGATTTATGGCTTGTTTTCCTAAAATTATATACTTTTAGTCATGAAAAGATCCCATACCTGATTCTTTTGTTCTACATGTGTAAAAATAAAGTTTAAAGAGCGTAAGTGACTCATCTGGTCACTTTGTGTCTAGTGTCCTAAGAGTTGCGGCACCTCCTAGGACCTCAGTTTGATGACTCTTCATCCAGTTCAGGCAGTAACGCCTGCCGAAGCAAGCCAGTCGGTTTCCGTGGCCAATGTCTGCCACTCTCCCTCATATGTATTTTGTGAAATTTTTGTGTCCTTTGTTGCCTTGAAATTAAGACTGCTAAAAAGAAGGAAACAAAACAAAATTTCAGTTCATTTAAAAATTTGTTGTGGGGTAGAGGGATGGCTCAGTGATTTAAAGCACTTGCTGCCCTTGTAGAGAGCACCCGCTTCAGTCTTCTCACAGCTGCCCGTAACCCTAAGGCATATGCACTAATGCACAAACGCACTCAATTTTTCTTAAATGTTGCTGTAAATTAACTAATTTTATAATTGGTGTTGCAAATACCTAGCAGGTTTTCAAGCTCTTTGATTTAATTCACTTGTCTGTGTCTATGTTTTCACATGCATCCATGCGTGTTGATTAGCCAGGGTGAATGCACAGGTACTGTGCCTGGCAGCTGGCAGCTGAAGTATCTGATGGAACTGGCCAGTCCATCCGTCGGCTTGGTAGTTAGGGTCCTCGGCAGATCTGCCACAGAGGTTTATACTTCCTTTCCTTGTGTAAAGTGGGCATGTGACAGGTAGTGCTTTTATTTTTCATTCCCATAAAGGATAAGTCGATTTTTTGGTGTTGTTATTTGCTTATTTGCATGATTTTTTGGGGGGGACCTTATTATGTACTTCTTGCTGGCAGGAACTCACTATGTAGGCCAGGCTAGCCTTGAAATTGTGGCAGGCATCCTGTCTTAGCTTTCTAAGTATGGGGATTCTAGCCATATGTTTATCCATATGTCCATCTGCCTGCTCCTGACAGTGGTAAAATCTGTTTTTGTGGCCACACTTTGAAGTCTTTGCTTTTCTGTTTTGGCCTGTGGTGGGAGTGGGAGGGATGTGAATGACTACACACATTCAGAATGAAGAGCCGTATTAGGAAAAGTCAGGACAGTTCTGCTTCTCCCACTTGACCTGACGATGAATGAATTGCAGGAGTTGTTAAAAGCAGTGAAGTTTATTCCCGGAGCAGCGTTGAATAGCATGATTGACATGCTGGACAAGCGGCCATACTGGTGTATATCACGGCAACGAGCTTGGGGGGTTCCAATCCCTGTGTTTCATCATAAGACAAAAGATGAATATTTGATCAACAGGTAATTCTTTTTTGTTGTTTATTGCTTAAAGTGAGTTAACATTTTCTTGAACAAGTAGTGTGGACCATTAGAATTCCTTGTTAGTTAGCCAGACAGTGGTGGCGCATGCCTTTAATCCCAGCACTTGGGAGGCAGAGGCAGGTGGATTTCTATGAGTTCGAGGCCAGCCTGGTCTAAAGAGCTAGTTCTGGGACAGGTACCAAAGCTACACAGAAAAACCCTGTCTCGAAAAAGAAAACTAAGAATTTCTTGTTAGTGTTCATACGTCACTGGTTCTGAGATGGCTTTCTGTAGGCTTCCCTTAAACGCCCGGGTCCAAGTAAGTGTGCTTCTTTGGACTTCTAAACAGCTGGATTACAGGTATGAGCCACCAGCTTCATTTTATCTCTTTCTGTCTCGCCAGATGCAGTCTCGAACTCAGCCGTTGTCCTGCCTCACCCTCCCTGTGCTGGGACTGTAGCATGCTCTCCTGGAAGGTCGTAGCATTGCTGGACCGAGGGATCCTGTAGTCAGGAAGACTGGGATGGGGTTATAAATTAAGGCCAGGAGTAGAAAGTCTACAGAAAGAGAGAGAGAACTAGGCGGTCAGTAGGCTAATGTAGTCCCTATTTTAATGAACTGATGAAGTAATTATTACGCTGTCCTAGCTCTCAGCAATTGATTGTTGCTGTTCTCTTGTGCGCCCTCCTCCGGGCCCCATGTGTGTGAGTGTGTGTGCTGGGATTCGGTCTGCGCCTCCATGCCCAACTACTTGTTGCTGTTTTAACAGAGGTGGAAAGAGGAATGCTAATCATTTCTATTAGGAATTTATTTTAGGTTTTTATTTTCTTAGAATGCTTTGGCTTAATTTTAATTTGGTTAGTGAGATTTTACTAAATTATGCTGTAGCATCAGTGACATTGGCTAAGTGTTTCATTAGTTGGGGATCTAGTGAGGAGTTTGAGGGACAGAGGTAACAGTGATGGGGTGTTTGAGAGACTATAGGCACAGGCTGGGCAGCCCTTCCCTGGGGTTCTGCTTTTCATGGGTACTATGATTGTATGTCCTTAACACTACCTTACTGAATGCACCTATTTTAGAAGTTTGAAAATATGGTTGTTTAAGTTGCTTTTTAAAAAGTCATATATGATCACATAAGGGGTAGGCTTGTTGTTATTTCTTATAATTTTGTGGTGGAAATTTTTGTATCAAGGTCCTGCATGGGCTCTATAGCCGAGCTAAACTCTAAGCCCTGACAGTTTGCTTTTCCTTTTTATGATAGTGTAGCTATCTTTGTGTGCATGTTCTTTTTCACTTTGATCCCATACCCTGTGGAACTTGGTTCAAAGAGAACAAGAGCTATCTTAGACACTGTAGGAGTATTTCCTCACTTCATTCAGAGAGGAGGTGGCACTTCAGCTGACAGTGGGAAGAGTGTTCGGCAGGCATCCAGGGAGGCAGCCCACAGGACACGTGTACCGAAACCACACCTGCTCCAGGGTTGGGAGAGGGCTAAGAAGGCAGTCCCTCTCTAAGGACTGGCTGGGACAGACTGTAAGGAGTCTTGAAGAACATATTAAGGAAATGCCTAAATGGGCAGAAGTATTTCAGGATAAGCAACTAAAGGCTAGATTGCAAGACTGATTATTGTTTAAAGGTTAGAGTTAACATGACTCTGCTCAAGTATTGTTGCTGTGTGGTTCTTGTAGAACTTAGAGTTTGGTCAGTTCTATTCCACTGTCTTAATACATCTGTTGAGAATGAAAGTGATCATAGTTGAGATAAATTCACACAAGTAAACTTAAAAACCACCATTGTTTCTCAGTCTTTTGTTAGTAGAATGCAAGATTTAGGGCATTGCTGTGGCATGACTAAGATGGATTGAATATATATTATTAAATTGAAAAAGTAGAACAAGTTTTGCTTGTTTTGGGTGAAAGGGACTGGTTGAACCTGGGCCCTCTCAGATGTTAAACATACACTCTACCATTGAGCTGTGTCCCCAGACTTCAGTAAACTGGTGGAGCTGACTATTGTTTTCAGAGTAAAACTGTAGCTATATTGAACAGTAAGTTTAAATGAAATAGACACACAGACACGTCCACATTGGCATTGTCTCCATTTTATTTTGTCAGCAGCATTTTCCTACTATGTTACAGACATAGTGATCTGAGGCAGAACTGTCTGAAGGTGTCAGTTGATTGTTGGTTCATAAGTAGTGGAGACATACAGAATATTGGCCTACAGAATGACAGACATACTCAGCCATACTGTCTGTCAATTCATAGGTCATTTTCCTGTACACCAGTTCACGATGAGAACTTTCACTGTCTTCCATGGCGGGATCCTTCTGGTGACATAGCACTTGAATTTTAAAACATTTATATTCTTGTAATTTGTTTAAAAATAGAAGGAAGGCTATCTTTTTTTTTTAATCAAATAAATTCAAGTACCCAGAAATTTCTATCCTCCTTTTTCCACATTTGTCGCGAGCTGGTAGCCATCAAAAGTAACAGCATCTCCACTGGAAATCTGTACACAGTCCACATGGAGTTGCTGTTACATGTGATAACTCCATCATGTTTGTCAGAGGATTCCTTTTGTTTTAAAACATGTAGTTAGTGTGTATGGTTTTGAGGACTGAACCTGGAGTTTGGTGTATGCCAGGCAAGCATTCTACAGTAGACTGTGGAGCTGCACCCCAAGTCCTCTGCCTCTTCCTGATGGGAAACAAAATCGAGCCTCACCTTGTAGTCCTGCTTCAGCTTCCTGAGAACTTGGACTCTGGGTGAGTGGTGCCACGCCTGGATCTCCTGCGTCTTTGACAAGCATCTTCACGTTACCTCTAAACATGCTTGTTTTGCAAAAGAAAACCTAGGTTTATTCATGTTCTAAATAAGCTTAAAGACTGGCGGGCTTCAGACTCTGAACTTGAAAGCTGACATGTTGATTTCATTTATAGTTTTTATTTGCTTCTTTTTCTCAAGAGTAGTTCTGCTTTTGATATTTCAAAAGTAGAAAAGTTGTGGAAATCTATTCCCCAGTTAATAAAAACAAGTAGTTTTTACCCTGAAATGGATAAAATTTAGAAACATTGACGACCTAGAGAAGACAAGAAGCCGTTGATGCAGTTTCTTCCCTTATTTCAGGTGTGTGTTGTCGCCCAACACTGTTGACTTAGGCAACTTGGAGCCGACTTCTGGAAACCTGTAGACTTTGTGTTTGTTAAGTAGAAAGCATCCTAAATCACCTCCGGCTGCCTCTGCGGCTGAGGGCAGCACTGAATGGAACACAGGCTCTTCCTTCTGCAGCCCCGTCTGCTCTCAGTCAGGCTTAGTAAACAGGCGGGAACACTCAGCCTCTTACCTGCTCTCCAGGAGCTCCCAGGGGTCTTGTCCTGCTTGTCCTTTTCTTAAAGAGAGAACACAAGAGTGAGATGGCAGCAGTGGCTCCTCTTACCTGGAAACCCTCGGTGCTGCCTCCTTCCTTGGCTAAATATGTCCCAGGCCACTGAGAGCAGTGCTCGTTGATTGGCTGCTCTGGGAGCTACTCACACTGCCTGGGTTTTCCTTGGTGGAAAACTGAAGCAGGAACATGAAATGTGTCAGATAAGGCCTTTGAGTCAAGTACAAAGTTTTATTATGGTCTGACTTATTGCTCTGTGAAATACAGCATTAAAATGAAACATAGATTACATGGTGATAAGTGGCTTCACCCACTTTTATCAACAGTAATTTATACTGCTCTTTAGGTCATAAGTGAATTGTGTGTTCAAGTATAGTAAAATAAAGAGAATTCTTGAATTTGCAAGAACAAATTTAGATCCCACCCTAAAGAACATAATAATATTACAGGGAAATTCTTAAGAAATTCTTTTAAAATATTTGAAAGCATGATCTCATTTTAAGTCATGCTCTCATGCTCTCATTAGTTGTTATAAAAATTCTACTTCTAAATATTTATTAGAGAAGACTAATGAATTCTGTACAAAGATATGCCTGTAGGATGTCCAGCTTAGCTGTTCATCAATAAATGTAATGACATACCAAAGAAGACAGGGCTGGGTTATAGCTCAGTGTTAAAGCCCTTGCCTAGAACTCATGAGGCCAAAGGGTTCAAATCCCAGCATCACACACATGCACACAGATGAAATTTAAGTTGCTAATGGAGGAGTGGTGATCACAAAGACATTTAAGGTGGTGGCATTGCTCTTAGTGGTTGCCCAGGTCCCACTTAATGCAGATCCAGTGACCAGACCTGTCCAGTATGTGGCTGCTTCTAGGTAGGGTAGGGTTTTTGGTGGGAAGTAAATACTCTACTGCTGAACTGCATTCCCATGCCTGGGTTTCCTGAGTCATGGACTGTGTAACTCAGCTCTGCCAGGCTTGGGGACCCTCCAGTTTACTGCCTGAGTGTTGAGTTGCTGGTCTGTGAAAAGTGTGGATGGCAAGAGGAAGCTTCTGTTTGCGACAGCAGTGCTGTGCACTCGAACTTTGATGTGTTCAGGTGGAAGGCTTTTGTTAATGTACTTTTTAAAAATTAAATTTGTTCTAAAATTCACTAACTTTTCTTTTTTCGGATTTTTCGAGACAGGGTTTCTTCGTAGCTTTTTGGTTCCTGTCCTGGATCTAGCTCTTGTAGACCAGGCTGGCCTCGAACTCACAGAGATCCACCTGCCTCTGCCTTCCAAGTGCTGGGATTAAAGGCATGCGCCACCACTGCCCGGCTTCAATTAACTTTTTAACTGACAAAATTATATACAATTGGTACTTACAACTTGATTTCTCAAAAAACATATGTATATTGTATTAATATATATATATGTATATTGTGTTAATATATACATGTTTGGTTTCCATTATTCTCTAATTCTAGAGTTGATTTTTTTCGTTTTAAAAATATAAGTTATTTGTCCAGAATCTCAGGACAGACCTGAATATAGAGCAGGAGGCTTAGCAAGGGGCAGTGAGTACTCTTCAGCATGTGGTGTGAAGTGGGGGCACACCCGCTCCAGAGAAACCCGCCATCTCAGCCGTCACCTTCTGTGAAGTGGGAGCACTCCTGCTCCAGGGAAGCCCGCCATCTCAGCCATCATAGTGTGTGAAGTGGGGGCACACCCACTCAGGGAAGCCCACCATCTCAGCTGTCACAGTGTGTGAAGTGGGGGCACACCCACTCAGGGAAGCCCGCCTTCTCAGCCGTCACAGCGCCTCTTGGGTGCATTGAGAACAGTTCTCTTTGCTTCAGGTTCCTAAGAACCTGGGATAAAGAACAAAACTGGACTGTTTTCTTAGTATTCTATAGATTAATTTGGCAATTTTGGGAGAAGTATGTCTGTGTGTATGTGTCTCTGCGTGTATGCATGTATGTATTTGTGGTCCCAGGCCGTGCTCATGCTAGGTAGTGTTCTCTTAACTGATCTACACACCTACCTTGACTGTGTTGTTTGCTACTCCCTGGTCAGCCCTGGGAACTCATGTTGGCCTTGAACTCGACCATCCTGTTGGTCCTCCAGAGGTGCTGAGGTGACAGGTGCCCACCACTGGGCCCTCTGGAGGCTAGAGTTTTACAAAGCACTGAATATTGTTTCTCATTGATCGAGATTACATTTGCAGTTGTGCTATTTGTGAAAATATTACAGAAGTAAAAGGAGACTAACTCAGCAAGCACCCTTACTATGTGTAAAATGCAAGAGTGTTTAGCATTTAGATAACTGAGGCAGGAGAATTGTGAGACCAGCCTGATCTATATGGTGACACTGCAAAAAAGAAAGGAGGTGGGGGTGCACTGCAAAAACTGAACAAGCAAGATTGTATTTCTTCTTCTGCTGAAACATGGTGACATATGTAAGTGAATTACTAATATTTTTATAAGAAAATGTTGTAGTTAAAGGAACATTAGGTGCCTAAGGTATTTGAAGTTAGGGTTTTATAGTTGACTTATAAAGATACAGATAGCAAATTTAACATTTTCCTTTGATTTATAGACTCAGCAAAGAACTTTAGTGTAGCGAAATAAACACTTAAACTATAATTTTGAAGCATTATTGAGTTTTCTGATATTTAAGGAGAAGAAAAATAGTTCATTGAAGTTGAATTTGTTGTTAGGAAGTGGATGTGAAATACATCATGTAACGTTACTTGCTTTTCTTTAGTAAGACTTTTTTTTTAAGTAAAAAAGATCACAATCTTTGTTTTACGGCTTTTCATAGAAACTGAAGCTCAGAAAGCAATATTTTACTCTTGCTATTTGCCAACAAGGCAGATAGAACGTGGTCTTTGGACTCTGCTTGCTCTGTCAATACACTAATCTCCTGCAACTCCCTCCTTCCAAACTGCCTTCAGCCTCGGTGCACAGCCTCCTCTGCCTGGGCAGTCAGAGCCCAGAGAACAGGGTGTGAGTTCATCCAGGGGCTGGTGGGACAGAGGTGGGACAGAGCCTGATTAGACGACGTCCTTTCAAGGCCCGGTTCCAACTGTGTCACTTATTCAGACTTGGGGTGTATGAGATGCAGACACAGCAGTCAGTTGATCGCACTCTGGAAAGAGAGTCCATGGTGTCCCTTTGGTATTAGTCTCTCCTGATTGTTAGGTTAGTGTGAAATCTGAGCAGTTTATTTTCACTCTGGAAAGAGAGTCCATGGTGTCCCTTTGGTATTAGTCTCTCCTGATTGTTAGGTTAGTATGAAATCTGAGCAGTTTATTTTCACTCTGGAAAGAGAGTCCATGGCGTCCCTTTGGTATTAGTCTCGCCTGATTGTTAGGTTAGTGTGAAATCTGAGCAGTTTACTTTCACTTCTGTATTGGTTTTTATCTGTTTATTCCAAACATTTAAAAGTTATAATTGTTTGCCTAAAGTTGTCAATCTGATGGTAACAAAAAGGGCAAATGACACTCATGTCTTGACTTTTTCTTTTCTAAGGGAAGATGTATGGTTGGTGTGAGCAGCATGCCCACTCTAATTATGTGTATGTTTGAATGCACTTTGCTAGTATTCTGTTTCGTTCTTTGGGGCATCAAGTTTATTCATATTTTTCTGTTACTGAGTAGTCATATTTTCTTAACCGATAAAGTGTTCTGTGCAAACTATATAAAAGACTAATATGTAACTAAGTATTACTGTCTTATTACTAGTTATTTATTGCATAAAGTTTTTATGGTGTCATATGGAAAGCTTATCTTTACTGTTAAAGTCCATCTAAAGTGAATGCCCTAGCAATCCGGATTTGTGCCAATTTTAGGTTTTTATATTCATGTTATAAGTAAATTCTTAGACATTTTGGTAGCATTATACTTTCAGTCTTTTATAAAATACCACCTTAATTATCTTTGGTTTTTTGAGGTAGTCTCACTCTGTAGATCAGGCTGGCCTTGAGCTCTCTCTGCCTCCTCAGTGCTGGAATTACAGCTGTGATCCACTATGCCTGGCTCCTTTCTCCCTTTTTAAGATTTATTTTGTTTTATGTGTGTGGGTGTTTTGTCTGCATACATATATGCGTACCACACGTGTTCCCAGGGTGCACAGAGGCCAGAGAGGGCATTGGCTCCCTAAGACTGGAGGTACAGTTGTTGTGAAGGGCCTCGTGCCTAGGAACTGAGCCTGGGTCCTCTTCGAGAGCAGTAAGTGCTCTTCACCACTGGCCCGTCATCAGTTCCCACCACCATCAGATTTCAGGCTAAAGCGCGTGTTAGTTTATATCCCCTCCTTGATCTTCTTCCTTCACAGTGTTGGCACACGGCCTGATTAGTCTGTGACTCAGCAGAGCCTGGGCATTCTGCTCTGCACGGTTAATAATGTGCTGTGCGGATTCCAAACTCAGCGCTTCTCCCTGCTCACTATCCTGTCCAGTCCCAGAACTGCGGTGGGCCCGCAGTCAGTTGTACTAGTGGAGTGTGGCAGAGGGGGCCGTTTCAGAGGTGGGGTTTACTGTGTGTATTTCAATCTTTAAATAATACCAAGGCAGCTAGAGAGGTAGCTCCGTGTTCAGAGTGCTTACTGCTTTCCAGTGGATCAGAATGTGGTTCTCAGTACCCACATCCGGCAGCTTCCGATGGCCTGCACCTCCAGCTCATGGAGTTCCAGTGTCTGCTGGTCTCCAAGAGCAGCTGCACAAACGTAGTAGACAAACACACACAAACACACGAGAACATAAATAAATTTTTTTTTAGGTTTTTGTTTTGTTTTGTTTTCGAGGCAGGGTTTCTCTGTGTAGCCCTGGCTGTCCTGAAACTCACTCTGTAGACTAGGCTGGCCTCAAACTCACAGAAATCTGCCTGCCTCTGCCTCCTGAGTGCTGAGATTAAAGGCGTGTGCCACCACCACCTCGCCAGTCTTAATTCTTTTTTGGTTTTTCGAGACAGGGTTTCTCTGTGGTTTTGGAGCCTGTCCTGGAACTAGCTCTTGTAGACCAGGCTGGTCTCGAACTCACAGAGATCCGCCTGCCTCTGCCAAGGTGTGCACCACCACCGCCCGGCTGCCAGTCTTAATTCTTACGTAATATTAAATGTATGTTAAAATGACAAGTGCTGCCATAGGCATTTCATTTATTAGGTCAATATTGAGTCTCTTAGTGACGTGCTGCTCTTAGTGTTTTACAAACGAGAACACTGACGTCAGAGAGGCCCAGAGCTTTGCCCAGTGTCCTCTGGTGAGTTAGTGAATAAGTCACCACCCGCCACACCCAAAGCTATGGGATCCGTGCTGCTGCCTGGAGCCAGGACGGGACCGTGAGCTCCAGGCCTGCCTCAGCTATATAGGCTGGATTGTCGCTCAGTGCTGGAGCATGTGGGGACCCTGAGTTTGATCCCTAGCACTCCAGTAAGAAAGATCTCCTTGCACTGGGGAAATCCTGTTTGTTTTGTCACCCGCTGTAGCATCTCTAGCTTCTGGCGTCTTAAGACAACTGGAGCTGCTTTGTTGTGTCCGAGCAAATCGGTCGGGTTGTTTCTCAGTTCTTGGCCACATGAGCAAGGGAGTCCAACTCTGAGCCTCCCTGTGTGTTTTCAGTGTCTGAGTGGAGTGTGGGCTTCCTCGTGCATCCCAGGCGGAGGACCCCTTGAAGGTTTCTGAGCAGGAATTCCGTGAGACAGCAGTGGTAGGAAAGCTGCTCTGTGAGCGTGGGCATCGCATAGCTCGTGCCGAGGCAGTCAGGCCAGACTGAGCCGAGTGATGCTGACTTGATGCGCTGGCTTGATTTGACAGAAAATGAGGACAGAGGTTCCTGAGTAGGAAGTAGATGGACTGAAATAGCGAGACGAGGAGACGTTTGTCTTCCTGTGTGGGGATGTATGTGATCAAGATGGTTTTATTTGTACTGTGCAAGCAATAAGATTCTGTTAAAATTAGAGGACCAGTAAGCGGCAAACGGTTGTCACCCATCACGATGATACATTGCTGGTCCCGCCTCTCTCCCCAATAGCCAAACCATCGCGCATCTCACGAAGCTAGTGGAGCAGCACGGCAGCGATGTCTGGTGGACCCTGCCCCCCGAGCAGCTTCTCCCCGAGGAGGTCGTAGCTCAGGTAAGCTGCCCTTGGCGAAAATCTGAGCAGCTTCTCCCCGAGGAGGTCGCAGCTCAGGTAAACTGCCCTTGGTGAAAATCTGAGCAGCTCTTGGAGCTAAAAGGGATTTTGAGCAATTGCACTGGGAAACGTATGAGTTTCCTTTCCAGAATTAAAGGCAGAGGCAGTTTAGAAGTGAGCGTTGATACTCGCAGCCAAAGCATAGTTTGTTAGACAACAGTGGAAGGTGGGGTGCTTGTAACCTCATGGGGCCCCAGTTATCCAGGTTGGGTGACTAAGCAGACAATACCACCAGAGAAATCATATGTGCTGGCACAGCAGGACTGCGTGAGCTCTGGCGCGGCACGTCCTGATGGTGTCTTCTGCCGGAGCACACTGGGATAACCACACCAGTAGTGAGGTCACCATGTGGCCATTCACTTTTCATGGTGCAGCAGGGTTGTATTAACTGTGAAGTGCATTTTAATGTTTATTTTAAGAATGTGAATTTAGTGGCTGTATTTTACTTTCTTAAAATATGGAGCATTTTTTGTGAAGGTGTGGCCTCTGTAGGTCAAGTCTCTACTGCTGTCTCCATAGGCTGGTGGTCCTGATGCTTTGGAATATGTGCCGGGGCAGGACATTTTGGACATCTGGTTTGACAGTGGAACTTCCTGGTCTTGTGTTCTTCCAGGTAATTTCTGTTACTTTTCCTTCTGTGTATAGGCATGTGACTGTATGTGCACGTGTGACACATGTGCATGTGACTGTATGTGTGCACGCACGTTGGTATGCGATGTGAGTGCAAGCCCCCATGGCAGGCACTGAATCCCCTGGAGCTCGAGTTACAGGCAGTTCTTAGCCACCCAGTGTGGGTGCTGGGAACTGAACTCTGGCCCTCTGGAAAAGCAGCAAGAGCTCTACCCACTGAGTCATCCAGCTAGCTCCTCTTTCGTGTAATTTCTGAAGTTAGAGTAAAAGCAGGTTAAGTTTTGAAGGCTGACAGGATGACTCAGCAGGTAGCCCGGTTACCCCAGCTTGATTCCTGGACCCCACACAGAGATAGAAGAGCACTGTCTCTGAGCTGTCCTCTGAGGTCACACATACACCGTGCAGCACAGTGAGACACCTGCACAACAGTAATAATACAGCTTTGAAAATACAGAAATATTACTTAGCTCTTTGACCACAAATATGTGGGTCATTGTTTGTTTTTTCTTTACTTCGGAGAGTCTGCGATGTAGTCATATTATGTAGCTGTGAAGAAACATGACCAAGGCAACTCTTAGGAAAGAAAGCTTTTAACTAGGGGCTTCTTACAGTTTTGTCAGTTTAGTCCATTGTCATCATGACAGGAAGCATGGCAGCATGCAGGCAGATGTTCGAACAGTAGCTGAGAGTTCTACATCCTGATCCATGAGCTAAGAGAGACCTGTGCCTGACATGGGCTTTTGAACCCTCAAAGCCCACCCCAGTGATACCTTCTTCCAACAAGGCCTTAATCCTTCTAATCCTTTCAAAGAGTTTCACTCCCTGGTGACTAAGCACTCAGATATATGACCCTGTGGGGGCCATTCTCATCCAAACTCTACAGTCTGCAGCAGTCCAGATCTGAGAAGGCCTGGAATATCTTTAGTCTAGTGATCTCCCAACATGCTCATTTTTTTCCAAGGTGTTTAGAACTATACTGTTTAAGTTTAGAATGGTACTTTAGTTATTTTGGTGGTCTATGCCTATAATCCCAGTGCTTAGGAGGCTGAGGTAGGAGGATCATGAATTTGAAGTCAGCCTGAACTACATAGATACCCTATCTCCAAAAATCCACAAAAACAAAAACAAAAAAAATTGTTTTTGCTTTATCCCCCTTCTTCACCAGGAGTTTCTTTGGCCTACTTGGCTGTCACAAAGCACCCAGTTTGGAAACCATTGGCATAACATGACCCCATCATTTCTCACAGGAGATCAAGTTAGAGTCAGGACACAGAGGTCATGTAGTTAATAGTGTCAGAGTGCACATGTGGTCTCTGCGTCCAGCTCCATTCCCGCCCTATGTGAACCTTCCTAAGTGGCCCAACTCTACAGACAGTTCATACTGGCTGAAGGAAAAGGGGGGAGCATAGTTAAGAATTGGAAGGCAGCGGAGGAGGCAGCTGTGTGCAGATGTTAGGAGGAGGCAGCAGGAGGAGGCAGCTGTGTACAGATGTGTTAGGAGGAGGCAGCTGTGTGCAGATGTGTTAGGAGGAGGCAGCTGTGTGCAGATGTTAGGAGAAGGCAGCAGGAGGAGGCAGCTGTATATAGATGTCTGTTCTAATTAAATTCCTTTTGGTGTGTTACTACATTTCAGGCACTGAGCAGAGGGCAGACTTGTACCTGGAGGGAAAGGATCAACTCGGGGGCTGGTTCCAGTCTTCCTTACTAATAAGCGCAGCCACAAGGGCTAAAGCACCTTTCAAGTAAGTGCTCACCCTGTGCAGAGGGAATCTCCCTGATGAGCCTTTGAGTGCCCACCGGGTGTGCCGCACAGGCTGGAGCCATAGGTGCACAGCCATTGGCAAGCTGGAGTGCTGCTCTTCCTGCCTCTGGGATAGGGTGGTCCCCGAGTCAGTGTTGTCCAGAAGAGGGGGGTGCAGCAAGGCTGAATGACGCTAGGTTCATCTGTTGTGTTAGGCACAGGCTGTAAGCAAGTTCCTCGGTTCCTCTTGGGGTTTTTTTTTTTTTTTTGGTTGTTTTTTTGAGACAAGGTTTTTTGTAGCTTTGGTGCCTGTCTTAGAACTAGCTCTTATAGACCAGTCTGGATTCAAACTCACAGATATTCACCTGCCTCTGCCTCCCGAGTGCTGGGATTAAAGGTGTGCGCCGCCACCACCTGGCCCATGATTCCGTCTTGTGTAGTCATAAGATCAAGGTCAGCCTGTGCTACGTGCAGACCCTGCCCCAGAAAGAACAACAGAAAGCAAACAACCAACACAAGGAAGAAATAAAAAGGGGAGAGACACAGCAGTGTGAGGGATCTGTCACTCTGGAGCAGGTGGCACCTCCTGCAAGATAAGATGGCGTGGAGTGGAGTAGCCGGGCAAACGGTAGAGCAGCATCTTCCGTGGCAGGGAGATCACCAAGAGTGCAGGGAAGGACAGGGTGGGCTGGGGAAAGTAGCCTGAGCTCAGCTCCTGCTGTGGGACCCACAGTGACTAAGGACTGAGGCCCCTCTGGGGTGGAGTGCAGTGCTCACCCCTGCCACACAGAGCAGAGTTCCCTGGGGAGGACTGGTGACAGTAGCCTAGGGGTTGCCCTGCAGTGCTCATAGCCCACCCTCAGGTAGCTCTTAAAAACCAGAGGAGGGTCAGGCAGTGGTGCACGCCTTTAATCCCAGCACTCGGGAGGGCAGAGGCAGGCAGATCTCTGAGTTTAAGACCAACCTGGTCTACAAGAGCTAGTTACAGGACAGGCGCCAAAGCTACAGAGAAACTGTCTCGATAAATTAAAAACAAAACAAAAGATAAAAACAAACAAACCAGAGGACTAAGCACTGTTTTTCTTAGGTTGTCTTTCTGAAGTAGTTTTAAGGAGGTGCCCTGCACTGCTCTCTGTATGTCAAGGACCTGGAAGTGCTCTGATGCACAGAAAATAGAACACCCATTTTGCTGTGTTTAAGTGGAGGACTCCCTGCTTAACATCCCTGATACACGAATGCCGAGAAACAGCCTCACCCACAGTCTTCCAAGACCTACCAAGTGATTAAAATGACCCTCACACTGAACTCGCTGTCTTCCTTAGAACGGTGATGGTTCACGGGTTTACACTCGGAGAAAAAGGAGAAAAGATGTCCAAGTCCCTCGGAAATGTCATTAATCCTGACACTGTCATCAATGGAGGAAAAGTAGGTGTCTGACTGAAACTTATTTTCATTTTCTTATCAGGCTCTTACGTTAGCAATCCAATCTTCAACGGTTACCTCGGTGTGAACAGACACAACTGTGACTGCTAGGGACAGGCTGTGCCAGGGATGGTGGTGGCACAGCTACTCGGGAGGTAGAGACATGAGGGTTCCATGAACCCAGGAATTCAGGGCAAATCTGAGCCAAGAATAGCAAATGGTTTACTATAATGTTTTAAACTTAAACTTGTGTGTGCACATGTGTTTAGGCCTTAAGGTGTCAGATTTTATTATGTGAAATTACAGTTTTATAATGAAGTGGTTACTTGGGAGGAAAAAATGAGATCACAAATTCTGAGCGCACATTATTACATATTCTTAGGGTGTGTACATTTTGAAGTGAGGATGGCCATCAGATCTGGGGTTGCTGGCCATTTGGGGGCCAGGTTAGAGTTGCTTTCATGAGAGATCTCCACGGTGTATTGCCTTGCTCCTTTCACACCTTGTGGTCACTGGGTTGCTAGGAGGTAAGGAAGGGGAAAACAGCTCTGCACCCTCCCCACCCCACCCCGGCCATCCTGCAGCTGCAGTATGCCTGACCCAGATATCCTGGGTGCTGGGACAAACCTGCTGTCGTGCCTGAGTCTCGGACAGGACTGTCTCACTCGCCTTTTCGGATACAGTGGCCTGTGTTTTGGTGCTGATCTTGCACAGCCTGCATTTATAGTCTCCGGAGGAGCGCTCTAGCTAAAGCCTCTGTTTCTCTAATTAGATATTCATATCAATTCATAAACTCTTCTTAAGATCAAAATTACAAAGGAGAAATTTCAGAAGTGCTTATCAGCTGGCCTAGTCCCTGTCACTGTGGAAAGGCTATAGTATTCAGATTGCCGCCCATGCGCTGCCCTGAAAGCAGGTCCTTGTTTATAGTATCTTAGCCCCTCTGTTCATAGAGGAAGTGTGATTGAGAAGAAGACACTTACATGTATTTTTTCAATGAAAAGGATCAGAACAAAGAGCCTCCCTATGGAGCTGATGCCCTGCGCTGGTGGATAGCTGAATCCAACATCTTCACTGAAGTGACCATTGGCCCCTCTGCACTCAGTGCTGCTAGAGATGACATCAACAAGGTCAGAGCTTCTCCCTAGAAGTTTATGAGATGCGCATGAAAACAAACTACATGTGACCATTTTTAATACCCCATGTTAATTTGTTTAAAAATAGCAACACGAAGAAATGTCCGTGCCTTTAATTCAGACTAATGTGTAGACCAGATAGCATATAACCATCTGTAAATAATCACATGGTTATTCACGTGTTTCTCTTACTGTCATAGCTTAGAAACACGCTCCGCTTTCTCTTGGGAAATGTGACTGGTTTTAACCCAGAGACTGATTCTGTTCCTGCTGAAGATATGTACGTCATAGACCAGTATATGCTGCACTTAATTCAGGATTTTGCAACCAAGGTCAGTATACAATAGGCTTTGGCAAGTAGCAACATCAGCACCTTTTCCGTAACCTTTGGTGGACGGTTAACCTTGCTAGAAGTCATAGCTAGTGCATCCCAGAAAGTACACTGCTGTGCTCCACACAGCTCGAAGTGACTGTGATGAAACTTTTCATGTCTTTGCTGAATTATCGCTTTGTATTTCTGTGTTTTTACATTAGTGTGTGCGCACCAGAATCCATGTGTGGAGGTCAGTGAACAACTTGTGGGAGTTGGTTCTCTCCTTCCACCCTGTGGGTCCCAGAGATTAGCTTAGGCTGTCAGCCTTGTAGCAGGCACCTTGCCTGTTGAGCTGTCTCATTGTCCCTACCCTAGCTTCTTTAGACTGCAGGAGTACCTGGTCACAGGCCCAAGCTTCCCTCACACCAGACTTCCAGACTTTCCTTTTAAAGATCATCTCCTGTCAGACAAGAGGAGAGATTAACAGTGACATTGTGTCTATAGTCAGGAATAGGAGAGATTAACAGTGACATTGTGTCTATAGTCAGGAATAGGAGAGATTAACAGTGACATTGTATCTACAGTCAGGAATAGGAGAGATTAACAGTGACATTGTATCTATAGTCGGGAATAAGAGATTAACAGTGACATTGTATCTACAGTCAGGAATAAGAGATTAACAGTGACATTGTATCTATGGTCAGGAATAAGAGAGATTAATGGTGACGTTGTATCTACAGTCAGAAATAGAGAAATTAATGGTGACATTGTATTTAGTCGAGAATAGGAGAGATCAATGGTGACATTGTGTCTGCAGTCAGGAATAGAGAGATTAATGCTGGTTCTCCATTTATTTCTACTTTTCTTCTTTTCATTTAGCCCAGGGCCCCTGTCTGAGACCTTGCCCCTCATGATCATGGTGGGTGTTCCCTCTTCAGTTAAATATCTCTGGAAACACTATCATGGACACAAGAGATGTTGACCTGATTGCTGTTTCTAAATCTTGCCCAGTTGACAGTCAAGGTGAACCATCACATGGATGAGCCATGGTCTCTTTTCCCAAAATTGGCCATGTCTGGCTTTGGGGTGCCACATGTCATAAACCTACATGCCGATTTTCACTCATTGAGGGAACAGTAATGAGTTCCTGGCGCTTTCCATTCTTTGCTATTTTAAAAATGATTTGATTTAGGCCAGTGAGATGACTCAGCTGATAAAGCCTGACGACTCAAGTTTGATCATCAGAACTCATGGTATAGAGAACCAACTCCCAAAAGTTTGTCCTCTGATCTCTGTATTCATACCTGGTTGCACACACATGTGCACATGCACACCCCATAAGCACAAATACAAGTACTTCAAAAAAAAATTTAATCCTCCCTCCCTTTGAGACAGAGTCATGCTGTGTAGCCCTGACTGGCCTGTAACTTGCTATGTAGACCCGACTAGATTCAAACTCAGATCCACCTGCTTCTGCTTCCCTGAGTGCTGGGAATAAAGGCATATGCCACTACACTTGACCTTAAAAAAATTAAATAAAAAATTAAAAGCAATGTGATTCTATTACTTGGACTTAGAGGTGGGGGAATAGCTTGTTGGGGGAGAGATTTTCTAGCATACACAAAGTTCTGAAGTCCCTCGTCAGCATTGCATATTTAAAAAGCAAGCAGACCAGAGGCTGGGAAGATAGTCTGATTTGTAAAGAGGTTGCTATACAGGCATGAGGGCCCGAGTTTGATTTCTAGAGCCCAGATCACATTTAAAACATCAGGTGCAGCACGAGTTTGAGATTCTGGTGTTGGGACGTTGAAGACAGGTGGATCTTGTAGCTCACCAGCCAGCCAGAGGAGCAGACTTGAGGTTCAGATCAGGGAGAGACCCTGTTTAAAAAGCAAGGTACATGGTTCCTTGCTCAAGCTTGACCTCTGGCATTCAGATCCACATACACCTACACATGAACATGCATACTTACACACACAAGATAAGCAACTATGCATAAACCCTTCTTTCCGTGTTCTGCTGTCATTTCCAAAGTATAGTAGTGATTATTTTGAGTAGTCATGTCTCTAAAATGACATTCTCCGGCTTTCTTGTATTCTTGCCTGTTTTGGAAACATTTTGTTTTCTTTTTTCATGTGTTTGTACGTGTGGTATGCCTGCACGTGTGTACGCACTGGCATGTGAATGTGTAAGCACAAGCCTGATACTCCACCTCATTCTTTGAGGCAGGTTCTCATGATCAGATCATATCAGTTGGGCAGGTAAGACGGCTCAGCAGGTCAGGGTGCTTCCTGTTAAGCCAGATGACCTGAGCATAGTCCCTGGGACCCACACAGTGGCAAAGAACCAACTGCAGGCTGTCCTCTGACTGCCACGTGTGACCTGTAGCTCATACACACATGACCCGGCCCCCAAATAATTGTAGTAGCAAATTTCTAAAAATAACAAGAAAAGTGAACCAATAATCATATTTAAAATTTCAAGGGAAAGTCTTATAAAAGGAAAAGAAAACCCAGAGCTCACCCCATGCTGGTTTTCAGCCAGTGTGCGTCAGGGTTCCTGCTCGGCTCCACGGTGAGGCTGGCATCACAGGCGTTGCTGGAGGCCTACCGTGCCCGCCCACCGTGCCCGCCCAGCACTTCTGTGAGTTCTGGACACCCGTACTCTGTTTCTCACGCCTGTGCAGCAAACGTGGGGGCTGAGCCATTCCCCCTGAGATGCCAGCGAAGAGCTTGCTTCACCTGTGACAATGCTTGTTTTCATTGCTCATCCCAGCTTCCAAATTTACCCTGTCTTTGTTCTCTAGATTACTGACTCATACAAACAGTATGATTTCGGGAAAGTTATCAGGCTGTTAAAAGCTTTCTATACCAGAGAACTCTCCAGCTTCTACTTCAGCATAGTCAAGGACAGGTAAGTGTGATAAGCATGCAGTCCTCAGCAGCATCAAGGATGCAGTGGCCACGGTGGGCAGCTGTAATTACACCCGGGATCTGGGGTCAAGGGTCACTTGTGTCCTGCCACTTTTACTAGCTTACATAACTTCTCAGTATGTCTAGAAAATGAGAGAGATAATACCTGTCCCTCTACTCCCATCACTCAGGAGGCAGAGGCAGAAGGCTCTCTGAGTTCAAGAGCACCCTAGTTGGGCTGGAGAGATGGCTCAGAGGTTAAGAGCATTGCCTGCTCTTCCAAAGGTCCTGAGTTCAATTCCCAGCGACCACATGGAGGCTCACAACCATCTGTAATGGGGTCTGGTGCCCTCTTCTGGCCTGCAGGCATACACACAGACAGAATATTGTATACTAAATAAATAAATAAATAAATAAATGTTAAAAAAAAAAGATCAGCCTAGTCTACAAAGAGTTCCACACTAGGCCAGCCAGAGTGAGACCTGTATCAAAACCTGCCGCTCATGTGCTTGCTTCCCATTCCAGTGAGTGACAGCTGCTTTTAAGTGAACACCATGTTGTCCTCCAGGGCCGACCCAGGACTAGGCAGCCATTTGTGTAACGACACTGGCTTTCACAGTGCTCCCACAAACAGCTGAAGGATAGGGCTTGGTGACTAGTTTGGCATGAGCTGTCAACCCCAGCCTGTCACAGGGCATCTCAGCAGCTTGGCCATAGGTTTACAACTCATTCTTTGCCTGAAAACCCTAATGGCACCATTGGGGATAGGGGTCATTTAAATGCTGCCAGTTACTTTAGTGATGGTGTGCAAAGAGTGCTCTAGACTGTCGTCCATCTTAAAGTCAGAGTTGGACAAAGCATGAGGAAACAGGTACATCTTTTTTTCCATTTTTTTTTTTTTTTTTTGAGACAGGGTTTCTCTGTAGCTTTGAAACCTGTCCTGGAACTTGCTCTATAACTCAGGCTGGCCTCAAACTTAGAGATCCACCTGCCCCTTCCTCTCGAGTGCTGGGATTAAAGGCGTTTGCCACCAGCACCGGTGAAACAGGTACATCTTAAGAGAGTAAAATGGGATAGAGGAGAAGCGTCCAGAAGCAGCGTGAAGTAGTCATAGTGTCAGCCCGTGTGCCCAGGCCAGGCAGCATGTGTGTCCGCTGCTGAGGAGGCTGTTCTTCCAGGCTCTACTGTGAAAGCCAGAAGGATCCTAAACGACGCTCCTGTCAGACCGCACTAGCAGAAATTCTGGATGTGTTGGTCCGTTCTTTTGCCCCAATTCTTCCTCACTTGGCAGAAGAGGTGTTCCAGCACATCCCCTATGTCAAAGGTAAGGACAGCTGCTTCTTGCATGGGAAGGGACGGGGCAGGGATTGGCCTGCAGTGCACCTACAGTGTCATTGTGATGAGATTCATTGGTCCTTCAGTCTGCTCTGTGCCTTCCTGCAGGAGTCAGGGCTGCCTCTCTGCTTTCTGAGATGTATTAAACACTTGACAATATTGAGAAATCACTTTTGATTAAATATGTTTATAATGTTCCAAAGTGTATTTATAACTTTTTGTTTGTTTTTGAGACAATGTTTCTCTGTATAGTTCTGCTTGTCCTGGAACTCACTTTGTGGACCAGGCTGGTCTTGATATCAGAGATCTACCTGCCTCTGACTCCTAAGTACAGGGACTAAAGGTGTGAGCCACCTCTTCCCAGCTGTATTTTAAGCTGTATTCAAGCAAAATACAATGCTTTTTAGAGAATACTTTTATGTTAGGTGTAGAAGGAATAGTGGGCTGTGTTCCTGCCGCCCAGCTCCCGGCCACCTGGCTAGCTTTACACCCAAAATAACATCACACAAATTGTATTCTTTTAAACACTGCCTGGCCCATTATCTCTAGCCTCTTACTGGCTAACTCTCACATCTTGATTAATCCATTTCTAATAATCTGTGTAGCACCACGAGGTGGTGGCTTACCGGGAAGGATTCAGCATGTCTGACCTGGCAGCTGGCTCCATGGCGTCTGACCCAGAGAGGAGAGGCATGGCGATTGCCTCACTTCCCTCTTCCTCCCAGCATTCTATTCTGTTTACTCCATCCACCTAAGGGCTGGCCTATCAAATGGCCAAGGCAGTTTTTTATTAACCAATGAAACCAACACAAAACAGAAGACCCTCCCACATCAGTTAGGTTTTTTTTTTCCCTCCTGGTTTTATTCCCATAGAAAGCTAGAACTTATGGGGATGTTGGGTGGAGTCATGAGGAACAAGTGTTCTTACTTCTGCTTTGAGACTTTTATGTTTATGTATTTATAATGTGTACCTCTTACTTGTGGATCTTGAGAACAGCACACTTGTTCACTGAACTTCACATCCTGTGTAACAACCCTGTCTCTCTTGAGTGAAATCTCCATTGGTCAAAGCTTATATGCTGTCTAGACTATTTATACCTCGGTTCACTTTCTTTTTTTTTCTTTTCTAGAACCTAAGAGTGTTTTTCGCACTGGCTGGATTAACACAAGCTCTATCTGGAAGAAGCCAGGACTGGAGGAGGCAGTGGAGAGTGCGTGTGCCATGCGAGATTCCTTTCTGGGCAGCATCCCTGGCAAAAATGCTGCCGAGTATGAGGTTATCATCGTGATTGAACCTGGGTTACTGTTTGAGATCATGGAGGTATGTGTAATGGATGGAGTTGTGTGAAATACGCCCTTCTGAAATGGTGGGAGCATTGAAGCTTTACCTGAAATCTCTTTTTCTCAAATGTCTAAGACCTCGTATTAATCTAGAAACTTGGATTTCAGTCGGGACACATGCAGGGGTGGTTTAGGTCAGAGCCGGACATGCTTGGCAGGAGTGTCAGGTCACATGACAACCAGGAGTTTTACAATAAAGGCCTGGGCTTTTGAAAATTTGGTTTATTTGGGTCATGTTCCAAAAATGAGTTCTTGATGGACAGTGTTGTTGCACGCCTTTAATCCCAGCACTCAGGAGGCAGAGGCAGGCGGATCTTCGTGAGTTCAAGGCCAGCCTGGTTTATAGAGTGACTTCCAGGACAGCCAGGGCTGTCTCAAAAAACAAAATGAACCAAAACTGAGTTCTCTTGAATTTCATGAGAACCAGGGACAGCAGATCACATTTCTCCAGACTTCCATTGTGTTTTAATTTCCGCAGGTCCCATCAGAGTGTTCTCCTTGAGCCTCTCAGGGACTAATTGGTTAGGTGTAATGCACTGTCCTGAGCTTTGTATCTAATTCAAATTCTTAAGAAAACGACTGTCAGTGAATAGGGTTTTTTTTCCTAAGTTTTATTAGTATCAGTCTGGAGCTGGAAAGGTGGCTCAGCAGTTAAAAGCATTGCTAATCTAGTGGGGGACCTGAGTTCAGTTCCCAGCATCCACCTAGTGGCCCACATCTACATTTCAATAAAGTTTCAGGGGATCCAACACCCTCTTTTGGCCCTAGGTCTGCATGTATTACATATATATATACACACAGCAACACTCATGCACATAAAATACCTTAAGTCTCTACAAATAAAAGGAACCATCTTATTTTGGTTGATAAACTCAATTTAAACATTTGAAGAATTGAGAGTTGAAGTTATTACAATTTATGACATTGTAGGCAATGGTAAGAATAGATGATGGCCATTGTGGTATGCTGCACAGCATAGTTCTGGTTTGCTGTCATCCTGACAGCCACCCCACCTCCCCACCCCTGCATACACACGCTCATCATCCTGACAGCCACCCCACCTCTCCACCCCTGCATACACACACGCTCATCATCCTGACAGCCACCCCACCCCCCACCCCTGCATACACACACGCTCATCATCCTGACAGCTACCCTACCTCCCCACCCCTGCATACACATGCTCATCATCCTGACAGCCACCCCACCTCCCCACCCCTGCATACACATGCTCATCATCCTGACAGCCACCCCACCCCTGCATACACATGCTCATCATCCTGACAGCCACCCCACCCCCCACCCCTGCATACACATGCTCATCATCCTGACAGCTACCCCACCTCTCCACCCCTGCATACACATGCTCATCATCCTGACAGCTACCCCACCTCCCCACCCCTGCATACACATGCTCATCATCCTGACAGCCACCCCACCCCCCACCCCTGCATACACACACGCTCATCATCCTGACAGCTACCCCACCTCTCCACCCCTGCATACACACACGCTCATCATCCTGACAGCCACCCCACCTCTCCACCCCTGCATACATACATGCTCATCATCCTGACAGCTACCCCACCCCTGCATACACATGCTCATCATCCTGACAGCCACCCCACCCCTGCATACACATGCTCATCATCCTGACAGCCACCCCACCTCTCCACCCCTGCATACATACATGCTCATCATCCTGACAGCTACCCCACCCCTGCATACACATGCTCATCATCCTGACAGCCACCCCACCTCTCCACCCCTGCATACATACATGCTCATCATCCTGACAGCTACCCCACCCCTGCATACACATGCTCATCATCCTGACAGCCACCCCACCTCTCCACCCCTGCATACATACATGCTCATCATCCTGACAGCTACCCCACCCCTGCATACACATGCTCATCATCCTGACAGCCACCCCACCTCTCCACCCCTGCATACATACATGCTCATCATCCTGACAGCTACCCCACCCCTGCATACACATGCTCATCATCCTGACAGCCACCCCACCCCTGGATACACATGCTCATCATCCTGACAGCCACCCCACCTCTCCACCCCTGCATACACATGCTCATCATCCTGACAGCCACCCCACCCCCCCACCCCTGCATACACACACGCTCATCATCCTGACAGCCACCCCCCCCTGCATACACATGCTCATCATCCTGACAGCCACCCCACCCCCCCACCCCTGCATACACACACGCTCATCATCCTGACAGCCACCCCCCCCTGCATACACATGCTCATCATCCTGACAGCTACCCCCCCACCCCCCCACCCCTGCATACACATGCTCATCATCCTGACAGCCACCCCACCCCCCCACCCCTGCATACACATGCTCATCATCCTGACAGCAACCCCACCCCCCCACCCCTGCATACACACACGCTCATCATCCTGACAGCCACCCCCCCCTGCATACACATGCTCATCATCCTGACAGCTACCCCCCCACCCCCCCACCCCTGCATACACATGCTCATCATCCTGACAGCTACCCTACCTCCCCACCCCTGCATACACATGCTCATCATCCTGACAGCAACCCCACCCCCCCACCCCTGCATACACACGCTCATCATCCTGACAGCCACCCCCCCCCCACCCCTGCATACACATGCTCATCATCCTGACAGCTACCCTACCTCCCCACCCCTGCATACACATGCTCATCATCCTGACAGCCACCCCCCCCACCCCTGCATACACACACGCTCATCATCCTGACAGCCACCCCACCCCCCCACCCCTGCATACACATGCTCATCATCCTGACAGCTACCCCACCCCTGCATACACACACGCTCATCATCCTGACAGCTACCCTACCTCCCCACCCCTGCATACACATGCTCATCATCCTGACAGCTACCCTACCTCCCCACCCCTGCATACACATGCTCATCATCCTGACAGCCACCCCACCCCTGCATACACACGCTCATCATCCTGACAGCTACCCTACCTCCCCACCCCTGCATACACATGCTCATCATCCTGACAGCCACCCCACCCCTGCATACACATGCTCATCATCCTGACAGCCACCCCACCTCCCCACCCCTGCATACATGCATGCTCATGTGCCAAATTATCTGAGTCTCGTGTTTTCATTTTTAAAGGAATATCTAAATTAATTTACAAACTCATCTTGAAGTTCAAAATTACAAAGGAAAAAAATATTGAAAGTGCTTGTCAGCAGGCCTTGTCACTGTGGAAAGGCTGTAGTATTCAGATAGCTGCCATGTGCTGCACTAAAAACAGGTCCTAAATTATTTACAGTATCTTAGTCCCTCCTATTAGAGGAACTAGGCTCTTAAAAAGATGGCAGAATTTTGGGTAACTTAATCTCTTACTCATTGCAAACTAAATCTAATAAACAGTATATAGATCTGGATTTGAGGGGAGCCATAGTTTTCAAAGTGAAGCAAAGTGTATCCTCCAGTAAAACATTAAAGCTGATGGTGAGATGTAAATTGAACAGTGGTTTCACGTGCATTCCAGATGCTCCAAGCTGAGGAGACCTCAAGCACGTCTCAGCTGAATGAACTAATGATGGCCTCCCAGACAACACTGCTGGCTCAGGAGCCGCGGGAGAGAGCTGCGGATGGGATTGAGCTCACGGGGACATTCCTCATCAATCTAGAGGGTGAGAGCAGTGGGCACGGACTGAAGCTGTCCGTGGCGCTGGCTTACTGTAATGACAGTCTGAGCCAGCTCTCGGGGCTCCAGGAATTGAAGTCAAGCCCCTAGTGAGAGATCCTCAACCGCTGAGTTACCGTCAATCTTTTTCCTTCTTGTGTTGTCCTGATTTATAGTGCCTAAAACCGTCCAGATCCACTACCTTCCTATGTAGACTCTAAAATTCCCTTTTATGAATATCCAGAATTAAAACACTGCCAGCCACTCTTACAGAGGGTTTGGTACGATTTACTGGAGTGTCTATCACAGGACTCTGCACTGTCTACAGAACTCTTCACGACTCCTCCTCATTGACTGGAATGGTGAATGGAGAGAGCGGTTTCTTCTGTGTACCTGAAGTTCTAGTGGCATTGCCAGTCTCTATAACATGGCATTTTAACAGCTTTAGTTCCAGTACTGAGGAGGCCTCACTCTCTGAGGGCAAGGCTACATATATATATAAAGGCACGAAAGAAAATCGGAATCAGCTGTGTATCTAGGTCAAGAACAGGGCCAGCTCTAAGCAATGCAGGACTCTGAGTTGGTTGAGAAGCAGTTGGTCTGTCATCTGTTCTTCGATCCTGTGTTATTGATAATTAATGTTATGGGGCAAAACCTGGGCCGTGCTAGAAAGGAGGGAAGAAAGCCTTGGGAAGGAGCGCCTGCTGGACCGCGGAGGAATGACAGGGCAAGCTGAATGTGTATCTTAATGAGATGCTCTGTGTATCTTTTCAAGGTGGTGACATTCGTGAGGAGTCTTCGTATAAAGTCATTGTCATACCAACTGCCAAAGAAAAGTGCCCTCGATGTTGGAAGCACACCGCCGAGACTGCAGATACTCTCTGTCCTCGGTGTGCAGAGGTCATTGGTGCAAAATAACATTCTGATGTTAACAGCTCCCTGAGCAAGAACCCTCCTCAGTGCTGATTAGAACCCTAGAAAGAAATCCAAGGTTTAGGTAAGGACTGGAAGAGTAAATGGTAAAAGAGAAAGATAGGGGTAAAAGAATATTAAAGAGTATTTCCTGTAACTAAAAGATTTATATATATATGCACATACACACAAACATACATGGAAATACATATATGAAGACATACATGTATACAGAGCAGACAGACACACACTCACACTCATGATGGACTTCTTCAGAGTCCGGCACTGAATATGGTTACTTTCAGTGTGGCCAAACAGAAATGTTTTATATTTTATTGAAACTTTTTTGACTCAGTATTTAAGTTCTATAATGTCTGAAAATAAAGGCATTCTGAGAAATTCCCAACTGGCAGTGGTGTAGAAGTTACGGATTATGAAGAGCGTGTAACTTTGCAGGGGAGTGGAAGAGTCGTGTGCCCACATAAGGTGAAGGGGTCAGTTCATTTTGCACATTAGCAAACATCAAGTTTCTAAGGCAGCAGGATTTTGGAACGTACTGCGAAGATCATCATCAAACTTATTCAAGAGGGGAAAAATCTTTGTCTTACATGTATGAATGTCGAGGAAAGAACATAAAAGCTGAACATTTATTTCACTAATATACATAAGTTCACAATAATGAATAGACACAGAAAATAATGGTATGTACAGAATTCACTACTTACAATACATTGACAGTAGACAAATTATAGAGCATTTTGTGAGCAATCCAATACTGGATTGATCGTTCAAGGATGGCTAATCTAAGCAGAATCTAGCTGCCTCGTAAACCCATCCCTGTGAGGTGAGAGGGCTTTCACTATTGCTGTAGTGCACTGTAAGAATACTTGTTTCTTCATGAAATGGACCATAGTAACTTCTAAGTGAATGCTGTAATCAATGTAAGTTTATTGTTACTAAGTCTTAGCTATGATCTTAAATCATAAGTAATCATTTTAAAAAGCTATTTAAATGCAGCAGGCTTCACACTATAGATGACCTCTTTGTGTCTCTTGGCTAAAGTGGGAAGCATGGGAAGCCTGGTGCTATGTAACATACTGCTGTATCTACATCATCCCAGCCCCTCCACATCTATGTAACATACTGCTGTATCTACATCATCCTGGCCCCTCCACGTCTATGTAACATACTGCTGTATCTACATCATCCTGGCCCCTCCACGTCTACATCTAAACACAGCCTGGGTAGAGAAGTTAGGATTGTCTGAACACTTTCATTAGCAGGGTAAAAAAGTGTGTAACTGTAAGGGAGAGAAGGGGGCATCTAGGGAAACACTACTGGTTAAGGGCATACTCCATGCCCTTGTTGCAGGGACACCAGCCCCGTTAGAACCTAATTCCTTTATTTGTGGCACTTTGTTGTTAGAGAATAGATACATAAATGTTAATTTTTCTTTATCAGATTTATTTTAAAAGCCCTTAGTAAAGTAGAATATTTTACTGCCTTTATTAAACTCAGGATTTAGTTTTTAAATTCTATGTGTATTACATTTTTTGGTGACAAATCTAACTTAGAGACTTAATTTGTGTTCTAATTCTCTTATGTGATCTACCAGAGTATATTTAGCCAATTTTATCCTCAAAAAATACAAGCTATCCCCCGCCCAAAACAAGTAATGGGATTAGAGTAAAAGGACCATTTGCAGTGTCCACTCTCTCCAGAGTACTCAGGGCCCGGGGAGAACGGGCCTCCTAGGACTCTGGGAAGGGCGGTATCATGTCAGTCAAGCTGTGCTCACAGAGATGGCAGCACGCAGCTCCTCACAGCCACCTGGGCAACACCGAAACATTTCTCTTAGTGAAATCCAACAGCGTTAGTTTTAGCCAGCCACGATCTTAGATCTGACTTTTTAATGGAAAAGAATTCACATTTGTGTATGTTCAGGTTCAGATTTTTACTGGGTGTCCCTGAAGGACATTCTCAACCTTCACAATGGTGGAGTTGCCTTCTTCCCTCCATTGGAATGATGACTGTGACAGCTGTGACCATGGCAGTCACCACAGTTGCACTGTATGGCTACATTCCAGAGATAGTCTCACCGCAGTAAGTACTTGCTGGTCTGCAGAGCCAAGCACTGACCAGCCCGGGGTAGGTGGGTTTGACTCACACATCTGTTTAGCGCTTGGCCTGCTCTAGGCACTACAGGCTACAGAACTGGCTGCAGTTTGTCCTCTCCGCCCAGTTGTGAGGTAGGTTTGCTAAAGGCTGTCACAGCACGAAGCATGTTCTCTGTCCTTCTCCTAGGACAGGCAACATGAACACGTCCCAGAAACGGACATTTTGAACACTTGGAAGAAAAATAAAGTTGGACTTTAAATATTTTAGAATCTTTGCTTTGTTCTTTTGTTTTTACATAGTCTTACAAGATAATACATTTTTTACAACTACCTGATGTGGATACAATTTTAGAACTTGACAAAATAAAGAGTAAATCTTGATTTACATTATAGTTGATTTTGATGCACTGTTCACATCTCTGATTCCCAATTCTGGCAAGTACAGCAGGCCCGGGGTCCTTCTCCAGGTCGTTTCTGGGATCTCAAAGCCATTTCTCCTCTGATGGCAGCAGCACCCCAGGACAGGAAGCAGTCAGCACCCAGAGCTCCCTGCCATGGCATCCTGGTGCAGGCCAAACATAAGGACATCTCTGCATGTTCTAAAGGGCTGTGGCTGAGTCTGGCATGCTGATGGAAGCTGCATGGACACTTCATCCCACAGGAGACATCTGGATATGAACTGGAATACTACAGTAAGAATGAAATCTGCAAATTATAATCAGTCACAATGCAAAGTTTAACAATAAAGCTACTTATTTGAATGAAAAAATAACAGTAAAGCATATGTATTCATTATAGCCCAGTTAATGTATTTTATCTTCAGTCTCGACTGAAGAAAGGGAATTTAGCCAGGATTGCACGTTTTAAAAGTAATATATTTATTTATTATACAAAAAAAAACCCTCCAAAAAGTTCCAGATCTCGCTGTGTAAAGTGACATGCAGTGATTGGTGTGGTCGCAGGACTTTGGACTACTGTCATAAAGTAGTCATGGCTTCCACAGCTTCGATGAGGTGTAAGGCGAGGCTGTACTGCCCGTGCTTCTCTGGCAGGAGCTCCATTACTTTGTGCACTAGTTTAGCTGTTGTGGCGATTGGCACATCAGTGTTCTGAAGATCCTGGGTGTTCTGCGAACAGACACAAAACTCCTTTAGTTTCATGCTGTCAAACAATTGTGACTGCCTTAAGCTTGCTTATGAAAGTTCTCCCACTAAAGGCATTTCTTGCTGTGGGTTCACTGAAGGAAGGTCACCCATGAGGCCTTCTGCTTCTGCCCTGCACTCACCATTGCCTTCAGCCAGGTGCAGAGAGTGGGTGGGAGTCTGGCCAGCAGCTCCATGCCTTCTTTTGTCTGGGTGTGGAAAAGTGCATGCGCCAGCCTCTGCCCTGTCAACACGAGCAGCTGAGATGCCAGAACTTCTTTGTCATGAACTTGCAGAATGGCCTGAGGATGATCAGGAGAGAAATAATCCCTGGAGGCTGTCAGTGGAGAGCTGTTTCAGCTCTCAGAATGACCATGTGCAATCTTTGCTCTTCAGCTATTTTTTGTTTGTTACCTAAGTTTTCAATTCAGTATGACAGTATCTTATCTTGAAGTGAAAGGGATCATCCTAGCCTCACCCTCGTCACTCTTGCTGGCGAGTGGATGCCTACCACCACCCTTACTCACTGCTGACAAGGCCTGGCAGACACACTGGCTTTTTAGCCTTGGACCTTGCCAAGCTGGTTCCCATCTCAGGACCTTTGCACTCTGCTCTTCCATCTGAGGCACTGTTCCCTCAGCTCTTTGAGTGGCTAGTTGCCTCCTCCCCTTGAGAGGTCAGTTCAGCTATCACTTTCTTCCATCCACTGAGGCTCCTATCAGCCATGGCTCTGCTCACTTTTTGTTGCTTGGTACAGAATTGTCCAGGCTTTTCTGCTCCTCCAGTTCCACAAGCAGCCTTACTCTTATATGAACCTGGCACCAGGCACAAGTCTTGCTACAGCTTTCTATTCTTTTGTTGTTTACTCTGAGACTGGGTCTCGTTCAGCCCAAGCTGGCCTACGTAGATAGGATGACCTTAATATTGTTACCCTGCCTCCACATCCCAAATGCATGCACCACTATATCCAACTCTTAACATTCGTTTACTGCTTCCTTCAGCTGTCTGTTTTATACCCTGAGCCCCAAGAATGACATCACAGGTCACTCTTACCTCCTCTCCTAAGAGGTCAGCTCCATAGTTGTACAGCTCTCCCACATAATGCCTTCGAATGACATCTTCGCTCACTTGAAGGTGATGAGCCAAGTCCACAGCCAGAACTGGCCAGTTGTGGTCTTTCCAATGAGTGGTTGCTGCCTCTTCGGAGGGCTCTTTGTCCTTGGTAACAGAATGCTGGGCCTGGACAGCTGCACTGACAACTTTCAGTAAGAACTTGAAGACAGGAAGCACAGCACTGCCTTGTCAGTACTTTTCATTTACAGCAACCCAGTGCCTGCTGTATAACCCGGTCGCCGGAGTGCAAGCCCAAGAGTTCATGTGAAGTGGAAGAAGTGACTGCACAGAGCTGCTGTCCTCCCCATACTCAGTGCTATGGAGTATGCCAGCCCCCCGCCCATACACACAACTTTTTGTGTCAACCAGAGATACTCCATTAAAATTAATTTTTTAAAAAATTTATTTGGTTTTTTGAGACAGGGTTTCTCTGTATGTCCCTGGCTCTCCTGGAGCTCATTCTATAGACTAGACTGGCCTCAAACTCAGAGATCTGCCTGCCTCTGCCTCCCAAGTGCTAGGATTAAAGGTGTGCACTACCACCACCACCACCACATGGCCTTTTAATTTTTAAAGTTTGTGTGTGTGTGTGTTTATGTACATGCAACATGAATGTGCACACCACAGCAACAATGTGGAGGCGTCAACTCTCTCTGCCACGAGGGTCCTGGAGGTCCAACTAAGGTCACTAAGTGCCTTTGCCTGCTGGGCCATCCCACTGACTCTAAAGTTGCTTTGATAGCAGTAAAGGAACATATATTAAGGAAACTAGCTCTTGGTGTTTTTATAAAAGACAGCTCTGTTATCTCCTCTAAGTAAGAACTGAATCTAGTATTTGACTTACCTGTTGTCTTACAGAAATGAAATTTGGATCCATTTCTCCACTAGGTAATAACTGAATTGAAGTTAAGTCTTTGAAAAATGCATTCTTTCCCTAAAAACAGAAAGATCAAAAAACAAGAACAAAAAACACCTGGTGATTACGGACTAGTAGGGAACATTAGGGAGAGTCTGAGAAAGCACTTTAGCACGAGTAATTCATAGTTGGTCTTCATGGTGTTCTCCTCATCTAACTTGGTACCGAGTGCTAGCACCTGAGCTGCAGCAGCCTTTAAGGCCACTCCACTCATCTAGCACTCCTTCCCTGGACTGTGGCCTGCTGACCGCCAGCAAACATGATTAGACAGGTGGCAGCCAGTCATATTCCAGACTGGGCTCCAAACATGGTGCTTCTGCCTTGGTGTGCCGTTCACTCCCTGAGAGGTCCCAGTGGTCAAGTGAGTCATCCCACAGACACAGCTACATCATACTCCCCAGTCTAGTTGACCCTTTAGCTGAGACCTCCACGAAGCAACTTCAGTAGTATGTACTAGTGCACAAAGGGTGGCATTAATTACTCAAGCCAAGGAACTCAAGGAGAAGCAAACTGAAGTCACGACAACAAGGAGTGAGGGCCTCCAGATGAGTTCTAGGGCACTGGACAGGAGCACACTCATCAGATGTATGAGTGAGTCTGGGTGTATCTAGGGAGAATATGCAGAATGAGAAGGAAGTCAGGAGTAAATCAGAAGAATGGAACTAGGTAGGGGATAAGGAGCTGGGACTCAGTGAATCATATCCCACAAACCACTGAAGAACTGAAGATATACCATTCAGTAAGAGCCCCATGTACCTGTTAGCCAACAACTCTGAAACCCTCTGGGGACTCACTTTGCTATCAAAAAGAGCGAGAGGCTTCACACTCTTGAGAGAAAAGCGCATGGCTGCATACAGGATGGAGCACAGGATGGAATGATGCTCCACCAGTGGGTAGTGGATAGGCTTCTGCTCGAGCGCCAGTTCCACTATAGAGATGGGGCCCTCCACGGACAGCCAGGCATCCTCAGTGTCCAGGACTGGCATCTGCATTTCATCCCTGCTGATGTCAGCCTGTGGAAGTTGAGAATAGAAGACTGTGTCAGGAGTTGGAGAACAGGAACTACAAATGGCAATATCCCAAAGTGCAAACTCAGCTTGTATTCCCTATTTATAACAGAAACCACAAAAATACAATTCAGAGAGAGGGGGAAAGGGAGGGGGAGAGAGAGAAAGAATATCACTTTTGAGGCTAAAGTCAAAATATACACTAATAATGTACAATAAATATGGTAAATAAGCATATCATGCCATTTAAGCTCAATGATTTTCAGATTATTTAATATCTAAAGAGACACTCGAATGAGGGTGTGGGGGGAGCACATGCTGTGTGTGTGTGTGTGTGTGTGTGTGTGTGTGTGTGTGTGTGTGTGTGTGTGTGGTCTCACTTCAAGGCCCTGGATGCCCTTCGATCTCACAGTCCTTCTATCCCAGCCTCCCAAGAGGGGATTCCAGGCATGCCCCACCGTGCACACGCCTTTTACCTCCAGTGAAGTCTGAAGAAGATCCAGGCAGGATCCGAGGAAGGACGTCACTGCTGTGTCACTCATCCCCACATCCTGTTCTCAAAAAGGAACATTATGACCCCCATCAAAACTTGTGTACAATCAGAGAAACAAGAGACTCCAGCATGTCCACTTGCCTGCTTTTCTACACTGAATACAATCTGAAGTCACTAGATATTGAAGTTCCTGCCAGAGGATTTGGTAGCATCGATCAATTTGATATTAGCCTTCAATGTGATACTAGTGACATTAGTGTTATTACTTTCAATCTTAATGTCTGGGGTGAGGGTGTGCCTCAGTGGTTGGGCATATACTTAGCATATGTAAGACTCTGGATTCAGTCTGTAGCACCACCAAAGGGCAGGGAGAGACTGTGCACAGTAACCACAGATCCTTCAATTTGCTAAAGCATTTGCTAGCCAACTAACCATGGGATATGGTAAGATACACGAACGTGGTTCAACATGTTCTGAGTTCTGAAGAAACAACCTGGGCTGCTGGTTTCATGGCATCTTAAAGGCACTGAACTGAATTACCTAAATAAAACTAGAATTTCCTATTAGACAACCAAATACCAAATTCACATTTCTGGCAAGAAATAGTTCCCACTGACCCCTCCTACAGGCCTGTGTGAGGAGTTACTGCATTTGTGGATAATCTTTTTAAAGCCAACAATCACTCGATTCTTCACACCTTCAGAGTACATAACTCGGAGTGTGTGCGTGCGTACTTGCACACATACATTCTTAACTCCAGCCACACTGCCACTCTGGGAGTGAGATTCCCCTGAGTTCAATCTGTGTGTCTCACATTTCTGGAGATATGTAAGAAGAACACGTCACAGTTTGGAGGGAAACTACTGATCAGCAGTCGCAGTGTCCGTGATCAGAATCTCAACTGAGGTCAGATGTCTCTACTATGAGATGCTAGTGCAGAGTAGATCCAGGCAAAGATGGCAATTTGCTGCTTCCAGTCCAGAGTCCAAACCAAACGAACCTTAAGACTTACACATGCTAGCTGCCAATCAAGACAGGGAAACCGAGGGACCACAGATCACAACTATTTCCTTAATGCAGTACTCTCTGTTTTTTGTTATCTCCACAGAGGTCAATCTCAACAGTGGAAATCAAAGTTCACTCATACAGTAAGATATGCAGAGTGCAGGTTTAACAGGGAGACTTACTCACCCTTCGGCATAACCTATCCTTTGGAGACTTCCCAACCTGAAACAGACAAAGTATAATAGTTAACAATTTAAACTAAAAGGCATTGGAACAGTACAGAAAATAAAAAGCAATCAGCAACCAGAATTACAGCTATCAATATACATGCCAGTAATTAACTATTGGCAGGCTACCAACAATTGTACATACACAAAAAATATCACACAGAGCTCACAAATAATTATTTCAAAAGCAAATTCTTGGGCTGGAGAGATGGCTCAGCAATTAAGAGCACTTGCCACTCTTACAGAGGACCTAGGTTCAATTCCCTGCACCCACATGGTAGCTCACAACCATCTGTAAACCTAGTTCTAAGGGCTTCAACAGGCATGTACGTGGTACAAATAATGCATGTAGGCAAAACAATCACACACAAAGTAAAATAAATCAAATAAAAAATTTCCTCCTCCCCTAGTTAAATGTATATTTTTAAACCAATAAGTAAAATTTCTTGCTGGGCAAGGAAGAGTGGTACACAGGTGAAATCCCGGCCCTTGAGAACTTGAATTTGAGAGTTCAAGGCTAGTTGGTGAGGTACTGTCATAAAAAAAAAAAAGGCAGAGGAGGCTGAAAGATGACAAGACAGAGAAGAGGGGAAGGAAGGCGGCAGGAGACAGAAGCCTGGTAAAAATCCAGCTCTGCTCATACAGCGAAGTAACTGTGTTATCTGAATCTTCCTAGCAAACAACACCTGAGAGCCTTGTTGGCCGGTAAAGAGAGTGCTGAACAGCAGTGGACAGCCATGCTCATTGCTGCTCTAGTCAAAACAGCCAGGAAATGCAAACAACTTAAGTGCCCTACAACCAATTAATAGACAAGGAAAGATTAGTACATACACAATATGGATACTATCCAGTTGTAAAGAAAAATGAAATCACGAACTTTGCAAGTAAATGGATGCAACTAGAAGAGATACTGAGTGAGGTAACTCAGACTCAGAGAGACAAATGTTGTGTTCTCTCATCTGAACCCCAAATCTTGAGTAGCTGCAGAAATCAGGAAAATAAAAATGGACCATGGAGGTTGGTGGGAAGCCAAGGGATAATAGAGAGGCCAGATGGGAAAAACAGGGTGGTTCCAATTTGGGAGCAAGGAAGAGAGATAGAGAAGAAAGAGGGGAGAGCAAAACAACAGTTAATGTGTCTGAAAAAGTCATAAGGAACCATACTATTAACTGTCTACCTAAAAATACCCATAAGACACATAAATATGTGTATATGCATGTATGATATAGATGTGTATGTATATATAGTATATAATATATAGCACATTGTATATGTGTGTATATGCATATATATGTGTGTATGTGTGGAGAGAGATTGAGAATTAAGATCCCATCTGGACTGACAAAGTTCCCTCCCTCCCCAAGAGCAATACACTATCTAATGAAAACCTCAATAGCAGTCACGAGAAGCCCTCTTTTGAGTTGTTGGTCAGGGTTGTCCAGGAGACTCCCAAGACACTCTAAGCTTGGTTGCCCCCCAGGGGTGGAAGGTAAATCCCTATTGCTGATACCACACACTTCAGAAACGGCACAAAGGTTCCTAAGCTGGAACTGATCTGAATGAACAGAAGGCACCATGCAAGCTTCCAAAGGAGGGAAACAACTAATAAGCCTACCAGGCTGTGATGCCTATGAACCACAGTAACAACAGGTAAGGCACCATAGCCCCGAGGGTGCATGAGTGGCCCACGTATCTGGCAGTATCCAACAGCTCTCTAATTGGACTGAAGGTCCACTTAACAAATCATTTTGGTACTGGAAACCTAGCTAACTACCTGGAGATGGTAAAGTCATGGATATCACAGGAGACCCTACAACTGATACTTTACTAACCCAGCATAATCTCTAAGTACATTCTAAATGTTTATCCTCGTACCCACAGACAAGCTAGTTCTTTCCATTTGAGTACACTTCTCTGTGCAACAGACAGAGCCCACTACAGAAAATTACATCCAGTCAAATGCAGAGGTCAGTCACCCGAGGCTCAGAGACCACTGCAGAAGAGAGAGCTGTAAGATTGTAAGAGACGGGAAAAGGGAGTTTGCTGCGAGTGTTTCTCCTAGAAACATCAGAAAAGCTACGCCCATGAAGTCTCACCAGCACTGCTGTCTAAATATGAGCTGAATAAGGACGTCACAACAGACGTGCTAATGTGGAAGAGGAAGAGCTCATGCGGCCTCAACACAGACAAAGAGCTATGGGCAACTAAGGAATAATGAGAGTGGAAGAAGTAGCTTCCCCAGAAAAGAGCACACCAATTGGTTATCCAATACCTAATAGTCAGCTCTGAAAACATATACACACAACAACGACATTATATGGTCTGAGCAGGTTGGACTCATATGTTTATATGTGTATATATGTAACAATGATCAAAGAAAAAGTGGTCATGAATTTGAAAGACATCGAGGATGTGTGTGCATGGGAGGAGCTGGAAGGAAAAAAGAAAGGGCGGTTAATGATGTAATTTTCTTATAATCTCAAATATACACAAGTACACACACATACACACACACACACACAATGCTAGCCCTCAGAAGTACATTTAAGCCAGCAAAACTAAACCACGCTATCAGACAACCAGAAACAGTCTGTCAACTGTCCACACACCCCAGTGTGAACAATCTTTCTAATATCAATAAATTAAGGGAACTAGTTAAGAAGTACGAGACAATTAACATCACCTCACCTTATCCATCAAGTAGGTGGCAGCAGAAAACCTTTTAACTAAGAATGTATTCCACATCATCAACGCGATACCTAGACAGCAAATGAAATAAGAACAGAGTGTTACAGATGTAACTTCATCAGACATCTCTCATCCCCAAGTTTATTTACATATTACTTCTTGCATCTTATACAGAATTTTCATTTTTAATAAAAGAATAAGTGAACAGAGGAGTATAGCTTTAAGCATAAGTATAAAACTTGTATCACAAGGAAAAAATAGCATCATCAATATCATCATAACATCACACAGCCGCCAGAAAGGCTTTGAAGGTTTGATTGCTTGTTTTGCTGTGCTGGGGGCTGTGCGGGGTGGAGGGGTGGGGGAGGGGAGGTGTGCTGGGGTGGGATACGGGGCCTCGCACATGGCTCAGCTACTGCTATGGATTAGCACTCCTAGCTCTCAAGCTTTGGTGAGAGTCTGAAACAAAGGGAGCACACACTGGCTGAGACAGTGATGTGGAAACGTCTGTTAACATGATACCTGCTGGTCTCCCAGCACATCTCAGAAACTCATCATTAAAGACAGGAATACATTATTGAGGACAGCTTCATTCTTATGTAAAAACATTAAAATAATGAAATATTAAAAGTACATCCAGGTAGCCAGATGTGGTAGCTCATGCCTGTAATGCCAGCCTTTGTGAGGGTCAGGAGCTCAAGGGTGGCCTGGGCAACAAGAGGCCTTACTGCACGAGGAAAACAAACACCCACTCCCCAAAAGACAAAAAAGTACTTTAAAACATTAAAAATATTTAAAGAACTCAACTGAGCAAACAAGAACAAAACCTGAGCATTTCTTTACATAGCAAAGCAGCTGGCAACCAGCAGTAGTGCTCTACAGTCCTGGAAGGAAGCAGTTACAAGGGCAAGAGCCAGGCGCTGGTGGAGGATGTCAGCTTGACAGTTCATGTCCTATCATGGCAGGGGCCCCATGAGTCCATGAGGGCTAACATCTGCTACTCACCGTTTTGAACATGAGCATTAAGAATGTGCTTCAAGTGTTCTATGGACCTAACCAGAAAGCGTGCTTCCTTGAGAAAAAAAAAAAAAGAACAAAGAAAAAAGAAAGGTTATTTGACATCAATGAAAACCTTTTTAAGATTTACTTTTACTTATGCGTGTGTCTGTGATGAGTGAACACTGTGTGTGAGAGGACGCCTGCAGAGCTGGAGGAGGATATCAGATCCCTGACGCTGGAGTTACAGGCACGAGTGAGCATCCAGACTAGTGTGCTGAGAACTGAACTCAGGTCCACCAAGCCACCCCTTCCGCCCCCACTGAGACGTCTTACTAAATTTTCTGCATAAATCTACTTAAGAATTTGGCCAAGGGGCTAGAGAGATGGTTCAGTGGTTAAGAGCACCGCTGCTCTTGCAGAGGACCCACAGGATGGCTGACGATTATCTCTACTAATCTCCAAGGGTACTGGGCACACATTTAGTACACAGACATGCATGAAGGAGGAGGAAGAGGAGGAAAAGGAAGAAGCATCAGCACCATTACCACAGCCAAAGCAGCAGTCACTAGGTATAGTGGTGCACACCTTTAATCCTAGAACTCAGGAGGCAGAGGCAGGTGGATTTCTGTGAGTTTGAAGCCAGCCTGGTCTACACAGTGAGTTGGAGGACAGCCAGGGCTACACAGTTAGACCCTGCTTCAAAAACAAACAAGTAAGCAAACAAAAAGAAATTGTTAGAAGCAGAAAGGCCATGAATTCTAGACCACAAAAGCTAAAAATGGAATTCTAAGCTAAGCTATATAGCTAACCCTTATTCAAACAAACAAATAAGAAAGAGGGAAAAGAAAATAAAACCCAAAGATATCTGTGAATTAGGTAAAAATAACTTCTGATGAGATAACTTTAATCATTTCATTATCTAATTAGTGATTAATTTCTAGATACACGCCAGGCCATGCTGACAGGGAGATTCACGTTCTCTGCAATCTCTATACCACACACGTGTTCTCTACATGCAATACTTACTTGAATTTCACAAGCATGAAAACTTAGTTTCTTTTTGCAAACAACCATTATGCAACAAATTTGGAGCAGCTACTATGCATGAAACCTATTTAAGGTCCCGGGAAACCGCACTGAACAAAATGGACCCAAATCCTGGTCTTTACTGAGGGTAGAGTCTAGTGAGGGAGCTAGGCAATATGAAAGCGAGCACATCAGAGTGTCAGGAGTAAATGGTAAGGACAGAAGAATTAGAGCGAGGGACCAGGAAATGCCAGAGGGAAGGCTTAAAAGCCATCTATCTGTGTTATCACAAAGGCTGATATTCTCAAATTCACATATTAGCATGTAATGCTCACAAAATCATCCAGATGTTGGGTTGGCTAAAACCACTTGAAGTCCCCATCACTACTGTCCCACACATGTTGATACTGCAAAGTCTCCAAATATAATTTAATTTAAAATTAAAGGTAGATGTAGGTGTAGTGTTGAAGTTGGGATGGGGTGTAATGTGTTAAGTTAACGAGAAAACCACACAAACAAGACAGCCATTATTCAAACCATCCTAGGAGGGGCCAATGATTACACTAACGGGGCCACTTTCTCTATGCCTCAAGATGACTGCTACCATAAAATATTCTCATTTAGGAAGAAATTTTGACAATGGGCTCAGGGATGTTACCCAAGGTCATGCCAGCTGTGTGCTGTAACTAGGATTAGCCGGAAGGATTGGCAACAGGGCACAAAGGCAATTGAGCCAACTCTGTGAGCAGAACCAGATGCTGTAATGTTCACTTCCTCTTAGCACAGGACTGCACTGCCTGCCCCCAGTCGGGTCGGGAACACAGGCTCTCTCCTTACCTGAAGCTGTGTGCTTTGTCCTTGTCCTCAGTGAGCTCTAACAAGTACACTTTTGATTTCCTCCTGCATTTCTGCATGAAATGGCACCAGCCTAATACTATGTGCCATCTTGGTAAAGTCAAAGTCAAGGGCCTAATGGCAGCCTCATGTCTGATGGCTGTAGTGTCTATGGTTACCACTTTCCTTACCTTTGGATAAGAACGATAACCCAGGAACAGCCCTACTATGTACATTGCCAACTCGTGTCCAAGGTTAGCCTTGTGGGCCTCTCAGCTCGCCGACAAGGCCTCATTTCCCACACCCTTAGGGTCACAATCTTTCCGTGGGCACTTTGGTCTGGAAGTACCCTCAGAGTGGCTTCAAGCCTGGCTTTGGATCCCAACTCCATGGCTGATTTACAATTGGCCACCACTCCAGCCATTTAAGGAAGGGATCAATCCTTCAATCCTTCAGGCTTGACACCAAGATGAAACAAGACATGAGAGCATCTTGTAGCCATTTCCTTTGCTACCTCCTTCACTCAAGCTCCCTCATAAGGATTCTTGTAAATGACTCCTCTGGAATCCAAATTTTTTCTTTGAGGTCTTTATCTCAGGTTGCATTCAAAGGTGAATTGACTCACACTGCTACAATAGGACATCCTTCCTCCCCCTAATAAAGGCTCTTTAATATGTAATGGTGTTATGTATTAAGAGAACACACTAAGAGTGATTTAAGTAATAGACTTGTCCTTGGTAACTTAGCCAAACCCTGGTGCCAGGATGGGAATCCTGTTCATATTCCTCCGTCACCTCCTCACTGAGTCCCCACAGCAAAGTACCAATTATGGTCAGTCTTCAACCATGTTTCCAGTCAATGAAAAGGGGGGCTGGAACTAGAATGAGGACCAAACTCCTAGAATCTGAACGAAGCACCACTGAGGTCACTTCAGAACACAGCTGGCCACTGACTGCTGTGCACATTGCTCACTACTCAGGAAAGTCCCGAGTTCAATGCTAGTAAAGGTAACTTAACAAGATCCCGTCTCCAGGAAATAAGTTTAAAGGGGCTGAGGCTATAGCTAGCAAACAGGAAGCTATAGGTTCAACACTCAGTACTGCCACACACATACATACAGGGCAATGTGTGAAGAGCATTAGCACAGCTACTAGGACAGGCACAAGGTAAAGGCAAGTGTTTAGTGAGCTCCAGGACAAGCCTGGCCCGGGTACAGGTGTGCAGACACAATCAGCAGACAGCGAGGACGCACCTCTGGGTCTTTATTCCACTGAACAACATACTCCCAGCAGCAGTGTGCATGCAGCACGTCAAGCTCAAGGCTACACGGGAACTGCTCATAGGCTAAACGCAGCAAGTCTGAAAGACACAGAGGGTAACAGCATCGTCAGTAACGAGAACATGGCTACGTCACTCCACCCCGAATCTCGTAATGCTCTTTATTTGGGTGTCACCTGGTATGGCTCCTAGGTCTATCTGCACCTCTCGCACCTCAAGGAAACTTCGCGCAATACCTTCTTTGGGTTCATCTGGGTTTTCTGAATCTCTTTCTTGGTTGGCACATTTCAACAATTCAGGGCTGAGGTCCTGTTTAAATATCCACTTGGCTACACTGTCTGCAACACCACCTACAGGTATAAGATAAGAAAGAAAAAGAAATCTGGTAAAATCTGAGTAGCAAGCAATGTATTAAATGGAGCCAAATACAGAGTATGCTGGATATTCCCTCAAGACCAGAGATACACACCACATCCAGCTATGAATCAACCGAAGCTGATACCGAAGAACATGAGACTCACAGCAGTGTTAATACACATCATCCAACTTGGGAGGGCAAGCAAGACAGCTGCTATCTGGGGGCACACTTCTACACTGAGAGCAATCTTAAATAAATATAATGAACATGTGCCAATACTATATGCTGTACACTTTCCAGGTCCATAAATTCAAATATAGTATACCAGACACAGATGAGGAAATTACTATTTTTTTTAAAAAAAGAATTCTTTTTTCTTTATTTTTTGGGTTTAAAAAGAATCTTACGTCAGGCTGGCTTCAAACCCATCATGTAGCTAAGGATGGACCTTGAACTTCTGATGCTATTACCCCCACCTCTAAGGTGATGGGGCAAGTATATGCCAGCACACCTAGTTTCAAGGTGCTGGGATTAAGCCCAGAACTGTGCATGTCAGACAATCGCTCTTTCAACGGAACTAATGCCTACCCCCACATGACTTAAATGCAAATGTGTCTGTACATGTGTACACAAACGCACACATGACGTCAGAGGAGGATGGCGGTGTCCTGCTGTTACTCTGCCTCAATCACTTGAGACAGTCTCTCACTGAACCTGGATCCAGGATGGCAGCGAACTGCAGTCTGTCTGCCTGCCCCAGAGTGCTGTGGTTAAAATGTGCACAGCCACACTTGGCTTTTCAAGTGAGTTCCGAGGATTTGCACTCAGGGACTCATGGCTGGCAGCAAGCACTCTTACATAGAGTCCTGCCAAAGTGACCCCAACCACCCCAGATCACATCTAGTGTACACCTAATGTTGCTAGATAAAATATCTATGGGCAAAATTTAGCCATAATTCACATTTTACTCAGTGAGAGAATACAAAAAATTTTAAGTGCCAGGTGAAAATATCAAGACATGTGAAAAATTCTGTTTATCACCTAGAATAAAATTTAAAATTTAAAAATGGTATACACTAACTTTTACCCTAAACTTCCTATCTTTAGGGGTAGGGAGCAGGTGTGAGTAATGCCCACGAGAACCAGTTTGAAATTTATTAGCTCAAATGTTCATTCCCCCACCTGCTTCCACAATAGCTGGGACTAACGTGTATGCCACCATGCCTGGCTTACCTCTTATTTTGATTCAAACAGTTTCCCATAAAAATAATGCTTCATAGTAAACTCACCATCATCTGTGAAGAGGGTGCTGGGAGACTGAACTTCATCTCTAGCTTCTGAACTATCTTAAAGTGTTACTCTGGAATTATACCCCTGACTGCATTTCTTGGGTTAATATCACAAAGGTATACCTCAACATCATTCATTAGGGGACAATATGGTATAGAGGAAATTTACAATTAAAAAAATCACAAATCTTTATAAAAAATGAGAAAGCAAGTTAAGAAGTAACAATCTATACTTACAGGGCTGGGGAGATCTCATAAGTACGTCACAATTATGAGGCCCAGAGTACAGAGCCTATTGCCCATGTAACAAAAGAAGCAGGCAGCACACCCCTGTAAGCCCATCTCTAAGGTGGGCAGAGACTGAAGGATCCCTGGCTCTTCCTGCCTTCCAACCTAACCTAGAAAATTTGAACCCCAGGCTTGGAAAGAGACCCTGCCTCAAAGGAATAGAAAGACCCTGACACCCTCTCCTGGCCTCCATGCATACACACAAAGTCCATGTATCTTTAAGTACATGTACCAGTACACGCATGCATGCACACACACTCATGCATTAAATAAACAAAATGTAAAGGTCTAGAAGCATTTGAGATAATATTCCGATATCAAGTGCCTAACAGGGCCTCTGGTAAGGAGAATGGGCTGTTCTCGGAGACAACTGAAACAAAGGTTCTTATGCCCCCAAACCATAATGGCTGTAGGTCAATAGAAAGTAATGCATCAGAGACGAGGACAGTGCTGAACGTTCTCGCTTACATGTGGAAACTACAGTTACTCTCATAGGAGGAGAGGGTGGAAGAGCAATGAGCAGAGGCCAAGGAGAATGCAGGGAGAAAGAAGGAGAGAGGATGGTAGATACTAGGGTGCCTCTGGACGGGTGAGTAACTTCTGGTCCCCAGTGCAGCAGGGACACTAACTGAACATTCAAAACAGATACCAGAGAGGACTTTTAGTGCTCCTGACACAAAACAGTGACAAACAGCTACATAATGAGTCAGAACTAATGATGCATAAACGTATTAAAATGTCACACTGTATCTCATAAATACGCATGACTACTATGTGGCACGTAAAACATGCACTTCAGGGAAATTTAGAAACACAAAGGGGAACAAAGAGAGGAAGAGATGACACTATTAGCTCTAAGGAGATCAGGAGAGGAGGAGAAGGCTGTTTGGGAACGGTCTCCTGGAGGACACTTTGACCATGAGCAAGACTCAAGTGTCCACGAGTGGGTGAGGTGGGACCTGGGAGCAGGATGGGAGTCTCATAAATATGTCACTTCATGAACAAGTGAATATGTACTCAGAATCATGTGTGTGCATGCAAACAGTCACGGCTTCAGCTCACCTTTTCCTCCTTCTAACAGTTTCTTCACAGAAAGCCTTGGAAGTGGCTCTGTCTGTGGCGATGATACTTTGGCAGCTGGAGGACTGGCCTTGCTATGGAGCAGGGTCTGGAGGATGAGGCAGTCTTCCAGCTGCTTTAGCAGGAGCTTCCAGTACTCGGTGTCAAGAGAAAGGGCTTCCCAGGAGTCTGTGAGGGCTTCTGCATCAGCACCCAAAGCTGTCTGGGAAAACTGAGAAAAAGTATCCTGCTCACACTTTGGGCAATACATTTGTTTTCATTTCATTTTCTGGGGATCAAACCCATGCCCTTACATATGCTGGGCAAGTGCTCTAATACTGAGCCACACCCCAGTTGCCTGACAAAGACTCTGAATAGCATTAACTTAAATGAAAGCAACAGAGACGTAATTTTATAGATTTAATACTTGACTGGAGGAGATGGATACTCAGGACATTTAGAAGAGGTCCTGTGGTAATAGGTCAGGCTCAGTCGGTGGGCATCTTAAAGAGTCTTCTGGTCTCTAGAAGCAAGGGCTGCTCTGCTTAGGACGTTGACAGAATGTACCAGCTAACTCTATCTAACACTGTAAACACCTCAATCTGGTACACTTTGCCCATAACTTCCAGGACTGACAATGTTTATAGGAAACCACTCCAGACCCAATCAGGTGTCTGGTAAAGTGCTCGTTCATCTGACTCAGTGTCTGGTGTGTAAGAGGAGGATGGAGACAAACCCAAATAAACCCAAGAAGCGGTCCAGTGTGGCCCTGACCTCTTCATGAGAAATGCATCACCGTCCATTACCTGTTATTTCAAGTTCCTCACACATCCCACATTCTAGATGCTCCAGAGCACTGCAAGTTATCTACCCAAGCATGGAAAGCCCCCATCAGCCAGAGTGCCTCCGCAAGCTGCCCACTCACTCTCTTATCTGTAGAATTGCTGGACATCTGGGCAGCAACAGAATGCCCAACGTGTGCAGACAGCAGGGCAGCTCCATTGTTCTCCGACTGAATACAGGCCATGCGCATCTGCTGCCACCAAGGGGACACAGACTGAGAATCCCATGTCTCATCAATGGCCACTGCACAGACAAGAAGAAAAGCAGAAGGTAAAATCTTACCCTGTCTGTTTGGGGGCGTAGTTCATGGGTTTCATCTTTTACGTTTAAACTAAATCTGTCAAAGATGCACCTGCATATTTCTAAATGCACTAGAAGATTAATATCATGTGCCAACTGGGTTTTTATGACAAGCTAGAGTCATCTGAGAGAAAGGAGCTCAGCCTGTAGGCAAGCCTGTACAGCATTTTCGTGATTAGTGGTTGATGGCAGAGGACCCAGCACACTGAGGGTGGGGCTACCCCTGGGTAGGTGGTCCTGAGTTGTATAGAAAGCAGGGCGAGTGAGCATGGAGAGCAAGCCAGCAGGCTACACTCCTCCAGTCTCTGCTTCAGTTCTGTCTCCAGGAATGGAGGTTCACTGACCTCCTTAGTGACACCTGGAATTAGAAGAAAAAAATAAACCCTTTCCTTCTCAAGTTGCTTCTGATCATTGTCTTTATCACAGCAATGAAAACTCCAAGACACTGCAACTGATTTTATTTAGAACATTTATCTTCCATTCCTTTATACTGTTCATCATGCTATTTCTTGAATCAATACCAAACCCTTGGATTGTTTGTTCGTTTTGTTTTTTGGGGGGAGGGAGAGAGGGTGGTTGTTGTTATTATTTTGAGACGGGGTATCTCCATGTAACAGCCCTGACTGTCCTGGAATTCACTCTGTAGATTAAGCTGGCCTTGAATTCAGAGATCTGTCTGCCTCTGCCTCCTGAGCGCTGGGATTAAAGGTATGTGCCACCACTGCCAGGCCCCAAACTCTTATTTGAAGTATTTTCATCATTACTAAAAAGGAATAATGGGGAGGATATATACTTTTAGAGAACATTTTTACTGTTTTCTTTATATGTATGGGTTTTTTGTTTGCATGTATATCTGTGTACCACATGTATGTCTGGAGCCCACAGAAGCCACAAGAGGGCAATAGGTCCCCTGGAAGTGGAGTTACAGACAGTTGTGAGCCACCATGTGGGTGCTGGGAATGAACCTAGCTCCTCTAGAAGAGCAATGAGTGTTCTTAAACACGAAGACACTTTTCCTACCAAAATATTATTTCTACCAAAGACCATTTCCCAATGAAGTTACATCTTCTGATAGCAGAATTCCACTGTCCTGTATGAAAGAACATCACAAATGCACAGCAAATTTCTGACCAGTGCATGAAGACTTCTACAGCAATACTGCCACAGAGGCAAGGATGCAAACCCAGGCCTCATATGTACAAAGGATCCTCTTAGCTTCACACCCACTGAAACCTTTTCTACATTGTAGTCTGCCTTTGTGTGGTATTTCAAACACAGCGTTTTGTTTCAGAGCCTTGGAGTGGAAACCCTGAGAACACGGGCCCATGAAACGCACCGTATCCTACCCTTGGAGTGGAAACCCTGAGAACACGGGCCCATGAAACGCACCGTATCCTACCTTTCATCTTGCTCAGTAGGGACAGCATGGTATGAAGACAGCAGACAGACTGTGGTTTGTCCAAAATATCTTTTTCCTTCGAAAGCCAAACACTTAGGAGCAGAGACTAAAATAAAATAAAAATATATTTCAGCCTAAATAATATTTAACAAAGGGGAGATTTTACAGTTTCCTACCATGTGCATGTGTACACGCTGACGCAGCTATCTGGCTGGGTGCTTGCTCTATCACGCAATGTGGGATCACAGTGAGGTACACTGTCTACCTAAGAGATTCTCAACATCTGCTGGGCACCTGACTCCCACCCCCACCTCCTCTTAGGTTACATATTCTGTCTTCCAATCTAAGCCACAGTTAAGGAGAACACTGCCAGGAAGGACACCAATGTGACATTCACCTGCAGAGTAAGTGCTAGACACAGGTACTGAAAGGAGACATAGGGAGGGGCTTTGCTGCTCTTGCTTTGGCCAAAGACATAGGGACACGGTGAAGGGGAATAAGTATAAGCCACCAAATTCCTATTCTAGAATTCCTAACAAGTTCTGAAATACACACTGTAAACAAAACCACTTTAAGATATGTGCAGCTTATTTGATGAAAATTTGAAGAGAACAGTGTCACCTCTGTGAGCGCTGGTCTAGCACAGCGTCACCTCTATGAGCGCTGGTCTAGCAGAGTCACCTCTGTGAGCGCTGGTCTAGCACAGCGTCACCTCTGTGAGGGCCGGTCTAGCACAGCGTCACCTCTGTGAGCGCTGGTCTAGCAGAGCGTCACCTTTGTGAGCGCTGGTCTAGCAGCGTCACCTCTGTGAGCGCTGGTTTCTATGCAGCACCTTGGCTACTTATAAAATTACAGTAGCTTTACACAGGAAGAGCTCTAAAAGCTGTTGGTTTAAATGTATTAGTTCACAGTACGTTCAGAAAGGGAGGGCGAGGAGCTGAGGTGCTGTGTGAAGGAGATGAGTTTACACATGACATGAGATGACTCGGCTAGGAACCACATACAGCGGCTGGCATTATATTACCTCATTTGACTTAACAACAACCCCTGTGGCAGGAATAGCCACGCACATTTCAGAAAATGTGGACAGAGTCCGTAACTTCCAGCACCATGCACATACAGAGTTAGAACTTTAGTCTACAACTAACTCAGATATTCTCATTTCTTTCTTTAAAAAGGTTTAAATCTGCACATGTATGTAACTTTTACATCTATGAAATCACTCACTTGCTTTCTCTCTTTAATGTGAAATCCACTTTCTCTGCCTTTCCCGTTCAGCTCCTTCCTAGCTTACACAAGAACTTTAAAAACTCCAACTCTGCCCTCATTCTCCTCATGCTCATAAAGCAGTGGCAAATGCTAATAGCCACATAAACCATCTACTCTTCTGTCCCTGGCTGATGTGATGGGAGGGGCTTTACAGAACTAAGATCATATTCTAACATGGTACTTCTACCATTGGTGACCCAGCACACTGCTGAGTCCCTAAAAATGTCTTACCCTGAGTATCAAGGGTCTCCGCTCTGCTTTAGACCACCCCCAACTTCACACAACCATTATTCATAACCAACAAACTTGTTCTCAGCCAGAGAACCATCTCGTTGTTTCCTGCCTGTGTGCATGTGCTGGGAAGCAAAGGGAAGCACTCACTACCTTCAGGCTCATCATTCTGTTGCTACTACATGTACCTATTGGTTGTTATAAAATGTGTGACCAGAGTTTACCAGAAGGACAGCATGTCTGCAGCTGAATGGTGGTACATGGCCGTCACCCTGCACTTACGAGGCAGAAGCAGGGGGGTCCTGAGTTCCAGACCTGTCTATACTACACTGCAAGACTCTCTCACTCCATCCTGCCCCCACAAAGAAACAAAATGCATCATGTTTTTAAATATACTTAAAAGATTTAAAGTCTCTCCAAGTTAGGTTTATGCCTCCGTTAACTAAAAAAGTTCAAGATGACAATTGAAGTGGCAAGCCAAGATTACTTTCAATGAAGACAGCTAGGCTAAACACACTAATAGCTTGTCTTCAAACTGTGACCTCCTCCACTTTCCTTGCCACTGACCCCACCCATGCCTACAGCAAATTCTGAGCAAACGCAAAACTGTCTCCTTCCCAGTTCTCCCTGAGCCAGTATCCTCCACCTCTTGCCCAAAGCTGGCCTTTGTTCACACACTAAAATGGTTCTTCTCTTTTTAAAAATAATCTTAAGATTTCCTAACAGCTAAGCTTTTTTCAAACGTGGATCAGTACAAAATACAGATGAGTTCTCATCAGACCAGAACATAAATTTAGAAACACAACAGAAAAATACTCTAAACTTCAGGGACAATCAAAATGCAGAGACAAATTAGCACATAGGAACACATGCTGATACCCACAACAGAAAAGTAACTACCAAGTGAACACAAAGGAGGACAGTCCAAGCCAGCAAAGCATAGGAATGCACCATGCATGATCTGAACATGATAGCATGAATCCACACATATGAACTATCCTATTCCATAAACAGATTGTCATGAGATAATGCCGGGGTAACTGATTAGGAGCAGCATAGACTATAAAATTTAGAGAACTCTTTCATTCTATTAGTTAATATCTAAGAAGGAAATAGAAATCCCATGGTTCCAATGCCAACGAGCTCACACTTTTCCATCAGTACCCTTTACTTTACTCCTGCATTCAAAGGAATCAGGACTGCCAAGACACCATCTCCGAGTCTCGTCTTCCTACACAGGGCACTACTGGTCAGTCTTTCCCCTGAGCTGCATTTTCTAGTCCTTCCTGAACACAACCGGAACTTGATAAAGCCATAACTGTTCTGAAAACACGAGCATGCTAACACAGCTATACAGTAACTAAACTGAATGTAAACGCCTGGAAACAAATACATCTAAGCCTCTCCTCCCCTCTCTTCACAGCACCAGGGCCTTTGCACATTCCAGGCATTCACTTTACTATGGAACTGATTCCCTAGCCTTCATTTTGTTTTTTAAATTTTGGGACAGAGCCTTATTGAGTTAAGGCTGAATATCCACAGCCCTGGCAGGCCTGAAATTTGTGGTCCTGCTTCCTCTCCCCGAGAAGATGGTATTATAGCATACTATGTTTTCACACTTACCTGAAATTCCTTCTTAAATTAATTTTTTTTCTTTCCTTCCCCCACCCTGCGGCCGAGACTCCTCTCTCTACTGTGAACTCCTCCTTTTATGTTTTGCCATGAGAGAATATCTCACTGTATATTCAGGCTAGTCTCAAACTCATGGCCATCTTGCCTCAGCTTCCTGAGTTGCTAAGATTACATGCATGCACTTTCATGAATATAATTCTAATAAAGTGGTTACATATTATGTGTTAAATGGAAATGCAGACAATAAATTTTGTTGTTCCTGAATACACAATGTCAACTAACAAGCCTTCCTTCCAACAGCTCCATCTGAACCCCTTTCTCACGGGCTTCTATTTCGGAAGCACTGCCAATTTGGTCGTGATAATAATAAAGTGGACTGCTAGTGAGGAAGACATCTGACATCACTTTTGGTACTCCACAGGACTCATGCATGTGCGTGTAGACACACACAGGTACATGTAAAAAGGGGAAGAGAAGCAAATAGGCAGACATAGCGACATCTCAGGAGCCCTTCCTATCATGTCCCTTAATGTTAATATCTTACCCAAATTCACAACCAAGAAACTAACATTGGTAAAATCTGCTCAGATTTCATTTGTTACAATGCATGTATTTGTGTATGTGTGTATGCAATTTTTTTTCTGTTCTGTTTTGTTTTCCAAGACACACAGTGTAGTCCTGGCTGTCTTAGACCTCACTTTGGAGACTAAGCTGGCATCGAACTCAAGAGATTTGCTTGCTTCTGCCTCGACGTGTTTGGGTGGGAGCCTTATCATGCAGTTTTAGAGTGTGAATAGTTCTGATCAGTCATCACTACAAGCAAGAGAACCAAGTATCAGAACAAGACCCCTGGTCATTATGCTATTTCACAAAGGTTACACAGAAACCCCAGCTTGTATCTTTTGTTTGTTTGTTTTCCTGAGACAATGTTTCTCTTTGTCCTAAGCTGTCCAGGAACTAGTTCTTGTAAACCATACTGGCCTCGAACTCAGAGATCCGCCTGCCTCTGCCTCACAAGTGCTTGTTAATCAGGTGTGTGCCATCACCGCCTGGCTAGTTTGTATCTTTTAAAAATTGGCCTTTTCCCTCTTCCTATATTTTCCTTAAGGAAAAGTTACAATGTGTTTCTCAGTGGTTCATTGTTTTTATTATTGCAAAGTACACAATAAAGAAAAAGTTTGCTTAAAACTTCACTTACTAAAACACATTTTCTTACTGATATCCATGTGTAATTTTAACTGTCTTATCTCCTGAGGTGCATGCTTTCACAGACTAGCAGAAAGAACCCATCTTTAAAGGACTTCTAAATGTTCAGTAAAAGTCCACTCGACATAATGAGTAAGCTCACAGGGGGAGGATGTCCAAATGCTGGCTAAAACCTGAGCTGTGTGCTGTGTGAATGTGTGCATGAGCAGGAGGCAGTAAGGAAGGAGCGCTGAGGATGATGAGTAACTTCCTTCCTCTTTGTATTTTAGTTTTCATATTGGATGACTCTTCTGTTTCACATGTGTGTAAAGATTCTATTCTCCAATATTTAAAGCTGGAAAACACTGACAATATTATACACATTTTAGAGAAGTTTTTTAAGATCTCTTTCTAATGTAACAACTGATGAACAAAATCTACTGTAAATGCATTCACCTGTTAAGTTATATATTTAAGGCCGAAAATTTATGATAACATAATCTTAATATGGAAATTACAATTTTCTTTGATCACTTCCGTTTTTTTTAAAAGATTTATTTATTTATTATGTATACAACATTTTGCTTCCATGTATACCCACACACCAGAAAAGGGTACCAGATCTCATTACAGATGGTTATGAGCCATCATACGGTTGCTGGGAATTGAACTCACGACCTGTGGAAGAGCAGTTAGTGCTCTTAACCACTGAGCCATCTCTCCAGCCCCCTCATTTCAGGTTTTTATGTATGTTCTTGACATGCTAAAGATAATGATTTGAAACTTAACGTATCTATGTAACTTTTGCAGAGGATTCAGTAAGAAACCCTTACCAGTAACTGCTGAGGACTAAGTCCAGCAGACTCCAGAGTGTGACACATATCCTCAGTGGAGCTTTCTCCATGCAAACACTTCCAAAAAAAGAAACTGCCTAGTGAAACAAACAAGCATGTTATAGACGATGAATGTTCAGATTAATAATCTTACTTAAGTGCAAACTGGAATCGGAGAACAGCAGGACAGCATGAAAGAAAACGATTTTTTAGTGTTTTGTTGATGGAGGAAGGTCATTGGCTAATAAAGGAACTGCCTTGGCCCATTTTATTGGTTAGAATATAGGTAGGTGGAGTAAACAGAACAGAACGCTGGGAGGAAGAGGAAGTGAGCTCAGACACCACAGCTCTCCTCTCGGGAGCAGACGCCTCGGAGAGACGCCATGCTCCCAGCTCCCAGGCAGACGCACACTATGAAGCTCCGACCCAGGATGGACAGAGGCTGGAATCTTCCCGGTAAGCGCACCTAGGGGCGCTACACAGATGATTAGAAATGGGCTAAATTAATATGTGAGAATTAGCTTAGATAGAAATGGGCCAAGCAGTGATTAAATGAATACAGTTTGTGTGTTGTTATTTCGGGGCAAAAGCTAGCCGAGCAGGCGGCTGGGGTGTTGGGGACGCAGCCCCGCCGCTCCATATTACTACATTTTGTTTTGTTTGCCAGGGGTTCTTTCTACATAGACCTTGGAAATCACCATGTAGACCAGGCCAGCTTCAAACTCTCAGAGACCCCTTTGCCTCTGCCTCCTGAGTGCTGGGATTATAGGTCTCAACACCGAAAGAAAAGAACTTAATGTCTGAATTAATTTAATTAATTGATTTAGGAGAACAGAAGGCAAATCATTATGCCTTAACATTGCCTCCTGTGTGCATTGTACATGCATGTGAATGGGTGGAAGCCAGGGGTCAATGTCGGAGGTCTCTTCAAATGCTCCCCACTTTTTTTTGAAATAGATTGCTCACTGGACATGCAGTTCATTAGCTAGGCAAGATGAGGTGACCGGAGAGTCCTGGGGATCCTCTTCTCTATGTCTCTCCAGGGATAGGATTATAGGCAGATGCCACCATGCCTGGCTTTTTACATAGGTGCTGTGATTTCAAACTATGGTCCCTAAGTTTGCACAGCAATCACTTTACTGACTGGGCCATCTCTTCAGCCCCAATACTTCCTTTGTAGAAGGCTTATTAACACAATTTAATTTGTGTGAAATGGTATGTGAGTACCCAGAATACATTGCTGACCACAATGAATCATTTGGTCATTGCATTTCAAACAGAAGCAAACACCGAGTTGCTGTACACTTGCACTAGGACTTCTTCTGTACAAGAGTGAGGGCATTCGGAGCAGATTACAGGGTGTTACCTACCTAGAGCCACATACTCCTCTTCGCTTATCTTCTTTATGCTCAGCACATCCTTCTCATACTCTAGATATTCGAGGAAGGTCTTGACAGGTAGCACTCCGTCTGCATCCTCAGAAAACCGGACAGTGGTCTTGGTGTTTTCGTGTTTGTACTTCTCTAATAAGGCCCGGAGCTTCACCAGTTCCTTATCGTCCAGTCTTAGCAACACAGCCAAGTCCTTCAACAGTAAGAGTAGGCCATGTCTCTATGAATTGCTACAAAAGCTAGCCCCTTATTGGATCTGAGAGTCAAGGTAGTTGAGCAATGGTAACTTTAAAAATTAGTATGAAATATAACAGAGGTAATGTACTGTTTTAAATGTTAGTTTTGAATGACATTTCATGAATATGGTGTTATACATGTAAACTAACCTTGAGAAATACTACTAAGAGTGCCATTTTCGGGATTTCTTTAGAGTACTATATACTCTTCTAAAAGTTAGGGGCCTAATAAATATGTATCATAAAATAGAAAATAATCCAAGTATGAAAAGTATAACTTCGTTTTCCATGTGGCTGCTTGTCTCTGTGCAACATGACCGGTACACCATAGACATAATTCTCAGCACCTTTGCTCATAGGTCCTCTTTGCAACCAGGGACACAAAGATGTCACAACTCAACTAGAACTGGCCAATCTTTCAACCAATTCACACAGGACATATAAAGACACACTACATGATATCATCATTTTTTCTGAAAACCCTGTAAATCTGCCATAGCAAGGAAAACCTTTCGCTGAGTGTTACACAATTAAAACCACAATCATACACATTCAGCTTTGTTTTGTTTTTGTCTTTTTGAGATGGTGCCTTTATATCTGGAACTGCAATGTTCTCTCAGCCCTCCAAGCAGCTGAAGCTCCAGGACAGTAACATCATGCCTGGTTATTCTCTTTTACCGGGCACATGCAAGACCATTTGCTCTTGATGAGAAGAACGTAAGAACTGTGCAGGCAATTCTTCCTGTAAGCCCCCCTCGTCAACTTGCACGTTCCTGGTGTTTACAATTACTGAGGTAGATGGTCTGATCCTAAAGAACTGCTTTCACAATTTTTCATGGTAACTAGAGAACACCACTATGAGTGTTTTACTAAAATGTTAAAATCTAAAATCCCCAAAACCAGAAGATATAATGTACTCTTTCATTTTTCAGTTTAAAATTATTTATATAGTTGTACATGTAAACTTAACTTTCAATAAGACAGACTAATTTTTAAACAAGTATTATTGGTGACTTGAAAAATCACTAAAATCATTTTAATAAACCTGCCGTCGATAAGCAGAAGACATGGGTGGGGCTTCCAGGCTGGGCAATCTACACTAGGGAACAGTCATCTGAGAGGAAGACAGACACTCTATCTCTCTAGTTTCCATTCAGGGAAACTCTGCATGTATTTCTTAGAGCAACTACTGCACTATACTGAAGACTGAAAGGGACTGTCACTACTTGATGTCTTACACAACGCAGACAATATTTAGTACAGTTATCTTTAACACTTTGATATGAGATAGACTATTTTAGAATTTTATTTCAGTATATAATTCACAAAAGAGCAAGCAGCCATTAGTTAACAATGCAGAAAAACTGACCTCTTGTTTGGCAGAATCTTTTTTATTTTTCCTAGTTTTTCGAGACAGGGCTTCTCTGTGTAGCCCTGGTTGTCTAGAACTCACTCTGTAGACCAGGCTAGCCTTGAACTCAGAGATCTGCCTAGTTCTGCTTCCTCCCAAGTGCTGGAATTAAAGGTGTGTGCCACCACTGCCCAGCTTGGCAGAATCTTTCTTCTATTTTCTTTAAAACATGGCCAGTGAGACAGCTCAGCAACTAGAAGTGCTTGCCCCACAAGCCTGATGGTCTGCGTCCAGCCTCTGGAACGCGTGGAGGACAGAGAGAAGCAACTCCAGTTGACAGTTGAACTCTGCCCACCACATAAGCTATGGCAGGTCCACACCACACTCACAGACAAACAGACAGCAATAATAATATGAAAAGTCAAGAAGAAAAGTTACAGTTTTGTCACAACAGAAAACTGAAAATATTTTTATTATGAAGTTTTTCAAAATACCTTTTTTCCTGTTCAATCAGTTTAATGCTGTTATGACAAATCTGTAAAAGGTTCAGGACAAACTTTGCTTTTTGTTTCTTTTTAATTACAAAACTAAAAGCGGTTAGAATTTTTTTCTTTTTCTTTTTTCTTATCCCAGCTACAAAATACTCTGGGGGAAGATGCATTATAATTCAAAATATATTGCACAAACAACCAAAAGGTTAATTAAATTAAAATAATTATAAAGAGAAAACTCCATCCTCCCCAAAAATTATTTAGCATTCTCTCCAACCTACCCGCTTCACTGAAGGTTTGAGGTGAGGTGCCCACCACTTACAGCGCCCCCGTCAAGATCCCTTTAAGTCACCAGGGGATGCACCAGCACATAGACTACCAGAATTCAATCTGTGTGGCCCTCACTGAGAACCAGGCTGAAAGTCTTCAGGAAGGAGGTCTTTCCTCAGCAGAGGGCTGAGAAGAAGCAGGCCTGCAGATGGCTGTGAGTACTCACTTCTGCTCAGCACTTCACAGAGCTCATAGCTGGCTTGTGCCCTAGCTATGAGAGTCAAGGTAGGTGGTTGCTTGCAGCAGGTATCCAACCAGGCAACACCCAGAAGGGCCTGAAAGTGGCTCCCTCCCTTCTTGGGAAGGGGAACAAAGACAAGAGCAGACTCTTGCAGTGGCACAGCTGGGCTAAGGACTTGGGTTCATCCGACATGGAAAAGTTCTCCAGTGCTTTTTCAGAACATCTTTTTAAAAGTCGCCGGTGGTGGCTTGAGTGGGAATGGCCCCCATAGGCTCACAGATTTGAATTCTTAGTTTTCAATTGGTGACTGTTGGGGAGGACTAGGAGGTGTGGCCTGTTGAAGAAGGTGTGCTACTGGAGGTGGCCTTTCGGGTTTCGAAAGCCCAGCCAATCCCAGTCTCCTTCTCTGCCTGTAGCCTGTGGATCAGGATGCAAGCTCTCAGCCCCACACCTGCTTGTATGCTGCCTGCCATGATAAAGATGGACTAACGAACCCTCTGAAACTGTAAACCAAGCCCCTAATTAAATATTTTCTTTTATAAGAGTTGTCTTGGTGATGGTGTCTCTTTAAACAATAGGACAATGACTAAGACATCACCTTAAAAATGTGTCAAGAAAAATTTAAGGAGTCTAAAACTTAAGATGAATTAACAATGAGATTTAATAGTTTTGTATTTTTACAAAATATAAATTTGGTAATATAAACTAAGCATCAAGAAACAGAAAAGAGGTCTGATAGAAAAAAATATACCTTTAAGTTCTTAAAAACAACAACAAATCCACCCTAAACCTTAATTTTATACTTTTTACTCAAAAAAAGCTTAAGAATTGAAAATACTCAAAGGGATGACTGTGCATAATACTAACATTTGTGGTTACTTACGTTATCAGAGAACGGTGTGTCTGAGTGAAAATCAACAGAATTTAACTGGCTGACAGATTCGTAAAGATGTAGTAACTTCAGCTGATTGGCACAAAATTGCAGCAGTCCTTCATCCACAGACTCGAGCTCTACAGGAGAGGAAAAACATACTAGATATATGTAGCAGACTCATCAAAAGGCTGTCATAATCTCTTAAATATAATTCCTTAGTGGGTTAAATACTGATATTAACCTATCATAGATTTTGAAAGCATAGATAATTTTCCATTCCAGTAAGTAACAAATCTTAACTTTCAAGTGAAATAACGTTTTCTAATAAGGGGAGAAGAGGTACAGAGCAAAAGCAGGAAATCTTTGAGTGGCACTTTGTGTGTGTGTTTTGTGTGTCTGTGTGTGCACGTGTGTGTGTGTTTGAGATAGGGTTTCTCTATGTAGCCCTGACTATCCTAGAACCCTCTGTAGACCAGGCTGGCCTTGAACTCTGAGATCTGCCTGCCTCTGCCTCCAAGTACTAGGATTAAAGTGCAGCACCACCGCCCAGCCTGTGGCACTTCTATTTAAAAAAACGTGTCAAAACTCAACTTCATCCCAGCACAATGCACTTGCTGTGCTCACCTGAAGATGTACAAGGATGCCTAGCTCTGCTCATTAGCAAGGGGGTCAAAGACAAGGAGGATGCTCGGTTCTGACCAACTAGAGATTATGACGAATGTATCTTTAGGACAGCCTGGCAAAAAGATCTAAAATAGAAGTTCACTAATATCCTCCAATAATTAGGTTTATTTTGTTCATGATTAATGCTGAGGCATAGTTCTGCATAATTTAACTATTTATCACTAATGTAAAACAGATATTCTCTAAAAAGGCAGATTTTGGAAACTTGAATAACTCTTACTTAAGACAGAGTAACAGGAAACACTTATGTTCTCACAGCTATAATAAAACAGCATACAAAACTCTTCAGAATTTTTAGGACTCCCATTTGTCAATCAAACTTGATACTGAGATTTGCTTTTTAATTTTGGTTTTGTTATCTGGCTTATTCTCTACATAATACCCAATCTTTTGTTAACGCTCTCAAGGGATGTGGGACCTTACAAACATGATAACCATTTAAATGAGCTGTTTCCAGTGAAGTGTGAGCTCTAAGAAGGTCACCGTTTACCAAGTTAGCTTTTTGTGTCTACTGAAAACATCAAAATGAAAACAACCTCAAAGTTAGATACTTTATGACCTAAAGGAACTTAATATCAGGCTTTTTAAAAAAATTTTAAGCCATTGTAGCCTGGCTTAAACATGACTAGGCATAAATGTAATCAAATATAAATCTAGTTGTATATGTTTTACTGTTAGGAAAAATTCACAAATAGATGATCTAGATTCATGCTACTGCACACCATAACTTAACTAATACTAGGAATTTTAAGCCATTTTATTTTCAAGCTCAGCTGAGTAGAATATGTAGTTAAAACAATCAGTTTCCAATGTGATTCCTTTCCGACAAGTTGAAACAAACAGAAGCCAGCCCCAAAGCTCAGTCCCCCTAATCCAGTCACAGCCTGTGACTTCTGGAACTCCGTCCTTTGTCCATCAGAGAAAAGGGAGAGCCTCACAGATGCTCTCCACTAACAGAACATCACTTAAAGGATAAATATTCCTGATAATTACCCCAGTCAGAAAATACTCTTTAAGAATGTCCTCAGTAGAAATCTTTCTTTTCCTAGGAGGCAAGGCAAAAGCCAAAGCCAACAAAAGAACCTGTTTGGGTTTTGTTGTTGTTTATAAGACTGGTCTTCTGTGCAACCCTGGCTGGCCTTTGAACTCAGAGACACATTTCCCTCTGTATCCCGAGAGCTGAGATTAAAGACATGCACCATGGTCCTTGGCGCTTGTTTTACACACCATCAGCTCAACACCCTCATCCCAATGGCTTTCACAATGTAATAGCTTCTCATCATTCTTTTAAAATTTTTATATTGTTAATTAATTTAATTCTTTGGCCCACAATTTTATTTTTTTAATATTTAAAACATCACTTTTATTATTTATTTAAGAATTTGATACATGCAAACATGGACAAAAAACTTCCTAAAAACAGTTAATATATTGGGACAGTTCAGTTGAAAATCAAGTGTGAATATGAGATAGGAAATCTTTTCAAGCTCCCAAGTATTAAGCGTATATATGGAGTAAGTACCCTATTTTATATTTACCTGCCTATCCTCCTATCAGTCATCTCTATATTAATATGTGAAAGCATCATATGTCCCACAAAGAAATATACAATCTGAAGTGAAACCATAACAACAGCTATTACCTTGATTTTTTAAAGTGTCCATTAAAGTCTGAGTAACGTTTCTAAGGCAGGAAAATGATAAACGCTCACTGGCCAAAATGCTTTCCAGAGCCTAAGAGAAAAAGAGTGAGTAATTCTGGTGATTATACAGCAACAAACTCGCTTTCATTTTATACACAGACCTAGATCTCTGTAATCCCCAATTCAATGCATACATCTGAAAATTCAAATTACATCAAGGAGTCTGTAAGTAATCTTTTGTCCAGACTGAGAATGAGAGAGGGCAACTGCTGGCTCACACAGTGGCCCCACAACATGGAGAGGACAGCTATGCTCCAACGGAAAGTCTGAACTGGACTCCGCCAGGAATGAATGAGAAGCAGAGGTAAGTGGCATGTCGTTATAAAAGTTGATGACTTCATGACCGCTTCTGCATGTGCAGTGGCACACTGCCATTTCCACCATGGCTAGCTAGATGTAGCACCCACTCTACCCTCCCCACTCAACCCATTCAGATGTTTAAACATCTCCATCCACAGGTTTTTAAATGCCTCATCAAGGAGTCGGGAACAGTTAAAGTTCATACTTATCCTTTTACATTGGCATATTAAATTACACATTAACTAACGAGACACATGGTTTAAAAACCCCAACCCTAAGTTGGCTGTGGTAGGGCATAGGCCTCCAAGCACTTAGAAGGTAGAGGTAGGCCAATACCTGTCCGTTCTGTATAAGCCAGAGCTACATACTAAGACCCTGTCCAAAAATAAATAAGGGAGACTAAAGATAAAGATGAGTCTCAGAGCACAATGACTTCTGTGTTTGAGGGGGTGAAATGGGCGTGAGGCAACCATCCATAGTACAGAACAGACCAGAGCCCAGGGTAGATGCGATCCTCTTCCTCCTGTCAACAAGGCAGGCTGGTGGGCGAGCACACTTTCTCCCCATCACTGGACTCAGTTTCCTAAAGTCTTTACTGGACTCTGCTTTTCCTCTAGTGTTGGAAGGCGACAGAAATCTTGATTTTTTTCCCCTAGCATTTTACATAAGACCTAAGCTTTTGTGTATGACTTGATGGGAGAGAAAGACTCCTTCGGAAGACAATGTGCTCTGCCATCGTCCCAGCTCTGGGATGGACGGTAAGGATGATGGCATCTCAGAGAGAACTCTGGGTACATCTTTCTCTACTTGGTTCACTAACCCCTCTCAGCCATGTTCAATAACTGAGGTGTATGTCCCGAGGAAAACAAAAACCAAAGTGCTCGGTGGAATGGGAAATTAGAGTAAAAAAATCACAAGTGACTTTCTTGCTCTACAATAAAACAAAGAACATTTTTAAATGACTCCAACAGAAATCACTTCTCCCCAGTTTCTTCCACACATGCAGTGAGATAATATTCACACTGGTCTCTGCCCGTGGTCTCTGGCATATCGCTCCTCTCTAATTTATAACAGTAATTTCCTGAGTGACAGGGGCTAGAGGAATCTGTTCTAGAGACTGGTGGTGGCCCCGCCCCTGGAACAGGTGTGCTAAACCCCTATAGACAGAGAAGCTGCAAGAATGTTCTGTTGGAACGTTTAGTGCATGCCCCCAGATTCCTGACACAGAACTCCTGAGACCTTTGTAGCTCCGTGGGAGAGAGCACAAATACCTTCTGCTTTAATGAGGCAGTCTCTGGCAGTCTCACGATGGGGCTAGTTACCACGGCAACCAGCCAGGCGATTAGAGAACTATAATTTTTAGCCCCACTCCTAACCTCTGGGGAGGAGAAGCACTTAAAAATAAGTTGACCAATAATAGACAGTGATACAATCGATCATGCCCAAGTAATGAAACCTCTATAAACTCTTGAAGGATAGAGGTTCTGGAACTTCAAATTATACTAAGGCTTTACAACATGCAGAGACTCCTGGAGGGTACAGGGAGGCCACACCCCCTTCTCCACAAACATTGCCCTGTGCACCTAGCTAGTTATCAGTATTCTTTACAATATCTGTTTTGACATACAAATACAATTCCCTGATTTCTGGGAGTCACCTTAGCAAACAAAGCAAAGGACAGGTCACACATAATTCATAGGAGGTTGGAAGCATAACAACCCACTAGTTGTGACTGCACTTAAAGTGGGGCAAAGTCTTACAGGCCTGAGGCCTTCAGGTCAATAAAGTAAAACTGACCTGAATTTCAACAGCGAGTCTGGCAACATGTGAAAAGCTGAGGCTGTGATGCACAGGACCCGCGAGGAAAAGTGCAGTTAGGAGAAGGAATCTGTCACCTCCTAACAGGGCTGAGGAAATGCACAGCCAGGCAGGCCCACTCTCAGGTGCATGCTCAGGACAGCCCTGCAGTGCGCGTACAGGAAAGACACACAGGGAAAACCATGCAGTGTGGTTTCACTAAGAAACTAGAAGCAACCTCAACGGTTGGTTCTACGGCAGGAGACATGAGCTGCAGCACACACATTAGAAGCTGGCAACTGCAGCTCCCCTCAGCATGGGTCACTCACACAACACACCAGAACAAGTCACAGAACACAGCAGACAACATGTCTCCAACTACGGAAAGCTGAAAACACATCAAGACACTTCGGAGGAGCTGCACGGAAATGGAGTATTAGAAAGAGGAATACAAAGTTCATCAGGGACTGAGAGGGATACTCTTCAGAGTTTGTGTAAGCTTCTATTTCTTAAGGTGGTAGTCGCACATCTGTATTTGTTATTATGCTTCCGTTATTCCAGATTTATGCATGGGTGTGTGTGTATAAAGCACATGGAATCACATATATGTTAAGATTATTTTTTCAAAAAGAGACAACAGACACTCCTACATGGGGGGGGATATGAAAATAAATTTTTCTCAGGATCAAGTGATATATCAGTTTCTCAGAAGGAAATTTCATTTACTATACACACTTACTTGTCTCTTGGTTGCAGGGTACTTAATATCAAGAATCAACTCCTTTATTTCCGTTTCAAATGAATCTATAGTGAGAAAATCAAATTGGAATTTTCAATTTAGTAAAGAAAGATGTTTATGAAAGAAAATGAGCTAATACACTCTCTGCCACTCTAAAGGATTCACTGGATCCTGTAGTGATATTTCATTTGTATTTTAATAAATAAAGCTTGCCTGAAGATCAGAGAGTAAAATAGCCCCACTGGTCAGCCTTACAGACCAGGCAGTGGTGACACACACCTTCGATCCCAGTAGCCATACTAGTTTGTCATAGAAACCAGTAGTGTTGTATGCCTTTAATCCCATCCCTAGAGAGGAATATAAGACGGGAGGAGACAGCTCTCACACACAGTCTCATTCTGAGGATTCCTGGAGGCAGGGTTACCATTTGAGACTGAGGTAGAGGTAAGAGCCTGCGGCTGGCATTTTTTAACCATGCTACATGTTCCCTTGCATTATCATTTTACTGAGAAGTTTTAATCAACCCACTATCAGCAGTTCTTAACCTGTGGGTCATGACCCCTTTGAGGAGTTGCGGCATGACCCTTTCACAGGGGTTGCATATCAGGTATTTACATTACATATCAAAATTACAGTTATGAGGTAGTAATGAAAATAATTTTCTGATTGAGGGTCACCACACATGAGAAGCTGTTTTAAAGGGTTGCAGCATTAGGAAGGTTGAGAGTCACTGTCCTCTCCAAGCACTGAGAGAAGATGTCATGTCCCTCATCTCATCCTGGAAGAGTGCAGACAGCTCAGGACAGTCCAGTGCTTTGCTGCACTCAATGCCGTGACATTATGTTTTTGATCAGAGGCACCTACCAGGCCCGGGTGACTTAGATTTTAGCAGGGCTGCCAGTTTCTTCACCAAGTGCAGGTCCTTGGCTCTTTCACTCTTCTTATCACTAAAATAATAAACACAACTCATTATACAATATGCATTTGTGTTCTTTCTAATCCTGATGCAAGCCAGCTTGGGCTTTTGTGTTGTTGTAGTTGATTTGCTTCCTACTTAACCTCAAAGGGATCATCTAGTGATAAAATAAACCACAAAACACTAACTACAAAACAAGCAAGCAAACACCCCAAGGTAAAGAACTATGCAAGTTATGCACAGGAGTTGCAGCAGACACAAAGCCACTCTTACCTCAGTGCTAAATGGAAAGGCACGTTCACCGTTTTTACACTTGCAGACACCGGGTCAACAAGACAGATCTGGTAAGTCTGAGGCTGCCAACTCTGACTCGTCACGTTGTTTAAGCCCATTATTTTGTAGCCGGGATACAGCAGCCTAAGGCAATCACATACCAGTGGGAGATTATAATCAGCAGACAGCTCTGACTACACCTAAGCTTCATGAACTTCGGGGTATCTGTTGGGCAAATACACACTGATGCCAGAAAGCTGGGAAAGGCAGAACTACCTCAGATGGAGAGGTCTACTTTCTTCAAAGGTTCTAGGAAACTGTACAAACACAATTACTCTGTAGCCCAATGGCAAATAAAGCATGGGCCTTGCTTAGCATCATCACTGGGAAACTGGTGGGTTTTTACTTTGGGGTCTTCACTGATGTGGAAAGTCCTGCATATGTGTTGCTTTTATTGGTTAACAAATAAAGCTGCTTTGGCCTATGGCAGGGCAGAATACAGCCAGGCTGGAAGATATATATATATATAGAGAGAGAGAGTAGGCAGAGTCAAAGAGATGCCATGTAGCTGCCAAAGGAGATAGCCACCCTGAAGGTTTCCAGTAAGTCACAGTCTCATGGTAATATACAAATAAATATAAATGGGTTGATTTAAGATATAAGAGCTAGCTAGGAATATGCCTAAGCTGTTGGCCAAGCAGTGTTGTAATTAATATAGTTTCTGTGTGATTATTTGGGTGTGAGTGGCTGGGAAACGAATGAGCAGTCTCTTTACACTTCACAACATAAGCAAAAGACAAATGGCCAGAGCAGCTTACCTGCAGTGCTTGCCCACGTTGAAAGCTCCCACCCTTGGTCCTTGCTGTGTGTTCCATACTTCCAAAATTCCCCTTCGTGGCGCATAGATCACAAGGAACTGAGCTACTCGACTGGGACCCTGAGTATTTCCAAAGGGGGAAAACTCTCCCTTTTCTGGTACTCGTTCATGGAGGTCCTCTACAATCTGAATCCATCCGATCTGTGCGTCTCGGTACCCTTGTAAACAGAGAAGGGTCGCTAGTCAGTTTACTCATCTGGGCTCAAAAGCAGTTCCTCATGCACTTCTGACTATTTAGGGGGAAGACAAGCCAGAGAAGTATATCATCTTTCTATCATTAGAGATCTTAAACTGAAAAGATAAGAAAATGTAATAACCTCTCACCAAAACATCGAATTTTAATATTTCACCATGTATACTTGCTTCAGATCTCTCTTCTCTTTAAAAAGAAAATATTGCAGATATCACCAAAGCTTCTAGAGTCCATCCCTGCCTTGGCTCCCACTCCCTCCCTTCCCTCTCTTTGAAAGATTTCTTCCCTTAAAACAAAAGATCTGGGAGAGTACTCGTTTGGCCAGCTAAAATATAAGCTGTCCTCCCGCTGCCCAAGCTCCGTGGTGGTACGGAAGATGAAGAGCAGATGGCAGAGCAGCATAAAGAAAATGCTAAGAGATGATGCTGTCTTGTTTGGGGTGATCCTCTTATAACTAACACACTTGGGAAGGACACGTGACTGAAGTGGCTGCAAAATGAGACAACAATGTCAGCAGCAACAGTGGTCTTAGTGGCGAATGGAATGTGGCAGGGACAAGAAGCTGACAATGACAGAACTGAAAGTAGGTGCAGAAGGAAGAGGTTAAATGTTGTGGAATATTAGTTTAAGATGTGTCTCACCCATTTGTTTAATGATGCAAAGATGTGTTGCATGCTTTTCTGCTGCATTTGTTTAGCTCTGTAAAGCTGTGCCACTTTGCCTGCCTAAAACACGTGATGGTCTAATAAAAAGCCGAATGGTCAACAGTGAGGCAGAAGAGAGAAATAGGTGGGGCTGGTGGGCAAAGAGAATAAATACGAGAAATCTAGGTAAAAGTGAGGAGCAAGAAAGGGAGGAGATGAGGATGCCAGGGGTCAGGAACCCAGACAGCCACAGTGTAAAAAGGAAAGAAAGATATACAGAATAATGAAAGGTAAAAAGCCCAGAGGCAAAACTTAAAGATAAACGAGAATATTTAAATTAGAAAAATGGATTAGAAACAAGCCAAGCTAAGGCCCAGCATTCATAAGCAAGAATAAGTCTCTGTATATTTATTTGGGAGGTGGAGGGTGGACTCCCAAAGAGTAAAAATAAAAGAACCAACCATAGTTAAAAGTGCCTATGATGAATTGGAGGTATAGTTCAGTGGGAGCATATGCAGGGTCCTGGGTCCAAAACCTAGCACCACAAACAACAACAAACCCAAACTAACTAACCAGACAAAAGTCACTGCTTTAATTGATGATGTTCCAATTAAGTGTCGGCCAAGTGTTGTTGACCTGACTTGACATTAAAAAGAAAAACCACAGAGTCCTAAATACTGTTACTAACCAAGGTGAAGGAGATAAAGTTGCTCAACTATTGGGGTAAGATTGAGGCAACTTTTCCTCCATAGGGAAGTACCTTTCCACATCCGTATTGCAATTCCTCGAGCAACGTCCAACAAGATAACTCTGCCAAAATCATCTGTGACTGCTGCCAGGGTGTTACAAGGAGACAGGCATATGCTTTCTCCATGGCGTCTAGAATCCGGAAGTCCAAATCTGTCATTAAAAAATAAAAAAAAAAAGAAACCTAAAATCACACTCAGAGTTAGAAATGTAAAATAACAAAATTCACAAATAAAATAGACTATATCTATATCTTTGTGTGTGTGTGTGTGTGGTTTTTTTTGAGACAGGGTTTCTCTGTGTAGCTTTGGAGCCTGCTCTGGAACTCACTCTGTAGACCAAGCCTATCAAGAAGAAATGTGACTTTATAACCTCTTTGTTTAGAGAGTAATGAATGCAAACCTACAAACCTCAAGAAATTGATTTTACTAACAGCTAACTAGTCAGCCTTCTCCAAGTGAAGAACCTCTTTAAAAAGAGGAGCTTGAGTATTACTTTTATAGTGGTATTTTATGTTAGGTAATAAGCAACAATTAAAAAGCCAAAATCAAGCCCTCTTTTCCCAAAAAGAAAGTAACAACAACACACCCACTAGTCACAGATGCACTGCTCTGTTCTAGAGTAAACAAGGAAGAGTTATCCTCTTCAAGGAACTCGTGTTCTGGTTGAAAAAGAATTCCCCATGAGGAGTAATTCTCAGAATTACTGAGTCAGGGAATCAGGAAATCAACTACAGCCCCAAGCGCTGCTTGAAGCACTGGAGAAGAGAACAGGCCGACTTGCCTCACAGCTAAGGGAGTAGCTGGCTCCATCTTGGGCTTCTGTTTCTGGACGGTCTCTTCTTCATGCTTGCTTTTCCAACCAAGCCAACCACTAAGGGGAGGGGAGACAAATAAATCAAATTAACTAGCAGACACTAGTCCAAAGTCTAGGCACAACCAAGGCAGACCCACATCAGAGCAGTTAAGATGCAGCTTCATTACCTGGCAGCACTAAAGAGAGCAGAAGTCAGTTTACTTGCAACTGCGAGCGCGACGTGAGACAACAGCGGCTGAGTGCTTCCCTGCAAGACAGGCATGCGGAGAAAACTGAGAGGGAGCCTGGCTTCTCAAGGAGCCTTACAGAAAAAGGCAAGTGCAAAGTCTCTGTGGAGCAGCTCCTTTTGGAGGCATCAGCCTCGGGAGCAGCAACAAGACTGAGCAAGGCCAGGATTTACAGGTAAATCCGCTAGTGGTCCAAGGTGCTCCACAAGTATTTTGGCCTCAGCAATGCAAACTAACACACTGCCTGAAGCAAGGGCTTCCTGTTGTGTCTGGCTGCTGCTGGCCTAGAACCAACCTTTAGGGTTTCTCCCTTTAAACTGCACTTACGGAAAAGCAAGGAGGCCAATAAGACAATGCACACACAATTAGCTTTCCCCCTTCCTTTTTTTTTTTAAAAAGTAAATATATATTTGTATAAAAGTAAAAAGATAGATCAGTCCACCCAGAGAAGGCTACTTTTTAAGTGACAAGTGCTGCCAAATGTAACAATGAACTTCTCTCTATTTTAAGAACCAATTGTCAAAGCTTATATCAACTGTAACGGGAGCGTGCTCTGTCTCACAGTTCTTCATTTATCCTAATCCCTGGTGGGTGGACATAATTAACAATCTGCAGCTCCATCAATATTTAAACAAAATGTATTATTGGTTTTACCTCAGATTTTTGTTTCTCACACACACATGCATGCACACACACGCACGCAGATAGTGGGGAGCTGAGAACAAGGTCTCACGTAGCCCAGGCTAGCTTCAAACTTGCTATGTAGCAGAGGATGACCTTGAATTTTTGATCTTCTATCTCCGAATTACAGAAGTGCACTACCACGCCTCCTACATGTTGCTAGAGAACAAACTAGGGCTTCAGGCAAGCTAAGCAAGTAGTCTATCAACTGGAGTACACCCCAATGCTTTACTTTGATTTTAAGGGCTTTTCAGTTAATCTAAATAATTTAGAAGAACCTCGAACTGGTGACATGGCACAGTGGGTAAAGTACATGCAGCATAAGCCTCATGACCTGAGTTCAATCCCCAGAATCCACATAGAGAAAGAAGCCAGATGCAGCAGTTTACATCTGTAATCCCCACATTCCCACAGGAAGATGGGAGGGGGAACTGGAAGCTCGTCTCGGCCAGCTACAAGGTAGAGGAGCAAACTTCTAAGCATTGTCCTGAGTCTCACACACACATCACACAAACACATCTATACACAATAATTTCTTTAATTATAAAAAAAAATTAGAAGAAACTTGTGATTAATTTTAGCTTCAGATTAAAAAGCTTAGAATTTTAAACTTCATCTTTCTAAGGTTAAGTTACTATATCTAATTTTTAGGCAAGTTAAAAAATTCAGAGTAGCTGTACTCACGATGGAACTCGTACCTCTAGAGCATAGAAGAAGCCAGTGAAGGGACTGGACCCCACAGTGATATACTGAGACATGGCAGGTGGGCTGTTTTTAATTGTTGCATTAATCCCCCCTATAACGGAAGCAGTCTTCATCTGATCAAAAGGTGACAGAGTCATAATACCTTATAATTAAAAGAAAAAAAGAGACAAGAACCACAGTTGGAATATATTATAATGACTTCACTTGAGTGATTATTTTTACTTCTGTTTTAAATGCTATTGAGTTAGTTTTATTTCAAAACTACAAAATACACATTTGAAAGTGCTGATAAATATTAAAAGCATCAACCTGAATTGCAAGCATGGCTGTTTTTTTTTATCTCCATTACTTTAAAGACCCCTTACAATGACAATGATATTACTATTTTAGTAACTGTTTCAACCTACTTATTTTTTCCTTTATTTATCAAGAAACATTTGGGCTCCTTTCCGTTATCATCCAGCTTAGATCCATGTTCCACGACAGCCCTTCCTACAGGCCCTTATACTAATCTTGCTCCACGCCCTCCAGAGTAAATCCTAACCTCGGAGTGCCTGAGTTTCTGTTCTGGAAAGAAATAGCTGTGGACACACATGAGCCCCATCCCAGCCCCACTGTCCTTGTACTTCCCTAACTCCCAACCCTTTGCTACCCCTATACTCAACACGGCAGACTGTCTGGCACTAATGTCCCCTGCAGACGTGGCTAGCCTGATCTTTGCAACAATACTAACTTGTTCTTCTACCTACACACTTGTACACTGGCAGCTGAATCTAGATGAATGATGTCTTTTGTCACAAGTGTTGGAACTGTGCTTCATGCATAAAGGTGACACCGCTCACTGAGGACCCTCTTCCTCTCCCATCCTTTCCAAAACTGTGAGGCCACTTAAAATTTCATATTCATTGTTTTCATTAAGAATGATGTAAATCTTTTTGTGGCTGAGGAAGCTTTCAACTATAATTCTATATCCTAAACTGAGATTTTCCCATTTGGGTTATAAATCTTGTCATTGCATGTTTTCTTTAAACACAAGTCCTTTCCATACTGTGAAACACACTGGATTTCCTCTGCACATAAATCCCCATAAAGTCAAGCTCGCTAGACCACTTCCACTTCTACCTCAGTACCTATGAGGCCTCCTTGACAGCGTGACATGTGAACAGGGGCCTGCACTGAGTGAGGGGAAAACCACATGGGTAGGTGGTACTGTTCCCAGCAAGGGAGCACCAATTTCAATGTTTTGCAAAGACCCCTGGGTGCTCTGAGGAGCTAGATCGACAAAACTGGATACAGTGAGAGACAGGTTGGGAGACAGGGCCAAGCAGCACCTGGGCAAGTAATGGGCTCTGAGCAACTGGGAGGGACTGAGGAAGAGGGGAGGTGGATGGAAGAACAGTGAGAAAACAGTAGCAAGTGTGGGGCTGGAGAGATGGCTCAGTGGTTAAGAGCATTGCCTGCTCTTCCAAAGGTCCTGAGTTCAATTCCCAGCAACCACATGGTGGCTCACAACCATCTGTAATAAGGTCTGGTGCCCTCTTCTGGCCTGCAGGCATACACACAGATAGAATATTGTATACATAACAAATAAATATTAAAAAAAAAAAGAGTAGCAAGTGTGAGGAAGAAATAAAGAATTTAACACTGGAGGTCAAGTCCAGCCATCTGTGAAAGTGTTCAGAAAAGGAGCTTAAAGAACTGGTCAGCACTGGAGAGGAGAGTGGAGATGCTGTAATTTTATTTCTTGTTATTTTTTGTTACTTTTGACAATAGGAAGTGGACACATTTACTGTGAAACAAACCCACCGTCTGACTTCTGTTCTTCCCTCTTCCCCACAACTGCTCAAGTCAATGGAGAGCTCCAAGCTGCCAAATCCAGTGGTCCACGCTGTCTCCAATGCTGGTGTTTCACAGTACCCCTAAACCATTTGTACCTGCAGTCCCAACTGCCTCTGACCCCATATCACACGCCTACCTGCCTGCTTCATGCTCTCCTAGAATATGCTTTTGCCGGAAGTCAACATGCAAAAACGTAACTCTTGATTTTCCCTCCTTACTTATCTTCCTCACTCTCCTGTCAGTGAACAACCTGCTCCTCCACCCAGCGGCTCACACTACACAGTGAAGACGTCACCTGTGATCCTATCACTTAGGAGGGTGGGCAGGGTGGCTCCTTGGGTCCTCTTCTCTCACTCCTCAAACTCATACCTGGGCAACTGTACAATGCACTTGATATTACTGCTTCTGCTCTAGGTCCACGAGTCTCACAGGCTGGCATTACCAAAAGTACTCCCATGGCTTTGCTCCCTCCTCCACAGCTGTCTCTAAATAGCACTCAAGGGGTACTTTTTGTTTTTATTTGAGAAAGGGCCTCTCTACAGAGTCCTGGCTGTCTCAGAACCCAAAAATTGAGAGTAAGATTCAGCTTCCTTATTTTCAGCTCTGTTCTCTGCACATCTCCAACCTGACTCCCTTTATCACACTCACTTCATCAAGCCATGCCGACCTCCCTTGCTTCTCAAAACCTTTAGGGTCTTTGGGGTCCTCAGAACTATATTGGTACTGTGCCCTCTGTAAGAATGCTCTGACTACAAATGTCCTTTCCTGCAGCTGCTCCTTCTCCCCCTTCCTGTCTCAGCCCAGCTGTGCTCTCTGGAGAGGCCTGTCTTAGCAGTCTGTCTACGTGCATCCTTTACTCTACAGCCGTGACTCTCAGCTTTCCCAACACTGAAACCCTTTAACACAGTTCCTTGTGCTATGGTGACCCCAACCATAAAATTATTTCATTGCTACTTCATAACTGTAATTTTGACACTGTTATGAATCAAAATGTAAATATCTGCTATACAAGCTATTTGATATGCAACCCCTGTGAAGTGGGTCACGACCCACAGGTGGAGAACCACTACTCTAGAGCATAACCCCCTACTGAGTTCTTCCACAAAGCCGACCAGTGTTTTAAAGCACCACAGTTAGTCATTTAGTTGTGTTTACTTCTATCCCAGAATGCAAGCTTTCTTGGGGCAAGGTCTGGACTGCTACCTAGGGAATCATAGGTATTTATTTACTGAACGAGTTAAGACTTTACATAAAGATGTACATAATATAAGCTTATTGTACCTTTTGTTTTTTTATTTGTAGGCTGGGGAGTAAATGAATAGAACAGTGTTTTCTATCCAGTCATTTTCCCCAGCCAGCTTCAATGTTCCAAAGTTTAATTACCAGAGCAGGGAGGAGACCCTGGGCTGAACTCAACACTTTGGGAATTTTATGTTAGTTAGAAATTTTATTTCTCTTAGTGAAAAATTGAAGACACACAAAACTGTTTATCAATAAGGCATCTGTTAGAGTATTCCACACAGGACTGTGTAGACAGAGTCAGCAGGTCTGTGTGCAGGCTTCTGTCAGCCCTCCACACAGCTCCTGCCCTTTCTAGACCAGACTTTCAACAGTTCCTGCTGACTTCTGACTGAATTCAGACAATGGGAGTCCCATGAGGAGACCAGGGAGAGAAGGAGAATGAAGATGGGACTTCTTTTCCCTGGCTCCTTCCCTGAAAGCTGGCTGTGACCCTTGAGAAAAGGTCATCCTGCTCCCCAGGTGCCGATTCTAGTCACTATCTCTAAGTTTGAGGAGGGCTCTCTGCCCTTAACTCTACCAGCTTGCTTGGCACTCACTGTTTCTCCACCATGTTCTGCAACTCACCACAGACCAACACGTGTGTTGGCTAGAGGCTTTGTTCTTTTACTCTCAGAGTAAGTCAAGGTGTTCAATGCTAGAGCTTTCTCTTTCTCCTTCATTCCTACTACAGCTGTCTACTCTTATATGTATCCTTTAATTAGCCTTGTGCTTCTCGACAGTCATGGCTTTTCATCTCTTTATTTCTGCTTTGTTTTCATTTTTCTTCCTTTCTTTCATATGTACGTATGTTGTATTATATTTGTCTGTCTGTCTATCTATGAGTCTCACATAACGCAGTCTGGTCTCAAACTCCCAATCCTGCCTGGAGTCCTGAGATGACAGGTATGCACCAGCCTATCCAGTCTTTGATCTCTATATTCCTGAAAACTAACACAATAAGCCCCCAAATACTGTCATGGGAAGAAATCTGCTTTATATATGTTCTGCTGGTCCAATATAAGATCATTACAAGAATCAGAGTGTCAGTAGATAAATACATCAAAATAGTGAGCGACTACTTGACAACTGCAATATTAATGCCGATGGTGTAATTAAGTCTTTACTAAAACTGCTATGTTAGCCGGGTGGTGGCAGTGCACGCCTTTAATCCCAGCAATCAGGAGCCAGAGGCAGAGGCAGATGGATCTCTGAGTACAAGAGCTAGTTCCAGAATAGCCAGAGCTATACAAAGAAACCCTGCCTTAGAAAAACAAACTAAAACAAAAATCAAAAAACCCTGCTACTTTATCTTAAAGATATAAACCTAGCTGAAAAACTTCCCAGTGTTTCACTAAAGGCAATGGATTTTTTTTCACATAGGAATAAAATGTCAATTCTAATAAATTAGACACGTCAATAAAAAAGTGTAAGAATAAAAATCAAACTAGCGATACTTACCAATACTAGCATGATCAATAATAGTGTCAATATCTTGTAGACCCCATTTCTTATAAGCTAACGGTGGTGGTTGTATGTTCTCATTGCCTGATGCTGCAGCTATCAAAAATAAAAATGAGATATTATAATGCATAATATGATGTTTTATCAAAAAAATCTAATATATAATTTACTGTTCTAAAATGTCCTCTAACAAGAACGTACAGTAATAAAAAGTGCATAAAATGAGATTTATTCCTGCCATGGCAACAGACATAAAAACGCAACTGCTAAAGACCCTGCTGACCCTGGTCCTGAGCGAGCAGTGTCTCTGCCTAAGGCAGACAGACTTGCAGGAGCCTGCAGGCCTTCAGCTGCCAAACAGGAGAAAGAGCTCAATGCCTCTAACACTGCCCGAGTCCTTCCTCTCAGCCTGTTCTGTGAACCTGGGTGCCGAGAGAGGCTTGGGGCACCTATTGATGCCATCTGACCTCTACTCTCTGGCTAATAGGACAGACTTTATCATGGTCTTATTCACAACAAATAAATAGGGATTGTGGTTAAAATAAAAAAAAAAAAAAGGCTGACAATACCAGTAACACACTTGTCTTTTGTTAGTTTTTAAAATAGAATTGTTACCTACAAAATATTGTCATTCTCTTTTGGTAAATATATTAATGGTGACTATGTTTTTAAGCAAAGACTCACATACCACAGTTCATTCTGAATTTGAGATCTTCTCGCCTTGGCCTGCCAATAATGGTGATTGCTTCACCAATCTCAAAATAATGATGCTATAATGGGCTAAATTTAAACAATTTAAAAGATAATGAAAATAGGTATAAAAATTCAAAGTATCCTGATGTACTACTAAAAAGAATCACAAAACCAGGACTTGAGCATTTTACCAATCACAGACTGCTGAGACAATCTGTCCACTGAGGTATAGGAAAGGTATATGAAGGCTAATTTCCCCTCAGAAGAGACTGCCTGTTTTGCACCTTTTGTAAAATTAGCTTGGAAATAGTTTGGAAATAGTTCTTTGTCGTTGTTAAGCAGCAAACATATCCTAAAGACCTGCTCTCAGGGGGCTGGCAAGACGGCTCCATCAGTATTCCACACAAACACAAGGACCTGAGTCCAGAACCCCAGCAGCTGGGTGAAACTAGTTACAGTGTAACGAGCCAGTGACTGAGGACACTGCAGGGGGACCCACTGGCCAGGCTCAGTGGACCTTGTCTTGAATGAATGAATGAACAATTAAGTCAGCAGCAAGTGGAGACTGCTGAGGGAACACCCTTGCTGTTGACCCTGGCTTCCCCATGCTCCGTCATCACCACAGCGAGGCTCCTTGACTATCCATGTAGTTTGCACCTCATAACGAATCCTCGTACATGAAGTTTAGACCTCCAGCATCTCTTCATTGACAAGTGTTTCAAATAAAGAGGCTGAGCTGACCTGCTGGGTCCTCTCCCCTGTGAGGACATGTGCCAACACACACTGACGACTCTATCCTCAGTGAAGTGGGAGGATTTAGTGCATGTGTCTGAGAGCATCTCATCTAGGGAGAGGTTTGCTAGTTACACCCAAATCCTCTCCCAACCAAGCTGTGTTTCTGAGTTAAGTGAAGAAAACAAGCTGCTCTCAGGCTGCCACAGGCCACTGCCACATCTGAGCGGCAAGGGGGTTCCAGCCCCTGCTTGTAAACAGCACTCCCTGCAGGAGACGCCTCACGCATGTGAGCAGGCCACACTAAATAGAACTATCACCACCAGAAGTTAGACCCTTCTTGCCAAAACATTACCTTTTGCCACCTGGTTCCGACAAGCACGGAGGGACTGAAAAAGACTAAAGCCATCAATAGTCACAATGGCGGCTGGATATAGGATGCTCAGTTCTTCATTCTGTGTGGGGATAAGGAAAAACAGATACAGCAAATCAACACGTGAGGATCACACTCAGTTCAAGGCTATGACTGAATGGTTCAACTGCAGACACAGAGCACTCAGAGGAAGCAGCACAAGGAAGGAAGAATTAGTTTCAGGGCGCCTTCTGGCCAAAGACTTCAACTTCCTCTCCAATATGCGTTTCCCATGTAGTAGGAAACGGTTCCTGGATAATGGCGAGAGTAGAAATCTAGTTTCAGGTCGAGAAAAACAGTCACTATAGAGATGTAAGTCACTGTTCAAAACACAGGGCGTGGTGACACGTGCCTTTGAGTCCAGCATTTGGGAGGCAAACAAGTTCAAGGCCAGCCTGCTCAACAGAGAGTGTTTTAGGACTGTCAGAGTACATAGAGGAATCCAGTCTTTAAAAAAAAAAAAAAAAGAAAGAACAAAACACCTCAACAACCTAAAAAGCCTCCCTTGAAATCAGAGGCCTGTCCCAATACTCATTCTCAAATAAACTCATACATATTTGCTTGAGTCTATCAAACACATTTTATTTATTTACTAATAATGTACACACATTTGGCCTATAGCACACTACTAAGTGTGGTGCCTCTAATTACCAATGCTATGGCTACTTATTTATTTATTTTTCATCTATTCATCCATCCATTTATTTACTGTTACAGAGCTAAGGACTTAAGTCTTGTACACTAGGCAGGCATTTTGTCAATTATGCTTTATTACAATCTAATTTTCCCATTTTATTAAGGACATAGATATGATTTAATTTTGTTTTTTGACACAATCTCCTGCCTCAGTAATTTTTAAAAACCCAATTTCCAGCAGGGCATGATGAAATACACCTGTAATCACAGCACTGGGAAGGCAGAGGTAGGAGGATTGTGGATTCTAGGACAACATGAACTATTCAAAGAAACACCAAACCCCCAAACAACAAACACACCCCCACAGGCACCCTTGACTCCAGTCTCTCACACTGAAGTCTAAAAACCAGTGCTCCAGAGGCCCGTGGATGCACCTATTCCTTCTCCGGGAGCTCTTCTAGCCCTCTCCTCTGTGTCAAGTCAAGTCTGACTTCAGACAAACTTTGATTCTTCTGCTTGCCAATCAGGCTCTCTCTGTTTTCTATGGGCTTCTTTGCCACCCCGTACAAAGTTCTACAGTTGAGCCTTCCCTCACTTTTCTCCTGACTCCTGGAAATAGAATCCTTTCTTGCAGGGGAGGGCTGCTTGTTCGTTTCCCGGCCACCCTGACTCGAAATAATAACACAGAAAATATATTATTTGTAATACTGTTTGGCCTATAGCTTAAGTTAAGTGGCTAACTCTTATATCCTAAACTATCCCATCTCCATTAATCTGTGTATCACCACGTGGCTGTGGCTTACTGGGTAAAGTTCCGTCTCCAGTGGGGCTACATGGCTTCTTTCTGACTCTGCCTACCCTGTCCATATATCTCTTTCAGCCTGGCTTTACTCTGTTAAGCCATTGGCCGAAAGCACCTTCTTTATTAACCAAAGGCAATAAAACATATACACAGCATACATCACCTCCCACATCATTTTCTTCTCCCAATAACCAATTAAACTGCAGCCCATTACCCTGGGCTCACAGCAAATATCACCCCAGGAATTTCCTCCTCTTGGCAGTCAGCTCACCCTTCCCTAAAGGTGTAGTTTATCTTGACTATATGACTGACTAGCTGTTTATGTTATTGATTAATTCATTCTTAGATGCTGACAGACAAAATCTAGCTTCTCACACTGGACTGCTTTTTCTATAACTCCTGCAACTTACTACACAATTTAAATTCATGTATGCATTCAGTATATGTTTGTTTAACATGGAATCTTCTGGAACTAAGTGGCGCAAAAACTAAGATTTGTTATAAAGTTTCAACCCTGTATATTATAAATGGAATAAAAGCATGCTGGTTCAATAGCGCTGTGGTTACTGTTTTACTGTGAGACAAGCACCTTTTTTTACAATAGGTAATTTTGACATTTGAATTAAAATTTAAAAGATATAAAGTTTCATTAATATATTTCCACCTTAAGTTAGTCACTGTAGTGTTTGGCCCCAATAGATCTGAATGCATGTCACCAAGGAGAGGTACTATTAAGAGGTGTGGCCTTGTTTGAGGAAGTGTCACATGGGATTTAGGGTTTCAAATGCTCAAGGCAAGCCAAATGTCTCTCTCTCTCCCTGTCTGCAGATGTAGAACTCTCAGCTCCTTCTCCAGCACTATGCCTGCCTGCATGCCTCCATGCTTCCCACCATGACATCAGCAGACTAAACCTCTGAAACTGTAAGGCAGCCCCAATTCCATGTTTTCCTTTTAGAAAAGTTGCCATGGTCATGGAGTCTTTTCATAGCAATAAAACACTAAGACAGTCATTTTAACACAAAATTTTGTTTATAGAATACAAAGACTGGTATTCTATTTAGTTACAAATTACATTTCTAGACTATGCCAGCTCAGCTAACTGTGCTATCATAAGACAAATCTCTCAATTTCCAGGCGAAACAGCAAACAAAATTGCTTCAAAACAATGTCACTGTTTCTTTTTTCTAATTGATTTTTACATGTATAGCTGTCCTGTCTGCATGTATGTGTATCATATATGCCCAGTGCCTGTAGAGAGAGAGTGTCAGGTCCCCTGGACGTTACAGGTGGTTTTGAGCCACCATGTGCATTCTGGGAACTGAATCTGAGAACCCTGAAAGAGCATCCAGTGCTCTTAACTGCTGAGCGCTCCCTCCAGCCCCGCCACTGTCACTCTGAACATAATCTTTACATTACCTGTTCGGTCACTCCAGGGTGTCGGGGGATTTCATAGGTCCTGCACTTAAGCTGAAGCACTTTGTCCTCATTCAAGAGTTGTGCAAGCAAAAGCACACCACTCTAGAAGCAAGCACAGAAAAGGGCCCTGCTGGTTTTCTCCAGTGTCACTGAATGGGGAGAAGGCAAACAGTCTATTTCCCAATAGCATCCCAAGCACACCGGTCCACTTTTTTGCAAGTGGAAAGTATCTCTTTCTTTTACAGACAGCTCCTCACCTGTCCTTTCACCCCATAAAGCAGTGGTTCTCAACCTGTGGGTCACAATCCCCAAAGACCATTGGAAAACAGACATTTACATCACAATTCCTAATAGCAGAAAAATTATTAGGAAGTAGCAATGAAATAATCTTATGGTTGGGGGTCACCACAACATGAGGAATTGTGTTAAAGGTGAACAGCGTTAGGAAGGTGGAGAACCGCTGCTAAATTATCAGTTACTATTTCCAGCATTCATAGTAAGACTATCCTCTTAGATTCCCGGCTGCAGCCTTGGTAACGAAGTCACCGGTGGCACAATGTGATGCTCAGCACTGCAGTCAGCTAGCTCTCTCTACTGCTGGAAACCCAACTCACCTCGGTGTAGAACCGCACATAACCAGACGTGAACCCCACCACAATGCAGGTCCAGTCAGGACGCCCAGTGGAACTCCTGTCACAAATAAAATTGATGATTGTAATGTCTTGGCTATCAAAGCAGAAGAGACACAGAGCCTGTACTCATCCTTACCTCTTCTGGCTTGCCAGTGGGATGCAGAGAGCACTGGTCACATACTCCCTACAGGCAGAAACAAAAGAAAATCATGAGCTCAGACATTGTGCTTAGCAATAAAGTGAGTGTGTGTGTGTGTGTGTGTGTGTGTGTGTGTGAGAGAGAGAGAGAGAGAGAGAGAGAGAGAGAGAGAGAGAGAGAGAGAGAGAGAGAGAATAGATGGAAGATGATATCCTGTGGAGCAGTTTTATTTAACACGTAACTGAAAACAATAAAATCCACACATATAACATGTAACATAACAAAAAGCAGTGCTTTTCCACTTGGTATTGACATGAAACAAAGAAAAACTATATAAATCACTGCACAGAAAACCTAGAAATTCTCAAAGGTTGCCAGGCAGCCATTTCCCAGCATCCCTGTCTTCTGCAGTTCAGAGACACCCTGCCTGCCTCCTTGGTTTGAAGTGGGTGCAGGGCAGAAGGAACCGGCTACTGGATTTCTGTGGGGTTTGATCTTAGGAACTTGAGATATTTTGCCCAGTTGGGCTCTTCTTTTACATTTGAAAGTCACTGATCCTAATAAGCTATTTTTTTTAAAAGATGTTTATTTTTTGTAAATGGGTGTTTCAACTACATGTATTCTGTGCACCATGTGTGTGCCCGGTGCCCGAGGTTTTGGAAGACGGTATCATATCCTCTGGAATCAGAGTAGCTGAACCTGGAGCTTTTGCAGAGCAACAAGTGGTCTTACTACGCTGCCTCTCCAGCCCCCTATGACCTATTTCTAAGCACATATGAAGGTTGTTTCTGAAAAGTGATTTCCTTTACCTGACATGTGAATTTGAGATATTGGTAGGGGCTCAAAGAAAAAGACTTGAAATCTAAACATCTACTGACTGGCTTTGCTTAAACCATCAAACCAAAAAAAGCTGTTCAAGGCAACATACATGCAGCTCCACAGACCATGTTCAGCAACCAGGAAGCAGTCCATCTTCCCTTGTTGTTGCTCAGGTGGTATATCTGCTTTGCATTTCTGACAGAAATGACGTGCCTTAGAGTCCATGAGAACGGTGACTCTGTCATGCTGGTGACAGTGGAAAGCATCTCACTGAGGATCTACAATGCACGGGCATGGATGGGCATTTCCCGAGTGACTGGCCTTCAACAAGATTCTTATTATTCTGATCACAGCTTTGACACGGAATAACATTTAGCTCAAGCTTCCAGGCTATCATGTCCACCTTATAATCACTCTAGGGAATCATGATTCTACTTACTAGGTAAATAACTTGCATTCTAGAGTTTAAGAATTAAAGTAATACCTCTACTTCTAAGTATGAGCCTGTGCCGGCTGGTTTTTGTCAGCCTGACACAATCGGGAGTCATCTGGGAAAGGGAACCCTCAGTTGATAAAATGCCTCCCCAGATTGCCTATAGACAGGTCTGTGGGGGCATTTTCTTGATTAAAGATTGATATGGGATCCAGCCCACTGTAGGCAGTGCCATCTTGGGGAGGTGATCCTGGGGTGTGTAAGAGGCTGAGCAAGCCAGTAAGTATCATTCTTCAGTGGCCTTTGCTTCAGTTCCTGCCTTAAGCTCCCAGCCTGGAACTTAATGATGGACTATCAGCTGTAAGGCAAATAAATTCTTTGTGCCTTGTTTGGATCATGGTGTTTATCACAGCAATAGGAAGCAAGAGAGGACAAAGCCCAGAGGATAACGGCTGACCTTACTTTCTGTAGATAAACAAAGCTAGTGCTGGAGAACAAAGGGGAAGAACAGTGCAAAGGAATTTTATGAGATGCTTTCTGAAACTTCCTCACATTCTTCACAGGCTGTAGAGATGGTTCAGCAGCTAAGAACAAGAGCTGCTCTTGCAGAAGATCGGGTTCAGATCTGACACTCTCATTTGACTTCTGTGGGTACCAGGCACATTCTTGGTGCATATGCCCACATGCAGGCAAAATATTCATACACATAAAATTAAATAAATAAGTCTTTAATTTTATTTTAAATTTTATTCAGATTAGGGTTTATAAAAAATTGTAAGAGCAATAAAACAAATAACAAAAACTAACCAAATAGTTCTCTACAACCAGTAAAGTTGGGAAGGACACACACACACAAACACACATACACACAAAACTTGTAAGCAATGAAACAGATGCATTTACAAACACACCCATTTTGTACATCTCACACACAGACTGACAGATAGTACCTACCCTTCTTCCACACTCAAGGCGCCACTCCAACCAACAGCAAACTGCATTTCTTCCTTTCCTTTATCACCATGCTTCCATTTTGCTTGGGAAAAAAAGATAAAATAAAACCAGTAATTTACTTATAAATTTTGATCTTTCCCCTTTAAGAAGCTGAGTATAATAAATCAGTTCTGTAGAGTCTGACTTGGGTACTCATTACAGATCAAGACACGTTTTTAGTTTTTAAGAGCATTTCTGTAGGACCATCTGGTCCCCTAGCCTTTGGTCTCCCCTTCCTCCAGTTTAAACCAACTTATTACTCTATTTAAAGTTTCTGTAGAATAAAGTTATGAAAGCACATGTACCACCATACTGGCTTTATTGAGAAGACTACTTTTATTTTCAAATGGCAAGGGAATGTTTTGCATTAGAGTTTTGCCATGGGAATGAACTTTCTCTGTAAGACTACCCACAAACATCTTATACATAATCTTCCTTTGTTCTATGGTCTTTTTCAGCCTGCGTAGCTCCAAATCCTAATACTTAATCTTCAACAAAAATCTGTGAGCTGAAAACCTATGCACCAAGTGAAAATTTACAGCAACTTGAGTTTTCAAGCAGCAGCCACTTTCACTGTGTGAGGGGCCAGTTGCAGCCCCTTTCAGCACTAAGTATCCCTCAGTTTTTAAGGACAGCTTAAAAACAAACAAATGACAACCAGAGGCAACGCAGAATAAAAAGGAAGTACTCTAAGGAGAAGGCTCAGCCTGTTAAGTGCTTGCAAACAATGAGGACCTGAGCTCCATCCCTAGCACTCACACACAGACACACACACACACACACACAGACACAAGGGAGGTAGTTAAGTAGGTAGAAAGGAGAGGGGGGAGGGGAGGGGAGGGGAGGGGAGGGGAGGAGAGGAGAGGAGGAGAGGGGAGGAGAGGAGAGGAGAGGAGAGGCCTGTATGCTCAGTGCCAGAGACAGGACAATGCCAGGGTTCAGCCAGTTCAGACAGGATGAGCTCACATGTGAAGAAGGGACTGCACATACATGTGCGCACACATACACATACCCCAAAAGGGAAATATTCTATTTATATATTAAATGTTGTGCATAAATTACAGAACTGCCATATAATGTAGAATAGAAATAACACCTTTCCGAGGGCACGTTCTGCTCTAACCTCTGCACTAAAATGGAGGCAGCAGAGAACAAGGTACTTACGCACTAGAAACGCAGCCTTTTGCTCCCGGGCTATCACCATAAGATCACTGGTTGGAGATAAGGATAAAACACATTCTTGAAGCCAGGAAGTTTTTTGTGTTTTAGAAGCATTTCCTTCTTCTTCCTATGCATAAAAATGCAACTACTATGAATGCAAAAAATTTAAAGAACACTGCAACTATGCCTGCCTGTCATAAATGAAAGGGAGAGAAAAGAAATATTCTCAATTCTTCCATACCAAAATATGTCAGTGACAGCCACAAAACAAATTACTACTAGAAACACATCTGTTGTGAAAACTAACACAAAACCTTCATACATAAATAGCATAGCATTAGCAGGATGCAACACAAGAAACACTCAGTAGTAACTCCAGATTAGGAATTCTAACACACAGTAAAAAGGTCTTTAGAAAAATCTCTCTCAGGATCAGCAAGATGGCTGGACAAGCAAAGCTGCCTGCCACCAAGCCTTAAGACTTGAGTTCTAGTTCCAGAACTCATATCTTGGAATGAGAAAACAGACTCCGCCAAGTTATCCTCTGACTCCCACACATGTGCTATAACACGTACATTACCTCAACTATGTGTATGTGTCACACATATATATACACACATACACACAACACACACACAGATAAGTATCTTTCAGCAGGCTCTAGCCAACTAGTGGTCTATTCTGGAGAGAACCAGTGAAATTATTAACATATATTACTTTGTACACATAAGCAAATATATTCACTGTGCTTCCCACCTTTTTATCTTGTGAGAATGCACATGTAATATATGCTTACTTTAACATGTTGCTTCTTCATTTCACAAGAAGTTTCTTTATTCTTTTTAAAGACTTCATAGTATTCTGTCAGAAGAACACTTAAAATATGGGATACAGAAGATGTTTTGGATTACCCCAAGCAGCCTCAGCCTCTGGTGTAATTACAGGTGCCTTTTCCCCTTCACGTTAGGAATAAGAATGGATCTGGAGCCATAGCTAAGAAGGCTGCACACTCTTACAGGGAGGCATCATTACTGGCAAAATCCGTATTTTAGTCAAGCTCTTTCTAAAGAGAATTCTATATCTACCTTGTTGTCTTAAAAACATTTTTCTACAAAAAAAACTAGAGAAAGTTATTCCTATAGATAAAAGTCAGCTGTGATTATGTTTCTCCCTGGATCCATTTTTTTGTTTGTTTGGTTGGTTGGATTTTGGTTTTCTGAGACAGGGTTTCTCTGTGTAACAGTCCTGGCTGTCCTGAAACTCACTTTGTAGACCAGGCTGGCCTCAAACTCACAGAGATCTGCCTGCCTCTGCCTCCTGAGTGCTGGGATTAAAGGCGTGTGTCACCATGATCCAGAAGATGCATGGTTTCTGCTAGAACAGGGTCTGTTTACTCCACACAGCACCCCAGGATCCTCAGAGTGGCCCAGCTGTAAGCTGAGGCCATCATACCCTACTGCCTCCCCACTAGTGACTGAGACCCAAAATACTAAGCCTGAGTCTTGGGTTCTTTCATGTAAATGAGATCCCACCTTCAGGTAATCAGGTAATAGCCTGGAAAGAGAGCAAACCACAGAGGAATAGTAAATATTTGGTTAAAAAAAAATAGTGATAGCTCAGGGATTATAGGCACACACTACCACACCCAGCAAAGTATGGGTATTCTTAAGGTATTTCTTTAACCATACATTTAAAATCATCTTTCCTTTTTCCCTCTGAGATGGTCTAAATGAAAATGGCCCTATAGAGTCATAGGGAGTGGCATTATTGGAGGTATAGCCTGATTGGAGGAAGTGTGTCACATCCAGGTGGGTTTCAGAAGTTCAAGCCAGGCCCCTTGTCAGGTTCTCTTCCTGCTATGTGTGGATCCAGATGTAGAACTCTCAGCTACCTTCCCACCATGTTTGCCTGCATGCCACCGTGCTTCCTGCCATGATGATGATGGACTAAACAAACATCTGAACTGTAAGTCAGGCTGAATTAAATGCTTTCCTTTATAAGATTTGCTGCCAGGTGTGGTGGTGCACACCTTTAATTCCAGCATTCAGGAGGCAAAGGCAGGTGGATCTCTGAGTTCGAGACCAGCCTGGTCTACAAACTGAGTTCAAGAATAGTCAGGACTACACAGAGAAACATTGCCTGGTAGGGAGCTGGGGAGGGGGGGTTGCTGTGGTCATAGTGTCTCTTCATAGCAATAAAACCCTAACTAAGACACCCTCTATGTAGAGTTCCAGTTCCTTTGGTAACCACACCCTGCTCCGACCCCTTCTTGAAAATGTGGCCACAAGGGTTCTTAGGAATCCAGGTCAAGGCTCAGGGCAGCAGCAGCAGAAACAGAAGCTATGCATGAAGGATGGAGATGTATCTGAAGGAGTTTCTGTGTCAGATCTTTAAAAGACACTACAAGTCAAAGCAGAAATAATTTGACAAAAACACCAGGCTAGGGACAATAAAGAAGCCCCCACCTCAGGTTAGATAACAATCAACTAGTACTAGCACAGAATTTCCAGCTTCTCAACAGGCAACAAACTGCACATCACGAGCTATGAAGCCCAAGGCATTGGTGCACTTTTGGTAGCTGGGAAGATGCAGGCTCACTGCTCAAATACAAGAACCTTTGCCTACCAGTTAGGTTTCTGGAAAAACCTACCTACAATAATGGTCCACGGTGACTCCTATTGCTCCCTGAAGCCGGTGATCCTAAAATAACACTACTAACTGAAAAGATGGCTAATTTCCCAAATGAGGCAAAAAAAAAAAAAAAAAAGAAAGAAAACAAAGTACCTCAAGCTTAAGTGGCCACAGGCCCTGGAGAAGGCACTCGCTCTAACCCAGGGCTTCGTCATATCCTTAACAGTCTTCTTTTTGGTTTTCAGCCTACAAATTTGTCAGATGAATCGTTCTTTCAAGATGTGTCAGATGATACTCCTGCAGCACCATAACCAGCCTTTGCTTGCAGACAGCTGCTACCATGCCGATGAATCATCATTTGCCTGATGTCTACTGGTGTCTCCACTGCTATATATGAAGCAGCCACCAAAGCAGCCAGGGCAGTTTCTCCATTTGCACGCTTGACCTTGGATGTTCTTTCCAAGTTGTTTATTACAGGGGTGCCAGGACAATCCAGTGTTCTCAGGGTCTGTCCGCATACTCACTGTAGTTCTAGTGGGTGGCCACCAAACTCAGAAATACTCACTTGCACTTTCTGAAAGCAAGAAAGGCAATGCAAAAGCAAGGTCCCCAGGCTGTGTTTCCTGCAGTCTACTTCTAATTTATGTTATGCCCAATGCTTTTCAAACTTCCTTTTCCTTCCTTTCTTGGGGTAAGGTATGGTGGGATTTTTTGCCCCACACAAAATTCTACAGAACAGTTCAAAAGACTAGACAGAGGAGAGATGGCAAAGCTACACAGCCTCTCTGCCGAACCCTTCGGCTCACACATACAGCCAGCATAGAAAGACCAAAGTCTGAACCACTCAATTTAAAGATCTTATAGTCTTCTCAAAATCAAAATGGGGCAAAGCATGAACTCTGATTTGGTTATAATAAAAAAGCCTCCAACACAGAAAAGTATAACAAAAAAACCTATACTCTGAATCTTGATTTTTTAAAAAGATTTATTTAGTTAGTTATGTATACAACATTTTGCCTGCATATATGCTCGCACACCAGAAGAGGGCACCAGATCTCATTACAGATGGTTGTGAGCCACCATGTGGTTGCTAGGAATGGAACTCAGGACCTCTGAAAGAGCAGCCAGTGCTCTTAACCACTGAGCCATCTCTCCAGCTCTGAATCTCGATTTTTTACAATAGAGGAAGTTAGTAACTTTACAGTTTACTTCACAGGAAACTCAGGATTATTTGTTATTACTTTCCTGGTTTGGTGCTAAGGATTGGGCCCAGAGCCTAGGGTGCAACAGGCAAGTGCACAACTAGTCTATTGTTATTTATGTCTAAACTGTAGAGTGAAATACTATTTTATGAGATTTTGCAAGTGTCTACTTAATTGCCCATTTAACTGTCTATATAGAAAAAGCCAACACGGAAAAATCCCGGGCATTGGTAATGATAATTATTATTAGTGTTGGAGAGTAAAACGCTTCCATTTTTATGTAATACCTGAGTTTTCTGTAATAATCATGGCAAAACAATTTTGTTTTTTATTAAAAGCTGCATGTCACAATGAATTACAATGGAATTCCAAACCTAACAACCCATGTGTCTCTATTTCCTGAATAAATATTTGACACTAAATACTGACAGTAAATCTCTTTACTCCATCAGGTGCTGTGTGGTACAAGGAAGTTCCAAATAATAATCTACTCAGAGACTCTGCCATTTAGTTGTTAGAGCAACATAATCAATAAATAATAACAATTAGTGTCCGGTTTAGGTCAGAATAGATCTAATAGCTAAATCAAATGCTTTAAGCTGCTATTAGATTTTAGAAACAATAAAAAGCAGTAAGTGCTCGCCAAAAAGATTTATATATTGAGAACATAAGATGACCAATAAAAGATTAAAACATTAACAAGCATTTCATACTATCCCAAATTTAAAGTTTGCTAATATAGTAGGGGTCCAACAATTTAGAATATATTTAAAGGTTAGAACCCCACTAAAAAAATCAACAACACAATGTATTCACTTCTTAGTATTTTGTCTCTCAGTCTTTAAGTTTTTTAAATGAATACAAAGTAAACAATAGCACTCAACTGGCCAAAAGTAGCTGGGGAGCTTGCTCAAAGGTGGAAGGGCTTGCTATGCAAGCATGAAGACCAGAGTTAGGATCCTTGGGATCTATGTCAAAGTCAGGTGGGTATGGAAGCCTGCCATCAATTGCAGCACTCTGAAGGTGGCGACCTGAGTAAGCTGACTAGGTAGGCTAGCCAGACGAGCCACATCTTAGACCTTGCCTCAATGAAGAGGGTGGAGAGCAACTGAGAAAGACAACCCCGGGCCTCATGAGTACTCATGTACACACAGGCAGAGACTGGAGAACCACAGTAAAACCTCTGCACTCCTGACAAGTTTGAGCGTAATCACGCTTTCCTCTGGGTGACCATTCTCTGGACAGAAACTGTCTGGTGGGACCTTCAGCCCCCACCCATACCTCTGCCCCCAAAAGAAAACCAAGACTGTGTCCACACGATGTCAAATCACTGTCCTTGTTCAAAGGGAACAAAAAAACTTCTGAATGAGAGTGACTAGGTTACACTTGGCTCGCATTAGTAAAAAAGAAAGGCCACTGGCTAAAAAAGTATTTCTCAGAGTCAAAGGTCCAAGCTGCTAGTGAGAACTGGACTTGAAAAAGAGACTGTGGTCACCTTCCGGGATGGCGTGAAGCAGATCCTTAGCGAGGCTGGAAAGCCCTCTTCTGCCTTTAGCTAAGTTGGCTAAGTTGGAAGCGCAGAGGCCGGCTGAGGAGCGCTGAGGGAGGACGTGCGCCTAGCCCGGCGCTCTGAGCCCCGGGGCTGCAGTCAGAGCCTTTCTAAAACCAAACGGTGGGGCGCCAGATGATGGCGGAAGAAACAAAATAATCCCACACCAGTTTCAAATTATGAATAATAAAGGGTTATTTATTTAAGGGAAACTTACAGATCACTGTCCTAGATAACAGTCTTCTGGCGAACAGGAACAGAGTGTAGCAGGGGAAGTGAGAGCCGGAAGCAAGAGAGTGAGCACATGCTTTACAGCCCCCTTTACAGGCTAAGAGACCACGCCCCAGAGGGCAGGTATCTTAAATGCTATTGGCTAAAGGAGTGGACTGTGTTCCCACAGCAGCAGATGCCATCAAAGTGTAATGGAAGTAAAGCAATACAGCTGGAGATTTCCAGAACCATCTCAAATGACTGATACTCTAAAAAACATGTAATCTGCATGAGTTATATTCCAATTTTTGGCCTATAAACAAACATTTCTCCAGGGCTCCTTTCCAATCTGCATACTTTCATTCCCTAATAATTTAATAAATCATGATTGCCCTAGAAAATCATGTTACACATGATTTTTGTAAAACAGATGGAAAATACTTCAAAGTACTTTGAGTAGAAATTCTCCATGCTGCCCACTGGAGCTGAGGACCTGGGCAGAACTTTCCTAGGTCCATTCCTATCCTGTCTACTATCTGGTTACGATGGAGTCAGCCAATTCTATCCTTCCTACCGCTTACTCTAATGCACCAATGAAAGAACGCCTTACCAATTTAGGTTAACTTAAGCCTCCATGAGCTTCTTCCAAAACTGTCTCAGGCCCCTTTACAGCTTGAGACTGAACAAACATTCTATGTTCACCACTGACTTCCCACATCAAAGCAACCATGTCCCAACCAAAAACTCTTGCAACACTAGCAAATAAAACACAAACCCTTGCAAAGTAATTTACTGTTGCCCACAGGACTGCCGATGATCTCCTGGACAGTAAGTTTGTTTATCTTCTATTCCAGGTTCCCCTAGTCAGCCACGCCCTTACCATGATGCTACCAATCTGTTACTATTGAGGAAGACTGCTACACTTTTCCTTACATCCCAGTTCATCCTGAATATCTGTTTCTGCTTGTCTCCTCACTCTCTCATTGCACTTCCTTGTAGACAAGTAGGAATTCATCAGTTGTAATCATTTGCCCAATTAGAGCTGTGATCAATTAAACATGGAAACATTACTTTGGACACTGTATACATTGAATTGTATTCCCCCTGGCACCTTAACTTAGATATTTAAGCAGCAGCCCCATGTGTCTGTACTGAGCATAGGGATTATAAGAAAAAGTTTATGTTAATTGAGGTCCTGAGGGCTGCACCTTACCTATGGGACTATAGGACTCATATCCTAAGAAGAGATATGTGGGCAGAACACATATCCACAGTCCACGCTTGTTCACAGAGAAGCCAATGAGGACACAGGAGCACAACTGTCTGGAGCAGCCAGAGGAGGGGCAAGACCTGGCATCTTGATCTTCAACCATGACAAAATAAATATTTGTTCTTTAAGTGACCCAGTCTGTGGTAATGTGTTTTGGCAGTCTGACCAGACAATTATAAGGTGAAATATCTATAGGGAAAAGATATACCTAAACCTCAAAGGCCACTAGTGTCATAGTCATAGACTTGGATATGGCTCTTACTGATGCAGATACCGGAATATCATTTTATTGTTTTGTTTGGAGAAAGAGGATTTTATTGTTCAGTGACATTATTGTTAAAAGCATATAGAAAATATGTCTGGAAAGATTACTCAGTAGTTAAGAATGTTTATCATTTTTCCAGGAAATATAAGTTCAGTTCCTAGCATCCATGTTGAGTAGTTCACAACCACCTGTAACTCCAGTTCCAGGCAGGCAGGCACACACAGACACACTCACACATACACATATACATGCAATCACACATGTTGACATACACACATGCACACACACGCACATACACAATTTTTTTAAACCCAGGAAAAAGTACTTTGCTTTCATTTTTAGATATAGGTGAGTGTGAGAAAGACAAGACAACCTGAGAAGCAAGCCCAGGAAATACAACCAGGTTGCTGCTATTTCCAAGCAATTCGCAGTGCAGGCAGGAAGGAGCCTCACTGATGACAAACCAAACTGGATAGAAGCCCAGAGGAGGGTCTATTCTATGCCTTCTCTACAAGCCAGGGGCCGGCAGTGGAGCCAGTTGTGCCCGACTTGGGGCACATGCCCTTCAAGCTCTTGATGCACTTGGCGCTGCCGATGAGTTTGCCCTCCACAGCGAGTTAGAAGATAGGTCAAGCACGAGTGAAGATTCAGGCTACAGTTGTTTGGTCCCTCGAGGTTTTAGTTCACACTGACCAACGGACTCTTGAAAGTAGACAGTGACCACAGACCCAGACCTCCCCAGCCATGAACTGGTTTCTCGGCATGACTGAGATTCTCCCAGGAAGAAGCCAAACCTTTCTGTCGTGAAAGGCCCTCTTGCCACCGTTTTTATCTGCATCGCCCTTCAAAGTGGCTTTAATGTCTTCTTTGGAGAGAGAAGTCACTGTGACCAGAGTTCCCCCACCAAGGTGACAGTGCCAAATGCTTTGAGATTCAGCTTTATGAGCTGGCGGGACAGCTGTGGCCGTCACAGAGTAGAAGCATGCACAGGGACTCCTCTCCTAGACCAGGGACACAAACATCTTGGTGGGACTCCACACTGGCTCGCTGCAGTTTCCTCCTTACGATCCTTTGCAGATGCCACACTCTTCATGTTGGCCGTGTTCCTCCTGCCACCATCGTTCACATCATTTAACTTACTGCTTTTTCTTGCTGCTGTCACTTCCTCACAGGTGACTTCCACTCCACTGGGTCCAACACTTGTTACAGCTGACAGCTCAGAATAAGAAGAGCAAAACAGGCTTCTCCTTTTTTTTAAAAAAAAGTTTTTTTTCCAGATTCCCAGTATTAAATCTCTTAAATATGAAAGCCTTTTACTCTTTCAAGTCATCAAAATGAGAACCAACTTTCAAAGTGATGAGCGGTATAGAGAAATAAAAAGCACCCTGGAGTTCATACTGTTTTCTCCTGTGCTCAAGAGACACGAGCTGGCCTCCGGGTAAGCAGCACTCAGTTTCGGTGGCTGCTGCTTCCCTGACTCTTTGAAAGCTCTCAGTCAGCTGTCCTCATGCCACTGCTGCACCAAGGACTAGCTCTCCAAAGATGGAGCAACGGAAGCAAACGCTGACTTTGCTCCACTATTCACCACAGTCTCTGCCCAGTGGCAGCTGAGAATCCCTTCAGTGTTTACAGATACAGCGTCTTGACACAAGAGTAAGTGAACAGCAAGACTTTCTACTCCCACTGTTGGCGCCATCTTTAATGTGGCAAAACCCAGTTATGTTCTAGGGGAAGTTTGAGGTCTGTTCCTAGTGACAATTCCGGAAGTCCCGTGAGAGTGAAATAATGAAAAGGAGAAAGACTCCCAGACCACAAACAAATGATGTAGGTCAGTCTTGTTTTAATTGTGCACGAGATGCTCAGAACAGGTAAATCCATACACAGAAAGTAAATCAGTTGTTACTGGAGGGCAGGTAATGTATTTTGGGGGTTCTTCTAGGGTAATTAAAATATTATGGACTTAGATCATGATGATAGTTACAGAACTTCGAGAATACTAAGAAAATTGAGTTATATACCGAAAGGTGAATTACATGGTATGTGAGTCATGTCAATATAATATACATTAAACATAACAATACCGATACAAATCTGAGTGATTGAAATGGCACCCTAACATTTGTTTAACACAAGAGAATGGAGTAAAGAGTTAGAAGACAGTGATGGCCAATCCTGGTTGTCACTGACTGGAACTGGGAAGGACCTCACAGCCGGTCACAGGCGCTGAGTGGAGTTAGTTTCCACTCTGTCATCTTAAAACGGGGGCAGCACCTTCCAATGCAACCCACACAAAGAGGTCTTAGAAAATGTGCTGGGTTTTGCTCCTTTTCTCTATTCCTGCTGGCTGCTCATTCACCCTACTACTGAAAGCCTTTACTGATACAAGAATCCTGCTTCTTCAAGCTTCCAACATGGACTGACAGGAGCTCCTTGGGAGCCCTCGAGGCCAGCAGCACCATACTAGAACTGCTGAGGTGGCACCTGCACGAACTAAGCAGTTACAGGCTCTTGGCCTCCAGGACAAAGACAGTGAGTGTCGGAGTACTCAGACCATGTCATGTGCTATCCTAAGACAGTGAGTGTCGGAGTACTCAGTCCATGTCATGTGCTATCCTAAGACAGTGAGTGTCGGAGTACTCAGACCATGTCATGTGCCAGCCTAAGACAGTGATTGCCTGAGTACTCAGACCATGTCATGTGCTATCCTAAGACAGTGAGTGTCGGAGTACTCAGACCATGTCATGTGCTATCCTAAGACAGTGATTGTCGGAGTACTCAGACCATGTCATGTGCTATCCTAAGACAGTGATTGTCGGAGTACTCAGACCATGTCATGTGCTATCCTAAGACAGTGATTGTCGGAGTACTCAGACCATGTCATGTGCCAGCCTAAGACAGTGATTGCCTGAGTACTCAGTCCATGTCATGTGCTATCCTAAGACAGTGATTGCCTGAGTACTCAGTCCATGTCATGTGCTATCCTAAGACAGTGATTGCCTGAGTACTCAGTCCATGTCATGTGCTATCCTAAGACAGTGACTGTCGGAGTACTCAGACCATGTCATGTGCTATCCTAAGACAGTGACTGTCGGAGTACTCAGACCATGTCATGTGCTATCCTAAGACAGTGATTGTCGGAGTACTCAGACCATGTCATGTGCTATCCTAAGACAGTGACTGTCGGAGTACTCAGACCATGTCATGTGCTATCCTAAGACAGTGACTGTCGGAGTACTCAGACCATGTCATGTGCCAGCCTACGACAGTGATTGTCGGAGTACTCAGACCATGTCATGTGCCAGCCTAAGACAGTGATTGCCTGAGTACTCAGTCCATGTCATGTGCTATCCTAAGACAGTGATTGCCTGAGTACTCAGACCATGTCATGTGCTATCCTAAGACAGTGATTGCCTGAGTACTCAGACCATGCCATGTGCCAGCCTACGACAGTGACTGTCGGAGTACTCAGACCATGTCATGTGCTATCCTAAGACAGTGATTGTCGGAGTACTCAGACCATGTCGTGTGCTATCCTAAGACAGTGACTGTCGGAGTACTCAGACCATGTCGTGTGCTATCCTAAGACAGTGACTGTCGGAGTACTCAGTCCATGTCATGTGCTATCCTAAGACAGTGATTGTCGGAGTACTCAGACCATGCCATGTGCCAGCCTACGACAGTGATTGTCGGAGTACTCAGACCATGCCATGTGCCAGCCTAAGACAGTGATTGTCGGAGTACTCAGGCCATGCCATGTGCCAGCCTAAGACAGTGACTGTTGGAGTACTAGACCAACCTAATAGTCACGTTCTAATAATAGTCACTCTTGATTGTTGTTCCCTAGGGAACACTAATAAAGGAACTAAAAAACGATTAGGCATACACAAAACAAATAGCCAAATGGCAGATGAGAATTTAACTTCACCAATAATCACATAAAATATGAAGAAATTATTTAATGAATTCCAAAAGTATCAAGCCGACTAAACAGGCAATATCCAACTATCTATTAAAGACAAAATTTAGCCTCAAAACCAGACATTAGTTAAAATGGAAAGGAAGGGAAAGAGACAGTCATGGAAAAGCAATGCCTGTGTGAGAAGCAGAGAGGCCAGGCATTAGCATGCATCACCAGGGACACTGGTCTACTTCAGAGCAGGAGTGACCATGGAGTGAGACACGCGTAAATGGAGACACACTCCACAGCAGGAAGCAACGCCGACAAAGCTCGAGGAGGAGGCAAGCCCACAAGAACACACAGAAATGTCCACGCTCTCCTCTCTAACAGAAAGAATAGAAATCAGGGAGAACACAGAAGAGAGGAACGGACCAACCTAACTGCAGGCAGGGAACCCTTCCCTGTGAACAGAGATGAACATCTTACAGAACTACCCATGTATGAAGCCATAAAGTAGGCCTCGTAGAGTTAAACTGTTGGGGAGAACATAACAGAAATTCTCTGAAGACATTGGGGTGAAATAGGAAATAGTTAATAGAAAGAAATCTGGTAAATTCCCATTAAGAGTCTTCCTTATCTGAGCTCCACTTCTGTGACTTGAGTTATTCAAAGCCAGTCATGGTCCAAGGGATAAGTGGAATACTCCAGGAATGAACCAGTACAGGTTTTAATTGTGTGTGTTCTGAGTTATGTAATGAAACCACACACTGTCCCACTCCACGATGCCCTGGTGTCTTGAAGCTGTGAACTCTGCCTTTGTCCAGCACATTGCCACTCACCCATTAGTCTCCTGATAGCCATTTTGGCTATTAAAGCAACAGTCTGAACGTCAGAGAGCATATGTTTATGAAACTCTTATTCTAATTAATACTGGTCCACAAATGCTAGGGTAATGATGCTTTCAATTCTATATAGCATATTGTTAAAATGTTTCCACTTCATTATTGGTTATTATTGTTTATATCTCACTGTATCTAACTTATAAATTAAACTTTTTCAAAGGTATGTACATATTGAATAAATACTACACATAGGGCTCACAGCTGTCCATGATGCCCACAGGAGGTCCTAGGAATATTCCCCCTCCTCCTTAAGGGGAGACTACTCTATCTACAAATTAAGTAACACACTTCTAATAAATCAAAAAGGAAGTCAAAAGAAATCAGAAAACAGAAGCCGGGCGGTGGTGGCGCACGCCTTTGATCCCAGCATTCGGGAGGCAGAGGCAGGTGGATCTCTGGGAGTTAGAGGCCAGCCTGGTCTACAAGAGCTAGTTCCAGGACAGGAACCAAAAGCTACAGAGAAACCCTGTTTCAAAAAAAAAAAAGAAATCAGAAAACAGTTTGAACTAAGTAAAATTGAAAACACACATCAAAACCTGAGTGCATAGGTAAATATGTAGAGAGTTAAAGATATAAATAGAGACAATAAAAGAGAAAAAATACTGAAGTTACTGAATCTCAAGTTTTGAAACTGCTAGAACAAAAGGTAAAAAAAAAATGGTAGAATAATCAATGAAAAAGAGAGAAAAATAAAAATACCAAAATCATGGTATATGATGAGAAATTACCCAAATCACAGAATGGAAGAAAAGTCTCTCTACATACATAAAAGTCGGTGATTACAGAAACAGCTATTATTAGGGTCATATCACCCCATTCTAGCCAAGAAATGATGTGGCTTTTAAGAAAAGCTGTTTCCCCAGAACAGCAAGAGAAGATCCAAGTCTTTTCCTCCCTCTGCTCCCAAATAATGCCACCGCACTGCCTGTGACAGAAACAAACCAGCCAGCCAGAAGTGGAAAGCCTGATGACATACAGAGCTCAATGACTTGATCCAACAACCTAGAAGCTCCCTGATTCTGGGTTTCCTTCCGTGTGAAGCTTAAACCAGCTTAAGTTAGATCTTCCACGACTCACAGATGAAACATATTAAGATGCACAGAGACTTGGTCTACTCTGGTCAATGATGCAGTCTCAGCACCTAGACTATGACAGGCACAACAAATGACTCATGAAGAATAAAGACTCCTAAAGCAGTGACGTTCTCTGTCTAGCCCACCGTTATGGTTCTACCGAGCCCCCAGCGGGAAGTTAGACACTTAACCTCCAATGTGAAATGAGGAGTTGAGAACCAAGAAGTGAAGTCATAAAGGCAGAGTGAACAAATTAATGCTGCTATCATGGGATGGGGTTGTTATAACAGGAGTGGGTGGAGGGGAAATTTGGATATTTGGATTCTACATACACACACACACACACACACACACACACACACACACACACTCCTTTTTCCTTTGTCTCTCATTCATCTCTTGCCATGCTATGAGGCAGCAAAAAGGGTACTCTCAAATGCTAAGCCCCTCATACTGGATTTGAACTGGCCCTCCAGGACTACAGCCAATGAATTACATATAAAGTCTCAGGTCCTTTGTTGTAGCACAGATTACAGTGCCCAACTACTATAGTCATTAAGTTCCTTAAAAGCAAGAATCTAGTTAGTTACCACTAACTAAACATAAAAACAACTGTGACAAAGATTTTTTTTTAAATGTCAACTTAACACTGAAATATGCCACTACCATTACAAAAGCAAAATGTAACTATCAAAAAGCATGCAGAGCACCAGCTCAGTGGGTAAAGGCACTTACTATGCAAGCCTGGTGACCTGAATTCAATTCCTGGAAGCCATTAAAGGTGAGAGGAGAGAAGTGGCTCCACAAAGTTGTCCTCCGACCTCCGACCTCCACACATGCCCCCTCCACACACAAATAAAAACGAAACCATGCATTAATAAAGACTTACGGGTTCCTGGGGTTCTGTTTCTTCCCATGCTCCCCAACTATCATCTTCCCAGTTTGATGATTTACCTAGAGAGAAGGAGGGAGGAAGAGAGGGGTTGAGGGAGGGAAGGAGAGAGAGGGAGAGAACATATAAAATTAAAAGGCTTAACATATTTTTAAACAGTTTTTTCTAAACATAACAGAAACAAGTTGTTTTTCATTTGGTTGGTGGTTTTTGTTGTTATTTTTAAGACAGGGTCTCACTATGTAGTTCTGGCTACCCTGGAACTTGTTATGTAGACCAGGCTGGCCTTGAATTCAGAGACACCACTACTTCTGCCTCCTGAGCACTTGACTCACATCCAGCAGAGGCAGTTGCTGTAAAAGGAAGAATGTGATTGTAAGCTGTGCTACCTCAGGATTTGACATACATAGTCAAGAAACATATAACCTATTTAATTTCCAAATATATGTCTAGTAAAACTATGTACAAGTTATTTAAATCTTAAAATATTGGACATTGAGTAGATCTGCATTTGAATCAAATGGAAAGGTGAGTTTAAAAATTAATCTGGGCCTGGTGACATAGGCCTGTAATTATAGCTCTTGGGAGGTAGAGGCAGAAGGATCAACGGTTCAGAAATTCAAGGCCAGCCTTGACTACATAGCCAAGTTTGAGGAAGTCTAGGCCACCCAAGACCCTGTCTCAGAAAAACTACACACACACAAATTTTAACAAATATTTGTTACTTAAAGAAAACACATATACAGCAACAAAGATCTAAATTTTCACATAGATGTTTGCAAAGTGAATTGTTGTTTCCTGATAGGACGAGGTATCCATGGAAACAACCTTTATTCTGAAACAAGACAAACCCCCCTAGTCCTCCCTTTTTGTTACTCTTGTTTCTTATATCTGAGACAATATCTTCTAGATTAAAATATATTCACTAAAATATGCATCAAGGAATTAAAAAAACTCAGGTAAATTGGGAAAGCACCATGTCTTGCACTGCTAATGTTGATTTTACGTAATTTGCTTAGAATTTACCGGAAACAATAAAATTATCATATCCAAGCAACCAGAGACAAGAATAAGATACTCTATCACCCCAAATTAAAACACCAATGAAGTTCCAATAAGACTCAGGCCTGAGACTCGGACTGTAGATGTGCTACTTGATTTTTTTTTTTTTTCGAGACAGGGTTTCTCTGTGGTTTTGGAGCCTGTCCTGGAACTAGCTCTTGTAGACCAGGCTGGTCTCGAACTCACAGAGATCCACCTGCCTCTGCCTCCCAAGTGCTGGGATTAAAGGCATGCGCCACCACCGCCCGGCTCCAGATGTGCTACTTGAACTGTATCGAGTTTTTACTTATGAAATGCATTATGAAATACCTAACGCTTGCTCCAATTCCGGATGCTGAGGAAGCAAAACACCTCCTCCGTCACTTTGAACTGTGGGATGCATAAGGACTGAACCAGACAGCATCTCGGGGCTCTGTATCTGAGACGTAAGCTCTCACTGTCAGCCATCATGATTTAGCCATCAAATATAACAACCATGAAGTAGAAATAAAATATATTTATGCAATCAGCTTTCAAACCCTGAGTGGAAGTCATCACAAAAGATGAGCAGAATCCTGACTAACAGGAGAAGACACAATGAGAACATTCACTTACACACTTGGCTTTAAAGGTTGCTGAAACAAAGGACACAGATGATTTAAAAGGGTTACAGTCTGGCACTTGGAATCACTGCTCAATTAGCTTGCATTAACAACAGTCTAATCTCCAGTACTTAAATGTCAAATAATTACTTCCTAAAATTCCAAATACACTAGTAGGCATATATTAAGTCCTAAAATAGCACCACGTTTTGATTTAAATCACACGATCTACAGATTTCCATACAAGTCAATTAAGTCAATTAGCAATTGCTCTGTTAAATACCATGTACCAAACCTTGTAGTAGGAGCTAAGAAAAGATAACACATCCCTTGCTTTTAAGGAATCTATGATCTTATGCAGGATGTAGATGGACACTTAACTATACCACACAATGAGTGCTGTAACTGTCGGTACTTTGGACAAGAGAGTGAAATATTTCATAGGTGTACAAATGTAAACACACATATACTCTGTGAATAATTGTTATCATTATTTAAGATTTTGTTTTTATTTATCAGTGTGAGTATGTGTGCATGTGTATATGAGCATCTGCGTGACTGAATATGCACATGTGTGTGAGTGAGCACGGGGACACACACGAAGAAGGCATCAGATCCCTTGGAGCTAGAGTTACAGGTGTTTTTAAAGCCACCAAACATGGACGCTAGAAACTTAGTTTGGATCCTCTGAAGAGCAGCCAGTGTTCTTAACAGATGAGCCATCTCTCTAGCCCCTATTTATTTTTGAGACCAGTCTTGCTACAGAGCCCTGGCTGACCTTAAACTGATGGTCTTCCTGCCTCTGCCTCCCAAGAACTAGGATTACAGATACATGACATCACAGATGGCCAAAATAGTGTCTTTACAAAGTAGCTAGAAAATTTTCAAATTAACGGAAAAACACGAACATTCGGCAAAGCCTCAATGCACAGAGCACTGGTGAGGACTCTAGATGCCCAAGCGCTGCAACACAGCAATTCACTGAAACATCAGAAGGTTCCTCTACAGTTTAATGCTACAATGGGAAAACAGATTCCTCAGAAGTTCAAATAGTGTGGCCTAGGTCACAGAAGTGAGTGTCAACCAAGGACTGAAGCTCAATTCTGCCATTGTTGCACAACTCATGCCCCAAGACTCGGGCTATGCATCCATGTGGCTCCTGGCAAGGACAAGAGAAACCCTGGAGCCCACAGAGGAGCAAAGTGATAGCAGGGTCTTTCTCTGAAACAGGCTATCCTGGATTTACTACATAGCTAAGATGACCCTTAAGCTTCTGGCCCTCCTGCCCCCACAGATTACTAGGATCACAAGTGGCCACACCACATCAGGGCCGCGCAGTTCAATGGATCAGAGCCAGGACTTCAAGCAAGCTGAACCCTCTCACCTGAGCTAGAGCCCCAGCCTGTGTTTGTTTGTTTCTTTTAACTAGTTTTTAAAATAGAAATATCCCCTTGATATTGGAACTTTAAAGAGAGGCTTTAAAAACTTGAACAGAGAAACCCTGTTTTTATTTATTTATTTTTTTTAAAGATTTATTTATTTATTATGTATACAACATTCTGCCTCGATGTATGCCCGCACGCCAGAGGAGGGCGCCAGATCTCAGTACGGATGGTTGTGAGCCACCATGTGGTTGCTGGGAATTGAACTCAGGACCTCTGGAAGAGCAGCCAGTGCTCTTAACCTCTGAGCCATCTCTCCAGCCCCGAAACCCTGTTTTTATATACAAATATATACATAACCTTGAACAATTTGCCAGGAGTGCTGATACAAACCTTTAAATCTCAGCACTCTAAATACAGGCAAGCAGATCTCTGACTTAGAAGCCAGCCAGCCTGATCTACATATTGAGTTCCAGGCCAGCCAGGGCTACACAATGAGACAATGTCTTAAAATCCTTTGGACAATTAAATTTTGTGGGGTTTTGGCAATATAATTCATTAAACACTCTCTTCATTCATTTTACTACATCACCAAAACCAACTATCTCACTGTGGGTTGGTTGAGACAACTTAGCCAAGCTATTAATCATTTTAGAAACTAGATGGTAGTGGTACACACCTTTAACCCCTGCACTTGGGAGACAGAGGCAGGCAGATCTCTAAGTCCAAGGCCACCCTGGTCTACAAAGTGAGTTCCAGGACAGCCAGGGCTATACAGAGAAACCCTATCTCAAATAACTGAAAAATACAGAATGGTTTTGGAATATGCATTGTCTCTTAAGCAAGAAATTTAAGCCCATGGTTCACATTTAAAATTGCTATAAAACTATGTAAATATCAAATTATCAGAACATCAAAACAACCTTGTAGAATAAAAGCCCTTCAGGAAGTCTATCATTCATTCATTCTTTAACATCTTTTCCACGCTAGACAGCAGACACAAAAGAAGTAAATTTCCAAAGAGCTCGGTCCAAGTACATAATCTCTGCTGAATGTACAACACTATAAAAAGAATTTTATTTCCCTTTATATTCGTATAAAAAGAACCTGACTCAGTTCACAAATGACTCATACAATCAAGCGGAAGACAGCAGTTATTTGAATTTCCTGCCCCTACAGAGACCCAGTATCTCTTCATGCTTCAATTCAAAACATGCCCAAAGAGAAAGACTCCAAGAAATACATTATTTGTTTCAATGAAGGTTCACCCACTTTTCAGTGTCTGGCTAGAAAACTGCTTTCAGCTGAAGGAAAAGAAAAATTAATTGGGCAGTTCCTGCTATCACGGGAATATTTTCTCAAAGTCATTAGACTATAGACAGATTAAAGAGGGCTGAGGAGATAGCTTGGGGGAGGGGGTATAGTATTCACTGAGCAAGTATGAGGACCTAAGCAATCCTCAAGACCTGCATTTTAAAAAAATGCCATCTACATCATTAGTAGAGTTTCTCTACAGACTGATCATTGATCAAAGTTATAGGTAAGCAAAGCAATGTACTCTATATAATTTTATTTTAATATGTAACATTTCTCTAAAACCTGAGGTCTTATGAAGTTCATGTAATCATGAGGAAATAAGATTAATTTGGCCAGGTGGTGGTGATGCATGCCTTTAATCTCAGCACTTGGGAGGCAGAGTAAGGTGGATCTCAGTGAGTCTGGTCTACAGAGTAAGTTCCAGGACAGCCAGGACTGTTACAGCGAAACCTGGTCTCAAAAAAACAAGAAAAAAAAAAACATTAGTTTGTTTAACATATTATAAATTATTATAAAGGAAAGCTAAAAATAGTCTACCGTGGTTGTCTCTTGGGTGAGTAACTCAATTCGTTATCTTTTGAAGACTAAAATAATTTAAAAGTCTTAAGCCTTGGTCTGACTTAAAATGCAAGTGTGTGGTGGAGTCAGGACCTTGAGTGGGCAACTTCTGGGGAGACGCAGTAGCATTGTGATGACCCAAACACCACCATCCACCACACCACACCACACCGGTAGCTACCCAGTTTGCATCATAAGCTGTGTGGTACTGTTTACATCAAACTATAGGAAACTTGCAATTGTGCTTTTGCCCATTAAATAAGTAGCAGCCACTCCATATCCAAAAGTAATTCTTTGACATTATCACCAATGCCTGTGTCTCTCATTTTGTCAAAGTATAACCCAACAAAACTGATCAGAAAAAAGTAAACCAGCAACTATATTCGTTGGTTGCTGGTCAAAAACCCAGAATTATACTCTCCTGCCAGGTTCCCTCTGGATAAAAAGATGAAACACTGAGTTAGGGTGACTGGTGTCTTGGAGGTCTGTTCGAGAGGTCTGCATGGGTCCAGGACTCCAGTCCTTGACTCATCGCCCACCTTCCACATATGAGGCGAAGAGTCCAGGGATCGTATCTTAGGAACACTATCGAAGGGCTAAACATCATTTTCTCCTCAGTTTGCCGTCAGTCAAACTGTCTACTCACTGGCAGAAGTCTTCAATAGTAGCCACATGCATAATTTTAAATTACTTAGCAATTGTATTTAAAAGTAAGGACTAAATTGAACACTATATTTTAATATGCTATATCCAGTGCTGTCATTCCAATACATAAGTGAAATCACTCAGGAGGTGTTTTGTATTCTTTTCTCATATTAAGTCTTAGAACCTAGTGTGCTCTGTGCTTTGAGCACATCTTGTCTGTACTAGTCACATTCCAAATGCTCACCAGAACACATGACCAATGAACATGGTGTAAGATAAGGCAAGTCTGGCGTAAGAAATGAGGTATTATCAGGCTGTCTGCAGTGGATTCCAGATTTTACCCTGCAGAGGTATAGGAGCTTGGGCAGTTTCACTAATCCCTTGTGCCTCACTTCTTCCTTAGCAGGATGGAGCGAATAACTGCATCTGCTCACAGAAACGTGAGAGTTGTGCGGAGCACTGAGGACCATGACTAATCACTTCAGAGTAACCAACCTGCACACATGGCATTCCCATCCACACTCTGCCTACCCTATCAGGTTAGCCAGCCACGTGCCTTCCTATGTGATTATCTTGTCAGAGGTGATTTCCTTAGGGCTCACATTAATTCTCCACGAAGTTTGCTTATAGATGATTTTACATCAAGGATCAAAACAACCTTTTAAAACAAATTTTCCATAAAATATTGTTACATCATTAAATTCTATTTCAATTAGTGAGGCAAAGTAACTTAAAAGTACTGATTCCTAAGCTTAGTTTTTATTAAGAAATAATAGGAAACGTGTTATATTCTTGTTTGAATTCAAGCACAGGTGGAAGATTGATGGGGAATCTCTGCCAGCCAATTATCTTTAAGAGGTGGGGACAAGTTAGACCATGGTTTTCTTGGTACCTGGAGAAAAATGCAGCAGGCAGCCCAGGTGCGCGCTCTCTCTCTCTCTCTCTCTCTCTCTCTCTCTCTCTCTCTCTCTCTCTCTCTCTCCTCCCTCCCTCCCTCCCTCCCTCCCTCCCTCCCTCCCTCCCTCCCTCCCTCCCTCCCTCTCTCTCTCTCTCTCTCTCTCTCTCTCTCTCTCTCTGTGGTTCCCGCTGTACACAGTTGAGCTTGGACTTTTCGCTCCTATTTCATGAGTTTGCCTCTTATAATAAAGAAAAATATAACTGCTCTATCTTTTAGCTAGCCTGGTTATTTCTCAATCAGAGGTAATTCAATGTTGGTGCCCAACGTGGGGCTCAGGTCCCCTGTGGCTCTAGCCAGTAGCCACCAGGCTCCGCATGAATAACTGTTTTGTTACATGTAATTACTATGTAAAAATCTTCCTTCTTATTTAAACAAAAAAAGAGGAGGTAATGTGGGATTCCCCTCTGTATGCTGTGAATACCATTGGTTAATAAAGAAACTGTCTTAGGTCTGTGCAGGACAGAATATAAGTAGGCAGGGAAAACTAAACTGAATGCTCGGAGAAAGAAGGCAGAGACAGAGAGAAGCCATGTAGCCCTACTGGAGACAGACACTGGAACTTTACCCGGTAAGCCACAGCCTTGTGGTGATACACAGATTAATAGAGATGGGTTAAATTAGGAGTAAAAGCTAGCCAATAAGAAACTAGAACTAATGGGCCAAGTAGTGGTTTAATACAATTTCTGTGTAGTTATTTCGGGAGTCTAAGCTGCTGGGAACAAGCAAGCGGATTCCTACAACAGATTTCATTAGGAGCAGAAATATCCTTAGCAATCAAGTTGAGAGAACATGGCTAACTATGGAATGAAGAACCTTTATATTTCACATCTACCTGCACATACAACAACCACCTCAACATTTAAAAACAAGACATGCCTCATTACTAACAAAAGTCCCTGCACCAATACAAAGTTAGTTTGTTCACCCAATGACTTGTAACTGAACAGTTTTCCTGAGAGGGCTAGGAAAAAATAATGATAAAGGCCACTAAGTTCCCACACAGCACACCACTCTAAAGAAAGAAACCTGCTATTGCTCAAATATTCTTTTTATCAACAGTGAATAAACATATAAAGGCAGATGAATACAGCAAGCATTGCCTGGTAGAGACATCTAAAGATCACAATGGGAATGTTTCTCGACCTTTGTAATTTCCATGATACGATCACACCAGATACTGCATCTAAATAAGTGTTTCATCAGTACATCTCTAGAAGAAAATATCCATGTGTCAGTGGGCTTTCTGACTTGCCTTGCTGTACAACTTAAATGTCAAAACAGCATTCTGGGATACACAAGATATGTGTGTGTGCTTTGTGTTGAATCTAGTCTTTGTTTTTATTCCTCAAACCCTACCCTTGTGTCTATCTATCTGCTCCCCTTCCCTGTGTGTGTGTGTTGTGTGTGTATATGCGTAGACAGGGTCTCGTGTACTCTAGGCAGGCCTTGAATTCATTATGTAGCCAATGCTGGCCTTGAACTCGCAACCTTGCTGCTTCTACCTTCCAAGCATGGGCCCTCCACACCGAGCCTCCCACATCTGTTCTGAAGCATAAACTCCCTATAAATTTTATTCTCTCATATTTTAAATAAAATTTTCTTAAAATTCACAGGTTATGAAGGTTTTCATTGGGAGTAAATTTGAGTCTTTCAAGAAGTTTTCTAGCTTAAAATATTTTGTGTATTTCAGTTGTTAAAATTATCCTTCATTTGTTTCATGCCATGTCTTGAATCATAACTTTTCTTTAAATAAAAGAAGCTGATCTCCTAACAACCTACATGGCATGGAGAGAAATAAAGAAGAGCAAGAGGTTCTATATAAAAGTGATGAAAGTGACAGATGCACTGACTGCCAACCTGACAACCTGAAAGACTGACAACCTAAATGACTGACAACCTGACTGTCAACCTGACTGACAACCTAAATGACTGCCAACCTGACTGTCAACCTGACTGACAACCTAAATGACTGACTGACCGACCGACTGCTAACCTGACTAATTGTCAACCTGACTGACTTGTCAACCTGACTAATTGTCAACCTGACTCACTGACTGCTAACCTGACTGACTGTCAACCTGACTGACTGTCAACCTGACTGACTGTCAACCTGACTAATTGTCAACCTGACTCACTGACTGCTAACCTGACTGACTGTCAACCTGACTGACTGTCAACCTGACTGACTGTCAACCTGACTGACAACCTAAATGACTGACCAACCGACTGCTAACCTGACTGGCAACCTGACTGACTGAAATCTGACTGTCAACCTGACTGACTAACTGCTAACCTGACCTTTGAACCTACTCTTTTAACACCAATCACTATCCACTATTCTGAACAGTCTAGAATCAGAAAAAATACCAGGACAGCAGGCAAGCACCACCACACTGGGTTCCAGTACCATGAAGTTGTGTTCCCACCCTTATCGGGTTAAACGTTTTGCCTCAGAGAATAACACCAATGACTTTCAGATTAAGATGCAACAATTCCCTCCTAGGAAGAGCGTTTTCCCTGAGCATACTGCATCACTCTAAACACTGTTCTGACTTGATAAAAGAACGTTTCTAATCACAGAGAAGACATACCCCCCAACACAAATGTCTTACTTAGGATCATTTCCAATGAATGAATCATTCTGCTAACAAAGGCCTTCTGCTTTCTACAGCTTTATTTAATTCCTCAAATACGTTATTCTAACTTACTTATGAATAGTCTGTACCTCTAAATGGAGAGCATATTTTTTTTCATTTAACAAGAATCTGAAGCTAGAAAGGAAATTGAATTCCATAAGTAGACAATTAGTTTGACAGTTATTTGTATGACTGTGTCAAGAACAAAAACTGAATGAGAAACTGAAAATGAGAAAAGAGAAAATTAAATTTTTATAGTCTTAGATCCTAATACAAGTACAAATTCATTTCCATCTTTATGTATTGTTTTTATATGAAGAAACTTCTAGAATCTATGATTTGCAATTTATTCACAGGGTTCAAAAGCCTTCAGCGGGTCCTTTCAGCTCAGAGAAGGCAAGCACCACCAGGCAGGACAAAGTCAATTACAAAGACTAAAGAAGCTCTTTAGTGTTCCGTGCCTCAGACCTCTTAGCCTTTGTCCATTTCTAAGGACATGCAAAATGACAGAAAAACATCATTTCAGCAACCTAAAATAAGGATGGCATAAAATAAAAATAAAATAGATATAAAAATAAACGAGATATCTACAGGCATAAGTAACTTCATATGCTCCATTCTCCTTTTGTTTCTATGAATTAATATATGAATGTGACTACAGAGCAGTATTTTATACATTCATTTCATTTTATTACTAAAAACATTTTATATACTCCTGAACAGAAATGACTTAAAAAAAAAAAGATGGGTTGTAACTTACAAGCCCATTGAGTTGATATGTCAGTCAGAACATACTTTTTTTCTAAAGGAAATTATGCTTCCCAAACTAGCAAAATAGAAATCAATTAATAGCTAAAATGTAAATTTATAAGCAAGGTTTAGATTCTGAGACCCAGAATAAATATTAGCTTCATTTACTGAGTCATATTTTCCTTAAATTAAATCATATAAATGAAATCTACCTTCCTACTCTTGATTTATCAGTTTTCTTTGGGCTAATTCTTTTTTTTTAATTTTTTTAATTTATTTATTTATTAAAGATTTCTGCCTCCTCCCCGCCATCACCTCCCATTTCCCTCCCCCTCCCCCTCCCCCGATCAAGTCCCCCTCCCTCATCAGCTCGAAGAGCAATCAGGGTTCCCTGACCTGTGTGTGGGAAGTCCAAGGACAACCCACCTCCATCCAGGTCTAGTAAGGTGAGCATCCAAACTGCCTAGGCTCCCACAAAGCCAGTATGTGCAGTAGGATCAGAAACCCATTGCCATTGTTCTTGAGTTCTCAGTAGTCCTCATTGTCCGCTATGTTCAGCGAGTCCGGTTTTATCCCATGCTTTTTCAGACCCAGGCCAGCTGGCCTTAGTGGGTTCCCGATAGAACATCCCCATTGTCTCAGTGTGTGGGTGCACCCCTCGTGGTCCTGAGTTCCTTGCTCATGCTCTCTCTCCTTCTGCTCCTGATTTGGACCTTGAGATTTCAGTCCGGTGCACCAATGTGGGTCTCTGTCTCTGTCTCCTTTCATCGCCTGATGAAGTAACCTTCAGGAGGATGCCTATATGTTTGTCTTTGGATTCACCTTCTTATTTAGCTTCTCTAGGATAGCGAATTATAAGCTCAATGTCCTTTATTTATGGCTAGAAACCAAATATGAGTGAGTACATCCCATGTTCCTCTTTTTGGGTCTGGCTTACCTCACTCAGGATAGTGTTTTCTATTTCCATCCATTTGTATGCAAAATTCAAGAAGTCCTTGTTTTTTACTGCTGAGTAATACTCTAATATGTATATATTCCATACTTTCTCCATCCATTCTTCCATTGAAGGGCATCTAAGTTGTTTCCAGGTTCTGGCTATTACAAACAATGCTGCTATGAACATAGTTGAGCATATACTTTTGTTGTATGATAGGGCCTCTCTTGGGTATATTCTCAAGAGTGGTATTGCTGGGTCCAGGGGTAGGTTGATCCCGAATTTCCTGAGAAACCATTTGGGCTAATTCTTAATCCTCATTTAGGTTTTAGCTGTTCCCCACTAATGGTGGTGACTACATTCTTAAAATTTGCTCAGTGAGGTGCCTGTTCCTACATTAATCATGAAATATTTTGGTTTTTATTCAAGCACACCCAGTATTTAGGCAAAACAATAATCTAAATTAAATCCATAAGGTGCATGTGGGCTATCATCAAACATTCTAATTTCCTGTGGCTTTCTATGAGAGGCCAGAGGGATCAGGGATGGTGAACACCGACACAAAGATGAAGGAATAGGTTCTAGAGCTTAAGTTCAAATAGGGTTCCCCAGTGGTCAGGCAGCTGGCTGTGGGAGCCCCTTCCTGAAAGGTTATCATGTAAGAAGTAGTCGTACATAAGATCATTGGGGTTTCTATTTACTTTGGTTTTCAAATGGGTCAGCACTAAAAGTAATATCTTTTATATATTAGGAGAACTTACCAGTAATTGTGTAAACCTTTTTATCCCTAGTATCCTCCCTTTGCTTTCATATGTTTTATTGTTGCCCCCAAAAGGGGCCCCTGCACCTCTCCATCTCTTTCTTTCTGTCTACCCTCTACAGGCATCCCTCCAACTTAAATACAGAAAGCTAATACTTCAAAGCTAGAATCCACATTTGAGTGGAAGGTCAAAGTGGATTTGTCTTTCTGGGCCTGTCTTATTTCACTCAGTATATTTCCCATTCTTAATTTCAGCTTTCTTTTGTGATAAATGAGAATTCCATTAGACATATGTACCACATTTTCACCACCCATTTACCAGGTGGTGGGCATCGAAGCTGATCTAGTCTCTAACAATTCTGGACAGAGCGGTCATGAAAATGGTTGTGCACATATGCCAGGGTATACAGTCCTTTCAGTAAATGCCCACACGTGGTATGGTTGGGTCATATGATAGCTCTAGTGTTGGTTTTTTGAAAGCCCTTTACACTGATTTACACAGTGGCTGAACCAACTGTTCCTGCTGTCAGCACCAGTGAACAGAACCCCTCTTTCTCCACACCCTCACAAACATTTTCTGTCTTGATAGTAGCCATTCTTACTATAATGAGATGATATCTCAAATAGCTTGAGTTTTAATTTCCCTGAGGACTAATGATAATGAACACGTTATATATGTTTATCAGTCATTTATATTACTTCTTTTGAGAACTCTGCTCAGATCCATTATTTGTTTCCATGATATTTGGTTTCCTGAGTTCTCTGTATAGTCTAGATATTAATCTTGTAGCTAGCCAAGATTTTTTTCTCCTGTTCTGTAGGCTGCCTTTTTATTGACAGTTTGAATTACTTTTGTTGAAGAGAAAATTTTAATTTTGTGAGGTCCAATTTGCCAATTATTGGCCTTATTTCTGGGACAAATAGAATCCTATTTAGAAAGTTCTTGCCTCTACACATACCTTGTAGAGCAGTCCTACCTTTTCTCCTAAAAGTTTCCGAGTTTGGGGTCTTATGTTGAGGTTGTTGATCCTTTTTGAGCTGATCTGTCTAGGGGGTAGTTAAGGATTGAGTTTCACTCTTCTATATTTAGGCATCCAGTTTCCCCAATATCATATGATGAAAATGTGATCTTTTCTCCAGTGTGCATTTTTGGCATCTTTTTCAAAAATCAGGTAACTGAAAGTTACTCATACCTATCCCACGCTATAGATCTATGTGTTTATTTCTGTGTCAGTACAATGCTGCTTTCATTACTATGATCCTAAAATAACTTTAAATCAAGCATGGTAACATTTCCATCATTATTCTTTTATTCAGGTATGCTTCAGCTAGCCAGGATGCTTTGTATTTCCATATGAATTTACAACTTTTGTTTTTAATTTCTGCAAAGAGGGTTGCAATGAATCTGCAGGTTCTTTTGTTCTTTTGTTAAGATGGCCAATTTCACAATCCACAAGCATGGGAGATCTTTCCACTTACCAGTGTCTTCCTTTCTTTTTTCAGAGTTTTCAAGTTTCCCCACAGAGGGCACTCACTTCACTGATTGTTGGTCAGTGTTTGTTTTGAGGCCATAGTGAATTTTATGAATAGAGCTGTTTTTCTCTCAGTGTATTTGCTACTGGTATAAAGGAAAGCTATTTTTTAATATTAATTTTGTATCTTGTGACCTTGTTCGGTGTTTATCAGCTCTAAGAATTTGCTGGTGAGTCTCAGAAGTTTCCGATCTGCAGTATCACACACAATGCACAGATGAGGGAACCGAACTAACGAGGCTGAGGAGCACATGCCAGGATGAAAAGGGACGGAGGTGTAAGGATTAATGAAACTATTGTCTGCACACTCCAGAGACTCCAGTCCTACGTCTTCCTACCTTAACCTTTTCTAATGCTCAATTACTTTCCTTGTAAGAATGAGTAACACTCTTCATATTTAAAATAAATCCTCTGAACACCAGCCAAATCTTGTATCATAGCTACGGATTTTGTGTTTCCAGTGCACAGAAAGGAAAGCCGTTTGTCTTAACAGTATCACTTGAGAACCAGTAACAGTTTAGATACATAGTAAAGAAAAATATATAGCTGCCTGTTTATCATTGTTCTTTGCTTCCTATTTAGCATTTCTGGAACAAGGACAACATCTAGCTTAGGTATCTATTGTATTGTACTCTTGAAAGTTGCTAAAAATGAAGAGAAAAAGCTCTGCTCTCCACACCTTCCAAAGACAGATGTGACGCGGCAGGTGTGCTGAGCTGATTGTAAGAATAATTTTCACATGAAATCATATATCAAATTTCACACTGGACGTCTCTAATATACAGAATTTCTGCCAATTGCAATCAATAAATTTAGCATGAAAGAAGAATTCCCTGTCAGGGGTAATGCCAACCCTCCCCAAGTGAACATCAGCAACATAAGTTCATCAAAAATCCCAATGTGAATTTGACTTTTAAAACTTAATAAACTCTAAAGCTCAATTGGGAGAGAAGTGGGTGAGACTATCCCTGCGACGTTCTTGAGAGATGAGTGACTTGGCAGAGATAATGCAGGGTTCATTAAAATGGACAACAATCAATAAATACATCAATGGAACGAAAGGAGTCCAAAATAAAAGCAAGTGGCAAGTGCGACTGCCCCCACAAGAGCTGCGTAAGATCAAGCCAGCAACATTCCAGCTGGGATGAGAAAGAGGCTCACAGGGCCACAGCCCCAGGGAGAGCTACTGGCAGCTGGGGGAGGAAAAGTCACTTTCCTTCAGGGTGCAGTTTCTATAGTTACCCATGACCCAGTGGGTAGCCCTAAACCCAGGTACATATGGGCAGCTCTGACTGGACTCAGTGGGTTAAAGAAAAAAAAAACATGAAATTGGGAGAGGGGCATGGGCAGCTCTGGGAGAAGTTGCTTGGGAAGTAGATGAGATAATAATATATTTACACATGTATGATGTTCTCACAGAACAGATAAATAAAATTAAAAAAATCTTAAAATCTAAATCCTTTCCCATTAATAAAGTTAAAGACAAGTGTTATAAATATATACAAAATAGAAGGATAAAAAGAATGCCTTTTATAAAACAGTCCTTTATAACAGCCATATACGAAAACCCAATAAAAATAGATCAGATATGAGCACAAGGGTTGAAACTACGAAGCTACCAGAAGATAACATAGAAACACTTCAGAAGTATTGTGAATAAAGATATTTGGGGGTAGCATCCAAAAGTGCTGGCAACAAAAGCAAAACCCAATCCAAGGGGTAAGAGCCAAGAAATAACAGAATGATGGCAACCCACAAACTGTACAAAACTCAAGCAACTCAATAGCAAAATAACAACTATGGCCCAATTAAAAATGTCATGAATAGACAAAATGCCCAGGAAATGTATGAAACGCTGCTCAACAGCATGAAGGTCAGAGTCAAAGCCACAACCAGATGAAGTAGAGACAGCGACAGCAAGAACCAAAGACCAGCAAGCATGTGGAAAGACACTCTTGGTGCGAACATAAATCAGATTGGTACAAGTTAGTCTGGCAATCAGGGAAAACAGCACAGAATTCTCTACAATTCTAGAAACAGGACTGATATAAGCCCTCATTCTCATCACAGGATATAGAACAAAGGAAATCAGCACGCTGAAGAAATACACTCCTGTGTTGACTGTAGCACTGGTCAAAATAGCCAAAGTGCAGAATTAAGCCTGGAGATCTATTGATAGCTCAGGGAAGAAAATGTAATATGCATATACATAATGGAATGTTATTTGGCCATTAAAAATGAGCTTCTCTTGTTTACAACAATAGAGATGAAACAGAAAGGAAATAATGTTAAATAAATTATGTCAGATGCACAAATACAAATACCATAAGCTTTCACTCATATGCGGAAGTTAAAGAGTTTAAGTAGTCATAGCGGATCGTGACAAGAATCTCAGCACTTGGGAGACTGAGGAAGATCTTGAGTTTAAAACCAGCCTGGGTCAAACAGCTAGACCCTGTCTCAAACAATAACAATATGTATAAAACATAAAAACAGAGCAGTTAGAGGAGTGGTTGGCAGAGGCTGGTGAAGGTGTGAGAACAGTGGCAGGGAGCTGGGAGCGCTCGAGGCTGGTAAGGATGTGGCGATGATGATGGGTTATGGAGAGAGGACAGTTAATGAAACAGGAGGTATGAATGCACGGAAGAGTGATGAATGTCCCACGGCACAGCACAGTAACTCCAGGCGACATTGGTAGGTGCATGTTTCAGCATTACTAGTAGAGAGGATTTTAACTGTTCCCAACAGGGAGAAATAATAAACGTCTGAGGTGATGGGTATGCCAGTCATCCCAGTCTGATCATGACACATTCATACGTGTACTGAAATACCATGCTGCAATTCGTAGGTACATACCCCTAGATATGGGTAAAATATTATGGTGAGAGCACCTTTACCTGCTGAGCCTTCTCGCTGGCCCAGAATTACTGACTTTAAAGTACAACTTAAAAAGACACTGTGGATTATAAGAAGGAGAAGGTGATTTAGATTATCTTTTTGAAGCTTACTGGGAGGGACTACTGTTGAAACTAATTAGAAACCAAGAGTGGAAGCAGGAAGGTCTGTTAGCAGACCGGTGCCATGACCCAGGCTGAGACAGTGGCCTGGACCAGGACAGTGACAGTGGGACACAGATGCACTTCCTGCTCGACACTCTCGGTTTCTCACCTCAAGTCTGTTGTCCTTCACAGCCAAGCTCCAAGCAACAACCAATTTCACTACCCAGTTTCTAATTTCTCCACCACCCTACAGACAGACACACTTCTGACCACTATTCCGCTCAAACAGTGCAAAGGTCCCAGCCACTCTCATCTTCCCCAAACCACTAAGTGCTTTCTTGGTCCTACCTGGCCTCTACTGACAGCCCTTTACCTGCACCAAATCCTCCCCTCAGATTAGGGAAGATTTCCATGTTGGGGAAAGTTATCTTAAGGCATGTTACATTTGTTTATGCTGTGGAACATTTGTTTTAATGATGCAAAGATGTGTTGCATGCTTTTATGTTGTATTTGTTTAACTCAGTGAAGCTGTGACTCCTTGCCTGTCTAAAACACCTGACGGTCTAATAAAGAGCTGAGTGGCCAATTGCGAGGCAGAAGAAAGGATACACAGGGCTGGCAGGCAGAGAGGATAAGTAGAGGAGAAATCTGAGAGGAAAGAGCAAGAGAACAAGGGGAGGAGGATGTCAGACAGCTACCCAGTCAGCCATGGGGTGAGAGTGAACATAAGACATACAGAAGTAAGAAAAGGAAAAAGCCCAGAGGCAAAAGGTAGTTGGGATAATGTAAGCTAGGAAAAGCTGGCTAGAAATAAGCCAAGGTAATGTCAGGCATTTATAAGAAAGAATAGGACTCCATGTGTGATTTATTTAGGAGCTGGGTAGTGCCCCCCCCAAAAGCCATAAGAGTAAAGAGTTAAAAAAACAACAACATTTCCATCACCTAGCATTCCTCTCTCTGCTACTCCCTTTCAATCCTCTCAGGAACCTTCACAGGACTCCCAAACTTCAGTCTCTCTAAGCTTACCTCTCCGGTACCCAGTTCACCATACGAAATCCTAAAGATGAAAACCACCCTTCTGCTGGTAACTCCCAAATTAATGCCCCTGACTCCAGATGCCCTGCCAAGTTCTGACCTCTATCTACTGTGTAACCTCACCTGCTCACTTGGACAAACCCAAGCATTTCCTATATGAAAGGTTAGGATGCCTTCATTATTTCTTAAACACACACACACACACCTGCCAAGCCAAAGGCATCCTAAACTGCCTCTCCCTCAGCACTACAACCCCAATCAGCAGACCCTTCCCCCCACCCCCCACAGCCGCACATCCCAACCCTACTCCTTAATATCTACTTCCCCTCAGATCCTGCTAAGGTTAGGTTCAAGTTCGCAGTATTGTTTGTTTGTTTGAATTAAGCTTCTCAATCCATTTGCCTGCTTCTAGACTCACTGTGGCCACAGGACACTCTAGGTCTTCACCAAGTTCTGTAAATTGGATTGAAGGCAAATCTGAAGGCAGAGCTTCGGTCCTCAGTCGGAGCGCCTCTGCCGGTCTTACACCTCCTCTCCAGTCATTCGGATTTTTGGGGGTTCTTTAAACACTAGAGCTGTTCAGACTTGCTTCTTCCTCCCAGGCTTTCTCTACTGTTCTATCCTCTACTTCACAGGGAGGCCTACTATCATAACTTTAAAGAAATGCCTCTTGGGGGCTGGAGAGATGGCTCAGGGGCTAAAGGCACTTGCTGCTCTTCCAGAGAATCTGAGTTTGGTTCCCAGTGCCTACATCAGGTTGCTCACAAGCACACATAACCCCTGCTCCGGGGCACCTGACACCCTCATCTGGCTTCACTCATGTGCGGACACTCAGGCAGATGTGACCAGTGAGTCATGGCTCCTACAGGGCAGAAAACTACCACCATGGCTCCAATGATTGGTACAGACTATTCATTCCTAATTTGATATTTTTTAAACGTTATTTTTCAGGCAGACCCAAGCTAGCCCTTGAGTGGGAGGCTAAATCTTCCCAGTGCCCTGTGATAGTTCTTAATTTTTGAAAGGGAGAGTTTGGTTTTGTTTGTTGGTGGTTGTTATTGGGTCTTATAAATCACCATTCTGCCATGGCAGAGTAATAACACAATGCTACAAAGCAAAACATGTTTCATATCAAAAACAAGAAAGCAGCATAAAACACGCTCCTTCAAAGGGAGAAACGAAGGAGCCCTTAACAAATCCTAGGGAAACACACGGCATCTAATAACCCAGCCCTGGGATTTATAGCGCTGAAGGGCTTGATGGTAATAACAGGAGGAAGGCTTCTCTCCTCAATAAACGCCAATTAACTTTTCTTGGCCATGCCGCTGGAATTTTAGTTCTCACCGTGGGCTCTCCTTCACTTCCGAAACGGTTCCTTTTCTTACTGGGGAGTTTACTCACCACCTCAAAAGCCCCTCACTTGCCCATCTGTCATTCATTCCGTAAATCTGAATGACAGAAAGGAGAAGGAAGAACAGAGAGGGTGGGGATTCTAAACACTCTGGAAAGGCCACAGTCCCAGGGATGGGAAGGGTGGAAGTTGGGGACAAGCGCGGGGTGGACTGACAACTCGCAGGGACTAGGGCGGAGGATGCGATCCTCCCGGAGCAGCTGGTGTGCAGAGGAAGAAGGCATGAAGCTGGAACTGGGAAGGAGGGGGTGGGGACTGGTGACAGACGGACGACGGGACGCTAGACGCAGAAGGCTGAGGGGACGCTGAGGGGAGCCGCTCAGCCGCGACCCGGTCGCCGGCCACTTACTCGGGTCCCTCCTCAGGGCGCCGGGGGTCTCCTCCCGCAGCTGAGGGAACAGGAAGTCGCGCGCGGACTGCAGGTCCTGGAAGGAGCAGAACTGGACGATGGAGCAGGCCATGGCTGCAGGGACCCCCGCGGGTAGGGGTGTCGTTCCCTAGCCACGCCCGGCCCACCCGACCCCGCGGCTGACAGCACGGAGCCCCAAAGCTTCAGCCACCCGGGGGGGCGGGGACGCAAGACCGGAAGCTGTCAGCGAGCCCCGGGAGGCGGTCCCAGGGTGCTGCGCATGCGCGGACCGCTCCGGAGCTGCGCGTGCGCGAGGCGACCCGACTCCCAGGGAAGGGACTACATGGAGCATGTGACTGGCAGCGGTGCGGCTCAGAGTCCGACGTGGCTGCTGGCGCCACTGTTAGGTCCCCGCCTTGTGCAAGCCTGTCAATCTGGCCTCCCTCCAGAGGTGATCTAATTGGGCCTTTGAGACACCCAAGCAATTATTCTACTTCTACCGACATGACCTAGATAGTTCAGAGATGAGGCGGTTTAAGCTGAGTTTTGGCAGAAAACATAGGTGGCTTGAGAATTTCATAGTTTTCTTTTAATATGGAAAACTATCCTAGCGTGCAATAGATACTTGTACAAAAAAAAGCCTGCCTCAGCATCCTGTAATGCTTTTTTCCTGTGTTCAGAAGGCTGAGGCAGGTGGATATACAGGTGTTCACGCTACTAACCTGAGGGGCAGTGAAGACAGTGTCTCAAGTAACAAGGCTCTGGAAACCAGCTTTCTCCATAAGGGCTCGTATTAAATACACCCATCGATTGGCTCCGTGTTGTATGAATATGAGCTGTGCTGCGTTAGATCCCGTGTTTTAATCATTTGATTTTTCATTCATCCGCTCATGCAACTGCTCAACAAATACTTGTTAGTGTTTTCTGTGTCAGCCTCATTCTAGGCTCTGATCTTCAGGGAGCAAAAAGGACACGTTCCCATGGAACAAAGAAGCTTGTGACTGACACAGACCAAGTGAAGCCATTACTTACTTACCCAGCTAACTAAAACTGAGAGAGTGCTAGGCGGGGAAGAAGTAGAAAACACCAGGACAGAATATAACGGGGGAGAGCTGGCCTGGTTATTTTCTCTTAGGGTTTTGGACTAGGAAAGCACCATCCTTATAGACTCCTGGAGGACTGGGGATCCGTTTAACCCCTTATATCCCAGATCTCTAGCATGGGATCTGCTACAGAACTGACTCCTTAATACATACTTGCTGAAATGTGTGCACATAACTTAAACAGACCTACCTGGTTATTTCACGTGGATTTGAAAACACCATTCTATGTGTTACCTAATTGAACCGTCTCACAAATGCTATCTTCTAAGAGTCTTTTTCTTTGTTTGAGATATATTCTAGCTATTTTATTTTATTGTAGATACATTCTAGCTATGTAACCCAGGTCAGCCTCAAACCTTCAATTCCCCTTAATGTCCAATCTCTGGGATTACACGTGTGTAGTACATAATGCCTATTTTCCTATTTTTTTAAAAAGAGAAATTTCTCTAAATGCCTCTGAGAAGGCTCTTGAAGCCCATTTAAGTTATTCTCTAAGGTGTATTAAAGCAAAAAGGTTATGTTTGTGTTAGCACTAAGGCCCATAGGCACTCATTTCCCAGAGGAAACCCAGGTACAATCCACTTTTTATGAGGCAGGCAGTATTACAGGAATAATTTTAAGACGACTAGGTGGGGCATGGAGCACGGGTTTCTGTCAGTTCTGCTATACACACTTTGTCCCAACAGTGATGTAATTGTAACTGAGTATGTTGCTTATTACTCTTAATTTCTGTTCCTAAGCTGGAGCAACTTCTACAAAATAAGATAATTTCTATACTATCAAGTTTCAGACATTAGTTTTTCACCTATAAAATACATGTTGAAGTAGATATACTATAAAGTCATTTCCAGCATCAGGGACCTATAATTCTATCATCACAAACTCTAGGAAAAGCAATTGCCTGACAGAGTCCTTTTCAGGGAATTATCTTTTAAAAGAATGTTGGGCTGGAGAGGTGGCTGAGCAGTTAACTTGGGTTGGGTTGCCAGCACTCCTGTGGTGGCTCACAACCCTCTGTAATTCCAGCTGTAGGGGATCTCCACACCCTGTGCTGAGCTCTTCAGGGACCAGACGTGTGTGTGGTATACATGCATACACTTGGATAAACCACTTATATACTTAAAATAAAAATAAGTAAATCTTTCTTTTTGAAAGCCTGCAATGCTCCCTCAAGAACATCACTCAGTAGATGTTCTGATAATCAATTCTGATAAGGTTTTCCCTAAAACCTAGCACTTCACTCAGTAGATGTTCTGATAATCAGTTCTGATAAGGTTTTCCCTAAACTAAAATAAAATTTAAATTTGGATCTGTAGCTTTACTGATGAATACAGAACATTAGACATTTCATGGAAAAAGACAATGCCGGGGTTGGAAAAGCATTCAAGTTCTTTGGGTAAATGCGTTTTGTGGAAGTAGCTGCGCTTGGCTTGTTCAGCTGGCTTTTGTTCTGTCCTGAGGCGTTCATTCATCCCTTCAGTGGCACTCACTGAATTTCATTACCGCATTGGCTCAGCCTCAGGGTGAAGTTCTCTGACTTCTTTCCAAGTGGTTTTGAAAAGCTTCATTCATGACTGTTTTGAGGAACTTCAGAGACCCTTCAGAGGAATTACAACAGGCCTAGGCACTGAGCCCTTCCCTGCTTGGCTGCCCTGCCTCCGTGGTTTCTGTGTACTGCCTGGGCGACTGTGTTAGAGAATGCCACTAACCACACAGTGTCAAGAAAGTGCGCTGTGGGAGATGGGCAGGTCTTAGACCCATATAGGCAGTTCTGACGCTGAGAGGTTGGAAAACAAAACAACAAAAACCAGTTCTCTTAGTTACTGAGCAGCAGGCTGGTGGCAGGGACACCGTTACCCATTCTCCAATGTCCCTCACCAGGAGTCACAGCACCAGTGACTGTAGTTAGGACAGAGATGGCTAAGGAAGCTGGCGGGTCTTTACCAATCCTTCGTGGCAGCCTGAGGACAAAGGGTTCAAGCTGCAGGATTTGAAGTAGAACAAGTTAGAAAAGCAATGGATTTAGAGTCAGGAGACCTGGGGCACTTCTTAGTTCTGTAGTTAGTTAGTGAACAAGGTTGTTGTGGAATATTATTTTAAGATGTGTTACACTTGTTTATGAGTTGGAACATTTGTTTAATGATGCAAAGATGTGCTGCATTCTTTTATGTTCCATTTGTTTAACTCTGTAATGCTGTGTTACTTCGCCTGCTTAAAACACCCGTTCGATCTAATGAAGCCTGAAGAGCCAATAGCTAGGCAGGAGAAAGGATGGGCAGAGCTATCACCCAGAGAGAATAAATAGAAGGAAAGAGAAAAGGGCAAAAAAAAAAAAGGAGAAGGCGAGGAGGACGATAGGGTTCAGGTACCCAGCCACCCAGCCAGCAGTAGAGTAAGAAGTAAAGGAAGACATAGAATAGAAAAAAGGTAGAAGCCTAGAGGCAAAAGGTAGGCAGGATAATTTAAGATCAGCTGGCTAGAAACAAGCCAAGCCTAGGCCAGGCATTCATAAGTAAGAATAAGTCTCCATGTATTTATTTGGGAGCTGGGTGGCAGGCCCCCAAAGAGTTTAAAAAATATATAACCAATAACACAAGGCAATGAATGCATGACACCTTTCTGGGTCTTCTTTTCTTCCATTCTCTTTTGAATTGTGTGTGTGTTATTTTGCTTGCATGTAAATAAGTAAGTGCTCCACATGCACGTGGTGCTCACGGAGGCCGGAAGAAGGCACCAGGTCTCCTGGAACAGAAGTTATACATGGTTGTTAGCCACCCCATGGGTGCTGGGAACTAAACCCAGGTTGTCCACAGGAGCAGAAAGTGCTCTCTTAATCACTGGTCCATCTCTCCAGCCCCACAGGGAGAATTTTCTTGATCTATGAGATCAAGGGGCTGAGATCTTGTATCAGTCCTGGGAATACGTAGGTTTAAAGAGATCAGGAAGGGAACAGAAACTACTCTAGAGCTGCCCAGCAGGAGGACAGTTGGCTCTATTCCTGACTCTTCTGTGGTTGTGGTAAAATAACATGACCAGAAGCAATTTAACGGGGAAAGGTTTATTTCTTTTACCAAGGGAGAGTCTGTAATGATAGGGGAGGCATGGCAACAAGAAGACAGAGCAGAGAGCAGAGAGATCTCATCTTCAACCATAAATGTGGAGCAGGGTGAACTAGAAGTGGGGTGTGGCTATAAATCCTCAAAGCCCACATTCAGTGACACACTTCTCCCAGCTGGGCTCTGCCTCCTAAATGGCGATAATCTCCCCAAACAGCACTACCAACTGGGGAGTAAATGTTCAGATACCACAGACTATCAGGGATATTTTAACTCAAACCACCAAAGGTGGCCCAGCAAGGACCATGATGGACAGGGTTGGCCATGGGGGGTTCTGAGCATCCCAAGGTAAAGGAGTTGCAGAACTCTTACCTTCCTGACTTTGCTGAGGGAGATTTTTGAAGTCTGTGAACAAGATTTTGAAGCAAGGTCTTTCAAAAACATCTTTTGATCCAGCTAGCATCTGTGGATGGCTTATTACACTGTAGGTGTAACAGTGTAGCAGTGATCACAGGGCGGGGGCGGGGGAGGGGAGGAGAGGAGAACAAGCTCTGCCAAGATTCCATCCCTGAAAACACATGTACACAAATAACTGGAAAGGATCAGAGTGTGGTGGGTAGGTGCCTTCCCTGCAGTGGCAAAGCTCGGTTGTCAACTTGCCATGGCTAGAAAGAGGGAATCTCAACTGAGAAACCGCCTCTGACAGATTGGCTCATGGGGACGTCTGTGGAGTGTCTTCCTGGTTGCTCGTTGATGTACAAGGGTCCAGTCCTCTGTGGGTGGTACCGCATGCCTTGGCAGGTGGGACTGGGGCTGCCCGAGTCACTTAGCTGGGCAAGCCAGAAGAAGCAGACTACAAAGCATGGTTTCTGCCTCAGTTTTTGCCTCCACTCCAAGTTCCTGACTTGACTTTCTCTCAGTGGTGGACTATTGTTGCAGGATACTTGTTCATACTTTGAACCCAGAGATTGCGTTATTTAAATAAAACTAAACATAGGTCAAAAGGCAGAGCAAGCAGCCAGTTGAATGGAAGTAACCACAGAGGGCGAAGGGAAGTTGGGGAGGTCGAGGAGAGTGGTACAGGAAGTAGAAGGGAGGGACATTTGGTTGGAGGAGGTTTTTTTGTTGTTGTTATTTCAGATAGGATAGGAAAAAAAAGCCTTTTTTTCTGAGATGCTGGCAAAGTGGGAAGGTCAGTCGGCTGCTTCCTCCGCCTCTCTGAGCTAGCAGGTTTTCACCCTCGCAGCTGGGTGAGAGATCCCAAGTCTTTATCGGTAAAAATAAAAAGATACAGACTTAGTTAAAACAACATTTGCCTCCCTGCGTGGAGGTGGCTTAGGCCACTGATGTGAAGCCCCCCTCCCTCCCAGGCTGCAGCCTCAGCAGCAGGGAGGAGGGGCAGCAGTGCAGTCAGCAACCGGCCACCGAAACAGTGATAGGGTCAGGCGCAGCTGCTGCACAGATAGGAAACAGCAGACCATCATTTGTAAAATAAACGTTTTCCTCCCTGGTTTCGTGTAATGGTGTCTGTCACAATAGCAGAAAACAAGCTAGAATACTTGGGATGAAGAGTTTGCTAAGCTTGTTTCCTAGAAGAGTGGAGAAGAGGTGTGTGTGTGGGGGGGGGAGCTGTGATACCACTTTGATTCCCACCTATCCAGATCCAGAACCTTAAAATACTATATAAATATATATTATATAAAATACTATATATAAATAAATAAACACACACTAGTAAAAATAAAAAAAATTAAAAGAAAAGAATAAAGCAAGTGGTTAAAAAAAATGGTTCCACAGACAAGAGAACTAGTTGCTCTTGCAAAGGACCTGGGTTCCATTCCCAGAACCCACCTGATGGCTCACAACCATCTGTAACTCCAGTTCCAGAAGTTTTGATGCCCTCTTCTGCTCTCCACGGGCAGAGCACATATGTGGTACACATGCAGGCTAAACATCCATACACATAAAATAAAAAAAATAAACAAATCTTTTCTTTAAGAAAGCAGTACATTAACATGGCTAGCCAGATAAAAGACAGTGCTGTAATGTGTTTGGTCCTACGTTTTTTTTTTAAAACACATTTAGGACTTTCCAAGCAACAAGAGCTGGCATTTGTAGAATGGTTGATTATCTACCCACCCATTCACACTTGCTTATAATTTTTAACTTTTCTTTTTAGCAAGATAGACCTTATATTACTGAGGAAGCATATTCCTACTTGTGAAGGCCCCAAAATGTGAGCCTCTTCCCCTTGTCTGAAGGTCAGAGAGTTTGAATTTGCTCAAAGCTTTTTGACAGCTGTGCCTACACACCCTGATCTAGGGTGTGGTTACTTGGTGTTTTGTACAGAAAGAAGGTGGCTGCTTTCAGGATACTTGGTCTAGGGTGTGTTCACTGCCTAAACAACAGTGCTTTTCTCAAGAAATAATGACTTGGTGTCTCAAGTATTGGAGCAAATAGTTGTCCTGATTGTCCTTTGTATCATGTTAAAGCAGTCTTTTGCTTTCTTCCCCCACTTTTGTATAAAAGTGTGTGGAAAATTAAGACACACATGAAGTCAGAACTCAGTATGCAGAAGGCATTGAGTGGCCCTTCCGTTACTATCCTGTGTTTCTGTGATTCTTTCTTATTTCTGTTCCTCCGACCTAACTTTTCTGATCCTCATGCCCCTACCCTAGAGCGTACAAATTCATTGTGGCTAGAACCACGACAAAAGTCACCCCAAAATGATGGTTCCCGACACCTTCTGTTAGGATTCAGGCATTATGCTGGCCCCGTCACCTGGCAGGATGCACCCAGGCAGTACCCTGGCCAGCTCAGGGTCCAATGGCTTCTACAGCATGACTTAGTCTGAACACAGGTGCAAAAGGTCCCTTTAAGAGACAAGCTCCACCAGGCGGTAGTGGCGCACGCCTTTAATCCCAGGACTTGGGAGTCAGAGGCAGGCGGATCTCTGTGCTCTGTGAGTTAGAGGCCAGCCTGGTCTACAAGAGCTAGTTGTAAACCAGGAACCAAAGCTACGGAGAAATCTTGTTTGTTCGCTTGTTTTTTGCAGGGGGGGGGGTAGGGGGGGAGCCTGTTATGGTTTTGGTCCCTTTAAGAGACAAGCCACACCCATTCCCCTCCCCATCCGCTGAGGCAGGCTGATCTTCAGCTTCCTGCCTGAGCTCGTTCTCTTTTTCATCTTCCTCTCTGAGAGGCAGCTTTGCTTCTGCCTCTCTCCCCACTTCTCAGCTTCCCCCTTCTCTGACTCTTTCTCCTCTTCTCCTCTCTCTCTCTCTCTCTCTCTCTCCCTCTCTCTCTGTCCCCCCCCTTCACCCTTTCTCCTCCATAACCCCCTGAATAAACATTCAACCTCACCCTGCACGTTGTCATTGCTCAGGGACCAGCAGCCATCTCTGCCTGGGGCCCACTGGCCCACTGCCGGCTGCCACATGGCCCGCCACCACTGCTCTGAGACCAGCAGCCGTCTCTGCCTGGGACTGGCTGCTCCCAGGGCCCCGCTGCCTGCCACCACATGGCCCTCCGCCACCATTTGGGACCTACAGAATTTCTGCTGCCTACTGCCACCGGGGATCTTGCTGCATTTTTTAAAAAAGAATAACAGAGCCTATTTCCACTCTCTTTTCCCAGTGCTCTTCTGAAAAGGCAGGCTAGTCCTTGCTTCTTCCTCTTCTCTTTTTCTCTGTATCTCCCCCCCCCATTCCCTTTATTTCAATAAAACTCCCACCTAAGCCCTGCCTGCACAGTGTGCCTGACCCTCACTCACTGTGGGCTTTCACCCACCACAGGCCCCTTGCCAAGGTCCCTCTCCCGCCATTTTATAACACCTACATTTGAAAACAAACCCATTTCCCAACTTAAGTTGATTGTGGGCAGCCATGTGACTAAGTTCTGACCAGTAGATGGATCAAAGAGCTGTTAGGCTGCTGGCAGGGGTTTTCAGGAAGCTGGGGGGGGAGGTTTCCAGAAGAAGAGACAGCTCAGGAAAACTAATCTCCCCTTCATCTTTCCTGTTTCCTACCTAGAATTTTCACAGCTACAACTTCAGCCTCCTTTCATGTGTTTGTTAGAATGTATTAATTAAAGAAAATAATGTATTACATTAAGGGATTTCAACACATGGATATAATGTATTTTGACCATAGAGCCCCCATTACCCTCTCTTGTCTCCTTCTCACCCTAGGTGATCACCTTCCTTTTCCTAAGTTGTCCCTCTTTAACTGTGTGTGTGTGTGTGTGTGTACACGTGCTTGTGTGTCCCAGTGAATTGCTTACAGGAGCATGAATGAGCGATTACTTAAATAATGTGAAGCAACTTGAACTAGGGTGAGTCATTAATACAAGAAATTGAATCTCTCCTGTGTGGCAGAGCTGTTGTCGCACGCTTGAATGACCACATCTGGATTTCTTACAGGTGATGAGATAGATTTCCACACGTTTCAGCCTCTGCTCTTTGGAATTTCCTGTTACTGTGACTGAATCTAATCTTGACGTGATCTGACCCAAATAAAGAGAAAACCTCCCATAAATCTCAGCTAAATCAAAGAATTTTATTACACAGATATCCTTTTTTTCCCTCTAGCATAATTCAGAGAAGTTTGGGTGAATTACTTGGATGTTTTCAATTGTGTTAAGTAATATCATTTCACTGAAACATGAAAGCAAGTGCCAAGTAGCCAAGTATTTCTTGTTTCCTTCTTTTTTGGTTGAACCAAAATAGATCCATAAAAATTTCTATGAATTAAAAGAATGCCCCCAGTATTTGGTGGCTGGATGGCAGGTTCTAGCTATCACTTTTCTCAGCGAGAAATAAAGGGCAGGATAGAAGGAGAAAGTGAAGGAGGGAGTTGTACTTGAACATGAGACTTCAAGTCCAACACTAACCATTGCATTGTGGTTTGAGAGTGAAGGCAGCAGCTGAGCATGGCACACACATCTGTGCCACATTTTCATTACCGGTTCATCTGTTGAGAGACATTAGGTTGTGTCCATTCCCTGGCTATTGTGGATACGGCAGCAGTGAAGGTTCTGAGCACGTATCTGTGGGATAGAATATCCAGTCATCTGGGCCCAGGCTAAGAACTGGTATAGCTGAGTCACATGATAGATTTAGTGTTCAGTGTTCTGAGGATTCTTCACCCTGATTTCCACAGAGGCCGCACTGTTTGCATTCCTGAAACATGGCATGGAAAAGGTCTTCCTTCTCCACAGCCTCACTGTTGTTTTATCTCAGCCGTTCTGGCGGGGGTGAGATGAGATCTCACAGTTGTTCTCATTCACACTTCCCCAACTGTTAGGGGTGACGAACACTTTTTGAGGTATTTCTTAGCTTTTTGTTTCTTCTATGGAGAACTCTGTTGAGATCCCTAAGCCATTTTTCAATTAGGTTCTTTCCTGGGCCCCCACTTTTCTTTTTAAGTTCTTTGTATATTCTGGGTATTAATCCTCTGTCAGATGTATACCTGGTAAATATTCCCTTCCATTCTGTGGGTTTCTTCTTTACTTGATTGTTTCCTTAGCTGCAAAGAGATTTTTTTAGTTTTATGAGATCCTAGCTATCAACTGTTGGCCTTAATTCCTCAGCAAGTGGAATCCTGTTCAGGAAATGTAAGTGCTGTGTCAGGAGCCATTTCCCTGAAAAAGTATTGCAGGGACTATTGTCCTGGGGATGTTTGCAGAGAGCCCCACACCCCAACTGTATTGAGAACTGTTTGTTGGCAGAGCCCACCCCTCACCCAGAACTATCTTGAGAGCTATCTGTTAGCGGAACCTGCCCCACATTCCAACTATCTAGAGAACTGTTTGTGGTTGGAATCACAAAAGGAACGATTCTGCTTGCATAGAGAACCAGGTGTGTGGACTTGTGACCTCCTGACCAAGGAATCGTGACCTCCTGACCGAGGATTCGTGACCTCCTGACTGACGACTCGTGACCTCGTGACCAACTCGTGACCATTGCTGCCCCGGCAAGATCCCATGCCCCTGCCCCCTGCCCCCATCCCAAGCCAAATTCCTCATCCAAGGGCTATATAAGCTGCTGCCATTACGCTAATAATCGTTTGACAAGAGAATTTTGCTTGGCCTCGTTCCTCTCTCTTGCTCATGTCTTTTCAGATAGCGCCTCTTCGGGACCCTGGAATAACTGACCTGCCAGGCAGGTTACAACCCTAGACTAACTGACCCCCTGGACGGTTACAAGTAGCCAATAGCTAAAAGTTTTAAATGCAAAGTCACAGTTGCCATTGACTCTATCCATGGAAAGAGACTGAATCAAGAGAGACAAAAGCACCTGCTTGTTGGATGTCCGTCAGTGTGAGGAGAAATTAGAAGGTTGGGGCGGGAACCCTTAGAGGAACACACTGAGGGCAATGTCCTCAGCTTTGGAATCAGTTTAACTGTGAACGTCTTATCCAGGGATGAACAGAAGTCAAAATTCAACATGAACATTGATCATGCGCAGATCTGAGACCCCTGAGGCACAGTACAATACCACCGGCCCCTGACCTGCATAACCTGGTCCCCCTCCTACAGTCCCTTGACTGCAATCAAGATGTGAAAATGGGCTTTGATGAAGAAAGTGGAAAAAAAATATAAAAGGAGACACATCTCACCTTTAAGCAAGCTAAACAATCTTAATTTGTCCTAAATTTCTGGAGGAAATGAGGCCACGATTCTGGCTCACCCCTTCTGCAGCTTCACACTTCACATTCTAGAAATAGCTGCTTCTCCTTGCACACTCGACTGACTGTTGTCCCTCTAGCTTTAGGTCATGATGTGTCCTCTGTCCCATTCCATCTCATAAGCCAGCTAAAATTAGCTTAAAAGATTAAGCTCACTTTTTAAAATCTGACAAAATTTTCCTGCCCTACTAGGTGACCTTGTTTGGGGGGGGGCTGTTGTTTGTTTGTTTTGTTGTTATTGATGATTTTGTTGGTTTATTTTGTTTTGACAGGATCTTACTGAACTTTACCTCTGGATAGCTTGGAACTTGCTATACAGACCAGGCTAACCCAAAACTCACAAAGATTCACTTGCCTCTGACCAATGAATGCAGGGATTGCACCACCATGCTCAGGTTTTTAAAAAACAATGTTTTTAAAGAATTAAATACTTATTTTATTTTAATGATGTATATGTGTTTATGTGTGGGTACCCAGAAAATACCCAAGAAAGTCAAAGCAATCTTGAGCAAAAAGATTACTGAAGAGATTGCTATTCCTGACTTCAAGAATTATTAGAAAGCTGAAGTAATAAAGACAGTATGGATCTTGCACAGATGTGTAGACCAACAGAATTAAATAGAAGACCCAGGCATGAGTACTCATCATTACAGCCATCAACAGTCGACAAAGTCCAAAAATATGCTGAACAAATACAGCATCTTCAACAAATGGTGCTTGGAAGATGGACGCCCACACTCAGAAGAAAGAAATTAAACCCATATCTATCACCCTGTACAAAAATTAGATCCAAGTGGATCAAAGGCCTCAATTTGAAACATGAAATACTAAAACTATTAGAAGAAAACATGGGCAGTACCTACAGAATATATGTGTGGAAAGGACTTCCTGTAGAGTAAAAGGGCCAGCCAAAGAAACACACCCTGGCCCTGAAATCAGAGCCAATAAAAGAAACACATCCTAGCTCAGAGACCTGAGCCAGTGAAAGAAATAGTTTAGCCCTGAACCCAGAACCAAAGAAATACACCCTGACTCTGAAACCGGTGCCAAAGAAACACACTTTGGCCCTAGAATCAGAGTCAGTGAAAGAAGTATGCTCTGGCCCCAAAACTAGAACCAAAAAGCTAAACACACACACACACACACACACACACACACACACACACACACACACACACACACAATTTGGCCCTGAAACCAGAACCAAATCTGCTTCTGATCAACTAAGCTGAAAACCAACCAATCCCTGAGGAGAGATCTAGCCAATCTGCACTCAAGGGACTGAAATCTGACCAGTTCCCACCATGAAAATCTTTTCCTGGGGAAAAAACTCTGTACCCAAGAAGCCTATATAAGCCCTGCACCTATTCAGTTTGCTGCTGCTCTTTTCCCACCCTGGCAGAGGCAGCCACTCTCCTGGATTCTTCCCTCCCAATAAATCTCTTGAATGAGGTTTGGTGAGACCTGCCTTCCCCGGAGCAGAAACCACTTTCATTGGTGAGGCCTTACCCTAGCAGAGCAGAATTGTTACACTCCTGGGCACAGGGGCACAGGGGCACCAGAGCCGAGCTGTAACAACTTCCCTGCGGAAGTCCTCTCCCATTGCTACACTGGGGAAACCTTTCACTAGAGCAGGGCTGTAAGCTGCTTACTGTGGCCTGTGCTATTCCCTGGCTCCCGACTGCCAGAGTACTTTTCCACCTGAGATGTAGCACTCAGTATTCCTTGACTCCAGACTGCCAGGATCCCTTTCCCTCTGAGCTGCAGCACTGAAACTGTCCAGAGGGTCAGTTAGTCTAGGGTTGTAACCCGCCTGGCAGGTCAGTTATTCCAGGGTCCAGGGCACTATCTGAAAAAGACATGGGCAAGGGAGAGGAACGAGGCCAAGCAAAATTCTCTTGTCAAAGCCTCCGATTATTAGCGTAATGGCAGCAGCTTATATAGCCCTTGGATGAGGAATTTGGCTTGGGATGGGGGCAGGGGGCAGGGGCATGGGATCTTGCCGGGGCAGCAATGGTCACGAGTTGGTCACGAGGTCACGAGGTCACGAGTCGTCAGTCAGGAGGTCACGAATCCTCGGTCAGGAGGTCACGATTCCTTGGTCAGGAGGTCACAAGTCCACAAACCTGGTTCTCTATGCGAGCAGAATCGTTCCTTTTGTGATTCCAACCACAAACAGTTCTCTAGATAGTTGGAATGTGGGGCAGGTTCCGCTAACAGATAGCTCTCAAGATAGTTGGGTGTGGGGTGGGCTCTGCCAACAAACAGTTCTCAATACAGTTGGGGTATGGGGCTCTCTGCAAACATCCCCAGGACAATGGTCCCTGCAATACTTTTTCGGGGAAATGGCTCCTGACAGCTACTTAACTCTCTAGCTCGTTTTCCTATCTTTCTTGTGCCAAGACCAAAAAGGTCCCTGGAAGACTTAAACCATCGAGTTTGCAGACAAGCACTGAAGCAGGGAATTTCTTCTTTTTTTTAATTTATTTATTTATTAAGGATTTCTGCCTCCTCCCCGCCACCGCCTCCCATTTCCCTCCCCCTCCCCCATCAAGTCCCCGTCCCTCATCAGCTAGAAGAGCAATCAGGGTTTCCTGACCTGTGGGAAGTCCAAGGACCGCCCACCTCCATTCAGGTCTAGTAAGGTGAGCATCCAAACTGCCTAGGCTCCCCCAAAGCCAGTACGTGCAGTAGGATCAAAACCCAGTGCCATTGTTTTTGAGATCTCAGTAGTCCTCATTGTCCGCTATGTTCAGCAAGTCCGGTTTTATAAGCAGGGAATTTCTAAAGTAATTTCTGACCATCTGTTAGGCCTTGGGTTTTTCACTCAAAATATCTAGAAATCTCTCTAAAGCAAGCTCAAATATTATTGCTTTTTGAAAAGTCTGATTCCCCAGGCAAAATGAATCAGCTTAGCTCTAAATAGCTTTAAAAATTTGTGATTCTTTCAAAATGTAACTTTTCTTTAGTTTTGTCTGCATCTCTGTCTCCCCACTAGATGGCGATGTTCTCAAGGGCAGGGGTGTGCTTCTGTGAAACTTGTTCATTTTACACATTCAAAGCAAAACCAAACCAAGGCACCATGACCTTATGACTAACCATATGACTCATTGCCAACACACACACACACACACACACACACACACACACACACTTGTACGTGATTACACTGGGTGTGGGGAGCAGTCAGACAGACAAATAGCGAATACTCTCAATCTTAGATGGTTTTCTGGCCTGGGGCTGTAGCCTAGTTGGTACAGTGTTTTCCTAGAAAGTACAAAACCCCGAGCTCAGTTCCTGGAATCACATAAAGCTGGCATGGTTAGAATATGCTTGTCACCAGGAGGTGGTGGCACATCTCTTTACTACCAGCATTCTGGGAGACAGAGGCAGGTGGATCTCTGATTACAAAGAGAGTCTACAAAGCGAGTTCCAGGACAGTCAGAGCAGTTACACAGAGAAATTCTGTCTCAAAAACCCAAAACACCTGTCACCTCAGCACTCTGGAGTTGGAGTCAAGAGGATTAGAAGTTCAAGGCCATCTTTGGTTATGTATTGAGTTTGAGATGAATGAGGAATACAGTTTTCTTTATAAAAGCAACAAACACCTTAAGAATTTCAGGCATTTCCAGGCAGTGGTGGCACATGCTTTTAATCCCAGCACTCAGGAGGCAGAGGCAGGCGGATCTCTGTGAGTTCGAGGCCAGCTTGGTCTACAAGAGCTAGTTCCAGGACAGGCTCCAAAGCTACAGAGAAACCCTGTATTGAAAAACCTTTAAAAAAAAAGAATTTCAGACAAGAGTTAATTGAAGAATGCCAAGGGACAAATTAGGTCCTTTGAAGCCACACCCCTTGTCATGTCCTACTTCCTATACTCAGGTCCCACTTCTTACAGTTTCCACTACCTCCAGGTGCTGCCATCATCTGGGGACCAAGCTTTCAACTCAGCAGCCTTTGGATGCATTCCAGATGCAAACTGTAGCTTGCTCCTTAAAGTCGGGAATTTAGGCTCAAATTATAGCACTGTGATTTTAATAGTTGCTGTGATTTTTATCTTAAATGTCCCCAACACAGCAGTGTCCAGAGATTGGCCTTTGGGAGATGATTGGGTCCTGAGGGCTTTATGACATCATAGACACATGAGTCCGCTGATGGATTAATAACTTCGTGGGCTCTTGGGAGTTGTGGAAGCAATGGGAGGTGTGGCCTAGTTGAAGGAAGTAAGTCTCTGGAGCATGGCCTCAAATACCTTTTGTCCTCAACCCCTTCCAGGAGCCTAGAGGTATATGCCACTTCTTTGTGTGCTTTATTATTTATTTTTATTTTATATACATTGATGTTTTGCCTGCATGTATTTTTGTTATGAGGGTGGTGGAGCCCCTGGAACAGGAGTTACAGACAGTTGTGAGCTGCCCTGTGGGTGCTGGGAATTGAACCCCGGGTCCTCTGGAAGAGCAGCTAGTGCTCCTAACTGCTGAGCCATCTCTCCAGCCCTACGTGTTTTCTTAATACACAGCTTTCATCTGTGTCTTCAGTAGCTTTTTCCTGCTCAGGACATTCATTTTAATGTGGAACTGATCCTGTTCTGAACAGTATTCAATTCCTGATCCCCTCACTAACTTTGTTCTTAGCACAGAATAGCTGTGAATGACTTATCCACCTGCTATCAAAAGGGTAGAATTGAACTGTCGCACCCAAAGAATCACTGCCCAGGTATTCTATGTATAATAACTGTTAAAGTTTAAATTTATTTTCATTTATGGTAACACAAAATGAGAGCGGCTATTATGTACAGAGAGGAACCATCCACCGTCCACGTTTTGAAATCAGAGCAATCTTAATGTTTCGTGCTAGTAACTAATTGAACCACGCTGCAGGAGCTGCTGCCACCCGTTAGCGTTCTGTTCTATTTATCTGTTCTGCTCCTTCTGCCCCACTTCATCTTTGCACACTAATTATGCACTTTCTGTTTACCTGACATTATGCACTCCATGACTTAGCATCCTAGCTAAGCGGAATGCTCTGAAACAGACTTTCCCTTTGGAGAACAATATTTTTTGTAGGTTATGATAATAAACTCTATAAACTGGCAAAATCTATTTTGGGATTTTTTTTCAAAGAAATTAAATTTCAAAAGTGCTGAGATGTTAAGTAATGAATAAAATAAAGGAATTAATAATTCATTAATGTATTAATAAATATTTCAGTACTAAATGGAGCCCTGGTAAATGCGCATTAATATCTTAGTAAGTAAAATTCTTTGAATGTTTTCTATATTTCAATTTAATGTATTTAGTATTGACCATGGATGTATAGATAAGAGGTTTAACAAAAGTCACTAATAAATATGAAAAGGGAACTCAGAAGTTTTAATAAATGAATATATTCATAGTGTAAGACATTTAAAGGCAAAGATAGCTATCAATCACGCCCTAAATGTGAGTTCACTTTACTATTTGGGATTCTTTTCCTTTGAAAATTCTTAAGAAGCGTGCAGACACTCGTTAAAAATCATGGCTGTTTCAGTGAAGCTGTAGTCTTTCATTATATACCCCTGAAATGACTTCAAATGAATGCTTTTAACTCAGTGTCATTTTATTTCAGTATTAGCCATGACTTGTGGTGTGTGTGTGCCCCCTTTTTTTTGTCTTTTGGATTCCGTTAACTATTTATTCAGTGTGTGTGTGTGTGTGTGTGTGTGTGTGTGTGTGTGTGACCTGCTAAGGGCCACCAGCTCTATAGTAATGGTTTCTAGAAGGATCTTGATCTTAAAAGACCTAAAGTAGAAAAATCACAAGAACCCACAATTCATCCATTAATTTATTTATTCATTGATTAATTCTTTTACGTATTCATTCATTTCAATTTTGTTGAAGCATCAGTGACAGCTCATTCATTAGCCATGCCTTCAAAATGCTTTTTGGGCAAGGTATCATGGTGCATGCATTGAATTCCAGCAGCACTCGGTAGGCAGAGGCAGGGGAATCTCTGTGAATTCAAGGCCAGCCTGGTCTACAGAATGAGTTCCAGGACATCCAGGGCTACATGGAGAGACCCTATCTCAAAACAACAACAGCAAAAGCTCTTTGGCTTCTAGGATCTCATAGACCCACCCACCTACACACACACACACACACACACACACACACACACACACACACACACACACAAGTTTGCCTTTGCTAGAATCACTCTTTTGACCTACCAATGTTTCCCTGTCTAGAGTGAAGGGACATCTGTGTCATGTCTCTCCAGGGAAGCCCCATACATCATCAGTTTAAGGACCACTTCCTTGGGACAGCTTCCTAATATTATCAAGGTGTGCTTTCACTGTTACCATGGTAGCTCAGAGAAGGCCTTAGGGTCTCTATGGCAATGTTCATGCGTTAATTTATATGACCTGTAGTAGCCAGTGAGGGCCAAGAGATATAGAAATGCAGACTCTCTCACCTTTGGTGCTGCCCTCCAGTGCACCATAAACATTTTGGGAATAAAAGAATCTTGATTAATAACATTTGTGAGACTAATCTTTCCTTTCTTCTAATCCTCTACTGGTTTCACAGTTAGTCACACCGTAGTAAAGTGGCTGGTATGTTTTTGTTCCTGAGTACAGCTCTTATGAAAGGTTCCCATCACTGGGTATTTCTGTCACCTACTGTGTGGACTCCATGTCTTAGTGAATAGAGGTCAGGGCACTTGCTGCTTGGGTATGCAAGCACCCTCTCGCTTTCTCTCTCTCTCTCTCTCTCTCTCGCTCTCGCTCTCGCTCTCGCTCTCTCTCACTTTCTGGGCTCCTCCAGGGCTTTGGTTTGAGAAAGCAGTAGCATAGCATCTTTCACCTGCCCTCCACTGCCCAGACCGGTGGGAGTCTTTCACAGTTTCTGTAGGAATATGTCTGGTAGGCTCTCAAGAGAGTTTTCTCTCCAGGGAGGAACTCAGACTCTCTGAATTCTTTTCCTAATTTAGATGAGCCACTAGAGGGGGCAGTGACATTCTCTGTTGGACCTCAGTTGTAGGAGAGTAGGGTAAAATGGGTTTTAGGGACCTGGGGCAGACGTCTCCCATCTGACAAATCAAGGGACAGAGTAGAAACAGGGGGGTGAGGAAGGACTTTTCCTGTCTATGGAGTTAGTCGGCGACAAAACCAAGACCAGAGCACTGGCTCTTGCATCCCCCTCGGGATTCTACATGTAGCCCTCATTCTGCTTCCAGGATATGGATATGGCTCATGCGTGACAAGGCCGATGAACTCATGCAGAATTCCCTGGGCTGCCAATGTTTTTAAACCTAAGTTTATTTATTAATGGTCCGTATATGAGCATTGTGCGCTGGAGGGAGGAGAAGCATGTGGTAACGGAGGTTGTGCTGAGCCTTGGCGCTTTTGGAAAACAAGATGTGGCAGACGGTCATGGCTATTGCCGTTTCCCGTTGGTGTTGGCTTCCTGTCACCCCTCTGCCAATAACTATTCCCCCCCCCCCCCCACTTACAGAGGCATGGGCCAGTGGCAGTGCTGGCTAACCACAGCTCCCCCATGCCTCCCCTGCAGAGTGATGGTTTAGAGGAAGATAGGAACTTCTGGTGGGTCTATGAGAGGTCTCCCTGGAGACTTTGAACTCCTAACCCCCTGCCTCCATCCCCCAAGTGCTCGGGCTACAGGTGTGTGCCAGCATGCCCAGCTGGGAAGTCTTGCTTAAGCAGATGAGAGTGTTCTGAAGAGACCCAGCGAGTTGTTCCAGGCAGAGGACAGAGCCCCAGTTCTACTCCTTCCACCGTGGAGCCTGCAGCGCTGCTCACGTTCTTTGAGTTGCCCTGGGTTATGCCATCTAATAACAAGCTTGCCAGTTCCTTTTTCTTTCTTCAAAGATAATTTGACTTGAATGTTTGTTTCTCGCGGTAAAGAATTTTGCTGTAAAAAAAAAAAAAAGCCTGGCGGTGGTGGCGCACGCCTTTAATCCCAGCACTTGGGAGGCAGAGGCAGGTGGATCTCTGTGAGTTCGAGACCAGCCTGGTCTACAAGAGCTAGTTCCAGGACAGGCTCCAAAAACACAGAGAAACCCTGTCTCGAAAAACCACACACACACACAAAAAAGAATTTTGCTGTAATCCTACAGAGTGTTAGAATTGAGCAGAAATAGCTCTGAAATGGAGCAGGGCATAATCTCTGAGGTAGTTTGAATGTCATTGGCCCCCCATAATCTCACAGGGAGTGGCCTGAGGAGGTGTGACCTTGTTAAAGTGGGTATGCTCTTGTTGGAGGAAGTGTTCCACTGTGGGGACAGGTTTTGAGGTTTCCTATGCTCAGGATACTGCCCAGTGTCTCAGTCAGCTTCCTCTTGCCTGCAGGATGTAGAATTCTCAGCTACTACTCCAGCACCACATCTGTCTGCACACCACCATGCTCCCTGCCATGATGATAATGGACTGAACCTCTGAAACTACAGGCAACCCACCCTCAACTAAATGTTTTCATTTATTAGAGTCATGGTGTCTCTTCACAGCCATAGGAGCCCTGAGACAATTTCCCTTTTCACTGTAACCTCTAGGGTAGAGACGAGGCTCAGTTTTTTTCAAGAACAGTGGTTGAAGATGCAGACTGATCAGCTCTCCGCATTTCCTGTCTATCTTCACTCAACCAGGAAAGACGTGTTCCCAGTGAGGTCAAGGGCAGGGACACGTGATTCAGTTACTCATGCGCTCTGTCTGTAACACAAGCTTTACTCTAAAGCTCCAAACTGTTTTGCAGCTCATCTCTTGATATGCCAGTGCAGCTCATCTATACGGGCAGTGCTGGGTAGCTGGATGTGTTGTTCTGAACTCAGGGAACAGCTTTCAAGTCTCGGCTCTGAGCTCTTACTGACAGCACCCAAATGAGCCATCTTATATATCCAGGCCTCTCCTTGCCAGCTTAAAACCATGAGACGTCAACAACCCGATCCTATGATATTTTCTGGCCTTAAAATTGTATTATCATCAAATATATTTTTACTATATTTCAATACATATTTTGAGAACAGCGTGTTGATCGAACTGATCTTATAAACTCCACCCCCAAATCCTGTTGAACTTCACTGTTCTTTTCATGAGTGCCTAAGGCAAGCCAGATGCAGTATCATTCAGTATCTTTCAAACAGAAATCTCTGCTTCTGGCAGGGAATGCAGCCCTGCCTCCTTGGTAGATGATTTGTCACCCTGAGGGTTGAGTACATGATATGGCAGGGCGGGCCAGTGCCATCTTCTGTGATATTAATTACTGTGAAGTAGCAATTCTGTACTTGGGGGCCCGCGAGGAAAGAGCTTTCCTCACGTTCTCACCTCTGCTTCCCCGACTCCCTCGACACATCCACCTCCCAGACTGCGAAGAGCCAGGGTTGCTAGGAGACCTGCTGACTGTGGAATAAAAAGGGAAGCAGATACTTCCTGGATGCCCCATCTAGTTTTAAAAGACTGAGTTAAAGTACAAGTGGAGGTGGAGAGAGAAGGGAAGGAAGGGGAGGTGGGAGGGGGAGATACACGTGAGAAGCTGAAGTCATCCTTGCCAGGCCCAAGCTTGTCTCTAGGAAGCAGCGAGCTAAATTGGTTTGCTTTGGGTGGAGCTCAGCCTAACTGGGTGGGAGCGTGATCAATTAGACACTGATGAGACCCACCTGGGACACAGATAAGGGCGCTTTAAGAAATGCTTGGGAATGTAGCTCAGTTGATAGCATGGATGAAGTCCTAGGTTCAAGCCTTAGCACTACATAAAAACCAAGTACAGAGGTAACCAGTTGTAAGGCCAGCACTCAGCAGGTGGAGGCAGGGAGATCAGGAGTTCAAGGTCATCCTCAATTACGTACTGGGTTCAAGGCCAGCAAGGCTAGAGAAGACCCATTCTCAACCCTACCCCCTCCCCAACAAGAAGAGCGTTCTCAGGGGAGGTCTACCCAGTGGTTTCGGTCACCTTTCTGTGGCTCTGATAAGACACCCTTATAGAAGGACCTAGGAAGGAAGGCTTTATTTCAGTTCGCAATTCCAGGGCACCATCCATCACAACAGGGAAGTCAAGGCAGCAGGAGCGTGGTACAGCTGGTCACATGACAATCTTAGCCAGGAAGAAGGCAACAAATGCTTGTGTTCCGTTCACTTTCCCCCTGTGGTGGTGTGAAAGAAAATGCTCCCCCCACAAAGGGAGCAGCACTATTAGGAGGTGTGGCCTTGTTGGAGGAAGTATGTCACTGTAGAGGCAGGCTTTGAGATTTTCTATGCTCAAGCCACTCCCAGTGTCTCAGACCACTTCCTATTACCTGTGCAAGATGCTCCTTCTCCAACACCATGTCTGCCTGCATGCCACCATGTCCCACTATAATAATAATGGACTAAACCTCCAAACTGTAAGTCACCTCAATTAAATGTTTTCCTTTATAAGAGTTGCCTTGGTCACAGCAATAGAAACCCTGACTAAGACACCTCTCTTCATGCAGTCTAGAATTCCAGCCCAGAGATGACTCCACCCACAGTGGGCTAGACTTCCCATCAAATTAATCTAACCAAGATAATTCTTCACAGGCATGCTTAGATAGACCCAGATGATTCTACATCTTATCAAGTTGAGATTTGAGAAATCATCACACTGATTCCATCATACTATAGGGATGTGTTCTGGCATATGTGTGAAGCTCAGTAAATGGTTATTATTATTGTGGTTGTTATTGTTTTGGTTGTCCTTATAGGTATAGATTTTGTCTGTATTTTTTTTTTCAGTTTTTTCAGGACAGGATTTCTCTGTAGCTTTGGAGCCTGTCCTGGAACTAGCTCTTGTCGACCAGGCTGGCTTTGAACTCACAGAGATCTGCCTGCCTCTGCCTTTTGAGTGCTGGAATTAAAGGCTGTAATTATTTTGTAAAGTCATTATGGATAAAAAACACACACACTTTTTTCTTTTAAAGACAGGGTCTCGTTATGTAGCCACAAACTCCTGATTCTCCTATCTCAGTGTCCTGACAGCTGAGCTTATGGTCATATGCCACCAAACCCTTCTTTACATGACAAATGCCTTTACCACAGACCTGTCATCATCTAATGTCCCTCTGAAGGCATACTGTCCTATTCCTACACAGGGCTGAAGAACTCTGAGTCAGCTTCCTTCATCCAACCCACAGGCACCACGGTACCCAAGAGCTGTCCCATAATCCACACCAGAGAAGCTGAAAGGGCTAATGCAACAATACGTGCACCACCTATATGCTACATCTTAACACAAAGAGCCACGGTCCTTCCATTCCCGTTCTGAACATTCCAGCAGAGCTGAGTGTGGCATGGGCCTGTCCCAGAAGTCACTGTGTTTGGTGGGGCTCACGCCTCCCTCGGGTACATCTGCTCTCCACCTCGTTTGGGCCCACGGCCTGGACAAAGCTGCCTTGCCTGATGTTATTCAGGCTGGTCACTCACAGCAGCAACTTCTGAGGCAGGGGGCTGGCAGTGAGTTTTGTGTTAGGAGGCATCACATCCTGGAAAGATGTAACATTTCCAGACATGTGGTGGTCAGGTCACGTGAGGTCCGGGAATGCTGCCTCAAGCAACTTTGTCCTGCAGACACCGGAACACAGCTCTTTTCTGGATTCAGAAAACAAAGAGAGCAAAACACAAAGTGATGTGCTAGCTTCAAACACCCGAGGAGCAAGAGCATTTGGAAAACTACCCACGGACATTCCACACTACCTGCCGCAGCACTCAGACTAATTGATAATTCAAAGGACCGGAGTGGGCGTGGGGGTGGGGCTTTACCTGGTCCTTACTTACGCCACTAGCGTAGATAATTTCTGAAGCGTCAGTGCACATGAAATTCTTCAGAATGATGCTCAAAACCCTGCTTTGGTTAAGCAGCTCCTGAGCCATGACCTTTAGAGCCGTGGACTGCCTCTGAAGTGTCAGCCGAACCACATCTGGAAGGTAGCCAGGGAGAAGGGGGGCCTGTCCTTCCAGCAGGCATTCCTATGAACTGTAGTTCATAGGAAAGGAAGTGACAGGCAAGTATAGGATCTTTGAAGTGCAAATTTTGCCTTGTTTTTCATGATGTTATTTCTGACCCAAAATTTCAAGATGTACTTTTCATGGAGGCTCATAAATTAATAACATGTTTCTGCATCTGCTTTAACGTTATCTACTGCGTACACACGTACTTATATCTCTTTGGATAATTCATATTACATAAGATACATTATATATGTTCTATATGAGTACACGTTATATGTGTGTGTGTGTGTGTGTGTATCCTCGGGTAATATTACACATAAGTTAAAGAGAAACTTTGTCTCTGTCTCTCCTTCCTTTCTTTTATCCCTCCCCTGCCCCCTCAAGTTTTCTGAATAATTGTAACAAACAATCAGACCTGACACACAGCTTCCTCCCAGCCTCGTTCCTCTTACCTGTGCTGAAAATGTCATCTTTGGAAAGATCCAGCTTATTCTTGGGTCTTGTTCTCACACCTGAAGAAACACCATCTACTTTTACCTTCTCCATGTAAAGAAAGGAGAGCTCTGACCGCCTTCGCCTGTCTCTTGAGTCTAAGAGGAACAGGAAGTAGTAAACATGGAGATGACCCGCCTGGGGTCCTGACCAAGCTGGACAACAGCCAGGATTCAAACACGTTTGGTTGCCACCTCTGTGCAAGCTGCAGACAAGCGGGGTTCCTCTGCACTGCTGACCTTTCTGCCCTGTGTCCTCCTCCTCAGTTGCGTAAGGAGCTTTGCATGAAGTGCTCCTGGGTGTTCAACTGTTTAACTCCGTCTGCCAGTCCCTGCCCTGCCCTTTGACTCTCTCAGTGTGTGTGTGTGTCTGTCTGTCTGTCTGAAGACCCCATTCTCACCACAGTCTCCCCCACTTTTCCTTACTTTGAACACGCAGCGCAGTCCACACAGCCCTGTAGGTGCATGTCACCTCTGTGGTTGACAACTCAACTGTGGGGTATTGTGCATCGTCTGTGTTTCAAGGTTATGTCCTTTAGCTCTCTGGCATGACTTCTGCAGCCATGGAATTTATAATCCAGAATATTTTACATGCAAAGCATGTGATTTTTGCTTAGAATGCTTATAGTACTCAGGAAGCTATAGGCCTTTTAAATTAAAAAACCTCAAGTGTATTTGCTTGCATGTACATATGTATGTGCATCATGTATGAATTTGGTCCCATGAAGGCTAGACGAGGGTGTCGGATGACCTGGAGCTGGAGTTACAGGTGGTTGTGAGCCACTCCATGAGTTCTTAGAACCAAACCTGTGACCTCTGCAAGAGCAGCAAGGGCTCTAACTGTTGGGCCATCCTGCACCAGTGGAGGCTGAGCCTCACATTGGTCAAAGGGGGCTCTTCAGGAAGAGGTGCCTAGGGTGAAGTCTGAAAAAAGCACAGGGGGCAGCTAGGAAAAATGCTGGAAGGAAGAAAGTCCTGTCATGGAAAATGGAGTCAGTGCACCACAAGGCCACTCTCCAGCATGTCAGGCAGCAGGCACATGTATGAGGGGTGGACTCCCTCTTCTGATGAGCCCACTTTTAATATGACCTCGGCGTTAATCAGCTTTCCTTACTGTGACAAAATACCCGGGAGAAACAACTGAAGAGACGAAAGATTTACTATGCTCAGAGTTTCCGAGATTCAATCTGCGACCTATTGTTTCTGGGCCTGTGGTCAGGTAGAACATCAGTCACCGGGGCTGTGTGGTGGGGCCCTTTGCTCCTTCTTGGTTTCCAGGAAGCAGGGGGAAGTGGGAAGGAGAAGAGAGAGGAGGAAAGGGCAGGACTCAATCCCTTCAAGGGCACACCTCCAGTGACCTAACTTCCTCTCACTAGTCCTGTCTCCTGCAGTTTGCACGCCCTCCCAACAGCAGCCAAGCCTTCAGCACAGAGCTTTTGGGGGACAGTTCAAATCTAAACTTCACCTCTCTTCTTCCCAGCCCAGACACTTCATCTGTTGTTTGTGCCAGCAGCTTGGCGGGGTGATGTGGGATTCCCCTCTGTATGCTATGAATACCATTGGCTAATAATCTTCTTTGGGCCTATTGCAGTGCAGATTAAGGCAAGGCGGGAATTCCAAACAGGTAGAGGAGGAGAGAGTAGGCAAAGTCAAAGAGAAGTTATGCAGCCGCTGCAGGAGACAGACAGTGCACACTGGACGGAGCCTTACTGGTAGGTCACAACCACATGGCAATACACAGATTAATAGAAATGGGTTAATTTAAGATAGAAGAGCTCGCCAATAAGAAGTGTGAGCTAATATGCCAAGCAGTGTTGTAATAACACAGTTTCTGTGTGATTATTTTGGGACTGAGCGGCCAGGAGATGAATGATCAGCCTCCAACTACAGCAGGGCAGAAGCAGCTGTCTGGTGGAGCATGCTTTCAGTCCCTTTATATTCAAGGAACTGGGATTCAGAGGGGACTCTGCCAAAGATCACATGCAAATTAGTCTGGCTCAGCTTTCTTGTGCTGAAAGATGATCAATACCTGAGAAAAACAAAAGCAAAATCTGTATGAGACGAAGAGTGTCTTGATAACCTTCCAGGTCTGGGAGGAGCCCCATCAGACTCTGCGGCTGCAGAAATGCAGCCCAGCTGCTGTTTCTGTTTCTTTGTGTGTGCATGTTCACGTGCAATCAGGTGTGTATATGCATTCACGTGCAAGCACAGGTGTATGTGTATGCATGTCCACATGCAAACAGTTGTGTGCACATGTGTGTGCATGCTCACACGCAAGCAGATGTATGTCCAGGTGTGCAGGTGCTCGTGAAGGCTAGAGGATGACACCGGGTATCTTCCTCAACTGCTCTTTCCCGTGTTTTTTGAGACAGTGTCTCTCATTGAAACTGGAACTCACTAGATCATCCAGACTGGCTGGCACCCCCTCCCCCGCCCTGGAATTACAGGCATGTCCTACAGTGCTCACTGTTTACATGGATGCTTCAGACTGAACTCGCTGCACTTGGGCGGCAGGCACTGTACCGACGGCCATTTCCCCAGAGTCCCCAGTTGCGGTTTCCATCTATTGCACTTACTAGAGTCTGCATAAATGATTTTTTCTCTTCGACATTGTTTTTAATTATCTATTGAAGCTTTTTGGGGGCTTAATGAATTGTTTCACTCAGCTAGGTGTTGGGATTACCAGAGAAAGCACTCACCATAATGTGTGTCTGTTCTAGCAGTCTTCTCTCCATTCCTAAGTTGAAAACCATTTTTTTTCTTTTTGAGCTAATGTTTGATGTCTCTGGGCACCCACTCAAGGTGGGAACGACAATCCGTTCTGGATTAATCTAGGGATAATACACTTTTAGCTTCATCTTAGAGTGAAAATTCAACCTTACTAGCAATTACACCATGTTTACATAATCTGTTCTGTTCTAAACTCCTTCACTTCAAATGGGGGCAGGCACAGGTGTAGAGTCAAAAACAGTCTAAAAATTGTCCCTTTTTAGGATCAAGAGCATGATGGGGATACCCACAGAAACAGCTGACCTGAGCTAGTGGGAGCTCACAGACTCCAGACTGACAGTGGGGGATTGTATTCTGCTTAGGATCAAACTAGGCCCTGTGAATGTGGGTGGCAATAGCTATGTCATTGACTAGGAATCCTTCTCTCTCATGCCTATAATTTAAAAGTTTGATCTTTTCATGGTGTCCCACATCTCCTGTATGTTCCTTTCCTGTGTTAAAAACCTCTTTTCATATTCCTTGCTTATTTCATCTCAATTCTCTGCTTTATCTCCAAGTCCCACTGGTCTGTCTTCTGTTTGATTCATTCTACTTGCACGGCTTTCCTTGGAGTTTTCTAGCTAGGTATTTGGAGTTTTCAATTCCACGTTTTACTTAATTTTGAGCTTTCTTTAGCATTTCTCTTTATCAGAATCCATTTTCAAATCCTGGATTGTTTCCATCAGTCTTAGGTTTCCGCTTTCCTGGGCATCACTCAGGTATTGATTCTTTTTAAATTCTTTCTCTTTAAGCCCATCAAGTTGTTTGTGTCTTCTTTAAATCCCTTGAATTTTTATTGAAGGAGTTTATAATTATTCTTTTAAATTCTATGTCTTGGGGATCATCTAGGTAACTCTTATTGCCAGACATATCTATAAGACTATAAGATTTTTTTTTTGGTTGGAGGAGATAGTGCCTTAATTCTTCATGTTGTTTGTATGTTTGCAAGGATGTCTGGGCATGTGAATTTGTTTTGTTCTGTATCAGAGATGGACATAGCAGGTTGGGGCAGGAGAGAGGATGTGTGATTTGGGTTGGACCTCGAGGTTGGATATGCTTAGATGTAATGAAATCAGGTGGACACGGGGAACTGGCTGATATGCAGGAGTTGCATCCTGATCCAGGCTTGGAATTTGCGGGTAGATGGTAGGGGTGTGTGTGTGCAAAATCCTTAATGTGTGGCTTTTTCTCTGATAGGCTCAGTATGTATCCTTCACGTCCTTCAGATCCCACATTCTCATTCTAGGCAGGAGGAAGAAAGCAGCACCATAACGTGACTGTCAGTCTTTGACATTGGTTTTCATTGATAAACAATTGTTTTCTATCATTTCCACCCAGTAGAATCCAGCTCACATCTCACTGGCCAGAACTGTGTTACTTGCTCATTCTTAGCTGCAAAGAGAGCTGGGAAATCCTCCTCACCCAATGTTTTTCCTATGTAAATATATCCGATTTTTTCCCTCTGGAGATATCCCTGGTTTGTTCTGTCACCTCCTACATCAAATATGCTTTAAGCTTGGTGCCCTGCCAGAGGCTCGGGACACGTCTATTTCCACCAGCCTAAGATTTTCCTTTCCCTCTGCAGAGTCACAGCCTCTGTTCCTTTAACCCTAGCTTTACTCTCTTGCCAGGAAATGCATATCCATCAATGGCTTTTGGAATAGGAGAGTGAAGATTTCAGGGTGTTGCATGACTAGATATCTTCTGTGTCCTGTCACACTTGGACGGCAGCTGACCTGAGTAAGCCATTAGATTGACAATTGTTTCTTTCTTTGGCTTTGGGAAAATGTTGCTGTCTAAAGATTTGGTTGAGAAGTGTGATGTAATGCTTACCCTAGATTTTGTGCCTATATATTTTTAACCTCTCAATGTTTTTTGGTATGATTTTTCACTGGCAATCTAAAGGGGATTTTAAAGAACTTTTAGTGTCTCAGCTTTTAAACATGGAGGTATATGTCCTTCAAATCTAGAAAAAATTTCATAGCACTTCTTTGACCCTTTCTTGAGTTCTCCTTTCTACAGTGACTAATACTGTTGTGCCTCTTGGATCGCCTTTTGTATTGTCTTACTTTTGTCTTCTGGTGCCTTGTGTTTGCCAGACCAGTGCTCTATTACTGAGCTAAATCCCTGAGTGCACCTCTTACATTTTATTTCTCTTTCTTATAATTCGTGTTTGCAAGGTATATCTTTCTATCATTTCACTTCTAACTTACGTGCATTGTTTATGTAATATATATTTCTCGTAAACACACACAGGGGCATCTTTCTTTATTCAGTCTGAGAACCACTGCCTTTTAATAGACCTAGTTAGTCCATTCATATTTAATGTAGTTATTGATATAGTTTGGGTTCAAACCATACTATTTTCTTGTATTTGCTGTTTGTGATTTTTTTCATTTGCTATCTCTTTTTCTGAACTTTATTAATTTAGTTGAATACTTGCTCTAGTTGCTTTTCTATTGCTATGATAAAGCACTATAAACAAAAACAACTTAGAGGAGGAAATGGCTTATTTAGCTTACGTTTTCAGATATCTTTATCCAGGCTCTAGTCTACCTGATACTGCCCCTATTTATTCTCCCCATACCCCTTAGATCTAGCCGGGGCCCTAAGATCAGTGCCCTAGCCTAGTCTGGCTACCCTTGCCCTTGCCACCACCAATCCCTAGGCTTTCAACCGTTCCCACTCTTCCTACCCCCAACTTATAGGCCCTTCCCATATCACAACTGATCTCTCTATCCTCTGGTACCCTAGGGTCTAGCCAGGTGACTTCTGACTCTCCCTGCAAGATTTTACTTCATAATATACTTACGTCTAAACCTCTCTCAAAAGGACATGAGCATCCTGCCCAGATAATCAGGTACACCAATATGTGAGCTTAGTCCCTACCATGGCTTTCTGATAATCTCTAGCCATGACCTACTGATAATCTGCACACTGATGAAATTTCCTAATAATTGCTTGCATGCTCCCCAACAAAAGCAGTTTCCTAGGGTACTGATCTCTTGGTTGAGCCTGCTTTCTGTACACTTCTTCCCTAGGGTTTCCTATATGGATGGCAAACCTTCCTCTCTAAGACCTGTGATTATAGAAAATCCCTTAGTTTCATATAATGGTGTGAGTATGATTTCTATCAGAGTGTCACAGTGGTCTGTAAAGCCATAAGGGGACCTTGATCCCCCATTTACAACAGAGGGGGAATGTAAAGATCCAGCTTTTCAAGATCAAAATGAAGTTGTAGGGACTGGGGAGATGGCCAAGTCTACAAAGTGTTCATTGTGTGTGCATGAGGACCTGAGTTCAGTCTCTAGAACCCATGTGAAAATGGCAAGCGAGGCAGTGTACACCTGCTAGTCCTGCGCTGGGAGATAGAGACAGGATGATGACTGGGACTTGCTGGGGAGACACATCAGTGAGCTCCAGGCTCAGGGAGAAGGCTTGTCTCACACTCATGGACACACACTTGTACATGCGCCCAGCTCTCATGCGTGCACACACACAGAAGCAATACTATAGAATTGTTTGACAACATGGAGAGTTACACAGTTGTTGATGAAACAAAAGATAATCACTCGTTAATAAAGTTGTCAGAACACAAGGGAAAGATAGAAGTAGGATATTGTGGAAAGAAAGCCAAATTTCCATGACCCTTGTTACTGTGAACAAGTACTTGAGATCATCAACTCATAAAGAAGCAAGGTTTATTTCAGCTCTCACCTTGGGAGCTTCTCCCTGTGGCCAATCAGTCCTGTTATCTGGGGCCTAGGGTAGGGGTTCATGGTAGAGCAAGACCAATCTCTTCTTGAAGAAGAAATGAAAGGGAGGAGGAAGAGTCTTCAAATGTTCTACCTCCATGACAGAAATACTTCCTGCTAGGTCACACCTTGTAAAGGTCCCACCACATTGCAATTGCACAAGGGACTAAAGCTTTAATATGTGGGCCCTTGGACACTCTAGATACAACTATATGACACCTTTTCTACCCACTCTCACACCTCTGTGGTACAAAGGAAAAGTAGAAAAGTAGTAACTAGACTTCCAGCTCTAAGGTAAGTCCATCAAAGGCAACCTCACTGCCCAGGATAAAATGGTATTATTTTACCTCATACAACAGATGACTCTTTAGAAGTTCTTCTCTTCCCTCCGGACTCAAATGCTTTTGAAAATAAATCATCTGAGACACACCACTCATCCCTCCTGGTTGCCACACTACTTTCAGTTTAAACCTGAGCCCCAAGAACTCAGGGGTCCCATCCAAACAGATCTGATACAATAGCATGAATGTTTTTAGAGGGAAAAAAATCAAAATCTAATTGCTGTCAGCAAGAACAAAGATTCAACCTTCATCTTTTTCAGATGTAGGTGGATTCTGTCCACACAGTTAACGTTTAAAATTTTAATTTTAAATCCCTTGAATTCTTCAGAAAAAGACATTAGGCTAACTGTGGGGACTGATGGCAAATTTTGTTATTTGGAACATTCTATTCTTAGTAAAATTAGCTGTGCTTCAAAACAGGAAGAGGAAAATGCCAGCAACTCGCCAGGTATTGTGTCTCTAGTTCTTGTAAGCATGCACAGGAGCGGTACCATTGGTATTCAACATGGAGCTTGGAGAGGAACCACTCGGTCCTTGGTTATCTTGTCAGGATGGGGTTGGAGCTCAGGTTGTTTGACTCTTTTTCACTCTTTTCCTCTACTCTGGGAGTTTTGGCACCTTCATAGCTGAGTATTCTCAGCCAACGAATCCTGGGTCATTTGGATGACAGACTGAACTCAAGTCTTTGCCTGTGTCTCTGTTTTGTGGCTTAGGATAACTTCATTCATGGGGAATTGGGAATGAATTTCTGGAGACCCCTCTTACATACCCTCTTACATATTGAGAAGACATGAAATGGAGGTTCCCAAACAGACAGGAATGGCACTTTAGGTACCTGTGAGCTAATTCATGCACCGTGTTATGTTTCTGATTCACTCTCCAACTGGTTTGTTCTTTGGGCAACGCAGAGAGACCCTGCCTCAAAAGTCAGAAAAAATCAAAGCAAGCAAAAACAATGTAAGCCCACTGAAATCTTCTATAAAATGACTTTCCAGCGATGTATGAAACAAATTTAACTGCATGTTTAAGTTAAATATTGTGTGTGTGTGTTGTAGGATTCCCCTCTGTATGATGTGAATACCATTGGCTAATAAAGAAACTGTCTTGGGCCTGTGCAGAACAGAACAGAAGTAGGTGTGTGTGTTGTGGGGGGGGGGGGAGAGAACTAAACTAAATGCTGGGAGAAAGAAGGCGAAGTCAGGGAGAAGCCATGGAGCCGCCTTCGGAGACAGACATCCTGGAACCTTGCCAGTAGGCCACGAGCCTCTTGGTAAAATATAAAATAATTAAAATGGGTTAAATTAAGATGTAAAAGCTAGCTGATAAGAAATCAGAGCTAATAGGCCAAGCAGTGATTTAATTATACAGTTTCTGTGCAGTTATTTTGGGAGTCTGGGTGACCGGGAAATGAACAAGCAGAGAGTGGCCAGGAACACACTAGCAGCCACCTACAACGTGTGTGTGTGTGTGTGTGTGTGTGTGTGTGTGTGTGTGTGTGTGTGTGTGCCACAGGAAATGCCTGGAGGTCAGAGGACAACTCTTTGGAGTTTGTTTCCTCTTCCATCTTTATGTAGGTTCTGGGGGTTAAACTAAGGTAATTTGGCTTGTATGCAGAGTATTTTTACCTGCTGAGTCATCTCTCTGTGACCTTGTTTGTGTTTATGGCGTGATATAGTGTGATATCCAACACTTTTTCATTATTTATAAACATGGCATAATTCAAATTTGAAAGGAATCAGAAAGAGCTTCTGATGCCAAGCTCTTTGCTTAAGGAATGCTCTGTGTGTATTGTTCCTAGGGCCTCAGGGGATGCCAATGTGTTACAGAGATTGCCACAAATTCCAAATATACAAATCACCATTTTGCTTCATTTCCAATGGTCTTTCCACTGAGTTTTGTGGTCCAAGTTCTCTGGTGACCTCCACAGATCACTGTCTTCAGTTGAAGTAAACTCTCATAAGAATTAGGATAGGCAGGTAATGGATGTGAGGTGCAACCATGGTCTGTGAGAAGGGAGAAGGGAGAGGAACAGAAGAGCCTCACTCTGTGTTAAAGCTACTGTAGAAGTTCTGAGCCAACCAAGAGGACTTACCTAGATCAGGTTGGCCTGTGTGGTTCGTTCTATCTTCTATCTATCTATCTATCTATCTATCTATCTATCTATCTATCTATCTATCTATCTATCTATCTTTCTGTCTATCTATCTATCTATCTATCTATCTATCTATCTATCTTCTGTCTATCTATCTATCTATCTTCTGTCTATCTATCTATTATCTATCTATCTATCTATCTTCTATCTATCTATCTATCTATCTATCTATCTATCTATCTATCTATCTTCTGTCTATCTATCTTCTGTCTATCTATCTATCTATCTATCTATCTTCTGTCTATCTATCCATCTATCTATCTATCTATCTATCTATCTATCTGTCTGTCTGTATGTCTGTCTATCTATCTATCATCTATCTATCTATCATCTATCTATCTATCATCTATCTATCTATCTATCTTCTGTCTGTCTGTCTATCTATCTATCTATCTATCTATCTATCTATCTATCATATATCTATCATCTATCTATCATCTATCTATCTATCTATCTATCTATCTATCTATCTATCTATCATCTACCTTCCTACCTACTTACCTATAAACTGTCCATCTATTTGCAGTCAGGAGGCTGCAGTGGGGAGGACGCTAGTGGAACCACTTTGTTGCCTCCAGTTCCTGGGTTCCCTCTGCTGTGCTTAGGGATCTGCTGTGGTTTCATCTCACAGCCCGGAAGCCTAAACTCAGCATGGTTCACTATCCAGCACAACCCTTTCCAATACTCTTGCTTGTGTGTGTGTGTGAGTGTGTGTCTGTGAGTGCGTGTGTGTGAGTGTGTGTGTGTGGGGGGGGTCCAGCTCTAGGTGGACGCTGCTTTACACTTTCTGGCACCTGTGAATGCTGCCAGCAGATGTGACACCAGCATCTCTAGCAGCCTAGGGAAAAGGAGCTTGTTCTAAGTTGTGACTGCATCAGCGCAGACAGTAGGCAGCTCACCCGCAGAGCACACTGTCCTGCTGCTGGCGTTTTCTTTTTCTGCCTGTCTTCAGAGTCATGGAGCCAAGGTGACAGCAGTGCTCTCTGCAGTTCCTCTGTTTGGCAGTTTAGGGATGAGAGTCCCAGCAAACCTTCCAGAAGCCCTTGCCACGCGTTTGCTTATAACCCCCTGAGAATGTGAAATAACAAAAGCTGCCCATAATGGCGATTTCATCATCCTTTGTGTTCCTACTTTATTATTGTTTAAAGTAGCTCAGGCTGGTCTCAATCTCATTACATAGCCTCGGCTAGACTTGAACTCGTGGTAATCCTCCTGCATCAGCCTTCTAAGTGCTGGAACTACAGACATGTGCCTCCATGTCTGGTTCGGTTTCTACTTATTTAGAAGTCATAGTTTTCCACAGTCATCATTTCCCTTGTTCTCCTATAAAAATACAGCATGCTGCTACAGAATACGTCAAAGACATGGGTTCTAGATGCTCTGTCTGCACGGGCTGCATCCTTCATATGGATAGTGATATAGGTTCTAGATGCTCTGTCTATAGAGGGCTGCATCCTTCATGTAGATAGTAACATGGGTTCTAGAAGCTCTGTCTGCACGGGCTGCATCCTTCATGTAGATAGTAACCTGGGTTCTAGATTCTCTGTCTATAGAGGGCTGCATCCTTCATGTAGATAGTAACATGGGTTCTAGATGCTCTGTCTATAGAGGGCTGCATCCTTCATGTAGATAGTAACATGGGTTCTAGATGCTCTGTCTGCACGGGCTGCATCCTTCATGTGGATAGTAACACAGGTTCTAGATTCTCTGTCTATAGAGGGCTGCATCCTTCATGTGGATAGTGACATGGGTTCTAGATGCTCTGTCTAGGGCTACATCCATCATGTGGATAGTGATATAGGTTCTAGATGCTCTGTCTATAGAGGGCTGCATCCTTCATATGGATAGTGACATGTTCTAGATGATCTGTCTGCACGGGCTGCATCCTTCATGTGGATAGTAACATGGGTTCTAGATGCTCTGTCTGCATGGGCTGCATCCTTCATGTGGATAGGGAAATAAACAGGATGTATCTCTTGCAGGATAACATCTGGTCAGACTCATCCATTACCAGCTCTGCCTGGGATCGGAGGGGATATGAGAAAAAGGATCCCGTGTAGACTAGAGCCCAGGTGTGCAGTAATTCCTCAAAGGTGACACCTAGGAAGAGAAATGACATCGAGGGATGCATGTTTGTCTGTAGACCTGTGGACTTTAAGAGTCTTTATACATCAACACTTGTGGGCTGACGGCCTGGGAGAGAGAAGAAACTGCACAGGTCGTGCTTTATGGTTCTCAGAACAGTTCTGAGGCGCTGCGCTGTTACTCCCTTCAGTGAAAGTTGTTTTAAAAATGTGAAGTTTCGTGTGTTTTTATAAGAGCTTTATGTACAGAAAAGCTATACATATTAAAAAGTACAACTTTATGTCAAGCTCAGAGAAATATCCCATTCTCTTTTATATGTGGACTCGAGGTGTGTGCGTGTGTGCACGCATGCGTGCTTTTCCTCAGCACCGGGATTAGGAATATACTCACTCCCAACTTTTTTTAGTGTGAATACTGAGAATCAAAGTCAGGTCTCTGTGATTACAAGACAAGCAATTTATAACCAAGCTACTTCCCTAGACCGTTATTACCCTTCTTTGGACATATCATACATTTGTGCCTATTTAATTAGGTTCTTATATATTTTTCCGTAAATTATCACAATTCCTGTCAGGGTAAAAGACGCTGGGAGGTAAATATGTTGAGACCCAGGGAAGCGGGGTTCCAGGTGGGCTGTTGCAGAACCAGAGACAGGGCAAACACTAGGGCTCAACCTCCTTTATAAAAGTCAAGTTTATTTTTCCAGAGCAACCTCAGGATCACAGCAACATGAAATAAAAGACCCAGAATGTTTCCATAGACCCTGAGCCCATGCAGACACAGCCTCCCCCATGACCAGCATGCCCAAGCAGGCGGTTCATCTAACACAACTGAAGATCCTGCATTTTTATATATGAAGAATCGCTCATTTTTATAGACCCGTCACCCACTCTTTCCAATGAAGTTCACTCCAATACAAGGTTGGATGTGCACGCTTAATGCCAGTGTCCACCCCAGGCTGACTGGACGTGATGGAGCCTACACCACCGTCCACACCAGGCTGACTGGACGTGATGGAGCCTATACCACCGTCCGCACCAGGCTGACTGGACGTAATGGAGCCTACACCACCTTTACACTTCCTTTGCAAAGCTCTTAAACGTCCCGCTTGTTCCCTGGACTCATGTGCTCTAAGGCAGAGGGTGACCCCATACTGCCTGTATTGCCAAGGAGCATCTGATGGCTGGTTTGTGGTTTCCCAGCTCCTCTCCACATTGGGACTTTTGATTATGTCTCTTCTTGGCAAGTTTGGTGCTTTTCAAAGTCCCATCTAGTTATTTATATATGAGTGTGGAGCCAGCCTTGAATGGAGGCAGGGAAAGCGGTGGGAGACAGGCTCACACACAGAGCATGCTCACTGTCTGTGGACTTCAAGGAGGAGGTTTGGGTCGGCTAAAGGGGTAGACACTGCTGAGCGGTCTGACTTTAAGGTACCTCTAAAATCATGGCAGGAGGCCTCCTGCTCCACCTGGGTAACTAGGGCACATCCAGGGGGTGTCTCATGGATCGCCTGGGTCTTTCTCAACCTGATTCATTTGACGATCAACATTAACCAGCCCTCCCTTCCTTCTTCCTTCCTAGCTTCTTGCCTCCTTTCTTTCACTGAGAAGGTGAACAAACTCCTCAATTCAGGTCTTACAGAGCTGTAGGCTGTAGCAATGGTGGGCTAATGAAGTCTAATGACTTAATTTCTGGGGGGAAAAAGCTTGTGACTTTAATGACATAAGCAATGTGTGACATACTATTTATGACTAGTATAAAATATATATGATACTTAATTGAAGATTCCATGCTTTCAATAGACTCACAAAATACTTCTGTTGGTTTTTGCTGAGGTCATATAGCCAAGGCCATTGAGTTTGCTGCAATTTAACCTCACCAGGAGAAACACAGTTGATCCCAGTCTGTCAAATCCTTTCATAATCAGTTTATCATAATACATACTCTGTGATCTGCTGCTGATTTACTGCTATATGTGGGTTATGGTTTTGAAACTGAGAGATCATTCGGCTCCTGTAATGTTTGTAATGCTCTTGTTGATATCCCAGGCTGCTCTGCCTCTGGGAGTGCCAGCAATTCTTCTCACATTTCTCCAACCACCAAATTATGTTCGTGTTCTGCCATGTTCCATGTGGGAGTCTGCTGACATCGGGTAGCTTCCCATCCTCAGTGCAGACTGGGTCTTCTGAGCAGAGCCACTTTATGTGGGGATAGTACTCCTAAGACCCATCCTCCACCGGCCATCTCCCAACTCAGGCAGAGGAGCTCAGTCCATGAGGAGCAAGAGGAGAAGCAGTAGGGAGGAGGGCAGGAGCTTTGAGCCAGGCTCTTCAGTCTGTGTTCTCCAGGCTTTGTGTCTTTCCACCTGCTTGTCGCAGGGTTAGCACGAGAGTCCCTGTCCCTCGCAGCTCTTCTGTGCCTTGATCACTCTTCTTCCTCATTCTGTGACTCTGGTCTGTCACGAAAGCCAATTCTGAGAGGGAGAATCAGATTTCTTTTAATGAACCTATAAATAGCATCAGTAATATCATCAGTGTACATGTAGTGAAGAAACGGAAAAAGTCGCCCAGTTTGTTTCTTAATTCTTTGTGTTCCACCCAGGAACCTGCAGTTCTGTGCCAACTCTAAGTAGCAGCCCAGGCTCCCCCAGGGCTCACTCGACTACAGAGCACATGATTTCCCCTTTCCGATTGTCTATTGATTGGGCAGCCAATTGCCCTAAAATTGAGTGCTGTGTTTGCCAGTTGGCTTCAGGGAGTTGTGTTTAATTTCCAGGGTGAGTAATGCAACCATTACCAATTCCGTAGCTTCAGGAAGATTAAGCAAGCAACTCTATTAATTATTTTTCTCATGAATGTTACCATGGCAAGCAGCAACTTAAAGGCAGGAGGAATTATTTGGACTCCCAGTTTGAGGGTAAAGGGAAGGTGTGGCCCCAGTAGTGGCAGCTGGAGGCTTCTGGCTTACTTGTAGACCAGAAAGCAAGGGAATTGGTGCTGGGCTGGGCTGTAACACCTAAGGCCTGCCCCCAGGGACTCACTTCCTCTTGCTAGATTCCACCTCCTGAAGGGTCCACAATTCCCCCCAAACAGTCCCCTCAGCTGAATACCAAGTGTTCAGATACATGAGCCTATGAAAATCTTTCACACTCTAAACTATAACAGAGACAGAGCGAGAAAGTGGGAGTAAGGAAGAGGAAAGCAAAAGTGAATTCAAACCTACTTTAAAAGATGGAATTCTGCTGGGCAGTGGTGGCGCCCACTTTTAATTCCAGCACTTGGGAGGCAGAGGCAGGTGGATCTCTGTGAATTCGAGGCCAGCCTGGCCTACAGAGCGAGTTCCAGGACAGGCTCCAAAGCTACAGAGAAACCCTGTCTCAAAATACCAACAACAACAACAAAAAAGTTGGAATACATTTTTTTTTACTCTTAAACATTCTCATACATGTAATCAATGTATCTTGACCATATCCACTCCCAGTTCTCACCTCCCACTTCTCCCACGAACTCCTAAAGCATTTCCTGTCCCGTTCCATGTTCTTTCCCCCCTTTTTTGTAACCCAATGATTCCCACTGACACTATCTACTGAAATATCAACTGTTGGTTTAATTTGTGCAGGTTGTGTGTAGGTAAGTGTAGCTGCAGTGAGGTTGTGAGTTCGATGGCCGTGTCATGTTCATAGGACAGCGTTTCACAGCACCTTGTCCCCAGTCTCTGCTCTTCCAGTCTTCCATCTCTTCTATGCTCCCTAAGACTGGGGGCATTGACACAGTTGTTCCATTTAGGGCTGAGCACTCAACAGTCATTTATCCTCGCCACTTAGACAAATAATAAGTTTCTGTATTAACTGATGAGAGAGAGAGAGAGAGAGAGAGAGAGAGAGAGAAGAAGAAGAAGAAGAAGAAGAAGAAGAAGAAGAAGAAGAAGAAGAAGAAGAAGAAGAAGAAGAAGCTTATCTTGCCAAACAAAGTTGGGGGAAGTCCTAACTCATGGGTCTCAGGATAACTGTAGAGAAGGCAGTTCAACGGTAAGTCCATTTAGCAACAAAATTGTAGTAGGTCATCCCCCCTGCCCCTGGGCCTATACCATCCCAAGCCAGAGTTTTTGGAACAGGATTACAGTACCAGGTCTGAATTCCCTCTTGCGGTAAAAGCCTCAAATCCAGCCCAAAGGCAGTTGGATAATCACATGACCTATGTACCACTACTGTGAGCATCTCACCTGGCAGGCTGGTATCATAGAAGTTACTTATCTCTCTGTATGTGCATGTGTATGGAGACTATTCACATGGGGGCATGAACACACATGTGCATACTCAGAGGACAGGTGATGATGTAGACATCCTGCTCTGTCACTTTCTACCTTATTCCCTTGAGAAGGGGTCTCTCATGAACTCAGAGCTAGGCTGGCACCCAAGCAAACCCTAGTGATTATCCTGTCTCCTCCACCCCTCCTGGCTCTGGGGTTAAAGTGTGCATGCCGCCAGGCCAGGCTTTTTGACCTGATTTCTAGGGATTAGATTTTAGTTCCTTGGGCTCACTCAGCAAGCACTGCTACATGATGAGACATTTCCCCAGCCTCCCTAAACTATTTTCTATTAGATTTTTTTTAAAGTTGAGGTGGAATTCATATGACATAAAATCATTTTAATTATTTGAGTTTACCACCCAGGATTCTTCACAGCTCACAGTATTGCTCAGCTGTTATTGCTGTCTGGTTCCAGAACAGGTTTTCATCCCCAAAGGAAGCCCTATGCCACTAAGCATCATCCCCCTCCCTCCAGCCATTAGCGGTAACCACTAATCTGCCTGGACATTTCATAGATATATTATTCCACCACTCAAGGCTTTTTGATCATTTATCATGCTTCCCAGGTCTATCCTATACCATATATACGTTTAAACTTCAGGGGAAAATAAGCCACAGGCCTACTACTCCTCATAGATTTTTCCATTTTACTTTGTGATCTGAAATAATGGTCATTGCAAACTCTAATTTGATGCCTTATTCAGATTCCTGCAAAATGGGCAAAGGAGACTAAAAGAAATAAAAAGTATTACCTCCCTCAGAAAAACAACAACTGTTCCTCCAGATAGGATCAACTGTTTCGTAAGTCTTGGTTATATTTTAGTTTAGAGTCGTTTATGGATGACTCTGCTGGCAAGGTCTCAGGTGGGTAGGAGCTGATTTGATACTGTCTATCAGGTGTTACTTTCTGATAGACACAGGAAAGCCCAAGACACAGCTCTGGCGATGCAGAAGTAAAAGGCATCAACAGAAACTCACATGCTCACCAGAGCAGGCACATCACTAAGAGCGGATCTCAGTGACCACGCCCCAAAGGGCTGGTATCTCAGCCGCTATTGGCTGAAGGAGCGGAAGGAGCTCCCGCAACACCAAGCAGTCAACTCAGCAGTTCTGTCAAGGGAAGGGCTCTATGGTGTCTCTGCCTGGGTGCTTGCTGGCAGCTCGGTGTCTCGTCACGAACATTTACAACAGGAAAGCAGAACCACGTATGAAGTTTCTGTTTTTCCTCTTACTGTCAGCTAGCCTCTGAGCCTCTTGTGAGATGCACTCTTTGAGTAGAGAGCTAGGTCTGATTCATGTTTGTGCAAGCTCAGATCTGTGATGGTTTCAAGGCCCTTGTCTGTGAAATAACAGGACTCCAGGCATCACTTTATGTGACTGTGTTAGCCAGAGGAATTTGATGTCAGTAAAACAGCCTAGAAGATTTCAATAGTTTAATATAGTAAATGTTTACTCTGTTGTGATTCAAAATAGGCCTCTCTTCTAATGGCTCAGGGATTCACTCTCTCTCTGCTTTGAGCTTGTGTGAGAGCCAAAGTTACATTTTAAGTTTTAATTACTATGCCTAAGAGATCTGAAACAAAAATGCCTCTGATCTGCAAGACCCTTGCCCAAGGACAGATAGTTTCTGAAATGCTGGAGGCTCGCTCTTGTTTTATGAGAGATAACAAACCACATGTTTTCACTCCCCTAAACAAGTTTGCTGGACCCATCTGCACGAATGTGCTTGATCACATGTGGGCGAGAGGTTCACAGGCTGGAGGTATGTCAGGATGTATGTGTGTCCCTGATTGGACCTGATTAAAAAATGAAGGCCTAGTCATACTTGATTTTGGGTCATTTCCTAGGAACTGGGGTATGGGCCTGGTCAGAGCCCATCCACCTGGCCAGTATTTAATTAAAGATTGTTTCAAATTTGACTTTAGGCAGTGGTAGTGGTTTTATTCTTGCCACTGGGATTAACACTTGCTATCCAGTGCAGTCTTCCTGGTCCTCCACACCAAATTAAGCAAGCAAAGAGTGCTTGGGTAGAAAAGACTATGGATTTTTAGAATATAGACTTGTATCATTTCCAGTTACATCCTGTTAAAGATCCATCTTCCTCGCCAACTTGGGAATTCAGAAGTTACCATGGAAACAAACCTCAGGACGTTATCTGTGAAGATTGTCTAGATCACGTTGATTGAGATGGCAAGACCCACCCTGAATGTGGGCAGTACCTTTTCAGGGTTGGGATCCTGTAATGTACAAAAAAAAAGGAGGAAAAAGAAGAGAAAGAAAAAAAGAAAGGAAAGAAAGAAAGAAAAAAAGAGAAAGAAAGAAAGAGAAAAAGAAAGGAAGAGAAGAAGGAAGGAAGAACTTGCGATGCAGCAGAAGAACCTGGCATGACTCTCCAGAACCCAGGGATGTGAAGTCACAATGAGTATCTGTAATACCCCACCCATGTTTCTGTGGACTCAGTGAGCTGCCTGCATCTACCTACAACCTTCCCCTCCATGACACACTGTACCTGCAAACCTTAACCAAAGTAAGCCAAGGCTTCTTAAGTTGCTTCTTAAGTTCCATAAGTTGCTTTTGACAGACATTTGTCATAGCATCAGAAGTGACTAATAAAGTTCCTTTAGCTAGTGCAAGAGATCTGGGAGGTAGTCTTGTGTGTGCTTAGGAGGAAGAAATGATATTATCTAGGCAGATTCTGTGGTAATTATTACTTTGCTTCCTGCATTCTCCTGAAGGAGAAGGAGAGAGGGCATTGGAGAGGGGAGATAGTCTCCCGCTGCCTCTTAGGTCAGTCCTGAGACACTTTTCAGTTTTGCAGAATTCCATCCTAGAGGTTGGGGGTTTGGTGGGGGAGAAGACTCCTTTTAAGAGTGGGCCATCTTTACTCTCCTGCTGACTATTTTCTTCTGTTCCAGAATGCTCTATCTCACTCCAATGGAATATTCTCTCACAAAGTTGATCTCAGAGCGACAAGAGTCTATGCCTAGCCCCCCACACCCCATGTTTGCAGTCCAGCCCAGTCCAGACTGTAATAAGACGTTACTGAAGTTTTTAATGTCACAGAAGGTAATTACAGTGCAGGAAAACATAAAAGTAAAATTAGCTATGACTCTGCCAGCCAAAGTCTCTGTCCTCAGAGTCCGCTAGATGAGGTCTGTGGAGCTCTTTCGGCTGCCTCAGCCTCACTGTGGTAAAAGTCAGCACCCTCTAGGGAGCAGTCTTCGTGGCTGTCCACCCGATAGCTTCGGTGAGTCACAGTCCTCATGTCCCCAAGTCCCCAAACGATATAAAATAGTTCTTTGCTTTCTGAGTCATTCGTTCGTGATCTCTATCCACCCATTCCAGTGTGACAGGTTGTGAGAATTTCTGTTTTCTTTTTCCTTTATGGAAAAGTAAAAAGCCACCTCCAAGCATAGAAGAGCTTTCCACGCTCAGCTGGAGAGCTCTTTAAACATAGAAGCTGACTGACCCTTCTGCCACCAGAGTTACACATCACAGATCCCAGGAAAGAGCCTCTGCTCATTATTATTATTATTATTATTATTATTATTATTATTATTATTATTATTATTATTAAAGACTAAACCTATTCAGTGACAAATAAGAGTCCACCAAGGCAACTTAAGCAACAAAGCAAGTCTGTGTAGGATTTACAGAAGCGGCAGAACCACAAGTAGGAGGCAGGCCCCTCGCACAGAGCCTTGGGTCACTAGCAGTGAAGCCCATTTCTGCTCTTTCTGACTGGGCAAAATCTTTCTCTCTCCATAATCTGGCATCGCCCTGCCCACATCTGTGAGGGATTAGGTTGAGGTAGGAAGACCTACCTTCAAAGTAGGCAAGACCATTCTCTTGGCTTGGGGCTTCGTCTAAATTAAAAGGAGGAAGTAAGCTAAACACAAGCGTTCATTGCTGCAGGTGCAACACAATGACCACCTCAGGCTCTTGCCACCATGATCCCCCACTTTGCAGGACTGTACCTTTGAACTGTGAGCCAAATTTAACTGTTCATCCTTTACATTTCTTCTGTCCGGATATTTTACCAAAGCAACCAGAAAAGCACCCAATACAGGATCAGGTTAATGAATACTCTGTGGTTTGGGCAGCCACTGCTGTGTCTCTGTGATTCCCGGAGCAGAAACGTCCTTATGATCTCATTTTCTGCTGTCATTGATACAGGATATTAAATGTGAGATTATTCCAGACTCCATCTTCTTTGTTCAGTGTTGAGGATTATGGGTTTAAGTTTGGGTCAAAGCTCAGATCTCTCCCCTTCCCCGCAGGAAGGAAACATCTCCAAGTGTTGAGCCCCAGAGGTGCTCTATCCTGAGGTGGCCGCCAAGGGTCCTCTAGTTGCCCTTCCACATCTGCCTACAGGTAGCTTCTCTTTTCTTCTGTCATACTTTTAGCAACCACATAAAGAACTTGCTAGCTCTCTGTGCCTGTTAGCTTCAGCTAATGCTTCTTGGAACGGGTAGATCACTGGTTGGTGGTTCACACAGACCCACTGGCTTTCAGACACGTGGGCCACTTGCTACCTTGCTCCATGTCGTCAGCACTACATTCTTTTCTGTACTCTGAGTTGACTGACTTTTTTTTTTGGTTTTGGTTTGTGGTCTTCAGTTTTTCTGAATTTTCCCAACTCTCTTGACTAGCAGAATTCATTTTCACCTCCTTATTCCACTTCAGTAACTGGCTTGCATAGTTAGTAAATCGTGTCATACTGAATTTCCGATATTCACACTGAGGCTCCCTGCCCAGTAGAGTGTGAGCTGATTAAGCATAGGGATGGTTTCTACCCACTGATTTCATGTTAGATGAGCAAAAGATGTTTCTTAAAAGCACAGATCAACAAATGAATGAGCTATACCAACCTTCAGCTAAAATTTGAGTCACTGTGACAGCCATCAATCCATTTTTTTATATGCCTTTCTGGTTTTACACCATGTCCCCAAATTCCTATCAGATATTTCTGGTATTATCCAGGGACAAGTATTATATATTTTCTCATTCATCATTTGAAATTTATTTTAATTAGATAATTTGTTTTTTCCTGGGTATGTGTTTAAGTACATGCATGAAGGTCAGGGTTCAACTTGAGAAAGTCGTTCCCTTTTCCCACCATGTATGTTCCAGGGATTGACCTCAGGTTGTCAGGTTTGACTGTGTGTGGATTCCTTTGAAGTCATCTTTTGGTCTGTCCTCGCCTCCCAGCCTGAGTGTTATACCTTCTGCTAATCCAGCTCACCAGAGCATCTTCTAGGACCAAATAATATACGACTCTGGGGAGGTAACATTATTTATTTATTGTTTTTATTGAGTTATGCATTTTTCTCTTCTCCCCCCCTTCCTCTCTCCTCCCCTTTTACCCTCTCCCATGGTCCCCATGCTCCCAATTTACTCAGGGGATCTTGTCCTTTTCTACTTCCCATGTAGATTATATCCATGAATGTCTCTTTTAGGGTCCTCATTGTTGTCTAGGTTCTCTGGGATTGTGAATTGTAGGCTGATTTTTCTTTGCTTTATATCTAAAAGCCACTTATAAGTGAGTAATATGATATTTGTCTTTCTGGGTCTGGTTTACCTCACTCAATATGATGTTTTCTAGATCCATCTATCTGCCCGCAAATTTCAAGATGTAATTGTTTTTTTCCTACAGTGCAGTACTCCATTGTGTAAATAAACCACATTTTTCTTATCCATTCTTTGGTTGAGGGGCATTTAGGTTGTTTCCAGGTTCTGGCTATGACAAACCAAGCTGCTATGAACATAATTGAGCACATGTCCTTGTGGTACAATTGAGCATCCTTTGGGTATATACATAAAAGTGGTATTGCTGGGTCTTGAGGAAGGTTGTTTCCTAATTTTTCCGAGAAATTGCCTTACTGATATCCAAAGGGGCTGTCCCATCAGCAATGCAGGAGTGTTCCTTTTTCCCCACAACCTCTCCAGCATACGTTGTCATCAGTGTTTTTGATCTTGGCCATTTTTACAGGTGGAATCTCAGAGTTGTTTTGATTTGCATTTCTCTGATGGCTAAGGATGTTGAGAATTTCATTAAATGTCTTTCAGCCATTTTAGATTCATCTGCTGAGAGTTCTCTGTTTAGATCTGTACCCATTTTTATTAGATTATTTGTTCTTTTGATGACCAGTTCCTTGTATATTTTAGAGATCAGCCCTCTGTTTGATGTGGGGCTGGTGAAAATCTTATTCCATTCTGCAGGCTAACATTTTGTCTTGTTGACTGTGTCCTTTGCTTTACAGAAGCTTCTCAGTTTTAGGAGGTCCCATTTAATTGTTTCTCTCAGCGTCTGTGCTAGTGGGGTTATATTTAGGAAGTGGTCTCTTGTGCCAATGTTTTCAAGTGTACTTCCCACTTTCTCTCCTGTGAGTTTCAATGTGGTTGGCTTTATGTTGAGGTCTTTAATCCATTTGGACTTGAGTTTTGTATATGGCGATAGATACAGATCTATTTTCGTTCTTTTACATGTTGATATCTAGTTACGGAGGGCAATGATTTCTATGAGACAGTAAATATCACTCCTCTTTCCCAAGTTTTGAAATTAAATAAAATAAGAGAATAAAAGAAAGAGCTGGATCTGAAGCAAAGTCACAACACTTAAAACTTCCTAACAAAGCTGTTATGGGAGAATGCGCCTTGCATTGCTGGATAAATGTGTATCTCTGTCTGTGTGTGGGTTTGTGGGAGTGACAGTGTCCACTGGGGCCAAAAGCATCAAGTCCCCCCCCTAGAACTGGAGATACAGTTGGCTATAAGTCGCCCGCCACGGGTGTTGGGAATTACACTCAGGTTCTCGGCAAAAGTAGTACACACTCTTACCCACGGAACCATCTCCCCAGCCCCTACCTGGAGATTTAAAGGGACTCACCCATTCAGTGGTCCCTGGGGAGTCCCACAGTGGTCAGTTCTATATAGTAAACTAGCCAAGGGAAAACAGCGTGTGTTCCCATTGAAACCTAGTCACCCACGGAGAAGGCAGGGAAATTGAGTCGATGAAAAATATAATCCTGGCTATTTCTTGGCTATCCGCCTCTCCCCATCGCCACCTCTCACAACAGCAAAGGCGCATGCGCCACTGTCTATCCATCTAGAGGTGCCGCCCGCGCTGGTCCCACTCAAAGGCTGTCCCTGGGATGGCGGAAGCTTTGCCAAAGTCCCTAACACCTAGTCAAGATGACTGTGTCTGTGCTGATGCTTGTGGTTGCCATGGTCGGTCGCCAAAGCGGCTGACGATGTGGCTGGCACCAGGTCTGCATGCTCGGCATCTCTGTGACTGTCTCCATCAGGACCTCTTCACGCTTGTTCTTTTCCTGTGGCCAGTCAGCATAATACTCAGGCTGGGATGGTGAAGATGGATCAGATGGATGGCTCTAGAGGGGGCCATGAGCAGCATCTCAGAGAGATGTCAGCAGAACTGAAGAAAGACAGCAAGACCTCATGCAGCCTTTTTGGGAGGAGCCTGACGGATCACATCAGCTACCCTGAAGTATGAATTTGTAATGCTTGCAAAATCCATTAATATCTTGTGAATAACACCAATTATTTGCAATGTATGTTTTTATTTTGGTGTTAAAAACCTGAATATGTTGGTATGCTAAGTGAAAATGTGTCAAATCGCCTGCTTTTCTAACTTGGTGCTGATTTCCTTCATTGTATTATTCTGGAAGTTTTAAAACTAGGAATTAGAAACTCTATGAGTCTGAGAGGCCCCCTCACTCCCTTCACCCCTCTGCCCCTCCCACTTTGGATCACTGTCCTAGTATATATGGACTTGCTTGTTCTAGAACTTTCTTGAGCAGGGATTCTTCCCCTCTGTTTCCCATCTAAGAGAATTCCTGGTGGGTCTCCCACATGCCTACAAGTCCTTACAACATGCCTTGGCATGTCTGAGCCCTGGCCTGAATGGGCTTAATGTGCGCTGAGTTTCCTGTGGGGACAGGAATAAACCAAGAAGGGTTTATCTAAATTGATCCAGGCACTTATTTCAGTTAATAATAGAAACTTTCATGGGGCAGGTAGAAGGAGGGTCATGTCACTCAAATTTCTTTCTAGTCTTCTGTGCTTCCCTTGGAATCTACATTCAGCCCTGCCTCAGCCCACACATTTCAACAGTCACCCACAAAAGTCTCAAGGGTTCATAAGTTCAGGAATGGTTCACGCCCATTTTTTGGGGGGGGGCCTCAATAAGCAAATCTTGCTGGGCGGGGCTTCTAGATCTTTCCATGCATTGTTTCTCACTTCTGCTTCTATTTAGGACTCGAATGTATTTGTGGTTTGTGTTTGTTTCCTGGGGAAGGTGTTCCTTGAAATGCCTCTCAGAAGCTGGGAGTAACAAGAAGGAAGAAGATGAAGCTTGCACAGGTCTTTTGAAGGCCTGCAAGTGCCGGTGGATGCATTGTCTTTTACAGGGCACTACTGTGCTTTCCCTTTGCCCGGTTGTCCACCAGCAAATCCAACTGGTTGTTTGGTATATAGCATCATTCCTCAATTCTTAGTGATGTTGGAATTCTCGGGATGCTTACAGTTGTTGCTGGATCCCTGGCTATTTTGGTTAACAGCATCACGAGGGTCTCACTGTAGACTCTCCAGACCTGTGGTCTCTTTGAAAAAAAAAAGAATCAGAAAGAACACACAAGCATGGTGTAGAAATATAATGTAGAAGATAATACAGTTTATCACAGAGCATAGCGAATAAAGCTGAATACTCTTAAGGGGTAAAAATGGCCAGATGGACCATCTTGCCGAACTACTTCTAGCTTGGTTTTATGCAATTTCTAAATAGTATAGCAGACAGCTTCGCAGAGGAACGTTTTCCTGGATAGGTGATTGGCAGGCCCATTTGGATCGACTCTTCGATGAGAGGATAAGCTATGCCCTTGTGCTTTACCACAGAGCATTCTGATTGTGATCTTAGAGGACTAAGGACTGCTAGAATCAGGTTTAGTTACCAGCTCATGCCCACCCACATAGCAGGTTAGGATGTCACCTCCTCCCAGGGCCAGAGGTATAACTTGGTCCATTCCTTGGACTGGGAATTCTAGTACTATGGTTCTAGGCTTTGCTTTACAAGCTGTTGATTACAAGAGAGAGGTCCAGTCCTAATGGCTTCTAACCCTGCCAACTAGCGACCTAACAGTGTCACCACCAGCCCGTGCCTGCCTGGAGTGCACATACAAATGCTCAGGTGCCTCATTCTCTTAGGTAAGCAGGAGCGTTGCTTCTGGGAAGTGAGGTGCTGCCTTTACATTATTCAATGAGTCTCCCTCCAGTTCGCAGGCCTTTGCCACAGCAGGGAGAAGCAGCAGGAAAGAGCCAGGGTTTACCAGGAAGCAAAACATACAAGGGAGGAGTCAGCAGCAGGAGATGCCACGCAGGGGCCGGACCACTGCACAGCCTGGACTCCTCTGTTCTCCAGTTGGGCATGCTGAAAGGGGAGTGTGAAGCTTGCGGGTGGCCCTCAATCACAGCCACTGCTACCCTTGGGGATACTTGTTAACAGGTGTGGTCCTGTGTATATTGCTCGTGGATCTGGTTCTTTCTAGACGGTTGTTTGGGGACAGTTGCTTCTTTTGTATCATTTTCACATTATTTACTCAGTTCTGGGTCTTAATGGCTCTTGATAAAAATATGAAAAGTGGGGTGCACTTTGTTCCCTCCCTTTAGCTCTCCCCTATATGCCTGCTCCTCATCACAAAGGAAACCCCTTTCTTTCACTTGGCAGTTTAGCTCACAGTGTTTCATACTCTTGAAGCTGGCCTCTCTGGGGTTGAGGCGAAGTAGTTTCAAAGGGATTTATTGCTTAGAGGATAAGAACCTTAATAGTAAAAAAAATAACAGCACTTACAGCACCCCCAAAGTTGATTTGCCATTTTGTGTAGTGTCATTCTACTGTAGGGGAGGAAAAAAATCTTTTTCTCTCTACCTTCCTTTGGTCCTGTGAGCGAAACCAATACAAGACAGGTGAACAAAAGAAAAACGAAGTCAGTTTTAATTATGTATATCTACGCTGTTGGCTCACAGAGAAAAATGTGGCTTAGGAAAGCAGCCAGAATTGGGCATTTATATGCCATCTTAGGCACGACAAGGAGAAGGGGATTTTAATCTCCGTGAGGAAAGGGGAATTATGACCAAGCCTAGATGATGAGCAAGGTTGTCTGTTAAAATGCAGCTTGCAGATTTGACTTGGCGCTTTCCTCTGGCAGTGAGTTACACCCCTTACCCTTTTCTCCTGGTGCAGGAGAATGTGTTACCTTTCCAGACGGGAGTTGCTTTTCTGAGTGCCGTTGCCCCTAAAATGGGAAACCTACGTCCTATTTTCAGAGTTTTTCCTGGGTCTGCCATTCCTCAATTGCCTTCAGCACAGAAGAGTCCATATGCTGAAGAGCCTATTTTGGGGTGGCATATTCCCGTCCCTATCATATCATGGTTCTTTCTACATTGGGATAGACTTTTAAAATCATATGTGCTTCAGTTTACGTGGTCAGTACATTTGGGGACCATGACACTAATTTCTGTAAGTTTCTGGTATTGCCGTGATGCTCTGCCAAGTGGAATCTGGTGGCCCAGTGTGAATAACCTGTACTGTGTCTTCAAGGAAGCGCACTTACAGTCTTTCAGGACGTTTTGTGGGTCCAGAACCCATTGGGCACACATCAGCATCAGTCAGCACAAAGAGGAAAGAGAAGAAGGCACGGGAGGGGGCTGTTCAGAGCTCAGCAGGGCTGATACGCTGAGTGCTATCTGTACAGAGGACAAGCTAATGGCCAAAGCTTAATATTTGCTCCTTGCTTCTCCAGTATCCAATCTTGCTGCTGCCAAGAGCCCCTGTTTTCCTGTGGGATCCATTTCTTTCCCATTTTATCACGTATGGCCCAGATGGGGTTCTTGTTCTGGGGTGGCAGCTGGATTAAGGCCTAACCAATTGTCACAGCGTGTTTGTTGGCACAGGGTTGGGTAGGGATCCAAACCAGTGGAGTCACTGTGAAAGTTTTGGACATTTCTTAAGAGCTATGAACACGAAATGTGTTCTCCAGATATGAATTCACAAGGAGTGAGGTCAGAGAGAGCAGGAACCCCAGAGTGACAGTTCTGACGGCATCCTTGCTGGGGAACAAACATGCCAGGAGAGAGCTCTGGTTCTTGTTTCTTTCCTTTTCTCCAAAATGAGTACCTCTGCCTAGAAGTTTGACAGAGATGGAGAGACAGTGCCTGGAGTTACCAGCTCATCCTCCTCTTAAATGTCAACCAGTTTCTTCCATAAGTCAGTCCTTTACGAAGTACCCAGACCGATCCCTCCTGCTACGTAGGAGCTTCAAACTCTCTCTTATTCCCTTCCCCCATCCTTCCCCCCGCATCCTAGCTTAAGAATCTGTAATAAACATCTGTCTAAAACCCACCCTCTGTGGTCTGTGAATTATTCTTCAAAATTTCAAGACAAGAACTCGAAAGCCACTGGCTTTAGAGGCCTTTGGACTTTTTTCCAGGACCCTAGCTCCTTAAGTGGAGAAAGCCTTCATTGTCCCAAGACACCCAATATTCCGGGAACATGTTTCCAGGCCAGGCGGCACTGTTTCGGGGCTGTAAAGAAGGACAAAGAACACCAGAGAAAGGAATCGACACAGAAGCTGACGCAGAGGATGCTTAGAAAATCAGGCCCAGCAATCAGCTGAACCTCCACGCTTGAACTTCCGATTTTCCCAAGGAAACGAGCTGATGGGTTTCTTTTTGGTTCAGATCGGTTTGGGTCAAATATGGTTGGTATTTGCAAATGTAAAGGAAAACCCTGGAATGTTGACATTCGGTTGGTCCAATTCCTTCAAGTCCGGAGGGTGAACATAGTGTGAAGACAGAAAGAAAAAGCCAACCCTGCTAAGAGAGTGCTAGAAAGGTCTACGGTGCAGGAGCAATGGCCCCGTGAAGTACGAGCACCCGCACGGTGACAGGCTCTGTCAACAGCTGATACATTCGTTACTTGTCTTCCAATTCGGTTTTTAAGGTTTAGCTTTTGTCTAACTCCCCAACATTTTTGTGTAAAACATCATTTTCAAAATCTAAATATAGGCTGTAAACCTTCCCAAGGCCTACTGACCTTCTGAGAAATATGTGAACTATAAAAACCAAAAATAAACCAAGTCCCTTTTCTAAAACCTTTAACCATCTGAAAGTCAAAAAGGGCCATGAATTCCTACAGTTCAGTTCACTGAGACTTTGTTACCAATAGCAACAGATAGTTATTTTGAACACAAACTCTAACATCACTCTCTTTCTCTATATTCTTATTGGCAGACGGGCCAACCTCCCACTGTGAAGATATGAGATAATTTTAGATAACCCCAGACATGTATCCACTTTGCCCTTCAACCCCTCGTACATTCTCAGAACCTATGGCTTAAATTCCATTATCTTTCGTGTCCACACTGATCAGAACACGAGGTTCCGTCCTGGTTAGGGGTTCCATCTAAACAATATAAAGAGCACTCAGGTTTGAATGGCTCGTCCGTGAAGACAGGAGAGAACACGAGGGAAGCTGGGAGGTCCTTGGACTCACAGATAAAGACTAGGAGAACCACGAGTGTTAAACACACAAAGAGGGAGATGTACAACCTGATTTCCACCCAGAAGACTGGGAGCAGGCATGGTTTATAGCCTGGTGGGGACCGTTGTGTTCTCTATGGCTGAGACCACAGCAGGCCCTCCCTAGACCCTTCTTGTGAGCTTGTTCATCTAGAGGACCCATCTTTATAGAAGATGTCACATGCCCTTTACAAGGAGTTTGGGTGTCAGCCACATTTTAAGCTTTGTTGTGTGTACTGGATTGAGTTACTTGCCACCAGGAAGATTTTCACCAAATTGTGTGCTGCGCTTAAATAAGCCTAACATAAACTTCTCAGGGTCAAACTCCTGAAGTTTGAACCAACACCGGTTACTGTGTCTTGTTGGACAGAGCTGCCGTCTAGCCCTCCAAAGATCATTGTTCTGCTGGTCATGGTGGCTGAAGAGATCTCCTGTCTTAGGGTGTCTCTTGCTGCGACAAAACACCATGATCAAAAAAGCAAGCTGGTGAGGAAAAGCTTTATTTGGCTTACACTTCCAGATTGGAGGAAGTCAGAACATGAAATCAAGTAGGGCTGGAACCTAAGGCAGGAGCAAACGCAGGGGCTGTGGCGGAGAACAGCTTACTGACTTGCTTCCCGTGGCCTGTTCAGGTGATCTTCTTATAGAACCTCAGCCCACCCACCAGGGCTGGACCCTCCCCCATCAGCCACTAATTGAGAAAACACCGTACATCTGGATCTCATGGATCCATGAGGCTCCTTCCTTTCTGACGACTCTAGCTTGTGTCAAGTTTACACCCCCCCCCATTATAAATGTTTTTTCTCAAACCACTGCTAGGAAGAAGAATGATAATTTGGAGTCACTTGGGAAATGTCACCTCTGCTTGAAAAGTCCTACGGGAGTTAACTCTTCTGCTTTTGGAAGAATTGTCATTAATTCTCACAACGCCTTTCCATTCACGTCTCGGAAATGCTCAGCACCCTTTCCGAACCATCGTCTGTAGTTGTCTGCATGGAAAGCAAGGCCAGTTAGTGACAAGTGCGTAGGAATGGCTTCTGCAGTATGTTAGAGTCTGGTGCACTGGAACTTTCTCTCAAGCTTCTTACTCACTTTCCATGAGAGCTGGGGTGGCACTGACTCACGTGGCGGTTTTGAAACACACCTCTAAGTTCTTTTACATACACCTCATAACATGGTGGAGGAGGTTAGTTCCCTTGGAATACTGAATCGGCTTTAAAAGAAGAGAATGCACCAAGTGGCACCGTGTGGCTTCTGGTGGTACGTTAGATAAAGTAATACAGTGTCTTCTAGGCTGACTAGGACAGATACCTTGGGAACCTGGAGTTAAACATGGGAAGCAGGTTCCTCAGAGCTGGCATGAACCTCTTCTTCATTTTGGGGGCTGTTCTACCTGTGTGACTTCTTATCTTCCTTGAGGCTGGCCTTTGATCCTCTTCAAGTGAAACATTCTGGAGGTGGGAAGGCGGAGGTGGGGTAGCTGGGAGGGGCTGATCATCCAGCCAATCCAAATGAAGGAGAAGAAAGCGCTCGACCTTTTGATGCCAGGTTTGGGAGGACTAATGACTGCTTTTAATAACCTAAGAGTGGCCATCTAAATGCCTCTCCTTGAATGACAGGAGTTAAAGGGCTGAATTTTAAGGTGCAGAACTGGTTTATCCCTTCTCGATTCACAAAGTGTCACAAGAAGCTGCACTGAAAAGTGCCTGGGCCTCTTTCCTTTCGTCTTGCAGAACACTTGCCCTTTCTTTTCCCTAAGAACAATGGTCCCATTGGACCTGTGTGCAGGATGAGGCAGAGTCACCCAATTAACTCTGAGAGCTCCAGGCCTAGGAAACAGAGAGGAGGGGCGTGAAGTCTTCACAGGGTCCTGAGCAGTGGTCTTGAACCTCCCCAGGCTGCTACACACTGCAACTGAGGGAAGAGAAGAACTATGTGTCCCAGTGCGGGACAGAGGACAGGACCTGGAGCTGGGAGGTTATTGAAAGTGGGGACTCCAATGTGGGGTAGGAGGGTGGGTAAGAGAAGGCAGAAATAACATGAGGCCTGCCCAGAGACACGTGACAAGTGGAGGGCATGGGTTGGCAGGAAGAAGGCGCTCTCCTAGCCTCTGTGCTGCCGTCACAACCAGGCTGTCTTGCACAGTGTCTTCTTCCCAGATCACATACTCTGCTTGGTGCCCTTGGGGTGCAGGGGTGGGGAGGGGGATTGTGCTCACTACAAAGAAGCAACGAAGGGACGAATCCTACTCCCAAGCTCGCTGACCCCTCATGTGGACAGCATGAAAACAGCGCCAACCTGAGCCCCGGCTCTAACCTTGGATGTCCCAGGCTGGGCGAGGAAGCCTCCAGCTAAGTTCTAAACTGTAGCCCTTTAGTTTCTCACATTCCTGACTCCCGTGGCAGAAACACGAAACGCTGACCAGTTCTATGATGGAACATCCTCCTTCGGCCTTGTTTGCCAATATGAAGAAGAAACAGATGTGAAAGGAAAGCTCGCTCCCTGGATATGCGTCAGATGAGTGTGGCAAGGAGGGCAGCTTCCCACTGAGAGCCCTTTTCCTACTCTGGGAGGACTGGACCGAGGCTCACGAGAGCTTGGCTGTCCTTCTACAGCTACTCCTGTTGAGAGTCACTACCAGAGAGATTTTGTTCCTGACAGGATCGAAGCTATCCCTGAATTGTGTTGAGTCAACACTCCTGAAGCCAGAAACTTAGATTGAGACTCTTCCTTCAACATCACATCAGCCAAAGGAAAAATGCTGGCGTTCCAACAGAAAGGCTGTGACGAACTAAAAGTCTCAGTGCTGTCCAAAATCAGAAGCAGATGCACAGATCTGAGGACACCGAAGGGATTGGTAGATAAAGCTGTGAAACACAGAGCAACGAGTGGGCGGTGAAGTCATCAATGCAGAGAGGATGGGCTGTGTCGGAGTCAGGTCCAATGTGTGCAAAGAAGAGGAAAGACAACGGTGAGGGCTCTTGACTAGAGTAGGAGACAGAACCTCATCATTGTTATGCTGTTGAGCCCTTGTTGAGGTTCTGTGTCCAGCACTTCTGCCCCCTGAGGCAATTTGCTGTCTGGAATACCCCTGTTCATGGAGGTGACTGTCCTGACATGTTTCTCAATCACCCACAGGCCTCAGTGCCTTTGCTCACCTCCTAAAAGAGGTGATTGTATCTGAGGAAGGAAAGGCACACTTTCCTGTCCTTTGTTTTTGGTTCTTATGTGATATCATTGCAATATATGTGTTATGAAGGGCCAATTTTTAAAGCATAATATTTAAGTTTCCCCTACTTTGTATTTAATCTCACATCTATAGAACTCTGTCTTGTTGGCATGGAAACTGCACCAGAGACTCCATCTCCACATCAGTATCTCCCGGTGAACAAAGGCAAAAGCCAAACCCAAGTATTAGCTGCTCGCTTCCTTCCTCCCCGGTGTGCCTAGTAACTTCCCTGCTCTTAGTTTTCTCTCTAGCTTTGCCCAATGGCAATGAAAGACAAGACAAATGCCTGCCTACCAAGTGCTTTCCCATAAGCAAGGCAGAGGCTTGCACCTGAAGGATGATGACCACACGTGTCTGAACAGTGGCAGGATTCAGGCTGGTTTGGATGCTGCTACAGTGAAAACAACCACAGTGTTTGGCTTTGTACCTCAATTTCGATTCCTATTCCTCTCCATGAGGCACACGGAAGATAGAAGAGCTTTGCCCCCCCAGTTCTTTTATGTCTTACCAGCCCACACAGGCTCTGAACCCCTTGCTCCTGGGATCCTGTGGTGTCTTTGAACACACTTCACAGGAGGAATTAAATGTAGGTCTCCTTAAGTCACTCCCAAAGCAGAAACTAGGACTCATTTTACTTTCAAATCTTCAAGTGGATCAAAACTTTGGTCAGAGAATCCGTAGAGGATGTGTGAGATTTGGTCATGTGGGAACAGGTGTTTGGGCAAGACTTCCCCCATGTATTTCAGTCTCTGACTTGGACTGCTGCCCTAAACGTCACCAGTGCCCTCTGGTGTAGCATTTATTGTATAAATGAGTGGACTGCGCATGCATGGAGAGACCATCCCTCTCCACTCACGAAATTACCAAGCTGACATTTCAGAGCTACTTGTAGTTTATTCATGCCATTGAAATTATTAATCATCATTGAAATAAAATGGAGACTCTGGAGAAATGCCCCAGTAGTTTTGGTTTGCAGAGGACAGTATCTTAAGCATATATGAGACCTCAAAACCCACCTTCACAGTGACACACTTCCTCCAAAACCACACCTACTCAAGGCCACACCTCCTAATAGTGCCACTCCCTTTGGGGATCAACATTGCCAGAACCACAGCATCATCTTCCAAAACAAGCAGAGAGCAGTGTGCAATTCTGCCTCTTACAAGAGCTGGCAATGAGACTCTGAATAGTTAAAGACTTCAAAGGATTCTAGTTTCAAGAAAAAGTGTTTGCCACTCTTGCCAAATTTCAGAGTGCCATACTCTTTTATCTGTTCCTTTAATTTTCTATAGCGAAGCTACAGGACTCTGCGGTCCGCCAGACTGGATTCTCACACCATGAGCCAAGCTCTCGGCAACCCCGTGCTTCTCCACCCCTTTCTTCCCGCTTCTCTGCAAGCCCCCAGTTGAAACTATAATTCAATTGCCAAAAACCCATCTCCTAATCTAGGCTGTGCAGAATCCCGCTCTACAAGCTTATAAATATGGGCACTGTGAAGCTAATATCGTGCTGACAATAATAGGAGAAATTCTGAACACACGAAAGGGTTCGTTTGTCTTGGGACATACCAGGGCTTCAGCATGTTAATGCATATTGCAACTTGCAAAAGAGACACAGTATTCATGTTTTCCAAGTGTGTCCTACCACGGTGGACTCCTTTGTGGTATGTATGTGCTAATTTAAGAATTTTTCAGTGAAGCCAAAAACTGTTTAGAAAATGTTGGCCTAGGAACATTCTCTAACTTTATCTTGAAGTGCATCCTCGCACATCCAACTCCCGTGTAATGAGGAATGAGGAAGGAATAAGTCTTCCTGCATTGCAGTCAAGCGCCTGCTCCCAGGCTTAGATCTCTGAATCAGTTCTGACCCCAATGGCCTCCTCCCTATAGGCCCTAAGTCTGGCATTTAGGATGCTCTCAGTTGACTCCATACTACCTCTTTTTGCCATTTGAGGCGAGAGGTGGGAATACAGACAGACAAGGCAGTGAACTGTATCCCTTGTAATTACCGCCCGTATTTATTGCGCAGTTCTCGAATCCGTCCCTATACTCTCTCACCCCTGACCTTTTTCATCCTGCCCTCTTTTTAAATAATCAAAAATTTATTCTTTGAAACTTTCATACACATATATAATGAAATATAATCATATCACCGTCTCTTCCCTCCAACTTACTCCAGATCCCTCTGGATCCAGCCATTCCCAACTTTACTTCATGTTATCATTGTCATTGTCCTCGTCGTCTTTGTCATCGTCACCTTCTTCCTCTTCCTCCCATTAGGTCCAATTAGTGCTGTCCATATATGCATGGGTACAGACCGTCCAGCAGAGCACGGACACTCTACCAGTGGTCAGTTCCTCTAGGGTGAGTGCTTTTTCTTCCATCAGTGTGTTATTGAGCTAACAGATTCATTGCTTCATATACAGATAGTTTCTGACCTAACAATGCTATAATTCATGATTTCTAAACTTACTATGGCACAAACTGATATGTATTCAGTAGAAAATGTACCTGAAATTTTGATGTTTTCACAATCTGGCAATATACCCAACAATATTCCCTTTCCATATTTGGCAACAGTATTGGTTCTTAGTTTCTGGTCAGCCACTAGATCGTGGGGGCTAACAGCCAACGGTCTATGGTCACCATGTTGGCAGCATTTTTTTTAAATGCTGTGTCTCATACTGCTCTTTTTCATCTTGTCATGTGCATGAAATGCCCATTGGTGTGTGGACATGAACTTTCATCACTTTTGTTAGCAATATGCTTTGTCTTAAATGATTCTGCCCAATGCCAGTGCTCTGAGCATATTTAAGGTAAGTTAGACTAGAGGTGGTACACTGTAGGTTGGGTATATTTGTTAAATAAACCATCATCTAAACAATTTGTCGCTTGTGTGTGTGTGTGTGTGTGTGAGAGAGAGAGAGAGAGAGAGAGAGAGAGAGAGAGAGAGAGAGAGAGAGAGAGAGAGAGATGTGTAGGTGTCCCCAGAGGCATAGTCCAGAAGAGGGAACTGATCCCCTGGAGCTGGAGTTAGAGGTGATTGTGAACTACCCAGTGTGGGTGCTGGGTCTTCTGCAAGAGCAGCAAGTGTTCCTAACTGCTGAGTCATTTTTCCAGCCCCTAAGCAGATTTTTAACATACGTCTTTTTATGTTAGATTTATCAGGGTGTGACTACATCCTAAGCCAAGGGACATCATGCAACCTTGTTTAATTCCCACTATAGATTTAGGAGATATATTCTATTTCCATTTTATCATTAAAAAAAAGATGTAGCAAGACTTAGCTTGTCTACAGTCACCTGCTAGTGACACCTCTTGGGACTGGATCTGTGTGCTGGCCACCTTTTAGCCATCCTCTTCTACTCACCTCCAGGGCTGCGCGATGTCTTTAAAGGGTATGATGATAAAGTTTAAGGAAGTATATTTCCAGATGGTCAACCTTCTCGACTGAGAAATTCTGCGCTAGTGCATGGACCTGGGTTCCCCATCTCCCTTTCCCATTTCAGACCTTATCTGGGTACATCACCCCAAGATGTAAAATCCTCAAGTTCTGGGCAGAGGCAGAGGGTTTTGGACAGGCCAAAAAGGTACCCCAAACCCTTAAGTTTCTTATCCTCCTGGCTCGCTCTAATGTTTCTTAAAACTAGAGAACGGTGCTCCAGAACACTCCCCATAATGGAGGTTATGATTTGTCTATGGGAAGGGTGGGCCTTGTGGAGAAGGAGACACCTGCTCACTACTCTTGCCTCACTCATCCTGACTACTAAAGAGAGACTCTAAAAACAAAGCAGAGATGACCACTAGGAAATACAGAATGCTAAAATTAGATTTCTTATGAAATTTTTATTTTTTCCTCAGCTATTTTTGAAGTATTGCTTCCTAGTAACACCAGTGCCTTTAAATGATGTAACAGGGACCCTTTCCAAGAAACATTAGCAGAAAGTGCACACGGAAAAGTTTTATGTGGCTATGTTTTTCAGAAGAGGGAGTTAAAAATCTGTATTGTAAAATCATATTATGAAATACTCATTCTAATCGCAACCAGTGTTTATGTCATCTTATAAAAACTTAAAATTAGTTTTAACTCATTGATAAAAAGGTTATATGCAAGTATCTTTATAAAAATTGATATATTTATTTTATTGTGATTATCATATTTAACAATCATGCATAAAGATGAAATCTAATATTTTTAATAACTAACATCTTAGGTTACAGAAAATTAAAAAATAAATTTAAAAAATTTTGACTAATATATTTTTTATTGAAGACATAATGGTGTTTTAGCACAGCAAGAGAAAGCAAACTTTAAGCACCCAGTCTGTGGTATTTTGTTATAACAGCTCAAAGAAACCAACACATAACTTTTCCTTCATGGTGGGGAAAACAATGTATTCTCAGGGTGGTTCTGGGCACGGGTTTATGTCCTGTGACCACAATGCTCCTGCCCAAATCTGACTGGTGGTGGTGGCAGCTGGGACAAGCTTAGACTTGAGAATGGCTTTCCTCTCCCACAACCTTCTCCGTCACATCCTCTCCCTCTACAGGGGCCTCACTGCAACCTGGTGAAGAAGATCCTGTGTCACGTGGACACTGAGACTGACGGGAACTGATGGGAATTTGTTTCCTTGCCCGGATGAGCTGGAAGCAGCTGCTTGTGTCTCTGCCTTTCTACAGGGGAAGCCAGGAGTGTTGGAGATTTCAAACTCCCAGTTTCCAGTAGGTATAGCCCTGGGCAGTTGAAATCCCAGCCCCAGCTGTAAGAAGTGTTTCCCCCCTTTAAGTCTGTGTGTGTGTGCGCGCATGCGTGCGTGCATGCGTGCGTGCATGCGTGTGTGCGTGTGGACACGCATGTGTGAGGTCAGTGGGTAATTTTCAGGAGTTGTTTCTCTCTTCCAACATGTAGGTTCTGGGGGTCAAACTCGGGTCATCAGGCTTCGCAGCACGCACCTCTACCTGATGAGAACTCCTCATCACGCGGACTGAATGTTGGGACTTTCAGAAGTTCTCATGATAATTCTAACAAGCAGCAGGCTCGTAGACAAAATGAAGACCCTAAGCATACGAGATGTCTACGTGTGACATTTATAATACACACTCTGGCCTGGTCTATGTTCAGTGAGTGGTTTTAACCCAGTATGTAGACAGATTGCTCTTTTAACCCCTTTTATTCCAGTTCAGTTTCTCTGAGAGCTATAGAAGGCCGCCTTCTGCTTGCTTAGATGAAGTCACTTCTGAGGTACTTTACAAGTTTGATAACTTAATTTTTAATTAAAAAATCTTTTATGTTTCTGCCAACTTTTAAAAAACACAAGGGTATTAAGGCTTTATGCTTTAGGTGGAAAAAAAACATCTTTGGCCTTGGAGTCAATACTCTGACTTTGATCCAACACCTCTTGACATTTTTCAATTCTTGTAGAAAAATCTCAGTGTGTTAAAGTTCCAATCCCAGAACCCTGCTAGGTTTCCCCTCCATCAGGACACCACCTTCGTGGAGCTTCTACCAGGCAGCCCCCAGTGGCATCTCCCCAGTGTTTCCAGGCAGCCCCCAGTGGCATCTCCCCAGTGTTTCCAGGCAGCCTCCAGTGGCATCTCCCCAGTGTTTCCAGGCAGCCTCCAGTGGCATCTCCCCAGTGTTTCCAGGCAGCCTCCAGTGGCATCTCCCCAGTGTTTCCAGGCAATGCACTGCCTGGCATCGACAATGACTCAGTCTCTCTGTGAGCTAAGTCTACTGCTCTGTAAGCCTCCCAGACAGCCCAGGCTTCTGTAGGTGAAATCCACTGGAGGAGTGGGGGCTGGTCTCCCTGCAACCCAGCTGGCTAATGCAAACTGCTTTTTCCTGTGGACTCAATTGCTTGGAGGTCAGCTTGATTATTCCTCTTCTTCCTTCCTAAACAGAGGTCCATGACCAAGGACCTTGAAACACCCCTGGCTTCCTCTGTCTGTCTTTGGTGACCCTGGCAAGGTCAGGGTCAGAGCCAAGTACAGGCTCTCAGTGACTTTTTTGAGGCCCGGCAGATGTGAGAAAGTGTTCTTACTCACTGTGTTGTCTACAAGCACGTACCGATAGGAACAATCTGGAGCCTTGCTTTAACTCATTTGTGCTAGTAGGCAGTGGCACATTGATCATGCTTTTAAAACCCACAGCTCCTTTTGGGAGATGTCTTCATCACCTGCTCCTTTAAAAGCATCATTGACTTGTTGCAATGTGTGTGTGTATGCTTGTGTGTCTGTGTTTATGTATGTTTACAAGCATGTGCACATGTATGTCTATATACATGACTATGCATATGTGCATGTGTACATGTGACATTCTGTATTGTGCATGCATGGGTATGCATAACTGAGTATGTGCATATGTGTGCATGTGATACTTTATTGTATATTTATGCATGTGAGTATATATATGTACATGTATGTGTGTATCTGTGAATGTGTGTTTGTATATGTGTGTATGTGATACCCATACTGTGAATGTATGTGGATGTATATTTTTACTGTTTACACATATATTTTTTTTTTCTTTCTATCTTTTATTTTTTTTTGATTATTTTTTTTTATTGATAAAAGAATAAAGGAAAAAAAAACAAATTTCCACCTCCTCCCAGCCTCCCCTTTCCCTCCCCCTCCTCCCACTCTTCTCCCCCTCCTCCCACCCCTCTCCCCTTCTCCCCACTCCTCTCCCCCTCCCTCTCCAGTCCAAAGAGCAGTCAGGGTTCCCTGCCCTGTGGTAAGTCCTAGGTCCTCCCCCCTCCGTCCATATCTAGGAAGGTGAACATCCAAACTGGCTAGGCTCCCACCAAGCCAGCAGCTTGCGTAGGATCAAAACTGCGTGCCATTGTCCTTGGCGTCTCATCAGCCCTCATTGTTCGTCATGATCAGAGAGTTCAGTTTTATCCCATGCTTTTTTTGGTAATAGTCCAGCTGGCCTTGGTGAGCTCCCAGTAGATCAGCTCCACTGTCTCAGTGGGTGGGTGCACCCCTCGCGGTCCCGACTTCTTTGCTCATGTTCTCCCTCCTTCTGCTCCTCATTGGGACCTTGGGAGCTCAGTCCAGCGCTCCAGTGCGGGTCTCGGTCTCTGTCTCTATCTCCATCCATCACCAGATGAAAGTTCTAAGATGATATGCAAGATATTCGTCAGTATTGCGCTAGGATGGGGTCATTTCAGGTTCCCTATCCTCAGCTGCCCAAGGAACTAACTGGGGACCTCAGCTTGGGCACCTGGGAGCCCCTCTAGGGTCAATTCTCCTGCCCACCCTAAAGTTTACACATATATTTTTATGCATATGTATATGTGTATGTTTGTGCATATGTGTAAAACTCCATAGTGTGTGTAAATGTGTGTACATGAGCGTGCATGTGACACACTACAATGTCTATGTTTGTCTGTGAAGGGTGACAAGTGACACCATCCCATTCAGGAGCAGGTGCAGTGATTCTAAACCACAGTGGAACCAAGTGATTTCAGTGTCCCTCCAAGGACAGGCTCTGTGGGCCCTGAATGAGTCAGACTCGCTCCTAGGGCTCCCCAGATGAGGTGGAGGGGAAAGCTGGGAAGCACACATGCTTGTCCTGTGGCCTTGTGTATTTCTTCAGTCTCTATCTTAAAGTGCATGTGCGTTTAGGAAACTCCCTTCTGCTGACCTCTGCACAGCCACTGCCTCCTTTCCTTAAGGTTATTAGCTTAGCTTTCTTTGAAGGGCATCGAACGCCATTTTCCTCTCTAGAGTGACCCACTCGCACACCCCTCTCTAATGGAGTGTGGTTTTAAATTGCGGTTGTAAAGCAAGCTACTTTCAGTACAGAGAATCTTTCCTGATTCCTCTGTTGATGGGAGAGTCAGAACTCTTGGTTTTGACGTTCAACTCCTGTTACCTTTCTGTTTCTGAAGCATCCATTTTCATTCTGCTAATTTTTCCATGATCACCTGCATCCTCTGCCTTTCTCCCTAGAGTGTTGTGATGGCGCTTAACTCCATCTCTGTTTTCCGCCATCCTCGTGTCCGGTTTTCTATAGCTATGTAGATACTTTGGGTAGGCTGAGGAAAAACCCAGAACAACTTGGAAACGAGCGGGGAGAAGAGCCACATTGGAGGCCAGGGTCATCTGACCTTTGATGCAGCAGGTTCAAAGTCATAGGCTGGTAGTAAGTTTGGAGGTCAAGATCAGAGGAAGAAGGGGACCAGTCTGGAAGAAGGGGTTTGTGTCTGTCCCCTACAAGTAGCTTCATAGAATTTGGAGACTCTCATTAGAGAAGCCCAGCCTGATATTTTTGTCAAGTCAGAGCAGTAGTTGTCCCTGTTTTCTGGCCTTGGAGGACCCCAATCACTAATGATCTTTTATTGAATCAGGTGGCATTGGCCAGTGCTCAATGGTTTCATTACCAATCTTGTAAGGTTTTATGTCCTCTGGGACTCTCCCAAGTGTAATGAAGGCTCCAACCAATGCCTATCTGTCTACCAGGGACAGTTCACAGGGAAACCCCTTAGCCACTTTGACAAGCTGGCTGCAAGACTGGGTAGGTTTAAGTCCTGTTTCTCAGACTCTGTTTCCTAGACTTATTGTGTCCCTGGAGGAGAAGGCTCAAGTCAAGCCACTGCTGGCCAGACTTACAGAAGTCTCTAGAATAGAACCTGTAAATTGAAAAATTATGTTGTTTTACTAAGACATTGATCTTCCCAATGAATTTCCCTTGTCTTTCCTTCTTGTCCCACCACTTAACTACACACTGACCTTGTGTAACTAAATCCTTGCACCTTGCTTGAAAGAAAAAGTCAGGAGACTCTCTTTCCTTCAGTCCAGCAGAGTCAGATTTGACTTGGTCTGTACTTTGTTCTGTTTTTGTCTGGTATGAGTTCCAAGGGAGGAGCATAAGGTGAAGAGTGGGTTCCAGAGGCATTAAAAGTAACCAAAAAAAAAAAAAAAGGAAGAAAGAAAGAAAGAAAAAACGAAAGAAAACCTTCTCCCTGATTGAAGGCTACACAAAACACAAGAAAGCATGTGGGCCCCCCATGAGCCCCAGTGACCTGAATGATGTATAAAGGCATGTCCATGTGTGTCTGAGATCATCAGAATCTCTCTTGTCTCTGTGGATCACTTCCATTCTGGGGAGTGACCGACTTTCTGCTTTCTAATAAGCTGCTGCTATCTCTCTCCTCTTCTACTACTCTCCACGTGTCCATGGTATAATCCTCGTACTCAGATGAAAGAATCTGGAGATCTCAGTAGCCTCCTCCAGACTCTGATCCAAGCTGATAGCAGTTACACTATTGTAGTACACTAATAACAGACACGTAGCCTTTAAGTTTATTAATCTTTAATGTATATCCCATCTTCTTCTACAAGAGTTTCAAATGGTGTCTTCATCAGCTCAGGCTGCGACAATTAATTACTATAGGGCAGGTGGCTTAAATCCAAAATATTTGTTCCTCACACTCTGACGGCTGGACGTCCAAGGTGAGGAAGCCATCACGGTTGGGGTCTGGTGAGGGATCGTAGATCGCTGACTTCATAATGAGTCTTCACACTTCATGACTTTATATGTATGACTTTATACTGAGTCTTCACGTGATGATGGTGAGCACTAGGTAGCAATCAGAACTTTTCTCATAAGAACTCTAATCCCACTTGGATGTGTTTATCTAATTATTCTTTATCAACAAAATTCAGGAGTCAGATATCTGGGTAAGAACCTGAATGATCAGAGAAAGGGCAGAGAAGTGACCAGTGACCTCCTCTCTCTTTCATTCCTCCATCCAAAAGAGTGAGATCCTCTTTAAGCCCCATCCTACTACTTCCTGTCCATCTGTCCTCATTCCTCCAAAACCTCTATGGTTAATCTTGATCAGCTAGTAGCTAGCTCTGCTCTCTGATTCAAAGCAAATTTTTATTGTCAGTTTTGGGAGCATCCGAATGCAATTAAAATATCATACAAAACCACTCACAAAGGCTTCATGGACACTTTCTCCCAAAGGACCTACCTCCAAATACAGTCACTTTGGGTGTTAGATTTTAGTTTCAGAAACTGGGCTTATGGAAGCATCAAAGCTATCACTTCATCTTAAACTCAGGGGACAAGTAAACATCTCTAGCTGTAACCAGGTCTCTTCCCTGGTTACAACAAGGTTACAACTAGGTGAGATGGGTGTAAAGACCCAGTTTTCTGCTCTTTTCCGTTTCCTTTGTGTGTATGAGAGAAGAGACCTGTGTGTGATGTGTATGCATGTATATATGAATGTTGACTTGTGTGTGGGTACACATATGTGCACATGTGGAGATTTAACACTCTTCACTTTATTAACCGAGACGGGGTTTCTCGACTGAGCCCAGAGCTCATTGCTAGAGCTAGTATCACTAACCAGCCTGCTCCAGGGTCCCCTGGCTCTCTCTTACGGACTTTAGGATTACAGGTGGATTCTAGGCATGTTCAGACAGAACATGGGCTCTAGGGATCTGAACTCTAGTCCTCATGCTTACAGGGTAAGCACTTTAACCACGGAGCAATCTCCCCAGTCCCTGTCATGTGTTTTTCTAAAGTGTATAACCACCGGGGCTGCTTAATTTCCTGCTGCTGCTTCATTTGACCTCTGTGTTCTAGAACAATTCAGACACTATTTAGCACAATGCTAAGAACTGGCCGACTCCCTCTGTGGAGGTTATTTTCAGAGGTCTGGACATTTCCAATCAAAGGTCACATCAAATGCCCTCACTGAGAGCATATGAGGCTCACATTCCCGGGAGGAGGCTGCAGAAGGCCAGAGTCAGCAGTTGTGAAAAGTCTCAAAGTCCAAAGAGCTATAAGTACACTCACTACAGTTTGTGATGCCTCGTCCCTTTCTGTGATCTCTCTTGTTTCCAATTCTAAGACGTTAGGATGAAACTAATGTAAAGTTTTTATTTATGTACATGCACGTGTGTGTGTGTGCATGTGTATGTTTGTGCATGTGTGCATGTGTGCGTGTGTGCGCATGTGTGCGTGTGTACGCGTGTGAGTGGAGGTGCCTGTAGAGCCCAGAAGCATCAGATGTACCTTAAGCTGGAGCTGCAGGCAGTTGTGAACCTCCCCATGTTGGTGCTGGGAACTGAACTTTTCTGTAAAAGCAGTGTGTGTTCTTAGCCTCTGAGCCATCTCTCCTGGCCCAGGATGAAAATAATTAAACAGAGAACACTTGTTATCAAGGATTCTGATCATTCTGCCAGGGATGTCAAGGAGACACAGCCTGGCACTGCTACTAGTAGCCGGAGGAGTCTCCCTCCTCGGGACTTCTACTCTGGTAAGGTCAGACCTTTGCCACTGATGCCACTGCAGAACAGAATTTCAGGCCAAGTATGAGTCCTGAATACAGAAAGACATTTAGCACTGTGCCTGGAGTGATACATTAAGAGTTGAGAAACATTAGGGGGTGGGGAGACGGGGATGGCTCAGAGGGTGAAGCACTTGCCTCACAAGCGTGATGACACGAGTTTGGATTCCCAGAGACTACACATATGCAGGTGTAGTAGCTTTTATCTGTCATCCCAGTGGAGTCACAGTGGGAATGTGATGGAACTGGAGAATCCTGGGGAAGCTCAAGAGCCAGCTAGCCTTATGTGTGCATAGAAAACAGCAGAGACCTTGCCTCAAGGAAAGTGGAAATCAAGGCTAGGACGTCTTCTGATCTTTATAGGCACACCGTGTCATGCGCCAGAAATCATACACAGGCATGCATGCAAAAAAGATTTTTAAAAAAGAATTCAGAAAAACATTATTTCCACATTAACAGTTAAATCATCATTGGAATCATCTTAGATTACATAATTAGGACTGGCGAGATGGCTCGGACATCAAAGGCCAGGCTCACAGCCAAAAAGACATGAGACTACATTATTAGCATGGTATTTATTTATTTACTTATTTATTTTTAGTCTGTTTTTAATTGTAATAGAATTACATCACTCTCCCCCGTCCCTTTACCTCATCTAGTCCCTCCCAGTGGCTCTTCCTCAAGCCTCTGCCATGACTGACCACTCTCTACTTATAGCTTTTCTTTGATTAGTCTTGTTACATACATAATATACATGTGTATATGTATGTGTATGCACAGATAAATATGTATAAACACAACCTGTCGAGTCTGTTTCGGTTGGTGGTGTGTATATGGTTTCAAGGCTGACCACTCCGAACTGGACATCCCTGGGGCAGACTGATTTCCCTTTTCCCAGCATTCATTAGTTGTCTGTAGTCTTTCAGCTAGAAGTGGGTCCTGGGAAATCCTCCCTTTCCATGTTAGCATGTTGTCCCAGTCCTGCTTAGTTGGCACGATATTTAAATAGAAATAATCTTAGTATAGACGTAGTCAGGGGCATGCCAAGGGAGAGAGGGAGAGAGATACTTAGGAGAAGGACAGGGCCCACTAGAGATCTGGGAGGGGCACACTCACATGTCTTTACAATGGAGTGTGTGTATATGTGTGTGTGTGTAAATAATTTTCAACAAGGTTTAAAGATTAATCAAAGTTTAAAATGGAGCAAGATTTATAAATAAAGTGAAAATATATTAGTGGGTTTACTTATTTTACGTAAAGACTTTTCTTTTGCTAATGACAACTGTGAGGTGGCCTTGTGAGAGGCGTGGTTTAGCCTTAGAGTAACAACAACAAGTTAAATGCAAGGCTGGAGGCATTCTGGACTCGTTTCAGCAATGTTTGCATTTTAGCATCTTTAGGAAAGCAAGCCTTAGCTTTGTAGGCAATCTCGGTTTTATCAGTTGGGTTGAAATGTCTTGACTCTAAGCCAGCAGAAAATACAAACTCAACTTCAGGGTGGGGATGTTACTACTTTCCCATGTCCCCTTGACTTTTGCTGTCTTTCTGTCTTGCCTCAATGCCAGGTCCTGAGGCGGGGAGTAAGTGGACTTCTCCAGACAGACACAGTGTAGGCAGAGATGACACACAGGATACAGAGCCACAGGGGTCAGAAACAGAGCTCAGAAATAGAAACGGCTTTGTGGAAACAAAATAGAATTGTGTCCCTTCCATGGGGACAAGAAGGAACAAGAGCCACATTGAACACATGACTATACCACTGCATCCAATAACAGTGTAGCTGGCTACACGGCTGTGGTTTGCTGCATGCACAGGGCGTGTGTTAGTTAGTCTGTCATTGCTGTGACAAGATTCCCCACAGAAACAGCACAGAGAGGAACGATTTTTGCTAACTCACAGTTCCAAGGGCTTTCCTGTCTGTCACAGCAGGGAAGACACGGTGAGCAGATCCACTCCTGGCAGTGGGAGCGAATGGAGGCTGCCTTGGGCACGTTAGGCAAGAACTCTACCACTGAGCTGTCTTTTACATTTCCTTCCAGATGTTTGTGACCTTGGGTCTTTGAGTCGAACGGAAGAGGCCTTTGGGTACATCTGCCTCAGAAAGAGCAGGGACAAGGTTTACAGCATGACCAGGCATGTCTTCCACAGCCAGTGTGACATCATGAAGTCTCTTTGAGTCATAGAGGGTTTTCCGTTGCTCCAAGAATTAACAAAGGACAGTGGTCGGCTCACCTGTGCTCATATTTGTAAGAAGATGGCAAGAGGAGGGCCGGGGATGTGGTTCAGTTGGCAGAGTGCTTGTCTAGCATGCATGAGGCTCTGGATTCCAGCTCCAGTACTGACTACAGACTGGGAATGGTGAGGTATGCCTGCAATCCCAGCCCTTGGGAAATGGAAGAAGGAATAATCAGAAGTCCCAGGTCGTCCTTAGATATCTACTACTGCCAGCGTGGGTTATATAAGGCCCAGTCTTAAAAGAAAAAAAAAAGGCCCAGTCTTAAAAGAAAAAAAAAGTTTGTAGAGGGGCTCAATAGTGGGTCACAGCTGAAAACTGAGTGTGTGTTTGTTGTTTGGCAGGTGGAATCCCAGTGTGTAGGGAGAGGTAACTAGAGTCTGTGCGAAGCTTTGAACTCGTGTGTGTGTACATATCCTAAGCATCACATTATTAATGCACCTTGAGAGCCCCAGATGAAAAGCTTCTGTCAAAACTCTGCTTTTGGGGAAAGGCTTGGCTCCCCAAATGCTGCTGGCCAAGGCCCTGTCATCTTTTCACCAAACAACTGCTATTGTGGATATTATTTTAACTGTGTAAAGATGTGTTACATTCGTTTATGCTGCATTTGTTTAACGATGTAAGGATGTGTGCGTTTTATTGTTTTTATTGAACTATATATTTTTCTACATTCCCCTCCCTTCCCCTCCCCTCCCCTTGTACCCTCTCCTATGGTCCCCATGCTCCCAATTTACTCAGGAGATCTTGTAAGGATGTGTGTTTAATTACATAAAGATGAGCTGCGTTTGTTTCACCTTGCCTGCCTAAGGTATCTGATTTGTCTAATAAGAAGCTGAATGGCCAACAGCCAGGCAGAGAGAGGGATAGGTGGGACTGGCAGGCAGAGAGAATAAATGGAAGGAGGAATAAAGAGAAGAACGAGAAGAAGAAAGAAAAGAAAGAGAGGAGAAAGAGGGATATGCTTGGGGCCAGCCAGGCAGCCATCAGCCAGCAGACACAAGAAGCAGTGAAGGTAAGATATACAGAAGAAAGAAAGGCAAAAAGCCCCAAGGCAAAAGGTAGATGAAGAGAAACAGGTTACTAAAGATTTCTGCCTCCTCCCCGCCACTGCCTCCCATTAAATAATTAAAAAAAAGATTATTATAGCCAAAAACATGCCATTTTAAAATATTTTTCTAGTTACTTTTTCACATTCATTTATTGTCCTTATAATTCAAATAAATCTTGGAAAATAAAAAAAAGAGAGAAACAGGTTAATTTAAGTTAAAAGAGCTAGCCAGAAGCGAGCCTAAGCTAGGCCAAGCATATATAACTAATAAGAAGTCTCTGGCATACTTTGGAAACTGGTTGGCGACCCCCCCCCCAAAAAAAAGCCTGGCACAGACTCCAGTGAGAAACCACAGCAAGTATTACAGAAAGCAACGCGAATATGAAATTCTACAAGGTAAAAATGTCTAGGATGCTCTCTTCCTGTACTTTACTGTCATTAGCTAATATTCATCACCGGCATGCCTGAAAACCATAGTGCTGTTTTATACTAGCTAAGACTGGGAAGTGCTTAACTATCTGTCCGTTTAGATGGGAAAGCTATAAAAAGTAAAATAGTATGCAGCCGTTTAAAAGAGCGAGGCCAGTGTTTAGATGTGATGGGGAAAGCATCTTTGTATAGCGTTAACATTAAAGGTCTAGTAACTGTGTGCGGTAGGATCCCGTATTGAGAAATCTATGAGTAAACATATACTGAGCTGTGTCTATGGTGATGCTCTTTCTCTGTACGAGAGAAAGGGTTACAGAAGGCATGGCTAATCTGTGTGTCACCAGGCCACACTGACTGAGTTTGTATTAAAGTAATAAATACCTTTCTGATTAAATACTCTGTACATATTAAATTATGTCTGGTTCAGGAGCATGCGTGCCTATTAGTGAGTAAAGGGTGCTCTAGCCCACACTTCCACCCAGAGATGGTTGAGAATTTCTTCTTTCCTTCCTTCCTTCCTTCCTTCCTTCCTTCCTTCCTTCCTCCCTCCCTCCCTCCCTCCCTCCCTCCCTCCCTCCCTTCCTTCCTTCCTTCCTTCTTTCCTTTCTTTTTTCCTTCCTTCCTTCCTTCCTTCCTTCCTTCCTTCCTTCCTTCCTTCCTTCCCTTCTCTTCCCTCCCTCTCCCCTCCTCCTCTCTTGCCCACTCAAGTAAGAATTTTGGCTTGAAGCAAAAACTCATTTCAAGTGAGAAATTGGGACTTGTTGGAGAGATTCTAAAGGAAGAGTTAAGCACTGGCCTCATTGAGTCTGGAATGAGGTCCACTGGCAGCGTCTCCACATAGGAACCCATGTACCATCATGATGGGGTCATGGTGTTAGGAGCCATGGAACACAGCCTCTGCTGGACTCAGGTACAACAGTCTTCAAGTCACTGTGTGTCTGGATGGGAGTCAGATCCTTGGGAAAGAGAATCTGCCTGGTTCTTGCAAACATGGGGCAAATATGCATCATTACAGACTTGTAATACCACCATGCCTAAATAGTACTATATAATTCATGCTAATTAGCTCACAATACATAAATCCATGTCATTGGCCTTATTAATGCTATGTTTGAACCAATGAAGCTACTCATCTGAATTCCCATAAATCCCTGCTCCTTAATTGGCATATAATATATGCTCAGTAACTATTGAGTTGAGTCAGTATCCACAGCAAGACCTTGAAGTCTTGGAACTGGGGAAGGATTTACCGTATGTAGGCTACTAACTACTTTTGATTATGGGTAACTTGGGACCTATATAAAATATGAATTACCATTCTAGTTTCATTTCTGTTACTGTGATAAAATACCATGACCAAAAAAAAAAACCAAAAAAACCAAAAAAACCCCAAAAACTTAAGAAAGAAAGGGTGTTTATTTCAGCCCTCAATTCCAGGTTACAGTCCATCATTGTGGGGTAGTCAAGGCAGGAACTTCAACTAGCCAGTTGCATTGTATTCATAGTCAAGAGCACAGAGAAATGAGTGCATACATGTTTGCTTGCTTGCACTTAGCTCCATTTCTCCACTCTTGTGTAGTTCTACATCTCCTGCATAGGGAATGGTATTGCCCATGGTAGGCTGGATCTTCCCATATCAATTAACTTAAGATAGCCTCCCACAGACGCTTCTGCAGGCCAAGCCCAAGAAGACAGTTCCTCACTAAGACTCTCTTTTTAGGAAATTCTAGATTGTGTCTCGTTGACAGAAAGCTAACCATCACAATCACCCAGAAGGTCTTTGGGGATTCAGGCCCTGGTTTAGTGTTTTGCTATTTGAATAAATGTTTCAGGCCAAAGTCATATGACAGGAGAAGAGGGCCTCAGCCAAGGTGTCATATTTGTGACCGTGAGAACAGGGCATTCTGGCAGAAGCAGTCCCAGCTGCCCACCTCTGAAGCCTATGACTGATTGACTCATTGTTGTTAGATAAGGCTGGAGAAAAACCAGCCCTACCCTGAGGGCTCTATGCAGAAACATGTGCTGACCTGACCACTCTGCTCTAGGTCACTGTCCTCTTCACAGCAGATGTCGTGGCTAGAGCTGTTTGCTGTGTGGGTTTCACTCTAGCCTTTAATCAGTCATAAATTCCTGGGCCGGACAGCTTGCCCCAAGCTGGTCCCCTCATTCCCCTCCCTCTGCTTTTGACTTAGGCTCTCCTCATGCTCACATGGCACTCAAGCAATTGAGTCTCTTGCCTTCACCACCACTAAAGTCCTAGGGCTTCCTTGATTCCCTGTAACCTGATTCACTGGGACAGGGCCCTTCCCCTCTTTCTACTCCCTATAGCATGGCTTCGAGAAACCACCCCACTTTGCTTTCTCCAGTTCCTTGACGTCTTTGCTACTTGTTCCTACACAGGGCTCTCTGCTAACACCATGGCCAGCCAAGTAGCAGAGCCACACTCCCAGGGAGCCTAGAAGGCGTTCGGTTCAGCAGGACTCAGTAGCCAGGACTGGTTCAAACTCTGAGAGTCTGACCCTCCATAGTTCACTTCACTTCAGACATATTTAAGCACAGCACAGTTTGGTGAAAATTCTCATGGTGATAAATAACTCAATCCCATGTGCACAGCAGAGCTCAAGACAAGACTATATCAAAACTCTTTGTAAAGTACAGGTGACATCTTCCATAAAGATGGATTCTATAGTCTGACTGAGAAAAATAAGCTCATGATAAGGGTGGGGCGAGGATCTGCTGTGGTCTCAGCTACACAGACAGTGAGAGGTCACCAGACTGTAAACCACGTCCACTCCCAGCCTTCTGGGTAGAAAACAGGTTATACCTCTCTCCCTGTGAAGAGACGGCCCTGGGTGTTTAACAACCTTGGTTCCCTGGTTTTTATCCGTGAGCACAAGGGCCTCCATCCCTTCCACATTCCTAGACTTTGTGGTGGAGACAGTGTGGCTGCTCAGACACCTCCACGCCTCTTGCTAGGCTCAATGTCTCTGGAGTCCGAATTGCTTGCATCCAAGTTATCTTTCTGCTAACTTAGCCAAGGCGACATCTTCCCTCTCCTGGTCAGCTCTTTGCTGGGTTTGCTGGAATCTAAGAAAAGGAAAAAAGCCGGGACAGAAGGGAGGGGAGGGAGGAATTCATTTGTAAATAGCTTTTCTCACTTCCCTCAGGAGGGTAGCAGGAAATGGGACAGCTGAGACAAGCGCCAGGACAGATGTGGTGTCACGATGACCTCAGAAACATCCGCTTCTCATACACAAAATCATGTGCATCTAAGCTCCAGGTCAAGATTCGCGCCCAGAAACTGGCTTCTTGAGGAAATCCCGGCATTTCAGTCCAGACCTGAGAGCTGCACATCCATCCCTTCATCTATTAAAAAACCTGTGTGTTTAACATTATCTTTTCTTTTCTTTTTTAAATTTGAGATGGAATCTTATCTAGTCCAGCCCAACCTAGAACTTGCTAAGTACCAAGGATGACCTTGAACTTTTGATCCTTTAGTTTCCTGCTAGCGCCACAGGTGTGTCCCACCTTGCTCACTGTACGCCTTGCTGCAGAGGGAACCCAAGCTTTTGAACATTCTAGGCAAGTGCTCTACCCACTGAGCCACACCCCTAGCCCCTGTTTAATGTCTTCTTAAGGTGGAAAGGGAAACTGTTTTCTTCAGGGACAGGAGTCAAACTTCTGCCATGGGAGTCCTCACAAATCTTCTAAGTCATGTGTTCAAGGGCAAGGCAGGCTGGATTATGAGCAGACCCCCACATTTTTTTTTTTTGATTGGGGAAGGGTTTCCATATGCAGCTCTGACTGACCTGGGACTCATGAAGATATACCTGACTCTGTCTCCCACATGCTGGGATTAGAAGCCCACGCAGCTGCACCTGGCCTAGTGTTTCTCTCAGAAGACATGTGCTGGCCAAGCATAGACTTTCTTCTGATTTTGTATATGATCGTTGGACATATTAGTGAAATTGCCACTCTAAGCTTGTTGACACTTGCTTTTTTTCCCCTCTGTGGTTAATGCTGAGTCTGAGTGTTTTCAAAATGCAATGGACTGTCACCAATTACCGTGTGATGATGACTGTCTCGAGGAGCACTTACCGAGAGATGGACATAGGGGTGTGCTAATCAGCAGCTCCAGTGAGACTAAAAGCAAGATTCTGATTTGTGCTGATACACAGGGACTCCTGCGGTCAAGCTGCAGAAGAGCTGAGAATCAAAATTGAAGGAGAAGGAGAGAGCAAAGCTGAAAACCTTCCACCACACCAGTCCCAGCACACTGTCGACACTTCACAGGTGTTTCACTCAGTCCTCTTTCTGTCCCCACCTGGTGCTGCTGCGTGACATTTCCTAGGGAACAGACATCTCTGCACTCCAGACTGGACACCACCAGCCGACCAAAGAAACAGTTGTTCCGGGTGTAGCTGAGCAAGCCATGACCTCACTGGACTTATAGCAGTGTGGGCCACAGCACTCTGAACCATGGGAGTTCTCTGTACAACTTGCAGGCAGCTCCATCAGAGTCTCGACTCTACCCCAGCATTGGTTAACACTTACAGACATCAAGGAGGGACTGGATGAGCTTATAATTTAGGAGATTATTGTAACTTTCTTGTAAGCCCGTTTGCCTTCCCTGTACAGAGAAGGTTTCAATTCAAAAGAAATAGCTACATCCCCATCTGGTACCATTCCAAGCTATAGATTATAGATCAAAAAAGGGAAGCTCAGAGAGATTGCATTTCCCAAAAGCCTCACAAGCCTACAAGAGGAATACCAGAGTTTGGAATTTAAGACCCTGCTTTTCAAATATATACTCACCAGTGGGTATAAAAGATCTAGAAGTCTTTATGTTTCTTTTCTTTATCAGGAAGCACAAAGATGGGTCCTGAATCTATAATTTCTTATTTCTTAAATTCAAAACATTCAAATACACAAATTCTGCCTTTCTATATCCTGGGGGAGTCTAACATAGTGAGACTCGCAACAAAACCAAAACAGCAATGACAAAGGCATTCTCTAATTACTGTGGCTATCAGCCCTCATGTGTGCAGAAAATGTCTCTGTTGTTGTCTAATGTTTTAGTCCCTCAATCATAGCATGAGGAGGGCATTGCTATTTCTGATAGCTGTGTCTTCTACATAAGTCAAATATGTTATGTCCAGACAGCCTGAAACAGACATGTATGTTTGGAAGATGAGCTCACAAAAAGACAAAAAGATAAGTGGCCTTCCTCAAGCTCATGCCTTCAAATGGTGCTGAGCACAGGGCACAGCCTGGTCCATGACACATCTTGTACGTGCCTGCCTTGCAGTTCAGAGGATATCTGAGCAAGGCTGGCATGTCCTGGAAAACTCAGCCTTGCAGTTCAGAGGGTATCTGAGCAAGCCTGGCATGTCCTGGAAACCACGGTCACAGCAGAGTAATTCCTAAGAAGCTTACATCCAAAAGGGAAGTCAGAGCTACTGCCTCGTGGCTGGACTTCTGCCTCCCCATCTCCAGTGTTTTCACTTGGTAATTCTCTAAGTCAGCGGTAAGGGCATGCGTAGGAGTTGGAGATGTGAGAGTTTGGGGACATATGTGTGGTTCCCTAGGCCTAGTTTTTCCCAGTTGGTTTTCTGGACCGTAACCAGAGCTAGCGCTCACAACTGTTCAGTCATTTCAACCCATTGCCAGGGTCTTAAGTTCTTGCTTCTGATGAGCAGTTCCCATGACAACTAGAACAGCATCTCCAGTCTGCCACCTCTTAACTGCTGAGATGAAAAGGGGAAAAGAAATATAAGGTAAGAGATTTTCATCTCAACACATGAGTTTGAAAAGAATTGAAAGTTAAACACTAATAATTATAATAATAACATCCAAAGTGCATGATCAACATTTACCGCATCTCTAATGGCAAATAGTATTCTCTTCTTTGGCATCTATCTGAGAATTTTTCCTCCTCCTCCTCCTCCTCCTCCTCCTCCTCCTCCTCCTCCTCCTCCTCCTCTTCTTCTTCTTCTTCGTTAGTTGATTCAAACTTCTAGAATCCATTAATCTAAAATCATTTTTCAGCCTGAAAGTCGGGGTTATACAAAGGGCCATGGGCCCTTGTGATGGAAAGAACAGAGAATTAAAAAACTGTACATTTTCAAACAGAAAAAATATGTTCTATCAGCTATCTAACCTTCTAAGTTTGTTTCTTTTTTCCTGACATCTTCACACATCAAGATGACATTGACTGATGTCTGACAACAAGATGAATAAGGTAACAAATTACTCTTGCTTTTCTGAACATACCTAATTACTGGACGATTACAACTCAGTCTTCCAGAATCCCTAAGTCTGGACCATCATGAACTCATCACTGTCTGATTTCTATTCTTTCATTCAACCAATATTTGTTCATGTTTGATGTGCCAGCTCTGTAAAAAAAAGAATAAGACAAAATCTTGGAGAGATGATGTAGACATTTTAACCTGTCCTGCATGTCTTTGATGCTTATGGGACTAATACAGTCTCTACTAAACCAAATGCAAAAGTAGTTAGATTTGCCAAAACTGACTAAGCCTGGGTCTATCTGAAAATTAGGGCGTGACAGAATAGATTCAGAAAAGTACGTTATCATGACCAAAGAAGTCTGGGAAAAGTAAACCAGGCATATCCCACAGCGTTAGAGGACACCGTGGTTAAATAATGGTGTGGGTGAGCTCGGGTCCCATAGATGGGGCTCTCCGCCCTTCCTGTCCATGACTCTGAGTGGCTTTGACTGCACAGGTTATCACTCCAACAAGGATACCCCAGACTACATTGATCTGAGGTGGGAGTGTCATATATCAATGAAATCTGTTGATTTCATTGGCTAAGTAATAAACAAACTGCTTGGGCTCATAGCTTAGAACATAGGTGGGTGGAGTAAACAGAACAGAATGCTGGGAGGAAGAGGAAGTGAGCTCAGAGACTCGACAGCTCTCCTCTCGGGGACAGACTCCTCAGAGAGACGCCATGCCCCGCTCCCGGGCAGACACACGCGATGAAGCTCCGACCCAGGATGGACATAGGCTAGAATCTCCCCGGTAAGACCAGTGCTCATAGATTATTAGAGATGGGTTGATCCAGATATCAGAATTAGCCAATAAGGGCTAGAGCTAAAGGGCCAAGCAGTGTTTAAATGAATACAGTTTGTGTGTTGTTATTTTGGGGCATAAGCTAGCCAGGCGGCCGGGGTGCTGGGAACACAGCCCCCCTGCTTCTTATTACTACATTGATCCTCCTCAGAGATTAGGAGAGCATGTTAGCTTTATTTCCAACTTAAGAGAGAATGTGTTTATTTGGTTCACAATTCCACTTTATGATCCATCACTCAGGGGAACCAAGGTAGCAGGAGCAAAAGCAGCTGATCACATCCTATCTATAGTCAAGAGCAGAGAGCAGTGAAGCCATCTATGCGTCCTTGTGCCATCTCACCTTTCCACTCTGACATCGTTCACAATCCCCTTCCTAGGGAATGGTGCCGCTCTCAGTGGGAAGGCCTTCCCAATCCAATGAACATAAAATAATCCCCTGACTGCGTGGTAGTGGCACATGCCTTTAATTCCAGCACTTGGAAGCCAGAAACAGGTGGATCTCTGTGAGTTAGAGGTCAGTCTGGTCTACATAGTGAATTCCAGGACAGCCAAGGCTACACAGAGAAACCCTGTCTCAAAACCAACCAACCAACCAACCAACCAACCAGCCAGCCAGCCAGCCAGCCAGCCAGCCAGCCAGCCAGCCAGCCAGTCAAACAAACAAACAAACAAACAAAAAGATAACCTCCTATAGAAAAGCTTAGTCCAGATAATTCCTCACTGAGACACCGAGACCCCCTTCTCAGGGGGTTCTAGATTGTGTTAATTTCACAACTAAGCTAAGGACCACAGAAGGAGGGTCACTGCAATCCTCTTCTTCAGTTGTTATTGGAAACAGGTCTTGCATACCACAGACTGGCCTCAGACTCACTGTATTGCTGAGAATGGTCTCAAATTTATTCCTACATCTACTTCCGAAATGCTAGGATTATAGGGTATGTATTGATATATTTGGTGCTAGGTATCAATCATAGGGCTTTGGGGATGCTAATAACTGAGCTACATCCCCAGGCCCTTGATATATATATATAGCAGCTGTATTTTGAAAGTATGAAGAAGAGAGGGAAAAAGGGATTGATAACGTCTCTTCAGTCTTCTGACAAAGTCATTTCTACTGCTTTTACTTCTGCAAGTGGATTCCAGGAGCCATCTGAGGTACTTTCTTTCAACTTTTGGTATGTCTTATACTCTGGTTGTTCCTTTGACTGAGTTTTCCTCTGTATGACATGTTTTCCTATTGGTCTCCATTTCTGGTCATTTAAAACAGCAGCAACTCAAACAACTGGACATCTGAGATACTATGTGGGCCAAATCTAAAGCCTAATCCTCCCAAGGGTTGTTATTTTTACTGTTTTGTTTATATATTTGTTTGTTTGTCTGTTTGGACTAATAATATCTATTTAGTGTGTGGCCCCTGAATTCTCTACTCAGATCTTAAGATCTTTCAGTTATTATTTTTGTTCACAAAGCAGGCTTTCTTCTGGTTACTCCTTGATCTCCATTACTCCTTGATCTCCACAGCTGGATGGCTAAACCACAGCAAGACAGAAACTTACTGTAATATTTTGTTTGTGCTCCAACAGATAAAGTTTGCCTGAAGATTGAAGTATGGAGCTAGCCACTAGTTAACCATAGAGGCCAGGTAGTGGTGGCACACATTTTTGATCCCAGCCCTTGGGATCTCATGCCTTTGACCCCAGTACTTGGGATTGTAACAGGAGGGGCTACTTGTTGGGGTTTCTGTCCTGCCCAGTTCCCCAGATGTTTTAGTCCCAGAGAAAATCACACAGTCTACATTAGGTTATAAACTGATTGGCCCATTAGCTCAGGCTTCTTATTAACTCTTATAACTTATGTTAACCCATTATTCTTACCTATGTTAGCCACATGGCTCACTACCTTTCTCAGTGGGGCATCCTGCTTCTTAGGTGATCTGGGCAGGACTGGGAAGAATGGGCTCCCTCCTTCCTAGAATTCTCCTGTTCTCATTGCCCTGCCTCTACTTCTTGTCTGTTGACTGGCCTATACTTCCTGCCTGGCCAATCAGCATTTATTTAAAACATGATTGACAGAATACAGACAATTATCCTGCACCATAGGATCCCATACCTTTAATCCCAGCACTAGGGAGGTGGAGACAGAAAGGGAGAAGACAGGAGCTCAGCCCATTCAGTCTGAGAATTTGTAAAGACAGGATCTTGCCCTTCAATTTGAGGATTTGGTAGAAGTAAGAAGTTTGGTAGAGGTAAGAAGTTTCTCTAGTGGCGGGCTCCTCTACTTCTCTGATCTTCAGGCTAGCTTTATTTGTTAGAGTACAGACAAAATATCCCCATAATTTACCTTCAACCTTGTGAGCCAGCCAGAGCCCCACTGTTATAAGAGACCTATGTGTGAGTGTGCACATTGAAAGCTCAGACAGTGTGCTTTTTGTTTCATTCTTTAGACAGACTTTCCCTCTTTAGCCAAGGTTAGACTCAAACATATGCTCTCCCTGCTCCCGTCTCCTAATCTCTATGGCTTGTAGGCATTTACTACTATGCCTAGCTCCAGACAATTTTCATTTCTTTGTAATTATTTTTTAATGTGTGTTCAGTATACAAAACACTGGGTTTCACAGCCACATATCTGTGCATCTCCTGCTTGATATAATAATGTACTTCAGCCATTTTTACTTCTGCTACTGTTCTTGTTCCCAACCAGCCAGTCCCCTTTCTCTTCCCAGTCCCTTTTCCACCATAATGTTGTGGTAGTTTGAAAGTAATTGGCCCTTTTGTAATGTCACAGAGAGTGGCACTATTAGGAGGTGTGGCCTTGTTGGAGGAAGTGTGTCACTTTGGGGGTGGGGTTTGAAGTTTCCTATGCTCAGGATATCGCCTAGTGTTTCGGTCAGCTTCCTGTTGCCTGCAAGTTGTAGGACTCCAAGCTACAGCTACAGCACCATGTCTGCCTGCTCTCTGCTATGTCCCACCATGATAACGGACTGAACCTCTGAAACTGTAAGCCACCCTAATTACATGTTTTCCTTCATAAGAGTTGCTGTGGTCATGGTGTCTCTTCACAGCAATAGAAAGTCTAAAACCTGTCTTATTGTTTTTCAAGTCTAGATCCTACATGTAAGAGATGACATGTAATACTTATCCAGATAACTTTAAATGTTTACTGCAGCTTCCATTTTCTGTTTGTACAGAGCCTATGGTCAGTCAGATCCAGGGTTTGTGCGATGAGTGCTTTACCCGCTGAGCCATCTCCCTCATTCCCACCGTTTGTGAATAAGCAACGGGGAGGCTCATCTTTGAAGCATCCTTCCCCCAGCAGAGTATGGTCTACCCCATGATGCTCAGTGGACAGCCACACACACATATATAAACTGCTATTTTTCAAAGCCTGGCTCAGTTGGCCTGAGACAAGAACAGTTATTGATACAGATTATATCTTGGTTCTTTCTCATTAAATAGTCATATACACCATCAGTCACATTATCACATGCTGAACAGCCCAGGCAGGGCAATTTTCTCTGGACCATGCTAGTTGTGAAGTCCTTTGAAATGTTATCTATAGAGTGGAGGAAATGTTTGTTGACAACTGACAGTTTGCTCTGTTAGACAAAACTTCCATGATCATCTAGACAGATTGCACAGGATTACAGAGAGGCAAGTGTGAATCGGGGAACCTTGTGGGTTTTGCCTGCTTTGTCTGCTAGACTGATGTTTCTCACATCCCTGGAAAATTAATACAAATCAGATATTGGGTTGGTAAAACCAGAGCTCCTGGCAAATGGATTTCCCATGTTGAGTGAGCAGAAACATCTGCCAAGACGCCACGAAAATGCCATTTCATGCATCAGTCGGTGCTGGGTATCAGGTTTAAGTGGGATTTTCCTCTGGGGACATTCCCAAGAGTCCTGTTCAAGAGCTTCACAGTGCGGCAAGCGGCGAGCGGCAGGAAGAAGCCGTTCCAGACTTCGCGGGAGTTGTATGTTTTCAGGAACTTGCTGATGTTGGTAGCAACAATACGTTGCTACCATCCCAGCATCTGAACCCTTGCTTTTCTTTATTTTATCCAGCCCTACCACTCCCATCAGTGACCATGCCTATGGCAAATGGAATCACCTTTGCCCAGAAGCTGGGAAATCAAGGAAGAGGGGAGTAACAGAAATGCTAGACCCCACTCTTGCCTTCTCTCCGTGCTGAGTCTGTCCTCCAAGCTCAGGTGACAGCCTGTGAGTGAGTACAGCAGGTGGCGGTTGTGTCTCGGTCTTCCAGTACCACAGCTGGGACATTTCGTGATCAATAGAAGCTTAACTTTACATCTCTGAAGGCTGGAGAGTTCAAGATCAAGTTCCTTGCATTGGACATTTGGTAGGGGGCTGCTTGATGAGGGAGGCCCTAGGCACAGACAGTGCAAACGCCTGTACCCTCATACATCAAAAGGCAGGTGGCTAAAGGGACAAGTGCTATGTGCCAACATGACAGAAGGGCCAAGGGGAATAAATTTACTTCAGTCTTTATACGAGGGTCCTAACCCCATTCAATGGTTAGTTTTTTTTTTTTTGTTTGTTTTTTGAGATAGGGTTTCTCTTTGTAACTCTGGCTGTTCTGAAACTCATTGGAGACCAGGTCAGCCTCCAACTCAGAGATTCACCTGCCTCAGCCTCCTCAGTGCTGGCATTAAAGAGATGTGCCACTGCCAACCAGACAGACAAATGGTCGTATTCTTCTAAATATTCATTATCTATGGGACCACAGAGGAGAGCTTTAGAAATTAGGGTCAGTAGTCTAGATGATGTCAAAGGAAGAGTGGATTGGAAAGACTGGGAGAAGTGGGGGTTGTTAGGAATATTTCCTAACGTGAGCTCTCTGCCCACGCAAAATTCCCAATCAAGCCAAATCACAACAAGCCAAATTAAGAGATATCCAGGTTTAATGGGAGATCTGCGCTCTCAGGGGACCAATATAACTCTCGGGCCTGGGGGCTGGGATAGATGCGAGGGACTGGGGACTATGCTCCCAACTTAACAGGAGTGAGTTCCACAGACCCTGGCCGGGAACACAAAGCTGCATTGGGAATTTCTGTCCAGAGCACTGCAAAAGGCTGGTCTAGCACTATTCCTTCACAGAGTTCCCCTCGTGTCTCTGCCTACCCTACTTCCTTCCTGTGTCAATCTCAGGTGGACGGTCCAATAGCCAAAGGAGCCCTAATCTCCAACGTCTCGGCTGAGAATAACAAAACTCTGGACTGGAAGGTTTCCTCCTCTCCAGTCGTCCGGTCGTCCCCCAAACACACCAGCTCCTCCTGTGGCCCCCAAACCAGCAGCTCTACTGGTTCTCCTCACATCACCTCGACGTATGACTTCACGACAGGGAAAACATTGCTTTTGGCGCACCTCTGTCTTCTACTTTCAAGGGCTCAGTCAAGCAAGATCTTTCTTCCTTCCTACTCCCGGGACACTTTTGCTGTATTTAAGCAATCCTGCCTTGAGCGAAGAGCAGGCTGCCAGGTGGTGACGAACACCGGAGGCACTTCCTTGAGTTTTCTTTGAAAACGTGTCACTGGTAGGGAGCCAAGCCCGTTTCGCTGGGGATGGCAGGGATGCAGATGGGACTTGGAAATAAACGATTGCCCTGGGCCAAGTCCACAGACAAATGCCGAGCTAATCTCTCCTCAGTACGAGGGTTATGTGTTTGCCGGTCAGAATCTGCCAAAAAGTCGGAGTTCACAGGCTTCCAGCTGTAGCCCCCTTCTTTCGATCTGGCTCTGTTTATGCTTAAATAGCCCATTTCTTTGAGCCTTAGGATGAACAGTGTGGGCCAGAGATTCTTAGAGGAGATGGCAATCAAGCTAATGAAGGGCAGAAGACAGAGGGATGGAGGGATGAAGGACTGTGAGGTGTAGTGTTGATATGGGCATGTGAGTTTGACGGCTTGTTAGGGGTCCCCGTATTACTTCTTTGGCGGTCACTAGACCCATATTTTTTTTTTTTTTGATTTTCGAGACAGGGTTTCTCCATAGCTTTTGGTTCCTGTCCTGGAACTAGCTCTTCTAGACCAGGCTGGCCTCTAACTCACAGAGATCCGCCTGCCTCTGCCTCCCAAGTGCTGGGATTAAAGGTGTGCACCACCACCGCCCGGCTACTAGACCCATATTTTAACCTTAGATTGTTTTCCATTTAGAATGGTTCGTGTTCCTCTTTCCCCACTGTTTTCATTCTTCTATATGTAGATATTCAGTTATGCCAGCACCATTTGTTAAATATGCTTTCTTTTTTCCATTTGATATTTTGTGCTTCTTTGTCAAAAATCAGGTGTTTGAAGGTATGTGGATTGATATCCGGGTCTTCGATTCAGTTCCATTGGTCCTCCTGCCTGTTTTTATGCCAATACCAGGCTGTTTTCGGTACTGTAGCTCTGTAGAAGAGTTTGAAGTCAGGGATTGTGATGTCTTCAGAAGTTTATTCATTGTATGGGATTGTTTTGATTATTTGGGTTTTTTTATTTTTTATTTTTTGCTTTTCCATAAAGTTGAGTATTGTTCTTTCGAGGTCTGTGAAAATTGTTGCTGGGATTTTAATAGGCATTGCTTTGAATCTGCAGATTGCTTTTGTTAAGACTGCCATTTTTACTATGTTGATTCTACCTACCCAAGAGCATGGGAGATCTTTCCATTTTCTGGTGTCTTCTTCAATTTCTTTCTTCAAAGACTTAAAGTTTTTGTCATACAGGTCTTCCACTTGTTTGGTTAGTGTTACCCCAAGTTATGTTCTTTGTGGTTGTTGTAAGGGGTGATGTTTCTCTGATTTCTTTCTCAGCCCATTTATCATTTGTGTAAAGGAGGGCTACTATTTTTTTTGAGTTAATCTTGTATCCTGCTATATTACTGAAGGTTTTTATGGGTTATAGTTGTTTTTGGTAGAATTTTGGGGTCACTTCTATAAATTATCATATTAGCAAATAATGAGAGTTTGACTTCTTCTTTTCTAATATGTATCCTCTTGATTTCCTTTTGTTGTCTTATTGCTCTAGCTAGAACCTCAAGTACTATATTGAATAGATGTGGAGAGAGTGGACAACCTTGTCTAGTTCCTAATTTTAGTGGGATTTCACTTTGTGTTTCTCTCCATTAAGTTTGATGTTGGCTGTTGGCTTGCTGTATATCACCTTTATTATGTTTATGTATGTTCCTTATATCCCTGATCTTTTCAAGACTTTATCATGAAGAGTTGTATTTTGTTGAAGGTTGTTTTTTTAGCATCTAATGAGATGATTGTATGTTTTTTTCAGTTTGTTTATATGGTCGATTACACTGACACATTTTCATATGTTGAACCATTCCTGCATTTCTGAGATGAAGCCTACTTGGTCATAGTGGATGATTTTTCTGATGCATTCTTGGATTTGGTTTACCAGTATTTTATTGAGTATTTTTGCATCAATGTTCATGATTGAGACTGGTCTGTAATTCTCTTTCTTAGTAATGTCTTTGTGTGGTTTGGGGATCAGGGTAAGTCATAAAATTATTTTCATTGCTACTTCATAACTGTAATTTTGCTGCTGTTAAAAATCTTAATATTAATGTCTGTGCTTTCCGATGGTCTTAGGCATTCCCCAGAGAACTGCTGTTTAAGACAACTTTATTGATATACAGTTTATGGAACATACAATTTGCACATTTAAGTGAATAATTCAAATATTTTTATTAAATTTACCGATGTATACAATTGTCTCCACACTCTATTTTAGAATATTTTCTTAATTTCTGAAGGAAATGCTGTACTTTTAAACTATCATTTCCTCAGTTTTCAACTCTAAATAACCCCCAAATATCCTCTCATTCTCAATCTCAAAGAGCTTTCCACCCCTAAATAAGAAGGAACCTATTTTCTGTACTATATAAGTGTATTGTAGACCTTTTGGATGAGGTGACTCTTACGATATCTGGCCTTTTCTGACTGGCATTTTTCACCTGATGTGCCTTCAAGATTCCTCTGTATGGTTATAATATGTATTAGTACTTATTCCTTTCAGGGTTTAATAACATTTCATTGAAAAGACATACCACAATTAGTGTGTGTATAGTAGATATTCATGTCTGTTCTGACTGTTTCTACATTGGCGCTATTATGAATAACTCTGTTATGAACATTTTTATACAAGTTTTTATGGGCATGAATGCTCGTTGTTTCATATTTCACATGTAATATCTCATCAGATGTCAAAACTAGCTTTTGAAGAGGCATAATAGATTAAGTAAGGAAGCCATTTGCTAAAATTCACGTGTGGTCAGGATGTGGGTCCCAAGGTCAGTGGCTATGGGCCAGGGCTATGGTGGTGAGAGCCTTCCAGAAGCAGGTCCTGAAGGCTGAGGGTGGCACAACGTGCTGGGAAACCTGGAAGGCCAACCCGGCCAAAGAGTTTCAGAGATCTGCATCTCAAACCCCAGAGCCAGTGTAAGACTGTCCCAAACTGTAATGGCCACCTGGGGACTTAAACAAAGCAGACAAGCAGGGTGCTGATCATGTGGATGGAAGGGACACGGAAGTTCTGGGATAATTTTGTGAATGCAGTGGATTTCCTGGACTTCTATAGGCCAGAGGGTGTGTGAGCGATGGATGTGTGAGGGAGCGGGTGTGTGAGCGACAGGTGTGTGAGGGAGCGGGTGTGTGAGCGACGGATGTGTGAGGGAGCGGGTGTGTGAGCGACGGGTGTGTGAGGGAGCTGGTGTGTGAGGGACAGGTGTGTGAACAAGCGGGTATGAATTAAAGCGCCTGCACTGAGGCAGATTGTAATAGTGACTCCCCTAAGCTAGATCCCCTCTCCCATTCTCCAGGGCCTGTGTGAAGCTGGATTTAAAATTGCCAATGCCAAAGGATGATTCAGCTGCCGTGTGGGAGCAAGTCTAGCACCCTGAGCCCTCCCAGGGCTCCTTACCTGGATGGCTACAAAGCTTCCAAGGCTACGGGTGGGGATGGCTGTGTGCTGACGACTGTGGGATCCATCTCTGCTCTCCTTCCTTCCAGGGCAGAGTGGTGTCAAGGGAGAACAGAATTCTTCCACTGCCCTCAGAGGAGATGCCTCTCATCACGCAAGATTAGACACGAGGTGTCGAGGACACCCAAGTTCAGTCGTAGAGGCCTCTTTGCTTTGTTCATTTCTTCTTCTTTGAGGCCAGACCACTCACTGATTATGGGCACAGACACCCCACTGCATTCCCCTCCCCTCAGCAGTGGGTAACGTAAAAAACCAGGTCTAGGACATGAAACAAAAAGCGTGGCTAGTTCATTCCAGTGACCAGTAAACTAGACACGTTTAACTAGAATTCTATCAGTAAATCCTGGCTCCTTACGGGGAGTGGGGTATTTGTTGTACTGTACTCAACCCGAGTTTGCAGGTCAGTTCTACGTGATTGTGCTAGCTGGTGTCAACTCTCAACTTGACACAGTCCAGAGTCACCTGAGAAGGAAGTCTTAACTGAGAGATTGCCTAGATCTGCTCAGCCTGTAGAAATATGTTCTTGGGAATGTCTCGATGGTTGTGGAGGGTCCAGCACACTGCGGGTGGTCCTGGGCTGTGTCAGAAATCTAGGTAAGGGGGCTGGAGAGATGCCTCTGCACTTAAAAGCACTTGGTATCCTTACACAGGGCCCAGATTTGGTGCCAAGCACCCACACGGTGGCTCACAACTGATAACTCCAGTATCAGAGGATCAGGGGATCTAGTGCCCTCTGGCCTCTGCAGGCACCTGCATGCACAGGGTACATATACACTCACACACACACACACAGGCACGCACCTTTGCACACGCACTCACACAATGCACACACACTGGCATATACACACACATAAAAGCTTAGCCAATGAGAATCATGAAGAGTCAGCAAGCGGCATTTTTCCATGGACTAAATCTTTCTCTCCCCTAAGCTGCTTTTCCCCAGAGTGCTTTTATCACAGCAACAGAATGAAAGTGGAGCTGTTATCAAACACGAATTGGTGAGAGGCGGATTTGCACTTTTCCCATCTTGTTTCCATAAGGATACAAATCATGCTCAAATAAAAGAAACTTGCCGTGACCTTATGCACTGACTATGGATGCATACAGACATGCATGCATGGATTTGCACACATGCATGCACACAGGCTTCAGATTATTCAAATAAATTCTGTATGAGAACTTAGAGCTGCCTAAAAATGCTGGCACCAGGGGGTACTTGCCTTTCATTACAAAGACATAATTATAAGAATTACTGATTATTCATAACCGAGAAAAGACTGGCAGTGACAAGTCTGAGCAGACATTGAAAGAGAGTGATGATCCACATTTAGCTGATCCCAACTCTTTCCTGTTGTCTGTGGAGACACAATGCACAGACACACAGACACACACACACACACACACACACACACACACACTCACTCACTCAGCCCAGATGGGAACCAACAGCACATCACAGGAACGATTTGGCCAAAGCAACGTGATGAACCAGCTTGCTTACTGGAGTTTCTTACAGGCGCAGTGTAGTTGGCTTTTTCTTTGGGCTGCCAACCTCTGCCCACCTAAAGCCATGAAGACTTATTATTGATTATGAATGCTTGGCCTTGGCCTTAGCTTGTCCCACTAGCTTTTTATTTCACTTAACCTGTTTCTGTTCATCTTTGTTTTGCCTCGGGGCCTTTTACCTTTCATTCTGTATGTTCTACTTTTCTGTGTCTGCCAGCCCCTGGCGTCTCCCTGGCATCCCTTTTCCTTTCTTCCCTTTTCTGAGCCTAAATTCCTCCTCCTCCTTACTCCCCCTGACTCAAAGTCCCACCTACACCTCCTCCCTTATTGTTGGTTATTCAACTTTTCATTAGATCAATCAAGGGCCTCAGGCAGGCGAGGTAGAAGAACAACACATCTTTACATAATTAAACAAAGGCAGCACATCCTTAACAGTTAAGCAAATATTCTGCCAACACAAACAAAGGCAACACATCTTTGAATCATTACACAAATATTCTGCACCAGAGCAGGGACAACTCAAGGGCAGCTGTACCCCTGACAAGCTCACTCCAGCCTGGGTAATGCCCATGAAAGCCACATCCCCGAGCTCTCTGCATGACTTGAGGGAGTTCCTCCAGTCAGAGAAGCTCCTTTAGGCTACGTGGCCCTCCTTGCTTCCTCTCAGCAATGCTCACTGTTTTCATACCTTCAGAAGGGGCTTTGTGTATCTTGTAAATTTCTGGAACTTCCTGAGGCTTGTGAATTGTCTACTTCTGGGTATTGTGAGCCTCCCCTCTTTTTCATGAAGGAAAGGTTGCAACCTGGAGGGAACTGCCACTCACCACCAATGAATTAATGAGAATTTTTCTAAACACAAACTGTTTGGATTTATCATAGAGTGGTGGATGGGGGTCAAAATGCTCACTGTATTATCAGTAAATGCAAATTAAAAGAGAGAAAGACACATTTTAAACATAGCTGGTGGCCTTATATTTGGCTTCCAATCTTTCGGGGAAAGGCATCTGCAGATAAATCAAAGACGTAGAATTGGGTTTATCTTTGGAATAGCAATTCTACTGGTAGTAAATTAACATAGTGTTCAAAATACTGAATTTTTTTTAGAAGAAGCTTTTCCTAATGGAGAACTATTTCAAATGTCCTCAGAATAGATTATTCCTAAGATATAAAGAAACAGTTGTAAATGAATTTTTAGGAAAATATCTGACTTGAGAAATATGCCGAAAATGTTATTTAGTAAAATTATATATATAAATATATAATAAAATATATAGTCTATTTACATAATTAAATATGTAAAAACAACATATTTTATAGATTTATAAATATATTTGTAATATAATATACATTTGTATGTATTTATATATAAATATACTATAATATAAATATATAATATATAAATTATAACTATTAAAACAGAACAAAGAGAAGGTTCAGTTGGTAAAGGGCTTGCTGAGGAAGTGTGAGGACAGAGTTCAGATGTCCAGCACCGTATAAAAGCCAAGTCTGGCTGCAGTGCCTCTGGAACTGTAGCGTGCAGGGGAGAGGGAGATAAAAAATAAGGTAGAAAGTGGTAAAGGCAGACCCTGGAACAAACACACACACCACACACACACACACACACACAGTTCCTTTTTAACTCAAAAATAAGATTCATATATAGAAAAAAGATAAACAAGAGAGTCTCTGAAAGTATGCGTTGTGATTACCTCGAGTAGTGGAATTTAGAGAGACCCTCCCTCGATTCAGCTTGTCTGTCATATACATTTTTTTCAATTAGCATGCATTCTGTGGGAAAATGTTTAAATGGTCGTTTAAAAGCTGGCAGGCAGCATGAGCAGATAAAATAGGCTGCCCCCTTTGTCTGCCTGTCACCCCTTCCCAAAGGAGGGGTGTTGTTTTGCTGACAGGCCTGAAGACCACTCAATCTCATGCGGCAAATCCTTCCTGGTCAGAAGCAAAGCGAGCTAAAATAAGGACTTGAAAGCATAGCCAGGGACCACGTGTTCTCTTCTGAGCCCAAGGGGACAAGGACAAGTGGCTTCTGAGCCAAAGGGAGCGAAATGCCCACTAGCACAAACGTGACAGCAGCATTTCTGTCCGCAGATTTACAAAAGGGGGCTCCAGCCCCGGAAAAAAGACCCCCTTGCTTTTTTGCACAATGAATTCCTTAGGGAACTTCAGGCTGGGGTGCGGGGTGGTGTTCCGTTTGGGTGGTTTTCTCTTGAATAGCGTGGAGGCCAAAGAAAGTCCGTAACTGATCGGCCCCTTAGGAGCGGGAAATGCTATCAAGACTTTTTTCTTCTTTTTTTCAGTTTTTTTCCTTTTAAAGGGCAGCCGCGCTGTGATACGATACCGCCCAGTTGCAGAGCAGGGTTGCTGTTCCAGCCGAGCCTCTCCGGGCCTGGGGAGTGAAGGAGAATTAGCGCAGAGTGACCAACTTTACATTTGCATCTGAAAGTGCCCGCCACAAACGGCTGAGGCAGCATTTATGCTCAGGGAGAGAGGACTTGACTGCATCCCTGAGGTCGGTCAGTCTGAGAGCTCTAGCTCCCTGAGAGAGATTTCTGGACTTAGTCATGACGTTCTGCCCTTCCAGAGAAGTAGCCCCATCCTAGAAGAAATACCCTATTCATTTGAGAATTACAATACATTTTTTTAGCTCTGCAATCTCTCCATTTGCTTTGTCCCTCCTTCCTGCTGTGTCTCATCCTGTCTGTCACCGGAGAGGGGATGTGGTCTCCTATCCGTTTGTTTCATCCTTTAAAAATGTGTGAGGGGGCACAGTACATGAAGCTGTACAGATCGCATCTCTCTGGCCCTGGGAATCCTATCAACTTTTCCCTCCCATATGTCCCTCTTATGGAAGTGGGGGTGGGTGTAGGGGGATAGCCGGGCAAAAGAATAGAACTCTCTTTCCTTCTCAGGAAAGGAAAAAGGTCGAAATTGTAAAATTTCCCAGGCTTCTCGTGGGACTTTCAAGGAAGACCAAATTGCATAATCTCACAAAAATGCAAGCAGCAGCCCTGGCCTGTCGGCTCTGATAATATACAGTTAGGGGATTAGAGAGACCCAGAAACACATGTGCGATTTCCTGACCTGCGCGTAATTACAGCTCTTCATGGCAAAGCTCAAGGGCCTCAAGACCTGAGAACTACAGGCGTGGGAAACATGTATTCACCGCGCTGGGACCCTGCTGCCTCGCAGCTCAGGCTGTGAGGGGAGAGCAACTGGGTTGCAGACTCAGCAAGCTCATCCTGCAGGCTCATCCATGACTCCCACAGAGTCCCCAAATGGCAGAAGCAGCTTCTAAGCCTTTGCTATTTAACAGAGTTCCGGGAACCTAGACTAAGGCTGATTTCTTGATATTCAGTTCTTGGCATTTGTTAGGGCTATAAATGTATTGATAAGTAGCTGTTGTTCAAGAAGGCTGGACTGTCGGCTCGGGACTCTCACCAACGGCTCCCAAGGCCCTGGAGCCAGATCAATATGAAGAACGGAACCTGGCCTGGCCACTGGGAAAGGAAGGTTGTGTGGGACGCAGGGCTCTAAAACGGAGTGACGGCTTATTGGAGCCATAGTGGTGAACATGCAAAGATAAATGGGGTGTACTCCTTGACCTTGAACTGTCACAGCCCAGTGCCAGGTGTGGTGGCAGGTCTTTAATCCAAGCACTCTGGAGGCCGAGACGGTGTATCAATTAACTTTGGAAGCTTTGTGACCAAGTGTGTGAGAGAAACAGTGTAAGGGAGCCAAGGCTGCTTTTGATGCCTGGTTCTCAAGGGTTCATTCTGTCGGCAGTGGCAGGAACAAGATGAGGGGCCTATTGGCATCATGGGTATCAGGAAGCAGACAGCAGGGACTGGAACCAGGGGCAGATGTAACCTTCAAAGACCCACTTCTAGTGATGCCTTTCCTCCTGCCGGAAAGATTCTACACCCTAGAGGCTCTCCATTTGCAAGGTTCTGTGGATGTGCCTTTCAATGTTCAAAACCTGAGTCTCTGGGGGACAGATTCTAACATGGAAGGGAGAAACGCCATGGCCTCATAGTGAGTTCAAGGCCAGTCAGTATGCGTGCTGCAGAAAGACCTTGTCTCTCCTAATCCAAAAGAAGGTCACAATCCAATGGGAGGGGGATATATAAATGACCAATAAGTATTCTGGAAACTACTTCACATACTAGCTGTAGGGCTAGAGGAAGGCCTTCAAAAGTCCAGGAAAAGTCATGGTTCAAGTGGGACTTATCTGAGTCATAGCAGGCTCTCTCTCTTTCTCCTGCCCCTAATGCAATGGTGTCCAAAAATAGGCGTGGTAACCCTGGGAGAGGCACAAAAAAATCCTACAAGATACAAAATGAAACGTTGTAAAATGTTTCTGCTTTTCGCCATATCCTTTACGTGTTACTTTTTCAGGATGTAATTCCTGACGTAAGGATGGCTCAGTGTTTGTCGCTTACAAAGGGGCTGTGTTGAGGGTGTTGTATGAAGAGTTCTGCGCTGGAGTGTGGACATTTCCCAGCTCTTAGCACTCGGGGGCTCATTCACCTACTGTCTTTAGGTGCAGGGTTCTGGACCATCGTTGCGTAGCTTTTGGGCAGTTTTGCTGTTTCTACAAGTCTAACTTCACCTGCCCATCTCATCCGTCACCCCATGCTCAGCAAAAGCAGGAGCCGCCTGTTCCTGGCAGCCTTCCTCTTTGGAAGACAGTCTTCAGCCTGACGTTTCTCTACTCTTAGACCACAGGTGCAGGAGGTGTCAGACATCTAGAGTCAGGGTGTAACTTGCTCAATATTAGAGGGTGTGTACTATTAATGTGTTATCGGAGACAAGCAAGAGAAGGCAGGTGGGAGGTTGTAACTCAGTGGTGAAGCTTCTGCTACCCTGGTCAGTGTCTCGGGTTCCTTCCCCAGCCTCGCAAACAAAGTAGAACAACCCTGATTAGTGGATTCGCTGCGCTGGTCAGAAGTTAGCCAAAGCCTTCAGCAGCAGAGTGAAGTGATAACATTCTATTGCTACAAGATAACAAAAGCCCACAAACAAATGCAAGGGGGCAAATGAAATGCCATGTACGACCCATGGTTACTGGTGGGATTGCAAATAAGATGCCATGTATGACACACAGTTACTGGTGGAAATTCAAAATCATGTAGCTCTGAGTTAGAAGACCCACCTTTCCCCCTTTTGAGCTCTAAGCCATGGCTGAACCCATTTGAGCTGCAAGGAATACAGGAACTTGCCAACACAAACTCTAAGGCCGGGGCGGGGGGGGGGGCGATTTTTGTAAGGAAAATGGTGTCGTTCCAAGAATGAAAAGAAGAACTGAAAGCCTGGCCTATGCAGAGATCTTGGCAGGATGCTCAGTGTCCTGTATCTTTAGGACACTTAGTGCCGACAATCCTACTCTGGGTGGCTTTTGAGTTCTGGATTGTAAGCTCCACTCAAAATGCAAGTTTTCAGAATAGAGATTCTGATTGGCCTGTCCAGGATATGTGCTTTTATCTGTGGACTGTGATTGGACAGAGCTGAGACCTAACAAACAAGGAGAAAGGTTGGTCCTGTGAGGAAGGAAACCAGAGCCGACCAAAACAAATCATATCTATGATGTTATCTTTCAGTTACCTCATCAGGGAAGTGGACATAAAAATACAGATCGGGTAGGATTGTTCTGGAGAACAAGGAGATGTTTGCCAAACTGCAAACCACAAGGCCTAGCCCTTGCTGAGTAATAACGGCAGCCATTGTTATGACTTGTCTGGGGTCATATAACACCTTTAAAAGATAGGAGCAGATGGCTCAGATGATCCAACATTTCAGAGGACTTCTGTTGGAGTTTCCTCTGAGTTCTATATCCAGAACAGCCTCAAGACTGCTGGCTGAGACGATCGAGTCTCATAGAATACTCCACTCAGAACTTGACCATAATCCTTATTTTTCTTTAAGTCCCAACCAAAAAAAGTTCATTTCAGTGTCGAATTCTACAAGATGTTCAAAAATGAACTAATAATAATACTCATTAAATTGTTCCACACAACATAAACAGAAGGAACATTGTCAAATTCTTTTTATGAGGCTACGATTTCCCTGATACCCAAACCACACAAAGACATTACTAAGAGAATTACAGAACAATCTCACTCATGAATATTGACACAAAAGTACTCAATAAAATACTGGCAAAGTGAATTCAAGAACACATCAGAAAAATCATCCACCATGACCAAGAAGATGCAGGGATGGTTCAACATGAAAATCTGTTGATGTAATCCACCATATAAACAAATGGAAAAAAATAAAACACATGACCATCTTATTAGATGCTGAAAAAATTTTCAACAAGATACAATACCCCTACACGATAAAGGTCTTATAGAGACCAGGGATATAAGGAACATACCTAAACATAATAAAGGCTATATACAACAAGCCAACGGCCAACATCAAATTAAATGGAGAGAAACTCAAAGTGATTCCACTGAAATCAGGAACAAGACAAAGTGGTCCACTTTCTCCTTATCTATTCAATATAGTACTTGAGGTTCTAGCTAGAGCAATAAGACAACAAAAGGAGATCAAGAAGATACAAATTAGAAAAAGAAGTCAAACTCTCACTATTTGCTGATGATATGATAGTTTACATAAGCGACCCCAAAAAATTCTACCAATAAACTTCTACCAGTCATAAACATCTTCAGTAATGTAGCAGGATACAAGATTAACTAAAAAAAATCAGTAGCCCTCCTTTACACAGATGATAAATGGTCTGAGAAAGAAATCAGAGAAATATCACCTTTCACAATAGCCACAAATAACATAAAATATCTCAAAGTATTTCTAACCAAACAAGTGGAAGACCTGTATGACAAGAACTTTAAATTTTTGAAGAAAAAAAATTGAAGAAGACACCAGAAAATGGAAAGATCTCCCATGCTCTTGGGTAGGGAGAATTAACACAGTAAAAATGGCAATCTAACCAAAAGCAATTTACAGATTCACTGCAATGCCCAGCAAAATTCTTCACAGACCTCGAAAGAACAATACTCAACTTCATATGGAAAAGCCAAAAACTCAGGATAGCCAAAATAAATCCTGTCCAATAAATAAACTTCTGAAGACTTCACAATCCCTGACATCAAACTCTACTACAAAGCTACAGTACTGAAAACCTCTTGATATTGGCATAAAAACACTTGCTGAGTGATAATGTCAGTTATTGTTATGTCTTGTCCGGGTTCATATGACACCTTTCAAAGATCAGACTCTTTTTTAGGCATGGATTTAAGTATGGAGTTCTCCTGTAGGACTGATTTTCCAAAACATCCATGGTGGAATGAATGAACATTTGGATGGAAATCCACCTTGGCAAGAAATGTGTTGTATTCCTCCCTCTCTGTGCATGGAGTCCCATCCCATTGCTCTTCATATCCTTCACACGCTGCCTGCCTGTGTGTGTGTGTGTGTGTGTGTGTGTGTGTGTGTGTGTGTGTGTGTGTGCAGCTGTGCCTGCACATGTGTGCAAGTGCATAAGGAACCAGAGGACAGCCTCATATGTCATTCTTTAAGAACTACCACTGAAACTCCCAAGTAGATCTGAGGGGCTGGCCAGTAATTCCCAGGGATTGGCTTCTTCCCTCCTCCCCAGAACTTGGACTACAAGGCTATGCTACTTACCAAGACTGGCTTTTTTCTTCTCCTGTGGTTCTCATGTTTGTGGGACAAGCCTAAGAGAACCTCGTACCCTGGGACCAGACTTCGTTTTGCTTATTTGTATCTCCCTCTTCTAGTAGATACACTTGGCAACCTAGTTCTTCCATAGGCACAGCAGTCCTCTCCAAACAATGCACCTTGCAGCCTCAGACTCCCCTAGAGCCGGCTTCAAGCTATATGTGCTCCTATCTCTAGTCTGAACAGTAGTACAGATTGTCTACTCTTAGTAACAATCAAGCTTAGACCTCTTTTATTCGAGTGTATTCTCAGAATATCTCGGCAAGAGGAATAGAAGGGCCAATATAGCCTGAATTGGTATTAGGTGCCTGTAAGATAAACAAAATCCTTCAAGGGATCATCCGGAGATAATCCACTATTTACCATATTCTTACCACCCGTGCATACTTGGGCACATATATGATTAAGATCAAATGCACTATGAGAGAGTAATGTGTAATTTTAAAAATGAAATTTGAAATTTATGCCCTGGCAATGCTGAAGCGTGCATGGGCAGCCCATACATGGCAGTTCTGTTGAACTTGTCCATATTGGGTTTCATGGTCTAAATTGATGAGTATGACTGACCAGGTCTCCTCCTCAAGGGGGCACCAGATCTCATTACAGATGGTTTTGAGCCACCATGTAGTTGATGGGAATTGAACTCAGGACTTTTGGAAGAGCAGACAGTTCTCTTAACCGCTGAGCCATCTCTCTCTCTATGTAACAGGAAGAATAAATTTGTAACCTAATGTATCAATCAAAATAGAGAACCATCCGAGTAACAGATACCCTTCCATCACTAGCCTTGGTTGGAGTTTTTGGTCTCATCAACAAAAGCACTGAAGAAGAGACTTCAAAGGATGCTCCGAGAAATTTTTATTAGCATTTAAAAGTACAACTACAAGGCAGGCAAGCTGTAAATCCTGGTGACTGCCTGGAGGAGGGGAAAAGAGAGATCTAAGGGAGAGAAAAGGTCAGGTCATTTGACTAAAACCACCAGCAGGGAGGTCGGACACGTGGTAGACAGGCAGCTACCTGGTGGGAGTGCTTTTCCGAGTATTTCAGTGAGCAGACTTCCAAAGCTGCATTGGGGCAGCTCTAGACTGTTGCACTGGTGGGGCAGGGCGGGAGGAGCTCTGGACTCTGGTGAGGAAAAGAACATTACTCATGAAAGGAGTAATTATTCCTCCTAGCTCTTTAGCATGGCTTAAGGTGGCTCTGCCTTCCAGAGACATTCCCGAAGGGCCCCGTCTCTGCACTGGCAACATTTATATCTCCCTGGCACCATGCTAATCGGTGCCCCAGGACATGCTGTTCCAGAACAGAAAGTCTCTGGAGAAAGCACCTTGAGGAGGTAGTAATAGTTAAAGAACTAGTTAAGTTCAAGATGATCAGAAAAATGTACAGGCAAGGCCGGTCTCAATCAGCCTGCTCCAGACACAAAGTGAACAGATGACTCTGGCATGCAGATTGGGGTGGTGCTTCCACATATGTGAGTAAGAGTCCTGCTGACCCAGCAAAATGGGGATCTGGCGTGATGAGGGCGGTAATTAAAGCAACAGGCTCCTTTTTGTTGATCTGAGAACAGTGTTAGCTTCAGCAAAACACTTCTTTGATCTGTGCTCTCCCAGCTGAGCCTAGCAAGGTCCCGGTCCCCCAGTCACCCTTTGCCTTGGGCACTCTATCTCCCCACCCTCTTTCACCCACTCATTGCGTCCTTCAGAACAGACCAACAATATCCCACACAGACATCCGGGGAGAGGCCAGAGAGCTCTTCTCCTCCTCCCTCTCATACGGTTAAAAATAAACCACTTTTGCCAGACGTTGTACACGTCAGGAGTCTCACTGACAGTAGCTCATTGTATATGTGGGGAGGCTGACGAGGAGCTGGTGTCTTCCTGTCTGGAAACCAGGCAGATATTTAGGGCAGTGACTTTTAGCCAGTAAGTCACTGGAGAGGATAGAAAGGTTTTAGTGAATGATAACTGTTTAGAGCAAGCAAGGCCCAGCTTCATCCAGTTTTAAGCCTAGATAAAAGCACATAATCATGTGTGTCTATGTGTGTTCTTAACAGATAGTGTTTAAAGAGAATTTCTTTAAGTAGCAGAACTCTGAGTCCATGTAACACATGATTTGATCACAGCGTGTAACTTGGGGAAATACATTGTTTGTATGAATCACAGTAAACATACAAAGACCGCGTCTAAGCGATATCTAAGTCACTGGGGTGTCCTGTGCCATACATCTTTGGTTTCTAGGAGGCTAACCACCCAGAGTTTCCAAAATGTGTTTGTTAAAGAAACAAACATTTCCCCAGTCCTTCCTCGGACCTCTCGTAGTGTCCAGAATTTGGCCAGAGCTTTACTTGATGGATCTCCTTCCTTATTGCTTCTTCACCAGCCTTCATTTCTGTGTCTGACAGCACAAATGAATGAACATGTCAATGTGTACAAAACATCTGTGAGGGAGACCACTTCCTAAATATAACCCCAGTAGTACAGACACTGAGAGAAACAATTAATAAATGGGACCTCCTGAAACTGAAAAGCTTCTGTAAAGCAAAGGACATGGTCAACAAGACAAAACGACAGCCGACAGAATGGGAAAAAATCTTTACCAACCTCACATTGGACAGAGGTCCGATCTCCAAAATATACAGAGAACTCAAGAAATTGGTCATCAATAAAAAAAAACAAATAATCCAATAAAAAAAATGGAGTACAGACCTAAACAGAGAACTCTCAACAGAGTAATCTAAAATGGCTGAAAGACACTTAAGGAGATGTTCAACATCCTTAGTCATCAGAGAAATGCAAATCAAAACAACTCTGAGATTCCATCTTATACCTGTAAGAATGGCCAACATCAAAAACACTGATGACAACTTATGCTGGAGAGGTTGTGGGGTAAAGGGAACACTCCTGCATTGCTGGTGGGAATGCAAGCTGGTACAACCCCTTTGGATGTCAGTGTGGTGATTTCTCAGAAAATTAGGAAACAACCTTCCTCAAGACCCAGTAATACCACTTTTGGGTATATATCCAAAGGATGCTCAATTGTGCCACAAGGACATGTGCTCAACTATGCTTATAGCAGCTTTGTTTGCCATAGCCAGAACCTGGAAACAACCTAAATGCCCCTTGACTGAAGAATGGATAAGGAAAATGTGGTACATTTACACAATGGAGTACTACACAGCAGAAAAAAAAATGAGATCTTGAAATCTGCAGGGAAATGGATGGAGCTAGAAAACATTATTTTGAGTGAGGTAATCCAGACCCAGAAAGACAATTATCACATGTACCCACTCATAAGTGGTTTTAAAATATAAAACAAAGAAAACCAGCCCACAAATCACAATCCCAGAGAACCTAGACAACAATGAGGACACTAAGAGAGATATACCTAGATCTAATCTACATGGGAAGTAGGAAAAGGCAAGATCTCCTGAGTAAATTTGGAGCATGGGGACCTTGGGAGAGGGTTGAAGGGGAGGGGAGAGGCAGGGAGGGGAGCAAAGAAAAATATAGAGCTCAATGAAAATCAATAAAATTAAAAAAAATCTGTGTGGATTTTGGGGTCAATCACTGGACCCAAAGATCTTATAACCTTCCCAAGCCCCTGGAGTGTGAGAAACCGTAGAGAGTGGCAGCCCCAGGGAGAGGCCATCATTTTCTTTCTCCACTAATGACCCTTCCCCACACTATCTCCTCCCCACAGAATTAAGAGTTGTTCAACACACTGACACCACCGGTCACTACTAGCATAGGTGAGGACCCAGCCTAATGCCCAGGAGTCAGACAGAGTGCCGTGAGCAGGTATCACTTTAAAAGCCATTTCAAACAAGCAGACCCAAAGAGTTAGTGGTTTGAGTCCAGAGTTCAGGTTCTGACAACACAGGTTTTCATATTCCTCAATGGTTTACACCTGAATTGTACTGTGGACCGTGACATAAACTCCCTACCTGTCAAGCCACCTCTCTCCAAGGGCAGAGGGAGCCTACCTGCGGTCAACTCTGACCTTCTAACCTACTGACCTACCTCCCACGTTCCTGCTCAAAACCTAGCGCTCAGCTCCTCCCTTTCTCAAAATACCTAACACCATAACCTGCATTGGAGGGGGCCATAGGGGACTGTAGTGAAAGAAGGCACAATAACGACTTGAGGAAAAAACAATGTAAACATTTGCTTCTTTGTTTGTTTATTATTTATTTATGTTGGCAGAGGACCTCACTATGTGGCTCAGGCTAACCAAAAACTAATGATGCTCTGACCTCAACCTCCTGAGTGCTGAGATTATTGGTGTGTGCCACCATGCATGGCCTTGAGGGCTTTTGTATGTGTGTGTGTGTGTTTAATTTATTTACTTATTTATTTTTATGTTTATAGATATTTTGTCTGCATGAAAGCCCGTAAGGCTTAGCATGGTGCCCAGGAAGGCCAGAAGAGGGTGGCAGATCCCCTGGCATTGCAGTCACATATGGTCCCAGGTCCTCTGGAAGAGCAGACACTAGTACTCCTAACCACTGAGTCATTGCTCCAGCTCCAAGCCTTGAGTATTTATTTGATTTCAACTGTGTTAAAACACACATGCTAATATGTCTGGTGATGTATGTTTGTAACCCCAGGATTTAGGAGGCCGAGGCAGGAGGATTATGAACTTGAGGTCAGTCTGAACTATAATATTGAGATACTGTTTCAGAAAACAGAAGCCCCACACTAACCACATGGACAAGGAGTCTGAGCTCCAGCCATTTGGGCCAACTCTCCCAGAAGCAGTTTCAGGAGATGTACAACCTCCCATTTCCCTGGAAACCTGATGATGGGAACCCCTGTGGACTCTTCCTCTGCCTCCCTACAGAGCAAATGGGTTCGTGGTGACTGGAATCAGGGTGAGGGCCTACTGCTCAAAGAACTTTGTGGCCTGTAGCAACCTAAATTCTACATGCATTGCTCTCGTATTTGCTCAGAATAAGAGAGTTTGGAAGAGAAAAATGAGACCTTTATGGATGTTGTCACCGTTTATTGGCTTTTTGAGGGGCTGCTGCACAAAGAGCTTGACACATGAAGATTGGGGGCGAACGGTATAATTTCATATGTCAGACAAGGCTACAGTTCTTTGTATCTTAAAGGTTTCCAGAAAGGGGGCATAAGCAAACTTTAAAGGCTTAGCTTTTGGATCCCCACAAAGCTCTGCCTTTCCCATTGTTTATGCTATCCTTGAGTTCTACAGTGTCTGTCAAAACATTACCAACGAGCTCCCGAAGGAAATGAGCCTCTCCGCTTTCTGTCCAGAAGATTTGTTGCTATCTGTTGTTCTTACGGAGTCAGGCTGGCCCTGTGGGAATAGCAACAGGCACTATGGGAAAACAGCCTGTAGGTGCTCTCTACTTTACATCGGAGTTCACAGTGTCTTTGTCCTATGCAACAGTGAGAGGAATCTCTGCGTCTCCCAGCATTCCTTGGGGTTTCTCCATATTCATCCTCAGTAAAGTCATGCACATTTTTAAAACAACATTTTTGAGACATGGTTTCGTGTATCTTAGGTTATCTTCAAACTGGATATGTAGAGAAGGATGGCCACGAACTTCTCAACTTTCTGCCTCCATCTCTGAGAGACTGGGATTACAAGCATGCACCACCACGCCTGCTCTATGTGTTGCTGGGGATTGAACCCTGGGTTTTATGCTAGGCAAGCACTCTATCAGCTGAGACACAGCCACAGCCTGATATGGAACATGTTTTGTTTTGTTTTGTTATGGAGACAGGGTCTCACTGTAACTCTGACTGTCCTGGAACTCACTCTGTAGACCTGGCTAGCCTTGAACTCACAGAGATCCACCTGCCTCTGCCTCCCGAGTGCTGGGATTAAAGTCGTGTGCCACCACCTGGCATGGGGCATTTTCAATGAAGGTCTTCATTCACTCTGGAATATCTTTCCAGTATGTCACAGAATGGGGAACATTAGCTTCTTCCTTGGGTTATAACGTTGGTTCCTCTGGATTTATGTAAGGGTTAACCAAGGCTTTGCTGCCTGGGTCTTCAAGAAGAAGCTCAGTTTGCTGCTCCCAGGCAAGGATGCATTATACCTATTTCTTCTTCTCCACTCACCTGCCAAAAACTCTTTACCTGCCAGTCCAGTGTCCCCAATTGCCCTTAGGGTGCCCTCCCACAGAACCCACCAAATCCCCTCTCAAGTCTGGCAAATTTCACAGTCATAATGAATGCCATTGTGGAGGGTTAGAGAGCCTGTGGTCTCTCTGTCCCCCAGCATCATATGGGGGGTGGAAATGCCATAGACCTCCCAGGGTTGTGGCTAGTTGCTTTAATGCACTAGAACTAAGGCCCTCTAAAGGTTAACTTCTTTCCAAAATTCCCCACTTTTCTGCTGGAATGATTGTCACCCCTCCTCCTCTCAATACAATACCGACTCCCTTTCTTGTGGAGTTTCTCCATCAACTTGTGATGCCGAGGGAGAGAGGATGCTTGCCTCTGCCCAGACTTATTTCAAAAACCAGTTTCTTTAAACGTAACCCAGAGGAGGTTTTTGTCTAATTGTCTTTTCTGGGAGGAAACAGTGGGTTATAAGAGTTGTTGTCTTCCCTGTAGCCATTTTTGTCATACTGAGATATAATAATAATAATAATAACTCCAACAACTGACCCTTTGACTGTTTCCTGTGTGCCAGGCAATGACTTAGGGTCTATCTCATTCTATTGCAATAATTCATAACCTCTGTCTTAGTTACTTTTCTTTTGCTGTGAGGAAAACCTCTATGACCTACACAACTTAGAGAAGAAGGGATTTCTTTGACTTATGGGTCCAGAGAAGTAGGAGTCCATGATGTTGGAGAAGACATAGTAGGTGCCAGGTGAGGATGCTGGAACAGCAACTGAGAACTCACATCTTCACTGACAAACAGAAAGCGGAAAAGAGCCAACTAGAAATGGTGTGTGACTTTTGAAACCTCGAAGCCCACCCCAAGTGACTTAATTTCTCCAGCAAGGCCACACCTCCTAACCTTCTCCAAACAGCAGTTGAAGTGGGACAAAGTTTCCCAATGCCCAAAACCATGGTGGGGGTGTCTCCCTCCTACTGTCACCCTCTGTGACAGCTTCACGCCACAAAATAGGAACAAGCCCTGAGATTAATGGCTCATGGGCACGGTCATAGCCAAGAAGGGTAAGAACCTATATTCACTCTCATGTCCAGCTAACTTCAAGGGTTTGTGTGTTATTTTTAACTGTAATCAGCAAGTGTGATCAATTGTTGGAGTTTTCAAAAGACCCTTTAGACATTGAAAATGCAAGGTATCCTGGGATTCTAGTGCCAGTTTGACGGCAACCATGGCTGTCTCCAATAAGGAGCTATGGGCATTATCTGTTGATCTTTACGGTAACTAAAATTTAGAAGAAGAAAAAAACAGAATTTATTTTTCTGACTCACTAAATGAGTTTAATGCTTCAAACTGGCAGGCTGCTGGATAAATTCCACTATTTATGCAAGAGATGGATGCAATGGCTGTGCGCTTTGACCAGAACCTTGGAGGACCTCCTTTGTGAAGGACCTGAGGTTAATGCACCCTGCACGCTAAGTCCTTTTTTGGCCTCCATCAACCCTGCTGATATAGATGCTGGGTCAACCATTGTAGCTGTGCTAGGAAACTTTACCCCAGCCCCCAAGTGTTCAGAAGCTGGATCTGGGCAGGAAAGGGTGTTTTCTAAATGTTCCCCTGGCTTAGCCACCACTGCATTGTGGGGAAGTTCTAATCTCTTTTAACTGCTATGCAGCGTTTCTTTCTGTTTGATCTTATTTGCTTACACAGTGTGTAGAGTCCTCTTTATTGGCCACTCTCCTGTCCTCACACATATCCAAAGATATGAGTATCTTACTAGCACCAGGAAGGCCAGAGGAAATGTCAGGCTTTGCCGACTGAAGTCAATATTTACTTAAGATGTCTTCGGGCATCTGTGTAACCCACAAATGTCTGTCCAAATGCTTAATCAGTGGTCTATATTTAAACACAGCCTTGTCTTCTAAGGTCCATTCATTTTTCACATTTTTCTCATTATTTCTTCTCCACTGTTCCTCCGTTTGCTTATTTATTTCTCAACAATTGTTTCCAGAGACCATAGGGCAAAAAAGAAAAAGAAAATGAAGCATGGTGAGAAACAGATAGGAAAAAATACAAAGTTCCAGTCCCTTTGACAAAGACTGAAATAGCAAGCTTATTAGCTGCTGTCTAAGGGAAATATTATCTTAGCGTGATGACCTTGTGATTTGGGTAGAGCTGGCAACATTGCAAGTCTTCGTAGAGGATAGCACGAAGGAAGAGGTAAAGCAAAAGGTTTCAATTCTCCCGCAGATGTTTCAGTGAGAAGGAAAGGAAATGAATAGAAAAAAAAAACATACCGGATTGTCTTAGTCACTGTTCTATTGCTGTGAAGAGACACCGTGATCAAGGCAGCTCACAAAAGAAGACATTGACTTGGGGGCTTGCTTATGTTTCAGAGATGGAATCCATTATTATCACGGTGGGGAGCACGGTGACCTGCAGACAGGTGCTGGAGCGGCAGTTGAGAATTACATCCTGTTCCATAGGCAGAAAGGGAGAGTCTAGGCCTGGCTCTAGCTTTTGAAACCTCAAAGTCCACCCTCAGTGACACACTTCCTCCAACTATGGCACACCTACTCCAACAAGGCCACATCTCCTAATTCTTCTAACCCTTTCTTTCAAAGAGTTCCACTCCCTGGTGACTAAGAATTCAAATATATGAGCCTGTGGGGGTCATTCTTATTCAAACCACCACAGGGATCTCAGTCTTGAACTTCTTCATTGCTCTCTCTCTCTCTCTCTCTCTCTCTCTCTCTCTCTCTCTCTCTCTCTCTCTCTCTTTCTCTCTCTCTCCCCCCCTCTCTCTCTCTCTGTGTATGTGTGTTTTATCAACTGTAAATAGTCAATGCATTGAAGAGTCTCCTACTTACAGTAAGCAGGTTTCCATACTTGCCAGAGCTGGCAATCTGGAATACAGATGCTATAGAACAATGGGGGTGTTTCTCCACAGTAAGAACTCTTAATGCTGGAGAAAGAGACTTCATGAATAGAAGATTACATGCTTGCGCCTGGGCTCTAGATGCCTCTGTTTGAAAGACTCCCTGACATCACTGATTTGGGAACATATTTTAAAGCAGTGCCACCTGTTTGTTTTTGTTTTTTTTTTCTTCTTTTTTCACAGCCCCATTACACAGGCCAGAACAAGGCTGAGCTGTTCAGGCAGAGCAAAGCGGGCAGAGCATCTTCTGTGCCCCTCCCACCTCAGGTCTGCCTTAGCTACTTTTCCTGTTGCTGTGATGATATATCCAGACAGAAGCAGCCTAAGGGAGACAGGGTATATTTTGATTCATACTTTGAACGTGCAATCCCTGGAGATCTGGTGCAGGTATTTGAGGTAGCTGGTCGCATTGCATCTATAGTCAGGAAGCAGACAGAGAAGCCTGCTCCTGCCCAGCTAGTTTTCTCATTATGCGGTTCAAGACCCAAGCCTAGGGAATGGCAGCACCCATACTTGCAGGGGATGGGGGGATCTGCCCACCTCAATCAACCTAATCAAGATAATCTCTCCTAGTCATTGACTTGTCTCCTAGGTGACTCCAGATCCTGGCAAGCTGATACTGATTTCTAATTGTCATGGGCATCTACTGGGCACACTGGGAACACACAACACGCGATGACTTTGAGTCAGAGGACAGGTGAGTGGCAGGATTCCCTCTCCCAGGTGAGCCTACAGGCTTCCTCCAAGCTCACTCAGCCAGGTTTACACACTCTGGTTCCAATTCTTATCGTGCAAGGCAAGGAGCTCCCTTCCAAGGACATCCCCCTTTCTCCTTAGTGCCCAGCATGATACTTAAGAACGGGTACAAGCTGGGTACAATGGCACATTCCCATAATCCCAGCATTTGGGAGGAAGAGGCAAGAGGATACAAGTTCCAAGCTAGTCTGAACTATAGAGTAATGAGACTATGTCTTAAACCACTGGCATTAGGTAATACACTTTGAAAATGTTAAATCTTATAACACTTGTGCAGGAATTTCCTTGTTTAATTTGTTAAATGTTGTTTTTTTCCTAAGAAAAATGACATAATTGGATATAGAATAGAAGATGCTAGAGGACTTCCTAAAAACTCAGGAGCAGTTGTGGTAAGTAAGGGGCTCAATAATACTCAAGTTTGATGAGATTCTGAGGAATAAATAAAATGAATAAATAGAAAAGATTTATTTTATTTGTGTTTGTATGTGTGTGTATGTGCGTGTACTTGCCTACTGTTTATTTGTAGGTGCTCTCACACACCAGAAGAGAGCACTAGATTCCCTGGGGCTGGAGTAACAGACAGTTGTGAGCTGCCTGACATGGGTGCTGGGAACCGAACTTGGTTCCCCTCCAAGAGCCGTGACTGCTCTTAGGGCTGAGCCATCTCTTCTGCCCCTGGTTAGCTTGCTCACAAAGCTACTTCTGATGGATGCTGTTGGCCTCCTCCAGAGCAGTCTTGCTTTCTTTAGCTTTTGTTCTCAAGAATCGTGTCCAACAGAGACTTCTCTCTTTCCCTGTCCTGTATACCCAGTATCAAGGGAGAAGGCAAAAAATTCAAGGTGTACCAGTGATGCAGTAAAACAGGGCAGAGTGAGGCCAGGAAAGTTTAGCGAAGGCAGCAAAATTAGCCTGCATACACGCAGGGGTGGGATCAGGGGGAGAGGTGGTTCTAAGCCTTTGAAGGAGTCCCAATGATCCCAGACATTTTCACTCTCGTGTGGTCTCTCACACTGTACCAAAATCAGTTTCTGAGAGCAACAGAATAGAGCAGAAGTGACCGTCTGTCATTCCTGACACAAGTATGAGAGGAGAGGAACCGCATCTCCTTTTTTATTCTCCATTCCCTCCCTCCCCTCTTCCCTCATCAATCATTTTGAAAAACAGAAAACAAAAACAAAAACCACCTGTCTCAATGTGGTAACCCTACGGAGTGTCACACATGGTAGGGAATCAGGACCTCTGGCTAACAGACAGTAAGGAATAAAGGCCACCTAATAACAAACACATGGATGAGCTTGGCTGTGGACTCTCTAGGCTTAGTTAAGTCCAAAAACATTGACTGAGACTCTCTGTCAGAATTCCTAGCTAAGACTCACATTGATGACTTGCCTGGCTGCATGAGACAATACATTTTATTTGAAATTGGTCATTGGGTTTTTTTTATTATGCAGAAATAGTAACTAACACAGAAAGGCAACTTGAAACCCTAAAAATGAGACCAAAGGACAGCTCAGAGACGGCAGTCTTTATGTGTTGAATAAACTAGGACATTCCATCATGAAGGTGACCATGCATTGGCCAGCAGCTAAGAGCGGCAGCCCCCAGTATCACAGAAGAGCAGCTTCTACATCACCTCTCTTTCCAAATAAGGAGCAGAAGAGCTCTTGTGGCTCACGCGGACTTAGAACAACACAGACCTGGAAACAACTCCAGTTTAGACAACGCTGATACAACACAAGCCTACCGCTGCATTATTCCATTTAAGAGTGCAGACTTAGGGATCTGAGCATTAAATAATTAATATAGTAATAGTGTGGTGCACTTGCACACATGCAAAAAAACATCTACACACCCAACTAAATAAATCTTTAAAAGAAAAAGAGCAAACTTTGGTTACTAAGAGCCTACAGCTGTGGTATTGCATGTATCTTGCTTTCTTTGGGTTTGCTGCGATTAAACTATTCAGAGAATGGCAACTTATGATAAAGGGCCTCTGTGGGCTCACAATTGAACGTATGAGCCATTATGGTAAAGTCAAGGCGGCAGAAGCACGGGACAGCTAGTCACATCAAGCTCACAGTCTGAAAACAAGAATAAACCCAACAAAGAACGGTCAGCAATCTTTCTCCATTTGGTACAGTCCTGGGTTGCCTGAGGTTATAGTCTTACTTAGGAGTAAGAGAACGCCTAGTACAAGCACATACATAACATTAAAGGATTCACACCTGAAGGGGTGGTGAGCGGGAGCTGTGATAGAGTGAGGGGACCATGGAAGTCCCTGTGCTCCCTATGTTCTTGCTACTCACCCACTAAGTCTGGAAACACCAGCGAGCTCTGAGGGACATTCTCCAATCCCATGGGGCAGAAAGAAAGCGGGGTTGGGGGACACAAGTCTTTCCTCCTTTGTACATCCCTTAGAACTCCGTGGTAGGCACAAGGTCTATGTGGATGGAAGTGTGGGACTGGAGATTTGTGTATTTAGGGCTCTTGTCTGGCTTACAAGCTGTCCAAAGAGAAGCCAAAGCTCTGTGTACATTGGAAGAAGTGAGCAATTAGCTTCCAAACAGAAAGCCACAAATGCTCATTTCACCAGCAATAACCAGATTTGGAATTTTCCCAGGTTCCCTTCTGTTACTTTGATAAAATACCCTGAAAAAAGCAACTTATCAGAGAAAGGGATTTATTCAGCTTACAGTGCAACTTCTGTAACCTGATTACAGTCCATCATATCAGGGAAGGCACAGTGGGAGGCAAAAGCAGCTAGCCGCATCCACAGTCAAGAGCAGAGAGAAAGAAAGACAGGTAGGTTGCTTGCTTTTGCCCCTCTTACACAGTTCAGGATCCCTGGCCTAAGGAATGGTGATGCCCACAGTAGGCTGGGTCTCCCCGATTAATAATGAAGACAGTCCACCACAGAATGCCCACAGACGAGTATGATCTAGACAATTCCTTGTGAACACTTGGTTCCCAGGTAGTTCTAAGGTGTGTCAAACTGGCAGTGAAAATGTACCCTCACAGGAATCCAGGTTTTCCTCAGTAAGCCCCTTCCCAGTTGCGTGAGCGGCAGAAACCAACCCTTCTCAAGTCAGCATTCTCTGAATGAAGGATCACAGTGCCTACCTTCTGGGAAGTCCTAAAGACTAAGCAAGCCTGCGTCCTAGAAAGCTGGTTGGGCCAAGCTGCCTGCAGCAGCTGTCCCATTGTGTTCCACATGAGGAATGAGATGGAGAGCAACTTGTGCGAGGAAGTAGAATACGGGCTGCATCTCTGATGCTCATTGTCTCAAAGGTCTCTCGCGGGCTTTGCCTCCTGTCTGCCAACACTGAAAGCTAGAGAAGAGGAATTCCCTGCAGAAAGTCTCAAAAGGATTGATCATGTTTAGGCTTTGAGTGGCCAGAAGAGCTTCTGGTAGATATGAAATACTGATGTGGGCTATTATATGATTGGTTACATATTTTGTTACTTATCATTGTGTGTGCACGAGTGCGTGTGTGCATGTGTGTGTATGCGCACGTGCCACAGGCAGCATGTGGAAGTTAGAGCACAGCTTCTGTGAGTTGGTTCTCTCCTTCCACCATGGGTCCCAGGGACTGAACTCGAATCCACCCGTCTTGGCCGCAGTCACATTTACCCACTGAGTCATCTCGCTGGCCCTGAGTACCTGGTTTACTTCACAAAGACCATCATAACGTCTTTTGACTTGAGCCACTATTGGCAGTGAACGTTAATTAGAATTTTCTTGCTGATGCTAAGGTTTTCAAACTTGGTACCCTGGAGCACGGTAAGACCCAGGCTGTGGCACCTCCTCCCTCCTCGAGCTTTCATTTGAGGCTCTAACAAGGAGACTTAAAGCCACTGCTCCAGGAATTGCTCTCTGAGAACGGCTGCCTCGATTAAAGAGACAGTAGGCTTGTGAGTGTGGCTGGTGAGAAAAGGAATGGTTCCTCAGTAGGCTCGCCCTGGCTCTCCTTGACCTCCCCTAGCAATTAGCGTCTGCACAATACAGCTAGCAATTAATCATGCCTTGTCTTCTGGCATCTCTTTTCTTTGCCTGAATACTATTTACATCTTTTTGTTGTTGCCTCCATGCTTAAGAACCAGAGAGGAGAGAGAGAGACCAACCATTGGGCAATCAGTGAGAAGTGGGGAAGTTTCAGGCCCTGAGGTGGGGGCAGGAAAATGTTATGAAAGCAGAAAGGGGCTTCCTGTGGGGATATGGAGCTGGAGGCTGGCTTAGGCTCCATTATAAGACAGAGGAAAAAAGCAAAGAGGAAAGGAACTCACATGCTCTGGAGGCGCAGGACAGGGGAAGCAGGCATTAAAGAGGTTACGGCATAACATGAGGTAGGCGGCTTCTCTACAAGGGAGCTGAAGAGGAAAGTAGGTCCTGGGGTCACGCTATGACTCAGAAAAGGAACCCGAACATCATTTAACATCTTATTTTATCATTGGCTGAAAAAAGGTAGACTATGGTTCTAGAGTGTGTTTGTGTGTGTGTGTGCGTGTATGTCTGTTTGAGTGTGAGTATGTATGTATGAGTATAGGTGTGTGCATGCACGTGCAAATATGAGTATGTGTGAGTGTGTGTTAGAATATGTGTGCACTTGAGTATACATGTGCATGAGGTGAGTATGTGTGTGTGTGAGTGTGTGTGCTTGTGTGCATGCGTGTAAGTGTGTATTTATGTGTGAGTATGTATAAATGTATGTGTAAATATATATGTGTGTGTGTGTGATTTTATTGTGTGGATGTATGTTTGGGAATATATGTGTGTGTGAATACATGTGTGTAGTTATGTGAGTATATATGGAAGTGTGTCTTGTATGAATGTATGTGTGTGACTGTGAGTATGTGTGGATGTGTGTGTGTGCACGTTGAAGACAAAGTGAGTTGAGTGAGGTCAAGTTCATGGACTGATGCAATGTGGATGAGTTAGTTCCAAGAAAATGTACTAGGATCAAACGCTTTGGGAAAACAACAATTTTAAAGACACCACGTGAAGAGAAACAGCAAGATGTCCATAAAAACAAGAGTGTAGATTAGTCTGAAAGAATCTGAAGTGGCATGGGCAGTCCATCTCCTATTGAGATTCTACACCCTTCCCTTCTGTGTGCTAGGCCACACCCATACCCTTCCTCTGTGGGCTAGCCCATACCCGTGTGTTAGCAGCAGCCTCTCGCTGTGACTCTGACGGATGAGTTAGTTGGAGGACAAGAGGCCTCGGGGAATTCCCGGGTAGCAAGGACCATGACATCTGAAAGAGGAGGAACATCCCTGGGGAGCACAAATTTTGCATCTGATAAATGGAAAAGATCTCATGGCAAAAAGCAAAGCTGTGGCATGAGTCCATCCCCTCCTAGCCACAGCCCCTCCTCTGAGAAACAAGTGTTTCTGCTGTTGGCTTCTGTAGTGCATTGCAGTAGCTAAACAACATGTGTGTGTGTAATCGTGCATTGCATGGTACCGTTGTGGGCAACAAGGAAACAGATATGTGACAGCGTGTCTGTAAGATTATAAAAAGGACCAGGGAGATGGTTCAGTGGGTATCTTAGGCACCGTTTGATTAATGTGAAGACACCACGACCAAGGCAATGCTTGTAAAATAAAGCGTTTAACTGGGAGCTTGCTTACCGTTCTAGAGGATGAGCCCCTAATCGTCACAGCAGGAAGCTCGCAGGCATGGCTAGCACTGTGACAGTACATGAGAGCTTTACCTCCTGAAGTGACACACTTCCTCCAATAAGGCCCTAACTACTCCAACAAGGCCACACCTCCTAATCCTTCTAATCCTCCTCATAGAGTTCCACTAACTGAGGACCAAGCATTGAAACCACCACAGTGGGTAGGTGAACTTCCAAGTAAACCTGTCAACCTGGGTCCAATCCCTAAAACCCACATAAAGGTGGAAGGAGAGAACTAACTTTACAGAAGTTGTTCTCTGACCTCTATGCCTGCATCATGGCATGCCCCTCCCCCCCAACAATCTAAAAATATATACATTTTTCAAACTATTATAAGGAACTAAAATATGCTTAAGTTATGTCATAGGCATATGACATCGGCAGCAGCACAGCTGACGTGTTTGTCGTGAGACTGGTGTAAACGCCCCACACTTTCCGTGGTGTCAAAGTATGGCACATTTGGATACATGCTCTATACAGGACTCAGGAATGATGTAAAGGACTCTGGTGCTGGTTTTGGTTTTCACTGTATTTTTACTATTGCTTCAGGGCATAGTACTTCTGCTTACAGATTTTAGGAGCTGCACCATATTCATCTCTTGGTTGATCGTTTTCTCTTATTCCTAGTGCGAACTGTTATTTTTTGCCTATTGTGCCCCTGTAAGCAACAGACTGAAGAGTGTGTGTTTGATGACATATAATGGTTAATCTGTCAACTTGATGAGATTTTAGAATCACCATGGGAACACACCTCTGGGCGCCTCTGCGAGAGAGTTTTCAGAAGGAATTAGATGAGGAGGATAGACCCACCCTGGATGTGAGAGATACCATCTCATGGGCTTTAGATGAATAAAAATAGGAAAGTGAGCTGGGCACTGTCGTTCATCTCTCTCTGCTTCCTGACTGCACATGCAATGTGACCAGAGCCAAGCTCCCAGAGCCATGCCTTCCCTGCTGTGACAACTCTTTGGTATTTTGTTGCAGCAATGAGAAAAGTAGTTAATACAGCATTTGCATGTATGTGCACGCACACACACGTATACACACACGCACACACACACACTTTATTATAGCCTTGGTGTGCATAGGTAATATCATGCAGGTTTATGTAAGTTTCACTGTGATGTTTGTACAATGACAATATAGTCCAGCAAGGGATTTCTTAGAACAAATCCCTGTTGGGGTGCACAGGGGGGCTCAGTATGCGAAAATGTTTTTTTTTTCAGCATAAGCCTAACAACTTGCTTGATTCCCGCTACCCACACAGAAAAAGTGGGATAAAGTCACGTGTGTAATGATCACAGCATTCCCCTGGCAAGAGGGGAGGTGGAGACAGGAGAACCTTCCTAAAGCTTGAGGACCAGGTAACCTGCAGAATGCAGCATCGGCGGGTGGATGCATGAGACTCCATCTCAAAGCAGGTTGGAAGGAAGGAGAGAATGGGCTCCTGAAAAGCTGTCCTTGACTTTTACACATGTGCCTTGACATGTGCACACCCACATATGTGCATAGAAATGGTAACCAAAAGAAAGGAAAAGGAGAATAAATCCTATCATTCAGTGACATTTAATCTTTTTTTTCTGTATCTGGTGACTCCTTGATATAAACCTTGAACATGTAACTTACATCACACTATTGCCATCATTTTCCTCTGAATGTCCAATTTTTAGTTCTTCTGAAAGTTACGTTTAAACTTTAGCCTTTGATATTCTAGCACCTCAATTTCTTGGTATGTCAACTTTGCACAGAATCACTTAATGAAAACATTTTCTCCTTTCTATTATTTCATTACTACTCCCTAACTTCATCTTTTATTCTTGGGATACCTTTCTTTTTTCATACCACATTGAATTAACATTCTCATTTTCTTTTACAGCGGTGAAGTCTTCTGCATTGGATTTATTGTTGACTCAAAAATTAACAACATAATGAAGCAAAAGGAGGCTCACGCTTTTCCTTACTCTGATTATGCTGTCCTCAAGCCCAGGGCTCCTTTCCTCTTCTGGGACACAGTGGAAACATCCACACCCTAATAAAATAAAATGTTTCTAGTTTCAAGGTCATATGGGTATTCTTTTCTTTACGTCGCCCCGTTAATTAGAACCACAAGATGTTTTTGTTTGCCTGATATTTGATCTAAGTCTTTCTTGGATGTCTTTCTGCTTCACTAGAGTGACAATTTTCTGTTCTGTATTCTCATAAAATATCATACCTTCACACTGCTCTGATCTTTGTCTCGTTTTGTATACTTTTATGGTTATCTTTTCCAGAGCCCAGCCGCCTCCCTGAGACCTAGGTCTGCTTCATGTTAACTGCCCGGCTCACATCTGAGAATTCTCTGCCTTCTCAGTTGGGTTCTCTAGGGTCAGCTCTTTGTTTTCTCCCTCTTGCTCCACATTTTAGTGGTTCCTGTTGAGTAAGATGTAAGAGTTACCACTTTGGGTTAGCCTCCTGCTCTGTCCCAACTGACGGGACCAACACAGAGTTTAATGGCAGCACGGGACTTGTGCTGGTTGAGGGACACCTCCTAGCCAATTAACCAAGTTGTAGTCAATTTATTGGTTTTATGGACGGCACTGTAGCCAATTAGGCTCTTCTCTGTGCCTTAGCTCTGCCCGTCTTTCCACAGTGTCTGATCACACTGCTAAGTGGAGTCCTCAGGACCTGCTCTGCTGGTGGGAGCAAGAAAACTGAGTTTGTATTCTGCTGTTTGGGTTTGTCTTACTTCTATCAAATAAACTTTACTAACTTTAGTTGATCTAAGAATAGATGAAGTTTTATACACCTCAGAACGTTTTATTCTGCCCAACAACATTCTCATAGTGTGCTATGCAAAGAACTCTTAAGTCAAAAGCTGTCCTGAGGGCCGGGGAAGCGGCTCACTGGTTAAAAGCACTTGCAGTTTTGATTCCTTTATCTACAAAAAGCACACATCTGTAATCTCGGCACAGCTTCTGTGAGATGCGAGGTAAAGACACACGAACCACTGAGAAGCTTGGTGTCTAGCTAGCTTGGAGTATACATGGAGCATCCCTGCCTCAAAAGTAGAAAGAGAGAAACATCTCCTGAGAGTTGTCCCTTGCCCACCGTGGGTGTGCCTAACTGACGGACACCTACAGACACACTTGACTAATAATGGAAAGAGAAAATTGTTTTGTAGACAATTATCTGACTGTGCCATGAACTGAAAAAATATGACAGATTATTTTTATCCATTTCTAGATTTGTTTAATTTTTCTCTAAGAGGTTTAAAGTCTTTAATCTTTGCAGTCCTGATTTTTTTTGTACAAGTATTGAGGTATAAGGGTTTTTGCCATTTCTGCTCAATAAGGCTGGCACTAAGTGGGTTTCACACCCACTGAAAAAGAATGCCTTTCTTCACCTTCCAATTTCTTAACTCATTGTTCCTTTAAACACACCCTTCCTTTCACTGTCTATGTTTGTCATCTTCTAAGACTCAAACATGGTTGACCAGAATCTTTAGATGGTCCTGCTTGCTCTGAGAGAGTGCCTTGATTTTATTCTTAGCTATTTCTGTTCTGTAGGGAGAGGAGGAAGCTCTGACTGAATGCATATTGTGGCTGGGAACTCAATTGTGACAAGGACTCCACGGGATTGGCAGTCTTCTCTAAGACCCGACTTGGTGGATTTACGGCATCTTCCTCTGGTCCAGGTGCAGATGTTTGTTGATGGTGTGTGCAGAAACCATTATCTGCCGCGTCCTGGATGATGGCGGCCTGAGACTGCTCCTCTCCAGAGCCCTCCTGCTGAGACCAGGAAGGGGAGATAATGACAGCACCCCTTCCACTGAGGTTCTCGGCTGCTGTGCAGCAGCTGGTGCACCTCTATCAGACTACAAATGACCCAGCCAAGCCCAGATTCTCTGTACATGTCTGTGTGTCTGTTCTTTCTTCATCTGCCCATTGCTCTAACAGTTAGGTCAATCTCTGAGCTGTGCAGGATAGAACACTGTTCCATAAAGCTCTGAGCCACTGCTATAATAACTTTCCAAGTCTGGCCCTATCAAGTAGAAGTGTTTTGATTGCTGCCAGTTCTCTTCGGCTCTGCAAATGTTTCCCAGCCCAGCACTAGCATCTGGCGGTGTTTCTTCTGTCTAAATGCATCATGCTGTGCCTTCATAGCATAGACCGAAAGCCGCACTAGTTGTCCTTGCTGGCCTTTTCTAAAGGGACTCTGGCTGGCCTGAGCATGGTCAGCATGGCTCCCGTAGGCCTTGCCCTTCCCACATTCCCTCTGCCTTGCTAAAAATCTGTTAGACTGCATTCCTAAGGCTAGCTACCAAGGTCTAGTCCCTTATTTGGCTTCTTCCTTCTCCTGAGGCTGACTACCAAGGCCCAGCTGTCAAAGTATTGAAGTCCAGCAATCAAAAGACCCCTTTGGCTTCCCTAATTAGCCTGTTCAATTAAAGTTAAATACCTCATCCTAACATAGGGTTTCCCCTTTCACCTTTATAAACTGCAATTTCCCTATGTGCCATGTCTGTCTCCTCTCTATCCGGAAGCAGCCCCCTTTCCCTCCAGAGCAAATATCATTTATCCTCTCCCTTGTTCCTTTCCCCCTCTCCCCCATCTCCCATCTCCTGTCATTGTCTCTTATTCCCTGCCCTTTGTTCCTCTGGGGTAAATAAAATCCCCTTTGTGCCGAGAACTTGGTCTTGGGGTATCTAGTGACAATATCTGTCCTTTTTACTTAGGGAAGGAAGCTTCTGAACAACATGTTACTATGTCAGCACATGTTCTGGATGCCTCTCAAGACAGTATTCATGAAAAACAACATTTAAAAATCTTGCCTTGACCCAAAGCTATCTTTATCTTATATTCATTCATGAATGAGAATTTGATTGGATGATAAAATATATTTTCATATTAATTTGCTCTTAAATATTTAGAGGCATTTCACATCTTTATCCTGAGTGGAGTAGGTACAGTAGTTTCTCTTGGTGTTGCATCCTGAGCAGCATCCTGACATGGGACTAGAGGACGAATGAAAGATACTGGACCCGGAGACCCCAAAGGGGAGGAAGAGGAAGAATTAGTGGACCCCCAACAACAGCGAGAGAGCAATGTGAGCAGCTGCAGCAGCGTGTAAAGGCCTGGGAGCGGCTAGAGCTTTGCGATGAGCATGGTCTTCCCAATCACAGCCGGAAGAGGGCTGTACGGAGGAGCGCTCTGACATCTTGTGTGCCTGGGACCACTACACGGCCCACAAACTCCTGAGCAGCTTAAACTAAACACAGATTCTTCCGCATCAGTCATGCCTTCTAATGTGTATCGTTAAGTTCTTCTTCTTCTTTTTTTTTTTTTTTTGGTTTTTTGAGACAGGGTTTCTCCGTAGCTTTTTGGTTCCTGTTCTGGAACTAGCTCTTGTAGACCAGGCTGGCCTCGAACTCACAGAGATCCGCCTGCCTCTGCCTCCCGAGTGCTGGGATTAAAGATGTGCACCACCACAGCCCCGCTTATCGTTAAATTCTTGAGAGCCTCATTAATTATGGCAAGTAGCTTCTCTTCCATGTAATTAGCAATGATTCCTCCTTAATAAACTGACCTGCAGTGTGGGTCTCTGTCTTTATCTCCATCCATCACCAGATGAAGGTTCTATGGTGCTATGCAAGATATTCGTCAGTATTGCTGTAGGATAGGGTCATTTCAGGTTCCCTATCCTCAGCTGCTCAAGGAACTAACTGGGAACATCTCCTTGGGCTCCTGGGAGCCACTCTAGGTTCAAGTCTCTTGCCAACCCAAAGGTAGCTCCCTTAACTAAGAATTGTGCTTCCACGCTCCCCTATCCAACCTTCCTTTATCCCAATCATCCTTTTCCCCCAAGTTCCCCCCATCCTCCCCTTCTCACTGGACTGAGCTCCCAAGGTCCCAATGAGGAGCAGAAGGAGGGAAAACATGAGCAAGGAAGTCAGGACCACGAGGGGTGCACCCACCCACTGAGACAGTGGGGCTGATCTATTGGGAGCTCACCAAGGCCAGCTGGACTGTGACTGAAAAAGCATGGGATAAAACCTGACTCTCTGAACATGGTGAACAATGAGGGCTGATGAGAAGCCAGGGACAATGGCACGGGGTTTTGATCCTACTTAATGTTCTGGCTTTGTGGGAGCCTAGCCAGTTTGGATGTTCACCTTCCTAGACATGGACGGAGGGGGGAGGACCTTGGACTTTCCACAGGGTAGGGAACCCTGACTGCTCTTTGGACTGGAGAGGGAGGGAGAGGTTAGGGGGAGGGGAGAAGGGTGGGAGGAGGGGGAGGGAAATGGGAAGCTGGGAGGAGGCTGAAACTTGTTTTTTTCCTTTTCTCAATAAAAAAAAATAGAAAACTCAAAATAAGTAAATAAATAAATAAACTGACCTGCACAGGGCGGTGCTGGCGCATGCCTTTAATCCCAGCACTCGGGAGGCAGACAGGTGGATCTCTGTGAGCTCGAGGCCAGCCTGGGCTACAAGAGCTAGTTCCAGGACAGCCAGGGTTTTACACAGAGAAACTATGTCTTGAAAAAAAACAAAACAAACAAAAACAGAAAACAAATAAACTAATCTGCAGGGGGGAAAAAGAACACGGTAACTGCTATACAGTAATTCTTGACTCTTCCTCTCTCTACTGTCTGCTGACCACTCTTGTGCTTCTGTGAACCTACCCAGTCTTCCTTCCTCAGGAAAACGACCTAACGCACTGCCTTATTTCGCTTACTATCGATCTTTCAAGGTTCATCCATGGCGTAGTTAGCACCTCTGAGAACTGTATTTCTTTGTAAGGTAGACTAACACTCCACTGTAAGCCTACGCTGCAGTTTGCTTCCCTGTTCACTTGCTGGTAGACAGCCGGGCTGCTTCCCTGTTGTGATTATCGTGACTGTTGCTGTGAACACCAGTGCACTTTCTGGTTCCTGGATTTGACTCACTGGGAATATACCTAGAAGTGGACTTGCTGACTCAGGCAGCGATACTGTGTTTAGCTTTAGGAAGAATTGCCAAACTGTGATCCACAAAGACTGTCCAGATTTACATTCTGGCAACATATTGAGGTTTTATTTCTTTATAGGCTCATAGATGTTTATTTCCCCCTTTAAAATAACAGCCATTCTAATAGACACAAAGTAGTAGTCTAGGGATTTTTGACACAGTATCCCCATGCAGCATATGTTAGCCTAGAACTACGTAGGCCAGACTTCTTGCCTCTGCTTCCTGAGTGCTGAGTTTCCAAGCGTGCACTGCTATACCTGATTTCATGGTGTTTTCGTTTGGTTTCCCTAGTGTCAAATGATGCTGGGCTCCTTTTGTGCGCGATTGGCCATCAGTGCATCTTCTTGAGGGAATTGTCCGTTCACGCTCATTGTCTACCTATGTTGGCTTCTCATTGCTGAGATTTAAGATTTGTTCACATATTTTGGATATTAATCTTATATGATACGTGACTTATAGGCATTTACTCCTATTCTATTGGTTGTCTTTTAGCTCTAGAATGTGGCATTTGATACACAAAAGAGCTTTATTTAATGAAAACTGTCCATCTATAAAACTACTTTCTCATTTATTATCATGGAGGCTATCCTCCACAGTTCTTTTTCTTTTAGTAGTCTTAGCTCTTACATCTGAGTCTTTGATTTGTTTTGCAGCAGCTTTCTGTTTATATAAAGATCCAAATGAACTCTTTTATATGTGGATATCTGGCTTTCCTATACATTTATCTGCTGTCCTGTTTATTCCCTTATTCAGTGGTCGCAACACCCTCTCAAAAATCAGCTGATGCCATCTGTCCTGCACTCTTGTTGGTTTATTTAACGGTGGTGAGGACTGAATGCAGGACCTCGTGGACTCAGTTATCGCATTGGCTGCTTTCCTATTGTGGTAAGGAAGCACCATGACCAAGGCAACTTATAAAATAAGGCGTTTAATTGGGCTTAATGGTTTCAGAGGATTGTGAAAGAATTATTTATCTCGTAAGTGGGCATCATATCATATTGGTGTATTAGCTAAACTTTAAAAAGTTGAATTTGTGACTTTTCAATAACCTTTGTTGTTAGAATTTCTCCTTTTTATAACATTACAGTGTCTTGGGAAAGCTGTGTATTTTTCTTATCTTTTAAATCATTTTTTAAATATTATTTTCTCTTTTTATTGGAGTTTCTGGATGTTTATAACTCTATGTTTTATCTTTTTGGTTTTTTTATATGTTTTGTTCATCCATATTGGAATATTCTCTTAAGTGAGTGTTGGTCTTGGTGTTTTCAAACAAAGGTATTAAAGTATTGCCTAAAAGGTCTGTGTAAGATCAACAATTGTCTCTTCTGCTCTTCCTTGTAGGATAATAAAATAATAAGCTTTTTTCTTAAATTCAAGTGTCACTATGAGATATTTTCATCCCTGCCCACCCCCCAATTTAGATGTCAATCTCCTGGAGTCTAGAAACCCTGTTTTATGTGCCCATTCTCTTCGATGTTTATCTTCATGCTGCTGTAAGGACGAATTAATGTTTATTGGTTTGGTGCTGCAATACCAGAACAAGAAGTAGAAACTCAAACCATTGCTCTTTTCTATTGAAACAAGAAGTGTGGAAATTCCCACCTGAACCGACTGGCCCTTTTTCAGATACAGAGCTGCCTTCAAAATGCATTTAATGCATATATGTGCCTCAGAAACCACCAACTGCTTCTCCTGCTTTCTTTTTTGCATTCACCTGGGCACCTTCCTGGGGCTCTGGCTCTAGCTGACCCTTGGCGTGGTTTGGCTGATCAGTCCTAGTTTCTTCTCTCATCCCAGCTCTTCCAGATGAAAGAAAATTGCTGGTTAGCCGAAATGGAACTTCGTTTTTTTTATTCAGAGGTTAACGCAGGGTGTGATGCATACTTTGATTCCTGTTTTGTTTTTGTTTTTTTTTTAAAGATGAAAGAGAAAAAGAAGCCTTAATGAAGAAGAGAGAGTTGCTTAGGAAATGTCCTTCCTGTTAGCCAGAAGGAGAAGTCTTATTTTGCATTCTAGATGTAGAACTAAACCCTAGCTAAGAAATTGAATAATGTATTTTCATTTCTTTACAAGAAAGTGCCTGTTGTTTGTAAATATGATAGATGGTCTGGGAGGCCGAGAAGCTAGCTATGCTCTGCCAGGCGTCTGAGGAAGCCAGAACATCTACAGAGGCAGAGGAGGCAAAGGTCCTGTTTCTCAGGAACATGGAACTGGATCATTGTGAAAGACACAAACCAAGAATTGACACATCATGCTTAACACATGAAGCCACTTGTCCCCAAAAGTACCCACTTGAACCAGCCCTTTTCCCTTACCTGTGAAATACACACAACAATGTCTAGATCCGGAGAGATGACTTCTAAGATCATATAGCGAGCTTTACAAACTTAGAAAGTTGCCTTTCAATCAAAGCTGGTCAACCAAAGCCTCTAGAACAGCAGGCCTCAAGCTGTGGATCGAGACTCCTTTGGGGGTATGTTTACCTCTTTCATAGGCATCACCTAAGACCAGCCTACACAACAGATATCTACATTACCATTCAAACAGTAGGAAAATTGCAGTTATGAAGTAGCAACAAAAGTAATTTTATGCTAGGGGTCATCACAACATGACACATTGATTAAAGGAAAGGTGGAGAAGACCTGCCCTAGAAGACCATTATAGGGAAGTATTAACTGGACCGGTAAAAGCCTCTGCAAGCAGGTGCATAGGGATTTTCACGGTAGGGGAGGCATATGCAAGAGGGGAGATTTTTGGAAGGCCATCACATGCTGTTATACTGTGCTCCAATCTGTAGACAAACCAAAGCATTTATTCATCGATAATCACAACATCCCTTTTCGCCGTTTTGTTAAACATTTATTTAAGTGTGTGTGTGTGTGTGTGTGGCTGTCTGTTTTGTGTGTGTGTGTGTGTGTGTGTGTGTGTATGTGTGTGTGTGTGCACGTGCACTCATGCGCGCACATCCTTGCATGTGTATCTATGTAGGTAACCCATATGCTGTGGTACATGCATGGAGGCTAGAAGACAACTTGTTTGAGTTGGTTCTGTCCTTCCACCCTGTGGTTGCTCAGGTCGCCTGGAATTAAACACCTTCACCTGCTGAACCATCTTGCCAGCCCCTTTGAGAAATTTTGATGCGCCCCTCTGAAGACATTCCTGAGGCAGGCTTCCGAGCATGGCATCTTTCCAGAGTCTGCCTCCTACATGCGGGATTTTTACATAAGCTTGCCTGTCAGGTGACTCTGGTTATTGTATTCAGTGTCTGTTCCTGTGCAGCTTTGTAAATGGACAGGCTGGCCGTATTTGATGCTGGCTTCCAGGACTGTCTTTGGTACTCCCTTGGCCCTGTTCTCTGTAGCTTTCCGGCCAAGCTCATGTTTTAGAATGTGCTAGTCCAAGACCCAGTGTCCAGGTCAATTGTAAGATGGCACCTCCTTCACCTGTGCTGTGATTTGATGGGAGGAGAATAGAAAGTGCGCTATGGGATTGGCTGGATCAGGGTCTGCGAGTGTTGCCCGTTAGAGTTTGTTTTGCAGAGATGCGCTTAGGTCAGAGAGCAGAGTGTTAGCACAGGCGCTCATGAGTTTATGATCCCAAGGGATTGGTAGCCTCAGACTGTCTTTAGGACAGAGGCTCATGTCTCGGGTCAACAGATCTTTGTGACAATCTGAAGAACCTTGTTTTTTCTGTCCTTGATGGGAGCTGCTGTTTTGTTGTTTTCGAGCGCCTGAGATCAAGCCTTGTGTATGATATCCGAGCTCTGACTACTCAGCTACCCCTGCGGCCCAGCTGCTACTTTTCCACTCTCAACAGCCGCTGGCCTCTTTTCTCTTAGCCCAGTCTTTTTGTAAACATGATGTAAAGCAATCAGTTAGCTGTCACATTTCAGTACTCCCTTCTCTTAACTTTGAGAGCCTTCTTTCTAATTAGACCTCATCTGCAGGAAAACTGCACACTCAACCTGCTTTTCCCTGCTTTTGCTGAACTTTCTCTCATTGATTCCCTCCAAACATTCTGCCTTCTAGCTGAACTGAGCTATTATCTGCTCCTGAACACACCCAGCATCTAACTGTTCTCTTTTCCTGGGTGTTTCTGCAATCAGAAGGCCCTTCCTGCCCTCTCTGCTTGGAGAAAACCTAGCAATCCTTGAGGGCTTAGTTCATGGTCACTTCATGTCTGAACCTTGTTCGAGGTTCCTGCCATGGTACGGTCTATTCCCATATTGGCCATAGCCCTTACTACCCTCTGCCATGTGTTGTTGATATGTCTATGGATTCTGTCAAGCAGGGACATGAAGTTATGGAACCTTTGACCTCATCATTGGGGCCTGACCCTAGCAGGCCCTCTTCTTGTGTTGGGGGTGTGGATCTATATGAACTGAGACCAGCTACTCTCATTAAACTGAGGGGAAGTTGTACCTGAAAAAAGGAAGGAAGGAAGGAAGGAAGGAAGGAAGGAAGGAAGGAAGGGAGGGAGGGAGGGAGGGAGGGAGGGAGAGAGGGAGTGAGGGAGGGAGGGAGGAAGGAAAGGAAAGGAGAGAGAGAGAGAGAGAGAGAGAGAGAGAGAGAGAGAGAGAGAGAGAGAGAGAGAGAAAATCTAAAAGGTTATTAAAAAATTGACAATAGCCACTGGAGAGGTAGCTAAGAGGTTAAGAGTGCTTACTGGTCTTGCAGAAGACTCAGGTTCAGTCCCCTGCACCCAATCATATGGCTCACAACTGCTTGTGATCTTCTTTTGAGAGGATATAGGAAGTGGGTGTGGACAAACCCCATAAAGGCAGTGGGACTAGTGACACAGGGAAAGTTAGAAAGAAAAGCAGTTTGTTTGTGAGTATATCCGAAAAATTCAGTAAGTATTTGAATAGCATACCACTGTCATCTGTAGCTAGGAGAAATTTGTGACAATGGCCTTCTTTCCATGCAAGATACAGTTCATAGAACATGGAACAAACCATTGTTTGACTAGTGTTCGACAGCCTCTTTCTAACAGTTTAGCCTCCTTATCCAATCCTCTTTCCTTACAGCAAGTGTACTCCCATGCTGTCATTTTCATGGTTGGATACTTTATCAACAGATCATAATTTATTTATTTGATTTTGTATTGATCGACCAGTCTCTGTGTTACTTTCTTTAGCTGATTTTAAGTTTTAAAAATTTATATATATATTTACTTGTGCATGTGTGTGTGTGTGTGTGTGTGTGTGTGTGTGTATACATTCACACCATGGTGTATACGTTGAGGTCAAAGTGGATTCTGGGGATAAAACTCTGATCTTCAGACTTGGCAGCAAGTGCTCTTACCCTCGGACCAATCTCACTGGCCCCGCTTTCTTTATTTTTTTTTAATAAAAATGTTGTTAAATAAATAAATCAAGCAATGTGGCAATGAATAGCATGAAATAAAATACATGATATTCATGCTCTTCTTGTCCCATAAGCTCCTAAAATAAAAATCAGCCAAAGGATTTCTCCTAATATTTTCAAACATGCCTTGTAGATGGGAGACTTTGCTACCTCAGATTTCTTATTCTTGTGTATTATATATGCCAACATATGTTCTTCATATCCCAAATTACAAAAAGCCTCCAGATGATTTGTGGGGAAATATTTTATGAGATCAGAAGCACCGTGTTACACCAAACCCCATGCACAAATACCCATAAATGCAACGTACTAGAGAAGGTCTGGTTCACCTGCTGTTGGGTCCAATCATTGGAAAGGGAGGGAACAAGTCTTGGAATGAACCAAGCGTCTTTATCATCAGTAACAAGGTACTCCTGAGAGCTGGTCAAGCCCCAGGTCCACAGTCTGTCAGTTGAATCTGTGCCCGAAGGCATTGATTATCCTGGTCTGTTACTAAATGGGGTGCACTGGGGAACTGTGCAGGCAAAATGGAAACTTCAGAACCGTAGGCAGTGGTATCTCTAAAAATGCTCTATTGGTCTAGCTGCTTAGGTAAGGGTCCAGTTCTTGGTAGGAGGGTCAGCAACAGTCTTAACAAAACCCCAACACTACCAAACTGGCTGGGAACCAAATATCCAGATCCACGAGCCTATAAAAGGCATTTTACATGCAAAGCATTTCACAGCCCCTAGAGCTAGATTCTAAGAATTCAAAAACCGAAGCAAGGTTTCTACCTTTGAAGCAGCCAGAGCTGGTGGGGGAGAAAATTAACTGGGGTCGTGAAGTGAATGACGGTGGCCAGGTTTGCTAGGGACCCTGGGAAGATAGTAAGGGAACTAGGGTAGGAAATGGGGCTCGCCTGCCTGTATTTGTCAACACTGATTTCTGCGACAGTTGGATCAAGCTTTTTCTGAGTGTGTCAGAAGAGCCTGGAATTTAAACTCAAGATCTGGTTATAAATGTGGGGCTTCTATCTGAAGAGAAATAGATTTACACATTGGTCTAAAGCACAGAAACTGGAGTCTGTGTGTGGTGATTGTTTGTTTGTGCTGTAACAAAGACAGCTTGTCTGAAGACCAGAGTGCAGAGCTAGCCACACTAGTTAGCCATAGAGGCCAGACAGTGGTGGCACACACCGTTAACCCCAGCACTCACGAGATAGAGGCAGACAGATTTCTGTGAGTTCAGGGCTACCCTGGGCTACACGAGACTGAATCAGTGTAAAAGAGAAACGGAGCTCACATCTTTGATCCCAGCACTAGGGAGGTGGAGACAGTTGTGTGGCTGGGTAGAGAGAGGAATAGAAGGCAGGAGGAGACAGGTGTTTAAGGCATTCAGCATGAGGACTTGTAGAGACAGGATACCCCGCTTGGTCTGAGAATTTCCTAGAGGTAAGAACTAGTGGCTGGCTGCTCTGCTAAGACAGAGTATGCCTTTCCACATTTCTCCCCTGGTCCTCACTCCTCTCTGTTATGTCTGCCTGACCTGCAGCTCGGCCATGAAGACCCTTTCTGTGGCTCCTGTTGAAAGGTGTGTTTTCTGGCTCTGCGGCGTTCTTATTTTAGAGCCCGCATTTGTTTGTATCTTATTTTAGAAGCTCTTTAGCAGGTCTTTCACAACAGGGTGGTTTCTAAACACACTGTATGCATGGCATGTTTATTGCATTCTTCCTGCCTGTTTGACTTTATAACAACGAAGATCCTTGTTCTGTTCAGAGCTGCTTCCTCCATTCTCTAAAACAGTCTCTGGCCTGGGCTGTGCGTTTCATAAATAACCACTGAACAAATAAAATGCAAGAAAACGTTAATCCCAACTATTAGCAAAAGAAAAGTGCTTTGAATAGTTATCTGAATTAATCCATCACCTGACTTTGTATATGGCTGCTGGGGTTCACACTTTGGTCAGACACTTTACTGATAGTTCCATCTCTCTGGCCATTTTCCAGTTTCCTGGTGTTCCTTCTCTGTCCTCATCTGAATAACCTGAATACATACCCATTACCGCTTAGGTCACCCAGTGCTCTTTTACATCCTCCCACCCCGCCCCAGGGTCTTTTACCATCCTGTAAATCCCCCCCCCCCCCCCCAGCATGGTCTCCTCCTCTACAGCCCTAGACTGGCCTTTCTTTTCTCAGTTTCCAAAGTGCTGGCAAGAAATGTACGGCACTGTGCCTGGCTGGTCCCTTCTTTTGACCTCAAGCCAGATAGGTAGACAGGCTCAATCTCTTGTGCTTGAGGACCGATTCCCTTGGGCTGATCCCAGGACAAGCCCCAGAGCTCACTGTTCTTACAGAGAAGACACTTGGTATCCTAAGATCGTGCTTGGTGCCTCAGCAGATTGAGGACAATGGTTTTATCAAGTGGTTTTAATTTTTAAAAGTATTTTATTTATTTATCTATTTGTGCTTTATGTGCACATTTGCCTATGTGAGGGTGTGCCCATGGAACTGGAGTTACAGACAGTTGTGAGCCACCTGTGGGTACAGGGAATGGAACCTGGGTCCTCTGGAAGAGCAGTCAGTGCTCTTAACCACTGAGCCATCTCTCCAGGCCTCTCTCAAGTGGTTTTAAAGAACTTTCCTTGTGTCTTTCGCTGTTTGACTCAGTTCACACATTTTCTTGTTTTAACTGGAAATCTACATGGGGAAGTTCCTGGGACACGTCACGGCCGTCTGGGGCTAGAGGTTTTGGTTTGGCTCTGACCCTAGGATCCTAGGTTTCCCGTGGTCTTTTCTCCACCATACACCATACACCCGATGTACTTAGGTTCACCTCTTTGTTTTCACTGACGGCCATTGGGGACATCTGCAGCTGTGTTCATGGACTCTATTTCTCTTAATTCACCTGATCCTTTTTATTCCTCTTTAGGGTCACTGCCCCTGTCCTCCACCGAAGCTTTACACAGCCCTGGGACCTGTTAGCTCTGTGTCTGGCCCCTGTGACAACCCACTACCTCTCAAATGAACGGATTCATAAACATGTATCTAGGCTAGTTCCTTTCTGCAGCTAAAATGGGATGGCCGTCCTCCACCCATTCTCCCCCACCCGCCCGCTCCTTCAGTTCTGTATAAGCAGCTGGAGACTGCGGGAGTGCGGAGAAGGGAGAACAGCTTGTCTGAAATCGCCTGAAACCTCCGTCATTAGCATTAGCCACTGCAGCAGATCAACGCGGCCCTAATAGCTAGAATGGTGACCTAGAAAGTCTGCAAAAATGCATATTTTTGCCTCCACAACATGATGGGAAAGGGCAGCCACTTCACACTTACAATATTAGACTCAGGTACCCAGTCATGGCTGGAGAGTTAATTAGTGCACACTCTCTCTCTCACACACACGCGCGCGCGCACACACACACACAGCAGACAGGCAGAGAAGATGTAAATGCATCTGTTTCTTTTTTAAAACCCCTGAGCTATACCACCATGTCTCTCACTAAGATATGGAAGTGTCTCCTGCTCAGATGCTGGGGGTGGGGAGTACTGGCTGTGCAACCACGAGGAACTGGGTTTGGATCCCCAGCACCCACATCAAAACTGGATGTAGTGGCAGACAAGTTGACCCAATGGCCAGCCAGTGGGCCTGAGACACGACTCCAGGCTCAGTGAGATGGACAGCAATAAAGGAGACACTCACCCATGACCTCTGTGCTCGACATGTGTGCCCTGGGGACCACACACATGTACACACACATTCAGAAGTTACCTATTGTCACCCAGAGCTGTGTTCCACTCACGGCTGAGCACTCTGAAGCCACTTGTCTTCCACCTTTTGACCCATTGTGAGACCCTGTTCTAACCCCAAAGACTCTTCCCTGATGACGGAGAGCTCCCCTGCCTATGACTACAGAGAGAGTACTCAGAAAGCAGTTGACACTGTGTCGTTATAGCCATGTGATAGTAACAGGTCCGTGCCCGGAGTCCACGAGCACCACGGTCATAAACTGGCATGAATTTCCTCCCGTGGAGCTGGCAGGAAGCCCTTTTAAAAAATATAATATTGCTTTATTCTTTGAAAATTTCAATCATATTCTCCTCTTGCTCCTCCATCCAACTCTTCCCAAATGCCCCGTCCAATTATATGCGCTCTGTGTGCTTTTTTAAAATTAAGTCCAATTATCTGTACATTTACTTTAAAAATAATTTTAAAAAGAAAGGGTGTTGTAAAATCATTTCTGTTATCCCCTTAGACTCCCCCCTAATCAAAGAGTTCAATAAATGTTAACTCATTATTTCTTGTTGCTCAATAAGACCCAATAAATGACACCTCATGTCCCCACCTGAGTGATGAATGGATTTAGGGATTTAATGCTGAAAATGGAGGTCAAGGGGGCCAGAGAGATGGCTTAGTAGTTAAGAGCACTGACTGATCTTCCCCAGGACCTGGGTTCAATTCCCAGCACCCACATGGCAGCTCACAACTGTCTGTAACTCCAGTTCTAGGGTGTCTGACACCTTCACACCAATTCACATAATATAAAGCTAAATAAATTATTAAAAAAGAAAATTGAGGTCAAAATGTCACCTTTGTTGCTAACAATTTGGTGCTGTAGAGTGTGTTTTCTGTTTCTGAATAAGAGACTTCCTGTGCGAGACACCAGTAGATGGGCTTACCTAGTCACAGGTGACCGTGGACTGAGGCCAGTCTGTCCCTGAGTGGATGCTCTGTGAACAGAGACTCTGATCTCTGGTCTGGAAGCACAGCATGATTCATGCTCATACAAATGCGGCAGTCACAGCCAGTCCAGTGTCACCACAGCGGAGGTAACCAAATGCTGTCTGGTTACCAGAAACATCCAGGCACACTAATCACAGTCAATTCACATACATGTACTTCCAGACACTGCAGTCACATACATGTACTCCCAGACACTGCAGTCACATACATGTACTCCCAGACACTGCAGTCACAAACATGTACTCCCAGACACTGAACTCACATACATGTACTTCCAGACACTGATCTCACAACATGTACTCCCAGACACTGAACTCACATACATGTACTCCCAGACACTGCACTCACATACATGTACTCCCAGACACTGCACTCACATACATGTACTCCCAGACACTGAACTCACATACATGTACTTCCAGACACTGATCTCACATACATGTACTCCCAGACACTGAACTCACATACATGTACTCCCAGACACTGAACTCACATACATGTACTTCCAGACACTGATCTCACATACATGTACTCCCAGACACTGAACTCACATACATGTACTCCCAGACACTGAACTCACATACATGTACTCCCAGACACTGCAGTCACATACATGTACTCCCAGACACTGCAGTCACATACATGTACTCCCAGACACTGAACTCACATACATGTACTCCCAGACACTGAACTCACATACATGTACTCCCAGACACTGCAGTCACATACATGTACTCCCAGACACTGAACTCACATACATGTACTCCCAGACACTGAACTCACATACATGTACTCCCAGACACTGAACTCACATACATGTACTCCCAGACACTGCAGTCACATACATGTACTCCCAGACACTGAACTCACATACATGTACTCCCAGACACTGAACTCACATACATGTACTCCCAGACACTGAACTCACATACATGTGTTCCCAGACACTGAACTCACATACATGTACTTCCAGACACTGCAGTCACATACATGTACTTCCAGACACTGCAGTCACATACATGTACTCCCAGACACTGAACTCACATACATGTACTTCCAGACACTGAACTCACATACATGTACTCCCAGACACTGAACTCACATACATGTGTTCCCAGACACTGAACTCACATACATGTACTCCCAGACACTGCACTCACATACATGTACTTCCAGACACTGCAGTCACATACATGTACTCCCAGACACTGAACTCACATACATGTACTCCCAGACACTGAACTCACATACATGTACTTCCAGACACTGAACTCACATACATGTGCTCCCAGACACTGAACTCACATACATGTGTTCCCAGACACTGCAGTCACATACATGTACTCCCAGACACTGAACTCACATACATGTACTCCCAGACACTGATCTCACATACATGTACTCCCAGACACTGAACTCACATACATGTGTTCCCAGACACTGAACTCACATACATGTGTTCCCAGACACTGAACTCACATACATGTGCTCCCAGACACTGAACTCACATACATGTGTTCCCAGACACTGAACTCACATACATGTGCTCCCAGACACTGAACTCACATACATGTGTTCCCAGACACTGCAGTCACATACATGTACTCCCAGAAACTGAACTCACATACATGTACTCCCAGACACTGAACTCACATACATGTACTTCCAGACACTGCAGTCACATACATGTACTTCCAGACACTGAACTCACATACATGTACTCCCAGACACTGCAGTCACATACATGTACTCCCAGAAACTGAACTCACATACATGTACTCCCAGACACTGAACTCACATACATGTACTCCCAGACACTGAACTCACATACATGTACTCCCAGACACTGAACTCACATACATGTACTCCCAGACACTGAACTCACATACATGTGTTCCCAGACACTGAACTCACATACATGTACTTCCAGACACTGCAGTCACATACATGTACTTCCAGACACTGCAGTCACATACATGTACTCCCAGACACTGAACTCACATACATGTACTTCCAGACACTGAACTCACATACATGTACTCCCAGACACTGAACTCACATACATGTGTTCCCAGACACTGAACTCACATACATGTACTCCCAGACACTGCACTCACATACATGTACTTCCAGACACTGCAGTCACATACATGTACTCCCAGACACTGAACTCACATACATGTACTCCCAGACACTGAACTCACATACATGTACTTCCAGACACTGAACTCACATACATGTGCTCCCAGACACTGAACTCACATACATGTGTTCCCAGACACTGCAGTCACATACATGTACTCCCAGACACTGAACTCACATACATGTACTTCCAGACACTGAACTCACATACATGTGCTCCCAGACACTGAACTCACATACATGTGTTCCCAGACACTGCAGTCACATACATGTACTCCCAGACACTGAACTCACATACATGTACTCCCAGACACTGATCTCACATACATGTACTCCCAGACACTGAACTCACATACATGTGTTCCCAGACACTGAACTCACATACATGTGTTCCCAGACACTGAACTCACATACATGTGCTCCCAGACACTGAACTCACATACATGTGTTCCCAGACACTGAACTCACATACATGTGCTCCCAGACACTGAACTCACATACATGTGTTCCCAGACACTGCAGTCACATACATGTACTCCCAGAAACTGAACTCACATACATGTACTCCCAGACACTGAACTCACATACATGTACTTCCAGACACTGAACTCACATACATGTACTCCCAGACACTGCAGTCACATACATGTACTCCCAGAAACTGAACTCACATACATGTACTCCCAGACACTGAACTCACATACATGTACTCCCAGACACTGAACTCACATACATGTACTCCCAGACACTGAACTCACATACATGTACTCCCAGACACTGCACTCACATACATGTACTTCCAGACACTGCACTCACATACATGTACTTCCAGACACTGAACTCACATACATGTACTCCCAGACACTGAACTCACATACATGTACTCCCAGACACTGTAGTCACATACATGTACTCCCAGACACTGCACTCACATACATGTACTCCCAGACACTGCAGTAACATACATGTACTCCCAGACACTGCAGTCACATACATGTACTCCCAGACACTGCAGTCACATACATGTATTCCCAGACACTGAACTCACATACATGTACTCCCAGACACTGAACTCACATACATGTACTCCCAGACACTGTAGTCACATACATGTACTCCCAGACACTGAACTCACATACATGTACTCCCAGACACTGAACTCACATACATGTACTCCCAGACACTGCACTCACATACATGTACTTCCAGACACTGCACTCACATACATGTACTCCCAGACACTGAACTCACATACATGTACTCCCAGACACTGAACTCACATACATGTACTCCCAGACACTGAACTCACATACATGTACTCCCAGACACTGCACTCACATACATGTACTTCCAGACACTGCACTCACATACATGTACTCTCAGACACTGAACTCACATACATGTACTCCCAGACACTGAACTCACATACATGTATTCCCAGACACTGAACTCACATACATGTACTCCCAGACACTGTAGTCACATACATGTACTCCCAGACACTGAACTCACATACATGTACTCCCAGACACTGCACTCACATACATGTACTCCCAGACACTGCAGTAACATACATGTACTCCCAGACACTGCAGTCACATACATGTACTCCCAGACACTGCAGTCACATACATGTACTCCCAGAAACTGAACTCACATACATGTACTCCCAGACACTGAACTCACATACATGTACTTCCAGACACTGAACTCACATACATGTACTCCCAGACACTGCAGTCACATACATGTACTCCCAGAAACTGAACTCACATACATGTACTCCCAGACACTGAACTCACATACATGTACTCCCAGACACTGAACTCACATACATGTACTCCCAGACACTGAACTCACATACATGTACTCCCAGACACTGCACTCACATACATGTACTTCCAGACACTGCACTCACATACATGTACTCCCAGACACTGAACTCACATACATGTACTCCCAGACACTGAACTCACATACATGTACTCCCAGACACTGTAGTCACATACATGTACTCCCAGACACTGCACTCACATACATGTACTCCCAGACACTGCAGTAACATACATGTACTCCCAGACACTGCAGTCACATACATGTACTCCCAGACACTGCAGTCACATACATGTATTCCCAGACACTGAACTCACATACATGTACTCCCAGACACTGAACTCACATACATGTACTCCCAGACACTGTAGTCACATACATGTACTCCCAGACACTGAACTCACATACATGTACTCCCAGACACTGAACTCACATACATGTACTCCCAGACACTGCACTCACATACATGTACTTCCAGACACTGCACTCACATACATGTACTCCCAGACACTGCACTCACATACATGTACTTCCAGACACTGCACTCACATACATGTACTCCCAGACACTGAACTCACATACATGTACTCCCAGACACTGCACTCACATACATGTACTCCCAGACACTGCACTCACATACATGTACTCCCAGACACTGAACTCACATACATGTACTCCCAGACACTGTAGTCACATACATGTACTCCCAGCCCCAAGAGTTAACACATACATACCTGTTAGAAGCCAGCTCTCCTGCAGCCAGTGCCTGCCAGCACAGATCACAAGATGCTTTAAGATTTCCAGACACCATGTCCTACCCCATACTGGAGTGTCTCATAACCTATGAGCGTGGTGAGGGGGTCTAAATACTCCAGATCCCTGGCCCTGACTGGAATACTATCTCTAAAACTCGCCTCAGACTCAACCAAAGTGACCGGGTGGTGGTGTTGGTGCACACTTTTAATCCCAGCACGTAGGAGGCAGAGGCAGAGGCAGGTGGATCTCTGTGAGTTCGAGGCCAGCCTGATCTACAGAGTCAGTTCTAGGACAGCCAGGGCTGTTGCACAGAGGAACCCTGTCTCGAAAAACAAAACAAAAAACAAACAAACAAAACAACCCTCAAACAAAATGAACCTCTTTGCTGGTCATCTTTTAGCATTATGTTCTCTATTGCCCTAAGACATTTCCACCCACAGACACCCAATCTAATGTTGAAACATGCTCTGCTATTGTCTACTGCTAGTTACGTTTTTTTCTCTTATTTTTAATTGTTTTATTATGCTGTTTGTTGTGATAAATGTTTCCATAGCAACATGATCTGAGCTCTGACATAGTGCAATCTCACATGCGCTCATGTTCTTCACGATACACTTTTACATACGAAAAGACTAGGTTTGTGCACATCTACACGTTCACATACATGTACATGTGTGTGCATACACAGTGTTGATTTTTAAAAATTAACATCGGAAGCACTGAAACTATAATGAAAAAAATGAGGTGTTTGGAGAACACACATATTTATCATACAAATGATGTTCTTCATATTCACCAAATTTTAAGGTTGTTTTCTGAATACAAAACCACATTGTATACATTTATAAAGACCTCAGAGAAAATTTGGGCTAATATGAATAGTGTATGAAATTATTATATAGGATTGAAGAGGTGTGCTCTTAGAAACATTTTAATGTTTAAGTTGCTTTTGAGAATTGTTAGCTAGTGAACAATTAAAATGCTGTTGGAATAGATTCAAGGCCAATTAATTTGGATTCAGATTATTTTTTAATTGTAAGAAATCTATGACTGCCAACAAGGGCAATTAATATACTTTTATTTGCAAGCTGAAACAATTCACTGTGAGCCCCAAGATGTGCATTTTCTAGAATCCAGCAATTTAGCTTTCACGTTCACACTGGAAATGTGATTCTAACAATAAACAAACCCAGCAATGGAAGGCAAGAAAACACTGCATCATCACAATGACCTACGCTATGCTTTGTCATTTTTCATATAAATTCTATAGCTCTTTTGCCCTGTTTCTGGACCTTGATGTATTTGAAACCATTATACAGGTCATAGTTCTGTTCCCTTGGAATGAGCAGATTTATAAATTTCAAGTAATTCACTTGATATTTTTCTATCAACTTAGCTGGTTATTTGTTGAAAGCAATTCACCTGCCCACTATCCTGGCCAAAATCTGACACACTGGAGATGACGTTGTTAGTCTGTCTTTCTCTGCCATCTGACCCCTAAGTTCCACATCTGGAGGCTGTACCTGTGCTAGTACATACCCCTGCTCTGTTCTGCAAAGGCCTTGGGCGAGGCTGGCTCTGTCCTAGGGACCTCCCCCCACCATTCCATATACCTTCCCAGGTGTCCTTTAGCCCTGGATTCCCTCATGTACTACTTTTCTGGGTGATTCTCCCAGACTTAGTTCTGCCAATCTCTCACTTCCATGCAGCCATAATAGCAGTATGCTTGCATGGACTGAACTGTCCCCAAAGGCTCGCATGCACAGTGCTTGATCGGCAACACAGAGCCGCTAGGAATTGGTGGGGCCTTTAAGAGTTGAGGCCCGATGGGATATCCTTGAGTCACTGCTCATGTAAACCCAAAGGGAATGGTGGGAGTCTCTTCCCTTCCTTCCTTCCTCTCCCATTCTTCCTGACCTTGGAGTTAGAGCTTTTGCCCTCCACACCCTTTACCACGGTGGCACTGCCTTATCACAGGTCCAAAGCAACACGGCCAGTGAATCTTGGATTGAAGTCATCAAAGCTGAAGTCCAAAATAAATGGGATTTTTCTTTATAAGTGTAAGTCTGGGTCCTTGTTATAGTAACAGGAAGTTGACTACGAAAATGAACTCCATTTGTGGCTGACAGTATAATGCCACTCAGGAAAAAAATCCAGTTCTTTTTTTACAATGGAGGTGTTACTTTTGAAAGATGTATTTGGCTAAATAAATATACTTTTCCTATAAGCAACACTATCAATAGTAACTATAATAATGTTCATTATTATAAGAGTACTTGTATTTTAAAAATACAGTCAGTGCTCCATCCCATACCTAAATACAAAACCTAAGTTTTAATTGTTAAGTGAATCCAAAGCCTCAAGAGATATTTACAGTTCTTTGCCCTAAGCATCCAAGCAAATGAAGAGCAAATACACAAGAAGATGATTGAAAACAGCCTAGTAAACTTGTCTTCTACCTTGAAACAAGGCTCTTAGTTAACTGTAGATGCTAACTAAAGATACATTATTGGTAATATAGACCACAAACTTTGTTGAACTGAAATATTCAAGTCCCTAAAAAAATGTTCTGCTGAATATAAGAGATTAATTATTTTAATATTTATTTTACTTACTGAGCAAAAGTGTGTGTGTGTGTGTGTGCACATGTCTCTGTCATGTGTTTATGGGTGTATATGCAGTGGAGACTAGAGTTTTTGAGAGAGTCTCTCAGTGAACCTGTGGAGCTCACCAGTTTGGCTACATTGATTGGATGGTATAAATGAGAGGGCTAATAGTCACAGAGATCCCAGATGCTCAGTGCCACACTTGGCTTGTTGTATGGATGCTGGAGATCTAAAGGCAGGTCCTCATGTTTGTGAGGCAAGCACTGTGATGTCTGAGCCATCTCCCAGCTCATATTAATTCTTAACATATTTAACAACAACATATATAACAACCTGTACACACACTGTCTTTGCTGTCTACTCATTTTACTTCTGGATGTTTAGCCTGCCAGTCCCCTGAGAAGATACGAGCTGCCATAACGTCTAGGAAAGACTGCTTCATTAGTGACCCAAGACACCAGCGCTTCTCTTTCTTTTCCCAGTAGAGGCCATGGGGCAGCTGCCTCCTCTTCCTGGTGCCTCTGAATCTTCTCTTAAGCTTGCAAAAAAAGCCTGTGTATCAACTAGCTGTCTACACGGGTTTCAGCCTGGTAAAAAAAAGTCTTTCTCAGAGTCACATGGAAGTTTGGTCCCAGAACTGAAAGCTCAAGCTGAGGGAGCTCAAGGGGGGGGGGGACTTTTCCTCTTGGTGGCAGGTGAGCACCATTAGGAACCCAGGCTCTGACAAGAAACGGACAGATATTGCTTCAACATCATCAATCTGTGTCCTTTCCCGCCTTGAGGGCACCCACACCACGCGGAAAGAAGCAACCATCCTCTCAGGGTACATCTTGTCCCCTTTACAATAACTCTAAACTCCCAGAGGATTCAGCTTTTGGGTTGTATTTCGTTTTGACAAATCACTCAGAAGGCTGCCAGAGATAATAATCTCCCCCCGAGGAACCACATATTTCGCATGGCTGCTTTCTTCTTAAACTGGAAGGCTGGAAGTGTGAGTTTGGCATAATGTCTTTTCCTAACTCCACCTCTAAAAGTTAGATATTAATGGAAACAATTCTCTAGCAATTGCTTTCATGCTGGTGTCAACACTTAGGTGTTGTTTTTGTTTGTTTGTTTGTTTGTTTGTTTGTTTATTTGTTTTAGTTAAGGGCTCAATTATGTTGCCCAGGCTTACCTGGAACTCACAGTTAATCCAGCCTGGTCCTGGTCTAAACTGTGGCTCTTCTTCTCTTAGGCTCCTGAGTGTTGGGATCTCAGGTGCATACATCCACACCCAGCTCGGATTCACACTTTGTTTTCTTGAAGGCCTCGGGATGTAGTTCAGTCCAGCTTGCCTAGCCTGTGCAAGGTTCTGGGTTCAATCCCCAGCATTGCAAAGCAAAACCAAGCGGAATCAGATATTGTCATTCAGAAACACAGAAGCCCTTTGTCCATTAGCCATGACCTTTTAACATGGCAGGGAGATATTTTTGCCCAGCCTCAACCATCATGGAAAACAACAAGAAGAACTCTCAAATACTGTCGAACTATTTCAGACTGCTAATCCATTGCAGCGGAAGGTGATAACCCACCGCTGGATCTCAATCCTAACTACACATGTCTCATGGTAGCGAGTTTTCTCTGGGGCCAGACATTCACTGACTTTCTACTTTCACGACACGAGCTCAGTGAACTCTCACAATGACCCCAGGAGATAGGTCCTATTTTTACCCTCTGTTAGAAATAGGAAAACTTAAGGAACTTATTTAAAATGATGCAGCTGGCAAGTGGGCATTATTGGTACCCTTTGTTGTTAACGCTCATCTCAATGACCACAGTAAAGTCTCATTGAAACCATGACATACCACTCTGAGTCAGTGCACTCTAGTAGAGTGACGTGGTCCACGTGACAAGCTAATTCTTCGTGTCACCCATGTGTACAACAATAACTTCGCTATCCAAGTGCTGAGTTATTTTTCTTTTCCATGCTGAGCCATATGGAAATAGGGGTAGCCTCACCTTTTGGGAACTATTCTTTCTAAGAGAAGCTACAGGTTTAAGGGGGTGGGGGGATGTCTAGAGACTTCCAGGTTAATACAGTGCCATGTAATGAATTCCTCTAAACTGAAACTTTCTAATCCTGAGGGAAGATCCTGAAGACCAAGAAGTTCTGAAGGAAGGCTCATTAAGATGCAGGAAGTAGGCAACTGACAAGTCTCAGGAAGTTCCCGAGAATGAGAAGACGCACAAACTACCCTCCACCCAATAATATGGAAGCAGTAAGCTGAAAAGAGATTCTGCAACCTATTGAGTGGCTTACAAACTGTCCAGGTTTCTTGCTTTCATGCTGAGTAAGACTTTCATGGCTGCTGTTGAGTTGTTTCTGTTAGTAATCCTCCATCCATATTCCTGGGAGTATCCCAATAAACTTATTGGTTCACCAAGTTGGACTTTGATGGTATTGTTACCAAACAGGACTATTTGTCTGTTGTCAGTTCCCTATATGGGGTTTGAGTCGATATTTGTCTCCCCAGGAATAGTATTACACCAGAGAAAGTGAACTAGAAGCTTCCTCCTTGTAACACTGAGTGAAAAATCAGAATAGCGAAAAACAGACTGTGGACCAAGGGAGAAGGAAGAGAGAGAGGGAGGGAAGAAGAAAGAGCTTTGGGAATCACAAAATGTGGCAAGATAGCTGAAAATCCCAGAAAAATATGTTTGTCCTTAGCTCCAGCATCTGAAAACTGACGTTGCTAGAAGAAAACAGTTAAATACTTAGAGATACAGGCATAGGTCCGGACTTAATGAAAATAATTTTAACAGAAACAATGGAAATATTAGAAAGAATTGTCCAAAGTTACCGCATTAATTAAAAATCTTATGCATGTCCAGGTTGTGGAATCACCCTACATGTGGTGGTTTGAAGGAAAAAGCCCCTAAAGGGAGTGGCACTATTAGGAGATATGTCCTTGTTAAAGCAAGCGTGGCATGACTGAAGGAAGTGGTCACTGTGGAGGCAGGCTTTGAGGCCTCATATATGCTCAAGCCACACTTGATAAGACAGTTCACTTCCTGTTGCCTTTGGATCAAGATATAAGGAGGACTCTCAGCTACAGCACCATGTCTGCCTGCACACCGCCATGCTTCCTGCCGTGGCAATAATGGATTGAACCTCTGAACTGTAAGTGAGCCACCCCAATTAAATGTTTTTTTTTTATAAGAGTTGGCATGGTCTTGGTGTCTCTTCATAGCAATAGAAACCCTAAGACACTAGCTGTCAATCAACAAATGATTAGATATAGTAAATGTGTTGTGCGTGTATGTGTGTGTATGTGTGTGTATATATGTGTTTGTGTGTGTGTGTGTATATATATATGTTTGTGTGTGTGTGTGTGTGTATAGCTGTAAAGAAGAACAAAGTAGTGTCATTTGTTGGAAAATGGATGGAGCTAAAGACCATCATGGTAAATGAAAAAGCCAAATAGAGGAAGACAAACATTGCATGTTTTACTGCATATGCAGGTTCCAGATTTAAAATCTACATAAACACGGAGGGGGGGAGAGTGAGAGAGAGAGTGAAAGAGAGAGAGAGGACATGAATATAGAAATAGGGCTACTGGAGGGGAGATTTGACGAAGACAGAAAGAGATAACATGTAAGAGTGGGTAGAAGGGGGTGGATATGAGCAAAAAAGCTGATATTTGATATATGTATATAAAGTTATCATAATGAAGCCCCTCTGTATAATAAATACATGATAATTCAAAATTAATTTCAAGGTATTGAAGAAAAGAAAGAAAGAAAGATAGATGATAGATAGATAGATAGATGATAGATAGATAGATAGATGATAGATAGATAGATAGATAGATAGATAGATAGATAGATAGATAAGCAGCCTGACTTTGGCAGGTGTGCTGGCAGCTATTGTCTGAGGTATAGAAAGGCTCACAGATGTCCCGAGTCCTTCAGTACCCTTCCCACACCTCTCCTGAGGAACTATCTGATTGTCCACTCAGGGCTGAACTTCCCCATTGCAATAATGACTTGAAATGACTAAACATTTCACCCCCTGGAAGATAGCTTCCTTGTCTGTGCAGTGTGTTAAACACAGAACTTTCATTCAGAAATGTCACCACCTTGTCTGTGCAGTGTGTTAAACACAGAACTTTGCTGTCACCTAATCAACCCACAGTCATCCAATCCCTTCAGGATTCCCAGCACAGTGACGGATGACACGGAATCCAGCAACCGTAATCCAGTAATCCATGCTTACCATCGGAATGGATGCCCTACTTCTCTGCTAATATGATTTCTTGGTGGCTGAATTATCTGACTTTCATCACTGTAATTGATCCAGCTTCTTCTGGAAGTTCCACAGTCCCTGTGTACGGCACTTTCCACAGTTGGGGGATAAACAGCGATAGAAATTCTTAAGCTGTCGGGGTGACTCAGTGTATAAGGCTGCTTCTTGCTAAGCCTGAGGACCTGAGTTCAACTCCTGGGATTCATGTGCTGGAATGAGAGAGCTGACGCCTGAAAATTGACCTTTGTCCTCCACACACATGCTGTGGCATCCTTCCACACAACACACACACACACACACACACACAGAGAGAGAGAGAGAGAGAGAGAGAGAGAGAGAGAGAATTTTAAAAGCAAGGATCTCCAAAATAACTCTGCTCTATCTCTTCTACCAGAGTCTTAATATGATAAGGCCAAGAAACTTTAATTGAAGTATAGTAAATCCCCAACACAAAGGTACTAAAAAATTTATTGATTGACTAAATGAATTTATTCAAGTACATTCCAAGATTTTAAGAGCAATTCAACTACTTTATCTATCAGCCTTCAGAGTCACTAGATTCCTGCACTAGGATCCCTGCCAGTTTGTGACCTGTGTAACCTGAGGCAAATTCTGAGCTTTTGTCCTGTAACTTCCTTGTTGGATGGTTAGAGAGCAGTTACAATGCACACGTGAGGTTAGTGCCTCCTGAGGACAAAGTGCTGGTGGTAGCCAGCACTTGGGAGGACTCTGGTGTTAACTCTGCCTACCTGTGGGTATTCGTGCCCTTCTCCAGTCTTAACCTGAGAGATAGCCAGGGGAAGTAGCCGCAGTGTGTCAGCGTGAGGGAGAAGAGAGGAGACTGACTCAGGGCCCTTTGAAAGGTGACTGTCTGCCTGTGGTTCTAGCTCGCTTTCATCTCTCTGGAGGATGCTGAAGCCTAACTTTGGGAGTCGGGAGCCTCACCCAACAGCGCTAGTACCTTTGCTGGAAGCAGAAGGAAAACCTGACGTTCAACTCAAGAACTGAGATTCTACCCTAGGGGCAGGGAGTGGGGACATCGGGATCCAAAGAGAGGATCCCAACAGGAGCAGGTGATGACGTGCTGGATGACTTTGAACTGTTATTTATAGCTCAGTGTGTTGGCCACAGCAGTTCCCATGGCAGCTTTCCTTTGGAATTCTCCGGGTTGGGAACAGCAACTTCCAAGTCTCCTTTCTTAAAGAAAACCGAGCCTGACCTTTCCCTGACTGTGGTGGAGGCTTGGCCCTAGACGGCCTGAATAAACATCCCTGTATCCTGGCACGGGTCTCTGTCGCCTTCTCTCTCCCTGCTGCAGGGGCTTCTGGGTGTAGAGAAGATTGTAGAAGAAGGGTCAACCCATAGGTTTGCACAACAGCCTTATGGGTTCCCGAGCTCAGCCCCAGCAGAAGGGAAGCGCACATATGGGCTGCATATTAAATTTTTGCTGGGATGGGGTGGCTGGGGGAGGGGAAGCAGAGGGATAGATAGCATAGACCTGGAATGTGTGTTTCCAAGGAAAGCCGGCCCTGCCTGTCAGCATCGTCTCTCCCAGCGACAGCAGGTCTGCACAGAAAGGGCAGACTGAGGAGTCCTGGCAGAGCAGTCCCATCACTCAGGTTTTGCAAAATACTCCCCTAGGTGTCAGAGTCTGGCGGGAAACCCTGTGCCATCGCTTCAGCGCCATCAATGTTCCGCGGCTGGATTCACCATGCGGCCATCTGCTCTGTGCGGCTCCTGTTTGTAACTGTGGTGCATCAAAAGCAAGACGCTTCAAGAGCGTGTCGCATAAAAATGTTCCTGAATATGAATGACCGAGGCACAGGTGACCCAATTCTGTCATTCTGTCATTCCTCAGTAGGAATGGGCCACACATGACAACAGAATGGGTGTAGCAAGCCAAGACCAGACAACCTACAACAGGAAGAGGCCAGTCAACCATAATGAGACGGGAAGGCCCACGTGGGGGAGGGGGAAGAAAAAGGAAATGAGAAGAGAGGGTAGGGGAGAAGAGAGAAGAGAGACAAGCGCAGGCTACAAGGAGTGGGGAAAGGAAGAAAGGACAGGGAAAAGGGAAAAGGAAAGAAGGAAGAATAGAAGCAGGAAGGAAAGGAGGAAGAAAAGAGACTTCAGTGAGTCCCAGCCACAGGGTTCTGGATATATGTGTGTGTGTGTGTGTGTGTGTGTGTGTGTATGTATATGTATATGTATATGTATATGTATATGTATATATAAGGTTGGACAGCTTTCAAAGGCCAGGGTGGGACACAGTTGAACGTGGGCTTTACCAGGAAAGCTTGCTCTCCCCTCTTCTTCTCTCACTGGCTGCCAAGGACAGTGCTTGAGCAGATCGTGCTCCTAATATTTGTTGAAGGATGCCTAGAAGAAAACAAAGCAACAGCCAAAGTGAGTAGGGGCTGGGCAAGCAGGGTTATGGACAGGAAGCACCTATGATAACAGCAACTGTCCTAGAATCCAAGGCAGCAGGACCAGGTAAGTTCATCCCCCCCTCAGAGGTGGGACCATGTGTTATCCATGTTAACTCCACCCTGCAAGGAGCAAACCTTCGGGTGATCATGGTGGTCCCACGGAAGAAGGTTGACAGAGGCTGATACCTATGAGTCCAAGGACTCCAAGCCAGCTTTGGAGTTATCCCCTGGGGGGGCTATTCATTCGCCATCACAGAGAACAGACGCTTGTGCCACACAGAAATAATAGGTTTAGAAGACCAGAAAGCAAGAAGGAGTTTGGAAGACCATTTAATCCAACTTCCTTGTCACACAGACATTGGGACACACAAGGCGAGTGGCTTACTGGATAGAGTTCAGAGTAGTTTCTCTTTATCCTGTTTGTTTTTCATCTTAATATGGTTTTGCATTTTGTTTTGTGCCTTTAATAGACTGCAAGCTCCCCCCCCCCCGGAAGCTATTTCTGTAATAGTGCTATCTCAGATACACAGGGCACGATTTTACAGGTAGTCGCAAACAACGGCTGTTGGCCCGCATGATGGAATGAGGGAGTAAAATAAATGAGAGAAGATATTTTTTAAAGGGAGACAGAGTTTGCGTTGAGATTCTGCATCCATACACAACGTGAGTCATTGGAGCTCATCTCCCCGTGCCTCAGTGTTGTGGTTCCAAGGGCGATGTTCCCAGTGGAAGCTGTCTCCAGGGCCTGGTAATGGAAACTTAGTGGTGCTGGCCCTGGGGGCTATTACCTCCTGAGACAAGATGGGCAAGCCTGGGCAGAAAGGGTCTTTCCAGTTAAAACATATCAGAACAATTGCATGTGTGAGTTCTGTTAAGGAGGAAACTCCATGTTTGGGAAGGAAAACCCAGCATCTCAGCCACACTGGCTAACTGCCCTTGGCGCAGTGCCAGGAAACCAGGAGCACACGTCATGATTACCTGAGGAGTTCTTTGGAGCTTATGCCCAGACTCCATGTTAACCCATTCCAGGGATCAGCCTTGAGTGTATTTATTATGGAAAAACTCCTCAAGGAACTCTGATGTATGCTCTACTAAATTAACCAACTTCACTTGAAAGGCAGTAATAAACTGGTCATAGCAGAGCACACACCTCTGACCCTAGCACTAGGGAAGCAGAGGCAGGAGGATCACTGACTGCAAGTTCAAAGACAGGGTCGGCATAGTGAGTTCAAAGTCACTTTATCTAACAAAGCAGAAGAGCGACTCCTGGCCCAGCAAAGCTGAAATTCCCCATGCTCTGGACCTACTTGGATAACGACCTGGTCAGGCTTAGCGTTTCCCATTTCCTTCTCTTCAGGGGCTACCTCAACACCACAGGACACAGAATAAAAGATAACTTTGGTCTTCCTAGGCGGCCTTACTCAGAAAGTTCCAGGGCAGAGCAGTGCTGATGTTCCTCTGTGAAACAATACAAACTTACCAGCAGGGGTGCGGCTGAACAGGTGGAAGAGACCTCCGCCGACCGACTCTGTCTAAGGGTGTATCCAGATGCACTGTCAACACCGGAGTTAGGTATTAACAGCCGTGCTGGTGAGTGCTAGATCAGAGGTGTCAGCTGATAGTCAGGTTCGGGCTAGGGTGTCACCACCTGATGTGAGTGAGTCATGCCCCAGGTGCCGGGCCCATTGAGATCCTTGGCCATGCCCACCTCAAGGCCCAGTTTTAATGACACGAGAGCCACTGTTTCACGCTGTTCTCAACGGCCCCATTTGTCCAGGTACCTCTCCATTGTTCCGCCCTTTCTCAGTTGCACTGTTGGAGTGACTCGGGTTTCGTCTCATTATTCTCTCATTGCCATGGTTTCCCTTGGTGTGCAGTGATGTCAGTGCTGCTGAGGACATAGCTTTCTCGTCCCTGATCACAGCCTGCTACACTTGTCTCTGCTCTGTGACACAAACGCTTACTGTCACCAGGGTTCCTTCACATAGACACGTGGCTTCCAGGTGACCACGGGGATAGGGCACTGAACAGACCAGAGACCAGGCGTGCAGGCTTGAAGGGTGTTCGGTTCATTGTCATGGAGACAGCCTCAGTCACAGCCCTGAGGTCAACTAAAAGGAGATGACAAACATGTCATCTGTCCAAAAGTTTGCTATAGCACACACCGGAAACTTTTAAAGTAAAGCTAAGTAAAAAGAGACAAAACCTCATTTGTGGGCTGGGACCATAGCTCAGTCAGGACATGTTTACTTTGTAAACTTTAAAACGCGAGTTTGGTCCCCAAGAGCCATGTAAAAGGAGCTCTGTGGTGTGTGCTTCTCATTTCAGGGCCTGGGGAGGCAGACAGTGGATGGCAAGGGTTCTCTGGCCTACCAAACTTGCTTACTTGGAGAACTCCAGTGCAGGCCAGAGAGAGAATCTGTTGTGCAGGTATACACTTGCACACACACACACACACACACACACACACACACACTCCTTAACACATACCACCATCACCATCCACCAATAACTAAATGATTGAATACCATGTATGGGACTCTGTAGATGATCTGTAGTCAAAGGACTTGTCACTCTTAAAAAGAACATAGCTTCAGTTCCCAGCACCCACACAGCGGCTCACAACCATCTGTAATCCAGGAGATTCGGCATCTACCTCTTTATCCCTGGTGAGATAAAGAACATGCACTGCACATGTGTACAGGCAGGTAAAGCTCTCCTGCCCATAAATTAAAAATAAATCTTCAAAAGAATAAAGAAAAAACTCACTGGGCATGGTGGCACACGTATTTATCCCAGCATTTGGAAAGCAAAGGGAGGCGGCTCTCTATGAGCTGGAGGCCATCCTGGTCTACATGGCAAGTTCCAGGCTAGCTAGGGCTACATAGTGAGGCCCTTTCACGGAACAAACAAAACCAACTGTTTATCCTTCTACATAGAGCATGGAGGGGGAACCTCAAGATGGAGACCAGGTGTGTGATCATTTTTCCACTCATAAATGCTCAGTTGTAAATTTATGTTTTGCTGCAGCAGCCACAGGGACTGAGTGTTCTGGATGGAGGGGAAGGGATTAAACAAGGACACTTGAAGGAAAAAGAGAGTGTGTGGCTTGAGGTGTGCTCTGCTGTGTGGATCAGAAACACTCTGAAAAAAAGGGAGATTAAAGAGAGTGAAATACGGAAATCCTAATGCTGATACAATTCCCAAACTCAGAGCAAAAGGACTCTGCTTTAGGGGCCTCAGGAGCAAAAAAGGACACGAATAGAGTGGACGTCCTTCCTTCCTGAGCCCACCACAGGCCACCGTGAAGCTGAGCAGCCTGAGGTGAGGAGGGACTTGCATTTGGATGTCTCCAGGGGAGTGCTCCTGATAGCCAACATGCTATCTTGACTCAGACACTCCCCTTACCAAATTCATTCCTTCTGCTGTGTCCCCAGGGAGTGATTCTCATTCCAACAGGTTACATAAACCACACACAGGAAGCCATCATATCCTGACTCCATATCCCACAAATCACCCACACCCCATGTATATATTAAGTTCAACCCCAATACTTGTCTACTTGTCCAAGACAAGTCACCTGGCCACCTGGATGATTCCACAGCTTTATAGGAGGTGTACCAACCCGGCTCTCCTTCCCTGGTGTGACCGGAACAGCTCTCGGACTTCAGAAACGGCTGCATCAGAGCTGCTCTGGGTCTCTGACCTCATCATCTGGCTTCATACTGCCAAGCCCTGTCAACTCCCTGAATGTGGCGTCTCTTCTTGCCCTCTCTCTTCCTCTCCTGTACCTTCCCCTATGTATCTTTTAAAAATGGACATTTCTTTACATTTTAAGCCTAAGGGGTCTTCTTTGTGATTGTCTCTGATTTGTCTTTTAATTTTGTGGTCCTGGCATTTAGCACTGTGCTTATTCATACACTAGAGACTCAGAAAATATTTTAATTTAATGAATGAATGAATGCCAGCCTCTAAGCTTAAGAATAGACCCCCAAAACTTGCCTCTAGTTTTAAACTTTTATTGTGGCTACTACCCATCAATATAAAAAAAAATGCATCTTGACCCTGGTAATATAGCAGGAGGCTCTAAGTCAATGAGGATGCTAGTGATCTAGACTCTATCATTTTTTTTCAACTATAAGTATTCTTTCTGCAAACTGTTTCTACCCTGTAATCTAAGCCTCCCCCATCCTTCTGAGAGCCAAACTCTCATCTAGAAGATTGTTCTCAAGCATGTCAGACATGCCCTACTTTATTGAAACATGCCATTCATCTCCTGGTCTGTATTTAAAACTACAATGTTGCTATGTACTCCACAGAGTTCTAGTGAGAGTTAAATGAAGAACGTTACACACAGTGCTTGGCGTGACGCCTGGCACACGGGAAGCACTCCACAGAGGACAGTCACGGCTATTTCTATTACCTTTAGGTTTCGCTACTCCATTGTGCCAGTCATGCCAAGACTTTTTCTTTACCCTGGGAATGTCTAATGCCCTTTTAAGAGACTAGAAATGCAGGGACCCCCTTAGAGCTCCTGTTGCGTGGAGCTCATGGCGCATTCACAGGTGGAAACAAGGAAAGTGTTCCATAGCTGCGTGCTGCGTCAAAAGAGAACAGGAACAAAAAAATCTGAAGTGTCCTCACAAATAGGCAAGCAACTACAGGTGTATTTGAATTTCTTGTCCTGCAAAATGTCACTGGATTCAATTGTTCGAATAAAAAGGCTCGATAGGCTTGAAAAGTTCAGCCCAGAAAGCTGCCCCGAACTTCCAATGGCTTGTATCTGCTCATCAGCCTCGTCCTGGCCAGCATGTCTGCAGACGGAACTCCAGATGGAGAAAAATCCCGAAGTTGTAGGGATAGATTTACCTAAATTAGCTTCTTTAATAAGTTAATACAGCATAGCAGTGGTTCCCAACCTTCCTAAAGCTGCAGCCCGGTAATACAGTTCCTCCTGCTGTGGTGAGCCCCAACCATAAAATTACCTTTGTTGCCACCTTCATAACTGTAATTTTGCTACTGTTACAAATTGCAATGCAAAAATCTGATATGCAAAATAAATTTGATATGCAGATGGCCTTAGGAGCCCCCTGTGAAAAGGTCATTCAACCTCAAGGGGTCACCACCCACAGATTGAGAACCATTGCGACAAGGGAAGGTTTTAAATAAAAAACTCTTCTTAAGCCCGAAGTCTTTCTTCAAACAGAAAATGGGGACACTGTTAAGTAAGTGTATGACCGAAAGGCAGCACATATGTTAAAAATATTCAGAATAGAGGGGAATCAATACAGGCTCCTCTGCCTTGCCTGGGATTCACCCACTGCCAGCAACTGGGAATACCCTGCAGACAGACACTTGACAATCATAATTTAATCAGTACTTACCTGCCTAATACGATCTACAATCTACCAGGACTCTGATCCTAGTGAGGGAATATAGAACTATTAATGATTTAGTCTTAAAAATAAATGCACTAGGGGCTGTTTTGATTTGATGCACTGGTGATTAAATGTGTAAAAATGAGGATTATCCAGTAGTTATTAGCAATTACCCAGTATTCTATTTTAGAACTTTGGTTTTAGCAAGTATTTAGGTTGGGCGGTGGTGGCACACATCTTTAATCCCTACACTAAGCAGGCAGAAGCTAGCGGATCTCTGTGAGTTCAAGGTCAGCCTGGTCTATAGAGTGAGTTCCAGGACAGCCAGGGCTGTTATGCAGAGAAATCCTGTTGTACTTAAGTTTGAGAAAAAATTACACTTGAGTAGAGCCTCAAAATTAGGATATATTTCTGTGTGTGTGCATGTGTGTGTGTAATATATATATATGTGTGTGTGTGTGTGTGTGTGTGTGTGTGTGTGTATTAAATATAAATAGATAAAGATATTTCTAGTTTGTTACCGTCTTAGGACATGGCCTCACCTAGCCCAGGCTAGCCTTAAACTCACCATGTACTGAGTTTGATCTTGGATTCCTGTTCTTCCTGCCTTCACTTCTCAAGGGTTAGAATTATAGACAGGTCAAACCACACTTGGATTCAAATTAATTATTATTATTATTATTTTTGAGATAGGATTCCTCTGTTTATCTCTGACTGTCCTGGAACTCATTCTGTAGACCAGGTCAGCCTCGAACTCACAGAGATCCGCCTGCCTCTGCCTCCCAAGTGCTTGTTTTAAAGGCACGTGCCACCACCACCCGGCTCAAGTTAATATTTTAGTCAAGTAGAACAATGTTCACCTATTGTTACCCACCCACTCTGCTACTGTATAATATTTTCTAGATATTCATCACAGTTATAAGAAGAATGTAATGGCAGCGGTTCCTCCCTGTCACTTCCTTAGCCACACGTTCTTGGCAGGATTTACCGTAATCCATATGACTTCCTCCACAAAGAGGGCCTTTCATGCTCCCAGAAAGTACTTGGTTATTCCCGGGGCAGTCACGCCACTACCACACCTGTGACTCTATCTTGCCAGGGTGGTGGTTATAACTATGGGACAATGGGACAAATAAACATGTACTGGATGATCTGAAAAGAACAAATTAAACTTTCCACCCATTCTTGGTCACCATAGTGAAGCTGGCTTATCATCCCTTTCTATTGTCTCATCTTTGTTTATAAAAGGCCCTGACTCCGAGTTTTGACAGGATTCATGGATGTCTAAGAAGAAATTTCACTTCCCAGCCTCCGCTTACTTCTCTGTGGTCTTGTGTCCAAGTTTGTTCTAATGAGATGTGAGAAGCAGAAATCTGGAAAACCTCCACGACATCATAGCCTTAGAGGGAATTTGTCTAAGGCCAGGCCCTGTTGGTCTGGAATTCACTGTGTAGCCCAGGCTGGCCTTGACCTCATGGACAAGCTCCTCCATGGTATAGCTGCCTGCAGGTGTTCAGGGGACCAGTGATACAGTTTTTGTGAGTCCCTCAAGGTGGGGTAACCTTCTCAGTGCGGCAGCTGCCTGAGGTAGTCATGCTCCTGGAAGCAACCCTCACTCAAGCTTCATTAAGTAAACTCATTGTTTCTCCAAGTTCCACTGCGGTTGCATCATTTCTTTGGTCTGACATTACTTTATTTGGGGTGACCAGAAATGGACTCCTCGGAAAAGTAGCCACACAGACTTCAGTGCTTCCAACTACCGTGTGAATGCGGAAAGAGATCCCGGACCAGTCAAACTTCAGATGAGCAATTGCAGCTGGTGTCTGGACTTCAGTCTGTTAAAGACTGAGGTGCAAGGACCACGTAAGGCAGGCTAAAGTCCCGACCTGCAGAAACCGAGCCCATGAGCGTTCAGGTTGGCTTGAGCGTTAGGGTGACTTAGACAGTAAAAGGTGACGAGTAAAAGGTGCTTTTATTTCTGAGTGAGAAACAGCACAGAAGCAGCGCCCTGGAGTCAGGAGGTGAGTTTTAAAATGTTGGGAGCAGAGCTAAGTCCGACCTTTCAGCATCTGCCCTCTGCTGTGGTCACTGGGGCAAGCTGGGAGCCTGCGCTTTGGAGTTCCATAGATTTGATTTACTACCAAGCTCAGAGTGGTTTAGGCTTGGAGAGCTTAACTAGCTAAACAACCTCCCCATAGAGTAAGGTCTAAAGCAGGATGCTAATTTATTAATTCACCTTGATAGGTGAAACGGCCGAGTGGATCTGATAAATGGCATCTTTACGCTGCTTTCCTCTCTCCTTCTCCAGCAGGGGTTCTCAGCCTTTCCAATGCTGCAACCTTTTAATGCAGTTCTTCCTGCTGTGGTGACCCCCCAGCCATAAAACTATTTTGTTACTACTTCAGAACTTTAATTTCACTACTGTTATGAATCCTAATGTAAATATCAGATATGCGGTGTAGCTGACTCGTGACCCCTGTTGTGACTCACAGGTTGAGAACCACTGTTCTAGAGTCTCCCTAGAAAAGGCGTAAGTGTGTGCACATGTGTCTCAAACTTTACCCAGCTCGACTTCTCTGAGAACAGACACATCTGTATCCTTGCTCAGGCCACAGCGTGATTTCACGGGCAGCCTTGTGGTGATTAGGTTCCTGGATCTAACTGGATCTGTGTGGTCTAGGACGGGCAGGAACCATCCCGCCTGGACCTCTTCTTTGCAGTCTATTCTTGGTCACTTGCCAGATGACTTTTCATCCCCATTTTCTCCAAGTTCTGAATCAAAGCTGATGTTGAACATTTGGTCGCCCATGTCTCCCACCTGGAGTAGCCTTGATGCTTTTCCTACAGGGCTTTTTGTTGCTTTTGTTTTCCCACCTGTTGCTTAGTAACAGTGACTCCTCTGCCCTTTGTGACGGACACTCCTTGTCCGTCCCTTACCTTCTCTCTGCCCACCTTTTTCTCCTTCTATAACAAACAGCTCCAGGCAGGTGGAAACCTGGCAGCCTGATACCTCCCTCAGCTGCAACATTCACTTTCTGTCTGGAGCTTCCAAGAGCCTTAGAGGAGAAGACTTGAAGAAACCTGTCTGGTGACGCCACTTCCAGGAGTTCCCACCCCTACAAAGCACACCTGATAGAGGACGAAGAAAGTGGATACATCCTGAGGTTCGTTCCATGTGGCTTCTTGGAAGTTTTTTAAATCAGGACAGAGATCGATTCACCCATAGTGATAATTAGTCAAGTGTGTATCTCGCATTTCATCCCCCCCCCCACTTCTGCCACTCCCTCACCCTTCTCCCACCCCTATTCCCTGGGATCTTGTTCCAAAAAAATCAGCTAAGCGAATGTAAGCCTGATTTCCTGGAGAACCCTGCCTCAGACATGCTTTGGATCTTACCCTCCTGTAATGCTGTCCCTGCCACCGTCCCACTGGGGTCTTTTGTTTCTGACTCCTCCCTTCAGTACTGCTCCAGCCATGTCCCTACACAGCCAGGATGACACACTCATCACTAAAGCACAGCAGATAGATTTGACATCCTCTGTTCTACCTCAGCATTCCACCGGAAGCTGGAATTATACAGTACAACCTAGCCTCTGTAATCTTAGACACCATTATCTTCTCTCTCTCTCTCTCTCTCTCTCTCTCTCTCTCTATATATATATATATATATATATATATATATATATATATATATATATACATATATATTTTCTTTGGGGCTTATTTTTCATTATTACCCCCATTCTCTAGTCTTTAAATATCATGGCGATCATCACTGGTGCCTTGAATGTTCTCATTTGTTCCCTTTGAGTTCCATTCATCCCTTCCTGGTCCATGATGAAGTTCATAACTAGTCATCTCAATCGTTTTCCATTTTCTTTGCATTCCTACTGCTCTATATGTTTGTCTTTAGAAAGCTTTTTCTTTTTTATCACCCAATGGTTCTGTGTCTAAGAGAGCTGTTGAGTACCACTGAGAAAAGGATGGCACCCTAACCTAGACCCCAAGGTCAGCTGTGCACTCCTCACCCCAGCCCTGCCTGGTGAGATGTCCTGTGTCCATGCTGTCACAGGCCACCATGCACCGGAAATTATGCACGTCGGTCATCACATGCCTGGCGGGCACCTATTTCCAAGTCAAGGGTTGTGTTAAAGGTTAGGAATGGAGCTTTGAATGAGAAGTATGGCCCTGCCCCTCTGGGATGCTTCAAGTATTAAATTGATCTTGTCATTGGTATTTGGGATCCATGTTCTATGGAATAAAAGGTCCTATAATTTTGTTCTATACAGAAGCACATAAATGAAAAAGCAACTATGACTGACAATGTACAATACACGCATAGGCATTCCATGCTCAGAAATCACCTGCTGTCAGTGTAGGAGCTTGGGAGCTGATCACAAGGTGTATGACAATGTACAATACACGCATAGGCATTCCATGCTCAGAAATCACCTGCTGTCAGTGTAGGAGCTTGCGAGCTGATTACAAGGTGTATGGAGGAAAAGAAATGGACATGATTCTACTTTACAAGGCCACCAAATGTTTACTGCCTACTTCCATTCAGAAGTTTAAAAAATCAGTGGACAACTCAGGACACAGAATGACTGAAACGGAACTTCCTCTTGCTGTGGTTTGTGTGCTCTTCTTGTGTGTTCTCCGTGGCTGTTATGCCCCTCTCCACGGATGCAGATCTCCTGGTCTTCGACTCATGTCATTCTGTAGGTCTTTTCTGTTTTAAAACAAAAGGTTTATTTTTATTTTATGTGTGTGAGTCGTTTGCCTCAATATGCATCTGTGCTCGCTGTATACAGTGCTCTTGGAGAGGAGAAGAAGGTGTTGTAATGGAGTTACAGATGGTCCTCAGCAGCCATAGGGGTGCTGGGAACTGAACCTGGGTCCTCTGCAAGAGCAACAAGGGCTGTTCACCAGTGAGCCACCTCTCTAGCCATCCCCACCCTGGATCCTTCCTACTTAGTTGCTCTGTTGACTGACCATTAGTTCCTGCACTTGGGGTGGGGCATGTTCGGGTATCTAGAATGTCTTATTGCCTTCTGATGAGAGGAGACCTCTGTGGTCAGACAGGTCAGAGGAAGGCATGGAAGTAGGAAGGGGTTTGAACATAGGACACTATGTCACCAAAGTGGGATGGTGGCTTCTGCGACCAGCACACTTTCTTTCTAGCCTTCTTAGTCGGTTACGGCCTTGCTGTGGTACTGGAGATGTGGCTTAGAAACCCTGGGCAGATAGCAACAGGCAGCAGGAGCCAGGAAGGAAAGGACAAATAAAAACATTGTCCCCTGAAATTATCAGCTCCTCCTGAGCTTTATCAGCCCTCTCCATTCATGCTTCCCCTCATTTCTGCCATGACTATAGACACACACGGGGTTTATGTGTGTCCAAGACCTTGGGACTTGCAGAGGACTGTTTCCTTATTTCTGCAACTCTAGGATCTGGCTATTACTACTCAGTTAATTAGTTAATTAAAATTCATTTGTTTTTGTCATTGTCTTCAAAATACATCAGATAAAGAAAAAGGACATGAAATCCTGTCTGTAAAAGCCAGTGTATTAGTGTTATCCCAAAGGTTGGTCAAGACAACTCTTCATGCAAGGTTGTTGATAGCAATAAAAATTGTGTTTTGTTGCTTCCCCCCATTGGTAACTTAACAAAGTCTGTGCTCATAAAGTAAAGCTCTGGTTTGGTTGCCTGCCCCAAAAGCTCTGGTTTGGTTGCCTGCCCCAGCTGTTGGAGAGTTGTGTTAGGTTCAGAGAGAGTGACAGCCACGCCTCACAGCTACCTGGGCCTCTAGCAAGCAGAGGTGTGGTCAGAGTGTCAGCGTGAGTTCAGACTGACGCTGGATCTCAGCTGAGTGTGAGGAAATGGGGGCAAGCTGAAAAGGTTCGGAAATCCAAACATGTGTTCATACCTTGAATAGCGGTGCTCAGGAGAGGGAGGCAAGCAGATCTCTGAGTTGGAGTCCAGTCTGGTCTACATAGCATGGTCTACATGGTGAGTTCTAGGACAGCCAGAGCTATGTAGAGAGACTCTGTCTCAAAACAAAACAAAGTTCTCCAGAACTGAAGACATGGGAGTCATACACTGGGCTTTCTTCTCTAGATCCTGTTGGGGTCACGCCTGCCCTGCCTCTCTATATTCTCTATCCCAGCCCCAAGTGGGACTTTTCTCTCTCTCCTCCCTGCCTTCCTCCCTCTATCTCACTCTCTTTCTCTTTTTGAGACAGAATCTCACTGTGTGGCCCAAGATGGCCTCCTGCCTCCTCCTGAACGCTAAGACTCGAGGCCTATGACAGTGTTCATAGGAAAGGCTGAGGCTCCTTTCCTGACCCCCACACACTGTCTATTTCCTCCCCTCTACACACTTGCTGTTACCTCTGCCCTGAAAATCTTGCATTCCCATTCCCATCCTGTCTCTAGTCTCCGGGAAATATTGGGATAGTCTCACTCTACCCACAATTCCCCTGCCACCAAGCTGTTTGAGCTTGTATGATTGTTGACTCCCCATCAGACCACAGATCTCATGAGGATGAAGCCTATCTTGCTTCACAGTTAACCCCAGTAACCTGCTCTGGGTCTGGTTAAGGGCAGGAATACAACCAACAATGATTTCTTATTCCCTCCCCCAAACACAGGACTTACCATTCTGACCTGAGCCCATGACTCAAATTGTGCTCAGATCTTCCCGTGTTGACTTGGGGCTAGGGATGACATGCCCAGATTTTCCTATGTTGACTTGGAGTTAGGGATGGCATGCCCAGATCTTGCTGTGTTGACTTGGGGCTAGGGATGACATGCCCAGATCTTGCTGTGTTGACCTGGGGTTAGGGATGACATGCCCAGATTTTCCTATGTTGACTTGGAGTTAGGGATGGCATGCCCAGATCTTGCTGTGTTGACTTGGGGTTAGGGATGACACCCAGTCATAAATCTTACTATGAAATTGACCAAACTTTTTTTTGACATAAAAGCGCCTTTAAAATTAGAATCCACTGACACTGCATTGACAGGCGGGCCAGAGATACAGTGGGGATTTGGTTCATATTCATGCCAGAAGAATGAACTGCAGAATTGAAGTCATACATAATTAAAACATGATTGATTTTCTTTTTTGGATTTTATACACTAGTGAAAAAACACTTATACATATTCTTTAGATGCATAATCATCACCATCAACTTGACTGACTCAAAATTACCTAGGAGACCGAGGCCAATGCTGGCATTCCCCTTTCCTTGCTTTCTCTCTGTCTGTGACCAAACTGTTCGTAGTGGACTCAACCCTATGAAATCCCAAGACAAAATAAACCTCCCCTCTCTCAGGTTGCTTCTGTTAGGGGATTTGGTCATGAAGATGAGAAGTAAGCCATGCACAGTCCACAGAGATGTTTCGGGAAGATGCTGGGCTTGGGCATGGTCATGTCTGGAAGATCATGGAGAACAGAAAGGCATACCCTTGGGAGAAGGCAGGGAAGGGATGTCAAGAAACAAGTCCACTGTGCAAAGCTATTGTCTCTTCTGCCCCCACCACAAAACTTGCCAAAGTCTACCTTGTGTACAGATGCCCCAGGAGTAGATTTTCCTATCACAGAAATGAGAACTTCCGCCAGAGTTAGCAAAAGACTTTAAAGGAAGCTGCGGAGACAGTCCAGGGTGGCCACAGGAAGCCTCACCTCAGCACAGGCACCATCTAAAAAGGGTAGCAGCTTCAAAAGCCACCATGCCACAATGACTCCTGTAAGCAACAAAGGAGACTTAACTACAAAGCCCTGGGAGAAACAAGTCCCTCCCCCTGCTCCCAGCACCAGACTCCACAGCCTTCCCTGTGTCGCCTCTAAACTCCAGTGACCTCCCTTGCTCTCTCCAAATTACTGACACCCTTCCTTCATGAACGCGTACGTTTTCACAGCTGCTCCCATGTCTAACCACCCTCCGAATGCCATTAGCACCACAGATGGACAAGGAAATGGCTGTGAAGCCGAGAACAGTCGTTAAAGTATGACAAGCGAAAAGATGTAATGTTTAAGGCTTAATAGCTATTGTCCCCTTCATAAAGTTGTCACAACAAGAATGAGACAAATGGACTATGTTTAAGGAAAGAACGAAATGTTTTACATGATCGCATAAAGCATGACATCGGTGGCCTGGGGCTGTAGCTCAACAGCAGAGCGCCTGCCTAGCATGAACAATGCCCTGACTTTGATCCCGATATTTCAAAACAAGTGAAGAAATAAAGCATAACCTCAAAAGCATACAAAAATTTTCAAAGTATTTTTGGTGTTCTTTTCACAGCCCCTAGTTTGGGGAATGATATTACAGAGTCAAAAATCTAAATGTGAAGTAGTAAATATATTTTTAAAAATTATTTTATTCATTTGTGTGTGTGTTTGTGTGTGTGTGTGCGTGTGTGTGTTTGTGTAGTTACAGGTGGTTGTAAGCTACATGCAGGTGCTGGGGACTGAACACAGGTTCTCTGTAAGAACAGCAAATGAGCCACCTCTCTTCACCTCTTAACCTCTGAGCCATCTGCCCAGACCCTCAAATATTGTCTTTATTGTTCTTACATTGCATAGCAATATGAAAAATTCCATGACGAGATGTGCGTGGGGCACAGAAAGCACAAACTGTGTGCCTTCCAAGGGCTTGGTGCTCTTGACCTCAATTGTTCCAGAGTAGTTCCTTCTTTGACTCTGGACAGAGAACTCCAGGGTGTTTTCCTATGGCAGAGCCTTCACCTTCATGCTCAGGAAGGCTATTTGATCATCTTTTGCTTATTTGATTGTGACACGGTTTGAGAATCTCAAGTCATTTTTTTTTTATTAGAAATCATCCTTTTCTTTTTAGTCACAGATCTGTGGAAAATAAGTTTGTATCGTATAAATATTTAATGCAAAAGAAGCATTAAATTTTAATTCACACTGAAATTGTAAGGCAGGATGCAGAACATACAGATGTAGCGGTCGTTGAATAAGCGACAGGGATTAACCTGAAATCGATGATGCTTAGGCAGCACTGTGGAGAGCGGATGCTACACGTTCTTCTATCAGGTAACAGTCTTCAAGGAAAGCCTTCTTGGGCGCGGCTCACCGACACCTAATATCTGGGGTCATTGGATGAAAGTATAGTTCTCGTTTTTCTTTCTATGAACATTCAGATGAAAAACATTATCTTCACTAGTTCCTTCTGTTGCTGTGATTAAAATACCCAGAAAAAAAAGCCATTTAAAGGAGAGAAGGTTTATTTAGGCTTGCAAGTTAGAGAGATACAGTCTGTCATGATGGGGAAGCCACCGTAGAGACAGGGAAGGCAAAGTGGGAGGCATGGGGACAGGACAGGATACTGGCTGGTGGAGGCAAGAGCACAGAAACAAAGGCAGCTGGTCAAAGGATGCAGATGGACGTGTGACGCAGCTGGTCACATGACGTCTGCCGGCTGAACAGAGCTCCGCCCCTTTTCTCCACTTACTCAGTCCAAAGTCCCAGCTGGGGAATGGCGCTACCCTCAGTGGGCAGTCCTTTCCATGTCCTCTAACACACTCAAGAGAGCCCTATCATAGACATGTGCTGAGGCTCGTCTCTCCATCAAGTCTAGATTTTTGTCAAGCTGATAGTTAACACTAATTGTTGCACTTCCGGAGTGGTTCATTGCTCCTAACCTGGGATATATATTATATCCTCTAAGTTTTTTAGCATACCTAAGCGAATATATATATATATATATATATATATATATATATATATATATATATACACACACACACATGTATATATACATATACACTTATATACATATATACGTGTGTGTGTGTGTAGTGAAGAGGCCTAGGATACTTTCTACAAGGCCCTCCCAATTAAATGCAATCACTATTGTCTTTTGGTTTGGTTTTTTTTTTTTCAAGATAGGGTTTCTCTATGTATCAGTCCTAGGTGTCCTAGAACTAGCTCTTGTAGACTAGGCTGGCCTCAAACTCACAGGGATTCACCTGCCTCTGCCTCCTGAGTGTTGGTATTAAAGGCGTGCACCACCACTGCCTGGCCTTGCCATCTTGCAATTACTATTGTAAGACCTTCTTGACTGGCAGAGTGGGAATCCGAGTTCACATAGGTCCTTATGCTGTTACCACCATTGCATGTCGGCTGCTCTTCACAGGGCATGAGCAGAGCACATCACAGTCTCCTCAAGTTACACCCCGTACCCGAAGAACACATTGACTTGCTGAGGGAATAGGATCTTTCAGTCAGTCCTAACATAAGCTAATGCCAGCATGGGGGTTTCTGATGTGGGGGACTCATGCCTCTGAACAAGGGAGACTCCACTTTCTCTTCTCCAGCATATATCCAGCATGGCTGTAGTTAGAGGAAGCACACTTCCCTTCTACCCAGCATTCTGTTCTGTCCATCTAAGGGCTGCCCTATCAAAATGCCATGGCAGCTTCTTTATTCAACCAATGAAATCAACACAAATACAGAAGGACCTCCTACACCAGATTGCCTTGAGTTCTTTGTTGTCGTGACAGAAAGCTGACTCACTCTTGAGTTGGATATGGTAGGTGGTTATTGGAATTCATTTTCCTCATCAACCCAATGTACACGTGGCCTAAGATCCATTCATTTATGTTTCTGCTTGTGATCGCTGGTCTTGATTGTCTGCCTGACAGGATTTAGAACCACCAAGGAGAGCCACCTCTGGATAAGTCTGTGAGAACAGATAGAGAAGTAACTATCTGAGGAGAGAATTCCTACTCTGGATGTGGGCTGAAGTCCTGGACAGGATAGAAAGGAGAAGGGGAATAGACCCCAATATTCATCTCTGTCTGCTTTCTGTGACCCACTGTGACTAGCCACCCCACCTCTGACCCTGCTGCCATGACGACTCCCCCGAAACCACGAGTGGAGTCCCCTCGTCCACACTTACCTTGCTGTGTTCAGCATGGGCTTGCTCACAGAGACGACAAAAGGACAGGAGACAAATTGTTTATCAGCCTCACGCCATCTCACTGCTGATGTTAAAGCCTGCTTCTTAAATTATAATGAGTGTTTAAAAATAGACATCGATAGTTCCTAAATGTCTGGGGCTGAGTGAGGGGCAATCTGAAGACACGGCAGGGAAGCTACCGGCAGATCTGGCTTCCTCTGGCCTCCCTGTCCCTCTGGGGGCGGGGGTTGGAATAATTTACCAAGGTGAGAAGAGCATCATCATCAAAGCAGGAACCTAGTTTTCACACCACATTTATGATCATTGCATGTAATGCACCTTCACCTCATACAGCATAGCTGTATGCACAGAGAGCAGTCAGTCACCCTGATGCTGGTCCGTTAAGGTCGAGTACCAAGTAGAAGGTAGCATAACCCCGGGCAGAGTCATTGCCATGGAAACGGATAGATTCAGAGTTGTGTTTGTGTTCAGCTGACTTGCCCGAAATTCTTCCCTTTGAACTCTTTATGAGACTGCATATAATATCATGTCATAATACTTTTTTCTGAGACCCCTTTTCCTGTCCATTTCTTCTAAAAGTGTATGAAGGCTTCTATTGGATACTAGAAAGACAGGAGTTTGGGTGGATGGTTGAGTTCATAAGTGTTTGTTGGGCATGTGTGAGGACTTGAGTTTCATCCACAGCAACCTTGTCACAAGCTAGATCCAGTGGTCCACACTTGTAATTTCAGTGCCAAGAATGTGGACACGGGCTGATCTGGTGCACACTTGTAATTCCAGTGCTGAGGAGGTGGACACAGTCTGACCTGGTTCACACTTGTAATTCCAGTGCTGAGGAGATGGACACAGTCTGATCTGGTTCACACTTGTAATTCCAGTGCTGAGGAGGTGGACACAGTCTGATCTGGTTCACACTTGTAATTCCAGTGCTGAGGACGTGGACACGGGCTGATCTGGTGCACACGTGTAATTCCAGTGCTGAGGAGGTGGACACAGTCTGATCTGGTTCACACTTGTAATTCCAGTGCTGAGGAGGTGGACACAGTCTGATCTGGTTCACACTTGTAATTCCAGTGCTGAGGAGGTGGACACGGGCTGATCTGGTGCACACGTGTAATTCCAGTGCTGAGGAGGTGGACACAGTCTGATCTGGTTCACACTTGTAATTCCAGTGCTGAGGAGGTGGACACGGGCTGATCTGGTGCACACGTGTAATTCCAGTGCTGAGGAGGTGGACACAGTCTGATCTGGTTCACACTTGTAATTCCAGTGCTGAGGAGGTGGACACGGGCTGATCTGGTTCACACTTGTAATTCCAGTGCTGAGGAGGTGGACACAGTCTGATCTGGTTCACACTTGTAATTCCAGTGCTGAGGAGGTGGACACAGTCTGATCTGGTTCACACTTGTAATTCCAGTGCTGAGGAGGTGGACACGGGCTGATCTGGTTCACACTTGTAATTCCACTGCTGAGGAGGTGGACACAGTCTGATCTGGTTCACACTTGTAATTCCAGTGCTGAGGAGGTGGACACAGTCTGATCTGGTTCACACTTGTAATTCCAGTGCTGAGGAGGTGGACACGGGCTGATCTGGTTCACACTTGTAATTCCAGTGCTGAGGAGGTGGACACAGTCTGATCTGGTTCACACTTGTAATTCCAGTGCTGAGGAGGTGGACACGGGCTGATCTGGTGCACACGTGTAATTCCAGTGCTGAGGAGGTGGACACAGTCTGATCTGGTTCACACTTGTAATTCCAGTGCTGAGGAGGTGGACACGGGCTGATCTGGTTCACACTTGTAATTCCAGTGCTGAGGAGGTGGACACAGTCTGATCTGGTTCACACTTGTAATTCCAGTGCTGAGGAGGTGGACACAGTCTGATCTGGTTCACACTTGTAATTCCAGTGCTGAGGAGGTGGACACGGGCTGATCTGGTTCACACTTGTAATTCCAGTGCTGAGGACGTGGACACAGTCTGATCTGGTTCACACTTGTAATTCCAGTGCTGAGGACGTGGACACAGTCTGATCTGGTTCACACTTGTAATTCCAGTGCTGAGGAGGTGGACACGGGCTGATCTGGTTCACACTTGTAATTCCAGTGCTGAGGAGGTGGACACAGTCTGATCTGGTCCACACTTGTAATTCCAGTGCTGAGGAGGTGGACACGGGCTGATCTGGTTCACACATGTAATTCCAGTGTTGAGGAGGTGGACACGGGCTGATCTGGTGCACACGTGTAATTCCAGTGCTGAGGAGGTGGACACAGTCTGATCTGGTTCACACTTGTAATTCCAGTGCTGAGGACGTGGACACGGGCTGATCTGGTCCACATGTGTAATTCCAGTGCTGAGGAGGTGGACACGGGCTGATCTGGTTCACACTTGTAATTCCAGTGCTGAGGACGTGGACACGGGCTGATCTGGTTCACACTTGTAATTCCAGTGCTGAGGAGGTGGACAAGGGCTGATCTGGTCCACACTTGTAATTCCAGTGCTGAGGAGGTGGACACGGGCTGATCTGGTCCACACGTGTAATTCCAGTGCTGAGGACGTGGACACGGGCTGATCTGGTCCACACTTGTAATTCCAGTGCTGAGGACGTGGACACAGGCTGATCTGGTGCACACTTGTAATTCCAGTGCTGAGGAGGTGGACACGGGCTGATCTGGTTCACACTTGTAATTCCAGTGCTGAGGACGTGGAAACGGGCTGATCTGGTTCACACTTGTAATTCCAGTGCTGAGGAGGTGGACACGGGCTGATCGGGTCCACACGTGTAATTCCAGTGCTGAGGACGTGGACACGGGCTGATCTGGTTCACACTTGTAATTCCAGTGCTGAGGACGTGGACACGGGCTGATCTGGTTCACACTTGTAATTCCAGTGCTGAGGAGCTGGACACAGGCTGACCTGGTCCACACTTGTAATTCCAGTGCTGAGGAGGTGGACACAGGCTGATCTGGTTCACACGTGTAATTCCAGTGCTGAGGAGGTGGACACGGGCTGATCTGGTCCACACTTGTGATTCCAGCACCAAGTGGGTATGCACAGGCTCATCCCTCTGGCTCCTTGGTGGGAAGTCTGAGTGAGAGACTCTGTCTCAAAAAACAAAGTGAGTGACATCTGAGCAAGAATGACACCCAAGGTCATCTTCTGGCTTCCATGTGTGTTTACATACACACACCTGCACACATGTGAACACAAAGACTATTAGTAATCTATAAGCAATCTAAAGCCTTTATTTTGAGAAAAGCTCTCTGTCTCCTTGGAGTTCAGACATGAAGGTGAAGGCTAGCCTTAGCATGCAGTTCTTCATCTGAAGCACCCTCGCTGGAGCAGGAAGCTTGGCATGGACATAGGAGCTCAGAAGGTGCTCAGAATGTGGGAGGCTCACCATATGCAGACATGCTAACGGACTACCAACGACAGAATGATACTCCGGGTCTCTACTGCCCAAGTCCTTGACTGCCCCAGAGGGTGATAAATTCCAGCAGGCTTCCTCTGTGTTTTGAAATGACAAATGTTAACCTACTTACCCTGAATTTATGAAAGAGCATCGTTACATGTTGGCTAGTAGTTTCTTGCCATCTTGGCACAAGATAGGGTCATCTGGGAAGAGAGAATCTCAGTTGAAAGATGGACTCCATCATATTGCCTGTAGGGATGTCTGCAAGCGTTTGTCTTGGGTGGTATAAGAAAGCAAGCAAGGCCAGGCAGTGGTAACGCATGCCTCTAATTTCAGCATCTGGGACATAGAGGCAGGCAAACCTCTGTGAGTTCTAGGCCAGCCTAGAACTCTGGTCTACAGAATGAGTTCCAGGGCAGCCAGAACTGTTATATAAAGAACGCTGTCTCAAAAAAAAAACAAAAAGAAGAAGGAAGAGGAGAAGGGGAGGAAAAGAAGAAGGAGGAGGAGGAGAAAGAGAAAGGGAGAGGAAGAAGGAAGGAAGGAAGGAAGGAAGGAAGGAAGGAAGGAAGGAAGGAAGGAAGGAAGGAGGGAAGGAAGGAAGGAAGGAGACAAGCCAGTGAGCAGTGTTCCTCCATGGTCTCTGCTTCAGTTCCTGCCTCCAAACTCCTCCCTGTGCTCTTGTCCTGACTTCACCTGATGGCAGACTGTAGACTAAAGCCAAAGGAGTCCTTTCCTTCCTGGGTTGCTTTGATTTCTCACAGCAATAGGACACAGACTAGGACACCTTCTGCGACAGGCCATACAGTGGCCTATATTTTTAAATGCTGGGAAGTGAACTTTCATGTGTACTAGACAAATGCTCTACCACTGAGTCTCGGTTCGCACATGCCTTTCAAGAGAAGAACTGTAAACAATGTCTAAGACTTTAAGCCTGCTTCCCGGTTCGCCTCTTGATGGGGAAAGAGAAAATTGATGCCATAAGCCAATGGAGCTGTGCATGAGAGACATTGGGGTCCCTGGTCATTCTGGCCGTTAATTCTTTCCACAAAACTCCAGATGCTATTGGTTCATATCTGCAATGTGGGGCAGGCATTTCCATCTGGTTGCACTTTGATGTAAAATGTGGTTCTATATGATCGTAAGACTGGTTTAAATGCAATTATTTTAAGACTAGTTAATGGACATCTATTATTTAACAGTATGTTTAAAAGTCATCTGCAGCCAGGAAGGACAAGGAAACTTCTCTCTCTGCTCCCCACTGCACTGAGAAACAGGCTTGGTACTGAAAACACTGTCCACCAATGTCCTTGGCTCCTTCGTTGGTTTGTTTCCTGACAAAACAGAGCTACAGAGTTCCATGACTACGTAGTTGGTAGCCGAGACTCATTTTAAAGTGGAATCCTTTTCTCTCATTGTGCTAGTTCCTACGATGCTATCAGCTGATCTTTGGAGGTGTTCCTAGACTTTCTCCCCTCCCCCGTGTGAATTCATCTTGAAGCTACGTCAAGGTCATTACTCCGTTCAAGGCAGAGACGCTATTATGGAAAGCCAGAGAGCTTTCCTTGCTCATCAATGACCTCTAAGACGTCGGCACCAATTACCATTTCGATTCCAGTCTGTGGAAAGCCACTGCCGGGAAAATCTATACTGATGGTTTCAGCGTCTTCCACCTGTGATCCTTCATCCCAGACTAGCAGCTGGATGCTCTGTGAAACTGCTGCCGTTCAGTCCTCCAAATGGTCAGGAAGTCTCAGGAGTGTTGGTAATGAATTCAGAGAGCTGCCCAGCACAGGGAAACTCTATCTTCTGCCATGTTAGTTGAGCAGGGGGCAGAGTTTAGGGCAGGTTTTACAGGGGGTTGGCATCAAACAAAATGGATTTTTAGATTTCTGGCATTGGGCCAGCTCTCCGGAATTGTCGGTCTTTGTCTTAACATGGCACTACTGTGCTGAAAGCTGTGTCTCTGCTGCCATGCAAAGATGAGCCTCATTCAACATACAGATCGCTAGCATGGGCGAGGACCTCAAAGGGTGCTCCTATCACAGGCACCAGAAAGGAACAGAAAGAAATGGCGCGAGGGCCTGTTTGTACCACACAGTGCCCGGCATCGGGTAAGAGGCCCCGAGCCTGGCAGAAAACAGTTTTTATCAAGTTGCCCTTCTGACCAGAGGCAGTAAGGGCAAGAATACAATGAGGGGGACATTTAAACAGACCTCGAAGCTGTTCACCGAAGGCCTCTTAGAGGTACGAATGGCTTAAACTCTTTTTGAAGGGAGAACTTGAATCATCTGGTAGGAAGATAGCTGTCAAAGGGACAGAAAAGCTGCATTCTACAACCAGCAAAGTTACACCCGCGACCTTGGACTACAATCTGTCTCTAAAAATACAATATACATCAAGAAAATCTCATCTGAAAATGTGGTGAAAAGCAAGGTCAAGGTCCCGCCTCACCCCTTCCGTCCTTGAAGCCCTCCAGGGCGAGGAGGCTCCGAGAGGACCTGCTCACTGCAGAGTCTGCCAGCCCCAGCTGCTCCTGGGAATGCGACGACACTTTCTGTACATCCGCAGTGACAAGTGAGAGCAATTATTCTCCAAGGTCGTCCACTCTGAGAACCACAGGACTTTACAACCCCAGGGCTCTGCTGGTGTTTCTGGACTCCAGCGCACACCATGTTTCTTTACACTTCCTAAACGTGTTCTGAGCTGCAGGACACAGGGCCTTGCCTCAGACACAGAGTCTCTACGCTGTCATGGTTTATTTATTAATTCATTCCTGGCAAATCCTAAGTGTCTTTAGTGCCATTAGCCAGACTCTAAGCCCCGATGCAAAAGTGGCATGGCCCGCTTACGATTCCTAAGACACACGCTGTTCCCGTAGGAGAGGCAGAGAAAAACCAAGGATCACGGCACAAAGTCAAAACTCCTGTGACAATGGCATGCCCTTAATGGATTCTGACCATGAGCTTCTGGGCAAGTATGCTCAGAGAGACACAGCCCAGGAAGACAGATTTCCTTTTCTTTCTTCCTTTTTTGCTTTTATTTCCTGGTGGTCCTAGGGATGAAGCACAGGTTTTTGCACATGGAAGACAAGTGTTCCACCACCAGTCGGTATTCCCCAGCCTCTTTGCTATTTTTAATTTTGAGACTAGGTCTCACTCCATCGTCCAGGCTAGCCTCGAGCTTTCTCTCTTGCCTACCCAGGACTTAAACTTTAGAATCTTCCTACATTAGCCTTGCTAGCAGCTATGGCCACTAGGCCTAACGAATGGGCATTTTGAGCAGAGATTTTGGACGAGGTGGAATAGAATACATGACTCTGCATGTGTGGGGACTATGGGTGGGTGGGGGAAACGCGGTTATAACCAGCATCAGAACACACTGACAAGCCCATTCTCTTTCTTCCAGACTTCTTAGCACCTGAAAAGGAAACCCAGATTATATCTATAGCTGTTTCAGTTTTAGAGCTAAATACTAACAAAACTTGATCTCCTTGGCCGGCAAGACTTTAGGATAATATTCCATGTCGGAGCTACGGGCATCGCTTATCACACACAGCCCTCCTCAGCATTCACATTTCCCAGGCAGCTCCATGGGAAAGAACTTTTCAGCTCTTCTCAAATATTTTTCTGAGTATAAAGTGAAAATGCAGCCATACATGGTGGTGGGTACCCATAATGCATTTCTGACTCTGGCGTTGGAGACCAACACAGGTTACACACAGAGGTTGTGAACTGAAACAACCCACGTCACAGGGCGGTGTTAGTCAGCTTCCTGTAACAAACACACCTAAGCCTAACTGACTTGCAAAGAGGGAAGATCTCTTTCGGCTCTTAGTTGTGGAAGTTTCAGACTGGGGTTGGCCATCCTCTTTGCTCCAGGCCCTGTGGAGACGTAGCATATCAAAGTGGTTTTTATAGCAACAACCCCCTTGAAAGGCCTGGCCTTAACAACATAATATTACACACCAGCCTACCTACTAAAGGCTCCACCACCTCCCAAGGGCACCACACCAGGGTCCAAACCTTCAGGGGACATTCCAGATCCAACTATAGCAGTTGTTCTCAATCTGTGGGCCACGGTCTCTTTGGCAAACCTCTATTGCCAAAAATATTTATGGCTCATAACAGTAGCAAAATTACAGTTATGAAGTAACAACAAAAATGATGTTATGGTTGGGGGTCCCCACAACATGAGGAACTGTATTTCAGAGTTGCAGCATTAGGGAGGTTGAGAACCACTGAACTTTAGCAGAGGAAGTCTGGCTAGCTTGAACTTCCTCCTTTTGCTTAGGAGAACATAAAGCTTGGGTGAGAGACTTGGGTTTTAGAGTCAGTCTATCTGTATCAGATCCTGCCAGCATAACTTTCTAGGTATTGACCCGGAAGTTACATAATGCCGATAATCCTCAGTTTCATCATTTTGCAACCAGAGACTCATGAACTGGGGGTGTGGCTTAGATGCAGAGAGCTCAGTTGCCAGAGCATCACAGAGCCCTGGGTTCAGCAGTCCCCAGTGCTGAATAACCTGGTGTGGGGACCTGAAACTATCATCTCAGCACTAGGAAGGTGGGACAGAAAGACCATAGTTCAAGGTCTTCTTCCACCGCGTAGTAAGTTTGGTGCCAGCTTGGGCGACACAGCAAATGTTAGGGCAGCTAGAGCTACATAGTGAGATGTTCCCTCCAAACACCAAAGACAAACAAACAAAACCAAAAGCGTAAAGTGTAGAATGATGGTGTATCTACTTTGTGGGTGATCTTAGAAGTGCATTTAGCACAGCGCCGGGCATAAGGTTAATGCTTATAACTCATTTTATCTATCTGATACATATTTGCTTCATCTATAATCCATCATACATATCTATATATACTGATCTATCATCTATCTCTGTCTATCTGTCTGTCTGCATGTCTGTATTTCTATCTACCTATCTACCTATCCATCATCTAGCTGCCAAAAGCTATCTACCCTACTTAGAAAATCCTTCCTATTACTCCATACTTATCAAGTAGCTGGACCACCTATAGTTCTGCTTACATTCAAATCACATTTATTTTCACATGAAGCCTTGGGAAAATAATAAAAATAAATTTTGTTAGGAAAAGGCCTTGGCTCCTTGCATGCATAAAGGCAGTCCTGCTGTGGGCAGTGAGACCCACTCAGGAGAGAAGTACTGTAGACGGGGACATTGTATCTCAGAGGCAACTTCCAAGTGAATGTATGTAGCTCTGCCTGCCATCTTCCTTACCATCCTCCAGGCCATGTTCTCCCTGGGGTTACCCAGGAGACCCATGCTATTGACATTGCTACTCACGTAGTGTCAGAGAGATGAATGGAAATGTGGTGAGGATTGGCAATGGTCTTGTCCTGCGCTGGCGTTTGCATGAAAATAGGCTAGCACGACCTGTATCATGGCTGACTCTTCTCATCTTTTGAAGATGGAGTTGAGAATAGATTTGTATTCATTTCAACCAAATGACAAGCCACAGATAAAGCGATGATCAGATCAGTTCGCGTTGTGTTTCCTTATACAGACACTACATTCTCTGGGAGAAGAAAATAATGATGTGAGCTACAATGACCCAAGACAATTGTGTGCAGGAACTGAGAATTCGAGGGTAGTTAAGATGGAAAGCCAAGAGAGAAACAATAACTTTGGGATTGAAGAAATGGAAAGCATCAAGGAAGACACTCAAAGTCTTGGTCCTCCACATCCATGCACACACACACACGAAAACACACACACACGAACACACACACACACGAACACACACACACACGAACACACACACACACGAACACACACACACGAACACACACACACACGAACACACACACACGAACACACACACACACGAACACACACACACACAACACACTAGTATTTTAAGCATTAACTTGTTACCTTGTAAAAAAAATAAGTTCTGTCTATATACCTGAGCCCTATTCCACTCCCTCCTTTCCACTTTCCTCCTCTCTCCTCCCTCTTCCTACTCCTCTTCTTCTTTCCCTCCTTTGCTGGAAATGAACCCTAGAGCTTTGTGCATGCTAGGCAAACACCTAGCACTGAGCCAGGCATCCAGGAACACAGGAGTTACAAACTCTCATGTTCATTGCAATCCCAAGTGTCAGGGGAGTGTGCTATTGCAGTCACCCCCAGGTAACTGGAACTTCACTCAGCAACCCAGGCATGCAGTGAGTCAGAGTCAGGAAGCTGAACGAAGCAAACACACTGAGCGCACTTGGTGCCGCTAGGTGAGTGTTCGTCCCGTGTGCTCAGAGCCTTCTTGCTTCACGTGGATGCGTGTGGATTTTGAGTAGGTGGAAGCCTGCATTTTAACTCACTGCCAGGTCGTTGTTGCACACACTCAAGTCCGCAAGCTAAAGCCTTTTGAGCTTGTAATCTGGCAGTACTTCCGGCTACTCTCTTCTTCCTTGGCTACCCTGGGGAACAACTCCATATCCAAGCTTTCAAGTCCTTTTTTAGACTCTAGATAAATGATCATTACAGTCTTCATAGGAGCAGGAGTCCAGGAGTGAGCCACCTCATTCCCTCATGGGGACAGGCAGAAGGAGCACAGGGGCATACAAACTTATGAAGTTTAAGATGCTGCTTCTTCCCAGCCTTAGACGGAGAAAGATGAAGCAAGATGCCCACTGGCTGTTTGATGTTTTCTCCGATAGCACAGGCATGAGGTCATTCAAGAAAAATTTTGCTAGATCATAAGGAAGGGTGGCTTTTTGGGGACAGGTCTGGAGGAGACAGATGTTATTTATGGGGTAGTAGAGGTCACTGAAAGCAAGGGCTGGAAGGAGGATGTTATGGGTTGAATCGGAAATGTCTCCCACAGACTCATGTGTTGTGCACATTTTTCCCCAGCTGGTAGCCATATTTTAGGAGGCTGCAGACCTTTAGGAGGTGGGATCTTGCTGGTAGAATTAGGTTACTAGAAGTGGGCCTTTTGAGCTTGTAATCTGGCAGTACTTCCGGCTACTCTCTTCTTCCTTGGCTACCCTTGGGAACAACTCCATATCCGACACACTCACACCACCATCAATGTCCCCTCGCCTTTCCTGCCACAATGGACTAAGGGCCTTTGCAACTCCGAGCCAAGCAAATCTTCTCTTCTCTCATTTGTTCCTTCAGCTGTTCTGTCACAGTGGCCAGCAAGCGATGCAGAGGAGGGGCACACTTCCATCATCCCTCGCTCTTTGAGCCCGATTTCCTGGACCACAAATTGGAGGTTGGAAGGCATGGCATCTTACCTGGAAGTGTTTCAGTCTGGCTCAGAAACAACTCCATCAGACCCCAGGAATCTCCAGTGGAAAGCCCCTAGGAGATGGACATTTTGGACTTATAATGGCACAACATCATGCTAAGCCCATCACACATGATAGAAAATAGCAACCAAAAACTTAGATTGAAGATGCCTGTAGTATTTTACTGAATCTTTGCTATGATAAAATGGCTGACAGAACAGCTCAAGGAAGGAAGGGCTTGTTTTGTGTTACAGTTTGAGAGGACAGGCCAGTCAGGAAGCAGAGAAAGAGGAATGTTGATACTCCATTCAGTTTGTGTTTTTCTTCAGCCCTAGCCTCTGGGATGGTACCTCCCACACTTAGGCTACCTCTTCCCACCAAATTAACCTAATCGAGAGACCCCTTCACAGGCACGCACAGTGGTTTGTTGCCATGGTGATTCTAACCTCGTCAAGATGACAAATGTCAAGACTAATTGTCATCTCTACCCAATTTCCTAACTACCGTATCATACTTGAATGTGAGAGGAAAAACAGGAGTGTTGTAGGGATACCTCCCATTACTGTCTGGTTAACACTCATGGCAATGTGGCTTCTACTGCAGGTTCATCACTGTTGGTCACTCTAAAGTTCTATGGGCCAACCCTGGAAAGGTGGGGGTCTGGGGCTGTCCTTATAAGGAGGTGGTGCCTATTTCCATTGCTTAAGGAATGACTCGGATTCACCTCTGGCCTTGAGAAACAAAGCTGAGAAAGGCTTCAAGACGTGAGGGACGAGGAGCCATTTCTGGTTCTTCAGATGCCCCATGCAGTCACACAAGGTACATTGAGGGAAGGTTTGGGAAGAAAATGGGCCAGGAAGTGCTACACAAAGGATGAGCAGGTCCACACGTCTTTTCCTGTGGGAGGCACAGAGGTTCTTGTGCTGCAGATAAGCTGAAGGGGAACCAAGGTTGTTAAACACCCAGGGCCGTCTCTTCACAGGGAGAGAGGTATAACCTGTTTTCTACCCAGAAGGCTGGGAGTGGACGTGGTTTACAGTCTGGTGACCTCTCACTGTCTGTGTGGCTGAGACCACAGCGGATCCTCGCCCCACCCTTATCGTGAGCTTGTTTTTCTCAGTCAGACTATAGAATCCATCTTTGTGGAAGACGTCACCTGTACTTTACAAAGGATTTCAATGTGGCAGGGTCTTCAGTTTCAGTTGAGCTGCTTATCACCAGAAAAAATGTTTTCACCAAACTGCTGCTCTTAAATAGACCTATAAAACTACTCAGAGTCGGGCTCCCGAAACTTGAACCAACACCGGCTATCGCGTCATAGTAAACCTAACTGCCTTTTTATCTCCCTCCGATTGTTACTCTGCTCGCCTTGGTGGTTACAGAGACCCCCCTGCCCTTTCCAAGCCTGAATCATTTATTCCTTTTTTAATAAATGTGATGGACTGAGAAGAGACAAACCTACAGATTTGAGAGCATAATTTTTTTGGTTTGCTGTATCATTTTTTTCCTTGCAGTGCAGGCTGGAGATGGAACCTAGGGTCCTGAATATGTTTGACAAACATGCCATCACCCAGGTAGATCCCCTCCCCTATCCCTTTTGTTTGTTGAATATACTAATTTTATTTTATGTTGTGTGTTTGCATTATTTTTGCTGTGAATTCACTGTTATTTTATGTTATAAAAATATTTGTTTCTGACTGGTTTGGAACATGGGGGGTTTCGGCATACCTGAAGAGCACTGACCTAGCGCAATGGCTGTCTCCACATTGCGGATGAAGAAGCCAAGGCACAGGGAAGACACGCAACTTGGCCACATGAGTCAGACTGAGTATTCCCATCATCTGGTGTGGCTTAACATCTAGACCCTGCTTCCTCCCCAGAGAAGATGCCGGGGGCCTGGGACTATGATCGTTTATTGTTTAAAGACTTAGTCTCACAAACAAATGATCTATAAAAATAGCAGGCAGCGAAGCAAAGCAAACATATTTCCTTGGAACTGCATTAGCAGATCTTACAAAAGCAAGTTTCGACATGTTAAACTGCAAAATATTCATTCCCTACAAATAGCTGTGGGGTTTTTTTTGTTGGAAAGGAATGCCAGGAAACACAAAATAATACATTTAAACTACAAATAATGATTGTATTCTGCACTTAAGGAAATAGACGGTTGGCGGTATTGCAATTTTTTTGAAGCCGATAGATACCAGTGTACTATGTAAGCAGTCTATAGAAAACTGCAGATCCCTGTGAACAATCACTGTTAAAATTCAGAGGAGCTTGAAGACAAGAATTGAATGGTCCCATTGGGAGACAGTGGTGAAGGAAGCGAAGATGGCCGGTGATGATTTGAAGCATCGTTTTAGCATTGTCGCAGTAGACACTAATGGTTCCACAGCCGATGATAATGCTCTCTACTCAGGGAAGACAATGCTCACTTAGAAACACGCAGAGTTGAGTCCTTAAATGTCTTAGGAGGAGTGATCCTGTGGGTCTGCTTGAAGATCTCTTTAGCTCACAACATTGACTCGTCATCTGTTCACGGCATGCTCCTGCTCGCTTCCACGTCTTTGCCGCTCACGTTCCTTTAGGAAAACATTTGATTTACCCCACTTAAAAGACAACTTCTTTTCATCTTAAACTTTAGCACGCTGAAAGCTCAGCTGCCCCAGAAATTCTTCTCTAACGGACCCCACATAACTCTGGCTCAGACATCTCCTTGGGACCAAAGACCGCATATTTCCATTCTGTATTTCCATGTAGGTAGTTATTTTGCTTGTTCATGCTTTCAGCAGTGTTTGTGTACATATGCTGGATGGAATTTATATATGTAAATATTTTCCACGTGTGTAATGTGTATTGTGTAGTATGTGTAGTACGTAACGTACATGTGCATGCAGGCATACATGTGTATGATGTATGGCATGGATATGCCATGTGTGTAGTTTGTAAGGTATGTGTGCATGCAGACACATATCAGAGAGTAAGATTTTGGTGAAGTGGTGAAGCACAGTTCGTGTGTGTGTGTGTGTGTGTGCGTGCGTGCGTGCGTGCGTGAGAGAGAGAGAGACAAAGAGAGAGAGAGAGACAAAGAGAGAGAGACACACACAGAGAGAGAGAGAGAGAGAGAGAGAGAGAGAGAGAGAGAGAGAGAGAGAGAGCGTGCATGTGTGTGTATGTATGGGGGTCTGTAAAAGGAAGCGGGATGCTTTTCGTTCAGCCCAGCTCCCAGCCGCCGGCTAGCTTTACCGGAAATAATTACATGGAAACTGTATTCTTTTAAACACTGCCTGGCCCATTAGTTCTAACCTCTTTTTGGCTAATGCTTACATATTCTTTTAACCCATTTCTAATAGTTTGTATCGCCACTTGACTGTGGCTTACTGGCATGAGTTTAACCAGCATCCATCTCGGAGACGAGAGCCGTGGCATCCATGTGACTCTGCTTTCTTTCTCCCAGCATTTTGTTCTGTCTGCTCCACCCACCTATGTTCTGACCTATCAGGCCAAGCAGTTTCTTTATTAATTAACCTATGAAAGCAACACATAAAAAGAAGACCCACCTACATCAGGGAGAAGTAATGAGGCACAGCTTATCAGCTTTCAGTCTTTGTAGTCTGTGAGCTCATTCCCCCTAGTGACATCAGTGTGTGGTGGACATGTATGTGTGACTTTGGGCAACTCTCATTGAGAGGGTTAAACCAGATGATAGCCGTGAACTGAAGGGCCTGGTGAGGTGGGCAGCACAGGAACCTTTTAATTTTTTTTAATTTTATTTTACATATATAGGTGATTTGTCTCCATTTATGCCTACACACGATTTGCATGCCTGGTGCTGGAGGAGGCCACAAGAGAGTGTTGGATCCCCTGAGACTAGAGTTACAAATAGTTGTGAGTCATCATGTGAGTTCTGGGAACCAAGGTGGATCTTCTGGAAGAACGGCCAGTGCTCTTAACTGCTGCTCCATCTCCGTGGCCCAGGAACCTTTCCATTTTTTTGTGTGATGCTAGCACAATGCTTAGCAGGTGCTGGTTGTCTTTGCTGCCGTGATGTAGTGGCGCCTGGAGAGAAATGGCTCACAATTATCCTTCTGCGACAGATAGATGGTCATTAGAGCCAACACTGGTAGTTAGGACACGCCCGTCTCTCCTCCCTGTGCTAATGGTGCCGATATTAGTGAAGACTGCATGCACGGGATCATCCTGCTTTCCCATACTCCTTTAGTCTTGGAGCAGGATTTTATCATCATCATAGAAATAATGATAATTAATAATAACACAGTCAGACAATGCTAACTAGCAATGCTGAATGCTAATTACGGTACCTTGATCCATATCTTCTACATATTAATATTTTTTTGAGACAGGATTTCACTGTATAGCCCTGAATGACCTGGAACTTGCTACGTAGGCCAGGCTAGCTTCAAACTCAGAGACCTGCCTCTGTCTCCCAATTAAAGGTATATGCCACCACAATTAAGCCTAATTTTTTTTTATTTTAAAATTTCATTTATTTATTTACTGGGGGTGTGGCAAGATACCACAGAGTGCATGTGGAAGTCAGAGACAACTTGTGAGAGTCAGTTCTCTTCTTCCAGTGTGTCCATTCCAGAAACCGAACTCAGGGCATCAGGCTTGGTCGTGAGCACCCTTGTCCCTTGAGACATATCGCCAGCCCTATGCTAAGTTTTTCAGTTAACTTCAGAACAATGCCGCAATCAAGACAGACCAGAAAATTCAGGGACCGAAGCAAGCCTCTCTTCGAGAATTATGTAGAGTTTCAAGCCACCAGAAGCCACATGTTAGACTAGATATACTTCTAGGTGGTATGGGACGAGAGGCTAAAAACAGTGATCCAGCTCAGGCCACAGTAGAGACCTGACTGCTGTTCCTTTGGCAATTATTTCCTTTTAGACAATTACCACAAAAAATAGGGAAACGGCTCCTAAATCTTCTGGGGGTCAGACTACCCTGCCCACATTTTTCTCAGTGCACCGGCTTTCCCATTTTCTCAAACTACCACACATGTGAATTGCAAAGCAAGTCCAGGCGGGAGTTCAGACCTCACGCCTCTGCGGTGACAGCTGGCCGTTCCTAAGCATCCGCTTGGTTGTATACACACTAGTGTCATTTCCAAAATGACAGTTGCTCTTCAGAAAATTAGACCTCTCTCCATTAAAAAAGAAGAAAGGAAGGAAGGAAGGAAGGAGAAAGAAAGAAAAAAGAAAGAAAGAAAGAAGAAAGAGAACAACAACAAAAAGAAGAAAGCCCAATATGATCGATCCACAAGCCACATCCCAGCCATCCATCAGGAAGATTACTTCTATTCCTCCATGTAACTACCCTCCTCTCTCACCCTCCATTTTGACATATACCCTCTAGGCTGTAAATTACGTATTTTGCTATTTCTTTTCTAGTTCTTGTTTGCTATTGGTTTTGATTCTAATCTGATTTCATCCGCATAAAAATATCAGGCAAACTACATAATGTAGTTTGGCTTAGATCCTGCCTCTAGGGCCAGATTTGGTTTTATTTCATTTATAGCAGAATAAGTTCAGCCATTCACAAGTTTTTTCCATGCCCTTAGTGCTCTCTGTTACCCTTCTGTTTAACATATGAAGAAAGAAGACCAGAAATAAGAGGAGAGAGAGAGAGGGAGGGAGGGAGAAAGAGAGCGAGAGAGAGAGAGAGAGAGAGAGAGAGAGAGAGAGAGAGAGAGCGAGCACTTTGGGGAGGGATGAAAACTGAGAATCAGCCATCATTATGCAGGTACCTGTATGAACACAGTAGGTGAAAGGGAAGAGACCTGGGATCATGCCCTTGTCCTGGTATCTGTGGTACTAGACAAACCACTTCGCCTTTGCACCTTTGTTTCTTCTTTGAGGAACAAACTAAGAATATTTCTTTGAGGTGTGCAGAGTGGCTGGCAGATGCCTTAAATCCCAGCACTAGGAAGACAGAGGTAGGCGGATCTTTGAGTTAGAAGCATATTTATTTATAAGATTTTTTCCCCTGGATTAGTGAAAAGGCTTTACAGAACCCACATAAACATTACTCTCAATGAAGAAATGAAGATATGTTTTGCTGCTGCTGCGTGAAGCTCACCCCCATCCCCCACAGATACTTAAATTTACATTCTGTAAATGTGTTGCTTTTATTGGTTATTGAATAAAGCTGTTTCAGCCAGTGGCTTAGCAGAATAGAGAAAGGTGGGAATTCCAAGCAGGTAGAGGAGGAAAGAAGGCGGAGTCAGAGAGACATCATGAAGCCGCCGGAGGAGAAAGATGCTAGCCACCAACCAGAACATTGCCTAAAATAATAAAAAATGGGTTAATTTAAGATATAAGAGCTAGCTAGTGAGACACCTAAGTGATTGGGCAGTGTTTTAATTAACACAGTTTCTAAGTGGTTATTTCAGGTCTGGGCAGCCAGAAAAGGAAGAAGCAGCCTCCGACAACATTTCATTTAAGTGTCCCTGAGCTGGATGAACCATAAAACAGCTCGCAGAACTGACTGCAGAACAGTGGGCGCCTTTCTCCAAGTAGTCACTTTTGAAGGTGCCCGGATTCGGTATTTTGTTTTAATTAATTGAGATGATGCTGCCCACTCTGCAGCCCAGGCTGACCTGGGACTCACAGGAATCCTCCTGTCTCTGCTTGATATGGGCCACTATGCCCAACCTTCTTGCATAGTTTTAAGTTCTTCTTTAATCACCCAGCTTTGGGAATACAAGAAAATATTGTTTGTATCCTCTGTTTTTATTTGAACATCTGTGGAATTATCCAGTCTAAGCATCCATGTTGCTCATCACAGAATGTGTCTGAATGATTCTCTCTCTTCTAAATAAACCATCAAAAGATGAAGCTTTTTCTACCAATAGAAAACAAAGCAGATTGTTCTTCACATGTAAGCATCTGTCTCCTGAGGTCCTTGGACAGAAACACAGGATCTGAAAACCTATGTTCAACTTCAGGGAACCTGTTACATTGGCTAGTCTTTTCTCTAGCCAAGGAACCAAGGAGCTCCTGTGTGGCAAACACTGTGCTAAACACTGGCGACCCCACAGTGGACTAAAACTCACCATGTCTGCGGGATGGTCATCGTCACAGGAGCTCTGCAGAAAAGCAGAGTGTGTGTTTTATAGTAGAGTGCTATAATAAGCTGCATGCAACCATAGGAGACAACGTCCACAGGGAAGTCCTCTCCAGAACTTTTCCTTTGGGGAAAAATACGGTGCTGTTGAAATGGCCAGAAACATCGTTTCTTATTTAGCATATGGTTCTTGTTGAACTAATAATAAAATCTTAACTGTTTATCTAGAAATCACCAGGAGAACACCAGCGACTGACGATAAAACAGTTCATAAGGAAGAAACCTGGGTCTGCTGTCAGTATAATACAGCCCAGGTAAGATTACAGGAGCCTCCCGCTCAGCAAGGCATCTTTATTATGGCTTTAAAGTGCCCAGGCTACTGGTGGAACCAGTTAAAGCTGTTAAGCAAATGCTTCTTGGAGAAAGGCCAGAATATTAGGAGAGAAAGCAATCCCGGGTATGTTTAGATTGGGGCAAAGACTTAGCTGATACAATTCATATATATATATACTAGAATGGTCACCTGGGTACTGCATTAGTTAAAAGAGGAAATGATCAAGGCATAGCAGACAATGGCATTACACGAGCCTCAGAATTCGAAGCGTCTGGACGCAGAAAGTGCCTACCGAATGTCATCTTGTATGTGGGCGGGGATTTTTGTCCGTCCTCCACTGCTTTGTCAGAGGTGCTCAGAATAGCACCTTGCCTTAGCAGGGCTCAGGATTTTTAAGTGAACGACTGACATAAAAGCAAAAACGACAAAGGGTGCCAATATTTTATATATAGAGAAGTAAGAAAACCAGCGAAATGGAAGCAGTGAGACATTTGAAGTGGAAAAAAATAATTTGAATTAAATTTATGAAATGAAACTACAAAGTTAGTGTGTGTGTGTGTGTGTGTGCGCGCGCGCACGCTCATGCATGTGTGTGGGTGCATGTGTATGTGGCTATAAATGCCTGTGTGTGTGCACAAGCCAGAGAGTCAGCTATGTGTCCTTCTCTGTTGCTCTTCCTTATTCTCTTAAGATAAAGCTCCCACTGCACTAAAAGCTAGGCTGGCAGCCATCGAGCTCCAACAATCCTCCTGTCTTCAGCTCCCACAGCACTGGGGAGATAGGCATGAGCCTGTGTGTGTCTGTGGTTACTAGGGATTTGAACTCAGGTACTCATGCCAGTCAAGCAAGTATTTTTATCTACTTAGCCATCTCCACAATCCCCAAAGCTAATATTTTATAGTAACGAAATTAGTATAAAACACACGGGAATAATTCACTTAGTATGTTGTCTGTAAAATCAAGTATTGAAATTGCAAGGCTATTAAAAAGGAAATTATGTTCCATTATGTTCCATGTGTAGTCAGAGATGCCAAGTGAAAGGTAACCGATTTTTTACTTTAGGGTGGCTGCCGTGAGGCAGTCAGAGGACGACTTTTCCTTTCTCCCTCTGCGAGACGACAGCAAAGCCACAGTTTGGAAGCTGTCTGTCATGTGGTGGGTGTCTCCACATCTGGACTTTGATGAATCTATATGCAACATTTGTCCCTTTATTTGAAGATCATGCTACCGAGATTGGGTTTTCACCTGTATTTTCCTACACTGCTGAAGACCAGTGCAGAACTCCCCACCAAATGCATGTCCATAAGCCACATCCTGTTTTTCTGTCCCAAGTTTTCACTGCCATGGGCTCTGTGATGCTCAGGTTGTTGAATGAATTTTAAGTAGTGGCCACATGAGCTCACTGTAAATATTTATTTATTTATTTAGGCTTTTTCAAAATAGGGTTTCTCTGTAGCTTTGGAGTCTGTCCTGAAACTAGCTCTTGTAGACCAGGCTGGCCTTGAACTCACAGAGATTCGCCTGCCTCTGCCTCCTGAGTGCTGGGATTAATGCGTGCACTACCACCACCTGGCCCTCACTGTATTAATTTTATCTGCAGCACTGAGTACAAAATTCAGGGTCTTGTGCGTCTAGACCAGCGCTCACCACTGAGCCACTCAGTTTTTGAAGATTGTTCTCTGAGGTTGATCTGCCACCTCTCTGGCTTCTACTATACCTCATCATGTAATTCCATTTTAACTTGTACAACCTCCAAGTGCTTGGTGCTAGTATAGCTTGGTTTATGTAGAAACTCACTTGAAAGGCTGTTCTGTTGAAGAGCAGTTTCTCATTATGAATAGAATGGTTGCAGAAAGACCTCAGACAGTAAAACTTCCAACATTGTGTTAAAGCGACCCATCTATTGGAGATGGCACAGTCAGTTTTAGAGCCAGTCAATAGCATTTATTGGGAGGATATTCTGTACAGTGTGTGAAGTCTTATATACTTCTATGATCCGGAGCGTAATCTTGAATAATTACTTTAGAGCATATTTATAATTCCTTTATGATGCCTCTTCAAAACTCAAGAGAACCTGGAAGTGGAGGAGAGAATCTCCAAACATGGAGCCTTTAGGACACTGGCAGATACTAAATTCTAGGCACCAAACTAGACTTTAGGGGAGGGGAAGAAGTTTGAAGATGGTATTGCTTAGCACACAGCTAGGTAGGGTCAGTGAGTGACATAGCGCAAGGTAATAGCAGGGGAAAAATGTCCTATGGGCAAAGCTAACACAGGCAAGGTGACCAATCAGCTGCGGGCATGAGGAGGAGTGTCCACCCCAAGACTGTCAGGTAGAGCCATGGGATGGACATTTCAGGAAGGGACAGCAGATGACCCAGGCGCGGAGGAGTCAAGCAGTCCAGAGTGACTGGGGAATTCCAAACAGCCCAACTATGCTGATCACAGAGTTTGTGGGGAACGGAAGGAGAGCTCGTGTCACTTAGATATTTTGGATGTGGAGGATGAGGATGGAAACTTTAAGAGTATACTGGGGTGACTCTTGGGCTGGCCCAAGTGCAAGTGTGCACTGAGGCCATGAGGTCAAGAGCTGTCTAAATGGTCAAAGGACATTGCAGTCTCTCTGTGTCCTTATATGCACTTGTTTTTATGTGTATGAATGTTTTGCCGGCACGTATGTATACTACATGTGTGCAGTGTCCAGGGGGGCCAGAAGAGGGTGTTGGATCCCTAGAGATGGTTGTGAGCCACCATGTGGGTGCTAGGGATGGAACCCAGGTCCTCCAGAGAAAAGGCAGTGCTCTTAACTGCTGAGCCCTCTCCTGCTGAGTTTTTAATTTTAATTTTGCTTTTATGTGCACATGCCTGTGGGTACACATGCAAGTGTATGCATGTGATATATGTGTGTATAGGTCAGAGGTCAGCATGGGATATCTTCTACAATTGTTTCTTTGGCTTATTTTTGAGTCGGAGTCTGACTGAACCTGGAGCTCACTGATTGATTGGCCTGGTTGGCTGCCTGCCCTGGAGATCCTGATGTCACTTCTATAGCACCGGGAATGTGGGAGTGCTCAGGTCTTTTGTTTTGCATAGCAAGCACTTTGCTGACTGAGCCACCTTCCCAATCTTAACATTAGAAGTTTTTATTGTTAATGTGGTATGTGGGGGAATTTGTGTGTGTGGTGTGTGTTTGTGTGTGTGTGCATGAGCTGTGTGTGTATGTGTGTGGTATGTGAGGTGTGTATGTATGTGTGTGATCTGTGTGTGTGTATGTGTGGTGTGTGTTTGCTGTATGTGGTGTGTATGTGTGTGTGTGTGTTTGGTGTATGTGTGAAGGTCAGAGGTCATCTTCAGATGTTACTCCTCTGGGTCCATCCACTCTGTTCTCCAACATCTTTTTTGAAAAGCGGATCTCTCACTAGGACCTGGAGCTAGCCAGCTAGGTTATGCTGGCCAGCATGCCCAGTGATGGGGACTATAATGCTCATCATCAAGCCCCAACTTTTGTCTGGGTTCTGGGAATTGAACTTGGACCCTCATGTTTGCAAGGCAAGTACTCTGACCAACTGAGCCACCTCCTCAGGTCGGCCTTCTGGTTTCTTGTTTGGTTGGTTTTTTTGAGATAGGGTGTCTCTGTGTATCCCTTGCTGTCCTGGAACTTGTTCTGTAGACCAGACTGGCCTTGAACTCACAGAGATCCTGCCTCTGCCTCCCAAGTGCTGGGATTAAAGGCGTGCACCACTATCATCTTGCAGTCTTGTAGTTTTTAAAGTGTAATATAACTTTTCTCTTGAAACCTTTATCCACTCCACAATTTGGGTGATGAATATTGACACACAGTGACAATATGACTTTCTAACCAATGGAATGTAATCAGAGCCCAGATGATTTATAAAATGATGATTCTTTCTTGGTGGGCACTAGCCTCCCCTCTTTTTGAGATTACTCTTTATTACCTTACAGAACTGTTCACCTGTCATTATTTTGAGTGGTTAGATGAAAAGGTACAAGTTTCCCATAGAATCGTAAATGAAGTATGCTCCCAATAAATTATTACTGTCCAGCCATGACTGTTAAACGTTAGCTATATTTTAAATTTTAATTAACTTATTGTGTGTGAGGCTAGTTGGGCGGGGTGTGAGCGCCACAGCACATGAGTGGAGGCAGAGGTGACCCTGTGGAGCCAGTTCTTTCTCTCCACTTTGACTTGGGTCCTGGGAATAGAACTTAGGGTGCCTGCCTTGCACCATAACAGTTTTTACACAGCGAGCCATTCTGCTGGCCTTGGACATTAGATGTTTTTAATGCATTTGTTATAATAAATCTGTAACTTTATGAATTTCCTATTGGTGCTGCTGTCACATTTGATCGATTCCTTGTTTACAAGCGACTGTCGTCTGCTCATGCTTGTTTGTACGCTTTCAACACGCTGCCGGCTAAACTCCTTCAAAAGATTATGATGCTCACTGCTAGGAATCGTTGGGTGAAGGATCGTCTGCTTGAGCAGTGTCTGCTGGGCACATGCTACTCGATAATGTGTGCTGGGCAACGCTCTCCACAGAATAAATTATTAATAGCTTCGAATCAAGGCCTTTGACTTTTCTGCATTCAAACCTCTTTACTTTCAATTTGAACTCATAGAGAGCAGTTGTGCAGTAGAAATGTAATGTAAGTCCCTTATATAAGTGTACGGTCCTCAGTATCGGCACTTGAAAATTGAAAACAACGCTGAAGTTAATTCTAATAATATATCCTCATTAGCTTAATATGCTGAAATATTTGCATTTTAATATGCAATCCATGCCCATTGATGAGATGCCTTACATCTTTTATTCACTTACTCTTTAAAACATATGCACTTGGTACTTATAGTGCAGCCTAACTCAGGGGCTACTTTGTGTGTGTGTGTGTGTGTGTGTGTGTGTGTGTGTGTGTGAGTGAGAGAGAGAGAGAGAGAGAGAGAGAGAGAGAGAGAGAGAATGTGTGTGGTATGTGTATGGTATTTGTGTTATGTGTCTTATTCCTTTGATAGTGTCTTTGAGTGAACCTACCAGCCTTTTCCCCTGACCACGCCCCCCCCAGAGTGGCCATACCTGGTTTATTACATGATGCTTGGGATTCAAACTCAGGTCTTTGTGTTTGCCTAGCAAGAGCTATTACCTGCTGACTTTAGGTGACACATCTTCATGGGAAATACTTGATCTGTGTTTAGATTGCAGAAAATTGGGAGTTGAAAAAAGTAGATTCTAAAAGTTATATTCTTTCTAAGTAGCTTAAACATGTCCAAATACAGAATCGAACTGGTTTCTGAATTTAAATTATTTATGGTAAAAATCAATAAAAACTAAATTGACTTCCCAAGTGCTCAGGAGCCAAGTGCAGCTAGTGCCCATAGTGCTGGCCAGTGCAATCATTAGAAAGCTTCTTCCCTGGGGCCAGTGGTCAACAGCACCCTTTAGCCACCAGCCATGTGAGTTTAGCACCTTGTCTGTCCTTGCATCTCTTGTCCTGATAACTTCACCTTTCCTCTGAAGCTTTCACCCCTGCTGCTGACTGTCTAATCCGTGCATCCCTGCCGCAGACTGTCTAATCCGTGCATCCCTGCCGCAGACTGTCTAATCCATGCATCCCTGCCGCAGACTGTCTAATCCATGCATCCCTGCCGCAGACTGTCTAATCCATGCATCCCTGCTGCTGACTGTCTAATCCATGCATCCCTGCCGCAGACTGTCTAATCCATGCATCCCTGCCGCAGACTGTCTAATCCATGCATCCCTGCCGCAGACTGTCTAATTCATGCATCCCTGCCGCAGACTGTCTAATCCGTGCATCCCTGCAGCAGACTGTCTAATCTGCGCATCCCCACCACTCACTGACTGTCTATTCCGCATGCCACATTTTGTGAATAGACGGGAAGAGAATCACTAAAACCCTTAAGACATTCCTTTGCCATTTATGTCTAGTCACAGCTGTAAGAAATTAGATAGGAAACTTTGCTGGTGGGCATTTTCATTACTGAGGACTAAGGTTAAACAATTTTGTTCCTGTCCTAACCTTTTATGCCATTTGAGAGAAGAGATCACACCGGGCATATAAAACAGAGGTTTTATGTTTGTTTGTTTGTTTTTTTTACCTATGAAAAGTACATTTTCACTTTATACCAAGCCTAGTACCATGAATTAAATGACATTTTTTTCAAGGTAGAGTTAATTTTCATCTGATTAAATAGATTTATAGACCTGGGTTATTAAAAAACGATTCCCTTTTAATGTAGTTCCACCGCTAAAAAAAGGGTTGACATAAAAAGCAAGTGTCCTTCAGTATTATTCAGTAAATAACAGCCACTCAGATTTCAATATTTGAGCAAAGAATAGCAGATATAGCTGGACAAGTTTTCAGTATGAAAGCCACCGGGCCTGGATCCTGGGCTCTCCTTTGAGCTTGGTCTCTAATTAGCCTTATCCCTTACAGAGGTGAGCTCATAGGTCTTGTGACGGGTGCAAGATTGGACCTTCCCATACATCCTGGTTATCTTATTTTGTGTCTCACTAACCTGATGTGGCAATGATCACGAATAAGCCAATTCAGTGGAAGTTTGTAAAATGGAAACAAATGTGCCTGTCAGGGTCGCCACAAGACTGAGGACACAGGCAGTGTGTGAACTCCATCCGACCAGCGAAACCCAAGCTCCCAATGGACGGAGGGATTGATGGCGATCCCTGTGGAGCAGAGCATCTTCTCAGAGAGTGTTGGAGCACAAGGGACTTCCGTGTTAGCCGTGTTCGGGGGGGCTGCTGTGCGAGCGGCCTTCAGCCGATCAGAAAGTACAAACTCACACCTCAGTACATCCTGGTGAACCCAGATTTCCGAAGTGTGGCATTCCCAGGGACACACCATGATCCAGGCTGTGGTCGTGCAATTGGTTCCAAAGCCTGAGTGCTATTTGAGCAATAGAGACCACCAAAGGGTTCTTGCAATTTGCATTTGCTTTGTGGCACTGAGAAATGTTTACAACATAGGATGCTAGAGAATAAATACACAGCTGGTGTCCTAGCAGTGACTACACTGATAATACGTATACATATATGTGTATATATATTCCCTTGAGATATGTGTTTGCTATTTTTAGGTTCTTCTGGCCCATGTTTTAAGGGTCAAGTGTTAAGTTTTCAGAAACAACTTTTAATGAGTCAGGATAAAAACCATCTGGTGCAGGAATTCTTCCTTCAAACGGATGCATTCAAGAAAGAAGAATTTCCCATCATCCCAAGGTTCCCATTCGAGGTTGAAGAAAGCTGTTCAACAAAATCCATCAATCTTGTCCTATCTGTCTCTCCTGTTGTCTTCCTGCCCATCCAGGAAGAAATTGGGGGGGGGGGGACCACATTGGAAAGAAAAGGAATAGGGAGATGGCAAGGTTTTGTTTTTATCTTAGAGGCCAAGTGTGCAAAAACATCAGAATAAGGACACATTGCATCGGGACAAAGTACAACACACGCGATGTGCACAAGACCTAAAAAGAGGCAGGTGGATGGACGGGCAAGAAAGCCATCTAGAAGGAAGAGTTCCAGGCCACAGTCAGAGACAGCCTTCTACTCTCCCCGAAAAAACTGGCCTAAGTGACACTTCCTTGTATCCCAGGAAGTGACGATCAGCCACTGTAGGCATCGTGATTCCCAAGTCTCACCCACTCCAGGGATGCTGTGGGGTGTGGGGAGCCCTCTTCCACAACGCTTTCTGGGCCAGCTCCTTACGGGGGTCTGTTGTGCCTTTTGTCCAGTCCTGACCCTGAACACACCACCTCAGGGCAGAAGGGGACACAGAGAAGGCTCCAGGGACGCTAGGCATGAAAGGAGCAGGGAGTTTAAGGCTGGTACCCAATGCTCCCTCCAGTGACACAAACAAAACGCATAAAAAGGGTGTGTGTGTGGGGGGGAGGGGGTTCTGACTCAGTCGATTCCACACACCGTGCCCCCCGTGCTGCTTTCAAAGCCACACAAGAATCAAAATCAAATCGCGAGACTCCGGAGGTTCTGAGGGGACAGGCAGACCGGCGGGTGGGGCGAGGAGTCCCTAATGAAATCCGGGCGGGCGGAGGCGGCCCCGCATCCCTAATGAGGGAATGAATGGAGAGGCCCCTCGGCTGGCGCCCGCCCACCCGGCGGCGGCGGCCAAGAGCCTCGGGGGCGCTGCGTGCCGCGCCCGCCGCTCCGCGCGCACCGGCTCGGGCCGCCGAGGGCTCCGGCTGAGCTCGGCGGGGACGGCGCGGATGCGGCGGCGGCGGCGGCGGCGGCGCTCACCTGAGGCGGCGCGCGGGTGGCGCTGTCAGGGCCGCGCTCGCCCGGCGCCGGCTCCGCACTGAGGCTGCTCCCGGGTGCCCGCCCGCTCTCCGGTCCGCCCGCCCGCCCGCCCGGCCTCCCCGCAGCCCGGCCCCCCGCGTCCTCGCCCGTCTTCCCGCTCCGCGGCCTGCGGGAGCCGCGCGCTCCCCGGTGAGGCCTGCTCGCTCGCTCGCTCGCTCGTTCTCTCGCTCGTTCCCTCGCTCTCTCGCGCGCGCCCGCCCGCCCGCCAGCCCGCCCTCGCCGAAGCCCTCCGCGGCCCGCCACCCGCCGGACCCCCGGCTCGACCCCGCCGCCCGCGCAAGATGTCGGCGCGGACGCCATTGCCCACGGTGAACGAGCGGGACACAGAGAACGTGAGTTCCCCCCACCCCACCCCGAGCCTCCAGCGCGGCCACCTGGACGAGCCCGGCCTGACCCCTACCCTGTCCTTCCCATCCATCCCCACCACCGGGAGGCCGGAGCTGCCCTCTGCTCGGAGGTGGTCCTGCCGGAGGGAAGGGGGAGATGGTGGAGGGCAGGGGGTGGGCAGACAGGGTGGATTCGTGACGACCCCAGCCTCCTGGACCCCCCACACCCGAGTGAATGGATGCTTGGCGACAGCCCACGAGCCAGCCGAACCTCTTAGACCGCGGCTGTCCTGGGATCTTCCAGTCTTTGGCTTTTTCTGGATCTTTTGAGTCCTTTGCAAACAAACATACACCCCACCCCACCCCCAGCACTGCCCCATGACTTTGCTTTTTGTAAAATCAGGTCCACATTGGGGATGAGGGTATTGGACACCTCAGAGATAATGAAGGCAATGAAGTAGAGGGTGTGTGTGTGTGTGTGTGTGTGTGTGTGTGTGTGTGTGTGTGTTTCTATTACTGTAATACTCCCAGTAGTGAGGAGTGGAAGAATTTCACTTAGAGGTTCTCTAGCCCCAGGGTGAGAGAGAAACTGTTTTAAAGCCCCAGGAAGCCAACTGGCTTCTTTTCCTCAATCCACTGTTGATGAGTCAGGGACAGGTTTTAAGTACCTTTCCTCCTTGGAGTGTCACCAGGTGCCTTTCTTTGAAGGGAGGATTTCCTTGTGTCTGATCAAATTGTCCTTAGGATCTTGTTGTTGTTTTTTAATTTTTTTTAAAAAATCAAGATTGATATGCTCTTGGTATTTGAACTCTTAAAAACTCAGAGAACAAGGCCAATTGCGTTTTCACCTTCTAAAAAGTATGATGGTCTGTGTCATGAGTGTGCAAGTTGCTCGGCAGGAAAGGTGTCTTTCTGTCAGGGTTTTAAAATCCCCAGGACATGTAAAGGGGCCCCGGAGGCTCCAGAGGGTCTGGTCTGATTGCCCAACAAGTTTTAAGGCGCCAGGGGGTTCTAGGTTTTGGTTGGCTGACCAGAGTTGTCTGGATGTCTGCTCACCTCATCAGTCCTCCAGTGCTTAATGTACCAGTGACTTCATAGGGGTGGCAAACTAAAAATCCTGAAGTGCTTTGGTGTTCTGAGACAAAAGATAAGGGAGGAAAGACAGCAAGCCTACTTTCTTAAGTGCTGGTTGAGACATAAACACACTTAATCGAGAGTCGAGGATCACAGAAATTAATCTAATTATCTGAAGGGAAAAGAGTTAATTCTACGAAGAGCATTCATTGTTAGAAGAGCTAGGAAAATGTTGGGTGTGCTTTGTCCTCTCCTGTGCCATACACTTAAAGCGATAAGGACACCAAGGCTGTCACCATCATACATTACAGCTTAATTTGCATCAGAACAGTTGTTTTAGAAATTAAATTGCTGCATAATTTTCGTTGGGAGGTTAAAGGAGGTTGAAGAAAAAAGGTAAAGAATTTGGTGGAATCTATTTTTAAAGCCAAAGAATCAATTAAAAAAAAAAGTCCTGTCATCCAAGAGTGAGGAGGAGAAGTCAGATGATGACCTTTGTTTTTATGAACAGAATTCTCTGTGAAAAGCACGTCGTTTGGTTTGGTCTTGGGCTTTTGACTGCTACACCTCGTCTTAGGCTTGTAGGGTAGTGTTCTTTATACAGACATGAGATGGCATTCTAGAAGCATGAAGCAAGGAATCGTACTCCACACGGCTTCACATGTAAGAACAAAAGAGCAGCGAGGGCACTTGAGAGCTAAGCAGGGATAGCGTGAATTGTGTGGCGCCTTCTGAGCATGGCTGTGCCCTGTAAACTCACCTGCTTTGTTCCTGAACCTGTTTCCTCGGAGGCCCTGCATGGTCCTGTTTCTACTCTGGTACATACCCGTCTCTCCGTGTGGCTTACTTTATCTACATCCTAATTATCTCTTGATTGCTGTGGAAAATATCTACTCTGCTATGGCTGTTAATTAATCAGTGAGTGTGCACTTAGCTCTGTTTGGAGCTGAAAGGGAATGCAGAAGCGCTCAAGACAAGGCCTCTCCCCACTAAGAGCTGACAGAAGAGATCAATGCAATCCCAAACAGTGTACAGTAGAAGACTGTGTATAGCCAGGGCTAAGTTGGCTTGTAAGTGTTCTTTCTAGGTGTTTATCAAAGAGGTCACCACTGGAGGCTGTTAAATGACCACTGAAGTCATAAATGGCACTATCTATGTTTCTTACCTCCCATCAGTGGAATACAGTAACAAACCTGCTTGTCAGTGCATGTATTAATGTCAGCATGGTGGCCAAAATACACGTTTGCTTGTACTCATACATACTCTTAAGTAGATCCATATATGATATAGTTTTAAAAATAATCTATAAAAATGTTTATTTGTATAAATTATTAACGCCTACTAGGTCTTTAGAATATTAAAGACAATAGCCAAGACACTGTTGCCCTTAGAAATTAACATAAAAATACAGTAATTTTTAAAAATTACTATTATATTGCAGATCATTTCTTAAGCATATGTATGTATATATATATATATATATATATATATATATATATATATATATATATACATACACACACATATATAGCTAGCATGCATATGACGTATTTTGTGTCCTTGGGAATATATGCTATTTCATCTTTTCCAATATCATGGATGCATAGTCAAGATTTACAATTCCAGGAGGGAGTGTGTGACCCTGCTGTCCAGCCTCCCACCGTGCGCAGCAGAGAAAGAATTATTCTTGGGGAACATTCGTGTGAACTTCCAGCAGTCTTCTTAGATGACAGTTTGTGTGCGCCTTGCTGCAGGCCTCTCCTGGCTAAATACCACAGGAAACAGAGAGTGGCTTTTAAGGCAGTAAACACTGTAGGGAAGCAGGAGAGACACATTACAAAGTATAGGATCTCTGCATCCCTGCTAAATGTGTTTGATTTTAGGTTGTAAAGAGTAAGTGTAGAAAAATGGAAACATGTTTGAAAAACTTGTTTATCTTTTCTTCCTTTCTTTCTTTCTTTCTTTCTTTCTTTCTTTCTTTCTTTCTTTTACTGTTAGGTCATTCTGTATAATTGCAGTGTGGATTTAGGAACTATATTAAAATATGTTAATACATATGTTTCTCTCTTCAATGAAACATATTTATAAGTGTTCTGGAGAACCTCTGATGACATTGATGTTGGTGGGTCAGCAATGCCCTGGCTGATTTTCTGTGCTGAAAACAGTGCTGTGTTTCTTATTAGATACCAGTGTGAAGAATGTCAATGTGATTATTTCTTGGGATGTCTTAAAATTATAAATTTGGATAAGTTCAAAAGCTACGAATAACCCTTTTTCCCCCTGGTGTATCTTTTGATGCCTGGAAATTCATGTGGCAACTGTAACAAGCTGTTCTGCAGGTTGGTCAGGGGCCATAGTTGTGTGTGAATGGAAAGACAAGTGAATTGTGCACATTTACACTACCCTTGGTTCTGCTCGGGACTCTGCGTGAGTCCCAGTACCTGTCCTGTCGCAATGCACTTGCTGCCTGGCTTGTCTCCTCTGTGCTGTCCTTGTCTGGCTCAGTGACTAATGTGTGTAAGAAATCAGTGCTGTAACATTCCCTTTTGAATCAGTTCGTTTATCATCAAAACGAAGGGTAGACATTACAATACACCGCCCAAGACCTTCAGAGAGTCAAGTGACCTGTCCAAGGTCATGATAGATCTCTGACCTCTTAAACTGTTGCTCGGCTCTGGCTATTGCTTCTGGGAAGTGGCTTGTTTAGTTTCGGCTTAGAGGTTTAAAAAGAACATAAAAGTCCCATATGGGAGGAAGAACAGGATATGCTTTTCTTAACTACTTCTGGTCCTTTATGACTTATCGCCTGCAGTGCCCTGCCCTGTCCCCCTTATCACACACTTATAAATCCTTTGTGGCTTGGCTTGCAGCAGTTCGGCAGGACTCCTGAGATCGCTGCAGCCATCTTCACTCGCTTTTGTAGCTCCCACTGGTAAACTGTATGAAGTCCAGGTTCACGTTCTCCAGAGTGGGCGTCCAGACAGTTCACTGGGGAAGGAAAGACTTTTAACTGTCTTTTTCTCGATCTTGATGCTATTATTAAATCTTCTTATTTTGTTGCCTCTTTTTTTTTTTTTTGGAGTGTTTGTAGGCGGGTACCATTGCATGAGGATGGAGGATGGAGGTCAGAAGATAACTTTGAGGACTTGCTTCTCTCCTTCCACTGTATGAATTGCCAGGCTTACGTTGTCATATTGATGGCAAGCTTAGCCATCTCGTTAGCCTTCTTTGTTTTCTGGAAGCCTACAATGTGCACAATTAGCTATTTTGCTTGATTTTTCAGGTAACGATCCTCATTACTTGTGTCTATCTGAGGCTTTCCTCTGGGGCTTGTTTTCTTTTCCTGATAAAGATTTGAAAGTTCTTTTGGTGAACCTGGGCATGGTGGCATATGCTTTTAAACTCAGCATTCAGTAGGCTGAGGCAGGAGGATCCCAAGTTTGAGATCAACCTAGGCTATAGAGTAAAACCCTGTCTCAAAGGAGAAAAAAAGTTGTTTTGGTTAATGATATCCATTTGTAGCTTTGTTTGTCTGATAAAGACAGGGTCTCAGTATGTAGCCCTAGCTGTCTTAGAACTCACTATGTAGACCAAGGTGGCCTCGAATTCCTGCCTCTGTCTCCTGAGTGCTGGTATTAAAGGCGTGTGCCACTATGCTCAGGTTGTAAATTATTTTTTAAAATTTGAAAATAGTGTGCCTTTTTTTATCGAAAAACAGCTTTGCTCAGTCTATATCTCTGGATTTTTGGTTTAATTTCTTTTAAGGGGTCAGAAAATATTTCCCATTGTCTACCCTCTACATTTTAGTAGAATTTGTCTCAAAACTGACAAGCTGTCTTCTTTTCTTTAATGTTTATTTATTTTTATTTAATTTGTGTTGGTGTTCTGCCTTCTCTGTCTGGTCCCCTGGAACTGGAGTTACAGACAATTGTGAACTGTCATATGGGTGCTGGGAATTGAATCTGGATCTTTTGGAAGAGCAGTCAATATTCTTAACCACTGAGCCATCTCTCCAATTGCTTTCTTTCTTTTTTAATTAACATATAATTAGATCATTTCTCCTCTCCCTTTCCTTCCTCCAGTTCCCCCCTCAAATTCATGGTGTCTTTTGTGCTATAGAAATATATATACATGTGTGTATTGTTACTTACACTTACATACACGTGTATGTGAGTGTTCCCAAATATAAATACAACATGTTCGGTCCATTTTGTGTTACTTGTATGTGTCTGATTATTGTGTTGGCCTTTTACTACTGAATACCAATTGGGGGACTTTTCTCTGGGGAAGACTCTCTCTCTCTCTCTCTCTCTCTCTCTCTCTCTCTCTCTCTCTCTCTCTCTCTCTCTCTCTCTCAGCGCTGCCTTGTTGCCTTCATCCTTTGTTTAGGGTTAGGGTCCTGTGAGATTTCTTTTCTCCATTGGCATGTCTATTGGTGTCTGTCTCGTTAGGGTTCTCTTTTTCTGGTGTTAGGATTTTGCTGTAGTGTGTTTAAATGTAGGTTTATTTCCATCCTGTTTGCATGTTGTCATATTTCTGGGTGCCTCTCAACTACAGTTGTTTTTCTCATCACTGTCTCCCCCCACACACACCGTGTCTTCCTTCTTTAGACTCAGTTGGCTCCCCAGATGGCTTACCGTCTTCATTTTCTTCTACTAGTTCGAAGCTCCACCTTCTGTAGATTTTTGACTTTCATCAGTTTAGAAATGTGTCCACCATGGTTGCTTTGTGCCTTGGCTTAGCTCTGTTCCCTCTTTTGTCTCTGATACTCTGTTAGCTCTGCTGAACTTTCATTCTGTCCTCGTATGTCTTAACCCCGATTCATGCTTTTTTCCTGTCTCATCACTTCTTTCTAGTACAATCTGTAGTGCAATCTGTAGTGCATTTACTCCATGCAGTGTTTAGATATGTCTGTTTTCAATTGTGTTTCAGTGTCTCCCAACCTGTCTGTTGATGTTTATTTTAACTGTGTTTAAAACACCTTTCACGGGAGAGACCTGCTTTTGTGAGTCTTTAGGTATGTAGTATAGTTACTATTACCTGTAAACAGTGAGTTAGCCAAATATCTAGTAATTTTACGTTGCAGGACTGAAACTTTGCAGCTACTGGACAGTGACTCTCTCTCTCTTTCCTCCATCCCCTGGCAAACACCAACATTGCTTTGATGATTTTTATTACTTTACTCGTAAAAATGGAGTCACATAGGATTTATCTTTTTGTGATTGGTCTGTTTCATTTCCCATAGTGTCCAAAGGCTCATGTGTGTTTACGACAACATGTCTTTCTTTTTATGAATGAATAATACTCTGTAGTGAACATATAGTGCAGTCATCTGCGGATGGATATTTAGTTTGTTTCTACGTCTAGGGACATCGGAATGAAAATATCTCTTGAAGATCCTGATTTCAGTTCTTTTGCATAATTACCAAGAAGTGGAGTTGATTGGTTACGTGTTGTTATAGTCTTAATTTGCCAAGGAACTTCCACATTGTTTTTCATAGACACTCCGACTTTTTACATCCTCAACAATAGTGTATGCACTATTATAATAGTTCTGGTTTCTCTACTTCAACTCAGAATTCTGGCAGCTCTTGCTGTTTCAGTTTTGACCATAACAGTCCTGGGTAGGGAAACTGCTCAGTGCACTTGCTTAACATTTGCAGGGCCCTGGGTTCAGTTCTCAGAACCATAGACAAAACAAAACCCTGCTTAATAGCAGACACCCTAACAAGTGGTACTTTGTTGTGCCTCTGGCAGTTTCTTCATGGTCAGAACATTGAGCCTGTTTTCTTACACCTGTTGGCCGTTTGTTTGCTGCCTTTGGGAAATGTCTTGTCAAGTCCTGTGCTTATTCTAAAATTAGGTTATTTACCTATTTGCTACTGAAGCATAAGGGATTCCTTGTGTATTTTGGATAGTAGCTTCACATGAAATGCATGGCTTGCAGATATTTTCTCCCATTCTGTGGGGCCTCTCCCCTCCATTTTCCCTGTAGTCTTTGCTCCAGTCTTCCTCACCTAAGACTTACATCACGAAGCTTTTTTCTAACATTTTCTTTTATCATTTCTACAGCTCCAGCATTACAGTTAAATCTTTAATCTGTTTTGAGCCTATTTTTATGTATTTTATAGGATGAGGGTCCAATTTCATTCCTTTGTCGTTGATTGTTTGGGATATTTAGAATCCTTTGTGGTTCTTTATGAGTCCTAGGATGATGTCTTAGTTCCTGTTGCTTTGAAAAGACAGCAACTCTTATAAAAGAAGAACATTTCATTGGGGTGGCTTACATTTTTAGAGGTTTAATCCATAATCATCAGGCAGACATGGTGCTGGAGCAAGAGCTTAGAGTCCTTACATCTTAACTCACAGGCAGCAGTCTCACTGGGTGTGGCTTTAGTATAGATGAGACCTCAAAGCTGGCCTCCACAGTTACACACTTCTTCCAGTAAGACCATACCTTCTCCAGTAAGGTCACACCTCCTAACAGTGCCACTCCCTATGAGATTATGGAGGCCAATTACATCCAGACTATCACAGATGTTTTTCTATTTCTCCAGAAGCATGAGATTGAATTTTGATAGGGATTATAATGAATCTATAGATTGGTTTAGGTAGTATGGACATTCTGACAGTATTCATTTTTCTAATCTATGAACATGGACTCTCTTTCCATTTTTCGCCTTTAATTTCTTTCAACAATATTTTGCTTCTTTGGTTAAATTATTCCAAAATATTTTATTCTTTTTTGGTATTTCCTGAACTTTTTTCCAGATAGTTCCTTATTAGTGATAGACACACATCTGATTGCATGTGTGTGTGTGTTTATTTTGGATCCTGAAAGGTTTTTGGATTTGTATATTAAGTTTCACAGGTTATGGTGGGATGTATGTGGAGTTACATATAAAAGTGTCGCATCTACAAACAGATATTTTTACTCCTTCCTTCCTAATTTGAATGCCTTTTCTGATTCTTGTTGAATTGTTTGGGCTCAGTTCTGGAACTAGGCTGAGTAGAAGTGGTGAGGATGGTCATTTGCCATTGTTTCTGATCTTAGGAGAAAATTGTTCTGTCCTGCTAAGTGTTATGTGAGCCACGGGCTTTTCACGTGTGATCTTTATTGCTTTTCATCCCTTTTGTTGAGTATTGCACTGGATCTTGTCTAATGTAAATGCCTACATTTAAAATCTATATCGTATGGAAATTGTTACAGAATTTTAATTTTCTTTGTGTTGACAAGGTGCATATGACATTGATTTTGTATATTGAACCATCTTTGTGTCTCAGGTGTGACTATGACATATGCTTCTTTTAACATGCTATTGGTTTGGGTGTGATCATTTTTGCTGCTTGAGAACTTTTGAGTCTGTTTATGGTCAGTAGTCATGTTGGCCCACGGCTTTCTTTGCTTATAATGTTTTCTTAGTCTTTGGTATCAGTGTAATGCCAGATTCATAAATGAGTGGATAGTATTTTCTCATCCTCAGTTTTTGGGAGACCTTGGAAAGATGGGTGTCAGTTCTTTCAGTGTTTGCTGGCTTCATCAGTGAAGCCATCTGCTCTTAGCCTTTCTTTACTGTTAGGTTTCTGATCGCTGATCCACTCTACTAGTCACAGCCTGCTGGGTTTCCTGTGGACTCTGAATAGAGTATTTGTAGGTCTATTAGGATTCTCCAGAGGAATATATTTAATTTCAACAAATTTGCCTAATTTTCAGTTCTTCTGTCTTTTATATCTAGTTTTACACCATTAGAATTGGAAAAATACATGGTATGATATCAACTTTAAATCTGTGCTTTGTTTTTTATTTTATTTATTTGTGTGTGTGTGTGTATAATGTTACTTATCATGGAGAATGTTGTGTGTACTTGAGAACAATGTATATTGTGCTACTCTTGGGTATATGGAATGTTTTCCTTTTTTTCTTGTTGTTTTTTGAAACTGTCTCACCATGTAGCCCAGGCTACTCACCGTGTAGCCCAGGTTGCTCTCAAACTTGAAAGCCTCTAGCCTTGCCTCCCAAGTGTTAGGATTATAGACTCTTGCGTGTTAGGACTATAGATGTGTCCCACCATGTCAGCGTGGACTGCCTTTGATGTGTCCGTTTTGTCTGTTTTGTTGTTCAAGGCCTCATTTCTTTATTGATCTTCTGTCTGGATGTTGTATCCATTACTGCACGCAGAGTATTGAAATCCATTACTGTGTTGCTGTCTATTTTTGCCTCTGGCTCTGCCAATGTTTGTTTTATACATTTAGGTCTCCTGATGTTGAGCACATATATTTTTGTAATTGTTATATCTTCTTTATTTGATTGTTCTCTCATCATGTGATGCCCTTCTTTGTCTTTTATGGCAATTTTTAAAAATTCTATTTTATTTTATTTATTTATATGGCCGTCCCTGCTCTCTTTCAGTTACTGCTTAAGTGAAATATCTTTTTCTGTCCTTTGGCTTTCAACCTACATGTGTCCTTAAATATAAAGCAGGGCTTATATCGACAGCATCTAGTTGGATTTTTTTCTTTTATGGAAGTGTTTGATCCTTTGCATAATGTAATAAGACTGGTGCTGTTTTAAGTATTCTGTCTGCGTTTGTCTGTTTTGCTCTCTGATGCTCTCTTCCTCTGTGTTTCATTAATTTTCACAGTGACATTTATAGTGTACCACTGTCAGCCTCTAAGCCCAGGTTGTAGGCAGTCCCCTCGTTGGAGGGTTAACCTCCAGCCCCGTCTTCCCCTTCCATGTCTGTCTAACTTTAATTTCATTGGTTCTGTTTGTAATTCTGAAAGGTCTAAGATTTTCTTTGCAGCCCTCTGTCTTTGAAATAGTCTCCTAGTCCTTGTTAAACTTTTGTGATTTCATTTTCTTAAACATGTTCTTAAATATCCAGGAGCATCAGATGACAGAATGTTTGTACCCATGAGTATCTGTCATGTGGTGTTTTTGTTTCTGGTTTGTTGTTGTTGTTGTTTTTCCTTCTTTTTTTTTTTTTGATAGCAAATTTCTGTTTACCTAATCTTATCTGTGTGAAACTTGGGGTTCAAGAGTGACTTACTACAGAGGGAGGCTGTTTTTGCTCCCGTGGGACCCTGTTGACCTGGGACACTCTTGTCCAGTCAGGGAATTAGAATTCTGTGGCTTCAGTTCTTAACCTTGCAGTGTGTCCAAGACTTAGAATTTGACCACAGGGCAATTCTGTTTTTTGTGGTCACTTTCTACTGGTTTATCTGTCTTTCTTTTTTAAATGTTTGTTTGTTTTTTTGTTTTGCCTTTGGATGTTTCTCTTTCTTCCAGTTTCACAATGCACTAAAAGAATGTGTTTCCTGTTCCCTCAGGAGCCTTCACAGTATCTTGCCTCTTCTACTGAGAAAGAAGCCTGAAATGAAGTTTTTGGAAAAGTTTCTTGTAATTTTGTGAACCTAAAAATGGGTCATTTGTGAGACTCTTCTACATGCATATCTAAGAATGGCTACAGTTTTTGTTTTCAAGTCTTTCATTTCAAAGTTTTAAATTAAAATCGCTCTTTGACAATCTCATGCGTGCATATGCTCTCCCTTCCTGCCCTCTCTAGTCTGCCTCCCCCTGGTCAACTTCCCTTCTCCCTATAGAACCTTTGCCCACATTTATGTCCTTTTGTATGGCGGCTCACTGAGGACTGCGTATGTGACCCTGGGTTTAGAGCTACACATCAGAGCTTATGGGCTCATCAGTGGATAGACAGCTGAAGACAATGACTTTCCCCTCCTCCAGAATCTGCCAGTAGTTCAGCAGAGAAAGGTAGGGCCCATCCTCTACCCTAACTGACCCTTGACAGGGTCAGCCTTGTATAGGCTCAGCACAGGTAACCACAGTTGGGGGGATTGCAATAGCTGAGTCTAGAATGTGGCATTTCACAGCCCTTCTCTCTGTCTTCTGCTTCTTAAATTCTTTGTTTCTCCTTCTAGCCTCCTCAAACCTTAGAGGGGGTAGTGTGTCAGTTCTAAAATTATAATTGATTTTTGAAAACCATTTGTTGTAGGTTTTAAATGACTGACTTTCAGAAATCACCACTTGTCGTCAAGGAGGGTAAACATTTGCTAGCAGAACATTCTTGGACATTTTCACAGATTCACAAATGGATTAAAATCTCAATAGCATATTGAAATTAATGTAATTAAACACATGTCTGTGAGGTGGTTTCTCATTGAAATCAGGTTTCACTGTAAGATGTGCTTACAGCTCTCTGTCCGTCGGGTTTCTGTATCGTGTTACTGTGCCCGGATTTCACACCGAGAGCCATCCTCACTGTGTGCTATCACCCGATGTTTGCTAACCACAGAAAGGCTTGCGCTGTTAGAGATCAGTACATCCCAAGTTTTCCTCTTCATTTCATTCCTCTGTTTTCTAGGAGCATAACTGTAAGTCCTTCATATGCAGTTTGTAAGTTGTTGTTAGTTTAGGTCCTTGGGCTCTGTTTAGAAGTGATGCTGTGATCGTTAGCAGAGTTCAGCCTTGGTCTAGACTTGCCTGTGGTCAAAGCTCTTTCTTCCTAATTTAAGTGGGGCTGCACACCAGTGTTGCTTCTGTGTATTTCCCCAATCAGTGTTTCCTATACTCTTCTATTAATGAACCAAAGTCTACTTTCGTTTATTATCAATATAATGAGTTTATAAGGGGCAGATTTTCCCAGATCACATTTCCTAATCTCTCAACACCATCATGTGTTCTCAGCTTTGTAGACGAAGGGCCAGGAATACTTTCCCCAAACCTCCTGCCGCAGGAGTCTACTGAACAGCACCAATTCAGGTGACAGTGGTGGTCACACACGTGCCTCTTCCGCAGAGGCTTATGGCTAGTGGCTTCAGAAAACAGAGTGGCAGATGATGGCTCTGTCCTTTCTTCCGCAGTGACAGCAATAGAAAACCCCAGGATTGTCTGTGCGGAGGTAACACGGGAGATGCATGAGGCACCCGAAGCTTTGAGATTGCAGGGGTTAAGGAAGAAACCATGTTCTTCCCTCCCATTTCCCAGCTTTAAGTGCTGAGCCATTATGAGACTGGACATGACAGGGAAAGAAAAAAACAACCCCTACCCCAGACCATAGGAGAGGCCACGCAGTGCCCTTCATTTTTGACTGATACTGTTTCAACCATTTCATCAATTGTTTAAGGAGTAAACAAGCCTAGGCACTGTCCAGAATCTTCATGACCTGCTGCTAAGGGGTATGGTGACAGGGTTAACATGGCCGTCGTCTTCCTGGGGTCAGAGGCACAGCTTTCGCTGCCTGAAAGAGGTTTTCTTTTATTTCCTTTTCTGTGTGCCTCATAATTGAAAGCGGTTGGGAGACAAAAGCAATGAAACCTGAACCGTGCTCTGGAGGGACTGGGTCCAAAGGGAGCGGGACCCAGAGGCAAACAGGTGCAGTAGAAAGTCACAGTGCCCTGTCGTCTGACTGGGAATAGGAAACAAAGTCTGCTGGGATGGACGCAGGCCTCTCTTGCCAGGCTGCTCTGTGGAAGTCACACTGGTGGGAAGCAGGGGACTGGGCAGGCGGGGGGGGGGGGCAGAGCCCTATGTCCTCAGAGAGGGAGAGGACTGGGGGGAGAGTAGAGGGCCCCTTAGCAAGAGCTAGTCCAGGGGCCGCCCCACCCCAGGGAGAGGTTAAGTCGAAGGTTAGCTTGATTAGGCTTGCGGACTTGGAGCCTCTGAGCTTTACAGACACTCAAACCCAGCAGACTGCTTTGTCATGGTCCATGGAGAGCTTTTACTCTGCTGGTTACAGACACCCTTGACATACTAGAAAGTCTGACTTACTAAGAAACAGACTTGGGGAAGTGCCAGTGTCCATGACGGCCGTGGGCACTATAGTTGGTCCTCTCCAAGCTGTCTCAGCTAGGCCTTCTGTGTCTGCCCTCTACCTGCTGGCCAGTCTCAGCCAAGGGTCTCACTAGGACATTAGTGAGACCCTGTGCTTAGTGTCTGATGGATTAGTGCATCCTCTCCTTCGCTGTCTCCTCTTCGCCAGCTTCCATCCCCTCACCCCTCATGGCCTCTTTTCCCTATTGCAGTATTACATTAATCTTTGAGTAATGTCTTCCTTGCTATTTCTTTTTTCTTTTTAAAAAATTATTTATTTTGTTATTAGAATAAAGTTACACCATTTTCCCTTCCCTGTCCTCCCATATGCCCCTCATTGCTCTCTTTCAAATTCATAAATTGTTGTTATATGCATATATGTGTATACATATATATGCCTAAATATGGCCTATATAATATTACTTGAATGTGTGTTTTCAGGGTTGGCCATTTGATATTGTGATTTTCCCTGGGGAAATCTGTTTTAAGAGACATCAGAATAGAACAAGTTTTTCTTTGGCATCAATTAAGAGAAGATTCCCATTTCATACTGAAATCCCAAATCGGTGTCGCTATGATGGTGCGCATTAGGAGCAAGGTTAGAGACACCCATAGCAACCGTCAGTTACTTAGTGCCCAGAAGGCAGTTTCTCTGGGCTTAAGGGCGACAACAAACTGATACAGAGGAACAAGGAGAAAAGTTCACATGTGCTGAAGTTGGGGACACATCGTCAGTCTTTCTGGTTTAGCCAGTGTTGAATACAGTCAACCTACAGAGGAAGATTATTTGCCTACTGCTTTTTTTTCCCTGAGTTGGATTTGTGATTATAGCGCCATCCCCCACCTTCAGACACTTAAAGAATAACATCATTGCTTTCAAGGACAGTTTCCCAATCTGTTTGCAACCGAGCCTAGATTAAGAAATCGGAATCGGTGGTGCAAATGAACTGCCAGCTAGTCTATCTCCAGTTAGTCACTTGCCCTTTCCTCTTTAGGCTTTTACTGGCCCTCTCATTTGCTACATACTTAGGAGCTATCTTGCATGCTTTACAGAAATGCTACCCAACTGAATAGCAGTCCTAATACATGCCATTGGTCCAACTGGACTGCTTGAACATCACAAATGAGGAAGAAGCATGTGTACTAGTGGCCACTTGTTTAAACTGAAGAATCAGTGTTGGCGATGGAACTCCTCTATACTGAGCTACACCAGAGCCTTCTAATAGGTTCTGAACCACCAGTGCCCAAAAAACATCCCAAGAAGGAATGTCAGGAATACAGGAAGCTGCTTCACCTTCCCACCTACCCTCCTCTCCAAGAGGAGAAAAAAAAATAGAGAGATTGGGGAGGTTACTTGCCGTGCTGATTCTGCCATGGATGTAATCTGTGACAGGCTTTCAAACCAAACTGTAATTTTTATAAGCCTGTTCCACATACATTGCTGTACTGTTTGAGGTCAAGATGTCAGGATCGCCACATCCACCAAGCAGTCTTGACCACGGTTTGCAGAACCGCCCTTGCTATCTTATAGATCCCAGGATACACCGGGAGAACCCCTCTCCTTTTCATACATGCATGTGTGCTGTGTACAGCAAATCTGTGCTGGAAATGCTTAGGAAATGCACGCAGTTAATATATAACCATTTTCTGGAAATAAAGGATTTAAAAATCTGAGGTCGTGTCGGAGAGATAATTTTTTAAAAAATTTTAATACAAGGGGATATTGCAACACTGCTCATGCTGCAGCACATATATGGAGGTCAGAGGACAATGTGGGAGTTGGGCCTTCCCACCATTGGGTCCTGGGTTACACTCAGGTCATCAGGTTTGGCAGGAGGCAGGTGCCTTCACTTGCCGAGCCATCTTCACAGCCCTGGACACAAGACTTACTCCTAAAGTGGTGCCGGTCATGTTTTGTGAACTTCCAGGCAGACTGGATGGAGACCTCTCTCACTGTGTTCTTGTATATAGTTAAAGTCACAACTAAAATTCCAGGTTATTAAAAATGATGTTCATATTTAAGTTGACATAACTCGTAACTTAGAAAATAACTGGATTTGCTAGATTTACTTAATGTAACTGAATTGAAGGTCATAGAATAAAGTTTTGATTGCTGTAGTGTTAATCAGATGTAATAATTTAAAGAAAAAAAACACCTTGCAGTTTCTGACATGAATCTGCTGTAACACTTTGGTGCTTATGGGAATAAAAGCACTAGGAAGTTTGCAAAGGAATTTAACACCATATTTTTAGAATTAACTTAGGCAGATGTGTTCATTTATTCTCTGGAGACTCAGTTGTATAAACGTCACTGTCTCCTGGCAGGCTGTGGTGAGTGAAGGCCTCCCAGAGGAATGATTGGTGAGAAGGGAGTAGCCGGGAGAGGAGAGTCTCCCAGAGGAATGATTGGTGAGAAGGGAGTAGCTGGGAGAGGAGAGTCTCCCAGAGGAATCATTGGTGAGAGGGGAGTAGCTGGGAGAGGAGAGCCTCTAAAATTCCTTTAGTTTCCTGGTGTCTGCCTATAGACTGGTGTGTGACAAGGACCAGGGCAAACAGCTTTTGGGGTATTCGTGTGGTCTGTAAAAGCCAAACCTGGGTTTGGCTCCCAGCTCTGCCTTTTGTGAGCTGTAACATCGTGAACTTCTTCTTCTTCTTCTTCTTCTTCTTCGTCTTCGTCTTCGTCTTCTTCCTCTTGCTCTTCCTCTTCTTCCTCCTTCCTCCTCCTCCTCCTTCCTCCTTCCTCCTCCCTCCTCCTCCTCCTCCTCCTCCTCCTCCTCCTCCTCCTCCTCCTCCTCCTCCTCCTCCTCCTCCTCCTCCTCCTCCTCCTCCTCCTTTTGCCACAGGCTTACAGGGAATCAGAGGGCCTGCCTCCTGGAGTATTGTGAACGGTGACTACTGAGCACATACACTTTTCTTTGGACAGTGCTTGGCACCTTATAGAAACTCCATAAGCTGCTAACTGCTGCCGATTGTGTTAGAGTTACCACACTAAGAGAAAGGCTGGAAAGTGTGCCTGTGTCAAGATTTCACTGTTGTCTCTCCGGGTTACTAGATTTTACATGATCTTCAATTTTTTTAATTCCCGTTTTGCACGTATCTTGAGTTTATATTACTTTTTATACCAAAAAGCATTAAATTTATAGTGTGAACTGTAACTTTCTGGCTTGCTGCTGCTTCAGTTTGAATATAGGAGAGCCAAACTGGAAGTTCAGCTGCCTGCAGGTGGCTAGAGCAGGGAATACAAGCTCTGTACAGAGGGAGAGAGTTGTCAAGTGACAAGGATGTCGTGGGTGAGAATGGGTGTTCCTGTGGTGTCGTGTGACATTTAAAAGCCCACACTTCTGTCTATTGCCATCTGACCCAGTTCTAAGGAGTGTCGCTTTGGGCATACATTTCCTTCTCTGAGGACAAGGCACATCTACCTGGATGTGGTTCAAGAGGCCCATGTAACATAGTTTTCAATATAAACACTCAGTCCAGGAACCAAAGAACCAGAGCCAAGGTGCAGAAATTCAGTTCCTGATCAGAATACCTTCCCTCTGCCCCCAAATCCATGCTTTCTCCACACTCGTCCCCCTCTGTGTTCTTCATGCAGATCATGTTCTTGGGGCTGTGTGCAAATGTGCTTGTATTGATTACTGCTTTAAACATGCTTGTAGAGTCTCTCTTGAGACTTCATTGATCTCCCTGGACCAGGGTATAAAGAAAGACAGGGAATTTACAGGCTAAGTTAGTTTTGAGGGTGTCACGTGTGTACTAGACGCTGATGTTCTTCTCCTGCTACGCGTTCTGAGTCATCGTGTTTACATTTTTACCCCTTAGGAATTATTGGTAATAGCTTGGTGAGCTATTGGGGGCTGTTTTAAGAAACTGTTTATTTATATTTCGTATGTGTCTTGCTTCTTCTTAAGGCAAGATATTTTTCCTCTATTTTCTAAAAATAATGCTTGAAGAATTTTTTTTAACTAGGAAAGATTTATTTCATCTTTGTCAAGCTTATATAATAGCACAATAGTGACTTAAATTAGAAGTATAATCCTACCTGATCGACATAGTTCCAGGACAGCCAGGGCTACGTAGAAAGACTGTCTCAAAAGTCTAGTTACCTCCCATGTTCAGCTACCTCCTCAAAGTAAGCACATGGAAGTTTAACATATATTAATTCAGAATTTAGGGAAGTGGGGTCCTACGAGTAATATAAAGGAAGTTTTTGCTGTGGAACTATGCATACATGGCTGTGGCAGGTGGGTAAGCATTCTCTGTATGGTTGCCGCTTCCCAGTCAGGAATTAGATGGCGAAAGCCCAGAGGGCCTGGAGTCAGAAAGGGAAGATGAACGATGTGAGGGGCGATCGGAACAGATGGGCTCTGCAGGGACACAGTGCAGCACAGGTCTGCCCATGGCTCTTCGTACCCTAACACTGAGACAGTGATGAGAAGGAGCTGGGGCGCCGTGCGACCTTGGTCACTGCTCCGTGCCTGTGACAGGCGCGTCTGCCTCTGCAATGACCTTTAGCACAGACAGATGCCACTATTTTCATTTCTCCCTTCCAAATCTTGTGCAAGTCTCTCCTGTGACCAATTCTAACCCAGGACCCAGGGAAGAGGGAATTCTAGGAAACAGAGTTCTAGCTTTGCTCAGCCAACACACTAGAAACCACAACAGCCTCTCCCTTGTCCATTGGCCATCCTTTGAAAGTATGGAATGTCTCTACATTTTTCTAAACCAGCTTTAACTTTAAAATAAAGACAACAGCAAGATTATCCTTTTGCCTGCCACGATGCTGCTTCCTAAATAACAAAAGATATTCTAATTCTTCCCTCAAAGAAATCCTTCATCCATCTTTGGATGATGTTCAGTTTGCTCTTCAGTCACTCTGTCTTTTCTGTGATATTGTTAACACTTTAATTTGAGTGATAGGGAAATGAGAGGGAGAATTTAGAAAAAGAAGAAAAGAATTAGCTAATATAAATCCAGATACATTCAGAAAAGAATGAGGAAGAAATACTCTAAGTCTTAGAGTCCTTGTTTCTTTGTCAGTCCTGTGGCCGTGGATAGATTTGAAAACCCTGCTACTGAGTCTGTATTTCCTTTGGCCTCAGTAGGTAGTCAGCTGGTTAAAGCTGCATGCCTGGGGAAGTGAGCAAACTCATTCCTCAGGGGTCTGCGCCATCAGAAGTCTTGCTTGTCTTGGCTTGATATCATTTTCCATTCACTTGTTCAGGACTTGAGAGCAGGAAGAGGGCCCTGGAGAAACTCCTCCATGTCGGATGTACTCCGCCTGACAGGCCTTCCATAATAGCAGCTCAGTTTCCCCTTGACAGTCAGGGACAGTCACTCCAGTTAGTATGGTGACCTTGGCCTGTTAATTCCCCTCACAGAAAGCTCAGCCTTAGGTCAGTGGACCATTTCTATGACCCCTGATAGAAGCTTCTCTCCCTGTCCCAGCCATAACAACCCATAGCTGTAGTGATCTGTGAGGGCAATCATTACAGGAGCAGCCCCGATACTATGCCCTGGTTCTTGCCTGTGGACGCTGGCTACAGCACACATGACATCCTGTTTGAGTTACAGATTTGGAGTACATTTTTCATCCTGGAGATGTTATTGCAGCTCTGCAAGGTTTTGTCACCACGCTGGCGTTGTAACAGAATATTCAGGAGGCCATTCCAGTATCCTATCAGGCCAGCTGCACCAGAGTTACAAGTTGGGGAATGCAGTGAGACTGGTGATTCTCCAAACATGAGCTCATTTTCATGCTTCATCTGCTGCAAAACACTTTTCATGCTGAACAGCAGTGCTGTAGTAGTGAAAACTTACTTTATATGTCTTCCAGCAGAGGATTTGTAATGATACCGTAGAAAGAGGAGACAAGTCCTTATCTGTAGAAAATGTCTGTTCCTTGAGAATGATGAGAATAGATAAAGGTCTGTCGCAGCCCAATTATAAGTAGTGTGCTAACTCTATATCCCCAGCCCCAGCCCATGTATAGGGCTGGATGGGGAGCCCAGTATTGTTCTATGCAGTCGACAGATCAGCTTTGGTGCATGTTCATCTGTGTTGCTAGGCCCTCACAGCCTTCATCTCTGTTGACTGGGCTACTTTGTTTACGAACCACTGATCAAGAATGGGTGGCTAGGGAGAGAGGGTGACTAATGTCCTGGCTGTGAATTATTCTTGAAGACTGATGCAGATGGGACACAGTCATGTCCACTTGCTGTGCTCATTCATGGACACTTATTTGATTGCTTGCTTTTCATAAATTTAAAATCATTTTACTTCTAAGTCTGAGGTTGTTCAATAAAGCCATTAGTCTTTGAATTCCTATGGATTTGTACTTCACATTTTTTCTTTGTAGAACAGACAACAAGCAAGTGTATCGCCCACTGGCAATTTTGCCTCTGTGATTCCTTCTTAGTATGTAGCTGCAGTGCCCCACCTATGTTTTTGAGGGGAGGTCGTTATAGTGTGTGAAACCAACTAGAAACAGGGCTTGAATTTCTTCTTATGTTATCCCTTGGTCATAGAGAACTTTCCTGTGGAGATATAGGTGTGGATTTTGACCCAATAAAGAGCACTATAAAATAAACAGCAGAAGGTTAGGGCATCTTGTGCCTTCAGAACCTGCTCAAACCCTAACACATACCATGTCCATTTGATATGAAACATTGCTGTAGATGCCCAGCTGTTTGTCTGGATAGTCAGATGAGCCCAGGGGCTCAATGGGAAGACTACAATGAATCATAACTAGGTGGTCTGTGGTCAGCTGGTCAGTCTCAACTGCTCTCTAGTAGCAAACCAGGAACTGCCCAGCGTAATACCAAAAGACACATTCCAAAATGCCATCATCTAGATAATGACATCTCTACAGTCTATAAAACCCCCAAAGTATGGTCCTCGAAGATTAAAATGCTGAATGCTGAAAAATCTAAAAGCTGAAATCCCTAAAACTGCATTTCCTATTGTGGAATGCTATCAACAAAACGTAGAAACAAAACTTCTAAAGAAGAGGTTTTTTATTTTAGTATATGTAAGAAAGGCAGTGTTGTGGGCAGAATGAACTTGGCTCAGTTTATATGTCTGCAAGAGCTCTTAATGAAGTAAATGAATTAAATGTACCTTGAAGAGGCTAACACAGTTTTTTACTGATTAGAAAACAATTTCATGCAGGTGGGATAAGAATACACACAGCATTACTGTTTGGTTACCAATACTGTTTCCATTAAATTTGTGATCTATACCCAACTGGGTCCACATGGAGTATGTTTTCCAGTGTTTAAGCTACAAGTGTGGTGGAGAAGGTAGGCTGTTTTGTTATCAGTGCTGAGACGATCATATATAGAGTTACAAAACTATTTCAGACGAGCTGTGCCATGTAGGAAGGGCAAGATCCTACAAGGAGCTGCTGTCCACCAAATGTGCAGTTGGTGATGGTGAGCGTCGGCTGCCGCTTGGTTGTCATCTACACAGTGTCGTCAGCTGTCACATGCCTGTGCGTCAGGGTTCCTTCGGCTTTGACTTTCTACGGTAGCTTTTGCTCCACCGTCTTTAAGTGTTGCCATGGTGTTTTTACAGCTTGCAGTGCTGTGTGTTTTATCGTCACATCATTGCCAGTACTGGATGTATAAATCCTGTGAAGCTATTTGTAGAATTCTAATTTGTCTTTTTTCTAATACTTTTCTTTTGAGAATTTAACATTTTGCAAGTTCATTTTCAGAATGTTGGCTTTGTGCACAAGTGTTGTGGGTACTAAAAGCTTGGAAACTTCCTTAGCAGATGAAAGGTGTCCTTTTTGTACATCTGCTTTTGTGTGAGAAATATCTTGAAATCTAGATGCCTTGGGCCCATTGCAGGTTTTATTGGATCTCAACAAGACAGTCTGTTTGTCACAGTGTTTCAAATAGATGTAGTTATAAAATTGGTCCACACAATTACCAGTGGTATGCTATGTTTGCACACTACTCACAGCTATTACACTCATGTAACTGTCACTACTGCACTAGAGGGCTTATCCTCTCAAAAATAGGTATGCTAATATTGCCTTTTGATTGTGCAGAGTGGCCTATGAATGCTGTGTGTATTCTGGCACACGCGTGCACTCACTGGTTTCCATGTGCTTGCATGAGTATGCATGTGGAGGTTGGAGGTTGAAGCTGCCCTCCCCCTCTATTGTTCCCTATCATATCTTCTGAGATAGGGTTTCTCACTGATGAGTTAGAGTGACTGGCCGGTGAGCCCTTGGGATCGCCCTGTCTCCACTTCCCAGTGCCTGGATTCCAGGTGTGTGGCTTTCTCTGTGGATGCCTGGGGATCCGAACTCAAGGCCTCAGTACTTGACTGCTAACACTTGAGGCACTGAGCTCTCTCCCCAGCCCAGTGTAGTCTTTTAAAAATGATAAATTATTTCTCAGATAAATCACCTTTTATTGTAAATAAAATGTCTATTAAAGAAAAAATTGCTTTTTTCCAGAATTTCTAGGATTTTGATATTTTGAGAGTTTAGACATAAGGAATATTGATCTTTTAGGATTACAATATTCTGGATTGTAGCATTTGGGATTGCACTGGAAGAGTTATGGCCCAGATGTCGGTGCTTGCTTGCCAACAGAGAACAAAAGATAGTGGACCTTTGCTCTAAAACCCTGAAGGTCTGTGCTCTCATCCCCTGAAGGAGCTTGCAAAGGCTTACAGAGGCCTCAGTCTGTTACCAGCATTTGCTTGAAGCCCCATCCAGCCTTCAAGTTCAGGACCAGAGTGTGTTCATGACTGCCCAGGCCTGTCACAGAGTGCTGCTGTTCCGGCCTCCTTTCGAGACTGGCAGGCTTCGGGTTACCTGTGCATTGTCTTAGCACAGCACGTATGATGTCTACTTGGAGCAGACAACCCAAGTGCAGGTGCGGGGCTTCATTCTTTATCCTGTGCAGAATGATCTACATGTGCCCGACTGCCAGACACTAGGGTTTTCCTGAAGACAGGCTCCTGGGTTTCTGTGCCCGCGCCCCCATTCTGGCATGTTTCTTACCAGTGTATCTAGAGCTGTGTTGTGTTTCCCAGATCCAGTCAGCACACTGGTCTGGCTAATGTCCTAGGGTGATGTCTTTTGAAAAGGAATCTGTGGATCTAGGTTGAAGGAAATTTTGCCTCCTAAGGAATATTTGCTAATGTTTGGAGACATTTTTGGTTACTACAAGTAGGAGTGGGGAACTCCTGGCATCTAGTGGGTAGTAGCCAGATGTTCTGAAAAACATCCTATCCTGAAAGGCACAGGCTTTTCCTGGAAGAATCTGCTTTGACCCTTCTGCATTGCTGAGGACTCGATGGTGGTGGCGTAAAGGCTGGAGGTTTGCAATAGTGTGAGAGGGACACCAAGAGAGTTCACATATTCCTTACAAACACTCCCAGAGGAGGAAGCAGGCATGGGTCAGCTGCTGCGTGCAGGGTGCCAGGGGTGCTGAATTGATCCAGGAGGAAAACCACATGCAGAAAAGCAGCTGTGAGCAGAATTAACAACAGCTTAAGTTTTGATAACATATTATCTCAGATTCATCTGTCTTCTACACAGGCCAGATAGGAGACTGGATGGAGACGGGTGGGTTTGCTATTTTTCCATACCCCCATCCTCCACCCCCAGTGCTGAGGACTACACCCAGGACCTTGAGCTTGCTAGAGAATTACTTTTCCACTGAGATAATCTCCAAATGTAAATTCTTTTCGGTTACACTAATCGAAAAGATTAACCCTGCCTACAGAGCAGTGTTTGTTTAGGTTTTCCTGTTTGAGAACTACACTTGTTCTGGTCACTTCTGCCTGTTCTTTCCAAGTATAATAACCCTTAATGCATAAGCTAGACAATGGTTATTTGGGTCTGGCAGACTCCGAGTCTATGTAGTCAAGAACTGGAGAAGTAGCCACAGGCTGGCCTTGGGGACCAGATGATCACTGTGACCTAGACCTGGCTACGATCCTTCCAGGCATCTGATGTCCAGAAACTTCCAATCCAACTGAGAGAATGCAGTGCAGTTTAGGTTCTCCAGGAGTTGTTAATTTGGGGACCATTTGCATTTCCCACTGTTTCCCTATGCACAATTCCCCCAGTAAATTATCGCCCTTCTCTCTGGGGAAAGCGAGTTCATGTTTTGGTGTGTGTAGCAGTGTCCTTCTTGGAGTCCCCTTATTTGAAGGACTTGGAAACAATTCAAATTCAAGAGTTGTTTGACTGTGGCTGTGTTTTTATTTCCCTACTCATACTAAGAATTATACCGTACATCTTCATTGTTTAGAAAGCATGTTGAGACCGGGTGTGGTGGGAGGCAGAGGCAGATGGGTTTCTATGAGTTCGAGGCCAGCCTTGTATACAGAGCAAGTTCTAGGACAGCCAAGTGTCTGTTACACAGAGAAGCCTTGTCTCACCCCCTCCCCAAATCACATAGCAATTTATTCTCTGTAAATTATACAGTGTTCAGAATAATTTATGCAAATGAAATGCATCTGAACATAGTATTACTCCTCCTCCTGAAAACATATCAGACTGGGGCCGGAGAGGACTCAGCAGTGAATAGCACTGCCTGTTTTTCCAGAGGACCCAGGTCCATCTATAATCCAGTCCCGGGGATCTGACGCCCTCTTGTGGCCTTTGTAGGCACCAGGCAGGCACACTTGCGATGCACAGACATGAGTACAGGCAGAACTCACATACACATGAAACTTTAAAAACAAACGAGAAATTCAGACTGTCTGTTTGGATCTTTATATTCTATACACATCAAGAATCAGTGGTGTACTTTTTCAGTGTCTGCGTTATTAGCACATCCCATGCTGCAGAAGCCATTCAGTCCCAACTGCACCCATCATCAGCTGGACCCTCCCAGGACTTCATCCAATAAGGTCACCTTGGTTTCTGTCGGTTTTGCTGTGTGACAAAATGGCCTGGCAAAAGCCACCTAAGGGAGAAAGGGTTCGTTTTGGCATATGGTTGGAGAGGGATTCAGTGCACCATGGCAAGGAAAACATGGCCACACGGGGAAGGAATGCTGGCAAGGGAAGGAGGCTGACTGCTCACATAGTATTCTTAGTCAGGAAACAGAATGGGCAGGAAGCCTCAGGCTCGCTTCTGATGACCCACTTCCTCTGGCAAGGATTTGCCTCCTCAAGATCCCACAACCGCCCCAAACAACTAGCAGCTAGGGGTTCACATACATGAGCATGTGGAGAACTTTTCTAATTCAGGAACTAGGAGCACATGCTACTGTGTCTAGTGTTGAAGAGATGGCTATCCCAAGACTGCCTGCTCCTTCCAGCTGTGGCCCGAGTTCTCAGCTTACCGATATCTACAGTGGTTTTAAAAGAAGTTCTTGTAGCTGCTAGTAAGTTCCTATTGTCTTTGATTCAGCCTCCACCAACCAAGTCCATCTGCACTCTTACACTGGCTTCAGGTCTGTCAGCATCACCAGCTCAAAATGCCAACAAATCCAGCAGTTCTGTCTGACGTGGGTGACTTTCTCACTGTTCTTTTGTTTCTGCAGCACCCATCGCACTCTCTAGACTCTGATAGCAGCAGGGTCACTTCGTGATGGCAGAAACTCTAGGGGTTATGAGTAGGGCGTTGATTCTGCGCTGCAGATTGGCGACCGAGTGGTTCTGATATTATCTGTATTGTTAGTGAGCTGTGTAAAGCAAAGGCAGCAGCTGGCAAGTGGGGAGGCGTGAGAGAGCACCAGACAGAATCTTTAGAGATGGGTGAAGCGAGCATATTCCAAGTACAGGGGGTTGTCAGGTGATAGCAAGGCCTCATTTGGGATTTGCAGTCAAAAAGCACCACAGAGGCACCCTGTCTGTGTGCATCTGTGTGGAGCAGTAATGGGAAGGCTTCGGGATGGCGGGGATGGCCAAACAAATATGGACGAGAGAGCCCAGATGAAGGGCTAGAGAGGTGCTCCTGGGGAACGGTTTGGAGGCGCTGGATCCTAGTGCGCATGTAGCTTTGGTAGGGAGGTGCATAGGCAGTGCCATGACAGGGGCGATGCTGTGAGAAGGGAGCACTCAGGGCAGTAGAGGTTTGGGGGACTGCCCCAGAGTAAACTGCTGTGGGCAAGAGTTAAACACATCAAATGCCTGTTCTGGATGTGCTCAGTTTATCTATGACAGGGGAAGCTAAAGGAGTCCCTACAGCCAAGTGCAGTTTCACAGTCGTGAATGCGACAAGATTTAAGTACTTCCTGAAGAATTCCTGTCCCATTTTCAAACACACAGAAACTTTTATTAATATTGTTTGCTTTATAACCGTTTGTCCAATAGTTTAAAGAAAATTTGGCTTTATTAAATGAAGAGACAGTTCTTAAAAAAAAAAAAGAACAGCTCCTCTGCATGTGGAGTTTGGCCAGGTGACCACTATGTCAATAAATGTCTGTGTGTCCTGGATTTCAGAATCTCATGGACAGACATGACTTGCAAAAAAACAAGAACAAAAGCCTTTTGGCTACGAAACAGCAGTACTGCCAATGGTTTCTCAAATATTGGTAAGTGGGGGAAACTCACCATGAACTATCACTGTACTTACCTAAGAGCAAACTGACAGGAGGCCATGTGTGATCTCAAAATAAGGAGTGATCCTTTTAAGAGAGAGTATTCTGGCATCTTGTACTAGCATTGTGTGTGTGCTAACGTGTGTGTGTGTATGTTTATGTGCACACATAGCTGTCTTCCCTGTTTTGCTGAGGATCTGTGTAAACTTCCACAGCACTGGGACTGTACTGGGTGCATGACTTGCTTTTGTGAGAACTTCCATAGTAGTCTGGTTTGCCTGTGGGATATTATTATTACCAGTAAAAATGGTAGTTAAGATAAAACTTCAGTCATAGTTAATTAAGGAATTTAAAGGTCCCCTAATGAACCGTGTAATTACTGAGGTTTCCAGTAAACACTCAAAACCCTCCTTCACAACCCTTTTACATTTTGCCTCTGTCAGACCTTTCCCATACTGTGTGGAGAGGTGACTTGCCAGACACAGCACTGAGATGAGACAGTCCCTGCCTGGTGAAGACTGCCTCTTGCCACATCGGCAGAATGTGGTCCCTGGCACATCCTTCAGTAAATAGCTGTGGGGTGCCACACTCCTGGAATCCCAGCGCTTATGAGACTGAGGCAGATTGCTGTGAGTTTGAGGCCAGCCTGGTGTACATAGGGAGGTCAGGCCAGCCTGGTGTACATAAGGAGGTCAGGCCAGCCTGGTGTACATGAGGAGGTCAGGCCGGCCTGGTGTACATGAGGAGGTCAGGCCAGCCTTGGCTACATAAGGAGGTCAGGCCAGCCTGGACAACATGAGATCCCATCTCAAAAAGGAAAAATGAAATGTCTGTGGTGGCCTTTTCAAAGAAATCATCCATCTCAGTGGCAGCTCCTAACAACAAAGGGACCCTCCAAGCAGTAGTGAATCAGTGCAGCACTGAGTGACATAAAAAAGACCTGCAAGGACAGTGAAGGGAGTTAGAAAGAACAGAAAAGCCATGGAGACTGATGCCTGGATAACGATGTCCACAGCTATCAGATGTTTAAAATCACCCCGTACTGCATTGCCTATTGCTCAACAGACATTTGAGTTCCTACTTATACATCCTGGACATTGTCCTAGGCTTCAGGAGTACATGATAGATCAATGAAGATTCCTGTCCCTACAGGGGAAGTCTGATAAAAGCAAGTATGTATAGCAGCACACACAGGTAAGTAGGTACTGGTACGTTATGAGAATAGTCGAAAGACGCTCGGAAGCTGGTGGGGAGGCTCCTAGAAACGACGGTCAGAGAAGACGTTTGCAGTTGGGTGACAGTTTAGCATAAGCTCTGAGACCTGAGATTGCTTGATTTAGAGTGTGTGTGCACCCCTAGCTCCCTGGTTTTCTTGGAGCTTACCATGTAAAATAGGCTGGCCTTGAATTCCTGCCTCTGCCTGGCAGGTGACGTTGGTATTACTTAATGCTCGTTTCCCCATTGTTGTTACCTAGCTTAAAGGACACGCTGGACCGTTGAAGTTCCAAAATCCAAACCAGGTGGCCAAACTTCAGACCCCTTTCTCCTAACCACTGTGTAACTGTGTGTGGAAGCAAACAATCAAAACTTATTTTTATAGAAACGTTTTATTTGGAGCTGGCCCCCTGCCCCATTTTTCCTCAGAAAAACTGGTGACTTTATTTCCATCCGGAGTTGTGCCTCCTCTGCTCATGTTTTCTCCATTTGTTGCATTTTATTGAAAGTCAACGCTTCTGTTAGAGAGAGCAGTGGAGAATCAGATGCTTGCCAACCTAAAGTGTGTGTGCTTGTTCATTGAAACATTAGTTGATAAGAGTTGAAACAGAAACTGTTGCATTAAATGGCTTTTAAGTAGCCCACGGATTTAATTTTCCTCTGTTCTCTGGGCTTTCACTTAATACAAATTATGAAAGTGTTTTAAGTTGGTTTGCTGTGTGAGTGTGAACAGTGACGGGAGCTGGGAGAAGGCAGTCATAGATCTGACTTTCCGGAATTCTGTTCTTCATCCCCTGCTATGAACCTGTGATAAGGACTGAAGGATAGCTCACTGATCGCAAGTGCATATTGGCCTTCTGTGCTGGCATAGGCCTTTAAGCCGAGCATTTGAAAGGCAGAAGTAGGCAGGTCTCTGTGAATTCAAGACCAGCCTGACCCACTTAGTTCCAAGACAGCCAGGGATGCTTGGTTAAGAGAGAGAGGGAGAGAGAGGAGAAAGAACCTACTGCTCCTCTAAGAGATCTGAGTTCAAGTCCCAGCACTCAATGCTGGGTGGTTCACAACCACCTGTAACTCCAGCTCCTGGGCATCAGACACCTCTGGCTTGTGTGCACACGCTCAATTTTTAAAAGAATAAAAGTAAATCTAAAGAAAAAGACATCCTGTGTCAAGCAATCTTACGTCACAGCATTTTCTTGGTGTGGGATAAATTAGTCAGCACTAGTCATGCATGGTTAATAATTTAGCTATCGTGACAATACGCAAAAAAGGTGCCAATCCAGATGTATATACACATTATTTTTCAAGCATACCTTCTGAGCAGGTCCCTCATGGTGTAGGTGTAAGGGTCTGCTGAACTGCAGTCCAGGTGGCCTGAGCACAGCTGTTTTATATCAGGAAATAATGCTAGCTGCAGAGTCAGCAGTACTGTATAGACACTTGGACCTTACCAAGTAATGTAAAACATACTAGGTTTATTCCATTGGCCTCCATAGTTCCAGACCATTTTATGTAACCATGTTTATCTCTTCAGCAGCTTTGGCTTTTGAGTCCCCCCCCCTCTCTCTCTCTCTCCCTCCCTCTCTCTCTCCGCCCCCACTCTCTTCTCCCTCCCTTCCTTCCTCCCTCCCTCCCTCCCTTCCTCCCTCCCTTCCTCCCTTCCTTCTTTCTTACCTGGTTTTTCAAGACAGAGCTTTTTTATGTAGCCTTGGCTGTCCTGGAGCTCACTCTGTAGACAGGCTGGCATTGAAATCAGAGATCCACCTGTCTCTGCCTCCCAAGGCTGAAATTAAAGGAGAGCACCACTACCACTAAGCAAGTATTTCTTAATGTGGTCTTGAAATTTATAAGGTTTATTTATAAATTATTCTTGAAATAACACTCAATCACTGTCTTTTTATTCATCAGGACATTTATTCAAATACTAAAGAGCAAACTCTGCAGTATCGCTTTAATTTTTTATATGCATTCTTTTCTTTTAGAAATTTACTTTCTGTGGGGTGATATTGGTGCACACCTTTACTCCCAGCACGTGGGTGGCAGAGGTAGGCGGATCTTTGCGTTCAAGACCAACATGGTCTGGTCTACAGTGTGAGTTCCAGGACAGCTGAGGAGAGCAATGTTGCTCTACTCCTAATTGCAGGGAGCACAAAGCTACCTATTTTATGCAAAAGGGTTTAAAATTTAATGCAGGGTTCTTCATTTTTGCCTCGATGAGACATTGTTTGCCAAAACCTTTTCCTTAAAAATAGAATATTGGGTGTGAAAAATGAGTAGAGCTTAAGGGGAAATAATTCCATTTTAATTATACCCCTAATGCTTGTCCGTCCCTCATACACAGCACAAATTTAAGCTGTAACACGGACGATTCAGGTCTCGGCCTCGACCATCACTTGGACCCCTTTGATGTCTTGGTCAATTAATGGCCTACTTTAAAGAGAGCTGGTCCCGAGTCTTCCAAGAGAGCTGGTCCCGAGTCTTCCTGAGGGCCACCATGTCCTATGGTCATTTTCACAGAACTCCTTTAGCTGTTTGGCTAAACACAGCTTCCATTGTCCATAAGTTTAGAGGAGCAGGCGCAATGCTGAAATGCAGCTGTATGCTTGTACTCCCAGTAGTTATTGCATTTTTAAATCACATTTTTTAATGTGTGTGTACATGTGTATCCATGTGTGTGCACATGCCATAGCACATGTGTGGAGGTCAGAAGACAACTTGAGTTGATTCTTTCTTTCTACCATGTGTTTCCTAGGATTGAATTTAGGTCCTCAGGATTAGGCTGTCACATTCTGAAGAACTCTGCTCATGTCTTTGGTCTCTTCCTCTTACCATGTTGTTTTGGTTATTGGCAAGGCCTCTGACCAGCCCTATGAAACTGGTAAGGTGTGCTCTGTGCAGATGCTCAGCTCGGGAGGAGTCCCGAGACTACCTTTCGCATGCATAGAGACTGCTGATGCTGAGGCAGGAGCAAGGTTTGAGGAGTAGCGTAGTCTGTTAGTGAAGGTCTTTGTGGTAAGACATCTGAATTTGCCTGCAGAAACTGCCATCTATCAGCCGTGAGCCTGCTGGTGATCTGTTTTATTTGCTAAGCTTTTGCTGTCTCCTGTTTGAATTGGATAATGTTATCAATTTCTCAAGTTTACAAGGATTAAATAAAGTTATGTTTACATGGGCACTCAACACAGAGGACATTGTCAGTTTTTGTAAGGGACCATTCTTGCTGTTGTTCTTGGACTAGCGGTAGCATTCCTGTTCTGAGGGATTATGCCTAGTTGCAAGTATACTCTGCTTGTAGTGGGGATTCAGCGGGAATGGGGGAGAAGCAGCCAGATGAAGGAACCACTGTTGAACACATGAATTTGTGTTTGATCTCTAGTGGTCCAGCAATGGCAGATATGGAGTCACACTGCTTCCCTATGCCTCTAACCACAGAATTTCTCCATATAGAGTCTGGAAGACAGTTGTGCTTGAAGTCACTGTTACTGGTCAAGCAGGTGAAAGAAACCATTGCCAGGAGAGGTTGGGAAGGGATGTTTTTTAAAGGAAGGAATGTGAGAGATGCCAGGCCCGCTGAATGTGGTTTGAATGGGTTTGTAGTTCCCCCAACAAATCATGAAACAGAAGGTGACAAATGTTAGCACATTAACATTTGGTGAATGGATTCAGGCATAATTTGCTGATTTGCCAAGAAATCAGTACTTACTAGATAGAGACCAGCTGCTTGTAATATTTGAGGTATTTTTGATGACAGGCGATAGATTCAAATAGATAAGCACTTTTAATGTCCAGAAGGGTCCTAGTAACAACTCTTCTTTCCCCTCTGGAGTTGTTGAAGAGCCTGGACACACACAGCCGGCCATCTGGGTCTGTGGGCCCTGTATCCTTGAACTAAATCAAGAGTGTCTTAAAAATAATCTTTAAAATCAGCGATTGATTGCATCTGTACTGAATGCCTGTAGAATTTCACTTTCTTCCTGTTCCTTAAACAGTGTAGTATGGGAACTGTTTACACAGCATTTACATTGTTAGGAATTGTTAGCCGCCTAAAAGTGATTGGAAGGGTGTGTAAACAGGACATCATTGTGTGTGTGTGTGTGTGTGTGTGTGTGTGTGTGTGTGTGTGTGTGTGTGTTCCTGATGGGTGGGAGTGTCTTGGAGTCTTTCTCCATGGAAACTAAAGGGTGATGGTTTACACAGATGCAGAGCTCCCTGAGACAAATGATAGTGCATGATTCTTCATGTTCTGGTTTTTTCTTTTCTGAGTATATCTTGAGATTATGCCACATCAATACATATGTGAATAGCTTGTTGGTTTTTTTTTAATTGCTTAGTATTCCACTTTCTGGGTCTAGTTAACAAAGCTTCTTCCTGATCACCATTTAAGTTATGCTCTACCCTCTGTAATTTTACATATTTTCTCTTAAGTTTTAATTATTTATTGGTTTTTTTTGAGGCAGAGTTTCTCTGTGTAGCCCTGCCTGTCCTGGAACTTACTCTGTAGACCAGGCTGGTCTTGAACTCAGAGATCTGCTTGCCTCTGCCTCCCTAGTGCTGGGATTAAAGGCATGTGCCACCACCACCTGGCAAGATTTCTTTATTTAATGTGAATAAATGTTTTTCCTGTGTGTATGTATGTGTGCCACATGCCCATGGAAACCAGAAGAACTGGAGTTACAGGTGGTCGTGAGCCACCGTGTGGGTACTGGAAATTGAACTCAGATTCTCTGCAAGAGCAACTAAGCTCTTAGCCACTGAGCTGTCTCTCTTCTGCCCTACCTTCTGGGATTTTAAATACTGTCTTGCAGTGAACAAGTCTGATTGTATGTAAGTCACTTCACAATTTTAGGTATGGGAGTTTTATTATACACAGAATTCTTAGGTGAGGCTCACAGAGCAAACACTTACAAAGCCTCTGCTGGGACACAGCATTTGTTTTGCCTCTGAAGGAAGGAAAAATGTAGTGGACAGAGCTGACAGCTATGTGGTGAGCCTGGGCACCGCAGGCCTCTGGTATCCTTAGATGTCTGCTTATCTTCTGGAAGCTGGGACTGCTGCCTCACTTTGAAGCAGCTCTGACCACACTATGGGGTAGTTCTTCTTCCACGATTTTCTCCCATCTTTCCTTCCCTTCACTCCAGCATCCAGTGTCCATCAGTGGGGCTGTTGTCATCATACCCCCCCACACCCTTCGAATGGGACATTTTCATGTAGATAGCATGTTTGCTCAGGATCAGTGGGGAGGATTCGCCTCAGTTTACCTCACCATCAAGTGGGAGCTCGGTGGGAGTGTCAGAGTCCAGTCTCTGCTGTTCTCTGGCCGCTTGTGAGAAGTGCTGAGCAGTGAGGAGCTAGACACTGTGGTGTTGAGACGACTGCCTCCGCTGGCCCCAGTTAACATTTGCAGTCCTCTGTGCTGGGCGGCACGGGGAATCAGGGAAATGTGAGGTGATCTTCCATGTGTTCTCTCAGGAACCCAATAGTCTGCTCGTCTTTCTTCCGGAACCCAATAGTCTGCTCGTCTTTCTTCCTGTCCACGTTGTGTGTCTGCCCTCTGAACTCTTCCCATAAAGGCGTCTGTCCACTTCCGTCTAGCAGTACACATTGAGTATGCATTCAGTTAATGTAACCAAACTGATTTGGGTAAGTTATTCACGTGCATGGTACATAGTGGATGCTGGCTCCATCCTTTTGCCCATTCTCTTACATTTTTATAACTACTTTTTTTTTTTTTTTGATTTTTGAGACAGGGTTTCTCTGTAGCTTTTTGGTTCCTGTCCTAGAACTAGCTCTTGTAGACCAGGCTGGCCTCGAACTCACAGAGATCCGCCTGCCTCTGCCTCCTGAGTGCTGGGATTAAAGGCATGCACCACCACCACCTAGCTTTATAACTACTTTTAATTGTAAAGATTAATATATGTTCAATTAGAATAACATTGTATATATTTTAAATATACAACAGAAAAATAAAGTATTCATGCCTCCTAGCTTTCTTCCCTAGAGAGTATTACTCACATTTTGTCTCTGTGGAACTGTCTGGAGGGATCTGTGCTTACTGAGCATATGGATGATGTCTGCTTGTGCTCATGCACACCTTCACAAGGACATGCCATCCACACAGCACCAGTTCCTGTTGATAGCTGTTTATGCTGTGTAGCAAGCTTTCTTGTCAGACTATCTTTGGATTTCCAGCCCCCAAATAATGGCATAGAGACTTATAATAAATTATTGCTTAGCCTTAGCTTAGGCTTGTCCTGCTAGCTATTATAGGTTAAATTAACCTGCTCCTGTTAATCTTCATTTTGCCATGTGGCTTTTTTCCTGTCTTTCATTCTGTATGTCCATCTGCCTCCATATCTCATTGGCGTCTCTCTGGTGCAGTTCACAAGCATAGATTCCCCCTCATCTTCATCTCTCTCCCCATAAATCCTGTCTGTCCTGCACAGCTGCTGACCATTCAGCTCTTTATTAAACCAATCACAGTGGCACATCTTCACACAGTGTAGAGGAACATTCCTCAGCAGTGCTGCTCCTGGCAAGACAGAGCTGCAGTAAGTGCCTTTATCGGCCCGTCTTCAGGTGTGCCTGTGATTATGTCTGTTACAGAAATAACTACAAATAAACTTAGTACTCTAAGGACTGAAGGAATGATTTGGGTGAGGAGGTGCTAGGGATTGAACCCAGCATCTCGTTCATGTTCGGAATGTGTTTACCACAGTCTGAGCTACATCCTCCAGTTTTGGTGTTTCCCAGTTCTCTTTTATAAAACTGTATCAGTTTTCTAGTCGGCCAATAATAAGAGCGTCCCAATTTTAGTATATTTTACCAGATAACACTCTCTAACTTTAATCTTCAGCAGTCTTGTTGACTGAGTTTCCTGTCCTGCCCAGTTCCCACAGTCATTAAGTCCCAAAGAAATCACACAGAGGTCTACATTAACTATAAAATGATTGGCCCATTAGCTCAGGCTTCTTATTAACTTTTATAACTTATCTTAGCCCATTATTCTTGTCTAGCTAGCCACATGGCTCAGTACCATTTTCAGCAAGGCAGTCATATCTTGCTTCTTCTATGGCGGGCTCAAAACTGCAAAGGAAAGGGCTTCCTCCTTCCCAGAATTCTCCTGTTCTCATTGATCCACCTCTACTTCCTGTCTGGTTGTCCCGCCTATACTTCCTGCCTGGCTACTTCAGTCTGACACCTGAAAAGTTATTCATTGCAGCACCAGTGTATAGCTATCCTTGTCATGATTGGCTGGCCTCATAACCCTAAAAGTCAAGCATATGCTCTGTGTCCTCTGTATATACTCTATGTCATAGATTTGATGAAGGTTTAGTACTAGAAAATCAACTCTGTGCCCAGTATGTTGCAATTATCTTTTCTCATCTTATTAATTTTTACTTCTGCTATAAAGAGAGTTTTTTGTTTTTTCTTAAATCAGCACTGGGCATTATGTTGCCTTTACTCCCTACAGGGCGGGAGTGGGCAAAGCTGCATACAACAAGACTTTGCTTCAGCGGACTGAAACATCATCCATCCAGTGTTTTCAAGTTTTGTGGCATTAAGTTTTTATGGCTTCTGCTTTCTGTCATACTTAGACATTTCAAACATGAGGCAAAATACACAGACACACAAACAGAAATTACATAGACATACAAATAGAAAATGCACATACACATAAACAGAAAATACACAGACACACAGACAGAAAAGCCATTATGTGCTTGCTGCTTGTTTCCTCAACCTCTGTGTGTGTGTGTGTGTGTGTCTGTCTGTCTGTCCTTAGCCTATTGAAGATTTATCTATTGAAGATTTCTCTCTCTGTATCAAGAGATCTAAGTTTGTTTTTTCCTACTTGTTATAACATTATTTCTCTATTGATATGAAGTACAAATTTTGACATTTCAGTGTCCTGAATTTTCCCTTGTGTCTGAGTCTGTTACTCAGACATATTTGATGTGCTATTCCTCTCTGTATGCTATGAATATGTTTTATTACCATTGGTTAATAAAGAAGCTGCTTTGGCCTATAGGAGGGCAGAATATAGCCAGGCTAGAAGAGATATATAGAGAGAGTAGGTGGAGTCAGGGAGACACCATGTAGCTGCCAAAAGAGAAAGACGCTGGAGAACCTTACTGGTAAGCCATGAGCCTTGTGGAGATACATAGATGAATAGAAATTGGTTAACATAAGATGTAAGAGCAGGCTGGAGAGATGGCTCAGAGGTTAAGAACACTGGCTGCTCTTCTAGAGGTCCTGAGTTCAATTCCCAGCAACCACATGGTGGCTCACAGCCATCTGTAATGAAATCTGGCATGCAGGCATTCATGGAGGGAATGTTGTATACATAACAAATAAATACATAAATAAATCTTTAAAAAGCATAATTAATTTTAAAAAAGATGTAAAAGCTAGCCAATAAGAAGCCTGAGCTAATAGGCTAAGCAGTGATGTAGTTAATATAGTTTCTGGACAGCTGAGAACAAATGAGCTGCCTCCGTTTACAAATGGCGTCTGTAGTTCTCTGCCCCTTGAAACTCGGTGGCGTTGCTTCTCTCCTGCTTTTTCATTATGGACAAATTTAACTGTGGTGATTTTCTGGTTTTAGGTAAAGTCACTGGAGCTGGAGAGATGACTCAGTGTTTAAGAATCTTTACTACTCTTGAAAAGGACCTGCAGTGCTTAGCATTGGAGCTATCAAAAGGTTTTATGGCAGCTTAAGAATCAGCTTTTTTAAATTGCTAAATTTAAGTTTTTATGCCTTATGCTTCTAGAGATGGGTATATGAATGTCATCAAAGCCATGAAGTATAAAATAAAATCATTTTCCTATTTGTTATAGTGTTAAAGATTTTGAGTTGTGTTGATTGTTTTGCAGCTGTGTTGTTTTGTTCTGTGGTGCTGAGGATTGACTCTTGAGCCTCAGTCACGCTAGGCAAGTACTATACCACTGAGCGACATGCCTAAAGAGATCTTACTTATTTTAAAGACTTAAGTAAAATAATCATTGGTTAGTTTCCAAAAGGACTTGTGTGATCCCTTTGTGTAACAAGGAAGCACACCAAAAATAAGGGAGAGTTCCTGGTGGGGAAGATTGATTGTTTGATCCTTATGTTCTGAGTTGTTTGGGGAGGCTGCTTGTTGGTTCCCAGCCACCCAGACCAAAAATAATCACACAGAACTCTGTATCAGTTGCAATACTGTTTGGCCAACAGCTTAAGCATATTTCTAGCTTGCTCTTATATCCTAAACTAAGCCATCTCCATTAATCTGTGCATCACCATGAGGTTGTGGCCTACCAACAAAGTTTCGGCGGGCTCCAGTGGAGGCATCTGTACCCAGCTGTGACTACACGGCTTCTCCCTGACTCCGCCTACTCTCTCTTTATATTTCTTTCAGCCTGGCTTTACTCTGTTAAGCCATTGGCCAAAAGCAACTTCTTCATTAACCAATGGCAATAAAACATATTAACAGCATAAATCACCTCCCACATCACTGAGTCCCACAAGGAAGATCCTCAGCCATGCCCGGTAAAGGGTTGAGCTTCTCTGTGTCCATGGCAACAAGCCAGAGTGGTATGCTGAGAAGAGTGAGCATGGTGTCAGCTGGGGAAGGGCCCTAGACACCGAGCCTCAGATGCATGCGTTCTGATAAGCTGTGGCCTCCCTTCCTCTCTGTGTGGTCAGCTCTGCAGTGTCCTTTTAAGTAGATTCTCTTCAGCCATGGTTGTTGTGGGTTTGCTTTGGTTGAACTTCCGCTGTGTCAGTTATTAGGCATATGTTTAGGATCTTTATGCCTTCCTGATCGCCTTTGTCTGCTGTGAAATAACTCTTACCTTTGCATCACACTATGTTGAAGTCGATTTTATCTGATGTGCTCCTAGTGTTTCCAGTTGTTCTATATGCACAGATTGTTTTGCCTGTCTTTTCCATCATTTTACTTTCAGCCCATCTATGTCCTGATACTAAAAGGATATTCTAATATTCCATTGTAATTTCTTTTTGACTTCTTATTACTGCGCTGTGTTTTCAGGTGCACTTCTGTGGAGTTGTAGAATGCATGCACAGTTTATTGCAGCCTACACAGACTCTGACACTAGACCAGTCCCCAGCCTCTGCATGCATTGCCACACGTGCTTACTTCCGTGTCTCTGTTCAGCATACAGCACGATAATGTTCTACTTTAAGTGACCATATAGGTTTGGAAGAGCTTGAGAGGTGGGAAAGCGTGTACTCACCATATCTACACACACATTTTCTCTTTCTGGAGTGGGAAAGCGTGTACTCACCATATCTACACACACATTTTCTGTTTCTGGAGTGGGAAAGCGTGTACTCACCATATCTACACACGCATTTTCTCTTTCTGGAGTGGGAAAGCGTGTACTCACCATATCTACACACGCATTTTCTGTTTCTGGAGTGGGAAAGCGTGTACTCACCATATCTACACACACATTTTCTCTTTCTGGAGTGGGAAAGCGTGTACTCACCATATCTACACACACATTTTCTGTTTCTGGAGTGGGAAAGCGTGTACTCACCATATCTACACACACATTTTCTGTTTCTGGAGTGGGAAAGCGTGTACTCACCATATCTACACACACATTTTCTGTTTCTGGAGTGGGAAAGCGTGTACTCACCATATCTACACACACATTTTCTGTTTCTGGAGTGGGAAAGCGTGTACTCACCATATCTACACACACATTTTCTGCTTCTGGAGTGGGAAAGCGTGTACTCACCATATCTACACACACATACTGCTTCTGGAGTGGGAAAGCGTGTACTCACCGTATCTACACACACATACTGCTTCTGGAGTGGGAAAGCGTGTACTCACCGTATCTACACACACATACTGCTTCTGGAGTGGGAAAGCGTGTACTCACCGTATCTACACACACATTTACTGTTTCTGGAGTGGGAAAGCGTGTACTCACCATATCTACACACGTATTTACTGCTTCTGGAGTGGGAAAGCGTGTACTCACCATATCTACACACACATTTTCTGTTTCTGGAGTGGGAAAGCGTGTACTCACCATATCTACACACACATTTTCTGTTTCTGGAGTGGGAAAGCGTGTACTCACCATATCTACACACACATACTGCTTCTGGAGTGGGAAAGCGTGTACTCACCATATCTACACACACATTTACTGTTTCTGGAGTGGGAAAGCGTGTACTCACCATATCTACACACGTATTTACTGCTTCTGGAGTGGGAAAGCGTGTACTCACCATATCTACACACACATTTTCTGTTTCTGGAGTGGGAAAGCGTGTACTCACCATATCTACACACACATTTTCTGTTTCTGGAGTGGGAAAGCGTGTACTCACCATATCTACACACGCATTTTCTGTTTCTGGAGTGGGAAAGCGTGTACTCACCATATCTACACACACATACTGCTTCTGGAGTGGGAAAGCGTGTACTCACCATATCTACACACACATTTACTGCTTCTGGAGTGGGAAAGCGTGTACTCACCATATCTACACACACATTTTCTGTTTCTGGAGTGGGAAAGCGTGTACTCACCGTATCTACACACACATTTACTGCTTCTGTAGTGGGAAAGCGTGTACTCACCATATCTACACACATATTTACTGCTTCTGGAGTGGGAAAGCGTGTACTCACCATATCTACACACACATACTGCTTCTGGAGTGGGAAAGCGTGTACTCACCATATCTACACACACATACTGCTTCTGGAGTGGGAAAGCGTGTACTCACCATATCTACACACTTATTTACTGCTTCTGGAGTGGGAAAGCGTGTACTCACCATATCTACACACGTATTTACTGCTTCTGGAGTGGGAAAGCGTGTATACTCACCATATCTACACACACATACTGCTTCTGGAGTGGGAAAGCGTGTACTCACCATATCTACACACATATTTACTGCTTCTGGAGTGGGAAAGCGTGTACTCACCATATCTACACACATATTTACTGCTTCTGGAGTGGGAAAGCGTGTACTCACCATATCTACACACATATTTACTGCTTCTGGAGTGGGAAAGCGTGTACTCACCATATCTACATGCACATTTTCGGTTTCTGGAACTCTTCACCCCACTCGCTCTCTCTGACCACTGTTTTAACAGTCCTGCAGTGTCGTGTCCATGTTAACAAGATCTTTGAGCTCTTATTGGATATAGACTTTGGATTGTGTTTCTTTGTTTGTTTGTTTTCAAGCTTTTTTCTCAAACTGCAAATTCTAGGCAGTCTGCACCACCCCCACCCCCAAAACTGCAGTACTTCCCACTGGCTTCTGCCCACAGCCTCGAATGTGCTTTTTGGAGATTCTTTTGCTCATACTTAGAAAAGCTCTTGTAATTCATATAAGAATTCCACAATCCTCTGTGACTTAATTTTTCTCAAGATTTTCTCACACTTTCTAGGCATTTTTGTTATCCGCATCTGCATCCACAGATCCCTTTAGCTAGTGCGACTTGTTTCCTACTTGAATTTAAGTTGTCTGGAACTAAATGGATTAGGGTTTGTTTCCAGATGGAAACTGTCTGGGCGGGGTACAATTTCCCTAGGCCTGGTGGCACACTCCTGCATTCCCAGTGCTCAGGAAGCTGAGGCAGGAAGGCCGTGGGGTCACCACTAGCCTCAGTTATATAGAGAATGTAGAGAGACTTCCAATTTTTTTTCGTTTTGGTTTTTCTTCCTTGTCTCTATTTTGTAGCTCTGGCTGTCCTGGAACTCACTATGCAGATCAGGCTGGCCTCAAACTCAGACAGAGCCATCTCTGTCTCCGGAGTGCTGGGATTAAAGGTGTGTGCTACCTACCATACCTGGTTCTGAGAGACCTCTTTAAATGGGGAGGAGAGTTTTGCTTAGTGTAGATTCTTTTCTTACATCCTAGACTTCTTTCCCAATTTTGCTTTAGCTTTTCTAAGCTGCCTAAGAATTGCCTTTAATGTTTTGTCTAGAAAACTATATGTTCTATTTTGCTGGCAGGTTGGTCCAATACAAGTTCTTCCTGTTAGTCAAAGTATAATCTGCAGATTCTTTTACTAGGATGACTTGCTGAAGTGCAGTGTGGTCATTAGTTTGAAGTGGCCATGGCCTGTGTTTGTGCTGCTGTCATTTTTCTAGAAAGTAACATTGCCGAGCCTGGGGCAAAGCCGGTGCAGCCTCATACTCTGTGGGCTCCCTTGGCAGGAAGTGTCACCAAGCCAGGTGTGTATCTATAAGAAAACACGGTACCCATTTGATAGTGGTCTGGGTTTTAATACATTACCACAGCTTTAAGTAATATTAGGTATCATTGCAGCACAGCGGACAGTGTGAGTCTGCTGTCCACCCCGGGGTGGTTTGGAGGGTGTGGTCTCTATTGTTAGAGTGTCTCCTGGCAGCCTCCTTTCCTCAGCTACTGCCAGGATCTCACGAAGGAGAAAGTCCTAGTCTTCTTGAAGAGTGGGTAGGCTCCTTGTTCTCTGAGATGTATTTGGTCTTCTCTTCTCTCTTGGTTAGACATTGAGCACCTTCAACTTGACATGACTTGAGAAGGACCAGAAGATGTAGGTGTGGGCCTGTGTGACTACTCATGAGCAGAGGTCATGAGATGGGGTGGGGTGGGGGTTACTCTCACAGCTTCAGTGTTTCCAGAGGGAAATGTGAAGTGCTTGTTTCTTCAAAGAATGCTTCATGAGCCGATGTCTCCCCATCTCTCCTCTCTCACTCTAGGCCTTTACTTCCTCTAGTCTCTTCTCAAATGCCAACCTTCTGTGATAGCCCTTGCCTTACAGCCCCTGACGTGCCTCACTGCTTTGCATAACAGGAACTGCTCCTTGTTGGCTCACATATTTATTGTCCCTTTCTCTCTTCGCTTCCCTCTGCCGAAGTAGGAATTGTTTGAGGACAGATATTTTGTCTGTTTAGCTTTCTCTTGTCCTCTCATATGGGACAACACGGTGTACATAATAGATTAAAATAAAGTTTTACTGAGTGAGTAAATGAATCAGTGAAGAGTGAGGTGGGAGAGGTGGGGATTTAAGCTGAAGCTAGCAGCTCTGGAATGACTTGGAATGATTGCTATTAACTCAAGTCCTTTACTTCATTGTGGGAGCCAAGTGGAAGAACTCTTCCCACTCAACTGTTTCCTTTTATGCCTGTAGGAAGATAGGCACTTGTTCCTTTAATATCGGGCTTGACAACAGTTGAGTAATGAGGATAATGAAAAGAAATCATAGCCAGGCTGGTGAAGTGAGGACCATGCGGAAGAAAATACTCCTTGCCTGGAACAAAAACAAGCATGACACACCCTTGTGGGAGGATTTGAATTTAGCAATTGAAATTGGGGTCTAATTTTGAGATATAATTTTGAGACTACACTGAGCCAAATTGTGGAAGTATTTGATGACTCTCAAGATTTTTCTGTTGACTTTCAAGATTTCTACTCTTTTCCCTAATATCTATAGAATGCAGTTAGTTTTCCAGACTTACCAGGCTACCCAAGTCAGAAATAGTTCAAGTAATGGAAGAACTCTTGCCCAAGTGAAACGGCCAATGCAGTTTTCCTTTCTTGTATCAACAGGGTAATTAATCCCACCTTTAAAAAAATTAGATGTATTTACCTTATTTTATATGTATATTTTTCCTGCATGCATGTATGTGCCTCACCTGTGTGATTATGTCTGTGGAAGCCAGAAGAGGGCATTGGATCTCCTGGAACTGGAGTTATGATTGGTTGTGAGCTACCATGTGGGTGCTGGCGATCAAGCCTAGGTCCTCTGCAAGAACAATAACTGCTCTCAGCGGCTGAGCTATCTCTGGATCCTCAGCTGATACGCACACAAACTTCGATGAACCCGGAAGAGTTAGAGTTACATGTCCATAGCCTCTTCATTTCACATCCCCTCCTCTGTGGAATGTGGGCTGTGCTTTTCCGTTGAGTAGAAGAGGTGGTGTTCATTAAGCTTCCACCACACCCTGAGCCGTTACATGCAGTTTTATTATAACTGTGGGACAGAGATGCGCCTTGTCCTTATCATTGTTTGCTGATCGCCTTGTTCACGTCTCCACCTGCTTATTCTTTACCTGTTTGTTAGAGAGTCTTGTGCCTGCCTTGCCTTTAACTGGCTTAGTGTGGCAGTTGTGCCGGGATTCATATCCGTAACTAGAGACCACCTGGATGCTGTAGTAGAAATCTGCAGTTTAGAGACAAGCAGATCTCTATAAGTACAAGGCCAGCCTGGTCTACAAGAGCTAGTTCCAGGACAGGCTCTAAAGCTACACAAAGAAACCCTGTCTTGAAAAACAAAACAAACAAAAAAACGAAACAAAAAAAATAGGCAGTGGTGGCGAACATCTTTAATCCCAGCACTTGGGAGGCTGAGGCAGGCGGATCTCTGTGAGTCCGAGGCCAGCCTGGTCTACAAGAGCTAGTTCCAGGACAAGCCCCAAAACTACAGAGAAGCCCTGTCTCAAAAAAGAAAAAAAAAAAGAAATCTGCAGTTTTTCCTTTGGGCAACTGAATTTTCAAGATGAGGGCCTTGGACAAAGATGCTTAGTTTTTGCTCTGTGCCTTCCTTCCATGACCTCATAAAACACAGCTGACTGGAGGTTGGGTTCTCATTTCACTGCCTGAGTGTTCTTCCTCTGCTCCTGTTCTTGGCCATCTTCCAGGTGGTGCACAGATGTCCATCTGTTCTGTCCATCCCGTCTAAGGTAGCGCTCACGGCATGCTTCTGCCCGCCTAGTCTGTCCATCCCGTCTAAGGTAGTGCCCACGGCTTGCTTCTGCCTGCCTATTCTGTCCATCCCGTCTAAGGCAGCCCTTGCTGCACGTTTCTCCCACTCACCTTTTTCTGTCATTTTCAGACATTAGTACCATCTATAATTACTTTATTTTGTCTGTTTGCCTGTTCTTGTCTTCTTTCACTGAATACAAGCTTCATCTGTGGGGAACTTTTTCAGTTTTTTGCAGACTTTAAAATGCCTTTTGCACTTGAGCTAGCCAGAACAGTTTCTACCTGAGCTAGCCAGAAAGCTTTCTGCTTGAACTAGCCAGAACAGTTTTGGTTGCTCACAGAAAAGAAAGGTGAATCTTCCAGGAGCTGGTTGCAGGTACCGGATACTCAGGAAAATGGGATGGTTATTTGGAGGATAAGCAGACTATTTGGGGTTATTTGGGGGATAGTATGACTATTTGTGTCCCTTTGTTTGTATCGTTTTCTTTGACAAACATACAGTACTTACCGTGTACTTTTCTAAGCACCTTCACAAAACTGTTATCTAATCCTCAGGATAGCCTAAGGCAGTTCCGAGGCAAAGGGCCCCTTTATTACTATCTCCACTGCCCAGGTAAGAACACAGACACAGAACAGTTAAGTGTGTGTCCACGGACGAGAGGCTCCCAGATTGGAGGCCTTTATTCTAGCTAGTGCTCTAGGCAGAGAGTCTTAGTCGTTAGCTGCTGGAGTCTGTGGACCCTGAGATGCGGGTATGGAGACTGATAAGATATTCATCTCGGTCCTTTGGACCCTGCTAGACTCAGGGAAGCTTCAGGGCCATACTGTTCCTGCTGTAGAATGACCAAAGAAATTGGAGGTTGATGACTTGAGTAGACAATGAGAAAGAATAATAGTATTAGAATTTGTTATTTTATGGTAAAAGTGTGAACTAAAATCCAAAGAAATGCTGAATTAGGCTGTCATGGTGTTTTGTATCTGTCAGCCATAGGGCTGAGTTCTAAACTGAGTCCATTATTTAGCAGGAACTAGATCCATATTTTTGCCAGGTTTTCTACTTGAGCATTGAGCCATTGATCAGAAAGGAGTGAGATAAACTATGCCAACAGTTCTTCAGAGACCCTTAAGGAAAGATGTGCTCCTGAGTGATGCTGACAAGCCTAAGAAAAGTTGTGTATTTTTTTAAAAAAAAATAGTTGTATTGTTGTTGTTTTTGAGAAAGGGTTTCTCTGTGTAACAGCCCTAGCTGTCCTGTAACTTGCTTTGTAGACCAGGATGGCCTCAAACTCACAGAGATCTGCCTGCCTCTGCCTCCTGAGTGCTGGGATTATAGGTGTGCGCCACCACCGCCCGGCCCAATACTTGTTCTGGATGAATGTCTCACAATCAGAGCTATATTGTGAGTCCTTAAACTACCATGCGTGTGTCCTGTGCAAGTGAGAAGACTTACAAATGACGGTCGGATGTTGAGAACTAGTTCTTTTGAAAGAAAAGGGGTCACCTTATAACAGTTTGGTCCTATATCCCCAAGTGTGATATGCCGTGTCAGGGATTATGGGTAAAGTGTAGCCTGTGGGCCCGGGGGTACTGCCTGCTCCAGTGTCTGCTGATCCCTCCATCATGGCAGTTAGACACAGATACTCAAGGCTTCTGCCCAAATGCAGTTTATTTACAATCAGAGACTTCTTCTCAGGGCATTGACAGGTAAAAATTTGATGTGTGAGATGCAGATAGAACCAGATGGAAGAGAACAGCAGTCAGAGCAGAGCCCGGCAGCCAGCCTGAGACTCCAGCTTCTGAGCCCTCTCTGAGGAGGACCAGCTACCCGCTGAAGTTATGGACAGGGGAAACCAATATTTTTGCCTAAAGAAGAGCACTCAGGAGGAATGCAGTAGACACTGGACCGTGGGACCAGGCAGGGATGTCACTCCCTCTCTCTCTCAGATGCAGTAGGCTATGTGAGGAGGTGGGACAGGAGTGGATTAGGGCTGTACTTCGGACAGGCAACTGATTTGGCCTAAAATATAAAGAAGAGTAGAAAGTGACTGGCCCAATTACCTGGTTAGTTTAGAACCCAGCTTCTTAAACTGTGGATCATGACATAAGGGGTTATATAAAAAAATGGGAGGGTCACAAAAATTGACAACAGTAAATGGTTTCTAAGTGTGCATGTTCTCTCTAGGGAACAGTCTGCAATGGCTGTACTTTCAGTTTCGAATAAATAAGTTTATTAAACAAAAGTTAAAGACCTAAGAGCAAGTAGCTGATAGCACAACATCAAATTGGGGTCTTTCCAAACCTGGCAAAGACAACTGGAGTAGTCCAGCTAGGAGGACAAGGGAAAAGAGAGAACAGGTAGCAAGCAACTGTCATAGCACCAAATTGGGTGTTCACAGCTTCTGCAGAAAAGGCTGAAGATGCCCCATTGAGGCAGCTGGCTGGGGTTTCTGCCTGCGAGGCCCAGGCAGAGCAGAATGTTGCCCTCTGGTGAGGGTGAGGCTTGCAAGTAGAACAACTAGTCAGCCACAGGTAGAAGGCAAAGCAGCTTAAGCCCGTCACTTACAAGCTCCCGCAGAAACAACTGGGAAACCCCATCAAGCAGTCATGCTGGAATTTCCAATTAAGCGTCTCTCTATGGATGCACTTCTGGCTTCTTGTTCCCACGACAGACATTTCTATACCATGGGATAATGAGTACTAACCTCTGTTGGAAACGGTTCACCTTCTAGCTGTTCTCAGGGCCACAGTGTTGTTTTTTTTTAAGAGTTTATTTCTGCTTACATAGTGTGTGTGTGTGTCTGTGTCTGTGTGTGTGTGTCTGTGTGTGTGTGTCTGTGGGTGGGTTTATGCATGCAAGTACAGGACCTGTGGAAGTCAAAAGAGTGTCAGATCCCCAGGAGCTAGAGTTACAGGCATTTGTGAGCCACTGAGTGAGGGTCCTGGGAACCAAACTTAAGTCTTCTTCTGAAGTAGTACATCTAGCCGGGCTGTGGTGGTACACGCCTTTAATCCAGCACTTGAGAGGCAAAGGCAGGTGGATCTACAGAGCAAGTTCCATGACAGACTCCAAAGCTACACAGAGAAACCCAGTCTTGAAAAACCAAAACCAAAACAAAACAAAACAAAAAAAGGTACACACTCTTGAGCACTGAGTTCTCTCCAGCCTGTGCCCGGCGTTTTTTACCCCTTAGCTGTTTACTATTCTCCTCCCCCCTATTAGAGGGTCAGGGTGCCAGCCTGCCCAGGACAGTGAGTCTCAGAGGACTCTTGAGGTAAACTTGCTTGAGTCCGAGACAGAGGAGCCCACCTTGATCCTAGAGTCCACTGTCATCAAGTCCAAACAGCGTGTGATTTCCCGATAGACTTTGTATTTCAGTGCAGTGCCTCAGTATTAGTTTACAGTCAAACACATGATGAATCTAAGATGTCTCTGGCAGCACTCACATATTTCCCAATGTGTGATTTTACAGCAGCTCTGGTTTTTGAACGCACAACACGCACACTTTGCTGTACACACCATCAGTTCACACAGAGCCAAAACTGCAGCCTCAAAACACTGAGGCTCAGAATGGAGACTTCCGTATGTTACAAATTAGGGTGTTTTACTGTACACATGAGGTTTTCTTGTAGAAATGTGGTTTATCTATGGGAAATAAAGAGTTGGACCCGTTTCCTACCCCCCCCCCGTCTCAGCACACGTGCATATAGGTGTGTGTGTCTTTGGAATAGCCTGAGTGAGAGTGTGTATTTGTTACTCTTCTTGCTGCTGTGACAGATGCCTGACAGGAAGTCACACAGAAGAGAAGAGTATGTTCTGACTCACAGTTAAAGGGAATACAGTCCATCATAATGGGAAGGCATACTGGCAAGAGCATGAGGCAGTGGTCATAATTGCATCCAGGGTCGGGAAGCAGAGCAATGGATGCTTTTATCACCTCACTTCCTGCTTTATATTCAGTTCAGATGGATTTTCCCACCCTTATTAATCCCATTAAAGCCAAAGGTATGCCAAGAGGCTTGTCTCCTAGATCCTGTCAAATTAACCCCCAGCACTGCATAAACCATGTATGGTGAGACACTCCTGTGGTCTCAGCATTTAGGAGGTGGGGGCAATGGGATCCAAAGTTCAAGATCGTTTTTACCCCACATAGCTTTTTTTTTAAATATTTATTTATTTATTATGCATACAATATTCTGTCTGCCGGCCAGAAGAGGGCACCAGACCTCATTACAGATGATTGTGAGCCACCATGTGGTTGCTGGGAATTGAACTCAGGACCTTTGGAAGAATAGTTTGATACCAGTTTAGTATACATGAAAAAAAAGAAAGAAAAGAAAAAGAAGCAAGGTCAAGAAGCCCTGCATCAGAGGAACAACCACATTTGTGAGAATATTTGTCATGGTAATAAAAATGCTGCCCTTCTAATGAGGTAATAATAGCCTGTGTCACTCAACCTAAAATGGTAACAGCCTTTACAGGAACAGTGCCTGTGAGGTACCTGCTGTGGGAACTCCTCAGCCAATAGCCTTTAAGATACTGGCCCACTTTGGGCATGGTCTCATGTACTATAAGTGCAGACGAAAAGCCAGAAGAATGTGTGGCCCTTTTTTTCTGCTGGATTAGGTTGTAGTTCCCAGTGAACTGCAGAGGACTGTGGATCGCTACCCTTACTGTGAGTTTATCCCCAAATAAATAAACCTTTGTTATACTCCATTTTGAGCTGTGGTGGAACTCTTTGATATTACTACAGATACCCAGCAATCTATCTACCTATTGATTCTGAAAATCAAAATACAGACTTAAAAATGTGTAGGAAAATTTATTTTAAATATTGTACCCTCTAGTGAGGGCCCTTAAGTCGGGAAGCAATGATAAACAGTGTGTCAGCGTTTGAAAATTGTGTAGTATGCTGTACTTTGATTGAAGGTGAACGGCTAATGAACATTTGTAGTCTTTTAAGTGTCCTTTTATAATAATCGAAGTGACCATGAGCTCTTGTGCCTTTTCCTAGCATACATCTGTGGATGGATATACTGAAGCACACGTCCAGCCTACTAAGTCAAGTAGCAGACAGAACATTCCCCGGTGTAGAAACTCCATTACGTCAGCAACGGATGAACAGCCTCACATCGGAAATTACCGCTTACAGAAAACAATAGGGAAGGGAAATTTTGCCAAAGTGAAATTGGCAAGACATGTTCTAACAGGTAGAGAGGTAAGTTTTCAGGCCTTTTGAGTTTACCTTGATCCAGAGTCTTGTCACAAGCTTTCTCAGAGTTGGTGTTGGGGAATGAATGGCCCCTGTGCCCTGATGCACACTGGGATATATGCATATAGAGCATTGCAGACAGGTCTGTTTCACAGCAGAACTCCTGACCATTTAGCACTAAGGATGGACTCCCCTCTACTGTATCACATCTCTTAGAGACCAGGTGTGCTGCAGACTAGCTGGAGCTTGTCTACCGTGAGAACACTCCTGGTTACTGCTGCTGTCCTGCTTGCAAGGAGGCTGGAATAAGTTTCTATGAATTACCACCTAGGCTAAGGTAGAAGTAGATGTGTAGAAATCGCTCACTAATTTTATCTGTTTGGAGATAACAACAAGCTAATATTACTATTATAGAGGTTAACGACAAGTCAGTCATCTGTGTCTAAGGTGGATAGACTGCATGAGCATCCACATAGAAGCAAATGGTGCATAGTTAAGAGTGAAACAGAAATGTTTTCTTTACAGGGTTTTATTCTTAAATGACGTCTCTCAAATGAAGTTTAATGATTCTCTCTTCTAGGTAGCTGTGAAAATAATAGACAAAACTCAGCTAAACCCTACCAGTCTACAAAAGGTATTTAATTAACTTAATAAGTAATGTAAATTTGTGTTAATACGTAATTCTGTAAAGTCAGGCATGAAATGTCTTGTTAGATAAAATACTATTTTTTACCAGTATATGATGAAAAGACAGGATCTAAGATGGGATGACTATGGCTGATTATAAAGAGGTTTCAAATGTGCCTAATGCAAGTTGAACATCATGTACTCAAAATACTTTGAGAGAAGTGTTTGGGACTTTATCGAATCTTGTATTTGAAACTATTTGCATAGACTTTAGCAAGATGTGTGTATCATATGAATTGCCCTTGATAGGATTAGATTCTGTATCTAATATTGTGGAATATTTTATTTATCTGTGTGTGCAATGTATACGTGGGTTACACATACCTGTGTGTGAGTATGGAGCCCTTCTGGGATGTCAGATTCTTCTGTGTTGGAGTTAGAACTGTTTGCAGGATGTTGTTTGTTTGTTTGTGTGTGTGCGTGCCTGTGTGTGTGTGCGCGCGTGCATGTGTGTTCGGCATGTGTGTGGTTGTGTGTGTGTGTGTGTGCGCGCATGTGTGTATGCATGAGTGCACATGTTGAGAACCAGGCTCTGACCATCATGATTGCTCTATTAACAAGTGCTGCTAACCTCTGAGCCGTCGCTCCAGTCCTAAGTATGTAGAATTACTCTAAGTCAAAGCCTAGTTCTGAGTAACAGTTTCCGTAAGTGTGTCTCCTTTCATTCCTTCGTTTGACTCTTCTTTCCTGCAAATTCATCTTAGACATTAAGTTACAGTAAACAGAGATCCATCAAAGGATGGAAAGACAGCAGGAATGGGGAGGAGAAAGCAATTAGATGGGGATCGTTTAGTAGCAAAGCTGTTTACTTCATTAAGTACTTCAGTGGGAAGCCTTCTCAGATACAAACCTTCAGTATTTTAAAGACAAAGCAGCTGTTTCAGTGCGTGAGCTGTATAATACCCCCTGTGATTTCAGTGGCCTGTAATACTGTCAGATTTATAAACGTAACAGTCACACGAGCGACTTTGGATTCCTAAGAGAATCTTACAAGAAATTCTTAGTTTGCTGTTTACCAACATTTCCGTGACTATTGAACCAGAGCCTTCTTCCCACTGGCCTCAGGGCCAAGTAGCTCTGCATTTTTACGCATTTCTCCATAGAGATCTGTCTCTGTACTTTTATGGGCTCCTTTGACAATCAGGAAAACTCCAGATCACTGACATGTCTGCGTAGTGAGGATTCGTGTCTGCTGTGCTCTTCTCCTGGGAATGTGAGTTAGCGCAGTGCTGATGTGATGTTGTCCTGGGGACATCTCTTCTCGTAACTCGAGCACCCATCCTACCTGGATGCAGCTGTGCCAGTGACAGAAGGCTCCCTCTCTGGGCTGATGAACCTAAGGACACTCATGCTGTTCTGGGCTGAAGCCACTATGACATGGAAGTATAACTCACCCATGTGCCAAGGACCCTAAAACACGCCAGTTTCTACACTGCCCACCTTCCACCCATATTTTGTACTTTTCCCGGATCACTCTGATAAGTGGAGTGATTTCAAGTGACACTTGAAACTTCTGCCAGGATACCCAGTACTGTGACACCCCATTTGATCTTTCCCAGTTGTTTCAAGTCTTGAATCGCTTCTTTTGTCTGTTTTATCGCTTTTTCTTGATTTTTCTTTAAGGGATTTGTTGATTTCTTCCAGTTTTTTGTTTGTCTTTTCCTCCATTTCTTTGAAGGAATTTTTCATTTCCTCTTTAAGGACCTCAAACATTCTCCTAAAGTTATTTTTTAGATCATTTTTTTCTGCTTCATCTATATTTGGATGTTTAACCTGTCATTTTATTTTTTTTAATTGTACTATTTTACTTTATGTGTATGCATCTTTTGCCTGTTTGTTATGTCTATGCACCACATGCATGCAGTTCCCACAGAGGCCAGAAGAGGGCACTGGATCCCCTGGATCTGGAGTAATAGAGGGGTCATGTGGATGCCGGGAGTCTTCTAAGAGAGCAGCCAGTGCTTTCAACCATCTCTTTAGTCCCCTCTTTTCATTGTATTTTTAAGTTTATTACATATCACAAAAGTGACTCTGTGTCAGAGTGATTTTCTGACTGTAAAAAATCTAAAGAAGAAAAAAAGACAACACAAAACAAGAGTTGGGCATGGCAGCACATGCCTGAAATCCCAGCTGCTAATGGGGCAAAGGCAGAAATGAGTTTGATCCCAGCCGAGGCAATCCATGCATGGGCTGAATATTCGCCCATTTAGTCTTGCTACATGTGTATAGCCTGAAGAAAATGTGTTGTCCACGTCTGGTTTGGGTCAATAAAACCAGAATAATGAGAGTATTAGGGTTTTGGTTTTTGTCTTTGGTTTTTGTTATTTGTGTTGTTTAATTTTTCGATACAGGGTTTCTCTGTGTAACAATCCTGGCTGTCCTGTAACTTGCTCTACAGGCCAGGCTGGCCTCAAATGCACAGAGATCCACCTGCCTCTGACTCCCAAGTGCTGGGATTAAAAGCGGGTGCCACTGCACAGCAGGAGAGCATTTTTTGTGAACTGGGCTGTAGACGGCAAAAGCTCTTTTTTAATCAGAATGATGGACTATCTTTATGTCTCTCCCTCTCTCCTCCTCCATGTCTCTCCCTCTCTCCTCCCATCCCCCACTCCCTCTTCTTCCTTTTGGCATTCTGCAAGAGTCAGCTAGTGAGATGATCCTTGGTGCTGATTTGCTCGCCACTCTGTGCTCCATGAAACTAGCAATCAGCAGCACACCCTCACCTCGATTTGGCTTTGGAGAAAATACTGAAAATAAGGATGATCATGAAGTGATAAGTGAGGCTTGTATCTGTCACACAGTGTATGAAGATTGGTAGGAAGCGTGTTTCACACTCAAGTGTGATGAATTTTGAGGGGAAAGGTGCCCATGTGTTTTAGAAAGTGACACCAGCAAAATTACTGCATCTACCCCAGGTGTAAGCTGTGCATTCACAGTTAGGCTATACTTCCTGAAGCCAAACTGTGTTTCAGGTAGCCTGCCCTCGTAGATGTCATGGAAGTGTGCAATGACATATTTTTGGCATATTTAACATGCTGCATCCAAATATAAAAGTATTTCCAAAGCAAATATGTCTAATGAGTGTATACTGAGAATCTGATTATTCATGTCCCTCAGATTAAGATGTCAGTCTCTCAGACAGGCATAATGGTGTACACCTTTAATCCCAGACTCAGGATGTAGAGGCAGGCGGATCTCTGAGTTCAAGATCTGCCTGATATATATATAGTGGGCTGCAGGATGGGCAGAGAGACCCTGTCTTAAGAAAACCAAAACAAGAAAATAAATTTGGGAAGTTTTTTTGTTTTGTTTTTCTAAGTCAGGGTTTCTCTGTGTAACATTGGCTGTCCTGGAACTCGTTCTGTAAATCAGGCTGGTCTTGGACTCAGAGATCCAGCTGCCTCTGCCTCCTGAGAGGTGGAATTAAAGGTGTGTACACCACCACAACCACCTGGCAGAATAAAATAAATTTTTAAAATAAAGGACTCCAGTCATTGCATGTCTGAATGTCTGAGTGTGATAAGCTCAGACAGCTAGAATTTGTCTAGAGGTCGTCCACAGTCTTCAGGGAGAAATTGCTCCAGAAGACTAGCTTTGGCCCTGCATGTCTCCAGGGTTGTCTGGAATATCACCTGATGCTTATTCTCTCCCCTGGTGATCTGTGATTAGGAATTTCTATTTAGTAGAAATAAGAAGTAGAATACAGTGAAGAAGAAAGGCAGTAATTAGAAGTGAAACTGTCTCACAGTTCAAACTAAATGTCACTGAGCCAGATACACATGCTCACTAATTAATTCTTGATTCAAGAAATATTTATTCAAAGATTGTGTTTCTCCGTATGTTTTCTTCTGTCCTTTCAGCTTCTCCCTTCCTGTTTCCTTTTAGTGAGGTCATTGTCCTGGCTGTTACATGGGAAGCTCTGCAAGGCTTCACCGTAGGACTTCTCCCTCTGTACTCTCTTCTTAGGCTGACCAAAGGTAGCCGGGTATAAATCTTTACCAATAAATCTATTGGTGAACTGGGAGTTTATCTCTTCACCCCAGACTACTCTTAGATATCCTTCTAACCTTCCCTCCGAGACACCCAGCCACAGAGTTGAACTCATGACCTTGCCATACCTACCCAATGCCCCACTCACCTCGTCATCCTATGACCTCTTGTGAACAGCAACTTGTCCCCAAAATCATGTAAGCTACAGCCTCAAAAGCTTCTCCTTTGTCTTCATGCTCACCTGATAGTGGCTGCCCTTCCTCTACGTGACCTTACTGTGTTCTGTTCTGTCCTGCATGTCTTTCTGCAGACATATATTTAACATACTGGTCTATGCTTACACTTTTAGGAGTTCCATTTCTGGTAGCCTAAAACTTAGACTCATTAACACGTGACTGAGGGCCCTACTTTCCTGTCTACCTCAAGGACCGTCGGCTCACACAGCTCCTCCCCTCCTCATGCCCCATTCCTCCAGCTTCAGTTCCCACCAGGTCCTCTTCACACTCTTTATTCTAGCTACCTGGCCGTTGCAGATTTTCATCCCTTTTTCTGCCTGACACTAACTCCCTCCCTCATTTCCTCCTTAGATGTTTCTCCTTTCTCAGACAGATCTTTCCTGTTCCCCGTGGCAGTTTTGAATCCCCTTTGTACTAGGATCAGGCATTCAGAACTAAGGAGTTACTTGGTTTGGGGCAGTAGTTCTTTGTATGCCAGCATTTTGTGAACCCTAAAACTTCTGATTTCTGGGCCTTGAGTAACTGTGGACTATGTGTCCACTTCTGCTGTGGAAGAATTCTCTTAGGGAAGCAGAAGAGGCCAGGAATACTGGCATCATCTGTAAACTTTAGCTTGGCTGTTTCAAAGGCTAGAGCCCATTTAGTTACTGGGAGAGTCTTCCACCCTCCCACGTGTGACTAATCAGGTCTGCTGCTTCCTTCCCACCTAGAGGCCTGCTAAGATCTTGAAGGACTTGCCTTCCCCATGCCTCCAGCTAGGTCCACTTTTTCCATCCCATGGGCCTGCCCAGCATCTTGGGTCTTTCCTGCCTTGTGTCCCCAAGTAGACTCTGCTAGATAGGTCATACTTTCCTCCAGGACCTCTTCCCTGCCCATAATCCAGGCTCTGTTTCTTCTCACCCTGTAAGCAGTCCGTCTCCTTTGCAAACTGGCTTCTCTGAGCTGCTGGATAGGCTCTGCCTACAAGTACTAGGCTGGCCTGAGCTATAGAGAGAGATGTAGGCTACTGTGGACTACATGAGACCCTTCCCTAAACAACCAAAGTAAAGCAGAAAACAAGCTAACAGAAGTTAACTTAAATTTTATACTGCTGCTAGTAGTTTTATAAAATATCTGACTAAATTGATGTCCCAGTAAGATGTCTGAAGGCTAAAAAAGGAGATCATAATGATTCCATAAATGATAAAGCTGAGCATTCAATCAGCAGGGCTCTGTTAACATATGCACAGCAATTATAATCTCTCAGTGAGTTAGGCTTTCAGTGAGTCTAGGAACCAAATGTCTCCTGCAGGGAGACCCACACTTGAGTTCACTAATTGGCCAAAAATGCTGCCAACGATGCAGATACGGGGGCAGAGAAGGTTCCCTGTCCTCTTAAACCCACGTCAGAATGAAGTACTTGAAAAACTAAGAAGGCTGCGCTGAAAGAGCAGATGTACACAGCCTCTGCTCCCCAGGCCCTGTTCACTGTAACTGAAGTCAGCCTGGCAAAGCGAGTTACCTGGGACTGCAGAGTCAGCTGTCTCGAGACAAGCAAGCCACGGAGAGGTCCTCTGACTTGAAGAGGCCACAGGCAGCACGGCAGAGGGTCTGATAGGAGCCAGACACAAGGCTTTCCATAGAATTGGAATGCCAGATGACGAGGCCATGTCCAGTCCACTAGTTTAAATACAGCAAACGTTTTCCCACCACACACACAAAAGAATAATAGGCAGAAGAAATGGAAGAGATTGGAAGGAACAGAAATTAGTTGAGAAAAGAAAAAGAAAATTCTCCTGAGGCGAGTACTGGTTGACACCATGAAGCTTGCCTAGTCCTGACCTCAGGCCTAACCAGGAAGGACTGAGCAGAGTAGTTTTCCTTTCACAAAACTGAAGGTCGTTTGGTGACTTCAGCTACCTGGAGCGAAGCCAGGAGCCTAGAAGGAAGCAATAAGGGCCCTGAACAATTAGAGTAGCTGTCTGCATCTACAAAGTAAAGCGCCTCCTTTATAGATAGCCAAGGCTTCCTTTAGTTCTCTTAACACCATTGTAACAAATATTGACTTTATCATCCAGTTCACAGCAGACCTGAAGGATCTAGCATACTCCAAGCGCTCTGGCTAATTCATGGGTGCTGCAAACAGCAAAGCATTAGGGCTTGAAAACGAGAAAGAGAGAAGTAGAAATCAGAAACTCGCATGGTGTAGACCTGGAATCCTTGTGAACGCGCTGCTTTTTTTACTTGTCTTCAGACAAATGATGCGTGGAGAAGGGATGGTGTTAGTGAAAACTGTCCATCGGGGTGACGTCTACCTGCAATCTAAAGGCTCTGCTCCTCTTGCCACCTTCCTATGGAAGGCAAGCACTGCTAAGACTGATGTCTTGCTGGTGAGATGCCCTTTGTTAAAAGATGCCCAGCTCACTGGCTCTCCTTCCTGCTCCCTCTGACTCAGAGGGTTTCTGCAGAAGACTCTGCTATTAATGTCTACCTCCCTCATTCTCTATTCTCTCTCTCCTGAGCCCACCTAGGAAACAAAGAGGTTTAAGTAGTACTGAGAACAGTTTTAAATCTTCCTGCTATCATGTGTTCGTTTGGCCAGAATTATCTAGATTCAGGGTAGACTACTGGTCTCTTAGGGACACCATCATAACAGCATGCCATGGAATAGGTGGCTTAAACAATAGAATGTTTTATCACTGTTCTGAAGGCTAAAAGTCTAAGAAGAAGGCATTTGCAGGGATGGTTTCTTCTGAGGCTTTTTCCTTGTCATGCAGATAGCTGTCTTCTCAGTATCCATGCATAGCAAGTTCTACACCCCAGCTTGTCCTTGGTAAGTCTTCCATCTGTAAGGATATTGATCATATTGGCTTAAGGTCCTACCCTTATGGCTTCTTATAATTTGAACTCTCTTCTTAAGAGTCCCTTCTCCAAGAACAGTCATGCTGGGAGCCAGGAACAGGCTCTAGCTCATATCAGATAATGGACCATATGCCTCTGGCATGTGTTTCTTTGGGTGGAGGAATGGTTGCTGGTACAGGATTCTGCCAGTTCATTTTTCATAATTAACACATAATACAAAACATCACATGGCTCTTAGCAGCAATTGCTTCCTTGTATGATTGCCATCATTTTAACTTTGATGGTTTGAATAAGAATGGTCTCCATAGTTTCATATATTTGAATGCTTAGTCACCAGGGAACCCTTTTAAAGAATTAGAGGGACTAGGAGGTATGACTCTGTTGGAGAAAATGCTGGGGATAGGCTTTGAGCCCATACCGTGCCCAATCTGTGGCCTGAGACCAGAATGTAGAACTCTTAGCTACTTCTCCAGCACCATGTCTGCCTGTGTGCTGCCCTGCTGCCCACTATGATGATAGTGAACTAAGTCTCTGAACTGTAGCAGGTCTCCCTACAAATTGGATGCTTTCTTTTATAAGGGTTACCTTGGTCATGGCTTCTCTTCACAGCAATAGGACAGTGACTAAGACATGAGCCAACATGCTTCCAGCCTGTACACACTTCCATGTTCTTAGTTGTTAAAGCTGTTCTCATTCTTTGTCCAAATGAAAGATTGAAACAATATATAAGGCATCTTGGAGATAGAGGAGCTCTAATAGCTGTGTATTATTGTTTTAATTTTTTAAAATTACTTTCTGATCAGAACATTGGCTCTGCCTGTAAATATCTTCTGTGCATCATCTCCATGTGGAGTGGGAGTGTCCCTTTAAAGTACTATTTTTGTTAAATGTCTTAGGTTTTACAAGATTACTATCGCAGATTAATCTGTTTTTGATAGAACAGCTACATTCCAAGTTCCAACCAGAGACTACAAACTCATGAACCCAAATTGTGCCAAAGCTCCGCTTTTATTTATTTATATTTTTTATTGATTTTATTGAGCTTCACATTCTTCTCTGCTCCCCTCGCTGCCTCTCCCCTCCCCTTCAGCCCTCTCCCAAGGTCCCCATGCTCCCAATTTACTCAGGAGAGCTTATCTTTTACTAATTCCCATGTAGATTAGATCCATGTATGTCTCTCTTAGAGTCCTCATTGTTGTCTAGGTTCTCTGGGATTGTGATTTATAGCCTGGCTTTCTTTGCTTTACATTAAAAAAGCACTTATGAGTGAGTACATATGATACTTGACTTTCTGGGTCTTGGTTACCTCACTCAAAATGATGTTTTCTAGCTCCATCCATTTGCCTGCACATTTCAATATGTTGTTATTTTTTTCTGCTGTGTAGTACTCATTTTGTAAATGTACCATGTTTTCCTTATCCATTCTTCAGTTGGGGCATTTAGGTTGTTTGGCTGTGACAAACAATGCTTCTATGAACATAGTTGAGCATATGTCCTAGTGGCACGATTGAGCATCCTTTGGACATATACCCAAAAGTGGTATTGCTAAGTTGTTGTAGTATGAGCAGCGGGCTGCTTCCCACCACCCGGATAAAAGCGGGCCACTTCCCTGCCACCCCAGCTCCCGGCTGCCAGCTAGCTGTATACCCAAAATAATTACATGGAAACTGTATTCTTTTAAACACTGCCTGGCCCATTAGTTCCAGCCTCTTATTGGCTAGCTCTTATATATTGACCTAACCCATTTCTAATAATCTGTGTAGCCCACGAGCTGGCTTACAAGGAATGATCTTAACCTGCATCTGCCTGGAGTGGGAGAATCTTGGCGACTCATTAATCTGCTCTTTTCTCCCAGCATTCTGTTCTGTTTACTCCGCCTACCTAATTTTATGTCCTATTAAAGGGCCAAGGCAGTCTCTTTATTTAACCAATAAAATTAACACAAAACAGAAGACTCTCCCCCATCACTAAGTCTTGAGGAAGGTTGTTTCCTAATTTTCTGAGAAATCGCCATACTGATATCCAAAGGGGCTGTACCAGCTTACACTCCCACCAGCAATGCAGGAGTGTTCCCTTTACCCCACAACCTCTCCAGCATAAGTTGTCATCTGTGTTTTTGATCTTGGCCATTCTTGCAGGTGAAGATGGAATCTCAGAGTTGTTTAGATTTGCATTTCTCTAATGACTAAGGATGTTGAACATTTCCTTAAGTGTCTTCAACCATTTTAGATTCCTCTGTTGAGAGTTTTCTGTTTAGGTCTGTACTCCATTTATTATTGGATTATTGGTCAAGATGACCAATGTCTTGAGTTCTTTGTATATTTTGGAGATCAGACCTCTGTCTGATGTGGGGTTGGTGAAGATTTTTTCCCGTTCTGTAGGCTGCCGTTTTGCCTTGTTGACCATGTCCTTTGCAAAGCTCAGCTTTTTAAAAAGCAAAAACAGCTAAATAAAAACTCATTGGGGACTGTCTTGAAGGGCACACAGCTCATCTGTTCCCTTAGATAAGTTGTTCTCAGAGATGGAGACATCAGGGCTGGAAGGTGGCTGAGAGGACAGCACCTGCTGACCTTACAGAGCAAGAGCATTTGGTTCCCAGCACCACCTTTAGTGGGTGCCACAACCACCTGTAACTCTAGCTTCAAAGAGCCAGACACCTTCTTCTGGCTCCCCTGGGGACCTGCCCACACATGCTGCACGTAGAAACATATTCAGACACATCAAATCAAATAAATCATTTTTAAAGAAAATATATGTAGACATTAATCTGTTTCCATCACTTTGACCTAACATCTTAGCCAGTTTACTTCTAAGAAAAAAATGACTTGGCAGTGATTTTATTAAGAATAATTAATGTTCCCTGTGTGGCAGTGTTGCCCTCTTTTGTAACTTGGCATAATTTATCAAGAATGAAGAGGAGATAAAATCAAAGAGCCCAGGGATCCTGCTTATGCCATGGATCATGGACCGGTCCTTCAGAACCCAGTCAGGGCCTGTGCCAGTTAGGGCAGGGTAGCCACTACCCTTGGTGTAGGAAGACAGTGCTTGCTGGAAGCGTAGGTTAAAGAGAGGAACAACTTTGAAATAATACAGAATTTATGTTGAGCAGTGGCGCCACCCGCCTTTAATCCCAGCACTCAGGAGGCAGAGGGAGGTGGATCTCTGAGTTCTAGGTCAGCCTGATCTACAGAATGAGTTCCATAACAGCCAGGACTTATACAGTGCTTGTCTCAAAAAAGGGAAAGAAAGAAAGGAAGGAAGGAAGGAAGGAAGGAAGGAAGGAAGGAAGGAAGGAAGGAAGGAAGGAAGGAAGGAAGGAAGGAAGAAAGGAAGAAAACACAGAATTTAAGGCATAAATTGTATTCTTTGTCCAATGTAGGAAGAACATTTTTTTCTGTAGCTTAACTTTTCTGGTTAGAACTATACTTTATCTACATGAATCACATTCATAAAGTCAGAATAAATTTGTTACTATTTCTTGTTGAGTTCTATTTTATGAAAGGAGATTGTAATAACAATCAGGAAACAATCTGCCATTAAAATCCTATACCTGATTTTAATCATCTGCACCTACTTAACCCACACTTGCAGTTTCATTAGCAACTTACATCTGGTATTTTCAAATTGCCCACGTTATTTTATTACAAATACATGACTCATCGGTTTATGTAAAATGTAATTGTGTTGGACAGATTCCAAGGCCCTCTCCTGCAGTGCCTGCCTCTCGACATCCACTTTTATGATGATGGACAAGACCTAAGACTTTTCAGACAGTAGCATGCAGGGCCGGAAAGAGATCCTGGTCCCATGATCATGTTGTTTGGCGTGAACTGTCACACTAGCGGGTACTCTGAAGACAGTGAGTGCTGACTTGAAAAAAAATGAAACTTAAAATTTTACTTTAATAAGTTTATTGTATGTCCTTCAGTAACAAAAAAGTGAGAGAAAGTGGATTCCATTCAGAAAGCTTGTTGTGGTGCTGATCGCGATGGGACCTGGCAGTTCCAGGAAGCGGAGAAATGCTGGACACCGAGGAAGTCCGGCTGGAAGCAGGAGTGTCCTGAGATGAGGCTGTCCTGAGAGGTGGCCTTCCTTGCTCACACATGCTGAAGGCGTTGGGAGATGTCTGTGATGTGTACTGCTCTGTGTTGGGCTTGGATTCCTGTGCGACAACCAAATGAAATTACTTAGCCCTGCACTTGGGATAAAAACCATTGTTCTGAATGAGTTAAGAGTCAGCAGCAGACTGGTGATACTTGAAGCGTAATAAAGCGCTCAAGGAAGAGCACATCGAGTGCCAGGAGGAGGGGCTGAGAGCTCAAGACCCAGGAAGAGGGCTTGGCAGAAAACTGAGCAGCCAGAGACAGGAGCTGTGGGATCTTAAGTGTGTTGAAGGTCACAGAGAGGTCTGACTTCAAAAACATACTTCAGTCGGGCAAGGCGGTCTTGAACATACAGAACTTGCCTTTTAGCCTATTTACTTACTTGTAATTTTTAATTGTTAAATGTAAAGTTTATATTACAGACTTCTTAAGATGTGCCGAATGAGTGTGTGTGTGCGTGCGCGCGTGTGTGCATGTGTACACACACATACACACACAACACCAAGGCTTACATACTTCTTTGACCTTGCATAGAAATTATTCAAGATATCTAGGAAAAGCTTTTTTTGTAACATCTAAACATTAGTAGGTTTTCAGTTAGAATCTATTTTTTAAATAATTTATCCACTTTTATTTCATTTGCATTGGTATTTTACCTGCATGTATGTCTGTGTGAGGTGTCAGATCTTAAGTTACAAATAGTTGTGAGCTGCCATGTGGGTGCTGGGACATGAACCCTGGGTCCTCTGGAACAACAGAAGTCAGTGCACTTAATCTCTGAGCCATCTCTCCAGCCCTAGAATGTATTTTTATTGTATTTCATTTTGTTAATATGTGATGTGGCCACAAACTTAACATTTACAGCCAGGTGTGGTGGTATGCGCCTTTAATCCCAGCATTTGAGAGGATCTCTGTGAGTTCAAGGCCAAGCTGGTCCAGGACAGTGAGACCCTGTCTCAAAAAAAAAAAAAAAAAAAAAAAAACAGCTAACATTTACCATTTTGCTGTTGGGTGTCAACAACTGTCGTTACATTGTTGTCCACCTCCAGAGCAATTTACAAATCCCTTAACTGAAGCTCTGTGCCCATGCGCAGCTTGGGGCAGCACTGCTCAGTATATGCTCATGAACTGAGCTGTCTCTCTGTCGTGAGTCGTAGCCCTGCAGCGGTTGGGCTGTTGTAACTAGTTTGTTCTGTTTGCTGTCATCCGCTCAAGGCTCATCCGTGTTGTGTGGTGGACTTTCCGTCTGTTACCACATTTTGTTATCCACTCATCTGAACCCTCACTTTCAGCCCTCTCAGATGTGCAGTCTATAGATCATTTGGTGATTCTTTTTAACTTTGCAATATTGTTTCCCACGGGACTGTATCATTTTCCATGGTATCTTCTCATCTGGCACAGCCATTAGCAGTGCCACAGGGACCTAAGCTCTCTCCATCCAATGCTGTCTTCAGGTTTGCTCTGTCTTGTCCTGATCTGTACGACATGGGTCATCCTAATGAGCATCAGGCGTCCTCACTGTAATTTGATTCCCTCGTGACTAATTATGCCGAGTATCTTTTCATGCTCTCTTAGACTGTTAATAGATCATTAAGAAACATTGCTTGGGGCTGGAGAGATGGCTCAGAGGTTAAGAGCACTGACTGCTCTTCCAAAGGTCCTGAGTTCAATTCCCAGCAACCACATGGTGGCTCACAACCATCTATAATGAGATCTGGTGCCCTCTTCTGGCATGCAAGCATACATGGAAGGAATGTTGTATACATAATAAATAAATCTTTTAAATAAAAAAGGAAACATTGCTTGTGGTTACACTGATTTTAGGTTTTATTCTGACAAAACATGTCTTCACAGGTTTTTTTTTTCTAATGTTGCCAAGTCTTGGTTCTTCTATTTTCTTGAACAAATTCTTTTTTTTTTTTTTTTTTTGGTTTTTCGAGACAGGGTTTCTCTGTAGCTTTGGTGCCTGTCCCGGAACTAGCTCTTGTAGACCAGGCTGGCCTCGAACTCACAGAGATCCGCCTGCCTCTGCCCTCCCTAGTGCTGGGATTAAAGACGTGCGCCACCACCGCCCAGCTCTTGAACAAATTCTTGATTTTGTTTTTGGCTCTGACATTTATGCAGCCAATATAAAGAAGAAGATACCGAGTCGTGCTCTTTTTTATATTTCATGATTTTTAAAAGCATTTTACTTATTCATATGTGTATGCATGTGTGCCATGGTGTGTATGTGGAAGTCAGGACAGTCTGTAGGAGTGTGTTCTCCCTTCTACCATGTGGGTACTGAATATTAACCTCTTCGTCAAGATTGACAGCAAGCTCTATACAGCACCCTCTGTAGCCATGTCACTGCTTGACAAATCAAACTTTTGAAAATTGGTCCAGATAGATTTTTAAAGTTAAGGGGCAAGAAAATTTAACATTCATATTATTTTGTTATATTTAACATATTTAATAGTCCTCCTTTGGGGGCTAGAGAGTTGGCTCAGAGGTTAAGAGCACTGGCTGCTCTTCCAGAGAATTTGGGTTCCCAGCACCCACACAGGGTTTACAACCATCTGTAACTCTAGCTCCAGAGGATCTGATGCCCTCTTATGGCCTTCGTAGGCACTGTACAATGTGGTGCACATGCATGCATGCAGCAAAACATATAAAATAAAAATAAATAAATCTTTTTTTTTTCAAGACAAGGTTTCTCTATAGCTCTGGCTGTCTTGGAACTTGCTCTGTAGACCAGGCTAGCCTTGAACTTAAAAATAAATGAATCTTTAAAAAGTCCTCCTCTTATCTTCATCCTTTCCCATATCTCAAAACAGACTCACTATATAGCCAGGCGTATCTTGAACTCATTGTTTGTAGTAGTAGGAGCGGCGGGCTGAGTCCCCCGCACCCGGCCGCCTGAACGGCTAGCTTTACCCGAAATAATTACACGGAAACTGTATTCTTTTAAACACTGCCTGACCCATTAGTTTCAGTTTCTTATTGGCTAGCTTTTACATATTGATCTAACCCATTTCTATTAATCTGTGTAGCCCACAAACTGGCTTACCAGGAATGATCTTAACCTGCGTCTGTCTGGAGTGGGAGAACCATGGCAACTCCTTTACTCAGCTTCTTTCTCCCAGCATTCCATTCTGTTTACTCCGCCTACCTAAGGGTTGGCCTATCAAATGGGTCTAGGCAGTTTCTTTATTAATAAGAAATCACTCCCACATCATTTCCCCTTTTTCTGTTTAAACAAAAAAGAAAGGCTTTAACTTTAACATAGTAAAATTACATATAGCAAAAAGTTATTAAGCAAGAATCACAGTTACAATATTTATATCTATTTTATCATAACAATGGAAAACTGTAACTACCTATCCATTCTTCAACTCCATCAAAGACTCCAGAAGGATATAATATTACCTAAGTAAACAAGAAAATGACAGAGACATCTCGCTGCCTGTACAGTCACCCAAAGTTCCTCTGTACCATTGGGGCATCCATCTTCAGCCTTCAGGCCCATAGTATCCAGCAGACATTTCCATGAAGCAGGCAATTTCAAAGACAGTTCAGTCACTATCTGCTGTGTCCTGCAGAATGTCTCGCAGACTCTTTCATGAACCCCAAAAGACCGTCTCACCTTTAGGCAAGTTTAGCAGTCCTCTCTCTGCGGGTTCTCTGTGTCCATTTTATGCAACAGTCCAGGCAAGAGCAGTTTCTTGCCCAAATGGCTATCAAACTCCATAAGGATCCTCTTCGATGCCCATCTTCCTCTTGAAGTAGATTGGTGCCGCCAGGAGCAGACATGTCTCATTGTCATGAAAAGTCCTAAGTTATTAAAATATTTTAAATGCCATATTCTGTAGCCTTTGAGAGATATGAAGAATGCCTATCTGAAATATATCTCTATATATCTAGAAAATCTAAGTAACATGACTACAAACTTGACTATTATTTATGATTATCCATCAACAACCTATATTTCCTAATTATACATTACATTTTAAAAATGAACTACACAATCACACCTTATTCAAGATCAAAAATACATATACATATAACAAAATTGACCTTAAAATCCATACCAATGCAAATTATTCATACCTATATCATATCCCCCTTTAAATGTAAAAGAACATTTATAAACAATTTTTGGGAATATGGGCGCAGTTTTTTCTCTCCAAACTGTTTCCTGCTGAATGGGGGCGTCGTTAATTAGGTCTTTCGTGGTATAACCTGTGTGCTAGTTTCATCTCAGTTGGCAGTTGAGCGAAGCAATTTTTTGAAGATGTTCACAACAACCTTTCAGGAGGGCGTGGTCTATCATACCAAATTGTAATAGAAGAAATCCACAGGGTCTGGTCCTCTGTGAAAACAAAAGAAGACCCTCTCCAAAGCATCATATTCTTAGACCCAAATTTTGAAATCGTAATACCCTTATATCCATTCTGGTTTAGCTTGGCAGCCCATGTAATGAAATGTCTCTCTGTACTTAGCTCCTTTAGAGTCAAAAATTTTAAAGAAAGCACAATGTACATAATCCAGACTCTCTGTGAATTTTCCATTTTTACATGGCTTATTTTTCTTTATTTCTTTTAATCTCTTAACTATCTGTACTCTGTCTCTTTAAAGACTTTACCTTTTTTTTTAAACCATTAACTTTATTCTCTATATTCTTTTTCTTCTCTCTCTCAAGCCTACGTACATTCATCCAACAGTATGGTCTTTTATGTCTGAATCTGTTTTATTGTGAATCTGTAACATTTTTTTACTATCCAGGAGCATTTCTTAAAATGTTAAGCAGTTCTTAAAAACTTAAGTTGCACCATGTACAGGTAATACGGTAATAAGGTACAGCCTGTTTCCTGCCCAGTCGAAACCTTAACTGCGCTGTTTTTATGGTAATTACGGTAGTTCCTACCGGAGACCAGCACAGTTCAGCATGGCGGAGCTGAGCAGCTCCTGCCTCAGAGCCATTTGGTGCCCCTGAGCCACACACAGTTCCAGGCACACAGCAGTCCACATTGCCATCAACCAAGCCATAGAGCTTTACTCCAAATGCTCCATTCAAAAGCTCTGTCTCCCACAGGGGCCAGACAGAGATCGCAATGGCGGCACAGCCCAGAAAGCCGGCATTTTAAAACAGCCAGTTTTTTCCTGCTGCTGAGTCAGGACAATTTCTTTGCGGCGCGCAACCCACAAACAGCAAAAAGCTGTCGTAAATTCTCTCTCTCTCTGTCTCTCTCTCTCTGTCTCTCTGTCTCTCTCTCTCTCTCTCTCTCTCTCTCTCTCTCTCTCTCCTTTTTAAGCCCTCTCAGGTTTTACGTGGAGTTCATTAGCACGTTGGGTGCCACTCTGTAGTAGTAGGAGCGGCGGGCTGAGTCCCCCGCACCCGGCCGCCTGAACGGCTAGCTTTACCCGAAATAATTACACGGAAACTGTATTCTTTTAAACACTGCCTGACCCATTAGTTTCAGTTTCTTATTGGCTAGCTTTTACATATTGATCTAACCCATTTCTATTAATCTGTGTAGCCCACAAACTGGCTTACCAGGAATGATCTTAACCTGCGTCTGTCTGGAGTGGGAGAACCATGGCAACTCCTTTACTCAGCTTCTTTCTCCCAGCATTCCATTCTGTTTACTCCGCCTACCTAAGGGTTGGCCTATCAAATGGGTCTAGGCAGTTTCTTTATTAATAAGAAATCACTCCCACATCAATTGTTTTCTTGCCTGAACCTTTAAATTCTTGGATTATGGGCATGTGCACCGTGCCTGGCTATTTTATTATCACTTAATACTACTCTACAAGTCTACTTGAAAGTGCTTCTGAATCTTTCACAAAGTGTTTGGTCAGCTGAAGGAGGTAATGTTAAGGAATCAGACCCCCACCCAGGGAAGCTTGTTTCTGGTGACTAGCCCTCACGGAGCGTCTCCAGTGTCACTTCCACAGTCTTTCCCTCTGCTTCTGGACGTTCAGAGCTGTTGAAGACAATGTTTCATTTTGTATAACCTCATATACCAGAGACAGACCACTCCAGTTCGTCTCCTCAGAGTTCTGTGAGAAGCCAGAAATGAGTACAGAGGGCTGTCTCATGGCTCATTATACGGAGGTGGAACTGAGAAGAAGGTCTGCGCTTAGGTTCTCTGCCGGAGCCGGCAGTCTTGTAAGCAAGGGATTATTTTAAAATGGAATTCCAGGTGACTTCTGCTTGAGGTTTTCTGTTCTTTAAACAGCAGTATGTCTTGTCTTTTCTTAACAGTTGTTTCGGGAAGTACGAATAATGAAGATCCTGAACCATCCTAACATAGGTATGAAACCTGTACATACGGTTAGTGCATGACAAAACGTTTCCCTTCACGGACGGGCGTCTGTGTACGATTTTACTGTTGATCTCCATAAGAAAGAAGAAGAGTGAAAACTCAGGGACGGTGACACCTGGTGCAGTATCACAGTCCTGTGGTGCTGGGCAGCTGTCCTCTGTGGCTGTCACATCTCCTGCTTGCACCGCACTGCGGTACAATTGCGGTTAATGCACACAGATTCCTATCTCCTTGTTAAGTCAGAGATTGCATGTCATCAGCTATTAATAGAGTTACGTATATTTTACTAATAAATATTTGAGTTTAGTGTAGTATTTTGTATTTTGAAGAAAATAAGGCATTAATTTCAATTTTATTAAATTGTTTCAGTAAGTTTTGATTTTGCCTCCCTTACAAATAAACTTATTAATCAGATATATGTTATATAAAATTAGTTGACTCTAAGTAGTAAAAAACTTACTTTTAATCTACTTTTTTAAAAATATTGTATCATGCATCTTTAAAGATTTTCTCTGTATGTAACTATCAGTGTGATCATTTGTGGTGAATAATCTCCGCTGTGAGTTTAGTTCTGCTCTTACCACAGCTGTTTTATTATCCATAAATGTAGATTTGTTTTATACCAAACATTAACACTTCATGATAACCTAATACTGCACCCTCTCTTTCTAAGCTCTTGTGAAAACTTCTGATTTTAAGATCTCTCTCTCTCTCTCTCTCCCTCTTCTGCCCGCCCTCCCTCTTTCTCTATTGTTGTTTAGGTTTTTGAAACAAGGTCTTTGTAATCTTGGCTGGCCTGAAATTCACAGAACTTCACCTGCCTCTGCCTCCAAGTACTAGGATTAAAAGCGTGCACCACCACCACCCCATAAGATTTCTCTTTTTATTATCTTATTCTAACTAGAAAATGTTATGGCTTTTTCTTATCAAAAAACGGTTTTAACTCATAAGTTTGCTCTAGACCACTTTGTAGTGGGGTGTAAATAGTTTCTTTGCACAGAAATAGTAACTCTTGAGTGGCTTTTTTTGTTTTAAAGTTAGAATTATTCCATTTAGCGACTATTCTGATATTCTTCTTAGAGTTGCCTAAGGTGTGCAGAAATAACAACCATTTTATGCTGTCAGCTATAGAGTTGTATGTAGTAAGTCTTTTTCTGCCCCATCAGCCAGATCCCAAGTAATAACATGAAGACTTCTTATTAATTATGAAGGTTTGACCTATAGCTTAGGCTTGTTCCTAACTAACTCTTATAACTTAAATTAACCTGTTTATATTAATTCTATCATGTGGCATTACCTTTCTTCTATCTTGTACCTCCTGTTTCCTGTCTGTGTCTTCTTCCCAGAGTCCTCTCTGTTCCCCGCAAGTCCCACCTAACCTCTTTCTGCCTAACTATTGGCATTTAACTTTTTATTAAACCAATCAGAAGGCACCTTGGCAAAGACACATCTTGACAGTGTAAACAAATATTCCACAACAGTTATGTTTCTCCTTTTTTCAGTAAAACTGTTTGAAGTTATTGAAACAGAGAAGACGCTCTACCTAGTCATGGAATACGCGAGTGGGGGTAAGAGAGAGTGGGCTCTTGGTCCATGGAATTCATGGTGCTTGGCGGCTCAGGATAACATTTATGCCTTCATCGTGTTTGTAGTCTATAGTTTTATTAACAGATTTTTTAATTATTTAATTAATTACTATTAATGAAAGTTCAGTGTTTACTTCCAAGACCTGATGAGTCTACAGTATAAATAACTTTTGGCTCATTTAAAAATTACTTAGGGACTTTTTAAAATTTGCTTTGTCATCTTTTGAATGTTTTAATTTGCTGATTTAAATATTAAAATAACATATTTGATTTGTAGCACAGGAAATCCCAAGTGCAGAATGTATTTAATAAAATGTATAGTGAAAGCTTACTCTACATCAGATATTTATCTAACTGGCTGCTCACATATGACAACTCTTCAGCCAGGATATTCCCTGAGTGTTTGGATTTAAGTAACTGTTGATCTATGTGTTCTGTAAACTAGGGTTGAATTGATGGAAGGTGCAGACCCCATGTGTAATATAGAATACAGCATATACTTTGTCTCAGGGTCACAAGGGGACTGGTTTTTTTTTATTTTGCGTTGATTAAATAATAGAAAATCATTTTTATCTCCTTCACTTTCTCTTAAATAAGAGGCACTTGATTGAAAATAACGACTCCATTAGGACTTCTTAGATTACATTTACGGTGTTACGTCATTGAAAAAGTAAAAGCAATACTTAAAGGACATGCTTTAAAAGCACAGAGAACTTAAGCAATTGAAAAATAAAGGGACTGGAATTATTTTGTGGATTTATTAGGTATTTACTAATTGATAGGAAAACATTACGTTGACTGTAGTATAAAGCCTCTCCATTAGTGAAGGCCACGGGTGTTTATGGCAATGCAGGTCTTATGTAAACTGGAATAAGGACTTGTTTTGTCTATGGCATCTAGCAACACATTTTTACACAGCTTTTCAGATTTCTAAACTTTTTATTTTAAATACCAAACATGTGTAATTGCTTTTAAGTTGTTTTTGCCAATTAAATGTTTTAGTAAATTTGCTTTCTTCAAAACGTTTTTGTTTTGTTTTGTTTATTTGCCCTGAAAATATTTCAATATAGGTTTTTGCTTATTTCCTGATTTTTTTTTTCCCCTTTGTCTTTGGTGATGCTGGAGACTGAGCATGGGGCCTCATGCTGGTCAAATGCTCAGCCATAGAGCTGCATCCCAGCCCATCAGTGTAGATTTCTGACATACTGGAAAACCATATGGATTTGCATAAAATGCAGATCTGTAGTGAAACTTGTAAGTGCTCCATAATGACTTGTTTTTCTGTCCTTTAGTTATATTTCCATACAAATCCATCCTGTCAGAGTAGGGGCCCTGATTGTTACTTTTAGTTCAGTAAAACTCATTTATTTTGTTGGTTTGATTTTCTACATAGCAATGATCTAAAATTTAGAGAAAGGAATTAGACATGCTTTGATAGAAGAAATGATCAGCCTCTAAAGGCTAGTGGGGGCCTTTCTGCTTTTATAATGGCCCTCACCACAACTCTGCATGTATGAGCTGACTCAACGGTTGACAACAAGTACAGTCAACTCTCCATTGGTGCTGAGGGAAGGGTGCAAAGTCCTGAGGGGCAGTGTGGACTAGTGTAGAAGAGATAGGTTCCGTATTTATGTGTTGGGGGTGGGCAGAGACACTGTCGTAGTTAGAGTGTCTATTGCTATGAAGAGACACCATGACCACAGCAACGCCTATAAAGAAAAATGTTTAATTGGCGTTCAGAGGTTCAGTCCATTATCATCTGGGTGGGACATGATGGCGTGCAGGCTGTCACAGTGCTGGAGAAGGAGCTGAGTCCTACATCTTGATCTGCAGGCAACAGGAAGTGAAGACTGTCACACTAGACTTGACTTGAGCATAGGAGTCCTCAGAACCCACCCCCAGTGACACACTTCTTCCAGCAAGGCCACACTCACTCCAGCAAGGCCACGCCTCCTAATAATGCCACTTCCTATGGGTCAAGCATTCAAACACATGAGCCATTGGGGGCCATAGCTGTTCAAACCACCACACACAGAGAGAATGAAAACCAGTCCAAACCTGCATTCTTTGAGTCACACAAAGCAATGCCTCTACTAATAACAATAGTTATGGTTCTTTGGCAGTGCTTCTAAAATCTTTTTTTTTTTTTGACATTTTAAATCTATCACTGGCAAGGCAAGTCGGGGAAATAAAACGTTGAATTTTCCCTCTGAAATCTCCGTATAGTTGAGATTGACTGTGATATGCACACTGCTGACTATCTGAGTTGGATGCTGCCCCCTTGCAGGGATCAGTCAGGGACTCTGATGAATGACAGTGAGGATTAGAAAGCCTCTCTGTGGTTTTTTTAATTGAAAGTAGCCTGTTAATGTTGGTGTTGGGGCTCCTCTAACAGAATTTATTCTGCCTTTTGTTTATGCAAATAATACTTATAAATGCTTATAGGGTGATTTTCTAGGTCCTGAGGATGTGCAGGTGAACGAAGATAGAGTCAGCTCTCGAGCTTACATTGTAATTGGTGGAGCACAGCATTGGCAATGCTGTGCTAAGGGAAAGACTGAGACTTGTAGTATCCCCGTGTGAGCTTCACGGGCACATGTTAGAGGAGAACCAGATGTTTGACATTTGAACGCTTATGTTTACCTTTCCCAGGCTAACCTCATGTGTCTAGAGTTAACGTTTTGATGGGTTAACTGGGATTAGCAGCTGTTACCACATACCCAGAAGCACCTACTCTGATGAGCCAACTAGTGCATCCGTTCATCTCCTGTTCTCATCCCATTCCTGCTTTCTTCATGAAGTACCCATGTTTGGCATTGTTGGCGTGTTAGTTTCATCAGCATAAATCCATTACATATTTGATTTTTAATATTTTACTTATATTTTGGAGCTAATCTGCATATATGTCATATATATGTGTACTAAAATACAAGTGTCCTTTATTGAGTACTGTATGCCACTGTGCCAAGCGTATGCATTGTTTCAGGTATCCTTCACAGCAATCTAGGTAGACTCTGGTAGAAGCAGAACACCATGGGTTACAAAGTCCTGCTAATGTTCCCTAGCACTAAGTACCCACTAAGTACAGGCTCCATAGGATACATACTCGTGGTCAGATTTTGAAGCCTGAAGCTGTATTTGGCTATAGTATAGTGTAGCGTTCGTGCTGTGTAAGCTTTGACGCCATCCTGTGAGTTGTTGCTCTACACGTTTATCTGTGTTGTGCAGCCAATAATGACACAGAAAAAGTTTCTCCTTTACACTGAGGGAATAATTCAAGATTTTAACTTAATGTTAATTGTCTAAACTATTGTCAACCAGAAATAAATCTAAATCTTATGTAGAAATATAGATACTTACGTTCAATAGAAAATGTCAGCAGTGTCTACTTTGTTAATGAGTTCAGCGCACATTTGCTGCATGCCCACTCTGTGTTCTGTCGTGGAGAGGAAGGTGCATTTGGGACAGCAGAGTGCACACAAGGGTGACGGGATTCTGTGTCGCTTGTGGTTAGCTGCCAGGGTGTGTGAGGACATGTGATAGGCCTAATCGGCATATAGAACAGAGAAGAATGATGGAGTTGGACCAGACTGGAGTGGAACTTAAGAGAAAGCATGTGAGTACTTTGTAGCTGAGGCCACAATGCCAGCGCCAAGGGTGACATTGGACTGCCCTGTGGCTTCCCTTCACTAGAACGGGTAATAAAGAGTTGTCTGTATTTCATGTAACTTGTGGAGAACACATTTTCTTGGTTATTTTTTTAAGAGTTTTTCTAGATCATAAATTGCTACAGGTTCTCAGTTCCACACATAATTTTTTCCTATGCCTGTGTTAGTTTGTGACTTGTATAAACATAACAGAAAATGGTAGACCAAGTGGTTCTTGAAAACTGAGGCCAAAACTTGGCATTGCATATATTGTTAACCAAAATCAATGTATATTTATTGCCTGCTTTACCTTTCTGATTCAGGTGAAGTGTTTGATTACTTAGTTGCCCACGGAAGGATGAAAGAAAAAGAGGCACGTGCAAAATTTAGGCAGGTATGGAAAGTGGTTTTCAACTTTGTTTTGTTGATGTTTTTAGTGGTGTGCAATGGGCAATATCACAAACAGCTTTGAGAGTACATGGATTTTTCAAAAGAAAAATTCTCCTTTCTTACACTTTTTAAAAATGGAAAATTCCTAGAAAAGAAACCCATTTCCCCTGAATTTTGCTTTAAAATAGTAGTTGCAGATGGTTATTTTGAGATGGCCATGAATGGTAACATTTCATAAGTTAGACTCAGTGTTGGGATCTGAAAACCTTAGGCCAGATGACTGAGACAAAGAAGTAAATACCCAATCCTCTGATATGGCCAGAGATTATTATCAAGTCTGTTTGTTTGTGTGTGTATTACATATATGTAAAGAAGTTATTTTTTCTTTTATAACTAAATATATATTGGTTTTAAAAATTCATTTCAGGCTCAAGGAGTGTGGTCAGTTTTACTTAGCTTCATATGTGAGGAAAATGCAAGTGTGGTGGAGACACGGTTCCATCTTAGCATCAGTGGAGCTTCCTGGGGGAAGGACAGAGTGAGAGAGGTGGTTTTTAAAAGAATAAAACACACTTAGAATTTTACTTTTAATTTTTGCAGCTGCATTATGTTTAGTTTTATTTTTACACAGTTTATTCAAAAACACTTGCATATTAAAAAATGCATACTAAAATTAACTAAACCATAAGTTTATACAGCTCAGCGAACTTCTATACAGTTAGAGGGACCATTCTGAACAAAAGTTGTGGTGCTTCACATTGGATTTTTATACTTTCCCTGTTGGATATATTTTATGTACTTACCTGCCACCAAAAATGAAAATGCTGCTGAGTATTTATAGCCAGTGTATGTACGTGTGTACACACACACACACACACACACACACACACACACTGGCTAGATCCCAAATATGAGGAAGAACGTGGGGGATTTTCTTAGATTGTATGACCTCACCTAATTTTATACATTCTAAGTCCATTCATTTTACTGCAAATTTTGTCATTTTTTTACATTTTTCTTTAAAGCTGAATAGTACTCCATTCTTATATATACCAGGCTTTCATAAACTATTCATCTGTTGTTGGACAACTAGGCTGAAAAAATATACTTTATAAATTACTATATAAATGAGTAGTGAATTGTGAATTATCCATAAAATGTACTGAAGTAAGGCTGCAGTGGTGTGCTATATGCTAGACTTGCCCTTAGGGAAGTAAGAATTTTTATTTTAAGGTAATTTAGGTCCTCATCTGTGATCATTACACTGATTCTGCATTTAAAAACATTTTGTAAATTGGGCAGTGGTGACGCCTGCCTTTAATCCCAACACTCAAGAGGCAGAGGCAGGCAGATCTCTGTGAGTTCGAGGCCAGCCTGGTCTACAGAGCTAGTTCAAAGACAGCCAGGGCTGTTTTTTTTTTTTTTAAAAAAAAAAAGTGCCTTGAAAAACCAAAACCAAACCGTTCTGTAATCAGTCTGATGAGCAATGAAAGCGTCCATGAGGTCTTCCTCTAGGATAGCTTTCCATGGAGGGCAGTTCTTTAACCAGAGAGGCCTTGCCACAAGTGGACCTGCTTCACTTTGTGGCCTGACCTTTCAAAATCATTGTGTGGTATCTTTGTCCCCTACATCTCTATTGTTCCAGTAGATCCCCACAGTTAGTTGCTCATAAGAGCGGGTGGGAGGCTATGAAGTGGCTGAGGGAGCAAAGGCATTTGCCACCAAGCCGGACAGCCTGAGTTCAGTGCCCAGGAACCATATGGGAGGGCAGGGTAGGACTGGCTCTCACCTTGGTGCACATGCCGTGCTCGGGAGCAGTGCACAGGGAAGGCAGTGGTCCAGAGCAGTTGATGTGAAGCTCCTCCCTGCTGCAGGAGAGGAGCTGTTGCTCCGCTCAGTAAGTTTTGCTTCCTTGCCTTTAAAAAGCAAAATAAACCGTGGCTATGGAAACAACTGGTAATGGGAAAGCAACATTAAGAGCCTGGGCTGTGCTGAGCCTCTTCCCATTGCATTCTTTCCTGTCCTGGGGTTGGAATTTCTTGCTATCTGGTCAAGCACTCCTGTTATCTCCTTCCTTGTCAGTCCTTGTTAGTAGCAGATGAGTAAGAAAATTCTAGTTGTTACTGCGTGTTCCCCTTGAGATCCTTGTGTATATTTTAAAGATGATCCTCATTTATCCTTTTTCTTTTTAGCCTGCTGGTTTAACTTGTCTTCTAAAACATGGCAAGTATAGAAAGTTGTACTTGGCGAAAAAACTTCGTGTTGTAAAAGCAGTCAACCATTGTGGTCAATGGGACCAGGACAGAGTGTAGGTTTAGATCTTTAGCCCTAGCCCCAGGCCCCCACCAAATGTGTTTTTACTTTTATTTATGACTTTTTATATTAACATTGAAAAAATGAACGACATAACAAGGTTATATAGATTCATGCCCTTGATTCTGCTATTTGATATGCTAAAAACAATACACAGTTTAAGACCATTTTAGCCACCACTGCCAGCACAATGCCTCTGCATTCCATAAGCTGTGAGGGTGTGCAAACACATGTATGCACACACATGCACACACACACACACACACACACCATAGTATTGGGGATGGGGAAGTGTGCTTCCTGCTCTTCCAGAGGACCTGGTTCAATTCCCAGCACCCACATGGTAGCTCACAACCATCTGAATCTCCAGTCCCAGAGGTCGCATGCCTTTTTCTGGCCTCTGTGAGCATTGCACACTTGTGTCGTGCTGACATAAATATAGTAAAACACCTATCTACATACAATGAAAATAAGTCTTATGTTCAAAATTATATTGATCCCAAGGTCAAGCAAGCCTACTACTGAGAGAATAGGAATTCCTGACCCATGTATGTCATTGCAAAGCTACCCCCAGCAACACATGTGGAGCCTGAAGGTCTGCACATGCCTGCTTGTAAATCCTGTTCTCAAGGTCCACATGGAAGTCTCATAGAGAAGTCTCTGCATCCTGCTCCTGGGATGTTCTCAGGTGACAGTCTGCTATAGGCCAGCGTGATGAAATGTGGGCTTCAGGGTGGAGGCTCACGTGGTGAGTCAGAAGCCCAAACAACTTTCTTGTCAGACATGGTGTCTTGCTAGGGGAGTGTGGTGGCACCTTAAATGTCCCTCTTGAACACCAGCTCAGAGGGCATTTTCTGTTTAGAATATGTGCTTCATGCAGCATTCTCTTATGTTAGCTTCTGCTGTTAAAGCTTTGAGCTAAGGACAATTCTTATTGCAGAAATGTCCGTGAACTGCTTGGATAAAGACTGTCCTATCACGTGTGAGCCCATGGTCTCTGGTCACAATTGGTAACCAAATCACTGTAGCACACCTTCACGGTGTCGTTCAGGATGTGACCTGTAAGGACAGCAGTGTTACCAGCATAGAGAAGTAGCCTGGTACCCTGAACACTGTTACCTCTGTAGTGTATCCAGTAAAACAGCATGCAAATCGATCCTGCGACCAACAGGCTTAACTGAGTGAAAATCCAGTCTTAGAACTTTGAAGCGGGCTGCTTCAGAATCTTACAGATGTTTATTGTTGTTCTGCTGTACGTGGGGACTCATACTGAAGATGCTCAAGGCATTGTCATCCTGCCCCAGACATTTAGTGACTGCAGGCAGTATTTGCTCAGTATGGAATCCAGGGACTTTCACCAATCTGTCTCTCAAAGCTTGATTCCATCAGCATTATGAATATATCATATTCTCTCACCATTAACCTATCTCATCCCTTTACCCCCACTCTCTCTTACCAAAAATCTCAACTGTTCCTGTCCTTCAAGGACACCCTCCACCAAAGGCATGTCCTCCGAGAAGCATTTCTGTGAACATCATTCATTTTCATGACCCCTCACTTCTTTGTACCCCTGCTTCTGAGAGTCTCCCTTGAATTATATTACTCGCTTTCAGCCCCGTAAGGGTGGTGCTCATGTAATGTTCATGTTTGTACTCCCCTTAGGAAAAGGCACATAGCAGGTACTCAATAAACTGACTTGAATCAAATGAATTTAATTGAATTATTTACTCATGTGTGTTGGTGGTTTTGGTTTTTTTTCAAATTCATGTCTTGTCTCTGAACCATTTTAACATACATTTGGATGATTTCCTAGCACTGAAATGCCACTTTCCCTCTGCGTGGAGTTCCTTTTCCCTCATTTCTGTTAACACAGCCATACTCCCTGCTCCATTAGACTTTCGGGAGTCTCGTTTCTGTCTGCATTTGTGAACAGCTAACTCCTTTAACCGACCCCACCACTCTGCATGAAAATGTCCAGCCTTTTAGGTTCCAGATAGAATTACACATACAAGTTAGCTCTCTGCCAGCTGTGAGTTCTCTCTTTTAAAGACTTGTCACAGAAAAGCTTATAATCTGTTTCTTTTTTGTAGTCGAGGCCTTTACACTGTCAGACATTTCCCTCTCTGGCCCTTATCCCAGAGTCCTATACACTGGCTCTAGCTGCAAAATGTATAAGCAGTGCACAGTAATTTGTCCAGCTGAATTAAGGGCAAATGTAAGATTAACTTGTATCTTGTTTTTTTTTCTTTTGAGGGTTAGTTTTTTCCTATTTCTTTACATTTGAGCAGAAAATATGAGATATTGTAAATACTTCACTAATTAGTTCTTGATAAATTAAGGAAATATGCCTTGAACAAATGTGATATATTTCCCAAATACACTTTGCGTTAGCTCCACCCAGCATCTTGAATGCTAGTTTACATGGGCCAAAGCCTTCTTTCAACACTGAAGTGAACCCTTCTTCTAAATTACAAATTACATACTTTGGCACATGTAAACAGAAAAATTTGATGAGTATAGAGAATTTCCATGGACGTTGACCAAAAGAAATTAGAGTATGTTTCCACAAGAGAATATTACTTTCCACATTTAAAACATTTATCTCTTTAATAAGCATAGTTTTCTAAACTAATCATGAAATTGCTATTATTTTTAAATCAAAGTTAGTATTTTATCAAATTGAAGTAATAGTTTTGAAAATCAGATATTTAACCATAAAATAATTTTGACTTTTTATCCAAATATTTATTTCAGATTGTATCTGCTGTACAGTACTGTCATCAAAAATGCATTGTTCATCGTGATCTTAAGGTAAGCTGCTGCTTTTAAAATTAAAATCTTAATTATGAAAGTATGTAATAATAAGAGGGCTGGGGACTGGGGAGATGGCTCTATAAATAAGACCACTTGCTTTGCAAACATGAGGACCTGTTTTCAAATCCCCAGCACTTAATAAAAACCTGGTAGGGCTGTGCATGCCTATAACTCCAGCATTTGGAGGCAGAGCCTGGCAGGGCCTGGGAGCTCACTGGCCAGCCTAGGTGAAACTGCCAGTGTCAGATGCACTGAGTAGTTCTGTCTTTAGGGAGTAAAGCAGAGGTGAGACTGAAGGACCCTGGGGTCTTTCTCTGGACTCCATCCATATCGCCACACACACTTAAAATTTGCCATAGTAAGTTAGGGCCACCTCTTTCAGTTACCCAGCATTTCAAACACAGGATGAGGTGGCTTTATAGATGTGACACCATAGCTTGTGAAAGACACTGTGTTCACTAAGCACATGAAAACATGGGCATGACTTTGTCTAATGTCAAAGTTAGAGGACTTGATTGATTATTAACTAACATATTTTAAATAGATAAATACAGAATTCTATCTGCCGGGGTCCAGCCTTAGCTCGGGTCAAGTACTGAGGCAGGGAAGGGATGCCAGCGCAAGGAAAACTTTTGACCACCAAGTAGATTGCACTCAAGTGGCCCTGAATAGCGCGGGCCATCTTTATTTATACTTAAACAGTTTTTCATGCCAAGCTTACATGAACAGCTTTATTATTGGCTTTTATTTTTGACTTTAAGAAATACATCACATTTTAAGGACTAATCGGGATCATTACAAAGGCCCCATTGTTCCCCTTTATGCTTCCCAATACACCTTCCCACCCTCTGCATAGACTTATTCCAGACATAGAGTTCAGCATTTGTGCAGGCTTAACTAAATATCGAGCCAGGTAATCCTGCTCTTGCAGCACTGATGTCAGCTGGCAGCTACCTGAAGTTACAAAGTTAAAAGTAATAGACATGGGCACAATGCTTTAAGGACAACAATATTCAAACCCAGACAGTTCTTTCATGTCTGCAAGATATATTTTTATACAGTTTCCTTTCCTACAAGAGGCTTCCATGTCTCCATCTCTCTGTAAGAGGCCGACTCTGACAAAGCATTCTTTCCTATTTCTTTATACCATACTTCTACCAATATGAGCTCCTTTGTATGGTAAAGATGGATCTACCCATCCCATATTTTACATTGCGTTATTCCCATCAGAATATACTAGATCTTATCATTGATTCTATATGATTACTGTCCAAGGAACTTTATCTCAACAGTTGACAGTTTTTGTATTTCGGAGGCTTTTCCCTGTTCTGTCTCTACATGCCTTACTCTCCTTTCCAGAACTGTGAGACATGGTTAATGCTCCAAGTGTTGTTTTCTCATATGTACCTAAATGTCTCTATTGAGTCAAAAAAGTTCCCAGGATTAGGAGTTGGAGTTATTAAGTCCAGATAAGAGATTTCAGAGACATTAACCCCCTATTGAATCTTAGAGGAAATATTCGAGAAAGACCAGAATTTCCAGGGAAAATTACAGCTGTTGCATGTGTATCTGATAAAGTAAAACTGCAACCGCTCAAAGGATCACCACGATAATGAGAGAAAAATGAGCCTGCAAGCTGCTCAAACTTTGCATATTCCTGAGCTGTCCCGTGAGAGCCCGTTTCCACAGATGCCTTGCCCCACGGAAGCCCACTGGACAGGTAGTCCTATGCTGATCTGAGACTAGGAGTTCCTGACATCTGTCCTCACCTGAAAATCGTTGTAAGAGGCTGCTAGTGTGTTCCCGGCTGCCCTCTGCTTGTTTGTTTCCTAGCCTCCCAGACTCCCAAAATAACCATACAGAAACTGTATTAATTAAATCACCACTTGGCCAGTTTACTTAAGCGTATTGCTAGCTAGCTCTTACATCTAGAATTAACCCATCTCCAGTATTTTATATTTTACCACGAGGCTCGTGGCTTACGAGCAAGGTTCCAGCCTGTCTGTCTCCCATGGTGGCTCCATGACTTCTCCTTGACTCTGCCTCCTTTCTCCCAGCATTCAGTTTAGTTTAACCCACCTAGCTTTACTCTACCCTATCACAGGCCTAAGATGGTTTCTTTATTAATTTATTAATGATATTCACAACATACAGTGGGAAATCCCATATCAGAAAATGTTCAGGGTCCCATCTAGACAGAAGTAATGTCAAAGTTCAAGGCACAAATACATATGTTCACCACATGGAAGAACTAGGGTTCTATCTCAGCACCAAAGTTCGAAATGAGGTTTCTAATGTATTTATGTATAGGTTAGCTTTCTGTCAACATAATGCAAACTATAGTCTTTTGGGAAGAGGGACCCTCAATTGAGACAATATCTTCATCAGGGTGGCTTGTACGTAAACCTCTGGGACACTTTCTTGATGAATGATTGATGTGGAAGGCCTAAGCCCACTGTGGGCAGTACCACTCCTGGCCAGGTGGTCCTGGGTTCTATAAAAAAGCAGACAAAGTGAGCAGCACCCTCCCTGCTCTCTCCTATAGATCCTGTCTCCAGCTTCCTGATGTGAGTTCCTACGCTGACTTCTTTTAGTGGCCTGTGACTGGGGACGTGGAAGCTAAATAAACCCTTTCCTCTCACAGCTGTTCTTGTTGTGGTGTTCATCACAGCAATAGAAAGTAAATGTTTGAGATGCAGATGAACTAGTATAGTTTGGGATAAAGTGTGTGGTAGAAATGGTATGGTCAGACAACCTTAAAAGGCTTGCGCTCAGGTAGTGTTTCTTCATTTCTTCCCCTCCTCTTCCTTTTCTTCTTCCTCTTCCTTCTCCCATCTTCCTCCTCCCCCTCCTCTTCTCTTCTTCCTCATCATCCTCTACCTCTCATCTCTTCTTCATTCTCCCACATCTTATTTCTACTTTCCTTTTTTAACATTTCCCATTCCTGGCATCAAACCTGGATTCTGTTTAAATCCATTGCCTTACATAGTGGTTATTGGTTCTGTTCTTCTGATCTGTTTACTGCTCCAAATGTTTCCGTATCAGTTCTTTTCTCCAGAGTTTTAGGGGAAAACATTTCTCAAAGAAAAAGGGTGTGTAGTTATGCTGTATTTTTTGATTCATAGTTTAAACTTTATTTTTATATTGAAATAAAAATCATGTTCAGCAACCATGTGTCCAGTCCAGTCCAGTGGAGAGAGGGTCCCCATATGTCCCAGGACTGTATCCTCAGCACTGTGTGCTGGTGTCTCTGGAGGCAGCAGGTTACTTAGATTGCCATCTAGACTATTGTGGAGAAAGTGTTCTGGAAAGTCTACCTTAGTACAGATGGCCAAGGAAACCTAAACCCTTATAGCAGAAAGGCATGTTGTTGTTGTTGCTGTTGTTGTTGCTGCTGCTCAGTCCACAAATGTTGATTTAATGTAACTCTTCCAGATTCATTCATTTTCATAATATCTGTGTCCACTTTTATTTATTAACAAGTTGGTTGGTTTTTATCTTGTTTTCTTGTAGGGAATGAGGGGTTTGCGTGTTATTATTTTGAAACACGGTCCCACCACGTAGCTAGCCCAGGATGACCTGCCTCAGTTTCCCCATGATGAGATTATAGGCTTATACACGGCCCTGGCCAGTATCCCCACAGGTGTGACTCTAGACTATGAAGTTGACAATTAATACTAGCCACCACTGTTGTAGTTACACTTTTCACAGCATTGAGATAAGCTAGAATACCACAAGCCGGGTAGGAGGCCTGGAGAAGGGAGAGACGTGTGTCAGGCACCCCAGTGAGGCACCAGTCCTCTGGTTTTCATCTTGGTCAAATTTTACTCCTTTTTGGACTTTGATCAAGCAACCTACAAACCAGCCCGTAACTTTATTAGTCTATTTATCCATCAATTAAAAATAGAATTTACATGAAACATGCACCAAAAAGCAAGTTTTCATTAAATTGTTTGCATTTATAGAAGTTTCCATTGGGTGATTGTTTTAGAATTTTAGGAAAAGTCTCTTGAACATGGAAGCAGAGTCCTTGCTTCCTCCAGAACGTGACTCTCGACAGGAGTCTGCATTTAGAACATCAAGCGCTGCTGAAAATAAAGACCGTGGAAGCCCAATTGTCCACTTGTTTCCTTTCACTAAGCACTGCTTTGTTGAGGAAGTGCTCTGTAGGAGAGGACAGGGACGGAGTAAAGGAGCCACAGACCCGACATACCCTGGAGCCTGCCATCATCTGCTTGTTCAGATGGTGCTCCTCTGGCTAATCTTGGCTTAAGTCTGAGGCAAAGTGGAATTTCAATGTGTGTTCTTTAGAATAGGTATGTCCTGTTAAGGTACAGTTCCGAGATGCCTCTTACCATGAAGTTAAAAACCTTTAAAATAAACTGTGGGGGTGGTGTTTAAAATAACCTTTCTGAAATAGTCCTATGTGCTTTCTTTTTCAAGTGTTAGAATCCAGTCTTGCACAGATGTCGCTTGGACAGCTGCGCACTGCACTGCAGAAGTGGATGTTAGTCTTAAATGAGAGGCAGGCACTAGCAGACTTAGCATCTGAGAGAAGTGCAGCGGACATCTTTATTTTGTGTGCACTTTTTACATTGTCCTTTTTATTATTTTCCTCTTAGGCTGAAAACCTTCTCCTTGATGCTGATATGAATATTAAAATTGCTGACTTTGGTTTTAGCAATGAATTCACAGTGGGGAACAAATTGGACACTTTCTGTGGAAGCCCGCCTTACGCTGCCCCCGAGCTTTTCCAAGGCAAGAAGTATGATGGGCCAGAAGTGGATGTGTGGAGTCTGGGCGTCATTCTCTACACGCTTGTCAGTGGCTCCCTGCCCTTTGATGGCCAGAACCTAAAGGTACCTGCTGTTTGGTGCTGATGCCCTTCTCCCCCGGAGCTGTAATGCCAACTACTACTTACAAACGCTTTCCTTCTTTGTCCAAGGAACTTCGTGAGCGAGTCCTCAGGGGGAAATACCGCATTCCCTTCTACATGTCCACAGACTGCGAGAATCTCCTGAAGAAACTGTTAGTGCTGAATCCCATAAAGAGGGGCAGCTTGGAGGTGAGTGTGCTGTGTGTTCCAGGTACACAGTCAGTACACAGCATAGACGCTGCAGGTGCGGTTCCCAGTGTTTGCCCAGCTTCTAATTTGCCTTTTCAGCATCAGGAAGTAATAGTTCTTTATTGAAAACCCACAGTAGGTCTCTGCAAAGGCTTATTTCTTTTTCGTTCTTTGGTGAGTTATTTAAACAGACACAGTGGAGGCAAAGTTGACGCCCTTAGCCCCACAGCCGGGGTTCCTCTGTATACTCCTGGCTGTGAACTCACCTTATAGACCAGGCCTCAGATTCAGAGATCCACCTGCCTCTGCCTCCTGAATGCTGGGATTAATGGCGAGCGCCACCACCAAAGTTGACTTTTGAAGGGGATAAACCTAGCCTGTGTCAGAAACTACGTGGTCCAAAACAAAAACCTTTATGTTAAGACTGACCAGATCTTTGAAGGTTGAAAATGATTGTGGAAATTCTAAACCAGTTAACTCTTCCTCTGGAATCACGTGAAGCCAAAATCTGCAATAGGAACTTCTCGTCAGTACTGAGAATTTACAGACATGAGCAGAGTATATTGGAGCAGGTGCTTTCCTTTAGACACTGCTGTTGCCCGCACGCATTCCATACATACTATCTTCATGTCCTAACTGTTACAGAACCAGCAGAGGTCCTAGTAACCAAGATGACAAGTCCCTTTCCCTTCTTAGGCTGTAACTGGGATAACTGATGATCATTTTTCCCTTCTGGGTCTTCTTTGGTTTTTAAAGACTATGTGTTGAAAGTGTTTGCTTTCATGTATGTGAATTACATACATGCAGTGCCCTGAGATGCCAGAAGATGGGGGTAAATCCCCTGGAACTAGGTGATTGTGAGCTGCCATGTAGACCTGGGAAAAATGCTTTTACTCTCCCAGCCGCCCCTCCGGCCCCTTCACGTCTGTCTTTAGGAATATTTTGGTCTAGAGTTTGAAAGACTCAGTACCCATTCCTCAGCTGAACTTTTAAAGTCTTCCTTCCTGCGTGGGAAGGACAGGGAGAGCAGTGAGGCTCCCGCTCAGTTCTCTGTTTCCCCGGGGCTTTCTGCACACACCATGAGGTGCAGTGGAGGTGCAGCCCTGGGAAGCCAGCCCTGCTCACAGTGCTCAGCTCAACTTGGGCATCCTCATTCTTTTCCACACACACTTTTTCTAAAAGACATAGTAGGTTTCGGTGGAAATTGAAGACTTGGGAAACTAAGTGCTTTGAAGAAGTAGATCAATTGGTATTTTTTACTGCATTGTTCGTTCAGGTGTGATTAGTTCTTAGCTCAAATTTTTTGTGACTTTTCCTTTGGGGGTGAAATGATATGTTAATACTGATGTCTCTAGTGAAAGCCCATTTCCGCCTTACTGTTTTTCTCAGCTTACTTCCACCCATTCATAGAAAGTGTGTGTTGGCTCAGAATGGAAAACCACTGACTTGTCAGTTCTGAGGGTCTAGAACTAGCTCTGGGGTCCAATTTTTTCTTTTAAGATTTACTTAAATTGTATATATGTATGTGGGTGTGTAACTGAGTGCTAGTGCTAGGGGGGGCTGGAGGTGTCTGTGGGATCCACTCCTATCCAAAACTCCCTTCACTTGCCTGCGAGTAACAGGTTCCCAGAGCTGAGACAGCAGTTCACAGAAAGGCAGATTAGACAGATTGCAGACAGTCGCCTGGGGAGACAGTGCTTACAACCTTCTGTGGGCTGCTAATAAAAATGAATGTGCTTCCCTCAAAGACGACTATTTACTGATTTCAGATTTGGCCAGAATAGTTATCCAAATGGTTTACTCTTTGATCCTTAACATTACGAGGCTGCAAGTTGTGCAGACCTCATGATAGGTTTATAAGCCCAGCTTCTGTGGAAGAGTTGAGGATCAAAGCCAGACTCAGCAGCTGAGCCCCTACAGCTCAATGGGAGAGCCTGTGCCTGGCACACACAGGGCCATAGTGCAAGCCCAGTGAACCCCTGAGTGTTAAAACACTGGAGTACATGGAGTAGAATTTAAAAGCCAAATTAGTATCTAAAATTTTGATCTTATGACAATGAGTCCATTGTATTGTATAATTTAATATATACTTTTGCTAATGATGATGATTAGACTTTTTAAAAAAAATTTTAATTTTATTTTATATGTATGGGTATTTTGCCTGCATGTATATATGTGCCCCATGTATGTCTCATCTATGAATCCCTTGGAACTAGAGTTAGAGACAGCTGTGAGGTGACATGTGGGCACTGAGGACTGAATCTGGGTCCTCTAGAGGAGCAAGCAGTGCTCCCAGCTGCTGAGCCGTCTCTCCAGCCTGATGCTGGCCCACGAGTTCATGTTAGAAATGCAGTACTACACACAGGCTGGCCACAGGTCCCTGAAATGACAAAGTCAGAATGAAAGCAGTGAGACCAAAACAAAATAAACAGCACACACAAAACCACAGAGTTCATTTTATGATGGCCAACTAGTCCTGGGCATGGGGCCTGCCTTGGAGTGTGGTTGATGTGCCCAGTGACACTCCACTGCATCCCAACAACTACCAACTGCACATAGCTTCTTGCCTAGGTGTGGGACCTTATGTCCACTCCCTTTTCCATGCTGGATTCTGTGTGGTTTTACCTGTGCAGGTCTTGTGTACGTTGTCACAGTCTCTGTGAGTTCGTGTGTATGAACCCTGTTGTATCCTTGGAGTCATCCACCACCTCTGGCTCTTATGATCGTTCCACTTCCTCTTCTGAACAGATCCCTGAGCCTTGAGGGGAGGGGTTTGATAAAGATATCCCTTTTAGGGCTGACTGCTCCTAAGTCACCCTGCACATTGTCTAGTTGTATTAATTGCTATCTACTGCAAGAAGTGATGAGGACTGAGTGATATACAGACCTTTAGCAATATATATATCATTAAACATCATTGCATTGTGCTTTTTGTTTTGTTTTGTTTTTGTTTTTTCAAGACAGGGTTTCTCTATAGCTTTGGAACCTGTTCCAGAACTCTCTCTGTAGACCAGACTGGCCTTGAACTCACAGAGATCCACCTACCTCTGCCTCCTGAATGCTGGGATTAAAGGTGTGCACCACCAGCACCTGGCTATTGCTATATTTCTTTAGCAGAATAAAAGTAGTAGGTTTTTACCTATGCCCATGACTTATCCAGTCTCAAGTTCTTGGCCACTTTAGAAGTGTCAGGTTTGGGTAGCATGTCAAGGAATGAGCTTAAATCCAGTCAAAAGGTGGTTGGTTACTCCCATGACACCTGTGCCACTGATGCATAATGTGTCTTATACATTCTCTTTAGAGGAAGGATTTCTTACAGCAAACCTCAAGGAACCCCCTTGAAGTAGTAGTAAACTCAAGAATTGTCTTACATGATCTTTATTTTATTATTATTATTATTATTCAGCACAAACATTTCTTGGGGGAGGAGGTAGGGGAACATCAGTGCTTGGCCATACCTTCCTCATGACTACACCAGTGAGTTGCTCATCTCCTCCCAGTCTTGTCACTTTGTGGCCCTTGTTGAGGTCCATGGCTATGGACAACGGGGTTGGAGGGGACATGACACTGGCTGAGCCCTGCCGTGTGTGCCCATCTGCCCTCACGGGAGCCCAATAGTGGCAAATATGGCCACAACTTCATTTGTAGTTTTTATGTTTTTTTAAAAATTTTATTTATTTTTATGTGTATGAATGTTTTGCCTGCATGGATGTCTGTTGATCATGTGTGCACATGAGGCCACAGAGACCAGAATTGGATCCCCTGGAACTGGAGTTGCAGGTGGTTAAAAGCCATCTGTAGGTACTGGGAATCAAACTAGTTCCTCTGGAAGAACAGCTAGGGCTCTTAACCTCTGAGTCATCTTTCCAGCCCTTTGTACCAGTTACAGTTAGTAAGTTCTAGCATTGTGTATGTGTTGGGGGGGGGGTGTCTGTAAACTTGTAAAACAATTATTTTCAAAGCACTCCTCTGTGTGTAAGCATAGCTTTTAGCCAATAGTAGAAGTTTGGAGCTGTAGTTTGTTGCTTTACGTATGCTGGATGTTCTCTCTCACCCAGCTGTAGCTGTCCCCTCCCACTCCTTGGTTAGACCCCACTAGGTTGTCTTTAACAGCCCAGGGCTGACATTTACACCACAGTGTATTTGGTTCTGATAATTCACGTCAGTACCTGTTTTCACCTTGATTGTTACCTAATTTCTGATTCTGGGCTTTAATGATTACCATCATCCTTTCCCAAATTCTTTGACTCAACTGGACTGACTAGCCTAGATTTCCATCCCCCAAGATATCCTCTTTCTGATGAGTGGAATTTTAAAATAAATGCACGAGTTTGATAAAAGGCCAAAAATGAATAAATTATATATATATATATATATATATATATATATATATATATGAGGCAAATGTTAAAGTCAGTTCAAACGTTGAAGTCAGTTAAAACTTTCCAATTTAAAAATATTCATTTTAATTTGAAAATATTCCTTTTAAAGGAAGGAGGGTTGTTTTGCATTGCTTTCTATGAGTACTGGTTCATCTAGTTGTGATAACATTCTGGGTGTCCAAGAGAGCCACACCTTCTGTTGGACCATTAATTAAAGTAGATAGAGTAACTTTATTTGAATTGTCACATGACTCTTGTTGAGTGAACCAATAAATTTCACATTTGAGGAGGGGTTGAATGTTGTAATTCACCAGACATGACTTAGAGTTTATTTCCTAGCAAATAATGAAAGACCGATGGATGAATGTTGGTCATGAAGAAGAAGAACTAAAACCATATTCTGAGCCTGAGCTTGATCTCAATGATGCAAAAAGAATAGGTAAGTGTTTAAATACTGTGAGGGTCGCTGCCATAGACTACAAGAACTGGTCCATTGACCTAGCACAGTAGTGTTCGTGTGGGGCTTTTATTTTTTAAAATACTTTCATTATCACCTTAATGGCCAACACTAAAGTATTCAAGTTCCTTAGTTTGTTTTCATTTATATCTATGGTCCTGTTCAATTATTGGAAACTATAGCAAAAAATAAAATAAACTAGACAAGCATACTTATTTCTTCCTGCACCCCTCACTGGAAGAATACCCACTAGAACTATTAGCCCTGAGCAGACTAAAATGTATAGCAAAGTCCAGGACACAGAAATCTAAGCTGTGGGCACGTTGCTTCTCCCTTTTTGCTTAGCAGACCTTCCCTGACCCTATGACCTAATGAGAACATTGTGAAAGCCTTAATACCAGAACTGTGTACTGTCGATGAAAAGGGAAGCAGAGGGCTTGGATCGAGAGAGTTGTCTCCTCAGGAGTAGCCGAGAAGGTGCTGATAGAGTGAGCGGAGAGAACGAAGAGTGGGCACGTGGGAGGCCCAGATGGTACAGACCTTGCCTGGACAAAGGAAGTCAGCTCAGAAATGCCCCCAGGAAATGAAAACTGGCTGAATATATTAAATCCATAACATAAATAATTCTGCACACAAAAAATTAGAAATGGGGCTGGAGAGATGGCTCACCAGTTAAGAACACTTGTAGCCCTTGTAGAAGACCCAAGCTCAATTCCCTACTCCCAAGTTGTGGCTCACAGCCATCTGTAGCTCCAGTCCCAGGAGAGCTGATGCCCTCTTCTGATGTCCACAGACCCCAGGCAGGCCTGTAGTGCACACAGATACATGTAGGCAAAGCAATTAAATAAATGTTAAAATTATAAAAGTATAGTATCTGAATATATAGTTAAAGCTCACTTTGAATATTTTAAGAACTAGTTTTTCCTAACATTATTGGCAGACCTATATTTTTGCTGATTGTTTATTAAATAGATACATTTTCAGAAACTTTTCTCTTTTCTTTTTTTCTAGACATTATGGTCACCATGGGTTTTGCACGAGATGAAATCAGTGATGCCTTAGTAAGTCAGAAATACGATGAAGTCATGGCTACTTATATTCTTCTAGGTAGAAAACCACCCGAAGTAAGTTTTTTGTCTTTTTAAATTAATATAGATTAATTCTTGAATTAAATGGATAAAGATATGTTAGTAAATATATTTGTCTCTTTGTAGAACCAAAAATCACAAGAAGATCCTAGCAGTCTTATTAGAGATCACAAATCAAGGTGCTGAATTGTATACTGATCTCATTAGGAATGAGCAGGCCCACTGCCCTGCTTGGCCCTAGCAGCTCTTCCCACAGTCCTCACTTTGAGCATGGTGTCCCGAGAGTTAGCTGTGTAGTGCACACTGTGTAGCCAAAGGCAGTGTACAGTACGACAGGGTCCTAAGCAAAGAGAAGCATGTGTGTCTGCAGCAGCGTAGATACCTGAGCCCCCAGAAGAAGGTGCCTCCTGGCGCTGGCTGGCCTTGTGTCAAGTGGCTCTTCTTGTAGGCAGCAGAGGTCCATGTTAAGCAGACAGTGCAGAAAATGACTGTGTGCAAGTGGTGGCCACGCGAGTAAATGATGCTTTGAAAAAGCAGCTATAGAAGGGTGAACTGAAATAGGAACCGAGGCCAGATCATTGAAAGTTGAAATCTAGACATCTGTGGGAGGCATTCTGAAAGAAAAAGAAAAGGCTATAATTAATCATAATTAAATACCAGCTATGAACAAAATCATACATTCCAACTGAAGTTTATTGAAGCTGTCTCTGTCAGAAGCTGTGCTGACACCATGAGGGTAAAGCCCGGAAGTCCTTCTGTCCAGGAGCCCTCGATGTAGATCTCAGCAGCATTATTGTTGGCCACGGGGCGTGCTGCAGACACTCTGCAAGTGGATGAGAGCTGGCACCTGTAACGAGCTAGGGTGAAACCCACGATGGTGGTCCATGTGACATGCCAGTGGGAAGACGTAATGAGCCCTGATTTCTCACGGGTGCCTGCTGTCTAAGGTGGCGTGTCAGGAGGGCACATGGCTTGTGTAAGGTGGTATGTCAGGAGGGCGCGTGGCTTGCATAAGGTGGCATGTCAGGAGGGCACATGGCTTGTGTAAGGTGGCGTGTCACTAGGCACGTGGCTTGTGTAAGGTGGCGTGTCAGGAGGGCGCGTGGCTTGTGTAAGGTGGCATGCCAGGAGGGTGTGTGGCTTGTGTAAGGTGGCGTGTCAGGAGGGCGCGTGGCTTGTGTAAGGTGGCGTGTCAGGAGGGCACATGGCTTGTGTAAGGTGGCGTGTCAGGAGGGCGCATGGCTTGTGTAAGGTGGCGTGTCAGGAGGGCGCGTGGCTTGTGTAAGGTGGCGTGTCAGGAGGGCACATGGCTTGTGTAAGGTGGCGTGTCAGGAGGGCGCGTGGCTTGTGTAAGGTGGCGTGTCAGGAGGGTGTGTGGCTTGTGTAAGGTGGCGTGTCAGGAGGGCGCGTGGCTTGTGTAAGGTGGCGTGTCAGGAGGGCACATGGCTTGTGTAAGGTGGCGTGTCAGGAGGGCGCGTGGCTTGTGTAAGGTGGAATGTCAGGAGGGCGCGTGGCTTGTGTAAGGTGGCGTGTCAGGAGGGCACATGGCTTGTGTAAGGTGGCGTGTCAGGAGGGCACATGGCTTGTGTAAGGTGGCGTGTCAGGAGGGCGCGTGGCTTGTGTAAGGTGGAATGTCAGGAGGGCGCGTGGCTTGTGTAAGGTGGTATGTCAGGAGGGCGCGTGGCTTGTGTAAGGTGGCGTGTCAGGAGGGTGTGTGGCTTGTGTAAGGTGGCGTGTCAGGAGGGTGTGTGGCTTGTGTAAGGTGGCGTGTCAGGAGGGTGTGTGGCTTGTGTAAGGTGGCGTGTCAGGAGGGTGTGTGGCTTGTGTAAGGTGGCGTGTCAGGAGGGTGTGTGGCTTGTGTAAGGTGGCGTGTCAGGAGGGCGCGTGGCTTGTGTAAGGTGGCGTGTCAGGAGGGTGTGTGGCTTGCATAAGGTGGCATGTCAGGAGGGCGCGTGGCTTGTGTAAGGTGGTATGTCAGGAGGGTGTGTGGCTTGCATAAGGTGGCATGTCAGGAGGGCGCGTGGCTTGTGTAAGGTGGTATGTCAGGAGGGTGTGTGGCTTGCATAAGGTGGCATGTCAGGAGGGTGTGTGGCTTTATCAGAAGGGCGGGTGGACTGAGAATCTAGCTCAGTGCAGGGTGGTGGGAGGACAGTCCTGTTGGATGGCACTTATAGGAGAGATGGGGTATAAAGATCTGGATTTGGAGCAAGCATTTGATTACAGTGTGGGAGTTGTTACCCGTATACAGCATGCACGTGCTAGGAACTGTTGTAACCATCACAGGCATTAACTTGTCTGAGCCCTTGGCCAGCCGACTGAGCAGGAAGAATAGCTGCTACATGGAGAGGGGTCTCCAAGGGGCACCTGAACCAGGGGCCATGCGCAGTATCAAGAGAGCTAGTGGAAATGGCCCAAATAGTTGTTTCTAGCCTCTTCCGACTGATCCTACTTAGATTTCAAATGACCTTGGGGGACTTTAATTTTCTTTTTAATTCAAACACAAATTCCAGGCGTCTATTAAAATCAAATATGAATTGTATTGGAAATAAATTGTATTGGAAGCTACCATGAATGGCAAATCAGGCTCACTGCCCCCATCAGAGCCACCAACTATGTCCTTCATTTTCTGTGAAATATGGACAAAAGTACTTAGCTCTTAAGGCCGTTGAACAGGTTTAGTACAGTAATCCTTGTTAGTATGGTAATCATTGACACACTTAGAATAGTGTTGGTGGATCACTTCTCCATGGCCCTGCTGCTGTAGCCAGCAGCATTCTTACTGCTTGACACCAACAGCCTGACTTCCCAGTGCAGTCCCACGGTTGGCTCCAAACCTTACCAGCATTGTACAGCTTTCAAATTACAGAGAGAGGCTGTGAGTCAGCCCCAGCTTATCGTGGTCAGCTACAGAGAAACCCTGTCTCAAAACACACACACACAAAAAAATAGATTTTAGATTGTCTCCTGTATGAAACCCAGTGATGTCCTCAACCTTAGTTTTTTTCCATCTGGAGAGTGCAGGTTAATATATCACATGTTTGTAGCAATGATTAAACAAAGTAACATGTAAACACCTAAAAACTGTCTGCTGTGCGGTTACCATGCAGTGCTTCGTGGCTCTTACTTGTTTTAGCTAAACTGAGGAGTCGAGCACAGTAGCAGATTACATTAGTGTGAGCGTTCTAATACCCAGCTTCCTCCCTTCCTTCTTGCCAGTTTAAAGTCTGTTTTTTTAGTTTCAATTGCTCCTTACAGAGCTTTAAATCATTCTATGTATGCAAACACTTTGCTGTTTTAAAATCTGGGTGATCGCTCTTCTCAGTTTGAAGGTGGTGAGTCACTGTCCAGTGGAAACCTGTGTCAGCGATCCCGGCCGAGCAGTGACCTGAACAACAGCACTCTTCAGTCCCCAGCTCACCTGAAGGTCCAGCGAAGCATCTCAGCCAACCAGAAGCAGCGCCGCTTCAGTGACCATGGTGGGAGAGCAAATCTAAGAATGAGAGACAAGCTAGCTGTGTGTGTGTGTGTGTGTGTGTGTGTGTGTGTGTGTGTGTGTGTGTGTGTGTGTTTGTGTGTGTGGTGTGTGTCTTACCCGATACACACTTCACTTTCCTTCCGTTCTTAGCCCTTCTCACAGACTTTCACCATGAGACAATCAATAGGATCTCTATTGTGGAGACCCAAACTGATTTGTGTAAACAATTTCATCTTAGTTGAGAGTGTAAAGCAACAAACGTAGAGACTTTTTTGTGGGAAGTCTATCCGTGGCTTCCCAGCTAACTTTGCTATTCCTACACATTGCAGCTGGTCCCTCCATTCCCCCCGCTGTGTCATACACCAAAAGGCCTCAGGCCAACAGTGTGGAAAGTGAACAGAAGGAGGACTGGGACAAAGACACAGCCCGAAGACTTGGCAGCACCATGGTGGGATCCAAGAGCGAAGTGACAGCCAGCCCCCTGGTGGGTCCAGACAGGAAAAAGTCTTCTGCTGGCCCGAGTGTGAGTCAGAGCTCTCCTGTACCACAGCTTCATCTTATGTGGCACTGGGATTCTGTAAAAGCTTTGTCTTTTGTCTTCTTAAATGTTTCAAAATGAATCATAATTTAAAGACCATGAAAAAGGGCCCAAGCTTCTCATGAATGTAACTGAACAAAATAGTGCAGAGAATTCTTTGTTGTTGTTGTTGTTTTAAGACATTTTCCTCAGTAGCCCAAGCTAGCCTGGAGCTCACAACAACAGTAGTCCTCTGACTTCAGCCTCTTGATGGTGGGATTCTAAGCACGAGGCCCAGGTAAAATTAAGCACCAGCTAAAATTCTGAAATCCGTAGCCTCACTTCAGAATGGAACATTAAGCCCCTGCTGCTTGTTCTGCTTTTGCGATATTTACCTGATGATACATTGGTGCATTTAATCTTACATTTCCTCGTAAACTGCTCTTTGAGGGCAGACTCATTAATAACTTGTCCACTTATGTCCCATGAAGTCTCTTAAAATGCCACCCTCTAGAAATTATATTGGGATCTAGAAGAGAGGCCGCAGTACTGTCCTGGAAGGAGCAGGACATAGAGACAGAATGAAAACAGAGATGGAAGGGTGAGAAAAGAGTGGGCAGCATCTAGATAACAGTGTTCTGAGGCCACACAGGGAGTATTTGAAGGAATGATAACAGTAAAAAGAGAAGGCCCAGGATGGCAGACAGAAGCCAGAAGAAAATGTGCTCCTGGGCTTGCTAAAGCAGATTGTGTAGATGCCCAGAAAACAAGGTGAGACATCTTTAAAGATTTTAGAGGGAGAACTGATGACCATAAAAGGAGCAAAGTTAGATTGCTTTCATATTGTTCATCACTAGTGTGGATACCAGAAGATGCAATGGTATTTTTAAACTTTCAGGGGTAAAAGGAAAACATTTTAGGTCTAGAATTTTATATCTAGCCAAACTGTCACTCAAATATAAAATGCAATAATATTCTTAGGCATAAAATATGTCAGCTATTTGACTGCACAGTGACAATTTAAAAACACTGTACTAAAGAAAGTATTCTTACAGAAAGAGAAAGAATATAACATGTTGATATAAAATATACAAGAGTTAAGTGTACTCAGGTAACTTAGTAGGGGCCAGTGAAATGGCTTATTGGGTAAGGGGGCTTGTCACCATGTCTGACAAGCTTGAGCTTCATTCAGTACCCCAGAGTGGGAGGAGAAAAAGTTTCCTCTGACTTCCACATGTAAGTGCACAGACACACATGCACACATGTTCACATACTGAAAATTCTGAGTAATATCCAGGGCAGAGATTAGAACATAAACACAGGAGTGAGGACAGGGCAGAGATTAGAAGAGAAACACAGGAGTAAGGACAGGGCAGAGATTAGAACATAAACACAGGAGTGAGGACAGGGCAGATATTAGAACATAAACACAGGAGTGAGGACAGGGCAGAGATTAGAACATAAACACAGGAGTGAGGACAGGGCAGAGATTAGAACAGAAACACGGAAGTAAGGGCGGGGCGGAGATTAGAACATAAATATATACCTTGCTGGGCAGATGATGAGAATAAGGTTAAGAAATTGATATTGGTGAGCGGACATGATTCAGGAACATAAATAAGGGTGAACAACATGAATGAAATAGAATCAACTCTAATCAGCAGAGGGAAAAGAACCCTTTATTTAGTGTATTGTGGGTCACTTTAGGTAGAAAATCTGCAGTGATATGCCAAAAGCAAAGCCAGCACACCTTCATCACAAGTAGGTTGTCTGATGCCACTGTTCTGTGTGGTTATTGAGACCACGCTTTTTTCAAATATGTCATTAGCTCAGCACTTCCTAGTCTAAGAAGTGAATGCACATGCCTTTGAGAATGGGTGGTATATTAAATCTGGAGGGATGGCTCAGTAATCAAGAGCACTTGCTCTTACAGAGGGCCAGGCTTGGTTCCCAGGACCCACATGGTAGCTCACAACTACAGCTCCAGGTAATCCAGCACCCTCCTCTGGCCTCCATGTGATGCACTTACATACATGCAGGCAAAACGCTCACACAGAAAAGTAAAGAATGGTGGTATAGCTGCTTCCTCTCCTCTACCTGATCTACTTGGAAAGGATAAAAAGGCATATTTTTTTCAGTATTTCCCTGTGAGTTGGAGGACTGTTTCAAAAGTCAGCACTCCATGTAGCAATAAAAGTGCACTGTTCCTGTGTCTTCCACCACTCTCCACATTAGCCTATGGTCCACTCAGATTGGACCTTCTCTGCATGGCCAATTTAGCTTTCTCCCTCTGTGTCTGCCCTTATGTGCAACTGCATCCTAATCCCATTACTACAAATCGTGCAAGTCCTGTGTCCTAGGGGAATTCCCTGTGGTAGCTACTCCATCTCTCCCCAGCCTGCCCATGGCTGTGTCCCGCTCAGTTCTGAGCCAGGTGCTGCCATGTTTGTACACTGTCTCCCCATGCTCATAGTCCTCTGTGTATTGACACAGGAGCTTCCTCAGAATCCGTAATGCTGAGGTGAACGGTGAGTGCTCAGGCTTTATTAACTTCTAAAAGGCATTAAGTTAGATTAATTATACTGCATTATTTAACATTTTAAACAATCATAAACCAAAAGATTCTGTCAAAATTTATAGTCTCCCCTTTGCTGTCTATTCCTTTTCATCCTGAACTTATGAAATAACTCACTCTAATTGCTTGGGGTGGGTTCTTCTGTAGGTTCTTCTTTTGCTGGAGAAAACAAAAGTGGACATAGCATAGCTATTTCATCTTTCCATGACAGTTAGGGCAATTCTGCATGTAGCAAGCTTTTTTCATTGCTCACAAAAAACAACATGGAAATTTATTATTAATTACTAAACCTTGGCCCTTAGTTTAGGCTTGTTCTCTACTAGCTCTTATAACTTAAATTAACTGTTTCTATTAACCTACATTCTGCCACGTGGCCTTACCTTGCCTGGCACTGCCCATCCTTCTTCCTTCATGTCTCGCTAGCAACTCTTTCTTCTTCCCAGAGTCGTCTCTGTTCCTGGAAGTCTGGCCTAACCTCTACCTCCCTAGCTCTTGGCCATTCAGCTCTTTTTTACACCAATCACAGCAATACATATTCACACAGTGTACAAATATTCCACAACTGTATTTGGCTTTTAAGGTTGTGCAGGTTCCTTCTAGATGGGAGCATGAAAATCTTTGTAAAAGATGCATGGTTTTAATTGCTACCTATTGACACATATGTCAAGATATACTCAGCCTTTCTTTTTGGGTGATGTGCATTCTTCTATGATTCTGTTCCTTCTTATTTTTAAGATTTATTATCTTTGTGTGTGTGTGTGTGTGTGTGTGTGTGGTTGCTGCATGTATGCAGCCATCCTCAGAGGCCTGAAGAGGTCATTGGATTCCCCAGAGCTGGAGCACAGGAAGTTGTGAGCTTCTGAGATGGAGGCTAGGAGACTCGGGTCCTCTGCAGAGGACTGCTGAGATAAAGTTGCTTGTATGATTTTCCCCTTTGCATCTGAGTTTGAGGAAATACCTATTAAATTTCTAGTGCTCATACTAAACAAATGTTAAATTAACTGTGTATTTTAAAGAATTATAGAAGCTAGAATAGGTAGGAAGATATTTTCCAGTGCAGCAGAGATGGAAGAGTGTTTTATCCCTTTTGAGTCACTCCTCCCGGGCTTGGGGTGGCCCAGCTAGTAAAGTGCTTGCCTAGCATGTTCAAGACCCAGGGTCGGAGTTCCAGCCCTACAAACAACAACAAAATGGAAACACGAGACACAGACAGTCACCCCTGTCCTTTTTATTGCTGGTAACAAATAGTGTTTGGCAGGCATGATGGTGTAGGGTCTTTGTGTGATTAGGAGGCTAGCTCATCTGTCTACCCCTTTTTTGCTATTCTTTCTCTTGTTTACATGTGGCCTGTCTCCTAACTCAAACAGGGGACTATGGGCAGGGGAGCCATGGGCAGTGTCTTCTATTGCACTCCTCAGCCCCCATCAACACTCAGCAGGCAGGCACTGACCTGGAGAGAGGTGAAGTTGATGAGTAGGCAAAGAATAGCACAGGCTTCTGGAGGAACTGCCACCTTCATTGCCCTGTCCATACTGAGACTGAGGGCAGATTCACTCTCTGCTCTGCCCCTTCTCAGCCAGGCACTCCCTGAGAGAATGGAACCTGCTTCCCGTGCTTCCCAATGCCATTGTCTGCCTCTGTGGAACTATAAACTAAAACAGTAGTGGCTGTGGTCTGGTGGGGTTTGTTTGTTTTGTCTTTTGCTGTTTTGGTTTTCTTTTGATTCACTTGTCATTTCTAAAATCTAAATATGAGAAAGAAGAAAAATAGATCTTGCTTATGTGAGTCTACTCAATTAAAATTATGCTTTGAAATTTTTTTGATAATTTGATTTCACATAATATAGTTAAGATTTTTAAATTGATTTTCTTCTTTATAAAGAACAACGTGTATTCTGGAGGGAGCATGGCAAGAAGGAACACGTACGTGTGTGAAAGGACCACAGACCGGTACACAGCGCTGCAGAATGGAAGAGACAGCAGGTGAGGTCACTGAGCCCAAAGGTGGTGTCTGTCATTGCTGCACATGGCTTTGCTGAAATGTTTGTCGGTGTGTGGGTCACAGGGAAGGAATGCAGAGTGGTACAACCATACCTGTTTCCAATGGAGTGTGTCCCTGCGTAGCAGGACAGAAGGGTGGAAGTGTATTTAAGGAGTAAGAAGTAACTTCCAAGTTTCTGAATGAAATATGGAACGGAATATTTCTCAGTACTAAAGTGTGTGTACAATCACAGTCTGACAAGTCTGGGTCTTCTCTCCATGTGTACCCTGCTCTGACTTCCCACTGCCCCTTACCCTTCAACCAATGCTTCTTAGTTTATTATATAATCACATTTTCTTCCTTTTTATTGTTTTTATTCAGCTATATATTTTTCTCCACTCCTCTCCCTTTCTCCCCCTGCCCTTCTACCCTCTCCCATGGTCCCCGTGCTCCCAGTTTACTCAGGAGAGCTTGTCTTTTTCTACTTCCCATGTAGATTAGATCTATGTAAGTCTCTCTTAGGGTCCTCTTTGTTGTCTAGATTCTCTGTGGTTGTGAATTGTAGGCTAGTTTTTCTTTGTTTTATATCTAAAAGCCACATGTGAGTGAGTATTATATTTGACTTTCTGGGACTGGGTTACCACACTCAATATGATGTTTTCTAGATCCATCCATTTGCCTGCAAATTTCAAGACGTCATTATTCCTCCCCCCAGCCCCCACCTGCCGCTGTGAAGTGCTCCATTATGTAAAAGTACCATAGCTTCTTTATCCATTCGTTGGTCAAGGTGCATTTAGGTTGTTTCCAGGTTCTGACTATGACAAATAATTCTGCTATGAATGTAGTTGATCACATATCCTTGTGGTATGATTGAGCATCCTTTGGGTTTATATCCAAAAGTAGTATTGCTGGATCTTGAGAAAGGTTGCTTCCTAATTTTCTGAGAAGTCGCTATACTGATATCCAAAGGGGCTGTACCAGTTTTCACTCCCACAGCAATGCAGGAGTGTTCCCTTTACCCCATATCCTCTCAGCATAAGAAATCATCAGTATTTTTTATGTTGGCCTCTTTTTGTTTGGGGGGGTGTGTTTTGTTTTGTTTTTCAAGACAGGAAAACACTGTAGCTATTGAACCTATCCTGTAACTAGCTTTTGTAGACCAGACTGGCATCGAACTCACAGAGATCCGCCTGCCTCTGCCTGCCGAGTGATGGGATTAAAGGCGTGCGCCACCACGGCCCAGCAATGTTGGCTATTCTTACAGGTGTAAGATGGAATCTCAGAGTTGTTTTGATTTGCATTTCTCTGATGGCTAAGGATGTTAAGTATTTCCTTAAGTGTCTTTCGGCCATTTTAGACTCCTCTGTTGAGAGTTTTCTGTTTAGGTCTGTATTCCATTTTTTATTGGATTATTTGTTCTTTTGATGACCAAATTTTTTGGATATTAGTCTTCTGTCTGATGTGGAGTTGGTGAAGATCTTTTACCATTCTGTAGACAGCCTTTTTGTCTTGTTGACTGTGTCCTTTGCTTTACAGAAGCTTTTCAGTTTCAGGGGTCCCATTTATTAACTGTTTCTCTCAGTGTCTGTGCTACTGGGGTTATATTTAGGAAGGAGTCTTCTGTACCAATGCATTCAAGTGTACTTTCCACTTTCTCTTCTATGAGGTTCAGTGTGGTTGGTTTGATGTTGAGGTCTTTGATCCTTTTGGACTTGAGTTTTATACATGGTGATAGATATGGGTCTATTTTCATTCTTCTACATATTGCTAACCAGTTATGAAAGCACCATTTGTTGAATTTGCTCTCTTTTTTCCATTTGATATTTTTTGCTTCTTTGTCAAAAATCAAGTGTTCGAATGTGTGTAGATTAATATCTGGGTCTTCGATTCAGTTCCATTGGTCCTCCTGTCTGTTCTTATGCCAATACCAGACTATTTCAGTACTGTAGTTCTGTAGTAAAGTTTGAAGTTAGGAATTGTGATGCCTCCAGAAGTTCCTTTATTATACAGGATTGTTTTGGCTACGAAGTTGTTTTCCATATGAAGTTGAGTATTATTCTTTCAAGGTCTGTGAAGAATTTTGCTGGGATTTTCATGGGCATTGCATTGAATCTGTAAATTGCTTTTGGTAAGATTGCCATTTTTACTATGTTAGTTCTACCTACACGAGAGCATGGGAGAGCATTTTTTGGTGTCTTCTTCAATTTCTTTCTTCAAAGATTTAAAGTTCTTGTCATACAAGTCTTCCACTTGTTTGGTTAGAGTTCCTCCAAGATATTTTATGCTATTTGTGGCTGTTGTAAAGAGTGATGTTTCTCTGATTTCTCAGCCCATTTATCATCTATATAAAGGAGGGCTATTGATTTTTTTGAGTTAATCTTGTATCCTGCTACATTAATGAAGGTGTTTATCAGTTGTAGACTCATAAAAATACCTTTTTTATGGAGTCACATATAAACTATTATAATCAATAAACAGTGAAAGTTTGACTTCTTTTCCTATTTGTATTCCTTTGATCTCCTTTTGTTGTCTTATTGCTCTGGCTAGAACTCAAGAACTATATTGAATAGATATGGAGAGAGTGGACAACCTTATCTAGTTCCTAATTTTAGTGGGATCACTTTGAGTTTCTCTCCATTTAGTTTGATCTTGGCTGTTGGTTTGCTGTAAGTTGCCTTTATTATATTTAGGTATGTTTTTTGTATCCTGCTCTTTCCAAGACCTTTATCATGAAAGGATGTTGTATTTCATCAAAAGCTTTTTCGGCATCTAATGAGATGATCATGTGGTTTTTATTTTTCAGTTTGTTTATAAGGTGAATTAACTGACATTGACAGATTTTTGTATGTTGAACCATCCCTACATTTCTGGGATGAAGCTAACTTGATCATAGTGGATGTGTTCTTGGATTTGATTTGCCAGTGTTTTATTGAGTATTTTGCATCAATGTTTATAAGTGAGATTGGTCTGTAATTCTCTTTCTTAGTAATGTCTTTGTGTGGTTTGGGTATCAGGGTAATTGTAGCCTCATAAAAGAGTTTGGCAATGTTCCTTCTTTTTCTATTGTCTGGAACAATTTGAGGAGTATTGGTATTAGTTCTTCTTTGAAAATCATGTAGAATTCTTTTTTTGATGACTGTTTCTATTTCTTTAGCAGTTATAGGTTTATTTAATTTGCTTATCTGATCTTGATTTAAATTAATCAACTCTTTTTATGCTCAAATAATAAAGGCTTCCTTTTCATCCTCTAAAAAATGTAGAACCACAAACTTCTTATTGGAGTTTTTTTTAAGATTTATTTATTATGTGTACAGTATTCTGTATTGCATGTATGCCGGCAGGCCAGAAGAGGGCACCAAATCTCATTACAGATGATTGTGAGCCCCTATATGATTGCTGGGAATTGAACTCAGGACCTTTGGAAGAACAGGCAGTGCTCTTAACCACTGAGCCATCTCTCCAGCCCATTATTGAGCTTTATTGTAGTTGGATGAACTACTCATGGTAGCTCAAAGGTTGAAGCATCTGTTGTGATGAAATTCTGTTCTCAGCAGGGGGACAGTCTGACCTCACATGGCTCTCTTTTCTGTTGTAGGCTATGAGAAAGCACACAAGGAAACTGTGGCTTCCTGGTATTCTTTAGTCTTGGTGTTGAAGTTGATTTCCAACTTCAACTTGGAAGTTCTGTACCAAACGCTGATCTGTAGCTGCTTGACACCCATACTGGCCAGCCTGTTCTTCAGACAGTGAACTGATAGGAGCTACAGGAGGTGCTGGCTACAGAAACAGCAGTTTTCATATAGCTAGGAGTTCTCAGAGCTAGGAAGATTCACAGCAACACAGTGCACAGAACTAATCTTAGAATTGAATGTAAAATGTCTCCAGCAATAATTGTCTCATCTGTAGCTGTCACACATCCATACATATGCCTGCCTTCTCAGACACATGCATACAGAACACACGTCTAAGCACTTTTCAATGGACGTACCTTAAATGGGGTATTGATTTGTTAATGAGTAAGAATGTGTTCATTTCTTTTAAGTGTTTCAGTCATGAAAGTGTCAATCAGTTGAGACTCAGGAAATCCCTTTCTTGGGTTTTAGTAACTGTACCTTTTCTTTCATGTCAAGCCTTACAGAGATGTCCGCCAGCAGCTTGTCATCTGCGGGTTCCACAGCAGCTTCTGCTGGCGCCTCAGCACGGCCCCGCCACCAGAAGTCCATGTCGACCTCCGGCCACCCCGTTAAAGTCACACTGCCAACCATTAAAGATGGCGCTGAAGCGTACCGGCCTGGGTGAGTCCTCGCTTCTCATTCTCTGTGGTCACTGTCTCCTCCAGAGTGGTCGGAAAAGACAGTGTCAGGAAATGTTGATTGGGAATACACTTATTGTGTGCCACAGCAGTTATCTGAAATTACTTGAAATCATTTTTAAGAAGAATATTCTTAACAGATTGTGTTTGTAATCTGTCATAAAGCATTGCTGCCTGGTTTATCATTTAAGTAAGCTGAGTGGCTAGAGAAGCATCAGCAGGTGGTAACGGTGCTTACCGCCAAGCCCAGTGACCTCGATTCTATCCCTGGAATCCACGCGGTGAACGGAGAGAGCCAACTGGACGTTGTCTTCTGACCTCCACACATGCGCTGGGGCAGGAGTGCACATGTACACGTGCACACAGATAAGCTTTAAAAACAAGATCAGGCGGTGGTGGCACACACCTTTAGCCCCAGCACTCGGGAGGCAGAGACAAGTGTGAGTTTGAGGCCAACCTGTTTACAGAGTGGGTTCCAGAACAGCCAGGGCTACCTGGGGAAACCCTGTCTGCGGTCGGGGGGGGGGGGGAGTAAAATGAGATGCACAAAAGCCAGATGTGATGGCGCACACCTTTAATCCCAGCACTTAGAAGGCAAAAGCAGGTGGATCTTTGTGAGTTTGAGGCCAGCTTAGTCTCGAAAGCAAGCCAGGGCTACACAGAGAGACGCTATCTGGAAACCCTTGCCAAAGAAAAGACACGTAACCAACCCAGCTAGGCGTGGCTTTGGGTCCTAGCAGCTGCTGTATCAGGGGAGCGGCTGCTTGGGTATAAATTCAGTTCACATTTGGAGTTTTGCCTCTTGTAGGACTGGAACTCGAGTATCTGAGTATGCTCTCACTCCAGTAATTAGGTTTGTGATTAGCACCACATGTATTGAATCCTCCAGGGTCTAAAGTGGAAACATGATAATATTATAAAAAGACTTTTTGACAAAGAATAAAGTTTGTTATACAGGTTACTGACCAACCAACGTACATTGATAATGTTCAAATTGAGGAACCCTTATCTGAAATTCCTAGGCCCAGGAACCATTGGGTTTGGGACATTTTCCAGTTCTGCAATATTCACATGTTCATAATGAGAAGGTTGGAATAGAATATGAATTTAGATATGGAGTTCACTTAGATTCTTGGCATATCTTACATGTATAGCCTAAAGATATTTCATAGTGTTTTCAGTGGACTTCACATGAGATCACACATGGAATTTTTATGTGTAGTGTCATAGAAGTGCTCAAAAAATTTTTGAATTTTGAAGCATTTGAAATTTCAGACCATGCTGATTACATGTAAAAAATACATATGCAGACCGGGCGGTGGTGGCGCACGCCTTTAATCCCAGCACTCGGGAGGCAGAGGCAGGCGGATCTCTGTGAGTTCGAGACCAGCCTGGTCTACAAGAGCTAGTTTCAGGACAGGCTCCAAAACCACAGAGAAACCCTGTCTCAAAAAACCAAAAAAAAAAAAATACATATGCAGCACCCAGATTGGGCATTCCAGATTCTGACAGTATTTGTCTTCATGTCAGTAATTTCTTAATCTTTAATCACCAAATTTTACAAGAAGTGTATTATTTTTAAATTTCCCTCCCCTCCTTGTATAATGAGATGGAAAATTAATTGTCCCATGCTCCTCATTTCTAATGCAAACAGAAATCACTGGACCAACGGAAGGACTCACACTTTTCTCCTCCCCAGTGTTTAGCCCAAGTGAAAGTGCCCGTCATTATTCTGAATAATGTTTCTTCATTTCTCCCAGCAGTGCAACCCAGAGAGCGCCTGCTGCTTCCCCATCTGCTCACAGTATTAGTGCCGCCACCCCAGACAGGACCCGCTTCCCCCGAGGGAGCTCCAGCCGAAGCACCTTCCATGGGGAGCAGCTCCGAGAGCGGCGCAGTGCGGCTTACAATGGGCCGCCTGCCTCCCCGTCCCATGAAGCTGGTGCCCTTGCACACGCCAGAAGGGGAACGTCCACCGGGATAATAAGCAAAATCACTTCCAAGTTCGTCCGCAGGTCAGTATCACACAGTTGGGTTCAAACCTTCAATCGTCAAATCCATCAGTGATCTTATGCAGTTTGGGCAGGGATGCGGAGTGACACCTTGTGAGAAAAAGACCTACAGTCCACCCACAGTCTGTGCCAGGAGTCAGAGGATGTGTGGGCAACTGTTCTCAGGGTGCTGGGGGGATGGTCAGTCACCAGGGCAGTGGACTGAACAGTGAGATGGCTGTGAGCCCCTGGTTCTTACGGTGTCTTTCAAGGTTGGGCCTCTTTCCTCTCTAGACTGGTTTTTCCTGCCTCACAAACCAGCTTCTCTTCCAAGGTCTCCTTGCCTTTCCCATCACCTCTAAACATCAGCGTGCAGGGGACAGCCTCGGGACTGCTCTCTGCCAGTTTTCTGACTCCCCTTGGTTATCTCCTCATGATGTGGCTATAGAGGGCCTCTCATTTTGACAGCCTCAGTCTTGACCCCAGATTGCCCAGAGCCTCGTCCCCATTGATCAAGTTGCCCGAAGCTCCACACCTCTGCATCGTGTTTCAGCCTCCAAGCCCCACTCTCCCCTGTTCTTTCCATTTTAGAAGGGGTAGCTCCATCCTCCAGTTGCCTCAAAGTTGCCTTTGGTTCCTTTCCACATTTGCAAATGGCTCTTCTCAGTACAGTCTTTCCTGCCACTGCCTCAAAGTCAAAACCACTGTCAATCTTCACTCCTACCTGGTCTCCTTCATCCATATATAGTCAGTATAATTCTGATTAAGTTACTTCCTGATTTAAAACACTTATTAGGACTAAGGGCATAGCTTACTTAGCATGCACAAAACCTTCCATTTGACCCACAGACTGCAAAAAAAGAAAAGAAATAGGAAAGGAGGGGGTAATTAGCTTTTGTCTTGCTGAGACTATAGGTATAGGCACATATAAGCCTATGCCTGCTCCTCCTGTCTGACCTCCTGCTTCCGTTCTTCCCACTCAGAGGTATCTCTACACACTGCTAGGAGTTTGTCCTTACATTCATTTTCCTTGCAATCCTGCTTTGCTTGCTGCTGCTTGAGGGCTTCCCAAGTGGAAGGGAATGGCCTGTGTGCTCAGTTAAGTGTAAATTGCTGTATATACAGTATTTGCTTTTGTATTGCGGAGCCATGCTAAGCTGCATGAACTGTTGCAGCCAGCTGTGCTTTTGTGTCCTATCCACCTCCCATCAGGTCACTTAGAACCAATTCCTTGGGCTGCCCCATCCCAGGAAGGCTAGACCAGCATGTGACTGGAGTGAGTAAGGAAGATCCCATTCTGGATGCTTAGAGCTTACCAGCAGTGCACCCTGTGAACAGGACAGAAAAGTCAGACACTTGTCCCTTTTGGGTACAGGTGTTTCATCTTCCAGTGGGGTCAACAGTGTCATTCTGGTGCTGCGGGAGAGAGCACTGCCCGTCTGTGCAGTGGGTCAGAGCAAGTGAACTGGCTCAGACGCGTGTCTGCTTCAGTTTGTGAGAGTGGAATAACCTTTGCAGATGGCACCGAGTGTTTACTATCCTGCCTAGTGAAATAGCAATTATTATGAAAACAGAAATTTAGGAAACCTCATTTGAGAATGCAAATAAATTTATTATTCTTTTCGGTTCTGAAAACACAATGTCCTTTGCACAGTATGTCTATGGAAAGGGGCCTGTAGTTAGAGCCCCGCAGACCTGGGAGGCTGTCACGTTTAGTGCCTGCATTGAGCTTGCCGTGCAGTGCAGCAGCTCTGTACTGAGAGGGTGGAGAGAGGAGGCCAGTGCTGACTTTAACCCTGCTGTGCACACTTTATATAAAAATATAAATGTGGAAAGGCTAAAACATTTTAAAAAACTAAGTGTTCCAGATGGTAATTTTCCTAGCTTCTCAAAGGTTTTGTTCAATCACAAGCTACCTCTTAGATTTGCATATTAGGTTATAACTTGACTCAGTTTCAATCACCTTTGAAATATCAGTAGAGTTAGAATTTTGGAAGACTTTAAAAATATTAGTCACCTTCAATACAAAGACAGTTAGCAGTTTTTCTGGTTTTATTTCACAGATTTAGATCTAAGTGAGATTATTGTTCTGTTCATTGTTCAGTCTGTTTTAGACTTACCTTTGTGGATAGGCTGCTGAAGACTGTGTGTGGGTTCTTGGCATAACTTCTGAAATAAATTCATGGTCTACTTCAGAATTAGTATTTATTGTTAGAAAACCATATTGAGATCACCTTCTTTCATTTTTTTAAAAAAGATTTGTTTATGTGTATGCGTGTTTTGCCTGCATGCATGCATACCAGAAGAGGGCATCAAATTTCATAGGACCGCAGTTATAGATGGTTGTGAGCCACCATGTGAGTGCCGAGAATTGAACCCATGTCCTCTGGAAGAACAGACAGTACTCTTAACTGCTGAGCCATCTCTGCAGCCCCAGGCTCATTTTCTTAATCAATTCAATCGATCTGTTTCCCCACCCCTACGTGTGTGTGTGTGTCCCAGAAGATGGTGCTGTGTCTCTTGTCATCTTGTCACTCTACCTCATTTCTTGAGACAAAGTTCTCTTTCTAAACCTGGGGCTTGCTGTTTGGGCTAGCATAGATGGCCACCAGGCCCTCAGGACATCCCTAGAAGACGTGCCCCAAGTCAGGTCCTCATGCTTGCACAGAAAAGATTTAACCCACTGGTCAGTCTCCTAACCACATCCTTAGGTGCTCAGCCTCCAAACTATGTTTAACTGCAAGGTTAGCACATTTGTTCAACTGAGCAACAACCTCTACAAGTGAAGTCTAGTATTCCTATTGAGAGTTATTAAAACTTACTTAACCTTACATTATGCTAAACTAAGCCAAAAGATAAATTATTAAGTTATAGTCCTGACTCTGGGTTGGAAGATTGTGTTTAAAGAACAACTAAGTTTTCATCTAATACCCCGTCGACAGTATCTAGTGGACCCTTGAGAAGTGGCAACAGCACGTGCTGGGGTAAAAGTGTGAAGAAGGATTCACACCTGGGACTAATGAGGACGCTGACTTCAGTGTCTTTTATTTATGGGTTTTCTTGATCTCCTATTGCTTTTAAAATTGTTAAATCTCCACCTTCTCTTTATTTTTGAGGGATCCAAGTGAAGGCGAAGCCAGCGGCAGAACCGACACAGCCAGGTGAGCTACAGGTGCTGGGTGCTCCCACACCTGGTGACCAGGGCAGGGTGGTAATTTGATTGCGTCTGCACTTTGATCTCTATATTCAAAGAATAGTAGGCTTTTTCCTAATGTCATCTAGCTCATCAACTTCAAGTTCAACTAACTTTGAATTGCGTAGTTGGTAAAGAATTGGGCTTCCTGTCTGTGAGATGAGCGTCTGCTTCACCTGTGAAACAGAGGGCTTCCTAGAGAATATGCACTGTTCTCCTGTAATGTGGGGTCACTAGGTGAACACTGAGGTCGCTAAGTGTGCAGAGGATTTCATCATAGTGATATATTTAGGTAAATATTCGATCTTGGACCACATCGTAAAACTCTACACTGACATGCTTTCTGGGTTTTTCCCAGAGAAAAGTAGAGAAGACAGTGAAGTAAATACTTTCCTTGTCCATTGGTAGTCTTTGGCATGCATTTCCGTGTCTGTTCAGTAGTCTTTGCATGCATTTCCGTGTCTGTTCAGTAGTCTTTGGCATGCATTTCCGTGTCTGTTCAGTAGTCTTTGGCGTGCATTTCCGTGTCTGTCCAGTAGTCTTTGCATGCATTTCCGTGTCTGTTCAGTAGTCTTTGGCGTGCATTTCCGTGTCTGTTCAGTAGTCTTTGCATGCATTTCCGTGTCTGTTCAGTAGTCTTTGCATGCATTTCCGTGTCTGTTCAGTAGTCTTTGCATGCATTTCCGTGTCTGTTCAGTAGTCTTTGCATGCATTTCCGTGTCTGTTCAGTAGTCTTTGCATGCATTTCCGTGTCTGTTCAGTAGTCTTTGCATGCATTTCCATGTCTGTTCAGTAGTCTTTGCATGCATTTCCGTGTCTGTTCAGTAGTCTTTGGCGTGCATTTCCGTGTCTGTTTAGTAGTCTTTGCATGCATTTCCGTGTCTGTTTAGTAGTCTTTGGCGTGCATTTCCGTGTCTGTTTAGTAGTCTTTGCATGCATTTCTGTGTCTGTTTAGTAGTCTTTGGCGTGCATTTCCATGTCTGTTTAGTAGTCTTTGGCGTGCATTTCCGTGTCTGTTTAGTAGTCTTTGGCGTGCATTTCCATGTCTGTTTAGTAGTCTTTGCATGCATTTCCGTGTCTGTTTAGTAGTCTTTGCATGCATTTCCATGTCTGTTTAGTAGTCTTTGCATGCATTTCCGTGTCTGTTTAGTAGTCTTTGGCGTGCATTTCCATGTCTGTTTAGTAGTATTTGGCGTGCATTTCCATGTCTGTTTAGTAGTCTTTGGCGTGCATTTCCGTGTCTGTTTAGTAGTCTTTGGCATTTATTTCCGTGTCTGTTTAGTGGTCTTTGGCTTTTATTTCCGTGTCTTTTTAGTAGTCTTTGGCTTTTATTTCCGTGTCTGTTTAGTGGTCTTTGGCATGTATTTCCGTGTCTGTTTAGTAGTCTTTGGCATGTATTTCCGTGTCTGTTTAGTAGTCTTTGGCTTTCATTTCCGTGTCTGTTTAGTGGTCTTTGGCTTTTATTTCCGTGTCTGTTTAGTAGTCTTTGGTATTTATTTCCGTGTCTGTTTCATGGTCTTTGGCATGTATCTCTGTAACTTACTCTCTGTTTTCTCAAGATTACAGTTTTTAGCACTTTGGTGGTTCAGGTATCAGGGAGGAAAGGAACTGCCTTTTTATATTCCTTTTTATATTTTATAATATTTTATATCTTACATATATAAATGTATATGTATGTATTTATAGGAAAGGCATAAATGTCTTTCAAAGACAAAATTTCACAAATGAGTGAGGGATGCTTATAGGCAAAACAGCAGTGTATCTGTATTTGGATGATGGTTTAATATATTTAATACAAGGCACTTTGAGTCATGGAAGTCCATTAAGTCTGCCCTCGTATGGTTACTTGAGATGGTTTTGTGGTTCTATTTGTGCAATACCTACACACCAAAACTCAACGTCAGTCATCTCTTATGCTCAACATAGTTCTGGGTGCCTGGGGTGTCAGAAATGAAGCAGGCAGATGGCCTGGATCTTATGATACAGGAGAGGTCAAGAGATAGTGTATTCGAATGGCTTGAATGAGAAAGAAAGTAGAATAAGAAGGGGTGGCCATGCAAGGGCAGGAGTCTGGGTGATCAGGGACTCTGGAGAAAACAAGCAAAGATTGGGGGAGAGAAAGGAAGTTGTCCGTGTAGAAAGAGGGCAGCCTTGCCTGTGCAGGAGTTTGGAGAGGAGCGCACAGGCCTGTGGTCAGGGACAGCATGGAAGCCAGCATGTCCCCATGGGAGAGAGCAGAGAGGGAAGTGATAGAAAAGGGGTGGAGGCCACAGGCTGCCTTCCCTTTCTTTAGAGAAAAGGGACAGAGCAGAGCCCGCGTGCTGTGAGCGGTCCTGACAGTGGCGGTCTCCCTCCCAACTGTCTGTTGGAAACCGCTTTCCCTCTGGAGTCATTGCATTGCTCCTACACAAGAAGGGCAGAGAAGGGGGAAATGTTTATATTCTAATACTGTGTTTTATCAGGAGAATCCTAGTGGTGGCTGCTGTGTGTATCTTTGTACAGGGGTGTGTATGCATGTGTATAGATGTGTGCATATGGGGAGGACATGTCTGTGTGTTTGTGGTATGTGTATGTACAGAAAATGAAGAATATAGAAAAAACCATTAAGTTTTCACTTTCGACTGCAAATTCTTTCCCAGGAACAAATGTACCTGAGAAAGTTTGCTGCTTTAGACTAAAGATGCTAAATGCCAAAGTGCATGGTGCCCTGGGCCTGTTTGCAAGCAGCGTGGTAGCGTGCAACTCTGGTCCCTCTGAGGGCAGACTGCAGACTGGAAAGTTCAGCATTTTATGCTTGCAATTTCTTTGCCGAACAGAACTTTTGTTTTAACTTTTCCCCTTTGCCCTCTTCTTCTAGAAGTGCATCCGGGGAGCCGAAAGAAAGAGACAAGGAAGAGGGCAAAGACTCCAAGCCGCGTTCTTTGCGGTTCACATGGAGCATGAAGACCACAAGCTCAATGGACCCCAATGACATGATGAGAGAGATCCGGAAAGTGTTGGATGCCAACAACTGTGACTACGAACAGAAAGAACGATTCTTGCTCTTCTGTGTCCATGGCGACGCGAGGCAGGACAGCCTCGTGCAGTGGGAGATGGAAGTCTGCAAGTTACCTCGGCTCTCGCTGAATGGGGTCCGCTTCAAGCGGATCTCTGGGACCTCCATTGCCTTTAAGAACATTGCATCCAAAATAGCAAACGAGCTTAAGCTGTGAAGCTGTGTGAGCTTCAGGATCAGGGAAGATGCCCCACAGCTGAGGTGCAGGTTGTGAGTGCACAGATTCCTGTGTAGAATCTGTCCTTAACGCAATAGGGTTATACATAGTCATGAACTGTAAAATTAAAGTCAGTATGAGCTATAATAAGACTCTGTAGCTTAAAAAGTAGGTTCACATGTACAGGTAAGTATATTGTGTATTTCTGTTCATCCTCTGTTCATAGAGTTGTATAATAAAATATGATTGCTTTAAAACCTGTATCCTTGTCTGGGTCTCCAGAAATGTATGTTTAATGCTTTGAGTTGAAAGTGGTTTCCCCTGTTATTTACGTTCTGATGGGTTTTTTAAATTCTTACCTCCATCATGCTATTTTAAAAATTGTGTCCAGAATTAAAAGCGCACAGAAATAGTCTTTAAAATTGTAGCATGGACTTTATAAAATTATTTTAAAATCATCTTTAATTTAAAGCAGAAGTTGACAGTGGTCGGCGTCATTCTGTTTCTCCTGCGTTTCTTGCTCTCAGCCTGTGTCAGACAAGATGTGGCCAGCGGACACATCATGTTTACAGTGTCCGCACCTAGACTTCTAAACACAGTGAAAAGAAAGCCACAGCTTTGCCTCGAGCTAACTCAGAAGTGCCGGAATCTAATCTTTATCAAGTTTGTTTTGCCCTTTGTTTTCTGACCTGCTAATCAGCAGCAGAGAGTGAAAGAATACGTACATGGTGGTTTGCCAGGCTGCTGTGAAGTAAACCAGCACTTGGGTTTGCTGCCTTTGGTATGCGCAGGGTAACTGGGCCACCAGAGCGCTGGGGCCTCTCATAGCACAAGCTCCTCCGGACAGTGTTGATGAAGGCGTTGGCTAAGATATGATGCTGCCTCAGGAACTGACTGGAGTTGGGAGCATTTGCCCCAGTGTCTTCCCAGCCTCCATCCTCCCGTGCCACTCTAGTGTCTGCCAGTGCTCAGACCCAAGAGCTAGGTGTGCTCTCCACATTCATTTACGAATTTGTGCTTGCCCGGGGTTCACTTTGCTCCCTCAGAACCCATTTGTTTTCAGTATTTTGCCCAGGTTACCAAGTTTCTTCCACATCACTCTACCCATAATGTGCAGCTCTGTAACTGGCCATTTACCTTCTCTTTTTTCATAATTAGTGCTGTGCGTGGCGTAAAGCCACTAGTAACGGTACCTTTTTAATGCTCACTTTTGTACTGAAAAGCCTTGGAGGTTGACTGTGCAATGTTATTTAATGTTGTGATTTACTGTAATATCAGCATATGGGCCCCATCCGCACACTCCTGAGAAACAGAGGATGGTCTCAAAGCTCACCAATGGAAAGCAAGCCAGTGCTGTGATCAGTGCTGTCTTGGGAAACTGAGTGGGAGCTGCCGGTGTAGGCAATGGGCTGTACCGCCTGGCTTCCCGAAGAAGGTGGTCTTATCTTCTGTACCGTCCTGTGATGTAGCTTTCTTCTTGACTGTTCTAAATGGTGTGTTTTCTTGCCTTAGGGAAGGACGATGTTTGGGAGGGAAAAAGCAACAAAAGAGAAACTGTGTAGCCCCTTTTTAATCTGGTGTTCATTTGAAACCTTCGATGCAGATCCGCATTCACTCACTGGTGCACACGGAAACCTTACTTGAAAAGATCTCATAATAAAGCGTTTGTCTTTTGCTCTTTGTCGGGATCACCTGTGTTCTGCTTGGAGCGCCCTCTGAGCGTATTCTTTCCGGTGCCGGTTCACTCGGCTAGCAAGGGGGGCGACTGTAGGCTCTCCAGAGCTCATTCTGGCAAGGAAGCGTCATATATCTCCAGGAGTTCTAGTCACTGAAATACATTCCAGAACAGAGGCTCCAGGCCTCTTCCGAGGCAGAGGCCAGGGTACTTATGGTTTCTCACTCCAGCCAACCCCTGTGCTTTATGGAAGGGAAGTTTATTTCCATATTCCTTATTTTTCATGAACTAAAAATGAAATTTTAACACTCAGTTTATAGTATGTGTTTCATGTGTTCATGATAACATCATTTTGAAGACTGGGGAATTTTAATATGTTTGCATAAATAAACACCTTGCTATATAATAGCAGGATTTCCTTGTCTCTGTCGAAGTACTATTTGACATGATATGCCTTGTATTGTTTTTTAGAAAATAGGATATGTTATTTTGTTTAACAGCAAAAGGTAAAAACATAGCAAGATAAAAATGAAATCTACTTTAGAACCATGACCCAATAATATTCTGTGGGATAAAATTTGATTTTAAACACAAAGATGTTAGGATGGGTGATTGTCACTGAAAGTGCCATTCCATACCCAGCTTCCTGCGAACTAAAGATTACGCTTGACCTGTTGAAATGAACAAGATGTTCTCTGCCTTGTTTTTACGATACCTGTGGAGAGAAGGATGCCTCTGAAGCCATGTAAAGAGAATGTATAGATGTTCCCACCGCTCCATCACTGTGGTCCATTGGGGAGCTGACAGAAACACACACACACAGTCAAAAGAACATAAATGGGTATCATTGAAAGTGTCCCTTTGCCCCAGAAAGACAATAAATGATCTGATTTGGAAATGCAGGGATGCTTGTGTTCTGAGTAATAATAGCAAGGAAAGTCGGAGTGGGAAGGAGTCTAGGAGAGGTGAATTTAGGCGCAGCTGTATGGAAACAGGCAGGAAGATTGCTGCAAGTCCCAGGCCAGGCAGGGTCTCATGGAGTAGTCTGCCCCAGCAAACAAACAAAACTAAACACAATGTATTGGGAACGTCAACTCACACTTAAACATTAACTCAGCAAATTTATTGAGTGCGAATATACATCAGGTTCTGGGTTCTAGGGAAACAGCAATAAAAAACTAACAATAGAAATATACAGATAGAACATATAAAGCCTTAAAGGATGGAGCCGGGAAGTCTTTTCTGGAGGATAGGAGGGCAGAGGCCACGGACATTGCAACAAATGTAGCGAGATAGAGGGTGTGGCAGTGTTAGCATAAATACAAACTGGCTTTGCAGACATTGCTATGGCCCAGCCATAGAAAAGTTTGTCCCCTTAGTGCGTGGGCAAGGCAGTAGAGAAAGGGTTCTTGCTTCCTGTTAGTGTGGTCTGTAAAGTAGGGAAGCTATTGCGGGAAATTGTGACTGGCCTTTAGACATTAAAAGAACTGCCACGATCCAATGATGCCGCTACTCGGTGTGTGTCCAAGTGACAGGAAATCAGTATGTTGAAATGATACCTGCATTCTGCATCCATGTTAGTATTATTCAGGATAGCCAATCAACCTAGCGTCCCTCGGCGTAAGGAGATGCAGAAAAGGCAGCGTGCATACAGAATGGAGTACAGTTCTACCCTGCAGAATGAAGGAAGGCCTGTCCCTGTCGAATGAGGTGTGCCAAATGAGAAAATAAAACCGAGGCACCTCAGGGCTGGTGAGAGGGCTCGGTGAGTAAGGCCACTTGCTGCCAAACCCGTTGGCTTGAGTCCCCCTCCAGACCCTACGTGGTAGGAGAGAACTGACCCCTCCTCTGGCCACCACATGCATGGTGTGGCTCATACAGACTCACACAGACAAATGGATATGTAAATAAACTGTGCTATAAATATCAAAGGCGGGGGGGGGGGTCTCACCACCCAGAAACCACTGCTTTGACATTTTCTATGGAAGGCTGTGTGTGTTCCTATTGAGTCTGAAGGCTGGGGACTGCTCAGAGTAAAAGCATGGCCGTGAGCTGGCGGTAGATCAGCATGCAGAGGGATTCAGATGCAGTTTGGCCGGCTGCCATAGAGAAGCCTCCCAGAGGAAGGCCTTCCAGAAAGTGCCAGGACCTCCAGCCAGAAGAGAATGGGAGAAGAGGCTTCCGTGGAGAGACTGGATCAGCGCTCCAAAGGGCAGCATCCCTGTGGGGTCTCTTCAGAGCCCCAGGCTTTGTCTTACCTATGGTTAGAAGAAGTTGCGTAGTTTTACAAATTATACAAAGCAACCAGACTCTAAAATATGAAATATGTACCTAGAGATGTGTTTGTCTGGACGATACTGAAAGTAGTCGGGGGCAGGAGGATGCTGAGTCCGCCTGCAGCAACCCTAAACTAAGCCCCAGACTGTGCCACTACAGTAAACAACCTACGGCAACCTTTAACCCAGAAACAGTCCTTTATAACATGAAACCGGGCTCAGTGGAGAAAAGCCTGGTGGTTTGAGTTCAATGCCAGGGAACCACGTGGTAGGAGAAGCAACCCCCACAAGTTGTCCTGTGACCCGCACCTGCGCTTCTGTGTAACTAACCTTACGGTTTCCTGTCCTGCCTTTCGATTCTGCTGTTTGGGGAGAAGTGCCAACACACTCAGAAAGACACCGCCTGAGACTCTTGGGTGGCACTTGGTGTGGCCTGTGTCGATCTAGTGTCTGTTCTATCTAAAGAGGCCACCACCTTTCTCCACTTTTTCTGCACAATCTTGCAGTCCTTCTCTCTATTAAATGATCGTCTTTCACTAAATGAAAATACGTGCAGGATGTTATGATACACAGCCTTAACCGGAGCACTCAGGAGGCAGAGACGGGGATCGCTGTGAGTTTGAGGCCAGCTAGGGCAGCATAATGAGACCCTGCCACCAACAGAGAGAGAGAGAGAGAGAGAGAGAGAGAGAGAGAGAGAGAGAGAGAGAGAGAGAGAGAGAGAGAGAAGTTGGGGCTGGAGAGATGAGAGATGGCTCTGGCTCAGTGGTTAACAGCACTGGCTGCTCTTGTAGGGGACCTAGGTTCCCTTCCCAGCACCCATGTGGCAACTCACAACCACCTGCAATTCCAGTTCTAGGGTGTCTGATAGCCTCCTCTCCCTTCCAAGAGCACCAGGTACATATGCAGTACATGTACATACATACATACATGAAGTGGGAGTGTCATATATCAATCTGTTGATTTCATTGGTTAAGTAATAAAGAAACTGCTACGCCCATTTGATAGGCCCACCCTTAGGTGGGTGGAGTAAACAGAACAGAATGCTGGGAGGAAGAGGAAGTGAGCTCAGAGACTCAACAGCTCTCCTCTGGGGGGGGGGGGGCAGACACCTCAGAGAGACACCATGCTCCCGGCTCCTGGGCAGACACATGCGATGAAGCTCAGACCCAGGATGGATGTAAGCTAGAATCTTCCTGGTAAGCGCACCTAGCTGTGCTACATAGAATATTAGAAATGGGCTAGTCCAGGTGCGAGAGTTAGCCTAGAAGAGGCTAGATAGAAATGGGCCAAGCAGTGTTTAAATGAATACAGTTTGTGTGTTGTTATTTCGGCCATAAGCTAGCAGGCGGCTGGGGTGTTGGGGACGCAGCCCCGCCGCCGCTCCTATTACTACACATACAGACAGACAGACAGACCAAGCGATCATACACATAAGTCCTAAAAATTTAACTTGACGTTTTTAATCATAAAATGCACTTTTTTTTCCTCGCCCACCTCAGCTCTTTCCACTGTCATTGTGGCAACCATACTATGTAAAAACAGGAAGAGAGCCCTGCTTTCCAGGAGTGGCACAGGCCAACGGCAAGCAGTGCCTTGAAAATGACTATCCCAGCCAAAGCAGTCCTGGGCTGTCAGCCTCCTGGGGTGGGGTAAAAGCAAGACCATGGGTGGGAGACCGAACTGGCCCAGGTGGCCACAAACACAGCCCAGACCTGGACCCCTTCTGTCCTAGCCTCTCCCGTGTTCTCCCACTCAATCAATTTCTCAGACACGTGAGTGCTTTATCTGAGCCGTGCTGTTTACAAGGGATCAATCGATCGCTTCTCTTTGCACGAAACTCAGAGAATGTGCACAGATTTATTGATAACTGGCAGGCGTCTCCACCTGGAGAAAACTGGCGGCTTGGCACATCTCCCTCTAGTGCAGCCATTCCTGCCCACCTGCTAGCTGTGCCATTTTGTGGGACTCACCCGGTACCCCCAGGTCACAGTGCACATTGCGCAGAACACATAGTCCTCCCAGCTCTTCCAGAAGTGGGATCCAGAGTCAGTAGATCAGAAATTCAGAAGCAGAGCCCCCCTTCCTCTAACTCTGTGGTGCACTGCTGAGAAGCACTGTCCTCTCAGGCCCTCTGGGGATACACCAGGAGCATCCAGAGCACTTTAGCGGGGTGAACCACAGATCTATCCTTCCTCAGGGAAGACCAACCATTCTTTCACTCCAGACCAGACAGAATAAACAGGATATTAAGGATTGCTAGAAAACACTGTGTGTGGTGGTAAAGGCCTATAAAACCGGCTGTTCTAGAGACTGAGGCAGGAGAATTATGAAGTTCAAGACCAGTCTGGGCTACACCGTAAGTCACTGTCTCAAGAAGAGGAGGAGGAGGGAAGTGAAGGTGGGTGAGCAGTCCAGTGGTGGCGTGTGAGATAGCAGGTGTTTCCCCAGTGTCAAAGAAAAAGACCGTCACTGGGGACAGGGACTGTCCTCTGACTGTCCAAGCAGCTCTGCTATCTCTTGACCCTGTCAATGCTGTTATTTGAAAATTGAATGGCCTCAAGACAAGAACAGAACAGACATTTCTTAAAAGACTGTGCTTTTGCTTTATATATGTGAGTGTTTTGCCTGTATGTGTGTCTGTGTATCCTGTGTGTGCCTGGTGTCAGAAGAGGGCGTCAGATCCCCTGGAACTGAAGCTGCATGTGGTTGTGAGCTACCTACCATGCAGGTGTTAGGCATTGAATCCGGGTCCCCTGCAAGAGCAGCCAGTGCCCTTGGCTGCTGAGCCCTCTCTGGCCCCATTTTTCTCTGCTCATCTGTTTGCGGAGTTTAGGGCTAATCTGTGTACTTTTTCTTCAGCTGTTAAGAACAAATTGGATCTAAAACTTGAGCTGTGTCTCTTTAGTCGCTTGTTTTAAAAGAGTAATTCTGCTTGTCAAAGGATTACACTGTGGGGAATAAACGCATTTAGAGCGAGGATAGATTTTCTGTTCTCGGAGTGTTTGGACAGAGGCCTAAGACACTGTTTCATTCCAAACCTCTCTTCTTCAGAGAGAGTGGATTCAAAGATAATGTGATCAGATAGGGCCAAAGTCTTGGTCAACAAGGTCTTAACCCTGGTTCTGGAACCTCAATTTCCTCTGCTGCTGCTTTTTTTTGGTGTCTTCGACCACCACCCAACAGACTCCTTGGGACCCCTGTTTCAGAAAGATTTGCTTCATCAAACCACGTGCAAGTAATAACTCATGTGTCAATCAGAGTCTGGTCTGTGTGAAGAGCCTGCTGGGCCAATGAGTGGGGACAGTCCCAGTCTGAGGGGGAAAGACAAGGACTATTGTAGAATCAGGAGATGGGAAAGGAGTCAGTCACCACAGAGAAGCACAATTAACAACTGTTTCAGACCCCTTCTCCTTCCCAGCCGTCAACCTATTTCTCTAGGAACCTTACCAGAAATCCCACTTGCCAGGAAGACATGCCCTCATCCTCTTGAGCAACTCAGCTATCCCTGCATTCACATTATCTTTCGTTTTCACCCATGGCTTCACTGAAGTCACCTTGTAATCTCATTTATCAGAGGACACAAAAGGAGAGAGACGTCCTTAGCAATCTTTTAAAATGCAATTTGAGAGCCACCAAAATGGCACATATGGCTAGAGCCAGGACAAGCTCAGCTCTCCGCTGAGGAGCAGATACCCACACCTTGGTATGTCTTCCTCCTGAGCGCCTCTCTTTCTCCTAACCCTCAAGCTTAAAGTCTAGATTAAAATGTCTTTAACTAGTTCCCAACTCTGCTTCAGGCCACTTTTGAAATCCGTGTCTGCATCCAAGCCATGAATCCCAGTTTGGCTTGAGTGAAGGACCTTAAAATGTTAAGAGAACGCCTCAGGCTACTGAGGGTGACAGGGTGGGGCCGTGGCTCTACCCCACAGGGCTGGCAAGCTCACAGCACAGAAGGGCGCACCCCTTCTTGTAATAGTTATTCTCACTGGTGTGTGTGATGTGCGCACAGATGCCACGGCAGGTACGTGAAGGTCAGAGCCGAGTCTCCACAGCCATTCCGTACGTTCTGAGGGTTGGACTCAGGTCATGGGGCTTTCTCACCGCCATTGCTGGTGGAGCCATCTCTCCAGCCCTCACTTCTGACAGTCTGTGAACGCAACTGACATCATCACTTCCTGCTATTATTGGGAGGTCCAAGAAGGCCCTGTTTGCAGCCTGAATCCTGTCACAGCAACTGGAACCCTGTGGCTCGGTCTTCTTGACAAACACTGCAAGTCCTCACAAAACCAGTAGGTCTTGGAGCTCACACTTCCCCCAAATAGTGTATTTCTCCTTGTTGTCTTAAAACTGGCTGAAGTCTATCCTGTCTTTGTGTGGATTCTTTGCTTTCTAAATTCTCTTTTGTGATATAAGTGTCTTTCCATTGGGTACCATGGCACTTTAAATCATTCCATGGATCTCTTAAATTTAAATGTAGTGTTTTCATAAATTCTTTCAATCTTGGAATTCTACTTTTTTTTGTACTGTATCAGGAGGGCAGAAAAAGTTTGGGTATTTTTAAAAGACATCCAAAAATATGTCTTTTATGCATATAGTCTCCTTTTATTGTGTGTGTGATCACATGCGGGTGGGTGCACATGTGTGCAGGTGTGTGTGAACATATGCATATGGAGGTCAGAGGTCAACTGTGAGTGTCATTCCTCCACAATCTTCTATATTATTCTTTTGTCTTCTGGCCTCCAAACATACACTGTGGCATGCATCAAACATATGCCTATTTATTATTATTATCAGATTAAAAAGTAAGGAAGTTATTTTTTAATTACCTAAGAGACAAGCCTCAGGGAACATCTTGGAGGGAGTTTCTAGATTTGGTTAGTTAAGACAGGAAGACTCACCCACCAAAAACATGGGCAGCACCATTCCATGGTCTGGGAGCCAGACGGAATGAGAAGGGGAAGTGAGCTGCCACCAGCATTCATCTCTCCCTGTTTCCTGACAGCAGATGCAAGGTGACCAGCTGCCTCACACACCTGCCTCCTTGCCTTGCTTGCCATGATGCGTGTCTGTCTGCCGATGAACTGCCAAAGTAAAACCTATCTCCTTTGCTTCTATGTATATGAGTGTTTTGCCTGCATGTATGTGTGCGCACTGCATTCATATCTGGTCCCTCAGAGGCCAGAAGAGGGAGCTGGATCCCCTGGAAGTGGAGTTGCACACATATGGAAGCTGCCATGTGAGTCTGGACAAGCAGTCAGTGCCTTTAACACAGAAAGCAATCAGGCATCCACAAGTCAAGGGCAACAGGCTTGAGGAGAGCCCGAATCTGCTGACTCTGATAGAGACTGTTGAGGACTCTGAAAGCAGTGGTTCCGGGAATGTCTGTAATTTTCTGGCCAGGAAAGGCAGAAGGGAGCTCTGGCTTTTCATCTCCTAAACATAAGCCCTGCCTGAAAGCTGGAGGGAGGGCAGGATGGAGCTTCTTCTGGTAAACAGCTTTGGAAATGGGTTCTCTTTTTCTCTCTTTCTTTTTTAGATTTATTTATTTATTATGTATACAGTGTCCTGTCTGTGTGCTTGCTGGCCAGAAGAGGGCACCAGATCTCATTACAGATGGCTGTCAGCCACATGTGGTTGCTGGGAATTGAACTCAGGACCTCTGGAAGAGCAGTCAGTGCTCTTAACCTCTGAGCCATCTCTCTAGCCCAGAAATGGGTTTTCATGGTGAGCATGAGTTGAGACCTATTTCTCAATTTCAGCCCATCTCCTACATGATGCTAGTGTTAACTCTTGAGTGGGGAATGCTGCGGTATTCTTGACTGAGGCTCTCTGAGCCACATGAAGAGAAAGCTATTTCCTCCTGATCAGAAGAAAGGAACTTAACTCTGGCCTTGGGAGGAGATCTCACATTCCAAGCTACCCAAAACGTAGGAGCTAATCCTGCACTTGTCCTTCATCTGGCCAGGGATAACCCCTCATGATGACCACCTTACTAAAGAACTGGGTGGAATAATATTATCCCTTAATCAGATAATGGATTCTCTTCCCCAGAAGCCTCCACTGTAGTCTCTGTGACCGCCACAGAGCCAGTATCTGATGCAAAACACACTGGGGTTTATTGATTACAAGTTAGCTAACTTTCACTGCACAATCCAACACCCCACCACAGCTGGTGTGGGGGGGAAACGGCCCAGAGCTCTCGGGGTAATGGGTTTTTAAAGGGGAAAACAGTAAGCAGGGTGGCGCGTGCCTTGGTGTTTCGGGGTTGGGTAGAAGTATACAACTTTTGAATTTGTTGTTGGGGTATAGGGAATTTCAAAACAGCATTAATCAGGTATCTACAAAGACGACCGAAGCAAGCAGATGTGAACAGATGTTGTTTGGACACCCTGGTGGGGTCACTTTGACCAGGACTGGCACAGTGTCTTGGGAATGAATGTTTATGACTTTGCTGGGCTGCATGGACCTCCTTAGTTAGGTCCTGTCTGAAATGGAGTTCTAACTCGAAATGGAGTTTGTTCTGCTCCTTTAGTCACCTTTCTGGTTGTTGAGACGAATCATCTGATGGAGACAACTCAGAGGAGGAATCGGTTTTGTTTATGGTGTCCGAGGACCTGGCCTGTGTCCACGTGAGCAGAACACTGTGACAGCGGCAGGCAGAGGCTGGTCTTCAAGTCAGAGAAAAGAATACAGACCATGGGGCTATACAGCTGTGAGCAAGGTGAGTGCTGGTTACACAGCCTGAGTCCTCTGCAAGAACCCCAAATGTTCTTAGCACTGAGCCACATCTCCAGCCATTTTACCTTTATCTTGAAGTGCTTCTTCTAGCAGTATCAGAGTTCCAAGACTTGCGTTCCATTATTTACACAGAGCTGATAACTATACAAGGTGACAGATAGGGATCTAGTTCCTGTCTTTTTGTTTGCTTGGGGTTTCTCTGTGTATCTCTGAATGTCGTGGAACTCACTCTGTAGACCAGGCTGGCCTCGAACTCACAGAGATCCACCTGCCTCTGTCTACCTGAGTGCTGGGATTAAAGGTGTGTACCACTACCACCCGGCTTAATTTCAGTCTTTATAAGTTCATGTCCAGAGTTTTCCAAAGGACCGTTCTGGGTCTTGTAAACATGGGAGCATATCACTTGTGAGTAGTAACAATTGACTGGTTTTTTTTTCTCTTTGCACCCTTTTTTTGCTTTCTCTTGCATTATTGTGTTATATTTTATTCTGTGTTCCCCAGAACACAGAGATAAACACACATTAAAAAAAAAGGCAAACTGCGCGGTGGTGGTGCATTCCTTTAATCCCAGCACTGGGGAGGCAGAGGCAGGTGGATCTCTGTAAGTTCGAGGCCAGCCTTGTCTATAAAGCGAGTTCCAGAACTGCAGGACTGTTACACAGAGAAACCCTGTCTCAGAAAAAAAGAAAAGAAAGAAGAGAAGAGAAGAGAAGAGAAGAGGAGAGGAGAGAAGAGAAGAGAAGAGAAGAGAAGAGAAGAGAAGAGAAGAGAAGGAAGAGCAAACAAGCAGCGCTCAAGAGGCAGAGGCAGGGAAATCTCTCTATGAGCTGGAGGCAGGGAAATCCTGATCTCCTCAGTGAGTTGCAATGCAAGTAAGTCAGGACTACAGAGTAAAACCCTGTGTCAAAATCCACCACCAACGAAAACCAAAAACAAACAAAAGACAAAACCCAACCAAAAGCAAACAAGGCATTCCACGCAGGTTGAGAGCCACAGCTCTGGCGATGCTAGTGCACAAATCCTGGCTTTTAGGATTGCTTGTGCTCCTGATGTCATATTGCGCTCCTGATGATATCATATGTGCGCTCCAGAAATCAGCTCCCCTGTTTCCATGAGGCTGCTTCCCTTTCTCAGTGTGTCACTGTGATAGCTCCGTGGACACATGGCCTTGTGTTTTTAGAAACCTCCTAGAAAAATATGGATGAGATTTCTAGTTCTCTCTCTCTCTCTCTCTCTCTCTCTCTCTCTCTATATATATATATATATATATATATATATATATATATATATATATATATAATGACATTTCACTATAGCAGCCCTAACTTTCCAGGCAAAGCTTTCCCTGTGGAGATCCATCTGCCTCTGCCTCCCCAGTGCTGGGATTAAAGGCTTGTGCCTCCACACCTGGGATACATATTTTTTTTCTTCTTCCCCAAAAAACTTGCCCGGGGCAGTTATGGTGGCCTGTGCCTTTAATCCCAGCTTTCAGAAGGCAGAGACAGATGAACAGACCTCTGAATTCTAGACCAGCTTGATCTTCAAGCAAGTTCCAGGGCAGCCAGGGCTCTGCTACACAGAGAAAACTGTCTCAAAAACAAAACAAAACACTATCATGTCCCTAAAATGTTAAGGAGGCAATTTAATGTGAGAAGGTTTGAATTGAAAACAACAAGAGTCTTACTTGATTCCTGTAACCGTTTATAGCTAGCTCTCCTTCCTATAGTGCAAAATGAGAGCTGCCTTGCTGTGTTTGGTAGATGTTGTCCACATTCCATCGTCAAGAATGTGGTGTCTAAATGCCTGTTCAGTTTTCAGCGGTGGAACTCCACCCTTTACTTCGCCGTAAGTATGTGTGGAATGTTTCCATAGGACCTAGTAATACTGGTGGTCAGATGTGAAAACGGTGGGGAGACAAAAATACACATGTGAAATGAACTCAAGATTTTAATTTTTTAAAAAAACCCTGCATTTTTTTGTTTGTTTTTCGAGACAGGGTTTCTTTGTGGCTTTGGAGCCTGTCCTGGAACTAGCTCTGTAGACCAGGCTGGTCTCGAACTCACAGAGATCCGCCTGCCTCTGCCTCCCGAGTGCTGGGATTAAAGGCGTGCGCCACCATCGCCCGGCCTACATTTCTTATATGTGTTGGAAACACGGCGTCATGTAGCCCTCGCTGAGCCTAAACTTATATGTGTTGGAAACACGGCATCATGTAGCCCTCGCTGACCCTAAACTTACCATGTAACCAAGGATAAATTTGAATCCCTGATCCTCCTGCCTCACTATGGAATTCTGTGATACAAGAGTGTGCTAACGTGCTGGGGTTCATGAGGCGCTGGGGATGGGATCCAGGACTTCGTGCATGCTAAGCAAGCATTATCCCAACTGAACTACACCCCCAGCTTTAAATATCATATTTTCATGACCATTTCAGCACATTCTCAACAGTACTCAATAATTTTCTTTTTCTTTTTTCTTTTTTTGGTTTTTCGAGACAGGGTTTCTCTGTAGCTTTTGGTTCCTGTCCTGGAGCTAACTCTTGTAGGCCAGGCTGGCCTCGAACTCACAGAGATCCACCTGCCTCTGCCTCCCGAGTGCTTGGGATTAAAGGCGTGCGCCACCACCGCCCGGCAGTACTCAATAATTTTCATGATCAATACCATCTCTGCCAATATTTTGTTTGTTTGTTTTGTATCCCGGGCTATCCTGGAACTCACTGTGTAGATCAGGCTGGCCTTGAATTTAGAGATCCTCCTGACTCTGTCTCTGGAATTAAAGGCGTGCCCTACCACCCCGGCCAGTTTTAAATGCGGGAAACTGGAGGCCTGCAGTTTGGAGTCTGTTTCCCATACTGTCAAACTTGCCTGACCCCGAGCTCCCGTGTCTGCAACATGGTTTTCGGGCAAGCTCCAGACCCGGTCTGGCTAAGCGTTCTCTGGTCTCAGCGGCCGCAATCCCCGGCCCCACCGCGAGGCTGCGCTACGACCTCGGGTCCCCTTCGCGCACCAAGCCGGGGCGGTCCGCGGGGGCAGGAGCGGGGCGGGGCACCGAGCAAAGGTTGTCCTCAAAGCCCAGGATCTTCTCGACAGCTCCGCGGCATCATGACGGTGGGTGCCCGGCTCCGGAGCAAGGCAGCGAGCAGCTTCGCGCGCCGGGGGCCCCTGGGGCGATCTCGAGGGGCCGGGGACGAGGAGACGGATGTCATCGTGGAGCACCTAGAGGGCGAAGACGATGACCTAGCAAGCCAGGACGATACGCGCGAGGAGGGCGGGCGACGCGCGGGGACTCCAAGCGCGCGCAGAGTACACCTGGCTGCGCTGCCCGAGCGCTACGAGCCCCTCGAGGAGACCTCGCCAGACGACAAGCCCAAGAAAAGGTTTCGGCGAAAACTGAAGAAGTACGGCAAGGTAAGTCCCCAGCGTCCGGCCGCCCTGATCCAGACTGAGCCGGGAGTTGCCCTGGGTGGAGTTGTGCCCGTGTCGCTGCCAGGACAGTCACTTGGAGGGTGACGCTGAGCGCGCAGGCTTAGGCGGGCAGGACCCTGCGCTCGGTTATCGCTGGTGGAAACGGAATGTTGAAGCCGTTAAGTGACTTGGAAACCGTGTAGCTGGTGGGACGTTGCAACCCAGATGCATTGATTTCCCATCATCTCCCCGAGGCCACCCGGCCGCAGGAGAATGTTAGGTGATTCTGTCGTAGACTGCCAGGTTGTCCGCGGGGCCTGCTAACTCAGCCAGTACACACCTAGTGCCTGTGGAATCTCCCTGCCTCTAAAGCTGATCTCTGCACTTTGAACTTCAGATGTTCTGCCTGCCTTTTGCTTTGGTGGTGGGAGGAGGTGGGTGAGCGAGAGGAAGAATGGGGATGGATAGGCAAAGGAATGAGTTTCGTTTCCTGGGTAAATGGTCTGGCTCCCAGGTGCCCCGGCTTGGAAGTAGAATTACTCTCCTGGCCTGGAGGAGGCTACGGGAGGGTGTTTGTTGGGGTGCGTAGGTGGAGGAACCACAAAACTCATTGATTGTGTTCCAGTCAAAGTCCTCTGACTGACCTCCTGATTTTATGGTCCAGTCATCAGTGGTCAGTGGGTGACCTTTACCATACCTGAGGCATTCAGTTTCTTGCTGGGAATTTTAGTTTATCATTCTCCTGAATGATATGGCGTTGCCCCCTCACAAGCAGGCAATGATAAAATACTTGAAGTAAAGTGGGACTTTGGGGGTACAGAAACCATTTGAAAGTGAATTGATGACACGGGGTCCTCCTTGGAGGCTGGAATTTGGAGAGGTTTTGGGGTGACCATTCTGTGCCGGGCATTGTGCATACCCTAGAGGTGCAAAAATGAATCTTAACAGAGGCTGGAGAGAGTCCAAGGCTCACTAGGGAGATGTGGCAGAGGTCGGGCACCAGCCCCTTACTACATAGCAGAGAACTTAGTGATTACTCATCCTGGTGAGGCTAATAAAATCAGGGACGCAGCCAGGCAGTGGTGGCACACACCTTTAATCCCAGCGCTCAGGAGACAGAGGCAGGCGGATCTCTGTGAGTTCAAGGCCAGCCTGGTCTACAAGAGCTAGTTCCAGGACAGGCTCCAAAGCTACAGTGAAACCCCATCTCAGAAAAAAAAATCAGGGACTGTTTCAAATCGCCCTGAAAAGGACTCTAGGAAGAAGAAAAGATAAGGCTGCACCACAGGAAGACAAGACAAGGAAATCCACACGTGTAATCCCAGGTACTGTGAGGGAGGGACAGGATGATTAAAAGGAAAGGCCAGCCTGGGCTATCTATGTGACAAGAACCTATCAACAAAGAGCTCACCCCGGCTAACACTGAGGTACCAGATCACACTAATTAGGAAGGCTATTCTAAAAAAAGTCAAAGTCCAAACATAAAGTCATAATGTTGGTGAGCACCAAGAGACACTGAGCCTTGCACACTCGTGCTGGCGTGTGTAAGATTGGTGTACTGCTGTGGAAAGCAACTTGGGGTCACTTTTCTCAGTTGAACACAGGCCTACTCTACGATCTCAGGGTTCCACACCGAGAGCTGAAAGAATTGAAGGCTGAACTGAGGGGTGTACAGCTCAGGGGGTTGAATGCTGACTCAGCATCCACCAAGACCTGATTGGAGCCCTCGTACTGTATAAACCAGGTGTGGTGGTACACACCTATAATCCCCCACTTGGGAAGTGGAGGCCAGGAGATCAGCGCTCACGATCTGGCTGTGTAGGTACAGGTGCTCACTGCAAATGGGACAATCTGAGTTCAATCCCCAGAACCTTGGAAAACTGGCCCCCACAAGTTCTCATTGACCACAAACATACTGTAGCACACATGCACATGTGTGCATGCACACCAAACACACTAGATAAATGTAATTAATAGTTTTTGGAAAATAATTCAAAGTAACTTTTGGTTACCCTAGAGAGTTTCTGGGCTACATGGCATTCTAGCTTTAAAAAAAAAATAGAGTTAGACAGCACTCAAGCAAATATTTTTTTACTTCAGTTTTTCTTGTGTATGGGTGTTTTGCCTTCATAAATGTTTGTGAAGCAAATAATTTTACAGACATGTTCACAGAAGTCTCATTTACCAATGGACAAAAAGTGAAAAAAATCCAAATATATATGAATAGATGAACAAAATGTGGGCTAGACACATTATGTAGTATTTAATAGCCATAACGACTAATATTTGCTGCCCTGTGGCTCAACAAGATGGTACGTGGGGAAAGCCATGGTTCCCTTTCTATGGAATGTCCAGAGAGGTGAATCCAGACAGTACGATGGTGGCTTCAGGGGCCGACAGGCAGAAGGTTGCCGACGGTGTGTATGGTTTCCTTCTAGGAAGAAAATGTTTTGGAAGCAGACAGGACTGGTGGTTACACATCATAAAGGCATTTGATGCCTCTCACTTTTTCATTTGACATAATAACAGATGTAGAAAATAACAAAAACACGTATGTGTTTGGGGTTTTTTGTTTGTTTGTTTTTGCCTTCATGTATGTTTGTACCACTTGCCTCATGCCCACAGAGGCCAGAAGAGGGCATTGATTCCCCTGGAGCTGGAGTTACAGATGGTTGTGAGCCACCATGTGGGTGCTGGGAACTGAACCCAGGTCCTCTGGAAGAGCAGTCGGTGCTCTTAACTGTTGAGCCAACTCTCTCACTTTAGACTGGTTGGTTTCATGTTACATGAATTGGGGGGTGGGGGATGTAAGAGAGATTTTGACATGAAAAGGGTTTTGTGTTGGTGGCGGTGTTTGTTTGTTTTTTCTTGACCAAAACAGAGAGGGAGAGATGTGGGGAAAGCAATGGAATGTCACCCACTAACTCAGTAGTCCCAAGAAGTCCAGATGAGATCACAGCCCAAATGAGGGGTCACAAGAGCCATCCTGGCTCTGCCTTCTTAGGCCAGCTGAGAAGGTACCAGGCTCCAACAAGAAGGAAGAGGACCAAGGAGGCCCCTTTTCTGCAAAGCCAAAGAACAGTCCAGGCTCCTGCAGAAGACGGGGGTGGGATCCGTGCTCACCTCGGTTGCCAGGCGAGGCTTTCTTTTAGAAACGAATAGCTCTGATTATTGGTTATTACGGAACGTGTTTTCTTTTTGTTCCCACCGCTGTTAACTTCTCAGATCCTTCACCCAAGCCCCTTCCTGCTTCTATTTAAGGAAAGTTGTTGGCCTTTGTGCAACATGAAAGAGCAGGCTCACTCCCCCTGCTGCTCCACCCACCCCTACCAGCATGGTCCTGCCCAGGAGCCAACCTGAACACTCTGCTGGCCCAGCCTTCTGGAAGCCTTTGTGCCTGGGCCTCTTATAGAGATCAGCATTCCTAGATGATTTGAAAGAAATAATTGCATTCCTGTGGCGGACATATTACTGTTAAAATGCTATCCGCTGGGCACTGGGGAAGGAACCTGAGGCGGCGGTGTTCCGGTGTTCTGTCAGAAGGCTGGCTGTCTGCTACCTTCTTTATGTTCCATGCCTGAGTCCCCTCAGCAACCCTGGGAAGCTGGGGTTGGAGACAATGAAACTGCAGAATGAGACCGCCCTAAGAGCTGGGAGGGAGCCTTGCCCCTTCCTCTGCAGATCTGTGGGCGAGATGGATGGAACGTGCCTCTCACTTAGCTGAAAACAATAGGCCGCCCTTGCAGGCACCCCTGAGAGGCATGGAGAGAAGTGTGGTAAGGAAAAAGAATGAAGATAGCAGAGGGTTGGAGGGTAAAACAAAAAGTATGGGGTAAGGCAGGTGTGGTGTTGCAGGCCTGTAATCCCAGCACTCTGGAAACTGAGTTGGAGGATCACAGATCAGAGCCAACCTGGGCTACATAGAGAGTGGAACCCTGCCTTACATGTCAAGTCCTAGGATTGACCATACCACAAAGAGAAGGGAAAAGTAGAAGAAATGTTCTCATGTTTAAACTAGGGGTCCAGAGCCAGTCTGCCAGATGTGAGAACCTCACGGCCATCCAGTGGCTGTCTGGCTTTCTCTCACTGCCTTTTCTCTTCCTCTGTACCATCTGATAACAATGAGGGCTGGGCTGGGGGGAATGTGCATACCAGGTAAGAAGCATGAGAGCTCAGTAAAAAGCTTGGCACATACTTAAAAACCTAGTTCTGGGGAGGTGAAGACCAGTATAGACGAATCTGTGAACTTGGGTTGGGTGGAAGAGTTTGTCTCTACACAAATAACAAAGGTGGCGAGAAATTCAGGAAGACACTGAGTATCGATGTCACACACACACACCACCGGACCAACACACATACCCAATCATATCGAAAGTCAATACATTAGTCCACATGGAAGGTTCTAGATGCCAGGGCACCTGGCTGAGCTTCTAGAGCTGTATGTTGCTACCCTTTGAGGGGTGGGTTCTCTTTGTTCAGACTCTGGAGCTGATCACCCACTTCAGGTTGGCGTCAGGCCTGAGGGCAGCTCAACAGAAGTCTTGACCTTTGAGATCAGACAGCGACGTCTGTGGAGAGATGATTTCCTCTTCTAAATCACAGGGGCATGGAGCCCCAGCCCCACTGGGAGGTTGGCTGCCATCTTCTCTGCTGCTCTGGAACTCAGAAGTCCCAGGCAATCAAGCCTCCTGATCTAAAATCACCGGGGCTGCTCTTGCCTGGCTCTTTGCTGCTTCCAGGGCCATCTTCCTCCCTTTCAAACCCAGTAGTGTATTCCACCTCCGTCACTCCCTTCTCCCTCCGCTCTCCATCTTCTGCCTGACTCCCCCTGCATCCCTCTGTATTAGGATATTCACATGGGGTAGAGGCAGTCTTGACCTGGTATGCAGGAGACCCCAGGGAACCACCCTCTGGAGAAGTCTTAGCTGACTCATACTGGCAAAGTTTCTCTCGCCATTTCAGGGAATGCAGTCACGAGTTCTGAGAAGTGCGGTGTGAATCTGTGGGCTAGCCTGGCCCCCCTCCTATGCTTTCCCATCTTCAGCATCCCTAGGAGAGATTCGTTCTATCCCAAGTCCTTTCCCTTGAATGGCACCGGTGCGCTTGTCAGCTTCTTTGGTCTCTGCTTTGTGCTACCCAAAGCTGTGCTTTGACCGCGTTCCCGTTAATGCACTCTCTCAGCAGACTCTCCCCAAATGGTAAAGACAGAGTGATAAGTGGCTGTTTAAAAAGTGACCAGCTGTGGGAAAGAGAGTGTACAACTATCACTAACGTCAGGTTTCGGGTAAGCGGTTTGATTCTGGTGCCATTGGCAGGGATACATGGTATTTGTTTCAAACATGTAAAATTCTCCCAATGACTCTTTTCAACACGTTTATAGAGTCCTTTCCTCTCTCTTTCTCTCACACATGGACACACAGACACACAGACACACACACACACACACAAACATGTCTCCTTGAAAAATGGATGAGGTGGTATCTTGAGTAGACATAGATGTACCAGTTTCTCCCACAGCTTGTCATGACCTAGTAAGGGATTGAGGGAAAGACCTTGGCTTTCCCTACAGGCTGGGGGTACCTGAATGGGTACACGTTATAGTGTGGGGATTCTGGCATTCACACCACGGACAACTCAAGGCAGAACTCAAGGCAACTCCATTCGCTCTCTAGATGTGTTTCTAGCAAGGCATTGTGGGTCACAGCAACCCAGCACTGAGAGAGCTGGGACAGAGGAACAACATGAGCGGAAGGCCAGCCTGGCTTACATGGTATGATCCATGTCAGCTCAGCTCCTGAGTGAGAGCCTGTCTCTAAAAAAGAAACCTTGCTGAGAAATAAGAAATATCTCCAACTGATAAATTGCCACCACAACCCTAAGCTACTCTGTAACAGAAAAAAGTCACTGTTTCTTCTGAAAGTTGACACTGTGGTCACCAGCCCGGCTGCATGTGCTGGGCACTGTTGCCAGCGCTTCCCTTGAATAAACTCCCCCATCATCTTTACCACACAAAAAGGCCACTACATATTCCCATTATACAGACAAGGAAACTGAGGCCAAGGAATGTTGAGGAAAGGATGGGATTAGAACTCACTCCAGGCTGTGAGTACAAGGTCTCCTACAGGCTGCCTTCATTAAAGAGAGGTATAACATGGCATGAAGGCTTCTGGTTCTGCAGTGAGATTTCATCGGGGAAGATTCAGTTCTGCCCATTACTAGCTGGACAGTCTCAAAGGCGTGTTAACTTCCTGTGATTTCTTCTTTTTTTAAAATTTATTTTTATCTTATGTGCATTGGTGTTTTGTCTGCATGTATGTATGTGTGAGGATGCCAGATTCCCTGAAACTGGAGTTACAGATAGTTGTGAGCAGCCACATGGGTGCTGGGAATTGAACCTGGGTCCTCTGCAAGAGCAGCCAATGCTTTTAACCACTGAGCCATCTCTCCAGCCTCTGTGATTTCTTCTTGCTAATCCCTTAAGCGAAGGCTAACAAGGACATATCAGTCACCCAAGTTAGGCCAACTTGCTTCGTGCAACGAGAGACAATGCCATAGAGGAATTGTGAGGCACCAGGAGGTGGGCACCCCAAGCAGAGAGTTGAATGAATGAATTGGAACTGGAGTTGCCAGCATTTAAGAAACATCCAAAGTCTGAGGGGTTCTAGGCAGAGTGGAGGGGGACCTAGCAATGAGGAATGAAGACCTCAACAGTTCCAACTCCACAAGAAGACAGAACCAATGGAGAGGGTTTAGGAGGAGTGCCCTGTGGACAAGGGAGAACCAGGAAAAGATGGGTCCAGGTGATCATAGAGCTCAGGGAGGAAAAAAGACAGATGCCACCATGGACCACACAGCATGGAGGTTGTAGGCAACCTTAACCAGGAAGTCCCTGAATGGTTGTGGGCAGCAACCAGTATGAGAGGGAAGAAGTGTGGTGGGGAGTCACTGTCTGGAGGCTTTTTCACTCGAATAGCAGAGAGACTGGGCAGGAGATGGCCACAGTGATGCGTGGCATCGTCTGAGCTGGGGAACGGGCTGACAGGAAGATGAGGATACTGCTGGAGAAGAACAGTGTGGGGAAGACATGGGAAAAAGACCCAGTTCGCCATGGTTACACTGGCAGGGTGGGAGAAGCCAGGAGCCAGAGCACTGGGCTTGGGGACAATAGCAGAAGATGAACAGGTCCCCAGGGATGTGTTATTCAAGCAATGAGGACATGGACTCTACCAGTTCATAGAGATGGTTGGGGGTCGGGAGAAGAAGGAAAGGTTGGGCTGCATCTTAGAGAGGTCAACCCTTTTGGGCAGCTGGGGTAGCTTCTCCAGGCAACACTGGGTATCGCAGTGAGTCTCCTGATTGGAATCAAGGATCTTCAGTGGAACCAGGTTGTGTATTCTGTAGCCAGAAAAAAAAATCATAGGGCTGAAAGTCACGGGGTGGGAGAGAAGGTTCTGGCCAGTTACTGGATGTCAAAGTCACCAAAAACATTAAAAGAAGTTGGAGGTGGGAAGGGGGATACTGGGGACACAATGCAGTAGATGTTAGCCGTTAGTGGCCTCAAAGTTCTCATGTAATTCCACTTGAGTTCCTGGCATTTGATGTCCCCTGTCCGTCCCAGCATCCACCAAAGAAAAGAAGGAGGAGAAAGGCAGCATCCAAAAAGCATTGCCTTGTCCTTACCCTCAACAAATGTAAGACAGTTCTGGAAACACAAAAGGCTTGTGCACTTGCAGAACTCAGAGATGGTGAAAACTTCCGGGTTACAAACCCGTGGGTCGGACCAGAGTAGGCGCTAGGCGCATAGGAAGGACCAGGTAGGCTGTCTAACAAGATGCCTGAAGGAAAATTTGACCCCGCCTGTTATGGCGCTCTCATTTCCAGCTGGGGAAGTGGGGTGAGTCTCAGTTTAAAACAACAAAGGCTGGCCGCCTCCATGCTGTTTCTCAGAAGGCTTGAGAGTTATCTGGAAATATGCTGTACTTGCACACACTTGGCAAGGAGATTGCCCGTCGTGAAGCAGGTGGGGACGCAGGGCACTACGCATGTGAAGACACCGGGCCTCCATAGTTTGCCCTGGGTCCATGAGGGAGAACGATTCTCTGTGTGTGTCACAGTGACTTGTGAAAGAGTCAACAGGTTGCCTCACCTAACTTTTGCTTTTCTCTTTCTAAAAATAGAATTTCGGGAAGGCCATAAGCAAAGGATGCCGGTACATTGTCATTGGTCTGCATGGATTTGCTGCAGCCTACTCCTCCCCGTTTGCAGTGGCCACCAGCGTGGTGTCCTTTGTGCGCTAACTGGAGCTACGGGGGGCAGGCATCAGCAGAATGCTTCTGCCCCAGGGAACAGTGTGAACCCACCAGCACTTCCGACTCGAACTCACAGGAACTCTGAAGATGAACTCTACTTTATGCTCCATTGTTGAACTGGTTGAGTGTCAGGCAGAAGCCATCCCCGCACATCCGCTGAGCCACTCGGTTCTCTTGGACATGGGTGGATCCGGGGATCAGATCTGCGGAGAGTTAGGCCAAGATCAAATTGGGGATAGGGTTAGTTTGCTTCCTGTACTGGCTAGAGCCTTTCTGGGGTACAGGCAAACAGACTCATGGCAGGTCTGGGGTCTGAGCCATGCGGGTCGTGGGCGAGTTGTGAGGGAAGAGGATGCAGACCTCTAATGGGATAGTTGCTAGGTTCTGGAAAGGTCGAGATGGGCACGCCTTCCTTGATCCCCTCACTGAGGGCAGTGAGGGAGCTGTTTCTGAGGCTCTCTCTTCCCCCATCACTGTCATTGCGAGTTTAATTACAGGTTTGGGAAGACAGACGGAAACTGTCTTTGAAGACCACGATCCTTTGAAACCCGAGTTCACAGCTGTGTGGGGACTGTTGAAAGTAGATCAGAGAGTGTCATCTTCATAAGGGTTTCATAACTGCACTCCTGGCAATGAGGAAGGGAGGGCAAGTTCAGAAGCTGGGAGGCTGCAACAGGTGCCTTCCGAGTCTGAACCTCGTCCAGCTATTGTGTTTGGAGCAGGCAGGACTCCTGCAGATGTGACTGTCCATGTCAGTTCAATGCTACCAGGTGCCTAGCTCCACCATTTGATTGAGAAGGGAGAGAAGGGAGAGAGAGAGAGAGAGAGAGAGAGAGAGAGAGAGAGAGAGAGAGAGAAAGAGAGAGAGAGAGAGAGAGAGAGAGAGAGAGAGAGAGAGGAGGTAAAGGGGAGAGAGAGAAGGAAAGGAGAGAGAATTTACAAGTATATTTAGAGGAGCAACGAGTAAGTGAGAGATGGGCATGAAGAAAGAAGAAGAAAAGCCAAGGACGACACTGGAGAGGCAGTGGAAGTTGTGGAGCCAAGGAGGCATGCTTGTGATGGAGATTTCCTTGGGAGGGCTGGGCTGCTTGTATGTAGGACTAGGGGAAGCTAGGGGACCAGAGGCACCATGGTGGTTAACACTTCTTAGGCCAGCATCTTACTTGGATTCAAAAGTTAATGTAGGCATGAGTCCCAGGCTTGACACCCGCCGAGGGTGGCTCCTAGACTAGCATTGGGTGATGTGAGAACGAGAGAAGAACCCCTCTAAAGGGTAGGATGTCTGAGACACTGCACTGCTGGGTCTCACAACTGTTTTTGAAGTTGTTCATAAAGGTCCCTTTCACCATGACCCTTGGGCAACCCCACAGCAGGCCAGGATTTCAACTTTGCTTCTAGAGTATTCAAAATCCAGAGCAGATCTTGGGACCTCTCTGCAGGATCAGCTTGTTAGCCTAGGAGACACGAAGAAAGCCAAGATGCTCGTCCCTCATCCACTGGGCCCAACCATCAGACACTGGTGGATGGGGAGGGTAGAAAGACAGAGGAGGAGCAGGTAGAGGAGACAGTGGCAGTTGCCCACTTAGGCTCAGCCTCCCCTCTGGAGGCTCCTGTTGAATTGCCCTGTCCCTGGAACCAGGACATAAATGGTCTTGCTTTATCCCTAGTAGTACAAGCAGGTTATGTGCAGGGTCATGTGACAGGATGATGCTTGCCTGGTAGTCCTAGGATGGAAAATAAAAAGATGAATAGGAGAAAAAGCCACTTGCAGCTGACTGGAAAGAATCAGGAATGGGAAGCTTGCAAGATGCCTCCCCTGCCACCTCCCAATAGCAGAGAGTCCCAGGGAGTCTACGACATCCTGCTAGGTAGGGAGAAGTGTGACCCAGGGATGGGATGAACAATCAAAGGTGCTTCCTTCCCCTGGGAGTCTTCCTCCCCACCTCCCAAATTGGAAAATCAGCACAGTCTGGCTCTGTGCCTCTCTAAGTCTGGCTAAGAATTAACTCAGAAACGGCCAAAGTCAAAAGTTAGTCCTGGGACTCGCCAGGCTCGACAGAAGGTGAACTTCAACTCCTGGAGCAGACTGTGTGATCTCATCCCGTGTGTGGGACTGGTGGTTCGTGTTGTAGGCCGCCCTTTGTTGTTTTCCTGTGTTTCCTTGTTTGGCAGCAGGGCCCACACCCTACTGCAACTGAATTTAAGAGCTTAGCTTTCCCATTACTGACGTCCAACATTTTTTTTCCTGTATCCCTATCTTGCCTTGTGGTGTAAATAAAAGCCCCAGATTGTCTGGTTTTCCTATGTGTCCAGGACTGTGCCTTTCCTTGCTCCCAGCAGGACCTGGGAATGTGGGACGGTGGGCGATCAACCCTGGACCCCCCCACACCCACACCTACAGTGCATTCTTTAGAATCCCACAGGACAGACTCTAGGGTGGGAAAGCCGCAGCCCTGTTTCAAATGAAAAATTTCCAGAACCTTTGACTTCAGTGTGGAGCCAGAAGGCTGCATTCTCCACAAGCAAGATGCTTCTGATCTCTGCCTGGGTTGGGAAATGCCTCAGCTAATGGGGCTCCAGGGAGGGAGACTGTGCCAGCAGAGCGGGCCCTGAGTGACAGTCCATGCTGGCATGTTGGCACACACGGCTGCTCACTGAGTCCTCACAGAAGCAACGGTAGAGGTTAAGCTAACAGGCAAGTGGACTTGTGTGGCCATCGGCTTATCTGGTGAGGCAGGTTCAAGTCCCTACCTGTTGGGAGTGACATAGACCTATAGCAGAGTTCTTTCTTACCTGCAGTGAAGGAGTGAGTCTTTTGCCACCTTGGAATGCCATCCCATCCCCTGCCCCAAGATGTTTCTCTGCCCAGCACCTGTGTCTGATCAGAGAAATACCAAATGACATCTGTGACCAAGGAGCAGGACTTGAACTCAGACCTTGGTGGCTTTCAGGGATCGCTGTGGCCACGGAACCATGTTTCAATGTCCCAGTAGGCCAGTGGTTCTCAACCTTCCTAATGCTGTGATCCTTTAATACATACAGACCCTCGTGTTGTAATGAACACCAACCATAAAATGGTTTTTGTCGCTACTTCATAACTGTAGTTTTGCTACTGTTATGAATCATAATGTAACTGTGATTTTTTTTATGGTCTTAGGCAACCCCTGTGAAAGGGTCATTTGGCTCCCCAGAGGAGTCACGACCCATAGGTTGAGAACTGCATTAGACAGTCCCTGTTCAGAGCTTGTAGTCTGATTATTGTCCCTGGTTCCGCCTCTGCAGAAGAACAGAGAAGTGAAGAGGACTCACAGTATCTAAAATTTCCTGGTAAACTTAATTTGGGATCAAATGCAGACACAGGTCAGATCCAAGGAGTGGGGGACCCCCTTGTCTTACAGGGACGCCATGCTTTTCCCAAAAGGCAAAAAAGAGGGAAAAAGTCTCTAGCTCCCTTAATCTTTTGTAGAAAAACGTGGAGGAATAAATATTGGTTTTTGTTTTTAAATTTGGAGGCAAAGTGGTTTTTGAGCCAAATCACTCCACTACACATCACAGCCAAAGGGAAGGCAGATCTTAAGATCTCCCATGGGGCCTGGTGCCAAAACCTAGCAGGAACACCAGCCTGAGCAGAACTCAGGGGGCGGGGGCGGGGCAGGAGAACAAAGGCCCTATTGGCAGGGCCAGAGCCAAACCTGCCCCCCTGGGGGGCTCCGAGCTCCGACCTGCACCTTTAGCTCCTGAGGGAGCCTTGTCGGTACCTTGAGGACTGACTCGGCTTTTTAAAAAGGTTTCTCTCAGGTGATTTCCTCTTTGTCCCTGGTGAAAAGCCTTGAAATAGATGCATCTAGTTCAAAGCAGACCGAAGTCTAAGCCAGGACTGGGGTGTTGATCAGCTGTGGAGTGCTCGCCCAGAGTGTGCAAGGCCTGGGGTTCTGTCCCCAGTACTGCAATAAATATATAAGTAAAGAAACAGATTGAATAGATTATTAATTAAATACATATCAGAGCCAAAGGACGGGTGGAAATCGAGTTGAAGGCCACACTTCCTTCACTGGCTCTTCAAAGCCAGGGTGAATGGTTTCCCGGTACTCCCTTCTCTCCTGATTGAGATAAACAACTTATTTTTGGTGTTGGCTTGCTCCAAGAGAAGTCCAGAGTTGTCTCAAAGAGAGAATATGGTGAGGAAATGTGGGGAGGTAACAGGTGGGAGGGAAATAATAGAACTGCCTTGCCTGCTGGAGACCCTGGCTTCCATTCCTCACTACTGAAAACCAACAACAGCTCTGGTGTGGAGGCTCAGTGGGTAGGAGTTTGCTGAGTTCAGATCCCACACCTATGTAAAAAGCTAGGCATTGCTGCACAGGAGCACCATGGAGGGCTGAGACAGGAGGATTGTTGCAGCTTGTTGGCTACCAGTCTAGCTCCAGCCTCAGCGAAAGACCTTGTCTTAAATGAATGAGATGGAACACGATAGAACAAGAACATGGGATATCCTCCTCTAATGTCCACAGCTGCATCACACACACACACACACACACACACACACACACACGTAGACTAAAACAACCCAGCATATAGGATACAGCATATACTATTGTACTGTGCTTTCCTTCAGCAGCCCCTCCAAGCCAAGAGTTCTTTCCACTTGCCCCCTCCCGTGGGAGGGAAGGAATGGGGCTGCAAACAGGTGTGGTAGAGCCAGGGGACAGAAGAGAAAGGAGGAGGGAGACAAACTGCCTGACTGGTGCAGGTTCATGATCTGGATGAGGGACCCAGATGACTCTTTGCTTGAGAACATGCAGGCTGGAACAGCAGTAGGTGGGCTGTGCACGCGTTCGTGTGCGTGTGCGTGTGTGTGTGTGTGTGTGTGTGTGTGTGTGTGTGTGTGTGAGAGAGAGAGAGAGAGAGAGAGAGAGAAGGAGATGTTAGAGCAGCAGGGATAGAGGTCAGAGAAACAGGGGCAGGGGTCAGAGCACCAGGGGTAGAGGTCACAGCACCAGGGGTAGAGGTCACAGCACCAGGGGTAGGGGTCAGAGCACCAGGGTCAGGGGTCAGAACAGCAGGAGACAGGTTCAAATCCCCCAAGATAGTTTGTTCGAAGCTGTTGGTCTCAGGTAGGCACCCAGATGAGGAAGGACTTTGGCCTAAACCTATTCTCATTTGTCTCTAACCTTATTTCTGTACACCCACATCTGGCTTACCTATAACAAAAGAAGAGGAGGCTGCACCGAAGAGAGCCTGGGGATGATTTCTCAGCTCCTTGGGGTTCATGAGGGACCCAGGGCTCCTCTGCTATTGACAAGCAAGACCACAATCTCTAGACTCAGCAATAAAATAGAATTAAAAAATGCAAAAATGCACTTTCTCTAACCACCTCGAGCCTCTTTGACTGTGCATTTATTTTGAAATTTTTATTTTCATATTTCTTTATTTGGTGCGTGTGTGTGTGTGTGCTCGTGTGTGTGCACCATGGCACTCTTGTGGAGGTCAGAGGACAGCCTGTGGGAGTCTCCTTCCACCATATGGGTCCCAGAGACCAGCCTTAGGATGTCAACCTCAATGGCAAGCGTTTTTAGCGGCTAAGCCATCTCTCCCGCCATGTATGCTTATGTGTGCAGCAAATCAGCACTGAATACCCGCTAATGCTCTGCTGGATTCCAGCAGCCGCAGTGGAATGGACCAGGTATGACTCTGTGTCCTGGCATCACATGTGACCACAGTTGCCACCCTCTGGGGTTCTATGTACTAGGTGATGACTTGGGGGATGTCTTAGGGCTTCTGTTGCTGCAACGAAACAGCATGACCAAAAAGCAAGTCTGGGAGGAAAGGGTTTATTTGACTTATACTTCCACATCACAGTCCATCATCAAAGGAAGTCAGGGCAGGATCCTGGAGGCAGAAACTGATGCAGAGGTCATGGAGGCCTGCCACTTACTGCCTTGCTCACTATTTGCTTCACCTGCTTTCTTATAGAACGCAGGAGCACCAGCTCAGGGATGGCACCACCCACAATGGGCTGAACCCTCCCCCATCAATCTCTAATTGAGAAAATGCCCCACAGGTTTGTCCAAGCTTATGGAGGCAATCCCCCATCACCACCCTCAGATAAGGTTTCTCTATAGCCCTGGCTGTCCTGGAACTCACTCTGAAGACCAGGCTGGCCTCTGTCTGCCTCTTTCTCTCCAAGTGCTGGGATTAAAGATGTGGACCATCACCACCTGGCAATGGAGGTATTCTCTTAACTGAGTTTCTCTCCTCTCAAGTGACTAGTTTGTGTCAAGTCGACATAAAACCCTCCAGCTCAGGGGCCCATAGGAAACCATCTCCCAGGGGAAGCAAGCAGGACTTAACTGGGGAAGGAGATGGGCTGTTGTGCCCACCACATAGGGAACCCTGAAGTTAGTTGGCCATCGAGATGAGTTGGCCATGTCCGAGCACCCTACCCTGGGCTGTCCATGCCTGAACTGCTCTGGCAAGAACCTGTAGGTTCTGTAGGGGAGGCCCTGGAGCAATGCTTAAAAGACCCTTCTCACTGAACAGCGTCCCTTGCTTCGTAAGGGCGTTTGGGTGGCCCTGTCCTGTACTTCATAGTGGCTCTGACATCTGACTCCTTCTCTCTGTGGGAGATTGGTCAAGAGATTCAGCTTCTTTGAATCAGTTTGCCTACCAGACAAATGGGGTTGTAACACGTGTTGGCATCATCAACGGGCCTCAGGGGCAGAGTCTTCTGTCTGGTGTAAGTTACACAGTCAGTGTGGGGAGTGTGCACCTATGAGGTTCAGGGGTCTTCAGGAGAGCCCCCCCCATCCCATTAGGCAGAGGGGGGAGGGGCATTCCAGTCCATGGAAGTCACACATGCCGAAGTCCAAGGGTGTGGCTAGACTAGGTGTCCAGGGACTGGCAGGGAGAGGACAGGACCTTCCAGGGTCCTGCACTGACCTGACCTTGGCAAGGGGAGGTAATTCTGGCCAGTTCTGTGTGTTCTCCTAGCCACCCCCAGCCTTGAAGCCTTGGAATTGGATGACAGGAAAAATTCATTCCAAAACTTTGGCCTTCGCAGCCAGGGAGTGGTGGAACAATAGTCCTGACCTGGAGGCCCTGTGGGGGGAGGGGGGGCTGGGCCAAGGGGTCACCTGGGCCGATGTTGTTGTCCCATGTGAGCAGGAACCCTGAGCAAACTGTCCCCAAAGCGAAACCCCATTCCCACCTGGTCTCAGCTTCAGCATGTGATCTGAGCACTGCAAGGCGGTTGTGTGACTCTGGCTGCCCTATACCTCTCTGGCCAGGTACCACGTCTGGTAGAACAATGTGGCTGAAGCGGAACACCCTGTGGAACACCCTGCCGCTCCCAGCTGCTTTGCCAGCCTCGCTACACGCTACAGGGCATTGCTTATCTGCAGCTCTTCTAGGTGTCCACTTCCTGTTCTGCCCCCTCTTGACTCTTTAAGATGTGCCCAAGGCCACAACAACAATCACGCAGCCAGTGGCCTGCTTTCATCTGGGCCCCAGGGAGGAAGCAGGACAATGGAATCCGGCCCTTGGCAGCCTATGCCCGCCAAGGGGCGGTGTCTGTATTGTTTTTCTGGGCTGTTGTTTCTTTTATTTTCCCAACTGCACTCATCCTGAGCAGGAAGACTGCCTGAACCTGCAGCCTCCCCCCTATCCCTACCCCTTCCCCATCCCACCTCATCTGCTTCTATTGCTCTCAGAAACCCCAGTGGCTCTGGCCAAACTGAAGGCCCCTGCATCTGATCAACTTCCCATCCCAGGGCTGCTGTGAAGCCATCATCTCCGAGCTTGCCTTTCTCTAATTTCACTGCCCTCAGTTGGTGTTATTCCCCAGCCTGTCTTCCTGTGTAGCTGGCTCAGGGGCAGGAGGTGGGGGGGGGGGGAAGAAAATTAATAGCTTGACTCTTTTCCTCTGTTTTGTGGTTCACCTTTCTTTCTTTTTTTTTGGGGGGGGGGTCTTTAAGGCAGGGTTTCTCTGTATAGCAGCCCTAGTGCCCTAGCAGCCCTGAAACTTGCTCTCTAGACCAGGCTGGCCTCAAACTCACAGAGATCCACCTGCCTCCGACTCCCGAGTTCTGGGATTAATTTTTCTTTTGATAGATGGTCTTATATAACTTGCCTTAACCTCCCTGTGTAGCTAAGGATGACCTTGAACTCCCGGGCCTCCTGCCTCTGCCTCCTAAGAGCTGGGATGACGGTAGGGCACCACCGAGCTCCAGTCGTTATGAGTTAGTTTACACGAAGCTTGGTGGCACATCACGGGCCATATTTGCTTGTGGCTCTCGTTCACTGTCAAAACCAACATGAAATACAAATCTGTATGTCAGATCCAAAAGAAACTTGGGACAAAGTGACAACTGAGGTGCTTACTGACATACCGAAGCTCACTCAGCACCTGTGGCTCCTCCTAGCTCTGCTCATCCCTCCCCTAACTCTAAACCTCTCCAGCATGGGGGTGGGGGTGGGCCATGGGGATCCCCTCCTTTCCTCCAGCTTCTGATGCCTACACGACTCTGCCATTTTGACCACACACTCTTTTGGTTCCCTCTCTCTTTGCCCTCCCCTCTCATGGCTGCCTTCCTGTTAAATCTACTGCTTTTTCCTCTCTGCTCTTTCCCTCACATCTACAATGGAAACCATCTCCTCACATAACAACACGTCTGGGCAGTCACGTCCCCATTTCATTCAGGAGACGAGGTGGGCCCTGGGAGCATCCTGCTAGCTTCCAGCAAGGCCCTCTCTGTCACTGCTAACAACACTAGAGAAGTCACTCTGAATGTCTGTGTTGCCGTCAGGGGCCCCTGGCCAGGGGTGTACACCATGGGTTTAGGGGCCTTTGCTTACTCCTCAAGGATTTGGCCCTAGGTGTGGACAAACAGATTAAAGTTCCCTGAAGAAGGTTTAGTAGGCTGATTATCACCTCCCGATTGTAGGGAGTGGGAATGTTGCAGATCCAAACTCAACATTCTCTTGGGCTATCTTCAGTTCTGCTAATACAAATTTAGCACTCACCTCTACATCTGACCTAATATTCTTTTGACTATCAGGTAAACTTTTGGAATGTATTATTAACTTAGCGTACTACTGGCTTCTGCCACCCTGAAAAGGAAGAATGCTATTGGATCACATCTGAAGCCTTGGGCTGAGGTCCTCACCCCTACAGACACTTTGATGTGAATAAACTCTCTTACCCCTTCTGAAATGGGAATTGTGTTTGGCCTTCTTTGCCTTGACAGTGAGAATTTGGAAGATTTGTCCTGTGTGCTGTCTGGCCTGACTCAGCAACAGCAGCAGGGTGTCTACTGGAGATGTAGGAGAAATAGCAGGGGTGTAGAGGGGGGAGAGCATGGGAGCTGGGGCTGAGGGTCATGGGATCAGGGAAGGGCAGTCTGGCAGACCTTGTGGACCCATTATTGGCAGGCTATAACAGAGCCCCAAGGGCAGGGACCCTCATTAGCCCACTTCCAAGATGGCACCTGTTGGGAGGAAGGGATCACCTGCTCCTCATGTGGATGGAGGCAGAACTCAGTGTGTATCTGATCCCACGCCAGGACCTTGCTCCTGATCACCTCTCAAAGGAGCCACCAGAATTTTAGAGGGTTCACATTTACGCTATAGCAATGATGTAACTGCAAATATATATCTGCTCTCTGCTCTCAATCCCTGTCTCCGCTTTCTAAAGCTCTGCGTATTTCCTGAGTCGTAGAAGAGCTGAGCACATCGTTAGGTCTCATAATTGACCTTTGACCCTGGCTCCTGATGCTGGCACCCGAGGCCTTTGTGACTTCCAGGGTGACTTGAGTATCTGACACAGAATTGTGCATCCCTTGGTGCTTCTTGGGTGCCTGGAGCATGTGACATTCTAGCGAGGAGATTCTGGGTCGGCTCCTGAATGGGGAGCTACCCCGAAAAGGTCAAATTACAGTTAGAAGTTTAGATGAATCAGTGCCAACCCCTGTTCTCTGGGGAGGGGACTGAAGATTGAGTTAACCACTGAACATGCCATGTAGAAAAATCCCCGAACAGCCGGACTTGGAGAACCTGGCCATGTGTTGAGATGACAGTGTCCTCCAACCCTATGGGGACATAACTCCTGCGCCGAGCCTTCCACCCTTATTCCGCGTGGCTAGCTAATGGAGGACTCATGCCTCGCCACACCACTCATTAAGATAATAGTCCGCACAGCGGAGTGTCTTCCTGAGTCAGTGAACAAGTTCCTCAAACTCACGGGGTCATGGGAACCCTGGTTTATATAGCCATTTAGTCAGCAGTATGCCTGATACCCCACTTACTACTTACAGTGGGATCTGAGGTTAGGGGCCAGCTTGCAAGACTAACACCTCAGCCTGAGGGAGCTAATTCCACATCAGAAATACCAGGATGGAAGTGAGTGACAGACGTCACCTATTGGTGTCACCTGGAGAATGTTCCCACACCTCCGCCATCAGAAGTGTGCAGTGCTGGGTGAGAGAGAGGGGATTGCTATTTTTGCTTTTTCCAATCTCTTCAACAAAGACCGAGCAGTGTAGACAGTCCTGTGAGGAGGGGCTAGCAAGCCAGACGCGGAGTCCTCTGCCACCGTAGGTGCTGGGAATCTCGGCTTTCCCAATGTCCCATATGAGAGCATCTGCTTGGGACCTCTTGCAGAACCCCTGTAACATTATATCTTGAGAAGCAGGGATCACAACTCTGTACCCCGCCACAAGTTGGGTGGGATGACTCCATGGCAGCCTGGGCCACAGTGTGGTCACACCTTGCTTCCTAGTAGAAGTGTATCAGAGACAGGTGACAAAGAGTTGATAGCACAGACACCATGGACAAAGCAACAGAGCGGAGTCCAGTCTCCAGTGCAGAGCAGGGAAGTGTGACCGGAGATAGGAGAGCCGCGGGGTAGTGCCCAGGTAAGCAAGAACCACATCAAGCTGTCAGAAGAGCAAAGATTCCAGGAGGGCAAAGGGCAGACAGCAGAGGGCAGGGGGCAGACGGCACATGGCAGCCATGTCGAGATTGAGAAGCCAGAGTGTCTGAGGCACAGTGCAGGCAGAAATTGAAGTTAGCAGGCAGGGGACCATCTGACGGGGTCTAAAGCGGAGGAGGGGTGACCACGGGATCCAGCATATGGTCTGAGAAGGCCCACCTCGAGCCATGGGTACAGGACAGCCTGGGTCAGAGCTGGGGAAAGATAGAAAAGAACACTGGGTTGACAGAGAGGGAGGGGTGTGGAGAATGTCTGCCCTGTGTCCTGGGTAGTGGGCAAGGCAGGTGCTACAGTAGGGAGAAGCAGGGTGAGCGTTCTCTGAGCTGAGGCCCATGGCCATTGTTTGTTTAATATGCACAAGGCCTCTAGACTGGGCCAGAAGCGCAACAGGGGAGGCCGTGGGTTTTCTGTGGCAGCTGCGGTGTTTCCTCACTTCTTGCTGTCATCAGTACCTTGGAGCCTGGATGGTCACGTGACTGACCCAGACCCTGGCCTCAGCCTCCCCAAGGGAGGCAGAGGTGGACTGTACACAATCTCCCTGCCGGTGTCTCTTGGCCCTGGGCTCTGCTTGAAGGCTTAGTCTAAATCCTCCAGAGGGGGACACCTAGTGCCTGGGGTGGGGAGGGCCTTTGTGCGTTGGAGAATGACTGTTCTTCAGAACAATTGAGGGTCCTTTGAGTGTTTGGTGTCTTCATCCTCTGGACAGGTCAAGGGACTAGAGAGTACTCACTTCAGTATTTAAATGAGGGACGGAGTGGGCAGAGGTTGAGCCCAGGAAGAGCTCAGGTTGCTCCCACCCTATTCTCTGAGCCACAGCTTCCTCCTAGGTGAAGACTAAAAAGCTTTCTCTGCTCTGGTCCTCAGGCACCTGCTTCCCCAATCTCATCATGGCTTCACCTCTGCTGCCTGCCCTTCCACAGAATTGTCTAAATGACTTAACCCTGGCATTCCCAACCAGCACCAGGCTGCCCATTTGAGAGACTGTGGGTCCACCATGCTGGTTTCTCCAAAGTGTGTTGGAAAAGATGTTACTAGCTGGATGAGGTGGTGCACACTCACACGCCCAGCACCTGGGAGACAGAGGCAAAAGGATGGGGGTCTCAAGACTATCCGCAGTCACGTAGTTAAGTTCAAGGCCAGCCTGAGCTAGGTAAGGCCTTCTCTCCAAAGTCGAATGAAAAGGAAAGAAAAGAGGACTTGTGGCATAGCCAAGTGGCATAGCACTTACCCAGTAGGGGCATTCAATTCCTAACACCACAGGGGTGTGTGTGTGTGTGTGCGTGTGTGTGTGTAGCTTGAGTTTTTGTTTTATGAACAATAAAGGTTCATAAAGGGTTTTTTTTTAACATTTGGTCACCGATAATTTCAAAGGGAAAACATGGGGAAACTAATGAGTGCTGGTGGGGCCTGCTAAATGGTTCAGCAGGTAAAGGCGCTTGCTTTTTATGCAGGAGTGGGTGTTTTGGGTTCTGAATATTCATGTTCTCCTATATGTGTTTCTGACTCTGCCTTTCCAGCTCTCGCAGGCTGCCCATGTTCCTTGACTCATAGATGTCCATGTTTACAAACCCAGGGGTCTCGTCAGTCCTGTGTCCCCCGCCGCCATTGCATCTGCTTTTATTCTTTTGCCTCCCCCTTTCCGTTATGAGAGCCCTTAATAAATCAGGGCACTTGAATGAAGCAGAGTCCTCTCCATCATGGTCTCTTCAGTGGAAGCATCTCTGGTGTTTACCACAGACGTGAACACATTCACAGGCGCAGGAGTTGGGGCGCTATTCCAGTTGTTTCTCTGTTCATATGATCACCTGCAGAGCTACTTGCAGAAAGACAAACGTTTATTTGGGCTTATGGTTCCAGAGGGGGAGTTCATGATGCCAGGGGAAGCATGGCTCAGTGGTTAAGAGCCCTGGCTGCTCTTCCAAAAAACCTGGGTTCAATTCCCAGCACCCACAGGATGGCTCACAACCATCTGGAACTCCAGTTCCTGGGGATTTAATATCTTCCAAGGGCATGACATGCTCGTGGTGTACACACATCCATGCAGGCTAAAACTCACACACATAAAATAAAAATAAATCTCAAAAACATCCTAAACAAACAAAAAACAATATTTGAAAAAAATTAAGATGATGCTAACGCTTGTTACCATGTGTGGCGGAGTGGGTCGTACCTGTGTTATTTTCTGGTCGTACCTACTGAAGATGCTAACAGGAGAAACACAAGAATGAACGGATGAAAGCTGGGAAACAGGAGCTGTGCTTTGATTAGCCATGTAGTATTAATGCTTTGTATATTTTTCAATTTTGTATTATATTAACATGTTATATACCTTTCCTCCTTGGGGTAAGGATATGAAGGCAGGAAGGCAGAGATTGTAGGGAATTACCACAGGCATTGGCTTCTAATGCCTTGCTTTTGAAAGGGCACCACCACACGAGGATTCTCTTCCCTCCAGACATCCTGCCCAAGCCCCTTTGCTTCTCTCTGAGACAAAAAGCATTTCACAGCAAACTCTCAGCAGCAGCCAAAGAAAACAGAGCCAGGAAAAGGCAGCCGTGGGCCAGGGAGGAAGCAGAGTTCTGAACCCTGACCGATAACATTCTCCAGTCAAAGCGGCAGAACCCACCACAATGGTGAAGGAGTTTGGGGACACCCAGGGGACATCCAGAACAACCCAAGTCCCACAACTCCAAGCTGGATATGAAATGAAAACAAATGCCTTCCGCTACCCAGGTGACGACCCCTGCTCACTTCTGGGTCATTTATTTAACACATGTAAACTGAAATTTTACACTGCCTGAGAAGACCGGAGGTTCTGCACCTTGCTCGCTCACCGGCAGGCTCCAGGCTCCGTCCTCACTCTCTTCCTATGGCCACACATTCAGGGCAGTCTGAGCTTGACTTTTAGTACTCTTTCCCCTCAGATGCCCCTTGCAGGGCACCTGTCCTCCCCCTCCTTTTTTTTTTTTGGATTCAAGGTGAGACTTGGAGCTCTTGGTGTCTGTTGAGATTGTTTCCTTTCTGACCTGAAATTGCATAAAGGAGCATCCAGCCCCGCTCTGGGACAGAGCATCACAGACTGCAAACTGTCCCTAATGGGTCAGGAGCATTGGCGTATTATCTGCAGCCTCGCTTCTCCTCGGTTTTTCCAAACACGTCTCTGAGGCCTCGTGGGCCTGACTTCACTGGGCGGAATCAGGCGCAACTGCTCCTTAGCCCTCACTGGACAGGAAGGAAAGGAGCATTTCCTTCGCTTCCCCCGGCACAGCTCGAACGCTTCCTCCCCACCCTTCCCTCCAAAGCCCTGGTCACAGTGCCCCCTGGTGGAGGCGTGCGGTAACAGCCTGGGAGAACGCGGCCTCACCCTACCCACTCCCAAAGGCCCAGGGAAGTCAGGTTAAATGGGAAATGGGGGGTGGGGGGAGTTGGAGCCAGGACCCAGGGGCTGCTGTGGGTGTGGCGGGGCAGATAGAATAGAGACCTCCCTATAACCAAATATTGTGAGTTTTCAAGACAAGCTAGAAACTCCCAGTTAAAATAAACTGTTTAGGGCTGGAAAGATGGCACAGGACTGGAGGATTCAGGTTCCATTCCCAGCACCCACACCAGGTGACTTGCCACAACCTGTAACTTCAGCTCCAGGGGGATTCAAGACCTCCTTAGGTACCTGCATGCACATACAAATATCCGAATGTACATATAATTAAGAAAAAAATTAAAAATAGAAAACACAATTTCTACTCAGGGACCATGATCCCAATCCTCTGGAGGATGAGGCAGGAAAATTAATGTGAGTTTGAAACCATCCTGAACTATATAGGAGACCGCAGTCTCAAAGAAAAGTGCCCCCCTCCACACACACACCAAAGAAAACCCAGTATCTGTCAAGCTATTTTTTTTCTATTTGGGGAAAAATCTATTTTCCTAAAGGTATATATTCAGTAACTTCCAGAATAGCAATATTTGAATGTTCTAGGAATTTGTATTCCCCCAGGCAATATGAAAAGCCTGCGCAGTAGACCCTGGTCCTGCTCTAGAAGCCCTCCCGATCCCAATACTTCCCTGGTCCTGACAGAGCTGCTCTCCTCCAAAAACCCACTTCAGATCTTCCAGAAAGTAGTTTTACTTTCGTACATTGTGCTGCCTCCGCTTTCTGTTTTTGAAACTTCTATTTTATCTTCAAAACCCATTTCTATGCTCCCTCCCAGAGATCTTTCAGGCTGCCTAAGCTACTCAGCCCTCCACATGGATCCTAACCGCCAATCTTTAGAAAAACAGCCATTATAACATACAAGTTAGTTACTTGTTTACATATCTTTTTGGAAGTTTATTTAAGGTGTGTGAGTGTTTTGCTGGCACATATGTATGTGTGTGCACCGCATGTGCGTGGGGCCCACAGAGGCCATAAGGTGGAGTCGGATGCCCTGGGGTTACAGATAGTTGTGATCCACCATGTGTGTGCTGGGAATCGAACCCATGTCCTCTGGGAGAGCAGCAGGCACTGTGATTGTCGGCCATGAAACTTCAAAAACACCTGCTAGATGGAGTCAGGTAAGATTGCCCACTGCTGTTTTGTTTATCCAGAGCCCAGTGACTGCCTGACTAAGGTCGGTAGGATCATTTCGAGACATGTTTAAAAATAATTTCTGTTTCTGAACATCTGAACCATTAACAATGTTTTGATTCAGAGATCGGGTTGAGTTTGTACGTGAAATTGAAACTCCCCTCCTCCCGAATCTCCAGTCATTTGCTTTGCTTTCTCTACTTGCAAGTAAAAGCATTACTTGTGTTTTTATAACCTCTGGATAAAGTCCACATTCCAATGCAGGGGTGGCTCTCTCCTGCGCTTGTTTATCTCCTGTGGCCTTTCCTTTCTTCCGGCTTTCCCTTTGCTCTCCAGCAGAGGGACTCCCAGGGCTGTGCTCAGTTCCCCTCCTGGAGTCACAGTCTGATGCAATAGGTGCTTGTGGCCTCTCTCTCCCAGCTCTTCCCCAGGGCAAGAAGCTTGTTGCTGATGTTGGCCTCTGGAGATGCGAGGATACATATGGATGCTGAGAAAGCAGAAAGGAAGAAGGAGGGCTATATCCGGCCAGGTTCTTCCAAGGCCCTGTGTGCAACACAATGTGAGCTATGCCAGCTCCAACCAGTGAAATGGCATGACCCCTGCCTGACAAGATCCTTCCTCATGAAGCCAGCAGGTGCCTCAGACATCAGCAGGCCCTTCTGAGACATAAATACTGACTTGTGACTTGTGACCTCCTCTGACACAATCAGTGCGGTGAATGGATAGTAACCCCTTTGCAAATGCCTCATTCGCAATAACGAGGTCGTGGCTCATCCACATCCGTCCCAGATTGCTGTGCTGTGGAGCCGGGAGCCACCTCGTCTTGTTACTTCTATCTCCTGACTGTTACCTAGTCCACACCTGTCCTCAGTGTTTCCCCTGACTGGGGATGACTTCAGCTGGAGCCGGGATTTGGGTCTTATTCAATTGTTCATTCCCAGAGCAGTCAGGTGACCTCCGTCCTTGCTTCCCGGGTATCATGACAAGTCACGCGTCCCTCTGCCTTCACTTTCCCTATCATCGAATGCGCTGGAACATTCTAACGAAGCTGAGCAAAGGTGCCTGCCCAACTGTGTCTCAGTCTTTCTCCTTCAGCTTCTTCAGGTCATTACTTGTGCTGCTCCTGTACAGAATTCTTTTCTCTACTCTGTCCCATTCATCCTGAAGCTTAAGTCACCATTCAAAAGCTCTGTCCTGGGCTGAAGAGATGGCTCGGCGGGTAAAGCGTTTGCCATGTAAGACTGTGGACCTCAGTTCAGATCCCTAGAATCCATATAAAACCAGGTGCTGGGGCATGAGCCAGAAACTCTAGGGCCATAGCCTGGCCTTCATAGTCATGAACAAGAGACCCTGTTTCAAGGTGGAAGGTAAAAATCAATAGTTAATATTGCGCTCGAACCTCTACATTCAAGCTGTGGCACACTTGATGCACGTAAAACAAACACTCATATACATAAAATAAAAATCAATTTTATTTTGCCAGGCATCCTGGCTTATAACTTTAATTCTGGCATGGGCGCGCACACATACACACACACACACACACACACACACACACACACACGCACGCATGCGTGCACGCACACACACACAGGCTCAAGTCCTTTGAGAATGCAGACATCCTGGAATTCATTTGCTTCATGTCTTGACCAGGTTTTTTTTCTGTCAGTCACTGTCCCATAGACTTGCAGGGGAGCTGTCAAGTCACACAGATGGACAGGTGCTTCATCTAAGCTTTAAACCTTAGGAAAAACCTGGTGAATGATCAGTGCATATATTGAAAGGAACAGGTAAGTTAAAGAGGCACAAGGCTGGCTCAGACAGCTCAGTGGTTAAGAGCACTGGCTGTTCTTACAGAGAACCTAGGTTCAGTTTCTAGCAGCCACACGGTGGATCACAACCATCTGTAACTCCAGTTCTCGGAGACTGGTGTCCTCTTCTGGCTTCTCCAGGAACCAGGCATGTACATGGTGCACAGACACACATACAGGCAAACACTCATGCACATAAAATAAAAACAAATCAATTTTATTTTGCCTGGTATCATGGCGTATACCTTTAATTCTGGCAGTTCGGAGGCAGAGGCAGGCAGGTCCCCATGAACATGAGTCCAACCTGGTCTATCTTTTGAGTTCTGGGTCAGCCAAGGCTACAGTGAGACCCATCTTAATTTGTTTGTTTGTTTGAAATAAAGAGACACTTACCCCAGCAGGAGGCCCACATCTAAAGTGGGCCTTGACTTTACAGTCAGGGAACTCTGACAGAAGCTTGTGGGCAGGGAGGGCTCAGACTGGAGAGCGGGGCAGAGTGAGGCCAGGAAAACCTCACAAAATTAGCATGTGAAAAGAGCAAACAGGTAAAGAAGCAGCAGGAATGACTTTCCCCACCCCACAGGAAATCCACTGATTCCAGCCACCCGTCTTGTGGGTTGCAACTCCTTCAGGGATTAAACGACCCTTTCACAGGGGTCACATATCAGATATACTGCACATCAAATATTTGTATTATAATTAATAACAGAAGCAAACTACAGTTAAGTGGTAGCAACAAAATAATTTTATGATTGGGGGTAACCACACCATGAGGAACCACAGCATTAGGAAGGTTGAGAACCACTGCTCTAGGTCATGGAGGTGACCTATATATAGGTCACTTTAATACTGCACCACACACTCCTGCCAAGAGATTGAAGGCTTACTGTTTGGTGACAGTGCAAGAGACAGAAGAATACTTCAAAATTCTAAGTCCTTAGAATTTTAAATTTTATTTTAAGTGTGTGGGTGTTTTGCCTGCATGTATATGCCTGAGCATCACCAGTGTTCCGGATATCGGCAGCGGCCAGAAGAGGGTGCTGGATTCTCTGAAACTGGAATTACAGACAGTTGTGAGACGCCATGTAAGCGGAGTCTAACCTGGGTCTTCTGCAAGAGCTGCCACTGCTCTTAACCGCTGAGCCATTTTTCCAGACCCTAATTTTATTTTTTGTAGGTATCCCCCGTGTGTGCATGTGTGTAAGATCTACTCCCCTCCCGTCCCCTACCACGTGGTCCCCGGGACTGAGCTCAAGTCCTCAGTGTTGCCAGCCGGCACCTTGATCTGTAGGATCTCTTTCAGCGGATGAGTTAATCATTGATGTTTCTGATAAGGGTCTGGCTCTCATGGTCCACGATGGTCTTGAACTCGTAGCTACTCCCCTACCGCAGCCTGATTTTAACATCCTGCTTTAGAAAGTTCTTCGGCGCCTCCTCAAGATGGGTCTTAAGTGGCCCATGTGCCTGTAACCCTGGGTCACGCTGCTAGAAGATGCTCCAGTCGACTTGTCTCTACCTGCAGAGGTTTAAGGAGAGCATTCGAGAAAGTTCCGCGATCTTCCAGAGACTTGCCCCAAAGTTGCTCCCTCAAAACCTTCCATTCCTCGTCCAGCGGAATTCCTTAGTGCAACTTCTCGCGCAACTAAGGGTGCTCCTTTTAGAAGCAAAAGGGTAAACGACTGTGGAGGGCTGGAAGGTCATGTTGCACGGGGGTGGGGATTGGATGAGGTGAAGAGGTGAAGAGGGGAAACAAAAGCAAAATAAGAGTTACCGCCCCAGGACTGCCATCTCCTCCACCGGTGGCGACTTCAGCTATAGAAGTTTCCCAGGCAGTGCGGTTGCGCCAACTCTGGCTCCTCCCACACATCCCGAAGCCTTAAGCCCCGCCTCGCCACCGTCACTCAGAAGCTCAGGCCTGCACCGAGCAGTTTAGCATGGGTGCCGCTAGCTCCTCGGCTCTGGCTCGCCTCGGCCTCCCCGGGCAGCCGCGGTCCACCTGGCTCGGCGTCGCCGCGCTGGGACTGGCCGCGGTGGCCCTGGGGACGGTGGCCTGGCGTCGCGTGCGTCCCAGGCGGCGCCGACAGCTGCAGCAGGTGGGGACCGTGTCAAAGGTGTGGATCTACCCGATCAAGTCCTGCAAGGGAGTGTCGGTGTCCGAGACCGAGTGCACCGACATGGGACTGCGCTGCGGCAAAGTGCGCGACAGGTAATGACATGGGCATGGGCGAGGGAGGTAGGGCCTTGCCTGTTCCGGCTCGGAAGTGTGAGACCTCGATCCGGGTGCTCATCGGAAAGTGCAAACTGTGTGCTGAAGCCTGGTGTAATTAGAGAGAGGGGTTCCACATTGCAAGCTGCGTCCCCCCCCCCATACACACACAAACCAAGAAAGCAACGGTTTGTCTGGGAAACTCAAGCACACATGGGAAAGAATTGTCACCAACTGTCACACTGGGGACATTTGTGAGCATGTTCAAGTTGAAACCATAGTTTGTAAGTTCAAAAAATAGTAGTGGGGAGGCCTTCTGGGAGGAGAATTTTAGTTTTACGATATGCAAATTTTCTCTAGAAGGTAGCAGAGCGCCTCGATTTTGGCTCCCACCCTTTTCAGCATAGGTGATTGCTTAGCTATCAAGAGAAACTCGAATTGCTGCCAGAATTCCCTGGTCTTTTGATTCTTTAGCTGCGAGGACTATGCTTCTAGCCAAGGTAGTTTTGGAAAAGTGGGTTGGGGCAGTCCTAGACTCCTGGACTAGAGACTCCTCTGTCCCATGACCAGCCTTGTTGTCTGCCTGACTCTCCTAACTGTAGGAAACTAGAAATACAAAAAGCCATTGGCTGAATGTTTTCAAGAATATTAGGTCCTTCCTTCCCTCTAGTTCTCGTGACCACTTTAATGAGAAAGGAACGAAATTACATAGTTTGTGGGGTGGGGGAAGGGGGTAGCAGATGGCGGTGTGTGTGTGGGGGGGGGTGGGTGCTGTGAGGGGCAGGGAGCTAGTCACAAACCGGTGTGTAAAACAGTCATAAAGGAGGTTAGAATGAAGAAAAGCGAAGACAGCTTGTCCTGGTGCAGAACAAACACATAAATGAGGAAACAGGCTCAGCCAGACTGGGTGAGGGTTGTGCTGAAGGGGGGCCAGCCTGGGCTTGTGTCAGGTCCAGCTGTTACTGGGGCTAAGGGTGAACTCCTGGACAGCCTAGGTCAAAGGGCAAAACGGAGCACAAGATATTTCTCAAGCCTCAAAAGGTATTGTTAGGGGTAGGAAAGTGGTTCCCCAAGGCAAATTCAGCATCACATGGATCCTGGTGGCAGGGCACCCCACCAATCTGCAGCTCCTTAGCCTCACCCCACAGCCGGTTTGGGGTTTTTATGTTATCAAAGGGAAGGCTGCCTCCCGTACCCTTCTCTTACAGGTGGGTGGTCCTCACCAGGCTGAGCACACAGATTTCATTCTTATAATTAGGATGTCTTCTGTGGCGGACATGGTAGTTGTGCTCCGATGATATCTAGGCAGAGGAGGGAGTTTGCAGATTGGTCATTTAAGGAACCCCATAGCAGAGGCCATCTGCTGCCCGGTGTTCATCCCAGGACACCTGTGTGTACTGACACTTGATGACTGTTGGCCTAGAGAAATGCGGGCTCTGATACATTGGAAAATACCATCTGGATGTTTCCCACGTGGGCTTTGCAGCTCATGGGCCTTTCTATCCCTCACCCTCATACTAAGTTTCTAATGCTGGGGGGGGTTGTTTGTTTAAATTATCCTTTCCTGAGGGGCTGGGGGTGTAGCTCTGTCGTAAGAGAGAGTGTTGCCTAGTGTGCACGTAGCCCTGGATTTTATCCTCCTGCACAGAAGCGAGGCACTGTAACGCTCCAGACAGCTGGAGCAGAAGTTCAAGGTCATTCCCAAGTTGGCATAGGTGAAGGCCAGCCGGGGCTGTAAACTTCCCGCCTGTACACTGAAACAAAATAAAATGCTCTCATTTTCCGAGAGTCCCTGTCCTGGGCAAATAAACCCCCATCACCTAGAATGAAGACAACTTTTGTAGCGTGTTGATTTCCCCCGGGTGATTCCTCTGCTGCAATTAAAGGAGTTTACAGCCACTGTTGCGAAGGCAAGGATGTTTCAAGCTTATTCAAGTAAGAAGGATAAGAACTTGTTCTTGCTGCTGGAAAGACCTTGGGTACTGGGTACTGGATGTTGTCCAACTCACCGGAGGTGCTGAAGCTCAGTGCTGATGAGTGCTGGCCCGAGGAGGCTGGCCGGGCTGCTTTCCTTCCTTTGAAGATACTTAGTGCCAAAGAAATCGAATTGCAGGTAACTGAAATAGAAAAAGAGAAGGAGGAAGCAAGAAAAAAATCAAAGAAGTCAACCTAGTTCTTCATATGTCTACCTTCAAGAGTGTCAGGTTTGAACTTGTCTTCACACGTAGGTTAATGTGAAGATTTTCTTTAAATCTCCTCAATTTCACACAAGCCTGAGACTGCACTGTGACGCTAGACCAATATGTTGCTTTTCTTCATACAAGCAAATTCCTGAAAAGAAGATGATTTTAAAAGTTGGTCATTTTTTGAAGTTTGTGTCTTCCTCATTCTTAGTTAAGGAACTAATCATTTCAAAATAAACCGAGTACACCGCTGAGCTCCATTCCTTGATGAACGGTGAGAACATCAATGTGCTGTGAAGTGTCAGCCATGTGACAAAAATCCCTCTGTGCTGACTCAGGAGGCTGAGGCAGGGGGATTGCAAGTTAGACAATGTGATAGTTGCTAAGAATATAGTGACAAAAATAAACTCAGTTTGTTGGCTTTTCTTTCCTTTCTTTTTTTTTTTTTTAAAGAACTTGAAGGCGTCTCACAGTTAACCACTATCAACCTGTGTTTTTCAGATCACCAGAGGATGTTGTGCTCATCATTAAGATTATCATGACTATGGTGATATGCAAGATATTCATCATTATTGCTATAGGATAGGGTCATTTCAGGTTCCCTATCCCCAGCTGCCCAAGGAACTAACTGGGGACATCGCCTTGGGCTCCTAGGAGCCACTCTAGGTTCAAGTCTCTTGCCAACCCTAAGGTGGCTCCCTTAACTAAGAATTGTGCTTCCGTGCTCCCCTATCCAACCTTCCTTTATCCCAATCACCCTGTTTCCCCAAGTTCCCCCCATCCTCCCCTTCTCACTTTTCTCTCCCCATCTCCCCTTACCCCCATCCCACCCCACCCCACCCCCAAGATCCCAATTTTCTCCCTGGCAATTTTGTCTACTTACCATAGCCAAGAGGATAACTATATGTTTTTCCTTGGGTTCACCTTCTTATTTAGCTTCTTTAGGTTCACCAATTGTAGACTCCGTGACCCTTATTTATGGCTAGAAACCAATTATGAGTGGTGATGGATGGAGATAGAGACAGAGACCCACTCTGGAGCACTGGACTGAGCTCCCAAGGTCCCAATGAGGAGCAGAAGGAGGGAGATGAGCAAGGAAGTCAGGACCACAAGGGGTGCACCCACCCACTGAGACAGTGGAGCTGATCTATTGGGAGCTCACCAAGGCCAGCTGGACTGTGACTGAAAAAGCATGGGATAAAACCGGACTCTCTGAACATGGCGAACAATGAGGGCTGATGGGAGGCCAAGGACAACGGCACGGGGTTTTGATCCTACTTCATGTTCTGGCTTTGTGGGAGCCTAGCCAGTTTGGATGTTCACCTTCCTAGACATGGACAGAGGGGGGAAGACCTTGGACTTTCCACAGGGCAGGGAACCCTGACTGCTCTTTGGACTGGAGAGGGAGGGGGAGAGGAGTGGGGAGAGGGGGAGAAGGGTGGGAGGAGGCTGAAACTTTTTTTCCTTTTCTCAATAAAAAAAAAAGATTATCATGACTTGCTTGTAAATATTGTTAGGGTAGAGAGAAAATGTATCCTTTGCTCTCCTTGCTTTTCTGCTTCCTGAGGGGGTCAATAAAATAAATAGAACGGTATTATTTCTCTTGTTTTGAACAATAAATTCCTTCCTCCCCCTTCTTTCTTCGTCTCTCTCTCTTCTAGAGGATCTCACCAGGTATCTGTGGCTGGCCTGAACTTGCTGCGTAGACAGGGTTGGCCTTGAGCTCCCAGGGATACACACCTGTGCCCTAAGTGCTGAAATTCCAGGTCCTCACCACACTCAGCATTAGCAATACATACTTAAGATGGTATGGCCCTGGGCGGAGGGAAAGTCAGTGAAATGAATGTATGATTGACATTGGGCTAAATCTGTCCTGTAAGTTAGCCATCTAAAGTTGATTTTATGCATTAGATACAAACGTTTCCATCCCTCGGACCTAAGAAACAGTGTTAGATAGGATGATATGTCGCCTGGGGTCACAAACCCGACCTGTTCTGGGGGTTTTGAATTCAGATTTAGGCGACAACAGCACTCACTCTTTCCATGAAACTTTTGTGTGCTACAGAAACGTAAGAAGTGTACAGGATCAGGGGGCCTTGAGCAAAGGTATTTAACCTCTCTGCGCCTTAGTTTTGTTTGAAAAAAATTGAACCTGAGCTTTATTTATCAGAGAATGATTAATATTTGAAAGCAAGTTTGTCAGCCTGAACCCTGCTTAATGACTTGTTTTCTGCCCCGAGAGCAGCCTGGTTACTGGTGTTTCTGGAGGGCAGGGGAAGAGCCCCTTTCTTCAATCTGTGTCTGGATTTTCCTCTGTTCAATGCCTCCAACTCCTGGAGCTGTTTGCAAGTGTTCTGGGTGTGTTTACCTTACTTAGCTCAGCTCCCTGAGCTGTGAGGTGTTCAAGGTCCTCCCAGAAGATGCTAACACAGGCTGTCTGCTTTGGGAGTAGCTTCCTTCCTTGACCTTGTAAATGTCCTTAAGTAGCCAACCGTGACTTGATCACCTTCTCTGTCCAGACCCTTCCTTGAAGCCAGCTGTCTATTTCTCCTGCACAAATTTGTCACCTCTTGATAAAGGGGACCCCCTTCCGCCAAGTGTTTGTTCCCGTTCTCATCCCCCACCTCCCCCTCCATCTCCTCTCTCAGGCTTAGCCCTTCCTGGACACTGGTCCATCTGCCGTGCATGCTTAACTGTAAAATCAGGGTGTTGACGCTTACTGCAGGCCTAGGTGGGGTAACTTGGTTGTGAAACCCCACTCTCTGGTATCATCCTTTCTCTCAGACTTAGCAGAACACAGCAGATCATTTGTTCATGGGGAATTATTTATGTCCACAAGATAAAAGAAGTACCCTGAAGGTTGACAGGATATTTAGGGCGAGTCTTTGCACCTCCGTTAATTAAGACATTTCCTCAGGTAGACCCAGAAGCAAGTCAAGATCCTGTCAAGTGGACCGTAGATCAACCATTACATTAACCTTTAAACTCGTACCAGTTTTGTGCAAACCCAAGGTTGAATTCTCAGTGCAGCTGCCATTAGCCATTCAGTCACAGCACTCAGCAGGAAGCCTCTGAGCACCCCCTCCCACTTCTAACACCAGCCCTTGGTTTCCAACTCATTACACAGTGCTAAAGCCGAGAGGGTGTTCTGGGTGGCTGGAAGCTGAGAAGGACTAGAGATTGTAGTGTCTGCTTGAGTACGTACCAAGTCTTGTCTGGGGATGGGGCATGCTGGGAGTTATTGAATCTAGGACCACACAATGGCATCTGATGAGGGCTTCTTGCTGCCTCTTAAGGTGACAAAGGACTTCACCCAAGGCCTGGAGGGCGCTCCTTCTGAGGCCAATAAGAGGATCTAGTGAGACCTGCAGGATCTGCCATCAGCTCTCCGAGCAGGATGGGTGGATGGTTCCGAGGTGAGGGAGAGCTAAAGGAAGTTCACGAGGGTCGGGGAAGACTTCTGAGCGTACACCTGTCTGCCTCTCTGCAGGTTCTGGATGGTGGTTAAGGAGGATGGACACATGGTCACTGCCCGCCAGGAGCCTCGTCTCGTGCTGGTCTCCATCACCTTAGAGAACAACTACCTGACCCTGGAAGCCCCAGGCATGGACCCGATGGTTTTGCCTATCAAGCTGCCGTCTTCGAATAAGATCCACGACTGCAGGTGCGCTGCTCGGGGGGCAGTGGGGAAGCTGCAACGGACCTGCGGTTTCCTTTCATGTGTTATGATTCATGTTAGAACTGCAGAACAAGGCTCTGGTGCAGGAAAATGCTGAAGATGGTTAGTCTACAGGGTGTGCTCAACTGTGAGTGACCGGTAAGGGTGCCCAGGACTAGCTTTTATGTATTTTACTTTGGAGATGGGTGTCTGACCCTCCAGGTTGACCTCCAACTTGTTACATAACCAAGGATGACTTTGAGCCTTTGACCGTTATGCCTTTACCCCCTGAATGCTGGGATCACAAGCCTGTACCACCATGCTCAGTTTGTCTGGTGCTGGGGATCGAACCCTGATCTTTATGTGCGCTAGGCAGTCACTGTCCCAACTGAGCTATGGAAAGAGTTGCAGATGACTGTCACACAGGAAAACGGTCCCTTACATTGACGGGTCCCTAGACATAGGTAGCGCTAACACAGAAACCTTGGGGCTGGCCAGAGGAATCTCGAGGAAGGGGAAACTGCAGCCCAGGGACTTTGCTTAGGCTTCGGCAGGAAGGAGGAAAAAGCAAGGGGTTAATAAGCAGGGTTCAGTTGGCTGATTAGAATAACTTCAGTGCTGTGGGGCAGGGGCGTTAGGATGTAACAGCTGTGTGGCTTGTAGTCCTGACTCCTGTTCCCTGTAGGTAAGGACTCAATAAAGGAGGGTTTGCAAGTCATGCTTGCGTGTGCCAAGACCATTGTCGCTAGGAATATGTCTCTAGCTGGCCATAGGAGTGACTTTCCCTTCTCCAAGGCCTCCAAGACAGGGAAGTAAAATGTTTGGCTGGCCCAAGTGTAAAATGGTTTATTTCCTAATGCCCACCCATGCAACAGCTTGGGTGTGGAGGCCAGGGGGCCACTTACAAGAATCCGTTCCTTTCTTCTACCCTGTGGTTCCGGGGATCATATTCAGGTCTTCAGGTTTGACAGCAAGTGCCCTAACCCTCTGAGTCGACTCGCTAGCCCTTGGAGAGACATTGTTGAGAGTTCTTAGCCGCCACCCAGATGAGAGAAGTTACTGGAGACTTTACCCATTTAGCTCAGAGCTGGTGAAGGAGCACACTGGAACTTTCTAGCCTCTGAAGTGTGCCGCTGAGATTGAGGACGTAGGGCGGGGTATGTGTGCAGGCAGGGGTGAGGCCTCAGGCCTTGGCATCTGTTTGTATCTGGGCCCTCTCTCTGTGACCTATGTCCTGCTGGGTCTTGCCAGACTCTTTTTTTTCTTTTTGTATGTGCGTGCATGCATGATACTGAAGATTAAAGCTGGGAGGCTTTGCTCTTTGATGCTGGGAAATTACAGAAACTTAGGTGTTTGCTGTGGGATGATGCAATGTCCTGGGTCCCTTGGTAACCAGGTGAATGCTGGGGTAAGGATTAGGGTTCTGGGCACACTAAGTGAGCATTCTGCCCTTGATGGTGCACTCAGCCCTCAGCCAAGCTTTTCTTTTTTCTATTTTGAGAGGGAGTCTCACTGTGCATTTCTGGCTTGCTTGGAACTCTGTTAGACTAGGCTGGTCTCAAACTCACAGAGAACCGCCTGCCTCCGCCTCCTGAGTGCTGGGATTAATGGTGTGCAGTACCATGCCTCAACCTAGCCTTTCAACCCTGAGGAAACAGGTACAATCCAAAGGCGCTTAGGCTCATAGTTGAGTCTCATGTTTGTTCAGAACGTCGGAGCTGAAATCCATCCTTCATCCTTCCTAACTCCCCAAATTCTAAAGCAATTCCTTGCTGAGTGCAGTGTGCCTCAGTAAACCTGTAGATGAACATCCCTAGTTTCAGTTTACATAGGAGGAAAGCAGACTTTGATCCTCCACGCCGTCCCACAGAGAAGTGGGAGGTGGGAGAAAGGGAGGGAGGGGAGGGGAGCAGATCAGTGAGCGGCTGGGGCGCAGTCCATGCACCTCTTTAGTCTTTTTTTATTCCCTGCGTGCAGGAAGGAGGAACAGTTTCCACAAATGACCGGTTTTGAAGAGAAAAATCAGCATGCCGTTTATATTGCAATTGAGAACTTGTGGGTGTGTGATGGGTGTGTGATGGGTGTGTGATGGGTGTGTGATGGGTGTGTGATGGGTGTGTGATGGGTGTGTGAGTCTGTTCCCAGGGTGGGGCCGGCTCATTCTCACCCACAGCGACTTTTCTCTCCACGGGTCTTCACCTGTTCACAGAGATTGCTCTGGAGAGGCTCAGATGCTCCCTGGATGCCAAGGATAGAAGAGACCTTGTGGGAAAGAGATCATGTGGAAGTCAGAGGACAGTTTGAGGGGGTCAGTTCTCTCCTTCCACCATGTGGGTCCCAGGGACTGAACTCACATTGTCAGGCTGGATGGCAAGAGCCTTTACCCACTGAGCCCTCACTCCAGACCAGTGTTGAAATGTTAGGGCAGTTAATGGTCAGTAGTGTTACTCGGTATTGCAGATCTCTGAGTGGTTATTGTCTGAAAATGCCGCGTGTAGTGGGTGTGGTGACACGTGCCCGCATCCCAGTACCTGGGAAGTGGGGACAGAAGGCCCTTGAGTTCAAGACCAGCCTGGCCTACATGATGAAAAGGGCCTGCTGCTAGCCTTTGAAGGGAGGGGGAAGAAAGAAAACTTCAGACTTAACAAATAGTCTTTGGAGTCTAGCTTTAAAGACAAGCTGAGCAATGGCTTATTTTAACTTGAAATTTAAGTCCAGATAAATTAGGTACACAAGTATTGGTTGACTTCTTAAATGTATTTAAGACTTTTCCCCCAAAAATAAACAAGAAAAATGACATTGACTCCAGACAGTCCAATCCAGTTATTTTTTTGTAACTGAAAAGGGAAAACAGGGTCACATGAGACAGGAAGAAAGTGGGTAGTTTGCACCAGTGGCCATGATACATCAGCTGGGCTCCAAATGTTTGGGTGTTTCTCTCCCAGTGATCAGTTCTCCAGCGGACATCAGGTGGTGTCCCACAATCCAAGTCTAACACCATCTGCCAGGAGATAGCTTCAGTAAGGACTTCAGTAAGCAGAGTAAGGACTGGTCTCTTGAGAATGCCTCCTGTTATGCCCAAATCCTCGAAGTCTCCGCAAAAGCCAGCAAGGAGACCGAGTCCCATATGTAAAAAAGCAAAGAGCCTTTATTTTATGCAAGTTTGCAAACTCTCTCCGCATGTCCAACATATTAGAATAAACGGAGAGCTCCAAGCTCAGTTAGAGTTGGGTTTTATAGTAAAAGTGGGGGTGAGGGGTTTCTGAGGTTCAGGACCCCTGATTGGCTGACATTTGTCTAGGAGTGTCCTGGTGAGTGTGTGCTGGCAGGTGGTCCTATCCACAGCGGTTGGAATGCTAGGTATTTCCTTTGGATGGTCTGGCTTTGGTGGGGCTCTGGTAATTTTAGTTTGAGGTTCTTTCTGCAGCCAGGCATTTACTTCAGGGTAAACTTCTGAGACTCAGGCTTCCATTTAAATTTATTGATGGCTGAGTTGTACTCTGGCAGGTGATGATGGTTGGAAGTAAAGAACTTCCTTTGGGTGACCTGCCCATACTTAGCTTATCATGGCTGGCTCCCACACCTTCCAAGTCTGACACTAGTATCTGTGCTAGCTAGAGCTAGTAGTTAGCTACCTGAGCCTCCCACCCACCAACTGTGACTTGATTCCCACAGCCTCCTTCTTGGGTTCAGTTCCTCAGAATGCCTCACAGAAGTCAGCAAACACACTTGCCAGTTGTTTGCAAAAGACACTCCAAGGCTAAGGAGAAGGTGGCAGATGAAGTGCAAGGTGTGGGGGGTGGAACCCCTGTGTACTCTCTGAGCATGCTGCCCCCTACGTACCATGCTCTGCACCAGCCAGAGAATGATCTGTGGCAGCCATGCTCTGGATTTTGAATGAGTGAGTTTACTAAGTCTATGTCAAGCCAAAGTAAAAAAAAAAAAATAGCAAGAGACAGACAGACGGACAGATAGACAGTCAGACAATAATAAAACATCATCGAATTGGGTTCTTCATACATCCAGCAGATACCAATTCAGGAAGCCCCTTTATGACAATCAGTTAGAGTTCCCAATAGAGGGTCCCAGGCAGAGCAGAACCTCTCCCAGGTGGAGCTTCCAAGTACAAGATCAAGGAGCAACAGACGGAGATGACATCATCAAATGGGGTCCTCTAACATCCAACAGAGACCTCTGACAGTCAGCTGGAGTTCCCAGTTGAGTGTTTTCTCTGTGGCTGTATTTGGGCCTTCTCTTTCCCATTTGCCTACACTTTTATATTGCTAGATAAACAATAGTGGCAATTGTTGGGAATGGTTTACCTTGAGCTGTTTCGAGGGCATAGTGCTTTCCCTCTCGGGATGTTTCTTCCTCGCGACCACAGTGGAAGGGGGCAGCACGTCCCAGGACAGTGGTCCCCACAGGGCGCTTTGAGACACTCATGCTCTGGTCTGAAATGGGGGAGGAGGCTCACCTCCTTGGAGCCAGCTTCACAGTGAGCTCAACAATGTGTGCGCTAAGCAATCTGGAAGCTCTCTGAACCAAGCCCTTTCAGCTTTTATTATATAGGTGTGATTGATCAAAATAATTATTTGACTTTTATTACATAGGTGTGATTGATAAAAATAATTAACCATTGAACAGCCTCTGCCCCTTGGAGGCAGGGGAGGGGAATGAGCTGGTGCTAAATCCAGACTTCTGATTTTGGAGTAGGCTCCCCTGGCAGTCAGTTCTTGAGAGAGTTGGTTAATCTACCACATGGGGCCTGGGAATTGAACTCAGGTTTTCAGCATGGTGGCAAACGTCTTTACCATTTGGGTCATCTTACTGGTCCCATGCTTATGTTTTAATGGGAGAGGAAGGAAGAAATTATCTTTGGTCTAACAAAAAGCCTTTGAAGTCTAGCCTTAAAGCTAACTAAGTTATAAGAATAAATAAAAATTAAAAAAAGACTTAAAGAAAGACTAGCTAAGTAACATTTGATTTTTATATGTAATTTCACACACACACACACATATGTAGGTATAATTGTTATGCGCAGAAGTGGCAGTTGTCCATCTTTTTTCCCTAAAAATAAAAAAAGAAAATAGTAGCTTCAATTTTGCAAAGTCCAACTGAAGTTTTATTTCTTTGCAACTGAACAGAGAAACCAAACAAAAAAAGTTGGTGAGATAGGAAGATACCTTAGTTATTTTTATGTTGTTATGAAGAGACATCATGACTAAAGCACCATATGAAAGAAAGTGTTTAGTTGGGGCTTCCAGTGTCAGAGGGTGAGTCCACCGTGGCGGGGAGCATGGCAGACATGGTGCTGGAGCATAGCTGAGAGTGGAGGGATCAAGCTTAATCCTGGAATCAGCTCTTGTAGACCAGGCTGGCCTTGAACTCACAGAGATCCACCTGCCATTGCCTCCCTAGTGCTGGGATTAAAGGCAAGCGCCATCACCGCCTGGCTGATGCAGGCTTTTGGTGCAGGCTTTTAAAACCTCAAAGCCCACACCCTCAGTGACATGCCTCTTCCAACAAGGCCACTCCTCCTAAGTCCTCCCAAACTGTTTCACCAACTGGGGACCATGTAATCAAACGTATGAGCCTATGGATGCTATTCTCATTCAAGCCGCCACAGAAGTCAAGAGGCATGCTTTTCACTCTTAATACAGAGAGTGTGTCACCTCTGTGTCCTCAGTGAGTATGTATTTCCCTCTACCAGCCAACCTCCTCCAGCACACACCAGCCAGCACCCAGCAATCCATCCTGACTCCATCTGCCTGAAGTCAGCATCGGCTCTCACAGGTTAAGGACTTGGTCCCATTAGTCTATTCCTAGCTTTGGACACCCCCTCCCTGGCTTCTGTTCATTGCTAGAGTGTCTCTTAGAAACTGGGAATCTTGTTTACCAAGTGCTTGTGAAGGATGTTCTAAGGGCTAAGGGCAAGATGAGCCCAACAGGTAGGGAGCTGAACGCTCGTGTGCTTTCTGGGTGTGCCTCCCTTTACACACTTCTAGGTGTTCAGCGTTGGCCGACTCTTTGAACCTAGTCCTTTGGGCTTTTATGGAAACTTTATTACATAGCATCCTTGATAAAATTGTCGACTATCAATCGACTCAACCTTCATTCAGCCTCTGCCCCTTCCTTGGAGGTTGGCGATTGTGGGACTAGAGTCCAGACCTCTGATCTTGGGGTTGGCTCCCCTGGCCTCAGGTAGCTTAGGAGCCCCCAGCCATCAGTCACCCCTGTCCTACCATTGGCCACTGTGTGCACTGTGTGTGTTACACCGTGTGGCTTCCACTGTGTAAGTCGGTGGCAACCCGTGTGCTCATTCTTTTCTTTGTGCTTATATGACATGAACAATACTCTGTGAGTCTTCTTTAAAGTTTTTGTTAATTAGTTTTGATGATGTGTGTGTGTCTCTGTGGGCGAGTATGGTGTAGGTGCCCTCAGAGAGTATAGATACCCCGTGTGTGTGTCAGGTTCCCTGGAGCTGGAATTTCAGGCCATGCTGAGCTAACTGACCCTCCTCCAGGAGAGCAGCAAGCCCTCATAACCACCGAGTCATCTCCAGCCCCCTTACAGACATTCTCATTGTGTCTTCTGAGAAGACAGCTTGGGTGAGGTCAGTTCTCTTCTACCATGTGGGATCCCAGGGATTGAACTTAGTTTGTGCAGCTTGTCCGTAATCCCCTTACCTGCTTAGTTGTCCTGCCAGCTCCAAGGTATGGATTTTCAGTGTAGGCTACCTAGACCAGTACACGTGTAGCATTTATTTATTTACTTGTCTGTCATTTGTTGCACATTTTGGATATCTCTCGTTTTTTAAGTAATATTAATTCCCTTCTCAGATCTTTGACGGAGTTAAAGATTAGATAATTGTAGTTACTCTCTTCATTATTTAGACTCCTTGAAATAAAATGTTTAGTGTATTTATTATTTGTTCCTATTGTATATAGGTGTATTTGGTTTGGCTCTATCTTATTTAGACAAAAGGGGGAGATGTAGGGGTAGCCCCAGCCAATCACCTTGCTTGTAGGGCGGGGTCGCCTGAGGGTATTTTTTACTAATAAATATTGCTGGTGTGCTCTCCCCCACCCCTTCTGCTTTCCTGTTCTTCGCTGGAACCTTGGGTTCTGTAAGTCTCTTTCCCAATTAAAGCTGAATATATTATTACAATTTCTGTCTGCCTTCATTTACGCCGCTACAGGCCTTAAAAGAAGGGTGTCAAGATTTGGCAACAGGGGTTGTGGTGGTAATGCCTGTAATCCCAGCTCTGGGACAGGGAGGATTCTGAACCTTCAGGAGTTCAGAAGTTCAACTATTTAGTGAGTATTCTGTGTGTTTGTTGAACCCCTTTGCACACATCACCTCGGGCATCCTCCCACTGGCACAGGCACAGCATTCGCACAGGCTCTGTGTGTGTGTGTGCGCCTTTGTGCAGTTCTTATGGCGTGGGAGGGCAGGGCAAACTTTTCTCCAGATCCTTAAATCCATAGTTTGCACCAGAGCCCCCGCATCTTAGTTAGGGTTTCTATTGCTGTGAAGAGACACCATGTCCAGGCAACTCCTATAAGGAAAACATTTCACTGGGGCTGGCTTACAGTTTTAGAGGCTCAGTCATTATCGTCACGGTGGGAAGCATGGCAGTGTGCGGGCAGACGTGGTGCTGGCTGCATCTTGACCAGACGGCAACAGAGAGTGTCTGACTGTCCCACAGAGTAAAGCTCGTGCACAAGACACCTCAAAGCCCACCCCTCAAAGTGACACACTTCTTCCAACAAGCCATGCCTCCTAATAGTGCCACTCCCTTTGGGGACCATCTTTTTCATGCCCCCCCCCCATTATAGTGCTGGGAATGGAACCCAGGGCCTTGTATATGCTAAGTAAGTACTTTACCACTGGGCTAGCCAGACCTCATTTCTATGTTTTGTTTTGTTTGTTTGTTTGTTTTTAAAATAGAATTTTGTTGTGCTTCCTTTTGCAATACATCTACTGGAATTGCAATGATACAGAGTCAATTAGCCTGGCCCCTGTGCAAGAAAAACACAGATTTGCTAAATGTTCTTCTCAAAACAATTAAGTAAATATAAAAATAAACAAATGGATATTAAAATTTAAAAAGTAGCTGGGTGTGGTGGCATTTGCCTTTAATTCCAGAGTTCAGGAGGGAAAACAAGAGGATATCTGTGAGTTTGAGACCACCTTAGTCTGCACAGCATGTCTGTGGCCAGCCAAGACTTCATAGTGAGACCCTGTCTTAATACCTTTCCCTCAAAATAACAATGAATAGGGTTTTGCTATATATTTCAGGCTATCCTTGAACGCAGTATCCTCCTGCCTCAGCCTTTGGAGTTCTGGAGTTATAGGTGTAGACAATCATTCATTGCCCCTTGTTCTCAGGGCTGTTAAAGAAAGGAAGGAAATATGCTTGGTGATTCACTAGGGAGGTGGAAGCAGGAGGATTGTGAATTTGGAGCCAGGTTGGGCAACATTGTGAGACCTTGCTTAAGGGGAGTGAGAAGAAATAAATTGATACTAAGCCTTGTCTGGAGTTAAGTAAGATTCGTGGATATTCTTAGGGTTCATTAATAAGTTAATTTCAACTGAAATCTGCTGTTTATGTTTAGAGATCATCAAAAATTTGCAACATACCCATTTTATTATAATCAGTTACTTACAAATCAAAAATTTAAAGATAATTTAATCTCTCCCAAATTCTTTCACATATGTGTCCTTAAGAAACAAAATTTTATCAGTTCAAGGGGAATGCTTTAAGAGATCAATAGTCAAATATAAATATAAAATTATGTAAGAAAAGATGAATGTACATATGTGTTTCTACCATTTCTCAGCATGTTGGAACAGCACCGAGAGATAGGAGGTTCAAGGGTAGCCTCTACCACATAGCAAGTTCCTCAAGGCCAGCCTGGGCTACCAGTGACTGTGTTTCGAAAACAGCAACAATAACAACAGTAGTTGGTCTATTTAGAGCAAATCTTATTTGTGTATTTTGAAAATGGATGATGGTGGATATCAAACTGATAACATTTAGAAATCACTGGAAAAAATCAAGTATAGTCTCATTTTAAAAGTTGGTGTTATGTAATTCAAGGCAATGAAGTTAGATGGAAATATTTGCATATCAATCTGTGTGCGAAAGTCACACAATTTTAACAGCTAATATGGAGAAGTCAATTGAAAGCAAGCCAGGCGCACAGCAGAGCACAGTATGATCACATCTGTGTTCACCCCTTCCCAGTTGGTAGGCATAACACGCTTATCTCCGGTGTACAGCGGGAGACAGAGGGAGAGGCAGAAGTGTTAAGTTTACTTAAGGCCAACAGACCAAGGGAATAACTGACCAATCTGAACCAGGTCTGAGAATTTCCAACCAAAGGTGCACCTGCTCCAGGCAACCCTCCCCCCTTCAGAAAGAAACCCAAATCATTGGGATTTGTAATGGTCCGGAAGCCTAGCGATGTAGGTGTTCAGAAGTGTGTCAGAAACACAAAGTTCCAGGTTCCAACCCCAGCCCAGTGGCCCAGAGTCTGCGCCTGAACAAGTGTCTAGGTGATTCGTAGCCATGGGAGCTGGAGAGTTCCTCCCCAGAGCGTTTGCTGGACCTTCTGCTGTTTCCTGGCCCCTCTCTGAAGACCTCTTAGCAGCCGTTGGTGTATTCAGTGCCAACACAAGTAATCCGGTGTTCTCTTGCAACCCTCCCAGGCTATTCGGTCTCGACATTAAAGGCAGAGATTGTGGCGATGAGGTGGCCCAGTGGTTCACCAACTACCTGAAGACACAACCCTACAGGTTGGTTCAATTTGATACCAGCATGAAAGGAAGGACAACAAAGAAACTGTACCCTTCTGAAAGCTACCTCCAGAATTATGAGGTGAGCGTATGGTCTTCCTTCCTTCTACCTCCTACCCTGGGTCCTCCGTGCTTTCTTCTCTGTCCATAGAGCCCTTTGGGAGGCTTCAGTGGTTCAGGAGGGTGGTCCAGGGTACAACCTGCATGTTAAGGATGGAGAGGGACTTGGGTTGAAGGCTGTCTCAGTGCTGGGACTTCCGAGGCGCCTGGAGGGTTAGGTATGGGAGATGTGTGGAGGGCACAGCCGGGGCTGACTTGTGGGGAGATGGGAACTCAGGAGGAAACTGGCTGGAAGCTGAGTGTGGTGGCTCATGCCCGTACCCAGCACTCAGCAGGCTAAGATAGGAGGATTACTGTGAATTTAAGGCCAGCCTGGGCTCAAGGTGAGATCGTGTCCCAGAGAGGAAAGAAAGAGAAGAAGCCTGGCTGCAAGTGAAGGTGAAATATTGGGACTAAGTGTGCCTTTCCCGATGCAGGCTTTCTCCAGGCCACCTTCACTGCCTGTGTATGTGACAGCTGTGTCATAGGCCAGCAAGTGGTGGCAGGAAAGCTACAGCCAGCCACTAGGTCCCTCGGGGATTCCCATCCAAAGCCAAGGCACGCTTATCTATTATTATTAATATTATTCGTGATAGTGTTATTTGCTTTGTCACCAATGTTCCTCACCTAAAGCAGTGTCAGGTATCTCCTGGTGATTAGTAGGTTTCGGACAGATGGTGGTGCTAATGAAACCATTGCTGGGATGTCCTCCATCGGCAGCAGACTCTTCCTTGTGTGATGAGGAAGGAAAGCAGGCTGATGAATAACAGTCCCCCAGTGTGGTGGTGCATACCTCCAATCCTAGCATTCCTGGGGTAGAGGCTATGGCTCTCTGTGAGTTCAAACACAGCTTGATCTACCTAATAAATTCTAGGACATCCAGTCTATGAGCCTCCCCAACCCCCTCCTGCAATTGCCTCTCCTGAATATAGCTCTCCCCCTCCACACTTGAGAGGTTTCCTGTCTGGGCTCTGCTGAGCTTTGGGCTGCAATGCCAGTGAGCCGGGAGGCCTGACTGTGCTGTGTCCTGTAACAGGTAGCCTACCCAGACTGCAGCCCCATCCACATGATTTCTGAAGCCTCCTTAGTGGATCTCAACACCAGGCTGAAGAAGAAAGTGACGATGGAAAACTTCAGGCCAAACATTGTGGTGTCAGGTTGTGAGGCTTTCGAGGAGGTAAGGGGTCACTGCCACAGACGTCAGACTCAGATGTGCTGCCCTCAGAGCTGGTGGATCTGAAGGAAGCTCCTGCAGTGACCCAGATGCCCCTGGGCTGGTGGTGGGGACACGTCTTCCCTCAGATTCTCTATGGCGGCTAATGACCTCTTGGCCTCCAGGGGGCGCTGGCCTCCAGAGCTCACCAAACTCCAGCTTGCACTATCTACCTGTAGCCTGGGCATAAGGAAAGGAAAGGGAGACAAAGGGGACAGCGCTCCCATCATTTCCAAGGAGTGTGCTCAGAGATTTCAGTCCCGGGTTCCCACATAGAGGCTATGAAGGTACAGGAGTCCCACCCTGTGACAATGCTTGCTGCAGTCTGAGTCCTCCGTGTCTTCCCGAGTGCCCAACAGCAGGAAATCCCGCCCCAAGCATGGGGAGGAGTGGGCTGAGCTTTCTGAGTACTGGGAATAACGAGGACAAGTATCGTTAATGGGGTGCGAGGCCTGGGACTGACTGATGGCTTCGTGTTGGGCCCTCCCTCAACCCTGTGAAGTCTGCAGTAATATTTCCTTTATATGAAGATACAAAATAATCCCACACTAGTTCAGACTTAGGTGTAATAAAGGGTTATTTATTTAGGGAAGGCTTACAGATCACTGTCCTAGATCACAGTCCTCTGCATGGAGGGGGAACAGGAACAGAGTCTAGCAGCCAGAAGTGAGAGCTCGAAGCAAGCCCAGGCTTTATAGCTGCTTTTATGAGACCACGCCCAAGTGGGCTGGTATCTTAAAGGCTATTGGCTGAAGGAACGGAAGGAGCTCCCACAGCACACATGCTTAGAAAGGTTCCCCAACTGCCCAGCGAATGAGGGATATGGCTGGCATTACAACCCAAGGCGTGCCACCCGCCTCTGGAACTGGGGTGAGGATACCTGTGTAGAGACCCAGGCAGCGCCCAGAGAAGCTCTTGAACACCAGCTCTTCGCTCCTGTGGGCGGCCGTGCTTCCTTTTGTGTGAGTAGAATGTGCCCTTATTTGTTCGTCTCCATGGCTCTTTTGGGCAAAGCTTTACATAGAACCCTTCAAGCCTGCCTGTGTCCACACAATTTGACAATCTTAAAACAGTGGTACACACAGAAGATGTCTATCAGCTGACACTGTCCTGCTGTCCTAGTTACTTGCTTGCCACTATGATACAATATCCTTAAAGGAGAAGGGGTTTATGTTTGCACACAGTTCTGGAGGGATACATCATGGCTGAGATGGCATGGTGGCAGGAACAGGAAGATGGCTGGTCTCATCACATCTGCTCATGGGGGACAGAGTGGACAGGAAGTGGGGCCAGGCTGTAGACCTTCAAGCTCCAACCCCTAGTGACCCACTTCATCCAGCAATGTGTCTCCTCTTAAAGGTTCCACAACCACAAGCAGAACTCTAGGTGGGGACCAAGTGTTCATAACCCTGTCTATGGGTATGAACAGTTTGGATTCAGACTATACCAGCTGTCTACACAGTTTGCTTTTAAATGTCTTTAATTTCTTCTCATATTTGTTAAAGGTAAAATCTTGGTCATCTGTGGCTCAGATCTCTGGGTACAGAGACGAAGAGATAGGGACCTTGGGTATTAGATGTAGTCTAGACTGGCCTTGAACACACTCTGTTGCCTAGGCTGGCATTGAACCTATTCTGTAGTGCTGACCTTGAACCCACTTTGTAGCCTGGGCTGATCTTGAACTTTTGATTCTCCTGGTTCCCTCCTAAGTGACAAGGATTTCAGGCCTGTGACATCAGGCCCAACTAATAACAAACATTTTAAACACAGCATACCAGTTCACTCAGTGTTTAACAAGAGTCTGATGGCTTCACTTGTTGGTTGGAACAGACAACTTGGAAACTCAAGCAACGAGAAGCAGGCAGGGCCATCAGGAATCAAATGACGTTCCAGTCCCATGTTTCTTTTTTGCATTAGAGCTTTCAAGGCCCTGCACATAATTTTGGTTTTGTTGCTTTTCTTAAAGCTCCCCCGAACACACACACACACACACACGTCCAAATATATATCATTTTGATACTAACTTTGCTGTAAGATCTTGAGCCTAGGAAACAAGGCAAGATGATGTCATCTCTGGCTGTAGAATTTTTGCTTTTCTGTAACTTGTCAAACTTAACCTAAAGCTAATATAAGCATAGCCCTATTCTGGGGGCCATTTGATGTGTAATATTTTTATCTATCTATCTATCTATCTATCTATCTATCTATCTATCTATCTATCTATCATCTATCTATCTATCTATCATCTGTCTATCTATGTATCTATGTATCTATGTATCTATCTATCTATCTATCTATCTATCTATCTATCATGTATACACCATTCCACCTGCATGACAAAAGAGGGCACCAGTTTTCATTACAGATGGCTGTGAGCCACCACGTGGTTGCTGGGAATTGAATTCAGGACCTCTGGAAGAGCAGCCAATGCTCTTAACCATTAAGCCATATCTCTAGTCCCTAATTTTTGTTTTCTTAATGTTTAGGGAATTTATGCTCCCAAGCCTATTTGCTGTTATATTTTTGAATTATGATGAGTGTCCAGAAATAGTAAATAAGATAATATGTTCTTATTTTTCTAGAAAATTCTATAGCCATGCAATTCTTACCAAACTCCTTACTGTGAAATGATGTAACTGTTGCTGATTTAGTCCATCTTAAGTGAGGAAGGCCAGTAGTGAAGGACTTGATGCACTGACCTATCACCTATCATGATAACCCTTTCAAATATTAATGCAGAGTGATTAAGCATATACATAATTAATCCTCAACTAATAAAAAATATAGCAAACCTTATCATGATGCAAAAATCCAGGCCACTGGTTATTGTAAGTGTGAGGCGGTAGGAGCAAGCACTGCGGACATTTACAGCTTGTGGTGTGGAGAACCGTGAACTTCTCTCCCTGGGAGCTAGAGGATGGCGCTGACTTGAAAAGGCTTGGGACGGTGCGGTGTGTTTGATTTCTGGATCACAGAGGGATGAGGTTTAAAAACGATGTCAACATTTGCTGCTTATCTCTGTCTCTGGCCATCATGGGGCTCAGTGTTCCCTGGACTTTGCTCACTGTCCTGAGCTAAACCCGAAATGTTTGAACGGGCGTCTTTTTTTTATGTAAGTCCTCGCTCTGCGTTTGAGAGAGCTGGGGAGAAAACTGCAGAAAAAGCACAAGTGTGTTCTCTGTCACATGGGAGGGGCTGTTTCTACAAACTTCTGGAGAGGAAATTTGTGTATTGGGCCTCAAACTCCCCGTGTAGCTGGGGATGATCTTAAACTTCTTGCCTAATTCAGGATTCCAGGCATGCTGTTTGCGAGGTGCTGGGAGGCAAACACTGGCTGCACACACTGGACAAGTACTCTACTACCTGAAAAGCATTCTTATTGACCAGTCTCATCTGGTCAGAGAAGCTAAGCAGGGGTAGCCCTAGTGTGCCCTTGGATGGGAGGGGTTCCCAAAGCCAGACAGTTGTGCTTTGAATCCCAGCCTCACTACTCACTTCCAGTATGGCCTTGTCCTCACCAGTCCTGCCCATTCCAGCAGGTGAAAGGCAACATTTTTGCAAATCCTCACTTCCAGACCTTTGTCTCTGATGGCCTGAGTTAGGACAACAGCTGTGCTTGCCTACTTGGCTTCAAGGTTTTTTTTTTCTTCTTTAAAATCTGTAGTATTTAGTTTTGTTTTATAGGTCTGAGTGTTTTGCCTACATGTGTGTACGTATATACACCAAAGGCATGCAGTATTCCTGGAAGGCAGAAAAAGGTGTCAGATTCCCTGGAACTGGAGTTACAGATGGTTGTGAGCCACCACGTGGGTGCTGGGAATCAAACCTAGTTCCTCTGCGAGAGCAGCTGAGTCATCTTTTCACCCGGTTTTGGTTTTTGAGACAAGGTCTCACCTAGGCCGTCATCAGATCTTTGTGGTTCAGGATAACCATAAACATCTGTGCTTCTTCACCTCCCGAGTCCTAGGTCCACAGACATGTGCCACCATGCCTGGCTTTGATACGTGTGCTTATAGATACAGATTAGACATGTGGTCTACCATGGAGTGCGTGGAACATATGTAATAGTGGCCCCGTAAGGTAATGATGGGGCCATGCAGTTCTTATTCCTGATGACATCATAGTGTCATATTGTGGGATAAAGCTACTCACCTGCTCTTGGTGATGCTGGTGTAAACAAACCCACTGTACTGCCAGCTGCAGCAATGCAATTATGTAGAGTTTGTAGTGCAATGATTATACTCGTTACTGGCTCATGTCTTTATTATCTTTTAACTTTATTGTTACAGTGGAGTATATTCCCCCTACTTATCAAAAGGCAGCTCACCGTGACATTTTGTACACACCCTGCCTCCGATAGCATCCTTTTCTCTGTGTGTAATGCAGTTTCCTGCTGTCTTGTTACTCTATCTCCGTTAGCATCCTTCTCTCTCAGGTGTAATGAGGTTTCATGCTGTCTTGTTCAGCGTGACCGTCATATCCACGGTAAGCTGCTGGTGCTGCCGGTAAGAGGTCATACTGTATCATCCAGGTCTGTGTAAATGCACTTTACAATGTGAGTGTACCAGCCACGCTTGATGCCTGTCTCAGAGCTCGTCTGCGTTGGGAAGTACCCTGTGACTGTTCACTTAGCAACTCTTGTACATTTTCCATATTTCTCATGCCTTGATAATAATAATTGTGTGTACTGTATTTGGTTAGTGGTTTTCTGACCTTCTTGTTACTACATGGGGTCATCAGTAACAGATCACAAAGATATTCTTAGCAATGGGTGTGATGGCGCAGAGGGTAAAGCTACTGACTGAGCCTTACTGCCAACCCTGAGGACCCCAGTTAATCCCTGGGACCCATATGGTGAAAGGAGAGACATGACTTTTAAAAGTTATCCTCCGACCTCCACACGTGTTCCAGGGCTCACTTACATGTGTGCATATAAACATGCACCATAAAACAAAAAAAAAATCAAAAAGCTAAATTTGAGTCTTAGAAAAGTTTACTCATTCATACATTCATCTCTCATTTTGCACCAAAATAATTTAAGGTGGTTTCTAGTAGTTGTGTGCACAGTACAGCACAGTAAAGTGTGTGCAGCCATGAAAAGCCAGGAGCTGGATTGGGGAAAACAGCACTCCTGGCACCAGGAGCAGGGAGGTGGGGCCGGATGTAGGTGGCCTTCCCATCTACCTGAAATTAGGTTTTTCCTGGCTTGTTGCCAGCATGGGCACTTGGCTGGTCCCGTCTGTTATTTCTCTCTCTCCTAGGTGTTTCCCTGTTCTCTGTGGTTGGCTGGTTTAAGATCCCTCTTCTTTGGCTTCTGTGTCATGGGATAGGGACACATGCATATATGTGTTATGCACATGTATAATATATTTTATATAGAGAGATGCATATATAGACATAGCTATGGAGATAACTGCTTGCAGAGAGAGATAAGAAGGGAGGAAAAGAGGGTCTCTATATTAGCTCTACTTCCTGTTTCATACATTTAAGCCAGATGCTTGCATGGATTGTAATGAATGTCTCAGAAAATACCCTTATTTGTGCTATTTGTGTGTGGTTTCTCTCCTTGCCCCCAACCCACATTTTGCCCTTTCCTCTGGGTCTTCCCAGAGGTGGAAGCTTCATTACTCTTACTTTTCTATTTACGAGATGTGTGCAACCTGGCAGAAAATTCGCAGGAGGGGCTGGAGAGATGGCTCAGCAGTTGAGAGCACTGGCTGCTTTTGCGGAGGTTTGATCCCAGTACCACATGGTGGCTCACAACCATCTACAGCTCCAGTTCCTAGGATCTGATGCTCTCTTTGGACTTCCTCAGGCACTGCATGGACGTGGTGCACAGACATGCAGAGAAAATACCCAAGCGCAGTAAAACAAACAAATAAATAAATAAAAGTAAAATTCTCAGAACAGAAAAGAGCCCATTACACAGAGTATTTCCCCCTCTCTCCTTAACTCCTACTCTTCCTTTTCTTCTCATTTCCAACTCACAGATTCCATCAGACATCCTAGGAGCCTGATTTGTCGGAGTGCAGGTGGACTTTTCAATCAGCAGGGGGCGCACTAATCTCTCCCAGTGAATTTGTGTTGTTTAGGCCTAATGAATATTAAACTCATCCGTTATGAATTCAATTTTTCAGTTATTTAAAATGTAGTGTTTGTTTTAGGAACTGAATTAGCCATTGCATTTAACTTTAAGTGGACAACGATCAGATGAGGGTGGGCGACTTTATTAATACAAAGCGATTAACAGTGTCAAGACACAGAGTTAGCATTTAGAGGTGTTAATGACATTGATTGGGAAGTCAGACAAATTGCTAATGAACCCGGCAGTTGACTTTTGGAACAGAAGGTGACCTAAATCTGTCTTGTTGGACCAAGACCCTAATTGAACTTTTCAGGGTTCCTGGCTTCTGTTAAAGCCACGACTTAGAAGCTCACAGACAAGTAGCTTGAGACGTTGAACTCACTGTCACTTGGAACAAGGGAGTTGAATACAAGAAGGCTGTAGGCGAGGTCTTGGATTCCCCAGGCTGCTGGTGGTTCACATACTAGTAGCTGCAGTGCCCTCGTGTGGCGAAAGGAACCCTGACACCTTGGCTCCGTGCAGTCCTGGGCCCTTTTCCCTTACCCAGACAGGCACTGCCCTCCAGCGGGGGAGTTTGCCACATGCTTCCCTTGCAATTGCCCTGTTTGAACAGGGTTTGTCACATGGTGAGTGTGACCTCGGCTTTTATAAAGCTTGCACGGCTCCTGGGCCAACTGATTGCTTGGAACATGGAGTTTATTTCCTCCAGAAGCAGTTTCCTGGAGGATGCCTGGGGACACAGGGCATCTGTAGCTGTGGTCATACTGAGTGGGGGATGTCTGGGTTTGAAGACTCATTTGGCTCTGGAACACCAACTGTGCAATGCTTACTCATTTCTATAGGCCCAAGAGAGGAGCTAGTTGGCTTTTGAATACGGGATGATTATGATGTCATAGCCAGTCGCAGAAGGGGAGACTAGATAGCGCTCTTCCCTGCTCTTGCTGTGCCCTCTGTAGAAACTTAGGTCCCTCTCAGACCCTGAGAGGGTGAAAGCCACCAGCTAAGCAGGGGTGGACTGTTTTCCTGACTTCTCTGCAAATCAGTTAGACTTAGGAGCTCCAGAGACCTCGCCTGATTGAGGTCAGTTTCCAAGAGCATTCTTTGCGTCTGTGTGTAGATCAGGTGTTCTCAAAGCTGTTGTAGGCTTATGGGGCGTGTATTAAGGCCCCCATACTCAAACGCTCCCTGTTTCTCCCTTTTAAGCTTAGCATTAGTGGCTCTCTGCAGAAGAGGCACAAACCCTCAAGATAAGGAACCCAGACTGTGCTCTTTCTGAGACATGGCCTCGTGTAGCCTGGGCTGGCCTTCAGCCCACTGTGTATCCATGGGTGACTTGAGTCATGGAATTCCTGATTCTTGAGCTGCTGTCTCCCAAGGGCTGGGATTACAGGCATGGGGCATCTCACTAAGTTCCCAAATTACTTGTTATTAGTAAAAAGGACCATAACCTTTATGCCGATCTATATGAGCTTGTGAATGTGTGATATTAAGTATGTAGGTGTAGGTGTCGTATTCAAGGTCCTGTAAATGTGCTACCCCCAAACACGATCCTCTGGCATATTGATTATTTTGAGCTGAAGATGTTTGAAAAGGCAAATGCAGGGGATCATGCTGACACTTGAGTCTGTTTCTCATGTAGCTCAGGCTAGTGTGTCCTTACCAGAGAGCGGGACTGTGGGGTCTGCACAGACACACCGCCGGAAGCTGATCTTTCTGGGCTTAGGCATGTGTCCTCTATCCTGTCACTCTCTCTGGGCTTAGGCATGTGTCCTCTATCCTGTCACTCTCTCTGGGCTTAGGCATGTGTCCTCTATCCTGTCACTCTCTCTGGGCTTAGGCATGTGTCCTCTATCCTGTCACTCTCTCTGGGCTTAGGCATGTGTCCTCTATCCTGTCACTCTCTCTGGGCTTAGGCATGTGTCCTCTATCCTGTCACTCTCTCTGGGCTTAGGCATGTGTCCTCTATCCTGTCACTCTCTCTGGGCTTAGGCAAGTGTCCTCTATCCTGTCGCTCTCTCTGGGCTTAGGCATGTGTCCTCTATCCTGTCACTCTCTCTGGGCTTAGGCATGTGTCCTCTATCCTGTCACTCTCTCTGGGCTTAGGCATGTGTCCTCTATCCTGTCACTCTCTCTGGGCTTAGGCATGTGTCCTCTATCCTGTCACTCTCTCACCACCTGCTGCTCTTTGTCCCATGCAGGGTGTAGCTGTTCAACCCCAGCTGTGTCTTTGAGCCCACTCTCTATTATGAAGGCATGGGCCATATGAAGTTTACATTGCATTATACACACACACACACACACACACACACACACACACACACACGCTTTTCTCTTTATTTCTGTTTCATTTCAACTATCAGACTTAGCTTAAAAGTTCCAAGAGGATAGGAGATCTTTTGCCTCCTATAAGATGTGAGCCACACAATCCGTATATGTGGGTGTATGCATATAGCCGCCCTTCACAGATTATACCAATATAAGTTATGTTTTACTGCAGATAAAACGTAATTTCGTGTCTGGAGAGAGGGCTTGGTGGTTAAATGTTTGCTGTGCAATCATAAGCAGCCAGGCATCTCACACGCCAGGAACTCCTGCTCTGAGGGACTCAAAGCCCTCTCCTGGCCTCTGCATACAAACAGGTACAGGCACGCCCACCACACCTACATGTACATACACTCAACACCTACATGTACATATCACACATATACTTATAAACAAATCTTTTTTTTTATTTTTCAAGACAGGGTTTCTTTGTAGCCTTGGAGCTAAATCTTTTTTTTTTTTTAAAGAAAACTTTATTTCATCCACACTGGAGTTACAGACAGCTGCTACGAGCTGCTATGTGGGGGCTGGGAATTGAACCCGGGTCCACTGCTGCTGTGTGGGGGCTGGGAATTGAACCCGGGTCCACTGCTGCTATGTGGTTGCTGGGAATTGAACCCCGGTCCACTGCTGCTGTGTGGGGGCTGGGAATTGAACCCGGGTCACTGCTGCTGTGTGGGGGCTGGGAATTGAACCCGGGTCACTGCTGCTGTGTGGGGGCTGGGAATTGAACCCCGGTCCACTGCTGCTATGTGGGGGCTGGGAATTGAACCCGGGTCCACTGCTGCTATGTGGGGGCTGGGAATTGAACCCGGGTCCACTGCTGCTATGTGGGGGCTGGGAATTGAACCCGGGTCCACTGCTGCTATGTGGGGGCTGGGAATTGAACCCCGGTCCACTGCTGCTGTGTGGGGGCTGGGAATTGAACCCGGGTCCACTGCTGCTGTGTGGGGGCTGGGAATTGAACCCGGGTCCACTGCTGCTATGTGGGGGCTGGGAATTGAACCCGGGTCCACTGCTGCTATGTGGGGGCTGGGAATTGAACCCGGGTCCACTGCTGCTGTGTGGGGGCTGGGAATTGAACCCCGGTCCACTGCTGCTGTGTGGGGGCTGGGAATTGAACCCGGGTCCACTGCTGCTATGTGGGGGCTGGGAATTGAACCCGGGTCCACTGCTGCTATGTGGGGGCTGGGAATTGAACCCGGGTCCACTGCTGCTATGTGGGGGCTGGGAATTGAACCCGGGTCCACTGCTGCTGTGTGGGGGCTGGGAATTGAACCCGGGTCCACTGCTGCTGTGTGGGGGCTGGGAATTGAACCCGGGTCACTGCTGCTGTGTGGGGGCTGGGAATTGAACCCGGGTCCACTGCTGCTATGTGGGGGCTGGGAATTGAACCCGGGTCCACTGCTGCTATGTGGGGGCTGGGAATTGAACCCGGGTCCACTGCTGCTATGTGGGGGCTGGGAATTGAACCCGGGTCCACTGCTGCTGTGTGGGGGCTGGGAATTGAAACCCCGGTCCACTGCTGCTATGTGGGGGCTGGGAATTGAACCCGGGTCCACTGCTGCTATGTGGGGGCTGGGAATTGAACCCCGGTCCACTGCTGCTGTGTGGGGGCTGGGAATTGAACCCGGGTCCACTGCTGCTGTGTGGGGGCTGGGAATTGAACCCGGGTCCACTGCTGCTGTGTGGGGGCTGGGAATTGAACCCGGGTCCACTGCTGCTATGTGGGGGCTGGGAATTGAACCCGGGTCACTGCTGCTGTGTGGGGGCTGGGAATTGAACCCGGGTCCACTGCTGCTGTGTGGGGGCTGGGAATTGAACCCGGGTCCACTGCTGCTATGTGGGGGCTGGGAATTGAACCCGGGTCACTGCTGCTGTGTGGGGGCTGGGAATTGAACCCGGGTCACTGCTGCTGTGTGGGGGCTGGGAATTGAACCCGGGTCCACTGCTGCTGTGTGGGGGCTGGGAATTGAACCCGGGTCACTGCTGCTGTGTGGGGGCTGGGAATTGAACCCGGGTCCACTGCTGCTGTGTGGGGGCTGGGAATTGAACCCGGGTCCACTGCTGCTGTGTGGGGCTGGGAATTGAACCCCGGTCCACTGCTGCTATGTGGGGGCTGGGAATTGAACCCCGGTCCACTGCTGCTATGTGGGGGCTGGGAATTGAACCCGGGTCCACTGCTGCTATGTGGGGGCTGGGAATTGAACCCCGGTCCACTGGAGAAGCAGTCAGTGCTCTTAACCACTGAGCCATCTCACCAGCCCCTAAATCTTTTTTTTTTTTTTAAAGAATGTTTTAAATCCTGGGGGAAACATTGTGCTGAACTGTACACTTTTGGTTATTGTTTCCTGTGTGAAACAATGTACCTATTACTTGTTCTTATCATTGTATCATTGGGTATTGTAAGTGAGCTAGAGATGATTTAAAGTAGGAATGTGTGCATAGGTTAAGAGACAGTACCAGGCCATTTTATACAAGAGATAAGTGCTTGAGGATTTGGGATTCTAAAGGGGTGCTGGAAACAATCCCCTTTTGGACACCAAAGGATACCGAAATGTGTACAAGTGACCCTATGTCTGTAAAGCATATGCAGTGTTAGGACACAGCATGTTTTATGTAAGTGCACATGTATGTGTGTTTGTTTTGTGTATGTGTCTGTGAAGTGTTTCCTTTTTAAAAAGTTACTTTTACTTTTTTTGTGTATGTATAAGTGTATATGTACCATGTGTGTGCAATACTTGTGGAGGCCACAAGAGAATTCGACATCTTGATCCAAAGGCAACAGTAGTAGGTGGAGCTTGAACGTAGAGACCCCAAAGCCTGCCCCCACAGTGACACACTTCCTCCAACAAGGCCACACCCACTCCAACCAAGTCACACTTCCTAACAGTGCCACTCCCTGTGAGCTTATGGTGACCAATTACATAGAATCCACCACATTCCACTCCCTGGCACCGAAAAGCTTGTAACAATATCATAATGCAAAAGCATTTAGTCCAGCTTCAGAAAAGTCCCTACAGTCTGTTAAAGTTCCCACAATGTTTACAGTTCCAACATTGAAAGTTTCTCCTGAGATTCATGCAATGTCTTAACTGTAATCTTATGTAAAATCGAAATCAAAAGCAGGTCACATACTTCCAACCTGGATATACGTTACCTTTCCAAACCGTAGGGAAGGGAGCATAGTGAGAAAATACTGAACCAAAGTACCACCAGAATCCAGCTGGGCCAACTCCAAATGCTGCATCTCCATGTCTGATGTCAAAATGCTACTCAGATCTCTTAACTCCTTTCAGTTTTGTTGACTGCGACACCCCTCCCTCCCTGCCTCCCTGCCTCCCTGCCTCCCTGCCTCCCTCCCTCCCTCCCTCCCTCCCTCCCTCCCTCCCTCCCTCCCTCCCTCTCTCCCTCCCCCCTCTCTCCCACCCAGCTGCCTCCACTCCATTAGCGACTTTCTTCAGCAGGTAACCCACAGCTCTGGCATGGCCAACATCTCGTGGTCTACAAGGCAATCCAGGCTTCACCTTCACAGCTTCACCCAGTGACCTCTCTAGGCCTCCTTTCAGGGACTCCCCGACACACCCCTGGCCTCGGCAGCTTTCCCTAGTCACAGAGGTCTATTCCAAACTCCTTCCTTCTGTCCTTAAGGCAGAACCACGTGGCCAAAGCTGCCAAGTTCTGCTGCTTGCTGGGGCTGGGTCACGGCCCCTCCTTCAATTACATCTTCACCAGCTTTCAGTTTTCTTTTTCTTTTTTTAAAACTTTTTTATTGGTTTTATTGAGCTATTTATTTTTCTCTGCTCCCCTCCCTTCCTCTCCCCTCCTCTTCTACCCTCTACCATGGTCCCCATGCTTCCAATTTACTCAGGAATTCTTGTCTTTTTCTACTTCCCATGTAGATTAGATCCATGTACATTGCTCTTAGGGTTCTCATTATTGTCTAGGTTCTCTGGGGTTGTGAACTATAGGCTGTTTTTCTTTGCTTTATGTTTAAAAACCACTTATGAGTGAGTATATATGATGTTTGTCTTTCTGAGTCTGGGTTACCTCACTCAATATGATATTTTCTAGATCCATCCATTTGCCTGCAAATTTCAAGATGTCATTATTTTTTTCTGCTGTGTAGTACTCCATTGTGTAAATGTACCACATTTTCCTTATCCATTCTTTGGTCAAGGGGCATTTAGGTTGTTTCCAGGTTCTGGCTATGACAAACAGTGCTGCTATGAATATAGTTGAGCACATGTCCTTGTGGCACGATTGAGCATCCTTTGGATATATACCCAAAAGTGGTATTACTGGGTCTTGAGGAAGGTTGTTTCCTAATTTTCTGAGAAATTACCATACTGATATCCAAAAGGACTGTACCAGTTTACACTCCCACCAACAATGAAGGAGTGTTCCCTTTACCCTACAACCTCTCCAGCATAAGTTGTCATCAGTGTTTTTGATTTGGCCATTCTTACAGGTGTGGGATGGAATCTCAGAGTTGTTTTGATTTGCATTTCTTTGATGACTAAGGATGTTGAACATCTCCTTAAGTGTCTTTCAGCCATTTTAGATTCCTCTGTGAGAGTTCTCTGTTTAAGTCTGTACCCCATTTTTAAACTGTATTATTTGTTCTCTTGATAACCAATTTTTCGAGTTCTTTATATATTTTGGAGATCAGTCCTCTGTCTGATGTGGGGTTGGTGAAGATCTTTTCCCATTCTGTAGACTGTGAAAAGCTGATCTTGCTGATTTGGCAGAATCAGTGGTTGAGATTGTGAATCAAAAGGAAGATGCTGGGGCTGGGAGGCAGCGCAGCATTCGAGTGCTGGACTCCTGTGCACGGGCTTTGGGTTCTGTGCTCAGTGCTAAAAGAATTACTTTTTTTTAAAAAAATGAATTGTGTATCCTGAGCTCGACTGCATGCTGCCTCTCCTGGTGCTTTCCAGAGTTCTCTGTGTCCTTCTGTGTCTCCCTCCTTCCTCTGATGTCATACCTAGTACCAGATCAAGGTGAAGGAAGCCTGGCTCTAAAAGACACCTCTCCCTTTTCTTCTAGGACACTTGGGACGAGCTCCTAATTGGTGATGTTGAGATGAAAAAGGTGCTGAGCTGCCCCAGGTAAAGACTGAGTTAGACATAGCCTCTGGAGTGTGGGACGCACTTTGGTTTGGATCCACCATCTAATCGTGGGTCTTCGGCAGGTGCATCTTTACGACAGTGGACCCAGACACAGGAATCATAGACAGGAAGGAGCCGCTGGAAACCCTGAAGAGGTAGGACGCCAGTGTGTGCCCTGTGTTGTGCGCCAGGTGTTCATGTCCTAACTCCCAGCTGTTCATGTCCTAACTCCCAGCTGCTCGAGTCCTAACTCCCAGGTGGTCGTGTCCTGACTCCCAGGTGGTCGTGTCCTGACTCCCAGCTGCTCGTGTCCTAACTCCCAGGTGTTCATGTCCTAACTCCCAGGTGCTCATGTCCTAACTCCCAGGTGCTCGTGTCCTAACTCCCAGCTGCTCGTGTCCTAACTCCCCGGTGGTCGTGTCCTGACTCCTAGGTGGTCGTGTCCTGACTCCCAGGTGGTCGTGTCCTGACTCCTAGGTGGTCGTGTCCTGACTCCTAGGTGGTCGTGTCCTGACTCCCAGGTGGTCGTGTCCTGACTCCTAGGTGGTCGTGTCCTGACTCCCAGGTGGTCGTGTCCTGACTCCTAGGTGGTCGTGTCCTGACTCCCAGGTGGTCGTGTCCTGACTCCCAGGTGTTCTGTGGTTTGTGTCAGTTCTTCAATGCACCTAAGTTTCATCCTCTTTTTATTTCTTTACTTTTCTGATACATTTCTAGTTGTACATTTTTCTATTTGAAACTCTAATCTCTCATCACTTTCTTTGTGTGTGTGTGTGTGTGTGTGTGTGTGTGTGTGTGTGTGTAGGCCAGAGGCTGATACTGGATCACTTCCTTAGTCACTTTTTACCCATTTGTGTTTGTTTTACAGTAGATTTCTTTTTTTTAAAAAAAAATTATTTTATTTATTTATTTATTTTACTTTATGTGCTTTGATGTTCAGCTTGTGTATGTGTCTGTCTGAAGGTGTTGGATCCCCAGGAGCTGGAGTCACAGACAGTTGTGAGCTGCCACATGGGTGCTCAGAATTGACCCTGGGTCCTCCGGGAGAGCAGTCAGTGCCCTTAACTGCTGAGGCATCTCTCCAGCCCCTGGATTTATTCTCAAAGGGTAGAACTCCTCGACACTCCAGCCAGGGTTCTCTGCGTCCCCTCAGTGGGTAAGGAAAGGTCTCCCACACTCTATTCCTGTGCAGTCTTCTTACTGAAGTGTCATGCGCAATTCCTTATGGACACATTAACTTCTCTCTGAAGTCTGGAATTTCCATGGCTACAGTAGGCCCAGACTGTCTGAGCCCAGGTCTGTAGAAAATGCTAGGTGACTGAGAGTCTCCTGGGCTAGTCGTGACATTCCAAGACATGGAACTCGGTCCCTGATTCCCTCTGATGTCAAAGAAGTGTGTCCCTCTACTGCGAGTAAAATTGTGTGACCCTCAATGGCACCTGTACACGTTAGAGACTGGCTGTGTGGGCCTCGTCCTACAGAGGCACAAAGGGATGCTGATTAGCTGGGCCAGTGCCAACTTGGAAGCAGGGGCAGCAGCAAAGAGGCAGAGGCACATAAGCTGCCATGGCTAAGCCAACCCAGGATGGACTTTATATTTGAGACAAGGGCTCTCACTGGCCCGGCACTGGCCAGTGAGCTCAGGCACCGCCTGCCTCTGGCTCCCCAGTGCCGGGGTTCTAGGCAGATGGCACTGAGCTTTTTCAGGCTGCTGAAGATCTGAACCCAGGTCCTTGTTCCTTGCACAGCAGGTGTTTTACCAACCGAGGCATCACCCAGCCCCTCTCATCATTGTCTGGTAATTCATGGGGTGCGGGTTCCACCTTAAACATTGCAAAAAAGGACCAAAAAGACCTTAGTTACCGTTTTGGGGATGGCTGTGTTGTTGTGTTTGCGCTTCCTCTGTTCTATTGTCTGTCTCTAACAGTTCAGAGGGTATCTCATGAGGCCTTCATTTCACAGTTCTGTTTTTGTTCTTTGCTTTGTAAAACACAGTGAGGGTGATTTTCTTCAGCTAGGTCTTAGACTTCATAAGCAGCCCCATTGACTAGTGGCATCTCAGCCTTAATTTTCACTTACAGGGGAACTCCAGTATTGAGCCTTAGTGTTGGGAGAAGTTGAAAGCACAGGGAGTAAAAGCAATGCAGACAAGAGCAGCATAAGGGAGAAAGAGGTGCAGTTTAGATCACAGTTCCAGGTTACAGTGCCTCATGGTGGGGAAGTTAAGGCAGGAGCTCAGAACGGTCACAGCCCATTCATAGTCAGACAGAGAAACGAAAGCAGACATGCTCGCTTGCCTGTGCTCAGGCTGGCTTCTCCACTGTCAGGCAATTCATGAGCCCCTGCTTAGGGAATGGTGCTGCCCATGGTGGGCTGGGTAACTTAATTAAGACATGCCCACAGACCAAGCCAGTGGAGACAATCTCTCACTGAGACTCTTAGGTGATTCTAGGTTGTGTCACTGACAACAAAAGCCAGTCAATACAGTGGGCCAGGGGTGGTTCCATTTTGAAATTTCACGAGCATTTTTTCCCCATAAGTTGTGAGTTAGGGTACCTGTGTAATAAAAGTGTTTGTACGATACTTCACAAGCCCACACTTACTATTATTAACACTGTAGTCATTATTATTATTATTATTGTTAGAGACAGGGTTTCTATAATCCTGGCTGTCCTAGAACTCACCTTGTAGACCAGGCTGGCCTCGAACTGAGTGCTCTGCCTGCCTCTACCTCCCGAGTGCTGAGAGTTGTGCTCCACCACACCTGGCTTTAGAAAGCCCACACTTATTTGGCTGCTCGTGTGCAGGCGTCCCTGTCATCTTTAGAAAGGACGTGTTGTTGACCCATAATTAGCCTAAGGAGCAAGCATCCATGTCCTATAGAAAACACTAGACTCCCGTTTCTTTCGAGGCCTGATGGTGGTACTTTCTTCTTTCAGCTACCGCCTGTGTGACCCTTCCGTGAAGAGTCTGTACCAGACGTCCCCACTGTTTGGGATGTATTTCTCAGTGGAAAGAATCGGAAGCCTGAGAGTTGGTGACCCTGTGTATCGGATGGTGGATTAGTCGATCCACTGGGGTGACATGGTAAGTTTCATTTTGCTTCTAGAATTCTGTGTTTTGACAGCGCATAACCATATTTTCTTATCTTCTGATGCTTTAAAAATTTTAAAAGTATTTTGCTGGTTGGTGGTGGCTTATGCCTTTAATCCCACCAACTTGGGAGGGAGAGGCAGGTGGATCTTTGAGTTCAGGGTCGGCCTGGTCTACAGAGGGAGTTATAGGACAGCCAAGGCTACACAGAGAAACCCTGTCTTGAAAAATAAAATACATGTTTTGAATATTTTATTATTTTCTGGTATGGATGTTTTGCCTGCATGTACGTCTGTGCCCCATGCATGTGGTACCCGAGGAAGGCAGAAGCAGGAACTCAGGAGTTACAGAAGATGATAGTGAGCTGCCACATGAATGCTGGGAATCGAACCTCTGTCCTCTGGAAGAGCAGCAAGTGCTCTTAACCACTGAACCAGCTCATTCAGATGCTTTAAAAAAAATCCTATGCTGTTTTAATTCTTGGGAGAATGAGCAGTTCGGGAATCATGAAAATGCTATCCTTTCTCCCTCCATTCATTCAGTAATCAGTATGCTTCTTCTACCCAGCCTTCCCCATTCCTGCTTCCCATTTGGTCACAAAATACCAATGGGGCTGCCCTGCCAGACTGGCAGGGGTGCCCCTGGTTCCTTTGGGGAGCATCATTAAAGGAATAAGGAACCAGGAGTGGTGGCACACGCCTTTAATCGCAGCATTCTGGAGGCAGAGGCAGGCAGATCTCTTGAGTTCGAGGCCAGCCTGGTTTACAAAGGCAGTCAGGGGTACACAGAGAAACCCTGTCTTGAAAAAAACAAAACATCATTGACAGCAGAAAGGGAATAAGAAATGAAGGCAGATGATCCTCTAGGGTTAGATGCATGCTTTTTTTTTTTATTTTTGTTTTTGGCTGAGAAGGGGGGAGGGTATTGAAAGCCGGTGCTTCACCAAACATTTCTTAAATATGACTTAAAGAAGAAAATCAGCATGTCAAGATGATTGATCATGACACTAAGATAGAAAATAATATTCTGACACTGATTGCATCAGGTCAGCTTGAGTCCTGACTCCTATAGACACAAGCTGAACCCTCAGTTATAGACAGGAATGAGAAGTTATTGGAAGACCTTCCCTTGAAGGTTCTAAACAGCTCCCTTTGCAAAACCTATTATTAAACCTTCCCGAAGCATTGTTCTTTTCCCTTCCTTCCTTCCTTCCTTCCTTCCTTCCTTCCTTCCTTCCTTCCTTTCTTTCTTTCTGACTTATTGTTTTTATCTTACGTGTATTTTTTTTCCTGCATGTCTGAATGTATACTGCATACATGTAGTACCTTCAGAGACCACACGAGGGTACTGCATGCCATGGAGCTGGAGTTACAGATGGTCTGAGCTACCATGTGGCACAGCTTTAAGGGTGGTATATATATATAGATGTGTGTGTGTGTGTGTGTGTGTGTGTGTGTGTGTGTGTGTGTGTGTAAAAGGAAATAACATCTTTTGACTACTGTTTGGGATGAAAACCCATAGACCATGTGGCACGACCAAAGATAGACTTGAGAGTCTCTATTAAGCCAGCCTGCGACTGCCTAGGAGAAAGACTTCTCATGGAGCGGCCTGCATGCATGTTTTATGAGATTTCAGAGACAAAGAACATAGATAAACTACGTCCTGGTTGGCAGTTGCAGGGGGAAGCAAGCAAGAAATCTAACAGGAGCCAAGAATATGCAATGAGCTGGGTCATGGTGACCCTGAGTTTCTGGAACGAGGTAGGGTGTTTTTCTACAGGACTTTTCAGGGCAGAGGGTAGAAATCAAAGATGGTTGAGATAGCGTGGAGAAAACTTTATCCCGTTACAGCCACCTGTCGTGATGAGGCGTGTAACCATACTTCTAACCGTACTGTATTGTTTTCTGAGACAGGGTCTCCATGTAGTCCTGGCAGTCCTGGAGCTCACTCTGTAGACCAGGCTGGCCTCAACCTCAGAGATCAACCTATGCCTCCTGAGTGCTGGGACTGAAGGCCACTATGTCTGACCCCGTGCATTTTGTAAAAATGCACGTGAGAGCTTGTGAGGTGGCCCAGTGAGAAAATGTGCTTGCCGTCAAGTCTGCTGTCCTTAGTTCGGCTCCATAGATCCCCATGGTGGAGGGCTAGAGCTGGTTCTTCCAAGCTGCCCTCTGACCTCCACATGTATGCCACATCCCCATCAATAAATGCAGTATAAAACATTGAAAAATAGCCAGATGTGATCGCTTATGCCTTTAATCATAGCACTTGGGAGGCAGAGACAGGTGGGTCTCTGTGAGTTTGAGGCTAGTTTGGGGTCTATATAGTGAGTTATGGTACAGCCAGTACTACATATTAAGACCATGTTTCAAAAAAAAAATAGTGAAAAAACAGTTAAAAAAAATCCTTGTGATTCAAAATCGATGTATCTTATAATTGCTCTGCCTTGGAGTTGGTGAAATATAGAAGGTACTAGAAAGGAAATGGCAGATCTGATTGACCTTGTCCTGCTGGTCCAGCTCTGGGTGACTGAGCCCAATGACATCCGAGCGATATTTACAGTTAGAAGTCCTCCAGTCCTTGATGACAGACCTATGCAGTGGACAGTCATAGCATCCTTCTGTAGTTCACTTGGGCCTGTTCACTGTAGTTCCTTTAGTTCCTGTAGTTCACTATAGTTCTTGTTCGCTCAGCTTTCCAGGCTGCCTTGAGGGTTTTTTTTTGTTTTTAATTTTTTTCTTTTTTTTAAAGATTTATTTATTATGTATATGGTGTTCTGCCTGCATGTATCCCTGCAGGCCAGAAGAGGGCACCAGACCTCATTACAGATGGTTTTGAGTCACCATGTGGTTGCTGGGAATTGAACTCAGGACCTCTCAAAGGGCAGTCAGTACTCTTAATCTCTGAGCCTTCTCTCCAGCCCCCAAGACCTTGACTTTTAAAGGCCCTAAGAGCCTCTAGCCTCCCTGCTAGGGCCCATGAGGAAATGACAGTAGATAAGATATCTTAATAGATAAGCAGTCAATACTGACGTAGCATCCAGGAGCTGAGAAGACACAGCCAAGAGGCCCAATCCTCACCCAGCGTCCTGTTGTATTTTATGTGTGAAGAAGTAACTCAGTGCCCAGGCACTGGATTGTGTTCAGGGGCTCAGGGAAAGAACAACTTTCCCAGTGGGATAATGGGGCAAAGTCTGAGAGCAGAGCGCAGCCTGACCTTGCTGAGTAAGGCCAGGAGGATCAGGGCATGGTCCAGAGCCCTGCGGGATGGAAGCTGAAAGGCTCACGTTGGAGGGACAGGCACCAAAACTAGTTCTGTTATTTATTTACCTAAAAATTGAGGGATGGGGACTGTGCACAGGGTTTTCTGTGTAGCCCAGGCTGGCCTCACCCCTGCCTCAGCCTCCTGAGTGCTGAGGTGACTGGAATGCGCTACTGTGTGTGGCTTACTTAAAATTTAAACACACAAGTTTGCTCACCATGGCAAGATCAGGAAAGACCTGAGAATTCGAAAGATGGAAATCACCTGCTTCTACATTTGTTGCAGATAGAAGTTTTGTTTGTTTCTGTAGCTGTGACACATGCATTTTGTAGCCCACCTGTATGCAAATTTACTGTTGATGACTTAATAATATACTGTTGAAATGAATGATACTCCTTAAACATTTTTACAGTACTTGCTGCTTGTACTATACCCAACTATGTTATAAACAGCAACACAGTGAATCTCTCTGTAGGCCAGAGCATTTCAAAACTAGAAGATTTTTCAATAACTTTGGTTTGTAAAAGTAGAATTAGCATTGTGACAATTGTTTGTGAAGGAGTTGTTTTTCTTTTGTACTTTACATGCCGTTTCCTAGTGCTCCAACAAAATACGCAGGAGAGGTTTGGTTAGCCCACTGGTTCCCAAAGCTGGCAGACCAAGATTAGGTGGATTCAGTTTGGTCTCCGGTAAGGCTCCCTTGAATGTTTCACAGCGTGGTTGACCGTATCATGGTACAGAGAGCTCTCATGGTAAGACCGGAAGACAGGGGGCCAAACTTGCTCTTTTAAAACAAATATATCTCTTTCTTTGTGTCTGTCTGTCTGTCCTAGCACTAGCTCTGTAGACCAGGCTGGCCTCGAGATCCGCCTGCCTCTGCCTCCCAAGTGCTGGGATTAAAGGTGTGCATCACTGCTGCCTGGCAAAACAAATATCTCTTAAGGTAACTAACAGGGTCTCAAAGAGACACCATGGCCAAGGCAACTCTTATAAAGAAAGCATTTAGTTTGGGGCTTGCCTAGAGATTCAGAGGCTTGGTTCATTATCATCATGGCAGCGAGCACGGTGGCGAGCACTGTGCTAGGAAAGCGGCTGAGAGCCACATCCTGGTCCACAGCAGAGGAAGGACCTGGTGTGGGCTTTTGAGACCCCAAGGCCACCCCCACTGATCCTTCCTCCAACAAGGCCACACCTTTTAACCTTGCTGACCTTATTAAACAGTGCCTCTGCCTGCGGACTAAGTGCTCAAGCATGTGAGCTTCTGGGGCCAGTTACTCAGATCACCACACTGAGTATCTTAGTAGGGTCTCTATTGCTGTGATAAATACCGTGATCAAAAAAAAAAAAAAAACTTAGGGAGGAAAGGATTTATTTTGCTTGCACTTAGAGGTAACAAACAGTCCATCACTGAAGGAAGGCAGGGCAGGAACTGAGGAAGAGGCCATGGAGGAACACTGACTTGATCGTCATGGCTTATTCAGCCTTTTTTCTTCCTTTTCTTCTCTTTTCTTTCTTTCTTTTTTCTAGATAGAGTTTATCTGTAGAAGTCCAGGCTGTCTTGGAACTCACTTTGTAGACCAGGATGCCCTCTAACGCATGTGCCACCACTGCCCAGCTCAGTCTGCTTTCTTATACAGCCCTGGACCGTCACCTCAGCAGAGGGTACCACTCACAATGGGCTGGGCCCTCAGACATTGGCTGTTAATCAAGACAAGGCACCAGACTTGCCCATAGGCCAGTCTCTTGGCAGCAGCTTCTCAGCTGAGGTTCCCTCCTCCCAGATGACTCTAGCCTGTGTCAAACCAACATAAACTAGCCAGCACAGTGGGCTCCACAAGATCTGTCTTAATCCCTCTCTGAGGCACAGCCTAGGTGACCTAATGAACCCTCAGGAGGTCCCACCTTTTAGGAGTCATGTGAGCCTTTGTAGGGCAGTGTGGCCACAGCTAACAGCATCAGGTAAGAAAGACCCTTTCTTAGGATTCTGACGGGAATCTATTCTCTGGCTGTTTTCTCTGATGTCATGTTTACATTCCCTGTACTTTGACCTCAGGAAGCGACTGTTTTGTTCAAGTTTGCGTTATGGATGACCAATAGTCAAAATAATAAAATAGTAACAAAATAATAGAGATCTTATTATTTATTCAGTTTCCAGGTCCTAGGAGATACTTCTGCGAGTCCTTACTGCCAGCCATGACCGTCTTCCTGGAAACGAACCTCCGTTTTTCCTCCAGAGCTTTGTACAACCTGAGTTAATTCAAGAAAGTACCAGAGGCTCTTTGGGAATGTGAGGGAATTTTAGATAATGGTGTTTTTTAAAAAGATGAAATTGTGCGTACAATTATTCTGAATGTCGTTCCCACTATTGCCCTTTTCTAATGACTGCCTCTAACATTGCTGAGTAAAGGAAGTTTAGAGTCAGCTTAAAAGCTGCCACATTCTCTTAAAGGTTTATACTTCCTGTAGCTCTATTGTCCGAGAGCAGTGGGACAATGAGCCCTCATGCCCTGAATGTCTGTGAGCTAACATGCTTACAGACATCTGTTTGTGACCTGGCTGTTGAGCCCTGCTGAGTTTGATTTGTGACTGTCTTTGCCTTACTGTTATAGAGCCGGGGTTGTGCTTAAATATAGAAATGATTTCATAGATCCTGGGGTTATTTTCTTCATAGATTGTGCCTTTATATTTCATTCTGATTCTATTAAGACATAAAATTTATCTCTAATTGTCAATTTCTCTTAATTCCACAAGAAAATAGAACTTAAAAGAATAGACTCTTTGGAAGTAGCAATGAGCAGGAGAAACCATGAACACATTTTTTCAATGTTCATATCTATTTTTCATAATAAAAAAGAACTAGCTTGCTATAACAAGTAAAGTAACATGTAAGTGAGTTTGCCCACGTGAAACGGTGTGGTTTCTCTGTCTCTGAGACGTGTGAGCGTCTGCCTGCTTCATCTGTGACATTTACTCCTCATTGTACAGAGTCGTTGTCACACATCTTTCCTGGGTTGCAAACATGACCTCTTGCCGCTAAGCCAGTGTGTTGCAGCCCTTTGAGGGGTCAAATGACCCTTTCACAGGGGTCACATCAGATATCCTGAATAGCAGATATTTATTTACATTATGAATTGCAATTATGAAGTAGCAACAAAGTAATTTTATAGTGTGGGGGGGTCACCACAACATAAGGAACTGTATTAAAGGGTCACAGCATTAGAAAGGTTATAGACCTTGGGGTCTATAACCCCAAGAGATATCTAATAGTCAACAGGAGACAGTTGCTACTTCCTTCTGTCTTTTCCTTTGCTGGGTTCTGGGTCTCAGTTTAACTAACCCCTCACCTTTGGCTGTGATAGGCAAGCCCTATCTTGGGAAAATTTTGGAAATATCCCCCTGCCCCACACCCGAGACAAGCTAATTCTTTCTGTAGCTTTGGAGCTTGTCTTGGAACTTGCTCTGTAGACCAGGCTGGGCTAGAACTCACAGAGATCCACCAGCCTCCCAAGTGCTGGGAATAAAGGCATGCACCACCACCACCCAGCCTGGAAATGATAAATTATTTAAAGTCATACTCAGTTTAAAGTCAGCCATTAAGTTTTAAGCCATTTTCCCCTATACATTTCCAAAGAGAAATAGGAAGGGTGATACACACACTCAGCTCCAGGTGCCTCCGAGAAGCCCTGCTGTAGAGAAGTCAGAGCCTTGCCTAGTCCCCAGTGGCACACATCACCTCGCCTAGTCCCCAGGGGCACACATCACCTCGCCTAGTCCCCAGGAGCACGCATCACCTCGCCTAGTCCCCAGGGGCACACATCATTGCTGTACCAGTTCTACCTAGTCCCCAGTGGCACACATCACCTCGCCTAGTCCCCAGGGGCACGCATCACCTCGCCTAGTCCCTAGGGGCACGCATCACCTCGCCTAGTCCCCAGGGGCACGCATCACCTCGCCTAGTCCCCAGTGGCACACATCACCTCCCCTAGTCCCCAGGGGCACACATCACCTCGCCTAGTCCCCAGTGGCACACATCACCTCGCCTAGTCCCCAGTGGCACACATCACCTCGCCTAGTCCCCAGGGGCACACATCACCTCGCCTAGTCCCCAGGGGCACACATCACCTCGCCTAGTCCCCAGGGGCACACATCATTGCTGTACCATTTCTTCTCTGTGACAAACATCCCCAGGTGAACAACTTGGTGGAGGAAGGGGATTCATTCATCCAGTGGTTCCATCTGCTGCGCTCTTGGGCAGAGTACCTAGCGTGGGCACATGTGGCAGAGGGGGCATTCTTTACTTGATAAACATAGGAAGAAGATGAGCAGGAGGGTCCAGGTACAACCCCCCCAGGAGACTTACTTCCTTCTCAGCTAGCCTGCATCTCTTAAAGGTTTTTTAGCCACCTCCAAATAGCGTCACCACCTGGGGACATGAGAGCGAGAGGGTGACTTTCATGTCAGTCACAATAAACAGCCCAAAGCCAGGAAAGCAAGATGACTAGCTAACTGCACGCTGTGTCCTTGGAACTCTGATCACCTCTGGGTCTTGTGGGAGTGAGGAGAGGCAGAGGGTGACTGGGCATTGGGCAAGGAAAGGTATTGGGTGCATGACAAGAAAATATTGCAGGACAGACACTGAGTACCAGAGGACCCCAAAGTGAGCTGGCGGCGGAGGAAGACGTGTCCATCATTGTCAGAAGATCACGAGTACTCCAAGTCGGAAGAAAACGCCAGTGCATGCTTGCAGGCGGAGGAAGACGTGTCCATCATTGTCAGAAGATCACGAGTACTCCAAGTCGGAAGAAAACGCCAGTGCATGCTTGCAGGCGGAGGAAGACGTGTCCATCATTGTCAGAAGATCACGAGTACTCCAAGTCGGAAGAAAACGCCAGTGCATGCTTGCAGGCGTTTTGCTTTCCCCACGCTTCACAGAACGGCCTCTCAGGGCATCATTACGGGGCCTCCAACTCTGCCATACGTTGCCTGGCCTCAGTTACCCTCCACAAGATCCTCAATCTTGTATATTTCATGAACATGAGTTCTGGGGACTGTCCCATTAGCAGGACCGCTCTGGTCAAGGTGTGACCCCGGCCATCACAGCCTGTGCAGGGTGTCAGCCGCAGTCTCCTGGAAGGCAGTCTGAGATTTAGGGTGGGGTGAGGGAGGGGGAACTTCCAGTTTCTTGGGGTTCACTGTTTCAGTAGTCTGATGGCCAGAGTTAGGGCAAAAGCTCTTTAGAGAAATCTTCATTCCTGCTTGCCACTGGCAGCCACCCACACCCCTTCCCCCTGCCCTCTGCCCCTTGGCTGTAAACATCCCTTGCTTTAATACAAAGTCCAGTCCCTCTGCCCTATTGTAGAGAAATAGCTTTCTCCCTGTTAGAATAATCATGAATAAAAACGACATTTTAGCAACTTGAGACATCAAACAGGAACCCGAGGTACCTTGTTGGCCTTGGCTTTGTAGTTTAAGATATGCTGGCATTTGTGGTGACAACTGACAGAGTCTGCCTTGGGGGACCTGCAGGGAAAGAACCTGGAGCCTTGTCTAAGGACTGCTCCTGGTCTCGGGCTCTGCAGAGAGCTCTGAGGCGTCAGGCATGGAGAAACAAACGTGGCTCAGCCCTGTAGAGCTTCAGGGCCTGGTAAGATCTTTCCACCTTCAGATCCCAGCTGGCTGGAAGCTCCTTGGCCACTGCCAAACTGCTCTCGGGCAGCTGTCCAGCAGCCTGGTTTCTGATTTCAAAATCACACCATGTTTCCGCAAACGTTGTATGCTTTAGGTCAAATAAACAACCCTACAAATACATAAAGAAACTGTTCTACATTGATTGTAGGGGAGGGTCAGGGTGAGGGAATGAGGGAGGGAGGGAAAAAGGACAGGAGGAGGTGAAAACCACCACAGCTGAGCCACCCTCTCCCCGCCCAGGCTGAGTGAAGATGCTCAACTTGGATTGGCGGGAAAGGGTCAGGAGCTACAGGGCCACTGGCGATAGTTGCGCTTAGCTTAGAGCAGCCGGCGCCTGAGGTGAATCAGCGCCCGCCAGGTCTGCCCTCGCCATGGGTGCCTCCGGCTCCTGGGCTCTGGCGCTCCAAGGCTTCTCCGCATCCCGGGTCCCCCGGCAGCTGCGGTCCACCTGGCTCAGCGTCGCCGCGCTGGGACTGGCCGCGGTGGCTCTGGGGACCGTGGCCTGGCGTCGCGTGCGTCCCCGGCGCTGGCGGCTGCAGCAGGTGGGGACGGTGTCGCAGCTCTGGATCTACCCGATCAAGTCCTGCAAGGGGGTGTCTGTGAGGGAGGCGGAGTGCACCGAAATGGGGCTGCGTTGTGGTCACCTGCGTGACAGGTACGTGAGCCCTGCGCCCCCCTGACCTAGGCTGTGTGGGTGCGCGCGGGGGTGGGTCTCCTCATTCCTTACCAGATAAGAGACCAGGAACTGGGGAAGGGGCCCCGGGAAACGGAAGAAAGTGACCCTGACCCTCCACCAGCCACTCGGGGGACCTGGAACTCTCAAGTCTCCACGTTTCTCATTTCCAGTAGAAAATAACTGTGTTCCCAATAAGACATGCCCCACGCTGGCCAATCCTCAAGAAGAAACTTCAAACTCCCTCACGGAGCCCTTGGCCACTTTCCTTTCAGTGGTATTTTTCAACTCTAGAGAAACTGAGACAATTGATGCCGGAGTGCAGAGGGCTCGTAGGCGCCGCTTATTGTAGCAGTTGAACACTTTCTTGCAGTAAAAAAAATGATCGGCAAGTGTTATTTTCCCCAGACTCTCATCAGGTTAGAAAGTCTCCGCGCGCGGGGCTGAACCTGAGATTTGTGCTGTCTTTAGCCACTGGGATTTTGTAAATAGCGACTAAAAGCCCGTATGGACTCCCAGACTTCGAGAAGGGCACCTCTGCCCTCTTTGGGTCTGATTTCCCTCTGGAAAGCTAACACCAGCGGTGAGCCTCCCACCTGGCTGGTCCAGTGCGCACGCTGACTCAGGGAAAAGAAATAGAGATTTTTTTTTGTCTCAAAGCCCTCCTCCTCCCACGGCTGATTTGGGGGCGGCCTTTACAAAAGGTCGCTGAGTGACTGAGGACTGACTGGTGGGCTCCTCCTCCTGGCGTGGACCTTGTCTCCTGTGCCCCTCATCACCTTGTGCTTTTGCAATCCTCCTAGTCTTGAGAAAACAGATCATTAGAGAAGGAGGTGGGTGGCTGCTCCAAGGCCTTCCTTCTGGTTGGTTGCCCGGCTCCCTGCCCACCCCGCCCCCCACTTGAAAATCCACAACCACTCCCTCCTTTCACCCATACACTGCGGTTCCCTAGAAAGTTGAAAACTGATCTGCCGCACCTCTGCTTCAGGCAGCCAAGAATCCTAACTAGTCCCTGATTTCTAGAGTGGGGTCTCACAGACAGCCGCTTTTTGTCTTTGGATAGTTTCTGTCGGAGGCAAAGGGCACTGACATTATGTTACCTCATCTATTCAGAAAACATGTTTTGAACTTGTACCACAGCTGTGGTGGCAAACTCCTTACTTTTGTCACAAGCTCCCAGGGAACTGAAGCAAAAAATAAACAACAAAAAAATCCAGCCAACCAAACAACCAACCAAACAAACAAAAGTCATCAACTGATCCACTGGGGAACTGTGACAAGTGCCAGGAAACAGAGAGGAAGGTCCTGGAGGGTAGGGGAACACTCAGGGAGAATTAGCGAAAGACAGTAACAATTTGTAGTGAAAAACTAGAAAATGACCACACACTTTCCAGGCAAGTACGTTTCCCAACATTCTAAAGAGCTGGGCGTAAATCCCAGGCTTAAAGACTGGCACTCGCTGTTGCTTTACCTGAAGGATTGGAAAACAGGGGCTTGAGTATAAGAAATGCGTTTTGCAACTTTGAAACTTGACTGTGCACAGCAGCAAGTAAGAAGTAGAAATGACCCAGATGTCCGATGAAGGATGAGATGATTAAGTAAGATGTGGTTTATGTGGATGGTAGAATATGCCCCAACCTTGGAAAGGAGTGAGGGTCTAGCGCATGCTATAGCACGGATGAACGATGAAACAGGATGCTAATTTAAATGGGCAGGGCAGAGGGACTAGCTGTGTATGGTTTCAGTTCGAATTGCTGGACTCCAAATTCACAGACAGAAAGTAGAGTAGAGGCTCTGGGGCTGGAGGAGGCAGGTGTGCTGAGTTATTGTTTAACGGGTGTAGAGTTTGGAAAGATGAAAGGTTCGGGAACTAGCGGGGAAGGTTGCACAACACTGCGTGCACTTACCAGCGTGATGCCACACTTCACGTGGCTTCTCTCACTTGTGGGCTGGGTCTGTCCTGAGTTCTTGGCCAAATCCAGGCCCCACATAGACTCTCCAGAGAAGCTGGTAAGGCTATTTAAAAGTAAAACAACAGTATAGCTTCTAGAGGAATATGCTGTCAAGAATGACAGAAGCCAACAGGGCGTGGTGGCACACACCTTTAATCCCAGCACTCAGGAGGTGTGTGTGTGTGTGTGTGTGTGTGTGTGTGTGTGTGTGTGTCTGTGTGTCTGTGAGTTCAAGGTCAGCCTGGTCAACAGAGCAAGATGCAGGACAGCCAAGACTACACAAAGAAGCTCTGTCGTCTTGGGGTTTCTGTTGCTGTGAAGAGCCTCCATGACCACCACAACTCTTTGTTTAAAGATTTATTATGTATAGAGTTTTGCCTGCATATATGCCTGCATGCCAGAAGAGGGTGCCAGATCTCATTATAGATAGCTGTGGGCCACTGTGTGGTTCTTCCAGGACTTCTGGAAGAGCAGTCAATGTTCTTTACCTCTGAACCACCACTCCGGTCCCCATGGCAACTCTTATAAAGCAACTCTTATGAAGGAAAATGTTTAATTGTGGAAGCTTACGGTTCAGAGGTCTAGTCCCTTATTGTCATGGCAGGAAGCATGGCAGCTGGGAGTCTGATGGCGTGCAGACAGACACGGTGCTGGAGAGCAAGCTGAGAGCACTTACATCTTGATTCACAGAGAACAGGAAGTGGTCTGAGATACTGGGCATGGCTTGAACATATGTGAGACCTCAAAGTCTGCCTCCAGTGTGTCACACTTCCTTCAAGAAGGCCACACCTCCTAGTAATGCCACTCCCTTTGGGGGCCATTTTCTTTTGAACTACCACACCTGTCTTAAAAACCAAAACCAACCAACCAAACAAAAAGCCACCTGAGTGAGAGTTTTCAAGTTCCCTGATTTTTGTTCCAGGCTGGAGATGAATAAAAAGAGGACTTGGTTCTAAGGAGCACAGTGAGGGTGGCTCTCTACCTTCGCTGAAGATATATATTCCCTTTTCCTACTGCACACGTCCCTTCTCATAATGCACTTCATTTCAATCATATGAATACCCAATTATTAGTAGGAATAAAATGGTGTCCTGGTTAGTTTTTTTTTGTCAAAACTTGACACAAGTTAGAGATATCTGGGCAAAGGAACTTCAATTGAGAACACGCCTTCGTCAGATTGGCCTATAGACAAGTCTGTGGGGCATTTTCTTGATTAATGATGAATGTGGAATGACCCAGCCTACTGCAGGCAGTGCCACCCCTGGCCTGGTGGTCCTGGATTGTTTAAGAAGGCAAGTAGCACAAACTACGGGGAGCCAACCAGGAAGCCGCTCTGCTCCGTGCCCTCTGCTTCAGTTTCTGCTCCGGGTCTTCACTCCCCTGGAAGCAGAAAGGGGATGCACTTGCTTTTCTGTCGTTTTCCTAGGAAGTCAGCATCTCCAAGCCTGGGGAATAGTGGGCTAGAAAAGTGTGGTAAAGATGGACACCAGGTCTTTTTAGCAAATTTCAGGATTCACAGTACCCAGTTTTTAAACATTTGGTTGGCAGAGGGCTCAGCAGTTAAGAGCGCTCGCTGCTCTTGCAGGTGGCAGGGTTTTTGTTGCCAGCATTTGTACTGAGGCTGTCAGCCGTTGGTAACTCAAGTTCCAGGGTATTGTATGCCCTCTGCTGGCTTTTGCAGGCACTGCATGCGTGTGGTGCACACACCTAAATGCCCATAAACATTATACACATACAACTTAAAAATTAAAAAAGCAGTGCATGGAATTGGCATGACCGGTTGCTTAGCTACATTCTACGGCTGCAAACTCCTTGAGGAACAGCCTCCTCTTTCTGTTCCCGAGAGTTCACTGTTTCTGGTGAGTCTCTGGCCTTCTGTGAAGTGGATTCTTTTTTTTTTTTAATTTTTCTTTCTTTCTTTATTATGTATACAGCTAGCCAGAAGAGGACACCAGACCTCATTACAGATGGTTGTGAGCCACCATGTGGTTGCTGGGAATTGAACTTAGGACCTTTGGAAGAGCAGGCAATGCTCTTAACCACTGAGCCATCTCTCCAGCCCTGAAGTGGATTCTTAACATCTTCTTGGGGCATGTTTAATGAACGTGGTCAAGTCCTGACAATTGGGGGAAAGTATAATTAACATCTTTGCCTCAAAGTGTTCCGTCTGTTATATATTAATTGTTGAGTGGTTATTAGCCCCTTTAAAATGAACAGACATTATCAGTCCTTGTTTGCGGCTAAGGCAATGCTAAGGACAGAGAGACAGACAGACAGGCGAGCAGGCACATATGCGCGCGCACATACACCCCGGGCTTCTTACCAGGAGAAATAGGAGGGGGTAAACTATGACTCTGCTAATGGCTGAGGCTGCCTGTGCTGGTTTTGTTTGGACAATGTCAGGTTTTGGCTTGTGATCAATGAAGACGGGAACATGGTCACTGCCCGGCAGGAACCTCGCTTGGTCTTGGTTTCCCTGACCTGTGACAATGACACCTTGACTATCAGTGCAGCCTACACAAAGGATCTGCTGCTTCCCATCACACCACCCGCCACAAACCCGCTCCGCCAGTGCAGGTGAGTAGAACGGGCCTCTGGCCTGTGGGAGCAAATCTGCACGCAGTCTCTCTTTACTTCAGCCTTTAATTGTTTAAATTCACAGTTAGCTTACAAAACAATAGATGGGTTTCATGATGACAATTTTACACACACAAACTGTATGTCGCTCATATTAGCCCCATATTCTCTTGTCCTGTACCCCTCAATTGGTTCTTTCTTCTCCTCAAATAATTGTCTCAATATTTCATACCATATTTGTACATACAGGGTTGGGGATGCAGCTCAGTGGTAGGGTATTGGTCCACTACTCACAAAGCCCTAGACTTACTCTCAGTATTCCACAGTGTAGGCATGGGGTACACACCTGTAATCCAGCACTGGAGAGGTGGGGGCAGGAAGATCTGAAGTTCAGGGTCATCCTTGGCCAGCCTGGGCTCTATGAAACCCTATAGATAGATGATGGATAGATAAATAGATGATAGATAGATAGATAACAGTTAAGTAAATCTAGATTCTACATATGACAGAAAATGTGTCATTTTTTTTTGCCCCCTTGCTTTCCTTTAGACCTCTTTCTCCCATGCATGGTCCCTCTTCACTTTCATATCTTATATACACATGAATGAACATATATATTTGTGTTTAAATCCAGATTGTGCCTCTGCTCTTGCACTTTTGAGGAAGTTAGAACAATGGAGGGGCTCCAGAAAGTACATTACCAACAGTTAGTCATCGATTGCATGTACCTCCCCGACCTCAGCGTTCAGTCCTCTGCATCCTGAGAGGAGAAACGAGGACATAGCTTCAAAAGCTGGTGTAGGGACAGGGGACAAAAAGGCCCAATGTAGCAGGCTGCGGACGGGACTCAGTGGTACAGTACTTGCCGAACATGCTCGAAGCTCTGGGTTTGAACCCCCAACTCAACCATAACTTAATTAATTAAATCTGATGTAGAAAGCAATGTGGGCTAAAACATCTTGACATGGAGCGAAGAGAAAAAGAATCCCATCAAAGAATGCAGGCAGGAAAGAAGGGTGCCCTGGAAGAGAGGACGTCCTGTCATCTGTCACGGCACTGTCTTTGCAAAGGGTTCTGGGAACAGTACCCTATGAGATATGATAATTAGCTCGAAGGGAAGTTGGAAGGTGGGAAAGAGCAGCCGTAACTGGAGAAGTGTCCTGTGTTCAGGTTGGAGGTCAGAGGAAGGAGGACATCGCTAGGGCACCCCGTTCAGAAGCCTGGCACCCCATTCAGAAGCCTGGCACCCCATTCAGAAGCCTGGCACTTCGTTCAGAAGTCGACCTCCTCAGCACCAATGGACTGTGGGAGGCAGGTGCTCTAGGACCTGGTTTAGCAGCTGGGGAATTACAGCTTGAACTTCCTTCTTCCTGTGGGACCAAGATTTAGCTTAGTTAGACTTTGTGGCTGTTTCTGTATTTTTTTTTTTTTGAGATAGGATTTCTCTGTGTAGCAGCCCTAGCTGTCCTAGAACTTGTTTTTTAAACCAGGCTGGCCTCGAGCTCACAGAGATCCACCTGCCTGTGCCTCCAAGTGTAAGGATTAGAGGCATGGACCACCATGCCTGACTATTTCTGCATTATTAATTAATATGCAATTTGAGTTTGGCATGGTGGTGCAAACCTTTGAGCCCAGCACTTTGGAGGCAGAGGCAGATGGATCTCTGAGTTTGAGGCCAGCCTGGTCTACAGAGTGAGTTCCAGGACAGCCAGGGCTACACAGAGAAATCCTGTTTCAAAAACAAAACACTTAAAACAACAAAAACATGAACATCCAAGGAAGCCCATAGTCTATCCATCCTGGTCAGACCTGGTGGCATCAGCCTGTAATCCCAGCAGGAGGGAGACTGAGGCCGGAGGATCATAAGTTCAACAGTAGTAGCCTGGGCAACTCAATGGAACCTTGTCTGAAAAAAATGAAGAAACGGTAAAAAGCATAATGGAAATGTGGTTCAGTGGTAGAGTGCTGGCTTAGCATGCACAAGGTCCTCGGTTCAAACTCTACCACTGCAATAAACACCTGCCTCCTCTCTTCCCACCACAGTGGGCTGGGTCTCCCCTCAATCGACAGTCAAGACAATCTCCTACAAGCCAACTTGAATTGGGCAGTTCCTCAATCATGGCTGATTCTAGGCTTGGTTCTGAAGGGTTGGAGTTGGGTCTTCATGCTTGTACCAACTGAGCCATCCCCCCAGCCTGTCCATGTTCCTCTGAAAACTCAGTACACTTCAAACTTATTACCTCTCTGCATCCTCCAAACACACCTTTCAGGCAGGGGACACAGGTATGCTTCAGTTGCTTTTGCCAATGGGAAGAGCAAGGCTTGAAACTGCACTTTCCATTCCATTGCATGTCTTCAGTGGCCCTGAGGCAGGGCTGGGCTAAAGGCAGGTCTTCGGGTTATGAAGGGATGTTGGCCATGTCACGGTTGAATCGTTGCAGTTTCTCTGATCCATCCGGGCATACAGGATTACAGTACTCACAGCCTCTGAATTGTCCCCACTGCAGAGTGCATGGTCTGGAGGTGCAGGGCAGGGATTGCGGAGAGGAAGCCGCTCAGTGGATCACCAGCTTCCTGAAGACACAGCCCTGTCGCCTGGTGCACTTCGAGCCCCACATGAACCCCAGACGTTCCCAGCTGCTGAAGGCTCGGTTCCGGTCCAAGGACCATGTGAGAGGCTTGGTGTGGTCTGAGGGTGTAGGAAAGTTGTGTGGGTCTTGCCATGTGTGCACATCCCTGGTATGCTAAATGCTGTGGTTTCCACGGCAATCTCCAGGCTCCAGAGACGCCAAGCAATAGGCAGAAAGAAAGCACTTGCCAAGCTCAAAACCTGGGCTCTGACCACCATCATGAGTCAGGCTTCTAGATAGAGGGCCAAAGGTATGCAGAATTATTAAGTCCTGTCCATCACCACTATCTAGGCGCCAGTCTCTCCTGAAAGTTGTCGGAAATGCATGAAATCTCTTCCTAAGAGACAAGACCCCTCCCCTGGATGACATCATGGCCCCAGCTGTTTTCTTCTCCCCTTACCTAAGATTCCTGGGAATATTCCAGGTTCTTAGACTCCATTGTATCTACAGTCTCAGCCAAAAGGAGAGCCACAAGTGTCTCTTGGGAATACACTCATTCCTGACAGGATGGGTACAGGAGTGGGGTTCCTTTTGTCTTGATTTCTGGGAGCCTCCACTCCCCTGGAGTGTCCACTTTCCTATTTGTGTAAGTATTTTGGTGCCAATAGACACACAATACAATTTATTCTAGAGTGGTATCATTTTTGATCAATTCTGTAATGGCATGGTCCAATGTTTTTAACTTCCTTACAACTGTGTGTCAGATTACAAGTTCGGGCCAGTGTATGTGTGTGGAGCAAGTGTGTAGAGCAGGATTGTGGAACAGGTGTGGGGAGCAGGTGTGTGGGACAGGTGTGGGGAGCAGGTGTAGGGAGCAGGTGTGTAGGACAGGTGTGGGGAGCAGGTGTGTGGAACACGTGTGGGCAGCAGATGTGTGGGACAGGTGTGGGGAGCAGGTGTGTGGGACAGGTGTGTAGAGCAGGCATGTGAAACAGATGTATGGAGCAGGTGTGGGGAGCCCCAGACTCCACATGGTCAGGGTAAGGCATAAGGCTGCAGAAGCTCCTCATGACATAGGTCAGTAGAACCAGACAACTTTAGTGTTAAAAAAATGAGGGCCAGCATTCATACTTCATATTAATTTTAAGGTTGCATAAAGATAGGCACGTATAGAATTAGGGGACTTCTCAAATGTAGCGAAGCCATCAAACTTGACCACCTTATTAAACACTAAGGAAACGGATGTTTGGGAAGGTGAGACGGCGTCTTTAAGGGATGTCTAATGACTCTGAGGTCATGTTCTGTTCATAAACTAAAATAAGAATTTATAGGTATGGGTGTTATGCCTGAATGTATGTCTATGTTCCACAAATGTGCAGTACCTACGAAGGTGGGAGATGGCATCAGAGCCCCTGGAACTGGAGTTACACATTGTTGTGAGTTACCATGTGGGGGCTAGGAATTTAACTCTGGTCCTCTGCAAGAGCAGCCAGTGCTCTTAATAGCTGAGCCTTCTCTCGAGTTCCTTTATGTCATGCAGTTCTGCAAGGCCAGTTAAGGCTTTGAATTGCTGTGACATTTCTATGTAAAGAACTAGAAAAATAGCTATAAACACATATGTGTGTATGTGTGCATGTGTGTATATGTGTTCACATGTGTGCATGCATGTGTGTATGTGTACATGTGTGTGCATGCATGTTCGTATATGTGTTCATGTGTGTTTATGAGTGTGTATGTATGTCTGTGTATGTGTGTGTGCATGTGTGTGTGTGTTTGTTGGGGCAGTGCTTAATTTTCAGGGACTAGATCATGATGTCCCCTCTGAGGTATTTCTGCTCCACACTTTATCCCAATCTCTGTTTCTTGTCAGGTGGCCTACTCAGATGTAAGCCCATACCTGGTTCTGTCTGAGGCATCCTTGGAAGATCTCAACTCCAGGATGGAGAAGAAAGTGAAAACTATTAACTTCAGGCCCAACATTGTCATTTCAGGATGTGATGTTTTCGCAGAGGTAACATTTGGCCTGCGTAGCCTCTTTCTTTTTATTTTGTGGAAGGTGTAATAGTTATTTCCAGGAGGCCCATCACTGTCATCCAAGCACGAAGGGTGGAGGCAGAGGGTTTGGAAGTTCAGAACCAGCCTCAGCTACATAATGAATTCGAGGTCAGCCTGAGCCACACAAGACCACATCTCAACAACAATTAAAGCATGACAGTTACTAATGCTGATTTAGACTCTTGCAAGACGTGAGTTGCTTACTGCCTCTGAGCTGCACAATGGTTCTACTTTTAGGTTTGTTGAGCCCCCACCTAAAATGTGAAGGCTTGTACATTGAAGACGCACGTAGGCAAGGCAGAGCTGTTTCTCTGTGAGATCTGAGGCTTACAGGGAGAATCTTGAGTCGGGGGATTGACTGTTGAGATAATTTACTCAAAATGGATCACATGGTCGGTGTCACTCATGGAACAAACAAGGTGGTTGTTGTGTCTTACTGCCCATCCCAACCACCTGGTTTCTGACTAGCTGCTGCCTCCCCTGAGGAAGACCAGCATCTTTAGCATGACTGCTAGGTAGGAGTTAGGGTGTTTATCAGCTTGCTGGTATTCCCAAACACTTTCAGGGCCCCCTTCCTTGGGCCCTCAGGCATCCCACATTGTGCCTCAGCACGGAGAATGATGACACTGGTTCCAGTGTCCCGGGAGGTCCTGGAAGCTGACCGTCTTAGTATTAACACTGGTTCTAGTGTCCCGGGAGGTCCTGGAAGCTGACCGTCTTAGTTTTGCCTTTGGATGTTGTCTCGGACTCAGGCTGATCTGTCTTGAAGTCCGATGCTGGTCATGACAGAACCAAACGTGAGAATTATGAAGACCGTGGCAGTAGTGGTGGTTTGAATGAAATGTCCCTATAGTCTCAGGCATTTGAACAGCTGATCCCTAGGTAGAGGCACTATTTGGAGAGGTTTAGAAGGTGTGACCTTTTGCTTGTACATGTGGTTCAAGCTATGAGCCCTCAGCTCTCTGTTCCCCACTGACGTGACATTGCGCTGCCTGCACAGACTCTAGCTTCAGGAACCATAAGCTCAAACACACTCTTCCTTCTCTAAACTGCCTTGGTCATAGTGTTTTGTCACAGCAATAGGAGAATAACTAATATAATAACGAATATGCAACAACTCAGAAACACATAATAAATCTGATGTGTTTCTCGCAGTGCTTACCCATATTGTATCACATGACTTCACTGCAGCCTTGGGTGTGAACACATGACATGCACTTGGCATTGTGTGTACTGTTATGCCGCACAACAAGCCAAAGGCCTTGGCTCAGGTTTGAGACTTCCATTTGTCATGAATTGTGGCAGATTTTTACTGTGCATATGAAGTTTCTGTTCTTTTAGGAACAGAATGGTTTTATTAAAGAAAACAAAGACCACATTTTTCTGCCTTCACCCCTCAGCACATATCCAATTAGAATATCTTTGGATTATAATTTGTCAGACACATTCATCTCATTAGCATTCATCTCATTAGCATACAAAGTCGCTTTAGTTTTTTATAAAGGTAAGTACGTTGAAGAATTATTTTAAAATAGTTTTTATGATATATTATTATTATAGATAAATGTTTAATTTGTGTGCCTATTTTGTATGCCTGTATGTTTGGGGATCACATAAAAATTTGTCAGGTAAAAAGTGGTTGTGAATGGGAAAACATTTAAGAAACCCTGAAGTGGAGGCTTGGTGATGGAGGCAGCTGTGGGTACCCAGTAGAGACATCGGTCCTCAAACAGGAATTTACTTCTGCTCATACCTTTTGCATATGTATAGTTTGGGGAAGGCAGTGGAGACAAGAAAGAGACTCTTACCTCTTCTAGTTTCCTTGGATTCCAGGGAAAGACTTAGACCTAGTGATTGTGTGATTGATGATTGAGTTCTAACCCTTTATATTGGGGAACTAATTCTGTCTCTCAGCTTTTCTGTGGAAGGTGGACAAGGAATACTGAGAAAAGAGCAATCTAGGAAAGCCATCCCCACGAATCCATCCCGATATTTTTTAAATTGCATTTATTAATGTATTCACTTATTTATTGTATGTGTACACATGCCACAGTGCATGTGTGGAGGTCAGAAGACAACTTATGGAAGTTGGCTCTCTCTTTCAGCTATGCGGATCCCAGGGATTGAACTAAAGGCTTTACACTTGGTGACAAGTGTCTTTCCAGTGAGCCATCTTGCTAGTTCACTTCTGGTGTTTTATTTAAAATGTTCCTTGTGTAGTCTCAGATCCAAGCATGTGCATTTCTATGAAGATAACAGAGTGTCTGTGCATGAGTGAGCTGTACACATCCTTATACAGTGACTCTGCAGTGTCTGTGCACGGGTGAGCTGTACACATCCTTATACAGTGACTCTGCAGTGTCTGTGTGTGAGTGAGCTGCATACATCCTTATACAGTGACTCTGCAGTGTCTGTGCACGGGTGAGCTGTACACATCCTTATACAGTGACTCTGCAGTGTCTGTGCACGGGTGAGCTGTACACATCCTTATACAGTGACTCTGCAGTGTCTGTGCACGGGTGAGCTGTACACATCCTTATACAGTGACTCTGCAGTGTCTGTGTTTGTGTTGATTTATGAACACATGTTCCTGGGCCATGCATCTAGGCTTGTGTCAATCAATGTTACAAAGGGTCTTGTCTCTCCCCCTCTCTTTCTTGTTTCCTATCTCAGTGATCTGCCCAAACTCCTGCCGTGTGATCTAACCTGTCACTTACCACCTGTCAATTGAGGTACAGTATAGCCCTGGGCTTCCTCTGTGAGTTTTGTTGATAAAGAGGTGTGTGCTCCTAGGCTGCCCTCAGGCTCTTCTCCCACCCAGAGTCCTTTTCACTTTCCAAAGTCGGCCTGGGACACAGCTCTCTTTCACAGAGCTCAGCACTGAATTCGCTCTGGTTCCTTCCTCTGACCTGCTCTTCCCCTCTCTAGGCTCAGACACATGCACTGCCCTGTGACTCTCAGTTCTTGGCCAGCTGGTAGGACAGACATTGATACATTGTCATATCTAGTTGCTACATCATGTCTGGACCACAAAATGTTCTCTCTTGGACCATAGAGAGGCAAGGGACAAGCTTCCAGGGGCCCTGTGGGAGCTCTTACACTTTTCAGTGTGATTGCCTTGCTCAACAGCCTCCAGTAGCTCGCCACCTCTCAAAACGTCCGCGCTAAGCCTATGAGCTGGCTCAGCTCCTAAAGGCACTTACCGAACAAACATGACAGCCCAGGTTTGATCCCAGGACTTGTGTAAAGGTGGAACGCATACCCCCCCACTCGCTCACACACATGCAATAATAATAAAGGAATAAGATGTACAGTTATCCTCATATGTAATTAATAGCAAAGGGGTCTTACTCCATCTCCGGCACTCAAGTTCTTCTGCCTCACAGCAAAGCTGACTTTCTTGTTTCCAATCAATGCTCTACAAATGGAAAACTGGACCTGCAGAGATATATGACCAAACCCAGGCCATACTCCTCTCTGTCCAGGCCTTGCTGGCTCTCAGCCCATCTTATTTTGAGTTATTACCTCTAGCCAGTTTGTCCTGATGGAAGACTTCCTTGGTGTCCTCAGGGTCAGCATCTTCTCAGGCCTGGTGTGAGGTTAGTAGTAACAGAATTCTCTTCCTTCCCTTTGCTAAGCAGGTGCTTTCCAGATGGTGAACATTGTTTACCTTAATTTTCCTTTTTTATACTTCTTTTTTGAGAGAAGTGTCTCATTATGTAACCCTGGCTGGCCAGGAACTCACGATGTAGACCAGGCTGGCCTCAAACTCAGAGTGATCCACCTGAGTGCTGGGATCAAAAGGGTGAATCCCCACACTGGGCAATCTTTTCTAAATAAAAAGATTTCGTCTTAATTGTGTGTATGTGGGGGTGTGGGGTTGTATTTGCATGTAAATGTGAGTGCTCCTGGGGGCCAGAAGAGGGCGTCAGATCCCCTAGAACCGGCATTAGAGGGGGTTGGAGCTTCCTGATGTGGTGCTGGGAACTGAACACTGGCCCTCTGCTAGAGCAATTCTGGAGCATTAACCGTTCCAGCTCCTGCCTTAGTTTTCTATGTCTTACTGTCCTCCTAGCTTTTGTTCTGTCTAGGAGAAGCTTTGGGGATAATTCTCTAAGTCATAACTAATGAATTCCCTAACCTGGGTCCTCAGTTTACTCTTTTAAAACCTCAGTGACCACTGCTGGAGATATCTTCGCAGAACAGGCTGTAGTTACTGAAAACTCTATGTTTTCTAACTGTTGTGACATAAAGAAAGGACCCATGCTAACAAAACAGTCCCAAGGGTTCTGGAGAGCTGGCTTAGCAGAAAAGAGCACTTGTCAAGAACCTTGGCTCAGTCCCCAGCACCCACATGGTGGCTCACACCCATCCCTAACTCCAGTTCCACGGTAAGACATCCCATACCCTTTTCTGACCTCCGTGGGCATCAGGTACACACATGCTAGGTATACTTCACACCCACACACACACAGAGAGAGAGAGAGAGAGAGAGAGAGAGAGAGAATACTCATACACATAAATTAAAATAATTAACTAGGCTGGAGAGGTGGCTCAGAGGTTAAGAGCATTGCCTGCTCTTCCAGAGATCCTGAGTTCAATCCCCAGCAACCACATGGTGGCTCATAATCATCTGTAATGAGATCTGGTGCCCTCTACTGGTGTATAGGCACCCATGCAGGCAGAACACTGTATACATAATAAATATATATTAAAAAACAATAAAATTATTAAATATATATATATATATATGAGACAAATAAAATCCATGCCGTACCCACGTGGAGAACAGTATGCACTTACCAAGATTAAAGCAGAAACTTATGGACACTCTGCCTCCAGGTGCCAACACCAGGACATTTCATTGCAGATGCTCACTTCCAGCCCCCACCCACCCAGCTTCCTTCTTTGTGGGTGAAGATCTGACCTCCCTCCATGTCCTTTGGTCTTTTCAGTAGTGACTTGAAGGACCTCAGATGCACTAAGTCAACCCCGCCTTCCTCTGACTTCCTCCCTGGCTGGGGTCCCCTCACCCTTTTGCCCATGAGGCCAGTCTACAGACTTTTCTGAAGCCAACCTTGCCCGGTGTCTGCCTCCAAATCCCTAGGATCTGCACCTCAACCGACAAGGAGCATGTACACCGGGTCAAGGCTTTTCTTAAGTTTTCTGGAACTTTATTATGCTTTTATTTACAATGTGATGGGTTTCGCCATGACATTTTTATGTGCATGTTTAACCCATTTTGATCATATTCATCCCCCTTATTTTCACCTATTTCTGTGGGCTTTTATTTTTAATTATCACATTTATTTGTGTGTGTGTGCATGTGTGTGTGGGTGTGTACGCCTGTGTGTGCATGTGTGTGTGCCTGTGTGTGCATGTGTGTGGGTGTGTGCGCTTGTGCGTGCATGTGTGTGCACGTGTGTGCATGTGTGTGTGCGTGTGTGTGCGTGTGTGTGCATGTGTGTGTGCGTGTGTGTGCGTGTGTGTGCATGTGTGTGTGCGTGTGTGTGCACCACAGTGCATGTATGGAGGCTAGAGGGTGACTCACTAGAGTTGGCTCTCTCCTTCCATGTCGGCCCTGATGATCCAATTCAGGTCACTCAGCTGCAGCAAGCATTTTTACCCACCAAAGCATGTCTTTTTATTTTCAATTTTTCATGCACATCCTCTGTTTCTCACTGAACTGGAGGGACTCAGATTTGCTTGGCCTTGAGGCACAGGCTCTGCTACCAATGTCCTCAGGCCGACAGCTGAGAAGTCATTCCTGTTGGAGCCGGGACTCTCTGAATGCCGCCACCCGGGAGACGGCCGGGAAATCAGGGCACCAGGTTACACAGCGACTTGGTGTTTGTTTGCAAGACAGGGTCTCATGTATCCCGGGCTGTTCTCAAAAATGCTAGAACTTCTGATCCTCCTGCCTCCACCTTCTGAGTGCTGGGATTGGAGATGTGTGACATCAGGCTCAGCTAATAGAGTTCTGCAGATTCAACCTGGGATGCCCTGCCTGGAAAAGCTTTCAAAGAGGAGAGGGGCCTGACCTTGCTTTAGGAAGAAAGGGAACACTCAAAGGTGTGGGATGTCCCTTGGCCTCTGAAGACTGATGGAATGACATTAGGTGTGACTCCACACAAGTCCCTGCCTAGGTGAGGGCCCAGAGGTGTTTATGGGAACTCTTCCTTTCCTTTCTAGGATTCTTGGAATGAACTCCTCATTGGGGATGTGGAACTGAAGCGGGTGATGGCTTGCACCAGGTGAAACCCTTTCCTGTCCCTGGGCGGGGAGGGGCAAGGCCTGTCCCTCCGCTTTGTCCCCTGTGTGATGCTTTATTTGTGTCCAGGTGCCTTTTAACGACGGTGGATCCGGACACGGGCATCATGGACAGAAAGGAGCCGATGGAAACACTGAAGAGGTAAACCAGGCAGACGGGGGTCTCACCTTGGGGTCCAGGTGTCTGAGGAGCCACGTCTATTAATGTTACAAGGGAACTGTGGAAATGCCCATGCGGAATAGGAGCTTTAGGGAGTCCTGGCCACTAGACAGATGGTATGTAGAGAAGAAAGCCAGTGTGTCCAGGGTTCCATGCTGCCTGTGGTTTGCTGTGTCCACTGGAGGTCTTGGAATGCATCTCCAGAGGGTAAGGGGGGGGGTCCTGTGAGGTACTGTGGGAAATGTCACTATGTAAGGAGCAGGCTTTGGGACAGGGACAGTGATACGCTGTAGCTCTTGCTTGTATCTCTTCAACATTAGAGCAATGAAGAATCTAGGCCTTTTATTTTTCATAGAACCAAGGAGATACAACAAAGAGAAAGATAGGCTGGGCAGACCTGGCTATTGCAATACTGTGGCTGTCAGCAAGTCTCCTTCTGCCAGGCCCTGACTGCTCTGTTTTAGGATTCTAGGGGTTGGATCCAGGTCCTTGTGAATGCTAGGCAAGGTCTCCTACCATTGAGCTTTGTTATTATTATTAATGTGTATGAGTGTTTGCCTACATGTATTTGTGTGCAGCATGTACGTGTATGATGTCCACATGGGCCAGAGAAGGATGTCAGACCCCCTGGAACTCTAGCTACAGACAGTTGTGAGCCGCCATGTGGGTGCTGGGAACTGAACCAGGGGCCCTCCCTCTGCAAGAGCAGCAGATGTTCTTAAGCAGCTCTTCCTTTTTAATTTGAGCCAGGGTCTCCCTCAGTCACTGAGGTTGACTTTGAGCTCACTTTGTAGCCTCTGTAATCCTGAGACTTGTACCATCAGCCATGGCTCTGGTCCTCAGAGAATAAAAGAAATGGGGGGGGGGGACTAGATAAGCCTTTGTGTGCATCAGACAGATGGCTCGGGAGCTGCTTGTCACCTCTGTATTTCTCGCTTTCTTCCCCACACTCTCCCTGGTCTCAGATTTCCATCCCCTCTGGCTTTGGAAGGCTCTTGAGCTTACAGAACCTCAAAGCACTCCGGGCACTGGTGCTGGTTCTCCGCATTGTCAAAGCCCCTCTCTTGGGAGGCTCTGTTTGTAGAAGGAGAGTAATGGACTCCAAAGACAGAGCAAGGGCAGGAAGCAGGGATCACAGGAATCCATACTTACTCCCCTGATCTTCTGCAGGCTTCTTACAGCCCAGCCATCCTCCCTAATTGCTTTTAATACCCAGGGAAATGGTGCAGCCGGCCGAGGTGGCTTCTATCTCTCCCTGAGATTTAAAGTGCCATGGGTATAGTGATTTGTGTTCTTCCCAGGACAGGTGGTCATAAATCGGGCAGGGAGAGGTCCGCTGCAGGGTATAAATCTTAAGAGGCAGAACACACAGCACTTCAGTGGCATCCCTGGGTATTGTTGGTGCCCACGGGTTGGCACTGCTTTGCACTGAATGTGCTGGGCATGGACACTGACCTCACCCACCTGCCTGGCCTTGCAGGCTTCTTACATCCCAGCTCTGTGCCCTAATTGCTTCTGTATGGTCAGAGCTCCGCTGGGCAAAGCAAAGCCCCTACCGCAGAGAATTATTCCTCATTGTCTGGTTAGGCTAAGCACAGGGAGGCTTGTCTTCTGCTCATGGGAAGGGAGGAGAATGGACTCACTCTGCTCGTTCTTAAAGGACTGGGAATGGAATCTTGTGCACAATAGAACTCACTGAACTCCATCTCAGCGTGTGAGGACCTTGAGGTCAGTTTCTTTATTTGTGAACATTGAGTTTACAGGACTCCACAGAGCTGAACTAAAGCAACTTGTATCATTTTCAGCAGGCGACCAGGTCCTGACCCAGTCCTTGACATCCTGCTGTATCGATTTGACACTGAGAGCAGAAGTCAGACGAACTGTCACACCTGAGACTAGCTGTTCCCAATGACACCTAACCCAACCCTGTCAGGGATCAGGGGTGGTGACGGTGCCCATGTGTCACCCCTCTGGGAGCTGTCAGTGATATTTACCTCAGAATCTGACCATGAGGTCTCAGAAGTAGGATGGACCTAGGGCTGCCCAGGGTTTTGTGATCTCCACGTGGAGACTGGCCAGGGACCTTGCCTGTAGCCGTGCCTGGTCGCTGATGGGAGTAAACAAGACAGTGTGAACAAGACAGTGTGACTCACACCTTCTCCTCCCTGATGCACAAAATGTTTCTGTTCACACCGCCACGTAAGGATGGAGAAGTCTAGTTGGAGGAGACGTGTCAAAGGCCAGCTTTGGCCAAACTCGTACGTTCCAGGGTAGGAGTGTGAGGATTAGAATTATTAGGCAAAAGGAACAGAGATGTAAGAGAAATAAGAGACAGAAACACAGGATAGCATCTGGAGGAACAGTCAGTGAATACTGAGTCTGCTTCACTTTTTACACGCTTATGTATTTCACTCCAAAAGGAGAGGGGGAGGCCACAGACTTCATTAGCTTGATATAAGGAATAGACTTGAATTCTCTGACCTTTCGTCCAGGTGGAGCGGATTCACCTCTATACCCAAAATACTAATTAACCACACCCCAAGTCAGAATCTCTCGTTTGTAGCCACACCTGTTGTCAACAACTTTGAGAGAGCAAAAATAAGCTCACACTCTTTGGCCTCCAGTCAAGGTGGAATAGACTCACAACTGTGGGTCCCCACAAAGGAGGAGTTGCTTGGTTTTTTTTTTTTGAGTTCTGGGATGGATGCCAGAGTCTCAAGCACACTAGACAAGAGTTGCACCACTAAGCTATTGCCACGCATGGCGCCCCCATGTTTGCGCTCTGTGCACTGGCACCCAGTTCGCAAGCTTCGGGCAAGGGGCTGGAGGTTAAAATACACAGACACACACAGAGAGACAGCGACACGGGTCATCCTTGAATTCCCCAAGAATACCCCCTTTATTGTGTTCAGGGGCAGATTATATAGAGATAGCCACACCTCAGCTAAACCCACCAGAAACCACTCTCCTGCCATCAGGAACTCCTGAAGGTCTCGTGCTCAGAGCAGCTGTAGGCACTCAGATCAGGGGATTACAAGAAATTCAGGATCTGAGGTCTCACTTCTCCCAACAAGCTATAATGTCCAGTTCTCATCCCAGAGACCTCTGTTTAGGCTTAAAACCATGTTTTAGGGCCTCTTGCTTATCAGAGTAATTGTGTGTTCTGTATGCATTGAAATACAGAGAGAAATGTTCTCTGAAATATAATTTGTTGCTAGGTGTGGTCACTGACATTAGAAGTCTCAGTTCTTTGAAGGTTGAGGCAGAAGGATTGCCACAATTTGAAGGCAAACCTGGTCTACATAGTCCCAGGTCATTCTGAGCTATAAGTAAAGTCCTATCTCTAAGCGTAATTTGTTAATCCCAACAGAGGTTGCATTATGTATTTATTTATATATGTATTTATATTATATATTTATATATCTTCCTCCCTCTATATAGACAGATATAGATGTAGGTATATAGATAAAGTCAGAGACAATGGAAAAGGCTTGGTATACACTTCTTGCAATACCTAGTTTTGTCCACCAGAGGCCGCTGTTGACCTCACTTGGTCTCCCTTACCTGGCAATCAGGAATCATGCAGGTTTTTAAAGGTAAATGAGTGTTGGTTGGATCTTTGGATTCTTACCAGGCCTGTGGAGGAGAGCTGCTTAGGAAGACAGAAATATGAGGAATGGTAGCATCCTTGCTAGAGGATGAGATAACTTTGAACTCCTGATCTTCTTGCTGGGTTTTGATATCAGATAAGCATTTGGATACAGGATCCTGAGTTTGCCTCTGAAACTCACCTGTATAGCAAAGGTTAAGGCTTTGTAATAAGGGTTGAAGTCATGTGGGAAGTGCTTGGTGCAGATGCAAGTACACAAGAGGTACAGGAACTCCCTGAGATAGATAGACCCCACATCCCCTCAGTACAACACCTAAGAATAAGGTAGGCCAAGTCACAGAAATATTGCTGTCTCCTCCCTCCCCCATTTCCAAAGCCTCCTTCATTACATGGTGACCAAGGGAGAGGCAAGTCAAAAGAGATGCCTGCCTGGATTCGTGGTCCAAGATTATTGCAGGCTATGCCACGAGGAAACATGCTGAGCAGCAGCACTGGAAAGGTGGGGGTTGAGAAAAGGGGAGTCCTTTAAGGACCTCTGATCTGGGCAACCATGGACCAGGAAGGGAAAGATGGAAAGGAAGGGGTGACAGTCTTGCCAGGATCTTGGATCAGGTGACATATGTGGAGAAATTGTGAGGGAAAAGGAAAATTATAGGCCCGTCCAGGCATATGGAATATCTCATTTCTCTTTGAAAATTTTGAATCTTTCATAAACTTTAAGCTCATTTACCCTATTTATTTATTTATTATTGGATGTGTGTGAGTGTATTGTCTGCTTGCATGTCCGTGTGCCATGTGTGTGCAGCGCTGAGAGAAGAAGGAGTTAGTTCACAGAGAACTGGGAGTTGTGAGCTGCCAAGTGGGTGCTGGGAACCCAACCCTGGTTCTCTGGAAGTGCTCTCAGCCACTGAGCCGTCTCTCCAGCCCCAAGTACCTAACTTCTTGATGCTGGAAAAGGAAAGGTCACTATAATGAGAAGCCATGAGGATGGAGTGTTTGACTCTGCCTTGGTGCTTCCAACTGGCCTGTCACTCTCAGGCCCTCCCAGGGGGGCGGGGGTGCTGAGCTGTTAGCTCTGACTGGGTCCTGATTCCAGGCACAGCCTGCCTGAGTGGGTGGACGCCTGCTTCAGCCCGGACGAAGCTCCGTGGGGTCCACATTCTTCCTGTTCGCTGGGACTCACTGAGGTCTTTTCCTTTGCAGCTACCGGCTATGTGACCCTTCGGAACAGCCGTTATACGGAAAGCTGCCCCTCTTTGGACAATATTTTTCTCTGGAAAATCCAGGGACAGTCAAAGTGGGAGACCCCGTGTACCTTCTGAGCCAGTAATAGAAACTGCACGTTCTGGAACAACAGATGTCTCTCAGAAACATTTTTGAAGCTGACATCGCTTGAACTGGTTCTTCAGCCTTTTCTTTGGGGCTGTGATTCCCAAGTTTGTCTCTTTCGGATTTCCTTCTGTCTCCGTCTCTCGTTTTCTGGGTCCAGCACACAAAGCAGAGAAAGGCAGTCCTGCAAACTTAGCAGGGCGCCGTCGAGTTTCTTGAAGGATGAAGGGATTATCAAAATGCTCTGTTTATAATTATGGAGTAATTTTTCTACTTCTGCATTCTCTTGCCAAGGCAGCAGATGTCCATCATCTCTCTACCCCTCTTTTGGGAAGGGAAAGAAAACAGGAGGAAGACTGTACGCCAGAAGAATGTTCCAGAATGTTTTGCTACCCCTGGACATCATGCATACAATGGAAATTAAATACTTTCCCAAGTAAGGTTGGAACGACGACGTTTTCTTTTCTCCTCGAGGCCGGGGCTAGCTTTGGAAAGGGCGTAATAAAGACTCAGTACTGGAGATATTAATTTTTCCATGGATCCTCCTGCGTCTGCTGCCGTTGCTCCCTAAACAGTGTCTCTGAAGACCCGATGGATCCCTTAACTCAAGGAACCCCTCTGAGATGTCAGGGTACAAAACCAGCTCACTAGAGCATTTGAAAAGCAAGGTGGTTTCCTGCCCTTGAAGCAGGGTATGGCCTACGAAGGATTCAAAATCTTTCCTAGTAGGTGGGGGGAAAAGAGTGACATCAGAGAGGGAGAGATGTCTCCCTGGGTGTCTAAGATGAGATTTGATCTTGCCTGGGGAAATGATGGCTCTCAATATTAACAAAATGAAATGGCCCCAAGAGGATGTGGCGCTGTCTAGTGGTGGTAAATGGCAGCTCAGTCCATTTTAAGTTAAAAAAAAAGTCAGTCTTGTGCCCGAGTCTAGTTTTCTGTAGCAGAAACAATTCTGTGTGAAGGAAGAGGAGGAGTCCCTAGGTGCCCTGTGTTTCTCTCCTTCAGGAACGTGACTTTCTTTTGTTTGTTTGTTTGGTTTTTATTTTATTTTTAAATCTATATAAATATATATTAGTACATTAAATGTGTGTGTGTGTGTGCGTGTACACACAAGTGCCACGATACACAAGTGGAGGTCAGAGGAGAGCTTGAAGTCAGTCCCTCATTCTAGCACGTGAGACCTGGGATTCAACTCAGGTGGCCAGGCTTGGCAGCCACCCTCACCTCAGGACACTGCCCTGGCCCTAGACCCACATTTCTAACCCTGGTGAAGATGGCATCCATTTCCCCGTGACTCATCACTTCAGGTGAACCTCCTTCATTGTCTCTGGACCAAACCTTGTGTGAGGCAGCTAGAGATAGCACTGCAGAACGCCCCCCGCATGGAAGAGGGTACCCAGACACCCTTCTCACTTAACACTTGCCTTCTTCTCCAGTTGGTTGAAGGGTTCTGCTCGAAGACAGAGAACCCAGTGACCTCAGGAAGCTCCGGGCAGCTCTCAGGCCCACTGTCAGTAAGATTTAAAGGCCATTCACACGTGTTTATTTTACAATTAACGAGTGGGTTAGTACTGAAGGCCAAGCTGATGGCCCATTTATTCTGGATACTGATCACATTCACTTGAAATATAGGACCAGGACTATCACCAGCTTTCAGAAAGAGCTCCCAAGAGCCAGTGATGGGCATGTGAGGTCAGGTCTAGAGATCTGCCCTTTGCGGGGGTTCTATGCATGACAACTTCATGGGGCAACCATGGTGAAGAGGTGCAACCCAGGGCTGCCAAGCTATAGTGAATGGGACTGTGGAATGACTCTGGTGGGCAATCTTGAAGGCTGGCTCTTTTGGCATTCCCCAGAAAGAACTAGAACTTGCCAGCAGGAAATAAAGTAGCCACGTAGGCACACAAGAACAGAAAGAAAGCAGGATGGAGCTGGGTATAGTGGCGTGAACCTACCATTCTGGCCCTTGAAGGACTGAGCTAGGGCCTCACCAGATTATATGTTGATTGGGCTATACAAAGTGAGTCTGGGGCCTGTCCTCATTTTGTTTATTCCACTGTGATAAAATGTCGTGTCCCAAAGCATCTTGGAGGAGAAAAGGTTTAGCTCACCATTCCAGGTTGCAGTCCAGCATGTGGAGTGGCTAAGGCTGCAGGTCCTTGAGGGAGCAGGTTGCACCCAAAATCAAGAGCAGGGAGAGAAATGCACGCATACTTCCTTGCTGTGTGTTCAGCTTTCTTCACTCTCACGCAGTTCAGGGTTCCCCTGCCTAGGGAATGGTGCCGCCCAAAGTGGGCTGGGTCTTCCTGTATCAGTTAAGACAATCTCCCATAGATCTGTCTACAGGCAAAACCAATATGGACGATGCCTCATTGAGAGCCCCTCTTCCCAGATGGTTTTAGGTTGTGTCAAGTTCACAAAACTAAACATCACATACCCAGTCTGGGTCACATGACAAGCCCCCCCCACATTTATTTTCATTTCTGTATGTTTGTGTGTGAAAGTGCCAGAAGTCGGTCGATGTCTTCCTATATAACCCTTCAGGGTTAATCTGAGGCTCACCATTTTTAATTCGCTGACAAGCCAGTGAGTCCCTGAGATCACCTGTGTCCGTTTCCTCACCTCCCTGACTGGAGATACAGAAGCACCTGGCTTCTCAATGTGATGTAGACATCTGAACTTAGACCCTTGTATCCCTTCCTCCAAACCCAAGGGTTCCTGCTGAATGCATAGCACTTTCTCACCATCACCAGATTAACAAGTCCGAAGCTGGACTGTTCCAAGTCAGGGACCACTTGGATTTGAGTTTCTCGAAGGTGGCGGAGCGGCGGCTCTCGGCTGTGACCTTGACAGGACATTTAACTGGAGGGTGATTGGTTGCACAGCCCTGTGCTGCATTTTCCAGAGTGGAAGCCTGAGTGTGGCGGGGGCGGGGAGGGGGTGTGGACTCTTAAGAAAGAACGCTGTGGAACAGTAATTTTGAGACGAGCGGCAGGCCTCAGTCTTCTTCCAAGACAGAACAGCCCACCCGAAGGCTTTGGAAAGGCCTGTGTAAATGTGTGTTTGTGTTTTGTTTGGCCGTTTGAGAAATGTCATTCTGGTGTCTAGGGAAACTTGTGGCAGAGCTCAGGAGACCCATTCAGCCGGAGTGGTGCCTTCATGGGAAACCTGGAGGAGATAAAGGGACCCCACTGCTAGACCCTCTGCAGCCCTTGCCTCACGACAACACCTGGTGGTGGAAGAGCCCAAGGATGCCGCGTGCTCTCTCGCCATCTGAAAACTTCATCTTGATACTGCAGACCTTTAAGTCATCTGTCTATCTGTCTGTCTCTGTGTCTTGGTGTCTCTCTGTTTATACGCATATGTTTTGAAACAGGGTCTAGCAACATATCTCAGGAAGACCTTAGACTCATCAGACTCCAGCTTGAGACTCAGCAGTGTGGGGCGAAGGGATGCTCACAGCCACACCGTGCTCTATGTGCAGTTTGAACCGTGCTCCTGTTTGCTAGGAGATGCAGCTTACTTCTGTTGCTTTCTTAGACAGGGTCCAGTGAATTGTTGGTGTTTGAAGTGGACTCTCATGCAGCCAAGACTGGCCTCAAGCTTGCTACACAGCCAAGGGTGGCTGAACTTCTGACCCTCTGGCACCACCTCCTCAGGGCTGGGATTGCAGGCATGCGGCACTACACCTAGCTGTGTGCAGTGTTGGGGATCACAGCCGGGGCCTCGTGCATGCGAGGCAAGCGCTCTACCGACCACACTACATTCACCAGCTCCGTGTTATGATAACATTGTAAATTACTTAATTTCAAACAAGAAGAGAAAAAAAAATCTCCCAGTACCACCAAGTCCTTGGAATCTATCTAATAAAAAATGTGCCTGTTGTTCCCCATCCCCCATCTCACCATACCCTCCGAAGACGTGAGGCCACAGCTTGGCTACAACCCAGACCCAAGTCTGGCCAGACCAGTGGAGCTATCAGCTCCCACACTGTTCCAGCTTAGAGACAGGAGTTACCCTTGATCACAGCGCTAGTCTTCTTGGACAGCCTGTGGGTCCTGTTTCCCATCCACCTTCTCCTGAAGCCATTTTGGATGGGAGGGTCAATTTGGCTATTGAACAGTCTAAAGCATTCGCCCTTGGTGGTCCTCAGCCACATGTCTTGACCTTCACAGAACCTTCTACACTGGAACTCACGGCCTCCGATTCTTCCCCTATGTTCTCTTCTCTTCTGCTCTCCATGAATCCCTGACCTGGGTCCTCAATAGTCTGTCCCCATTGAGCCTAATGGGTTCCGGGTCAAGCCTACCTTCTCTCACCCTCTTTAGGATTTTTTTCTGAGAGTCCTGTATATAAAGTATTGTCATAATTATCCCTGATTAATATTTTTGCACCTAATAAAGTCTCGGGGCCTGGGCTGGGGAGGCTCACCTTCCAGATGGCTTCTCCAGCAATTAAAGTGACTTGTTAGCTGGAGGCCCGGGATGGCTGAGGCCAGCTGGAGAGCTGTCCTTTGGGAGCAGCTCTGGTTAACATCAACCGGGAAAGCTCTCTGTAAACACATGAATAATTGATTGTGCCGCGCTCACATAGCTACTGCAGATCTGAGCCCGGATGACTCATTTGCGAGCCATCCCTGTCGTCTGGATGCCATAACATTGGAGGAATGATGACGGTTTCTTGGAGGTTCTTCTGTGGCCGGCGTAGCCAAGACGAAGACTGTAATGGTTTGTTATGATGACCTTTGCTATTCCATTAGGCTCAATTGCTTTAAAAAATGATGTGCGCGTACTTTAGGAACATTTTTACCCTTTACGTTGACCTGACATCATAGTTTATATTAGTAAATGTATTAATGACAGAGGAGTGTTTTCATGTCCCAAGGACAAGTTTTAACAACCATAATCTGCCCTCAGTCATCATAAATATAAATGTATTGGTCAAACAGACCTCGTTAATGTGGCCAAGATAAATGCAAGCCTATATTTTAAGGCGGTGGAAGCCCTGGAGAATATGCGGAGCTTTCTGTGGGCCTGCGAGATTCTGTGTATGTGTTATCTGCAGGCTGAGAAAATTAACATGTTCCCCCGCCTCTGGTTCTGTATCAGACAGATATAAATGTCTTAAGGATGTCGAGTGAGATTGTTCACATAGTTTCTGGACACCGCTAATGCCTGGTGGGGTGAATCTCAGTTCTTCAGGCCTGTCTCCTCGCTCCGCTCACAGGGCTTTTAGAGAAAAGGGAGAGCTCCAAGGTCCTGGCAGTGTGGCTGCTCAGCTGACGTGTCTCTGAGTTATAGCGTGTTCCAGCCTTTTCACAATATTAGCCTCCCTCTTCCCCAGGGTCGTCTTTACTGTGAGACAGGGCCTTCTCCTGGGGATGAGTGCCTCACACTGGTTGGGAAGCCGCATGTCGGCAGACAGTGTTCCGGCCGTCATCTGCAGGCCGAGTGGAGGAGACAACTCTTTGTCTCTCCGCCACACCACACTCTCCCGTGCTGGGCTTTATAACAGCGTCTGTGTTCCGAGCTTCTTAGGTAGAAAGTAAACAGATTTTTAATGGTATTCTGTTTTGAACAGAGAAAAAAACACTCAAAGCAGGTCTGTCTCAGGGCCTCTCACAGTGAAGATGGTTTTTAGGGTGAGTCTGTCTCCCCCGATACGATCAACTCGGTGCCATCATTAACTTCTCTGTAGGTTGCGGTCATTTAACAATGAATGACGGATGGCCTCTTCAGCCAGAGACCTCGGCTCTTGAATTGCTCCGACTGAATCTGCTTTTACATTTTTTTTTTAAACAGCACCAAACACTGGGCTGTAGGATTTGATCTTGCCTGGATAAGTTCTCTGGGATGAGGGCCTAGATTCTTTTCTAAACTTGTGCTAAAATCGTCTCTTTTAACCATTTAATGGTTTAGAAATTGAGGCACACACAATGTTTCCATGGCAGAGTTTTTCATGACACACGAGAGACAGACAATGCAAGAGTCCTTGGACAGATGGACGAGCAAACAGAGTCACTCAGTGGCATGTTATTGGGCCTTAAAATTTAGCAAGCCCCTGGCATGTCTTCCACACAGATGAAGCAGAAGCAGTCACACAGCATATAAATACCACACAGTTCCGCTTGTGCGGGAGCCTAGTAGTCAAGTTTTAAAATGCCGAGAGAAGGGAAGCATTGAGGGTGGGGAGAGCAGGGGTGGTGACTGGCGCGCTGCTGTCTCATGGGTTCGGGGCTTCAGTCTTACAGGTTGAAGGGAGATCCAGTGCATCATTATACAGTGACGAGGCATGATTCCCTCAACAAGCTTGATGCTCTGTACTGAGATCTGAACATGGTATGAAGAGGGGAGGAGGAGGAGGAGGAAGAGGTGATGGAGATGGGGAGGAAGGGAAGGGGGAAGAGGGAGGAGGAGAAAAGGATCAAGCCCTGAGAGGCTTGCGGGTGGGTTTACACTTTATAAGGCTCCCCAGGAAAGCCACTGTAGGTGCCAGCCTTGAGAAAAACCCCACCCTTTCCGAACCCATGAAGGAGTCTTCTCCCAGACACTAAAGTGATGAAGTTGAGACATTAGACACCTCCACTGAGAGTGAGGTAATTACCCAAAGTCCTCCAGCTCTTTCGTCTGAACGGTGGATTTTGTTAGTGATTATTATGTGTGTGAGGGTGCCTATGTCAGAGGTCAGAGGACAATTTTGTGGAGTTGTTTCTCTCCTTGCCTGCTATAGGTCTGAAGTTGGAGCTCCAGTAGCGAGGCCCACACGTTTACATAGGTCTGAAGATGGAGCTGCGATCACAAGGCCCACACGTTCACATAGGCCTGAAGACGGAGCTGTGGTCGCGAGGCTCACATGCTTACATAGGTCTGGAGACGGAACTGCTGGCACAGTCTGTTACCTTGCATCTCCGTTGCTGTAATAGAACACTTGGGTGAAAAGCAGCTCTGGAGAAAAGGGTTTGCTTGGCTAACAGATTACTGTCTATCCTCAAGGAAAGCCAATGTGGGAACCAGGCAGGACCTGAAGCAGAAACCTTGGAGGAACGCTGCCAACAGTCAGAGGGAGCAACTCCATGGCTTGCTCAGCCTTCTTTCTTATACAGTGCAGGAGCACCTGCCTAGGGTTGGTACTACCCATGGTGGGCTGCCCCCCCCCCACATTAGCCATCAGTTAAGAAAACACTGTACAGACTGCCTACAGACCAGTCTGAAGGAGGCGATTCTTCAAGTGAGGTTCCCTCTTCCTAGGTAACTCTCATGTGTCAAGTTGGCAACAAGCAAACAAAAAACTGGCACAAACCGCAATCTCCTTTACCCACTGAGCCATCTCACCAGCCCCTAAGGTTGAAGGATTTGGAGCAGAGGTGGTACCTGGCTACCTGTCTTCAAACAGCTTTTGTATTATCACCATATTTGTCCAACTGTACCTGAATGGAGAGGCATCGTTTAATCTTGGTCCCTCCTGGTGATCTTATGTTCTGTAATTCGTGGAAAGCAATGGGTAAAGTTGGGAGGGGCCGAGTCAGCTTTTTCTCCTCCCAGTTCCTTCCAGGATCTGCTCACCTAGAAGGTAACTGAAGGCTCTGATGATCTTGGCTAAGAGGACCCTATTCCAGCTGGAAGGGTACTACCGTTCTCTAGGGTTGCCAGAGGCTGGCAGGATGAAATCCACACTGGGATTTGGTATCAGAATTTCTGTTGTTTACAGGCTTCTAAACCACATCTTTAGCCTCTAGCTTATCATGTGCCATCTTTCCTCATCCCTGCTTTCTTCCTCTTTTTCTCTCTCCCTCCTTCCCTCTTTCTTTTCTTCCTCTTCTCCTTCCCTTTTTACAGTGCTGGGGATTGAGCCTCTGGAGGCAGAGGCAGGCGGATCTCTGTGAGTTCAAGGCCAGCCTGGATTACAAGAGCTAGTTCCAGGACAGGAACCAAAAAGCTACGGAGAAACCCTGTCTCGAAAAATCCAAAAAAAACAAAAAAACAATCCTATTTTAAAAATTATACTTAACATCATCGTGTGTGTTTAAAATATATGTGTGTGGCCTCATGTGTCACATGAGCATGGACACAATGCTCTCCTTCCTTTCTCACATGGGCTCCCGAGATCAAAGTGAGGTGGCCAGACTTGCCTCCGCGCCGCCCCACCCCCACCCCAGCCCAATACATTCCAGTTGTATCTTGTGTTTGTAGGGGGACCTGAAGTCTGAGGAGTGACATTTTAGTGATGGACAGAGGAAGGATTCAGGTCTCTGAGATGCTGCTGCGAGTCCCTCTGGCTTCCTGATGCCTGCTTGTGGCAGCAGATTTGAGAAGGGTTCAGTAACCTGCCCACATTATATATGAGAGGCCCGAACCAGACTCAAGGCTTTGGCTTCTGGAAACACATGGCTACCCCCTCAAAGAGGGGAAGTGTTGTCAATTGAAAACCAGCTCCCCCCTTCTCGTTTTTAAATGTTTGCTTGCAATGATAGACGCCAGAGCTTGGTGTCCACACATGTGTTTGGATCACCCGGAACTCTTGTTTAAAGTGTTTGTGACTCGAAGTTGTTCCCAGCTGGTGGGTCTGCATAGGGTCTTAGGAATCTCGGGACCCCAAACTTGTTAAACTCTCACCCCTTTTCTGTATACCAAGTTCCAACCCTCATCTGCTCAACTGATGTGGATGTCAACATCCTCCATAAAAAAGAAACTAGCCAGAAGGATACATTCTTGCTCTCTGCGAAAACAATGGAGCCCACTAGGGTGAATCATGGCTCAGGAGAAGTGTGCCCATTTCCCGTGATGAGTTCACAGGGATTCAAACACCTCCCATATGCCCTCTCCCCTTGAGATGCTCCAAAACCCTATCATCTGTGCCTCCGCAGATGTGAACTGGCGAAACTCTAGAGACCCCAGCCTCCCACAAAGTTTCCATCCAAAGTAAGGAATAGCCTATTGTGAATTAACCCTGATCATAAGGTCCCGGGGCTTAACTAGCATGCACAAATTGTGTAACATGTGCTGTATGTGTGCATGCGTGTATGCGGGAGAATAAACGGGTCAGGGTGCTTTCACAAGAATGTTTGCTTAGGAGAATCAGTTGCTACCTTTTGGTGAGTCAGCAAACGTTAGGCGGTTCAGAATCTGTCATGGACAGATTCACAAGCATGAGGGCCAGCAGGACAGCCTTGCCTTTTTCTTCCTGTTGTTGTTTTCTTTTTCCTGTTGTCTTCTTTAAGGCAAAGCCAGGATCAGGAATGCTGCTGAAGGCTGGCACATTACTCCCTGCAAGGGCGGGAGGGAGAGCATGCAGGGCAAGTCCTGGCTTTCCTCCCCCTGCCTCTGCCGCCATGCCTCACAGAGACTGGGAAAGATGAATTTCAGGCTTTATCCAGAGCTCTAAAACCTTAAATCTTTCTAGAAAATAACCCGTCTCTTAGGAATCTGAGGTCCTAGAGAATAATAAGCCTCCTCCCCGACCTCCCCCCACGCCTGGGCAGGGGACTGACTGGCTGCGCGATTGACTGTGATTACTTAGGTCTGAATAATAGAAGGATGTAATCAATCTGCAGGTATCTGCGCTGTTTGTGATGGGGCAGAACCACATGGCAAGAAGTCAGTTGCAGCGTATACACAAAACAGGGCTGCCTTTTCCTCCAACCAGGCCATTGTGGCCTCGGGCGGGTGTCTAAAAAGTGTCAATTCTGGGGATCCACACCCAGGTCTCAATGTTTGCATGGTAGGCAAGGTGTTTATCTGCTGAGTCAAGCTCCCACCCCATCCCCGTCCCATTTCCACCCCCACTCCTACCGGGAGAACTTTTGGAACACAGGATGAACCGACAACTGTTGGAAGAGACAGCTACATGGCCGTGCCTTGTGTTGGGCGTGTGGGTGAGCAGTCGTACTGCGCTTCAGTTTGACAACGCAGAGGGGATGAGAGCAATGTAGCTTTCACGCTGAGTGCGGAACATGGTTAGAGTTCCCTGTGTTGTTGCTCATGTGTCATTTTTATGTGAATTATTTCCTAGGATACTTCCTTTTTGAAATGGGCTTTCGTGCAGCCCAGACTGGTCTTGAACTCACTATGTAGCTAAGGATGACTTTCCACTCCGGATCTTCCTGCCTCTATCTCCTGAGTGCTGAGATTACAAGAATGTCCCACCAAGCCCCGCTTATGTGGTGCTGAGGCTAGAACCCAGGGATTTGTGCATGCTAAGTGTGTGTGTGTGTGTGTGTGTGTGTGTGTGTGTGTGTGTGTGTGTACTTGACCCAAACTAGAGTCCGTCATCTTGAAGGAGGGAACCTTAGCTGGGGAACTGTCTCCATCATATTGTCTGTGATCATGTCTGTAGGAGATTTTCTTGATTAATGGTTGAATGTGGGAAGGAGCATCCCACTGAGGTTGTGCTACCACTGGTCCTGCATTGTATGTATAAGAAAGTGGGCTGAGCAAGACACAAGGCACAAGCCAGAAAGCAGTATCCTGCATGGCCTTTATTTCAGTTCCTGCCTCTACATTCCGGCCGTGAGCTCATGATCTGATGTCCCTCAGTGATGGAGTGTGGCCTGGACGTGTAAGCCAAATGAGCCCTTTCCTCTTCAACTAGCTTTGGGCCACAGTATTTAGCACAGCAATGCAAAGCGAATGAGGATACCAGGCAAATCAGCACAGCATTCTCCTCGGCACCAAATACGTTACTTTTTTATAATTAAGAAGATAGACTACAGCCGGGCGGTGGTGGTGGTGCACGCCCTTAATCCCAGCACCCTGGGAGACAGGCAGGCGGATCTCTGTGAGTTCGCGTCCAGCCTGATCTACAAGAGCTACACAGAGAAACCCTGTCTCGAAGAAGGAGGAGGAGGAGGAGGAGGAGGAGGAGGAGAAGAAGGAGAAGGAGAAGAAGAAGAAGAAGAAGAAGAAGAAGAAGAAGAAGAAGAAGAAGAAGAAGAAGAAGAAGAAGAAGAAGAAGAAGAAGAAGAAAAAGAAGAAGGACTACAAGTGAATATACAGCCTTAAGGTATTTGTGTACTTGTTTGTGTATGGGATGTGTGTGTACACACATGTGCAGTCACACCCCCCCCCACGCAGGTACATGCCACAGTGTGGGTGCAGAGTTTGAGGCCAGTGTTCAGGAGCTGATTCTTCCCTACTGTGGTTCTGTGGTTCAAATACATGCTATTTAGCTTCCATGACAAACACTTTTACTGTGAATCAGAGTAATTGGAGACTGCTTGTTCATTTCCCAGCTGCCCAGACCCAAATAATCACACAGATACTATATTAATTACAACACTGTTTGGCCTTTTAGCTCAGGCTTCTTATTAACTAACTCTTACATCTTAAACTAGCCCTTTTCTATTAATCTATGTATCACCACAAGGCTGCGACCTACCAGTAAGGTTCCGGCATTCTGGCATCTTTCTCCTTCAGCAGGTATATGGTGACCCTTTAACTACTCTGTCTCTATATCTCTGTTCGAATTTCACCCTCGGCTTTATTCTGCCTGCCATAGGCCGAAGCAGCTTCTCTATTAACCAACGGTAATAAAACATATTCATAGTGTACAGAGGGGAATCCTCTCGTGGGCCCAACAATCCTTTTCTAAGTGACAATTCAGGATACTGATGGCATTCCACACTGTTCAGGGCCACAAGGCCCAGTTCCATAGTCACTTGAAACATGGCTTGTTCAAATTGAGATGTGCTGAAGATATAGATTAGACAGCAGATTTCAAAGGCTTCATAGCAGCGAAGAGTGAAAGATCACTGTAATTATTTCTATTTCAATTACATGTTGAGATGTAATAACTTGAATGTGTGGCACTAGAATAAGTTATTGGAATTAATTTAATCTAGTCATTAGGGTTAATGTTTATTCTTTTAATGTGGCAGTTACTCTTTCGGCTGCATCTGTGGGTGCTATGAAGAAGGCTTAGCAGCCCTCCCCCTGACAGGACAGAGGACCCTTGAGCCTCTGTGACACCCTTGTTGGTAAGGTCTGGCCACCTCATCTCACCTTGGCTTTGAGGATGGAATTACCCAGGCCATGAACACAGGGCTTCTCTGGGGTTGGTGGATTTCTGGGACTAAATAATATTATTGGTTGATATGGCATTATGACTGTATTAAGCATCTCTAATAGTAATTTTTAAAAAAAAAACTATAAAGATTCATTCATTTATCATGTGTGTATTTATTGGCAGGCACATGCTTGCCATGGTATGCTCGTGAAGGTCAGAGGGCACCTTTTGGGAGTAGCTTCTCTCCTTCTACCACACGGGCTCCAGGGATTGAATTTAGGTTTTAGTCGTTAGGCTTGGCAACAATCTCTCTTACCTGCTGAGACGTCTCTATGGCCCCCTGTGAATTTTTTTAAGCCCTGTCTTACCACCAAGATTGACACGCGCCCCATTGTGCTTCTGACTTGTAATCCTTGTTCAAAGGGGTAGAGGGTATGGTTTCCTGCAGACACAGCGTCTCTAGAAATGGGGGAAATAGATATATGTTTGGTTTAGGATGATGGGACAGGGTTGAACTCATTCCTCTCCCTCATGAGAAATGCTAACACGTGTTTTCCATTTCCCATGGTGCCTTGCTGGAGGCCCAGCTTCTCAGGCTCCAGGCTCCTCTTGGCACCTTCGTTTCTTCTTCTTGTTTCCCTGCACCTGCCCACGCGGCATTCTGCCCACAGCTGCGTTTATCACTCTGACGATCCTTTCCCGAAAGTCCTCGCAGTTTTTGTGGAGTTAAGGAGTCAGCGATCTTTGCAAATAAAAACGAGTCAAAATCGAGAGTCAGGCTTAAGGCACTCGGCTCCCTGGTATTGGAGAGTAAGGCAAGTTGGTCTTTTACCCCCTAGGTCTCTGGAATTCTGCTTGTTTAGGTAAGTCCCAGAAGACAAAACTGATGTGTGGGTTAGGACAGTGACCCTGAGTGGTGGGTTTGGGAAGTCGGTGAGGCTGGGAGTGGGGTTGGGAAAAAGCTTCAGATGAGGAGCATAGTCCACGATACAGGTTTTGGCTTTTTTGAGTGTGTCCATTTGCAGGAGTGTTTTGAGTGTGTGAAGCTGTGTATATTTCTGAATGCATGTTACACATCAGCTAGAAGTTAAACACCTTGCCTGTGAGTACATTTTTTGTGTGAAAAATCCTGGCGTTAATGAGATGAGAGAAATTACCACAAGGGGGCGCTGTATCCCTTTCCTGTTCACAAGAGGCCCTCCCCGGGGTTGCTTGGAGATGCAGCCCCGCAGTTCTCAGAGCAGAGATTTGTGGGTGAGTAACCCACCTTGGACAAGCCTCCTGAGTAACTTATGTCTGCACTTGAGGCATCCACACACACAGAGACACAGACAGAGCCGACTTTTTCTTTTTAAGTCTTGATTCAGAGAGCCCACTGTGGAGGGACAGGAGAAAGGTGTTTGAGAAGCTCACTTGGTGGTCCGGTGTAGGTTAGACACCTAAGGAATGCCACATTCTTAAGAGAAATTAAGATTCCTGCCTTGCTGTAAATAGGCACCCGTAAGGAGATGGGGCAGTTCTGGACCGACCAGGCCCTGCTGTTATCGACGGAAATCCTGTGTGGTGATAAATATGGCCCTGGGAAGAGCCGGCAGAAGAGATTATGGGAGCAGTGAGGGGCTGAGAATGCGAATGTAGGAGGTTATTGGCTAGATAGCGCCAGGAAACCAGAGACTGGGGGCGGGTGAGGGGACCTGGGCTAAAGAGCACAAGAGGAAATGAGGGAGGAAGAATAAATAAATGAGATAAGCGGCTTCCTTCGCTTCCTCCCTTGCTGCCCTTCTGTTTTGCATCCAGGACTCTGGTCTTTCAGTCCTCTTCTAGGGACAATAGCCTGACTCTCAATAGTCTGACTACCCAGAAGCAGGCCTGGCTCCCACCTCTCTAACCTGTCCCCAACCTACCGAGCCTACTGTAAGAAAGAGACTTCCATATGTATAGTCAGCTATTGGTCATGCCTGGCTAAGCAGCCAGTGGGCAGTGTCTCTCCAGGCTCAGGCCTGTGCCCCCACTCTCCGGGAACTAAAGCACTGGGCTACTCTTTCCAAACATGCACACAAGGCCAGGACCAAATATTGGGTCTCAGATACTGGGGCTCAATAGAGTTTAAAAGCAGCATTGGGGCCAGGGATGTGACTCGGGGGTAGAACTAGGCATGATCAAGGCTCTGGGTTTCATGTCCAGCACCAAAACTACACAATCAATGGACAACAAAAACCAGTGTTGCCAGGTGGAGAGCTTCCCTGTCTTGGATGGGAACAGGAAATGATGGAGTGGCCCCACACTGATGTACAAGCTGGGCCCAACTGCCTCCTGGAAAACATCCTGTGTTCTACCAGAAACGTCCCAGATTCAGCTGGAAAACCTGTGGCTCTCTGAGGCAAATGAGGGGGACTGGAAGGTGGCAAGGAGGGCAGCCTGGCTGCGCCCCAAGTCCACTCCATAACTGTGTATCCTAATCTTTGTGGGTCCCTGTGGGCATCCGTAAGACCAATAAAGTGATCAAACCTCCCTGCAGTGTTGCAGGAATCTAGCAGCCAAGTATATGGAACACACTCTACAGTGTGTAGAGCACTTAAAGGTTAGCTCTTTTTCGGGGTCCACTAGCCTACATATGGAGCAATGTTTAGCAATGAGTTCCCACCCCAAACGGAAAGAACTCAGATTTGTAACTAGTTGGCTTTGACTTCGGAGAACCATGGAGAACTGGTACTCTGATAAAATCAGTGAACCTTAGCCACCAAGGGTCCAATGCTACAGGCTCACCCAAGACGGGAATGAGGGCACCAGAAAACCAAGCCACCCAATGCTGGGCAGCTGTCCTCGAATTGTGACTCTGGGACTCCGATCTGAGAACTCTTTATTCCATCTGTGGGACATTTCTGTGCTTCTCAGCCTTGTGTCCCCAAAGTCATGGGGTCACACACCAGACTCACTTCTTCAGTCAGCTCCCAGAGCGATTGTGTCTATGGATTGCTTGTTTCAAGTCATGGCAGCGAGTCCTCTGTCTCCTGGGGCTGCCTCTTAACAGTACAGCTCAGTTTGAACATGGGATGAGGAAGACAAGAGGTGTACACTCTTCACTGTTCATCTGCCTTCTGATTGATCTCCATAAGGACAGTGCCATGCTGGAGGCAGGTGACACCATCTTCAGGGCTTTGATTACATTTTCATTGGTCACCAACTATGCTCCAGCACTGTGGTAGCAGCTATGGACAAACCAAACACAGACCAATGGAGCTTATGAGAGGTCAAGAGCAGGGGTTTAGCACTGGAATGTAGACATAGTTAACTGCCAGTTGGCTACCTGAAGCACAGGGCACCGGGAAGCTATTTCAGCTGAGCCCCGAGGAGAACCGTCTCAGCCTGGCTGCAGTACGGTGGTGCTCGGATCGGAAGTGGAGAAGAGTGTTCCAAACAAAGCGAACAGCCTGGAAGTGTGTCTTTGACGGAAAAGGTCAGTGGGCCATGTAGACTCCATGTAGACCCAACTTGATCCCACTCCCTCACCCCAACACCTTCTTCCTCTGGAATTCTGTAGAAAACGTCTTGACTGGATGTCCGGAAGTGGCGAGATCATGTCTCATGATGAGGCCATCCCTGTGTGTACCCTTCGTACGTTTGTCAACCCCTCCCCCCCACCCAAAAAGAGAAATGTTAAGAAAATACACACTCTGAATTTATTATAGTTGCTATGACTCAGATGAGCTGAAGGCTAGAATCTAATAGAGTTTTCCTAAGATTCCCTGGGGATTTGAAGGATTCTTTTCCCACCAGCCATAGAAGGCAGATTATGAAAACACATTTCCTCCGGACAGGAGAATTCCCCTGAATCCTAAGTGCTGGTGACTTCTGCAGTGGAGACTCCTCCACAGATTCCCCATCCCCCACACCTGCCTCCCTCTTTGTCCCCTTTCCTGTTTCTTCCTCTTGTGAAGCACTGGCCAAGTGGACAAGGAGTTGGTTGTCACTTGGGATCTTGACCTTGTCCCTTTACCAAGATGCTACCCCCCTTTTTTAAATAAAATTTTTACTTTTTGAGAATTTCATACATGAGAGCTGCATCATTTTCACCTACAACTCTCCCCTTCCAACATCTCTTGCTTCCCCTCTCCCTCTCAAATCCATGACTCCTTCTTTCATTGTTATTACATATACGTGCACACATACATGTACACACACACACACACACACACACACACACTACTGAGTCTATTTTATGGTGCTCATATGCACATATACTTAGAGCTGACCACTTGGCTTGGGTACCAGATAAAGAGCTCCGGATAATCAACATCTGTTTCCTCTTTAGACGCAGCTTCTTCAAATGTTGAAGGAGAAACTAACACATCTTCCTTGTGGCTTTAACATCCCTGGCTCTCATGGATAAAACTCAGCCAAGAAGCAGAGGAGATGGGTTCCCTATGAGAACCCAGGGTTGATTGAAAAATCTCAGAATGAAGTTGGAACAGAGCCTCCCTTCTCTTCAGATACCTTAGGCAGACCCCAAGCAGAGACCAGCAGAGGATCTTCCATTTGTCTCCTGCCTAGCCCCTCTCCCACATTCTATTTCTTTCCATAAGTTCTTAGAACTTAGGATCCTCCCTAGTTTCCCAGCTGAGCCTGCTGTTCCCTCCAAGAACGTCTATGAATGTCCAGACCAATAATTTCATCTCCAAGATCCATAACATAAACCAGAGAAGAAGTCTTGTGAGGACCCTAAGAGACAGCGAGGACCATGACCAGCTCCTAGGTTCATATATGACCTAAGAGCACCATGTGAGTTGGGATCCCCAGAGAAAGAGAACGGATAGGCTGTGTCAAGGAGACTTGATATGGAAATTGACTTGAGCAGATATGATAGCCCAGAAGGTTCACCATGTGGTGTGTGCAAGCTAAGGACTTAAGAAGTCTGGCATTTTATTACAGTCTGGGTCTAGCGCCCAAGAACCAAGCCAACATCTGAGGCAGAGGATAGAGAAGATGGGGAGATGGATGTCCCACCTAAAACACAAGATTTCCCCTTCCTTTCTATTCCATGCAAGTTCTAGGTAGATGAGAGGGTGTTGCCTGCCCTGATGGGGGTGAATCTTTATCATCCACCAACTCAAAAGACAATCTCTTCCAGAAACTCCCTCATAGACACACCCAGAGATAATGTTCTTATCAGTTTTCTGGGCATCCTTGAGTCTAATCCAGTCAACACAAAAGAATGAATAATCTCAGAGTCTGATTTCCACTAAGCCCAAGTCAGTGTCACTCTGGAATAAGAGCACTCTTGCCATTTCCTCTACTTCCACAAGAAGATGCTGAGCGCCAGCATTTTAAAGTCAGATACAACTTAGCTTAAAAAACAAAAACACAGCCTGGGCTGGTGCGATGACTTGGTGGGTCCAGGCGCTTGCTTGCTGTGCAAGCCCGGTGGCCTGAGTCAATTCCCTGGACCCCATGTAAGGCTGCAAGGAGAAAACCTGTCCCGCAAAGTTATCCCCTGGTGTCCACATGTGTACTGTGGTGCCTGTGTACATACAAACATAATACACTAATAAATTAAATAATAAATCTAGAATCGACTTGTCTCCGACGAACAAGACACCATCTAGGACAAAAACCAAAGTCTGTGGCTCACATCTAGCCTGCATCTGCTGTCCGTCTTCACAAATGTACAGGTCTCTGTCTGTCCCCTAGGCCGTGTTTGCAGAGCCTGTCATGCTTGGCTCTGCATCAGTCCCTGATTTCTTTGTCACCACCTACAGTGGACATAGTGGACTGCTGGGGTGAACAGGACCCCACACCCGTGTATGGAAGGGATGGCGGTGTGTTCAGATCAGTGTCTGCTGGGTAGGTGTCTGGCCTTTGTTCATCCACAGAGCCCAGATTGAACTCCATCGTGTAGGTAGCACACAAGACAGCTAGTTGTGATTTGTTACATATTTTTTTGAGACTAGGTCTCACTGTGCAGCCCTGGCTGGTCTGGAATTCCTTGTGTCGACCAAGGTGACCTTGAACTCACAGGGATCCATCCACCTTCTCTGTGCTGAGATTAAAGATGTGTGCAAACACGCCAGGCCTGCTCATAATTTCTTGGGCTGTGGCTTGTCACTAGCAGGCTACTAAAACCGCTTCAGTTCTACACCCCAGCATCCCACAGAGCTGACACAATATGGTGGCTTAGGAAGAGAACAATGAGAGCTAAGTGAAGCGCCCGCTAACTACATCCTTCAGGGCTGTGGCAGCAAAGGAGAGTCCCCTGGGGTTCTCAGAGCTGTCTCTCAATTCAGGTTCTATAAAACCTTCTGTCCAAATGCCAGTGACTTCAGCACTCAGAGGAGGCTGGGGCAGGAGTTCGAGATCAGCCTGTAGAAAAACTGTCACGAATAAAAACCAGGGAAGGCTCTAGAGATGGCTGTGTGTCATGAGAACCCAAGCTCAGATCCTTAGCACCCACATAAGAAGTCAAGCGTGGTTGTGTGTGCACACCTGTATTTCCAGTGCTGTGTGGGAAAGAGAGGGATTTTGCTGAGGCTTGCTGGCCATCAGCCTAACTCCAGGCTCACTGCGAGACCCTGTCTCAAAGAAATAAACTAGAGAGTGTGCTAGAATAGGCCACGTGACATCATCTGCTAGACTCAGTGTGCTCACAAATGTGTGCCCCCAGGTATGCTCAAACACAGCATAAAATAAAATAAACAATTAAAAAAGAAGAAGTTAGGTGCAGAACAAAAAGGGACAAAACCTATCTCTAGAAGTATGTGTGCATTCATTAGGAAGACGTGAAGATGGGTGACCTCCTGCAGGCAGGACTATGAAGAATGGACTTTAGAAATGGGCAGTCATGGAAATCTTGGTGGTGAAGAAATCATGTGTTTAAGCATCAGATTGGTGTTGAGTGGTGGTGGCGCACGCCTTTAATCCCAGCACTCGGGAGGCAGAGGCAGGCGGATCTCTGTGAGCTCAAGGCCAGCCTGGTCTACAGAGCGAGTTCCAGGACAGGCTCCAAAGCCACAGAGAAACCCTGTCTCAAAAGAAAATTCAGATTGGCTGGTTGCTGGCCCATACTTGCTCCTGTCAGATCTTGCACAAACTACCTTCTCCACCCAGACCTCAGTTTCCCCTATTGTCAAATGAGAGGTGGGTAGACTTTCCTCAGTTGCTTTTGGCTTTCACAGGCTCTGCCTCCTGTCAAGAACATGGTTCTTTGGCGATCAGGCTCCCTGTCAGGAGTAAAACACGCGTGTGAGCATGAACGTGCCTCCCTTACAAGTGTGTGAACATGAGCATGCCTCTCTTACACGTGTGAGCATGAGCGTGCTTCTCTTACATGTGTGTGAGTATGAGCGTGCCTCTCTTACACGTGTGTGAACATGAGTGTGCTTCTCTTACACGTGTGTGAGCATGAGCGTGCCTCTCTTACACGTATGTGAGCATGAGCGTGCCTCTCTTACATGCGTGTGAACATGAGCGTGCCTCTCTTACAAGCGTAGCCAGAGCTCTGCCCATTGTGTGAAGGAGGGAACAGATACCTGCACCCTTGGAAGATTCCTTCCTCCAGAACTCAGACCACACCAGAGCCAGTCAGGTTTCCACAACACTGGCTATGGCCGCATTTTTCTGCCTTTCAGTCCCTTTAGGCCCATTAGGCTCAGCTAGGTCCCTGTCTAGTCACAGGGCAGCTGACTCTAGCTGGAACTCTAGGCAAGGAAGACAGGAGTGGGCAGGGTGTGGGGAGGGGGTTGGAAGAGGCCTGGGAAACACTCCCTCAGGGACCAGAAATCTGGCACCAGCAATACCATTAAGTCTATAAAATCAATTTCCTCTGGGATTAAGTGCTTGCTTGATTTACTATTTTTATCACTCAGTGAGTTCTCATTAATTGACTTATTCAAAATTTTCAGTTGTTACAGTCGACTTCTCTGGGCTCGTGGCTTGTTATATTTCTTCTTTGGATGGTATATCAAATTTCATCTCTAACAACTCATTTATTTAAAGGGAATACAACCCAACCAAAGTCAACCAGCAAAGCCTGGGGTTTCCCCCTCAAGTTTCTTTTACAAGGGTAGACAAATGTCCACTGCATGTCTTTTACAGATTGGGGAATTAGACGTGTGTTCGGGTTCAGCAGAATAAAATGCTCGATCCTCGCTGAGGCTAGCTGGACAGTCTCCACTACTGTTCCCTCACCAGAACACTCTGCAACGTTTGGGCCTTGGCAGTCGTCACAGGGAAGGGTCACCTATGGACATGAGCCGTGCTGAGGTAAAGGTTCTGGACAAGGCCCAGAGGAAAAGTTTGTATAGGTGCGTTTAAAAGCAGAATGACATCACCTTGTAGTACCTTGATACATGCCCGCTTACCCAACTCACTTGGAGGCCATAAAAATGGGAGTAGAGGCTCTTGTCTCTCTGCCAAGGTATGCACCAGCAGTGAAGGTAGCTAGTAGTCTCCAGTGGACATGAACTCAAAAGAAACGAAACGAGAACACGAGGAACACAAGAATCATGAAAGAATGGCCAAAAACCAGAGGAAGCAGAATTAATGGACCAAAAAGAACAGGAATGTAAATTAAACTTAATAAATAGCTTCAAAGTCTGAATAAAGGATATTGGAAACATGACACAGGGACTAACTTACGACTTTGGGCCAAATGGAAATTCTGGATGTGAAAAATGCATAAGAGAAGAAATAAAGAACTCCCCGCTGAGTTGGAAAGTTCTTTTATGCCCTTCTTAATTTCTTTAAAATTTATGGCTGTTCAAAGCAAGCTATCTACTGTCTACAAGACGGATGCTTTAAGAATAAGACACAGATTGAAAACAAACAATCGACAATGATGAGCTAGAGGCATAGGAAAGCCTTATTAATTATCAGTGACACGCTAATGTCAGACAAAACATACCTCAGGATTAGACATACTGCCAGAGAAAGGAAGTTTCATAATAATAAAACATGAATTCATCAGGAAACATAATAACCCTCTAAGCATGTATGCATGTAATGACAGCTACAAAATACTCGAAGAAAGTTGGCAGAATTCATGGGAGCACAAAATACTTCCACAATCGGAACTGGATGCAGCTTTTACCTCCTTCTCAGAAATTAAAATGACTAGACAAAGCTCAAAACCATGAAATTACAGAAGAGCTAGACGATAAATTAGCCTCTCTTGACCCAAAGGACATTTATAGCCTCATAGCCAACAACTAAAGATTACACTTTCTCTTCCAAGTATATAGGGGAAGGTGGGGGTGCAGCTGAGCTGGGGTGTAGCTCAGGTGGTAGAGGGCCTTCCCGGCATGCAAATGTCTTCGGTTTAATTCCCAGTACCACATAAATCAGTGTGATGGTTTATACCTGTAACCCCTGGACTTTGGGAGGCAGAGACGGGAGCATTAGTGCACGTACATCCGGCACAAGCAGGTAGACCAGTCTTCCCTTAGGCTCAGTACATCCCGGTTTGCACCTCACCCCTGCGGTGGGACCGTACAGACCAAGATTTGGAAGTCACAGAGGAATTGGCTTTGTTTTGCCTGTCACGCTCATCAGACCACGAAGAGCAGACTGAGTTAGCTATGGGAGAGGACCGCCCATCTGAAGGCATTCAGGCCTGGGTCAGGACCCCTCTTTCTGAGGCAGGGAGAAGGAGTTAGGGGGCATGGAAACAGGTGGGATGAAGCTTGTTTTCGCCTTCCTGTACATCCTCACTATAGAGAGGCCCGTGACAAGCCTTGAGGTGCTAGACACACCATTGGGTCTTCCAGGTGCAGCTAAGAGAGAGATGAGGAGACAGGTTTGAAGACAGAAGAGATCAGAGGGAGTGGGGAAAGGCTGCTGCAAGCTTCTCCGGAAGATCTGGAATCCGAGTGGGGAAAGGCTGCTGCAAGCTTCTCCGGAAGATCTGGAATCCGAGTGGGGTGGTGGGTGGGAAATATTCCAGGCAGGGACGACCCTCCCCACTTGTGCCTTCTCTGTCCACTGTCTATTAACTTCTTCATCCCCAGGATTTGGGGGTTGGGCCCCACATTCCCTCCCCTAACCTTATACATGTGAATCTAACAATAAGATTCTCTAGCAGTAGCAACAACAGGAAGAAGAGGAAGAAGAGGAAAGGATGAGGGAGGAGGAGGAGGAGGAGGAAGAGGAATAATAGTAATAGGAAGAAGAAGAAGAAGAAGAAGAAGAAGAAGAAGAGGAAGAGGAAGAGGAAGAGGAAGAGGAAGAGGAAGAGGAAGAAGAAGAAGAAGAAGAAGAAGAAGAAGAAGAAGAAGAAGAAGAAGAAGAAGAAGAAAAGAAGGGTGCTACATAGCATGTTTGAGACCAGCCTGGGTCATATGAAACCTATCTCAAAACAAAAAACAAAACAAACCAAAACCAAAATAATTCAAGGTGCACCAGGAGCATTTTGATGGAATAGTATAGGGGATTATGTGATAAGTCTGAATACATTTTTTTTAAATATTTACTTATTTATTATGTATACAATATTCTGTCTGTATGCCTACAGGCCAGAAGAGAGCACCAGACCCCATTACAGATGGTTGTGAGCCACCATGTGGTTGCCGGGAATTGAACTCAGGACCTTTGGCAGAGCAGGCAATGCTCTTAACCACTGAGCCATCTCTCCAGCCCCCAGTCTGAATACATTTTAAAAGACTGAAACCTTTTTGCTGCAACAGCAGTAGATTAGAAATCATCATCAATAAGCTATAAAAATAAATAAAAGTCCATATAACTGTGTAGGTATTTATAGTTACAACGTGCATGTTGAGGAAGGTCCTTTATGAAGTCTAAGTTTCTAAACCCATAGTAAATACTAGGAAAGAAATTGTGGAGATAAGAAAAGAAATTGCCGACATGGGAAAAACAATAGAGGCCATTAAGAAAACAAAAGAAATGGTTCTGAGAGACTAATGGAGATTAATGAGAGGAAGCACGCCCACAAAAAGAGTTTTACAGACATGTTTGTGAGAATGCTATTCGTAAGACCCAACAACCGAAAACAACACAACTGTTTATAGATAAGCCGAATGTGGTGTGTCAAACAATAGCATCTGATACAATAAAAGGGGAAGAATTGTCAACACGTGCAAGATCCTGGACCAAGTTTTCCGTCTTGTTGAGGGACAGAAGCCAAACAGAAAGGAGCAGATCCTGAATGACTCATTTATATATTTGTATATCCATTTATATGCAAACAAAGAGACAAAAGCAGCAGTGAATATGAAAATGGCTGTTGTAGGCGGAAAAATGGTTGTCCAGCAAACTCTTTGGGATGGTGATGGCAGGGATTGTTGCCTATCCTGAGAGTTTGGTGAGAGATGAGTTTGTCACTGTCTGTAGAACTGTACACTTAAGATTTATGTATTCACTTCTAGAAAGTTTATAAAAAAGAACTAGAAATGAGCATTAGTTAAATTGCTTATTGGGAGAGGTATGTGTTAGCTTATGAACACGTTATCAAGAGTAATAAGAGGTAGATTTCCCATTGTTGGAGTTACAAATCCAGCAAAAAGAAAATATAGGGTGTGCACTGTGTTACTGAGCTGATGTTAGAGATATCAGTATGAGCCTCAGTATATAGATGTAACCATATACATGTATGTATAAAAATATCCCTTATATAAGCTGTGCTCCTGACCGCCTGAAATGTATATATATTGTATATATACACACAACATCGGTATGATAATGGACATACACACATACATATGTGTGTAATCTCAGTTGCCAGAAGACCTAGAAATCATGACATATGCTGGATCACCTTCCATTGAGCAAGTTAGAGCTCCTTGGAAGAAAGTTCCATGGTGGGGAAAAGAAATCTAAGATGAGTGTAGTAGATCCTGGGGTAAAGGACCAGGCACTGTTCCACCTACAGTGGGGACAGCCATTCTAGCTTAATATAGTTTTCACTTTTATAATTAGATTAGTGATGAGAATAAGGTGATATGGGGATGGGGATGCAGAGATAGTTCAGGGGTTAGGAGCACTGGCTGCTCTTCCAGGGGACCCAAGTTTGATTCCCAGTAACCATCCTGGGTAGCTCACAGCCATCTGTAACTCCAGATCCAAGGAACCTGACACCTTTGGTCTCCATGGGCACAAGCACATACGTGCACATACCCACACACAGACTCACACACATGCTATGAGTCAAATTAAGATACATCTTTTTAAAAACTGCATGGATCCAAATTGAAGAACAGTCTACAATAACTAGTCTATAGTCTTCAAAAGTGTGAAAAAAATCAAAGAAAAGGCTAGAAACCATTCTAAATTAGAGGAGAAAATAGATATACCATATATATAGAGAGAGATATACCATATGTATGTGTATATATTAGAGCTAGTTTCTACATTCTATGTGCCAGCTAAAATACAATTAAAATTACACATAAATTATTTTTATTTTTAAATTTTATAAAGACTTCTTATAAGAAATTATTTTGTTAAAAAAATAAATTTTATAGCCAGATAGTGATGGCATATGCCTTTAATTCCAGCACTTGGGAAGCAGAGGCAGGTGAACCTCTGTGAGTTTGAGACCAGTCTGGTCTACAAAGCAAGTTCCAGGACAGCTAGGACCGTTACACAGAGAAACACCGTCTCAAAAAGGACCCAATAAACAAATAAACAAATTGTATCAAAAATTTAAAAACAAAGAGATATGTCAACACAAAATGAGACATGATTTGAACTAGCTATTGGTTTGAGAGGGCAGATTCTTTTATTCCATTACTGAGACCCGGGAGGAAATTTGATGTGTACTCTGAATTAGTGAGCAGTGTGTCATCAGTGTTACACAGTCCTTTTTTTTTTTTCAAGACAAGGTTTCTCTGTGCAACAGTTCTAGCTGTCCTGGAACCTGCTTGGTAGACCAGGCTGGCCTTGAACTCAGAGATCCGCCTGCCTCTGCCTCCCAAGTGCTGGGACTAAAGGCGTGCGCCCTGTCAATGTTATGCATCCTTAATTTTATAATAAAATTGTGATGCATAAGAGAAAGGCTTCTGCTTTGTTTCATTTGAGACATGGTCCCACTATGTAACCTTGGCTGGCCTGGTACTCACTATGTAGATTAGGCTGATTTCAGACTCATAAAGATCCTCCTGTCTCTGTGTCCTGAGTGCTGGGATACATCACCACACCTGGCTTTCTTTGTTAATTTGTTTTTTAGATTTATTTATGGGTACAGATGTTTTACCTGCATGTGTGTATGTGCACCACATGTGTGCCTGCTGCCCACGGAGGGCATCGGATTCCCTGGAACTGGAATTGTGGACGGTTGGAAGCCACAATGCTGGTGCTAGTGATCAATGGAAGATCCTCTCCAAGAACAAGTGCTCTTAACCACTGACCCGTCTCTTCAGCACTGCTTTGTTTCTTCTTAAATTACTGAGATATTTAGGGCTAGAGTGGTTGATATCTACAACTGACTCTCAAATGTTTAAAATGAATTCATATAATTAGAAATAACAACAGCGATAAAGCAAATGGCGAGAAGTCTAAGCGACTGATAAATCTGGGCTCAGTGCACCATGGGCTATTTTCATCTAGGTTTGTGTATGTGTACTCTATGATGTTCTGACATTCACAGAGTCACCTAGTGAGACATTCCTCAGAGCAGCTCTGTTGTTGAACGATGTGATGTGTGCGTGTGTATACAGCAACATGATCTAGGATCTAGGTCTTCAATGCACACTACCTTATGAACAAAGTGAAAAGTAGGGTAAATCCCTTTTGCTATAAAATGTTCCTGAGAAAAAAATAAAGTTTGCAGCTTGATCAGAAAGCAGACTTGCTTTCATTTCTCGAGTCTCTTGGCCCTCCATTGCTCTTTCTTCCAGGTTGCCAGGGACCCTGGTTCGTGTCCCGCTGGCCGGGACAAAGCCCCAGTCTTAAACCTACCTTCATTTCCTATATTTCTTGTCCTTGTTGTCCTTTGCTGTGGTATCTGGTGGTCACCAAGCTTTTCCTATGACAATGTAGGCATTCTTTTGCCTGGTTTATCATAACATTTTCCATATATCAAGTTTTATTTATACCTAATTAATAATGATATGTAGATATGCCAAGATGAAGACTAATAATCTAGTTGAAGCATCTTGACTCTTAGTACTTACTAATGCTTGCAGTGAGATCTCTATCAGCTGCTGTTTTGTTCTATTTAGAAGAGAAAAGTATTTAAAACATTTTTTTGCAAAGCTTGGAATAAATTACTGTATCTTTCTGTCAGTGGTCAGCAGTTTGGGATCCAAGCAATGGGAAGTACATTTTCCCACAGATAGTTTGGGATGCAAACCACATTGTTCATACTGTTGAAAAAAAAAAGAAATGAAAAAGAAAAGAAACAATAAAAATAAGATACTGGGCGAGCTTTGAAGTGCTTGGGCACAATGGCAGGTTCCTTTGTTGAGAAGCGGATTTTCCTAATGCCATGAAGCTAGATCGTTATCATGCATTTCTGAGCAGGAGACAATGAAAACGACCCAGCTGAATAAAAGAACAGATAAGAAATATGCTGTGAGAAAGGCCGGGGAGGAGGCCAGAAAATGCTTAGGCTCTCATTGAAAACAAATCGCCTGAGTGGGGAGAGAGCCTTGCCTTATCCTACAGCGTTCTTTTTATAGCTCTGATCGGAATTGTTTTCCCTTGGAAACGAATGGAGTGCCAGGAGCGCTGCGCGGCCTTGTCTGCTGGCCTCTCCATTGCTCTGTGCCACCATGCTTTGAATTATTGCACACTGTCACCCTACCCGTCCCATTACCATCATATCCTGGCTGTAGAGACAGAGCTTAAGTGAAGCCAGGGCTGACGGGTGACACTAATGGGTCTTCAATATGTGAGGGTCGTGTGGCTAAGGATGGCAGGCAGCTGTCCTGGGGGGGTTTCTACGTCCCTGGGGGCAGAGAGGAGGTGTGAGTGAGCTGATGCAGGGGGAGGATGACAGTAAAACGTCAAGGAGTCCCAGTCTGGAAGAATGCTCCCCATGGTGTGAAGCATCCATCTTTTCCTTCACTGTAACACCATAACTGCATACGTGTCTAACACACAAATGCTCAGCTGGTTGATGGATGGGCAGTTCCTCACATAGGGGCACATCAAACATGGCCAGAGACACACTGGTGTGGGTTTACTTGATCGGCCAAAGAGAAAGGATCAAACACTTGCCCAGAGTCACTGTATTTCTGGGGTTGTACAAGTTGTGTCTATGTGATATGGATTCTTCAATTCAGACTTCAGGCAGTTCAGTTCTCGGTCATTTATGACATACAAGGGAATGGATGAGGCTCCGGGAAGATGGTAGAACTTAACCAGTCATGGCACCTGCCCTTTTAACACTAACCATGGGCTCAGACAGGAAGGTGTGTGCCCCTTACACCATTAGAGTCTGAGAGCGTGAGAATGGCAGACTTAGAAACCCTGTCCAAGTGTGTGAGATGCCAAAAAGAATTTGTCCAAAGTCCAGTCTGAGAAATGGAACTGGAGGTATGGTAGCACCCCAGGCTGGCATGGCGACACACTAGACTGGCAATGCTGCTTTCCTTGACTTTTTTTTAAAGTCTAATTCTTACAAAACTTGTTGTGCTGGTCAAAAGATCATAGGTTCTTTCTTGGAACCTACTGTTGTCATTTTGGTAATAGTCATGTTGTCAAAATGCCTTATAAATATTTATGTTTATATCCTGTCTTAATTACTTTTCTGTTGCTATGATAAAACACCATGACCAAGGCAACTTATAAAAGAAAGCATTTAATTTGGGGCTCAGGGTTCTGGGGAGTTAAAGTCCATAACCATCATGGTGGGGAGCAGACAGGCAGGCAGGCGGCAGGGTGCTGGGGCAGTAGCTGAGAGCTTTCATCTGATCCACAAGCATGAGGCAGAGAGCTAACTGGGAGAGGCATGGGCTTTTGAAACCTCAAAGCTCCCTGCTTGCCCCCTACCCAGTGACATGCTTCCTCCCTCAAGGTCACATCTCCTGATCCTTCCCAAATAGTTCCACCAACTGGGGACCAAATATTGAAATATTTGAGTCTATGGGGACCATTCTCCTCCTGACCACCACAGACCCATAGATCTGAGCTGCTCTTAGCCCTCCATCATGGCAGTTTCTTTTAGCAGTGGGCAGCAGTCAGTGTAGAATTGGTCTGAACTGGTCAAAGTGCAGATAATAAGCAACCATGAAAGCTTATCCCCAAATGGAGCATTTTTATCCACACCCACCCTCTGACAAGGCTCGGAAGATGTCATAGAAGAGGACGCAGAAAGGATGCTGGGAACGGGGGAGGGGGGAGTGTTATGGAAAATGCTGCCCTCTGGACCTGACCAGCTGTTACCTTCAGAAGCTCACAGAAGCTGTGTCTATCTGCAAAGACCTGAACAAAGTCAAGCCTCCCGAAGTTCCAGAAAGGATGGGAAAGGATGGGGGAAGAGCTCTCAAGGCCTCCCTTTTAAGTAGGGAACTGCTGACAGCTGGTAGCTGCTGGGAAAAGGAGAGTCATTTTCTTTTGTGGGTGTGGCTACTACTGGTAAGTTGCCTATGCTTCAGTGCATGGACCTAAACCCATCCACATATGGGCAACAATCACTGGATTAATTAGAAGACATAAAATTGAGAGGGGGTGTGTTATGGGGGACCTGAGAGGGGACTAGAAGGGGAAATAGGTAGTGGATATGATCATATTTTATTGTATACATGTTTGGAATTCTCAAATAATAGAAGTTTTAAAGCTCTACATGTGAGTAGCAATGCTATTTTCATCCTCTTCATGACAGTGCAGAGGCAAAGATCAGTGAAACAGCTCATTAGCATGACCAGAGGCAGAGTGGGCGTGTGTGCTCTGGTGAGCTTAGACCGGCTCCAAAACTGTGTGTGTTTAGCAATGCTGCGTACTGGTCACCAAGAGAGGCGTATCATGTAGGTTAATTTGTTTTTCCCATTTGGTTTTGGTTTTGGAGATAGGGCTTTGCTACATAGCTTAAGACTAGCCCCAAATTCATGATCCTCCTGCTTCTGTCTGCCAAGTGCTGGGATCACAGAATACATTACCCTTCCAGGTCCTTATTTTCCCCATTTTTTAAAAAAAGGTATGAGTTTCAGAGATTAAATTATTTGATCAAGTTACACCATTTATAAATTTCAAATAGGGAATTTAAGCTTAGGAATGTATGCTCTCAAACTCACTAAGACAGGGTATTGGTTCATCATTCTTATTGATGAGGCAAAATAGCGTGACAAAGGGGACTGAAGGGAGCAAGCGTTGATCCTGACTCACAGTTTGAGGGTACAGTCCACCATAGAGGGGAGGGCGTGGCAGCAGGAGCCTGAGACAGCTAGTCTCAGGGTATCAGCAGTCAGGAAGCATAAAGAGACGAATTCTGGAGCCCAGCTCACTTTCTTTAAAAAATGTATTTTTTCACGGGTAGGTGTGTGTGTGTGTGTGTGTGTGTGTGTGTGTGTGTGTTTGTGTGTGTTTACAAACTTGGAAGTCAGAGGCCAGCCTTCAGCAGTTGATTCTCTCTACTGTAGAGGACTGAACTCAGGTTACCAAGTGTTCACAACAAGTGCTTTTCCCTGATGAACCATCTCACCAGACCCTGCGTTCTCCTTTTCATTCCACCCAGGAGCCTGACTCATGGAAGGATGCTACCCACGGTTAGTGAGGATCTTCTCACCTCTGTTAACCTGATGGAGACACTCCCTCTCAGGGACGCCCAGAGTTTTCTGTTCTAGATGGTTCTAGATCCTATCAAGTTGACAGCCACAATTAACCAGTACAGAACTGGAGAGATGGCTCAGAGATGAAGAGCCCTGGCTGCTCTTCCAGAGGACCTGGGTTCAGTTCCCAGCAACCACATGGTGGCTCACAACCATCTGTTATGAGATCTGGAGTCCTCTTCTGAAATGCAGGCACACGTACAGGCAGAACACTGTATAGATAAATAAATCTTTAAAAAAAATATTAACCAGTACAGTGTCTCTCTCTGAAGCTGTCCCAGGTTCCTTTACAGGTGTCCCCTTGATGAGGTCAGACCCACAGAAAATGGTCTCCCTCTGACTCAGTCGCTGACTCAGGACCTCCAGGACAGCTGAGAAATCTCTTCATCTTTGCTCCGTGATATAACCCAGACAGAGGAATTCTATCCTGCCCCATGCATGGGACTCTCTTGCCTGCACTCACAGGGAATTGTGTGCAGCGTGTATTGAGAATCTGGCATTTGGAGACTGTCTTTATCGTTCTCTATACTATGCCAAAGTTGTTCCTAGGACTAAGCCTGCCTTGGCCTCCTTCAGATGAGAGCATGGCTCCATTATGCGGGCATGGCGGAAACAGTCTCCACCAGCTGCCTGATCTCTGGGGTTCTGTGTTTCTTCCTTTTGTTCATGCCTCACCCAGCACCCAGCAGTGTGCTTTGGCCATGGCTCAGCAATTGCAATAAGAGATTTCATGGGAAAGGGGTGACATTCATGTCTAAAATTGACTTGGTGTCTGTCCTGAGGTATTATCTTTAATTATCGTGGCTTCCCCTTTTCCCCATTGTTGTTGACAGTCAAGACTTAATTGTAGGTATTATTTATTGAAAGAGCTAAAGAGGAAAAGGCCAAGGTGACGCCTACCAAGTGAAAGGAAGCAACAAGCCTAAAGACATCAGAATGTCAATTGATGGAACTGGCTTCTGGACTTAAAGATGTTATCATTAGGCATCGTGGGAAAACAGAATCTTAATTCAACCGATTCAATTCAATCTGCTAACAAAACCCTACAGCTGTTTCAATGCTCGTCCATTCAGACCCTGCCTCGGGGGTATGTTTTCCTTTGTTTTCCTCCGCTTCCATTTTCTCACATATACACTTCGGCCTCAAAGGGGCTGAACCAAAAAAGAAGGCCAGCTGGGACTCCAAAAGCATTTGTAAGAAAACTATTTAAGGCTTTCAGCCTCATCCAGGAATGCCAGGCACTTCAATATCCTACAAGAAAGATTTTATAATGGCTGTGTCTAAATAGACTACTTCTGCTCCAAAATCAAACCTGGATGGCAGTCACACTTTCATTAGCACCCCCAAACCATCGCCACTGCCATCAGAAGGTAGCCCTTGGTACGTCTTCAAGACGGAGGAGTCTCAGGAGATTTATTTCTGCCGTGTCCCAATACATCAGCCAGTAACTCTGCTGGTCTCACAAAGGTTCTGCTCCTGAGGACGGGGTGAGGCAAGATTTTATTCTGTTTTTGCTTTTTGTTTTTGTTTTGTTTTGGAGACACGGTCTCCTGTAGTCTGACCGTGCTCCCAGTGTACTGTTGCCTTGAACTTGTGATTCTCCTGCCTCTACCTCCTGAATGCTGGGATTATAGGCATGGCTGCCATGTTCTGTTTACGTGATGCTAGGGAGTAAACCCAGGGCTTTGCACATGCTAGACAAGCATGCTACCAACTGAGTTACATCCCCAGCCCTGTGAGGAGCATTTTGCCTAGCTCGAAAGCCAGGGGAAATTTTGTGATCTTCATATCTTTGGTCCCACGGGGGGATCAGCGTGAGTCTGGACTATTCTTCCAGTGTTCCTCTGTCCACCCGCTCTTTCCAAACAGCTTCAACCCTGAAGGCCTCCAAGAGTTTAAACATCTTCCTGGATCTGTAATGAATCTGTGTAATGAAGATGCTTATAAATATTACAAGAGATTTATTGCTTTGGTGTGAATTTCTCTGATACCAGCAGGGAGTTTTTAAACAGAGCTGGCAACAAGAGCATACGGTCAGAGAGTCAAGTTACTGTTTTCTTTCTTTCTTTTCTTTTTTTAATTGTTGTCTGCCAAGGACAATATATTTTTTTCCCTTCTTCAAAATAAACTCTGTGCAGGAATGTGCCTCAGCAAATGGCTGGGGCTCTATTATATTTCATGCAGCTTTCTAAACAATATCCAAGCTTCGGCTGGCCTGGTGTCAAACAGAAGGCAACCAACAATAGCAAAATCCCATTAAAGCCAAGAAGGTTCCTTCCTGAGGTGAGCCTGGCCAGAAATAGTCATCTTGGCTCATTCTCCAGTTTGGCACCAGGGACTAATAACGCACAGTCTCCTAATGGAAATAGTCTAATTTCATCCAAGAGCTGCCCCAGAGAGAGCCGGGCTGACGCACTAACAGTCCGTATAACAACATTCTTCTTGGAGTGCTGAACAATGGGCCTTTGGGAGAGACTGTGATAAACCACGTCAGACTCCGGACAAACATGAGTGTAAAAATAGGCTTCAGAAGCATTGACACAGCCACCCAATTTCTCAGGAGGAAGGCCCTTGCAGGCGGGCTCATTCAGAAGGCTTGTTGGGAATACTTCATCAGATGCAGGGGGAGAGGAAGAGGGGGAAGAAAGAAAGGAGACAGATCAAGAGTGAGGATGGTGGAAAAGTGGAGATGATGAGAAATGAAAGAGAGGAGAGTGGTCATTGTACGGGATTAGGCAACATAAATTTCACACACACTTGTGTGAAATTCCCGTTAACATTCCAAGGCTGCTATCTGCAAGGGACAACCAGGAGGAATTCTGCTTAAGATATACACGCATATATTCCTGTTTTTATGCTCCCTTGGGATAATATGAGAAATATTACATGGGCATTGCAATGCATGCCCATGTTTCCTGCACTCAGGAGGCTACGGCAGAAAGATCAAAGGTTCTGTGCCAGCCTAGGATCTGTAGTCAATCGCAGGCCAGTCCAGGCTCCATAGCAAGAGGTCTCAAGAACCAGGGGGAAGGGGACATGACTCAGTAGGTAAAGGTTCGCTATGAGCCCAGGTTTTCAGCACCCTCATAAAATCTGGGGGTGGCAGTGTACTTCTGTATCCCTGGAGTGAGGGTCGGAGGCAGAGACAGGCGTATTCCTGGGGTTTGTAAAGCTGAAACGAGCCTCAGGGTCAGTGAGAGACTTCATCTCAAAAAAAAAAAAAAAAGGGGAGAGTGATAGAGAAAGACATTGCCTATAGCCTCTATACAAACAGACATACAGACACACACATGCACACAGACACACATGCACACAGACACACACATGCACACATGCACACAGACACACACGGACACACATACGGACACACACATGCACACAGACACACATATGCACATACATGTACACAGACACACACACATACACACACAGACATACACAGACACACACATACACACACATGCACACAGACACATATATACACACATGTACACACTTCCACATGGGGAGTTTAAAACACATTCCATGTTCTTGGAATTAAAAGCAAAGCAGATCTAACTTAAAATAAACTATAAAATATCTTATCAAAGCATATGGAACACAACTGAAACAATACACAGGAAGTTCGGTAGCTGTAAAAACACTTCTTAGAAAATGACAGGTTAAAAATCATCAGAGCCTTTAAGTCAAGAGTAACACTAACAATCAAAATTAATAAAGATAAAAACCAGAATAGAGAATATTAACACACATTCATTTTCTTCCACCTTAAAAGAAAAACACTGGGGTTTTTCTTCTGTAGAATACATTAAAGTGAATGTTGCCAAGTATCTATTTAGAGAAAGTATCAATAAAGATGATTTCTGGTGTGTTCTGCATAAAACATCCCTAAGATTAAGTGACATTATGTAATAAGGGCTCTGCTGCCGTAGTTGGCACCAGAGTAAGTCTTCGCTATTGGCTGTTATTGTTATTAGGTATTTTTGTGCACAAGGAAGAATCATAGAGCTCCCTTTAATGGTGTTAGTTTTTTAAAATGTGTTAGCCTGGTATTTTCTTTTGACCCTCCTCCCTTTTCTCATTAGTTTTGCTAATGTTTAGTTCTGCTCCCTGTGTGCATTCCTCCAGTCTGAAATCTGGATCAGTGGTCTGACTGCCTTTTACAGAAGATACCATTTCAAATATGTGGTCAAGCAGGGTGGCCACCCTGCCTGGGCAGCCTTGACTTGTCTTGAGGGCAAAAATATGCCCAGTTGTTTATCTTTTCCTTGCAAGAGATGGAATCCAGGTCCTCCACATTCTGTTCTCTGCCCTGGGCCTTCCATTACCTTCTGCCATATTTCCCCTTTTGTGGGAGTCATTCCGATGGCTTGGTCTTTGTGAGGTTCGTAGAATCCTTTCTTCATTTGGTATTTGTAATGCGATCAATATTTTTTTGTGTGTGCCAACGCCATTGTCTATGACGTCGGTCAGACTACTGTCTCTGGCAGTCACAGACAAATCATTTGCTGGTCACGTCCCAGTTTGTTGGGACCAATTAAGTCCTGGCCTTCAGCTGCTCTTGCCTGTCTAGAGCCTTCTAATTGAAGTTACTAGAAGCTGTGCCTAGCTTAGAGGATCAGAGGATGGGATTTTCACCTGTTGGCCATTGACTGCAGGGTATTTAAGCCTCCGTGGTGCTATTAAAGGGGGCTTTTTGGTACCAGTGTGGGAAGGTCTGTGTGTCAGTCTGTCTCTGCGTGTGTATTCTCAACCTTCAGCCCCTTACCCGAAGCTCGCGAACTGGGTTCTAGCGCATAGAGCGCAGACGGGGGGGGGGGGGGGGGGGGGGGGCACGGTGCGCCAGTTGAGACGGGGGGGGGGGGGGGGGGTAGACCAGTTGTCATTCCACCTGCTGGGTGTGGGAGCCTCAGAATGGGTTGGTTTGCCCAGTGATGATGACTCTCAGCCACAAGTGTGTGTCTGTATATGTGAGATGGCAACATACATGCTAAAGGCCATCGCCAAGGTCAACATAGATGCTCTGGGGTCCTGGGGAAGGAAAAATCTTGAAGAAATTAAATAAAAAGTGGAAATGAAGTCAGGGGAAGAAGGGAATCAAGAGATAACGTGGAAAGATGAACAGAAGTAGCCAGGATGAGTGAGGGGGAGAGAAGAATACTTCAGAGGGGATGCTGTGCTTCAGTACAGAAAAACAAGGATGATAGTCTACTCGTTGGGGTGCTGACGAGTCGGAGTACTGTGGTTTTGCTTTTCATTTCCCTAGTGACTGATGTTGACATCTGTTTACACAGTCCTAGCTGTAGTGTATCTTCGAGAAATGCCCAATGGAATCCGTTGTCCATTTTTAAATTGGATCCTCCCACTCACTGCCTTGATGATGTTCTTTACACATTTACTATTAAAGGGAACTTTTGCATTTATTTATTTATTTTGTGTGTGTATGCGTGTGTGTTACACATATGCCTCTGTATTTGTATATGAAGTCAGAGGAGAAGCCGTGGAAATTGGTCCTCTCTTTCCACCTTGTGGGTCTCAGAAGTCAGACTCAGGGCATCAGCCTTGGCAGCAAGCACCTGTATTCACTAAGCCTTCTCACTGGCCCTTTCCACATAATCTCTATACAAATCCTTTACGTACAGAAATTTCATAAATTTAACATATCTCTCCCATTCCATAGACTTTCTTTTTCTCTATTGATTGTTTCCTTGGAAATATAGAAGTTTAAAATTTTATTTTGGTTTGGTTTTCAAGATAGGGTTTCTCTGTGTGACCCTGGATGTTCTGGAACTCACTCTGTAGACAAGGTTGGCCTCAAACTTAGAGATTCACCTGTCTCTGCTCCCCAGGTGCTGGGATTAAAGGAGTGCACCACCACTGCCCAGCTTAAGAAGTTTAATTATTTTTGAAGTCCAGTTTATTTTTTATTGTATTTTGATGGCATATGTAAGAAACCATTGCTTAGTATAAGATCTCAAAGATACTCTTATAATACCATCTGTAGATTTTTTTTTCCTTGTTTAGGTCCATGATCTACTTTGAGCTACTTTGTATCTATGGTGTAAAGTTAGAAGAACACAGCTTCAGAATTTTGTGTGCTAATGTCCAGTTACTATATGTCATGTGCTAAAAAGGATTCTCTTTTCTCATTCAGTTTGTCTGTCACCACTCAGTCCCATTCTAGTGGCTTTTCAGCCTATGCCAATACAATCCCAGGACCTCACTAACGAGGATGGTTTTATATTCACAGAGATCCACCCGTCTCTGGCTCCTGGGTGCTGGGGTTAATGATGTGCACAACTATGTTCAGCCAATGTCTACTGGTTTTACATCATGGATGTTAGTCAGCCTTTGGGTGAAGTGGCCTAAAGTTAGGGATACGGTCCCTAGGGCATCTTCCGAGAGAATACTGAGAAGAGGAGAGGAGAGGCCAAGAAGGCTTTTAGTGAGACTCGAGTTCAGAGGATAGCTTGTTTTCCAGGAAGGAACAAAGGCAGGAGACCTGGGAGAATAACAAGAAGCCAGTCTCACAGAGTCTTTGTCCACTAAGAATTTTATTGGGGTAGGCACAAAAATGCCTTCTTCCCAGGATGATGTGACCTACTGGCTGAAAATAATTTACCACATCCCCTTACTGTTGGCTTTTAACGTTAGACTAATTAAAGGTTGTTTTGTGTGGCCCAGACTCAGTATGTGTGTTGGAGATAGGAGATAGCTAACCAAATTTATTATCCTGAAAGTTTACCTTTGAGCTTTTGTTTGTTTGGGGCCAGGAAGGAACAAAGGACAGCATCTGCTGTTGTCGGTTTACCTTTCAGATTGGGGGACAGTTTGAAACTCCCAGGCTGCTGTTTTGGTTCGTTTCGAACTAAGCTATGACAGACAAGGAGTTTGAGAATTGCTTGTTGAAATAGTAACGTTGGAAGGGTTGTAGTTGTTGGTGGTGTATGTTTGTTTGAGTGTGAGTGTGTGCATATGGAGGCCTTAGATTGATATCAGGTGGCTTTCATTATTGCTCTCCATATTAGTTTGTTTATGTTTTTTCCGTTTGAGAGAGTGTCTCACGATGTACTCCTGGCTGGCCTGGAGTTGGCTATGTGGAGCAGTAGTCTATCCTGGAATTCACAGAGATCTGCCTGTCTCTGTCTCCCCAGAGTAGGATTAAAGGCTTATACCGCCACGCTCAGTCTGCCACATTAGTTTTTGAGCAGGATCGCTCACTGAGCTCAGAGTGCAGTAATTTGGCTACAGCAGCTGATCAGCGAACTCTGACTTCAACTCCCCAGCCTGAAATTACAGGTATACACGGCCACACCCAGCTTTTGTGTGGACCCTGGGGATTCAGACTTGGCAAACACAGAGAGCCATCTCTCCAGCCCCCTAGAGAACCTGCCTCCTCTCTCAATTTCACTCACTTCTTGCCTCTTCTACCATTTCCTCCACGTTGGCTACCCTGCGTGTTTGGTTTAGTGTCTGGGCAGCTCTTTCTAAATATAAGGATGAGTGTTAATCAAGTCTGGACCAGAACTAATATGGTGTGTGCTCTTGAACAACACCCAGTCAGTTACCAGCGTCAGACTGAAGAATTCAATCAGCGGACATCCCACCATGGATGACATACAAGGCCTTGTGCTGGATTTGCATCGTGCAGACACTGTTGCATATAGGAAAATGCAGCTTTTCCTCATCACACCTCTTGGCGTCTGTCCTCTGGCCCTGTTTTATTTTTGTTCCTAGTGTTTGTCACCATTAGCAATGACACATCTGGTCACTTTTCTTCCTGTTTTGCTACGAGAACTTGTGCTGCTTGAAGGCAAGAGGTTTCCGATCTTCAGCTGGATTCCCAGTGTTTAGAAGAGTTCTTGGCTCAACATACATGTATTTATGGATGTAATGAGTGAATTCATCAACCAACTTAGTAATCTTTTTAAAAATAAGAAATGTTATTTGTTTGACATAATTTTTCCTTAAGAAAAACATTGCTCTGCTTCGATGGACCCTACAAGCTTTTCAGAATGCAGATAAATGATAGATACTTGATACTCTAGGCTGGAATTTCCAGATTATAATATTATATTGATAGCCTGGGGCTTAAACTTTTTTAAAATTTAGAGGTATTTTCTTTCTTTCTTTCTTTTACTTTATTTTATTTTTGGTCTCTGGGTTTTGGCCATTTTCCCATAAATTCCCCAAAATGCAGTCAACAACTGATCTAAGATTACATCAGAATTGTTTTAAGCATTTTGGGAAGGGGTGTGAATCCAAGCTCAGGGACCCAACCAATTTAAAATCATCGCTTTCATTTCCAAGGTGTGTACTCGGTTAGAAGTCAAATTTGCACTAACTATTTGAAAACTCTTCTTCCTGAAGCAGAAGACTTCAATACAAAGCCATGCGGGTTCTGATCTGTGTGCTGTTTGCTGGGTTCACATCATTTCCAGTGAGGAAGGTACCTATGTGACTCTTCTGTTCTTTTCTCAGATGTAGATTCAGAAGTTCCGTTTGTTACTAGACACTTATTTTTTTATTGACAATAGATTTTTTTCATGCAATATATTCTGATTAGTTTTCCACCCTCACCTCCCCCTATATCCCACCTCTCCACCTCCCCACCCACCCAAATCCACACCCTCTCTTGTTCTTTCTCATTAGAAAACAGTCATCTAAATAATAAAATAATATACAAAAAAAACCAAACCAGAATAGGGCAAAACAAACAAACAGAAAAAAGACCCAAAAGAAATGCAAAAGAAACACCAATAGACACAGAGGAACACATTCACACACAGAGAAATCCCATAAAACCACAAAACCAGAAACCATAGTATGTGAACAAAACACATAAGATAAAACAAAAACATTATTAGACAAAACCCTTCAAAATTACCATAAGTTCATTTTCATTTTTGCCTCCTACTGCAAGGCATGGGACCTGCCATTAAGTGTAGTTTGCATACCCAGTGAGACTCTACTGGAAAAAAACCTAAATTTTCCATTGTAAGCAGTTGTTAATTGGAGACAACTTCTGGGTTAAGGACAGGGACTTGTTACCATTTCTCCCTCTCAGCTCTGGGGCCTCATCTTTAGACCTGTGGCCTCCCTGTGCCTGCTGCCATAGTCCCCGTGAGTTCTTGTGTGTATAAGTCATGCTGTTTCTAGAAGGCACTGTCTCCATAGCATCTCCCATCCTCAATAGCTCTTACCATCTTCCTACTTTCTTTTCCAGAGTTCCTTGAACCCTCAGGGGAGAGATTTGACAAAGACATCCCACTTGGGACCGAGTGTTTCCGGTTTTTGAAACATTAGACGCTTACTTTAGAAGGTCTGACCCTTACCTAGGTTCTAGCCATTCTGAAACCCCTTTTAAAATATGTATTTATTTACATATGTGTATTTATTTATATATATTTATGTATTTGCATATAAATAAAAACACGTATTTATATGTGACTGTTTTGCTTGTATATGTATTGTGTGCATGCAGTACCTACATAAGCCAGAAGAGGGCCTCAGGTTCTTTGGCACTGGAGTCACAGATGGTTATGAGCTGTCATTTGTAGGAAAAAGAATAAATTCTTGTGCAGCGAAAGCCTAGTTAGAAGGCCTCTGTGCAGCTATTTAACTTTTTTGTTGTTGGGGGGAGAGTGTATGTGTGAGGGGGAACAGAGTCTCCTATAAATCGGGCTGGCATGAAACTTCCAGTGTAGCTGGGGATGACCTTGAACCTTCTCTCTCAACCTTCCACAGCTAGAGCCACAGGTTTGTGTCACCACACCCAACTTATGAAGTCCGAAGATTGAACCCAGAGCTGTAAGCACATCAGACAGGCGCTCTAGCAACTGGGCTCCCTCACCAGCTCTCGTTGGCTTTCTTGGGTACCTTCCCTGTTCCGCAGTAACCAGGCACAGGAGTTTGCTAGCTCTGGAGTTTGGTTTGAGAATCTTCTACCTCTCTCACACATGGTCTCCAGTCATAGGATTAAAATGACAATGTTCGTATAGACGCTTTATAAATACCACTCACGGTCTTCTCTAGTTCCTAGGAAATGTCCAAATTAACAAAAACCAGGAGGGATTTCTGTACCAAATAAGCACAGCCCTCACAATGGAACATACGCTGAGAATATTAAAAGAGAGCTAGAAGTAAGAACACCATGTGTGGAGATGGTTTGGTGAGGAATGCTTGCTGGGTTTGAGTGAGGACTTGGGTTTAGGTCCTTAGTGCCCACATAAAGACCTGTGCTCTGCCCTGTGCTCCTGGAACCTGAGCAGACAGGGGCAGAGACAGAAGGATCCCTGGAGTTTCCTGGCCATGGATCAAGCTCCAGGTTCAGTGGGACAACCCACTTCAAGGGGATAAGGTGGAGAGCAACAGAGCAGGATGCAATGTCGCATTTCTCTGAGGGCTGACAGGAGCATGCATCCATGCATCCATGCTTTTATATATCACCCTCCACACCGAAATATTACAACTGAGCTTATTAAACAGTGTATTTTAAACATATATTTCAGAGAACGCTATGAGTTACAACCACTACTGCTTGCTTGTTATAGAATTAGCTGTAGATTTTTGGTTGGAGAGAAGTTAAATGTCACTGTCCCTTCCTTCCTTCCTTCCTTCCTTCCTTCCTTCCTTCCTTCCTTCCTTCCTTCCTTTCTTTCTTTCTTTCTTTCTTTCTTAATTTTGGACCTGTTCAGCCCTGGTATTGTTAAATGAGAATAAAAGAGCTGGGGACAAAATCCAAGCAAAGTAAAGGTTTCTGCTGTCAGGAAAGTTAGTTGACTCACAGTGGGCTCTTGCTGCAGACACTATGATCACCAGAGACCCGGGGCCGCCCAGGAAATCAGCCTGGAGAGCACTAAGGAGCAAAAGGCTGTCTTGGGAAGGGAAGGGGCATTATGACAGCTATTAGAAAGGTGTGGACATTTCTACTTCCAGGCCTGAATATCAAAAGCAGTCTGTGAATTGGGAATGGGTAAGTGAGATGCACGCGCGCGCACACACACACATACACATACATAGAGTCACAATACACCTTTAATAAAACCATTCATAGTGGCTGTGTTAGCTTCTTGCGGTAACAAAATGCAGGAGGCAATCAATCTAAACAGAAGGTTTACTTTGGCTGATTTTCAGAGGTCCAGGCCCTGACTGACACGGCCTCTGCCTCAGGCCTGTGACGAGGCATGTGCAGTGTCAGCACACACCAGCACAACGGCTCACCTCAGCAGCCAGCACGCGTGTGGCCTGTCTTTCAGCAGGACTTCCTGCACCGTGTTCATCCTCCTGGTGACGATGTGAGATACAATACTTATGTGATGACAGGAAACGAGGGAGCAACACCGTGTGAGGCTAACAGGGGAGTGTCGGTCAACCGCAGATACTTGGGTACCCTAAGAGATGACATGGTAACGCAGGGGACTGCCCAATGACCAACAGATGGCCAACGGTGGGTTATCCATACAGTATGGATGATTTGTGCTCTGGGCAGGGTGGGGCTTTGAACTGCACAAAATTTTTAACCCTATAAGCAAATAGTTCATTTCCACAATTTTCTACTTAATATTTTTTGGATTGCAGTTGGTGGTGGGTTATTGAAACCTCAGAAAACAAAACAAAGCAAAAAAAAATCCCTTGGTAGGGTCTGTTTAAGGATGGGGTCACCCAATATCCTCTCAGCTCTCCACCTGAACACTTTGGTCCTCAACATCTCACAGATTTGATGCCATTCCCATGCTCTTGAGGACAGTTTGAAGCAAGGCAGAGCCAACAGGACAAAGCTTCGCAGGAAGGCCCCTGCTGAGGACTATGGGCCTGCCTTTCTATGTCTTCTGTCTCAGATTCTGACTAGTATTACTTAACACTCAGATGTATGCACGGAGGCTATGATACGTAGTGTGTGTGTGTGTGTGTGTGTGTGTGCGTGCGTGCGTGCACGTGTGAGTGTGTGGCATGCGTGTGTGCATGCGTGTATGTGTGCATGTGATTGTGGGCCTCAGAAGGGAAAGGTTATTCACACTACAGAGTTGAAAGGCATTGAAATCTTACACAGCCACTTAGTGCTGGATGGTGTGGATGGAGGAGCTTCAGAGTGCAAGCCCCCACTCCTTGAAAACCATTTCCTAACAACCGTAACCTGGACAAGCCACTTAACCTCTCTGAGTATCAGTTTCCTACACCCAAAATGTTCTCTCTCCCCCACACCCTAGTGGTCCATTATTTTAAAGAGTAGGTGAGTGCTACCTGTGAACAGGGCAGCGCAGTGTTATTGCTGGCGGATGACCCTTACCCTGTCTGGTGACTTTTTAACACGTGAACTAAGGGCTTCCCATGCTGTCGGCAACAGGGAAGGAAATGGCTGTAGGTCAGAGCCAATTTTAGAAACCCATGTTTTTGCAAAAAAAAATGAAGAGTCAGTGTTCATCCCAACAGTGCTGCTGGTATAGGGATGGTCCAGCAGGTGTCAGCAGAGGGAAGGGAAAGATGCCTGGGTCTGCTGCGCTGAGACAGGACTGGAGGAGTCTGCTGTAATTTCACAGCTATACCATCACAGCTGCTCCAATTCAGGTGTGTGTGTGTGTGTGTGTGTGTGTGTGTGTGTGTGTGTGCGTGCAGATTCGGAGCTCTAACAGGGAGACACAATCCACAGAGTTCCTCTCCAGGATCCTTACCCATCACTCAGTTTCTTCCCATTCTTGTTTTGAATTTTTTTTTGTCCACAGAACTCAGAAGCAGGCACGCCCTCAGGGTCTTACTTTCTGCAGCTAGACCCTCCCCCCTCCGAAAGTTTCTGCTACCTCTCTAAATAAGGCCACCAGGTGGGGACCACGTGTGCGACACATGACCTTACGGGGAACATTTCATAGTCATACCATAACAAGGGCATGAGAGCGGTGTCCCCACATATGAATTAACCCCGTCATTCAGGAATGAGCTTATTATTGAAGAGTGAGTTTGGGGTCCCTCTCTGCCTCAGGATAAAGCAGCTTGGAAAATCCATTTCAATTCTCTTTGCATCGTGTGTTTCCTTAAAGAAGTTCTGCTGGGGAATGGCTGTCCTTGCTCCTGGGTGGCAGGTTTGTTTGAAACATGGAGTTATTTATGTATTGTACCCAAACTTCCTTCTTTTCCCTCAGCAACAAACCATTCAGATTCAATAATTCAGGAAACAAACCCAGTGTTGTGTAAATGGCTAATTCCCTGGGAGCTGGAGAGCACTCCTGCCAAGGAGCAAATGGTACCCAGGGTACCAGAGGGGGGGGCTCTCAGTTTCCACCTATCCTTCTGGGATGTGTCTTCACTGCAAATGGATGCACTTCAGTGCTATAAGGTTCCGAGGTGTGGTGGGTTCTACCCTTGCTCACCTGAGGCCTGAGGCATTTCTGGGTGTAAAGACAAGTTAGATAGAGAAGCCAATTTTTACATCAGGAGCAGGCTTCAAACTGCTTACCTGACTCTCACTTCCCATCTCTAAGGGGAGGAGGGGAGGAGAAGAGGCAGGAAGAGAGCCAAGTGTCTACTTATCTGTGAAGTGACACTTCCTAGAAACAGGAGAAAGGGAACAGGAGAGACACCCCCCCCACTTCCTCCTCCAGAAAAAGGGCAAATGAAATGGAACCAAAAGGGTCTTGGAGATTTGGGTGCCAGACCTATGGGGATAAATAAAATTTAAAGGGGGAGATTATGGTGCTAGGAGAAGGTAGGTCATCAGAGAATCTGGCACACCTGGAAAGGGGGAGGCACGTGTGGGTAAATCAAACAGTTACAGGTGCCTACAGTCCTGCTGCTCCTCCCGCCTCATAGAAAGCTCAGTTTCCCCCAATGGGAGTAACCATAAGGAGCTCAGGAGGCGGGCCTACTGAGACACCCCCCCCATGTAAATATACTAAACTGTACTATCTAGAACCCACAAGGGGAAAACAATCCAGCGTTTGCCTCCAAACATGAGCTGGGCCTACCGTCCGTCCATAAATCAAGCCTCAGCTGGTGGAGTGACAGGCTAGAAGGCGGTGGAGTGATGGGCACACTACACACAAATGCTTAAATACCAGGGTGCTCTGTGTCCTCCCCCCGGCCCCTTTTGACTATGGATATTTATTTCTCTGTCCATAAAAAAATTAATACCCGGAGTAAGTATCAAGTCCGAAAGAATTTTTAAAGTGAACTGGAGAGGAGTGCCCATGTGGAGACAGGAGTAACTACACGTTACAGTCCCTGAAGTCTTCAGACAAAAACAAAAGCCCTTGGCTAGATTAAGCCCAATCTAGTTAAATTAAGTTATCTAGATAAATTAAGTTATCGACCTGCAATAAGGAAAGCCTGGCGTACTCTCTAAAGGATCCTGTAAATCCCTGGGCTTAGAGCAAGGGTTTGCCCCTTTAAGCACAAGTGAGACCCAAAGAGAGACCAGACCAGACTCATGTCTGAGTACTGCGTTTGCATCCATCGCTTTTCTGAATCTTAAATACTCATAAACCACATTGTCAGATTATAAAGAGACCCGCCTAGATCTATTTCTGGTATTGCAGAATAATATTTGGCTATGTGTCTTCCCTTGAAAAGGATAAGGGGATCTGCTGCAGGTCGTATAACCAGCAATCACAAATGAGCAGTTGCTGGGCTACAGTAGTATCGCCCAAAATTATGATGATGATGATCATGATAATAATAATAATCGACCACTTTTAAGTGTGTGTGTGAACTAAGTAAATTGATTTAATCAGGCTCGTACCTATCCCTGGCGGTTACAAGGTTCCTCGGGAGTCCACGCCTCTGCCCCTAGGGCCTCCCTGCTCAGGCAACAACAGCTCTGGTCTAGTTCATTTCGCTACAGCCCCAAATCGCGGAAAGCAAAGATTAAAGGCGAAAGTCACAGCTGTGTATTTATATTTTCATTGCTAGAAGGGAATTGATTTCCGTGCATTTATTTTGGAAGTTGTAATACAGAAGGGCGGATTTGCGTCACCACAGCAACTTGCCGGTGGAGATAAAGTCGCACAAATATTGAAAGGGGAAGTGCTAGGAGTCATTATAGAGTTTTTCTCCGGAAGAAATAAGGATTTCTGCTGTATCCTAAAATACTAGGACCGCTTCTATTTTGAGACCAATCTCGCAGGCATATCCGCTCATTTAGTCCAAGTTTGAGCCCATCAAAAAAACAGGAGATGACCTGAACTCCGGCGAGCCCTGGGTTTCCTGCTGCTTTCTTGGTTCTGAAGGGTAGGGGGTAAAGAGGAGGGCAGTGTGCGGGCTCCCTGCAAGGCGAGTGGCCTGCAGGGGTGGGGCTTGAGCCTGGGGCAAGAAAGACCCACCGACCCAAAGGCTTCCTTTTTCTTTCTAACTCTCTTTTCTCCTTTCTTTCTTTCTTTCTTTCTTTCTTTCTTTCTTTCTTTCCTTCTTTCTTTTCCTTCCTTCCTTCCTTCCTTCCTTCCTTTCTTTCTTTCTTCTCTCTCTCTCTCTCTCTCTCTTCTTTTTTTCTCCTTTTGCCTCCCCCCCACCACCACCACCACACAGACACCGAGTTTCCATTAGGCCTTGGGTAGTGGGTGAGGCTGCGGCTAGGTTGTGGAGATTGTAATGAAGCTACTTGCAGGTCTGGGAGAATGGAGGATTACTCCCGCTCCAACACAATACAGCTTGTATTTTAGCCCTTGCAGTATAGCCTTTGAGCCGCGGGGCACTCCTGGCTTCTAAGTGCCGCAGATCCGTTGGTGGACGCCGCCAGATAATTAGAGCTACGGGGTTCTGCACTCACTCCTCCCGCTCAGCGGGTCTCCAATGGGCGCAAAGAGAAGAAAGGGGTAGGAGCCCTATGTCTAAGGGAGAAGGTGAGGATGCAGGCCTCTGGGTGAAGCGTTAAACCTGTCTGAGCACGGACTTTGGTCTAGGCCGTTCACTGGACGTCCGCGGTCAAACTGGAATCGCAACGGAGAATCACAAGGCTTCTAGAAAAGAGGCGCAGGAACAGCTAGGCTAGTGATGTGCTTTCCTTAGCACCCGGTGAAATTAATGAAACTGTTCTCTTCGTCTCATCACACTAGAACCTTTAGCCAAAGTCTCAACTCCGGTGGCCTTGTGCTTGTCACAAGTCCACCCCCTGCTAGACATGCCTTCCGGGCCCCTTTCGTCCCAGGCACCGCTGCCTTCAACTGTCTATACCCCAAAGTCTCTCGATATAGTACCCCTGTCCCTGCTGCTGGGAGTTAGGGCCCCGGGAACCATTCTGTGAGAGAGAAGTGGGGGGGGGGGCAGGGTGGAAAGCGAGGAAAAGACCGGGGAGGTGGGGAGGAAAGAGAGGAAGAATCTCAGTGGCTGCCGATCCTGTGATTGATCAGCCATTAATTGCGGTCCAGGAGAAAGGCAACCGCTAACGGTGACAACATCGCTGAGGGAGGCCACGAAGATGCTAGACTTTAACTCAGGAGCCCACTCCAACCCTGAACTAATAATAGCCTGGTACCTTCCCTTGCATTTTCGGGTTTAACTGGCATCTTAGAGCTGAGGGGAAATAAGCATGCCTTGGAATCTCATTTAAGAGACTCTTATTTGGACAATCGAAAACAAAAAATTTGATGGTTTCGTTATTGTCGTTATTTTATTTTCTTCCTGAAAATGTGCAAGAACAGCTCATCCGGGTGGCCTGTGGTCGGTTTGGGAGCGGGGCGGGGAAATCCATTCTGACTATAATTTAAAAGAGAACGAATTCTTAAAATAGAGATGTTAATGCAACAGAAAACCCCCACTCACACCTCCCCTAAGTTCTAAAGACCCTAGCTAGAATGGAAGGCCCTGGCTATGGCGGCTAGGGCAGCGCCTCCTGCCAATAGGCCAAAGCGGATCCTGGAAAAACTGCCACCGAATTGAAAGTGGGTATTTTTTCTCAAAGGCAACCGCTCCCTGGCACTTGCAAAATATCGGACCACGTGACCTGGGGTTGTGGTGGCCGCAAAGGGTGGCACTTCCTACAAGGTGCAGGGAGGGGACGCGCGTGCTGCTCTCCTGGGCCTGGCGAGAAAGCCCGTTTTGTTGTTTCCAAGTCTCAGGGCAAAAGTTTGGATGTGTCGGAGATGTTTGGAGCCATCTATCTTATTTTGTTTGAAAAGTCACTCTTTCAAGTTGTCACTGGAATGACAGCTCAGAATAAAACTAATTTGCGGACGGCCCGCCTTCTGGCTTCTCTTGAGCTCCTATGAGCTCAGTGGCAGACGGATTGCAGATTTGGACCGGGGTTCTGGGTTACAGGGGCCCGGAAAAGATAGGGCCTTTGTCTAGGACACTAGCACTTGGGATAAAATCAGAGAGAAGAAGAATCGCGTGAAAGTAGGATATAGAAGGGACAGCCTATGGGCGTTCCGCGCGGTCTGCTCAGGAGGTGAGAGAAGTTGTTCACTACCGCCGAGCATGGGAGCCCCAGAGCTCCCCTCCTTCTCGGCAGCTCCAGAAAAACTCCTGAGACCGACTCCATTCTCCCGGTGGCAGGTCCCCGAGCCGCAGGGGGATAGAGGACAGCCAGAGGCCGGAGGAGCCGACTCTCCGCCCCTAAGCGGCACCGAGGGACTCACGGTACTGGGCTCAGCCCACGCGGCCGCAGAAAACACTTTGGTGTGGCCAGGGCGTGGCTAAGGGCGGGGCACGCCCCTTCTTTCCCAATTCCCCTCCACTCCTGAGTCCCATTGGTCACAAAGACGTCCAATGAGCGCACGGATCAAGGTCCTACCCCGGGTCTGACTCGAAAGCTCCTGCCAAAACTTTGGGAGTTTTTAGAGAGGAGTTTTTTTTTTTCTTTTTTTCCTTCTTATTTTTTTAAACTAACGGATCATTATTGTTGTTTTAAATTTAGTTCTTAGAGATTAGCTGTTTGAGTTTTTCTTTCGGTGTCGGGCCCCAGTCTCCCCGGTTTCTCCGGAGTAGCAGAGCGAGGCCGCACCCGCCTCGCCGCTCCAGTACCCGGCGATCGCCTCCATCCCACGGGGAGCGCGCTCGCCGCGCCGCCTTTCAAGCCAGGCCAGGGGCCCAGGCGGTGGCGGGAGGCGACCGGGCCCTCGCCTCCTCTCTCGGTGGCGCTAGGGCTCCCCGCTGGCCCTGGGCTTCAGTGCGGGCGGAGAACCGAAAGCAGACCGAGTTTGGCTGGGACACCGCCTCTCCCCGGGCACCCACCCACTTACCCACTCACCCAGGACCCCGCCAGGATCCTGCCAGGATGTTCGCGGCCGGCCTGGCTCCCTTCTACGCTTCCAACTTTAGTCTCTGGTCAGCCGCGTACTGTTCCTCTGCCGGCGGCCCGGGCGGCTGCTCCTTCCCCTTGGACCCAGCGGCTGTCAAGAAGCCCTCTTTCTGCATCGCGGACATCCTGCACGCCGGCGTCGGGGAGCCGGGGCCCGCTGCCGAGGGACTCGTGGGGGCCTCGGCCGCTCTCACCGCGCACTTGGGTTCCGTGCACCCGCACGCCTCCTTCCAAGCTGCCACCAGATCCCCGCTGCGTCCCACCCCGGTGGTGGCGCCCTCAGAAGTGCCGACTGGCTTCCCTCAGCGGCTGTCCCCGCTCTCGGCAGCCTACCACCAGCATCTCCCGCAGCAACAACCGACGCAGCAGCAACAGTCACAGCCACAGCCTCCGCCTCCACCCCGGGCGGGCTCCCTGCAGCCACCGGCTTCAGGGACCCGAGTGGTCCCCCACCATAGCGGCTCCGCCCCTGCCCCCTCCAGCAAAGACCTCAAATTTGGAATCGACCGAATTTTGTCTGCAGAATTTGACCCAAAAGTCAAGGAAGGCAACACGTTGAGAGGTACGTCCTGGCTGACAGGCTTCAGGCCTCATAACCACTCACGAGGACCCTGATCCCGTGCGGGTTTTGGGTGCTTTTTACATTTAAGGACAAATCAGTAGAATGAGGGAAAAGAAAATGAATTGTAAGAAAACTGTGTGACATTTAAAACTCAACTACCCTATGTAAAAAGTGATTCTCGGATGCTTACACAGCACACAACGGGTATCAACACCGATTCCTGTAAACTTTTGCAAAAGTGGGTGGGTATAATCTATCTTTTGAATGACGTGTCTACAGAAAGACATAGGCCTTTCTCACGGGGAAATCTCAGCGTGGGGACATTTTGCTTTAATTTGATTTCCAGTAAAATTCTTCCTAAGAATTGTGGGGAAGTAAAACTGCTGGTCTAAGCTCCTGAGGGAAGATGGCAGAGTGAGGGGCCTACCGCCTTATGACCATTTAATGAAAAGCTTTTTCTTGCTGTGGGGTGGACTGGACGTGATTGACACACACAGGGGCAGTTGAGGCTCCACCCTTGGCGGCTGCCGGGGAAAGTGCTTTCTGTGCATACGGGGTCTTTCTTGACTTCGCTTGCCTAAAACTGGAGCAAAGGAGAAGGGAAGGGTGGAAGAACTCTGCCCGGAGGATGTGAGTTTGTCCACGGTGTAACCAAACTTTCTTCCCCCCTCCCCAGATCTCACGTCGCTGCTGACTGGTGGGCGGCCTGCAGGGGTGCACCTCGCTGGCCTGCAGCCTTCGGCTGGACAGTTCTTCGCATCTCTAGATCCCATTAACGAGGCGTCTGCTATCCTCAGCCCCTTAAGCTCCAACCCAAGAAATTCTGTTCAGCATCAATTCCAAGACACGTTTCCAGGTAGAAAACTTCCCGAGTTCAATCCATGAGCCTCTGAGCTTGGTGGCTAGTGACCGACCCTTAGATATCTTAGTCTGATGCTGCAAAGGTCAGCCGCAGCATCAAAACCCCATAGTTGGGGTAGAAGCCTCCTTAGTCCTAGGAGAGACTGAGAAACTGTCCTAGTGGGACACTTGGAGAAGAGAGGAGAATCAAGATATATCGGCGTGGGTCCCTGTCCCTATTCTTTTCGCCCAGAGAGGGTGATTTGAAGACACCCCCCCACACACACACAGGGGAGGGGAAAGTTTTGCTTGACTGGTTATATCTTCTCTGAAAGACAAATGCGTGAAGTATAGGGCTGTCACTAGCAGGTAATTCAGACCCCAGGTACAGTTCCAACTATTTTAACATGCCTGGTGCCTGTGCATTTAGTTTATGAATTTCTCTTGAGCGAATCCACGGGTCCCCAGTTCTTCCTGGCTTTAGGCCCAAAGCGGTTCTGCGAAAAATCTGTTTTTAAAAAAAAGTCCTTAGGCCATTCTCGCACAAGCAAAAGGAGCTGGGAGGCGAATGTGAACTCAAAACACCTTTAAATACCTAGGAGAACCACGCAGGCTCCGGCCCTAACACTAACTAGGCCCTAAACCTCTTTCTCTCTTCCTACTGGTTGGCAGGTCCCTATGCTGTGCTCACCAAGGACACCATGCCGCAGACGTACAAGCGGAAGCGCTCCTGGTCCCGTGCGGTCTTTTCCAATCTGCAAAGGAAAGGCCTGGAGAAGAGGTTTGAGATTCAGAAGTACGTGACGAAGCCAGACCGAAAGCAGCTGGCAGCAATGCTGGGACTCACGGACGCTCAGGTAAGCCACTGGCAGGGTGTCCTCCGCAGGCAGTAAACGGTAAACAAGGCGGGACCCGCAGGCCTCCTCCTCCACGACTACTCACCTTCAGCAATCAAAACACAAGGTCTTGAACTTCGCGAGACTTTGTGGTGTTGCAACTCATAGCCAGAGGAGAGGAGGGTAGGGGAGGAGGTGGAGGAGGCGGACGGACAGAGAGAATAGCCCATTCCTGAAGATGTATGTCAACAAGCATCGAGTGTTTATTTTGGCCAAGAGGCCAAAGAACCGCGGAGAAAGCGAAAAGGAGATGGCAATTATGCACTCGACTGGAGTGCGCCTCGCTGTCGGAGGCAGTTTGTTTGAGAAGAGAAAAACCCAAAGTCGATAGATTACTGTTGGTCCCTGCCTTCCTTCACAGGATTGTGAAATCCCACTTGTGAGGAACTGAAAATATAATTTCAAACGGAATGACTTCGGAGTTGCTTTAAGACAGGGTTTGAGCTTGGAGCAGCCACAGTCCCACTTTCTAACTAACAGCCCAGTCTCTGAAGATAGTATCTGTTGGCAATGGGGCTGACTGAGAGAAAGAAGAAAGATTTTCTTACAATGTCCAAGAACGTTTTTTTAAGTAGGTCCTGCCCACTTGATTTAAAAAAAGGAAGGAAGGAAAGAAGGAAGGAAGGAAGGAGAAAGAGACAATAGGAATCTTTTGTCCTGGAACTTTTTTTTCTTTCTCAGTTTCGGGAATTAGAGTTTCATTTTGCTTTCTCCGACTACACTCTTCTTGTTCTGCACTCTTGTTGCTTCGGTGTGGACTCCCACAGAGCAGAAGCCGAAGCACGTTCTCTCTCTCTCTCTCTCTCTCTCTCTCTCTCTCTCTCTCTCTCTCTCTCTCTCTCCCTGGTTCGGACTTCTGTCCCTGTGTCTTTCTGTTCTCCATTACACAACACGCTTCCTCAGCACACACAGACGGACTGGAAAGCCCGGCCGCTTTCTACCAGCTGTGCACGTTATTTTTAAAGGGGAAGCTGGAACTTGTGTGAATGTGTTGGGTCCCCCAGAGGATCATGGATTTATATAGATTCTCCATCCATCTCTTCCCCATTCCTATAAGCTGCGTATTTAATTCCAATATTTTCTGAGCCCCAGGAGAATATGGTTGTCCCTCACAAAAACAGGGTCTATGTCAATTCTTAGGTAAAAATGTGCTCAGGCGATTCTCCTTTACTTAAAGCCCAGCAGGTGCCCATTCTAGTGGGATTAATTCTTTGAGTCCCTTGTCCCTTTGTTCACTTCCTTCTTAAAACAGCCAAGGGCTGTGATCTGAGTACTCAGGAGGCAGAGGAAGGAGGATCTCAAGTTCAAAGCCAGCCTGGTTCAAAAGAAACCCCCGTCTCAAAAATCCTAAAGGATTGGGGTGGTACAGTTAGTTTTTGTGGTGAATTACTTTGCGTAGCAAATGCCTGGGGATGAGAGGGACCTCAGAAGTTCTTAAAATTGGCTCTCACCAGAACCTCGGCATTGGGGGTCAGAACTCCTTAATTTTAATCAGTTCTACAGGAGTCCTGAGTTTGGTGAGATTACAAAGCAATTTGCAAGAAACCCGTCCTTCACTTGCACCCAGGGCATTTCAGTCTTGCGATACGAGGGCCATATTTAAAGAATAGTCCCTAGTGGCTTGGGCGGGTTTCACCCCTTAGATAGCTCCTGGATATTTATGTTTAGTTAAGCTGTCTGGGTTCTGGAGGCGTAATAAGTGTCTGCCGCGCTATCTTGCCGTAGGGGGCTAACCCCAGGTGTATCGAGCTGGTTATTTATCTCGCATCTCTTTTGATGTTGCACATAGGTGAAGGTGTGGTTCCAGAACCGGAGGATGAAATGGCGACACTCTAAGGAGGCTCAGGCGCAGAAGGACAAGGACAAGGAAGTCAGCGAAAAGCCTTCTGGGGGAGCCCCCGCCGAGGGCGAACTGGAAGAGAGAAGCCCCAGCCGTTCCGAAGGCGAGGCCGAGAGCGAGAGCAGTGACTCGGAGTCCCTGGACATGGCCCCCAGCGACACGGAACGGACTGAGGGGACTGAGCGGTCCCTGCACCAAACTACGGTCATCAAGGCCTCCGCCGCCGGCGCCCTTCTCACAACCAGCAGCAGTGTGAGCGGTGGCAGCTTCAGCTTCAGCAGCGTCAGCAGCCTGGGTAGCAACAACACCGGCGCTGGGAGTGCCAACAGCCTTGGCGGGAGCAGCTCGGAGCTGCTCCCCGCGCACCAGCCCTCAGTCACCAGCAATCCCCAGAGTCCGGAGCCTGCCCAAGCCCCGCTTGCAGGCTTATAGACTGAACTGAGGGTGCTTATGGCATGGCGTGCAACTTCCCCATCACTGGCTGGAGTTTGTGTCTACTTTAGTTGGTGGCAAGGGTCGCCGAGATGGGAGTAGCCAAGGGCAGCTTCTTGGGGTTCACACCCTTTCTTTTGCTGCCTAGGCTGCCTGAGGCCTACAGCTCCCAAAAGAGAGGAAAGTTTTGAGGTTCCCCTGCCAAAGAATGCAACTGTTCCCCCTACCCAAGCAGCCCACACTGTGAAGTGTTTGATGGAACTGTTGCTCTGAGCACCAGGGGTCTTGGCATAAGGACGTGCTGCACTTAGAAGGCCTTTAACTTGTAAATAAAATGTTTACTACAGTTTGTAAAAGGCCGCTTGGCTTGCTGGCTTGTTGGGGTATGGAGGTTGTTAAGTACCAAAGATGGGGGCACCAGTACTTTATCCCTGAGACACAGCAGATGGCAACATCTGGAGGAGGGAAAAGCAGCCCCAGAGTCAAAGATGGAGACCCCCACAGAGACCCCCAGGGGTGGTAGAGGTTTCACCCAGCATCGAAGTCCTTGACAGCCCCCACCTATGACTGCCTGGGTGCGAGGCCCGCTAAGAAACAGAATGTAGAATCTTAGGCCTGTTCTGCAGATGGCTTTCCTAAGCAGGGTCGAGATGCCGTGAGCGCATGCCTGTGTTCCCCGTGGCTACGGAGAGCTCGGGAGTTAGAGTGGAATCCGCTCTGCTGTGGAGCTGGAATCCAACCAGGCCCATCAGTGCTCACCAGGCCTTTGCTAGGCTTCCAGTCAGGAGGCTGGGGGCTGTCCCAGTGCAACTGCGCAGGTGGGAGGTAGGGAAACCCAAGGCTGGTAAGAAAAGGGCAGAAGGGCCACAAGAGTTAGGGACTGGAGACCAGGTCTTCCAAGTGCCAAGGCTCTGCTTTTAAAGAGGCTCATGTAATTGGGCAATAATGAGGTGACTTTGAATGTTAGACCGAGGTGAAGCCAGCTGTGGATCTCCTGGCCCACGTTTGTTGAGAGGATCTAGGCAATATACTTAGCACTCCTCCCCCTGAACCCAGATAAAAATCTTCCTTTGCCTTTCTTCCCCTGAAGGCACCCACTACAGGCCGTGGGGAGTTAGGCCTTAGTGTCCATTACAGTAGGGCGCGTTAATGCAGCCGGGAGGAGGATGAATACTGGGAGGGCCTTTCTTTTAAAACGTGAAGCCTTTTTCTACAACCTGTGTCCTTCCCACCGCCTTCGCGGGGAAAGGGTGTGAGAACGTTAAGATAGTAACCGTTTTTGGGAGGAAACTGAAGCGGTGGTAACAAGGACAGCAACAGAAACAGATGTCCCAGGCAGTTTTTGGCACAGAGCAGTGCCAGGGCACAAGTCCTCTTAGAAATACAGCATCTAATTCGGGAATTCCTCCTGCCCAAGGAAGGGAGGAAAAGTGCTGCGGCCAGGGATCCTGGGAGGCAACTCTTCTCCTGAAGGAACGGCAAGTTTGCCGCTGCTCAGCCTGAGTGTCGTCGCTTTGATTCCTCATTCCCTGGAGCTAGTTCCTGGATTTTTTGCTCTGGACCTGTGTGACCCAGGACCGGAATGAAGAAGAGATTTTTTTTTGAAAGACCATAGAGAAAGTAGTTGGGGGAGGGAGAGCAAGAATAAATCAAGATAGAACATCTTCACTAGGGACCCGATTTAAAGGGGAACGCGAGCTAGCTATTATCCTTAGCTACTCACAAGAGTTGGTGGGGGGCACAGGCAGCCTCTATGACAGCCCGGGCTTCCATTGGGGGTGTTTCAGTGTCTCTAAGTCTCCCATTGGGCTTTGCTTCTCAGACTTTAGTATCGCCCCGTACCCCAAGCTTGCAGTCATTGCCTAGATTGCTCTACTCTGACTTAAAACCTGGAAACCAAACATTCAAACACTCAAACATTCAAAAGACGCGGAATTAGGTAGGACACACTTAAACCCAATTCTGATATTAAAGAGAGCGGAGCCGGGGTCTACCCACCTAAGCAAGGAGGAGCCAGAGCGGGCCTGTCTGGGGAAAGACTGGGAGGGGCCGATGCTTTACGCAAACTTTCCGATGCCTCTGGTTCACCGTGCCCCCTCCCCTGCTCTCTTCTAACCCTGACGGCAGCAGTTTTTCTTCTTGACTTTTAGACTTAGTAATGGAAGGAAAGGAACCATTGCAGGGGTACGGTAATGGTCTGCCTTTTCATGTAGACTCTCGGCCCTTTTTCTGCCAGGTTGGGCAAGGCCAGGGACCCGTGGGACCTGAGGACGAAATTACCCAGGCGCTGGCCACCTGGAGCAGGTAGTGTGGAAGTCGATTGTGACCCACCCGGAATGGGTAGTCTGAAAGTCGGGTGGTGCCCTCGCATGACCTGATGCACTTTTTTCTTTGCTACTCTCTCCCCCTAATTTCTGACCATTTTTCTCGTGAAACTCTCCCTTCCACCAGCATCCAGAATGCCACAAGCCCTGTGAAGTTTCGTTTACGTGGAAATAAAGGGCAGCTGCAGAGAGAAGCCCCCATTCCTATTCCACCCCCACCCCTGGCAGACTGCTGGACATAAGGCTGCCTTTTGGGTGCAGCGCGCGAGTGTTGGAGGCTGCTTTGCTGGGCCACTGGGATCTTTCTGGAAGTGTTTGATCCCGGTCTGGGCAGGTTAGGGCTGAGATTTCTGAGACTCAGAGAAGGCTAAGTGTGGAAGATTAGGACGCCTGACCTCTGGACTGGTTGGAGTCTGGTGGAGGTGGGCGTGCGAGGGTCTGAAGCCCCCAAGAGCCAAAAGCAGCCGCTGAGCGAGCCAAGACCCGCGTCCCTCTTCTATGGCTTGCGGTGCGGGATTCAGCTTTCCTCCAAGCAGTAGTTACTCTTTGAGAAGAGGCAGGCGTTTCCTTAAGGCTTGCAGGAGTCCCCTCAATGAGGAGTCGACTCAACTACCATACCAAGGCCTCCAAAAAACATAAGCAGAAGTGAATTTCACTAGGCAGAAGGAGTAGGGTCTGACACACAACCTCCACTCTTGCACACACACACTCACTCACTCACTCACTCACTCACTCACTCACTCACTCACTCACCAGGGACAGAAACAGACGCTCAGAGAAACACTATTGTCTGTTTTTAACTCTCTCTCTCTGTGTGTGTCTCTGTCTCTCTGTCTCTCTGTCTCTCTGTCTCTCTGTCTCTCTCTCTCTGTCTCTCTCTCTCTGTCTCTCTCTCTCTGTCTCTCTCTCTCTCTCTCTCTCTCTCTCTCTCTCTCTCTCTCATTAGCTCCAATCTCTGTATGGCAAAAGAAGGCAAGAATCCTCACACCGTCCTTTTCTGCCTCTGTGGGTGGGACGCTTGTCTCCTTAGCATTTGTCTGGCGCCACATTCCCACATTCCGCAGACCAAAACCACTGAAAACCAGATCCACCTTCTGCATTTGCTGTCCTCTGCAGAAAGCAGGGAGGAACCTGGATTCGAAGAGTGTGCCACCCTGCTTTCCAGTCCCACTGGGGCCAAACACATCAGGTTATGGGCGACGTCAAGGCCAAGTATTTAAGGAAGATTCTAGTAGACTCAGCCAAGGAAATCACTCCCTATCTTCTCCCACTCTTCACCCCTCCAAGGATTGGAGGAAGCCTTAGCTCCAGCCCTCACAAATCTCTGATCCCCTTCAAACTTCAGAGGGGACCAAAAGAAAAGCCCGGAACTCTGCAATTTTTTCTCTGACTGTTGTCCCTCTCCAGGCCCTGGCAGGGATGGTGGCTGGACCAGACTGCACCAACAGAAAAGGCAAGATAATATCCCGGGCAGGCTTTCTTTTTCTAAATACCAGAGAGCCAATAACCCTGAAACTGGGCCCAGGTTCCTCTGCACAGGCTCGCAGTTGTCTATTGAGGCTGGAGAGTCCTCGAGGTAAGAATGTCAGTCTTCAGCAGGGGATTTAAATTGAATTGAATTTGAATTGAATTATGACACTTAACCAGTTCAGGAACACCACCTCCTCTTTCCAAGCTATGGCTTAAAAAAAAAAAAAAAGCAGACTGCCTGGTCCTGGTTAGGCTTGGGGCAAACAACAAAAGAGGCCAGAAGCTCATGTGGATGTTGGACATCTTTCCATCAAGTTCCTTTCTAGCCCCTCCCCCTCTCTTTAAAGAACAGGTAAGTGATACCTTGAGTTCAGTCTTTTCCCTACCATATAGTGACACTGCCTTGAAGAAGGCCCAGGGGCCCCTAAACATACAAGGCATTGCCTTCTCTCTTTTTCCACCTCTGGGAGGTAGAGTAGCAACACATCCCATACCCAATGGTCTTTGTGGAGAACAGGAGCCGGGTTCTAAGAACTCTACCTGAAGGTGCTATGTTAGGGAGGGGAGATAAAAACCTGGATTTAACAGATCTTGAACACCATGGCATTTTCAAATGTCTTGATATCGTTCATGGTCTCCAAGGCAGATGGAAGCTCCTCTATATGGCATGTTCTCATCCTGCAGAGAGTTTCCCCTGCTTTCCCTGAGTGGGATGCTCTTGGTAAGCCTCCCACCTGGGCTCTCACAGAGCTGCAGGGATTCCTGCTCTCTCTCTCTGTCACCTTACAGCAAGCTCAGGACTGTTGGACCTTGGAGCTCTTTGCTTCCTCACCCTCCACCATTTTAGAAAGCACGAAGAGACATTTCTATACCACAATTACTCCTGATGCCCTCACTCTAGAGATGAGGCAGGTGGCAGGAAGAAAAGGAAAGACAATTGTTCAAGATCACCTGGTGAATGAATGAAAAGATCCATGTGAACCTTGGGGGCCATGCCTACAGAAGAACGCAAGACTATGAGCGCGCTTCCTCTTGATATGCTTGTCCTGTAGGCTCTGATCAGGATCACAGCTCATTGCATTTTCACAGAGGAGAATAAAAGTCTCAGAACCATAGGCTTGGGTTTCCCCCCCCCCCCCGTGTTAAGCAGGGATGGAGATGGTGGAGTCTGTGTCCCTGAGAGGTTGTCTTTCCAGAGGTGGCAGGGTGTCCGCTGGTTGACACCCTGCTCCCCAGCTTGCAACGTCTCTGGCTGTGCAGCAGCTGGGCTCTGAGGATCCCTGCACTATCCGTGGTGCTTTTCAGCCCGCGTTGGTCATCTCTGTTATTCTGGGCAGGAAACAGAACTGCAAAGGTACTTGGGGGTACTGAGGTACCAATGCTCCCCCCCCCCACCGCCGCCTAATCTAATCTCAGACTTAACATTGGCGATGACATAACAGGCACCACCTGTCTTGGACCTCAGGGTTGTTCTACCAGTGTCTTCATCACCTGGTGGTTGGCATGGCAAGTGGTTAGTGCACATAGCTGGGAGCCAGTGCTCTGGATCCTAGGCCAGCAAAGGAGGATCCGAATTAGCCCCAGACGCATTCATTCACTCATTCACGCGCAGGGTCAACAACTAGCTGCACTGACCTTGAGAAATTCATCTAACCCTTTAGCTTCGCTTTCCCCCGGCTCTGTACAATACAAGTAAATGAACCTAAACCGTAAACTGCCATGAAGGTCACTTGCATTAAAAACAAAACAAAACAAAGCGAACCTTTCCAAGAGGGAAGTAGCCAGTATACAGCAAGACAAGATATGTTCTTTTACTTATTTATTCTTAACAGTGTTTGTCGAGATCTCTGTTAGTGTTCACACGGTAGGGGGGAAAAAGGGAAGCGCAGTAATTCTCACTCGCTAAGAAACCAAATCATCTGGAGCTAATGAAGCTCATGAATATGAGGCCACTTTGTCCCGCGTTCCCAGAGAAGATGTCAGGGTCACCTGTCCCCAGGGACAGTATCAGATGGAGGAACTGCATCTGGTGCTGCACACACAACAGGCATTCGGCACTACCCTTGTAGGGTGATTGGGCACTTGAAGGAGAAGATGCTAGAGTTTTCTGACACAGGATAGTGTGGGGTCCCTGGAGGGAAAAGTATGTGCCTGCTGTTGAAATACGTCAGGACAAATGGCGCTTTGGGAGTTTTAAGGTCTTAACTAATAGTGACGACAGGGTCAACCCAGAAAGCAAGAAATTAATTATATATCTTTCAGGGGTGAAACCCCTGGAAACCCTGATGGTTATGATAATGATGGTGATGAGTTCTGGTGCTAGGATTTGAACCTTGGACCTAATGCTTGTTAGGCTTGTGCTCTACCCCAGATACCATCACGGAGTCTCTGCTAAGTGGTTGAAGAGTCTAGCACTTAACACAGTACTTGGTGGCCTCAAAGTATTTACTGGAGAAATTAATATAATTATTGTGGCTTTTGTGTTTATTATGGATGAGTTGCACACACAAGAGGAAGCCAAGCGGCTTAGCAAGGAGCTCTTTGAAACCCTGCAAGGGAGTTGGAGCAGTACAACCCAAGGGCTCTGGGGATGCTGAGACCATCTCGGTGCGGTGCAGCCGTGGAGAGTACGCAGACAAGGCTTAGGGTACTCTGGGCTGGCTCACCTGAGTTGAGTGCCTGCAGGCCTCCTCGGCCTCACCCTGTGGGTGGACGCGGACTAAGGTGGTATTAAATGACGTCCGAGAACAATCTTCCTCTAGACTACCAAAATAAGAGCCAGGATGGAAGTGTAAAAAAGCCTGGTTCTTCCTCCGGACTCGGAGGGAGAACTCTTGTCTTCGAACGGGGAAGCACAGCATAGAGCCTGACTTGAGAGCTGAGACTGCCTGTTCCCGAGCCTTTTTGGTCACTCTCAAGACCGCAAGGACAGCATTCAGGAGGTAGGGGGATGGGGAGGAGGAGCAGAAGTTCAAGGTCCGGCCGGGGCTAAATGAAGGCGATTCTGTCACAATTGCCCCCCCACCCCCTTTCTGGTCTAGAAGTTTTAGCCTCTCTTTGATTTGACAGGGCTGTTTATTTTTGTTTCTCCAAATCTGCGAGAGGTGCTAGGCTCCCAGCCAGCACAGTTCTCAGCATGGGATGGCGGCTGGAGAAACCGAGCGCGAACTAACTGGGCTCTTCATCTAGCATTGCCCACGTGCGTCTGTCTGCTTTTCAGGCCATTTCCTAAACTACAGCACCGAGAGCCCGGCAGCCTCAAGCAGTCTCCAAAGAGGTGCGGGAGGCTCCCAGTAGGCACACCTTCCGGGCCTGGGCACAGATCACTCTCAGAAGACTTCATTACTGCACAAGGTTTTTGCCTGGTTTGTCACTAGTTGGAGTCTAGCGAATAGTCCTAGACCATCCTGGATCCTCAACTCCGGAGCAAGGCTAGTAGTCCTTAGCAAGCGCCCAGTCCGAGGCTCTTCCCTGCAAGGGAAGTTAGACCCTGTGCACCCAACCTTGGATGTGCTCAACACTCTAAATCCTGTCCCTTCTTGCTCCTCTTCAGTCTGTAGGGTAGTCTGCCCTCTTTGAGGCAGTCTAGGTGGTGCTTGACAATTCGATCCTCCCCATCCTCCCCGCCTCAAGAAGGTCCTGCAGCTTCTCGGACAACTCTCCTAGGTCTAGATTCTCCTTTAAGGCTGGGGTGGGGATGGGGGTCCCTTAACAAACAATCAAAGCAGCAGGTTGACTAAAGACTCATTTCGTGCTATTTTGAAATCAAATGCAGCACAATTCAGATGACCCTCCTTTCTTCCCTCTTTGTTTTCAGTGATGCTCATGCCCCCAGCTCTTCCCCCCATCTTCCTGGATTTATTCCTTACCTGTTCATAACATTCTGGTCTTCCTTCCCCTCTGAAATGGTCCAAAGCCCCTACTGAGATTTTAGGAGGCGCACTCACTTCCTTCTCCTGTGTTCTGGAATGGCCATAGAGAAGGATTCTGAGTGATGGAGCATCCAGGCATCAGGATACTCCCGGAGTGGTGGAGCATCCAGACATTGGGATACTCCCAGAGTGATGGAGCATCCAGGCATCGGGATACTCCCGGAGAGGTGGAGCATCCAGACATCGGGATACTCCCAGAGTGATGGAGTGATGGAGCATCCAGACATCGGGATACTCCCAGAGTGATGGAGTGATGGAGCATCCAGACATCGGGATACTCCCAGAGTGATGGAGTGATGGAGCATCCAGACATCGGGATACTCCCAGAGTGATGGAGTGGTGGAGCATCCAGACATCGGGATACTCCCAGAGTGATGGAGTGATGGAGCATCCAGACATCGGGATACTCCCAGAGTGATGGAGTGGTGGAGCATCCAGACATCGGGATACTCCCAGAGTGATGGAGTGGTGGAGCATCCAGACATCGGGATACTCCCAGAGTGATGGAGTGGTGGAGCATCCAGACATCGGGATACTCCCGGAGTGATGGAGTGGTGGAGCATCCAGACATTGGGATACTCCCAGAGTGGTGGAGCATCCAGGCATCGGGATACTCCCGGAGTGATGGAGCATCCAGACATCGGGATACTCCCGGAGTGATGGAGCATCCAGGCATCGGGATACTCCCGGAGTGATGGAGCATCCAGACATTGGGATACTCCCGGAGAGGTGGAGCATCCAGACATCGGGATACTCCCGGAGTGATGGAGCATCCAGGCATCAGGATACTCCCGGAGTGATGGAGTGATGGAGCATCCAGGCATCAGGATACTCCCAGAGTGATGCAGGGTAGCCTGCAGCCAACAGGCAGCGAAAGGCAGCAGTTTCAGAAAGCTTATTTCAAAACTAATGGGTGTTTTCTAAAGAAGGAAGACCCTTCCCCAGCATTCCAGTCTCCCCAGAGGCATTGCTCCAAAGCCTGTGGCCAAACCTATACACCTGAGCAACCTTTAAATGTACCAGCTACTCGAGCTGTGGTGTGTGCTCCTACTACAACAGACCAAGTCCTTTTGGGTTGAGAGCACTTGGTGTCTGGGAATGGACAGATACGTGAATGTTTGAGGTCTCAGCTCAAGCTTTTACCAGTTAGTAACTGGAAGTTTCTTAACCATTTTCCTGCATCCTGGTCTCCTGCCTTTTCCCAGTGAAAGAAATGTCACAAGGAAAGCAATCTCACCTTTCCCTACCCATGCTCTCCCATTAACCTTCCTGCTCCATTTCCATCCTCCAAGTTTCCCTGCAACCTGAAGGGAGACAGATGAGAGATTCGAACCAGATACCAAACAGGAGCATAAACCACACACAGCTATGGTGTCAACTGGAGGGCACGGAATCTGTAAACTGTTTGATTAAGTTATTATCCCTAATACACCATTGTACTGACTGTTTGAAATCACCAGTGGGGTATACGTGTAAAGAACAGGGGAAAGAGGCAAGCTCGCAATTCTAGCAATAATTGGTGATGAGACAGGAAAATTTGGAAATGGAGGCTAGCCTGGGCTACATTGTAAGAGTGTCCCTGCTTCCAGTGTCAACAACAAGAAGACAAAGACAAACTCCCCCAGTTTCTTGTTTCTTGTCCCAATTCCAGAACCAAGGAACTTGAAGATTCTTCCCTCAGAGGAGGGGAAGAAAAGACTCAAGTGAAGCTTTGTTTTCTCTTTTTTTTTGAATTATTTTGGCCCTTATTTCAAACACTCACCTTATAATTGCAGAGTCAATGCAACTAACTAAAGGAAAACTTTTCTTTTTGATGGCGCTCGCGCTCACGCGCTTGCGTGTGTGTGTGTGTGTGTGTGTGTGTGTGTGTGTGTGTAACCCAGAGCCACTTAGGCTTGCTCTCCATCACTAAGCAACATTCCCTGAGAAATCCTTAGTAAAGGATGAGCTGTGGCATCTCCCGACAAAGCGACCTCTCGATGTGTCCAGTACAACGAGTGAGGAAAGAGCCTACAGCAGGGAAATCTTTTAGTAAGGGGTTGTTTACTGTGTGCATGTGTGGATTTACAGCGTAGGAACACACACACACACACACACACACACACACACACACACACACATTGTATGTAAAAACAACAGACCTTCCAGGCATTTTTGCTCCCTCCACCCTCATCTGGTCTTCACCCCCTCCTTCCCATCTCCTTCCTACTCTATTAAACTCTTCAAATCTTCCTTCCTGGGTAGATAGTTGACTGGGAGCTTCCTGCAGTGATACCCAAAGTCCTAACGCTGCTGCTACGGTGTTCTTGCAACGGAGAGAAAGTTGCACGGCCCTGCAGAGGGTTGCTGCGAGGACCCGAAGCATCCGGCCGGCCGCGGGTTGCAGTTCCTAGTGCGGGAGGAGGGGGCTGGAACTGAGAGAAGGGCGAGCGCCAGGCCGGGTGGGGCGGGGAAATTTATGGTGTGTATACACTTTCTGGCTCCAGAGCCCTGAGCACCAGAAAGCCAAGGCCCTGGGAGACCCATGCCATAAGCTGGGGCGGCAGGCGCCACCGCCACCTACGGTGTCCAACTAGAGCTCTCTATTCTGTCGCTCTGCAATCACTCTCTTCGAGGGAGCGGCTGAAAACTACATTCCAGGCAGAGCCCTGCTGCTGCTGCAGGACGTGCCCTAGGGAGTCGGAAGAGTGGTTCTCTCCGGGAGAGGGGCTAGTCTGTGCTGTAGTCCGACAGCGCCGCGTGTCAGGGTGGAACTCTAGGCCCAGAGACTGGTCGCGTGGCCCAAAGTGAAGACTGATTAACAAGCCTGGAGTGCAAGGCCTTCCCTGTTTTTCTGTGAGGATCATGTTAAGACCTCGACTTCAGAGGCTATCTGGACCGCACAGACGTGATACCCATTCCTGGCTCCAGTAAAGGACTCCCTAAAAAGTCAGGGAGGGTGCGAAAAATCTGTGCACCCTCGGTGACAGAGGCTGAAGAATCAGATTTAGGACAGACGCCCATTTGAGACCAGAGAGGTCCCATTCGGTCAGGTTGGCACTGAAATGCCAGCCCTGTGTGGTTCCCGCTCGCTGGTGCCAAGCCACACCAGAACACAGGAGCTGCATTAAGTTGGTCTGCAAGCTCCGCGTAGCCTTCTTTATCCATACTGCCACGAAGGTGGTGTGACGGGACTGAAGCCCCGCACCATCCGGTTGAATTTACAATACCAGCCACGACTTTAATTGTACTCGGTAAATTGTTGCGTGCCTATGTGCTGGGCACTGTTCTAAACCCATTTGCTCACACTCTTTGTTAAATCAAATTTCTCGATATGTTATTACTTTCATTATCCTCGTTTTTACGGATAGGTAAATAAGGCTAAGGCAGTTAAATAAACTTGCCGACAGATGCGACGTAAGTGGAATTGGGAAGAGATCTCTCTCTCTCTCTCTCTCTCTCTCTCTCTCTCTCTCTCTCTCTCTCTCTCTCTCTCTCTCTCTCTCTCTCCTCCCTCCTTCCCTCCCTCCCTCCCTCCAGCCCAGGTTACCACAGTAATAACGAAACAACTATTTCTGCCAAGTCTTACTAAGATTCCTGAAGGCGACAAAGCTGAGTTAAAGGAGCGCTAGGGTCGCTTAAACCACTCAAGTTACTCAGTTTAGCGGGCATTGAGCTCCCTGGCCCTGGCGCTGGGGGATCGGAGCTTAGCGGGTCAGCCAACGCAGGTGGTCCCGCAGATAAAGCAGAGCTGTTTAGCAATTACCCCCGGGGCGTGCTAATTGAGTCTGCCTGACACCAGCTTTTCTCTCTGCTCTGGCTTTGATTTACTGTTGGGGTCAGGTCTTTGCGTCCAATTGCACTGCAGGAACCTGGCTTGTTTGAAGCGAGCGCTCTGGATGCCCGTGGCCACACCGTCCCCAAAACCACACCCGAGTTTTCTATCTTTTCTCGGATGTCATTTAATTTTTTTTTCATGTAGCCCAGGGTGGGCTCGGATTTGCTATGCATCCAAGGACTGGCATAGGACTTTTGATCTTCCTGTCTCCACCCTAGCGCTGGAATTTCAGGCAAATCAGGTTTTATGTAGAACTGGAGGTGGAACCCTGGGCTTTGCTCGCGAACACCGTCTATGCTTAATTTCTTAATACCTTTACTTTGCTTGAGGAGGTTGAGAGTCGCCTTCCTGTTTGGCTGCTCCTGGAAATTTTTCCTAGGGTAATGCGGTGCAACTAGGAGAGTTGGCGATTTATTTGGGGGCAAGGGCTGGGGGAGTAGGGTGAGGCAAGCCAAGGAACGGTGGAAAGACGGGGGGAAGAGAAATTAGGGAGGAGGAAATCATAACAATAGGTGGGATTCTGAAGCGTTTCTTACAGAGTGGGCGGAGTTGATGCAACTGTTTGACTGGGTCATAAATTAATAGATTTATCCCTCAATCAGGGAGAAGCCATTAAGGTTTTCTTGGCTTTGTCTGTGGGAAAATAATTGCTTTGATTAAGTTGCCCCAGAAGACCCCGTGAAACCCTCACTCCATGGCCTTGAGAGGCCTCCCCTTTCCTGCCTGCAGGAAGGAGGAGAGCAAAGATGACTCTAGGGAGAAGAGCCCAGCAGTTTGGATTTCTATTTTTCAATTTGATCTCCTCCCACGGGGATTCGGGGACTCAGTGGCCTGAGTCTCCCCGTGGCCAGCCCAGCCGGTATCACTGCTTTCCCTCCCACCAGCAGACTGCAAGGACCCAGAGTGAGCCCTTGGTCTCTGTGTCCCAGCATGCCAAGCAGCTGACACTGGTGAACCAGGGCAGTGTGGCAAAAGTAGAAAAAGTGGAAGAAGGCTTCTGCTACAGGTAGCGTGACAGACTCCTTCAGAGCTTGCTGGAGAAAAGCTCTGTCAGGCTCCCTAAGACTCACAGTGTGGTCCCTGGCCCCTGGCCCCTGAAGTATCCTTTCAGAAGATCCCTGAGGTCAACACTAATTTCACAATAAAAGGTTATTGCCTTCTTCATAAGTCTCCCAGAGGCCACATTTGCAGCGATGACATCATAATATGTGCATTTAAAATGTTTTACAAATGTTTCAGCTTTTTTTATTTTACATCAGTAAAATGCTTTCTAAAAATATGTTTCCATGTTGCCCTGTGCCTGTTGTAGGACTGTTTACATTCACTTTAACACGAAATGAAAAATAGATTTTGTCGACTGTGGCTGCCATATTTGAATTACTCCACAGCCTGGTGCTGTTAGATGGGGGGGGGGGGGGAGACACACATTGACTTTGCTATCACAGAGCTCTACTGTTCACAGCTAATGTATGAAAGTAGATATAATCACACAGACAAACACACTAGGTACAATCTTATACAGGGAGGCAGAGGCAATAGGGTGAAGACTTTGTCATCTGGGCTACCTGATTTCAAACAAGCATATCATGATAACAATGACAGAAACAAGCTCCTCTTAGCAGCCACTGTAACTTTTGAGATCAGGGTAGTCTGAGACCCTCCAATTGAGAGCCTCCTTCCTGCATGGGAAAGGCTGTGTGGATGGTTCTACACTTCCCATCTCTGTAATCCTGGACTGTTTCATTACTTTGCATTCTATGCTTCAGTCCAATTTTGTTATTGTCTTGCTTCTAAATTTTTTTATAAATATACATTTTTAAAGATTTATTTATTTATTGTGTATACAGTGTTCTGTCTGTCTCCTTGCTAGCCATATGAGGGCACCAGTCGCATTACAGATGGTTGTGAGCCACCATGTGGTCGCTGGGAATTGAACTCAGGACCTCTGGAAGAGCAGTCAGTGCTCTTAACCTCTGAGCCATCTCTCCAGCCCTGCTTCTAAATTTTTTAAAATTGAAAATAAATCTTCTTTTACATACAGTATATTGTGATCACAATTTCTCCTCCCCGCTCTCCTTCCAGGTCCTCCCCCCCCCTCACTAATCCCACTCAACCCACCCACCTCTTATCACTTTTTAGAAAACAGAAACCCCAAACAAACCAGAATAGAAGAAAACAAACAAAGAAAATAAACAATGTAGAAAATATATGAGAAACACACATACATGCAGAGATAAATGTCCACACAGAAAACCCATACAAACATAACATCTGAACCATATATAAACAAAAAACTAGTAAGGTTAAAAATAATTCTCCAAAAATAGCATTGATTTTTGTTTGTTTGTTTGTTTGTTTGTTTTGGAGGGGGTTGGCCATCTATTGCTGGGCATGGGGCCTACCCTTGAGCGTGGTTTGCGTACCCAGTGAGATGCCATTGGAGAAAGCCAATTTCTCCTTTTCCAGAGTTTGGCAGTTAGGGATAACCAAGCTTTGGTAAATATGAGAAAAATAGGTGGCTAGAGAAAGAGCTTAGTGGTTAAGAGCCCTTACTTCTTACTTCTCTTCCCAAGGACCCAAGTGTAGTGCCCAGAACCCATGTCAGATAATCTACAGCTCCAGGCTCCCCATGTTCTCTTCTGGCCCCCAGGGCACTGCAGCCATACCTACACATAAACTCATCACAGAATTATAAAACCTCTAAAAAATGAGAAAGTAGGGATGGTATTAACAACAATACTATCTTCTTAGGGTTGTTGTGAGGGTCACATTACATAATAAGGACAGCAGTAACTGCCCCTTTGTTAAACAGTAACCAGTTCTTTGAAACCCTTCCTCGATTCACATTGGCTGTCACTACACACATAAAGGGTGACAATAAGGTGTAAGCCTGTAGTTCATTGTTGTTAGTGTTATAGCGTAGTAATATTAAGAACATTTTTTTCTTTTTTGTTTTTCAAGACAGGATTTCTCAGAAGCCATGGAAGCAGTCCAGGAATTCACTCCGTAGACCAGGCTGGCCTCAGACTCACAGAGATCCACTTGCCTCTGCCTCATGAGTTCTGGGATTAAAGGCCCGCACACCACCGCCCAGTTCAGAACATTTTTATTTGACAAAGCTGGAACTCTCTACCATTAAAAACCTCCCCACGAGCCAGGTGTGGTGCCATGGTGTGGTGTGGTGGTGAACAGAGGCAGGCAGATGTTTGCTAGCTTGGTCTACAAAGTGAGTTCCAGGACAGCCAGCTCTGTTACATAGAATAATTCTGTCTCAAAAACAAAAACAAAAAACCAAAACCAGTCAACCAATCAAACAAGACTACTCATAACTGAGGCTCATGAGGCCCCACTTCTCACAGAGGGACTGTGTGTGGTTGATGGGTGCTGGGGGAGGGGAAGTGACTTTCTTGAGTAGCTACGGAGAAGTTGCTGGTAAATAGTTCCCCATTTATATCCACATCAGCAGTCAGCAGCCACAATTAAACTCAGTGGGGGGGGGGCATCAAAATTGAGTCTTTTTGAGAAGAAGAAGGGCTTGAGAGAGAGTGGGGGGGGAGAGAGGGAGGAAGAGGGTAATGGAAGTGAAAATGCTTCTAATTTAGAATACAGGTGAATAAAATTGTCAAAAAATGAAAAAGCAAAACAACAACCTCCCCACAAATAATATTTTTATATCAATGGGAATCAAACCCCAGGCTTTGGATCACTAACCATTCTGCCAGGTGGCGGTGTTGCATGCCTTTAATCCCAGCACTTGGGAGGCAGAGACAGGTGGATCTCTGTGAGTTTGAGACCAGCTTGTTCTATAAGAGTTAGTTCCAGAACAGGCACCAAAGCTATTCAGAGAAACCCTGTCTTAAAAAAAACCAAAACTCAAAACCAACCAACCAAAAAAACAAAAAACCAAAAACAACAACAAAAAACCTAACCACATGGCAGCTCACAACCGCTCTAACTCCAGTTTCAGGGGATCCGACACCCGCACAACATTGTACATTGAATAAAATTTAAAAAATTGAAAAAGAATCAAAGTCAGTCTCTCAAAGTAGCTGGAGTAGCTGGGAAAGGACAGTCGGATGCTGCTGATGCAATCAGCTCTCACCCCTTCCCTGAAGCACGGGGCAGACCCTTGGAGGCTCCTCAATGGTCCCTAATCCTGGGTCTAGAAGGAGATGATGGTTTATGAGATGGGTCACTGTGTGGTGCACAGATGCCTGCAACTCCTGCTCAAGGGGATTCTCCACCCTCTTCTGGCTTCTAAGGCACGTATATGCCTGTGCATATAATCCCCTCCCCCACATACACAAAATTAAAAATTAAATAAAAATATTAGAAAAATACAATGGCTATTGTGCCTTTAGATGCAACTTAAGAGGGTGCAGCCAGCAAAGGAAAGTTATTAGGTCACATGACTGGAGACTCATAGTGGTGAAGGGTCTTACCCCATGCTTCTCCCTGCATCTTTCCACACTTCGTCTAGTCTCCGTACTGCTACCAAGCCTCCATTCCTGTGTGCGCTACACCAGCTAAAATACAAACCAGCTGTTACTGGAGTTCCCAGTAAGAGGTTTGATGATACTGATGAAGGCCACTCCTTGCTTTAGTGTTAGCTGAATTTGCTTCTTCACCCCGTCCACAGAGATTCCCCAAAAAACACCGAGGGAATTTGGGAAGAGGAAAAGGGGGTGGAAACAGAAGATGAAGCTCAGGAACCTACTCCTCTACATTTCTTCAATTAGGGCACGGGTGTACTATTCTATTTTCCCTGATGAACACCCTTGCCAATTTACCAGAAAGCTGTATGCTGAATGAACAGTGATAACCACCCTGGATCCCATCTGGATGGGCATGTGGTCGATGACATCCATCCAGTCTGGAGATGGGCCTTAATTTTATGCCATAGACTCTGTTCCTCTTACATGCCATATTCATCTTGGGTGTTTGTTAGAATCCAGGTCTTATTACTCTCCTACTAGATTCTGATTTTATAGATCTTGGAGGAAGTGGGGACTGGCTTGCCAGTATCCGAGTCAGCAGCCGTAATTCAATTCAGTGGGGGGGGGGGGCATCAAAATGGGGGTTTTGTTGAGAAGAATGACTTGAGAGAGACAGAGAGAGAGAGAGGGAGGGAGGGACTAGTTTAGGAGATAGTAAAGTAGCAGTGGGAGGGACTAGTTTAACAAAGGGGGACTAGTTTAGAAGATAGTAAAGTAGCTGTGGGAGGGCCTAGTTTAGTAGGAGGGACTAGTTTAGGAGATAGTAAAGTAGCTGTGGTTGTAAATGAGAAAAGTCCCCACAGGCTCAGGCATTTGAACATGTGGTTCTACTAGGTGGTGCTGTTTGGGGAGGTTATGGAACTTTTGGGTGGTACAGCCTGGCTGGAGGAAATACGTCACTGAGGATGGGCTTTGAGGGTTCAGAGCCCCACTCCACTGTCAGCTCTCTCTGCTGTGTGTTGTTTGCAGTTAAAGATCAGATTTCACTCAGCTTTCTGCTTCCTGGTCCTGGGTACCATGTGTTGTCACGGCAACAGAGAACTAACACTAACTCCTCTGCTGTGGAGAGAGATTGAGGACCCTAACTGCTGGGTGAAGCCCTGCACATGTCCACGGGTAAGGCATGGATTTGGGGTCCTAATATCAATTCTGACTTTGCATTCTCTTTCTTCCTTCCTTCCACCCTTCTTCTTTCCTTCCTTCCTTGCTCCCACCTCTCTTTTGTTTTATCATGCATCTTTGTGTCCTCCTGTGAGACCCACTGAGGCCAGAAGAGGGCTTCCAGTCACCTGGAACTGTGGCTACAGGTGGCTGTGAGCTGTCTGATGTGGGCGTAGAGAACTGAACTCAGGTCCTCTGTAGAAGCAGTGTTTGCTTTTTTAAAAGAAAGATTTATTTATTTGTTATATATACAACACTATGCCTCCATGTATGCCCACATTCCAAAAGAGGGCACCAGATCTCATTACAGATGGTTGTGAGCCACCATGTGGGTGTTGGGAATTGAACTCAGGACCTCTGGAAGAACAGTCAGTGCTCTTAACCTCTGAGCCATCTCTCCAGCCCCAGTGCTTGCTTTTTAACCCCAGAGCTGTCTCTCCAGGCCCAGCTCTCTCCTGCCCTTCCTCTCTGCTCTCTCTCTCTCTTTTTCTTTTTGTTTCTGTGGTACAGGGTCTCCCATAGCTCAGGCTGGCTTGGAACTCACTTTGTAGCCAAGGCTGGTCTTGAATTCTATATCCCAAAGGCTGGGCTTGAAGGCATGCACCACCATGATCAATTTCTCGTTTTCTTCTCCTCACTGGGCACATTTTATTGTACCATATAAGCATTAGGTCACAAATTCAGTCTGTAAACAAAGTAGAATGTAATAGATATAATTCTGGAAGGAAGCAGAGATGCATTCTGTGGGTCATTGTGAAGAAACTTTGATGGACTATTTCTGGAAGTGCAGAATCCACCAAGAGATGTTTCCAGTAGTAGTAGCAGGCTGGGGAGGGGTATTGGTTTCTTTCTTAGACTACTGTCCTAAATTAGCATCGACCTAGTGACTTAAAACTTTGAAACTTTATTTGCTCAGCATTTGGGAGGCCAGAAGTCTGAAATGAGTTCCTCAGGGTGAAGACACGGTGTTGACAGGGACAGAGCCTTCTGAATGTCCCAAGGGGAGAAAGGTACTGTGTAGCTTCAGGTTGCTGCTGGAATTCCTTGGTTTATGTTCTTGTCATTCTAATCTTGGTTTCTCTGGTGACTTCTGTTCTGCATCAAAGTTCCTTCTGTTTTCTTCTTTTCTCTGTGTGTACATACATACACATACATGTATATATGTGCACACAGAGGCCAGAAGTGAACCTTGGGTATTAGCTTTCGGGACAATTTACCTTAAATTATCATTTATTATTAATTTTTGCTATGGATATGGTATATGTGTGCATGGCATCTGCTTGTGTGTGTGTGTTTGTGTGTGTGTCTGTGTGCATGCACACATGAGTGTGTTCTTGCAGGTGTCAGAGGAAGCCTTTGGTGTGTTGCTTAGTTACTCTCTATAGTATTCTCTTGAGACAGGGTGTCTCGCTGAACCCAGAGATCCACTGGCAGCCAGCAAACTTCAGTGACCCTCCTGTCTCCATGCCTCAGAGAGCTGTGGCTATAGCTACCACATCTAGACTTTTAATTTTTATTTTTTAATGTGGATACTTGGGATCTAAATTCAAGTACTCAGGTTTGCATAGCAACTTATCTTACTTGCTGAGCCATATTTCCAGCCTTCTTGTTATGGAGACAAGGTCTCTCATTGACCTGGGGTTTGCCAATTAGGACTGGCCAGCCAACAAGTCTCAAAGACCCTCTGCATCTGCTTCCCCAGCGCTGGGGTTACAGGCGTATGACAGCACACTTAGTTTTCTAACATGGATTCTGAGACCCAAACTTAGGCCCTCATGCTTGCGTAGCGGGCATTTTGCCCACTATCTCATCTCCCATGACAACATCTCCCATGTTGTCTTTAAGTAGAATTGTGGTTTCATTTAGCACTGACACACTAATCCAGCATCATCTCCCATCTCAGGATATTTAAATTAATTACATCCACACTCACTATCCTTTGCTGTAGAAGATTACTGGGATGAGGAATGTGCTAATTAGCTTTGTCAACTTGACCCAAACTAGAGACACTTCAGAAGGGGGAATCTCAGTTGAGAAGTGGCCTCCATCAGGTGCTTGTGAACAAGCCTGTGGGGCATTTTCTTAATTGTTGATTGATGGGAGAGGGCCCAGTCTATTGTGGGTGGTGCCATCCCTGTGCAGGTGGACTTGAATTATAAAAAGAGGTAGCTGAACAGGCCAGAGGGAGGATCAGAAAGCAGCATTTTCCATGGTCTCTGCTTCAGTTCCTGTCTCCAGGTTCCTGCTTGAGTTCCTGACCTAGCTGTCCTTGGAGATGGCCTGTAGCCTGCAGGCCAAGCATACTCTGCTGTGGGATAATGCTCTTGTGCACTGTAAAGATTTGTCACTTGTATTAGTTTAATAAAATGCTGATTGGCCACTAGCTAGGCAGGAAGTATAGGTGGGTCAACCAGACTAGGAGAATTCTGGGAAGAGGAAAGGCAGAGACACGGTCACCACCCAGAAGCAGAGGAAACAAGATGAGAATGCTATGCTGAGAAACAGTACTAAGCCATGTGACTAAGCATAGATAAGAATTATGGTGGTGCATGCCTTTAATCCCAGCACTCGGGAGGCAGAGACTGGAAGATCTTTGTGAGTTCGAGGTCAGCCTGGTCTACAAGAGCTAGTTCCAGAACAGGCTCCAAAGCTACAGAGAAACTATGTCTCAAAAACCCCCCAAAAATTATGGGTTAATTTAAGTTGTAAGAGCTAGTTAACAATAAGCCTGAGCTAATAGGCCAACCACTTTATAATTAATATAAGCCTCTGTGTTTCTTTGGGACTGAACGGATGACAGAAACCTCAAGCCATTTTTGGTCAGTGTTTACCACAGCAACAGACAGCAAACTGGGACAATAGACGCTCTCTTTGGGGACTGTTACTCAGCTTGCCATTCAAAGTATAGGGCTGTAGTAGCCCACAGTTGTGGGTAGAGGGCAACTGTCATAATGCAGAGGAAAGAGGGAGAATCCCTGATCTCTTGCTCCAGTCTCCCACCAGCGAATCTCAACAACTACAGATGAAGACAAGGCCTATTGAAGTCATTCTTCTGGGTACCAAGCAAGGTAAAAAAGAGCAAAGAATGGACGTGGGGAAAATCAGTGAGCAGGCAGGTATCAATGCCAGCTGCTGCTAAGCACTGGGCATGATTGCAGCCCATGATGTAAGCAGCGTTTCTCAAGGTAGGTTCTGTGCTCCAGTTGCATCCGGTTTTCATGCATCCTTAGCCTTCAGTTCTTCCAGTTAAGAAGAGATGGGAGGAGAGACAGAGACACACTTGAGTCCAGGCTTTGGATTTCTCTCTATTATCCTCGGTGGCCTAACCTAAAGTGGAGAAGAGCATCTTGGCTGGCTTGAAAGGGACTAAAGAGTGAGTGGACCCTAAGCGATGCAGCGATCTGCATCTGAGATCAACACCAGCTCTGGGTCTGCATGCAAAGGTTACAGTTCCAGGCAATTTCACCCTCCCTGACTCCCATCGTATCTTCAGCTGCCTCATGCTGTTCTGTGCTTGAGACCTGCATTGGAATTTCCATACCTTGCACAGCCTAGCTGTCATTTCTACAGTGACAGTTAAGACCATGCCTGGATCAACAAGAGACAGGAACCTGGCTGGGTAGGTGAGTGAGCTTCCTGGGCTGCTGTACCCTCAGCAGTCCACAATGCCTCAGCCTTTCTTCTTTCTTACCAGGTGTCCTTCTTTCCCCATCCCCAGGGCCACCTATCAGCCAGGCCCATGGCTCTTCATCCCTCCCACTCTCTCTCCCCGGCTTCTCTCTTTAGTTGAGTCTTGAGTGTCTTCCTAGTGAAATGACTGAGCTTGACCTCAGGTGTTTTGGGAAATACCCGTGTCCAAATTCTTACCTTCTAATGATGGCTCCGACATATTATTTTATTGACATTTGAAACTAAAGACAAAACCAGCTGCTTCTGGAGGGAGGTGGGAAGCGAAACATGAAAAGAATCTTCCATATAACCGCTGCTCTCACCCCGCCCAAACCCAAACCAATAAAACTAGTCTAGCCAATAATTCACCCTCTGTGCCTCCTGTTGCCTGTGCCTAAAGACTGCAGAGGCCGCGCAGCGGGGACTCCTCATTGCTGAGGAATTTATCATCAGGAGTTTTTATTAGTTTTAATGTAGCCAACAGGGGCTTCTGAGAGTCTTCTTTCTTCCTGAGGGCCATTTTCCCTCGGAGAAAAATGATCTACAGAACTGACGCCTAACTGCCTTTGGAAATCAGTGTGGTTTGGTTGCATGGCCATACCTTGTACAAATGCCTTCACGGGAGAATTTGTCACTTGTACCTTTCTTTGAGAAATGCCTTGGGGCTTAAAGTATAGCGACTCTAATTATTGTAATAATCCCCCAAAGGGGGAGACTCATTTGTCATGGTTGAAATGATTTCTTCTTTTTTTTTTCTAGTGGGAAAGCTTTAAAAATGTCTTGTTTGGACCCAGATTGTCATCCATTAATTGGTAATTTAAGCATGTTACTTAAAGCCAGGCAATTAGGTTAATGAGAGCCCCGGCCGTTTGAAGTTGAGCAGGCACGGAGATGAGCTCAGTGCTCTTTGGAAAGACATTCGATCAATTTGGTGTGAAAGGCAGAGGGGCATAGCCTTCTCCTACAGTTTCAGGCAAAGATCATGTACAGTCAGATTTCTCTTGAAGCATGGAAATTACAATGGTGGGCCCCTCAGGCATCCTGGCAGCCACCCTACCATCGAGGAAGAAGCAACAGCTGTCCCGGCTCCATCACTGGGAAAGATGACAGGCCTGGATTAGGCCTTGCACAGAGGCCAGGGACTCTTGAAGAAGCCAGGCAGACACAACGGACGCACAGACACACAGACCACGTTGAACAGGGACAGATGGGATGGCTGATGAGTGGGTTGAAATGGTAGCGGTCCCTACAGGGCGAACCTGCTGGGCTTACCTGGAGCTGTTCTATGGTGGGGGGGGGGGGCAATTTCAGAGTAGCCAGGCTGCCTTTAGACGTTAGTCAGAGGTATTCATAGTACTGCCAGTCACCCTTCAAAGGCCAGTGTCAAATGTCTCCATGAAATAGTTTCCTGCTTACCCAGACACGGGCATCAGCCATCTTGTTGATAAATGACTCGCGTTGAATTGATAGAGTGGGGATCAGGCTTGGCCAGACCTGTGTTCACAGGGCAAGAGTAAGTATATCATATGCGGGCTGTGCAGCAGAGCCTGTATGCACGGACTAGCATGGTCAAGGTCTATTTTTGAAGACAGTTATCTGGAAATGGGGCCTGGAGGTGGCAAAGGATGGAGGCAAAGGATGAGAGGCTCCACAGGACTGAGCTCTGTCATGTAGACCAGCCTTAGCCAAATTCACTAATGGAAGACATCTGGCCACTACTTATGGATGTAACATATCAGAAACTGTAGATCTGGCGGTGATACGCAAGGGATAAATGATCTAACCATTTGGGATGGCTCCTAGCGAAACAAGTTGCTTTGGTCAAGCAGGCTTGGAGGTAAAAGTACGTCCCACTGAGCAATGCATAGCGAGTGTACACATCCTTGTTTAAGGGAACTGTTGTCGCTATTCAAAACAAGCTTGATTTTGAAGTCTGTTGTTGGGATGCTGTTGAGTCTGTGCACCTGTTGATGACAGCTCTCTTCATTTCAGAATAGATGTCTTCCCTGGAAGACTGCTTCGTATACTGTCTAGATGGGGGGGGGCATAGAATTCTCTTCCGTCATGCAGATAGGAGGAGGGGCAGAGAGAAATTTTGATTTTTAGCATGTTTCTAGAGTTCCATCAAAAGAGCCTCATGCCGGGCTTCTGCTTAGGGGGAATCTTAGCCCTGCTTATAGACTGTTCTAGAAATGCTCTACCGACCAAACCTGCCTTGCTGGGTACTGCCCCCTCCCTCCTCAAACTGCATGTGTTTTTTTTTCTTTTGTATTCCTGTTTTTTTTGGGGTGTCCCAGTGGGTACCTGCATTCTGAGAAGGGTTAGTTAATCATGCCCTTTTGTTGTTGGTGGTGGTGTTAGAATCAGTGAGTTGTCCCTTTCATTTCAAGTTACTGAGTTTATTATATAATCGTGTGCTATCTTGGTCTGTCCCGGAATGCTTGCTATTTAAAGCACCCGGTTGAGCTGTGGAGGCTGTCATCACACAGTCACACACTCAGAGTGGGGTGTGGTGTATGCCATATCTAGGGGTTCTATAATTCCAGAGCAGGTACAGATGGAATGGCCACAGTGAGCCTTGAGCAACACCCTATCGGATAGCATTGTATTCAACAATTGGCCTGGCCAGGGACAAAGACATGCCAGAGCCAAGAGAGATACCTCTTCTTTCAAGTTCCTTCATTTCTAGGCCACTTAGAACCATTTGGACTAGGATTTGGGCTATTTCACTATGTTTATATTATGGACCATTCATTCATGTTGATTACATGCAGTCTCAAGGAAACAAAAGTGGATAAAATAGTTTGTGTGACCTCAGAGAACCTGACCAGACCCTGAGGCAGGTAAGGGACAGGAAGTCATGATATAAAGTACCAGCACATCCCAGGAGCTTGAGGAAGTCATCAGGTGGTGTGGTAGGTGACAGAGAAGGTCTACTGGAGGATGTCTTAACCCACTTAGGATCTGTGAAGTGCTTTCCAGGTAGGAGAAGCATCTTCAAGGATCTGGAAGAAAGAGGTCATGGTACATCCTACAATGTGGAGTAAGGAGGGGGTGTAGATGGGTGTTTGAGCTAGAAACCATCACATTAGACCTCTCCCACAAGGTGGAAAGTTGACTTAACAGTGAAGCACGCTTCTGATTTAGGTATTGAGTGGGCTATCAAGACGGACCACACAAAACCTCTGCCTTCAAGGAAGCCCCTCCTAGGACTCATGTGCCTAAGAAGATGTAGTTCTACGCTTTGTAGGCTGGACAATGAGGGCGCACTCATTGTTAGAATGGCCCCACTCCTCTGTGTTTTCTCTTCTAGCCCTTCTGTGAGCACAAGACCCAAAAACTTAACAGGCTGTGCTTGGGTTCAGATTGCAGTTGACATTATTGTTGAGATTTTCAAGACCTTCCTTCTTTGGTACCCCAGCATTCCCCCAGCTCTTCCTCCTTTCCCCCAGCTCACATCTTTTTGTCTTGCACATTGAGATGCACTTCTCACAGGAAGTTAGTCTTGAGTATTTGTACCTATCATCTTGGATTCTTCACCACCCCTGCCCCTGGCCATGGATGTGGTTTATGTCTGGGGCTTCCTGTCACTACTGACTTTGTTTTGATGCACCACACAGCTGAGGGTATATGTTTACCCTGCCTGCCTCTTATGCAGTTGTGAGACCCCTACACCAGGTGGTGATCATTTCCCCACATCTGACTATACATTCTGAGTAGGCCAGAAGAGTTGGCTTTTCTTTAGGTATCCTGGGGCAGCAGCTGATTTAGTCATCAGCTGTCACCTATAGGAGACAGATGCCATAGTGTCAGTTGTCAACTTGACACATCTGGGAAGAAGAGCCCCTCTGCCCATTGAGGAACTGCCTCCATCAGATTGGCTTGTGGGCATGTCTGTGGGACATTTTCTTGATTGCTAATTTAGTGTGTGTGTGTGGGGGGCCAGCTCACTGTGAGCAGGTGGGTGCGAAGAAGCTCAGAAGCCCGAGGGAACAAGCTAGTATGCAGCTTTCCTCAGTGCTCTGTGTTTTAGGTCCTCCAGCTTCCTGCTTTGGCATCACTGAGGTCTTGGATGATGGCCTGCAACCTGCAAACTAAATAAACCCTTTCTTCCTGAAGCTGTTCTTGGTCACAGTGTTTTGTCACAGCAAGAGAGAAGCAAGCGAACACACAAATGCCTCTAAATGTGGACTGTGGGAAATAAATCCCAAACTTACCAATCTTCATGACAAAGCTGGAGTTGCAATCAGCCCAAGCCCTTTAGATTTGTGTTGAAGAGGAAGGCAAAGCATATTATTGTATGTGACTAAAGACAGTAAAGAACTCGGCCATCATTTCAGAGCCATCGCCCTAGCCCCATCTCAGCCATAACTTAGTATCCGCCTCACTGACTATTGGCTTGTAATAATTAAGAGATTTGTATATTTGAAAATCCATATCAGAAAGCTCCTGGAAGAAAAAAAAGACATTTTAAGCATCATGCATTCTACAATATATCTACATTTTCCAACTCGCAAGTTCTCCACAATTCCTATGTTTGGCTAATTTTCCATATTGATTTACTTTGAGGCAGAAATTAGGTTTTTTTCTTCCAATGGCTTGGGACCTGGGATCTGGGCTATCTAGCTAGCCTGTTTCTGGATATTTTTTAAAGTGTGTCATTTTAGGCTGCTTGGGAAGTTTGAATAAAACCTGGGGGTTGGCCTGGGTCTATTTGTCATGAGAGAGGGTGGGACAAAAGTAGATGTAGATTATAAATTTGTTTTATTTTCTCTCAAAAGGAGTTAGACCATTCTGCAGTAAGACATCAATCAGAAAGGCAATATTGAGCATGAAATACCTGGGGTTTCAGGTCCCCCTGGTTGGTTCTTGGCACAGCATTAAGGGGAACAATTTCGGCTGATGAAACACTGGAGACTAATTTGGCAGTTCTGACTGAGCTACAACTTCCTTCTTGACGAAAATTCTCCCCAAGACTCGTGTCTGACTGTCCTCAGCCATGATAGGTTCTTACTGCTCTCTTAGGAAAGATGCGGAAAGTGCCAGCGAGAGAACCATTCTGTAGCTGAGGGGTAACTGAGGGCACCATTGTCCTTCGGCAAGAGCACAGAGCTTCCCTAGAGACATCAGAGCTAGGGCTTGGGGCTGTGAGGGTCCCCGAGAACTAGGGTGCAAAAAGTGGACATGCCAGTGAAGTCTGTCTGTCTTTCCTTCCTTTCTTCCTTTTTCGTTCGTTCCTTCCTTCCTTCCTTCCTTCCTTCCTTCCTTCCTTCCTCCCTTTCTTCTGTCCTCTTTCCTTCGTTCTTTTCATTCTTTCTTTTGCGAGAAGGTGGTTTTGCTATACAGCCCAGGCTGACCTTGAAAGGGCATTCCTGTTTTTCTCAGTTTCCAGTGCTCCTATGGCAGCTCTGTGGCTCTCCCACCCGCTCCCTCTGAGGGTTTTTGTAAGGTTATACCAGCATGTCTGCTCAGGACATTGGAGGGATAAAAGTTGTTTTTAAAAATCAGTTTTATGAAAAAGATTTATCCAGAAAGGTTATTGATGATGCATCAAGAGTATAAATTTAAACATTTTATTTCTATTATTGATTTTGTTATATATATGATGTTGGACACATGCCGTGGACTGTATGTGGAAGTCAGAGGACAGCTGTCAGGAGTTATTCTCCTTCCACCTCCTTGAAGGAGGGTCCCTCTTATTTTTCTTCCCCTGCGTTTCCTTGGCTAGCTAGCCTGTGTGTTTCTGGTGACTCTGTAGTCTCCCATCTTGAGCTAGGAATGCTGGGATTACAGATGTGTGCTGCCATAGTTGACATTATGAGACCATTTATTTATTTGTTTGTGTGTATCATCATGTACAAGTGGGGGTCAGATGACAATGTGTGGGAATTATTTATCTCCTCCCAGTACTCTTGGGGTTAAACTCAGGTCATCAAGCTTGGCAACATGTATCTTATTTATCTACCGAGCCTCTTCCTGGCCAATCTGGCTTTTTTACATGAGGTCTGGCTCTTGAACTCAAGTGGACGAACTTGCAAGGCAGGCCCTTTCACTCACTGAGCCACCTCGTCAGCCGGAGTATTGTTGGCAGCCCTCTGAGGAGTACGTGAGGAGGTGCCAATGCTGTGACATGACTGGAAGTCCTCTTACATCACCAGGCTTATGACACTCGGACAAGAGAAAGTCTGATTATTTTTTGTCGGACACAAAATAGTTGGTTTTGATTATAAAAACTCTGCATGTACTGATGGGAATGTTGGAGAGCACAGAGTGGAATTTATAATGCTGTGTTTGAATTACTTCCTGCCTCGTTTGTGTTGCTTCTTCATATCCACCACAGGGGGGCGTTTGCTGGGAGATTTGCTTTGGGCAGATAAGCTGTTATTGGCAACCAAAGGTTAAGTTAATTCCTTTATTTATTTTTTTAAGGTGGAGTGTTAGGGATCAAACCCAGGACCTTGAGTATGGCACACAGATGCCTTATCACTGGGCTGTATCTCTGTCCAATAGTTTTCTGAGACAAGGCCATACTCCATAGTTCAGACTGGCCTGAACCTCACAATCCCTCCAGTCCTGTGAAATTCCTAAATGCTGAGATAATAACTGTGAGCTACCATGCCTGGCTGGGTTAATTTGTTCTGCGTTCTCCTTCGTAGTGTCACAATAGGCCCATTTACAGGTGAATCTTTGTATTCCTCTTAGAAGTGCAGCCTTAGGGTGGATTCTCCAAAATAAGATGATGTGTTGGCCCAAAGGTTTCTTTGGGTTTCTGTGAACTCCTCTTCTCTAACTGGAGATTGTGTTGATTGTCAGTTTGCTGGGGTTGAGAAGCACCCAGGAGATGTGAAACTGGTTTCTGGGTATATCTGTGAGAACCTTCCCTAGAGGACCCTTTAAGGGGAGAGACCCATGGGCTCTGGTTGTCCCTCTGATAGGCTGGGGACCTGGATGGAGTGGAGGGGAGAAGGACAAAGTCATGGGGCCAGGCATCTGTTTGCTCCTTCCATTCTGGCTGCCACAGTATGAAGTGTCCTGCTCCATCTGGAGCTCACCCCCCATGAACTGTAAAAGGGGGCACCCAGTACTCCCCTTTCCTTTGGATGGTTTCTTCTGAGTGTGTGGTCAGGTGCTGGGAAAGCTAGCGAGCACAAAGGAAACCTCATCTTCATTCTTCCTGTGGTTGGCACTGGGGATTAATCTCAGACCCTCACCAGCATCCTTTCTGCCACTGAGCTACACGCCCAGCTTCCTCGTTTTAATTTGACTGTCTGTCATCAGCAAGGTTTCTGTATTTTTGTGTTGACTAATTGTTCAGTGATTTCTTTCTTGGGTGAATGAAAAAGTTTTAAATGTATTTCTTTGTGTGTGTGTGTGTGTGTGTGTGTGTGTGTGTGTGTGCGTATGCATATTTGCCAGTGTGTGGAGGTCAAAGGGCAACTTGTGGGAATTGTTTCACTCTATTCATTATGTAGGTCCTGGGGACTGAACTCAGGTTGAGAGGCTTGGCAGCAGGCCCCCTTACTGGCTAAGCCATAATATTTCTGGCCCCCTTTAGTCAGTTTTGAACTAAAATGTTTTCCTCATTCTAGAAAAAGATTTATTAATTTTTTACTCTGTGTGTATGAGTATTTTGCCTACATGTATGTCTGTGTGCCATATGAGTACCTCCATGTAGATGCTGGGAACTGAACTCCGGTCCTCTGTAAGACCAACAAGAGCTCTTGACCGCTGAGTCATTTCAATCATCCCCCCTTGCTATTTTTAAAATTGTATTTATTTTATCAGGCTCTTCCCCCACTCCATCCCCCCTTTCTCTAAGGTTCCTTTCTGGAGGATTGCTGCAGGACCAGCAGTGAAATGGCTTGCTGTTTCCTGTTCTTCTCTGAGAAGCTCAGAATGCCAGGGTCAGCCAGCTTCACCAGGAAAACCCAATGTGATGGCTGCAGGAGTCGCTCAGTGGCAGAGGCCTTGGCAGGTGCATGGCTCTGGGTTCCATCTTAAACACTGCAAAGTATCTCAATATGGTAATGACTAATTCACAGTAAGACCCAGGCTCTTGGAGAAACTTTGTTTCAGCAGGATGGGCAGGAAGAGATCCTCAACCTGCAGGCACTAAACTTGATGATGCAGCTGCAACAAACCTAGGCACCCGCAGCTCCTTCCCCGATCTGTGAACTACAGTCTGCAATAAAACAGAATGGTCTAGAAAGGAAAAGGAGCTGTTTTAAAAGCTTTAGTAGAGTGAGGGTCAATGAGTCTAGAGTCACAAGCACGTGTGGGCGATCTGGCTCCTTCTTTCCTTGGTTGTCTAGTACATCGTCATTGGCGAGGAGCCAGTGCTTGCTCGGTCTTGTCACACTTTGCTTTCATCGTTCCTGGAGGGAGGATCTATTCCAGACTGGGTAGTGCTGTGGGTCAGAGGGGTATTATGCTCTGCTGTTCTGTTTGTCTCTTTTCCTCCCAGACCATACTGTTTTAATCACCATGGGTTTGTAATGTGTTTTGAAACCAGGGTATATGATGGCTCTAGCGTTGCTCTTTCCTGAGATTATTTTGATTATTTCAGCTCATTTGTGGTTTCTCATGAATTGCAGGATGCATTTTTTCCCCACTCTTGTTAAAACAAATTAGAATTTTGATAGAAATGATTTGTCTGTGGACTGCTTTGGCTACGATGGCTGTTTTATTAAGTCCTTCAATGTATGAATAGATTTATCAATTAAAATTAATTTCAGTAATATGTTTTAGATTTCAGTTTATATTTTCTTTTTCTTTCTGGGATGTGTATTCCTGGGGAACCATTATTCTTTCTTTTTTCTCTTTCTTTCTTTCTTTCTTTCTTTCTTTCTTTCTTTCTTTCTTTCTTCCTTCCTTCCTTCCTTCCTTCCTTCCTTCCTTCCTTTCTTTCTTTCTTTCTTTCTTTCTTTCTTTTTTCTTTTGTTCCTTTTTTCAGTGCTGGGGGTTGAATCCAGGTCACCATGCTTTAGGCAAGCTCTCTGTCACTGAGTTACATCTCCAGCCCCTTTGCACTGTTCCAGTTTTGAGACAGGGTGTCTCTAGGTTGCGTGGCCTTGAACTTTTTCTCTTTATACTCCAGTCTTCCTAGTAGTTGTGATCACAGGTGTGCACGCCACAGCTCTGTTTATCCCTGGGTGCTTTTTCTGCTGCATTTTTTTCCCTGAACAATAGTTTGTATTTTAACTTGTAAATTTTATGCATATGGTGTTTTGTCTGCACATTTGTCTCTACACCATGTGCATGCCTGGTATTTATGGAGGCCAGAGGAGGTCATTGGATCCCATGGATCTGGTTATAGGCAACTTTGGGCTGCCATGTGGACACCAGGAACCATATCCTGATTCTCTGCAAGAGTATTAAGTGCTCTTAACCTTTAGCCATCTCTCCGGACCATCTTTACACTTTAAAAGACTTCCATAATCATTCACTTTGTTATATAGCTGCATGCCATTCATCTGGGACTTAAGTGATCAGAACTCTTATTTCATTGTTTCAAATGATTATCTGAATGTTCCTTTGTTTATGGAGAAATTGTCTCCTCCTCATTGATTGCAGATGTCACTCTCAGTGACTTTTTTTGTAAGTAGAAGGATACCTTCATTGTCAACATACATTGCTGACTAATCCAACTTTATGAATAAAATCACTGTTGGCGAGTTTTTATGGCAGAAATCAGACAATAGGCAGAACCAAGCGGCAGATCAAGTGTTAAGAAGCACAAACTTGTTGTGGGTGTCCTTCTGTATATGTGTTGCTTTTATTGGTTAATGAATAAAGCCGTTTTGGCCAATGACTTAGCCAGACAGAAAATCCGAACAGAGATATAGAGAGAGAGCATGTAGAGTCAGAGAGACGCCATGTAGCTGCTGAAGGAGACAGATGCCGAACCTTACTGGTAGGTCATAACCTCTTGGTAAAATATAAAATAGTAGAAATGGGTTAATTTTAACATGTAAGAGTTAGTTAATAAGAAGCCTGAGCTAATAGGCCAAATGGTATTGTAATTGATATAGTTTCTGTGTGATTATTTGGGTCTTGGCAGCTGGGAAATGAATGAGCAGTCTCAGCCTGTACAAACGCTTGTTTACTTTCCTGCTTTTGAGATGTTTGCACTGAGCTCTATTTGTTAGGAGTATATTCTTTTTTCTTTGTCTACTCTAGAAATTATTCATTTATTTATTTTTGGCACAGGAACTGAACCCAGGCCCTGTGTATGCCCAGCCAGTCCTTTGCTATGGAGCTATATTCTCAGTTCCTGGCAAATATTTATTCAGAGCTTTTTCTGATCCAGATCCCAGAAGGGACTCATACATAAATAAGGTATGGTGTCTGCCCTTGGGTTTTTCAGTAACCGGGGAAGAATATTAGTTTGGAATGATTGAGCTTCAGCAACGCCTTGGATAACTGGTTTCACCTATAAGTATGTTGATTGTCAGTTACAGGACTAATTCAGCAGCTTAAAGATTACAAGGCTTTTGGCGGTAATTGTCATTCTTTTTCATTGCTGCAGAAAAACTTCATTTGCTACAGTGTTCACACCTTCAGATACACACATACACAGATATACACACAGATATATACATACAGATACACACACAGACACACAGACACACACACACATTCACACGATAGCAAAAGCAAGGGACAGCGGTCAATGCAGTGAGAGAGAGTCTCCTCTCACGGTGTCTTCCTTTTATCATGGAGGAAAATCTTCCCAGAAACTATTTACAGACCTCATCTCTCATTGCATAGATCAGAAATGAGTCACACGCTTATCTTTAGATCAGATATTGGACCCATTTCCAGAGACTGGGGCACCTCTGATTCACACTAACCAAAATAATGGTTTGTGAATAAGGAAAGGGGGTCTGTAACTTTTAATTTTAGCTAATTTATATGTGTATATTTATCTCTATCTGTGTGTGCACATTGTTCTGTGTATCAGTGTATATTTGTATCTCTCTCTGTGTATCTTTCTCTGTGTATCTATCTCTCTGTATCTATCTCTATGTGTGTATCTCCTTCTCTCTTTCTGCATATGTATCTGTATGTGTCTATCTCTATGAATCTCTCTCTCTGTGTATCTTCTGTATGTGCATGTGTGTGTATGTATCTGTATGTGTATATATCTGTGTGTATGCATCTGTGTGTATGTATCTCTGTGTGTATGTATCTGTGTATTATGTATCTCTGTATGTATCTATCTGTGTATGTATGTATCTGTGTGTGTATGTATCTGTGTATTATGTATCTGTGTGTGTATCTGTATGTGTGTGTATTTGTATGTGTGTATCTGGGTGTGTATGTATCTATGTATGTATGTGTATGCATCTGTATATGTATGTATCGTATGTATCTACGTGTGTATATATTTGTATGTGTATCTATCTGTGCATTATGTATCTCTGTGTGTATATGTATCTGTGTGTACGTGTATCTGTATGTGTATCTATTTGTGTGTGTATGTATCTGTATATGTATGTATCTGTGTATGTATGTATCTATGTGTGTATGTATTTGTATGTGTATCTGTGCATGTATGTATCTGTGTGTTTATGTATCTGTGTGTATCTGTATGTGTATCTGTGTGTGTATGTGTCTGTATATGTGTGTATCTGTGTGGCAGTCAGAAGCCAGCCTTAGGTATCTTTCCAGACCACTCACTGCTCGCTTACTTTTTTGAGATTAGGTCTCACACTGACCTGGAATTTGTGAATTTGGTTAGTCCGGCTGGCCAGTGTGCCCCAGTGTTTCTGTCTCTTGTGCTTGGGTAGCAACCATGAGCTACCACACTCAGCCTTTAGATATTTAAGGTGAGTTCTGAAGGTTAAACTCAGATCCCCACACTTGCATGACAAGTACTTTGCCAACTAAACTAGCTCCCTGGGTTGATCGGTGACTTTTGAGCAGGCATGCTACAGATCTCTTCCTAAGAGATGCTGCTCACGCAGATGCATGCAGAAGTGAATCAAGTTCTTACAGAGGGACTCTAGTGTCTGTCCTGCTTCCTGTGGCCTCAGCGGGGACCAACCCTTGCCAGTCTCTGGGTTTCTCTATTGTAAAATGGAGATCTTAAAACTTGCTCTGTCCCCACTGAGAGTTCAAAGAATGACTTGCAAAACTCAAGGCATCAAACCCTGATACCTCTCAGTCTTATCATGTTTGGGATGGTTCCTGAACTAAATGTTCCCCAGCTCAAATGTTGGGCATGGGGCTGGGTCACAGGGATAGAAACAGAGCCCTTCTGGCATGAAGTAGGCCACTGAAAGCACACGGAGTCCTATGCATGAGTGCTGAATCAGACCAGCTGTGGGGACAGTGGCGGCTCTTTTCTTACTGTGGTCTGTATAAGTGGAGGCAGAGCTTTCTTTTGTCTTGATTGCCTGGTTCCAAAGAAACTTAACATTGATTTCAGAATGTTTGGCCAATAGCTCAGGCTTATTATTAAATATCTTTTATGACTTAAATCGACACATTTCTATTAATCTACATTCTGCCACGTGGCTTTGTGTTCTCTAGTACCTCTTATTCCTCTGGCAACTGCTCGTGTCTCTCTTCTCTCCACCCTTTTTCCTCCCTGTATTTTCAGTTTGGCTTTCCCACCTAGCATTAGTCTGCCCTGTTATAGGCCAAATCACCCTTATTATTAACCAGTGAGAGCAAGATATATTCACAGAATACAGGAGGATTATCCCACAGCCAGTCTGTGCCTGGGAACAAGACTTTTTCACTGTTGGAGTTTGTCAAATCAATTTTCCTTTATTTTTATTAGCATGTGTGTGGGGGCATATACATGCCACGGCTTCCCTGTGGGGGTCAGAGGACAACTCTTGGGACTTGGTTATTCTCCTTTCACCTTGTTTGAGGCAGACTCTCTCACATCTGTCTGTCTCTGCGCTGCATACTTCACCTTGTTTGAGGCAGACTCTCTCACTTCTGTCTGTCTCTGTGCTGCATACTTCTGTCTGCATGGCCAGGGGAGCTTCCAGATGATTTTCAGGCTTCTTCCCCCTCTAGGAGAGCTAGAATTATATATGCTTGTTTCCAAAATCTGACCTTGCCTGGATTCCAGGGACTGAACTCAGGTCATCAGGCTTGCAAGGCAAGTGTTTTTCCTGCCGAGCCACCTCACTGACACGGCTGTTGGAATTTCTCACGCAGGTACCTAGGTCCCACCAAGAGCATCTCTGAGAGATGCTGGCAACCAAGAATGGTGAATTCTCATCTTTTACTTGATGGTTTTGTGTTTTCTGGGGTGTCGGTGGATATCCTGGAGGTTCTCATAGAGTATGAGGTAGGTACCCAGTTCTTCCTCAGATTTGTGAGGTAGAGGTGGAGGGCTTTCTTCCCTTCAAGGCAAAGATCTGTATCTCACTTTGCAAACGAGTGGGATAGGAGGGAAGCTGACTTTGTTGGAATGGGAGGTAGGTTGCTGAGAGCAGGACTCAAAGGGAGACCTCTGTGATTAAGTTCAACCGTTTCCTTTTTGTGGGCATAGAAGAGAAGTATTTCTGACTTCGCCCTGACCTTTTCAACTTTGCCCTGCTTGCTTAGCTGGTCTCAGCGCCAGTTCCTCTTCTACCCACAGAAGTTCCTTTGCTTTTCCCTGGAAATGCAGAGCCCTACCATCACCCATTTCTGGCAGAAACCCCTCCATAAGCCTTGATTGAGCCTAGGTCCACGCTGACCCAACTTTTTTTCCATGCACGCGGCAGCTTGGCAAACAGCTGGCTCTGGGTACCGTTACTAAACTTGTCATTTGTACCTTGTGGTCTTTTCTGTTTGCCTCACCCATCCATTTGAATTAAGTTTCCATCAGCCTCTTCCCCACTGGGGGAAGATTAATGAGCCTCTTCGAGCACACATAGTCGTCACATCCTGAAGAGAGAAGTGTTGGCAAATAAATTATGGGATGTCATCATAGAGGGTGATGGGGCAGCCGTAGAGTTCCTCTCTAGTCATGGGCTCTGAGCTGGGCAGGTGTAGGGTCAGTGTTCACGGATGTGATGCCTCTGAGAGGGGTCTGGGAGGCTGGGACCATGGGAAATGTGGAATTAGTTAGTCTCAAGAGAGTCTGCTTGCAGAGTGCCTCTGACTCAGCTCAATTATTTTGTCTCTCACTCATAAATCCATAAATAGCATCCTAATGCCATAGAAGTTTAGATAGAGTGTGCACAGTACTATGTTCTGAGGGGTGTGAGATTTTTAATCAGTCATTTCATTTGCTTTGACCTCTTGTTTGTTTCTTATATTTAAAATAAAGATACAAAGGATTCTCCAGATTCCTTCGTAGGAGACTGGCCACTGTTTGTTCTTATCTCGGTGTCTGGGGGTACAGGTACAGGGGTATTAAAGACTTGTTTTCTGATTCCCTGAAGGTTCTTCCCCTCTATTCTCTTCACAGAAATTTCTAGACCATATTAAGTGGGTCTTTGGGGTCAGTGAGAGAACTCAGTGGGTAAAGGTGCTTGCCGCTAAGCCCAATGACCTGAGTTCAAACCCCAGGACCCACATGGAATGAGAGAACCGACTCCTGAAAATTGTACTCTGACTGCACACATGTGCTGTGGCATATGGACCCATGCACACACACACAAATTAATAAAAATAAATAAAACATAAAAAAGAAGAAGCATCTTGGGTTTGTAACATCTTGGGGTTTCTAGGACTTTGCAAAAGAGCATCATATCATGTGTTCCTCCCGAGTTCACAGAACGTAAGGGGCCCCGATATCCATGTCCCGACGATACTCACACACCTCTCCTTCTGGCTTGTCTTGGGAGAGCATGCAAAGTCATCAGTGGAAATAAACCCAGTTCTATTTTCACAGAACAGATTCTCTTTGTCGTGATTCATTTTTCTATGGACGGATTAAATTCTAAAACAATATAAGATGTTTTAAAATAGGAATTTTAGTGATATCAATAAAATTTCCTCTGAAGTCTCTGAGCAGTAAAACCAAGAGCCCAGTTGGTAATGCGATTCCCTGAGTCCAGCCTCTGCCCTCAAGCGCTTTTCCTTGCCTCTGTCCTTGGTAGCCAAGTCTCAGGGAATCACTGCCGTGAGCTCTCTTGGGAATTGTTTTCCTGCTGTTGATTCCTCTGAAGGGAAACTGTTCCTCCAGGGAAGTAGCCTGTACACACTGCAAGAACCACTGGTGAGCCTTTTATCCCTCACTCACCAATCCACAAATAACAGCCTGGAGCTATAGGATTTTCGTTAGCGGGAACATCATATTATATGAGATGTTTGGGACTGTGACTACATCATTTCCTTTTTTAACCATCAGTTTTGTGCACAAGAATATGTGTGCATGTGAGCGCATGTGTGTGTGTGTATGTGTGTGAGTGTGTGTGTGTAGGGGGATAGAGAACACCAAAGAAACAAGGCCTGCTAGTCACAGTAGTGTTGATGCACATAAGAACTCCAAGACTGTGGCGGCATGCACGGGGCCTGCACAGGTCCAAACATGATGAGGTCTGAGCACTGAGAAGGGGAAGTAGATACAGGCTTCCAACTCTATCAGAGATGCTATCTCCAATCGGCCACTGCTTACAAAGGAAAATTTAGTTCCTCCAATGGAGTCTGACTGGGCATACAAGCCACACTCACGGGCTAGCCCCATGCCCAGCGGTAGGTGGCAAACACAAACCAAACTCCTAGTGCTGTGCTTGGGCATTTTGTATCCTACTCATCTTTGGTTTATACGTCATGGTTTCTGATTTTGTGGGTTTGTATGTGTGCATGTGTACGTCTCATGCTTTTTCCTTTTTTTAAAAATTCTGCTTCATTTTTTTAATTTTAGATTTGCCTGTTTGTTTTCTAAGAAAGAAAGAAGGCACAAAGTTAGATGGATGGGAAGGTAGGGATCTAGGAGCAGATGAAGAAGGGAAAACCATAACCAGAATAGTTTATATGAAGAACTTATTTAAACATTATGAAAAACTAGTGAGTTTTTATTGAGTTCAGTTTTGATGATATATATGGAGACCTTGGGAAGCTGTCTTTAGTTCAGTGGCTGATTAGCATATGGCCTGCCACACTAGACCGGGGACTTTCTATGCATTGTCTAATGTCAATTACTGCACTATCTAATTGTTGAAGCTGTAATAATTGTAGGAATACTTTTTCTGTGTGCCAAGCTTTATATTTTAGTTCACTGTCTGATCACGCCAACATTACAAAATACCTTTCTTATGCCATTTCACAGGCACGGTACCAAGGCCCAGAGGGTTTGAGCATTTTGCCCATAATACAAAAGCAAATAAGAACAACAGCTCGCCACCCCACAAAGGGTGTTTGGCTCCTGAGTTCTCAGCCATAAGTTGCTAAATTGTAGGATTATGCTAGCCCAACCAGTGTGTGTAGAGCTTAGGTCTTATCTTCCATCCTAAGCCTTTCCCCTCTACCTGCACCGCCTTGTTTACCCACTATCCAGGCATTTATAAATAGTCTTAGAAATCATTATGGAAACTATACGTCCCCCTTGGTACATAAACACACACTTATCTCTGGGTATTTAGACAATGTCCCTCAAATATGTTTGCAGTGAGCGCCCAGCAGACTCTCCCCATTCTGATTAGACCTGGAGATCCGTGATAAAGTACTGTCAACCCGAGACCTCGCCATCCTGACAGTTACATTTACGCTGAAGGGTATGCTGTTTTCTGCAAGAAGTATGGGTGCCATTTTCAAAGGTCAAATAAATCACCTTTAAAGTCGTGAAAAGGTAAACAGACCGATGCCTGGGCAGCCTTCCTGGGTTTATGAGGTCTTCTGGCAGCAGGGAAACACAGCCTCATCCATCACCCCGCCCCCAGCTCCCAGGCACTTATTCCTCGGAGCGATCACTCCGTCACCCAGGGTCATTTCCCCTCAACCGTTATTAGGAGATATGCAGGCACATGCAATGAACCCTACCCGTCAGCCGTCCCTTTTCCAAGGTGTGCTTTCTCTCTAGGTAGGATGGCAAGTTGCTGCCATGACACGAAGCAGGCTAGGAGGGTGATCCAGGACTGGAAGCCAGGAGGAGAGCAAGTAGGAGAGCGTAGCAGAAGTGACAGGGAGATAGTAGGGCAGGCCAGCATGACATGGCCTAAACAACATAGTTGTCACTGACGAAGAATAATTCCATGGTGCCTGGGGAGGGTGACTGCCTGCCAATCACAGCCTCCCTTGCTCAGGCCACTTTTTAAAGCCCACGGAAGGGGCTCCACACACCTTCCTTCAGCATCTTCTTAAGTTATATGTCTATAGTGAACCTCTAGGTCATCTTTGAAATGACTATTCTACACAAGAAAATAGATGACTTCTAAAGACAATTTCTTCAAGGCACTTCGAATCTGCTATTATTTCACCGTCCCCTACAGAGAGCCGGACTGGTGTAAACAAAGACCCTTAAAGAAGGGTTGCAAACGGCGCGATGGCTCCTCAACTTCGGAGCTGCCCTGCACTTGGGGTCATAGGCTCATGGTGATGTGAAAAAATGCCTCTGGATTTCCTTCTGCATGTCGTAAAAGCACAGGTTAGACCCTTCTTACTAGGGTCTAACGAGGATGTCTCCAAACTCAGACATCCGGTGATATTTTGTACCATTGTGGATTTTACAATGGTGAGAGTCCGCACAGGAGGCATTTTCATGACCGTTTTATTTTGAAAGCATCTGACTTCAGTCTTTTGCTTCCTTACACTGTTTTAGACAGAAGAAGGGGAAGGGAAGAGGGAACAGAGATGAGACCATTTATCTCTTCATTTGAAAGCAGTGGTATTCTATTGAACCCATCTCATGTAAATTTTATTTTTGTTGCTTTAAATTTTTTTTTTCCAGCCCAAGCTAGCCTGGGATTTGTCTCAACTAGACTGCAGAGACCACCGAGTGTTCTCATCAACCAGAGACCTAATTGCGGTCATTTATTATAGTCACTTATCTGATAGTGGCTTCATTATCTGTGATAGTTTTACAGGGACAAAATCCACCAGGCATTCAGTGGAATATATAAACATGTTATCCTCTGACAGGGTGTCTGTTACTTACTGTCAACACTAACTGGCCCTTGCCACATATCTACAGCTTATATGAAGTACCGATGAATTTAATAAACCCCAGTGAAAGCTGCAGTGTAAACAGCAGATCAGGAGTGTCACCCTCTTAAACAAACAGAGGTGATGGAGAAGTACAAACAGAACCGGAGAGGAGCCTACGGAGACGAGCATCAGGTGGGGAGAGAAATTCCACTGGTGATTCCCCTACTGGATTATGACCACAGAACAAGCGTTTATATATAAGGGTGACACCCACACGACCCTTTCTACTGAAACACCACAAATACTGATTTTTTTTTTTTGGTTAACCATTGGAGAGGAGAAATAGGTGAAAAATCGATTCTAATTTCATATAATTATTATCTTCAAAAATAGCTAGTAAATAATTTAGTTTTGAGAGATATCATATGGAGTATTCTACAGCTAGCATCATGTGGATATATATCATGTGTGTGATGGATGGTGGTTTTTTTTCTCGGTCTCATTGAAATAAAACCATAAACCAAGCTTCTAACACAGAGAAAAGTATGTGAACTAGACAGACGAGAATATATACTGAAATATATACATGGGTAGCTTGTACTTACATTAAATAGGGATCCATTTGTGTATGATGGAGAATGATGGGAATTTTGTTTGCCCAGGCAGGAAGAGCTCTCCTTGCATCCTCAGGGAGGCCCAACTGAGATCTGGGACACCGGAAGGAGAAGCCATCTTCCTACATCCTCTCTTCCATGGCTTCTTCCACATCCTCCATGATTCCTGTTACTAATGATTCATTTCATTCTTCTGGGATGAAGATTTTTTTCTCTCCTCTTTGACTTGGAAATGTAAACTACTCTGGGAAGGGAAACCTTTATTGACAGAATGGTTAGCATCAAAGTAGTCATAAAGACCTGGGCTCAAATCCCCAGTGAATGCTTATAGGAAAAACTTCTTTGACTATAAAATGAGAATGCCGTTGCCTCTCCTCCAGCATCTTAGAGAGTGGAAATGAACAGGAAGCAGATTACCCTGAATTCATGGTGGCCATTGCCTCAGAAGGTCATGCATCAGGGTTAGTTCAGTTATGCCTGTAGCCTGCAGGGTCGAGCCATGGGTGGGGAAGATTAGAGCAGAAGGAATGAGAGAGGTTTGCTGCAAAGGTTTTCAGCATCAGAAATAATTATCCTGTCTGCTTTTGCTAGCTGATGTTTCACAAGAAGGTTCTGTCAAATGCACTTAAGAAGGTAAGGGTTGTCAAATTTCTTTAGCACAGGATTTCTCAAAGACCTTTCCCAAGGCAGCACGTGACACGAATATCTCAGGACAGCTGGGTGCGCTGGTGCACAACCGAGACAGGAGGATCACCATCCAGGTCCATCTGTCTACAAACAAATAGACTGGACAAACAATCCCGTCAAGCAGAAACCAGAAAACAAATCAGAAAACCTCACGAAGAGGATCAAATCTGAATTATGGAAAGGTATCCACCAGCCAGGCGGTGGTGGCGCATGGCTTTAGTCCCAGCACTCGGGAGACAGATGCAGATGGATCTCTGGGAGTTCGAGGCCAACCTGGTCTACAAGAGCTAGTTCCAGGACAGGCGCCAAAGCTACAGAGAAACCCTGTCTCAACAAAACAAAAAACAACCAAAAGAAAAGGGATCCACCTCTGAACATTTTGACGTTCTTGGGTTTGTTCTCCCTTTGAGCTATCTCTGTCTCTTTAACACAGCTATGGTGTCAAGGATTTCTGAGAGTCCGTGGTATGAAGCTCACACTTGGATGGATTTGCTTTGTTTGGGAAGCAGAGGGCCTGGTGGTCAGCAGTGTACTCATGGTCGTGGAGAAGACCCTGAACTGAAGGGGGCAAGGGGTGGGCGAGGATAGAGTTGATATGTAGTGGATACTAAAAGTGAGGATAAGTACCAAGAAGGTTCGATAAGAGACCCTGAGGGCAGACACTCTCTTCCTTAGACTTATAGTGAAGGCACTCCCGTGATCTGACTGAGTCTTTGGTAAAGATCGGCTGCCACTAGATGCCACCCACCTTGTTATGGACCACTTCAGAAGAGAACTGCCTAGGGGACAAAATGAGATTAGATGAGTTTCTTGGTTGCTGGCTTTTTTGCCTCTACGGATGGTGACTCTCCAAGTCAGGCCTATGTGAACCTGTAAGGCACAAGAAGGTGAGGGACACCTCAGGGAGGAAACAGGAAGAGACAGAGAAAGAAACACAAAGCATGTGACCTGGAAATGATGGAGAACATGACACGCTCCAGAGTCACCATCCCCACCTTATCCCCTGATCGCACTCTGCTACCGGGATGTGAGCTTTGTTTAGCTATTCCATACAGCTGGCCTCAGTGGGGCTCTGTGGCTATATTATTTCCTCTGATCATTGCAAAAACTCCTTGACAAAAGCCGTGTGAGCACAGAAGGGTTATTTTGACTCACAGTTTGCAGGTCACTGTATCACAATTGGGAAGGCATGGTGGCAGATGCTTGAGGCAGCAAAGAGATGGTTGCTGGTGCTGGCTTGCTTCCTTCTTTTTATGTGGTCTGGGACCCCAGCCCATTGGGGTCAGGCTGCTCACATTAAAACCCAATCTGAAAACCTTTGGATGTGCCAAGAGGCATGTCTCCTAGGTGATTCCAGATCTTGTCAAGTCCACAATGAACGTTAGACACCACATGAGCAACAGGACATAAGAATAAAACCAGATCTAAACAGTAACAATAATAAAAGCAGAGAATGTCTGTGACCAAAGGGAAGGGGAGGGAAGGAAAAAATTTGAGTGACTGATTTTTATTGTCCTGGAGCCGGGGTCACAGTATCTTGGAGCATCTAAGTGCTAATAAGGATGTCTATTGCAGGTTTGTCCAACTCACTGTCTGCAGGCTGCATGTGTCCAAGGATAGCTCTGAATGCAGCCCAACAGAGAATTATAAATGTGCTTAAAATATAACAGCTTTTAAAAGTTTTTTTAGTGGCTCTATTGTGAGGGTCTTTTTTACTAGATTTTGCTTGTGAGTCTGGGCTTTAATGGCTGAGCCATATGTCTAGCACAAGGGATTTTTTCCCCTTAAGATCTGTCTGTCTATCTATCTATCTATCTATCTATCTATCTATCTATCTATCTATCTATCTATCTATCTATCTATCATCTATCTATCTATCTATCTATCTATCTATCTATCTATCTTCTATTATCTATCTATCTATCTAGTGTGTGTATGTGTGTGTGTGTGCATGCACACACGTGCATGCGTATGCATGTTCCACACACACTTGAATGTCTGCCACGTGTGTTTGAGTGCTCTCAGAGCAGAAGAAAGCATTTGATCTCCTGGAGCTGGAGTTGAACTCAAGAGCTGCCAGAGGTGGTGCTAGTCACCCAACTTGGGTCCTCTGCAAGAGAAACAAGTCTCGCCAGGCGGTGGTGGCGCACGCCTTTAATCCCAGCATTCGGGAGGCAGAGGCAGGCGGATCTCTGTGAGTTTGAGGCCAGCCTGGTCTACAAGAGCTAGTTCCAGGACAGGCACCAAAGCTAAAGAGAAACCCTGTCTTGAAAAACCAAAAAACAAACAAACAAAAAAAAAAACAGAGAGAGAGAGAGAGAAACAAGTCTCCAAACCACTGAGGTCTCTGCTTAGCCTCTGATGGTGAGCTTTTAGAGAATGGACTTTGTACACAAGAACATTGATGTGGGAGTGATTTCTTTCTAATCTGTTGCTTTCATTGGTTAATTAATAAAGAAACTGCCTAGGCCCATTTGATAGGCCAACCCTTAGGTAGGCAAAGAAAACAGAACAGAATGCTGGGAGAAAGAAGCTGATTCAGAGAGTCGCCATGATTCTCCCACTCCAGGCAGATGCAGGTTAAGATCTTTTCTGGTAAGCCAGCTTATGGGCTACACAGATTATTAGAAATGGGTTAGATCAATATGTAAGAGCTAGCCAATAAGAGGCTGGAACTAATGGGCCAAGCAGTGTTTAAAAGTATACAGTTTCTGTGTAATTATTTCGGGGGTAAAGCCAGCCGGGTGGCAGGACGCAGCGGCCCGCCGCTCATATTACAACAGAATATTGCACTACAATGTCAATCAATAGTTTGGACACACCCCGTGGGCGTGGGAAGGGCTTTCAGGTAAGGCAGCTATGGCCCCTGCAGAGTCAGTTGATGGAGCATTGATCCCCGTAAAGACATTAGGGTGGAAGGAGGTTGAAAGACTAGGCCTTCACATGATAGGATGAGTGTCCTTAGAAGAGAAGATATTGGAGAGGAAGCTGTGCTGAATTCCTTCCTGCCTGCCATGGAGAGACATTGAAAGGCAGAAGAAGGCACAGAGCAGGTGCTGAGCTAGCCACTGCTCCTATCTCGGATGCCCCTGTCTCCAGGAATCTGTGGCTCTTTGCTATAACAGCCTACATTGAATGAGACAATGCAAACTTGGAGCAGGCTTCTGGAGTTCAGTATGAAACCATTGACTTTGGGGAAACCTCTGCCCATCCATGCTGGTTCTGAGTGACAATGGGCAGTGCCAGGCTACTCTCTGCTCAAATGTTTTTCTTTCCCCAGGTAAGAAGATGTATCACTTGCTGGGGCAATGGCTGTGTTGACACAGAGCTTTCTGTGCAAACACAAGTCCCCCAGAACCCACATGTAAAAGATCGGTGAGACAGTGCACAGCTGTAACCCCAGCACTGGGGCCGCAGAGACTGGAGGGTCTCTAGATCTTACTGATCTCCTTGAATCTGTGGGTCTCAGGTTGTCGAGACGCAGCGTCTCAAAGAGTGAGGTAGAGTGTGGTCAGAAGACACCTGACATCAACCTCAGGTCGCCACATCTGTACATGCATGTGTGTGTGTGTTTCCCCACTCCTGCCTGTAAGGTTAGCACAGACACACACACATGCATGCATGCACATGCGCACACATGTGCAAACGCACAGATATATACACAGACACACACATGTGTGCACACACAAACACACAGATATACACACGTATACACATACACACGTGCACACACATTCAGGCACACTCACGCAGACACACACACACACACACACACACACACAGAGTTCCATGCAAAATGTACTGTTTTTAAGTTGTGAGGGGAATGTTTCTCTCTCCCTTAGATTCCCTGCATCTTAGGCTGCGTCTTTCCCATGGCTCCAGACCCCATCTATTAGACCCACAGGCGTATCGGTGTTTTGTTCACTGTGTGGCTAGCATGCTCTGACTTTAGACTGGAAAAATAAAAAATATGTGCTGTGGCTCTTCGGAGACAAGTGTCACACTAGTCCCATTTGCTAGCAGGAAGCCCAGGCCCAGGTTGTGGTTTAATTCAGGAAGGACATCTGTGATGACAGAACTCGGGAAGGCAGATGGCTTTCATGAGTTGCTGCCACAGCTACTTATTTAGAAGTACAAAACATAGCATATGTTTATGTGTGTTGGAAAGCTCAGCTACTAGAGATATCTATTTTTAAAATATTTATTTCATTTTAATTTACCTGTGGATATGTGTCTATGTGCACATGCGTGTGAGTACTGTTGGAGATGTGCCAGAAGAGGGTGTCAGAGCCCCTGGGGTTGGAACTACAGGCAGTCATGAACCAGGGGTGCAGAGATCAGAACTCAGACCCTCACAAGACCAGCAAGTGCTCTTTCCCATTGGCCATCTCTTCCGCCCTTCAAGCACCCACTGAGTCACAGCAGCATGTCTTTGCTTTACTGTGCCACGTGAATTAATAATCAAGTTTTATATTTAATTAATTAATTAGAGCTCACCATATATTAGAGGAGGAACGTGGGCTCTAGATCCTCCTGCCTCCACCTCTCACCTGAGGGGTTTACAGGTGTGCATCACCACACTCTGTTTTATGTGGTACTGGGAATCGAACCCAGGACTTCATATATGGTGGGAAGAAGCTCTAGCAACCGAGCTATACCCTAGCCCTTTGTTTATATGAAAATTTCCGACTATTTTGAGATAGAGTCTTGACATGTGTCGCAGGTGGGCCTCAAACTCGCAATTCTCCTTTTTCAGTCTCCTGACCAAAGACATGAATCACCACATCTGGTGTAAATGTGACTTCTTAAAATTTCTTTTGTGAGGTTCATCATGTTTTGTCATGCCCTCCTGTCACCTTCTGACTGCTCAGGGAGTTGTCTGGGTGAAAAATAAAATGTTGGAAAGATGGGAAAACTGTCAGATTTGCTGTCGATTTTCAAAATTATTGTCATTTTAATGTTTGGTTATCATAAAGAAATAAAAGATGGTACTGGGAACATCCTTTGTTCACACCAGTGTCAGATGATGGTCCGGATGAATTATTTTTAACAGCACAAACTGCTGATCTGCCTCCAGAGAAGCAGGGTTCTCCTTGGAAATTCTCAGGAATGGGGCTTGGTCAGGCAGAGAGGGGTGGCAGGCTGGTGCCCTTGGCAGCTGGCCTCCCACACCAATTTAGATTTGGAAGGCTCCAGCAATTAGCAGATCACATGACATCTACAGCTTCCATTGGCCTTCCAGCCACCTGCTGCCAAGGTCTTGCTTTATTTGACAAATGGTCGGTGAGAGTCGAAGGTTAAAGAGCAGGGGAGGCTATGGGGAGCTTCTGTTTCAGTGTCTACTGCAGGTCACATGTCTGTCCCATGTAAACTTCTACCTCCTTACTGTAGTATTACAGAACAGTAGTGTCATTGCCGCCACGCCCATTTTCAGACACACACACACACTGAGGGGAAGCATTGGACCAAGACTATGTGACTAGTTAGTAGCCTAGGTCAGTTCATGATGAGAAATTTTCTCTCACCTTTAAAAATTAAAGTGAAAGCTATTTTGGTGTGTGTGTATGTGTATGTGTGCGTGTGTTTATGTGCACGTGTTTATATGCGTGTGTAGGCATGAACATCTGCAAGCATACTTGTGAATCCAGAGGAGGAGATTAGGTATTTCCTGTATTACTCTCTGTCTCATTTGATTAAGAAGAAGTAATTACTGAATTTGAAGCTCACTGTTTTGGTGCAGTCTGATTGGTCAGTGAAGTCCCATGACCCACCTGTCTCGGCTGGCCAGTGCTATGGTTACAGGCACATGCCACCCAGCTTGCTTTCATGTGGGTCCTGGGGACTCTGATGTGGGTCTATGTGTTTACACAGCGGCTGTTCTTACCCATTGAGCTCTCTCTGAAACCCCCTATATATACAAAGCAGCCTTTATGCTTTCTACAAAACAATGGGTTCTATTAGCATATTATCATACAAATATATCATATATGTTAGCATATTTCCATAAAAATATATCATGTATGTTATCTACATTTATCCTCCTTCTCCATTCCCCTCTCTTACCCGCCTCTGACATGTGGCAGTCCTCAAGTGGCTGAGTGACTTACATGTTGTTAGGTACTTTAAGAGAGGAGAAAATAGCAGGGAGTCCCATTTATCTTGTTCTCCAAAAATTTCAGGCATGATGGAGACAATCTTGTATCTACAAAAGAGTCAGTTTCCTAATAATAATAAAAACAATTTTCCACAGTAGTCAGTATTTAAATAGTTATGAGGGGCTGAGAAGAGTTTGGCCAGGAAAGGGCGGTTGAAGAGGAAGGCCGAGTTCAGTCCCCCAGAACCTCTGTGAAAATCTAGGTGCAGTGGTATGTGCTTTAATCCCAGCACTCTAGAGGCAGAGAAAGGAGGGTTCCCTGGAACTTCTAGCCAGCTGGCCTAGTCTACTTGGTGAATTTAGGTCAGTGAGAGACTTTGTCTTAAGGGAAAGGTGGACAGCACCTTAGGACTAGCCCCTGGGAAGTGATGCTCAAGATTGTCCTCTGGCCTTCACACACACACATGCACGCATGTACTGTGTGCACACACCTGTGCATACATGTGCACCTGTTCATACATGCACACCGCACACAAATAACTAAGGAAAAATACAAGCTCTAGGTGTGATTTCTGAGTGGAAGATAGGAGGGTCTACCAGAACAGGATCAGCAAAACTGAAGCCTGTGAAAGTAGGACCATTGGGTGTTGGGAGTTAAAGCTGTGTGTGTATGTGTGTGTGTGTATGTGTGTGTGTGTGTGTGTGCACGCCCACAAAATTTAAGCCGTATGTGACAAGGGGCCTTGCATTGGTCATGACTGCAAATGGTGTGGGAAGTGAATGCATGTATGAGTGCAGCTGCTGGCATCCACAGCATCTCCTTTACATGGTTAGCAATTATTACAGTGTAGTGAACTCAGATGCAGTATTCCTGTGTTTGCGGTCCATTTTGAAATATCACCCTGTTTGATTGCCTAGAATCAAACACTTTTAAAATACATTTGATGAATTAATAATAATCACATATTTACTGCTCCAATACAGCAAAGCTTACTGTTTAGCTAAACATTTCTTTCTAGATACTTCATTTAGTCACTCTGTAGACAATGGTTATGCATTTTTCTTGTGCAGCTTATCTCCCAGCACAGGGTATAAAATATCATAGACTTGCTTTTCCCAGTGCCTGTTGCTGCTAGGGCATGACCATGTGGTTCAATATTGACAATTAGTCTTTTGGGGGCATTGCCTGTAAGCAAAGACCCATGGGAAATTCTTTGTTTAGCATTATCATGTTTACCTGGGAAGACTGTAATTGAGCAACCATTCTGCAATCGCTTGCATGCACATAGATGCTTCGAAACTACGAGCTTAGATTTGAACCTGGGGTTTAACAATATGCTCGGCCTCCCCTGTGAACCTGCCTTGTTCTAGACTTTGTTATGCAAGATAACAAGTCTCCTATCGTATACATTTCAGAGGGTTTTTCTGTTAAGGACAGGCAAAAGGTACCCCCAGTCACTCTTCCTGTTTGCAGTCCACTAAGTTTATGATGGGCTTCCAAAAGCATTCCTTGCATTTTCTAGAAGGGTGTGATTTTCCTTCCGGTAAGCTTCACCTTGTTCCCCTTAATCAGTATTGTTCCCGAGACAGACTTCGCCAGCCGTTCTGTCTGCAGTGAAACAATGTATCTGGCCAGGCGGTGGTGGTGCACGCCTTTAATCCCACACTCGGGAGGCAGAGGCAGGTGGATCTCTGTGAGTTCGAGGCCAGCCTGGTCTACAAGAGCTAGTTCCAGGACAGGCTCCAAAACTTCAGAGAAACCCAGTCTCGAAAAACCAAAAAAAAAAAAAAAAAAAAAGCGACTTACAGAAGGAGGTGTATCAGGCTCACAAAGCGGCATCCCCCCCCCGCCCCCCCCCGCCCCCGTCTGCAATGAAACAATGTATCTGGGACAAGCCAGCCGTGTATCAGGCTCACAGAGCAGCATTTGTTTTTTCTCCGTCTGCAATGAAACAATGTATCTGGGAAGAGCTGAGGTGTATCAGGCTCACAGAGCAGCCTTGGGCTCTCTCCGTCTACAATGAAACAATGTATCTATCTGGGAAGAGCTGGCGGTGTATCAGGCTCACAGTACAGCTTTCGGTTCCCGCTATCTGCATGAAACAATGTATTTATCTGGGAAGAGCTGGAGGTGTATCAGGTTGATAAGTAGAGGTCACCACTGTGTTAAAGGTCCTCCCTCTTTTTTTAAAAAAATATATTAACACATATTGACTACACACAATAATGGGTTTTATTGTGACATTTCCATTCCTATTGATCATATTCACCCTCGCTAGTCTCTCTTACCTTCCTACACACATTAACCCCCCCCCCCCCGACTTTCCTGTCTTTTTTGTAGTGTGATTCATTAAGTTTCATTAGGGTTGTAAACAGGCACACACAGGTACACGGGGAAAGGGGTATTTACAGGAACACAGCCAACTTACCAGTGGCTAGACCATTGAAAAAAAAAATTTCTCCTTTCCCCACCTGCCATTAGCTGCTTACTAATGCAGTGTCTCCTCTTTCCTAGAGGGCTGAAATAAGTTACTGATCATTGGGTCTAGCCAAGAGCCCACCCTATGATCACAAAAATGACTAATATCTGCTAGGTGATTCATCATGTGTCTGACACAGTTTTGAATTATATTGGGTATGTTAGCTCATTAACTTTGCGAACCCACAGTTGACAGTGACCCAGGCTGTTAACTCATCTTGAACCCGTGTGCCCCACCTATCACTAATTAAAGCTCCCAGCGAAGCCCTTGGTGAGTTGGACAGAACTGAAATGGATCTGTGATATCATGCTCTCCCTGTAATAGGCCCTCGGTAAATATTTGCTGAGCCGAGTCCAGCGCCTGCTCAGTTACGCAAGATAAGCAGGGACGGCGTCTCTGGAGAGGCCCTGGGCTGGGTTCGGAGGAGACAGCTGCTTCTGGGACTTTGCAGCTGGGATCCTCCAGGGTCATCAGCTCAGGTTCAGCCCAGGTCCTGACTCAGCAGACAAGGATATTTGTGGCAGGCCAAGGGAATAAGTAGTGACCTTAGCCTAGAGCCTAGTAAAAAAAAAAAAGGTGTGTGTGGGGGGGCTTTGGCAAGTCTAATGTCTTTGCTGTTCTTCTGAAGTCACTTTTCCTGATTGTGTCAGGAGGCATGAGGCAGGTAGCTTGCCAGTGTGCCCTGTTCATGAAATTGCTGGGGGAAGGTGGCAGAATAGATGATGGGCTGAGCTGGGGATAAGGGAGTGCAGGTTTCACTAATTTAGTAGGAAATGGTATATATAATCACATAATAGATATATTAATTGACAATGTTATACATATACATATATATATAATGTATCATGAGCAGCTACTCTCTCTGAGCTTCTTCAACAAGTCCACCTTCATGTCTCCATATTTATTTATTTATTCGTGCATTCATTTACTTTTTGAGACTAGGTGGCCTGGAACTCACTGTGTAGACTATGCTGGCCTCAAACTCACAGAGCTCCATCTGTCTCTGCCTCCCATTCCTGAGATTAGAGTCACGTGCCTCCACAGCTAGCTTTATTCTTTTTTTGGCATGACTCACTGAGTCTAGTTAGTGCTGCCCGCATGCACATGGGTGGGTGTGTCCACTAGAGAATGTCACTCTACTGGTGGCCACACCCCTGAAGAAGACCGAGTCTCCCTTCCCCTGCAGCCATCCACTGCCGAAACCCCTCAGCTAGTGGCTGAGCCTCCTGAGCTCCTGCAGGGGAGGTACATATTTTACGTAATATTTACCAGTGCCATATGTAGGTGCCGGCTTTTATGACTTCATAACTCAGGGCACAAAATGATGCATGGGGGATATATATTGTTTGTTTACAGGAAAGAGTGCTATCTACTTAGCTGGGGAGCTCTATGAATTGGATGTGTCCCTGAAAATAATTGCACTGGAAACTTAATTCCCAACACAACAATGTCGAGAGGCTAGACACATAAGAGTCACTTGCAGGGACTCTGTCCTCAGAAATGCATGCTCTTCTGCTGGGAACAAAGTTATCAAGAAAGTACAGTCCTCATAAAGCAGAGCAAGAAGCCCTTCTCTGTCGCCTGTGCCATGTGTCTGTCATGAAATGACACAGAAAGGAGCCCCCCCCCCCAGTGGCCGGACATGGCCCCTCCATTATAGACTTACAAGGGAACCATGAGTCAAACACTAATTTTTTGTTTTTAATTTTTTCTTTTTGGTTTTCTTGAGACAAGGATTCCTTAGTCCCTCCTGGACTCAAACTAGTCACGTCACGGAAGATGATTTTGACCTACTGATTTTTTTTGTTTGCCTCCCCATATCCTGAGTGCTAAGATTGTAGGTCCTGAAGAAAGGTGAGACCTGATTGGTCACAGTTGCCCAATCAAGGCAAATGCCTTAACCAAAATTTTGTTACATTTATGTACTATGAGAGTGTTTGTACATTCTCTCTCTCTCTCTCTGATATATATATATATATATATATATATATATATATATATATATATATGTGTGTGTGTGTGTGTGTGTGTGTGTGTGTGTGTGTGTGTGTGTGTGCATGTGAAGTCAGAGAACAGCTTATGGGAGGTAGTAACCCCTTCTACCATATGCATCCCAGACAGCCAACTTAGGCTGTCAAGCTTAGCACCAAGAGCCTTCCCTCACTGAGCCATCTTGCTGACCCATTGGCTAACACATTTCTAGTTATTATGAACTGCTCACTGTGCACCAAGAAGGGGGTGTTCATTAGACATGAGGGTGACTGACAACGGTTGCAAACACGGCAGGGGATAGACTGAGTTGGAAGAACTCAATGGTTGCTATAATAGTGAGACTTGTTGCATTCTTCCCATGAGTGACAAATAGAAATTGTCTTATAATATTTCATTTTTGTCCTCAGTGGGTAGACGCCTAGCATGTGTCACATGGCCAGACAAGCCAACAGGACACTCCTTTTTTGGTTTGAATATAAGTATGAGTACGCTCTGAAGGGTCCCTATTTGTCCCTATCTCTTTTTTTGTTTGTTTGTTTTGTTTTTGAGACAGGGTTTCTCTGTGTAGCTTTGGAACCTGTCCTGGAACTAGCTCTTGTAGACCAGGCTGGCCTCAAACTCACAGCGATCCTCTTGCCTCTGCCTCCCGAGTGCTGGGATTAAAGGTGTGTGCCACCCTAGGCTGTTCCTATCTCCTTATTATGACCTCTTTAGTTCCTAACAACTGTGCTGGGTCTTCCACACACCACTGTAGTAATTTCGTATCCCTGAAATATGTGATATAGAATGAATTCAGCCTTGAGTGACAGATCTGAGTCAGTAAGTGATGGGACTCAGGCAGTCAGAATGGATAGTACTGATTTCCCAGAATATTGCTCTTTCTGTCACCCAGTCCTGTCTACTCAAGGAGGGGGTCTGTGGGCTCAGGTGGCTCCAGGTGCTGAGTTTGGGCTCTGCTGGTGGCCCTCCTTGCTGGGCTATTACTTCCTCCCTGCTGTGTGACCACAGCCTCTGGCTGTCTGGGGTTGATAACAGAACCATAAATCTCCCTTTTGGCTGCCCCGTGGCACCTGAAACCTCAGCCCAGGCTTGATGTGAGAAAACAAGATAAGACATTGTGGCTGGTATTTTGAAGCGATCCAAGGAGATGCTGGGAAGTCTCAGTGGGTGGGTCACAGGCTGCTGGAGGTCTAGGCAGCAGCAGGGGCAGCCTGCCTCCAGGCACTGTCTATCCAGCCAAGTGAGATGAATGGTATCACCTGTAGATAGCATCTGCAGGGCTCTGCGCTGGCTTCCAAACTTGTCAACAGCACAGAGGCTGTGAATCCCTGAAATAAAATGGTATTAGGCAGAAACTGAGAGCGTGGTTGGGTTGCAGCCAGCCCTGATGAAGGTGGGTGGTGAGGGACAAGGAGTTAGGCGGATCTTCAATAGGCAGACAGAAAGAAGATGGGAAACTCTCCCTTCTTCTATATACTCTTGACCCAAGACAAAGGCTTAATGGCTTGCTGGTCTTTCTGTCCCAACAGAAGCATCCATATTTTCACCCTATGGCGGATTGCTCTGATCAACAAAAGGCTAGGACCAGGACGTGTTTCCCCCCCCCCCCCCCCAAGTTGTGGGCCTCCTAGCCTCCCCATCTTTGTTCAAACTGACCAACCCTAAATTATGGAGGGTGATACTTCGAAGACTGTTGGAAGCCCCAACCCTCAAGGAGAGACTGGGTTTGGGGCTCTGAAGTCTTCTCCTGCTTTGAAGGCAGTGTTTCTCTGTGTGCCTTGTGTGTGTGTGTCCACTTCCTCACCTTTAATAAAAGCCTTTCTCCACTGACTGATTCTGTTTGCTGTGCCTGAGATTTTCCCTGCAGCTGTGTGATACACTTGAGATTTGTTTTTCTGGTTTTTAATTCTTTAACATGTCTAGAAAATCGACTCAGTCAAGACTCCCAGACGCTAACAGTGGGACTCAGTGGGTTCCGACTCTCTAGACGATGAAAGCAAACGTCTCAATACACACTTTAGAATCCCACACCCCATTCCTTTCCTACCATTTTCAGAGCGAGAACTTGTAACACCGAGGGCTTATTGAATGGCATTTGCTGTTTTGACAGCCGAGTTATTCAAGTGTGCACTGGTTAGCTGCCTTCCAGAGCATCTCTGCGAGTTCACACTTAGGAAGGTGGTGTGGAACTGAATAGATTGCGAGGGATTTTGTGTTATGAGATGTTAGACTTAATTTTATATCTATATCTATATGCCTTAAAGAGCCCTTCTCATAGGGCTGCAGGGACGAGACCCTCATGTGAAAGACACCAGTTGCCTGGAACAACAGACCTTCTTGTCTATGTATCTGCCTCAGTACTTGTTATACCCCATCTTTGGGAAAGAGAAAGAGCCACTCAAAACATTTTCTGTGTCCCACGATCTGGTAGAGGGGCATAATTGGAAATGCCATGCATTAAGGGAAAAGCACCTTTCTTTCAGAGGAGGAGATGCTACAAAGGGCTGAGCTGCTATAAATCACCTATAGATAGCATCTGTAGCTGAGGTCCTGGCTGCTCTGTGTGGAGAAACGCTCTCTGAAACACAAACATATACATGTAGTTGTGGGTACGGTAGAATTTGGTGATCTTGTTCAGAAACAAAGTGTGGCTCCCCTTGGCTCTCGTGGCTGCTGCTGAAGTTGGTGAATTCAGATGTGACCCCCACAACAGGTTTGGGAGACTCCGGCTCACGCTGCCTTTTCACGTTACTATAGATTCCTTCTTTCCCAAGACAGATCTAGCTCACCACAGCAGATGGTGTAGTGACCTTGAGAGAATCAAGTAAGCTGCACCTTGAGATTTTGATGTCTTCATCTTAACCAAGTTAAACCTACAAGCGCTGTCAGGGAGAGCATACCCAGAATGCTTTGGGAAGTCATGATAACCACTCCTGGTGCTTTGCTCACTTTATCTCATACAGGACATCAATGCCTAGTAAAAAAATTCTCATCATGGTTGTCTTACACTTTTGCAGTGGGACAGTGTGTGATGGCCTCATCAATCCATGCTGACACTGCCCTATAAAGGGACCATCGTCTGGGTATTTCACAATAAAATTTTATGATGCTTGTGTTCCTGAGGACAGCATCTCCTCTGCTGCACCAGTTAGATGCTGCCCCACCTGGGTCTTATTTTGTTTCCTCACCGACTTTCTATAAATGACAATGAGAACTCATTGTCCCACAGCTCCCAGGAGATAAATGGAGGGATGTCATCTAGAGGGACAATTTAATTTTCTTAGACATGGAGAGGCTGTCCCATGGCACCCGGTAGACATTAGAGTTAATTGCAACATCCAGAAGTGTTTTGCAAAGAGCCACCAACCAACCCCTTTGGTGAGCATGAAACACCCGATCCATTTCCAGGGGGCAGAGTCCCCTTAAGTTTCTCTTGCAGCATAGCATTGTGGGTAAGAGAGTAACTTTGACAGGAGCCAGGCAGAGCTTCATGTTTCAGCTCACTATTAATTCTGAGCTTATCCCCCCCCCCCCCGAATAGAAGTAACTCTAGTGTCTTCAGGGTCATCACTGGTGGAGGAGGCTGCGTATTATTCACTAAGAGCAACTCTGGGCACATGACAAAAGGTTGGCAGATTGTGACCATCGCTGCTACAAATTTGGCTGATTAAACCATATTTTAGAATTGCACACTTGGGACTGGAGATGTGGTTCTGTGGTTCAGAGAACTGGTTGTTCTCCCAGAGGACCCAAGGTTTAATTCCAGCTCCCATATGGCAGCTCGCAGCCACGTGTAACTCCTGATCCACGGCATTTGTTGCCTTCTTCTGGTCCCCTCTGCTACCAGGCATGCAAGTGGTACACAGATGTACATGCAGGCAAAATACCCATCCACATGTATAAAAAATAATTGCACACTGAGGTTATAGACCCCCACTATCTCAAGCAGGACACCAATGCCTAGTGAAGAATTCTCACAGTGGCAGTCTTATACTTTTGCAATGGGACAATGTGTAGTGGTCTTATCAATCCAATCTAACAGTGCCCTACCCCTCAGATCATTTCTCCTTTCACCAACTCCAACATCATCTAGTAGCTTATCTTCCCCTGAGGAAGCACAAGCTGGTCTAGAACTCTTCATCCTCCTGCCTCAGCGTCCAGACTTCTCAGACTACAAGTGTATACCAGCACCAAACCCAGCTAATTATTTAATTATTTTGCCTTTTTTAAAAAACTGCAGTGATATAAAATCCACATTGTTGCATATCCAGTATGTGCTTGGTGATGTTCTGTATATAAGCTAATTTTACCTTTGCAACTACCGTGCAAGAAGGAACTATTATTTAACACGTTTGTGGTTGCAGAAACTGAGAGTCAGAGGCTTAGTGCCTGTGCTGTGACCCTAAGAGTTCAGTGAGGGGATGAATATGAAGGGTTCGTGCACTGTGGGTACCCCAGAGATGTGAGATGTGTGTTTCATCTGTGAGCACCATGCTGGGGAGCCAGGGACAGGAAAAGAGAGTTCTGACCCTGGGCACACTTGCTTTCTCAACAGACTTGTAAACCAGGAGGAAGGCCCAGTTCCACGCTCTATTTTTCCTTATATATTTTTTCCATAGGAGTAAAAAAGTTAGTTATTCTGTATTTTATGTGTGTGTTCCTGAGGATTTGTACACCACCCATGTGCTTGATATCTGGAGATCAGAAGAGGTCTTCAAATCCACATGTGGGTGCTGGGAATCAAGCTCAGATCCTCTGCATGAGAAGTTGATTCTCTTTTGAACCATCTCTCCAGCCCCTGCTCTTACATTTTAATTGCCTAAGAGCACACAAACTTTCTGATTTTGTTGTTCCATTCCCTATTTGGCCGAGTGCAGGATGGTTCTTATGATGTTTACCCTGTTCTCTAGATAAGCCTGGGTTTTGGTTTCCAGTAAGAAACAATAGCAAATAAGCCCATGCAAGACAGATCTGTTCTCCCTTGAGAGATATCTGAAAAAGTGTTCTTGAGATGGGGGGATGGGAAAAGTGGGGTAGGGAAAGTGGGAGCCATCATCACTAGAAAGAGTATATAGCTTTATTAAGAAAAAAAATCACAATAGTGCTGGAGAGTTTGCTCAGTGGTTAGTGGTGCTTGCTGCTTTCCCAGAAGACCAGAGTTCAGTTCCCAGTACCCTTATCACGTGGCTCACAACTGCCTGTAGCTCTAGCTCCTGGCATTTAAGGGTGCCTTCACTGATGCATACACAAACACACAAATGCATAAAGAATAAAATAAAAGTTCAAGTATGTGCACGCATATACATACAGGCACATCTACCTATGTGTGTGTATGAAGAAATCACACTAAAGGAAGGGGGCTCATTTTTGTACCTCAGTTCAAGTATGTTAGAAAGATGTTCAAAATGCTTTATTTCACAACTAATATTTAGTGGTTTATATTTAGTTATTGACAGTCCGCTTTTCTGTGTTTGGGGATTCCATGTTAAGAAGCGATACCTTTGGGTTCCTCACTGGTAATTTGAATTCCTTGGTCTACATGCTGAATCCAAGGATTGGGAATCTGGGCTACGTAGTGACTGCAGGAGCCCCTCCCCCATTTTCTCCCACCTCTCAGGGGGTCCCTGAGCTGCTCTCCCCCTCCACAAGTCCTCTCAGTGGTACTGAGAGTCAGGCTGTACTCTCCTCATCTCTCAAGTGGCCTCATTACTTCAATCTCTGACAATGAAAACTACTCTTCCCTCTTCAGTCAGGATGAGTTTTGCAAAGAATAAAAGCTAGGAAGTTGCTTTCTTGCGTAAAGACTCTTTGCAAACCTCCGAGTTGGCGGACTCCAAAGCTCAGTCCCTCTTTACCCATGCTAGCAGCCTGCTGATCTTGTTTAGGGCTGAGGCAGAATCATTTAGGAAACTGAGCCTCTGCTCAAGACCCTGACGCTCTGAACCATGGAAATCCCCTTAGCCACGCCAGTGCTCCACACAGAGGTGGTCAAAGCAAGCAGTGTGATGAGGGGGGGAGGGTTCAGGGGGAGGGGTAACAAAGGCAGGGTAGGGGCGAAATACAAGGATACGTATGTGTGCAAAAGGCACGTTGCACTAACAGAAATTTAATAAGACATAAAACACGTCCTCTGTTGTGACTGTGGTAATGTTGCTGTCTGGGGACACTTGTTGCATTGATGTTGAATAATACACCAGTCTGTTGGAATCCTTACAATCTGAATCCCTTGAGGGCGGTCCTTTATTTTTACTTATAGTCAAATGGGAATTTTCTATAGCCTTTAGGAAAAATATTAAATTTATTTGCAAGGAAACATAAGGCCCTTCAAATATCTGCCCACTTTTTTCTGTCCGCAGTCTCTTATCGGTTACTCCCATACACTCTGTGTTCTGGCAGTACTGAGTTATTGGTAATTGTTCTTTTATGCTCCCATAGCTGTGCCTGCATCAGACCCTGGGTACTGAATGTCATTTCCCCCTTGTTCGCATGCATAATTCTTTTTTAGGTTTTAGAACTAACGTGTGTCACCTCCTTGGATCAGGTTGTTCTTTCTAGGTAGATGCCTTTCCCAGAGCTCATGCATCTAGTCAAACGCACAGCTGGTCAAAGACCTGTCTAGTCAGATGCACAGCTGGTCAAGGATTGTCTAGTCTCACCTTTGTTGATTGGAGGAGTCACTCCCAACTTCCTTCCTTCTGTCTTTGTATGGCGATTGGATAAGGCTTGCCTATGTCAACAGGGACCAGAGGCTCCTGGAACATTGATGCTTTTGGGAACAATTCAGTGTGGTTCCTTCTGTTCTGTCTGACTTTTTGTAGCTGTAGAAGGGACTGACAAAAGATGCCACGAGGAAACTGAGTTCAGTGTACTCCGGTTTGTGACCTGGGTTGAACGGAGGACTTCTAGACTCTAGGAAGTAGATAGTTCTGAAAGGACCCTGGCCAGTCCCTGTCACAGGCCCCCTGGCCTGGTGAATCTGCCTCCTTCGTCATTCTCTGTTATCACACCACTGAGTTCTGAGGTCTCAAATCACCTCCCTGTGCAGAAACATAATCAGCCCCCCCCTTGGGCTCTGGTAGTTTCTCTTAAGATTAAAACAGATTCTTAGACACACAGTCTAGTTTCTGCTTTTTTGTTTCATTACATTTAGAGAGTGATTGCTTGGGGGCATGAGGATGCTGCTTTTCCACATCTGTTTGCTTCACTTAATTTCTTGCCAAACATGTGTTTGCTAATGTGGTCCTAATGGGCAGAACCGAAGCCGTGGTAACTTCTCATTAAAGGTGGCTCAACATGATGTTCACTTTCCACATCCCCCTCTGCATGCCCCTGCCATTCAAATCTTACCTAAGACCTCATTCTTGCAGTATGCAGAGAAAACCATTTTCAAACTTTTTTTTTTTTTAACTAGAAAGCTGGGGCTAAAGGAAAACCAACGGACTCAAGGTATCCAGACTTGATTTTCTTGAACTTGCTTACTTTGAAGATTATTTTTTTCAGAGTCAGTTTCAAAATTCTGGGTATCCCAAACTATCTTTAAGCATCTCTCTTCTTTACACGACCTGAAATTGCCAGGCTGTTAAGAGGATAGAAGGGCCATCTGTCAGGATGCTCATATCAGAGCACAAAGAGATTTATCATCCTCATCTGGTCCCCGCCAAACTCCCAAGGTTTCATCTTCTGCAGCAGCCCCTCCGGGGTCTGTCAAGTACCAACAGATACTGGGAAACCCTGCTGGTTTATCAGTATCTGTAATGAAACAGAATCTAATGCAAAGGCCAGCTATCTTAACCAAGCATTCTTTAAAAAATACTTCCATAAACAGTTGCTAGCTGTTAGCCATGTTTCTAAGGATGGGGAAGCCATGCCCCTTTGAGGATGCTGTCCCTGGGGACCCTTCACCTTACTTAGTCCCCTGCAGCCTGGCAGACTCAGGCATGCTAAGTTCTTAACTTGAAGAGCTGGCATGAAGACAGGAGCCTTGGACCGGAGAACTGGTCTATCTGAAGACCTGGAGTTCAGCAAGAACAAGAGGAGGTCCAAACCCAACATACAATACGATGTCAGGTATAGGATATTTTTTGTCCATAGTTGGTTGCGTGGGTGACCCAACTCCAGGCATGTTAGTGCCACGGTCCTGCCTGGATCAAAGGATGCTGGAGAGGCTGGAGAGATGGCTCAGTGTTTGCTACACAAGCATGAAGACCTAACTTCAGCCCACAACACCCAAAGAAAAGCTGATGGTGGAGGCACTGTAACCCTAGCACCTGGAGGGTGAAAACCAAATGAATTGGTGAGCTCCAGGTTCAAGGAGAGCACCTGTCTCAAAAGATAATGTGGAGAGTGATTGAAGAAGACATCCAGCTTTGATCTCTAGCCTCTACACTTACGCACACGCACATGCACACACAGGACTCTGGGGATCCGTGGACTGAATCATAGGTCTTCTAAATGATTGGCCCTTCACATCAGGAATTCAGCCAGCATGTCTGTGCACACACATTTTGGAAGAGGTGTAAGAGGGACGATTTCCTTCCAGGGGCAGGGAATTGGTGTGGGGCGGGAGTCTGGTGGCCATGGAAGTGGGAAGTGGGGCATGGAGGGTGGGATGGGTGCGTTTACTTCAGGAAGTGCAAATTCTTCAGAGTGGTTGTTCCAAAAGCAGAAATGAAGAAACACCGAAGAATACTGGGTGTACTTTACATAATCATTATCCTGATTGCAAAACTAAAATCAGAATGCAAGTGGCAGATGATACTTGCAAAGAGCTTACAGGCCTGCTCACCAAGGCTAAGCACTGCCCACTGAGCTAAGCACCTCCCACAGAGCTAAGCACCGCCCACAGGGCTAAGCACCGCCCACAGAGCTAACCACCATCTACACATAAAGCATGTCTGCAGAGCATCTCTGTCTCTGTGTTTTGAAGACTATTGTGTAAGCATACCTACAATTTTGAAGTCTCTTTTTACTTCACACTATTTCATATCCAACTATCTTCACTGATATTTAGGTTTTTTTGAGATAAGGTTTCTCTGGCTGTCCTGGAACCAGCTATGTAGACCAGACTTGGCTCAAACTCATCGATCTACCTGCTTCTGCCTGGAATTAAAGGCATGTGCCACCACTGCCTACCATATAATCATTTATTTTTATATAAATTATTTGTAGATTTAATTATTTTTCTTTTTACATATTTAATTATTCATCTATTAATTAATTAGTTAAATTTTTTTGAGACGAGTCTCACGCTGCACTCCAGGCTGGCCTGTCATTTGCTGTGGAACCCAGCTGGCTTCAAACTCCTGCCTCAGTCAGTCTCCTGAGTGTGGGGACTACGGGACAGAGCCGCCATGCTTCACAAGAGAAAGGAAACAGATGCAGAAGCCAAAGAGCCACAGTGCTAACTTGGTGCATTTTCTCTTTTAGAAGAACCCTGACCTCAGAGGTAGAGGAAAGATAGCCATTGCGGCCTAGAAAACACACCCCATGTTGCCTGCCTCTGCCCTTGGATACCAAGAAAGGGTCCCACCAGGGCCTACACTTCCAAGGACAGATTACAGAATGGCCACTTTCTTTCTGCCCATAGTACAGATGAGGCAGCGACTATTTACTTAATGGAGCTAATTTATACGGCCTTATGTTTTCCTTTTATGTGGCTCTCCCGTATAAACAGATGGGGCGAACCCAAACGCAGTTGTCAGAGAGTAAAGGAAGAATCATCAATGTGAAAATCCGAAAGTGGCATTTCACAGATAGATCCAGGCAGCCAGAGGATGGGCTGCGCATGACTGTGGGGAAGTAGTGAGCTGTCCTGGACTCCGAAGCACTGGAGATGGCCTGTGTCTGAGTCTTTTCAGGGCCGGCCCCTGGCTCTCATTCTGATGCTAACATTGTCGCTTGGTGTGTTAGCCTGGTTCCTGCAGCAAAGGGCTCACTATGCCATGTGGTGGTTGGACCAGTTTCTCCTCGCTGATGGAGCCAGCAGATGAACACTGACCAGCTGGTTTTCTCCCGGCGCAGTTGAGTTGTTGGTCAAATCTGCACAGAAACACAGCTAACAAAGCGGAATGCTTTAAAAACCAGCGGGAGCCTGGTGGGATGGCGTTCGTACACATGGCTCATTTATTTCAAATCACACCCAGGAAATCCAGTTCATCTAAACAAATAGCCTAACCCGGGAGGGAGGGCTGAGGAAGAGCAACTGGGGGTAGCCATAAAATGTTAAGTATTGCATAGCTGGATAAAGGGGGATCAGGAGATCTGATGACTGTTTAAATTATGAGAGAATGTAAACTCACGGGTGACATCTAATCCGGCCATATTTCCCGCAATTATTCCACCCCAGCAGGGTTTACTTTCCCATCAGTGCTGGCTCACAGAGCTGTCAGCTGGCGTTTTTGAAGGGTGATTTGTTGCCCTAATGATGATACTGAAATCTGTTTATGGTTGTTTATCTAAGGGTCATCTTTCTTCCGAAGCAGCCTTCTTCTCTGGGGATTCTATTTGGGCAGCTTTCGTCAATTCCCCAAACAGAACAACTGTCAGTATTACACGAAGGGCAAGGATCTTGTCCATGTTAATTTTATGACTGATGACTGCAGCATCGTCACCAAGCCAACTATGCTAAGAATCATGCCTTATGCATTCAAGATGCTTTAACTGTCCCGAGACAGTTATCCTTTCCTACGCTTGCTCTGGATAGCAGAACGATTGCACATATCGGTTATGCAATGCCACCAGCAGTAATTATATTTGTTGGGCACTTTACAGTATGCCAGCTACTGTTGTCGGGGACAATCTCAGGATGTGGGTGCTGTGCTGTTCTATTTATAAGTGAGAAAATCGAGGACTAGGAAGCTTAAGCAACTTGTCCAAAGTCAATTAGTTGGCACTCTTTGTACTTCTTACTGAGGGTAGGAAGGGAGCAGCGTGATTGGTACCATGCTTCCCAGTACCATCAAAGTCTCTATCCGGGCAGATGGGAATGGGTGCAAACTGCTTGAGCTATGGTCAGCAGTGCCTCTCTGCATTTCCTTGAAGTTATGTGGGCTTTTGGAAATAGTTTTGTGCAAAGCCCGCATTCTATTCTGTAACGGAGTTGGTTTTATTCCAAATCCAGACCAATTCTCTAGAACTAATGACAGCTCCCCCCCCCCCCATGTGCCTTCTTTATCTTGGAATCTCTGGTGGCCTTCATGGCCTTCCTCACTCCTGCTGCCAGCATGCTGTTTTCCTGTTGGAGAACTCCAGGTGTCCCAGGGAGAAGATGGGGCTTAGCAAGCACCGCAGGAAGAAGCCTCCAGTGTTGCTGCTGGGTAGCTCAGGGACATAGAGGAATCATTTGCAGTGTAGGGCTTGGAATTTATCATATGCAAAATAGAGTGTTGAGTCACTTGGAACTCCTCAGGGCTCTCGAAGGCCGGGGGAAAGGCAGAAGTGGAGGTTGCCTAGCTACCTCAGTTGCAAGCTTGACATTTTGGACTGTAGGACATATGAGTTCCAGTTATTTCTTTTTTTTTTTTAATTTTCAAGACAGGGTTTCTCTGTAGCTTTGCAGCTTTTCCTGGAACTGGCTCTTGTAGACCAGGCTGGCCTCGAACTCACAGAGATCCTCCTGCTTCTGCATCCCTAGTGCTGGGATTAAAGGAGTGCGCAACCACTGCCAGGTGAGTTCTACTTACTTCTAACATATAATGTTTGAGAAAAGCTAGCGATGGAGGGAGATGTCCTCCAAAGGCAGTCCAGGCTATGAGCTGAAACAGAGTTTCTTAGAACTCTACCTATCTCTGCCTGGTGTGGGCTCTTTTCAGAAATGGCTTCAGTGCGCAGTCTCTCACTTTGTCATTTTGTTACATCTAGTTTTAAGAAATTTCTCCTGGAATTTTCTTAGTATAGGCATCGGGAGGCTATGTATGTCTGATTTTTGAATTGGAACAGGGGGTTAGTCAGAAGCATCAAGAGACTGTCATTTTATGTTTTATCCTTGTGTTAAATATTGCCTAGGAAACCTGTTCTAGTTATCACCTATTATTTATTATCTATCTATCTATCTGTCTGTCTATCTATCTATCTATCTATCTATCTATCTATCTATCTATCTATCTATCTATCATCTATCTATCATCATCATCTATTGTCTGTTTTCTATTTATGTATTTATCATTCATTATCTAATCTATCATCTATCAACATTACCTACCTACCACCCTATCATCTATTTTATATTATCTCCATCATTCTTCATTTGAAATAGCTCCATCCAGTAAAATGTTATTGGGAAGTGGAGCGAGTTTACTTGAGGAGCTGTGGGTGTCAGGATTAAGTTGTTCGCCCTCTACAGGCATATACCCTTCTTCTAAGGACTGTTAAAGGACTATAACATTCAGTGCTTTAAATGCCCAGACCCAGGAAAATTAGAAGAGGGTGAGTTCAGACTTTAGACTGACTTCTTCCAATAGCCTTTGTGGAGAGACTTTTTGGTGTTTGCTGTGTGACAACTTCTCCTAAGTAGGGAATCCATCTGTTCTCCCGGGGACAGTCCCAGCTAATCCTAATTACTCAGAATGGCTGTTAGCATTGTCATCTTTCTTTTGATATGACTACCTGAACAAGATCAGAGCAAGAACAACACCAATAAACGCATGTGGAAGGAGAAAATCTCATGGGGCCCCATGCCTAAACAAAACCACAGGGAACTAAGGAAGGCTGAGATGAGGAAAAATGGTCTTCCCTAGGGCTAGGCTCTCTGGGTATCCAGTATCAATTGGCCAGCCCTGACATCATATACATAAAGTAACACCAAACGGACTGAGCGGTTTTTGTTTATATGCTTATGCATGTGTGTGTATGTAACAAAAACAAAGAGAGGCCTTAGATTTGAGGGAGAGAGGGGGCAGGGGAGTAAATGACACAGGAGGAGTTGAAGGGAAAAAAACCAAAGGGGGTAGTGATATAATTATGTTTTAATTTGCATGTTTTTAAAAATTGAAAGACATTATCATTGGAACGCAAAGAGCAGATAGCAGGAAAAAACCAGAACTGCCCATTGCTGTTGAAGACTTCCAACTCTATAACTCTCTTACAGCTATCAGACAGTGTAAGCTATTCACCAGTTTCAAGCGAACTTTTCATGACATAAATCTTTTGATAGAGTGCTAAAAACTATAGCTATCCCCAGCAACTATGCAATACACTTATAACATGTATGTGACAAAATTTTGTACAATTTCCATGAGCTGTGTAAGCCCTGACAGTCGTGTGAAATACAGATATTTGGTCATGATACATGGACCTGCAGCCAACAGAAAACCAATGACACAATCAGGGGTCCATCCCCCTTTCTGCAATGATCCCTATGCCTTGGAGAGGCTGTTGCAGATGTTCTGTTTAGAGCCAAGCAAATAGCCGTTATACATGCTGAACTATCACCAGTTAGAAAGCTCTGTATAAGCCATCACTCGCTTCAAGTAGAAGTCCCTGATGAAGGCTGAAAGGAGAACCAATCCCCATGGGTACAAACAAATACTCAGAAGGCAGTTTGATATCAAGTCCACATATTAAAACTAGGGTTATAGGTTTTCCTGTTGGGCCTATGATGTCCCCAGCCACGGATTTTTGACTGGGTTTGTGATACTAGGCATGAATTCCCTCTTGTGGAGTGGGTCTCAAATCCAATCAGAGAACAGTTAATTAATTACCCTATCAGTTGTGCCATTGGGTCCATCTTGCTTGGCAGTTTGGTATGGAGCTCATATGAGTTGCAGCTGGGTAAGACTATTGATCCTAGGAATGGGGGGTACCAGTTTTCATTGCTGGATGTGTGCTCATGCTGACGGAAGTGATCCAGTGATTCCTCACAGTTCTGTGAACCTACTGCATGAATTTACTCTTGCATGGCTGTGTCTAGTGTACTTGACAAAACCAACTTAAGGGAGGAACAGCCTTTCTGGGCTCCCATTTCAGCCAGTCATGATGGGAAAGGCAAGGCAGAGCAGCTTAGCTCACAGAGGTGAGCGTATAGCGGAGACTCCACATCTTGGTTAGCAGAAAGCACATGAGGGACCAAGGGCTAGCCATAACCTTTACAGCCCTACTCCTAGTGACCTACTTCCACCTTTCAAAGGTTTCACAGCCTCTTAAATAGCATAACCAGCTGAGAAACAAGTCCCCCAAACTAGCATCTTTGGAGGTTATTTTGGATTCAAACCATAACACCACCCCTTTGTTATGAGATTTGCCAATTAACCTATCAGAAGGATTTCTTTTTCTGTACTCCTTGAATCTGGGCTCGGGAATGGAAATTGCTTTGGTCAATGGGCCATTAGTAACTGTGATGCAGACTGAGTATTGATGGCTGCCATGTTGGGATGTGCGTCACCTGTTGCTAGAGCCAGCCTGCAGCCATCTGAGCAAGTCAGGGCTTGCCTGCTTCTGGATGAGGAACCAGTGCTATAGAAGTCTCAAATGTCCTAGGGAAATCCACAGATATGTGGATAAAGCTAGCTTAGATTTTTTAGTCTTAAACCGAAAGAGTTTTCAATATATCTGGAGAATCATAGAAATAGCGTAGCTTGAGACCTTTGCTTTTGAGAGAGGAGTTGGACAGCAGAATGTAGAGTGTTGTCTGAACTCAACTCTGTCCCACAGAGAATGAACTGAGATTCCAGAACTTCTTTATCCAGTTCTTCCCCTGGTCTTTATGAAGTGTCCAAGTGACACACATTTTAGCAATGCAGAAATCATATACATAAATCTGAAACCAAAAGTAGCCACAAAATGTTGGTAAGGAGTATATTACTATTCTTTGAAAGCTCTGTGGTGAGCTGGCTAGAAAGGGCAAGGAGGTGCTGTGTTGACAGGCACAACCCCAACAGAGGCCCAAGTAGGCAACACCAAGACCAACATAATAGGTTGCTAAGATGGCGTTGATGTCAAGTAGAGTTGATGGTTTTACCTGCAGAAGTCTTTGATGTTACTGACTTGCTCATGGTGCCTTAGGAGTCAGCAAATAAGATTCCAGAAAAGTCTCACTGAAGACATGAATGAAAATACCCAGGCTCTTGATTGTGGGTCATCACAATAGCAAGTTATAGCCTGTGATTCATTTGTCATTCTTGGATGTGTTTATAGCCCCCAAATGGAGTTCCTGGGCCTCAGTGGAAGGGAGGGGTCCCTGGGAGGGCCCACTAGTTTTGTCAAGAAGTTTGGGTTGTAGATATTTTCTTAGTCTTCTTCATTTTAACCATTTAACAGGTGACTCCAAGGAAGGAGAAAGAGCCTGATTCTTGGACATTGTTGAACTCCTGATTTTGAGCTGAGCTGACATTAGTTGCTGGATAACTTGTATACTACTATTGTTGTGTATAAACGGAGACTTGGCTAAGTCTGCTTCTCAATGGCATCAGCATCATTTCTTCAGTTCTTTTTAAAAATTATGAATGTTCTGTTGAGTGATGTAACCCAGAGCCAGAAAGACAAATATCAGATGTACTCACTCATAAGTGGCTTTTAGACATAAAGAAAAAAAAAGCCTACAATTCACAATCCCAGAGAACCTAGACAACAAAGAGGACCCTAAGAGAGACATGTGGTGTGGGATTCCCCTCTGTATGCTGTGATTACCATTGATTAATAAAGAAACTGATTTGGGGCTATAGCAGGGCAGAATAGAAGTAGGCTGGGGAAACTAAACTGAATGTTGGGAGAAAGAAGTCAGAGTCAAAGAGAAGCTATGCAGCCCTCTAAAGACAGACACTGGACAGAATCTTACCAGTAAGCCACAGCCACGTGGCAATACATAGAGTAATAGAAATGGGTTAAATTAAGATGTAAGAGCTAGCCAATAAGAAGCTAGAGCTAATAGACCAAGCAATAATTTAATTAATACAGTTTCTGTGTGGTTATTTCAGGAGTCTGGGTGACTGGGAAACGAACAAGCAGCCTGACCCAACATACATGGATCTAATGTACATGAGAAGTAGAAAAAAAACAAGATCTCCTGAGTAAATTGGGAGTATGGGGACCATGGGGGGAGTGTAGGAGGGGAGGGGGAGGAAAGGAAGGCAGCAGAGAAAAATATATATCTCAATAAAAACAATTAAAAATTATGAATGTTCATACCTGTGTACACACACATATGTAATCTTTCCTTGTTTGGAACTGACCTTTGTCTCCCTTGACCCCTCTGCCCTCTCACTGGTTCCTTTTCTCCTTCAAATAGTCCTCTTTTTGCTTTCATCTCTCTCTCTCCCTCCCTCCCTCTCTCTCTCTCTCTCTCTCTCTCTCTCTCTCTCTCTCTCTCTCTCTCTCTCTCACACACACACACACACACATACACACACACATACACACACACACCCCTAAATTTAGATCCTGCATATGAAGGAAAACATGTGCTATTGGATATTCTGAGTTTGACTTGTTTTGCTTAACATGATATTCTTCAGTTCTTGAAACCATAATTAGAAGAGATGTCGTTGGTGTAAGCCCCATACTGGCTCTTTGACTAATGCAGTCAGGGCTGAAACATTAGAAAAGGACTAAATGGGAGCCTGATGCCATAGCTGGCACACAGCAGGATGAGTAGTGTTGCCACCCTAGAAGAGTAGATATTGGTGCCATCTTCAGATATTTCCGTGATTCCAAGTGGTTGTGTCTAGGGCATTCTTTTAACTCTTCTCTTTAGTCTACATAGAAGATAAATAGCTTTTAAAAAGAAGGAGTGGGTAACTGAGTTTGATAATATGTTGATCAATTTTCAAGTGTTATTACGGATTTTTTTCTCAATAGTAGATCATTTTTTCTCATCCCACTGGGTGCCACACATGTTCACTGTATTAACATCATCCTTTGGCTTGTGTGTGTTTGGTGTATACGTGTATATGCCATGTGTACATATATACATCTCTTCGGTGGGATATAAATCAGTGACCGTCCTGGAGCCTGATGCTTGGTAAAGCTTCCAATTCCACTGACCTGAGAAGTCTGAAGGAATCCCTTGAGGAATTAAGAAAGGAAAAAAAAAACTATCCAAATATATTTCCTCTTGCTAAAAAGAAAAAGAACCCATAATTTCTTGTGTCTTTTCGTGGACTTTGGAGATAACACATGCCATGTTTGGATGCACCCTTGTGACTCAGTGAGTAACAGCGATGCTATCCATTTGAAGCAGGTTGAGGAAGTGAAAGGCTTGCAATTGAGTCTGGGATAAAGCATAAGCTGATTCAGCAGGTTGAGTGATGGTTGAAGTGTCGGTGGGTAGTCTCTGGGAAGCCACGATAGAAGCAACTACAGTAAAAAAAAATATGGCAGGAAAGATCTCTATAGTTTTGGAGTGGCTATGGGTCTTTAAGCATTTTCAGTTCTCCTGACAAATATGTATTTCTTGCTACTGGGTCATGACGGGGATTTAAGACCTTAACATGACTGTTAATAGCTATGTAACCTGAACCTCTATGTAACTTTAGATTATCTGATTCCCAAAGCCATATGTAGTAGGATTAATGTCAATATAAGGTATTTGGGAAGGTTTAAGAAGTATGTGTTCTAAGGCAGAGTCTCATCAGGTAACCTTGGGTAACTTGGAACTTGCTGTATATACCAGGTTGGCCTAAGACTCACAGAAATCTACCTGCCTCTTGCCTTCAATGTCTTGGAATTAAGGGGGAGTGCTGCTACTCTTGACTGGTTTAAGAAGTCAATGAGCTCATTGCATTGGCATTACTGTATTGGATCCTTCTGCTGCCTTGGCTCCTCCTGCTGCAGTGGCAGCTCCTGCTGTGGGTGGCTCCTCCTGCAGCAGTTCCTCTTGCTGCAAGGGGCTATTCCTGCTGCAGCGGCTTTTTCTGCTGCAGAGACTCCTGATGCTGAGACTCCTCCTGAGGCACCAGCCCTTCTCTTTTGGTTCTGATGGAAGTTCATACAGATGTTCATGAGCAATTATTTGGTATTCATTGAGAAAGCAGGATCGATCTTGCCTGATATGTGCTTTCCCATGAGGTGGGTACTATCTGGAAGTGAATTTTTGTAGTGTACTTGTGCTCTATGTTGGCAATGACAGAGTAAGTACACAAGGATAGGTTCAGTGAGTGTAACTATCCCTAGGTTCTCCCTCAACCATGGAAAAGGATGGTTACAGGTATGAATAGGTCATTCATGGATAGACACCATTGCTTCTTTCAGGGACTCATAGGACTTGTGACAGACACGTAGAGAGAGGATATAACAATAAATCCTCAAAATGAGGCTCTAAGGGGAAAACACTTGTCCCACCTGTCAAGCCTTATAGAAGGATACCTTTTATACTGAAGTTTAGGAGGGCAAGATGACCCTATCTGTGGGCAGCATTTAGCTTTTTCCCAGATACTCCAGTGTTTGCAAAATGAGCCATAAATCAAGTTGCCACGATGGCCATGATGGAGGTCAAATGTGGGCTCAACAGTGGTAAGGAGCTTGTCCTTACTGTTAACCTGACTTGTGCTGCTGATAGATAGATCCTCAGCCTGCTGGTGTCAGGAGCCATGTCCAAGTTTTCAGAGATAGACTTATGCTGGCAGGTTGATGACGTCAGACCACTTACATCAAGAGGAGCATAGACTTCTGCCTTTCCTGGAGGAGACATGATTCTAGACACACATTTGCTGTCCCTGCCTATAGAATTCGCCAGGCTCAGCATCTGTGGACTTAACTAATGCCTTATTTGCCACATGGCATTCCACATGATATTGTTTCCAATGGAGGAACTAATTTTACAATGGCAAAGTATGGTAATACTTTCATGCTTATGAGATCCGCTGGCCTTCTGTGCTGCAGCTCATGGAAGCATCTGTTTTATAGAATGGTACCAGGCTTAGCACGGGCAAGCGTGTCTGCAGGAAGAGTGAATTTGCGTGAAGAACTGTCTTATGAAGTGCATCGTGCCCTTTGACCCCATGGCCAGTCCACAAGGCGTGTTCTCTTCTAGCTAGAATGCACTTGTGCAGGAGCCAAGAGGGCACAAGGAATGGTGGCGTCTTGCAACATTTGTCCCGATCACCATATTCCTCATAGACAGCTGCGAACACTTGCTATCCATGTCAGAAGCTTTGAGTTGTTGCTTTACTGATCCATTTTCTAGAGAAAAGAGTTTGTTTTAATGGACACTACATTGTGTGGATGTTCTTATGCTCTCCCGGTGTCACTAAACCAAGGGGTGAAGGGAAGTTGTGTGCTGTCTAGAGCAGCCGCTCTTCTAGTAGGTTTATTGCTTTAAAATAGGGTCAGTAAAGTGTACGTGAGACCCAGGGGGAATCTTCAGGGATTCTGGTGGCATTTTCATGCTAGTAAAACCCTAGGTAGAAAATGTTAGTATTTCTAACAGTCAGGGATGCTAAGGATTCAGAGCTCTCCCAAATAAAGTTTTGGGTTATTGCCTAAGGTCAAAATGATGACCAACTGTAAAGATGTTTGAGGACAAAGGGCATGCAGACCAAAGGGCATGGGATCAGTTATAAATCGATAGTTGGAGTGGCCATTCACACTTCCTTATAGCTGCTCATATATGTCTTCATTCATCTATATGACACTATGAACAACTTCCACTCCCACTTCTAAGGTATACTGATGGTGCTGGTATTAACCAGGGTTATATCAATATGATGAAACACCTAAAGTGGTTAACCCATAGAAAGTCAGCGTTTATTTGATTGATGTTTCTGGAGCTTCCAGTCCATAATTAGGCAGCCCCATTGCTTTGAGCCAGTGGTCAGGGCAGCCCACCATGGCATGAGTGCAGGGGGAGGCAAACCATTTACATCATGAGTAAGTAAAGAGAGAGGCAAGAGAACAATACAGTTGCCTTCAAGGCACACCCCCAGTGACATGACCTAAAAACCTGATAGTAGGTTCTATCTCCCAACAGAGTCAACACGGACACTATTATTCAGACTTCTCTAAAGGAACAGAACACACATATGTGCACACACACAGAACTGTTTCTACATCTATGTACTAAAGAAAAAACGACAGGCATTAAGAACTCGCTTTGAAGATCAGGCTGACCTTGAACTCACTGAGATTCACCTGTCTCTGCCTCCTTAGTGCTGGGATTAAAGGTGTGCGCCATCACTGCCCGGCCTAGTTTTATCATTTTTAAATGAAGACCAAGAGAATTTCAATATTTTTCTTAAGTTCATTATCAAAGAATCTGCCCAGGACCCCAGGACCCTAGACCCCAGTGCTTTCTGGCACACCTGTGGCTTCTGAGTTGGTCACTGTCAGAAGATCAGAAAGGGGATGTGAGACCTGAGCACATGGATAGCGGAGAAGAGGGGCTTACAAGGCCCAGTAGGGAGGCGCTGGGGTGGGGGGAGTGCCTCTAAATAGAAACCTTGCCTTGCTTGCAGATTTCACCAGTAGTTCATTTTCAGCTCCATGTTGTTTTCTTTATGTGTCTGTTTCGTGGCAGCTGGGTCCCCCACAGCCTTCGGTTGCTAAAAACACAGCCCAGAGTTATGCAGTAAGCAATAGCAGACCTAGAGCAAACCGCTGGGGGAGGCCAGACAAACCCTCTGAAAGCCCATCAGTGCATCCTAGCAGGGCCAGGGGAGTTCTTCCTGGGAAGGAAGGTAAACCTGGCTAAGGCATACACAGTCTCCAGAAAGTTGTGGAGAACAGAGTGATCCTTTAGAAAGGGTGGTTTTGTGGAAACATTTATTCTGTGAGAGACAGGTGCTAGAGTCGAGGACAAAGTAGGGAGGTGGGTGGTTCTGGTAACAGTGTCAGGGAGGGTGGCCTGAGGGAGCCTCCCTGGGGTGTCTGAGAGCTTAGGAGCTGATCTCTCTGCACCACTATTTCCACTTTTGCTTTGATAAACAGTATGAGGCAGGAGTGTGGTTAATACTTTTTGTGTGTGATCTCACTTAGCATCTCCATATTCCAGAGGGATTAAAGAAAGCACCCAAAGTCAGAAAAAGACGAAATCCCAAGTGATCACAGGACTGGGACTTGAGCTTGATTACAATCCATGCTTCCAATCACTGCTGCATATAATCAGTGGCTTTCTTCTGCTTTTTAGGCCTCCGCTCCCTAGCAGGAAGGCCCTGCTTTCCATTATAAAGCTCAGAGAAAGACCATCTTGGAGGTGCTTTGTGTTAGCCCATGATGGGGTGTTCCCTCTCTGGCCAACTAAGGTGTGTTTCACTTGTTTGATGCACTCAGTTAAAAAAGAAAAAGAAATAAAAGAATAGGAGGGAGAAGTAAAAGAAAAAGAATGAAGAGAGAGAGAGAGAGAGAGAGAGAGAGAGAGAGAGAGAGAGAGAGAGAGAGAGAGGCTGTCTCTGGGTGATCATGTGACTCACCTTCTCTTGGACTCTAAGCTTTGAAGGCTTAACTTATCTTTGTCTATGTTCCCCTCCTGCCTGACAACAGAGAGATACAATGCATTAATATAGTTTTTGAAATATTAACGGAAAGGCAGTGTCGCGTTGAGGAGAGATCAAGTGACCTAGGATATGAATTTGGCTCCCAGTTTACTTGCCTACCGTGTTTGAGGACTCAGACCTCTGTCACCTCATATGTGAATCAGATGTGTCAGTAAGACCCTGTTGGTCAATGAAACACAAGTGAGGAAATTGCCATGAACTTACTAAAAATGGAAAGCTAGGTGAGTGATCAGCTAGGTGTAATGGTGCACACCTATAACCCCAGCACACTGGAGGCTGAGGCAGGAAGATCTTGAGTTTGAGGATAGCCTGGGCTACCTAGACGGGCTAAAGGCCACACCATAACCAAAGAAAGAAAGAGGAACAACATCCCTATAGAACGGCAGCGAACGTTGTGTAGAGCTGTGTTGGTGAAGTTAAGATGATGTAGATCGTAAACCAAGTTTAATTCTTAGTCTGGCCTAGCTCCCTCTCTTAGTAGACCAACCTTCAGGCTGGAGAGGAGCAGGTCACCGTTCAAACTCCATTTCTGTCCTGGAGTTTTACTATACTCACCAAGTGTGTTGAGTAGCAAAGCAACTTAAAATGTAAGTAGTTTAACTAAAGCTATAAAATACGCCCTTTTTGGTTTTAGCAAAGCTGGAAGTATTTCTCCCTAGTTACTCATGTTTTATGTATTTTAAAAGATAAAACAGAGACGAAAACGAGTAGTGGCGTCTGTCCTGCACATTTTCCTCCTGCTGACGTCCTCGGGATATTCTCTTTTCGTTATTATTTTTTCAGATCACATACATCTGAGAATTAAAGGATAAATGCTTCATTAACTGCTACACAGCTTTCTGGATGCCCGGGAGCAAAGAAAGGTGGGAAGAATTGGGAGCGCGGGTCCCCAGCTTGTAGCTTTTTTGTTCCTAGTGGAGAGTGTTGTTGACAACGGGCCCCAGCTCTCACCAAGCTAAAGACTTATTGCATCATCAGAGCCCAGTTGTGGCCACAGTGAGCCCTCAGCCTCCCACTCACCCGATTTACTCATTTGTTCATTTTGTGCATAGACAGGAGACTTATTTTTGAACATTTCAAGGGAACCTGGACTCTTCTGCAAGACAGGGTCATTTGCCTTAAAGAAGCGAGACACGAGAGTGTTGAGCAGGCTTTAAGAAGCAGGCAGATTTGTAGCAGAAGCTGCCTTTGATGGAGCACACTGTAGCAGCATTGTGGGTGTTGAGGAGGGAGCCGGTCCAGCTCTGGATTACCAGACATTATCTGTGGTTTTCTGTGATAAAGACAACGCACAGTTTCTTCTACTCTGCTAGTCAGCACTTGTTAAGATTTCCTTGCAGGGTCCCTGGAAAGCAGATAGGACGGTGCTCAGGGGCCCCTTGGGTGGGTAGAGAGCAGTGAAACTGGCTCCGTGGTATGTGCCTGTGGATTTCACGGCTACCCAGCATATGCTACTTGCTTTCCATTCTGAAACAGTTGTGTTTTTTTTTTTTAAACCTGCTGGAATGCTCCTCATGCTGTTTCTGCTTGCTTCAATTCTATTTATTGTTGCTGTGCAGCTCGGATACTCCCTGCCCTGGTCTAGACCATATAACAAAAGATTGGGTGACTTTTAAATATTAGAACATCATTGCTGTTCATTCCAGAGGATCGGAAAGTTGCTAGCACGGTAAGGTGTTACCAGAGCCTTCTGGGTGGCAGATGGTGAGCTTCTTGTTTTATTCAGTATGTCAGGAAGATGGGAGAGACGTCTTTGAAGACCCCTGTTATGAAGACGTTTATGTCAGTGGTGTGGACTTCATCTTCAGTTCCAAAGGTCCCACTTTTTAGTCCCATCATGTTAGAAGTAAGAATTTCTCTGGGCAGTGGTGATGCACACCTTTAATCCAAGCACTCTGGAGGCAGAGGCAGGTGGATCTCTGTGAGTTCAAGGCCAGTCTGGTCTACAAGAGCTAGTTCCAGAACAGCTACTAAAATTACATAGAGAAACCCTGTCTCAAAAAAAAAAAAGACAAAAAGAAGTAAGAATTTCAACACTTGGATTTTAGGAGTATGCAGACATTCAGGTCATTTTATACCCTTGTAAAAGTCCCTCTTTGTGGAAGTTTTCTTTCTCGGCTCCCCACCACTATGGTCTGGTGATGTTGGTATTCATTTCCTTTCCTTTCCTTTCCTTTCCTTTCCTTTCCTTTCCTTTCCTTTCCTTTCCTTTCCTTTCCTTTCCTTTCCTTTCCTTTCCTTTCCTTTCCTTTCCTTTCCTTTCCTTTCCTTTCCTTGTTGATTCTAAGTGCTGGAGAGATGGGTCTGCGTCTTCTGCTTACCTCACTGCTGGACGACGGCCTCCTGTCTCTGTCTCAGCTATCACAGACTCGGCCCTATTCTTCATCATTTCTTGTGTGGACGCTGTTGGTGCCTTCTTGGTTCACACTTGAATTATGTTCCAAAACATCTTCATAAGACGAGGATTTGTTCTTGCTGAATTTTGGCAAAATGTATGAATACAAACATGCTCCCATCTGGTATCTTCTGTTCTATATTGTACCGTTTCTACAAGGACCCTGATCATCTCACCTTGTTGAACCATTACTTTTCCAGGGATATTCCAGGATTGTTCCTATCTCTTTGATGTTAATCCCACTGCCGGGAAGATCTTTTCCAGACTTGATTGCCTAGAAAATGATCATATTTGGAGATTGAACGCAAACATTACTTGCTTGGATCTTTGTGGAAATCTTAATAAAACTAATGACAAGTGTTACAGAGGTTCCTTTTATAATATGTGCTGGTTTGAATGAGAGTGGCCCTCACAGACGCATATTTGAATATTTGGGGGGTGTGGCCTTGGAATACACATGGTCTTGTTGAAGGAAGTATGTTGTTGGGGGTTGGCTTTGAGGTTTCAAATGCTTGAGTCAGGCCCAGTCTCTCTCTCTCTCTCTCTCTCTCTCTCTCTCTCTCTCTCTCTCTCTCTCTCTCTCTCTCTTCCGGCTGCCTGCTGATCCAGATATAGAACTCTTGGTTCCTTCTCCAGCACCATATTTGCCTGTGCAATGCCGTGCTTCCCACCAGGAAGACAATGGACGAAACCTCTCATCTTGTAAGCCAACCCCACTTAAATATTTTCCCTTATAAGAGTTGCTGTGGTTATGGTGTCTCTTCACAGTGATAGAAATCCTAACTAAGACATAATATATATCTCATACAAAAATTACATGAGAAAACGCATATAAAGAGCTTAATATAGTACTCGGCTCTAAGACTATCTCAACATGTCTATCATTCTTCTTAAAAACTATAATAGTAGGCATTCCCTATTTTAAAAAAGTCACCATTGGAATTGCCCATTATTGCCTCATAGTTCAATGTTTGATCCTTTCTTGACTTATTTTATAAAGTATCTCCCAGTTACTTCAGCCCATTGTGTTATTATTTTTGACTGTTGCTCTGTTCTATTTCATAAGAAGAGAGAAGGAAAGAAGAAATGGGGAACCATTACATTAATTTTTGAGCTGGCAACACCTGGGTAGCAAACAGACATATCCAGCAGACCTTGATTCCCCCCCTAAATAGGATAACCATTCTCAGTGCCCCTGTTCTGGTTAATTAGAACATTATTGGTCACTGATCCCGGGGTCAAGTCAAAGGAAGTCAGAGAACTTGGTGGCAGCCTAGCTGGAGGATTGTTCCCTCAACATGGATCCTGGCAATAGAAAAGACCCACGAGATTCTCCCTTTTGAGAATTTGCTGAGATAGGCAGAGACAAGTGGTTAATGTGATGGCAGATAGCAATAAAAAATGTGACTGATAGTTTCTAAGTCACAGAGCCGCCATGTCCCAGTGCTGAGGGATATACAGCAGTCTTGTTCTCAGAACTCCTATTATTTAGTCGAGGTTAGCTTTGAACTTAGCAGTCTTCCCAGTCCAGTTTCTGCAGTGCGTGGACTCATGTATGCACCACCGTGCCTGGCTCGGCTATGCTGCTAGTGAGGCCCAGCTCCTCATTTTCAATGAGATTCTCATGTTCTTATTTATACCCTTATGTTCCTGGATCATTTTAAGGTAGTGGAATCTTGCAATAATTAAGTACTGCCTGTATAGCAAGAATTCGCTATATAGCAAGCATGCCTGTCTTATTGCATTCTGGTAAAGGTAATCATGTAGTATGTTCCAACAAAGTTTTGTTTATTGATCAATTGGTAATGAGATAATTCGACTAAGTTTCATAAGAACTAAGGCCTTTACTTTTGGAGCTCATTCTTCTTGAAATATCTTCTAAGGACTTTAGCTTAGATCTGGTTGTGTCCTAGGCACAATACGATGCTTGTGGACAAAGGGACTTGCTCTATTCATAAGGACCCACCTCTCTTCAGGCACCGTCATGTGTTGGCTGCAGGAAAACAGGGATATCTATGAATTCTTCTGCTCTTAATTTTTCTCTTAAAAACAACATTGTTAGTATTCATTCTTTGCTGCTTTGACAGAAATGTAAGAATCAAGCTTTTCAAGGCTTCCTTCCCTCCTGAAAACAGATCTGATAAACTTTTTAAAAAATTTAGTTTTAGCCAGGCAGTGGTGGTGCACGCCTTTAATCCCAGCACTTGGGAGGCAGAGACAGGCGGATCTCTGTGAGTTCGAGACCAGCCTGGTCTACAAGAGCTAGTTACAGGACAGGCTCCAAAATCACAGAGAAACCCTGTCTCGAAAAACCAAAAAAAAAAAAAAAAAAATTCAGTTTTATTCGAGAAAGGGTCTCTCTATGTAACCCAGGCTATCACTGTGTAGGTGAGCCTCCCGAGTGGTGAGATTATACCCAGAAAGTTGTCCTGACTTATCAGGCACAGGAAAAGTTCCTATCAACCCAACAAGCACTTTCCTCACAGTTATATTCATTTCTGTTTTTAGAGGTGAGAAACCTGAGACTCCAAGTCGCAAAGGCTCACAGCTAATGACTCATTCATACACAGTTAACGACAAAGGTTGAATCCATTATTATTTTTTATTTTTAGCAAATACCAATCAGAGGAGAAAAGTAATCACCAATATCACCCAACTACAAACCCCGTGACCCTAAAACAGTTGCTTGCCTATAAGATATATTGGTACAATAGTGGCAGAAATGTTATGGGAATAACCAATAATTGTAGTAGGAGGCTGCTTGTTTGTTCCTGGCTGCTCAGCCCCCAAATAATCATCCAGACATAACAGGACTGATGCATGCATGTAATCCCAGAGACTGGCAACATGGCCAAGACCTGCATAGGTTCAAGCCAGGTGTGGTCCCAGCACTGAGGGGGAGAGTTATTTTCCCCCATCGAGGAGGTTATTTCCTGGGGGAAAGGAAGATCAGTTGTGTTAGAGTACTGATGGTTGTTTATACATGCTGGAAGGCCAGATACTGAGCCGTGATAAATGCAGAGGAATCAAAAGGTGAGCATCTTCCACTTGCAGGGATTCAGCTAAGAATAAGAGCCCAAAGGATAAGAAACAGGATAGGAAGGAGCTCACAGGAAATGTCTCAGAAACTTTAGCAAATAAAAGCAAAAGCTAATCAACCAACAAACCAACCGATGGACCCCCAGACGACAATCCACCTAGCGCTGAAACTGAAAGAGAGCTCCAGGGCTGTTGCTTTCTTGGAATACAGGAACAAGATTGCCAGGACCACAAGGAAATTCACAGCAGATCACAGGATGATCTCCACCCACCGCAGTGCTGGAAAGAGCAAGGCCTGGAGGTGCTTGGCGGCAGTGGAGGTACTACCCAAAGCACTTGAGAGTAGCTCTTTTGTTGAAGACGTTAACAAGATGGTCACTCGAAATGGCCGCCCATCTACACCTTTCTTGTGTCAACGAGAAGCAGGCTCGCAGTAGGATAGTTTGAGATAACCTAGGCCAGACCTCAGAGCTGGAGAAAGGGAGAGATGAAGGATCCATCTGCCCCAGCCGAGGTTTACTCTTGATAAAGCATCTGCCCATTTACAGGAGCAGGATGTTGTAGACTTCTCTCCTCCCGTCCCGAACAGGGTGAACTTTGACTCAGTAAGCAGTGGCTGGCAAGATGTGCGATGCTTTCACGAAGATGTCTGACTTAGCTAAAATTAGTGCAGTGTAATCATGACTTCATGTTGCCCAATATAATCCGCCTTGTAAAGAGGGGATGAGGGCTTTTCAGGCAGATTTAAGCAGCATCATCAAGAAGGGTTTGCAATCAGCACTCAATCATGCCTCCTCGGGGAGAGGAGCTGAGTGTGGTTCACGCAGATGACATACAACTCCCCAATCCTCTCCATTTGATTTTGATTAATGTCTGCATCTTGCTGCAAGGCAGGTGTTCCCAGTGCTCTGGGAATTCAGATCATTTCAGCCTCAGCACCGAAGGCCCAAACAAGGCTGGGACCATCTCTCGAGGCCTGGGAAGGCAAGCCGTTTCCTCCAGAGGGAGTGGGAAGGAATCCTTCCCAGCTGTCCTTGCGGTGACAGAGAGAGTGCGTTAATTGTCACGATCACATAAAACATCACTGCACCACCAGAGTGGAGTGGCTTGCCGCTTTCTTCTTCAGAGAGGGATAAGCATCCTGTTTTAGATGAGTCCAGACTACAGAGGGAATGAGATAAGAGGATGTGGTGACATTGAAAAGATTTAAGTTTAAAAATAATGAATATACTTACTTTTCAACAGTTTCAAGCATGATGTAAACAGTGCATTTTGATCATATGCACCCCAAAGCTCCTCTCTCACCCTCCCCAGGCACCCCAAACACATCTCTGTCTTCCTTTTGTGCTCTTCCCCTCTTTTGTTGATAACTGACTCTGTTCAATTGGTGCTGCCTGGAGTGTTGACTGATCTTGTTGATGACACCAAATGCAGCTAATCAGAGCTGTAGTGAGATCATGGGTGCAATGCCCACGTCATGTCCTGAAGACAGGGTTTCACAGAACCCTTCCCTGTCCCCAGGCTCTTACACCCTCTATACCTCTCCTGAAAAATTCCCCGAGCCACTGAAACCGAGCAGCTTTTGAGTCAGATAACTGGTTTCGAATGTCACCCCACATGCCTGGGAGGGTACTGACAGTCTTCAAGCCAAGTGTCTGCATGGAATGGCGGGGCATGTAGCTCAGTGAAGAACACTCTCCTACCTTACACCAGGCCCTGAGCTAGATTCCCAGCATCACAGGAAGAAATGGAACCCAGTTGTCACGTGATTAAATAAAGTGAAGCGATGCTTTCCTTCTTTATTCTGGATCACCATGAAGGAATAGGGTGGGTGCTCTACAATGCTATCATGCTGATATGAAGAACTATTGATGGGGTTGCGGAGATGCTCAGTTGGTAAAGTGTCTGGTAGACATGCACGAGAACCTGAGTTCACTTCCTTATTACCTACATCAAAGCCAGGTGTGCTGGGTAGAGGGGAACACAGGCTAGATCCCCTGAGGTCCATGGTCAGATATTCTAGCCAATCAATGAATTCAAGATTTTGTGAAGGATTCTAGCTCATAAAACAGGTAGAAAGTGATAGAGGAAGACACTCAGTGCCAATATTGAACTTTCACGTGTGTGCACAATCATGTTTACATGCACACACATACACACACACACAGACAGACAGATAACTACTTGACCTTTGCTTGGTTTATTTTATCAATAAACAAAAATCTAGAACTAACATGGACTGCAAGTTAGTGCATAACTAACTGGACATAAACCTGAATCACCATCCTGGAAAAAGATAAAATTTCACGAAGGAGGCCTATGAAGAAAACACACCGCAGATACTTATGAGTTGATTGAACATTCATATCTGAAATTGTTACCTATCAAGAGTGAAAGACACCGAGTGGCTCGCCAATAGACTGATGATGGTAGAACACTTACCTGGCAAGCGCAAGGGGTGTCCTTTGCCATAACTTTCCAGTCTGGGGAGATGGCTTAGCTGGACAAGTGCTTGTTCTGAATGTAGAAGAGGCTGAGCTTAATCCCTTACAACCCACTAAATGCAACCCACATAAAAGCTTTTGGGATCTTAAAGCTAATTAATTTACTTAATTAAGCAAATTAATCTTGAAGTTTACTATGTCCGTGCATTGAATTTCCTGCCCACATGAGCTCACCCAACTCCACTCTCAGTTCATGGAGACTCACATCTCCACAGCACTGCAAAGAGTGAGTCAAAGCACTCCCATTTGGTGACTTTCGGCATATGACAATTTCAGATATGAATGTTCAATCAACTCATAAGTATATATGAAGCATTTTCTTCATAGACCTCTCTCATAGACTCTTATCTATTTTTCCAGGATGACGATGTATGCTTATACCCAGCTAGTTACAGACTAGATAGCATTCTAGTTAGTCCCATCCAGCTTTTTTTATTGATAAAATAGATCAGAGCACAATGCATCAAATGACCAACACTAGCAACAGCAACTGGTCCATAATGCCTGCAGTTAGCTTCTCTGCAAGGATGCCTGCGTCTATTCAAGTTTCCACTGTACGAGTCCTTGAGAGCGCTGGCTCTCCAAGATGCTTCTTGTACTGCGGAAGCGTTTGAGTTCTTGTCAATGGCTCCTTTCCCTCTCCACGCACCTCTGGGTTGTCAAGCAGCTTATCTCTGTCAGGAGTGGCAGCCCCAGTGGCAAGCTTCAGGTTACCCTTCTAATCACGATTCTACATGGCTTCTCCAAGCAAACAGTGAGCCCTACTTGACTCGGGCCAAGAGCTCTATTGATTACTAACTTCAGACAAACATCTGGTTTTCATTCCCCGTGGTAGCAGACCAGAGCGGGTTGCTGTTCTGGCTGGTGTGGTCACTCAACAAGCATCAGGACCAGCTATAAAGAAAATTTAACATATCCTGTAATTACAGTCTGCCCAGCATAGAGGGGCCAAGGAATCTGCAGATCTGATTTCAGGGTGGGGAAAAATGTTTATTGTATCTGTCCTACACATTTATTTACTCAGAGGTCAGAGGCCTGCTGAAATATGGCCACCCCTAGCCCTGATCCTCCTGCAAGGGCAGAGCAGCTTCTTGTTTAGGTCAGGAAGCTCCGGCGAGGCTCCAGGCAGATGGTCCCTAATGCTTTTACAGACTTCGGAATTTGGCCTGATGGAAATGGACGAGTGGATCTTGTCTGGAGTAAACAAATCCCTTACCCTCCACAGCGCCACAGGCCCTTTCCTGGCCCTCTCCTCACCCTTCTGATCGTGCCTTTGGGGACTGTGAACTGTCCCCTCCTGGCTACAGGGTGACCGAAGCAGCAGACGGACACTGGGCCCCTGAGCACATTTCTCCTGCACTCTTCCAGCTCCCGTGGGTTAGTGCAACAAAGGAGCCAGGGTTGAGTTGTTAAGCCTGGGGAAGCATTTGTGTCCTCAGCCAGTTAGATGAGGAAGAACGTCCTCCCCACTGTTTCTCCGATCAGGAAAATCCTAATGCAGTCTTTCCCACCAATCTTTAGGGTGTTTTTTTTCCCTCAGTGTTTTAGGCAGTCTGGCTTCAGAATTGTAGTGACAGTTGCTACAAGGACCCTATAATAGTGTATTATTGATGATGCTTTTTCATGTTGCTTTGACAAAATCAGCTCAAGGAAGGGTTTCTTTAGGTTTCCACTTTGGTGGTACAGTCTGTTGGGAAGGTGTGGCGTGTAAGGCAGTTGGTGACATTGCATCTGCAGTCAGGGAGCAGAGAGAGACATGAATGTTGGAGCTCAGGACACTTCCCCCAGCTCATGGGATGGGGCCACACACTTTAGGTGGCTTTAGCTCCTCAGTTAGGACTGCCTGGAAGTGCTCTTGTGTGTGCTCCTAAGGTTATGTGTTTCCTGGCAATCCTAAATCTAGTCAAGTTGATAACGAAGATTAGCCATCACCAACAGGAACCATAAAAAGTCACGAACATTGGCTGCTCTCACAAAGGACACCATTTCAGATCCTGACACCCACACGGTGGCTCACAACCATTTGTATTTCCAAACCAACACCCTCTTCTGACCACCACGTGTACTAAGCATACATACGGTGCACATACATACATGCAGGTAAAACACTCATACATGTAAAATAAATACATCTTATAAAGGGCAGGTAAACTATACACTCTAGTGTCCAAATGCACTAAACTCTATGGCTGAGACACTCGTGGAGAAAGGAGAGGAAACCAATCTAAGGGTTTGTAAGGTAGACTGGAAACTGGGAATCAAAACAACTCAGTATGGGAGGATCACACATGTGCAGGGGAGGTACATGGGAAGTACATGGGAGGATCACACATGTGCAGGGGAGGTACATGGGAGGATCACACATGTGCAGGGGAGGTACATGGGAAGTACATGGGAGGATCACACATGTGCAGGGGAGGTACATGGGAAGTACATGGGAGGATCACACATGTGCAGGGGAGGTACATGGGAAGTACATGGGAGGATCACACATGTGCAGGGGAGGTACATGGGAGGATCACACATGTGCAGGGGAGGTACATGGGAGGTACATGGGAGGATCACACATATGCAGGGGAGGTACATGGGAAGTACATGGGAGGATCACGCATGTGCAGGGGAGGTACATGGGAAGTACATGGGAGGATCACACATGTGCAGGGGAGGAACATGGGAAGTACATGGGAGGATCACACATGTGCAGGGGAGGAACATGGGAGGATCACACATGTGCAGGGGAGGTACATGGGAAGTACATGGGAGGATCACGCATGTGCAGGGGAGGTACATGGGAGGATCACACATGTGCAGGGGAGGTACATGGGAAGTACATGGGAGGATCACACATGTGCAGGGGAGGAACATGGGAAGTACATGGGAGGATCACGCATGTGCAGGGGAGGTACATGGGAGGATCACACATGTGCAGGGGAGGAACATGGGAAGTACATGGGAGGATCACACATGTACAGGGGAGGTACATGGGAAGTACATGGGAGGATCACACATGTGCAGGGGAGGTACATGGGAAGTACATGGGAGTATCACACATGTGCAGAGGAGGTACATGGGAGGATCACACATGTGCAGGGGAGGTACATGGGAGGATCACACATGTGCAGGGGAGGTACATGGGAAGTACATGGGAGGATCACACATGTGCAGGGGAGGTACATGGGAGGATCACACATGTGCAGGGGAGGTACATGGGAGGATCACACATGTGCAGGGGAGGTACATGGGAAGTACATGGGAGGATCACACATGTGCAGGGGAGGTACATGGGAAGTACATGGGAGGATCACACATGTGCAGGGGAGGTACATGGGAAGTACATGGGAGGATCACACATGTGCAGGGGAGGTACATGGGAAGTACATGGGAGGATCACACATGTGCAGGGGAGGTACATGGGAAGTACATGGGAGGATCACACATGTGCAGGGGAGGTACATGGGAAGTACATGGGAGGATCACACATGTGCAGGGGAGGTACATGGGAAGTACATGGGAGGATCACACATGTGCAGGGGAGGTACATGGGAAGTACATGGGAGGATCACACATGTGCAGGGGAGGTACATGGGAAGTACATGGGAGGATCACACATGTGCAGGGGAGGTATGTGGGAAGTACATGGGAGGATCACACATATGCAGGGGAGGTACATGGGAAGTACATGGGAGGATCACGCATGTGCAGGGGAGGTACATGGGAAGTACATGGGAGGATCACACATGTGCAGGGGAGGTACATGGGAAGTACATGGGAGGATCACACATGTGCAGGGGAGGTACATGGGAAGTACATGGGAGGATCACGCATGTGCAGGGGAGGAGCTGACAAGGCCGATCTTATATACAACTATAAAGCAGAGATGGGGGGGGTCTTTTGACCTCTCCTTTTTTTATCCCCAAGTTTCTTTGACTGTCTCTTAAAAATTGGATGAGTATAATCAAATAAAAGTTTAAAGGTCTTATTTTTTTATTTTTAACTGTATGTACATCTGTACGCCTGTGAGGAACAAGAGTGCAGGTGCCAACAGAGGTCGGACTCATCAAATTCTCCCTCCCCTACCCCCAAGCCTGGAGTTCCAGGTTGTGGGAGCTGCCTGGCATGGCTCCTGGGACTAAACTTGGGTCCTCTGCGAGAGCAATATGTGTTTTTAATCACCGAGACACCTCTCTAGCCCCTCAAAGAGAAATTTAAATGTCCTATTTCTGAAGAGGAAATTTCATGTATTACTAGGCTGGTTAGGGAAGTTTGGGAGCAGACAGTGTTCTCACGTAGAGAGAGGTTAACCAACAAGGAGCGACAGCCATGGAGGAAGTAAGATCTGGAAGCTGGCCAATCAGTCATTGGCAAGCATGAGGGAAAAGCTTTACCCCAGTCTCTGGGAAACATCTATTATTGTTGTTGTTATTATTTTATTACAGATGATGCAGGCTGCCATGGGGAGGAGACCGAGACTCAGTTATCAGGTCTTATGTGAAAGACTATTACCATCTGGTTTCAAGGATGGTGTTTGACAAAATGCTGGAAGATTAGACTGATGCTGAGACCAACCAGAGGAAAGAGGCCAAATAGCTGCAGTTGGAGGAGGAGGGGGAGAGGAAGAGGAGAGAGTGCTTGGAGATAGTCATCTCTGATACCTCCAGTACCTCTGAAACCATCCCTGTAGGCGACTGCCTTCGTCATCTATGAACATTTGAAAGAGAAAACTATGAGACACAAGGTGGCCATAGAAGTGCGGGTCCATCCCCTGGTGTTGGCGCATGAGAGAACAGGTGTTGGAGAGATTCTAGTTTGGGAAATAAGAGGTCTTCTAATTTCGTCTCTTCCATAGCTGTAATTGTGAATATCCCAGAACCTTTGGAATTCCTCTATCATTAAACAAAGAAAGCATGTTTCCCCTGGAGATGCATCAAGGAAACATTGTTCATGAACAGAAGTATGATCATGGTGCACTAAATTGTTCCCCTGTGAAAAGTATTCAAGTATTTATAATATTATAAACACTCTTGATAAAGTGAGAAAATACAGCATAGCTAGTGTATTAGTTTCCTGATGCTGTGTAACAAATATCCCTAGATTTAGTCATCTGAAACAATGCCCTTTATTAACTTATATTTCTGTCAGAATTCAGAGACAGAGTAACTTACCTTTCTCCACGGTCTCACAAGGTGTAAGCCAGAAAATCCTCTGGCCTGACTGCTCTCTCAAAAATTCCTTCCCAAGCACATTAGGATTGTTTCTAGGGTTGGGTTTATAGGAGTTGCAGGGATAGAGGCTTTGTTTTCTTGCTGGCTTTGGGCTGAGGACCACTTCCTTCTCCCAGAGCCTTAGCTGGAGGAAGTGGATCACTGAAAGCATGTCTCCTCCCCATCTGCCTTCCTTTCCCCTGTGAGATTACTGACTCTCTTCCTTTCTGTCCTTCTCCACCGTGATGACCATACATTATTAAATGAAAATCCCAGTGCCAGGATGGACTACTTTCCTATGAGCTGTTGGTCAGGGAGGTCCCAGTGATCTCCCAAACAATACAGGTTATTTCCACATGCTGCTGGCTGCCCTATAGAACTAGATTATAAAATCCTATTACTGGGGCTCAGTGGGTAAGATAGGTTACTGGTCTTGCAAATGACTTAGGTTGAGTAAGCTTATGGAGGGCATTTAAAATCCAAAACATAACTACCCTGGTTTGCTTCTCTCTTGTGATAAAATACTGACCAAAACCAACCTGGGGAGTAAAGGGTGGATTTGGTTTACATGTTACAATACATCATGAAGGGAAGCCAAGGCAGGAGCTCACACAGAAACCTGGAGGCAGGAACTGAAGCAGAGACAACTGGGGAACCAGGCTCATGTTCAGGTAACTTTCTCCCATAACCCAGGCCTGCCTTTCTAAGAATGGTGCCACCTACAGTGGAGTGGGCTCTTCTGCGTCAATTGCCAATCAAGACTATGCCCCACAGACATGCCCACAGGCCAATTGGATGGAGGCAATCCCTCAACCGAGGTTCCTCTCCCCAGGAATGTCCAACTGATAACTGACACTAACCATGACAGTGACATTCAGCTCCTGGCCCCCAGGGACTCATATCCATCTAGAAATGGGAGGTCCATTCAGTCTCCCTCTAAGAGTCTCCATAGTCTTAACCGCCCAGCGTGAGTGGAAAGGCCGACTTCAAAATCTCCTCGGAAACTTTTAGCAAACTCTTAGCTGTGAGCCCTTGGAAATAGAGAAAAAAGTCCCACACTTCCAAGATAAAATAGCTGGTTACAGAAGAGTTATTTCTATTGCAAAAGGGAAGAGAGGGGCCATAGCAAGAAAGGGCGGAACCAAAGCAAGAACAAAACACAGCAGAACAAACATTCAACCCATAGTTCCACGGACAGCATCTGGGGCCACATGGGCGGTGATGTGCTATGAATGTTCACAGACTGGTGCTGTTGCTGCCCACTCCCTAACACTTTCCTTAGCTGTTAAAAGGACTCCGTGGCGGGACTGGTATAAAAGAACCTGAGCTAGCCATGCATTTTAGATTGCTTCCCACTCCGCCAGCGTGTTCGAATTTGGTGACTAAGAGAATGGGTTTATTGGTCTGCTCTGTTACTAACCTTGGTGATTTCCTGCAGATCTCAATTTTCTTGCTTTATTTTCCCCAAATTTACCACGTTAGTCACGCTCTTAGTCTTAAAGCCCAGTTCCCAATTCCACTCATCTGACTTGTTAAGTTTTGGGGTTGGAAATGTGGTTCAGAGGTTAAGAACATTTGAGGCTTTTGCAGAGGACTGGGGTTTGGTTCTTAGCCCTCACATGGCTCCTCTCCTCTCCTCTCCTCTCCTCTCCTCTCCTCTCCTCTCCTCTCCTCTCCTCTCCTCTCCTCTCCTCTCCTCTCCTCTTTTCTCTTCCTTTCCATCCCCTTCCCCTCCCCTCCCCTCCCCTGCCCACACTCTGTTTCCCTTGTTCCTGGAAGAATTTTCTCCATCCTGCTTTCAGGCATCTTCCCCAGTACCCATCTCTCCCCAGGCGGGTACCAACACTCCTCCAGTGCAGTACTTCGTGCCCACCTGCAGGAGCGCCACACCCACCCACACTGTTATCGCTTGGCACTCTTTCCAGGTCACTGTGAGTATTAACAGGGGGAGATGACTATCCTCCTTTCCATTGTTGCCACCTCGAGCCTGCACCTACCAGGGATTCAGATCTGCTTCTAATGAATGGAAGGTTAGCACCATGAAAGGCAGAGGATAGAGACTTCTCTTCCTTACTTGGCAGATTACATCATGAGCAAATTTAAAACTTAGCTACTTCTGGTGGGGAGCAGAGCTAAAGCGGAAGCCACTTCCCTCTTTTTTTGGTTCCGAGATTGGAACAGGAGCAGGGACCGCTTCCTCTCACCAATCCTGAGAACTTCCTTCCAACCCTGACCATCCTGTCTCTGCTCCACATCTTGGTTAACTTTTGTTTTTGAGAAGATGACGGAAGTTGGAGAAGGGATGCAAAAGATGTGTGTGTGCTTGCGTGTAAATGCATGCGTGTGTGTGCGTGTGTATGCATGTACCTGCATATGTGTGTATGTGTGCAGAACATTTGTATATGGCCAAGGAATGAAAGCTACAGCTTTTAAGGTGGTGAGATGTTCCACCTGATTCCTTGGCTTGAGTTCTTGTACATCTGATGTATACGAGGGCAGCCCTTCTCTTGACAAAGTGCTGCTTGAGACCAGAGACAAAGGGCTGCACCCACTTCAGACACTGTGTCCTATTTCATCTACAAACATGCTGAGCTGCATTCACAGCTGCGCTGAGAAGGCTTCTGAGTGTGGGGTTTGCTGTGAAGTGTGGAGCTGGCTCTGCTGCTCCTGGCTGGAGAATGTGAGAACCCAGCTTTGGAAATCATCATCTTTTTTTCCTTTCCTCTCTTATTTTTTCTTATTTGTTTATTTAGAAGTTCTCTTAACTACTTTTGGATATTCAAAAAAGGATACGGATGGTCACTGAGATGGCTCAGCAGGCAAAGGTGCTCGCTGCTAAGCCTAAGGACCTGAGTTCAAACCCTGGAACCCACAGGGTAGAAGGAGGAGGCTGGCTGTTGCTATCTGTCCTCTAACTGCCAAAATATGCCATGCCATGTCATTTCATGTTACACACAGACACACGCACACACAGACACACACGCACACACATAAATAAATGTAATAATTTCAAAATGATGAAGAAAAATAAAAGTATTGACATGCTCATTATTGCTGTATGCATTCCTTTGACCCTAGAACTAACTTAATATTATGATACTCCCCAAAGCCTGTGTCTAATTTTACTGTCTATTCATATCAAATGCAAGTGGCACTGGGTATTTTGCTAAAAGTGAGGCCTACAACCTGGTGAGATCCAGGATGCTGCTGCTGCAGTGGACTGACGAGGGAGTCCAGCTGTAGCCCTTGGTGTTTGATGCATTGTTAATATTTTTTCATCACAAATGCTACCCTTTGAGGACCCTGTACACAACACTGCTCCTTCTGCAGTGTGTCTTCCCCCTTTTGATTTACTCCTTGCTTCTCCTATAGTACAAAGTACTGGATCTCTGCTGCAGGCCCAGTTCCCTTTCTCACAGAGAAGCTGTACTGCAGGACTAGGGATTTCATGGGCCAACGCAGTTGCAAATTTTTAATGCGTTAGGTTCAGTAGGACCTGGAGACCCTGGAAGGCAGGGCTCTGGGGAGACAGAGTGCTTGTCAGAATTACAATGATCTATATTTAAAAACTCAGAGAGTAAGACACTGCAAACTTCACACTTGAGAGCTACGAGGAGAGACTGTGGGGAGAGAGTTGTGTTTGTCTGGAGAAGCTGTGCAGCTATGGGAAGGGCTAATAAAACAAGAGAATATAGTGAACACTTGCCAAAAAACCAGGGTGTGGTCCACAGAGTGGGAATCTGGGATTGTCCCTCGTGATTATTATAATAATTAAAACATTAACACATTGCATGCTGCCTTTGCTCTCATGAAAGTTAAAATCTACCTAATGTTGCATCAGCTTCAGGTGATGAAGGCATGAGACACCATGGGGGGCGTGGCTGGGGGTGAGTGGCAGGCTCACAATCATGCCTGACACGCAGAAGAGTCTGGGTCCTATCCCCAGCACGGCCGAAATCAACACAAAGTCGAACATAAACACCCTGTAGAATTTGCAAGAGCCAAGGATGGCTTCTGTGCAGGATTGGCCTGTTTGCAATAATGTAGCCACCTAACAACAGTCATAGGAAGAGCGGCTCTGGGGCAGCTTTCCACAGGTCTTTGAGCAGAGCAGATTGAAATAAAAGAAGCCTACACCTCTGTAATTGCCTGACCAGACAGGTGCAGCAGGCTTCTCTCAGCTCACGTGGATAACAGGGCTGAAAAAGGCCTAGAAGAGCTGCCAGGGTCTCCAGCACAGGGCACTCACTGCAGACTTGGCTCAAGTAAGATGTCCCAAATCACGCTACCCTAATTGCTGTGGATGATAAAAGTGAACTCAGCCCTATCCAGTCATTGTATCAGGACACATGTTTGAGAAACGTCCCTTTGGGGATGAGAACGGAGGAAAGGTCCAGGGGACACCGATGACTACAGAGGACAATCTAGACAGCCAGTCTGGTTCTCAGGAGCTTGGCGCAGGATAACTTTAGTGGTCATACTGGCTTTTCCTTTCCTCCGTCTATTCCATTATTAAACACATGCAGCCGCCATATCAAAGTATGAGCTGCAGGTCTAGTCTTCCCAAAATAGAACATTCCTAATCGCTGTTATTTAACTCCCTTCAGAAACACCCTTGCTAATTAGTCAGGTTAGTTGAGAATGGGAGGGGGGGTGGGTGGGAGGTGGGTGAAGGGTGGGGAGGGAGGAAGGAAGAGGGAGAAGCTAAGCAGGCAGTGGGAAGGCTGTCTCTGAGATCAGTCATGCCGTTTCCCCAGGTTGGTATAGTGGCCTCCTTATAGAATGAACTTGGGAGTTATAAAGGGTCCTGGAGTGTTGAAGGAGGCCGCTTGTTCATCTGGGCTGCCCAGAACCAAAACAACAACAGAAACTGTATTAATTAAATCACTGCTTGGCCCATTAGCTCTAGCTTCTTATTGACTGACTCTTACATATTAATTTAACCCATTTCTATTAATCTGTGTATGACCACATGGATGTAGCTTACCAGCTTAAGTTCTGCCTGGCTCTGGCAGGGCTACATAATTTCTCTCTGACTCCGTCCTTCTTTCTCCCAGCATTCAGTTTAGTTTTCCCTGCCTAGCTCTGTTCTACCCTATCAGGCCAAGTCTATTTTCTTTATTCATTAACCAATCATATTAGCAGCATACAAAGGGGAATCCCACATCACTTTTGCCAGAGTTCTGTGGTCAAGCAACATATTTAACATGACTGCATGCGGGGCTGGAGAGATGACTCAGCAGTTAAGAGTACATACTGCCTGCTCTTGCAGAAGAACTGACAGACTTTGGTTCTTAGCACCCACGTCAGGTGACTCAACAACCACCTGTAATCCCAGCTCCAGGGTATTGGATACATAGATGTGGCCTCCTCAGGCACCTTTGTTCATGCACACATACATACATGCACATACTTACAAATACAACACATCTTTACTAAACGGGACTGCTCGACTTACTTCCCCTATTGCTGTGACCATATTCCTGAGAAGAAGCAATTTAAGGGAAGAAAGTTTATTTCTTTCTTGGTAGGGAAGGCATGGTAGTAGGAACGTGAGACAATAAACTAACCAGAATGGCCACATTGTACCTACAGTCAGGAAGTAGAGGTAGACCGGAAGTGGGGCCTGACTCATTTCTTCCAGCAAGGCTCCACCTTCTAAAGGTTCCACAATGTAGCAGAAGGAAAGTTCAAATGCATGCACCCGTGGGGCATTCATGTTCAACAACATTAGCAAAAGCATGGTGTTGGAAGGAAGCCTGGGTTAGAGGGTGTCCTCCAACACTCTTCTGTGAGACTCTTGTAAGCTGTTTAACCTTTCCAGGCCTCAACTTTCTCCCTGATAACTCAGAGGTGAAGATGCTAACTCCGTAGCAATGCTTCTGGTTGTTTTTAGGACCAGAGATGATTCTTAGTGAGACATCTGTTTTACAGAAAAGGGCTGGAAGATGTCTGTTGGTCCCAGATGGTCTAGAATTGGAGTCTGGGTGCACGAAAGACCCTGAGTCTCCTGCTGACCATGACAACTATGCCTGTTTGTTTATGTCCTTACAGATGTGTTCTGGGAAGGTGTTTTGGTTGGTTTATTGTATACTTGACACAAGGTAGGGTCGTCTGGGAAGAGGGAACATTAATTGAGAAAATGTTCCCGCCAGATCGGCTTCTAGGTAACTCTATTAAGGGCATTTTCATGATTAATAATAGGTGTGGGAAGGCCTATCCCACTGTGGGCAGGTGTTCCTGGGTTGTATAATAATAGAATTGGGCAAGTCAGGGGGAGAAGTCAGTGAGCAGTAGCCCACCATAGCCTCTGCTTCGGGTTCCTGCTCTATGTTCTTGTCCTGAGTTCTTGCCCTGACTTCCTTTATGATAAACAGTGTGCTGTAAGATGAGACACCCCCTCCCCACCTTCCCAAGTTGCTTTTTGGTCACTGTCTTTATCATAGCAACAGAAAGCAAATTGAGACCGAATAGGGCACTGGGAGCAGCGGCGAGACTCATGCTAAGCTCATTGCTGCTCTCCTTTAAAGACTAGCTTAGCCTCTGTTGACCCCTCTCCAGCTTAGCTACATGTTCACTTTCGAAATCAGAGGTTAAAAGGACACACCTCTTCCTCATCCTCCCCATCCTCCTCCTGATCCTGCTGTCTCCCTCTTCCCTGTATTCTTCATGAATCCCTTTTCTTTTTTTCCTCATGTCTTCCTCTATTTCCCTCCTCCTCTTTTTCCTCCCTTCCTCTTCTTCCTCTTTCTCCTCCTCGCTCCTCTTCCTTGTCTTCCTTGTCCTCCACTCTCCTCGTTTTTCTCCTTCTCCACCCTCCTCATCTTCCTCCTCCTCCACCCTCCTTGTCATTCTCCTCCTGTATCCTCTATCCTGTCCCCCTCCTTTTTCTTTATGGTGCTGGGGATCAAACCCTTGGCTTGGCACATTTCAGGCAAATGAACTATTCCCACCCTCCAATGTCTAAAATATCACCCAAAATTCAACTGCTAAAGACACACTTAAATATATAGGCACAAAATAAAAATACAACATGAGATTTAAAAATGATGTGAAAGTGGAATTTATCATGGTTTATTTATAGAAACACCAGTAATAACTGACTGTTCAATGATCACCTCAATAACAGAGCACTGTGCAGCCACTAACATATTTCTACAGAAAAATATTTAATATCATGAGAAATGTTAGTGATATATGACTGAGAAAAGGAAATTTTAAATTGAAATACCAAAATACCAACTGATTTATATACTTAAATAACTTACAGACTTTTTTCCTTCTTTTTAATTGTGGTATAAATATTTAACATAAATGTTCCCACCTTAGCTATTTGTAATGTACAGTTTAGGAGTGGTGAGTAGAATTGACCTGTTGAGTATCACATCTTCAGAATGCTTTCATGACTGGTTAGTAACCACAACACAGGCTCAAGCTTCTTGCTTTTTCTTTTTCTTTTTTTTGGTTTTCCAAGACAGGGTTTCTCTGTGAAATAGTAGACCCGGCTGGCCTCAAACTCACAGAGCTCTGCCTGCCTCTGTCTCTTTAAGACTCAGTAATATTGCATTGTATGTTCTGATGGTCGATCTTGATTATCAGATTCATATGATCTAGAATCACATATTGAGAAAGAATTGCTTTGAATGTATTGATTGGTTTAATCTTGTCTATAAAGCAGATTATTTTACTGATGAAGGGGGATAGGCAGAGTTTTTTTTGTTGGGAACACCAGTTAGCTCCCAAATAACCACACAGAGACTTAATGATAATAATAAATGATTGGTCAATAGCTTAGGCTTGTGACTAACTAGCTCTTACAACTTAAACTAACCCATATTCCATATCTAAGTCTACAATGTGGCTTATGGCCTGTTACCTCATGTTTTACATGTCCTGCTTTCTCTGCTCCTGGCTTGCCACTCCTGAGACTTCGTTCTTCTTCTTCCCAGTCTGGCTCTCTTGCCTAACCTCTTCCTGCCCAGCTATATATAGGCCAGTCAACTCTTTATTAACCAATGAGAATAATACATATGTACAGGGTACAAAGGTTGTTCCATAGCTGGGGGCTCAGAAATAACACTATATTCAGCTATTCACAGAAACACTGAGCATAGACGAGGCCCATACTCACCCAAACTATCTTGTGCAGATGTCAATTAGAGGGCATTCTGTTTGTTTGTACTTGTTTTTTCAAGACAGGGTCTCTCTATGTAGCTCTGTCTGTTCTGGAGCCGACTGTGTAGACCAGGTTGGCCTCGAACTCAGAGAAATCTACCTGGCTCTCCCTCTCAAGTGCTAGGATTAAAAGTGTGCATTACTATGCCTGGAAACTAGAAGACTTTTTAACTTACAAAAGTATGGACACACATAGACACACATACAGAGAAAGACAGACAGACAGACAGATGGACACACATATACATACACAGCTTTAATGATGGCCTTAATGGAGAAAGTACCCCTGGATTCTTCTATGCTTAGGCTCATGATTTTAAGTCTTCTGCACCGTGCATTTACTCAGTTTTAAATTTGGATACTCCAAATTTCTAAAAATAACAGTTGGGGAGCATTGACATAACATTGGTTTATACAGAGACTTTGGGGAGGCTGATTTGATTTGCAAAGATTTGTTTCACATTGTGTCATCAACAGCAGGCAAAATCTTAGTGCCAATCCACTGCATACACAAAGCCCTTTCATGAATGTTTTCAGGGTTTCCCCCAATCCTACATATTGAATCTAGACCTTACACACACCAGGCAAGTCCGTCCTCTGCCTTGGAGCCGCACCTTCAGCCCAATTCTAGACTATTTAAAGAGGAAGTTATGACCCATAAAAGTCTACATGGCTTCCCTCTGCTCTCTGAAAGTGAATGTCCTTCAGCTAGGAAATAAAAAGATGAACATGGTGATTTTTTTTTCTTCCCATGATTTGGTCAGCACTAGGGATTAAATCTGGGGTCTTTCACATGGCTAGGCAAGTGTTTTCTCATGGAGTTCCGTCTTCAGTATCTTTTGATGTCTTTTAATAACAACATCCTCAATTGGTGCATCTGTCAAAGAACATTGCCGCTGTGGAACCTAAACTGCGCTGGGTTCTGCTGACCATACACTTTATATCGCTGAGGCTTATGGGAGAGGGAAACACAAGCTCACATGTATCTCCAATCATACTGAAATGACATGCACAGTAAATTATTTTTGCTATTGGGAGGTTTATTTTTACAACTGAATCGCTTAGAATTTTTTTTTTCTTTCCAGAGGGAGAGCACAGCAGCATCGCTGGCTTCCTTGGTCGGTTCCCACTCTCATCCTCCTCAGGGTACCACTTCTGTCTTTTTTCCACCTTTGAGAAAACTCAGGCTGAGAGTTTTAGAAATTAAGGGGCTCAGTCAAGGTCACCCTGCTGAGATGTGCCAGAGCCAGGGAACCTAAGACTTCAAACACCTAGAACTTGTGTTTTTAAGCAGGACATTTTGTTTGTTTGTTTCAGATACCTTAGTTCCAGCAAGATGTATGTAGGTCCACGCAGATGGTGGCCCGAAAAGAGGACACTGGCCTTGAAGGAGATGGCTGTGGGCTCTTCTGGGTTGCAGTAGGCATTTTCCCAGGGTTGCGATCTTGTAGCTGCCCCTTTGCACAGGCTGCCACAGATCTAGAGGATCACACTAGGAATAAAGTGTGACTTTAAGGCACAGATGACCAGCAAGGCAGCCTCAGGGTGAGAAAGCAGAGGCCAGGAAAGACTAGGGAAGGCTGTAATGCTTTATGGCTTACTAATGAATTCCATTTTATAGCCCAACTCCCTTAAGTTGTCTCTTCCTGTGATTAATTCCCGTCCCAGGTTCCCTTTAAGCGTTGTTGATAGGGAGTGTGCAGTGTTGACTGAGGAAAACGTACTAATGCATGTTCTCCTCAGCCAGAGATAACCCCGCGTTAACCATGACGAATGCATCTTTTACAAGAGGAGATACCATCAGGAAGGTACTCGGGGTGTGTGCTTGTCAGACCCCAGGTAAACGTTCATGGCACTTCTCTCTCTCTCTCTCTCTCTCTCTCTCTCTCTCTCTCTCTCTCTCTCTCTCTCTCTCTCTCTCTCCCTCTCCCTCTCCTGGTCATTTTGAACAGTGGAACCAGCCTGCCAGTGTTTTTACCAAAAAGTGACTCAGCTCAGCGCTGTAAACAACTGGAATGATTGTTGCATTCCGGATTTAATCACCCATTCCCACCAAACTATTCCGCACCTATTTCTTCCCTGCTTAACAATGAGACAAAGAAGCCAGATTCCCATGAAACTGCACAGCCCTGGTCACAGCCCTGGTCATTAAATTACACAGGATTAGAAACGACTTCCTTGGAGGACTAAAGAACTTTAGTTCTCCTCATGTATGCTTGCGCGTAGACTCACACAGACTTGGAAGGAGAACAGAGATGTTTTTCTGGGGAGGATTATGCACTTAGTAATGCGACTCTGGTTGCCTCCACCCCAGACTTCTTCATTTGGGCCCGGGGCCACCACAATACACAGACTGAAAACACCAGTCACTCTGGGTGTTATTTATAGGGTTGTGCTTGTTTAGCACTGAGAAAGCCCTAGATCAGGAGGGGGCATGTGTGCTGGCATCTTGGTTCAGGCTCACCAGGGATGCCCACCCCCCATCTCTGTGCCCATTTGAAAATAGAAACAAAGGGAGAACTGCTGACGTTGCCAATCTAGCTTCTTCCAGCTTTTAAAAAAGAGCTTGGCTATGCTGGCAGGAGAACAGTGTAACGAGGGGGAAAAAATAAAACAACCCCTCTCTCCCAGAACTGATAACCAAATAAAATACTGTTATATTTTCTGTCTAATAAGCACAAGGAGTTCCATAACTCCCTTGATTAAGCATATTATCCTTCTTCAGGAAGTCAGTTTGATTTATGCGAAAAGTGATTTGGACATACTTTCTCCGGCCGTGGAGATTTCATAATTCCTGGTGTACGTCTGGAAAATCTCCCCTCGTCATGAGTCCAAACCAAATTAATGTCTTCCAGAATGACCTGAGGAATTAATGAGGTTCCCGCTGTCAGTTCTGCCCATCCAGGGTCAAGTAAATCATTTGCTGGCTCTCGGGCCCCTGTTGCTTCGCTGCCTCTCTGACTCCACATTCAATGATAAGGGCTTTGCCCAAGCCTTTGAAATACAGCATCACCGACACTCTCCGTTCATCTGCTGGGACATATTTTAAGTTCTGCTTCTCTGTCTGCTGTAAACTCAGCCTTTAATGGAGCCAGTAATTGCTGATAAATGGGGTATCAATGAAGCCAGCACACCAGAAATTTCCCCATTCTTTTCTGCTGATGCGTGCTGTTTAGACCTACTCTGACATTACCTCAAATTATTGTGTGCCTAGCTCTTTCATTCTCCAACTTGTGTTTTTTTGGGTTAAGTCTTTACTTATTTTTTTTTTTTACTTCTCATTTCCCACCACCCCTCTCTCCCTCCCTCCTTTTTTCCTCTTTCCTCCTCCTCCTCCTCCTGGATAAATTGAAGCTGGACACTAAGAGGCTTTTCTAGGGTGTGTTTTCTTCTTCTTACCAGAAACTGTAGTTTTGTATGTGTGCATACACACACACATACATACATATGTGCACATGTGTATGTGTGAAAACATGGGTTTTCATGCATATGGAAGCTAGAGGTCAACACTGGATGTCTTATTCAGTTATTTTCCACAGTTGTTGTTGTTGTTATTATTATTGTTGTTATTATTATTATTGCAAAGCCTTCAGCAAGAGCAGCTGACCAGCAAACCCCAGGCATCCTCCTGTACTGGTCTTCCTAGAACTGGGATTGCAGGTGCCTGCTGATATATCCAGCTTTTTACATGGGTGCTGAGGACCCAAATTTAGGTGGGAGGGTAAGCCTCTTAACAACTAAGCAATCTCCCCAGCCACGTGCTTCTCTGTTCTTCTCCAACCGTCACCCTGACTGGCTCCCTTGGTGACCTCAGCCATGCGATCACTGGGAGGTTTCAAGCATTCTGATGGTGACTCCCCTGCCGTCTCTGGGATGGCACTGCACCGTTAGCATCTGCTGCTCACCTCCATTGCTCTTCCTTCATGAGTCACCTTCTCTAGTCTCCCTTCTATCCTCTTCACCTTTGTGCTCTATGTGAGCCTGTGAGAGCATCGCAGCTGCTGCTGGGACAGGGGATGCCTCCCTTACATCAGGCTGTACCTCCAGAGGACCTTGAGCCTGATGCTCTCCAACTCTCCTTCCAAACCAGAAAAAGTGCAAAAAGCGCTTCGACCAGCCAGAGGGACATAGACATATTCATAACATATTCAGATGTCCCCCTATTGTCGTTGGTAGACCAGATGCCTGGAGGAAGTGGTCTCCTAGATCTTCTGGTGGTGACTGGCGTTCAGGTCCTGAGCCCAGAAGTCATTGGAAAGAAGGGGAAGGTCCCTTCTTTAAATGAGAAGTAGGAAACCATAAGCTACTAGTGAGTGTCTTACATTTCAAGAGGTGAGGTCCCAGAGGTTTGTCAGTGGGGCCCTGTCAGTTGTCTGGGACAGGGGATGCCTCCCTTACATCAGGCTGTACATCCTGCTGTGTGACAGTCACTCCTACTCCTGGAAGCAATGATGTTCCTCACTGTGATGCTGTCATGCGACTCTATTGTTATAGTTGGAAAGGAAGACCCACATCCATGAATGTGAGCCCAGCAGGGTCACTGTGCCCTGTGAGGCTCAGCTTTGACGTCAGTGGCGTGTCCTTGGTGTGTGGGTGAGCTAGTGAACAACCATCAGGGCCTAGATGAATGGGTGAACGAATGAGCAGATAGGTCAGGAATCTAGTGAGAAGCATGCTTTTGGATTGTGAGTGGCGTCTCTGGAAGGTCCCAGTGGTGGGAAGTGAACCCTTACCAGCCTGACTCTCGCTGAGAAGGTGGTATGTTCTGACTAGAAAGACACTCTACGAGGAGAGTAGAGGCTGTGTGTGTTCCCCATGGGGGTTAGAGGTAGGGTCAGCTAAGGCAGACAGTCTGCATAGGCCTTGGTGCTGTGCTCAGCCCTGCAGCCTCCACATAGAAGGCAAGAAGATGGTAAACATCCTTTCCCTCAAAACATAATGTTACTGCAGGCTCTCTCACTTTCTCTCCTCTTTCCTCTTTCCGTTTTCTGTCATGGACTGAGCTGGACACTGCCAGATTCATATGGTGAAGGCTTACATGCCAGTGCAACTCCATATGGAGACTTGGATATTGGAACATAAGTAAGATAAAAATAATTTTTATAAAAATTGTATCCTTAATGGGATATGATTGATAGTTTAAGATAAGAAATCTCTGTTGGCCAGGAGATGGTGGTGCACGCCTCTAATCCCAGCACTTGAGAGGCAGAGGTAGGCAGATTTCTGTGAGTTTGAGGTCAGCCTGGCTTACAAAGAAAGTTCCAGAATATCCAGAGCTGTTACACAGAGAAACCTCGTCTCGAAAACAAAACAACAATAAAAATCTCTGTGTGTCTCCATGTATTCACTGAGACAAGAATACATGAAGCAGCTCGGTGTCACACCGGCTAACACCTTAATTTTAGATTTTCCAGCCTCCGAAACCATGAGAAATGGATTTCTACTGCTCGGGCCACACAGTCTAAGTCAGCTGTGCTATGGCATGTGCTGCCGGTTTGGATGGTCAACTTGAAATAGCTTGGAGTCACCTGGAAAGAGAAATTTAGTGAGGAATTATCTAGATCAGGTTGGTCCATGGGAATGTCTGCGAAGGATTCTCATGATTGCGAACTGATATTGGAAGACCCAGGCCACAATGTACAGAATATTCCCTATGTAGGACCATGAACTGTGTAAAACAGGAGACAGCTCGGGAGGAAGCAAGCAGGCAGCATGGTGGCATTGGTTTCTGTTCTTGACTGTGGATGAGATGTGACTGTCTGCTTGAGTTCCTGCCTTGACTTCCCTTTTATCACGGACCATATCTGGAACTGTCATCCAAATAAATTCTTCCTTAACTTACTTTTGTCCAGAGTGTTTAATCACAGCAGCAGACATGAAGCTAGAGCACAGACCAAGCTGGCTATGACACGGGACCAAAGCAGTAGTGGCCTTTGTCTAGGTCAGATCTGGAAAAGGGATTTGGCAGGGTGGGAGAGGGTCCCATGTTAGGTATCGGCAGAGAGAGACAAACGCCCCACTGAGAGACAGTTCAGGTGTCTCCAACTTGGAAGCCTGGATCAGCAACGTGATTTGGGGGCTCACTGCATCTTCAAGGGTGGCTGGAAAGGAGACTGAACCTCTTGGAAAGGGTAATCTCGAGCCTGTTGAGCTGCCTGCAGGCTATGCAGTATGCTAAGGTTCCCAGATTTTGGCCGCCACCCATGTTGGGGTGGGCTTTGGTGACACAGTTGTCTTTGAATCGTTTCTCCTCCTGTAAGCGATGCCTCACCCATATTTCTGTAAGTAACCCCAATAAAACTTATTGGCTCACCAAGCTGGACACGGGTGGCATCTGTGCCTTGGTTTGTGATGGTCTCCCTATTTGGAATGAGTAGACCCGTGTGTGGCATCTCCTGCGGAGAGAAGTCTTGTCACACAGCAGTCAGTGTTAGCAGGGTGTTCCCAGGGGTGCTTCCTGACACAGGACAGGTGTAGTTGCCCCAGGGGTGCTCCCTAACACAGGACAGGTGTAGTTGCAGTCCGATGGGTGACGAACAAGGCTGTGATTTTTCCAGTGTGGGTCCTGGTACAGAGACTGGTTGGATCTTTCCCTGGGTACAGATGCCCAAATCACAATGCAATGGGATTTTCTTTGCACCTGACCAGAAATTCTAGCCACCAGTGAAGTGGCAAATACAGAGTAGGCTTGCAAGTTGTGGACACCATGTTGGATAATGCCCTGTTGTGACAATGCTATGCGTGTACCCTTTTCCACACACCGTGTCATCTGTTGCTACAGCAACCCACCTGCTCAAGGATTGGCAGTCAGGGACCAGAGATTCCTGTGAGGGAAAGAATTGGTTTCCCAGAGGCCTCTGTTCAGGACAAATTTAAGCAATTAAAAACATCATGATTCATGGATCGGTGTTTGAAGTATCCCTCCCCAGCCCTGGGCTCACTCAGCACCTTCCTTTCTTTGTCTCCAAAAATGATATCACTTCCTTACTGATTGTCAGCTCTACATGATCCTCTGTGACTGGGGAAATGAAAAATGTCTGCCTCATCATAATGTCCAATCATACCAAATCTCTTCCAGGAAAGTTTCAAAAGAAGACAACCGGATGAAAAAAAAAAGCAAAATCAATTGCCACATTTTTTATGGCTTTGAAGGTGTCTGTCACCACGCCACGTCCTGTTGCACATTTCCCTCAGTTTTCCTAACCATCACTGTTACTCCATTTATTGAATCATTTTGAGGAACAAATGGCTTTATCAGGAAACAGGATTGGGTCACCCAGGAGAGGCCAGGGTGTGGGATGACCTTTGTTTGGTGGGCCATGGAGGAGAAGGTTTGAGAGATTAGGTCCGGTAGACAGATTGAGTGGTAAATGAACAGGTACCAGTCAGCAACGGGACATATCAGCTAGCTGTGGGGGTCAGTCCAGAGTGGCAAAGGTAGCTGGTGTCTACTGATGCTCCTCGTATCTCAAGCTCTGTTTTGTGTTTTCCACAGTCTGTCTCATACTCTGACATGGAACTCATGCTAATGAGTTGAGCACCTACAATGTAATGCTCACTCCAACTACTCAGGTTCAAGGTTGTTAATAGAATTTCACAGGTGAAGAAGACAAAGGCTTGAGAGGTGAAGTCTTAAATCCCATGGTTAAGGAAGTGTCAGGGCGTAGGTTAAATACATGGCTGACTCTAAAGTCTTCATTCTTCTTCACCTCTCACCCACACAGACTCCAATGCACAGAAGGCTCACAGTGGTTAAAAGCACCTTTTCATCTTGCAGTGGACCAGGGTTCAATTCCCAGCACCCACATGGTGGTTCACAACTGATTCTTACTTCAGTTTCTGGGGTATATGACACCCTCTTCTGGTCTTCAATGGCACTGCATGCACATGGCACACATGCACGTAACTAGATAAATACCCATATGCATCAAATAAAAATTAAACGAACAAACAAAGCACCCCAACTCAGTGTACCTAGAGAGCCTAACCAGAGAGAAGAAATATACCCAAGTAAAGATAAAACCAGCTTCACTGACAGTATTCCTCCCTCTCTGGAGACCTGCCAAATGACAGCCAGGCTTTGAGATTGTTGAAGGTTGGGCCACTATGTAGTGTGCCAGTTATAGATCTGGGTGGTTGGACACCTTACACCCAAACAATAAGGAATGTATAGTGTGGTAAGGAAGGGAGAGGGGCTGGGGTGGTTCTCAGGTGTGAGGATAATGATTTAATGAAGTAGAGGAGAAAGAGGAGAAATAAGGAAGAAAGAGGAGAGCCAACTTGGGCACACAAAGCCATGAGGCTCATGAGCAGAAGGAAGGAAATACAGGCCAGTTAGTCAGCCTGCGATCCCACGGAGGACCGGAGAGCCTTGTGCTTTTCTCCCCCAGATCAAACCCAGGTCCGCAGGACTTTTAGCCTCTTGCTTGAAATGGGTATCTATGGAATTCTGCCTGAAAGGGCTCCCGCGGTGTCGTGGGCGGGCGCTTAACCAAAAAGAGGAAGTGACTCTCATTCTGTTGATGGAAAGTTCAGTATTAGTTGTTTCTATTTGTGTGTTCATCACCTAAATGGTGTTTCAACTGTGACTTCCAGTGTTTTAAAGCGATGCCAGTGTCTCAGGTCACACTTGCTTGAAGATTGCCTTCTGTGTCCTGAAACCTCTCCTGCAGTCTCTGTGACTTTTGCAGCTTCGGCCTCTCTTTCAACATCAAACTCCCTTTCACTATGTCCCTTAACATGTGACATGAGAACGGGAAATACTGGAAGTGGAAGGGGGCAGGCTGGGAGAGGGAAGTGGGTGATGGGGAGAGAAATGTAGCGGTTCTAACACAAAGGATAGATGAAAATGTGTTACTTTGTATACCAATTAAAAAAGAAATAAAACCATAAATTACATACGTTATCTATAAGTGGCATTTATGTAGTAAGAATATAATAATCATGGGGTATTTTAAAAAAGATTTATTTGTATTTTTACTTGTGTGTATCTGTCTGTGTGAGTGTGAGCCACGTGTGTGCAGGGACTGGAGGAGGGTAGAATAGGGCATAAATTCTCTGGAGCTGGAGTTATAGGTAACTCCTCCTCTGGAATTGCTGCAAGAGCTTTTACCCGCTGAGTCGTCTTTCCAGCTCCACAAGCATTGATATTGATTTAACCAAACATGATTCATTATAAATCTATTAGAAATAGACTCAGGGGAGGTGTGTACAGGTCAGGGTGAATTACAGTATAACTAATGTTTTGTCTTCCATTGTAGTAAATGATTTTTAAGTTGAAATATGAAAAAAATATAAAATATGAAATACGAAAACAGAGTATGAAACAGACGAAAGAACCAAGAACTCTCAGTTTTAGTAGGTAGGTATTGCTGAGTAACGAGGAAGCCCGAGATGCAGTACTTTCAAGTAACATTCGGATGCATAAATAACAGCCATTTCCTTAGCATAGGTGTCTGTGGTCAGCTGAATAGTTCTGCTGATCTGAGTCAAACTCAGCCGTTCCTAGCTAGGCTCACCTCTGCCTCACTTGTCCCTAGTAGCTGGCTGGTTCAGGACGGCTTGCCTTAGCTCAGTGGGATCTGCACCCTGCAGAGTCGAGCCCGAGCAGAGGACTTCAGAAGGCTTTCTGGAGTTGAGCCTGGGCCTTGCACGGTATCAGTCCTGCTGTATTTTATTAAGCAAAGCCACCTACAAGGAACTCCACGTACAAAGAATGGGGAAACAATGTTCCTCTTTCTCCCTTTCTCCCCTTGCAATGGGATAGGTACAGGCATGGGAAGCAGCGCACTGTGATCATTTCCTCAAACATTTTCACTCCATTAAAACCCGCCTTTCATGGTCACGCAGCCTCTTTAGACAGCCTATGGTGTTTCTTTCACTCTGGGTCCCGTGGTATCATATGTCGTCTTCCATGAAACTGAATTTTCTTTTGTGAGATTGAAGCCTGACTGGACTTTTGACATCACCCCAAACAGGAAGCAATTTACCAGTGGCTCATGATACAGTTTGATGAGTGGGTTCTATACTGGGTTTCGTTTTGAGACAACAACTCATGAAGTTGCCCAAGCTGGTCTCAAACTCATGCTACTCTTGCCTTGGGAAGAGCTGCGATCACAGGTGCACACCACCATGTCAGGCTGTGGCTTCTACTTTCTTCCTTCTGTCTGTGTTTATGAGTTAGACCTCATCTGTCAGGAACACTTAGTCACCTCTCCATTCATTTATTTCTTAATCAATCACATATTTATGCCCATACTGACTTTTGGCTATTTATTTTATTCTTAAGGTTAGAACCCAACACTATTTTTTAATGGCTCGTGTTAAGCAATTACATTCATTGAGAGATTTGTTTTTCAGTACCAGAGTTTGCAGGTGCCAGGAAAGTGTTACACAGTTCTTCCCCAGCCTATTTGGGGTGGACGGCAGGATCCTATTGATAGGTTTCTACCTTTTAATTTTATCCTTTATTGTGTTTTTCAGCACACTTTTAGTTTTGGGTACTCTAAGCTACGCCAGGCTTGTCTTAGTTTTCCTACTGTGGCCCTAGAATCAGCCATTGCCCCAAGAGTTTCTGATTCCTTCCACTGGAGAGAAGCGTTTAGAAATATGAATGTGGACATGATGCATGCTCCTGATCCCGAACTGTCATCAGCTCTACGTGCCCTTGATCCTGACTGCCACCAGTCCCAGCATCTCAGAGCAGGCAGTGTTAGAGATGTCTGTATCTCACTTGTTTTTATTCTGCAGTGATAAAAGTTCCTAATACTTCAGTTCCCCATGCTGGGTTTTCTTGCCTAGCCTTGATGCAGGGGAAGCAGCTTGGCCCTGCAGGAACTTGATGTACCATGCTTCACTGATGCCCATGGGAAAGGGAGGAGAAGTGGATGTGGGGCTAAAAGGGAGGTGGGGAGAGAAGGAAGCAAGATGAAAGGAGGGAGGGAAAACTGATCAGGATGTAAAATAAATGAAAAATTTTAGTTAACAAAAATAAAGAAACAAATAGATTCTACAAAAAACAAAAAGTTCCTGACAAAAGTCATTCAGGGAAGGGAGGGCTTATTTTGTCTCACAGTTTCGGAAACAGTCCTTCATGGTAGAGAATTCGCGACAACAGGAACTTGAAACAGCTGGTCACATTGTGTCCACAGTCAGGAACAGGGGGATGCAGGCCAGTTCTCCACTGAACACATTGTGTCTGCACTCAGGAAGCTCAGGTAGCCTTTTCCCTTTTAGGCAGGCCAGGACAAAGCTGGAGAATGGAGGCACCCATCTTCAGGATGGAGCTTCTCATGTCAGCTCATCTAAACAACATAAGCCCTCACTGAAATGCCAGAGGCTAGCCTAATCCAGATAATTCCTCTCAGGCATGTCTAGAAGCGTCTCTCCTGGGTTCTTCTAGGTCCTGTCAAGTTGACAATCAGTATAAACCATCACAATGTGTATGTATCCTAGCCAATGTCAGCAGACACACAACTCTGAATTGTTTCTATGCTGGTCTGCAAACACAGTAATGTAAATATTGAGTCATACCGCTATCTCAGATTCTAATTTTAGCAGAGATCTGGTCTTATCATTCTTCTCTTGATTATCTGCAGTTTCTCTCTTTAATAGTAAGAAGTCTGACCTCATTATCTATGTAGAATTTGTAGATTTTTTTCTGACATTCTTTCAGTTCTACTGTACTCGAAGATCAGATTAGAGTACCCCTACACTTGTAAGAAACAGCTAGAATACTTTAGCTCATCAGCTTGCCCCAGAGATGCCCTGTCTCTACCTCCTGAGTTCTGGGATTCCAGGCTGGCCACCATGCCCACTTGACTTTAATGTGGTTGCTGGGGATTTGAACTCTGGTCCTTGTGCTTGTATCACAAATACTTTATGCATTGAGTCATCTCCCTAGCACCAAAGTTCAGTCTTTTATAGAAACATAAATTTCCAGTTCACTTGAGTAAAGACCTAAGTGAGGATTAATGGGATGCATGGTAAAGTGTATGTTTTGTTGTATAAGAAGCTACAGAAGGTCAAAGTCGTTCTACCCAGTCATCCAGCCAGCAAAGATCAGCAATGCCCCTGTTTCTTAGGCTCTGAAAGTGTTCTCAGGGTCTGGCTGGCTGTGCAGTGAAATCTTATTTGACTTGAGTTTGCGTTTCTCTAATCACAGCTAGGCAGTTTATTTTCAGGAGTCTACCACCCTAAAAAATAGATGTTTAAATTATGAGTCTTTTGTCAGATACACGGTCCACTCATCTTTTCTCCACTCTATGATTTTTCCTTTCCTTTAAAACTTGGTGTGTGTGTGTGTGTGTGTGTGTGTGTGTGTATTCAGGTACTTGTGCTTATATGTGGGGGGTACAGGTATACATGTGTTCAGAGTGGGTATGGAGGCCCAAGGACAGCTCTGGGTATCAACCCCCAAGTGCCTTACACCTTTCGTTTGAGAAGGGCTTCCTCCCTGGTTTGCAACTTGGTTTGGCATGTAGGCCAACCAGCTGGCTCATAAGTGTTCCCACATCATAAGCATCCAGGGATTCACTTGGCTTCCGCTTCCTTTATAGCCATATATAGCCATGTTTATCCTGTGTCTCCCCATCTTCTGTGGTATAAGCATGTGTGGGTGTGCTGGGTACACGTGGAGGCTGGAGGTTGGAATCTGGGGTCCTCAGTGATTTTTCCACCTTAGTCCCTGGGACAGGGTCTCTCACTGAACCTTCAGCTTGTCCTTCTGTTTGGGTAGACTGAATGACCAACAAGCTCTGGGGACCCACCCGCCTCTGTTGTGGCCCTCAGTGCTGGGATACAGTCATGTGCTGCTAGGTCCAGATTTTTGCTATGTGTGCCATGGATCCCTCTTCAGTTTCTTATACCTGTGTAGCAGGCACTTTGCTCATGGACTGCCTTTCCAGTCTCCTTCCCCACTCCGCACCCAGATTTTTACATGGTCTCTGGAATCCAAGCTCAGGTCCTCACATGTGAAAGGCAAATGCCTAACTGAGTTCCTTCATTTCTCTTTAGCAAGTCTCCAGTCAGTTCAGCGGTGGCTTCAAGGGCAGCAGCTTGAGTGGGTCTTGGAGCAGAAGAATAATCATCTCCGATGGGCACGGGCTCCTCCCTGGCTTACGTTGAGCCTGGAAGCAGCCAGTCCCCGCTCTGTAGGTTTCAAGATGCTCATTTGTGATGCTAATTCTTCCCAGCACTGTCATGAAGATCAAACCAAACCAATATAATATAAGTTATAAGAGTTAATAAGAAGCCTGAGCTCATGGGCCAGTTTATAACTAATGTAGACCTCTGTAAGATTTCTTTGAGACTTAATTGTGGGAACCAAGCAGGACAGAAAACTCAGACAATACAAGCTAGAGATGTTCACATACCATTAGCCATGTTCCTGTTCTTCGGTTTATTTCTGTGTTCATATTATTAGATGATATCTGAGGGAGGAGAGAACATGGATAAAATAGAGAGGGAAGGAAACTTCTGGAGCATGTGGAAAGTAAGGGCACCCCAACGGAAAAGAACCTGTATCTACTGCATCCTGATATTTGTGACCCACGTGGCCCCTGCCCTTCTCCTGGGGGAGGGTTTCTGGTCGTCTCTGGCCATAGGATGGACAGGGGACTGGGGTCATCCACCACCAAGAGCATGTCTTCTCACACAAAAGCAAAGCACTGATACCCTCAAGTTCGCTTCGTTTATTGGATTGGTCAGTTTTTTCCCTTAGAATTATAAAAATCATAGAATGTTATTTCTGGAAGGGACTTTGAAGTTTTATGACAGTATTTTTCTTTTAATTCGTCGTTTAGAACATGGAGAGTCATATGGTCTCCCGGAGGAGTGTGTGTGATTTCTACAAAGCAACTGGAGACATTTACCACTTGTCTTAGTTAAGGTTTTTATTGCTGTGAAGAGACACTATGACCACAGCAACTCTTATAAAGAAAACATTTAATTGGGGGTGATTCACTTACAGTTTCAGAGGTTCTGTCCATTATCATCAGGACGGGGAGCATGACGGCCTACAGGCACAGTGCTGGAGCTGAGAGTGCTACATTGTGCAGGCAACAGGAAATCAACTGACTGTCACTCTGAGGGAAGCTTGAGCGAAAGAAACCTCAAAGCCATCCCCACAGTGACACACTTCCTCCAATAAGGCCACACCTCCTAATAGTACCATTCCCTTTGCGGGCCATTTTCTTTCAAACAGTCATACCACTTGATCTCTCCCCCTCAGGCTTCTAAGTGCCCAGCTCTGACTCCTCTAAGTCTTCTACCCAGGGTGCCCTTCTTTCATCTGCCTCCTCCTCCCACACCTGTTGAATTTGTTCTCCCGCCCTTCCCTGCCAAGTCTGATGCTCACTAAAGGTGACTTTCTGTGCACGCCTCACTTTTCAGTGTACCATTGCCTAGCAGACTCTGATGCACACACCATCCCAGGGCCTGAGCCCATGGTTTGCAAGAACATTTGCTGCTTTGGACTTGGCTTTACTCCTTCCCTTTAGAGGCGAAGAAGCCTGAGTGACAGGCATTACTTCTTGAGAAATTCCTTTTCCTAAAGAATGATCAATATATGCTCGGCACATTTGGGGTTGACGTTCTGGGCTAGGTTATTTCTGAAAGTTCCTTTTAGCACGAGAACTCATGGTTCCTCTCAATTTAGACTGTGTGAGGACCTAAGTGAATAACCTTAGGGGTAATCATTTTGGAGTCTTCAAGATGGTGTTAATGGTTTTGCTTCCAGGAAACCAAGCTAACTGAGAAAGCGAAAGGAAGCTGCTTCTGTTTGCGTCGTCTGGGGTTTCCCTGTGGGGTGGGGGTGGTGTTTCCATATCAGGGGGACACGATTTGGTTTGTGGAACAGCTGACCCTGGAAACAATGTGATGTGCCAGCCAGAGCTCCACTTCGATCAGTGATCCCATGGACAGATACGTTCGCTCACTCGTTGCGCCCATAAATCCAAAATGTATAGCGCTCTTCCTTTTGCAAAATCTCCTAAACTAGGTTTATTTCCATGGACTTGACCTTTGGTGTTTAGACTTTCTGCCCCTGGCAAACCCAGCGTCCATTTGTTCCTACGCACGGCCATTTTGGCAGTCTCCCTAACAGCCTGAGGAAAGAACCAGGAGTCTACATATGGAGACCTCATCCCCAGTTGCCTAATGGATTCAAAAGACATCCTGAATATTCATCATTTCTCCTTTTATGAGCACCTTGGCAATTCTCTCCAAAGGCAAAGGCTGCAGTAAATTCAGAAGTGCCATTTAGTGAATACCAATTTATCCTCAATTCAGTCGAGGTTTTTCCTGTTCCCCAGCATAATATCGGAGCTCCCGAGAGCCGTGTGAATGCAGGGTATTGTCTCCGCTTGGGGGAGGCGTGACTGCTTGTGCAAAGCCCCAGCCTGCACCCCCAAGCTCTGTGCTTTGGCCTGTGCAGGCCACAGTTCCCTGCCTAGAAGCTGGAAACTACCTTTGGAGGACATGCGAAAACCAAATGGAAGTATTTGGCTTAGGGACACAGCTTTTAATGAACAGTTGTAAATTAGCAAACAGTAACTTTTAGCTCTGTGAGCATGCATGCCCTTTGTGTACTAGTTATGGCAGCCCCAAATGTATATCTCTTAGGAGACAGTCTGGATGGTTTCTCAATAGAGACAGTTACAGAGAGAAACTCAGGACCTACTGCTGTTGTTATTCTCTTGAACAATGTAGGCTGATTGGCTCTCTCTCTCTCTCTCTGTCTCTCTCTCTCTGTCTCTCTCTCTCTGTCTCTCTCTCTCTGTCTCTCTCTTTGTGTGTGTGTACACACCCTGGATCCATTCTGACTCCGCCAGTCACTTGACTGGTAATTTAGTCTTTTCTCTCAGCCTGTTTCGGTATCAGCCCAATGACTGTCTAGCATTCCTAATTTCCTGTGTTTTCCTCCTCTTCTTTCCTGGGAAAAGCAGCACCTAAAATCTCCGTCCTCTCTGTGTTCGCACCTTCTCACACTGGAGCAGAAGCACAGGCATTTGTGATTGATCTGCTCGACCTGGTAGGTTATGAAATTGGATTTCCAGTTGCATTTCCTAACTCGCTATAAGGAGACTACATCTTGCAAAAAGCCAAGCAATGGTCAAACCAGTAGGTTTGGATCAATCCAGGCTGGCTGTTTGCCTGAAACCGTTTCCCTGGTGACTGACTGACCTTCCATGCAGGTTGTTAAATTTCCATCTGAGGATAGGAGGCTACTTTTTCCTTCTTTATGTACCCCAACTGTCTCAGTGAATTTAAATAGCTCTTGAGGCGATCACAGAGTTCACGAACCATGGCTCAGAGGCCGCATCTGGCCCGTGGACATGCTTTCTTTGGCTTTCACAGTGTTTTGGAATGTTTTTAATTAGTTACCAACATTTACAAATTGGGAAATTTCACATTAAAGTATCCAGATTTGGAGATCCTCATGAAAAACCTAAAGGGCTAGAAAGCTGGGACCTATTTTTCGAGCAGCCGCCTGGGGATGAAAATATAGGTATATTGTAGGACTTATGCCCACACTCACTCATTGGCCAGCATCCCCAGCACTGTTGTTTTCCCTACCTGATCTGTTCACTCACTCACTGACCTGCCTGGCCTCTGTGGGCGTTGGGGTTTGTGAGGTCTGGTCTAATCAAAGACAGAAAGTCTTTAGAGGAAGATCATGTTTCCTGATTAGTTTGCAGCCTCCTCCAATTGTTCTGATTAGAAGGAAAAGAGCCAATGAATTGGAGGAAGGTTTGTGATTTTCACAGATTTGGGAGCCTTTTGGATTTTCACCAACATGGGAGGGAGAGGTGGAAGTCTCACTCTGCTGATTTTGATGTTGATGATGATCAGACCATGGCCTTAGGCAGAGCTGGTTGTGAATGGATTCTGGACCCCACAGCCTGTCATTAGGAACAGCTGAGAGCTGAGAGGTACCAGCTATCTCAGCAGACAGGATCACACCGTTAAACTGCTTTCTAAACTCAGGGTGCTTTCCAGAACTAAAGGGCTAGTTGTAGTGGGAGCTACGGGCTGCATTCCTGCCACCCGGCTCCTGGCCGCCTGGCTAGCTTATGCCCTGAAATAACAACACACAAACTGTATTCTTTTAAACACTGCTTGGCTCATTAGTTCTAGCCTCTTAATGGCTAATTCTCACATCTTGCCTAACCCATATTTAGTAATCTGTGTAGCACCAGTCTTACTGGGAAAGATTCAGCATGTCTGACCTGGCGGCTTGCTTCATCGCATCTGCCCTGGAGAGGAACAGCATGGCATCTGCCTCACTTCCTCCCAGCATTCTGCTCTGTCTACTCCACCCACCTAAGGGCTGGCCTATCAAATGGGCTAAGGCAGTTTCTTTATTAACCAATGCTAGTAATTTCACTCCTTGTGTTGACTAAGAAGCCCTCTGGTGAACAGTGAGTGCTAGAGTCATGCTCTCATCTACATCCCTCAAGAGAAGAGCTGGCAGCACATGCCTTTAACCACAGTACTTGGGCGTCAGAAGCAGGTATATTTCTGCGAGTTCGAGGCCAGCCTGGTCTACAGTGTGAGTTCCTGGATAGAGAGGGTTACACAAAGATACTGTGTCTTGAAAAACCAAAGGAGGTGAGTTGGTCCAGCGATAGGACATGATTTTGAGAATGACATATAAGATGAAGAAGTAGGTGGGTGCTTTGGGTAGCCCTACTCAAAAGCTTAACTTAGTCTCAGAGCTTGAAGTGGGCAGAGAGCAAATTGGGTCTTCTTAATATGCACCAGCAGGGAGATGCAGAGCTAATGGCTGGTGCCAGTGAAAATCCAGCGTCTGCCATGAGGGGATTATACATCTACTATGATCTGGGCTCCATGCGATCTGTTGGTGGGCTGAGAGAAAGATCTTCATCTCTCTAGGTGATATTTGACACATTCATAGTGAAATCCCAATAGCCCCTGTCTAGCAATTTCCCCCCATGTATCATGGAATCATACAGGTGACCAAGTCATGCTTTGGACACAGGCCATTCTTATTCTTTGTATGTGAGAGCATGCTGATCACGGAGCCACATTCTGTCTAGAGCACTCAGACTTTGGACTTGCTCATTCCCATTTTTGGAAGTGGTTCTTGGCTTCTGCTTCCCCTTCTCTTCTGGCGTCATGGTCTGCTCCCTCTTGGCTTTTGATTTTAAGTGCCCTACTTGTAATCCATTCAGGCTGAGGGGGAGCAGAGAAATCGGAAGTATTTTATGTTTCAGGCTGTAGACCTTACGAGGTGATGACAGTGTTCTGTAGGGATATCCGCTCTGTTTTTCCTATTGAAACCGGTGGCATATCTGGAGCAGAGAGCTTAACGGGGGCAGTGAGTGAACGAAGCTGCCTTGGAGATAAAGCTGGGGAAGTGATGATGGTGGTGGTGTCAACACAGCTCATGGAGGTGGGAGCAAAAGAGCAGACAGAACAGGGAGAGTGAGCGGGCTTCTATACATAGCCATGTAAAGGGGAAAGTTGGCGGTACCATGAAATTAAAGAAGCATTCTAATATATATATGATTACTTTGAATAACAAGGTGCCTTGTTGGATAGGAGTGAGGATTTTGTTGAATTTTGAGTGAGTTTATCTATGAGGGCTTAGTGCCAGTCACTGAGCTATGGTCTAGGTTTGTATCGTATTATATCTTTTTATAAGCAGTCTTCTTCTATACTTGATTTTATTTGCTTTTTTCTTTGAAGAGAAGTTTCTGGTTCATGCAATAAATCTCATTAATGTCTTTGGTTCCTTTGTTTTTCTGCTTTTCTGTTTTTTTTTTTATGTACTCAGAGTCAGCTGGGTCACATGGTAGTTTGGCTGACTCTCCCACCTTGCTGTCATTGGGGGGGGAGCTTTGACCATGCCCTTGGTTCATACGCTATATTTCCTGTCTAAGTCTGTGATCCTGACAACCGTGCTCCGACGATCAATACACATACTGTAGCTTGTCTGAAAGCTACGCTCTCATGGTCACTAAGCACTCATTGTTCTTGGCTCAGACTCCAAATAAAACTGTTCCAAAGTTTCTGTGAATGGACCTTAAACTCTTTGGGGGGATGGTATAGTACTTAGCACATCTCAATAAATACTTATCTGTCAGGGTGATCATTCAGAGAGGAATAAATCTGCTTTTTCGTAGGAAGTAAGCTGGACCATGGAGACACACCAGAGAGTCCCTGACTTCCAGAAGTTAATGCTTCGTCATGAGATCATACTGTGTCTTCGTTTGGGATTGGCAATAATTAAGCCTTACCTGTCAAGAATTAGCACAGCATGAAGACTCAAGAGACATTTCTGGACATGTGTGGATAGATGGATTGAATGCCGCCCAACCTCAGATCTGCGTTGGTTTATACGTGGTACTCACAATCGTCAGCAATCGCATCTCGGGATCTGTGGGTCATGACTCTCTTTGTTGACTTGACAGTCTTGGGGTGGAGAAGAGTCTGCGAGCTTTTACCTTAAGCATTTTCTCTCTGAGGAGCATAGAAACCGGGTTATCTAATCATTTTCGTGTGTTGTGCAAAGGGTGTAGTTCAGATTAATGCATATTTCACAGAAAACAGGTTCTAGACCAGTGTTTTGAGAAATGCTAGATGAAACCATATGACTTAGATTTCCCTTTGACATGTATTTATGTATTCGTGTGTAATTTGGGGGAGTCAGTTCTCTCTGTCTACCATGTCAGTTCTGGGGACCAAACTCAGGTTGTCAGGCTTAGCGGTAGGTACCTTTACCTGCTTTTTGTCTCGTCTTCCCTGCTCCAGGCTTCTTTAGAATGAGACTTGCCATGTGCTAATTTTTTTCACTGTGATTTTTTTTTTCAGAAGAGGTTTGAATGTGCCACATTTCTCCAATGCTTGTACCACACAATGCTTGTGAAAAAGGCTTCTTGAAGTAGGTGGAATGGGGCTGAGGTAGTGTCTTACATAACCCATGTTGGAAAGCATCACCATGGGACTATGCTCCCATGACGTGGACCAGGAAATCCACAGTGATAAGGATTCAAGGATTTGTGTGGATAGCTTAGAGATACGGGGACAAGATATACCTTTTTGATGTACCAGACTAATGCTCTTTCGCCATCCTTGACATTCATTTCTTTCCCTCTCCTTCAACTTTGTGTGCATGGGTGTGTATGTACACAGATTACATACCGGTGTTCTATTGTGTGCATGGGTGTGTATGTACACGCATTACATACCGGTGTTCTATTGTGTGCATGGGTGTGTATGTACACAGATTACATACCGGTGTTCTATTGTGTGCATGGGTGTGTATGTACACGCATTACATACCGGTGTTCTATTGTGTGCATGAGTGTGTATGTACACGCATTACATACCGGTGTTCTATTGTGTGCATGGGTGTGTATGTACACGCATTACATACCGGTGTTCTATTGTGTGCATGGGTGTGTATGTACATGCATTACATACCGGTGTTCTATTGTGTGCATGGGTGTGTATGTACACGCATTACATACCGGTGTTCTATTGTGTGCATGGGTGTGTATGTACATGCATTACATACCGGTGTTCTATTGTGTGCATGGGTGTGTATGTACACAGATTACATACCGGTGTTCTATTGTGTGCATGGGTGTGTATGTACACGCATTACATACTGGTGTTCTATTGTGTGCATGGGTGTGTATGTACACAGATTACATACCGGTGTTCTATTGTGTGCATGGGTGTGTATGTACACGCATTACATACCGGTGTTCTATTGTGTGCATGGGTGTGTATGTACATGCATTACATACTGGTGTTCTATTGTGTGCATGGGTGTGTATGTACACAGATTACATACCGGTGTTCTATTGTGTGCATGGGTGTGTATGTACACGCATTACATATCGGTGTTCTCTACACATATGTGTATGCAGGTGGCATGCAGGGGCAGAGGAGGACATTGGGTGTCTGCTTTGTCCCCCTCTACTTTATTCGCATTAGATAGGTTCTCTCACTGAGCCTGGTACTGGACCAGCAACTAGCCCCAGCAACCCTGTGACTCCATCTCCTAGTAGTGCTGGGATTACAGAAGGGCACAACCATTCTCAAGTTTGTTTTAAAAACATGGATGTTGCAGATTTGAACTCAGGCTCTCTGGCTTCCACATCAAAGCCCAGTTGCCCACTGAAGCCATCTCCCCAGGCCTCATTCCTCTCTTATCTGAGTTTCTTTTCTCACCTCAAGAGCTTAGACTTACTAAGTGTGCTTCCAGATTTCTGTGGTCTGCAGGTTCTTATGGAATAGTAAGGTCTGGCCCTCCCAGTCCCCGGGGTTCTGACTGAAGCTCTCTTTCCAAGGCTGATAAACTGTGCTTAAAGCTAATTTCAGACAATGCCTGTCTTGGAAGGACTCTGGCATCCTCTCTCCGCTGTAGCATTATGAGCAAGGGCTTCTTGGGGTCTCCAGCCTCACTTTGTTCTTGTTATTTTACCCAGATCCATGGGCCAATCTTCACTAACTTGAACCCCACATTACATATTTGGTCTGTGCTTTTGGCTAATCTGTATTAGCGTTTACTCTGAATTCTTTTTTCTATTAATATTTTCAGTTTGCCACAAGTAGGAGCTTCCTCTCCCCCAATCCCAATGGGATTTCTGCTCTAATCCCAAGGGGTCTGCTTTAGTGTTTTGAATTCTTCTGGGTTTCATATTAGGCTATTAACTTATATTCATAATTATACCATCATGAACAGGTAATAAGAGAAAAAAGGAAAGTTGGTGTTAAACATTTTTGTGACTAATATAGTTTTGATCACTTATTTTAACTAGAATTTGGGTAATTAGAGATGCTATAAGAAACTGACTGAGACATCAAACTGCAGATTAGGCAATATGCTACAACAGTTCCTTCTTTCTTCTTATTTTGTGATTTATCCAGCTCACTAAACTGTTGGTGACGTGTCCTAAAAATATCTTGATGAACCTCTATTCATTTACTTTCTCCAGGCTCCCATTTCTCTCCTCTATAGTTACAAAGGTTCCACCTTCTTCCATTCCAAGTTTTAATATGTTCAGGATAAAAAAAAAGCTATCATACAAATAGGGCTGGGGAGATGGACCTATTTTCTGTACGAGCATGAAGCCCTGGATCTGGTTCTCTAGCACCATGTCAAAATCTAGGAATGATGGCGCACACCTGGAACCCCAGAGGCTGGAAGGCAGAGACAGGCAGATTCCAGAGGCTCACCAGCCAAACAGTCCAGTCTCAATAGGACACCCCAGCTTCAGTGAGAGACCCTGTCTTAAAAAAAAATACTGTGGAGACACTTGATGTCAACCTCTGTCTTCCACATGGGCATGTATAGGCAAGCATGTCCATCCATCCATGTACACACATACACACTTGCACATGTACATGCATACACACTACAGAACACTATATTCTCATAAAGACTATCATATACATAGAATTGTAGATTATTACAATCAAGCCAGTGACTTAAAAAAATAAAACTTAAGTTGGCATTCAGACTGGGGTGGGATTTCTCCTTCATGTATTTGCTGCAGACAAATTTTTCTGGTGAAAGAAAGCAATCCTGTCTTTATCAGGTGTGGCCTTTGCACCTCCAAGCAAGAATGAAAACGAGGCCTTCACTCCATACAAATGGAGAAAGAAATGAGAAAGATGGATACAGATTTCCTCCGAGCCTGGCTTTCCATGTAATCCTTTACTTCCCTTTGGAGGAAGGCTCTGCTCATTGGCCAGTCCCAACCAGAGACATATTTAATTGCTAATTCTTTGTCTTTGCATTTTTTCATGTTATATTTATGATTGTGAAAGCTTGTTTAAAGCATTACAGCTAGAAAAAAAAAGTGCAGTCGAATGTATGGAAGCTCTCAAGGAACTAATAGCCTATCAAAAACCAGTGAAGATTTATTTAATGTCTCCTTTCCAGGAGGATGTATTGTTGGTTCAGCTGCAACTCCTTAACTTCATCATATTTTATATACTTTGGCCATCACAGAGTGCCACAAGGGCTGTTGCATGGGTGTGATTTAAAATGTGTTCTGATTAAGTATACAGGAGTGCTCCTGTTCTCCAACGCAGGAAGGAGAGGGACAGCATAAATATACATTGTCCAAGTGTAAATTCTACTTCACACTCATAAGCTATATTGTGCTTGTATGTTTTATGCTCTGTTGGTACTTAAAAAAATCATTTAAATTAGAGGGCATTTCCAGAATCTAACCGAGAACCAGGCAGCAAGGACCTACTTAGAATTCTTTCCCTAGGCTTTGGGGTGGGCAGTGTGAGACGAGGAGAGAAAATAGGTCTATGGGGTAAGGCATTCCCATTGGGTCAAGCACAACGTGGACTGTCTCAGTCCACTGACATGGATGAGCAAGAAGGTCACTGTTCAAATTTCTTTAATTATGTCTCCCAGTTTACCCAATGGGTGGGAATTCTTCCTTTTTCTCTTGCTGGATTGCTTCTTTTCTCAAAGAATCTGGGAGTTTCCATGAAGCTGAAGAGAAGGTAAAGTCCTGACCTTTCATTTCTGGGCTCATATCTACACCCTTGAGATCATGTCTTCTTGACACCTGTTGCTTTCTTAAGTTTGCTAGGCCTGGGGCTTGGGCTTTCTGTGAGCTTGGGATCCTTCAAGTTCAAAGGTCTTTCCCTTAGGGTTTCTATTCATCTAAGCCCTAGAGAAGTGTGTGTGGCTATGCCCTCGAATATTGCTTCAGAGTGTAGACGAGCTCTCATGACTCTCAGACCCTACAGGCCTCTTTCCTTCCTTGCCAGGCCTGAGAAGTTGACTTTGCTCAAATTTACCTGCAATGAATACTAATACGTGACCATGTAATAAGATTAGAAATAGAATGGCTAGTTTAGTGGTTCTCAGCCTTCTTAAAGCTACATCCCTTTAATACAGTTCCTAGCATTGCGGTGACCTCCAACCATGAAATTATTTTGCCGCTACTTCATAACTAACTTTGCTACAGTTATGAATTGTAAAGTAAATGTTGGCTATGCAGGATATCTGATATGTGACCCCCCAAAGGGGTTGCAATGCACACTGGGTTAGTGGATTAGCACAGAAGATGGAGCCTGAGTTTGATCTTTAGGGCCTGCATGGTGGAGAGAGGGAACTGACTCTTATGTGTTGTTTTCTGATCTCCACAGATATGCCATGGTGTATATGCATGGACACACACACACACACACGCTACAATAAATAAGCAAAAATAGAACCAAAATGAGTCATTTTGTGAATAACAAAAAGCAGGTGGATCACTTATTTCTACCACATGTTGATCTAATTAAAAGCATTATGGCATGCTGACCAAGACACAAAACAACCAATTAGACAATATGGTTTAGTGATCTCATTTTATTTTGGTTGTCTGTTTAGCAGATGGCACAAAGGCTGTCCGTACCTTGAACTGCTCTGGGCATATAGAATGCCTCCCTGTCAGTCTCCTTCCGCTCTTTGTTCTGATGTCTGTCCTGCCAAATTGCTGAAGCAGGAGGCTGAGGTGTTACACCCACCTGTTTGTGATGGGCAGAGGGTGGTGGAGGAATCAAGATTAAAGATATGGGGAAATTTCAGCTCATTCATAGTTCAGGCTTTGTCCTTCATAAGCTTCATAACGGGTGCAGAAGGACGCTAAGGCTGTGGGAAAATAGCAGCAAAGTCGACCTGAACTGGAAAGACTGAAGTAAGTCTTACTTCACTCCATGGACTGACACCATGTCACCAGCAAGACAGTCGCTGCGGCACAAGCAATATGAAACATGTTGGCCCAGTAAGAAACAGAAACATGCCCTCGCCTCTCCAGCGTAAGAGGCCGGGTAACAAAGACCCATTTGTTTCTTGTGAGCCACGGTTGTTTAGTATGTGCCATTGTCTGATTGGTCCCATCGTTGGAGACTCTAAAATTCCACTGGCTTCTTGGTGATCTTCAAGCTCCATCCATAGTTCTGAGCCTAAAACACTGGGGGTAAAAGTTTGGTTGGGCTTTTCTGCTATTGCTATTGAAAAGGTAGTATTGTCCACAAACCTTATTCATGGAAACCAGCGGATGGTGTCAGCTCTCCTGGGCCTGGAGAAGAGGTTGTGAACCACTGGGGGTGGGTGGTGGGAACCAAACTTTGGCTTTCTGGAATAGTAGCAAATGCTTTTAATCACAGAGTCATTTTTCTAGCCTCTATATTGTATTTCTTTGACAATGATTTTACTAAATCCTAAATAGAGAGTCACCTTTCATGTTAGCCTTTGGTAGCTTATAAAACAAAGCCAGGCCACAGCTCACTGTAGTTGGGAAAACATTCAGGGATCAGGGACTTTTCATTTTGCAGTTACAGATGGCAAGGTGCAGACCAACCCCTTTCTCTCTTTCATGTAGCGTCATTTTGAGACAGAGTTTCAAGGATCACAGGCTTGCCTCTACCTGAATGGGTAGCTGACCGTAACCTTGATCCCCTCATCGTCTACCTCTCAGGTACTGGGATCACAGGCTTGCCTCTACCTGAATGGGTAGCTGACCGTAACCTTGATCCCCTCATCGTCTACCTCTCAGGTACTGGGATCACAGGTGTGCTCCACTATGCCCAACTTATGTAGCACTGGAGAAATAACATGGATGTAGCACGAATTCTAATTGGACTTAATAATAAAAACCCAGAGTCTGGTATTGGGCTGAAAGCGGAAAGACCAAAGAAGCAAAGGAGCCAGGCACTAGAGAGACCTTTTACCTCTACTGAATCCTTAAACCAAAGTGGGCAAGACCCTATCTCCACGAATCCTCAGAAGAAAAGTTCTGAGCTCCTGTCTCCTCTCATCTCTCTTCACCCAGCCATATCCCTTCTTGTCTCTACCTCCCTAGTGATGGGATTAAGGGCATGTGACTCCCAAGTACTGGGATTAAAGGTGTGAGCCACCACTGCCTGACTTTGTTTCTTTTTTTAGACTGGATCAATTTCGTGTAACCCAGGGTGGCCTTGAACTCACAGAGACGTGTCCGTTCTGCTTCCCGACTGCTGGGACTAAAGGTGCGTGTCACTGCTTCCTGGCCTCTATGGCTAACTAGTGACTAGCTCCATACTCTGATCTTCAGGCAAGCTTTGTTTGTTAAATTGTACACAGGATATCACTACACACGGGGCTTTGTGCCTTCTTGGCCAGTGCTGTATTAATGAAGTCACAACTTCTGTCAAGGTGGTAGATCTTAAGTAAAAGTCCAAAGAGAAGGAATCGGCTATTTTCTGTGCATAACCTGCCCAAACATTTTTGATTACATGATAATATGATTTCTGTTATGGCTTGAATATGAAATGTCCCTTGAGAACTCAAATGTTTTAATACTTGGTCTCCCCCCCCCCAGATAGTGACACTGATTTGGGAAGTGGCAAAAGCATGAGATTTGGTGTATATTTGGTGCATGTCATATATGTATATATGGAGGTAGGCTCTGAGAGCTAGAGTTTGGCCTTGCCCTGAGTCTGACCACTCTGCTTCCTGGCCCACTAACAGGAACTCTGGGTCCCTGGACCTGCTCTTGCTCACCCCCTCCAGCTGCCCTCCCTGGCTGAGGCTCCCGTTTCTGGTGGCGCAGCTCCTGGTGGCACAGAGGGCATGGCCAGGGCAGCAAGGAAAGCGGGAGCAGAGCAGATGTGAGGAGCTAAGTTTGTCAGCCTGCTTGGTGGCGGGCATCACTGGGAGGTTAGGCAAGGAGAGGCCCAGGAGTAATGACATTCACAGAGCCATGAGTCATAAAGGATCTCGTGGAGAATGACGAGAAAGAAAACGAAGGAGGGAAGGCCTCCAAGTGAAGAAGAGTCCCACCACGTGGAAGAGTTGAAGACAAGAAGTCTAGGGGAAAGGTCAGAAGGGGACGAATCAGGCAACTTGTGCCTGATTTTCGATGGGCCATACCTAACAGACATAATGATCACAATGAAGGGAGGACGATGCTAGGAGATTTGTAGGGCAGGGGACAGAACTCAAGAGAAGGACTAGGGAGCACATATGAGGCCTTCCAGGCATTTCTGAACAACAGAATGGATCGGCCTATGACTTTTGCCTCATACCTTGAAACCTAAGGTTTTCTCTGAGCTTATAAAGTGGCTACTGTTTTACAAGCTTTTAGTTAGTGAGGTATGCTTTTCTGTAAGCTTCTGGTGTTTTCACTTAACAGTTTCTGTGTAAACACGGTTTTACTGTTGAGTTTAATTCTCAACATTCCCATAAGCATGGCAATTAACCTGTTTTAGATTTTTTTTATAATTTGGCATTAATAAAGAAATTTAAAAATAAAAAAAAGATAGCAACAGGTCACCTTTCAGGCCTGGACTGTGCTGATCCAAGCCACTATGTCTGCCCTGTTGTTTGGAACTGTATCCCTCTAAACTGTAAGCCCAAGTAAGGTTTTCTTCTGTTGTTCCTCCCTGTCAGGTATTTGGTCAGAGAGGGAAAAGTGTTTAATTCTATGCAGTATCAGCAAATTAGAAGCTTCACTGAGTATCTGTGCACATCAAGAACTTTCCTGAAGTGGGCCACAGAGTGAAGGAAGTCAGCCTGTCCCTTCAAAGTGCCTCTCATGTGGCAGGGGAGTTGGGAAGCAGCAGACAGTGACAGACAGCGTGGAAAGTCCTCAGTGAAGAAGCCACAAGGAGCTTTGGGAACCTGGAAAGAATGCTTAATCTAGAGGGAGAAGGAAGGCGGGTTTGTGTGAATGAAAGAGAAGATGGCCCCTAGTTTGTCTTGAGTGATACCAAGCATGCTATGTGAGTGGAGGAAGAAGGCTGGGACAGAATCGGGGAGGACGTCCCTGACAGATGGATGCATGTGAGCCATATGTGCAAAGATACCACTAGAGACCACAGGCCTGGGAGAGATAGCATGGAGAATGTCAGCTTCCAGTGATGACGGAAGACAGGGGCCGGATGCCAGATTGTGAAGGATGGCTTGTCTGATGACGGGAACTATCTGCATCGGCGGGTCATAAGTGGAACGCGCTCTGCAGCCCTAACGGGCCGATGGAGCCTCTGTTCATGAGCTACTGCTGGGTACTCATCTGGTTTGATTAAAGATCCTTTATTCATGCCAGAAACAAGAGATTAGGCACCGCTTTCTTGTAAGCATGGAGGATCCCGAACCTGGAACACACATGGGAAGCTGTTTGAGGACCACACTTGGAGAATTAGCTGCTGGCAACAGCCCAGCAACTGCCACAATGCCTTCTCCAGGGGAGAAGGGGAAGGCATTAGGAACAGAGCCTCAGACACAGATCTTACAGGGCCACCGGATTCTGAGGTTGGGAGGAGGAAAGTGGATGCGCCTCAAAGGGGTTGGCTGCCAGTTTAAGGGTGCAGAGGTGTGGAAGGCGCTTGGGGAGGCAAGGGCGGCTGCAGGCAGAGTCCGCTCTGAGCTGGTTCAGACTTCACATCCATATCCTGCTTCCCTCTCGTTAGGTCGTGTTACTTCCAGCCCTTAGAGCCGGATGAGTTATGGCTACTGGCTATTTCCAAGCCCAAGGCATTCTTCTTTAATTAGAAGGTTCTTAACACGGGCTGGGGTGGGGGGAAGGGTGCAGACCTTCTCACGGGACATTTGGCACCTCGGCACATATAAATCCCTCAGCAAACTCCCCACTCTCCATTCCTAGGGTGTGACACATACTTTGCCACCACCCAGACACTGTCCCCTGGCTCTCAGCACTCCCCTCTCTTCTCCCTTGCACACACCCTGAGAACACAAACTTCTGTGATGTGTTTTTTGTGACAGCCCCAGCGACAGTTTTATGGTCTAGAAGAAAGTGAAAACTACCATTGTCATCTTCTCACTCCAGGGTGCTGCGCTGTTGAGAAGACTCTATTCCGTCATTCTATGTGTTCATATATTATTGAGTGGTCTCTGGTGACAGTTAGGGATCTTAGCTGATACTTCAAGCTGCCATTTCAGGGGGTAAATGCTACAAAACTGTTTTCCCTAAGTCAAAAACCAAACAAATAAAATTAGGCTTAAGTTTGGAGAAATGAAGGCCACTGAAGCCATTATTTCCTGTAAATACTTAGAGATCCCTGTGTGGTCCTATGATAAATAGCATCTGTTGAAATGACTTCTGTCCACCTTCTCTCGTGGACCCCCTTTTCCACTCAAAAGGCTCCCCTTGCATTTTCTGCCTGGTTGTACTGTGGAACTACTTCCAGAGCTCTTCGTGATCTTCGTGTTCATCCTGAACTCTTGGTTCCCATTCCCACTCAGGGTTATGGTAAACAGAAACACTGTAAATGATCTGTTAAAGGTAGTATTGAGGTTATGATTGAGATAGGTAAATATTGACAAAGGGTTTCAGGGCCCAGGGCAGTTGAGCAAGAGAAATAACCAGCAGTTGACACTTGGAGATTCTCATTGGGAAGGAAGCTCACTGCCACGCTCTTGCCTCTGCCTTCCATGAACTGGCTGCTCCTGTCCAAGCTGGCATCTTGTCTGCATCCTGGATCTCAGTCAGTCATGCTTAATAAGGATGAATAAGGGTGATTTTTTAAAACCAAAATTCTTCTCCCTTTCTTCTATATCGTCTCCTCACATTTCTTATATGATCACTTTCATTTATCAGATCAACCTGTCACTATTTCATTTATCAAAATATCAGCTTGACATGCCCATGATTTCCCAACTAGCTTGCCATTTCTTTGTCATCCTAACATAGAATTTCCAGATCCACATTGTGTTAGGTGTTAGTGCTGCTGGTCTTTAGGTCCAGGCTCTAGTATCTCTCCTCTTGGTGATCCCTCTAGATTCCCAACTGGTCTCTCTGCTTCCCCCTTTGTTCTCCCATCATTTTAACTCAACATGGCAGGAAGAGTGATCATTTCAAAATACAAAATTAGCTTATGTCAGTATGTCTTTCTTTCTTTCTTTCTTTCTTTTTGGTTTTTTTGAGACAGGGTTTCTTAATGTAGCCCTGACTGTTCGTCCTGGAACTAGCTCTTGTAGACCAGGCTAGCCTCGGACTCACAGAGATCCACCTCCCGAGTGCTGGAATTAAAGGTGCATGCCTCCACCACCTGGCCTGCTTGTATCAGTGATGTCTGCAAATACCTTTGATACTTTCCACCTGGTCTCCTGGGACCATGAGAACAAAATACCCTAGCCTGGTTAGCTAAGAAACTACAGACTTTATCACAGTTTTCTTGGGAGGGAAGTCAGAGACGAAGATGTTGGTGGATTCAATGTCTGAGGAGGGTCTATCCCACACAGGTGACATCTTTTCTTTGTGTCCTCACATAGTTAAAGGGGACAAATGAGTACCTTGGGCTGCTTTTATAAGGGTGCATGTCCTCTGCCTTCACGATTTTGTCACTCCTCATGGGTCCCATCTCTTAATGTCAGAAACTCAAGGGTTAGGATTTTAACACTTGGATTCTGGCAGCATGCAATCACTCGTGCCCCAGCACGATTTGACTCACACGTCCAGCCAAGGCCCTTCCATCTTAAGGGATCACAGTCTGTACCCTCCTCCTTGTGCTTCCTGTCTGCTCTTCCAACTCTATCCAGTGCCGCTGGGCCCTTCCTGACTCTAAGCATGTCAGACAGGTCCTGGGTTCCCCCTGACTCTCAACTCTGTCTGAAATCACCCTTGAGTTATCTTTCGGATTCCTCGTCTTCCCCATAGCTTGTTCAAATGTCACCTTTGGGTGACTCCTTCCTTGAGTATCCTATTTGACATCATAACCCACCCAAGGGCACCCCTAATCATTTTAATTTCATTGTGTTGATTTCCAACAGCACAAACACCTTGTTATTGTTTAATTGGTATCATCATCATATTTAAAGAAATCATCTGTTCAATCTGCTCCCCAAGAGTAGAAGCCCTCTCTGGGAAGCTAAATATTTTTTATGTTTTTAACTTTAATTTAATCTGATTTTGCTTCATGTTTCTTATATTTTATGGTAGACTTCAAGCACCTACATCAGCACTGGAAAATGAGCCATGAGTTCTAAGTAAATATCAGTAGAATGGATAAATGAAAGAAAGAAAATAGCATACAAGTCTAATATTGTACAAAATGTGATCTTGGGCATACAAAAGCATATGGAGTTAATGTTATTATTATTGTTTCTTTGAGTGGTTCAGTGAGTTGTTAAAGACTGAGCAAGCGGCGGGTGACTGACATACTTATGTGTGGAAATGGCTTCATCAGAGCAAACACGAACTGGGCACAGCATAGGTGTAATAGGTAGGACTGTCAGTAAGGGTCAGCCTGGGCTACATACTGAGTCTCTGTGTCCAATAAACTCAAGAAAATAAGCAAGACCCCAACCACCCTGTTCCAGCTGTTTGGCAGATGTTCTCTAGACAGCTCTTCTATAAAGCCGGTATTCTTGCCTCTACATGGCTGTACATGTCTGCAATTACCCCAACCTATGCCCTTGGCAACTTGCACTGTGGTGAGAGGCTTTAAGGCCCAGAGGCCCATTAAAAGTTGACCTAGATGGTCAGACACACAATTGGGAAATGACCCATGGTTCCATTCATTTCTCGTGGAAAATATTTCTTGAAATCGTTAGCAAACTTTCCTGTGATGAAATTCCCAAGAAAGCTTGTAGAGACTTTTCATTTCCTCCAGGCTACGCAGGCCTTCCCTGAAAAGTCAGGAGTGGGGGAGGCTGAGCTCCTCTGGGGACCCTGCAAGATGACTTCCTCTAACGCTGCTTCTCATTGCTCTGTAGATGAGTCTCGTGGGCATGCCTAGGCTTCCCGTGGAAGCAGGAAATGCTCATTTCTTGGAGCAATAAATCTGTGGATGATATTAAAATGAGCTCCTCCGAGACTGGCCGGGGGTGCTGAGTCAAAGCACCTTGTAGTTGAATGCTGGGTTGTTTGGAGCCGTCTCAGGGATGAGGTGGCTGCAGTGAGGTCAAAGGCTCTATGCTGATGGAGGAATGATGTCTTCTGGGAACTCACTAAGATGTGAGACCAGGTCAAGGAAAAGCATGTCACCTCTGCCTCCTGAGCGTCAGTTTCAGGCATTTGTAGCAGTGGACGGCACATGTAGGTACTAAAAATTACCTTCTGCAATCATCGAGCTTGTCTGGGTCTTATATGTAGAAAACTCAGCAGCTAGTTTTCCAGTCTTCTTGAAGAGAATTTTTTTCCCTTTGAAATATAACAGTTCAGGGCACCTCACAGGATGTGCCCTTTCAGAGTGTCCTTGTCAACCAAGCCCCCTTTGTTCAAAGCTCATTTCCGTCTTTGCTTTTTCTCCCTGGACCCAAATGCTTCCCCATAAGCCTAACAAGCTGCACCCTCCAGCGGCCTTCATCTTAGTCTCAAGGCCATTATCATCCATAGATCCTTGATGTGAACTAGCCTTTGATTCTCCCACACCTTCCTTACATGACGAGTCTCCAAAGGGACTCATCACCACTTGAGATCTTTCTTCTTTGTCTGGAGGTTTGTTTCCTGCATCTTCCCATGAGGATGTGGTGCAGGGGCTTGATGTACCTGTAGTGCCTGGCAGAGAGTATGTGCCCAGAAGTGGTTTGCTGGATGAAGGAATGCAAGATGGACCAGCAGAGCTACAGGCTTTGGGTTCATTCTCCCTTTTAGTTACTGAGAAATCCAGCCATTCTTGGGTTCTGTCAAGTTAGCTGCACTTCAGTACTGTGGGTGATTTACTTGGCCCTCTTGGAGCATGACTTTCTCCTGTGTAAAATTAGAGCACAGAAAGTTATATTCTATATATTTTCTGTGAAGATGGAAGTAGGCTTATATAGAGCATTGTGTGTTTTTTGTTTTTTTAATCTAAAAGTGTCTTTTCTGAAATTTCACACACACACACATGCATACACATGTATATTGGTAGTGGTTGTGAGTGACTGTTCTCCAACACAAGGAGCAACCACCTGTATATAACCCCTCATTTAGAGTCTATAAGGTGACCCAATAAATTCACTGGTTCCTCAAAGTGAACTTTGGTGGAACTGTGCCCTGCTTTGTCACTGGGACCTTGGGAGGAAGTATAGACATGGCTTTATGTCTCTCCCAGGAAGGAATTTTAGCAACAACCATGTGCAACCCCAATCCTCCTTCTCTCTCCCCAAGAGCTCCCATAATATTTTCCCTGCTGACATTCATGTTCTCCTTCTCTTTTTCATAACCACTGAATCCAGTCAGTGCCACATGCATAGGTACAGGGCCATCTGCCAGAACGTGGGCCATTTTTCAGCAGTCACATCCTTAATGGAAAATGACACCTCCCAAAAGCCTCTCTCAAGGGCTAATACTGCCCCAGCTAGGGTGGGACTTGTTAAGCCCCTCCCATACCCAGGCTGGGACATTGACTGGCTTTATCTTGTACTGGTCTTGTACAGGTAGACCACAGTTGCTGTGAGCGGATGTATGTGGCGGCCATATCTCTTCCAGAAGACAGCATTTCCCTGCGCTCCTCCTCATCCTCCTGGCTCTTACATTCTTTCCGCTCCATCTTCCATGATGTTTTCTGAACTTTGGTGTGAGGGAGGCCGATATAGATGTCTTCTCAGGGTGGATCACTCAACCACCACTTAGTCTCAGCACTTTGGCCATTTATGAGTCTCTGCATTGACTGCTGCTCACTGTAAAAGGAAGCCTCTCTGACCAAGTTGGGAGCAACACTAATCTATGGGCATAAATAAATATATGTAGAAGGCAGTTTGATAGGATATCCATCCAGCAAAACTGCATGTGCATGAGCATACATACAAAGGCCAGAAGTTGATATCAGGCATCTTCCTCAATCAGCCTCCACCTTAGATTTGAGACAGGCTCTCTCATTGAACCTGGACCCTACCAATTTGGCCAAATTGGTTGACCAGCAAGCCTTAGAGGTTCTCCTGTCTCTCCTTCCCAACCCTGGGTTACAGGTCCTACTGTGCCTGGCTTTTGTCTGTGGGTGTTGGAGAGTGGAGCTCAGGACTTCACACTTAGGAAGCAAGCATGTTATCCACCTCTCCCGATCCTGCATTCATCCTTTGTTTATGGTGCAAACATTCAAACTCCTTCCTTTCAGCTTTCTGATGCACCGAGACCACTCCTGCTATCTGCAGTCACGTTTCTGGTGAGGTCTAAAGGAAGGAAAGGTCTAAGAACTTTCACCTACTTTTTGTGTTCCTTTCAAAACTTCAGCTTGCTGGTGTCAAAGGATGAAAGAAACCTGTTATCCTCTGAGCAGCAGATCCCATCCCAAACATGGGGAGCCTCAGGAAGTTATTTTGTTTTGCTGAAGTGAGGCACAGGGAGAAAGATGATCATTGTGTAGAACATCTAATCGATCTTGAGACACAAAGCCACGAGGAAGTGCAGCTCTTTACCTTGGATGCCTACCATCTACTACCCTGAAACAGGGAGTCCCTGAGGCCCGCAACCAAGTCAGTCTGCCATAGAGGGACTTCGGCTTCATGCATGGGTGAGGCACTTGTGGGCTTTTTCAGACTTTTCTGTTTTACATACTGTGGATGTGTTTGTTGGCCTGACACCAACTTTACCACTTAACCTTTCCTTGACCCCACAACTGAAGCCATTTTTGCAAGGAACGCTCACCTCTGTGTCTGCAGAATATTGGATTCTTTTGGGGAAAGCCATGCTCTGGGCCAGTGGGGAAGGAGAAGGAGCTATGTAGACACAGCTGAAGATGACTTTAACACAGAGTTTATTTAATACATCCTCCAAATTGTATTTTGAAGCATCTGCTAATAAGAAAGCACTCTCTTTTTGAGCAGTGCAAGTGTTTTATAAATGGAATTTGCAGACCAGCAACACTCCCATTAATTTTCCCTGTCTACAATTACTATCATTACATTCTTAAAGCACTTTTAAAATAAACTAACCCATGATGTCATGTGCACAATCTGAACTCCAGCGAGAGGGACAGCAGGGTAGCAGCATCTGGACCTTGGCCCGCTATCTTTTAGGGAACATCTTGATGGTTGTAATTACTGTCATGTTATGGGAACTTTTAAAAAAAAGGCGCCAGAGTTCCAAATAAAACATAAAATGGCTTTGATATAATAAATGTTACTATCATTGTTTAAAAATGTTGTGACCTGTCTGCTGTAGTTTCTGAGAAAGATATTTTCCAGCACTTGATATTTCCAGTCCCCCACCCCCTTTCATAGTCTATTACAGCAGATAAGGATGAAGAAAATCCTCAGGACAGACTTGTTTTAAATCAACGTAACACAATGCCAGCATTGTCTTTCTTCACGATGAACCTTCAAATTAAATTTGGTATGAGCTTTACCAGATCTCTTCACGGCTTTATGCCAGAGACACCGAATGCACCCTATTAGAGAAAATTAATAATTCAAATGCTCTAGTTGTGGATAATTGCGTTCATTAGGACAAGATGGGAGCCAAGGCAATTTCCTGCAGGGTGCGCGTGTATACATCCCACCCCTAACCAGGGCAGTTAGAAGAGTTTGGATCACTCCAGAGGGAAAGGAGGTACCCGAAATGAACATTTGGTCTAGATGTTGCCTTCCCATGGGGTCCAGTCTTAGAGGAGCCTGTGACAAATTTGGCTCAAGGCACTGGACCAATTTCTGTATAAAGTGATGAAGAAGAATCATACATATAGGAAAGAAGTCATCCATTGTGTGTGTTGACCCATGGTGGGATTCACTTGGCCTCCCAAAGAAGTTTCCTTATGCAAAATTCATTCAACCTTGTGAAATCTATGTCCCCATTTCCTGACGGGTATTAGCAACTTTAAGGAAGGTAATGTATCTTGCTCAGGCAGCTAGTTGACTTTGACAATAGCTTGTATGTAGAACCCCAGTGGAATAATCTGTTTTGTGGATTTTTTTTCTCTTTGCTGGTTTGTTGATAACATTGTTCAGTTTGAAGATGGACCTTCTGATGTAAGAGTTGGGATTTAACCAGGAAAAATTGATCTGACCTGATCTGGATTTCATCATGTTCAGTAAGTTTGTAATCTTTTCACATATCACACCAACTGACAGTTTTCCCATGTTCTCCTACATATCAGCTACTTATTTCATTTGGTATCAGGTTTCTTGTCTTATCTACATGTGAGCCACATGCCTTTTCTGTGGATAATTTGCAGACCTGAGGATTGGGGGAACAATGGTTCAATCGTCAGCAAGTTTCTTAAGCTTCACTCTTTGTAGTCAACACTGGCCAGCTCCCTGAATGAGGCAAGCAAGACATCCCCAAACCCAGTCAAGCAGAAATACTGCTACTGATGGACAGACATGTTGGACCTTCTCTGAGCATCAAGCAGAGTTCATGGCTAGGGGCTGTGTTGATGATTGCCTTCTTTCTTACTGGCTGGACTTAATCACCGTCCTTCAAAATGTCAGACTGGAAAAAAGGAGTTGTTTGAAGGGATGTGTGATCAATTGATGGATGGCAGTTTTCACACTACTCAAAACCCTTGGTCTGATTTTTAATTTTGCTCTGGTGGTTACAAATTGGAAGATGCCCACCATTATTCTGTCTCCTAACTACAGCCTGTGTGACTCCTTCCACCCTTTATTGCTTTCGCTGCGGCTCCTGAGGATTGGATATTTAATAAGGACCAGTGGATGAGAGGAAAATCCCAAAGTGTCTTTTTAGAAAACCAATCGAACCTTCCCGTGGAAACAATATTATTCCTTTTTTGCACTAAGCAGGGCTTCATGAAAGGATGTCAGAAACACCAACTGAGTGTCCAGTCCCCTCTCTGTTTGTTGAAGCATTTATGGCTCTTACTTAAGACAAGAGAAATAACAAGGGAAGAAATTACTACAGATACAGAACATTTTATTATACAAATAAAAAAGGAGAGCAGATCTGTTAGCTCCTGCCAACTTTTGAAATATGAATTCCATTTGTCTTTATTACAGTCTAGTCCCATAGTGCCTTTTCCATATTTATTAATTTTTGGATGTTACCATTAAGCAGAGATTTGTGCCTACTGGTAATAATTAAAGCTATGTTCAAGGAACTTAAGAATGAGAAAAACATATCAACCCATCTTTTCATTTTCACATCAATAAATTACGAGATGTGCAATTACCTAAACTTGTTATCTTTAAAAATTTTTTGAATGTATTATCATAAGAGAATGCTCTGTCAGAACTACACAAATCGTGATGACTCAGAGGTACGTGATTCTTCTTATTAAGGAAAAAAATGAGACAGGAAATCCAATATAAATGAGCTGTTTTCCTCAGTAGTATAATAAAACTTGCGTACTGGTATATGAGTTTTTGATTATATCATTCACTGATAATCTGTAGGCTCATTTCCTTCCAGTGAAGAAGCTGTCTCCTTCCTCCGGGCACCAGTCCCCGTTGGCCACTAACCTTTTAGCAGTCCTATCCCCTCGCCTGGGGAAGAGGCCGCCTAGTCACAGCCACCACCGTGTAGTATATTTTAAGGGCTGTAAATTTTTACTGTCAGATTTGAGCCAGGGGTGTTAAGCTCCAAAGATACACATCTGCTTCCTACTCAAATGGTCTTTTGTTGTGCTTCTTGGTAGAGGGAGAGTTTTAAGGCCATCAGAATAAATCCCAGTGTGGGCAGGGGTGAGTTATGGTACTTCAAGAAGGAAGGCTCACGGCTACAAATAGAACCTGTCTTGATTCTATTCTTAAGTTCTGTTTTCTTCTTTTCATTGTTCCATGATAGTATTTTATTACTATCTAACGAACAAAATGAGTCACTATTAAATTTAAAGTGAAAACTTATTTTGTAGCTTGACTCAGAACTTCTGAATGTATCTGGTTTCTAAGTTTGGATTTCCTAATGTCAGGTTTTCCTAAATATCATCATATGAATTCAGAGCCAAAAAACAAATGAAATGTTGAAGAAATCACTTGGGAGAAGTGTGTCTATAGCTCATGCAATATATCTGTATACCCTGAGTGTTTATTAAATACCAACTCATCAAAGAACACTTGATATTAGATTCATGTTTATTCTAATGCTCACTAGCCAAAAGTAAAAATATAATAAGCTAGTTAAGGACAAAGCAAAGAGATAATATCATCAACCCTCAATTTACAAATGGATTTTGCTCTAAATTCTATTTGTAAGCCTTTCTTTTGGAACTATCAATACATTTTTTTTTCTATAGAAACAAGGTATAAATGTGGCTAGGTTTCCTAACAGGTTCAGAATACACTTTACTTGTATTTAGCTGAAAACTAGCATGGAAGAACTCAATTGACAGTTTTTTTTTAAATTTAAATTTTTAATTTTGTGGAACTATATATTCATTTTTACACCCAAATACATACTTGGTCGGAATACAAAGATGTCCCGTGTCTCAGATGGTTAGGGTATCAGAGCTACTATACGCTTCATCCTTATCTTTTGTTGCTTAGTAGAAGATAGCACAGGTGCCACATGTGGAAGGTGTCAGCGTGGCTCTCGGAGGGTGCCCAAGCTGCTTGTGTTTGCTGCCCGAGAAGAATGGAGTCAAGGAAGGAAGTGCAAGCGGAGGATTGGTTTGGGAATGAGGAGGGATGCACACACGGCGTCTTAAGAGAGTTTAGCCTTTTAAGGATGAATGAGGGGAGTAGTTATCATACAAGTGAGGTCTAGACCAGAAGGTCTCCACAAATATGGCTTTATATTTCTTACTGGAGAGAGTAATCATGTTTTCACTTTGGCCCTTCCACTGGTATGTTAAGGAGGATGGGCAAGGCCTCCAGAACAGGGCGGAGAGGAAGCCTGAAGCCTGCTGGAGTCTTTCAGAGAATACTGAAGAGGTACTAGGCCGTGCTGGTTGAAGTGAGAAGAAGAGATGGGTTAGGGGTATGAGAGGCTCTGAAGACAGATTGGGAAGGATGTCAGTGGTAAAGACCAGATGGCAATATCATCAAGAAAAAGAAGGATGTAGGGGACATAGACTTGGGGTGGGGGCTCTCAGTCACAAATGTGTGTTTGGGTCAGTACTCAGAAGCTTGGTGATGTGGGTTGATACACAAGGGTGGTCTGTGTGGGAGACTCAACTGCAGAACCAGACTTTATCCAGAATGAAACCATTCTCAGAACGGAGAAAGACAAGAGACTGAGTGGTTCAGATAGCAAGACTCTAGGTGAACACTGGATTTCACGTTTAAGAAGATGTTGGTGGCCCCGGATTCAGTTTGGGAGGCCAAGAACATGTCTTTGTTTGGCACTGGTCGTGTTCCCATAGAACAAATAAGCTGCACTCCCGTAACCCGTGGTGAGGGTGAGGCTGTGTCAGGGCAGTAGTGACCACTGAACTGGAACAGTGATGGTAGACAGCTGCCGCTCTGAGTGGAGGGGAGTTTGAAGACACGTGTGTGTGTGGATGTTCCAGTGAGGGAGAAACCTAGTGTGAGTGTTCCTGTGTTGGACAGCTGTGTATGATGGAAAGGTTACAGACACAGTTGATTCTTACTACGTCCTACGTAATTATCCCCCCAGAGGCCCACAGACTAAGGAAGCATGAGAATACCGTACCAACAGCGTCGTAGAGCATGCGGAGTTGTCCTCACTGGTCCCATTATTTTCTCCTCCTCTTTGCATTCCTCCGATTTGATGTTGGCTTTACCATGCTCTTCCCTTCTCTGTGCCTCCCACATGCAATCATCTTTGCTCCATTGCAGCTCTCCAAGTCTCCCGATGGACTGCTCCCTCCTTAGCAAAGACTGCTGAGATCTGCTCAGAGAATGTTTTCCCCCAGGTTGGCTCTCTCAGCGCTCTGCTTAAACCCTTATGAAGGAGCCATGCAATCCAAGGTAGCATCTTTCCCTTTCCTGAACTGGGATACCCAAGGACATAGAGATGATTTATTAATTTGGGCATTTTTTCCCCAGCACGGGGCTCACCCATGTTATGTACTTGAGGCTTAAGGGTGAACGTTTATCAAACTTGAAGGAAGGGCAGGTGTACAGTTGGATGGGTAGGACACATCTAAGTCATGTGGAATCTGCCACGAAGGCAACAAAGACAAGCATGCCCATCCCTGTTGGCAGGTCTGTGCAGGGAAGGTGCCTAGGCGTTCTAGAAACTCATTCTAGATTGGGGGATACTTATGAAGGGTGGATAGAGATGATCAAAACATCTTGTATAAATGTCTAAACATTTCAAAGAATAAATAAAAAACCCTGTCCCCACTGATATCTTTCATAGGTCAGGAAGGTCCTACATGGGCAGCTGGGGCAGAAGGAATATCAATGGTTTTTTACCGGGTTCTGGATTCTGAATGCTACAGTAGGGACCTGGATGAGCCCATTGCTGCAGTGGTGGCATGGAGGTTATGGGGGTAACCAACCATGCTCTTGATTAGATCTGAGACCTTTTCCACAGGAAGGAGTGCATGTCTGATACAGTAAACCTGGTTAAAAACTTCTATCTATGGAGGTCCCAGGGGGAACCTTACTATAGGTGTTTTGCTAAATGGTCATGTCAAACTGCCTCCTAAATATTTATTCTTATACCCATAGATTAGTGTTGCTGTCAATTTTGATCAGAGAAGCTTCTATTTTTTAGTATACAGTGGCTAATATATAGATTTGTAACTGATCAAAGTGTTGAGAATAAAAAATTGTTGAGTGTTCAGCTCTAGATGAGACATCTGAATCAAGGTTCAAAGAGCATCATGGGACATGGAAAGAAAGAATGTTGGAGCAGCAGCATGAGGAGGCGTGCAGTGAAAAGTCCTCTGGGTGTGACATGGTTGCCACACACATCAGCTCACACAGCTGGGGCACATGCACAAGCATAAGCCAGCAGGTATTCTGGCATGGATGGGTGAGGCCCCACTCCTTAGCAGAGGCATTATTGGCAGCTGTTGATTGCTAGAGGAGGGTGAGTCACTTTTCCGCAGCCCAGTGGTTGGTCTCATATCCATACGCATGCTGGCAACACTATTGGGACTTAGAAAAAAATTATATTTAAAAAGTGAAAGGACGTGAAATCGGGAAGAAGATGTGTTGAGGGGACTTGGAACAGAGAGTAAGGAGAGGCTATGGTCAAGGTATTATACACACACACACACACACACACACACACACACAAATATGTGGATATATGTATGAAAATTTCAAAGATTAGATAAAAGAAAAAAATCTCTGTATGCTGTAGCATCATTTCCGGATGCTGTAGCTTCAGTGACAGTAAGAAACAAGGGTGACTCATGACTCTTGATCAAAGTATCTAGAAGAGTCAGATTTGTTTTGGGAGAAACCCTATGTGACCTTTTATGAAAAAGAAGTGCTAACAAGACCTTGCGAAGAGGATCTGTTTTATAAATCTCCAAAACCGATAAAGCTCGCCATGAACAGCCATCTCTCCCTAATGTCCACTGAGTTTGCAGAGCCTGCCTTACATGGTGGAGCCAGTCCTGGAGAAAAGCTGCAAGAATTTCTTTTGTGAGCTCAAGTGCAGTTACAGCTAAGGAAACTAATGTATGGGGATGACTCACTCAGTGGCAGGAAGTGACACGGACAGGTGTGGGTCCCAAACACTTAAGAAGGAAGGGGCTGAAATCTGATGTGGTTTTCTCAGTGTATTCACCAAGATGATCATCACTTTTCTATCTGAGTCTACTCGAGACATTGCCAATGAATAGAGAAATCTGTGCTACAGATCATTGGGAGTTCCGGCACCAGAGATGACTCCCTCAATGTTGAAGTGCAGGTTAAGGAGGCATCACATCTCCGGTTATGCTGCCTAGGATGTTAGAAGACTGACTCCCACTTCCAGATATGTTTCTTACATCTATATGACTTTTGGTAAATGCCACTTGACATTGTTGAGCTCATTATGAAACTGGGATGGTGTAAGCTAATAACAACACCACTCTGGCGCTCATTGAGAGCTTCTGTGTGCCTAGAACTCTTTTATGTGACTTAGTTCTCCTTGGCCCCTTGGGTGTGGGTATCATTATATAGATGTGAAACTTGAGGTTTTCAGAGATTAGAGTCATACCCACAGATGGGAGTGATGAGTTGGGGGTTTCAGTCTGAGGCAATCTGAGGCTTCCTGAATCTGCCTCTGAGCTCTTAGGTACTACACCAAGTATTACCTTTCATAAACAGAAGTCTTTATTTTGAAGATTAATCTTCATTTTTATTTGTGTGTGTTTGTGTGCATATGCTACATGGGTTCAGATGCCTGCGGAGGCCAGAAGAGGATGTTGGATTGCCTGGAGCTGGAATCACTGTCAGATGTGGGTGATGGGAACTGAACTTGAGTCCTTTGGAAGAGCAGTAAGTGATTTTAGCCACCAAGCCACCTCTCCAGTCCCCATAACTAAACTCTTGATGTGACTGTCCAGTATTATGAAGTGCGAACTGTCCCACGGCCGAGTCATTTCTGAAGCCGGCTTCTCTGCAGCATCTAGGTATCACTCGGTGTGAGACCAAATTCCCATTCAAGCTGTGTGATAACCTCGCGGTCACTACTTTTCTGAGCATCAACGGCTGCTGAGAATGACACCTTCAAAACATGACGTTTTTGTGGGAACCCAGAGGAAGAGGTCTTTGACACACCATTCCACACAAAAGTACTGCTTCAAAATAGCATAAATAGATATGCTTGCCTGCAGCTATCTATCTCCCTTCTATGAAACATTTACTCAGAAACGGAACTTTGACAAAGCCTAGAGTAAGCAAGGGAACAAACGAGCAAACAACCCTCAAGCCTCCAAACAAAACCCGTTGGTACTACTGTACTTAGAAACCATTACTCAACACTCCTTAAGTACCAGTATTTCATGAACGATGGGATTGTGCCTACTAGTTGAGCTGACATGATTTGCATATCCACAGCAAGTACTTTTTACACTGAGCCATCTCCCCAGCCTTTTAAATTTTATTTGAATGGAAGGAACACGTTTCCACGTTAAAATTTCAAATGACTTAGGGAAGTACCAAGAATAAAGGCCCTGATATTTGAATTTGTTAGGTCAACATCTCAGAGTTACTCCTCTGTCAACAAACAGCCAATAGTTTCTTATTTAGCAGTCTGGAGTTTTCTATGTATGAAAGCCTCCCTCTCTCTCCTTCCCTCTTGTCTCCTCCCTCTTCTGCCTCATCACTTACTGCTACTGTTTGCCGAGCACATAACGTTCTAGGAACCATTCTAGGCACTGGAGCATGGATGGGAATGGATCTTCTGCAAATCCTGTTTGTTTTGGATGTTGAACATTTTGATTCTCATGAGATCTAAGATGTGGTTATTTTTCCTGCTTATTTCTCGTGTTCATGAACACAGATATTTAAGAGGTAACTATTTTCATCTAAAAGCAAACAGCTTAAAAAATTCTTCTTTTCCCTTAGGTGCAAGCATTTTGAAAATTCATATTGAAAAACACAGGCGCTCCCAAGGAGACAAAGGAGATTGCCTTGCTAAGCGGGCACTTCTTTCTTGTGACTCAGAAAGCTAAGCCTGATTTCTGGGAAACCAGGCGATGTGGAAATGAAGGAGATTCTGTCTCTCATGCTGTACCGCCACTGGGCTGTCAATCATGAGTTTTGCCAACTTGAAGGGGAAGTCTGAGACTGAAGTCAGCTGGCAGCTATCTGTGTGTTCCTGCTGTCGCTCAGTTTCTGGTTAGCTTCATTGAGTCACCAAGAGGCGAATAGATAGATGTTTGTGAGCAAACCACTCACCCAATGGCTTATGGAAGGCACACGTCAAACACTGTCCTGTAGCTCTCCTTTCCCAACTTTGAGAGGTCTGGGGATGCACATGCCTCAGTGCTAGGGCATCTGCCTGGTGCTCATAAAACCCCAAATACCATCCTTAGCACCACAAACTCTCTGCTTGAAGAAGGTTCAGTACATACAGCAAACTGGTGCACACAGGGTGGGGCGGGGCTGCTGGGGAGGTGGCTATGACCTAAGAAGGCCATGGCTAGAAAATAAAGGATTGGTAAACCTAGATGTGCCCATGTATGTTTGGGTAACCAAGGTTCCAATGAACTTCTTTTATGGCTGAGATCAGGTGAGCAAAATGATGAATTGTTTGAGGCTCTTGGGAAGACAGAGGCTCTACCTCTCATCAACAGTCCCCCCCCCCTCACCGCCAAGAAATGTTTTGATGATAAGAAATCCTGATTCAGAAGAATGTGCTGTGTGTAGTCATCTTGGTGGGCAACACCTTCTAGGTCCTCCTTGGTGTCACCTCCCTCTGTGTGTACTGGGACAGGTGGAGCCAGTTAGGAGAGGAAGTGTTTGCTACCTGCAGGTTTCTTCCGCAGGAGAGCTGGGCTGAGCTTATAGATAGACTTATTATGGGGCCAAATTGTGGAGCGATGGAGACAAGGCTTGAGAGAAGTAGGTAACATTTTTTCCTGTCTTAAAGGAAAATTGGACAATTAGAAAATAAATTCAAGATGCTGCATGTGTGTTGTATGTATGTGAGTGAATGTACCTGTACCATTGCCCCCCCCCCGTGTGTGTGTGTGTGTGTGTGTGTGGTGTAGGCTATACGTCAGATATTTTCCTCTCTTGCTCTCTCCATTATTTTTTAAGATCTCCCATTGAATTTGGAGCTCACCAATTTGGCAAAACTGACTAGCTGCTGAGCCCCCAGGATCTCCTATCTCTGTCCCCAACTCTGGGATCGTGGATACTCATCATCACGTGCAGATTCTATGTAGATGCTGGGGATTTCAACATAGGTCCTCAAGCTTGCAAGGCAAGCTCTTCACTGACTAAGCCATCTCCCCAATTTAAGGCACTTTGCAAAGAAGTTGAGGCAGCAGTGTCTATAGTACATGCTATAGGCAACACACCTACAAAAGTGTTACAGGAGTATAATATATTTATACTGCAAAAACATCATATGTTTTTATATGGTTTTAAAATATAGAGATACACAATTAAAGAAAATCCATTTACACTTTCAGCTATGATCATCTGTATGTCTGTCCATCCATTCACCTATTTACATTTGATTATTTCTGTGGGTTTTCATGTGTGATTATTACATGACAAAATCATAATGTACATTTCAGCTTATGATTTTTTTATATAAACATGTGTATGTTATTAACTTTTTTGTATTATTGAATGTGGTTAGCAGAACTTTTGAAAGATTCCATTGCATGTTTTGGTAACTGTCCTGGCTAGTTTTATGTCAACTGGACACAAGTTAGAGTCATCTGAAAGGAGGGAAAGTCAATTGAGAAAATGTCTCTATAAGATCCAGCTATAAGGCATTTTCTTGATTGGTGATTGATGGGAGAGGTCCCAGGCCACGGTGGGTAGTGCTATCTTTGTGCTGATAGCCATGAGTTATAAGAAACCAGGCTGAGCAAGCCATGAGAGTAACTCAATAAAGCAGCACTCCTTCATGGCCACTGCATCAGCTCCTGACTCCATGATTCTGCCCTGTCTGAGTTGCTGTCCTGACTTCCTTCAATGATAAACAGTGCTGTGGAAACGTAAGCCAAATAAACCCTTTCATCCCCAAGTTTCTTTGGTCTTGGTATTTCATTTTAGCAATAAGAACCCTAACTAAGACAGTAACATTCAGACATAGTTTAGGACAGTCAGAATTAAGGGGACTTACAATTGTGGAAAATAGTATCCATTCAGTATTAGTGAATTAAGTTGATTGCTAATTAATTATTACATAATATGTACTTCATTTGGGAGAAATGTAGTAGATATACATACCTCTATTCTTCATATTAAGTGCAATTAAAAACTGTGCTGGCTAGTTTTTTTTTTTAAATCTACTTTACACAAAGTAGAGTCATTTGGGAAGAGGGAACCTCGATTAAGGAAATGCTCTCATTAGATTGGCCTGTGGGCAAGCCTGTGATAAATTTCTTAAATCAGCAATTGATATAGGAGGGCCCAGTCCACTTTTCATGGTGCCATCCTTGGACTGGTGGTCCTGGGTTCTATAAGAAAGCAGGCTGAGCAGGACTTCAGGAGCAAGTCAGTAAGCAGCACCCCTCCATGGCCTCTGCATCAGCTTCTGTCTCCAGGTCCTCTTCCTGCTTGAGTTCCTGCTCCGATTTCGCTCAGTGATGGGCTGTGCCTGTAAGTGTAAGATAAAATGAACCCTTTCCTCCCCAAGTTGCCTTTGGTCATGGTGTTTATCACATCAATAGAGACTCCACAGACAAAAACTCTGAACAAAGTACTAAACACGAGGCCTTGGAATATTAAGTACTGAAAAGTCAGAGGAATCTGGGACCACAGGAAATTGATGATGGCAAGTTCCCGGATCTTTTGCCTCACACACCCACCCCAGACCTGGAACTACCAACACTGGCCACGTGGACATGTCAGCAGGAGTGGACAGCAGTGCTTCCTCAAAGCTTAAGACTCAGAAAAAGCAAAGACCAGCAAGGTAGGAAGACTTGATCAATTACTTTATCCCAGCAACACCAAGAAAAAAGCTTGACTCCAACAGCCCTCACACCAGCAAAGGCCAAGTGGGAGGCATGGATTTCTGCCCATCAGAAACTGGAATAAAGTATGTTAGTCAGCTCCCCTGGGTTCATATGTGTGGCATCTGTTAGGAAATGGGACTTCCATTCTCCACCGAGTAATAGTGAGGGCTCTTTCCTTCCTCATCTTCCTCTTTGGTCTCAGTAGAGACTATGTGGGGAGCCTGGATTGACAGCCATAGCCACAGGTGGGTAGGATTAGGGGAGACCTAGTGAAAAGTGGGGACTGTTGCTGCCCTATGTGGGCACTCTTCCTCCTACCTTGGTATTAGCTGTGGTCATTTGGAGAGAAGTAACTCCCTCTCTGCCCAGAAGTAATGGGGAGCTCCCTGCACTTCCCTAGTGTGTCAGTGGTGTCCAAGTGGGGACCGGCACTTCTGTCTTATCTCGGGGGAGTAAGAGGCACTCTTCCTTCTGCTGATAGACCAGTGTTAGAAGAAACCACTTAAACAGATCCTGAGTTACATGGTATTGCACCCAAGCTATCATTCTTTCTTCAGTGAAAACCACCCATTAAACCAAGAACAGGAAGATTTCAGATTGAAAACAGAAAAACAGTTGAATCAAACAGGCCACACATGATAGAATTTGGGACTGTGCAGAAGGACTTCAGTGAGTTCAGTTGATACAAACATGGCCACGCATGGTAGAACTTGGGTCTGCGCAGAAAGATATCAGTGTGGTTTGGGAGGTCCTTCTGTCTATGTGCTGCTTTTCTTGGTTAATGAATAAAGAAACTGCCTTGACCTGATGATAGGGCAGAACTTAGGTAGGCAGGGAAAACTAAACTGAATGCTGGGAGAAAGGAGGCAGAGTCAGAAAGAAGCCATGTATCCCTGCCAGAGCCTGATGAAACTTTACCCAGTAAGCCACAGCCACACAGCAATACACAGATTACTAGAAATGGGTTAAATTAAGATATAGGTGTTAGCCAATAAGAAGCTAGAGCTAATGGGCCAAGCAGTTATTTAAATAATATAGTTTCTGTGTGATTATTTTGCAGCCTTCTCACAACATCAGGGAGTTCAGTTGATACAAACATGGGCACGCATGGTAGAACTTGGGACTTGTGCAGAAGGACTTCAGTGAGTTCAAGGTGAGTTTGGAGTGTACATCACAAGACTCTATCTTAAGAATTAAAAACAAGATGCTAATGTCAAGCTGATGAGGTAGCAAAGGTTTTAAATCAGTGGCCATAAAATAATTATTAAAATTATAAGCATTACTAAAACCACAAATCATAAAAATAACCCTAACCAGAAAATATAAAGTCTCAGAAAAAAAAGAAATGGAAAATTTCAAACTGAAAATGTAATTAAAGTAAGATGCCTAATGGGTAGGTTAAAAAGGATGGGAGAGGGCAGAGGCCAGAACCAGATAAACAGGAGACAGAAAAATAGAAATTACATAATGTAAACAGCACAGAGAAAAGAGTACTTGAAAAACAGTGACTACTGCCTCACGACCCTTGGAATATATAACAAAGAAGTTAATGAGTATGTCTCTAGAAGTGCACACACAGGAGAGAGAGAGAGAGAGAAGAAATTGAGATCAGAAAAGAACTCTAATAAAAAACAATCAGCAATGTCTCCAAATGGACAAAAAGAAAATTTTGACAAAAAGCTTACTAATTTAAGAAGCAGGTTAAATCCAGAAAAGAAAAACCCAGAGACACCCAGTCAAACATATCACGATCCTAGTGGAAAACTGAAGACAGGAAGACAGTGTTGAAGAAGATAGGTATCTTATTCACAAGAGATAAACACTTAGAATAACTGTGTATTTCTCATCAGAATGGGCTAGGATCCACAGGAGACTGATGTGGCATTGTTTGTTTTTTTTTTTTTTAAACAAAACATTCCCTTCAAAAATCAGTGGGCATGGGGCTGAGAAATGGTTCAGTTGGTAAAGTTCTTGCTGTACAAACTCAAGGACGTTAGTTCACTCTCTAAAACTCATACACACAAGCCTGGTGCACTCTTGTAATTCCAGCCTTGGGGAGGTGGAGACATGTGAATCTTTGGTGCTGGCTAGTTAGTCAACCTAGCTAGCTAGTCAGTGAGCTTCCAGCCAATGAGAGATCCTGTCTCAAAATTCAAGATGGAACCTCCCAAGAAAGACCTTAGAGGGTAGTTCTTTAACGTCCATGTCCACACACACACACACACACACACACACACACACACACACACACACACAGTTAATGGGAAATTAGAACCATCCCTCCAGTCCTATAATACATTTCAGTCAAATGTAACCACTCTCCTGCAATTCCTCTAATATCACGACCACTTTCCCCACTCAGCCTCACAGTCTCCCTTTTAAAGCTCACTGAGTCCACCAGTGCTTCGAGTATGTTCATGGGTGTAAGGTTACTCATTAGAACACGGACAGCCAATCAGTCAGGACACGCATCAGAAGAAAGCCAACTCCCCCAGCTCCCCGCCTGCAGTATAAGTTACCAATAATTCCTCACCTCCTTTGTGATCCCTCCCCTGAAGTTTAATCTTAAAAAATACACTTGAAATTATATTTAGGAGCAAGTGTCACGCACAGGTAAACATGGAAAGCCTGTCTCCTAATTAAAAATCCTCATTCAATACAAATTGTATTTACCATATAATTCAAAGTGGGGATTTGGATGTCAGAATATTGAAATGTGAGGAGAATTTTGCCCTGAAAGGAATTGTCATAAACCATGCTGAAATTTTGTTTAGTTTCTTCCTTTCCAGTCTCCCTCTTAAGTTCTATTCTGTTCACATTTGAGCTTTACCCGCCTCTGGTTGCCAAGTTTCTGGGAGTAACCAGTTTCTGCACAGGGTGGCAATATTTGTTGAAAAAAAGTTCACAGAAACCCCAAGATCTTTGAAAATACTTTATTGTGCATAAAATAACAACTTTGATGAATGAGGTGGTTTTGTTTTATGAAAGAATTTTAAAGAGTTTAAGAAATAATTTTAAGGAATTCATACTTTCTTAAAAAAATAAATTTTAGAGAAAGTAGATGTATTATACTCTTATTTTTTCTTTCCAATGTCTCAGTAATTTTATTTATTGCATTTCCTTTTTCCTTCCTTCCACTGATTTTTATTTTTAAGTGTGTGTGTGTGCGTGTGCGCGTGTGTGTGTGTGTGCACATGAATACAGTACCCATGGAGTGCAGAAGAGGGCATAACATTCTCTGGCACTGGAGTTACAGGTGATTATGAGCTCCTTGATGTGGCTGTTGAGAACAGAACGTGGGTCCTCTATAAGAGTAGTAAGTACACTTAACCACTGAACCATGTCTCGAGTTCAGCTTTTATTATACTTCATGAGTTGGCTTCTTCTCCCTTCTCTTCCTTTTCTTTTGTTTTTTTTATTGATGTTATTGAGCTATAAATTTTTCTCTACTCCCTTCCCTTCCTCATCCCTACCCTTCAACCCTCTCCCATGGTCCCCATGCTCCCAATTTATTCCGGAGATCTTGTCTTTTTCTACTTCCCATGTTGATTAGATCCATGCATGCATCTTTTAGGGTCCTCATTGTTGTCTAGGTTCTCTGGGATTGTGATTTGTAGGCTGCTTTTCTTTGCTTTATGTCTAAAAACTACTTGTAAGTGAGTACATATGATATTTGTCTTTCTGGGTTTGGGTTACCTCTCTCAAAATAATGTTTTCTAGCTCTGTCCATTTGCCTGAAAATTTCAAGATGTCATTACTTTTTTTTTCTGAGTTAATTTTGTATCCTTCTACATTACTGAAAATGATTATGAGTTGTAGAAGTTCCTTGATAGAATTTTTGGGGTTGCTTATGTAAACTATTATATCATCAGCAAAAAGTGAGAGTTTGACTTCTTTTTTTGATTTGTATCCCCTTGATCTACTTTTGTTGACTTATTGCTCTAGTTAGGACCTTAAGAACTATATCGAATAGATATAGAGAGAATGGACAACCTTGTCTTGTTCCCGATATCAGTGGGATTGCTGGGAGTTTCTCTCTATTTAGTTTGATGTTGGCTGTTGGCTTGTTGTATATTGCTTTTATTTTGTTTAGTTATGTTCCTTGTATTCCTGTTCTCTCCAAGACCTTTATCATGAAGGGATGTTGTATTTTGTCAAAAGCTTTTTCATCATCTAATGAGATGATCATGTGGTTTTTATTTTTCAGTTTGTTTATACAGTAGATTGTGTTGACAGATTTTCGTATGTTGAACCATCCCTGCATCTCTGGGATGAAGCTGGCTTGATCATGGTGGATGATGTTTCTGATGTGTTCTTGGATTCGATTTGCCAGTATTTTATTGAGTATTTTTGCATCAATATTTATGAGTGAAATTGGTCTGTAATTTTCTTTCTTAGTAATGCTTTTATGTGGTTTGGGTATTAGGGTAATTGTAGCCTCGTAAAAAGTGTTTGGCAATGTTTCTTCTGTTTCTATTGTGTAGAACAATTTGAGGAGTATTGATATTAGTTCTTCTTTGAAAATCTTGTAGAATTCTGAGCTGAAACCATTTGGTCCTAGATTTTTTTTTTATTGGAAGACTTTTGATGACTGTTTCTTTTTCTTTAGCAGTTATAGGTCTATTTGATTTGCTTATCTGGTCTTGATTTAATTTTGGTAAGTGATATTTAGCCAGAAAGCTGTCCATTTCCTTTAAGTTTTTCAATTTTGTGGAGTACAGGTTTTTGAAATATGACCTGATGATTCTTTGGATTTCTTCCATGTCTGTTGTTATATCTCCATTTTCATTTCCAATTTTGTTAATTTGCATCTTCTCTCTTCTTTTTGGTTGGTTTGGAAAAAGGGTTTTCTATTTTGTTGATTTTCTCAAAGACTGCTGTAGGAAATCCTACAGCTAGTAGCCTTTAAGTTACCCCTCACTGGGCTGTGGCCTCTTATACTATTTATGTCAATGTATAGCATGCATCAGGCCTCTTTTCCGGCTGTGGGATTAGGTTGTTGTTCTCCGGTCCAGCAGAGGATTCTGATTTATGAGTCTACCCCTAAATAAATAACTATCTCTTATTCTCAGTTCTGAGCTAGTATGGGAGTTCTCTTTGTCACATTGATTCTTTGTAATTTTTTTTGTTTCTATTTTGTTGATTTCAGCTCTCAATTTGATTATTTCCTGCCATCTAGTTCTTTTGGATGAGTTTGTTTCTTTTTGTTCTAAAGTTTTCAAATGTTTTGTTAATTCACTAGTGTGGAATTTTCCAGCTTCTTTATGTAGGTATTACGCATGCTTTCATTGTGTCCCATAAATTTGGGTATGTTATATGGTCATTTTCATTGAATTTTAGCAAGTTTTTAATTTCTCCCTTGACCCACTGATGATTCAGGTGAGCATTGTTTAATTTCCATGTGTTTGCGGGCTTTCTGGAATTAGTGTTGCCGTTGAATTCTAATTTGAAGCCATGGTGATCTGATAAGATACATGAGTTATTCCTTTTTTTTTTTTTATCTGTGGAGGTTTGTTTTGTTACCGAGTATGTGGTCAATTTTTGAGAAGGTTGCAGGAGGTGCTGAGAAGAAGGTATATTCTTTTCTGTTTGGATGGAATGTTCTATAGATGTCTGTTAAGTCCATTTGAGTCATAACATCTGTTAGTTCCCTCATTTCTCTGTTAATTTTTTGTCTGACAGACCTGTTCAGTGATGAGAGTGGAGTGTTGAAGTCTCCCACTCTTAATGTGTGGGGTTTAATGTGATTTAAGCTTTAGAAGTGTTTCTTTTACATATGAATGTGTTTTTGTATTTGGGACATAGATGGTCAGTATTGAGATTTCCTCTTGATGGATTTTTTCCTGTGACTAATATGAAATGTCCTTCTTTGTCTATTTTGATTGATTTTAGTTTGAAGTCTATTTTATTAGATATTAGGATAGCTAAACCAGCTTGTTTCTTAGGTCTATTTGATTGGAAAATGTTTTTCCAACCCTTTACTATGAGGCAATGTCTGTCTTTGAGGTTGAGGTGTATTTCCTCTATGCAGCTGAAGGATGGAGTCTACTTTTGTATCCAATCTGTTAGCCTGTGTCTTTTTATGGGTGAGTTGAGTCCGTTTACATTAAGGGATATTAATGACCAGTGATTGCTATCTCCTGTTAACTTAGTTTTTGTTGTTGGTCATGTTATTTTGTGTATTTATTCTTTGCAGACACTCCCTTCAATAAATTTTTGTAACACAAATGCAGTTTGGCATTTTGAACTATTGAAAATAACATGAAAGACAATAAAATATATACTAGTTTGGTGTGGGACAATTCTATATTCTGTCAATTATGTTTTAAATAAACACTGATTGGCCAGTATCCAGGCAGGAAGTATAGGTGGGGAAACCAGACAGGAAATAGAGGTGGGGCAAAGAGAACAGGAGAATTCTGGGAAGCTGGAAGCTCCCTCCCCAGTCCTGCCCAGACCATGGAAGAAGCAGGATGTGACCTGAACCGCTGAAAAATGTACTGAGCCATATGGCTAACATTGATAAGGATAATGGGTTAATATAAGTTATAAGAGCTAATAAGAAGCCTGAGCTAATGGGCCAATCAGATTATAACTTATGTAGAACTCTATGTGATTATTCTTTGGGATTTACCAGTTGTGGGAACTGGGCAGGACATAAAACCTAACAAGCAGGCCCTCATGTTACACTAGTTGTGTGTGCTAGTTGTGTGTGTGCGTGTGTGTATATGTACTATTTACAATGTTCTTATGTATTGGAGAGCAGAAATGTCATTATCCAACGCAAATATTTTTCTTCCTAAAATATTTCTTTTGGGTCATATTTTACTTTTGTTTGGTAGCAATGGATTCTTTCAGGTTTTCTTTACCAGAAAATGTTTATTTCATTAATTTTATAGCATTTTGAATAGTCCATTCATTGTTTTCTGCCTTTCATTGCTTTACTGTTATTTTTAATGCCATTTGTTACTGACTCTTTGGAAATTCCATATCATGTACCTCAATTCCACTCATTTCCCAGTCCATCTTTCACTCTTGTAACACTCCCCAAAGGAAAACTTAAAAGGAAATAATAAAAATAAGAAAGAAAAATAAAAAGTACAAATAAGAGTTAATCTTGTATCCTGCCATATTACTGAAGATGTTTATAAGCTGTAGGAATTCTCTGGTAGAATTCTTGGGGTCACTTATATATACTATCATATCACCTGCAAATAGTGATGCTTTGATTTCTTTCCAATTTATATCTTCTTTATTTTTGTTGTCTTATCACTCTATCTAGAACTTCAAGTACTATATTGACTAGGTATGGAGAGAATGAACAGCCTTGTCTTGTTCCTGATTTTAGGGACTTGTTTTGAGTTTCTCTCCATTTAATTTGATGTTGTCTTTTCGCTTGCTGTATATTGCTTTTTATTATGTTTGTGCATGTTCCTTTTTATCCTTGATCTCTCTGAAACCTTTATCATGAAGGGATGTTGGTTTTTGTCAAAGACTTTCTTAGCATCTAATGAGATGATCATGTATTTTTTCTTTTAGTTTGTTTAAATGGTGAATTACATTTACTGAATTTTATATGTTGAACCATCCTTGCATTTCAGGAATAAAGCCCACTTGATCATGGTGGATGATCTTTTTGATGTGTTCTTGGATTCGGTTTGCCAGTGTTCTCTTGACTATTTTTACATCAATGTTCACGAGGGAAAGTTGGTCTGTAGTTCTTTTTCTTTGCTGAATCTTTGTGTGGTTTGGGTATCAGGGTAACTGTAACCTCATACAAATAATTTGGCAATGTTCCTTCTGTTTCTTTTGTGTGGAACAATTTGAGGAGCATTGGTATTAGTTTTTCTTTGAAAGCTTGGTAGAATTCTACACTGAATTCATCTGGTGCTGTGCTCGTTTTTTCTTCCTTGGGAGACTTTTAATGACTGCTTCTATTTCATTAGGGGTTATAATTCTATTTAAATTATGTATCTGATCTTGACTTAATTTTACTATGTTGTAACTAACAAGAAAATTTTCCATTTCTTTTAGACTTTTCAATTTTGTGGAATACAGATTTTTGAGATATGACTCAATGATTCTCTGGATTTCCTCAGTGTCTATTGTTATGTCCCCTTTTCATTTCTGACTTTGTCAAGTTGGATATTTTCTCTCTGCCTTTTGATTAGTTTGGATAAGGGTTTGTTTATCCTGTTGATTTTCTCAAAGAACCAACTCTTCATTTCATTGGTTCTTTGTGTTGTTCTATTTGTTTCTTTATTTCAGCCCTCAGTTTGATTATTTCCTGTCATCTACTCCTCTTATAAGTGTTTTCTTCTTTATGTTCTAGAGCTTTCAGGCATGCTGTTAAGTTGCTAATATGAGATTTCTCCAACTTCTTTATGCAGGCAATTAAGTGCTATGACTTTCCTCTTAACACTGCTTTTATTGTGTCCCATAATTGCTGTGCTTTTATTTTCATTGAATTCTAGAAATATTTCTTTCCTTATTTCTTCCTTGACCATTAGTAATTCAGTTTCCATGAGTTTGCAGGCTTTTTGTAGTTTGTGTTGTTGTTGAACTCCAACTTTATCCAATGGTGATCTGATAAGATGCAGGGGGTTATTGTAGTTTTTTTTTTTTTTGTATCTGTTGAGATCTGCATTGTGACCAAGTATGTAGTTAATTTTAGAGAAAGTTCCATGAGTGTTGAGATCTATTCTTTTATGTTTGGGTGAAATGTTCTGTAGGTGTTTGTTAGGTCATTTGAGTCATAACATCTGTGTTCTTATTTCTATGTTTGGTTTGTCTCAGGAAGACTTGTTCATCGGCGAGAATTAAATGTTGAAATCCCCTCTATTAATGTGTGGGTTTTGATAAGTGTTTAAGCTTTAGTAATGTTTCTTTTACAAATGTGGGTGCCCTTGTATTTGGGAAATGGATGTTCAGAATTGAGACATCATCTTGATGGATCATTTCTGTGATGAATATGAAATGTAGTTCTCCATCTCTTTTGATTAATTTTAGCTTCAGGTCTATTTTGTTAGATATTAGGATAGCTACGCTAGCTTGCTTCTTAGGCTCATTTTATTGGGAAATCTTTTTCCAACCCTTCACTCTGAGGTAATGTGTGTCTTTGAAGTTGAGCTGTATTTCTTGTATGCAGCAGAAGGATAGATCCTTGTTTGTATATTCATTCTGTTAGCTTGTGCCTTTTTATTGGTTAATTGAATCCATTGATATTAGGCATGAATTGGCCCTTTGGAACCTATTCCCTATGGTGGGAGGCCTTGCCCAGCCTTGATGCAAGAGGAAGAAGCTTGGTCCTGCCTCAACTTGATATGTCATGCTTTGTTGACTCCCATGGGAGGCCTTGCCCCTCCTGAATAGAGATGCAGGAGGAGTGGATGAGGCAGGGGTAGAAGGGAGGTAGAAGGGAATGGAAGGAGAGGAGGGAGAGGAAACTGTTGTTGGTATGTAAAATTAAAAATAAAATAATTACTAATTAGATCAACATGAAATAAAAAGGATTGCAAGACTGAAACATTTGAAAAAGAATCTCTTAAAGTATATTTTTTTGTCACTGAACTGAGACTAAATTATGCTGTCAAGTGCCATAATATTTCAAATTAGCCAAATTAATTACTATAATTCAGTCTTTGGCTATATTAACCTTCTGTTTTAGAATCTTATTAGAGAAAGGACATGACTCTCAGTCCAGTGCACATAAATGGGCTTCCGTGGCAGGTATGTCCCTTCTGTTTAGAGCTGGTATTTTAAAACTAGGCAAAAACAGAATTTTGTCAAATATGCTTATATTGAAATTTTAGATTTTTGATTAGATTAATTGATTAAAGATATAATGTAAATCTCAAAAAAAGAGATATTGATGATCCGTGATTGTTAATTACTGTTGTTTTGTTGTTGTTTGTGGGGTATGTTGGTAATAGTAGTGTGTATGTGTGTGCATGTGTGTTTCCCTTCTTTGCGTTTTGTTGGTGTGAGATTATCTAGTGACATTGATAGCAAAGAGCCCGGTGTCTCTTCTCCACTCCCTTCCTGTCATGGAGCCGCCTGCCACCAGCTTAGCCAATGTCTCCGATGGAAACTGTCAGCCACTAATATTCTCTTCACCTCACTAAACACCTTCAGCTTGGAAAGTCCTTGGGATCCTCACACGTTCTCAGATCCACTCCTTTGTGCCTGCCTGAGGTGAAATGATACCGCGTGCAGTGGAAGGAATCTGTGCTACGGGCTATTTGGAGCTCCGGAACTTTATAACTGGCAGCGAGTGGTAAATGTCCTGTTGGCATGGAAACTTCAGCCACCTTGCCCCTTAGAAAAGGTGGGCGCAGCACTATTGCCCTTTCTCTCAACGTTCCGTGTTAACACCCGTGCAACTGTGTCTGGAGCCTGGCGATTGCACTGTGAATACGAAGGTCCACAAGGCGTAGTCCCAGCAACCACTGGCGTTGGCAAGGGTTGGCTTCAGTAGATACAATCCGGAGAGCCAAACGCCTCAACTCTAACTCCTCGCCGCCATCGCCCGTTACAAAGATCCCAAAATAACCCTATCTGCCATTCCTTTTGTATTCTTATTTCCGACAAGGTCAAAACACTGGAGGAGAGTGGACGATGATGGGACTGGGAGGACAGTGTTTGGTGATGTTTTGGTTAGATATCAAAGGAGTTTGTAGGCACTCGCAATGACTTCACTTCCTGTACTTGGAACACATTTTATAGGCCGCATGGCACTTTATGGGATGTGGGTTTTAACACAGCACACACACCATAGGCAGTTGGGAAAGACTGAGTTGAGTGCTACCTAATTAAAGGGCCCCATACCTGTTTATAGTGTTAACGTCAGGAACAGAGCTAGCACCGTCTCTTTGGCTGCGCCAAGAGGACTTGGACGCTTCCTGTTTGTAGCTGCTACATTTCAAGGGAGGTGATTTCATGAGTAGCTTTGCCAAGCGATTTCAGTAACACCATTCCATTGTATTTCTATCATAGGCCTACAATCTCAGGAATTGGGAATGTGGGAAAAAAGGAGAATAAAGTTCTATTAAGTCCCAGTTACGAGGGGATGAAGCTATCATCGGCCACGAAGGCCAGCTCCCCACTTGTGCTTCTCCTTTTCTTCTTAGATGTTTTCATCTCAGGCGGGTTTTCTTGTGTGGTGTCATGTCCTCCAACGAGGACCAATGGGATGAGATTTAGTTAATTTCCTTTGGGAAGCGCTGCCTAAATGCATGAGTGTGTGGGTGTGTTTGTGCATCTCTCTCTCTCTCTCTCTCTCTCTCTCTCTCTCTCTCTCTCTCTCTCTCTCTGTTTGTGTGTGTGCCTGAGTGTATGTTTGGAAATGGTTTCTCCTGTGCCAGGAACGTGTAGTGTGCAGTGTTACAGAAGGAGCTGTGTGGACAAAGCCGCACCCCAACTTCCCAGTACGACCCTCCGATGCCTGTTCACTGAATTACTCAAACTTCTCACACACTCCTTTTTCTTACTGCCATAAAGACCATCCTTGGATGACCACACACTTTACCCATAAGGCGTTTTTCGATGATCAAAGTTCAAGTACTGAGGGTGAAATCCCTTGCCCCTATGCTTGTATGGCACCGTTTGCCCCTCGTGGAGGACATGTGCAAATTTTGAGATGTCCGTAGGCAAAAGGCTGTGAACAGGGTTATCCCAGTCCTTAGAAAGACACAAGCCTACTGGAAAGGTGAACAAAAAGGGAGTCCTACTTTGAATCAAGGACATATTAGCTTTTGAGAGTGAAACGAGGGCTGGAAGTATTCAGAGCTTCTCGGCTTTCCCTTTGATGATGCTATGATTCTCGTTAAAACATAAGCAACAACGAATACGTCAAAGAGCAAAGTTTTCCATCAAATTTGTTTGCACTTTTGTTTATCAGCCAACCTGCATGAATTCTCTGTCCATCTTTAGCCCGTCTTCTAGCGGAGAAATCTAACTTTAATTGGAAGAGATGGAAACCATGGGCTTTGTTGTAAAAATCCCAGCGTCCGACCAGTTGAACATTTGTCTTCATTTCTCTAGTAATTTTGGTTTCTTCTTGTGAAGCCACATTTTGGCTGGGTGTTGAAGCTATGTGTTCTTTCTTTTTGGTGCCATGAAGTGGCATGTGAACTGATAGCCCTCCCAATCTGGCCCTCATGGCTTCCACACAGCCTGTCTTGCCTAATGCAATGACTGTCGGGGAAGCGTCCCCTCCCCCCATCTGTGGTAGGGGAGGCTGTCTGGTCAGCAGTGGTTCTCACCTTCCACTGGGCCTCCTTGAGCTGCACCGAGCCTCCTCCCCACCCCCAACCCCCCAGCTGGCTGCAGTGCTGGCGAGGTGCAGCCTTCTAGCTCCTCACTCTTTACCCCTTTGCCCAGCCCTTGGCTTTGTCTCCTTGGAAAGACTTCTTGTAACTGACTGGGCAGGGGATGGCATAGTTACTTGAAGCACAAGGGTGCATTTTAATGGAAAAATGAGGTATTTTCCACTGTGGTAAGAGTCTCTTTTTTTTTTCAGTCATAAAGTTGCTCAAAAGAAGAAGTAAAAAGGGGAACATCTATTCATTTGTTTTGACTTGAGTTCGTAAACCGAATTCTTCAGAAAGCTGTCGGGCACCTATTTCGAAGAATGATGACTTTTGTTTCTACATCCAAACATCGCAACACTTTCAGAGTGTAATAATCTCTCATAATGACCTGGGTTTACAAATATGACTATAGATTACAAGTAGTTGTGTAAGGGATTTTGGTATGAAACCACCACAATTGAGAGAGAGAGAGAGGGGGGGGGATAAATATTTATATTAGTGCCTATTCAAATGACTAGAAGAAACTGTGGCCAATTAATTAACTGATGTCAGTAAGGTATAGTCCAGTAGGCATGTGGCATGAAGATATCATGAAACACGGCCCTTAATACCGCCCTCATCCAGCCTTAGGTGTAGATGCCCACATGGGAGCTCTCACACAGGAGTGCAGAAGACAGACCCTCACTCAGTGTTCCCAACAGTCCCTAACTGTGGAACAGTTTCCCTTGCCAGCTGCAGATTGCTGTTCTTTCTTACAGAGTGGGAGGCTGAGTCTGGGCTGCACAGTGTTGAAAACCACTACATGGCGCCACCTCCAACCTCCGACCACTAGGCTTCCACCAGCAAGGGCTGAGAAAGCAGAAGGGAGGCAGCCGTGGCTGCTACCCAGCTGGAAACTATGGTACTAACAAGACCTAAAGTGAAGTAAGTGGCCGGCACGTGGCGTGCGGGCTATGATTTTGCCGAGGTTCCCTTCTGGCTGTCCCAGACCTGGTGGGAGACTGCTTTCATGTTTGGCTAACACTCCATGCATGGCACAATAAATAGCAATACTGAGGCAGACATGTGGAGCCTTGTCGGCAGCTTCTTTACCCCATCTTTTGTGCCTGAGAGATTTCACCCCATTTCTCCTAGCTGACTCTTCTCCAAATGGGAGCTAAGGAATGTGGTGGGTGAGGCCATGTAGGGTGTCTGGGGTGAGGGGCATGACGGGGGACACCACTTCCTAAAGCTAGAAGTGACTCCAAAATGAATTTTAGGACTGCTCGTGAGTTGTTGTCCCTGACGGTACCTGGTCAGGGTCACGCAAAGGGAACGTCAAGGGAAGTTCATCTCACTGGCTTGACTGGAAGCAGACTTGGCTTGAAGGAAAACTGGCTATGAGCCTGCATATGGAGGAGGTGACACATACGGGGTCTTTCCTGCTTTCTTATTTACAGCATTTTAAAGAAAATGGAGCCGACAAGCAGGCCAGTGGGATCCTGAGTGCTCTGTGTCTGAGGAGTCCGCAGCACCTTGGCTGCCTGGAAGATTTAGTAAAGACGGATGGCATTTGTCTGTCAAGCTCATTGGGCAGCATCTTGAGGGATGAGATCTGAGATTGTTTTGTGGATTTCACATGTCCACACACACACATACATACACCTGCACATAGGTACATAGGTGTGTACCTGTACACACACACACACACACACACACACACACACACACACACACACAGAGAGAGAGAGAGAGAGAGAGAGAGATTACAAACTCAGTTATTTATTTTATAGATGTGTTTAAGATGGACCAAAACTATGTTGTTAAAAGAAGATTTTGGTAATCATTGGTGGACAACTTAAAAATGTCCTCTTTCTGGTCATGTCTCTCAGTGGCTGTCGGAGCCTGCCTTGACTTGCTGAACGTGTGTAGGACAGTCAAAACCTGCTCTCTGCTGCCTTAGAGAGACATTTGGGGAAGGATGGGCAGGCCCTTTTTCTGCTTTTCATTCATCTGATGTCACATGGAACCAGCTATCAACACGTGTCTCTTTTTCATTAAGTTTTTTTTTTAACTTTTGCGTATTAGTTTATCTTTTCAGTGCCCCTTTTCTGGAAAACAATTTTGCAAGGTGCAAGCCGTTCAGATGAAGTGCTGAAATCCCTGCTGTAGGAAAAGCCCTGTGTAATGGACCAACACTTACTTCAACTCCAGCAGCAACACTTGGAGGTTTACCCTTTGCCATTTAGCACGTCCCTTGGCTGTGTGTGCATGCACGCTGTGTCCTGGAAACTTCCTGAGTCTCCCCACTTCATGCTTTTAGGGCGATATTAGTTTGACCAATATTAAACTCTAAAGAACAATATTAGACCTAGTTTTCTAATAAGAGAGCAGTAGACTTTCTGTAGCTCATTGCTTTACTTTGTTTTGTTTTTTGTTTTTGTTTTTCTCTCTTTTGAGATAGGGTTTCTCTGTAGCTTTGGAGCCTGTCTTTGGAAATAGCTTTTGTAGACCAGGCTGGCCTTGAACTCACGTAGATCCGCCTGGCTCTGCCTCCCGAGTGCTGGGATTAAAGGCGTGTGCTATCATTGCCCTGCTCACTTTACTTTCCATCGAAGGGCATCCCCCTAGCTCCCTGAAGACTCTGTCCTTAGCCACAGGCTTCCCAAACCTCTACCTATCCTCCGCCCCTCCCCTCAGTCTGTGCATAGTCTGACTTGCAAGTGATAATACGATGTTTGTTAATGCAGGTTGATCCTGCCTCTTTTTCTGAGGATTAAGGTTGTGTGCATAGAACAAAGAATCTCTCTCTCTCTCTCTCTCTCTCTCTCTCTCTCTGTCTGCGTGTGTTTGTGTGTGTGTGTTAAACCATATCACATGTATTATTTGGACCATACCGACACTACTAAAACTGTTGTTTACCTGATATTCAAATTTACTTGGGCAATGTGTATTTTATTTTTGAAGGTTAACAACCTTAGGGTAGATACTTCCTGTACCCCAAGTCCCCCAAATCTTCCACTTTCCAACTCCTGCATATCAACAGGACTTTTTGGCAGCAAACTAACCTCTGGGCAGCTTACCATTTTAGCCTTGATCACGTTTACCTTCTAGCGAGGAGTCAAAGGAGGACTTTTCTAAGCTCCTCTGCACTGACTTCAAGACCCAGTTTGTGTGAGGTGTGAGATGGGAACCTTGCTCCCCCATTGCTTTGGCTGCAGAGCGTGAGGATTAGAAGTGGCCAGATGATAGCATCCCCGTGCTGAAGCAGAGGGCTTACTGTCATACTTTACAGAAGGGCTTGGGTGGCTCTTGAGTTACCTAGTCATCTGCCATTCCCTCCCTCTTTTCTCATAAAAGAAATGTCCCTGCTCTCTTTGAAGTTTACCTGTGACTAGCATTCGTGCCCCCAGAATCAGGGTCTCAGGAATGGTTGTCTGACCTGACTTGTCAATGAAGACGTTCCTAGGGGACATTGTGTGTGTGTGTGTGTGTGTGTGTGTAGATGTTTGTGTGTTTGCATAATGCGTATGTGTGAAGGGCAGAGATCAATGTTGGGTGTCTTTCTCGACATTCTCCACTTTTTTTTTTTTTTTTTTGATTTTCCGAGACAGGGTTTCTCCATAGCTTTTTTTTTTTTGGTTCCTGTCCTGGAACTAGCTCTTGTAGACCAGGCTGGCCTCGAACTCACAAAGATCCGCCTGCCTCTGCCTCCCAAGTGCTGGGATTAAAGGCTTGCGCCACCACTGCCCAGCTCAACATTCTCCACTTTTTTATTTTTGAGACAAGATCAGTTACAGAACCTGGAGCTCACTGATTGGGCTAGAAGGGCTGGCCGGCAAGCCCCTGGGATTCCTGTCTTCCCCTTTTTGCTTGGCTACTGGGGAAAACTGGTCTTCATGGGAGTGCTTTTCCAGCTAGCTGTCTCCAGCTCCTCGATGTCTACTCTAGACTCAGCTCATCAGTGCTGACAAGGCCTTCTGAGTAACTTGCAAAAGAATGACAAAAAGGAGGATGCAGATTAATTAAGGTTTATAAATGCATCTTGAAATTAACTTGAAAATAGTCTTTATACAAAATCTCCCATATTCTAAAACTAACACACATTCACTGTAGATAAAAATATAACACATCTAAAAGCAGGAAGCATACAAGCCACATACAAAGCTGATACCAAGAGAAAACCACTGTTAATATTTTTGGTGTATATTCTCATAACTATCCAACACATAAATATACTATTTTAATAAAAGCAGCATGCAGCACACAATACTGTTTTTGTTAAAAATCACCTTGTTTTTTTACAATCATTTAATAATTGAATATGTAAATTATCCTAGTGTGATATTGCTTATCCATATACTTATGCATAATTAGTTCTCTGTTGGGGGGTTGATAGTGTCACTTTAGCAAAGTTATGTTAATTATGTTGCCTTCTTCCAAGAAAGCTTTTTATACAGTTACACAGGCAATTTGGGTATAAGTGTCAGAACTCTGAAGACAAATGCAGTCCCTACAGATAGATAGAGCCCACCCTAAAGCATCACAATTGACTTTATTTGAAAAACATTTTTTTTTAAAAAATTTAGTGTATATGTGAGTGTGTGTGTGCACGAGGAGGTCAGAGGACAGTTGGTTCTCTCCTTCCACCATGTGGGTTCCAGGAATTGAACCCAGGTGCTTAGACTTGGAAGCAAGTTCCTTTCTCCACTGAGCCACCTCACCGGTCCCGTGATCTATCTTAATTTCTCTATGTACAGAGGACATTTGGAGGCTTCTAATCTTAATTTCTTGTATTCGGGCTAATGGGCAATTAGGCATCTCTGCCTCACATTCTTAAGTACCAAGACTTTTGTCATCTTTGTTTCCTTAGAATCTGGCTGAGAGCCGGCAAAGAGGGGGTCACCAAGGGCTGGCAGGTTGTCATCTGCTTTCACCGCAGCTCTGGAGACTCCTGAGCTGCTGGGGCTTCCCTTGGCCACAAGCCGGCTGCAGTCATGGGTGAGAAAGCTAGTGTGGATTTCACAAGGCCTTTGTCACGAGTGCCACATTTCCTGCAGGAAGGCTGCCTTTGCCAGCACACTCCCCGTGAGCAGCCCCACTCTCAGGTCAAGGCTTGCATTGAAAAGAAAAATGCGTTCTCGGGGGATGCAAAGCTAATCCACGAATTCCTGAACGATAAAGATGATGGCTCTTTTCTTCCCATACCTGAGGTATATACCTCCTTCCCAATGGAGCATTCTATTTGCATCAACAGAGAAAGAAAACGAGGCAGCTCGGGAAAGTACAGTGAATGGGAGAGCTCTCCAGGGACAGCTGGGTCTTGGAGGTCCCTTTGCAGGTCTGGCTGGAACAGGGATGCAGTCTGGGGACTCAGCAATAGGGCTGTGTTATTAATTTGGTAACTCTAGGTGCTATTTATTGGGTGCTTTGGTCTGATGGCGCCGGGATGGATGCTTTACCAAAACTGCTTTACATTCTCATCACTGTGAAAAGCAGATGGCAATTTTTTTTTTTTTTTAGTTGCACTGAGAGGTGAAGAGAATGGAATCCGGCATCCTGCTATCAGGATTCATTCTTGCTGGCTTTAAGACCTGGGGAAAGTTGCTTGCTCATCCTTGGCTTCCTTTCTCTCCTCTGCAGAATAGCTTGCTGGCTGAGTCAGAAAGGCCATCTCTGATTGCCTCGATTCACCTTGCCTTTTCTCTGTAGCTCTCTTGCCCGACCTCCTCCCTTCCCACGCCTTGCACTGGCCGCATCCAGCTACAGAGTGGTCTCTTGAGAGATGTTCTGTAGAACAGAAGCACATGGTGGGATGGGAGCAAGGAGAGAGTTTGGACCACGGGCTCTGGGAGAACAAGGTTTTCTAAAGGGTGAATGGCTGGTGCTACACCACTTGGAAGGACATGTTTGCTGGCAAGGTCCTCTTGAATATTTCCCAGAGCATACTTAAGGAAATGGCTACCTACTTTGCCCAAATTATTTGGGCTTTGGTGTGGGTCTGGAAGAAAATCACATGTCTCCCTTCCAGTTCAGGGTCTCAATAATCTTGGCCATCCTCAGGCGGACTTACCATTTTTGGGCCCAGGCAACAGGCAATCCAGGACTCATCTTTGCCTACATAAGCCTACAGCCACCTTTGCTTATGGGTAACTGTCTATTTTCTTTCCTGGAATGAGAGACTGGGGCGGAAAAGGGCCAGAAAGTCATTTCAAATACCTGCAAGTTGTTTTGTGATCTGGTCATGAGAAAGGTTTTGGGACACCTTCCATCAGCCTCAGCCGACATCTTTCCAGCTATGTTTGCCTTGACATTTGTTCTCAGCCCTCTGGCTTCTCACAATGCTTCTGGAGCCATTCTAAATCCTTGGGGCTCGGTGAGGAGTTCAGCAGGGTTTCTGTCACCACCAGAAAGACAGCCAGCATCTCCGAAGGGCCAGAAGCAAGCTGTCAAGATAGGGAAAAGAACTGGGGCTTTCTTTATTTATGTACCTGTTTGTTGTATGAGCACGTACGCACGAGAGGATGTGCATGCGTGTAGTGGTGTATCTGCACGTGTGTACACATGTATGTGTATGCTAGAGGCTGATGTTGGGTGTCTTCCTCAATTGCTCTTCAGCTCAAATTAGAGTGCTTGCTCATTGACAAGATTGGCTGACTGGTGAGACCCAGGGATCCCTCTATCCTTGCCCCCTGAGTGCTGGGATTACAGGTATATGTCACCACATCTGGCTTTTTACATGGCTGCAGGGGGTCTAGTCTTAGCTCATGGGGCAAACACTGACTAAACCAGCTCTGCAGCTGCTCCAGGTCATTACTTTAACATGTATTTGCCTTTAATTTTCCTGGGGAAGTCGATGACTGATGCACCAGAAGAGATCCTCCCGCCACCAAGCGACTCTGTCTGCTGTAACCTGTCCTTGAACTTCAGTCCAGACGTTGCTGTCTAGACCTGAAAGAAAGGACAGATGTGCTGACAATGTACACATTGTTTTTGCCATTGTTTGACGGGGTCTTTATGTGTAAGTCCAACTCCAATGATGCTGGAATATAAGTGAAGATGAGTGGCAAATAAGACAGTGTGCTCATTCAGGTTTTCAGAAGAGGCCTGTATCTGGGTTTTAGTCTTTCCTTTTTTTTTTTTTTGCATCTTTTCAAAGTGTAAAGATTTGACCAAATTTCTTTAGGTGTTTATGTATATTCTAGTGAAATAGTACAGAAAATAAGTGCCTAGAACATTGGTTCAGTTTTGCTGTAGGTAGGTAGAGATGCCTTTGTTATCCAATGACTAAATAGCTCTTCAGACAGGTTAGCAGAATAGGAGCCATGGACCTGTGGGGCCAGGAAACCTTTATGGTAATTTGAGATGGTTCTTCAGGGAGGGGTCAGCTAGCATCCCTGTGGGGAAAGCAGGGTGGCAGGAGATGTTAGTGGGTGAGGGAGGAGAGGTAAACTGTTCAGAGTGGTTGTCATTTGTGGTCTTCTTTTCCACATATATATGGTTGTTCTCAGAGAGACACAGAGAGAGAGACAGAGAGAGACAGAGAGAGAGAGAGAGAGACAGAGAGAGACAGAGAGAGAGAGAGAACGAAGAAAGAAAGGAAGGAAGGAAGAAAGAAATAAAATCTTGAGATTAGAGGGCAAAGAAACCCACATTTTTTTTTTAGAAATGAATGGAATTTTTTAAAAATTCATTTTCCTTGAAGGGACATTAAAAATTAACTCTTGGACTCACTTAGGTCAGTCTTGTAAAAGTAGACCTGCCTGCGTGGTCAGAGCGGACCTCTGAAAACACTGAGAGCTACTATTACGTTGGTACTGGACTCTTCCCCTCCACCCCTTCTAAATGCAGCATTTATAGTTTGCTGATAAACAGCAGGGCTTGTTTTGGTTTACACAACATGTTTTCCCATTCAGAACTGGCTGAGTAATACCCCTAATAGACACAAATCAGAATTTGATGTTAATACAATACAATATTAATAAAATATAATATAGATGAATGTATCAGTGTTCTCTTGAGGGATAAAATTTCTATTTTAAACAGAGATTTCATATACATTTACATATTACCATTTACACATATTAAGTGCATGTAAACCAAATCATATATGCACGCATTAGGACCTGTATGTGGCCATATACATACATGCAAATGTATGTAACATTCAAACACCACACTATATTAATATATGTGGATGTTTCACATAATTGGCACATGAAAAGAGATTTGTTTGAACATTCTTGAGAATTCTTGTTTGTTTGTTGCTTTATGTGAGTGTATGTGTCTGAGCATGTGTGTGCACATGTGTGTATATGTTGTGTAAGTGCCTGTGTGTGTGCCGCTGGATCTCAGAAGAGAGTGTTGGGGTCTCTTGTAATCACTTGCTGTCTAATGCTTTGAGCGAAGGTTTCTTCTGGAGCTTAGGACTTCTGTCCAGGCTAGGCTGGAATAGAGCAAGCTTCAGCCGTTCTGTGTCCACCTCCCCTTGGAGCTGGGGTTATAGCTTTTGCTGGGATGCCAGGCATCTTAGGGAACTGGAGTCTGAACTCCAGCCTGATTGTAGGGAAAGTTCTCTCAACAGATGAGCCATCTCTTTAGTTATTTAAACATTTTTAAGGAAGCAGCTCATGCCAGCTCAGTTGTTGGATTTGGCAGGCCTGATACTCAAGAAGTATGAGCTTGAAGACTTGAGTCTAAGGACGAGCTGGGCATAGACTTTCTTCTTTCTCCAGGGACTTCAGGGCATCCTCTTATGCTTGCTGCTGATTGAGGGACTCCAACCACACTACAGAGAGCAACTGACTCCAACGCTACTTACTTAAATGTTAATAATATTTAAGCATTATTTTTACTGCTGTCTAGACTGGCATTTGACCAAGTCACTGGACACTACACCCTAGCTATGCGACATAACATCAACCATCACCCTGAACAAGGGTAGATCAGTGCCTCCTTTTACATAAGAACTTGAGAGTTCAGGACCCCCTTACAGTCTCCAGGCTTCAGATGAGCGTAGGAGAGGGTGAAGGTTTCCTAACTTCTCATCCAGCCTCCTCTGTGATTGTGAGAGAAGAGTTCTGCTCTGCTCTCCTTTCTCTCTCTTCCTCTTTCCTCCAGTAGAGAAGTTAGTTGTCTCCACTTTCTTGGAAGAGTGTGCATAGGGTCATGGGAAAGTCCATAGGCTAATGACCTGGTGTCCGTAGGTTCCATCCTCTATGGATTCTTTGGCTCTGTTCTTTTCTATGGCTACAACTGTAAGAAGGATGCAGTGCAGCTTTGCAAAACAAGCAGCTCGCACCCTCCTCTAGCTTCTCTGTGAGACTGATTGAAATCAATGGTTCACAGCACCAAAGGATGCAAACGGGAACCACACATCCTGTCATTATGCTGCCCGCTGCCCAGTCCAGCCTTGCTTGCTTTCTCCATCAGAGAATAGTTTTCTTCCTTCCTGTCTCTACTGAAGAAGAGGCCGTGACAGATTTTGTCCCCTTTCTCCTGGCCTCCATCTTGCACCTTTCTTTATCCTTCCTTGCTGTGATCTCAGGGATAGTTCTCTGTGTAGGGGGAAAGGCACACCAGCTCACTCAGGGGTTGGCTGCTTGAGAGCAGCGCCGTTGAGAGTCTAGAACTCCTGGATTACAGCTAACTTTTTCTGTCATACCCCATTACTTTCAGTTTATGGTTCGTACAATTGTTCTTATTTAACTATTCATTGTGGGATCAAGAGGTTTACTATAATTTTTCTGTACTTTTTTTTTTTAAATCATTGCCCTAAGCTACCATTTTAGGGTTGAAAAATACCGGTTTTAAAATTTTATATTGTCTATTTATATCTATGTTTCATTATCTATATGTAATATCTATATGTTATCTATCTATCTATCTATCTATCTATCTATCTATCATCTATCTATCTATCTATCATCTATCTATCTATCTATCTATCTATCTATCTATCTATCTATCTATCTATCTATCTATCTATGTTTCAGCTCTCTACCTAATATCTATCTACTTACTTACCATCTATTTACATGTATATTTTCATCAATTCTCATATATGTATATCCATCTCTCTATTATCTATGATAAATAACTCTCCTCTTACACGTTCCAACAAATCTAATAAACTTCTATCAACAATTTCTACAAATGCTTATCAAAGAATTAATGTATCAGACTTTAATAACCCCTAAAACTTCTCTCTTACAAGTCCTCCTTCTTCACCCAAATGGGCTTTTTTCCAGCCTGCTACCCTGATGATGCTACCCAGCACTTCTCAGATAGCAGGTGTGTGTGCGTGTGTGTGTGTGTTTGTGTGTTATTGTTTGTTGGTGCCATAGTTTGGCTGCATCCCCACCTCTCCTTGAATACAGGACCATAACCTCCTTTCTTCTTTTGCTTTATTGAAAAAAAAAACTGCCACCAGCAGGGTGCCTTTGTGTTGTAATATATAAAATTAATCCTACCTTTACATTTTTATTGCTTGCCTGAAAATTACATTTTATGCCAAAAAATTTTCAAATTGTGGATGTGTTTTTATCTTTCTATTGTCATTTAGAAGTTAAATACCAGTCTAATTTCCAATGTATCTATTCTTAGCAAGCATTGTCTGGAAACTCCAAGCATCATTTTTGCCTGATGTTTTATAATTCCGTAATGGTAATCGTGCACCGTCTTTCCTCCCCATTCATTTCTTGTGCTTTTGTCGAATTCTCCGATCTGGCCCTTAGTACTGCAGTGGACAGTGTTTTCTCCACATTATTTTTGGGCATTTCAGCCATTCCATTCCCCCTGTTCTTGAAAGCCTACTAGTTACACATTAGCCCTCCCAAATTCATATTCTGCTTGTCTTACCTTAGGCCTGGTTTTGTTCTATCTTCTAATATAATGGTTGCTTCTAGAAGGATGTCTTTACTTATTATCTCATTCTTTCTTTGAATATTCTCTTCCCAATGTGATAAGCATTTTTCACATATCCAAGGGCTGTTTCTTGCTTTTGGAATGCTTCTTTTATACAATATCTTATTTTCTAATAAGCACAACTTTGTTCCCTTATCTCACTGAGATAGTAGTAATAGTGCCGGGGCTTTTGTTCCCCTCTTCTGTACTTTTTTATTTCAAGCTACAGGTTGAGTTTGAATGTTTTCCATGAGCCTTTGGCCTGGGTCTGGGTTAAAAGTGTGATGAACATCAAAAGCATTCTCCTCTCATGGAGGACCACTAGTTAAAGTGATCTGAAGACCAAGGCTCGTGAACACATTGAAGACACTGGCACATTCTGCATCTGCTCAGGTTCCATCGCCGGAGAATGATGTGGCTAAGCTCAAGTCAGGCATAGGATCTCTCTGTCCTGTTTGCTTCTCTGTTGCTGTGTTAAACACCAGAGCAAAAGTAATTTAGGGGAGGAAAGGGTTTATTCGGTTTCTACTTCCAGATCACAGTCCAGTACTGAGGAAAGTCAGGGTAAGAATTCAAGCCCGGGCTGATGCAGACTCATGGAGAATGCTGCGCAGTGGCTTGCCTCCAAATTCATGCTCAGCAAATTCCTTAGCTTGGGTAATGCTCAGCACAGATCGCCTTGCCCAGGGAATGGTTCTGCTCACAGTGGGATGAGCCCTTCTGTCTTAGTCAACAAGTAGGATGGTTCCTCTCATATATGGCCACAGGCCAATCTAACCTGGGAAGTCCCCAAATTGAGACTCTCTTAGATGATTCTAGGATACATCACATTGGTAACTGAAGCTAATTAGGACACACACCAAGGTGGCTAGTGTGCTGGTCAGTGAAAACATAGCTTCATGCACATACAAACATGCTCTACACACACATACACACACACATATATATATATACACACACTCACACACTGTCAGATGCACACTGTCAAACATACATAAACATGCATGTTGTCATACACACTGTCACATACACACAAACACACTGATGTCACACACATGCCATTGCATACACATGCTATTGCACATAAATGTGGTTCACAAAACATACATATCTATACATTGATGTGGGAAGTCCTTCTGTATATGTGTTGCTTATATTGGTTAATATCAATAGGCCTTGGCCTATTGATAGGACAGAGCTTACGTGGAAAAACTAAACTGAATTTTGGGAGAAAGAAGGCAGAGTCAGGAGAAACCATTTAACCCTGCCCTGCTGGAGACATGCTGGGGACCGAACTTTACCTGGTAAGCCACAGCCTCGTGGCGATACACAGGTTAATGGAGATGGGTTAGTTTAGGATATAAGAGTTAGCCAGAAATATGCTTAAGCTATTGGCCAAACAGTATTGCAAATCATATAGTTTCTGTGTTATTATTTGGGAGGCTGGGAGGCTGGGAAATGAACAAGCAACCTCATACAACATATACGCATACATACCTGTAAGTCTTTAATTTTAATGATTAAATAAGTATATATATGGCAGAGTTGGGCCATGCGTAATGACTTGCTTATATTGTTTGTGAAAGGACCAAAGAGAATAAATAATGTTTGCATTTTAAATCCATGGTATATATAGTGGTGAATTTTATTTTTATTTTATAAGAGATTTATTTTTGTGTGTATGTTTGTTTGTGTGCATGTATGTGCATATGAGTGCGGGTGCCCATGGAGGCATGAAGAGGATATTGGGTCCCTGGAACTGGAATTGCAGGTAGTTGTGAGTTGCATGATGTTGGTGCTGGGCAATGAACTCAGGTCCTCTGCAAGAGCAGCGTATGCTCTTAAGTGCTAAGCCGTTCCAGCTGGCATCCCTTCTTATTGCTGATCAAACATGCCATGATTCCCTTCCCCTTTGGAATTTAGCTTCTGTTCACGAGGCTCTTGACCTGTTGTTCTATAGCTCCGTTCACTGAACTTACTGCAGAGTCACCTTCATTGCTGGGTTTGCTGTTTTCCTTCGCTAAACATGAGCAGAAGCCAGTGTACACATTTGTGGAAAGAAGCCCTACTGGAGCTGTTGTAGGTGGCATGGCGGGAGATACCAAGCCAGTTGTTTGCCTCTGGAGGTCTCATTGGAAAGCTTGGCTCAGATCACACGTGGAAACATGTCTGGTGGTCTCATCCTCTCCTCAGCTACCTATACACTGCGTGTTTTGGCACCATGTACTAGCTTCCAGGCAGAGGCCTATGGGACAGCATGGCTGGGTTTTGTAGGTTAGGAATGGCATGTGTGGTGGGAAGCTATTGCACTCTCCAAAAACCTACGTGGGCAGTTCCACTGATTTTAATTTTATGAACTATTGATGGAAACAAAGTACCCTGTGTCTCATTTTGGAATAAAGATTCTAGAGTTACAAGGCTTATACTTTGGATTCTACCTAAAAAAGTGAAAAACTTAAAAAGTACATCTTCAAAACTTCTCTGTTAGTAGAAATGTAGAAATGGTTCTGTGTGTATGTGGTATAAAACTGTTGGTACCATGCTATGGCTTTGGTCTCTTGGGGAGGAAAAAGTACCACAAACACACACACACACACACACACACACACACCATACATGCACACAACACACACACGTACTATGCACACAGAGATGTGTATGTGTACACACACAGGGAAGAAAGGAGGGGGGGAGAGAGAGAGAGAGAGAGAGAGAGAGAGAGAGAGAGAGAGAGAGAGAGATTTCTGCTCTGCTTTGTGGGCTAAGGGAACATACCAGAGTTTATGAGTGTTGGGATTCAATTCTAGGAAACCTTGTCTTCTGGCATCTACTAATATAGCCTCTGGAATTTATTATGCGCCCTCAATGTCTCTCTGACCAGCCCTTCTCCCTGTTTCCACAGTTACCAGCTTAATATTAGCCCCTGTCCTCTCACACCTGTATTATAGGCACAGTCGTTCCCTTGTCTCTCTGGCTCCAATCATCCCCAGTTTCAGCATCCATCCTGGCTGACAGCAGAAGATGAAGTCATCACTCTGCCTATGTCACTTCTCCACCTGTTAAAGAACTCGACTGCATTATTGACTCAGAAGACATTAGCTACATACCATTGCTGTCCTTCGAAGGAGAAAGGCAGGCTAAGTCTGTTTATCAGAATCATTTGGAGAGACAGCAAGACAAGCAGACTCCTCACACTTTTTGGCTGAGGAGGGCATACCATGTATTTGTATATAATGTTTATTGTTACCATATTCTGAAAATAGCTTTAAGGCTGTAAATTAATCCCTGTTGATGTTTCTTGAAGATGAAATTGTCTTCAAAATTACCTAATAAGTTGGACAACTTTAAAACATTTACAGATTTTTATTAGAAGTCAGGAATGCCCTCCCTTCTTTCCTTCCTTCTATCCTTCCTTCCTTCCCTTCTTCTTTCTTTTCTGTTGTCTGTTTTTATTTATTTTTTGATGCTATTTTTCTATTTCTTGAGCTGGATGTTGCATATCTTGAAATATTAATGGCAAATATTCCACGTAATATGTAGTGTTACCCTCTTTTATTTTTCAATTTTCATTCATTATGCCATTTTTCATGGTACATACGACTTCAAAATATTTTATTGACATACTCCAGCCATGCCTATGGTGACCGTGGTTATTAAACCCCAATACAGCATTTCTATAACTGTATTTAAGGATACTGGACCCTTGATAAATATTTAGCAAGTTGAATTCCTCCACTTGTTATATATTATTTGTGACAGGGTCTCACTGTGTAGCTTATGATGGTATCAAATTCATAATCCTCCTGCTTCAAGGTCCTGAGTACTGGGCTTACAGTTATGCATAAATAGCCCAACTCCCCATCCCTCAAAACTTAATAAACAGACAAGGAAAGAAGTCATTGGAAAGAGGCTGACGTAACTGAGAGTTAGAAGTCATCAGAGACTACTTCAGAGAACTTTGGCCACCAGGGTTTACTTCCCACTTTCTGAGGCCACATCAATACTAACAAAGTGAAAGAAGAAAATGACTCTGAACACAGGGCTCGGCTCATAGCACACGACCAATACACACCAGATGGAGAAATGAGTTCAGAGGACACACTTGAACGATACTGTTACATGATCTCTATTTCTTATGAACCCTGAATATGATTTCTTCAATAGTATTTTATTAGATAAAAGGTAGGTCCAAAAACCCTGCTTTAGGTAATAGTCAATAACTTTAATCATCGAATAAAGTAATTGTTCTAGCAGGTTTTCTACGACTGTGCTTTTGAGCAAGGAACTGGTATCGTTAGAGGTGAGAGGTCTCTCTGTAATCTTGGGAAAGCACAGGTTCTCTGAGTTCTTCTTATCTTGAAAACAGGACTCAGGTGTGAAATGGACAGGCGTGAAGTAAACAAAAGCCACTGTTTTATCCACCTCTGGCTTGCAGACACAAATAAGAGTACTTTTTCCCCAAGTCCACGACACGTGTCTTTCCAGATGTGCGCTCGGGCCAGGTGTTTGCCCAGCTGAGCTCCAGAGCCATACCATGGTGGTCCGTGTTGCAGGAGAACCTAAGAAGGTTCAGAGAGGGAATGTGTGGAGAATGCATATGACATTTTGGTCCAAGGAAGCCAGAGACGAGAAACATCATCCTGGCTGGAAAGGGCAGCTTCCAGGAAGAAGATGATTCTTGGTGTGGATTGTGAAGGAAGATGGCGCAACTGAGAGGGTATGATGGCAGACAAGAAAGGTGTGAGTGTAGGGGAAACACAGAGAAATTGCAGAGGAGATGCTGCCTGAAACCAAGCTCGGAAATGGGTCCATCGGGCCTGGTAGCTGGATGGCAAGTTACCAATAGTGTGGATTGCAACGGGCCTAGAATGTTAGGAAGCTCTTGACGTCCTAGGTGGGAAACAATCATTAAATTAAGATGCAGCAGGGACAATAGGAAGAAGCCTGTTTATTGAAGAGATATTGATTTGAAAAAAAAATTCAGTGAGTTGATGATTGCAACAGAGGAGCCTAGAGAGATGAGGTCTTAAAGAAGATGAGGTTTTATTATGAACAGAATAACAAAGAACACCAGCTGCTTTCAAAACAGTTGTTTCATTTTTAATTTGTTTTACGTGTGTCTGTCTGTGTGAAGAAGTGTGTGTGTGTGTGTTCACGCACGCGTGTGAGCAAGTGCAAGGGTGCATGCATGTGCAGCCAGAGGCTAGAAGAGGGTGTTGGATCCCAGGCAGTTGTGAGTCACATGATGTGGATGCTGAGATCCAAAGTCAGGTCCTCTGAAAAAAGTGCTCTTAGCCAGAACCATCCCTCAGCCCCATCTTTTTATTTGTCTTTCTGTTTTCGCCACCAGCAGTTATTTTACTCTATTCATAAAGGACGGCAGTAAGGGGATCTTGCTATTTGTATATCTAGTACATAGCAATGCAGCATTTTGTGTATATGAAGGTTTTAAATAAAAAAAATTATTGGTGTGTGACTGTGAACCAGCCCTGTGCTTGGGAACTATGTAATCTTATTTTATCTTACTTTGTTGTTGGGTATTCCTCCATTTGTTTAGACAAATTCTGCATCGAGCACTCGGCGTCCCACTGGGCTGAATCTGAGGCTAGCAGGTTATGCCACAGGCTAGCCCACATCACCTCTGTGTGTTCAGGGAGATGCTACCATATAATATGGTTCTTCAGGGAGCCGGTCAGCAGCACAGTAGCAGGATGGTTTTTGTGGAGGAGATCGTGTACTGCAATGTAAAAATTACCACCTTAGAAGTGATGAACAAGACGTCCCCGAGAGCAAAGCACTTACTACAAAAGCGTAAGGACAGCCCAGGTTCAGATCGCCAGCATCCAGGTACAGCTGACATGGTAGTGCACATCTGGAATCCCATCATTGCCACAGCAAGCTGGGAGGTGGAGACAGGGAAAGTCCCTGAAGCTCCCAGGAAGGGTGACCTGGAGAGTGCAGCAGCAGACACTAAAAGTGTCATTCAAAGTGAAAGGTGAAGCCCAGAGCTTGACGTGGTCCTTTGACCTTCACAGATGTGTCCACACTCAAGTGAGCAAGGACACACACATGCAGACACACACACACACAGAGAATAAAAATAAATAAAGATACAGTATTGTGCAAACAGGCAAAATTTTAAAAGATGCTGAGAGTTTGAGTCTGTGGAACGCCTGTTAAGGCGTCCTGAGCGAGTCCTCTGAGTCTCCTCTCACAACTGCACTTGGAAGAGCGATCTGTGTCTCTTCACTGACTTCAGTGACTGCTCAGTGTCCTGTCCAACAGCAGGGTCTCTTATCAAAGTCATTGGTGCCTCCTAACCTGCTGCGTCTAGCCAGTGTCTCAGTTCTGGAGTGTCCGCTTCTCCGTAGTGGCCGCTGACCTATTCATGTTCTCTGCACCAAGTCCTCCGCCCATCATCATCCTTGTCGTTCCTATATTATTATTTTTGTAGCATGGAAAACATGTGGACAATATTCTTTAGCACAGAAACAGAGCTGAGCACTAAGCCTAAGACACACAGATCTGAACACATTTCTGCCAAGACGCCTTTGCCGTTTTCTTTCTTCATGTGAAAAATGAGGATCGTAGTGTAAGCCTGACTTAGCAGATGGGACGATGTCTAATGAATGGATTGCTCTAAAGAGGGACCAGAACGTATGAGGTGCTAAATAATATTGTGCAAGTGGAGATTAAGCCTGACTAAGTGATTTATGAGACGGGTCTAGCAAGTGATATCATTGGCTCCAGGGAGTAAGGCTGCGTTGGTTTATAAGATCACTTGAACTTGAGACAATTGAGTTGTGGATGTTTGTTGTTGTTTTAATGACAGAGGCCCAGTGTAGCTTTTCAGCTTCCAAACTTTGCAACATGGTATCCATTAGGCGACAACTCCATCAAAAGCAAAGGCGGCTGTAAAAATATGGTGGTTAGAGGGAGGGAAGTAAGGAGACACTACCATAGGTTTTTTACTGAATAGCAGCTCTCTGTACATCCTAGATGCTAAGCATCACCCCAGCTGAGCTTCCCTTCCTGATATCTATATCACACATCCTCAGCTTGTGAGTGTTTTCTCTCTGCAGCCACATTAAACTCCACATGGGACCTCCAACCCTGCTGAAGTCGCTCTGTTTCTATTGCCATCAAAAACCTTAAAGATTCCGCAGTCAAGGCAGGGCTGTCTTCAACATTTCACAGAACAGAATGTCACATATACAGACTTTTAGAAGCTATGGTATCAATATGTCATGATTTAAAAGTTAGATGTTGGGGCTGGTGAGAAGGCTCAGCAGTTAGGAAGACTTTCTGTCCTTCTAGAGGAGCCGGGTTCGAATCCCAACATCTGCATAGAGGCTCAGAGCCAGCTGGTAACTCCAGATCCAGGAGACCTGGCACTCTTGTCTGGCATCCATGGACACCAGGCACGCTTGACACACACTTCCAGATGAGTGGGCAACACATTCATACAAGAAAAAAGAAAAATAAATAACTAAAAACTTTTTATTTTTTAGAAAATTAGATGTTACTTGTCCATTGCACAAGCCAGACAGGTACAGGTCATCAGTCCCCTTGTGAGTTCATTTCGTTGGGGCTGAGTTCTCTCAAGGAAAGTCAGTTCAGCTCAGCAGTCAGGCTCAGGATACACCCTGATTGCTTCTCTCTCACAGAGCACCCGGGGGCACTGGGGCTGGTGATCCATTTTAGCATTTGGATCAGATCAGAAAAAGCTAAGGTCCTGCAACTTGAAAATTCAAATAATGGAGTATAACACAATAAATACTAACTCAAATAATAACATGCCCAGAAGTGATTGAGTAGAACCGAGAACTTGGCTGGTTGCTGATTGATGTTAATTACGTAGTGAGTAATTTGTTTTATTTTGTTTTCTTACAGAATTCACAAGCTTTGTTTTATGGTTGAAATAGCTAAGGAGTAATTCAGAATTTACAGCGATGCAGAAGCTTTTTGCCGTTCTACCCTCCGAGATTATTCACAGGGAGCCATAAAGTGTGGTTTTATTGTCACATGACCTCCAGAGCCACACAGCACTAGGGAAGGATGGTAGCTGCAGTCTTTATTGGTTACGTCATCTAGCACAGATACTTAAGTTTGGTGAACTTCAATGTTTTCGATATATAAGTTAGCAGGGTCAGGGCCTGATTCAGCAGGTTAAATGCTTCTCTTGCAAGTGTGAGGACCTGAGTCTAGATCCCTGGGGACCATGTAAACAGCATCCTAGTGTTCCAATGCAAGATAGGAGGCAGAGACAGAAAGATCCGTGGCCAACTAGCCTGTTGCACACATCATGCCGTGAGCATCCCTACCTCAAACAAAGTGGAAGGGGGGGGCTGGTATCTGGGGCAGAGCTCATATACACATGTATGCTGTGGTATGTGTGTGATTACACACACTTGCAGACACACACGCACACACACATGCATGCACTCGGGCACACACACGGAATTAGAAGGCAAACAAAAGACATCTGTCACGTATGACCGCTATAGAAATTAGTTGACAGTCAACATCTGGCAAGACAAGAAGCCTCTCCATCCTCTGAGAACCATCATTATTGCCGCTGCTACTGTTCTTGATATAAGCTGGAGGGGACTGAGTGTAGAACACAGATTGAGGGGCCGGGGATGTAACTCAGTGTTAGAATCTAAGACTAGCATGCTTGAAGCCCTGGGTTTGACCTCCCACCCACCCCCAAACAAGGAATAATTTAAGTGACTTACCTATGGTCTGCTCTGGGCTTCAGAGTCAGGACCAGAGCTCTGAGATCCTCATTGACTGCTCTGCCCGAGGTACCCATGACCCTACCATGCGCTCTTGGAGGTACCAGCTGCAGTGAGAAAGCCTCGCCTCAGTCAACCTCATTGGCCATGTGCACTGTTAGTTTATTATAGACACAGCACTTCACTGTTGTGTTAGAACTTTAATAGAGCTTTGGACTTTTATTTAATTTTCACATTGCTACAAAATATTATGGAAGCTGACTTGGACTCAGCGCTGTAGCAGCAACATTGAACGTGCGAGTGTCAGATTATTAGATAGTGACTGATTATGCCTGGTGCGTAATTGCCTGTGTTAAACGATAGCCTGCTGCACAGCCAGGCTGCCAAAGCCTTCTCACACTGCCGAGCTCCAACTAGCTGGCCGTTACCCTGGGACTAGCTGTCATATCATCTGGAGATTGAGTAACATCATGTGGCAGTAATTTATTTTATTTTAGCTTTTTACACAAAAAGTTTATGTTACCCTAACATTCTCTGAGATCAAGTTTTAGAACTCTTAAGAAGCTAGAAAAGGTGATAAATACCTGTGGTTATTGTCTTGTTCCCGGAGGGGAGAACACATTACACAGTTGTAGACACACATGGGGAGAGGGGGTGGATCTTTTTCCATTAGGAAAGCTATTGGTTTGGATCCATAAACGTTTAGACTTGCTTCCCTGGACAGCCAGACTCAAACTGAGCGTGACTTTATCTATCCATTTAGGTGAAAACATTGAGAAGTTAGATTCTATTCTTTCCAGAGACTTGCTTCATAGAATTTATATTTTTGGTATAAAGCAGCTTGTTTTTAAGCCTTTTTGGATAATTTCTTTTGTATTTGAGATGGGTTTTACTGGGTTGCTCAGACTGACCCTGAACTCCTGAACTCAAGCCATCCTCCTGCCTCAGCTTGCTGAGTAGCTCTGACTCAGGTGTATTTCATCATAGCTAATTGGCATAGTTACTTGTGTGGTTGTAATAAAATGCTCTGACAAGTTCCCTTTAGAGGAAGGGAAGGTTTATTTTGGCTCACAGCTTGAAGGCTCAGTCTGTCACGGTGGGGATGTCACCGTGGCAAGGGTGTGAGATCACACTACACCCACAGTCTGAGAGCAATGAACGCTGCTGCTCAGTTCACTTTTCCCCTTTTTGCTCAGTCTAGGATCCCAGCCCATGGAATGTTGTAGCCCAGTTCAAGACAATCAAGATACTTCACGCGGTGCCCACAAGCTCCTCTTTGGTGAGTCTGGTTACCGTCAAGCTACCAATCAATATTAACCTACACCCCAACTTTTACTGTTGTGGTAAATGTTGTTTTTATCCTCTGATATTTTTCTGTTTTCTCTTAAGAGGCTATTATCTCGTGAAATATATTTAATTAAGTCATTTGTTCATGTGATGGTACTTAAAAATAGCCACCAGGCTGTGGTACACTGGCAAGGTTGTGAAGGGTGATTTCTGGGTATGTACATTACTACCCAGTGGGGTGTCTCTGGGTAGACTGAGGAGCGGTAAGTGGGACTGTCTCTGCAGATTCCTTTGTGCCAGCTCCAACCTGCCACAACCCTGGATGTCATATTCCTTAGAAAAACACATGTGTATATCTTAGCACCAAATAAAGACAGGAAATATTCAGCTAAGCTGCCTAAAAAGCTAAAGTGATTTTATTTATTTATTTATTTTAGTTCACATAAGAAATTGGAGCTCTAATTGCCTAACGTAGAGAGAAAAGCCTTAATGTTGTAGCTGGTTGAAATTTGAACAATGGAAGCATAATTTTTATGTTGTGTTAGCACATCCTTTTCAAGCGTGTGATTGAGCGTTTGGGAGCATATAGAAATGATACCGTACATTTTCATTCTTATATGTAAACTGCTGGCCAGTGAGCACTTAGGGTCTTGATACCTAATAGGTTTAGAGCTGTCGTGTGGGAACCAGAGCCATTCTGCTCACCTAAGCACTGGAAAGAGCAGTCTACTAAAGTTTAAAAGCTAAGCTTTAGACTCCTACATCCTGCTGTGTAGCTAGAGTTTGCATCTATAGGCCAAAGGTCAAGTATGTCCCCAGGGAGTTGATGGATTAGCATAATCCAGCCCTACTTCTGGAAAAAAAATTCAAGGCTAGACCCTGTGGATGAGAGTTCAACAGGATTTTCATTGTCACGTATATGCGTGCACATATTTTAATTTTGCTGTTTCTTCCAAAACCTGGTACTGAAAATTCATTTTAGGAAATATGTTTAGAACATAAAAATTTAAAGACACAGGAAAAAAAAAGAATCAATCATTATCTCACCATGAAGAAGTTGTTCCCTTTCTTTTGGCATTGTTCCCTTGTATATTTTTAAAGGCATTTGAACAAGTTGTTGAACTCATATGTGGATTTTTATTTTTGAATTTTATTTGCAGTGAACATCATCCCCAAACTATTTCCCTGAGTAATAAAAATTCATTCTCACCCTATCCATCAGACTCATCTTCACTATGGGCCCTCATTTTCCTAAACCACCTCTAATTTAGGCATCTGAGTGTCTTTTTATTCTTTTGTAATGAACAGTGCAAAGAGGTCATGCTGGTGACTCCTTAGGCGGTGGTTCCACCTCTCAGCAACACTGTGTCTCAAGATGGACTTTGCTCATTTCGCAGACTAAAATGTATCCTTTTAACTTACCTTCAGGTACTAGTGATGCTGCATTTTTTCCTGTTAGCCATCTTCATTCTTTGACTATGAGTTATCTGTCCATCCTTTTGCCTGTTGAGTAGTGTTTTGCACATAGCCTTGCTCTGTTCTTTGAAAATTTCACACGCATGTGTAGTATATTCTGGTTTCTTTAGCCTCCATTTCTTATCTCCCTCTCACCCCTGAGCGTGACGGGTTCTGCACATGGCGAGAGTACACGCTCATCACCCAGACGCAAAGCACATATTTCCCTCAATTTATTGTGTTTTAAAATCGCAGCTGGCATATTCTTATGACATAGGAGAGTAACGATGTTTATTAAGGTCAGCTTTATTTATGGTTCCCCTTTGCAATTTCTACCCTTGGATGTGAGTGTAACAAGTTCCTCTTCCTCTCAGGCCACATACTGCCATGCCTCCTTTTGCCGTTTCTATTTTCATTTGTAAAGAATGCTTAATTCCTCATGCTGTTTGATTTAAACTGAGGTGCAGAGATATAGTTTAAGGATGCAGATCATTTCAATTAATCTCTAGCAAATTATTCTAAGACCAGTTATAAGATAATGTTTTTTATTTTCCTTTCATTTGTGAGGCGCCAGCTTTGGCACTGGAAACATAGTAAAGCTCGTTCTGAAGTTTGGATTCTGTTCTATCTTTCAGTCTAGATTTGCTGTCATTTAATGGCCACAGGCATATCATTCTAATAATTTTAATTGTCATTCACCTCGTTATCACCCTCATTTGAAAGTTAGTTGATCTAATGGTTAATTTTTCCAAATGACTTTAAAATCATCTAAAAATAAATGGCAACGTATTCTGTTTTGATTTTGATACTTGTTGGGATTAGTGATTAGTTTTGAGAAAATCATCACCCTGACACTACTTTAGCATAAATGCTAATAAAGTCGCTGAAAACCTGATATCAAAGGAATCTGGAGCTGGGAGATGGAAGAAGCCCAGAGCGTTTTAGAATAGCTTCACCAAATTGAACTCAGCTGGAAATCACTGATTCTGATCCGTGCTTGTCAGCCATAGTGTCGAGCAAGCCTCTTAGGGGCATTGGATGATCAGGAGGACTGTGATTGTTGATACCTTTTAGAACAATTATAAGACATGCATCTTAAAAGTGAGAGTACCAAGAGGCCTAAAGCACAAAATCCACACTTACACACACGTACACAGGGGACCAGACTCTGCAAACACCCAGTGATTTTCATTTCCTTTACCGTGGAAATTTATAAACTGTACTTATTCCCTGCCTCGTCCTTTGGAGAAGCAAATTGTTCAATTTTGTTTTTCCCTTCCCCTTGCAGATACAGTTCACTTACAAAGCCCCAAACTTTTTAATACTGCGAAGAATGCCTTAGATTTTATAAGCAGGAGGTCTGTCAAGCAAATTGCCCTTGGCAGGAAAGCAGATCATATATCTTGGGCTTATCTACCTCTTCAGACTGCACACAGCCTGGATTGCCCTGGGGTGCATGCCGGCTCTGCAGACTGCCCTGTGCTGTCTAGGCTGGGGCCGCCTGGCTCTAAACTGTTGAGGAGTCTCTGTGCAGCCTGTGGTTTAGGAAGCACGGCTCCTCCCCACCAGGGATGACTTTCTGTTGGGATTTTCAAACTGCCTACTACTGTTTATTTGGAATCTAAACATCTGGGAAAGTTTAAAGACCCAATTTGTTGAGGGCACAGTCTGTGCTCTGATTTAATGCACACGAGGCACACAACATGTAAACACGTTGATAGCAGGATTTATTAAAATGTAGCTATTGCCGTATAATCTGGAACCCAGGCGATTTAGCTTGGTTTCTAGTGGTACCTTGTGTGATGGAGTATGAGGTTAGTGAGAGACAAAAATGTTTCTGGTGTAATCCTGGCCTTTCTGGCCTTTTGCAAGTGAAGAGCTTGGATCAGAGGCACCTTGCTTTTTCAGGAACCTTGCTTTCCCATGCCATGTACCAGTTGGTGGCAGAGCTGGGCACAGGAGGGGAACCCACTTTGTGATGTCTGCCTTGCTGTGTGGACACAGACTTTGTAATGAGGAATCAAGGTGGTACAGTGGTTAGGGAGTGTTGGAGAAGTCTGGTTCATGTACGTAATCCCAGCTGCTCTGGATGCTGAAGCGGGGGGGGGGGGGGGGACCAAGATGAGGACAGGCTGGGCAGTTAGTGTAGGGGCATCTATTTCAAAGCGAAATTAATAGATCAATCAATCAGTCATCAATCAGCAGTAAGAGTTGGGGATATGATGAAGTATAGATTAGTGGTAAAGAACTTGGCTCCCATATATGAGTCCCAAGTTGAATCATCAGTCCTGGTGGGGGAGAAAGAATGTGTTGGTCACTCTAGGAATAAAAAAAGCCATGGGGCAGCTGAAGACACTAAAGGCATGAATATCTGTCAGTCATGAAGCTCAGCCCCTGGATGTTTGAGATAAGCAGATGCCAAGGCACATGGGGAAACTGTTCTGCATTTCCTCTTAGGTTTTGGAAATCATCTTTTGCATTTGTTGGAAAGCACTGACTAGAAATACATGCTTTGATTTCGGCTCCCAATGGAAACACCAGCTCTTGGAGATATTCTTGGCTTCAATATATAAATGTCAGGCTTCATTCATTTCCTTCATCTCACTGATCAGTTCCACAGATCTGTTGTTATTGAAACTGGGGACAAACAAAACATGTCCAAAATCTCTGTCTGGTTTTTCTAGAACCTTCTCATTCTGCTCTAACTTCTGTCATAATCTTAACTTCAACAACTTCAGTTCCCGTTCATCTTTGACAGGAATCCTAGATCTGGTTAGCTCAAGTCTAACTTTTTAGAGTCTCCTAAACGTGGCTAGTTTTCTGTCTTTTCTCTTGGCCTTCAGTGTTTAGAGCCTTCCCAGCCATGACCACCACACCTGTATTCTTGTATCATTTGAACTTGGTTCTCCAGCTGAATTGTGAGCCCAGGGAAGGTGGTAAGGATGGGGCTTTCCTCCTAAGAATCCCCAGGACTAATAGACTAAAGAAGAGACTCGAATAAACTGAAAAAGAAATCAGTTGAATATCTAGGGATGGAGAGTCAAGCTGAGATGCTGGTTCCAGCTCTTGCCACAGACTTGTCTATCATGGCTCCCTCCCTGTTCCTTCTTACCCTACAAGTAAGGGCTGCCTTAGGTTGTCCCAGCTTCTCTGGCTATATTTCATGGTGTCTTTCTCCTGAATGACCTCAATTGTCTTTCAATCATAGAGACTTTTGTTTGATATATATGTATATCTGTATCTACACAACTATCTCTCAGTATATATGTTTCCCCCTTCAAATTGTCTCAGGTATTTACTTTCAAGATCTATAATGATGATTATGAAAATAATAAATTAGACAGACTGGCAGAGCTGAGTAAAAAGTCTGCCAGAGGCAAAGTAGAAATATCTGTTCTCCAAACCTGTAATTCCTAATGACTTCTCTCTACCATAACTTGTCATCTCACATTGTCAAGCATTGCGCCTGTGTTCTCTTCTGCCATTAGTCTGCCAGGTCAGCTTTGCATATTTGGATGCATGGCATTAGTAACACAGTGTCTCACATACAGTAAAGCCACAATAACTCTGAGTAGGATATTAAAGAAATTTGAGATTTTCCTATGCAGTTTGTAATAACTGAGGTCAGTTCTACCCTTTTAAATCTCTTTCTCTTTCTCTCTCTCCCCCCCTCTTTTCCGTGTGTGTGTGAGTGTGTGTATTGTATGGGTATGTGAACATGTCTCTGTGGGTGTCCTTGCACATGTATGTATGCCTTTTTCGATAGCTTCCCATCTTGTGAAACAGTGTTTCTTTATTTTGTTTATTTATTCTTTGAGAATTTCATATAATTTATTTTTATCATGTTCCTTCCTGTTCCCTAACTCCTCCCAGATCCTCACCTCTTCCTGAAATACTTCTTGGTATTTTTCTCTCTATAGAAACCACCATTACTACCACCAACAAACAAGAGCCACTAAAAATCTTGGAGCTCTATTTGTGTTGGCCAACTACTGAGCAGAAGACCTGTCCTGGGGTGTGCCTGATACAACCAATGCCACTCCACTGAAGGGACCTGATTCTCTCTTGCCCAGTAGCTGTCATTTGCGAAGGGGTGGGACTTTGTGCTCGTTTCCCCTCCGTCTGGCTTGAACCTGTTCAGGTCCTGTGCATACTGTCCCCGTCTCTGTGAGTTCCTGTGTGCATTTATTTGCCTTGTTATGCATGGAAAACATAGTTTCCTTAAGACTGCCCACCTTTTCTGACTCATAATCTATTCCTCTCTCTAGGCTCAGGGGTCTGTGCCAAAGAGGAGACCATGTCTCTTACTGAACCTGGAGCTTACTGTTTAGGATAGACAGGAGCTATCCTACTGTTTGGATAGACAGTGGCCAGTGAGTCTCCAGGATTTACCCATCTCTGCCTTCCCAGTGATGGGGTTAGAGATGCTCGGCTGGTCCCAGGCTTGTGCAACAAAGTACTCTGTCCACCGACCCATCTCTGCCCCTTAGTTTATCACTGATTTTTTTCTTTAGTATTAGATAAAACAATATTCTAGGAACTCAGATATCACAGCAGCATTCCCGTTCACCACCTTATAACTTCTAAGTTTCCTTTGTCACCTCAGGTTGGTGTTTGCTTACTGTGTGGGATTGTGAGCGTCTGTGCTTTCTATTTAAGGCAACATGTGACAGTTTTCGTCTATGAGGAAAAGGTATGATTTTTGAAACTGTGGTTTGCTGAAGCTGGTGAAATGTATTGGTTTTGTTGACAAATTGTCTTGGTCTAAACTACTGTCACTTCCCGGTCTTCTACTAGATTACACAACATTACGCAATGTTTATGTGGAAAGCAATGAGTTTATTAGTGATGAGTGTGTATTTGTGGCTACATCCGTGTGTGATAATAGACATCTTTTGTGGGTACTTACAGCAATAATGACAGCACTGTTTCTCAGTTCACCCTTTACCATAAACTATGTCATTATTCATTTCGGTGGGGGCATGTAATCTCAAAGAATGTTACGAGAGTGGCTTGTTGGAAAGGGGTAACGGCCGGTGGGCTCTGAGTAAGCCTCAGCTGGCAGGGCAGGGCTGTGTGACATCTGAGCACAGGGCTTCTCCCATGTTGGTGGTCTGTCATGTTTCTATTTTAAACCATTCACACCTGACACTGCTTTGACCTCCAGATCCAGGAGTTTCCAGTGACTGAACACAGCAGCGTGTTCTCTGGAGTCTCCCTTAGTCACTCGCCTGGTTGTCTTGTGCTTCAAGGAGTGTCTGAGGGGTTGAGGGGGCGAGGGGGTGGTCCCTGCTTGGCAGAGTACACAGCCTGATAATAGACTACACAGGTGTCTAACTCACCCACAAATGTCAGGAACCCTGAAAGTTATGGCAAGCAAAATAGAGCTGAGCTGAGCAATGAGTGGAATGACTGGGTTAGGTGTGGGGTGGGGCTAATATGAAAGGCATTGTGGGAGATGGGTACTAGACTAGCAAATGGAAAGACTGGAAGCTACTTAGAAAGGAGTGCATTTTACTTGGTATGCCTCATATATGAAGTTAAGGAGGAAGGAGCAAAGTGTTGTGGGAAGGGAAGGGAAATGAAACCGTGAAATAAGCAGTCCAGCTAAAATTCCCCTGGGAGGAAATGACAATGTCTCCACATCACTCGAGAGTTTTAGGTGAGACCCCAAAAAGTGACCAGTTCAATGGACACTGGTTAGATGGTATAGTGATGCTTCATTGGTATTTTAATAAGTAAAGTTTGCCTGCAGATCAGAGTGCAAAACAGCCACACTAGTCAGCCATACAGGCCAGGCTATGGTGGCACACACTTTTAATTCTAGAAGCCACATTAGTTAACCATAGATGCCAGGCAGTGGTGATGCAAGCCTTTAATCCCAGCACTAGAGAAGAATATAAGGTGGAAAGAAACATGAACCCACTCTCTTTTATTCTGAAGATTTCATAGAGGTGAGAGCTTTCTAGAGATTGATGTGGGATGTCCTTCTGTAAAGCTGCCCTGCCATAGGCCAAAGCAGCTTTATTTATCAACCAATAAAAGCAATACATATACAGAAAGATATCCCATATCATCTACCCTTTTCTCTCTAAATAAATTCATCAACCAATAAAAACAACACATATACAGAAGGGTATCTCACATCAGATGTGACTGCTTTTCTTTTCTGATCTTCAGATTGAACCTCAATATATATCTCTGGATTTTTATTATTTGTGCTATAATTGGCACTCAACATAGGGTATGAACCCATGACCCTGAGATTCGTAGACAGAGGAAGGTAGAAACTGGTCCTGCTCTGAAGATCCCCAGGCAGCCAGAGACAAACTGAGAGATCATTTCAACTGCCTGAAGACATGCTGGCCTTCAGGTAAAGTCTGGAGCTCAGGGTTCAACCTGATCTTGTGCAGGGTGACAGGCAGTATGGACCCTTTAGGAGCATAGATTAATCTTGGAGGAGCCACAAGGCACATCCCTTAGGGAAGCCTGCATATACAGTAAGGGAGTGTGAAGCGTGTGAGAAGTTTCCATGGGGATTGCTTCTGTGGGTGACTGGGGCTTATGAGGGGTTGGATGGAAGAAGGGCATCAACATAATATGATTTTAGAGCAATCTTTCTAGTGTGGGAAAGGGTCAGGTGAGGACAATGGCAGCTAATTGTTAATAACGATTCTATCTCAAACTCCTCCCTCCACACCAAAAAAGAATTCTGTTCACATGAGAGGCTCTAAGGACTTGATAGGATACTGTAGCAGAATTTAGAGGAGGGTGGGTACCCAAATGTGTTTTTCATGTAAACTTGTGAGGACTTGAGAGCTGTGAAGACATGGAGGAACTGTGAGATGAAGGAGAAGGATAACCACAAGCCTGCCGGCTTTGATGGCTGAGTTCACACTGCCCACGGCTCACTTTGGGTATGACAAGCTGAGCTCAAGGGGAAGGGGCCCCTAAGACATATACAGAGACCTGGATGTAGATCTACTTAATGCCCTCACCTGTGGTTTGGACTGTCAGTAGACTGGAGACCTCAGGTCTGGTCCCCATGATACCCCTCACTGATACTCACTGACAAGGGCTTGAACCATGTAACTTTTACTTCATCCTTTGCATGTAACCACAGAGACAGGTGCTGTGAGGATCAGTCTAGAGAGGAACATACAAGATCATGGGATCATATCTCTGGATGGGTGATTGGCTGTTTCCAAGGGCATAGGGTGGTGGTTGTGGGACTCTGCCCCAGGACTCCCCTCTCTCTGTAAATTCTGACAGAGCAGACATCTCCACACCAACAGGGGTGACTCAGTATTTCCTAGGACTTGAGGGTTTAACGTTGAGTCAACATTGTTCTAACACCTTTTAATGCCTTTCATATTTATAGCAGAAAGTAAGTGGCAGACAGTGGGGCAGAACCACAAGGAGCTTCAGGGCCAACAGAGTTCTTCCTCAGAGCTTTAAGAAAGCCACAGCGAGATCCCTTCCTCCTGGTAGCTATAAGAAAGTACTTGAAATGTGTTGGCATAGTTACCAGCTTTTATTAAAAATAGAAGGGCGAATAAATTCACAGTGAACATCTTTAAGAAGATGCGGGCTGCAGTCCTGTAAGTGTGAATGTCAAGAGAAGATGAACCTCCCCCCCAAACATATACACACTTCTTCCCACCCCAAGGAAAGCAACAACAAAGACCTAATCGCCATGAGCCACAGTGACTCAGCGGTCACCAACAGGAAGAAGCCATAAATTAGCGGAAAGTTCCTTAAGGTTCCTGAAAGTGATTAGCATTATTTCCTGTTAGTGTTCTGATAGAGCTGCCAGCGGCTCAAGGTGACCTCCTTTATTTTAGAATAATCCTGAAGTTTCATGTAGATTTTTTTTTAATGGTGGAAGAACCAAGCAGGGACAAAACAAGAAAGGAAAGCTCTCCCCCCCCTTTTAATATAATTTTCAGTAGCACAGTGCGTTAAAGTAAGGCATATTTTCCTCATAGTAATACGGCTTCAGGACCTGATTTAGATGGAAAATTTAAGTAAGATTAATGCAATTTATTATCCGACAGGATATCCTTACAAACCACACTATTTGGCTGAATTTTAGATTCCCAATCTAATATTTCAGATGAGATTTCCAGATGGGTGTCTTATTCCTCTATTAGTTTAGTCAGGGTGATGGAGAGTTTGTAAAACAGGGGAGGTTAAACTAGTTTTAACACTTGATTAATCATTGAAATTACGTTGTTACTGCTCGAGTCCACTGGCTGTTGTTTATTAAGGAGCTCTGTAAGACCCAAAGCCAACACAAACTACGGGCGCTTTTCCAACTCGGCTAATTTATTTGATGACTTCTTCAAAGGGATATATATATATTTTTTTAAGTAGTAAATTTATAGCTACATTGAAAGGCTGTTCAAAGCTTGCTGTTTGCTTTTCAAAATACTCAATTGTGGGATTGTAACACTTAAAGGAAAATAGGTATAAGTACACCACACACACACACATACACCCCCACACACACTCACCCCCCCCCCCACACACACCAAGCATAACACTAAATTCTAATTTCCTGGGACATTAGGGCAGGTAAATCTTTAAAAACAAATTGTATGATTGCCAGAGTCGTTGCTACTTCCGTCCAGGGACAACATGAAACTCCGAGGTGACAAACCACACGTATACTCTGCCATCTTACAAACCATTGGCCAGTCAATCAAAGTAAATGAGTGCCAGTGTGCCCAGTGAAACTGTATGCAAAGGAACTATGAGCTGGGAGGAAGAGGCACAAATAAACTCAGGCTGGATGCAGAGCTGCTCATGCGCATGCGTACAGAGGACGTGCTGAGTGCAGACATCGGACAGGGCTCCAAACCAGAGCTTCTTTTGTGGATATGAAAATTTCCTGAAGTCTGGGCTTGGTAAATTGATTACAATCTCTTCTCAGAGACCTATCAGGAGCAAACGAGTGAGTTGCAGACAGAAATATGAATTCCAGAGCCCAACTCATAAATGAATTCCTAAATGCTGACCGAGCCAGAACCGAGCATTGGAAAACCACTTGGCAGGAACCATTAGTTTCAAAATGAGATGAACTGCTCTATTTAGCTCTCATTGAAAACTTTACAGAAATGCCAGATTTCCATAAACACAGGGTTCCTTGAGTTTGCAAGGCTTTGATTAACTGGTGGACAACAGTCTCACAAACACAGGTTTTTGTGTTATACGCAGCCTGGATGGATTTGGGAGCTGGAAACCCACACAAAGTAGCCCCTTGCCTTTCTGGGACGTTAGCTCCTCCCTGATTTCCAGAAGGCTCCTTTTGTTAGAAGGAGGTTGGAGAATTAAGAATTAGCCTAGGGTTTAAAAACGTGGTTGTAGATCATATTCCTGTCATCCGTGTCGTCATCTGTTAGGCCTTTTATGACTGATTGACAGCCCACTGCTTTATGGTTTGGTTTTAATGCCCCAAAGGAATGAGAGAATTAAAAAATACACTTCTGTCTTTACCCAGAAAGTCATAAAGTTGTGGCTTCGACTAAGTAAAGAGATTGCTTGCGAGACATATTTTAGTTTTTAAATGTGCTTTCACTTTTCCTCTTGCTAACATATTTTCCCATTGATCCTGGCACACCAGACAGGGGTCTCTAAAATCTATTCAACTTACATCCTCAGCAGCAAAAAGTCCTCCCTGCTGCCCGTTCTCCTCCCTCCCTTCCTCTCTTCCTCCTCTTTGGACTTCCATGTTCAAGTCAATAAAAACAAAATAAATTTGAAGAGCAAAGAGCCAGTTTTTTGCGTTCTGAAAAGCTGATTGCTTCCAAGTGAGGGAGTTTGTGGGCCAGTCTGTCATGAGTTATGGCATGGATTTTGTGGCCTCCATAAGTTTCTGCCACATTTTGTTCTGGGCTGATCCTTTTCCGCGGGTCTTTAGATGACAGGGATTATGCAAGAGGAGAAGAGGAGTTGAGCTGGTTGCTGTTTGCCTTAGAGGGGTTGAGGCTTTTAGTGGATTAACTGGAAGCTACAAAGAGGCCAGGGACAACGAAGTGTGGAGCTCCGCCATCACCCAGGCAAACCGGCGGCCAACCAGGGAGGCAGCTCAGTCGGCAGGAGTGTTTGCTGAACAAACACTGGGGCCCGAGTTCAAAGGTCCCCAGACCCAAATAAAAAACCGGAGTGTGGTTCTGTTTGTGCCTGTAACTCTAGCACCATGGATGGGATCGAAGGCAGGGGGATTACTGGGATTGGTTAGGTGCCATCCTAGTGTTCAGTGATCTCTATCTCCAGGGCGTAAGGTGGAAAGTGACAGAGCAGAACATCAACATCCTTCTGTGGCTTCTGGGTACCCAAACACGTGCATTTGCAGCCCCCAACACACACATAGAAAGAGGGAGGGAGAGGGCAGTTACCAGCACACTTGGCTTTAGTTTTAATCTATTTTGCATAGTAGAAACTCATACGCTTGTCTGAATGAACTGAATCTTCCCAGAGAGTTCTCTAAAATGTCAGCACTAGTTACAGGAATGTCATAGAAGCCATCTTCAGACAGGCAAGACAGTAGTTTTCCTATAGAGTCTCTGGCTGTATGACCCTCTCTGGGGTCAGGAAAAGCTGGGTTCAGCTCGGGAAGAGCAGTCGAGAAGAGCTCCCAAGAGCTGTATTCATAAGCAGAGGCTTCGAGGGGATGTCATTCTAGACTTGTCAGGGAAACTCCATACATCCAGTGGAGAATTCAGGGTTTCCATGCAGTATCTTGACAAGAGGCCGAGAAAGGGATCCACCTTCCTCTTGCCCCCATCCTCCTCGTCTTCTGCCTTTAGCCACAAATTGTGAGGTTAATCAGAGACAAAACAATCCTGCTGACCCAGGACTTCTTTCCGCCTCCTGTCTTTTCATTCTCTTTCACGAGCCAGTTGTGGGAGATTCATTTTAAAGGCATCAGATGAGCTCTCAGAAACAGGCCTTAGCCTATAGAATCCAGCATCAGTTGACCCTTATGAGGGTCTTGTATGCAGTGAGGCATGTAGAGGCAGGGCTGAGTGTCTGCTTCCCTTGGGCTCACTTTCTGATGAGATAGTGGAGACCCATCCCTGCAACCTCTCCCACCCATTTCTGAGCACCCTGAGAATCTCATTTCTTCCTTCAGGTGGGGACAAGATGCTCAGAGCAGAGAGTTTTGTGGAGGACAGAAGGAGCACAGTGGCTGTGTCTCAAAGGGGGCAGAGAGGACAAAGGACGGCAGATCCCTCAGGTGAGCCTGAATTTGCATTTTTGTCCTACTCACTGTTCCATTGCTATGAAGAGATACCATAGGCCACGCAGGTTACAAAATAAAGCATTTGATTGGGGCCTTGCTGACAGCTTCAGAGGGTGAGTCCGTGATTTCTATGGCAGCAGGCAGGTAGGCATGGGGCTGCAGCAGCAGCTGAGGGCTTACAGCCTATTCACAAGCCTCTGGTAGAAATAAACCTCAAAGCCCACCCCTAGCGACACACTTCCCCCCACAAGGTCACACCTCTTCCAAGAAGGTCACACTTCCTCCTAATTCTTCATACATAATCCATCCACTAACTGGGAACCGAACATTCAAATCCATGACCCTATGAGGGCCATGCTCATTCAAACCACCACACCTCTCCCATGAGGGGTGTTTTGCCTCCATGAATTCTACAAGGATCCCCTTTATGAGGCGTGGTCATTTCTTCTGTGAAGTCTAGCAGGCCTGTGTATTCAATCCTCCACTTTCCCTGAGTAGGCCTTATCAGGTGCTAAGCGGGAACCACTTAAGAACAGTGGTCTGCCACCATCACCTCCCTTGGTGTCTTCCACATGTATTTTCTTTCCACACATTAGGTCAAGCATCTTGGTTCTCCCTGTCATATCTCAGCCATTAAATTTTCATCTATCTGCAGGTTTTCCTTGGTCTTAGCTCTGTACTTGGTACCAGGAATGCAATGGAAGTTGTAATCTACAAAGGAGACCGGTCTTTTCAACTCACCACCAAAGAAATGTAATTTGCAAAGCCATTTCTCGAGAAGCAGAATGTCAGGCCATGCCACGCCTAGCCAGGAAGGTCTGAAGTAGGACGGAGAAGTTGTGTGGAGTTGGAAGTAGACAGATGAAGAGGAGAATTGTCGGTCCAAAGGATGTGGCAGACAGGGTCATACTGGGATGTGTGTAGGTATGCAGGAGCAGGGCTGTTTGTCCTTCATCCTTCGGAGCATCATCACTTCATCGTCCGGGCACTGGCATCAATCTTAGGTGAAGATGACAGTTTGCCAATAGAATCAAGTCTGTCAATATACTTCCTTACTCATCCTACCCAGATCAGTCAGTGGAAAGGGGTGATATGGTTGGACTCTGAAGGGCTCCCCACACCCAGTCTCTACTTTGGGAGGTTCTGAGGCCTTTAGAAAAAGGGATCTGGCTAGTAGAAGTACTATGTAGTGGCCAGCCTTTGAAAGCCGCACCCAGTTCCTGATCCCTGAGTTGCTCTTGATGCTCTTGGTCCTCTGTGATGTAAACAGACCCCGCCACATGCTCCCGCCTGCCTGCTATGAGCTGAGTGTCCTTGTTGCCATGCCTTCTCCACCACGATTGACTGCAACACCCTGACACTGTGAGCCAGAACAAAGTGTTGCTGCTTTAAGCTGTTTCTATCAGACACGGTGGCCACAGAGAAGCAAACACAGCTAATACAGAGTGCTAGGGCAGGAACGCGCAAGAAGCCAGAAGCGGTACCCCTGCCTTCATGCTTCAGTGTTCCATAGAATTCCACCAGATCTCGCATCGTTTCAAGCTATGGCAACATGGAACATTCAGTTAAGTTAGCCTTGGAGTCCATCTTCCCTAATGTAATATAAAGTCCCCTTAAAAAGCAGGATTTTCACCCATTATAGAGCCCCCAGGTTCAAAGTCATTTAAAAATATTAATGTTTAGGCGGCATCTATTTGTATATCCTCAGCACGATGAGTTCTAGTGTTTTGTTTCACGTACACATTGCATAATGATCAAGTCATACAAATTGCATATATCTGCATATTTATGTTTATTCAGCTTCACTATCAACCAGAGATACTCAAATCCAAGTTACAATGACATATTATTTGGTTATAGGTATTATTATCACACACACATACACACACACTTACATACATAGACACATACGCACCCCAAACAACAACAACAAACAGAACAAAGGTAGGACGTAGTGTGGAGAAAGTAGAATTCTCGTATGCTACTGATAGAAATGTTAGTATAACCATTGTGGAGAGCAGTATGGAAGTCCCACTCCTCCCGAACACACACAGACTGGCAGTCCTATTCCTTGGTGTATATGCAAAGGAAACAGAACCAGAATGTTTGATGTCCCATGTAATTTCTGCTTTATTGTTCTGATTCCCCGATATTTAGATTTGACTTACTGTTTACTTCACCAATAGCTTGAGTTCCTCTGAAATCCTCAGTTTCCCATTCCAGAATCCATCTCATAGAGCCTCCAGTAACATTCCTCCCTTTGATCTGGAGCCCTGGAGATGATTTTGAAGAAAGAAACCCAGCCCGCACGTTTGTTCCTTAGTGGAGTGGAACGCTACCTGTCACTGTGCTATCACCCTCAAGTAGCTACTGACTCAGCTGTTTTTAATGCTTTCAAACCAGTATTGCAGCTGTGGCCCAAGAAGCCCAAGGTACATCTCAAGCTGGCAGCAAGATTTGGCATCACCCAGATGGCGCTGCTTTTTCAGGCATGTAAAATGAATGAGTTAGCGGGTCACAGGGGCCTGCACCGAAGTTACACAATATCGCCGAGTCTAGGCAACATGCAGAAGCATTCCTGCCTGCAGAAAGCTCCTGAATGGGGTTCTAAGTGAGGCTGTGAAGGAGAGGTCGGAGGATTGGTAGAGTCCCCAGAATAGAGGAGGTACCTAAACCATGAGGCATACACCGAGGGAAGCTGTAGTTACTGAAGGAAGCCAGGGGGAGGCCAGTGCATCCAGTGCTACAGAGCCGGAGGGACAGGGCTATCTAGTTAAAGGTTGTCAAGACCACTAATTGTTGGACTTAGAGCTTCAGAATTTGGTGTCTGCCTTGCTGGGTTTGGGTCTCACTTTGTTCTGCTGTTTTCTTGACATACCCCCATTACTCCTTTTGGGAATAGGAATGCTTGGTATATGATATTTATAGATGTGTATGACTTTTTTGTTGTCTTAAATTTATAGGGACTCACAGAAAAGTTTGCCTTGAGGAACTTGGGGATTTTCACACTGTTAAGATGGTTAAAGGCTATAGGGACTTTCGAAGTTGGACTACATGCATTGTGTATTATGAGATATTTATGAGCCTTTGGGGACCAGATATGAAATGGGAATTTAAAAGTAACATGTTTCAGTATCAGTTTGACAAGGGAAGGTCTTGTAAAGGCTGATTTTTGTTATCAACTTGACTGGATTTGGGATCACCTATGAGATACTTTAGGGCATGCATTTTAGGGAGTTTCCATAAAGGTTTAGCTGAGAAGGGGCAACCTACCCTAAATGATAGTACCATCCCATGGTCTGGGATCTTGGACTGAAGCAAAGAGGGAAAGGAGAAAGGCAGCTGAGCATGGACATTAGCATCTGCTGCCTGACGGTGGACGCAATGTGGGCATTATTGTCATATGCCGTCCACCAGGATGGATTTTAGTCTCTGAAACCACAAGCTCAAACAGACCCTCATTTCACTGAGTTTCTCTTGTCAGATATTTTCTTTCATCATATGAGAGTAAAAAACTATTAATATATCTGATCTTCATTCCTCTGATACAGAGTAGACACCACTTCCTGGAGTTTCATAGTAATGTATGATATGCTACCTTTTAAAACTGTCTTTGTTTAGTTCATATGATTGTCTTGACATTTATCTTTGTTGTATATATTTGTTGTATATATTGAGAGTTAGTTTCCTTGTGTTGTTGATTCATATTCCATTATAAGAACTGTGTACGAGCTTATTATACAACATGTTTATCTATTCATATCTTAATTTAGCTCTACATTTTTGACATTATAAACAAGGCTTCTATAAACATTCATGTACAAAGGTTTGTTTGAGCATACAGTTATGCAACATTTAATAGCAACGGCATTCTTTGAGAAAAATGTCACTAGGTAGCTTAGTCATTGAGTGACCATCACTGGGCACATAGCATACATTAAAGTGGCTGTGTTGTCACTAGCAAATAGCCTTATGGGATTATTACTGTATATGTGTTTTTCTGGCAATGCAAACACTTCTACGTAATGTATGATTATGTGTTTTTATTTCTCTTAGATAAATACAAAGAAGTGATATGTCTGCTATTATAAGTGAATGCAAAAATAACTGTTCCCCAAAAGACCATATAATTTTACATATACTACATTCTCAGTGTATAAAGATTTTAGGTCTTTCATACCTTTGCTGAATATTTGACATAATAAAATAACAAAATATTTGTCATTTTAGGGTTACATAGTGATATGTTGCTGTGATTTTTAGATAACGTTTTTGTATGCATGCTTTTCTGCCGTCTGTGATGGTTATTTTTCTGGTGTACTAATAAAATGCCATGACCAGAAACAACTTAGAGAAGGTAGAGTTTATTTGGACCTACAGTTCCAGAGCAATAAGAGGATCATGGTGGGAAACATGGCAGCAACCAGGCACAGAGGCAGGGATCGGAAGCTGATATGAGGCAGAGGGAGCAAACTGGAAGTGGGGAGAGCCTGTAAACTCTGACAGCTTACCTCCAGTGATGTACTTCCTCTCTCAAGGGCACACCTCCTAAAGCTCCCCTGATGGTGCTATCACCTGGAAACCAAGTGGTCGAGGTCTGTGAAAAATTTTGCTGGGATTTTATTGGGCATTTCATTGAATCTGGAGATTGCTTTTGGTAAGATTGCCATTTTTACTACGTTAATTCTACCTACCCAAGAGCATGAGAAAAATTTCCACTTTCTGGTGTCTTCTTCAATTTCTTTCTTCAAAGATACAAGTCATACAAGTCTTTCACTTGTTTGGTTAGTTACTCCAAGATATTTTATGCTATTTGTGGCTATTGTGGAGGGTGATGTTTCTCTAATTTCTTTCTCAGCCCATTTTTCATCTGTATAAAGGTGGACTACTGATTTTTTGAGTTAATCTTGTATTCTGCTATATTACTGAAAGTGTTTATGAGTCATAGAAATTCCTTGGTAGAGTTTTTTTGGGTCACTTATGGAAACTATTATATCATCAGCAAATAGTGAGAGTTTGACTTCTTCTTTTCAGATTTGTATCCCCCTGACCTCCTTTTGTTGTCTTATTGCTCTAGCTAGGACCTCAAGTACTATATTAAATAGATATGGAGAGAGCGGACAACATTGTCTTGTTCTTGATTTCAGTGGGATCACCGTGAGTTTTTCTCCATTTAGTTTGATGTTGGCTGTTGGCCTACTGTATATTACCTTTATTGTGTTTAGGTATATTCCTGTATCCCTGTTCTCTCCAAGATCTTTATCATGAAGGGATGTTGTATTTTGTTGAAAGCTTTTTCAGCATCTAATGAGATGATCATGTGGTTTTTATTTTTCAGTTTATATGGTAGATTATGTTGACAATTTTCATAGGTTGAACCATCCCTACATCTCTGGGAGAAGCCGATTTGATCATAGTGGATGATGGTTCTGATGTATTCTTGGATTCGATTTGTCAGTATTTTATTGAGTATTTTTGCATCAATGTTCATGAGTGAGATTGGCCTGTAATTCTTTCTTAGTAATGTCTTTATGTGGTTTGGGTATCAGGGCAATTGTAGCCTCATAAAAAGAGTTTGGCAATGTTCCTTCTGTTTCTATTGTGTGGGCTAATTTGAGGAGTGTTGGTATTAGTTCTAATTTGAAAATCTTGTCAAATTCTAAGAAACTATTTGGTCTTAGATTTTTTTTTTTTGGTTGGAAGACTTTTGATGACTGTTTCTATTTCTTTAGCAGTTATAGGTCTATTTGATTTGCTTATCTGGTCTTGATTTAATTTTGGTAACTGACAATTATCCAGAAAGTTGTCCATTTCCTTTAAGTTTTCCAATTTTGTGGAGTATAGGTTTTTGAAATATGAACTGATGATTATCTGGATTTTCTCCATGTCTGTTGTTATGTCCCCCTTTTTATTTTTGATTTTGTTAATTTGGATATTCTCTCTCTGCCTTTTGGTTAGTTTGGATAAAGGTTTGTCTATCTTGTTGATTTTCTCAAAGAACCAGCTCCTTGTCTTATTGATTCTTTGTATTGTTTTCTTTGTTTTTATTTTGTTGACTTCAGCTCTCAATTTGATTATTTCCTGCCATCTAGTTCTCTTGTGTGAGTTTGCTTCTGTTTGTTTTAAAGTTTTCAAATGTTCTGTTAATTCACTAGTGTGTGATCTTTCCAGCTTCTTTATGTATACATTTGGTGCTATAAACTTTCCTCTTAACACTGCTTTCATTGTGTTCCATAAATTTGGGTATGTTATGTGATCATTTTCATTTAATTTTAGGAACTCTTTATTTCTTCCTTGACCCATTGATGATTCATGTGAGCATTGTTTAATTTCCATGTGTTTGTGGGCTTTCTGGAATTAGTGTTGTTCTTGAATTCTAATTTCAAGAATGGTGATCCAATAAGCTACATGGGGTTATTCCAATTTTTTGTATCTGTTGAGGTTTGTTTGTTATTGAGTATGTGGTTAATTTTTGAGAAGGTTTCATGAAGTGCTGAGAAGAAGGTATATTCTTTTATGTTTGGATGGAATGTTCTATAGATGTCTGTTAAGTCCATTTGAGTCATAACATCTGTTAGTTCCCTTATTTCTCTTTTAATTTTTTGTCTGACTGAACTGTCCAGTGGTGAGAGTGGAGTGTTGAAGTCTCCCACTATTAATGTGTGGTGTTTAATGTGTGATTTAAGCTTTAGAAGTATTTCTTTTACATATGAGAATGCCCTTGTATTTGGGGCATATATATTCAGTATTGAGATTTCCTCTTGATGGATTTTTTTCCTGTAACTAATATGAAATATCCTTCTTTGTCTCTTTTGATTGGTTTTAGTTGGAGTCTAGTTTGTTAGATATTAGGATAGCTACACCAACTTGTTTCTTAGGTCCATTTGATTGGATAAATTTTCCCAATCCTTTACTCTGAGGTGATTTATGTCTTTGAGGTTGAGGTATGTTTCTTGTATGCTGCAGAAGGATAGATCATGTTTTCATATCCAGTCTATTGGCTTGTGTCTTTTTATAGGTGAGTCGAGTGCATTTGTATTAAGGAATATTAATGATCAGTGAGTGCTATCTCCTGTTAATTTAGTTTGTGTTGTTGGTTATGTTATATTGTGTGTTTTCCCTTCTTTGGGATTTGCTGCTGTGAAATCATTAATTGTCTGTGCTGTTGTTGATGTAACCAACATCCTTGAGTTGGAGTTTTCCTTCTAGTACTTTGTGTAGGGCTGGGTTTGTGGCTAGATATTGGTTAAATCTGGTTTTGTCATGTAATATCTCATTTTGTCCTTCTATGGTGGTTGAAAATTTTGTTGGCTATAGTAGTCTTGGTTGGTATCCGTGGTCTCTTAATGTCTGCATAATGCTTTACCAGAACCTTCTGGCTTTCATTGTCCCCACTGAGAAGTCAAGTGTAATTCTGAAAGGTCTATCTGTATGTTATTTGGCCTTTTTCCTTTGCAACTCTTAGTATTCTTTCTTTATTCCGTATGTTTAGTGTTTTGATTATTATGTGGAGAGAGGACTTTTTTTTTTATCCAGTCTATTTGGTGTTCTGTAAGCTTCTTGTATCTTCATAGTCATATCTTTTTTTAGGTTGGGAAAGTTTTCTTCTGTGATTTTGTTAAATATATTTTCTGTGCTTTTGAGTTAAACTTCTCCTTCTTCTATACCTATTATTCTTAGGTTTGGTCTTTGCATGGTGTCTCATACTTCCTGAATATTTTGTGTTAATTTTTGTTAGATTTAATGTTTTCTTTGATGAGTTTATTTCCTCTATTGTATCTTCAGTACTTGAGATTCTCTCTTCCATCTCTTGAATTCTGCTGTTTATGCTTGCATTTGTGGTTCTTGATTGTTTTCTCATGATTTCTGTTTTTATAATTCCCTTGGCTTTTGTTTTCTTTATTGTCTCTATTTCAGTTTTCATTTCTTGAATAGTTTCTTTCATATGTTTGATAGCCCTTTCTTGGCTTTCTTCAAGGTATTTGTTGATGTCTTCCAATTTTTTTGTTTGTCTTTTCCTCCATTTCTTGGAGAGATTTTTTTTATTTCCTCTCAATGGCTTCAAATATTCTCCTAAAGTTATTTTTTAGGCCATTCTCTGCTTCGTGTGTATTTGGTTGTTCAAATCTTGCTGTTGTAGAGTCACTAGTTTTTACTGGCGTTGTGTTGCTCTTTGTGGTGTTGTGTGTTTTCTTACCTTGTCTACACATCTTTTCCTCTAATTGGTGTAATTGGGGCTACTGTGATTCTGGTGATCAACCTTCCAGGTGCCAGATGATCAAGTCTCAGATAGTTGCTCCTGCTGGTGCAGTCAGGGCCATGGTTCCAGTCACCCTGCTGGTCAGTCCATGATCCTAGAGGTTGCTCTATGCTCCTGGGGTTTTCTCTGCTTCTGAGGAGTTTGCTGTCTCAGGCTTGCTCCTGCCTAAGTGGCTGGCTCAATCCTGTTTCTGTAAATATCCCTGGTCTGGATCTGTTTTGGAAGAGGTCCCTGGCTTGGGGTTGGTCCAGCAAAGGTTCTGGCTCCATTCTATTCCATCGGAGGTCCCAGACTCAGGTGCACTCAGACCCATAGAATTCCTGGCCCAGGCCTACTCCTTCAGAGGTCCCAGACTCACACCTGAACCGACAGAGGTCTCTGGTTCTTGCCTACTCAGAGGTCCCAGACTCATGCCTGGACCCACAGAGGTCCCTAGCTCAGGCCTAGTTCCTTGGAGGTCCCAGACTCAGGTGCACCCAGACCCATAGAGGTCCTGGAACCACAGAGGCCTCTGGCTCCAGCCTACTCCCTCAGAAGTTGCTCGCCTGTACCTGCTCTTGTCGAGTTTGCTTTCTCAGGCCCGTTCTGGCCTTGGTTACCAGCTCAGTCCTGCTCCTACAGAGTTTGCCATCTCAGGCCTGCTCGTGCCTTGGTAGCTGGCTCAGTCCCACTTCGGCAAATGTCCCTGGTCTGGATCTGCTCCTTCTCCCTTGGATCTTGCCATCTCAGGCCGGCTCTGCTCTAGGTCTCTGGCTCAGTCCTGCTCCTGACTGTCCCCTTGACAGGATCTAGACTCACCTAGGAGATGGTGCTCTGGCATGTCTGTGAGGGATTTTCTTGACTGGGTGGAGGTGGGAAGATCCATCCTGAATTTAGGTGGTCAGATGCCATGGGGTGGAGTCTCATACTGAATGAAAAGGAGAAAGTGAGACGAGCATCATCTCTCTGTCTCCTGATGGCAGGTGCAATATGACCAGCGATCTCACACCCCTCTGTTCATGCCATCTCCACCATGGACTGGACCTTCACACTGTGGATCATAAATAAACCTGTCTTCTTAAGGTGCTTTAGTCATGGACTCTGTCATTAAAATGAGGGGAGTAACTGACAGAACAAGATTTGAAACCAACCTCAATGTCCTTTAAAAGAACAGATAAAAATTATAGTGTACCCTGTAAGAATGGCCAAGATCAAAAACACTAATGACAGCTTATGCTGAAGAGGTTGAGGGGGAAAAGGGAACACCCCTGCATTGCTGGTGGGAGTGCAAGCTGGTATAATCCTTTTGGATGTCAGTGTGGCAATTTCTCAGAAAATTAGGAAACAACCTTCCTCAAGACCCAGTAATACCACCTTTGAGTATATATCCAAAGGATGCTCAACCATGCCACAAGGACATGTATTCAACTATGTTCATAGCAGCATTATTTGTCATAGCCAGAACCTGGAAACAACCTAAATGCCCCTCAACTGAAGAATGGGTAAGGAAAATGTGGAACATATACACAATGGAGTACTACACAGCAGAAAAATGACATCTTGAAATTTGCAAGCAAATGGATGGAGCTAGAAAACATCATATTGAGTGAGGTAAGCCAGACCCAGAAAGACAGTTATTATATACTCACTCATAAGTGGTTTTTAAATATAAACCAAAGAAAACCAACCTACAAATCACAATCCCAGAGAACCTAGACTACAATGAGGACACTAAGAGAGACATACATGGATCTAATCTACATGGGAAGTTAAAAAAAGACAAGATCTCCTGAGTAAATTAGGAGTATGGGGACCATTGGAGAAAGTTGAAGGGGTGGGGAGAGGCAGAGAGGAGAACAGAGAAAAATGTAGAGCTCAATAAAATAAAATAAAATAAAAATATGATGTATAAAAATGTAGTCGAAGTTGACTTAGCTATAAAAAATCAAATCATGACATTTTAGGAAAACTGGATGGGACTGGAGATGACTATGCTAAGTGAAAGGAGCCTGCTCAGACTCATGTATGTTTCTCTTATATACAGAATCTAGATTGTGTGTGTGTGTGTGTGTGTGAATGTACGATGCATACTTATTTACATATATGAATGTGATAATGGTGCAAAAGTAGAAAGGGGATCTATGAGAAGGGAGGAAGCTCTCTAATGGGAAGGGGATGGGAGAACAAGGGAAGCCAATGGTGCTCATATTTCATGAAAGCAGAAAGCAAGCTATTTGGGCATGGACCAGCAAAATGGAAAGAGAGGGTGTGGGGAAGGGTAATAGAGGGCAAATAAAGGCAAAGTCTAATGATACATGTATATGATATATATGACAAATATGACATATACATATATATGATGATATTATATTGGCACATGTATTTTTACAAGGTGACCAAAATATTAGAACACTTGTAAGTGAATGCTTCTATAAGAATTTTAAAAGCTATTTTTGCTGAAAATTCTCCTTTGCATTTTCATCTTTGGAATTTTAGAGTTTAAAAGCTTTAGATACTAGGGATTTTGATCTGTCAGATCTTAGCATTTAGTATTGTGGTTTTGGAATGAATGGGCCCAACCTCTTTAAAAGTATCTTCTGTCACTGTGCTTCTATAATTGTTGTCTATGATCTTCATAAGTAGTTTATGCAAATCCTTATCACAGTCCACTTTCTGCCTTCTTCTGGTGTGCCGTATGCTTGGAGCTTAGTCATAGATGTCTTGCGTAATGATTTCATTCTATGTGTCCTTCATAGCTCTGGTCTCACTGGTTGATTCACTCTTTAACTTAACTGCAGTCTTGGTAATTTTATATGTGATTCTGAACTTGATAATTTACCTTATCCAGTGATATAACTTTATACTTTAGTGAGTTCTGAACTTCATACTGGGTTTCACTTGTTAGTTGAAATTAACCTAATCTTTTAGCAGTCTGTTTAGATGTTTTATAGGATGGATTTGAGAAGATTTTGGTCTGTGGTTCATAGGTGATAACTTCTAAGCCAATGCTGGACTCTATTCACCACCTTGTAGGCTGTGCGGTTTCTCTGCTCTGAGGGATGGGACTACTCCTGTCTCTGTTTCTGGTCTTGGGATTATTCTGCCTGCAACTTCTTCTTTCCTTGGCCTTGACAGCTTCTTCGTGAGTTCTTGCTAAGTTGTTGTCCAATAAGGACTGAGGGGCATGTTAATGTCACCCCAGTGCTTTCTTTTTACTCTTCTTTGAGCCTCATCTCTTTAAATTCTAGGCACTCGGACCTCTGGAACTTTGTCTCCCCCTTGCTTCGACAACTTTGCTAGAAACTGCATGGGGAGTAATATGGAACACGTAGAGGGTCCACTTTGTACAGTTTCCTTCCCCCGTGGATGCTTCTATTCTGCTGCGTGTTGTATCCAGGAAGTGCCAGTCAGCCCTAACCATTACACCAGTCCCTATATATACCACTCACAGTCTGTTTTTATTCATGTGTTGATTACATATCTTTATGTATGCCATGCTCTGTCCAAGGCTCTGTATTAGGTACTGACATTCTCAGATTTTCTCACATGCCCCTAAGAGCTGAATGGTACAGTGATATGGAAAATCTACATGTAGCCAACTATAAAACCAAATTCAATCAAGCTTCTTAATGGTGACCAGTTTTTCTTCTCGTGTGCATGCCTCTGCAATGTAGCTGAACCCCTTCCCTCCCTTCCCTTCATCAGGACTAATAATCTGAGGCGGAAATCATATTGTGTGCATTGTGCAGTCTGAGTTTCAGGAGACTGTGCCTTCCACTTTCACCCTCTTGGAATGTTGATCTGAGACTTCCGCGTAAGGACAGTGGGGTAACTCAACACAGTACTCAAGGTCACAGAAAAGAGAACCAAGTTCCCTATCTATAGTATTTAGCAGTGACTAGCTAACTAACTGACCAGCTAATAGACTCTCCAGCTGACCAAGGAATAGGAATAGACCTGGAGAGGTCCTGCAGGGAGCAATCCATGGTCAACCCATGCCACTGTAAATGACAGCGGATCATTTTCCTTAAGATATTGAGCTTTCAAGCTGTGTGTTGCACAGAGAAGTTGGAGAGTAGCAAATGCTGCATACCGTCCCTTCTGAATTTCTGTACTAGCTCTGCCCACAGGGATGGCTGCCATCTGTGATGGTCAAAACATTCATGGTTCACATCAGTCACGTGACAGTCAATCCTTATCATGTCATATTGCTTGCCCAGTAATCTATCTGATCTCTCATTGACTAAACCAAAACCTCCTCAGGGCTGAGATCTGTTTCTTAGCTGTGTTCTTAGTGGCAGCAGTGGTAGTTAAAAATCTATTTGATAGTGACATCTATTTTATTTTATTTATTTAAAAGTTTTCTCTCTCTATGCGTGTGTGTGTGTTCCCTTATATGAATGCGATATGAATATGGGCTTGTACACATCATGTTGTATGTGTAGAAGTCAGTGGGAAGCCTTGGATGTTGACTCCCATTTTAAAGTTCACATTTTTATCAGCTTATGAATTACCCTGGGTACCTTTGGCTCAAAGAGCCTGAGAGTATAGGGCTCTGTTGAGGTTTAGGAAGCATTATTCTTAGTAAAACCTCTACCAGTGTTATTTAAATGACTGTAGTAACCATGTGGGAGAGTTCAGTATTATCCTCACTGTACAGCTACAGCAGCCGATATGCAAAAACGAAACCCTGGTACACACACGTGAGTTTACGAGTGCGAACTGGCACGAAAGCATGGATATCTCACTCCTCCAAACAGAGCATTTTCAGGAGCTGTGGAGGAGCAGACAGGTGAGCTGACTGCCAGGCAATCTTAGGAGTGCGACTTGAAAGCCAGCTGGAGTAAAGATGCCGCAGGATTCCTTTCTTCTAGCTTGGAGGGAAATACGAGACAGAGACCACGAGTTAGCACAGGGCGGCTGGGCCTGAGGAGTGTGAGAAGACACCATGCCATTCACAGTCGGCCTTCTCCAAGAGGACTGGAGCTGGCCCATCGTTCCCTGCTTCTGACTGTTTGACCCCTTTTCTTACTGTGCTCTGTGGCTCATCTCAGTGCAGCACAAGGTCATCCAGTAGAATTCTCTCCAGGGAGATCATTTTGGGTGAAGAAGAAAAATGGATGGAAAAAAAACGAGCTATTTTTGACACAGTGTCTTGGGTGCTCTTGTTGCAATCGTATTATGAGCGCGAAGTTCCTAGGACCTTCTGGGAAAAGAGCAATTTGGATCAGCCCCATGGTCGTTAGAAGGACATAATATTAAAATGACAGGAAAATATATAGACTTGTCCCTTTAGGGTTTTCTTTTTAAAAAGGACTCTGGGTCTTTTATGGCACTTGTGGAAATAAATCTGTGAAAACAATAGAAAACCACAGAGGGAGAAGGCATGGCCACTAGGTCCAAAAGTCTGAGAAACTTTGAGGAGGGGCTGCTCAGAAAAAATTCAATTAATGTCGTCATTCAACTAATGACAATGATAATGGTAATAATGTCGGTGATTATTAACACATCTTTACTCAGAACTTCATGCCAAGGGCTTATGAAATCTCAAGTTTAGTAGTAAAATAAGCAATTATGTGTACACATTCATACATGTGTATCATTTTGCTCACAGAATTTGCAGCTCGTGGAAGGAGTCACTCTTAAAACCAGTAAGAAAATATTGCAAAATTTGAGAAGAAGAATAAAGGAAGAAATAGGGGGTAGGGGTTTTGAAAAATCAATACAATTCATGTCCATCAAGTTAGAGAAACCAAAATAGGCTTCGCTAAGGAAGTAATATTTTGGACCTGAACCATTCATTGAGCCTTGGAGATCAAAGAAAGTAGATCCAGGAGAAAGCACCGGGGTAGTTGGGAAATGGAAGAAGAGGAAGAGATCTTGAGTACAGAGAGACAAAGTTCTAACATGACTCTTTTTGTTTCCTTTCCATTGTTTTGATAAAACACTCTGACCAAAGACAGCTAAGGGGAGGGAAAAGTTAGGTTCAGACACAGGTCACAGTCCCTCATTGAGGGAAATCATGGCAGGAAGTCAAGCAGGGGCTTGAAGCAGAAACCATGGAGGGACACGCTTGCTGGTTTCCTCCCAGATTCTTACATAGCCCCCAAACTACCTTCTTAGGGAATGGCACCACCCACAGTGGGCTGTGCCCTCCTACATTAATTGACAATTAAGAGAAATCCCTATATATCAGCCTGATCAAGGGAATGCCCCATGCAGGTTTTCCTTCTCAGATGACTCTATGCTATGTCGGGTGACAATTACAAACTCTCAAGAGACTTCTGTCTCCAAAAGTAAATTATGAGACGCGAGATCACCATCATCTCATTTGCTTCTTATGTGAAACTCAAGCAACAATAGATCATCTTCCTATATCCCTGGGCAAGCGGGGACGTCACTGCTCTGACCTGTGTCTGTTTAGGACGAATAGAGGATTACGAGGTAGCGTCTGTCATCGTCCCAAGTTAACCTTCCTCGAGACTGCACTGTGTGCTGTACACAACTCTAACGGCGGTAGTCCAGCGTTTCTGTTTGCTGCGAAACAAGACTCGACTCTCAAACATTTAGAAATCTGTCCTCCAGGAAACATTTTATGAAACACCAGAGAGAATGGAGGCAGGCCGGACTGGCCCAGCCTCCCAGACCACAAACTGGGCTGGTTCTGCAATGCGTCACTAACCTCCAGGGCCCAGAGACCATTGCAAACTCCTCTCCGAGAACCTAATAATTATTGGTTGTGCAAAAAGTGTCACCATTTTTCTGGCAGCGTTCTGCTCTCTTTGGCACAGGAGTGGAGGGCTGGCGGGCGGGGGGTGGGGCGCAGTGGCAGTCTGCAGTGACTCTTAGTGGGAACTGGCTGAGCATGTAATTATATCATGAGTCAAGCACTCCCCAGGGACGTAAGATGACCAGAGGAAAATGAAATAACATTATATTCCACATGAGTAAAGGCACTGGTGGGGTAAGCTGACTCCCGAGAAAGAAAACTGGGGCGAAGACATTTCCCAGCAATTAAGCGTCTTATGACATGTCCCCATGTCCCCTCTCTTAAAATGAAGGGATTATGTGGGCACGATTTATGTCTTTGCTTTAAGCTTGGAGGAACAAGTGACCAGAGATGACAAGCCACATGGATAGATGACCTCGATGGCAAACAAAAAGGCTTTGAGCTGGAAAACTTGCGTTGCTGGGTTCCAACAGAGCGCTGTTTGTTCAGGAAGAAATTGGACTGACAAATGTGGCAGGAGCTAAAACATATTTTTTTCCCCCTGGCTAAACCACTTCCAAAGGTATATTTTTATGTACCCAGGAATAGCAGCCTGTTTGTCTTGCTTCGGCCCCGTCTCCTCGTTTCTTTTCTGAACCAGCAGCTGAAGAATTAGGTTCTTTGCTGATGGAGCGGCTGGAGGGGTCCTGCAGTGCAATCCTGCAATATCCCCGTTTCCAAGATGATAAAATTATCCAGGGGCCGTTTGCTCAAGTTCTCCAGGGTAAATCAGTTATAGGCACCTCCAGAAGGGTTACAGGGCTAGAGGTGCCCCAGGAAGGATGAGCCGTCTATGCTGTTTTCCAAAAGGAGTTATTTGACTGAAATTATTATTATTAATTTTTTTGAGGCACATCTTGCTATATAGCCCAGGCTAGCCATGGACTCACCAGCCTCCTGCCTCAACCTCGCAAGCACTGCATTTACAGATGTGCTGTAATGGCTAAAAACAAAACAGAGTTGTTCTAGACAGAAGGGGCAGTTACCAATATAAAGCTCTGAGTGGCAAAGAGTAAATAAATTTTGCTGTGTCCCTTCCCTCAGTCTTTGCCAGGGAAACCTAGGGTGTGCGTATAAGGGGCTCTGTGTCAAGGGAAAAGCAAAGCAACAGCATCCCGCAACACATTCCTGGGGAAAGTCAGTAAAGGTAAATACTTTGGGTTCATTTTTGATGTGTTCAGCGTTCAGTGTGAACATGGATTTACTTGGAATGAGTAAGAAAATACGAAAGTAGAAAGGGGAGAATTATCAGAAGTCTCAAGCTTGGCTTTCTACCCAGTCGTGAGGTGGTAAGACTCAGAGGGAGCCATCCTATCCAGCCTCAGCCGCAGGAATAAGGGTGAACAACACTGGACATGACTCTCGCTCCCTTGCTAAAATCCCTGAGTGTTACTAACACAGCCAGGGTGACCTGCCTGTCTTCAGGAGGCTTCCGCATGCAGTTCCTATGAGGTGGACTAGAGCACAGTATGGATTATAAACAAAGAGCTTGCAAAAAAAAAATCACAGTTAACTGAATGGTAAATAAACAAACTGAAGGTATTTATTACCCAAATTGAACTGTGAAATGCATTTATGTCTCATCTATAACGTAATGCAGTGAATACAGTGTTTTTAGTTCACCTGCATTGTGACCGAGACCCATCGCATGCTATAAAGTGTGGAATTTTCAGTTTGTGATAGCACGTTGGTTCTACCGATGCTTTAGGTTTGGAACATCTCACGTTAGATACGCTCAACCTATCTGCTATTCCTTTAAACATACTGTTGTATGGTGTGTGTGCAACTACAGGCTTGTGCCTGCAGCAGCGTGAATAAAGACTGGGATACAACTCTTAGGAGTTGGTTTTCTCTTTCCACCATGAGCATCTTGAAGAGGGTACTGAGGTGGTCTGTCTCAGTACGCTATGGACTTTTACACACTGAGCCATCTCACTGGTAAGACAATGAGAAACGTGTGTTCTCTCTTGACCTTTGTTCCAGCTCACATTCAAAACTTCCCAGTGATGCTATAGCTATTTAGAATGTGTCTTCATCCACCCCCATTTCATTCGTGGACCATAGCGATATTATTTTCACAGCCACGTGGTGGCGCACGGCTTTAATCCCAGCACTTGGGAGGCAGAGACAGGTGGATGTTCATGAGTTTGAGGCCAGCCTGGTCTATCAAGTGACTTCCAGGACAGGCTCCAAAACTACAGAGAAACCCTGTCTCAGAAGAAAAGAAAAAAGAAAAGAAAACAAACAAACAAACAAAAAAGAAATTCAGTTTTCTAAATCTTGCATTTTTTTTTTTTTTTTGGTTTTCAAGGCTAGCCACCATGATTTCTCCTAAGACAAGTTTATTTTCCCCGTTTACTTCACATTTTCAAAACTAAGATTTCTTTAGAATTGGTTATCATGGGTATTTCGCTTAGAAGTATTCCCACCATTCCCTGTATGGTTGTGAAATCAATGACTTGGTTTGATACAGAGAGAGTGAGTGAAAAGGCAAATGGCTTCTGAGATAAATGGTCGGAGTCTGAATTTCACTGTCCTCTCCTCCCGTTCTAAACTCCAGGACCCCGAACATGAAAGAGTTGTGGATAAAGGGTTCTCGAAGAGGTAGAAAGAGCTTATTAACATGACTCCTTCTTAAAAGTGGCTGACTTCTTCTAACTTCTTCTAACATGGAAAGACACAACTATGCTCTGAGGGAAAATTATGTGAACACATGAGAGAAAGTGGCCACTAACAAGCTAAGTGGAGAAACTTCCAGAAGAAAATAGCGGGGCTGGCATTAGCTTAGACCGTTATAATTAAACACCATGGACTGGGTGTCTTTATAGAATAGGAATTCACTTCTTGGGATTCTGGAGGCAGGGAGCCTAAGATCAAGGGACTAGTAGAGAGACTCCAGGGAAGGCCCTCTTCCAGATGGCATTCTTCCCATGTCCAAACCCAACGGAGATGGCCTCAGCCTCTTATAAAGGCTAATCTCACCCTGCAGGCTCACTCTCTCTTTGTACCCTATGTAAACTGAATTTCCCAAAGGCCTTCTTTCCATGGTGAATTAGAACTTCCATACATGACTTCAGCGTGGGGGAAAACAGTCAAACAATGTCACACTGTGGTCTTCAGAAGGGCGAGCAACGATGTTTCTGTTGTCTAAGCCTCCAGGATCACACTTTGAGAGCTTTCTTACAGATCAGGACCACCATGCTACAGATGGCACTGCCCACAGTGGGTTGGACATTCTCGCATGAATCAACAATCAAGACAGACATGCTCACAGGTCAATCTGATGGGACAATGCCTCACTGAAGAATTTCCTCTCAAGTGACTCTAGCCTGTGTCAAGTTGACAGTTAAAATTAGCTCAAAAACATCACAATTGAGTTTTCCTTTCCCATTTCCTTTCCCTGACGGTCTGTGTCTAGCTAAAGCCAGAACAATCAGTAAATTCTATAAAACTCAGCACAAATGTGATTAAGTGACTGGGGGTATAATCTTAGACTGTCCTTCTCTTCCATGATCCTTTCAGAGTTCAGATTTTTCTCCCTTAAATACTATCTTTTAAACATTGCAGAAGCATTATTTATAGGATCTCTGCTAAACCGCTTTGGATGCTCTTGATTGAGGAGATGTGGTAGACGATCAAATTAGTTTGGGTCACAAGGGAAAGTGTCCATATGAAAAATGAATGGGACTCCAAGGGATTGAGGATTTTAGAGAAACCAGACCTGACTGCACATTCTTTCTTTTGCCAGTTGGATTTGGATTGTGTTACTGTATATAAGTTCAAGGAATAGGCTAGCCAGTCTGGACAAGAGAAAAAGTGACCATGAATTGAAAAAGAAGAGTGGCGGAAAGTGCGGGGGGGGCGGGCCACATAATTTTCTTTGATGCAAAATACATATTCTTGAAATCTTTTCCCCATGTACCCATTCCTATAAACATCATCGTTTCTTATCCTAGAGGAGATGCAAAATTCTGGACTCATAAAAAATAACTGTCTTTAAATCCAGATCATATATGTTTTGTGTTTGAATATCAATACTATTTTGTTTCATTTAATGAAGGGTAAAGTTTCTCCATTGATTATAGTATAGCATGTCTTCTCATAATTCTGTTTTATTTCTTTGATTATTTTTTAGTTTCAAACTCAGTGTCCAACATTTTATTTTCTTTTTCTCTTTTTTTAAATTGGGTCTTTGGGAATCTTAATTAGTAGTGTGTTTTGATCATATTCACTCCTCCTCAACACCTCCAAGATCACCCCCTTCCCTATCCACCCAACTTTGTATACCCTTTTTGTTTTGTTAAACTCATCAATCCAGTTTGTACTATCCGTATAGTTTTGGCTATGTGGCCTCCCACTGTTGCATGCTTGACTTACCATAGGCTATACTCAAACAAAACTTACTCTTCCTCTCCGAGCAGCTATCAATTTCCAATAGCTCCAGGGCGAGGCATGGGACTTCATGTCTACTCCTCCTATCCACACTGGGTTTGTCTGGCATGAGCGAGCACATTCTGCTGTAACTGCTGAGACTTCATATGTGCAGCTTCCCACTGTATTTGGAAGACATTGTTTCCCTTGTAGTCAGCAACTCCTGTTGACTGAGGTTTCTGTCCCAGCAGGTCCCACAGCTGTTTAGTCCCAAATAAACACAAAGAGGCCTATATTAATTATAAACTGCTTGGCCTATTAGCTCAGGCTTCTTAGTGCCTGGTCTAGCTGGCAAATAATGCAATTGTACAGTATCTCTTTGGACAAAGAAATGATTAAAGTGTTCTCCATTTCCCCCAAACTGGAAGTCAATCAGACCTTTTTCAATGAACCCAGCAGGAAATGACAGTCGAGTCATACACAGAAGTTTCCCGTCAAACATAGAAGACATTTAGAAGGGCATCTATCCTAGTGGCAAACAGACTCAGGATGTCTACAGTGAATCATGACATTTCTGAGTAGGTGGCAATTAGCTGACAAGGGGTATCTGGTACTGAGGTTTAAAGGCAAGGGTGGATGGGTTATAAGGTTATAAACTACTTTTACTCATGATTTGCTCCAAATATCTCAATGAAGATTCCCCTACTGGTCTAAACACAGTGAATTCTCTGCTCTCTGTGTGAAGACACAGGATAGAAGAAATTAGATGATTAAGACAAACAATAAAAGTACTTGACACTCTCTGTGAAAGAGCTCATCATCGTGTAAATTTAAGTGTGTTTCTCCCCCAGTGCATATTTATTTGATCAGCATTTGGAACACTAAAGGGCACATCATTGCTTACTTTTTTAGAAGAAAAAGTTCAGAGCAATTACCAAAGCAACCAGGGTAAGGAAGAGACCCCAAGTGAACCCTGCTAACATTATTGGCCTTAGGAGATACCGACTGAAAAGAGTGCACCTTGGTTATGGAAGGACATCTCAACTCATTTGCCCTTGAAAGTCTCTCCCAGTACATAAAACAGCATGCGCTAGAGTCTGAGGGTTGAAGTAAGCCAGTCTGTTGTTTTCCCTATGTTACAGAGAGTGGAAAGGTGACTGGGAGAATAAGAATGTCACCTGTCCCTCTGTGGTATGAAACCCAAGTTATCTTCTACACCCGCCTGCAGTGAAAGTCAGTGGATCTACGTGTGTGAGCCCATGAGGACTCATCTATCTTGTAACTGTGGCAACATGCCTGTCAGAAACCACTTATGTGGGAAAGATTTATCTTGGTTTTCAGTTTCTTGAGCATTTCCATCTACCATGGAGGAGCCAAAATGGTGGCTGGGCTTGGTCTGTGATGGTGGGAACATGGAGTAGAGAAGGAAGCAGAGAATGTACTCTAAAACTAAAGATGAGTATTACCTTCACAAAACCTTCACTTATGAAATGAATGGATTCTGTTGGCCTACATCCACCTCCTAAAGATTCCATGGCTTTCAAACTAGGGCCACAGTCTAGGCACCAAGCTTTCGAAAACTGAGCAGATGGGAAACAATTCCAGATCAACAGAGAAGGAATCTAGTAAAATCACTGATAGTGTTCAGAGTCCTGTTGGGTTCATTTTATTTCATGCAGGGATGCAATCTCTTCAGGAGGTTTAGGCAGACATCTTGTTGCATGTGTGTTTATGACCCTGAGTGAGAGTATGATTTGGTCCACAGTCATGATATTCCCAGCAGATTAGCTGAACGAATGTCACAGGCACGGTGAGTCACGCTAATCAAATATTTTGAAGAACATAAAGAAGATGAAGTCATTTCTTGATGAATTTAAGTTCAGATTCCTTTCCTCACCAGCTAATAGTTCTCATTATTAACTTAAGAAACAGCCCCCTGGTTTTGTTCTATGTATACTCTTCAGGACACGTAGAAAGCTCTTGAATGAACTAGGGACTAAACTAATTGTTTTTCACGTCATACTGATACATGGTTATTGCACTGCAAACCAAAGCCTACTCATTGTCTACTCATGTTGCTTTAATTTTGGAAAAACAGATAGTTTGGGGCTGGGGTGATGGCTCAGTCACTAAAGTGCCTTCCGTGGAAGTAGAGGGCCTATGTTTGGATCCACAGCACCCACGCGAGAAATTGGCTATGGTGGCACACACCTGTAACCACAGCACTGTAAGGGTGGTGGCAGGAGAACCCCTGCTAGCAAGATAGCTAAACTTATGGGCAGCAGGTCCAATGAGAGACCCTGTTTCAAAAACAAAATAAAAAAGGGAAGGGTGGAGGATAGACCACCCAAGATGACAACCTTTGATCTCCAAATGCATTCACACACACATGTATGTACACACAAGTACATATACCACATACACAGAACACAAAACCCATCACACACAGACGATATGTAGAGGTTGGGAATATGCAGAAGGAATTGTGAGCATGGGACTGAAGCCGCTGTCCTCATAGTCTCTGGTGCTCCTATGATTGACACCTGGCATGCCCATGCTTCCTCTGCTAGAATAACGCACCGGTATCAGACCTATCTGCTTCTGTTAAAACCCAGAGTTTATCCACGTTTTCTGGTTTTACTTCATTTTCTTGCTGTCCCAGAACTCTTCTGAAATACCATCTTGTATCTAGTTGCCCTGTTTCCTTCATCCCCCCTTGGTTATAAGAGTTTCTCAGAGTTTTCTACCTTCATTTTCAGCAATCCTGACAACTTTGAAAATAACTGGTTGTTTTGGGCTATGTTCCTATTTTTATTTTTTGATGTTTTTCTTATGATTAGACTGGGACTGTGGGTTCTTGAGAGGAAGATCTCAGAGGTGACGTGTACTTCCTCACACCATACAAAGCACACATTCATCCCCACAGACACCAACAGTGAGGTTGGTGTCTCCAGGATGGGGGACACAGTATGGCCATACTCATCTCTCTGAAGGCGGGGGGACGTCATTGTGTCTTACCCACTGTTGAGGAATGGGGTCTTACACTCTTTCCACTCAAGGGCAGAGTGTCTGTAATTATTTGGAATTCTGTGAAGGAACATGATCTGTCTTTTGTATTTATTTATTTATCCATTAATTTAATCATTTATTTTGCCAACTTGGAGTCATAAATAGTTATTTTCTGTGATGAGTAACCTACTTTATCCTCATGCTTTGACTATTATTAGAGTTCATTCAGTTGGGTCCTTTGCTATGATGTCCCCATCAGTATGTGTGTGTATATACACATGTGTGCATGTGTGCAAGTATAAATGTATATATGTATGTAGGCACACACATACACTTTAAGTTTGTCTTAGTACATCTTTACTTTCTGATGTCACAAAATGCTTCAGAACAGTCCTGTACATTTCTTATATTAGCCTTTGAGTCAGCTGAGTTATTTTTGTTTTTTTGTCTGGTTGGTTTTTGTATTTTTGTCCTTTCTTGTGATTCCTGGTTCCTACAATGACAGAATGTTCTTAGAAACAAAGATTGTAATGCACAATGCACTAGTCACTCCTGGGATATCTGTTTCTGGACCCCTCCCCACTAGCAGAGCGAGGAATGTGAATGTACCCGGTTTCTAGATATAATTGTCTGTAGGTCATAGTTCTGGTGACGCTCTCTACAAGGCATTGCTAGCTCTCCTGCCACATAGATAACCAGCCAATGACTAAGGGAGAGGGATGGTTTTCTGGCGAGCTTTAAATCCCATCCTAAACTTCTGGCATCTAAATTGAAATCTAACCTCAGAATTACCGAGTTCAGCAAATGATTGCTCACAGCTGATACCTACAGGGTGCGGTATGAGATGTCCCTTTCTGGCTTGGCATTCACTTCTCTGATAAACTCCTGCCACTGCGTGCCCATCCACCCATCTCTTAAGCAAAATCAAGTTCTTTGGCCATTGAGTTTCAAAATAATTGCAGCATTTAGTTTTGAAACTCTGCCTAGAGGCCTGTGGGCAGCAAGGCTGTTTAAAGAAGACTAATAAATGAAGAAAAATAAATGTACGGGGTGAAAAAGTAAATGGGGCTAATCCTATTTGGAGAAAAACCCCAAAGTGACTGCTTATTTATAAGAACGAGAATAATTTTAGAACAGATCAGTAATGTAAGCAAAGTAAACACACCAGGCCTGTGCTGTCTACATCATTGTGAGGTCTCTGCTTCTTGAGAAGAATCTCTGACTGGCTTCTGGTAAATTATGGACCTGAACCAAAAGCTGAGGTAGGTCAGTATCCCCTGGTCCACGCTCAGGTGAACAAGGCTATATTGAGACTTCCAAGTAATTTAATTTCCTGTTTCTAGCTCTGTCGATAGAAATATTATGCTAGGAGCCTGCGCCGCTCTGAGGGTCCTCAGTCTCCCTGTGAGCTCCTGTTTTTTTGCTCACTGACTTTTTCCTGAGGAGAGCCTACTGGGCCCGGCTTCTGCCTGCTCTCTCTATAGGGTATTAGTGGCACCCAAAGTCGGTGACCACAACCCTTCCCAGGTGCCTTAGCGGAGAGTGCTCTTCCACCTTAGAGAAGGCCAGAAATGTTGGTGCATTTACACTTCGGAACATCACCGTCAATGAGAAATGGGAGTAAGTGTTTAAGTTCTTGGCTTCATCCCCCTTTGGTGAGACAATTCTAAGCTGTGTTTTGTATGGTGTCTCAGAGATTCCTGGTTGCAGGGGGTTGAGCCCCAGCTTCCCTGAGCAGTAGACTGTTACTGACGTCATCTTCTCCTTCCCACTCCCTGATTGGCTCCCTGTACATCCTCACACCTCCTCAGCTGCTTGTTGTCACCGAGCCACTTGTATAAAAATCCTTGACTTGGAGTATGAGTCACGGAGGACTCTAACAAGACAGTGAGATTCAGAGACTTCAAAGACTCGTGCAGGGTCACACAGCACTTGACGAGCAGAGGGCATCATAAACATTCTCTGATGAGATTCTAACGGATCTCATGTGTTGTATGATTGTGCAACCAGGGATCTTAAAACCGATTTTATGTGATTTTTTTTTATGAAAAACTTGTTGGTATTAAGAAAAAACCCACACTCTGTCTTTTAAGCTTAGATTTGTATAGCATATTCTGAAAAGATACAGGCAGAAGTACAAACATCAAAGTGAACAGATATACATTGGATTGCCCATTAAAATGAGATATGGGATGCTGGAGAGAGGCTTGGGGGCTAAGAGTACCTCTGTTGTTCCAGAGGACCAGCGTTTGGTTCCTAGTCCCCACACCCAGCCTTTTATAACCACCTGTAACCCTAGCACCAGTGCCCTCTTCTGGTCTTCTTAAGTATCTGCTCTCTCTCTCTCTCCCCCCCCCCCACAGACACATACATGCGCAGACACCCTCCTGCAAATTTGCCTAAGTGAAAAATAAAAAGCTTATAAAAATGAGATTTGGGGATCACAGGTGACAAGTGAAATGAGGGTTTTGAAAAATGCCAAATGATGTCAATTCAAAGGCAGTCACCGCATAAAGATGATTGCTACAAACAAGAACAATCAAATATGGCAAGCCAGTTTCAGGACAAGGACAGGGACTTAGGGCAGAGCCACTTGGGTTTTTACTGCTAATACTTCTTCAAGAAGTTTTCAATGGATAGAAGTTGGCGGTTACTTAAGATTGAATGAAGAGTTGCTTTGAGATCCCTCAGCATTTCAGAGTGTCCTCCCGTCTCAGACCTTGGCACCATTTGCTTAGTGGGCAAACTAGAAGGCAGGGACATTCCAACAGACACCAATTTACTCTGAGGCCTTGGAGACATGCCAAAAGTTCTGACATATAAATCTACAATCTAGAAACAGTGCAAGACAGATGTGACATTTCCCGTAGATGAGAAAAATTCCCCGAATAGATCATTGCTATAGAGTCGTTAAGACATGATTCATTATTTATATGTGTGCGGAGGGTGGGGTGGGGTGGGTGACTGTGGTTGCAGTACCACTGGAGTCCAGAAGGCGGCGTCGGATCTCTGGGCTCCAGAGTTACAGGTCATCCAAAGTGAGTGCTTAGAACTGACCTCAGGTCCGCTGCAAGAGCAACAAGAGCTTCTAAGGGCTGAACCACCTATCCAGCCCCACCAGACAGTCATTTAACACTTAGAGAAAGGAATCTGTTGCCACCAGGAACCAAGAAGAGTTTATTGTAACAAATTATCACAGCTTGCTTTGTTGTGAAGTTTTGATGGCTTCAGCAGATGTATGTCAGGGTGTGTTGTAATAAGAGCAGCGGGGCTGTGTCCCCGGCACCCAACCGTCCACATGGCTAGCTCTAGCTTATGCCCCGAAATAATTACACCGAAACTGTATTTTTTTAAACACCGCTTGGCCCATTTCTATCTAGCCTCTTCTAGGCTAGCTCTCGCACCTGGACTAGCCCATTTCTAATAATCTGTTTAGCCCACGAGCTGGCTTACCAGAAATGATCTTAATCTGCGTCTGCCTGGAGTGGGAGAATCATGGTGACTCTCTGACTCAGCTTCTTTCTCCCAGCCTTCTGTTCTGTTTACTCCTCCCACCTATGTTTTAACCTATGAGGGCCAAGCAGTTTCTTTATTGCTTAACCAATGAAATCAACAGATTGATATATGACACTCCCACATCAAGGGTGCTTTGACAGCACATGCCAACTTGAAGCATGATTAAGAAAAACTCAGAGACAGAAATTTGGGTTCAACCTGACGACCAGAAAAGCAAAACAGTCAGCCACTGGCTCTTATCTCTATCTCAGTCTGTAATGGTAGTCCTGCCTCCAGGAATCTCAGAATGAGACTGTGAGTGAGAGCTGTCTCCTCCCATTTTATATTCTTCTCTAGTTCTGGGATTAACGGCATGAACCACTACTGTCTGATTTCTATGGTAAGCTAGTGTGGCTACTGGAACTAAAGGTGTGTGTCATTGCTGCCTGGTCTGTAAGGCTGGCCAGGGTGGCTGTTTTACTTTTCTGATCCTCAGGCCAGCTTTATTTATCAAAATACAAATGAAACACCACTACATCGACTTACAGTTTCTCATGACAGACCCAGATATCAAATAAAGTGGTTGATGGGATTTTCATTTGGCTTTGTTACTTGTTGAACAGTGCTGTTGGGTATGTTGCCTGAAGTGTGGGTGCTAATTCTTTAGTTTTGGAAAAGCAAACTTAGTGTGATTTTTGTGCCTGAGCTGGGTTCAGATCCTGACTTCTAGATACTAAATGAATCATTAAACTAAGTTTTATGTGATTTTTCTCTACTAAATAGGAAGAAAAAATTATTTAGTACTATTGCCTTCATGGGTAGTGAAACAAAACATGTAAAAAAAGTTCTTAAATTATAATGCTTTAAATAAATTCTAATTACTAGATTTTAGCAAAAAAAAATGAGGTTTCAATCCTCAGAAAATCCGTCTTAATAAAAATTAAGCATAGTTCTTTTGCCTTTAGGAGGAGTTCATTGCTTTATTCCATAGTAACTAAAATATTCTACAACTGTTTCCAGATCAGGTGCAACGTTACTGGAACGGGAAATGTTGCCTGGATTCCTGGTTGGGAGTCTTGGCTAGTGGGCAGATTCCGTCCTAGCGTCCTCTTTGTAAAGGCAGTTTTATTGGAGCGCAGCCAAGTCTACCCAGTGGCAGATTGTTCCTGGCTGCTTCCGGCTGGAAGAGCAGAGTGGAGAAATTGTAGCACTGACCATATGACTTGCAAAGAGAAAAAAGATCGATATCACGTGCTTTATAAAAAGTGTTTTTCTGGGCTGGGCTGTGACTCAGTGCTTGCCACACAAGTCTGAGGACCCGAGTTTGAAACCTCAGCACCCACATAAAAGCTGGATGCTGTAGCATGCATGCCTATGATTCTAGCATTCCTTCGGGAGGTGGAGACAGGACAGTCCCTAGAGGCTTGTGCACTATCTAGCTTGGATCACGGAGTGGAAAAATGAGAGACCCTGTGTCATCCACGGTGGGAAGAAAGGGCCAGTGCAGAGGCTGACCTTTGACCTTCTCAGGCACACTGGTGCACACATGTCACTCTCTATGCATACATACATACATATATGCACATACAGATTTTTAAAAAGAAGTTTGCTGGCTCTCTGATCTCCACTAACATGGGTGTACAGTGTGAAACTATTCACAGAGAACATGGTCGAGCAATGATAATGCTGTAATCAGAACAGGAGCTGTAACTTTCCAGAGAATGTCCACATTTTACTCCAGCAGGTCACACACTGGTTATCAAGGTTTGTAAGCTTATAGAAGGCATAACATAAAGAATATGATGTCGGAGCAACATCTACAAATTGCAGGCCCAGAGAATGGCTCGACAGGCATATGAAAGTGTTTATCACCAAGTCTGATGATGTGAGTTTGATTCCTGAAACCCACACGGTGGGAAGAGAGAACAAGGTCCTGTGAGTTGTCCTCTGCCTTCCATGTGTGTGCTGTGGTATGTGCACACGCAGCTGTTCCAGAGAGCCGGGAAATCGCCTGTGGAGCTCCCACAACGTGCAAGCGTTAGGCTGTTGAAAAACTGCATTGCCCGAAACAGTGACGACTTTGGGCAGTGTGAGCTCGTGTATTTGTTTGGCTCACTCGTTGTCTAAATGTGTAGCTCCACTTCCTAAACTAGACCAAGTTGATGTCCTTTCTTGTAAACAGACATTCAACCTATACCTTCTTTAGGAAGTTTCAAATCACTCAGTGTCATTTAAAGAGCATTCCGCAACAGGCAGAGTGCTCCGACATTGGTTAGTGCTTAATAATGACATGAAGAATGTATTTCCTCGACTTTTGAACTGGTGAGAGGTAGTGATCTGGGTAACGCAGAGAGCTTTTTTTTTTTTGTTTCATCATTGGACTCTGCTTGCAACTAAGAGTCAGGCAGGCAGCTGCTAAGCTCTAAAAGTGAGACCTTGAACTTTGAACTTGTACCGAATTTCAGCGTTAGGTAAGTCTTCCATTAAAATGCAAGCAAATGATTTCATGCTGATGGTAATAAATTGCAGCTAAGTTTGTCTATCCACATTGCTTAGCTATAGGTTAGGTTCTGGGGACTGGAGGGGAGAAAGGACAGCTTGGAGGAGTGTCCAGAAACTGCCACTGATTTTAATTAGGTTTCTAGAAATAAATGCATTTGTTAAGTTTAGCTAGATCCTTGATAATATCTAATGAAATCATAGAATTTTAGAATCTGTAGTATTCACAACGATTTACTTCAACCTTTCCAAACCATATTCATTTATCCATGTGTCAGTCTCTTCAAACTGTATACACTTGTGTGTGTGTGTATGTGTGTGTGTGTGTGTGTGTGTGTGTGTGTGTGTGTGTGTGCGTGCGCGCGCGCACATTCATGCTTACATGGAAGGCAGAGGACCATTTGGGGAGGTCCATTCTCTCCTTTTATCACAAAGGCCATGAGGATTGAATGCAGATCATCAGGCTTGGTAGCCAGTGCCCTTCCCCACTGAGTCATCTTGCCAGCCTCACAATCAATTCCTATTTTATTGGTAGAAAACCCAAGGAGAAAGGAAGGATATTGCTGCCGTCATGGATGTCTTTTCTGGAAGATCACGGGTTGGGCCCTGACCCCTTAGTGCCGTCTTGCTTCCTCTCTAGGACATTCCAACACTAATTGAGAGGGAGTGTGTCTGTGAAGGAATTCAGTTAATGGGGTATGAGCTGAGGGAACCAAGTTGTGCTCGGTGAGGGTGGCCGCTGCTTAGGATGCCCGAGTGGGGGCTGAGGAAATGGCTGTGAGAAATAGATATGCCCCGAAAATCAGTGCTGTAGCAGAAAGAACACGGTCAGCTCTGTGCATGCGTGTCATAGCTAAAAGATTTGTGAGTCCTTTCAACTTGAAAATCCTCAACAATAGAAAGGGGATGTCGGGTAAACACGTCTGACAATCTAGAACCTGACGAAATCCTGTCGGGGATGTTGTAAGTTGGGCGTCCAATGAGGCAAAAAGTGGAAGACACAGGCTGATGGTGTAGACTTAAAACTTAAAGGCAGCATGTTTTCTTAACAGGGAGCAGTTCCCAACCTGTGGGTCACGACCGCTTGGGGGGTCACATATCAGACATCCTGTATATCAGACATCCTGTATATCAGATATCCTGCAGAGCAGATACTTACATTATGATTCATATTGGTAACAAATTTACAGTTACGAAGTAGCAACAAAGTAATTCTATGGCTGGGGGTCACTACAACATGAGGAATCATGTTAAAGGGTCACAGCAGTAGGAAGGTTGAGAACCACTGCTTTATAGTGTGGGGGATCAAAATCAATGCCTTGTATACACTAGGCAGGATCCAACAGCTGAACTGAACTCCCCAAGCTCTGGAGATTAATTCTGTGTGTGTGTGTGTGTGTGTGTGTGTGTGTGTGTGTGTGAGTGTGTGTGTGTGTGTGTGTATGTATGTATGTGTGTGTATGTGTTTGGCATTGTGGTTTTGGAAATGAAGTCTTACTGTGTTATCTGAGAGTATAAAGAAGAAGAAAACAAAATGAACAGAAATGACAAATGGAAGTAGAGCTCCCAGCATTTGGGAGTAAGTCCCTAGAAGAAAAGTGACAATGGACGGTGTGTGTGTTTGTGTGTGTGTGTGCATGACAAATCACAGAAATCATGCACAAATGGCTCACTTTTAAAAATATTCTTTTTGGATTTATATTTATTCTCATTTTGTGTGTATGGATATTTTGTTTACTCATGTTATCTTGAGTAACATATACATGCAATACCCATGGAGGCCAGAAGAGGCCCTGCAATCTCATGGAACTCAAGTTCCAGGTAGTGAGCCACCCTGTGGGAGCTGGGAATCACACCTGGGTCTCTGCAAGAACAGCCTGGGCTCTTGAATTCAGAGCCATCCCTCTAGCCCCAAACCGCTCATTCCTAAAAAGGGGGAATTTCATCTGGAAGAGCTGGATCATGAAAGACAGAAAAGAACTTTGACTCTGAGTACTGTGGTGACCTCAAGCACCAAGAGAAAATTCCATGTGCTTGTGCAAAGGGATGACCACTTCAGGGTCCCACAGACAGCAGACTTCTCAATGGCAAAATTAAATGAGAGAAGACCTGAAATAATGAAGGACTGTAACTTTACATACAGCTGATATATAATAAAATAGCCGCTTCAAGTGAAGTAGAAAAGTTTTGTGTCATGAAGCACATATGGAGAAGGTGGGAAGAGTAATCAGATCATGGCAAACACACTTAGGAGTCTTACGGAGATACACTGAAAGAAATCCATGATCAAGCTCCTTGGGTGCATACAGGTACAGATGCCATGGAAGCCTGCCCAGCCATTCTTTTGTTTAGGGAGTTAACTAGGCTCTTGCTTACAGTTCCAGAAGGTTAGTCTGTTATTGTTGTGACAGGAAGCACACAGGCATGGCTGGAGCTAGCTGAGAGCTTTACATTCTGATCCACAGGCAGCAAGGGAGGAAGGAAGGGAGGGAGGGAAGGAGGGAGGGAGGGAGAGAGAGAGAGAGAGAGAGAGAGAGAGAGAGAGAGAGAGAGAGAGAGAGAGAGAGAGAGGTGGAATAGAAGGGAGAGAGGGAAAGAGGGAGGGCCTGGTATGGGATTTTGAAACCTCAAGGCCCACCCCATGACAAACCTACTCTAACAAGGCCACACGTAAAACTAAGTGTGCACATTTATGAGCCTGTGCGGGCATTCTCATTCAAGCCCACAGGGAGATATAGAACTTGGCCAGCTGTGTTAGTTTGCTAAGCAGCTGTAACAAAGCCCATGGACTACTGGATAAATCAATGGATGTGTCACTTATAATCTCAGAGGTTGTGAGTACAGACACAAGGCACCTTCCTCTGCAGGATGCATGGCTTATGGACATCTCTCTGCTCCCTGTGTCTTCATGTGGCCCTTCCTGGAAGACATGTCTCCTTCTTGAAAGTCAACAGTCATACTGGATCACAAGCTCATTTTAAGCTAATCACATCTAATGACACTCTGTATACAAACACAGTTACTTTCTGGGGTCCTGAGGCTTAGAATGTGATGATATAAAAATTGGAGGGTGCAACCGAGTCCAAAATGCTGTCATTCTCTCACCCCTTATTAAAAAATGTACAGATTTCCAATTGCTCTTACAGGCCATTTGTAGAGCCGTTATCAATGTTTTATATTCTGCCTGCCACCTCTAGATATTGCTAAGTTTAACAAATAAATAGAGACTAAATCACGGGAACAGACAAGGGTTTGAAGACAGCTTGGGATAAATTTTAAGGTCAGCCTGAGTGAGACTCATAAAAATAAAATAAAAAGAAGAAAGAGAGGGAGAAACAAAGAAAGGAGAATGATCAATGATTGTATCAGTTAAAATATTGCTGTAAGAATGAAAATGGAGTCTATAGCTTTTAAAACAGAAGGAAAATTAATTTATTCAATATAAAGTGGGAAGAAGAAAGGAACAAAAGTATGGTAAATGGAAAATATAAAATGAAAGAGCAGACATAAACTAAAACATATCAGGTGTAATAGATAAAACACACTTATTGAAGGAAAATAATGGGAGTTTGAGATTCAATAGCATTGTGATCTAAAAAGGACAATCAAAGAAAAGCCACAGAGAGGTAAAAAGTGAAGCAACATCTGGAAAGTATGCAGTGAGAGGAATCTGGGGCCGACATTTTAATAACCGAGAAAGAAAACCCAAAGCCAGAATCTAAAAATGGACAGAGATGGATATTAGATATGGTGAGTGGAGAAATGGGACAAAGACAGAGTTGTTTGAACCCATTACACTATACTAAGAGAGCAGCAAGTGTTTCCAAGAGAGAGTTAGAAAAATTTAAGGAAGGTATTAGTAATCAACAAATATGGACAGAGATTTTTATTGCCTTCAAAGGCCATAGATCACTCAAGTGCACATATTCATATGCACACACAAAATTGTCAAAATTATTATTTTTGAGTATCTGAAAATTAAAGTATAATCATGTTATATACTATATATATGTACACACACACACACACACACACACACACACACACACACACACACCTATTTGTAGCACAAATAATAAAAAGCCAGAGACAGAAATTGTGGTTCATCCCGAAGGTCAGAAAAGCAAAGCAGTCAGGCACCGACTCTTGCCTTTACCTCAGTCAAAATTGTGATCCTGCCTCCAGGATCTCAGAATGAGAGTGTGTCTGAGAGCTGTCTCCTCCCATTTTATAATCCTCTCTAGTGCTGGGATTAAAGGTGTGCACCACTATTGCCTGGTTTCTATGTCAAACTAGTGTGGCTACTGGGATTAACGGTGTGTGTCACCACTGCCTGGTTTGTAAGGCTGACCAGTGGGGCTATTTTACACTCTGATCTTCAAACAAGCTTTATTTATTAAAATACACAAATGGAATAGCACTACACCTAGCTATAAATTTATTTATTCTCAACAAAGGATACCTATTATCTTTATAGACACGTGTAGTATTTTACAAAACAAAACTATAAATCAATTTCACCTGAGTTCTCAGACAGCAGTACCATAAAAATGAAACATAACTTACAAAAAATAGCAAACACACACCCCATTTGCTTAGAAGCTAAATATTTAAAAATAACTCAATAAGTGAAAACATTATATGTTAAATTTGTGAGCACAGTGAAGTAGAAACATTCAACGACTTAAAAACTAACAGGAGAGAAAGACCCCGGACAGATGGACTCACTCTCTGCTCTGGAGACTACAAGCAGCAGTGAGCGCAGCCAAGGGAGAGAGGAGAACCCTTGTGATCAGAACACTGGGAACAACAAAAGAGAAGATCAAGGAAGGCAACACCCGATTCCCTAATAAGTTAGCCAAGCGGACCTCTGATGGGATGAATCAAGATGAGAGAAAGCATAAACAAAGCACATCATGACAACACGGGATTCCTGCAGACACAAGAAATTTAAAACAGGTATACCTGAAGTGCTAGGTGAGTAAATAAATTACTAGGAAAACATAAAAATGCCAACATCCTCGTGGGAGGAGAAAATTAAACACATCAAGGAGATAAAACCTGACATGGTCCTTAAGTATATACCCTATAGCATCAATAATGAGAAGCAAAAACTCTAGGTTCCAATGATGAGTACATTTCAAATAAGTGAATTCTGTACTGTATTAGTTGTTATAGAAATAGAGAAAGACTAGAGTTGACTCAGCAGCACTTGCTGCTCTCGAAGAGGATCTCAGTTCGGTTCCCAGCACCCACTTGAAGTCTTACAACTGTGGCTAACTTCAGTTCCAGGGGATTCCGTCCCCTCTTCCACGATTTTTTGAGCCTCTGTGTAGGAGCTGTGTTATAAATGCATTAACTGTGTACAGCAAGCTCATCTATTCTTGATGCTTTGACCAGCTGTGGCTTTTTGTAATGATCTCCATCTACTGTAAAGAGAAGTTTCTCTGAGGAGGGGTGAGACTGACCCTTACCTGTGGGTGTAAGGGTAAGTATTTAGAAGTTAGAAATTGTACTGCTTTTAGAAAAGTGACAGTGAGCCAGGTGGTGGAGACACACACCTTTAATCTGCACCTGGGTAGCAGAGGCAGGTGGATCTCTGTGAGTTTGTAGACCAACCTGGTCTACAACATGAGTTCCATGACAACCAGAGATACACAGGGAAACACTCTGTCTCTCAAAAAAAAAACAAAGCAAAACAAAAATGAGACAAGAAAGAGAAAGTGAGAGTAATAGGTTCTCCTCTAGGTTCTGTGGCCTCACTAGCCAATCGTAGTTGGCTAGGTTTACAGTACTGAGCATGAATTCCCATCTATTGAGTTGGCCTTAAGTCCAATTGGGTGGCTGTTAGTTACCTTGGGAAATCTGTTCTATTATTGCAATTTTTGGACTATGTTGCTGTGCTGGTCATTGTTGTGGTTCATAGGTATTATGGATGGACAGGAATATTGTTACTTTTTCCCCAGGAGCTTGAATAGCTCATCCCAGCAGTGTGAAGGCAAATTCTTGGGAAGAAGGCTCCCAGGACAGATCCAGATCAGTCCCCTAAGTCCCGTGTCTCAAGTGTGCTGTGTCTTACCTTCTGGAAGGTAAGCAAAGGCAGTGACAATGACCTATATTGTGTTGGGGGTCTCTTGGTGTACTGACCACAACTCAGAAGGAGCAAAAGGAGGTTTCTCATACCTAGTACTGTTTTTTTTAAAAAAAACAGTTTGTAGTTTATTGAGATGGTGGAATACTGTAAACCCCATGAGGGCCTCAATTAAACAACAGACACACATAGACATGCATGCACATACAAACTTACATAGACATGCACACACACACAGTGTAATTTTGAGGAAGCATAAATTTTCATTTGATTGTTCTCTGGTCATATAAACATTTTATTGCTGCTGGGTACCACACGGCTGTAGTCAGAAAACTGCTGTTTGTTTGGATGTTCTATGTTCTCCTTTTGGCACCTCATTCTCTACACAGGGCAACCCTGGGGAGGATTTTGTCATTTAAGGACAAACAATATTGATGCACTCACCATAGGAAGGTGGCTCCTGTGTCTGTTTTCAGCTTTCTCTCAACTTTGAAATATGAAATAAATGCAATTTTCAAACCTGTACTGCATTCCAAAGCGTTTTTTTTCCTCTCAGGAATGCTTTTGCACTTAACACCCCTGTGAACTCTGACCATATCCCCTCATCTGGAAGGTCTATTCCGAGGTATCTGAGCAGGCTGCCAAGTTCGGCCCGGAACCCTATCATTTCTGCATTATGGATGCCTTTCCCTCTGACAGCTGGAATTAAATGTTCAGAGGCATTTGGATTACATTTGAATTGCACAGTTGAATCTTAGTCACCTTTCCATAGCAGATGGAATCTTTAACACAGGAAAAGGCATTTATGTGAGTTCAGCGAAGCAGCCAAAGAGAGATGCTTAAATTGGGATGCTCCAAGTTGGGGCTAGGTTCAGCTAGCTGTCTGGAGAGATGTGTGAACTCATTGAAGCCTTGACAATAAAGGCCACTCATTGGAGCAATCCCCACAGACATTTTCCCATTAAGAAAACTCCTCCAGCAGAATTTTCCCACTTAGAGTCTTTTTAAGGTCAACTATCAAATTCAACACCGATCATGGGTATGCATAATTTCTATATGTATATGGGCATTCTCTCTTAGAGCGTTTTTTTATTTGTCCATCCATAAAATGATATTGAGTTTAATGGCATTTTCTATTTGTACATGTTTCACCCTACCTTTGCTTATTGGGAAATTCTGCTGCCGAATTGTACAAGGTCCAAGGGTCTGCACCTGGGTTTGGGTCCTCACTACTCACCCCTCCCCCAATCTACGGTGACCAGTCAAGAACGAGATGGTGTTTCATGTTGGACCTGACTGGTAAAAAGAAGTCCATCATCTTCAAGCATGCTATGGATGGAGGGTTATGTACCTCTCTCCATCATCATTCCTGTCTGTGGAGGAAAGTGAGTGTGGTAGAGAGAGGCAGAAGTCCAGAGCACATCCTTCAGGTTCCCTGAGCTATGACTAAAGCTGTTTTATGTTGTAAAATAGTGGGTGATTTTTTTTGAGGCCCACAGGTAGAATGTTACGATTTAAAAACATACGTTTGGTTGACACATTGACATGCAATAGACTTGTGATGGTCAGCTTCCACTCTCATCTTTGTGGGATTTAGAGTCACCTTGGAAAGGAACCTCCAGGTGTGTCTCTGAGGGCATCTCCAGAGAGTATTAAGAGGGGCGACCCACCCTGAATGTGGGTGGCATCCTATGGGCGGGGGCCTCAGATTGAAACAAAAGCAAAGTGTCAGTGACCCCCTAGCATTCATCTTTCTCTACTTCCTGATGGATGTGCCATGTGACCCGCTGCCCTCAGATTCTGCTGCCATCATGGAGGACTGTGCCCTCTAACTGCGGACCAAAGTAAACCCTTCCTTCCGGATGTTACCTTTCGCCACGTATTTTGTCACGGCAATGAGAAAAGCAGCCAGCATGCCAGATTGGTGAATTAGCTTTGTACCAAGGTCAGAGTCCAGTCATTGGCCTCTAGATCCTGTGGTTTTAGCATCATGGGGCTTCAGTAGTAGAAGGCAATGCTATTCTTTCTTGTCACGGCAGATTTCTGCTTCTTAGCACAGCAATCCTAGGTTTTGAGAATAATCATTTTTCACTTATCCAGAGTCTGAATTTAAATCCTACCTTCTGCTGAAACTTCTCTTCTTGCTGAGTGTTGGGTTCACTTTTCTCTGTGTTTTCAAGAGATGCATATCATTTCTGAAGATTTGATGACAAAGACACACTAATCAGTAAAGAAAACACTAGTATCAAAAATATCCTCAGCATAGGCTGCATTTTTTTGATGCCGGTCTCCAGTGCTAAGGTTCTCTTACTGGTGACGCTTTCTGAATTCGGGGCTTGGTTTTCTATTGTTGCTGTCACCAATTGGCATGTAGTATCTCAAGACAACAAATTTTGTTATTTTGAAGAGTTCATGGTTAGGAGTTCAAAATCACCAGTCTTCTAGACCCAAAGCCACGTTGTGAGCAGGAGCTGGGCCCTTCTGGATGCTGGAGGTGAGAATCTGCTTCCTTGATATTTTAGGTTCTAGAGGTTGTATTTGTTGGCTCTTGGACTCCCGTTCCACTCTTAAAGCCAGTGATCCTCTTCATTCTTTCTATTTGTGCCCACTGCTGTTTAACATGCCTTGACTACGGTCTTCCTGTCTCCTTATTATCAGAACTTGTGTGACTATATCGAACCCATCTCCATGGTCCATGCTAATCTTTCCACATCAAGTTCCTTAGTTACACTGGCAAATTCCCTTTTGCCAAGCAAGACAGCATATTTACAAGTTTTGGGCATGACAATTTGAATATATTTTATTTTTTGAGGAGTTTATTCTGTCTACTACTCAAATATTTGCCTTGTGTAATGAATTACTTTAGTGTGAGATGACATGGACCTGATGGATTATTAATTAGGAGTCACTATGATGAAATGTCTCAATTATGATGGTCATTAAAATGTTTACAGGGATGGTAGTTCAGTCTCTAATCCCAGAATTTGGGAGGCTCAGACAGTAAGATCACTTCTCACTAGTTCAAGGATAACCTAGGTTATACGGGAAGACTGTACAACCAAACAACCATGTCCACAGAACTATTAGTCTTTTCTGGGGTAGTGTTTGTGCTCTGATAGGCTAAAATCCCCCCTTTGAGATGGGGATATGGTGGCATACTTGATTTTAGCAAATAATTCTGTTTAAAAATCATATTTTCTAGGGCAGGGCTGAAGAGATGGCTCAGTAGATGTAGGTGTTTGTCCCACAAATCTGAAGACCTGAGTTTGATTCTTGGAACTCACGTAAATGGGGAAGGAGAGAGAGCCAGTTCCAGAGTTGTCTTCTGACCTCAAGATACGTGTTCCACATGCACATCAGTCTCTCTCACACACACCATATATAGTTTTAATTAGTACTAATTGAAATAAAATTTAAATTATAATTTCTTATTTTAAATAATTGTTAACAGTTATAGAATGTCTATTTGGAAATCAGACCCATGTTCTTTTGTGTGCAGAACAGTCACAAGCCTTGGTTGTCAGGGCGCTGTCTGGATTTTTGGCAAAAGTCCTTCCATCCCTCTTGTCCAGAGAAGGTAAAATCTCAGAATACACTTTTGAAAATACTCTTGCCTAATCACGGGGCTGTGAGGTTCAGTCACAGTGAACCCAACCTTATTACTAATTTCTTCTATTCTTCCATCCATGTCATCAAATGCTGGGGCATCTGAAAGTTTCACATAATTTTCTCACAATTGCCATATCTCACTAAAAATACCTGCAAGAAAGCCTGAGTCCTTGTTGCTTCTACTTAAGTTGGGAATAGCATTGCCAAGGAGACACCCGTGCTATGGGAGATAGGGCAAGTAGCTTTAATTTCTACAATAGATATATACGATGAAATCAGGAAGTGGTTCCCACAGCTGTAAACCAGGTGTTTTGAAATACAGCACATGAGGCTAGAGAGATGGCTCACCAGTTAAGAGCACTTGCTGTTGCTGGGCAGTGATGGAGCAGTCCTTTAATCCCAGCATTGGGGAGGCAGAGACAGGCAGATCTCTATGAGTTTGAGTCCAGCCTGGTCTATAAGAGCCAGGTCAGGCACCAAAGCTACACAGAGAAACTTCGTCTCGGAAAAACAAACAAAAAAGGCCACCCCCCCCCAAAAAAAAGAAACCCGAAACAAGAATACTTGCTGCTTTTCCAGAGAACCCAAGATCTGTTTCTAACACCCATATCTAGTATTCTTGTTGCAAGGCTCACAATCTATAACTCTAGGGCATCCAGTACCTCTTCTGGGTTCTGTAGGTAGCTGTACCCCCCACCCCCACAAATAAAATATTTCTTTAAAAAGCAGGAATTTTGTTCTAACAGAACTAATAAACCATTTATTGATTTTTTTTATAGCATTGGGTTTTCATGAATGAAGCTCTGGGTAAATCTGTTCATGCGTGTCCTTTACTGAGTGAGTACTGTGCATAGCCCTCTTGATGGACACTGGCAAACTGTGGGACAGACAGTTTTGACAATGCAAAGTAGCAGCTTCCCCTGGGACGTTCTTAGGATAAGCAGGGTAGCTGGCAAACACCCTTCACATCTCTCTCTCTCTCTCTCTCTCTCTCTCTCTCTCTCTCTCTCTCTCTCTCCCAGATGACCATTGGGTAAGAGATGACAGTTAGATGTATTCATTGTTCCACTTTCCTTTTCTACATAAGATAGATGCATGTGCCTTGTGGAAAATTTGGGAGATTCTAATGCATGACTATCATTAATGTTTTGGCAAAGCAGGTTTGATAGCATAACAGGAGTGACCCCAAAGCCCCACTACCTACTGTCAACCCCCAGCTCTTTGATTCTAATAATCCATCTCCATCTCACGATGTCCACAAGCAGTCCTTCCCTGGTCTAGTGACTGAAGCTAACATTGTAAGGATGATTTCTTAGGGAGCAGTGCTTAGGGTAAGGGTACCTTCACATTGAAGTGTGACAATATGTATATTCATTGCATAGCACTTGGCACATGTGGATGCCTAGCAACTAGTAAAGCTCAGGTTTATTATGGGATGTATTAAGGGAGGATGGTATCGAAATTTCTTATGGCATTTGGGACTGTACAATTTAATCATCTACTCACAGATTATTTTAAGATCAAAAAAGAAATAAAGAAAAATATGATTTTAATGTTGGAGACAGTAAAAGGAATTCTCAGACCACTGTCCTTTCTTTTCTGTCACTTAGAGGCAGGACTGCCATTTCAGTTCTGGCAAGATTTGGCTGTAAGTTTCATGACTGCTTACAAATGGTCCCTTTCCTCCTTTTTTAACTACAAGTTTGAACATATGTCTACTTTCATAAAAATTATTGACCAGTTTGAATTTAATCTGAAACTATTCAAAATAGAATGATTCTCTTCTGCTGTGTGTTGACCAAGGTTTCTGTCCTGCCTGATCCCACAGCTGTTCAGCCCCAACAAAACACATAGAGACTTATATTATTTAGAAACTAGTTGGCCTCATAGCTCAGACTTTTTTTATTAACTAATTCTTACATCTTAAATTAGCCCACAATTCTTGTCTGTGTTAGCCACTTGGCTTGGTACCTTTATTAGTGAGGCATTCTCATCTTGCTTCCTCTGCAGCTGGGTCATTACTGCAGACTGACTTTTCCTCTTCCCAGAATTCTCTTGTTCTCGTTGTCCCACCTCTATTTCCTGCTTGGTCACCCTGCATATACTTTGTGCCTGGTCACCCTGCCTATACTTCCTGCCTGGCTACTGGTCAATCAGCATTTTATTAAAATACAAGTGACAAATCTTTACAAAGTACAAGACCTTTGTCTCACAACAGCTGTGTGTTACAAGGTTGTTGCTTTTCTGCTTAAGTTTGTGTTTTTAGGGTAGCACATTTTTGTGCTCAGATTGTGTTATAGTTTCTTGTACATCTGTCATCTTTGCCAAGGAACTCACTGTGAACTTCTGGAATTAGGAGGCCTCTTGGGAGTTGGCTTTTGCCACAGGACTGGCCCAGATCTTCATATGTGGCAGGCATTCATTTCTATGTAATGATTAGTTTGTGTCAAGAACAGCTAGGAATTCTTTGATCCACAAGAATAACCCGCTAGTGCAGTAGTGGCACAAATCTTGTGGGAGTAACCAAACAATAAGACTCACTCCATGAGATGGAACCTTTGCCCAATGCTGCTTGAGTGGCTAAGAATAAGGGACTAGATAGGCCAGGGACCTGGAAAAATCAAATATTACTCTTCTGCTAAAGGAATGTAGCAATACAATGACTCCTAAGAACATTCAGCTATACTCATTGATCTGTGCTTTAGCCCTGAAAGAAAATATCTTCATCAAGCCCCTTCCCTCAGGGCTCAGGGAGCTCCAAGAAAAGGTAGAAAGAGTGTAAGAGCCAGAGGAGAAGGAGACCACCACAGAACCAAGGCCTTCTTGACACAGCAGGGCTGAAGCATGTATAAACTCAGAGACACAAGGGCCTCCATTGGTCTGCACCAGATGGGATCCTAGAGCTGAAAGGAGAATTGGACACAGGCCTCCATTCCTAACCTAGAAGCTATCCTTAATAGGTAGTCACTTGAAAATGAAAAGTTAATTTTCTTCAAAGGAGTCTCAATTAGAGAAACAATCCGTTTATAAGGATAGTCCTCATTCTCAGCAGTAGACAGCCAATATAAGCTCAAGGCATCTTTGGGGGTTCTTTGTCTTATAATATGGAGTCAGAGCATTTTTTCTATCTTATAGATCCTTAGCATATATAATATGGCTTTTGCTTTTGGCATTTTATGTGACTCCTGCATGAGTAAAATGTATGTATGTATGTATGTATATAAAGATTAGACATCAGTTGTCAGTAAAAATTTAATGTAAGATCATTTTCAAAAATTGCTTTTGGGGCTAGTTAAAAACCACTGTTTTTATCTTATATACATATGCATTTATGGAGCATAATGTGATGTATGGACATATGTGTGTGTGTGTATATATATATGTATATATATATATATATATATAGCATAATATCAACAGAAATTTTATCTGATCTGATGGAACCAGTTTGTGTGGGTTTAAGAGAGGAAATTAATATGCATTCAAGCATGACACAAATGAGTTGTTAAGTCATTGGTAACTTGAAACTGGAGATATTTACAGGGCAGGAATCAGCAGAGGCTATGAGCTAGCATTTCCTTCCCTTTCTTTCTTTGAGACAACATCTTACAATACAGTCCAGAGTGGCCTTTCTTCGACCTTCCAGGTATGGGATAATAGACATGTCCTGCTGTACTCCGCCTTCCTTTCCTTTCCTTGAAGAGATCGGCCATTGGTCTTCCACTGAAGATGTACACACTGGAGATCTTGAAACTTTGTGAGAAAGGCAAGCCTTGAGCAACTGTTTAGAACTTCAACTCTCATTGACTTCAGTCAAGCTTTTTGTAAACAACTAAGTTTGTAGCAAATCCATAAATTATCAGTTTATCAAACAGGAATTTTGTCAACAGTTGGGTTGAGGGAAACTGAGGATAACGTGTTTACAAGGCAGGCATGTTGACCAGTTTAGGTTCTCCCCAAACCAAAACAAAACCAATGCCGGAAGCAGGCAAGATAGACAGATGATAGACAGCTGAGAGACTGTTTCTCCAAACGCCAAAGCTAGTTCAGGCATATGCATGATTAATATTGGCCTCATGACCTCTTAATTGATATCTAAATATTCTATATTCTAGAAATACACCTCATTAAAGTTGATGGCACCCCTAGAAAACAACCTTTAAGGGATGCTGTGTTAGAAGAACATGCTGGGGTATGTTAGGGGTTCTGCAAAGCTTGTTAGGACATATCAAGATAAAACAGGGAGATTGTAAACCACTTCTCACTTTCTGATTTTCAGCCCAGCTCATGATGCAATTTACCTCCAGTCTCACCCACTGCACAGACATGAGTCACCCTTGCTATTTTATCTGTGCGCTCTCTGGAAGCGTTTATGCTGAACTCTATAATCATTAACGCCCCCATACCATAATAATCTGAAGAAGGAAGTATTAGTCCACTCTGCATACATTAGGTTATCTTTTAGGCAGATTTTAAAAAGGAGAGAATGATTCCATCTTAAGACAGAAAACTTAGTTGTGTTGATTGCTTCTTTTAATGAGTTGTGTGTATGTGTGTGTGGTGTGTTTGTGTGTATGTGTATATGTGTGCATTGTTTGTGTGTGATGTCTGTGTAGTGTGTATGTGTGTGTGGTGTATGTAGTGTACATGTGTTTGTGTGTGTATATATGTATATTTATGTATATGTGTGTACTATGTATATGTATGCATGTAGTGTATGCATGTGTGTAGTGTGTATATGTGTGTGTGTGTTGTATCCATGGAGGCAAGAAGAAGGTGCTGGATCCCATGGTTCTGGTGTCACAGGTGGTTGTAAGCCACTCAAGTGGGTGCTGGGAGCCAATCTCATGTCCTCTGTAAGAGAAACAAGTGCTCTTAACTGTGAACCATCTCTCCAGCTTCTGATAATTTTGTGTGTTAACCTGATGGAGAGTCTCAATGGGGAATTGTCTAAATAAGGGTGGCCCGTGGGCATGCCTGTGGGGCGCTGTCTTGTTTGCCTCAGTTGATGTGGGAAAGTCCAGCAGGAATGTGGGCACACCATTTCCTGGTTTGGGGTCCTAAACTACTTGGAGTAGAGAAAGCTAACGGAGTGCCGAGCATTGCATTTGTCTTTTCTCTGCTCTTGACTTTGGATGTGATAGGACCAGTTGTGTGAAGTTCTTGCCACCATGGCTCCCGCCTAGTATGGACTGGACCTGCAACTATGAGCTAAAATGAACCCTTTTCCCCCTAAGTTACTTTTCGTTAGAGAAGTTTATCAAGTTCACAGAAATGAAGCTGGAACACCAATTAAGATGCTTTTTGTTCTAGCCACAAGGTTTCAGAATAGTGTGATCTAATATAGCAAAATAATAAAGGGCTGCATTTTATTTTTTAAAAAAGTATAAGATATCCAGACACATAAAAATCACACATATCATTGTATTATGTATAAATATAGAATTATGGCTAAAAAGTCTTTTGGCGCCTTAACATTGATGCTTGGTACACTAAAGTATCTTAGGAAAGCTGGAGTTAGCCAGCGGGATTCAAAAGGCTAAAGCAGTGCCCCATTTTATAATTGGGTTGATTAGCCTTTTACGGTCTAGTTTCTTGAGTTCTTTATATATTTTGGAGATCAGACCTTTGTCAGTTGCGGGGTTGGTGAAGATCTTCTCCCAGTCAATGGGTTACCTTTGTGTCTTAGCGACAGTGTCCTTTGCTTTACAGAAGCTTCTCAGTCTCAGGCGGTCCCATTTATTCAATGAGGCCCTTAATGTCTGTGCTGCTGGGGTTATACATAGGAAGTGGTCTCCTGTGCCCATGTGTTGTAGAGTACTTCCCACTTTCTCTTCTATCAGGTTCAGTGTGTTCGGACTGATATTGAGGTCTTTAATCCATTTGGACTTGAGTTTTGTACATGGTGATAGATATGGATCTATTTTCATTCTTCTACAGGTTGACATCCAGTTTTGCCAGCACAATTTGTTGAAGATGCTCTCTTTTTTCCATTGTATACTTTTAGCTCCTTTATTGAAAATCAGGTGTTCATAGGTTTGTGGGTTAATGTCAGGGTCTTCTATTCGATTCCATTGGTCGACTTCTCTGTTTTTATGCCAATACCAAGCTGTTTTCAATACTGTAGCTCTAAACTGGACTCGCTGAACATAGCGGACAATGAGGACTACTGAGAACTCAAGAACAATGGCAATGGGTTTCTGATCCTACTGCACGTACTGGCTTTGTGGGAGCCTAGGCAGTTTGGATGCTCACCTTACTAGATCTGGATGGAGGTGGGTGGTCCTTGGACTTCCCACAGGGCAGGGAACCCTGATTGCTCTTTGGGAGGGGGACTTGATTGGGGGAGGGGGAGGGAAATGGGAGGCAGTGGCGGGGAAGAGACAGAAATCTTTAATAAATAAATAAATTAAAAAATGAATAAATAGATAAATAAACCAAAAGGCTGAAGCAGCAGACAGTATGGAGCTGCATATCACGCTAGCTCCAACTGCTGAAAAGCACCAGGCAAGAGCACTCCATCACCTGGCGGAGTGATCTCCAGAGATCTTTCTCTGGCTCCCCGCAAGTGTGCCTTGCTTTTCAGCAGTCCACTGTGTACATAAAATTAACAACACCCTACAAGGGCTTCGCATACTGTAAATGGAGCCCCTTAAAGTGATATTCCTTCCCACACACTCACAGCCTTCCGGTGAGAATTTCCCCTGCGCTCTGCTCATTTGAACAGAAGGTGTGAGTTTAAATGCACCAACAAACACCTCGGCAATATATTAGCTGTCCTCGGCGACTTTCGCATGCTTGGGTTACGCACAGGCTGCGACTGACTTCAGGAACCGACTTCACGAAATACTAAATCTTTACCAGGATGTCTTTGGGGAGACTGGAAGAATTCTGAGCAGTAGTTCCCACTACATTTTCAGGGGTACCCCTCATTTCTCAACTGGTTATTGCAGCACTATGGAGGCCTGATAGGATCCCCCGTTCTGTGAGTATTTCCAAAGCTCCCGTGACAGGCCAAATAGTCTTATCACTTTGCTTTGTTTTGTTTGACAAGGCCTTGCTGGCCTGGAAATTGACATCTAGTCCAGGCTGGCTGGAAACTCAAAACTGGTCAGTTTCACTTTTCTCCCCCAGTACCATGGTAACAGGCGTGTGCCACGACACCCAGTTTCTCATAGGCATTTTAAATAAGGGCACACATGGTACCTCACTGGTTCTCGCAACATCTTGTGACATGGGAACTATTTTTATCTTCTTTTTAAACACCAAGAAAAAAGGAAGCAGCATGGCCAAGGTCACATAACTAAACACTAATGGATGCTGAGTCCCCCCCATCCCCCATTCTCTCTCTCAGCTGGGAACTGAGATGGGTTTTGACACATTCTAGGAAAGTACACTATCATTGTACTTCACTTGTTTCTGCTGTTCTGGTCTGCCTTTCCACCCGTCCCCTTCTGCTGGTCTTCTTCTCTCCGGTCTCCCCACTGTCACGAATACATGTGTGATTTATTTAAATCTGGATTCTGCATGAGGAAAATACAATATTTTCTCAATCTTTCTCCTCTATTATCCATTCTTCCCCTCTTTCTTCCCCCACCATTAGGCTCTTCCCCTCCATATCCCCTCCGTTTTTATGCCTTATGTAAACCCTGTATTTCAATCCCAGCCCACTGGCTCTAGAGCCCGTCTCTTAATCGACTCTTTTCTTTAAATGTGTGCAATAACCTCTATTACGTATCTAGAAATGATAGAGAATATATCTGCTATCTCTCGAAAGCACAGAGCCTCACTAAGGCCAGATCTGCAATTCTTCATTGGCTTCATAGTTCACCAACCCTGCACAGGCAAGTTCAACTGTAGTAATGTTTTATTGATTTTTGAAGTAAAGCTTTGGATTTCCACAATTAACAAACAAAATTGTGTGGATAAATTTGAACTTCCAAGAAGCAGTAAACAGTTGCTTTTCAGTATAAGCAATTCTACAAAAGTGTGGGACACATTCTTCTCTGAAAAATAATTTGTTGTTGAGAAATTCAAATTTAATTTGCATGGTGTATTTTATATGGCAACCCTGAGAAGACCATGGTTTAAATCTGGATGCTAGCATCATAATAAACATCATGTGTATCTATTGAAGGAATTTGGGGATGCATACACACGCACACACACACGCACACACACACACACACACACGGAAAGGGGGGCTGAGATTTGCCTTGGGTTTGTCTTCTTAGAGACAGAATGTTGCTCAGGTTTTCCTCAGGCCTGGCTTACATCAGATGTGGCTGGTCAACCAATCACTTTCATATCCCCTGGTGTCTTTCAAGTCCTGATGAGAGCTGGGGAGGCAATTGCACCTCACAGGTTCTTGCACTTCGCTGGCTGTACAGCCCAGGAAGCCAGTTGCTTGGCCTAAAACAATCCCCTAAATGTTATTTTAACGATGTGATCCCCACATTGCAACCCACCCTCTTTTCTGCGGCCTCTAGAATAAAGTAATCGACCCTGACGCCATTTAGCTGGGGACACATAACTCATGTCATGGTCAATTATCTCTTGGTAGACTTCAGCACAGTGGGGGCCATTGTCCATATAATGACTGTGGGGCCTGAAGGGCCTGTCACTGTGAGGGGCCCTTACAGGCCTCACCTTCCAGGTGTGAGCCAAGCTTTGCATGCCTTAGCACTGTGCCTGACAAACAGTGCTCTATGCTGGATACAGGAGTCACAAGAAGTAACAAGTAAAGTCTTGCCCCCATTGTCAAAAGGGCCACCGTCTAGAAGTTTCAATTAATGCATGAGGGAATGCTTAGAACAGAGACCTTTGGGAGCTGGAAGATTCCCTGGCTAATCGGTACCAAGATAAAGAAACCAAAACCCGAGGTTGGGCTCCGTATCCAGAGCCAGAAGAGCTCAGGTCAGAAACCTTAGTTCACTGTATGCTCTTTAAGCAAGTTACAAAATGTCTTCTATCCTCAGTTTAGACATCCGCAAAGTGGACATGATAGTGTAACCCAAGTCTTAAGACAGAAACAATCGTCTAGAAACAGGTGAACTCTTATCATTGTAAAATGCCATGCCCAAAGCATAGAGCTGAAGTCACATAACCACTTTTGTCATAGAGAGACAGTTTCACCCAGTGGCTGAAGCTGGGGCGCTGCCGTTAGTGGCCTGGGTTTATCCCTAGGCTCCATCACTTGATGACTTCCTGACCTTTAGCATGTGGTTAATATCCTCTGTGTACTTTGGACTAACAGGGAGGGAGCCTGCAGGGCAGCGACCTAGGCCCCCTGCATGTGTGTGACAATTGTGAGGCTTGGTATGTTTGTAAGGTTCCTACAGTGAGATCAGGACCTGTCCCTGGCTCTTAGCTGGCTTTTGGGTCCTCAGGCTGGATGACCTTGCCCAGTCTTTATGCAGAGTCCTATCTCAACTTGATCTGCCATGCTTTGTTCTAGTCCATGGGAGGGGCGCCCTGAATAGAGAGGAGGAGGAGGATAGACGGGAGTGGCAGGGGGCAGTAGGAGAGGAGGGAGGAGAATCTGTGGTCAGTATGTAAAATAAATGAAAAGAAATGTTAGTTAAATAAAAAAATTAAAAAATATCCTGTGCCTCAGTTTCCTCTTCTGTTAACTGAAGATGATAGTGGCCATTAGCTCAAAAGATTCTGCGATCATTGATTGAATTGATACACATGGCTGCAGTAAACGCTCAGTGGATATTATTTATGGTCAATATGGATTGCGACATCTGGGTGGGTGGGAGAAGAGAACGCACGGGATGCTTTGGAACTGCTCCCACAAACCACCCATCTAATTCCAGACGTCTTTCTGTCCCAATACACAGATCAAGAATCGAGGAAGAAGGGATATACATTTTATTTTCTGTTTAGTCAATCATTTTGAACTCAAGAGATGTTTCTGAAATCATATTCTTCTATCGTTAGCTCCCAAAGAGCTGCCAATGGAAAATGAGAAGAAATTGGAAACTGATTTATTCATTCTTACTCAATAAAACAAGCAAGCAGTAGCCAGTTATAAATACCCCATGCAAAGTGAGATTTACAAGACGTAATATCAGAAGACGGATTTATCCCATTTTTAAGTATAGCACCGTTGAAGAGCATTCTCACAGAATTTATAAGGCGAAGTCTCAAATGAGCAGGACTTGGGGGCCTTGGGGTGTCAGGTTCCCGAGGCTAGCTAGCAACAGCTTCGATTTGCATTTTCCAGAAGGCAAGTTGGAGTGTTTTCTGCAAACACTGCTGGGGAAAGGAGAAAAACAACCAGGCTAGGAGCATCAGCTTTGTTTCAAACTTCCCGTTACTCAGGACTGCTAGGTTTATAAATCAAAATTATGTGTCCAGCAAGGAAATGGGAAGTAAAACTGTTTCCAAAGGAGAAAAAAAAAGGTAAAGGAAAGAAAACAAGTGATTCATTTTGACCAAAATAATTGAAAATGCAGAGTCTGCATGTTCCCGGGTGCTCAACCCCAGGCTTCTGTTTTGCCTTTGCTGTAAGGTAGCAGATTTTATGATGAAGAGGAGTCCCTGGGACCAGGGAATTGGTATTCTGTTTGGTGAAATTAGACAGAGTTCAATCCTTGGCTACCTGAAAGATTTTACTTCTGCTTTATTAGAGCTGGTCTCCAAGAAGCCACAGAATCATAGCTCTGCTCCTTTCATGTGAAAGAAAGAGATGGAAGGGATGGAGGAAGAATGGAGGAGGAAAAAAGATGGGAAAGGGGAGATGATGGACAAAGGAATAAAAGGATAAAAAGGAAGCCAAAAAAGAAAAGGAAAGGGGAGAGGAGAAGGAAGAAAGGAGGGGGAGTGGAGAAAGAAGGAAGAAGGGAGGAAGAGAAAAAAAGAGCGGGAGGGGAAGAAGAAAGGAAGGAGGGAGAGAGAAGGAGGGAAGGAAGCGAAAGCCTCAATTACTCTTTTCCAGTGGTACCAAGTTAGGCCAAGTCTTACACCAGAGTGCCTCTTGAATTCACCTTTGAGGACCCCAATCACATCTGGATTAAGGGTCATAAGTCAATGCAACTGATGGAAGATGTGGAGTGTGAGCTTGCCGATAGCTTTGAAATATGACGGCCTTGAATGAAACCACCAACCCCCAAGAGTGCACATTTTTATTGGTGTGCACAGAACACCAGAGAAAGGCCAGGGTTTGAGATCGCATAGTTTCCAGCTTTCCTCCTAGGAAGTCCGAGAACATTAGAAAATATCCATGCTTGACATAAAACCCTGTAGGGAAAGGTGGACCACAGAAGAGATGGTAGCACAGTGAGCAGAGATTGTAGAAGAGGAGGGGCTTTCTTTTCCTCCCCCTCTGCAAAAACTGAGGAAGACTGTTTCGGGGGGAAGCTGAGCTCTGGCATGTGGTCAAGAGTCAAGGAAAGTGGCCAGCAGAGGGCTGTGCAGTGAGAAACAGGAGATGAAAGACCACATAGGACATTTCTATAGAAAAATGGATGACGGTTCCGACAGTTCTCAAACAGTGATTCTGGCTGCCCGTCTACCCTCTGTAGGAATGGAATAGTAAGAGTCCCCCACCTCTATCAGGGAGAACAGGGCATTTATTTGCTGTCCCAAAGACAGAATTGCTTTACAATGAATGTCTATTAGCCTCTGAAGATGGAAAGGGAGGGAAGGGATTGTCTAACAAGCCTGGTTAATCCACGTGTAAGAGAGCTGATTGAAATGCCACAAAATAAGCCAGTTTGGGGCTGAGGCTGGAACATCAAACTGCCTGTTTCAACTTCTGGGTTCTTCCCAGTGTATTACACAAAAGCAGCTGGGGAGAGTGGTGGTCTTGGTAAGTATGGTGGAGTTGCTTACATTCATATGACCCAGATGAGGGAACCATAGGGCAGCCACAGGAACAAAACCCATCTCCTCACACCCCAACCCAAGTCTCAGTAAATGCTGGCAAGAGGACTTTTAAAATGAAGTTCACACATATCACTCATCTTTGCAAATGAGGTTTCACCCAGTCACAGGCAAAATAAGAATCTAAGTTATACAAGTAGAAAAGTAAATGCTTTAGGAAAAATTTAAAATACAGGGGCCATCTTAGGAACATAAAAATGACAAGGTTTTGTCAGCGCAATTTTGTTGACTTATAGGGGTTCCCCCATTCATTCTGGGTGTATCCCCAATTCCAGTAGAGAATGGAACGGGGGGGGGGGATCAATTCTTCCTACAGTAACTCATGTACCACAGTGGGCCATTCTACTAAAGTTCTTATTATTAATACAGTTTTATTTTGAGTTATAAAACTTTCCTTCATTGGTGATTTGCCTTATTAAAATAACAGCCATCAGAATCCCACCTTGAGTGTGTTTGTGTCATGTCAGGCGACTTCTGAAGCAGGCTTTGCTGTGGACATGTCCCTCCAGCTGGGCTCTAGGTCCCCACGGAGGGCAGAGTTGACAGCATTCCTTTTTACAGAAGGGATTTAATCAGCTGCAACTTCCCCTTCCTAACCAGTACTAAACAAACCCAAGCTTTGGCTTTCTAATTTATTAGCCAGTAAATTACAGCAGCAAAGCTTTTGCATATACGGCCAGCGGTTTTTCCCCCTCACACAGAATGAGGGACATTGTGGAGGGGTGGACCTCGCAGACTGCACACACAACCCACTGTGCTTGTGAACAGGGAAAGCTGTATTCTGGAAAAGAAAATTAAAGTTTTTCTGGCTTTTAAACATTTATCTATTTCGTATGTGATGTGTGTGCTCACATACGTGTGTGTGTGTGTGTGCGTGTGTGTATATATAAAACCCTTCAAAACACCGTCTCTGGGTGAAAAGAATAGAGACAGCGACTTGTACAATTAAGAAATGAGGGAGAATAGAGAAACGGGAAGTAAGGCGACTTTGAAATGCGCAGGCAACCGGAGAGTAAGCAGAAACAGCAAGAGGCAGCTCGTAGACTCATGGGTTTTCACAGGAAGATTCATTTTTATTAGAAGCCTAATATTCACCATCGTTCACATGAACAAAAATAATAGTAGCATACATTGCTGTGTCTCCAGTTATATTTCCATTCTGAAGCTTAACCTTCAGATCATTGTGGGTAATGACATGATGATTAAGGACATTAAATAACCACCCAACTTGACTCCCAGGCACAAACTGGGAGAAATCTTAAGTGGTAGCATTCCTTTTAGAATGCACAGAGAATGATCTTGGCCCTGTTTCCTCCTTTTGCCTTAAAGGAAGAAGCGATGGGACCTTTGAAAACTACTCTGAAACCTGAGCAACCTATTAATTGGAAAGACTGGATGTTCAAACTGAGGAGTCTTGATGCCAAAGAGTAGAGCCAGAGGGAAGTCTCTCGGCTAGTTGCCACAATAATCCTGTCCCTTAGTTTCCTCTCAGAACAATGCTCCTGTCAGTCAGCTGCTCAGGGACCACTTTGCTTGTCCTTTTCTTCCTCCTGTTTTCATCCCATCAGGCATTGCATCCTTCCTCTATTAAAGCACAGACTGAATTCTCAGCTTATTTTTTTTTTCTGACTCTACCTCTGCCGAGAGATAAGCTCTTTCAATTTCTTTGCACTCTGGATTATGAACAACCATCCCGCTTAGGCTAGGCATGTCTCACCAGAGTTCACTCCACCCTACACTTTCCTGTGGCAAAAATACAGTCTCTGAAAGGTGACCCAGCCACACAGGAGAAGAGGGGCACAGGGGATGCCTGTGACTGAGATGTATGGCGATGGTTCTGAAGTGAGTCAAAACCATTTAGAGAGCAGGTTTTGATGGATTGCAGGAAATGGTGGATTTACAACCATTCCAGAATTCCCAGGGACTCATTGTCATCAGGTGACCATGAGGATTTTAACTCGTGTTTTGTAGAACTCAGATCAAGGCTGAGACTCAGGCAGAAGATTCCGTATGGGTCTCCAACTGGATAGAAGTCACCTCTGGGAGAAGTGTTTACAATTTTTAGCTTTTATTATTTATTTATTTATTTATTTGTGTGTGTGTGTGTGTGTGTGTGTGTGTGTGTGTGTGTGTGTGTGTGTGTGTAGGTACTCAAGGAAGCAAGAAGAGAACATGGGGGTCCCCTGAAATTGGAATTTCAGGTGATTGTCAGCTGTCCAGTGGGTGCTTGGAACTCAACCCTGGTTCTCTACAAGAGCAGCAAGTGTCTTAACTGCTGAACCACATTTCTAGTCCAAAAAAAGCACCAAAATTGCTGTTTTAACTATGCCAAGAATCATTCCTATTTGTCTGTTGGGATTAATATTAGCAGGAAGGAGGGAAAAAGAGTACTCTAAAGGCTTTGTCTTGAGTCTTTGCTCCTCTACATTAGTATGGACATGGCTGCTAGGAAGTGGACCAATTCTTCTTCCTACATCAATGTGCCTCCATCCTCAAGTAGCCCCCGCTGCTGGGTCAGGTTATGCAGTAGGGACAGGTGGGGCATTCTGACAACCTTTAATCTTGGTGGAAAACCACTAAATACCACAGGGTGACAACTGAAGTGTTGGACGCCAGCATCCTAACATACACTGACTTGATTCGGGTTCACTAGCTCAGTTGACAATAAAAGTAATAGCTAACAGATCAATGTGAGCCGAAGCTTGGTGATGAGGCTAACGTTTGATGACCCTGATTGAATGTTTGGTGGAACTCAGTTCTGAAGACTCTCATTTTATCATTTGAGGATGTCAGCGGCAGTTGCCTCTCATCTGCGAGTTCCTCCTCAGTTCCCTCTGGGAAGCATAACACTGGGCTCACAGAGTATAGCTTGTCCAACTGCTTTATGCTGAGAAGTCTTGTTCTGGAAGCAAGTCCCAAGATGGACTCTTCCCCTCCAAGCACAGTGATTAGATTATTCAAAGCATAGAGATATTTTCGGAAAGGCCCATAGTGTTCTAATAAGACCAGTTATTTAGGAAGTGGTGTCGATGTGCAATCAGCGAAAACGGGAACTCCTCCACTGTGCTGTGGTAACAGCTCAGTTACTCAAAGAACATTTAAGCTGCAAATATCTCTGTGGTTTGTGATTTGACCCAATGCTGCAGTCACTCTGAGAAATTTCTCAAACTTTTAGCTAATCACTTTTTAAAAATGTAAGGCTTAGTACACGATTGTACTTCCTCAAACATCCTGGGCTGTCTTGCATTTGCTAGTGTAGCAACTCACATGCGAAGAAGAGATGAGAAAGATCAAGAAAGTTCTTGGCACACAGAAGGGGAAACAGCTGGAACTCTGAAGTGGCAGGAAATGCCTACTGCTAATACAGAAAATAACTACAATATAGTAGCAGTGTAGGGCTGTCTGTAGAAGGCCAAGGGCTTCATTCATCAGAATAGGGGAGCGAGCTGGTTTCATGTGATCGAGGAGAAAACACATGATTAGAAGGATCGAAGCCCCAGTGTTCGCATATGTGCCCAGTCATGTTAAACAGTTGGAAGTGTGTGTGTTTTAATTTGATTTAGAGTGACATTTGCCCTTCTTATCATGTTTTCATTTGACTAATTAGTAGCCTGAAGTGGAGCTCTGAGGTACAACACTGTCCCTCTAGGTACAAAGAGCCAAGGTGAGGTGAGTGGACTGTAGGGAACTTCGATACACGCTGCGGCATGATGTAGCTATGGCTTTCTCAGGTTGACTGCAGAGCCCTAACCCTGTGCTTTGTGTTGTCTCACTCAGACCAAGGTCAGCAGAAGGTTCTTCATGGACCACTCCATGAGTGGTAGTCTTCAATTTTTTTTTTTAGAGATTTACTTAAAGCTTTTTTTATTTATGTCTTTGTCATATGTTTGTGGGTGTCTAAGAAGCCAGGAGAGGAAGTCTGATCCCCCTGGAGTTACAGGAAGTTATAAGCCACTTGACCTCTATGCTAACCAGAAATGGACTCCAGTTCTCTAGAAAAGCAGCAAGTGCTCTTGACCATGGAGCCATCCCAGACTCAGAACCAGTCTTATTTAAGCAATTAGATTGTGACTTTAAAATAAAAGGGAAATATGCCTTATGCTTTAAAATCTTGTTGGTTGTTGTTAAAGTCTCTCTTTGTATCTGGCAGGGTGTATAAAAAGTACTTAATGTTTACTTGAATTAATGAAAGACAGACTCTCAGGTCCTACAATTTCTACATTGCCATAAGTGCCTCTTGGAGCGCTCCACATTTGCGAGCATTTGCTGTCTTAGCCTCATTTCCAGTCTTGCCTTCTCAGATGTACCCAAGGACAATTCTCTCTTCATCCTCTGGAGGAAATTTTCATTCCTGTGGTCCACAGTGGCCAGTAAAGCAGAGCAGCAAAACTGTAGTCTCTGAGCAAACCCAGCACCCTGGGCAGGATGACCCATGTACCACTCACGCTGACACACTGGGAGGCACACAGGGACTATCGTTTTCTCCACCCCTTCCTGACGTTCAGTAGAGTTGACATGTCTTAAGTAACAACTGTTTGCTGTGGCCCAGTCTCAACATATAGTAACCTTCCTTGAGTACCATTTAAGTCTTGCTACAAAAGAAGGATTCATCGCAGAAAGAAAACTCATTCTAAAGGACATATGGAAAGCCAGAGAGCTGAGATTTGACCTAATATCACTCCAGTTGCAGACACACCACTGCTCTAGAACCAGAAACTCAGAAACCAAGCATGCATTTCATGACAGATATGCAAACATGCGACTCCTTCCTTCTGTGTGTGCGCTCATGAACACCTATTGTCATGCCTTTGGTGGACTCATGGTCTTCACTTGCATAAACAACTCTATGATTAGCTATCTCTCTCATCCTCATATATAATCCTCTCAAGTATGAAGACTGGAGTTGTTTGGATTCCAAACACACACCAAACTGAAACCACAAAGCAGGAACTTCCCAAACTGGAAAGTGGTCAATCTGGTGAAGTCTGTTGGCCTTCCCTAGTTCATGCAGCGCTCTGCTTGGGTGCTGGGGACTTGGTCCATGCACTTTAGGAGCTCTCCCATAGTAAAGTGAGTGGGGAAGCCGTTGAGGAGCAAGCAGCCCTCACTTCCGCATCCTACACTATTTATGGCTTCCCTGAGGCCGCTCACGGAACATTCCTGTGTGGACATGAAAATAGCACAGTCTGAGCTGTCCCTGATCTAACAGCCTCGTGTTTCTTATATCCTCCCCATCTTTAGATTCCTCGCGTGGGGCAACATCTTTGCCACAGCAGGTCGCTTCTAAGTGACTTGGAATGGAAATCAGTCCCGTGACCCCTTTACATGATCAGGTCTGAGCTGACTGTTTGCATACCTAGCCAGCAGGACTAACAGTGTCCTCCCCTTCCCCCCACATCCACTGCACTTTAAATGGGATCTGGGGATGCTGGGGGACTCTTGGCTTCAACTTAACAGTGGGTGGCAGGAACTCAGAAGTTTAATCCCAGACCTGCTACTAATTTCCTGGATGGCTTTTGGTCCATCCATTAATCTCTCTCTATCACTGTTTCCTTCTCTGGAGGAGATAGCAAGAATAATGGGATGTTTTATGTATTAACGCATTTATGATCCTAGTGTGTGCTGTAAAAGCATAGCTTTTTAAAAATGTTTGGTGGTAGAAAGTAAATCAGAAAAATCTAGTTTCACCCTTTTAATATGACGAGTGAACAAGATTTATTTTTTATTTTATTTTTTTTTGTGTGTGTGTGTCATAGTTTGCAACCAGGCCTGGGTGGACTAGAGATCTATGTAGTTTATCATGTAAAACAACACTGTATTTTCAAAAGCCCAGAACTGAGTTTCTAATAATAACCGCAGAGGTCTCTTAAAGGAGAGATGAGGGGGTTCCCTTAGTATCAGGGCTAATAAAATTGAAATCTCACACTATCTCCAGAGGGGCATTTTCATTAGTCACGGTCATTGTTAAACTGGAAACGGTCTCATTAGGACTCTGGCTGGAAGCACTTAACTTTTTTGGTACAACACGTCACTTGGTTATGAATTTTTGAAAATATTCCATCGCATCAGCACGACTTATATGAGACCAGAGAGGACAAAGTGACCCCACGATGTCAGCTGCATGAACTACGTTGCTGATTCTCTGAGAAATGCTCTTGCCTATTCTGTGTCTATAAATTCTTCAGCCTCGTAGGAAGAAATGGGAAGGCTCTAAGGAGAACTCAAATCATGCATGCGATGACCCCTTGCAAGACAGACTCAAACGTGATTCAGTTTAAGACTGATGTCTGGGCCATGGTGATTTGCAAGAGCATTTCTATAACATGAACATATTGGCTTCGTTTTACTCTTCGGTAATTTTTGTGTTTAGAGACTATTATTTTTTACATCAAAATGATGAAATCACTTCATTTCAAAGAATCCACCCACCTCAGATTTCTTCTGTAGGTTCGACAATATTATCTTCCCCTTTCGGTTTCTAATGCGTCAGTTGAGTCAAACAGGACCATGTGGTTATATGAGAAAATACAATTTAATATGTTTTAGAGCATCTTAGGCAGGTAAGTCACCTAAGGATGCTGCTGTACCAGGGGTTCCACATGTGTCTAGGTCTACAACACGGTGACTCTTTGTCACCATGGGAGATGTTTGTGAGATGCAGCAAATGCATGAATCTTTTCGGAATTTACTTTTAGCACTTTGTTATTTCTCTATCTGGAAATCATTTAAAATATTAATTAGTATAATTAATGGTGTCTTGTATGATACTAATAGTAACACGGGCGTGCGCGCACACACACACTACCTGGCAACTCTCTTTGATTAGACTCAGACTATTGTGGGAGACATACAGGCTAGACTTATCTTAATCAGATTTCCATAAAATTTCCACATTGAAAATGTCCTCTGACAAACTGTGTTTTGTTATTATGCTCTGGGCTATTTAGATCTGTTTTCTTAAGAACAATGAAAAAATACTAGGTAAAATTTTTATTTAAAACCAATTTAAAATTTTAAAATTAAGTAATCCAGACCCAGAAAGACAAATATCATATGTACTCACCATAAATAGCTTTTAGACATAAAGCAAAGAAAACCAGCCTACAATTCACAAACTGAACAGAGCAGGGGAACAGAAGAGAGAAATGATGATGATGATGATGATGATGATGATGATGATGATGAAGGTGGTGGTGGTGATAAATGTATAAATAAATAAGAACAAATACAACTATCCTAGTATAAGTTCAAATTCTAGGACATATCATTATCTGGGTGAACCTTAAGACTCCAAACCTGGCTTTGAGATAGACCATGTCCACAAGTGCCCCAGATGACTGTATCTACAAGTGCCCCAGATGGCTGGCAGAGTGGTTCCAAGGGCTCTGGTAGGGGCAGTTATTAATGCTAGGTCTCACACTTTAGTTTCAAGGGCAATGACCAACACGCTCTCACAGTCAGATACCAAAGGAAACGAGGCGACATCATGACCTAACAGGACCAACAGACAACAGCAAAAACAGATAAACACAGATAATCAGATTTTGTAGTCATGAGGCCCACGTAATAGAAAATATAGAACCATGAAAAGCAACACAGTGGAGATTTGGTCTTTAGGATCTCAGAAACGGAAGTGAGACCTGGAAAGGCTTAGACATTACATTTTATAAATCCCCCAAGCATCATCCTTGAGTCTAATCATAAATGCAGTCTTCAGCATTTGTGTCTCTGCAGCAAAACCCAAGGAGCCAGGTCACATGGCGTATCTCCTTTATTTTGTCTACAAGATGTTTATTTTAGCTAGACAACAGTGAGGATGGCTTGACACCCTTTCTCATAGAACAAACTCCCAGACACAAATTTACTCAGTTCAGATTGATGACTTTTGGTGCCTAGAAAGTAGTTATATGAATGACTACTGTCATGTTTCACCATCAAGGGTCGTGTTTTAACACTGAGGGACGGAAGACTCTTGTCTGGTTGAGGCGGTCACATAGTAGAGTGTCTGCAGCTGTCCTTGGAACCGGGTGGAGAGAGTAAGGCTAAGTTCTACATTCCCGCCTCACTCATTGTGTACTGTGTCAAGGTTCTCAGACGCCAATATCAAAGAAACGTTTTCTGCGCGTGGGTGATATGATTGTACACACTCATGAATGTGCTCTTAAGTGCATGTGTGCGTCTGTGCATTTGCACAGGTGGTGCTGTGTATGCCTGCTGCTCTGGACATTTTTTAAGCGAGACTCAGCACTTTGGGCTGTAGATCAGCACTTCTCCTTTTGCGAGTTTTGGACTCACTGCTGACAAGCACTTGTGGCAAAGTTCCCAGAAGCATCGACTCACAATGACAGAATGGATACTTTGGCAATTGGGTTCATTTTCTTTTGGCTTGTGTGAGAGAAATTTGTTTCAATTTATTGAAAAACTTTGTCACCATGAATATGAACCAAAGACCAGGGTTGTGAAAAGAAAAGTGGTATTTACATGGTTGCCTAAAATAGAGGTCTTTGACTCCAGAAGGTTCTATGACTGAAAGAAAATAAACAACTCAGGAGCTTACAGAGGCAATCTTAAGATAAGGCTGAAAGAACCATACTGACTGTGTGTGCGTGTGCATGCATGCACGTGTGTGTGCATATTATATATGTATATATTCACACATATGTGTGTTAAGGTATATGTGGACATGATATGTATATACTGTGGTAATGTAGATGGGTTATGTGTGAAGTATATGTATGATGGTATGCATTTTCACACATATGTATGTTTGTTTTGTATGCATGTGTATTGTGATGCATGTTGTATGTGCATGTGTATGTATTTGTGCAGCAGTTCATATATAGTGACAGTATGCATAACTATATGTATAAGATATGGTACATGTACTTGCTTCCTTCATGTTTTTATTAAAAAGAAAAGATTTTTTTCCTGCTGTGTCCAAATCCTCCATCAATTTTTTTTCTTTTAAGTGGAATTTATCAATTGGATAAAGAAAGCAGGGGGTATAATCCCATCTGTAAAATCACCATAAAAATCAATTTTATGCAGACACCATTTGGCAGGTGAAATACAAAGAATTGAGAAAATGAGTAATTTTTTATGGCAGCTAGATTTATTTTAAGTAAGGTTTTTTTGAAGGGGAGCTTGGATGCCCTTCCACAAAGAGACAGTTACGTGCAATTGAATGTCTTCAGCAACCTTCCACAGCTGGTGTTCGGGAATTTCTGTCTCACCATGGCACGCAGTTAGCACTTCTTAAGACAACTGAACAATGCAATGACCAAGGTCATAGGGCAAAGTGATAAGTCGTGAAATGGGCATAAGAAGACCACTGACTTCCTGCAGGCACCCCATGTTTACTGTGTCAGTGTAGGCTGAGACAGAACTCAAAACTCAAAGTCAATACAGTCATAACCATGGTGGTCACAGTGGTTCTTACTCTTTTAGAGACTAGTACGTGAAGGGCACTTGGAGTTTCAGATCACACATCTAATGACACCGTTTAGAAGTGATGGCATTGACTTGGTACCATCTGTCTCTCTTTTAGAGGAGAATCTTGCAGATTTGAAGTACAAAGGCCATTCCCAAGGCTCTGACAGCTTGCCTGCACCTAAGGCCCAGATCTGTAAGCACAGGGTTCTGGGAAAGCCTCTTCATGGCCGTCTGCCCCGCCTCCTTCAATTCCAGTAACCCCCTGTGCTGACTTCTCTGGTAATCTTGGAAGAAAATGGTTTTCATCTGCCTGGGAGGAGTACCTGTGACCTGCACACATCAGTCTTGCAGCTGTCCCTTTCTGAGGGGGCAGGAGCGGCTATTCATCTCTTGTCTGGGCTGGCTGGTGAGGAGCTGAGCTTAGGCGGCCCTGAGCAGGGTGCCAGAGCTTGGGGGGAAGTGCAGCTCTGGGCGCAGGAACACCACCTTTCCCTTGGAGTCATATTGGCCTCTAGTGGCTCACAGGCAGCTGACAGACAGCTCAATCATTTCCTTAGGGCCAGCAGGCTCTCGGCACCAGCTGGCTTTGACATTAAGGCTGCACCCTGACTGACAGGGGCCCTGTCCTTGGCTGTGCCCTGGAGGCAGGGGAGAGTCTATTCAAATCCTCCTTTACTCTGTTGATTTACTGTCCCCGTTGGCCAGTTGTTGATCCATTTTCCCTCCCCATTTGCTCACAGGGTACCCCAGAAACCATCCCTTAGTAATATATTTGGTTTATGATTTCCTCAGGAGCCAAGGAAGAAAAACACTGTAGCGGTGCACCTGTTGGATTTAAACGTGCCGGGGGCTCTTCAGCCAGGAAGGCACAGGAAGAAAGAGCATGAGGGCCCCAAAGCCATCTGGAGCTCCCATTATTCTGTCGGGATACCATCAGGAGTTGAATGAAGTCTTTTTGAAATAGATTTGTTATTTTATTTATAGCTATATTTGGGCCCCGCTCTTTGTGAGTTTCACTTTGGCCAACCTACCATTACAGAGTCCAAATGGCAGCCGTGTGAGGAGAGGGGACGAGCCGCCAGTGTGTAGGGAGGATGGGTAAGTGCTGAACGTTCACTGTGAAGGGCAGAGGCCATTTGTTCTTTACCAACTTCCTCACACACATAAAAGCTATATCACCCAAGAGAAATAAGATAAAGAACTTGTTCCATGCTTAAGGGACATTCCAGGACTCTTGAAAGAAGAGACAGAGGGATCGAGTGTCTCCTCTTGTCCTCCTAACTTCTTTTCCATCAGGTGTCCATGGAGGGTTTCAGGGCTGCTTGAGATGAATCTGCTTTTGGAATTTCTTTTAGTCTGGACTGGACTGTTTAGAGAACGGGCAATAATTAACCTTCAGACCCAAAATGAATCTGACATCTGACCGTTTTTTCGTCTAGATGAGGGTTTCAGGAGTTACCTGAGAGTTTCTCCTTTCCCCATCGCTCCCTTTCTTTTTTGAGCACATACACACACTTTCCTTGAACTTAAAGTGCTAAGTAAAAGGCAAAAGATGGTGCTCAGGTCTATGAGGAAGAGGAGGGAGAAAGATCGTAAGAGCCAGAGGTGGTGGATGACTCTGAGGAGACAGAGCCTTCCGGACACAAGAGGACACTCACAGGCACCAGTGCAGCGTGCACAGGACCGCACAGGCATAAGCCAAATGGGGTCCAGAATGGAGGGAGGGAGAAAGGGGACACGGGTTCCCATGCCTAACCAAAAAGCTATTTGCAGTGGATATCTGCTGGGAAAATGAAAACCAGTTTTCTCCAGTGGAGCGTCACTGAGTTTATCAACCACACTCAGGGGCAGGCAGTGTGTTTGCAAGTAGCTGACCAGCACGAAATGAGCTCCACGTTTTGTTTTGGTTTTTATGGGATTCCGGTTTCATTTTGTTTTGTATGACTTTTGTTTTTATTTGCTTTGACAGTTTTTTTTATTGCTTTTTCATTTTTGAGAGAGAGAATGAGAACATGAAGGTATTTGGGTAGAATCTGGGAGGGGCTGGGAGAGGGGAAACATGATCAAAATGTAGTGTATAAAACTCTTTAAAATAAAAGCTTTAACAACAAAGCAACCAGTAAGAGGAGGCAAGAGCATCTAGAGCACAGGGCAAAAGAGTAAGTGTATGTCGTTTCCAGGCACGTGTGTGAATGGGAAGTGGGAGGAAGTACATAGAAGGGATATGTGGTCTGTGAGCTCTGCTTTAATGTTTTCATTAACAGTTCTTGAAGAATTGTCTTCAGGCCAATGGACCCAGCAACATCTGCAAACTTACCAGGGAATCAATGCCGGTATATCATTCTAGATTCCGAGAAGCAGAAACTCCAAGGAAGGAGCCAAGGTTATGTTCTGGGCAGCCTTCCAGGCCATCCTGATGCATACTCAGTTTCAATGCCATTGCTCAACACCAACAGTAGTCTAGTTACCCTTTATCTCATCCGTGGTGGAAGATGTCAGTCAAGGAAAGATCCCGCATCGTATGGATGGGATGAGGGTTTTCAGTACAAGGTCAACAATAGCATCAGGTATTCTCAAGAGGAGTAGATCGATCGGAGAACCAGAGATGTAGAATCACCTTCTGCAGCCTTTCACCCTGGCAAATGAATGCCGTTTGTTCCCCGGATGGAAATCAGTGACAGCCCTCAGCCACATTTCTCCAGTTTTGAGAAATTCTTAAAAACACTCCTTTGAGATCAGTCACGATCTCAAACAGAAAAATGAAGTTCACTGAGATTCTGACAATAAGATGTCATTTTGGTACAGAGGGATACCTTGCTCAGCCTAGATACAGGGAATTGTTGTAGAAGTTAGGATGGAGACTAATCAGGATATTAAAATATGACCAGACGACATGGCTCTCCTACTCTGGGACTATACCCCAAGGTCTCTATCCTGTCATTTGCTCATTTCTATTTATTGTTGCACTGCTCACAATAGCAAGGAAATGGAACCAACTTACATGTTCATAAGCGGATAATGAAAATATGACATATGTATACATAATTTATGTGTATATATACACACACACACAGCAGGATTATATTGAGCTATAAAGAAAAATGAAATTTACAGAAAAATGGATGGAAAGCATTATATGAAGAGAGCCAACCATCCCTCAGAAAGACAAGTCGCTCACGTTCTCGCTCATAAATGGACCCTAACTTTTAATGTTTACATATATGGACATATGCAGCTGTGAGTGTGTGTATAACCCATGAGGCTAGGAAGGAGACTGTGAGAGGAGAAAAGAGGTGTTGAGGTGTGTGTAGGGGAGCTACAGAACTCATGTGGTGTGTGAGCCAAAGGGCGGAAGGGTACATAGGAAGGTAGAGGCATGGGAAGAAAGAGGAAAAACTGACAAAATGATTTTTGTTTGAAAATGCCAGAATGAGACAATGTCATTTTAACACACCACTTTGCCACCAGCGGTTACCTTGCAGTGTGCCTACAAGGTCATGCTCATGAAAGTTACTTAGGTCACAGTCCAGTCCCTGTAGAAGATACAACAGAATGGCCAGGCTGTGGGGGGGGGGGGCGCTAGCTCTGCTCCGGGACAGTACAGCCTGTCTTCCTTGCTTTACAGGGAAGGGGTCCTGCTGAGATCTTCTCTTTCTATGCCCCCACCATGGCCTGCAGGTGTTAATCAAAACACCTGCAAAGTCCTGTCAACACGCAACAGTGACTTTAATAACCTGCAGCTGGACTGACCCAGGACTTGGAAGAACGCTGCCCCACCACATCTGGGAGGGATGTCAGCATAGAGGCAGATCCGAAAGACTCGCCCTCGGGAAACTGTTAGGTTCTAAGCTCACATTCTTAGGAGGCTTTGGTCCTTGCCAGAGCTTAGTGCTGACTCCTCACACCTTGGGGATCAAAATCCAGGCTTAGTTCTCGAATTCATTCTCTGCAAGCTTGCCTAAGCGTGGCTCACCGTCACCTTGGACAACTCAATGAGGAATGTGAAGGGCCTTGTGGCCTTATGTGGGGTACCAGTCGGAAGACTGGAAGGAAAAGAGATTCTTCTAGGGTTAGAGAAAGGGAGGGATGAAGATCATTAGTGCTTAATGGGGGTATCAGGCAGAAGTCTGGAAGGAAAAGAAATACTTACAGGGTCTGAGAGAGAGGGAGAAAGGGAGGAAGGGAGGATATGTGTGTGTACATAACTGTACACAAACACACATGGTAGGGGAAGAGGAGACAGACAGACGGACACACACACACACACACACACAGAGAGAGAGAGAGAGAGAGAGAGAGAGAGAGAGAGAGAGAGAGAGAGAGAGAGAGAATGACTTAGGCAAATGTAAAATGTTGCTGGGGAATTTTAAGATCTTTTATTGGGTTCAGAAGAAAACCGTTTGATGTTTTGTTTTGTGTTGTGCTTGCCTGAGGTGAGCAGAGACTATAGAGAGTTGAGGCGCTATTAGTGTGAGCTTCTTGAGAAAGGTGACATATATTATTCGACTGTTATTACATGTGCTAGGGCTTCCATAGCAAAATGCCATAGCCTATGTGGTTTAAGGCACAGAACGCACCATTCCATGGTGCTGATGCCACACGTCTGAGAGCAAGGTGGCATCAAACCCATTCCTTCTGAGAACAGTGGGGGAGAATTTGTCCCATGCCTTCCCCTCAGCTCTGATGGCTTGCTGGCAGCCTCTGGTATTCCTGGGTGTGTGAGTCCAGGGCTGGACCTCTGTTTCCACGCTTATGTGACATTCTCTTTTTATATGTCTGTTTCTATGTTCAGATGTCTCACTTTGGTAATGACATCGGTCCTACTGCGTCAGGGCTCTGTGTGATGCCTAACTTAGCCATCTCTACTAGCATTCTATTTCTGAAGAAAATTACAGCCAAAAGTATTGGGGGGTTTAGTAATTTTGTGATCCCACGCATCCCGTAGAATTCCCATTTCATATTGTCTTGGGTAAGATGAAGTGATCAATCTGTTATGGCTGGAAGAGGGTTCTATTTTATTTAGGTTGAAGACAAAGTGAGTTGGTGAAGTTAATTGAGCTTTTTGAAGATCCTGGGGAAACATCTCTAAGAGGATTGGTAAAATTACGGCTGTGACACTCGGCATTGAGAGCTGGAGTCTGATACCGTTCCTTCTCAGTCACAGCCAGAGCTTCCAGCCCCCTAGTGCACAACATACACACTGTTCTGGGAATCCGGAATTGTCCATGAGAAGCCTTGATCTGGTCTCTTTGTGACTTGACTCCATCTAGAAAAGTTCTCACTGGGCGGGGGTGGGAGGATGTATTCCTGGGAGGAAGCTCGGAGCTCGTGTGGAACAGGCCCCTCAGCAGAGTTTGCAGTGTACCAGAAGCACCAACGCCCAATCCTCTAAGGTGTCCTTCCCGAGGAGCCTTCTGAGCTCGGCCCAAGCCACGGAGATTTCAACAACCTGTGCCAAATTGCTAGGAGAGAGCTGTGGTGCTGAGACCCAGTCAGACCACAGAACCACAGAGATGATGTTACGTTTTTGTCTTAAACTGTAATGGTTTGGGATTTTTCATAGAGAAGAATTGGCTGTAGTACTCGAGGAAAAGGGCTCTCCCTATCTCTAGCCATGTCTCTAATATTTTATAAGCCCAGTCTGCACTGCTGTTCTGAAAAGCATTTCACATTCCCTGTGTTTGAAAAGATAAAAAGAAAATTTGATTTCTAGAAACTTCCCTATTTTAACCAAATGACTCACTAAAGCCTTGTTAAAGCTTTCAATGAAGGTTCCTTATATATAAAAAGATAAAAATATAAGAATATATAAAAATATAAGATACACATTTATATATATTTTATTAATATTGTCAGAGAATATATATATGCATATCTGATAATCTAATAAAACAAAATAGATCACTACTTGGTAGTATTATTTTGACAGGATCAATACTTATGTGAAATCTTACTAATTTATTTCTCATGGATTGTAATAGACTCCTAAACCTAAGCCTCCAAAAGCTATGAACCCCAGACCTGAAATAAACCAAACATGGGAAAAGTAACGCTCTCTCTCTCATTTTTTTTAATACTTTGGGAATTCCTTCATATGGAAATGAGTTGAGCGCAGCTGAGAGGTCTTAAGTTGGCGTGAGGTCATCGTGATGCTCTTGAGTCACAGGATAAAATTCTGCTACATGTATCCAACGAGTCATGGTCAAATCAAAGAGGCTCACACCTCTAACCTCTCTAAAATTTATCATGTACTTTTCATGTTCGGAGTGTTCAGGAGCTTCCTGTTTTGTTCAATAAATGCTTGCTGATGACAGCTGCCCCATTGTGTTATGGAATACTGTCATGATTTTCTCTTATCTGTTCTGGTACTTCCTAAACACTTTCTGTCTATCCATACTTCTTTCTATGCTTCCCCGTTCTTTACTCACTATTTCTGTCAGGGCATCGTCTCTAGTTTCTACACACGATGGAATCACGTGGTACCTTTCCTTGTGTGCCTGATCCACTTCACAGGATATAATGTCCTCCAAGCTCATGTGTTCTATAGTAAAACACAGGATCTCATTCTTTCATGACTGAATAATATTCCTTGTGTATGTGTATCTCATTTTCGTTATGTATTCATCTGCTGATGGGCACATTAGTCAATTCATGCCTTGGCTCTTATGAACAGTGTGACCAGGCAGTACAGGTTTCTCTTTGACACACTGTTTCCATCTCTTTTTAAAAACATGTCCAGAAATAGGCTTGCTGGGTCATGTGATAGAAGTTGTTTGACACTTGGAGAAACTTCTGTGCTGTTTTCCAGAAGGGCTACACTGATGCACACGCCCACCACCACACCATGTTTTCCACAGTGTCTACACCGATTTGCACTCTCTTTCTCCATGCCGTCAGCAGCATTCACTGCTTCATGTCTCGTCGACAGCCACCTGTGCGTGGGTGGCATCCCACTGTGGTTTGCTTCCCTGAGGATGAGTGCCATGGAGGGCTTTCTACACACTTGGACCTTTCTTGTCTTCGTGGGAAAATGTCCATTCAGATAACTAGCCCCTTCTTAAAAATTAGATTTTTGCTTTTGCTGTTGACTGGCTTGAATTCCTTGAACGTTCCTTGTTGAGTTAGCGGTTTGCAAATATATCCTCTCGTTCTGTGGGTTGTGTCTTCACTCTGCTGTTTCTTTGCCTGTGCCAAAGGTTTTTTCTTTAATTCATGTGCTTTAAAAATGGGAGTATTTGACTATTTGCTATTTTTTTCAGTACAAAACTTAATGGATGTTTTTATGTGTTCAGCAGGAGCTAGAGGTGGGGAGGGGAGAAAGAAAGAGGCTGGGGAGGGAGAGGGGTGGAGGGAAGCTGATGTATATACCTTTCAGCTTTATCAAAGCTGAGGCATTTGGGGTACACTTAGCTACAGCAGATAGCTTTAACATGCCATGTTGGTATGTGTTCTGGGGAGGTGGAGATTCATGGCATGAATTTACAGAGAAATCTTGACACAGGGTTTCTAAATTCCTAAGCTATGGAGTGGGAGGAGCTATTAGGTAATTTATGCTTCAAATAGAAGACATTAATCTCCATTTAACTGCAGGCTTAGTGAAATCATGATTTTTTTTATAAAATGGGATTTAATTTATAATTGAATTAGCAGAAGGATTTAGAACATAACACACAGTAATCAAATTATGTGTCCAGAAAGGATCATTTCCAAAATGTGGTCCAGCTCCTAAATATAGAGTGATATTGTTAATGATAATTTAGTCTCTTTAGACTGAAGGGGATGATTCACTAAACAGTGGACAGCCCTGCCTGGGAGGCTCGGGTGCACAGTTGAGGAGTAAGAGCAAGGGGAGGGGAGGGGATGAGAGGAGAGCTTGGAGGACAGGGCAGGCGGAAGAACTACACAGCTGTCAGCAAGGGTATGGAAGGCAAAGCCCAGAGCTAGAGTTTATAGATCTGAACTTAGCCCGCGATGTACGAGGGACTAGAACGAGGCTTAGGAGCGCCACGTGATGGTCTTAACTGAAGCCAGCTTCCTAATCCTCCCTTAAGCCCAGGTCTTAAATCAATCAAGCAATCAAGGGACCAACAGAATATAAATTAATTCATTCTTCACTATATTTTTATTGAGTACTGATTTATCTCAAGGCTCATGGTCAGGCTTGGGAATGGCACTATAGGGAAAACACAGGCCTGCTCTGCCTCCTTAACCATCCGGCCTAGAAGGGGAAGTTTCAAACAAGCACACAAAAAAACTGGGACGCTGGAACTGCTATCAGTTCTTTCAAGAAAGGCTTATATATGTCTATGAAAATGCCACAAAAATTCAAAACAGCCAAGGTACGTAGATGGCTCTGACTATCTGTTGACACGTAGCTTTGGAAATTGTTTAGGCAGGAGACAGCTAAGTGAGGGGAGGGAGACGGAAGAGTGTTCTAGATGACAGCAGGATCGTGTGTAGGCTCTGTGGAGCGAGACATCGGTACAGGCAGTCTGAAGGCCAACTCTTGGGTCGAAGCTCACCACAGCCTTACTAGGTAGATACTTGCATCTCTCTATCAGCTTTTTCCTGGCGAGGTAAACTGCTTCTAAGCTTAGGGGCTTGAGGAAACCCAGAAGAAGTGGCATTACCTCATATAAAGAATGCTGTGACAGAAACAGCAGTGCAAAGCCCTCATCTGAGAAGAGAGGAGCTTAAGAGTCTGAGACGGATGGGGCTGTGGGGAAGTGGAGGAAGGAGAACAATGACAGGGAACAAGGGATGCTCTGGGGATGGAGGTTCACTTTGACCTTTGGGGCAGAAATAAATGATTCTTCAATATCACTTCACAATGTATGGTCACCATTGCCCTGCAGTGAAGTTTTTCACTTGCTTTGATTTATATAGATGTGCATTTGGTAACTTTCCTCATTTAGTTTACTCTTAATTCCTTACTGGTATTATCTGTAGGATTTGATATATGCTCTAACAGTTGTTTATAGTCTTGTATAGCAGTATTAACTCTCCCCCCACTCTTGTTGTATGTGTGTTTTCTTAATTTTGGCCATTTTTTTAAAAAAAAGATCTAAATTACTCAGGATGACCTTGAAGTTGTGTGTTTTATTTTGTCTCATGGTTTAAGGGGATCCAGTCCATCACACTGGGTGAGATATGGCAGTGGGAACTGGCTCCAACCTGGCAGAACTGGAAGTAGAGAGGGATGGGGCGGGGAGCAAAACTTTAGGCTGTGCTATAACCCTCCAGGCCCATCCCCCAATGATCCAGTTTTTCACTCCAGGCCTCACTTTCTAGGGAAGCTCCACAACATCCTAGGACAGTGCCATAACTTAAGGACCAAGAGTTGAAACCCATTAACCTGCAGTGGAACATTTTATATCCAAACCGGAGCAGCACCCATCACATTCTCCTCATCCATGGCCCTGAAAGATGCACCGCGATTGGCTCTCTGACCCACCAAATCTCAGACGAGTGTTCTCTGGATCAATCCGCAATGAGGATTTGAGTTTAAGCCAATTTAACCCCCGGTTTAATGGTCTAGAAGGCCCATGTGTGATTCATTGGGCAACCGAACCATAGTGAACTGTAGATGCAGTGAGTCCAGCTGCCTCTTCTCCTTCCGCCGCGCTTTCTCCATCACGATGGACTGTAACCTTGAACCGTGAGCCACACTAAGCCCTTGCTTACGTTGTTTCCGTCAGGGGTTCGTCACAGCAGTGAAGCCAGCAAGTGCAGACACTGTGTTCCCGTCAGGCATGTTCTGGAGGACTCTGCCCAGATGAGCACCACATGCAAGGGAAAGAGAGTCCCGACACAGGGACAGGACACTGAGGCAGGACTTGGAAGGGGCTGGAGGCTGGCAGGGTCCAGCTAGGAGCAGGCTCTTCTTTAGCCACTCCAACCACCTATGTCAAGTAGTTTATTATACACAGCTTTTGCTTCTGTACTGTGAGCTAGGCCTGAAGTCAGCCGAGCAGGAAGCTGGAGTGGACATAAGGGGAAGTGGATGAAAATGAAACAACCAGGAAGGCTTAAATCCACCCCTCTCAGGCTTCTTCAAGCTCCTTTTATAAATAGTTATTTTCATTACCATCGTGTGTGTGTGTGGGGAGGGATGTGGGGTCACACTTGTGGTGCAGTGTGAGGCACAGCAGAGTTACGGAGGAAGTCAGAGCCAACTTTATGGAGTTGTTCTGTCTCTCCACCTTTACCTGGGTCTGGGCATTAAACTCATGTCATAAGGGTTACCTAGGAGTGTATTATCTGCTGAGCTTTAAGCTCCGAGATTCACACAGCTCCACCGTCTCTATTAATCTGATAAATGTTAAAGAAACATTTTATTTTAATTTAAAAATTTCCAATTAATTAAAATTTCATATTAAAATTAATTAAAATTTCGTATTAAAATTTCATATTAATCTGTGATTAACTTTATTATATAATTGACAACCATGAAAGTTTCAATTTTTTAAATTGTTCTGTTGTATTCCTTTTCTGTTTTTCCACTGAGATATCTGTCCTTTTAGAAGTAATTTCATAGCCTTTTCTGTTCCTGTATTTTTTTCTTAACTTTATGAACTTTGCTGTTAAAAAAATCTTACAATAAATGGAAAACATCACACAGACAAGCTATAACCAAACCTAAAGTCTATATGACTCAGAGGATTTCAGTACAGTTAGGACAGGCATGTGGAAAGGAGACGTGGAGCTTCATGTTTATTTTCATTACTGGGGATCAAACTTAGAGTTTCTGCCCAACAAGCGAGCTAAGTTTAGCCCCAGACCATCTTTTTGTATTTTGGATATACACTATATATTGTTTTACATGTTGAATATATTCCTCATCATCATTTTCTGTTAAATGTGTTTATGAAGTTTAAAAAATGGCAGTTCTTAATTTTCATGTAATCCAGTGTACCACTTTATATTTATTTTCAGTCTTAAATATTTCTACTTGTAGGTCAGTTACATTTTCTTCAAGACTTTTATTTGATAGGATTCATTTAGAAGGATTCTTGGGAAACTCCCCGGAAGAGATTATAAGAAAATGATTGGGTGGCATGAGAAGAAAAATTGAATGATGTTGATCTTGTTTACACGTCCTTGTGAACAGAGACAGTTGTGCTTTTTTTTTTCGATCTTTATGTCTGTTGTATGTCATTGGCCTGACAATATTTAATCAAAGTGGAGATGACAATTATTCTTGTCTTGTTCCCAGCCTTGAGCAGGAGAGCACTCAGTCTTTCCACACCTGTTTTAGTTATTTTTAAGACTTTGAAGTTGTCCTTTCTAAGACAAGGAAAACACTCTTATCTTCTTATCTTGGGATTTTCCATGTGGACAGATGCTAAATGTTGTCAAACCCTTTACTTGATTATCAAATAATAGTCATGTTTCCCTGGAGTATCAAAATAGAGAAGCATAATCATATTTATTGGTTCTCAGATATTGAGCCAACCTTGCATCATACTAGTCTTAGATTTAATGCATTTTCTTTTACTGCTTTAATCTCACGGTATCTCTTTATTTTAAAAAGTCTATTTGGACTTATTTTTCTTGCCAAGCTAGGTCCCACCGTCTACCAAGTACAGAACTTGAGAACTTGTGAGGTGAGGGTTGTTGGTGGAGGCTGCTTGTTTGTTCCCAGCCATCCAGACCCCAAATAATCACACAGAAACTATATTAATTGCACCACTGCTTTGTCAGTGACTCTAGAATATTCCTAGACAGTTCTTACATCTTACTCATTCCTATTATTTTGTATTTTACCACAAGGCTTGTGGTTTACCAGCAAGGTTCTGGTGCATCTGTCTCCTGCGGCAGCTACATGGCATCTCTGTGACTCTGCCTACTCTCTCTCTATATCTTTTTCAACCTGGCTATATTTTGTTAAGCCATTGCCCCAAAACAGCTTCTTTATTAACCAATGGCAATAAAACATAGTCATAGTATACAGAGAGGACTTCCAATCACCTCCCCTTTTCTGTTTAAATAAAAAGGAAGGTTTTAATTTTAGCATAGTAAAATTACATATAACAAAACAGGTATCAAGCAAGAATTACAGTTACAATATTTATATCTACCTTATCTTTTATGATAATAAAGAAAAACTATAATTTTAACTATTTTTCATCTCCATCAAAGACTCCAGAAGGATATAATACTACCTACGTAAACAATAAGTTCATTGTAAGCAACTTCCAAAACTCTAGAATCAACAGAGACATCTTACTGCCTGGACAGTCACCCAAAGTTATTCTGTATCACTGGGTCACCCATCTTCAGCCTACAGGCCCACAGTATCCAGCAGACTTTCCCATGAAGCAAGAAATTTCAAAGACAGTTCCATTTGTATTGGCAGTTTGTCAGTCACTTTCTTCTGTGTCCTGCACAATGTCTGGCAGACACAAGAACCCCAAAGGACGGTCTCACATTTAGATAAGTTTAGCAGTCATTTTTTCTGTGGGTCCTGCATGTTCAGTTCATACAACATAATATCAAGCAGTCCAGTCAAGAGCAGTTTCTTGTCCAAATGATCAACAAGCTCCATAAGGAGCCTCTTCAATGCCCATCATTTTCTTGAAGTAGATTGCTGCTGCCAGGAGCACGTGTGTCTTATTATTGAGAAAAGTCCTAATTTCTTAAACATTTCAAATGCCGTATTCTGTTAATCTTTGAAAGGTCTGAAAAATATCTAGCACTCTGAAATATATCTCTGTACATCTGGAAAACCTAACTAACACGACTACAAGCTTGACTATTATAAATGACTATCTATTAACCTGTATTTGTTAATCATATGTTACATTTCTAAATGAGCTGTACAAACACAATACCTTAATCAAGAGCAGAAATATACATAAACAAAATTGACCTTAAATTTGTATCAATAGACCAAGATCCATACCAATGCCAGTATTCATCTCTATATAATATCCCCCTTTAAATGTAAGTAAACATTTATAAACAGTCATTTAGGGAATTTGGGCATTGTTATCTCTAAACTGCTTCCTGCTTTTTTAGGGCAGGTGAAGTATTTTTAAAGGTTCACGAAGACTTTTCAGGGTGGTCTTGTTACATCAAACCAAATTAGTCTGGGAGGAATCAACAGGTTCTGTTCTCATCCTCTGTAGAAACAAAAGCAGAACCTCTTTTTCAAGCAACATATCCTTAGACCCACATTTTGAAGTCAAATTACTATATATATATATATATATATATATATATATATACACATATATACATATATATATGTTGATTTAGCTTAGCAGCCCATACAATCAAATATCTCTCTGTACTTAGCTCATTTACAGTCAAAAAATTCAAAGAAAACACAATAGTATACATAATTCAGACTCTTTGTGTATATTCCATCTTTACATGGTGTATTTTCTTTGCTCCTTTAATCTATGACTGACTGTACGCTGTCTCTTTAAAAACTTTGTTTTATTTTTTCTATATTCTTCTTTTCTCTCCCAAGCCCATGTACATTTATCCAACACTGTGACCCATTTAGAGGTCTTTTCCATCTGAATTTGTCTTTGTTGCATATCTCTAATCCCTTTCTGACTAGAATTGCTTCTTAAAATGCTAAGCAGCATGGCTAGGACCAAGGCTGCTTTGCCTTTTGGTTCTTACCAGTCCAACATGGCAGAGATCTGTTTCTTGCCTCTGAGAGTGCCACATGGGAACCATCCTCACCACCTCAACTCTGGGTAGCACCGTGCAGCATATAAATCCTTTTTATCTGAGTAAAAACTAAATTAATAGATTAGCAACAATTTTGTTGTTGTTTTTAATGCCCTGTGACTGAACGCACCTTTCTTTTCCTGGCGTCCTTCTGTGGCAACCTCTAACTAAGCAATTGATTTGATTAGGAAGTTTTAGGGCAGGCTTCTTGAGTGACCCATGAAAAATTTTGTTTGTGACTCATAAAAAACGAAAGTTTTAAACTCATTACCAAGAGACATGTAAGCTGAGGACACTTCCTGAGAGCACAAGGAAGGTGATCAGCACAACCTACAGTATAGAACTGACACATCTGTGAGGAGAATGTGTACATCTGTGACACAGTGAGAAAAGATGTGTCATCACAAATGACAGAAGAGTTACCTTGAACACTAACATATGTGTCTGCCTATACAGAGTGAGAAAGGGGAATGAGAAACTGACAGAGAGGGGAGGCAAGAGAGAGAGTGGGGAGAGGAGGAGGAGGAGAGAGAGAGAGAGAGAGAGAGAGAGAGAGAGAGAGAGAGAGAGAGAGAGAGAGGACACAAGAAATAGGGAAGATGAGAGAGAAAAGTTTTGAATAACAATTTTTTGAACATATAACCATACATAAATATATGAGAACATATTTAACTAAAGTAATACATGTTCTCATATATATATGTATATAAATACTCATAATTATATATAGGCATATTTTTCTTTAAGAATGTAATAATAATATATTCTTTTCAACCTATGTGGAGCATAGATTGAAAACACAAATAGGCATGTCTTAGGTCACAGAGGAGTCTTCTAAATACCCCAAACACCACATTTCACCAAATTCAGAAACAAACAGAAAAAGATAGCCAAATGTTCTCTTCAAGGCACCAACATCGTTTACTTGTAAATTAAAAAAAACATAAGCAAAAGGGAAATTAAAAATGAAAATTTCAAAATGTTTATAGCCAAAAGAAAACAAACCGAGTTTCTAATAGCTATGGGAGCAAAGCCAGAACAGTTCTCTGGGGGGAGATTTTTATACTGTGAAAGATATTTATAGGGGAAAACGGCAAATGAGCTTGTATTTTAGAAAGGAGGAAAAGCAAACAATAAAAATAGCTGTAAAGGATCATAAAGAAAACCGAGTAAAGCTGGGAGCAGGAGAGGTGGTCCTCCCTGGGGAAGAGCACCATTGGTTGTCCAGTGCCAAACGGTCAAACAAGTAACGTTATATAGACTCAACAGGCTGCATTTAGGAATATATATATATATATATATATATATATATATATATATATATGCAAATGCAAAAACATGCATTCAATAATAATTGATGGGAAAAAGAGGCCATAAACTTGAGACGGGTATAGGGAGGGTTTGGAGGGAGAAAGGGAAAGGAGAAATGCTGTATTTAAATTGCAATCTCAAAAATCAACAACAGCAACAAAAAAAACCCCACAAACATAGGTGAGGCATTAAAGTCCAGTCAAGCAGAATCAGTTACTAACCACGGCATATGCTGTGACCCACAGCTCAGAGTTCCCCTCTGCACGATGCTGCCACTTTCCCTTGCTCCATAGATGCTGGTCCCTGATGAACTGTCTGTGTGACAATTCCTGTCTCACACTCGGTTTCTTGGGAATCTGACCTCAAACCCACAGTGCAGATGTCATGATCTGCTTCAGCTCACCTCAAACAAGCAATGTGTCAGGATGAGAAGACAAATGAAAACCACAATTCCAGGGCCTAAGAAAGCAGCGATGGAGAGTTGGAACCACTATGGCTAGCAGGATTATGGTGTTGTTGAAGAAGAATCAAACAATTTTCTACACAGAGTAAGTCCAATTGACAGGGAATTAAATATCTCATAGTAATAGAAAGGACATTGAATACCCCTGACTCATAGATATGATAAATCTTAAGAGCTGATAATAAGGCCAATTAGTATGATCTGATCATATACCTATATTGAAATATCATACTATACCCTATAAATATGATTTCTATGTCATTTAATTATATATAATATATAAAATAATCACAACTATGTAATGTATATGTAGATTTTTAAAAAATATATAAAAGCTCAACTTCCTAGGCAAAATCAAACTGGTAGTTTTCCTTGAAAGGCTCAAAAGCACAGAGAAGAAACAATTGACGAAAGTCTCTTTCACTATTGCAACCGTGTGTCTTGCAGGCAGGCCCCCATTGTAGGTCACAGGGCTCTAGATGAGTGATGGTGGTGGTTACCCTGATCCTGCAGGAACATGCAGAGTACCTTCCAGCCTCATGAACACTAGTCAGAAGGAGTGAAACATGCAGAGTACCTTCCAGCCTCATGAACACTAGTCAGAAGGAGTGAAACTTCTAGCTGGACATCAGCCAGACGCTTCCATGTTTGATAATGTAAGTGTTATCCTCAACAAGAAGACCTTATCATCTGGTGGTGGAGAGTACCCAATAGCCCTGGCTTGTGATGTTTGAGTGAATCCATGGGACCCCTGTGGCCAATGACTCAAGATGTAACCCATACCTGGAACTGAAGGTTTTACTTGGTGGTAAATGTCCTAGTTGGAGCATAGTCTCCTTGCTTTTATGACAAATTCATTTAAATTCCTTTCATGTAAGTATATATTTTTGGAATTTTCTGTAGTAGTAGGTTTCCATGTAGTTTTCAAAAGGCCTTAATTGAAAAGGTATAAAAACTTAAAAATAGACAAAATATTAAAAATAAAGTATAAAAACTAACAAAACACATCGGATCTTTATGAGGAAATCATAAAAAGTGTTTGTTGAAAGACATTGGGGATGGTCTAGAAGGCCATATTAGAGATGTCCCAAACTTTGTCATGATTGGGACTGACAGTTTGTCAGATAATTCTAGAACATCTCTTGGGGCATGAGAATAACATACAACATCTATCAGTGGCTGAGTTACAAGTCATTTTATCTGGGGAAGTTTAGCTCAATGTTGCAAAGATGTCATTTCTTTTAAAATCACCCAGTAAATTAAAGTGATCAATAGAATCGTCATAGAATGCTCCATTTTGGTTTTAAAGACCAATCTCTCACTGAATCTGGAGCCCACTGACTAGACTAGACTGCTGGCCAATAAGTGAGGTCCTGGGATCAGCCAGCCTCAGCTTCCCCAGTGCTGGGCTCCAGGCATCTACACCTGCCCCCTACTATTTAATGTGTGTATTCAGGATCTAAAGTCAGGCTTTTGTGCTTCTGCAACAGGCTGTTTACCAACAGATCCACCTCTCCAGGCCTAGGCTGGACTTTGGGGGCCTCGGTATGGTCAGCTCAGGACGCTAGTGAGGTGGCCTGGTCAGCTCTCATCCTTCTCTGTTTGCTTTATATCTCTAGGGTGGAGCAGTTCTCTGCCCCTCTGTCCTTTCTGATTGGTTTGTAATTTCTGGGCATGACTTTTATATAGCACTGCCTTCTCTATCAATCTTCCTTGTGCATATCTCAGTGTGGAAGTTTCACAGTAGCCTCCACTGAGCTGAATGTGTACACGTCCCCTCTTCTTATAGACAGGATTTTGGCCTGAACTCAGCATTTTCCAAAATAAATGTAGATCCAAATTGCCTAGAAATCTTATTAAAATGCAGATTGTGGGGCTTCTGTGAGTTCTAGGTCACCGAGAACCCCCCCCCTCTCATATATATATATATATATATATATATATATATATATATATATATGAGAGTGAGAGTGTATATATATGAAAAGTGCCCTGAAAAATTCTGTACACATGTACACCTACATGTACATGAACACACACACATTCTGACTCAGTGGGGCTCATGTGGGAGCAGAGAGACTGCCTTTCTAGTAAGTTCCCAGGCTTGTGATGCTTAAGTCCCAAGGCGTCTTCATCAAGGCGTCTCCGTGCACTTGAGATCCAGAGTGATGTGGCGGATTCTGCTCATGTGGAAGGTTACCATTAACCATTATTTCCAGTACCTCTCAGCTCTGGCTTCCCATCAGAACCACATGGGGATGTTTTAAAGCATTCTACAGCCCAGATCCCACCCTGGGGGTTTCTAATTTAATTAACTTGGACAGGAGCCTGAGCTTTTGAAGGGTTTTCTAGCCTGAATGTATCCCTTGGATTGTGAGCTGGAAGTCTTGGAAGATTTGAGGTTCCCCTTACTGGTCCCAGGTCTATCTCCTGACCCTGCAGACTACAACTCTTTAATAGAAGTTAATTGAATAAATTAACTTCTTGCTCTTGGCTTAGGTTCCGTGTTCCTAAGATACTTCCACCTCTTCGGGTGGGCATTTTTTTTTTTTAAAAGAAGGGAAGGTGGTGCTGGAAATGACACATTTATGAGGTGGCAAAGTCAAGGGTGAGTGTATTAGGGGCCCTGAATTAGGGAGTAAGCCAACCCTGGTGACATCTTATGGCTCAGAGTGGGTGGCAGAGAGGCCAAGTGAAGAATGTCAGCTCTTTAAAGTTACCGCAAGAAAAAACAACTTTGGCCCAATGTTTTCAGGAGTTCCCTTTAATAGCTCTTCCGGCAGGGGCAAATTTAAATTAAGCAGTTTACTGTTCAGCATGCTTATTATTTTAAAATAGCCAATGAATACCTAAGCAGGGTGCCGAGCCAATTACAGGCCAGGCATCCTAGCAAAGGTTTGCAGGGTAGCCGGGTAGTGTCTCCTGACTGCGCAGCAGAGTTTTGTCTTACACAGTGAGCTCGCAAGTGCTGGGAAGTCAGCTCAACCTCTGAGAAGGAATCAATAGTTAACAAACAAAGAAGCAGCCTGGGAAGCCGCATGGTGCCCACAGAGAATGCTGAGTAGCTGAAGAATCAGGTTGTCACAAGGCCTTGAGTCAAAGAAAAGACTCACTGGGGCCGATCTGGCTGCGTCCAGGGGCTGGAGGCAGAAGCGTGGTAGACCCTGTGCGAACAACTTGCGATAGCCTCCTGCTAGCTTTTGAGCAGTTCTTTGAGCTGGTTTTCAAACATAGTCATGTTTACAAATTAAATCATGACACTGTATAGTCAAATTATTTGAGAGCAAACTCGCGAACGCGTGAACCCCCCACCCCCACCCTTGTTATATTTTAATCCAATCACCACGTTTTGTGCTTCTATAAAATGGAGGAGAGTTATTATGTCTGTAGCCACCGTGCGGGGGGGGCGGGGACACTTGCAGTTGTCACTACCGGTGTCTTTCTGCTTACTCTGCTTTCCATAATGTCACGGTGAAAGCTTGACAAGCTAGGCGGTAAGAATTGATTTGTGGTTCTGGGGAGGGGTAGCTCAGTGGGTAGAGCGCTAGCTGAGCATCCTCCCTGCACTAAATGAAGCTAGACTTGACAGGACACGCATATAAGCCCAATGCCTGGGAGGCAGAGGTCGGAGGATTTGAAGTTCAAGGTTATCCTTGGCTACTAGTGACTCTTAGGGTGATAATCTGGACTACATGTCTATAAAAAAAAGACTTAATGTTATACAAATTGTTCATCAGTTTGTTGATTTTATAGTTCTAAAAGGTGAGGAAGGAGCTAAAGAGATGGCTCAGTGGTTAAAAGCACCTGCTGTCTCAGAGAACCAGAGTTCAGTTCCCACCACCCACACCGGGCAACTCATAACCTACCATAACTTCAGCTGCAGAGGAGGGGATACCCCCAAGCGTTTGAGCACATAAACAAACAAATGACAATTTTTTAAAGTCATGGAGAAATATCAGTAATTTGTATTAAGTAATCACTGATGAATTCACATGAAATGTGTGTGAGGGCTAGGGTATAGTGGAGTGGGCCTTTCCTGCCAATGAACGGCTCTCAGCTCAGCCTCAAACAGAAGAAAGGGGAGAGGAATTAGCTATTATATAATGTTTGAGAAAAAAATTCTTTTACGATTTGAGAGCTCTCTGAGGATACAGGATTAGTTTATTTGCACTGTTCCGAGTGGTGTGTGGGTTACGAAAGACTCATAGTATCTTGTTTAAAGTCTCTGGGCAGACATATTCTAAAATTCAGAACTTGGAGGTTAGGGAGTGGTCACAAGAAACAGGCGCGGTGTGCTACGATCCACAGTAGAGTCAGACACATTCATTTTAAAAAATATAAAACCAAGAAGTTTTCTCACTAGACTGTACAAGGAAAAACTGCTTGCGTGGTGTCAGTTCATGTCAGATTTTATTACCAAATGAATGGAGTTCAAGTATTCACAACTGGTGGAGGAAGGAAGACAGATGTGGTGTGGAAAGCAGGCCAGGAGCCGCAACTCTGCATGGCGGGTCACATGAAATGTGTTTACACATGTCTCCTCCACTCCAGTCCCTCCTACAGTTGCCCATCTTCTCGTTGGGAAACTTTCTTTGTTTTTGTTTTTAAAGATTTATTTTATTTGTGAGTGAGTGAGTGTGTGTGTGTGTGTGTGTGTGCGCATGCGTGTGTGTGTGTGTGTGTGTGTCCATGGAATTCAGAACTGAGCACCAGATCCCCTGGACCTGGAGTTATAGGCATCTGTGAGCTACCTGATATGGGCACTGAGATCTGAACTCTAGTCTTCAGACAGAGCAGCAAGCTATCTTACCCACTGAGTCATTCCTCCAACTTTACTAGGAGGTTTCTGAAGATAACACATGGGTATACTTTCCCCCTTGAGAGTGTTCAGCAGGACTTTGCCACCTCATCCACTCATGAGTCAAGGAGACAGGCCTGAGATTCTCAGAGGGTCTGAAGGAACCATGCTCTGGTGTGAGCTGATCTAGCCAGTAGAAGTAATATAGTAGCTAATGGCAGAGCTGGCCTAGCCAGTAGAAAGTAGTATAGTAGCTAACGACAGAACTCACGGTTTTACTAGAAAACAAATTGTGCAGGCTATCCCCTGGGGCTTTGCAATTATGAGTCTTAGGAATGACCAAATATATTTAGAGGCTTGCTCAGATGATAAACTAACACTCAGCCAGGAATCTCAAGGAATCAGGGGCTGGGGTTCAAAATCAACCATGGTGGCTTGTGCCTGTAATCCTGGCACTTAGGAATCTGAGATGGGAAATTGCCATGATTTTAAAGCTAAGCCTGGGTTACATGGTGAGTTCCCGACCAATTTGGGCTATAGAATAAGATCCTGTCTTTGAAACAAGGTTTCCGAACCCTTAAACATCTAACAAAACACAAGTGCCTTATCCAAGAAGTTGGAGAGACAGCTTTGGTGCCCCCCCCCCCACTCTCCTGTCATTGCTACATGCTAGGTCATGTATTCAGAGAGGTGATGGGAAAGTCTGACGACCTCACACAACTTTCCAACAATGACATGTTCTCAGCTAAGTCAACATGAGAATTCCTACTACAAGGATACATGTCAGGAAGGAAGCCACATGCTCAGTGACAAGCCTTCACTACCTCCTGCTTTATCTCTTAATTTTAAATTCTATCCTATAAAATATTTATTTTTATCAGCAAAGAGTAGGCTCTCCAGAAACATTTTCGAAAATAGATGCCCTGAGAGGCTACTCTACGCACTTGCTCCCAGGTGCCAGGGACCTCAGAAGGTGCATCGGCTTGAGAAGCAGGGGCTTTATGTGTTCTCCCAAGTTGTCCTTCAAGGTGGACCTCAGGTACCATATTGACAACTGTCTGCTTCATCTACATCTCGGAACTAGATCAAGTAAATACAGACCCTGGCTACTGTAGAGAGAGTTTGGAGAAACCACATCACAATTATGTTCTAAACTTTCAGTTTCTGTTTGGAACCTGAAGCCCCTGAGAGTTGACAGACTCTCTTAAGGCTACAGGGCACTTTTGAATTCATCTAGCCATGCAGAATGCACAGGAGTACATGCAGCACCATGCATCCATTAGCTCCCTTTCTTTTCTTCCCGGAAGCTGCTGAGCAGATTCAGTGAAGCTGTGCACTTTATACAAAAGGCAAATGAAGGCAAATACATCTCCAACTCCTTTGAGCTGCTGAGATTCCTTTAAATACTGTGCATTCGGTTTCAAATGTTTCCACTAGTCACTTGGCTTTGGGATCAGACCACGTAACCTGACTGCACATGTGTCTGGTGTAGCCCTTCTTAAAGGCTTCAGAGCAGAAACAGGAGAGCATTCTCTTCTAACTTTAGGAAAGGAGTGCTGGGACTAGGGGTATAGCTGAGTGGTAGAGCTGGCCTAGCATGAAGGAAGCTCTGGGAAGCACATCAACTGGACATAGTAGTACATGCTTGTGATTCTGTCATCTGCTAGGTGGAGAAAGAGGGCCAGATGTTCCAGGTTATCCTGCACTACATAGTGAGGTGAGGTCAGGCTCTGAAATGTGAGAGCATGTTAGGAAGGAGGGAAGAAAGGAAGGGAGAGATAGAGGGAGGGTTGGAGGGAAGGGTAAAGCAAGTAAGCTAGAGAGATGACTTAGTGGTTAAGAGTGCTTACTACTCTTACAGAAGTCTGGAACTCCAGTTTCAGAGGATCAGATGCCTCTTCTGACCCTTGTGGGCACTGCAAGCATGTGGTGCACACACACACACACATACACACACACATATATATACACACTCAGGCACACACATATACACTTAAAATAAAACTCTTTTTTAAAGAAAGGAAAGAAAGAATGGACAAAAGAGGGAAGGAGAGAAAAACCAGAGCTCATAGGAACTGAATGGTCAATAATTAATATAGAAAACTGTATTTTACAGTATTTTAAAATTTTCATTTCAAAACTGTCTCCCCACCTTTGACTAGGACAACACTCAAAGGTAGGTTAGATTTTGGGAAAACTGTCATTTTTCTTTCACTTTAATGTTGTGGGACTTTATTTATCCAATAGCTTCTGGGAGTGCTGGACTTAGGGCCATGGTCTTCTGTCTGTGGTCATGATTGCTTTTGAGAGAGAGGAGGAAGTCACTCTCTTTCTTGGGTGTTGGTCAGAGATCTGATGACAGTTCCCAGTGCCCACAGAGCGGAGGACTGTGGCGGCTCTCTATCTTGTGGTTTGTGAGTGTTCCCCAATAAATATTTTGTACCCCCTTCCTCAGGCTCTCATGGATTCACTTGCACATGCCCATACCTGGCGCCCAGCATGGCTTTGGGGTTGGAACATGGCTCTCTCCTTCTCTAAATCCAACCATACTTAAATCTCCAACCATACTCTAAATCTCCCCATACTTATTTTTGCCTCTTTGAAACTTTTCTTTAGATATAGCTCTATCTTAAAATTTAAACTTTCCATTTTAGTATTAATAATATTTATGTGTTGCACACTGAACAATTAATTTTCCTAACACCGATCTCTGAAGTCTCCAGAAGGAAGATGGGGCCCCATGACAACGATTATTCCTGGTTCATAGGATACCATTGAGCTGATAAACACCACTCAAAAATCAGTTTTGGGTTGCAAACTGCTCAAGATGATTCCAACCTGACTAGCTGAGATGGTACACCTTCTTACAACACTCTGGCCAGAACTTCAGATTAGAACTCAAAAAAAAAAAAGGAACCCTACCCACTACTCAGAGACTGAGTACTACTTACAGACAGTATTCTTGAGATTAGATCTTCCTTTTAGTTTTTTCCAGGATCCCATAGAGACACCGTGACCTCATGAAAAGTGTAAGGAATTCTAGAAAACGATGTCCCCTCTTGCAACAGATTTTGTCTTTTCAGCTTTGTGGATAACTGTTGTATGTTAGAGGTTGGTTATAAGTTGTGTAGGGTTGTGGGTGAAAAATGAAGTTTAGGCTCAAAAACCTCTTTTTAGAAAAGAAAAAAAAGGGAAATGGATACTTTGGGATAACAGGTAGATTAATGTATTTGCTTGTGAATTATTAGTTATAGAAAACTTACAACATATAGACTCTTGGATATTTATATATATGTAAAGTTATCTTTGTAATACTGTCCCAGATAATTTGTATATCAATACAAATTCAAATTATATTTGTTATATTGTGTATGTTCCTATTTCTGTTTATAATATTTGTGAACAAATGTAAAGTTATTTTGTCACATTATATGTATGTATGTTTCTACCTCTGCTTAAGATATTTTGTATATCAATGCAATTTAAGGATATTTTTATCCTTTTTTACTATGCGTATCTACCTCTGATCAAGGTATTTAAGTATATTGTTACAAGTCAATGTCATTGTCCTCATTGCTACAATCTGTTTATAGATTGTTTATTTTGTGAATCCCTAGTCTTTAAGCTATATGGGTATTAAGAATTACAGGTTAATAGTCACCCATGTTTGTCATACCTTTAGGTATGTTAGTCGGGTTCTTTAGATGCACAGAGATTTACTCTGCATAGATAGGTAATCTGAAAATACTTCAAAGACCTATAGAATATGGCATATAAATAATTCGGGATTCTTTTGACACCAGTCACTACTGTTCCTGGCAGCACTAACCTATTCCCAAGAGAATTTTGGGTACCGAAGGCACTCCACTTGGAGTTTGTTTTTTTCTTGGCAAAACTTTTTTTGGCAAAGAACTCCCCTTGCCTCAAGTGCTGATGGTTTGCATGCTGTCTAAACTGGATACGAAGGATACAAGCAAAAGTGACTGCTGAGCCTTACCAAGGCAGGGTAAGATAGTCTTTAGACTCTTCTAACCTTACCAAGGCAGGGTAAGATAGTCTTTAGACTCTTCTAACCTTATCAAGGCAGGGTAAGATAGTCTTTAGACTCTTCTAACCTTACCAAGGCAGGGTAAGATAGTCTTTAGACTCTTCTAACCTTACCAAGGCAGGGTAAGATAGTCTTTAGACTCTTCTAACCTTACCAAGGCAGGGTAAGATAGTCTTTAGACTCTTCTAACCTTACCAAGGCAGGGTAAGATAGTCTTTAGACTCTTCTAACCTTACCAAGGCAGGGTAAGATAGTCTTTAGACTCTTCTAACCTTATCAAGGCAGGGTAAGATAGTCTTTAGACTCTTCTAACCTTACCAAGGCAGGGTAAGATAGTCTTTAGACTCTTCTAACCTTACCAAGGCAGGGTAAGATAGTCTTTAGACTCTTCTTGCTTCTAAAAATGGTCTGTCATATACTCTAGGCCTCAGCCAAGCCAGTTGCCCCAATGTTGCTAATGAGATTTTGGGTGACTCTCCAGGTAGCCAGCTGTCTCTGTCATTTCCTGTTCCTTTTGGAAGTTGCTTGCTTGCCCTCCCTACTTACACAGGTAACATTATTTTTCTTCTCAAGTCTTAGATGGGGTTGAAGACTAAACAGTCATGGTTAATATTCTCTCATAACATAGATATTTTAGGTACAAGACTTTGGCTCCTCAGGATAGGACAGCTATTAATCTGTTAGTTGCTTATTCACCCATAGCCTGGACATTTAGTATGCGTTTGTGTTTCATGATTGATGGTTGAGTTCTATTTTGTGTTTGTTGTTACCTTTTTCTTCTGGATGATATTTGATATTTGTCCATATTGTAAATAATTTTGTACTAGTTTTACAACCCTTTGTTTAAACAAGAGGGGGAAGTGTTGGGGAATTCATTCAGCCCATAGCTTTTGGGAGTACTGGATTTAGGCGCATGGTCTTCTGTCTATGGACATGATCACTTTAAGAGAGAGGGGGAGCTTGCTTGCTTGCTCTCTTTTGGTGGTGGTTGGAGATCTGATAACCGCTCCCAGTCCCAGAACAGAGAACTGCAGAGGCTCTCTACCTTGTTATTCGTGAGTGTTCCCCAATAAATATTTGATAATCCCCTTTATCTCATGTTCTTGTGGAGTCACTTACACACACCCATACCTTGAGCCTATATTGAAAAGGAATAATTTCATAGTATTTGACAGAGGGAGACTGGTTAATCTTGGATATTAATTTTCAATGGTAGGCCAGGGAGAAACATATAGGAGAGAATTGGGCCCTATTTAGAATTTTCATGATATCTTTAGAAGCTGAAAAGAAATGTAAAAAATAAAGCAATAAAACCATTACCTCTTTTCCCTCCTTTTTTAGATTTAAGATGTTTAAAGAGAGTTTAAGAGCCCGAGGAAAACACGGTTGCTTTTTGACTCCCAGTAATGTTTTCGGCAGGCACGGAAGGGGAAGTCCGAGCACGTTTGCCGTTTTCCTTACTGACAAAGGGGCCTGTGTAGGAATGGGAAGCACATTAACCTCCGTTCGCCCTCAGCCATAGACTGTGATCCTGTTGTACCCAGGCTGCCTTTGAGCACCAACAAACACAATTAACTCTCTGAGAGTTTGTCAGACATCTGGACCTTCAGCACCGGCAACCAAAACATCTGGACGTTCGTTTGCGTTCTCTCCTTGCTTTTCAAGTTTAGACGTAGCGTCACAGTGGTCAAAGGGACCGAGCGCTTCCTATGGAGCAGAGCCAGGCTAATGGGTTCCCCTGCATCTGCCTGCTTCACCCTCTCTCCATAGAAGAGCGTGGGCTCAGCGTAGAACCCCACCTGCCTGAGCAGAAACCCTCGGCTGTCGCACTATTGCAAGGCAGTCAAACAACCACAGAGGCTCAGGGTGGTAAATAGCATGGGTGTGGTGTCGAGTTACACTACTGGAAGAAAGAGACAATGTCCAACACCCAGGTTCATAATATTGTTCAATAATGTCACCATTGTTAGCCAAGTTGGGAATATTGTCCTTTGGCTTACTCTGAGGGTTAACATAGAAGTGATTGTGTATCTCAAGTTATCCATGTTTGGGATTAACAAAAAAAAAAAAAACCTAAAAAATACTTGCACTTGTTTTGTCAGGTAAAATAATTTTAATAATGAGCCGCCTATGCGGACATACATGTGGAATCCTACCTCTCAGGAGGCTGAAGCAGGATGATCACATGTTCGAGGCCAGCCTGAACCACCCAGTAAGATGCTATAGAAAACTGAGTAATACAAACAAAGAAATCACAAGTTCCGATGAAGTTTGGTGCCTGGGTCACTCTTTCATCAGTTGGTGCTTTTGGCTTTTGCTATGGAACCTTGAACAGTCTACACACACCTTTAAGCCCCGGTTTCCTCACCTTTAAGACACCATAAATATTTACTACCTTCGTTCCTTTTTGCCAAAAGATTGCGTAAAATTGTGCTTGGATATAGCTTGGCATAGAGTGTGGCCTCAAAGACTCACTTACTAATTTTCATCTAAATATTTGCCATAACCTAAGTTAGGAGGCGGTGGCCCAGGAGGTTACTCCACCCAAGGCTTACTCCTGCCAGGGAGGACCAGAGGAGATCAGAGAAACCCCATCAGCTTATCATAATTCCTCGTGGCTTATGTGTCTTTATAATCTAAGCAGCAGCTTCCTGTCCTCTATTACTACTGCCCCCTGCTGGCTAGGGAGGGAAAGACTGGATGCCAGAGGCGAGGTGCAAGTTGCCTCCTCCTACTGCTTCTCGCACTTCTCTTTGTCAGGTCCTTGGGTTTCCTAAAATATTAAAGCTGAATAACTGTAGGCGCCTATAAAAAGACACGAGGCCATGAATACGATCATTGCCTCCTCAGTACAGTAAAATTTTACGGTTATGTAGGAACTCAATGTTAAAATAAAAAGCCGTGAGGAAATTCCTCTGGATAAATAATTAGTTATGCCCGGAGACAGATCGCGGGGGCAATGAATTTCTTTTCTTTTTTTGACTTTTCAGTGTAGACAGATGGCTTACTCATCTCCAGCATCCTGGGCTCTTGGAGAAGCATTATATAACCCCCGTGCAGTCACCAAATGAAATAAGAAATTCCTCGTTTGGCAGACAGAGCTCGCATATAGAGTTCATAAACTTTAAGAACGCTCCCAAGTCCAAAATCAGAGACAACCTGCTCCAAGTCGGCCCCCCTTTGCACTTAATTAGGGAGTGTGTTTTGGAGGTCAGTGAAAACCAGCCGAGTGTGTTTTCATAATAACTTCCCTCACAATGAAATTATTTGGGAGGCAACTGTCCAACTTTTTCTGGAATGAGGGCAAGAGAAATGAGGACACGGAGTGAAGTTATTGGATACCTTATCTGGAGCTGCCCAAAGTGTTGTCCAGGATCCAAAGAACACACAGTACCTTCTGGATTAGGGGAAAGGAGCCAAGCGCTTTTATAGCCTCAACCATTTTCTTAACTGTGCAATTCTGCCTTATTGCTAACAAGTAAATGAAGCAGTTTTGAGGATTTCAAATACTGGAGAATAAAGCCTTCCTGGAGTGGCGAGCATGTCGTTCCCCTGGAAGGGAAGTGGGAAGGGCTGGGTTGAGGAGACACGAGTGTCAGGTCGGAGAAAGCGGTTGGCAGTCCACACAGGTGGTAAGGCTTACGGGCGGATGCTGTGTGCACCTGAGCTACTCAAAGGTAACGCAAGTGTCAAATGCTCTGGATATCATTGTATCGGAGGACAATGCTTTATATAATACTGTCCTTGCACTCAGAGCTCTGGGGACCAGGAGACAAAGTCTAAGTCAGAATCCTTGCACATCTGAAGGAACATATTTCCTGATAATTTAGGCAACCAAATGCTAACCATTTAAGTTCTTTGTACCTATTTAATTTTTTTTATTAGAAATGTTTTGATATAATATATTTTGATCATGTTTTCCCTTCCTTGGTTCTTCCAGGATCCTCCCTAGCTCCCTGCCTACCAACCCCATGTTCTTTCTCTCTCTTGTTCCCTAAAGGGACAAGAACCAAACCAAAAAATACAAATCACAACAAACAGAAACTCAAATAATACACAAAAAAATGACAAAATGGAACATGAAAGTCCCCTTCACACACACATACACACACACACACACACCAATCATTTCTGTTTATTGTGTTGTTGGTCAACTGCTCTTGACCCCAGGGCCTGCTCTGAAGTGTGGTGGATATATCTGGGGACACTAATCTTTCTTTTCCCAGCAGGTATTAATTGCAAATAGCTTCTTGGTTAGGAGTGGAACCCTGTGTTCATTTTCCCCCTCTCAGATCTGGGCCCCATCTGGCTTGAACCTGTGCAGTTCCTGAGCATGTTGCTACAGCCTCTGGGAGCTCATAGGTGCCTCCATCCTTGTCCTGGAGACACTGTTTCCTTGGAGTCTTCCAGCAGCCCCACTTCTATGTAGATCCCTGAACCCAGAGGCAGGCCTTCGGTGAAGACATAACATTTAAGTCTGAGTGCCCCAAAGTCTCTTGTTCCCTGTGTGTTGTTCGGTTGTAGCTCTTGGTGTTAACACTTCTGCTGGAAGAAGCTTCTCTGATGAGGCTGAGCGATGTTCTGATCTATGGGAATAGAACTGGGAGTCACTTTACTACTTTGCTCCACTAGCAGAATATAGTAATAGGCATCCCCCTAGGCCCACAGCATATCTAGTCTCAGGTTCTTGGCCACTTTGGCCATGTCAGGTAGGGATTCCTTCTCACAGAATGGGTCTTAAGGCTATTTATATATTTTTAAGTATTATTTTAGCAGCCTGGACTCTGGAGTCCAGATCAGCCTGGCTTATGTTGGGAACCGACCTCAAAAAGGCCAATTTGATAAAATGGAAAATAAACTAAAATGAGATAGAGACAGACTTTAGAACTGAATGAAGTCTGGAAGTACAATGATTGAGAGGTGTGAACAGGAGAATCAGGAGTTTAAGACCAACCTCTGCTACATAGCAAATTCCAAGCCAACCTGAGCTACGTGAAGTAATCCTACCTTCACCAATGACAAAAATATCTGCTTAGATATTTCTAAAGTCCTTTTGGTGTTTGTAACTCCCATTAATTCAGATAGATTCATAGTTTCCAAGTAGAGACCGAGTTGTTTTTTGTCATCATAGGAAGTTGAAGATGTCAATGTATTGGAAAGTTTTTCATCCTTTTCCCAAGGGCTTGTTTAATCATCCTTCATACATGCATATGCACCCACACATACATGCATACACATGCAAATGCACACACACATAAGCACGCACACACACGCGCACACACACATATATATAAACACACATGCATGTGCACACATGCAAGCATGCATGGACACACATTCACAGACATACACAGACACACACAGACACACATGCATATGCATGCACACACAGCTGGATACACACATTGAGGTAAGATCAGATACATTATGCCGTAGTGTATGTTCAGTGATAAATTGTTCTGATATATTCATTCTCGAGGCTTCCAAATGGAGTTCTACCTGCAGGCAGTCCCTGCGTCAAGTGGCTGCACTCACTAGATGACTGACGGATATCCGGGACTGAGAATGACCAAATGCCTCAGTACGAGCACACCATCTCTCTCTAGCCCCTTGATATGCTGGTGGGGAAAACAGGAAATCTGTCACACATTGTTTCCAAGGCTCGGCAGGTCATTTTGGATCCTTTACAAATTACCTGTGTGTAAGTCACCCTGAGCTCAGCCCACCTAGCACTTTGAATGCCAACTAGAAATTGCCTGGTTTTATATACTAACCTTAAGAAACTTTGCTATGTCAGGATACCAGCTGCTGAGACACCTTTGGTGCTCCCTGAATCCTGGTCTCAATGTCCTTGTGTGTAGTTGTCCCTGGATATCCATGGGGGTTGGTGCCAAGATATCCTCCATTCCAAAATGGGTGGATGTGGGTGCTCAAGTCTTCCGTATAAAATGACACAGCATTTGCATATGACGTATGCACATTCTTTTGTTGGTCTATGTATTGCTTATATTGCTTTTAATACTTAAAATTGATGCTTAGTTTTGTGTTTTAAATTCTGTGTATATGTGTGTCTGCACATGTGTGGGTAGGTGCACTCAGGGACCAGAAGAAGGCAGCAGACACCCTAGACCTGGAGGTATTGAGGTAGTTATAAGCTGTCCAACATGGTGCTAAGAACTGAGCTCCAGCCCCCTGCAAGAGCAGTGTTCCAGGAGTAACCATGGAGTCAACTCTTCATTGTGCCCGTTCATGTCCTTTGATGGGAGAAAATTAAACTGCGTAGCTCGGGCTGTGATATCTCAGGGGTGAGCCACCACCACACACACTCAGCTTAATGCAATGTAAATGTTGTCTTGTGGTGCTGTTTGAGGAACCACGACAGGGGAAAAGTTCACGTGGTCAGCACAGGTGCATTTTTCTTCTCAAATATTTTCAGTCCACACTGTGGTTGACTCTGAGGATGTGAAACTGGCAGATAGACAAGGGCGCACTATCGTTCTGGCTTCCTCAGCTTGGTCGAGCTCCATAAGTCCCTTGGAGGAATCAAGTGTGGCAGAATGGTCAGATGTCTCCACGGAGATTGGGTTAGGGCATGACTGTGATTCCCGCCCAGTGTGCTCCTTCAAACCCTCTTTTAATAGACACTGAGCAAGAAGACTCTCCACCATCCCTGTGGGGGAGCCTAGAAGTAGACCTTCTCCTGGTCTAGCCTGAGATGGATGCAGCCCCAGCTGACAAAGCAGAATAAGTCCAGCCAAGTCACGTCTAAATTGGGTTCTCACAGAAACTGAGATTGGTGTTCAGTGAATGAAACATTCAAGTTGGAGGGTTACTTGTTACATGGCAATTGATGACCAATACACATTTGTACCTCTGTTAATGCTTAAAGGTCACGGAGTAACAGTTTCTCAAAGTGGCTGATTAAATGCACTGGACCACATGCGTTACCAGGCTACATCCACTCAATGAAGCAATGCTGTGCGCTGTTTCTACAGTTAAGAACATACCCTTTGAATGTGTGTGTCACGGCAGGGTCTCATTTTACTTGCAACTTGGCTCACTCTCCAAATCATATAATGAAAAAGGAAACCTTCTCAACTACTTGGAGTATTACTTTTTTAAAAAATTGATTTCTGATGACTTTTCTATACACGTGTTTTCTAGAGTTTTTATAAAATTCTGCTGTTTATCAAGCCAAGCCAGACCGTCCTGCTCTATCACTTTCATGATATGGTGACTCTGGAAGGAGGAGGGGACATGGCTGTGTTTCTATTCATCTGCCCAAATGACGTGGACAATCAAAGCAGGAACAGCCCAGCCTTAAATAGTTCACTGTGAAACAGAATAACTCAGGGAGTTAGTTCTTTTCTTTCCAAAACAGGGTTTCCCCCCTCTTTAGAAGATCTAACATCAAATGTCGCAGGGTCAGAAAGGTTCAGATGACCAAAGCAGAGAGCCCAGGAAGACCATTGTCATAGCCACATTCGAACAATGCTGTTTGTCCCTTTCCACTTCCCCTGAGTGCACAATCCTGTCCCCCACCCCTGCCTGCCGCTCTCCTAAGGCTGTTTTGGAGCTTCTGTGGTCTTCTATATTAAGACAGAGGGATGCTCATTGTTGTTCCTTCTTTTCTGAAAACTTTGAGAGCAGCAGCTTCCCAGGAAGCCTTTTGTCTCCTCTCAGACATTTGCCCAGCTAACCGCCATCTTTCCTCCTGAAACTACCCTCTCAGCCCCCATCTTCTCTTTCTCGTCACACCTCCAGCTCCCACAACTTGCCCAGGAGCAGATGAGAGCACAGAGAGAAAGGGTGGGTCCCACCTGCCCAGAAACTGTATTACCTTCTTCAAGCGAGCAAGTTCTCTTGGGTAATGTAGTATCTTGGATTATGGAATGATTGTTCCCTGATTTTCAGGTGTAAGTGTCCTTCCCTCCATGTTTTGTTAGCACATTGTGTGACACCTAACAAAATTTGGAACAGAGAAGTAAATCTGGATAGTAAGATTTCTGATACACCCACACAGCTGGAAGACATCTCCTCTGCACAAGAGAAAAATGAAACGACCTTACTTCCCCCTGGAATCATGTTAGCCCTGTCGTTTTCTGCAATGACTGCTTGACAAATCTGTGTGGCAGGCTGTCATTACAGATAGCTCATCTGAATTTCCTTTAGCCCACAGAGCACTAATATTTTTTTTTTGATTTTTCTCAAGATGAAGAGAACTCGGCTTATTGGCAGAAGGCTTTTCCGTGTCCTTCGTCACTGCCCTCTCTTGTGCTAGGGTCTCTTACCTTATCAGCAGTGCAGTTTTATGATATCTTTTTTTTTGAGTTTTATTACAACATTAAAGCTGCCTCAAGGTGTTAACAGACAGATGTTCCTTCCAGACTGTGCAAAATGTAAAGTCACACTTTCCAGATGGAGGAGGAGAGCCCTTGTAAGGGGATGAAGGAAATAGATGAAGACATCACTGCTCCTAATCCTCTGTCCCTCCCTCACCACACCATGCCTTTCAATGGCCCTTTAAGATCTCTGCAGGATGGGGCTGGAGAGATGGAGAGATGCTTTTAAGAACATTTGCTGCTCTCCACAGAGAACACAGAGTTTGGTTCCCAGATGCCTATAACCCTCTGACTAGGCTATCTGACACCTCTGGCCTCTGAGGAAACCTGTACTGAAGGTGTATATACCAACGCACACATGCACACATGCATGCACATGCCCGCAATTGCGCGCGCATGAGCACGCACACACACACATACACCCATAATTAAAAATAATTAAAATGAGTCTTTAAAAGGTCTCCACAGGAACATTGGCAGGCTGATTTGTGGCTCAAATATATTTCTACATTCTCATCAATAGCTCGCTCTACTCCATCCCTTCTGTGTCTCTGTGTTAAATGGCATGCTGCCTCCCAGAACATTGTGATTGATGATATACTCTGAATTGAAACATCACTACTGGGTGACTCACAAATTGTCTTGGAAATTCATAATGGAGACAACTGTTTCTAGAAATGTCAAAAACGAAACTCCACTGAAGATCTGTGTTCAACATATACATTCAATATAATATTCAATATAATATAGCCAGTGTAATTAATCAAATCTTAAATGACACTTTCCAGTTTTTTTCTGTAAAATGGCTCTCTGATATTAGTGTAATGCCTTTGGCTCTCTGAGCACTGGTGTCTACATCAATGCAAACACAACGAGCAGACAAATAAGTCTCTTGTGTTTCCTACAGTGCCGCCCTGCACCCCGCAGCTTCTGTGACCATTGTTCTGATTTGGATGCGGTCCAGTGAAGGAGCAGAATCCACAGTTGAACCCCAGCCTCTAGCCAGCCAATGGGTTCAATCATTTCCTCTTCAGCATGGTCACTGGAATGACTCAAAAGAAACCCCAGAGACTCGATGAGCTCAGTTTTCACTTCCTGCTCCAACTGACTTCACAGGGCTTTTATGAGCCCTTAAATGACTAAGGAGAAAAGAGAGAAAGAATCAAAGGCCTTAGTCCATTCACAAACTGAATAATCACCCAGGTCATTAGTAAACGTCCCTCATTCCCTGCTAGCTTGTGCCCAGCTTCCGCTCGGGCAGAATAGCTGGAGACTGCAGCTCCTGCACCAGCTTGGCACAGCCCAGGAGGTGATGGACTCCATTCTGTGAGGGTTGTGGCAGTTCAAAGCAGCCCTTCTGGCCGGGATTCCAGCACCACGGATGACTCAATCAGAGCCACGCCTCTGTATATCCTGCACTCTGGTGGGAATGCGTGTACACAGTCCTGTGGTTACAGTGTCCCAGGACCCATTGTCACACCTGTGGTCCTAACGCCCTTTACACTTCTTTGTTGGTCAGAGAGTGAATGGGTACTATGTGAACGGAAGAACGTTAGGACTTTGATCTGACTAAATCAAGAAACCACAGGTTTATTAGCTATTTTGTTGGCTTACTGAGTAAGACTAAAAGTTCACTGGTGCTGTCTAAAAATTGAGGAAGATTTTCATACTAATGTCCGGCCTTTGAGGCAAGCATCACCCAGACCCTCCCTGTTGGAGAAAATTTGTACTATCCTTTGTGGCTTTATTCTTTCCTCACTTCATCATCTTCAAGAAATATCAGCTTCACACGTCACAGCTTTTAAAGGAATCCACTTTAAAGATTTGGTCTCAGTCTGAACCCCAGTCTGGCCTCAGAGTCACCCAAATGTGATTCCTGATCCTTTCATCCCAGTTTCCCCAGGGCTAGGATCATAGGTGTGTGCCACCCTGCCTAACTGGCCACTGCCATCTTGAAGACTCATTTATCTTTGCCAAAAACAAACTACTTCTCTTGCCAGTGAACCCAACGGTTCTAATAGAAACTGCCTGGGGGATTTTTCATCCTGCATATGTCCTGGTTGGGTTTCTGCTGCTGTGATAAATACAGCTACCAAAACCAACTTGGGTAGGAAGGGCTTTCTTTCTGTGAGGGTTGTCAGGGCGGGAACTTAGAGACAGCAACTGATACAGAGGTCATGAGCAACGATTCCTATTGGCTTGTTCTCCGTGACTTGCTCAGCCTGCTTTTGGATGCCACCCAGGACCACCTGCCAAGCTGTGACACTGCAGTGGGCCATTGCCCCTCACATTGGTCCGCTGCTGAGGAAATGCCAGAAAAACTTACGTTTTTGCTAGCTTCCATGCGAATCCCCTCAGGGCAGACAGTGAAGGCGTGGCTAAGCCCCAGAGCAGCAGTCTCAACCAAGGAGTTGTGACTCCTTTGCGAGTGGAGCCGCTCCTTCCCACGGGTCACATATCAGATATCCTGCATATCCGATATTTACATTGCGATTCATAAAAGTAGCAAAATTATAATTATGAAGTAGCAATGAAAATAATTTCATGGTTGGGGGCTGCTATAACATGAGGTGCTGTGTTAAAGGGTCACAGTACTGGGAAGGTTGAGAAGCACTGCCCCAGAGCCACAGGGCAATTTGGACCGCAGTGAGCTGAGGAGAGCAGAGGGACGGGCAGAGACTGGAAGCACCTCATGCGCAGACCGAAATGTGTCGTTCGCATCCATCCAACTTCGGTTCCCCTGCGTCCTGGGAAAGTCCTGTGAGAGCTCTAGCTTGCTTCTTGGGTTCCTCCAAGGAGTTCAGACCGGCATTCATTCACTCCATGGTTGTTCTGGCAGGCGGCACGTGGGGGACATATCAGCTTTTAGTTTTAGAAACTGACAAATCGCGCTGCCCTGCCTACCTGTGGGCTCATTATAAAGGCCGGAAAGGCAGATGTCTATGATGACCTTCTGGGAAGTAAAATTTTTGATATAAATACAAAATAATGGAGCGTATTGGTACTGAAGCTTCCATACGAAACACTTACAGTTCTCTTGTTTAAATAGGACCAAATTTATCTTTTTATGCTTGGGAGCTTTTGAAATCCTTTCTTTCAAACTTTAAAACCTCGAAGACATGGCTTAGTTCTCCATGTTCTGGCCCTTTGATAAGCTCGTGTCATAGAATAGGTTAATACAGGACGATTGGATTGTGACCTAGATCTTTATGTGCATGTGTGTGTGTGTATGTGTGCGTGTGTGTATTTAAGAGAATACATATGTGCCTTTGACCCAGCTACACCCTGCCTTCATACACTTAAAAAGAATACTGACTCATTCGCCCCACGCAAGCTCTAGAAAATAATTACTCACTTAGCACAATCACAGAGGCTTCCTTGCTGTTTCCAGCCCATTGCTGTTGCCGTGAATAAAAACAACATGCTAAATGGAGACTTAAGGAACCCCGCGGGATCAATTGATGCCACGTGACTTCCTCCCTGCCTTCCATGAAAATAACTACATTATAATGGTCTGTGGTATTAATATCAGCTTTGGAAAAGTTAGGCAATGGCTCCATAGGGAAGGAAGTGGCCCAAGCAAGAACTATGGAATGTGCAGTATTTGACCAGACACGAGGCCACATATTTTTTTTTTATAAGCTGCAACACATAGTTAAATGAAGTAGGGGCACCAAATGGGCTAGTGGGTTAATTAGGGTTAAAGGCCACCGGTGTAGTCTATCTATGATCTCAAACTCCAAGATGTGGTTAATAAGAAGGAGTTTCAGAAATTGGAATTCTCAAAAATGAAGCCTTTTCTAAAGCATTTCCTCCCTCCCTGAATTTCTGTAGGTCTCTACCCACCACAGAGGCAGGATGTTCTTTGCTGGTTCTGTTTGTGTTGGAATTAGACCTGGGGTGGGAGTGGAGGGTACACATCCCACGTGTTTCTGTGGCTTGATGTTTTTTTTTCCAGTGGTAGTAGAATGGGCAGAACCAGAAGACACGTGGGCCACAAAGCTCGTAGCCCCCAGAACATTCAAACTGAAATTGCAGGCAGAAGCCCCGCCCTGGTCCCACCCCGGCCCCGCCCACACCCTCTGTAGGGTTCCCTAGTTGATTTGTTTCTTTCTTCACATTCACAGCTCAGTGTGTGCAAGGGGACAGTCGATGTTTCGGGTTCTAAATTGCTGAGGTGTCTGAACACCACTCAAGGGTGGTCCCCAAACTCATAAAGTATAAAGATTCTCCCGGGAACAGATGTTAGTGGTGTGCTTAATTATCTAGGAGACATCGCCCCAGGCAATTATCTCCATCTAATTCCTGGACAGTGGCCGATGGTTTGGCCAGATGGTCAGAGGCCTGGAAAGAATAACATCTGAGAATGGGTGACTGGTACGTTCAAGGCAGATGCTGGATGCATGCCTTAGGATGAGCTCAGGGAATGAGATTGCGTCCATCTTCAAGCTCACCAAAAGGCCCCACCACGGAGACAGCTTACATAGTCGAAAAGACCAAAATGATTTCTTTATCCTAGAGATATCTTCTAATATGTCTTTTCTTGGTTTTATCGAAGGGTTCAGATGTCGTGGCAGGGACCTAGGTAGCAGGGACTTCTCAACATGGCGCCCTGGTAAGTGCCATAGTTTGATACGGTGAACGGATCCTTAAAAGAAATTCCACACTAGCTCAGAATTAAGAAATAGATAGTTTTATTTATTTAGGGGTAAACTCACAAATCAGAATCCTCCACTTGACCAGCTGAATCACTATCCAAAAGAGCATCCAGCCGGAATGGAGCAAGGGGAACGAGAGAGAAGGGGCGCAAGCAGGTAAATAGTAGAAGAGGCCAGGCCCCAGTAGGCGGGGAAATACAAGCTGTAATACTTCCTACAGCAATAGTTATGTTTCCACTGAGTAGAAGTAGCAACCAGACCTGAGCAGGAGGAGGACATTAACTTAAAAGAGTTTGCCAGCTGATAAAGCTGACCATGTTGCCGAGGAGAAATTATGCCCCATCAATTAACACCTGTATTATGCTTAGGTTTATTACCTGGCTACAGCTTTCATCTGTTAAAATCTAAATCCTTCGACATCTCAAAGCTTAATCTTTCCATGCAATTGCTTTAGTAGTACTATGGTCTTATCAGCATTGAAGTTTTGTATTACATGAAACAAAATTTCACTCAGTGATAATACTGCCCGCATCATTTTTGAGATAAGGCAATGGATGGATGGGCACAGGATTCCCTGGCCTAACCGTGTGTCCCCACTCACCATAGCCTGATGGGTCTTCAAGACAGATATGTTGTCTGTTGGCAAATCTTGAAAACTTGTGAGTATTGGTTTGGACAAAGTATTTGCTTTGAATTAGTGATGAAGGAATGGTACCCTTCCCACCTGCTTTGAAATGCAAATTCAGAGACGTGGGAATGAAATATGGGCATGTTACTCACAATATGGACCAAAACTTTGCACTCTGTCCATGACTCTACAGGTCTAACAAGTTTCGGCACTCAACGGAGAATTGCTTCCACGCAGAGACGATACAGTTAAGTCTATAAAACTGAGAGCTGAGGCAGCTTCTTGGTCATCCAGGGGTGCCTCTGAAAACTCATGAAAAGAGAATGCTGAATTATTATGTTGAGTTGATGAACCCTGATTTCTAAAACCAGAAAGGTAGGAAGAGACATGGCGTCCTCTCTTCTACTGTCATTTCAAGCAGTTGAGATGACCAGGAGAGATTAGAAACCAACCCAGGCTTGAATAGCATGGACTTAGCTGAGTAAGGGATGAGTATTTAGGAATATGTTGTCCTCCTGTGTTCTGGGTAAGGCAGAAACCACAAAGAATGACTGGAAGAAAAGTTAGGGCACTTGCTGCGGTCTCATCTGTCTGTAGGAAGGACTTTGGTGTGGACTGTGTTGGTCATGGTGTGCCTTGTATTTAGTCTCAGATGTGGAAATTCAGATGAGGTTGAAATAAGAAGAACAGACATTGGCCAAAGACAAAGACTCTTATGCTCTTTGGAATAGGAATAATAATATAACTTTGTATCCTCCCCATTACTGTGACTGTTTTAAGTCATAGAAGTTGGGATAGCTATATTGAATAGAAGCATTTATGGAAGGACACATTTGAGAGGAAGCGTTGATGAGGATGGAAAGCAGTCAAGGTGGTAAGTCCCAACAAATTTAAGGATTCAAACTCAGAACCTTCTTTAATAGGAACCCCATGACAGGTGCAATTACAAGACCCCATTTTTCACCAGAGAACAAAGGAAAGCAGGTATCCGTCTCCGCTTCCTTGTTTCCTGGACTCGGTGGCTTATACTTGGTCAGTCATGTTTGGCATGTCTTCTGAACTTTCAAAACCACTGGGCTGATGAGGCAAGCAAAGGTCCTGAGGCAAGCAAGGAGATGTCTACAAAGGCAAAATCAGCAGGGCCAAGAGTGCTTCAGTACGCACCCAGAGCTGGTGATAGAGTCAGTGGATGTGAAGTTTCAGGGGTGGAACTTCGCATATGTGTCTGTGGTGCCCATGCACCCATCTGGGAGCTATACAAGCACTGACAAGCACCATTCTTGCTATTGTGTGATGCTGTGGCGGCTCCAGATGCCATTTATTCTGCCTAAAAGATGTCTTGTAGCTTTGAGTTTCAGGACACATTCTTCACCAAAGACTGGTCATCCCCCTGGTTCTTCACATAGCTTCCTCCAAGAGCTTTTCTTTCTGAGGACATGGCCTGTTTTTTATTTTTTTCCACATAGGTTGAAAAGACAATATGAGGATGTTGTCATGGTGTAGGAATCAAAACCATCCTTATAAGATTTTCCTCATCCATGCTGGCACGTCAACTGGTGTTGTTATTATTCACATCTTGTTTAGGCAACCATATTGTTGATATTTCATGGATGAAACTTTCCTGTCTCATCAGACTTCCTGGGCTTCTCGCTCTTCTTCTGTGATGTTTCCTGAGCCTTCAGTGTTCAGGTTGACAATCATAAATTTTAAGTATATGCTCAGGTGAATCTGTCGAGTAGATATTTCATGAAATTGCTATCTCTGTTAAAAGGAGAAACATTTTCCTGGATGAGATAGTGCACACCTATCCCTCCGTAGCAGAGTCAGGAGAATGGCATGCTTAAGGCCACATGGGCCACATGCCTACACACTGTCTGGAAAAGAAAAAAGAATGAAAAGGAAAGCCCACATTTTTGCCAATCCATATTTTTTTCATTTTTAAATGATAAACCAACTTGAACTCCTTATCAAAAACTCAATTTGAAGTCTTTAGTAATGTACAAGTTTCAATATTTTTGAAGAATATTCTGATATCACACTTTAAAGCCTTTCCTTCCCTCCCTCCCTTCCTTAAACATTCTTAATTAAAATACAATTGTATTACTTTCCTTTTCCCTTTGCTCCTCCTAGCCCTCCTGAATCTCATCTCTCCAACTCCTCCCACATCCCACGCCCAAATAATAGCCTCTTTTCTTTGAAAAAAAATTTTTCTTTTGACTATAAATTGATCGATAGATACAGATATGTAAACACAACCTGCTGGGTTGTTGTTATTTATTTCATGGCTCACCACTCTGTATTAGATAACCAACAAGTGGGCTCCTCCTTGGGAGAGGCTAATTCTCCTCTCTCTACAATCCTTAGTTGCCTATAGTTTTTCTTTAGAGGTGGGACCTCTTAAAAATCTCTTTCTTTTGTGTTGCTGTATCTATTGATGTTACAATTGTTCAGATCTTATTTCTGCAACCATTTTTAGGAAATACTGGTTCACAGCAGATTCATGGTGCCTGGTACGTTTCTGCCACCTCTTCTATGGTCTGGTCTCAGATCTATCAATGCAGGAGCTATGATGTAGATGTATCCCTTGGGAATGGCTCCTCAAGATCCATTGATCTTTGCACTGTGTACAGTTGTGATTTTCCGTAATGGTCTCCCTTTGACAGAATATTTATCTCAGGAACAAAGAGGGGCCCTGGTCTGGAACTGGCAAAGTTGGCTTTCAAAGCACCCGCACTTCTTCTAATTTCATTCTCCTCTCAGTTCCTGGTCCCAGGGGGCTAGTATTCTAATAATTGTCTTAACAAATTAGTCATGTTTATTCTAGAATTTCCCTTAGGTAGACTCTCATGATTTTTCTACTTTCATATGACCGGCTTCTTCCATTCATCAAAATATGTTTCTAAATTAGTTCTTTGAGAGTTTTATGCAATAATGTTTGATCATATTCACCATCCCTCTATTCCTCCCTGATTCATTATCCATCCCCTGTGTACACAACTTTGTGTCCTTTAAATAATTCTTTTTAATTCTTCAAGACCATTTGTGGTGCTCAAATCTTCTTGGATGTGGAGTCTTCCATTGGAGTGTGGTCTGTTTACCATCTTGGAGAAAACTGATTCCCTCTTTCCTAGCAGCTAATAATCACCATTGGCTCCATAGCTTGGGATGGGGTTGTGTCAGTGAAAGATTTTTGACAGTTGATCCTGTTACTTCATCAATGCATCAATTTCCCACAAATTTGTCTTTTATTTGCTATATTGGTGGTAATTAGCTGTATTATTATTTATTTTTTGCTATCACTAAGAAGTATATCTTTTTTTGACATATGCTTTCATCTCTCTCCAGCAGATAATTGCAGCTTTGGATGATGAAATAAATATAAGTATAGCTTTATAAGAAACCACTAAGTCTAGAGAATGGAAGGAAATCTTTGTCAACTGTCCAGATGACAGAGGAGTAATGTGTAGAATCTATTAAGGACTTCAAAAGTTAAACACCAAAATTACATCTACTCAGTAAATGGGACAATAGATAAAGTTCTCAAAGGTTCACATACTCCAGAGATACCGGCACACCCTTGTTTACTGCTTCCTTTTTCACAACAGCTGTTTGCGCTTCTCTTTAGGATATTTTTGTATGTTGTTGCAATTGAGGTTATTTTTGTCATATTGTATTATACATTTCTACCTCTGATTAAGATATTTTTGTAAATATACAAAGATCTCAAGAAATTGGTCATCAAAAGAACACATAATCCAATAAAAAAATAGAGTACAGACCTAAACAGAGAACTCTCAACAGAGGAATCTAAAATGGCTGAGAGACGCTTAAGAAAATGTTCAACATCCTTAGTCATCAGAGAAATGCAAATCAAAACAACTCTGAGATTCTATCTTATACCTGTAAGAATGGCCAAGGTCAAAAACATTGATGATAACTTATGCTGGAGAGGTTGTTGGCAAAAGGGAAGACTTCTGCATTGCTGGTGGGAATGCAAGCTGGTACAACCCCTTTGGATGTCAGTGTGGCAATTCTCAGAAAATTAGGAAACAACCTACCACAAGACCCAGTAATATCACTTTTAGGTATATATCCAAAAGATGCTCAATTATGCCACAAGGACTTGTGCTCAACTGTGTTCATAGCAGCATTGTTTGTCATAGCCAGAATCTCGAAACAACCTAAATGCCCCTTGACCAGAGAATGGATAAGGAAAATGTGGTACATTTACACAATGGAGTACTACACAGCAGAAAAAATGACATCTTGAATTTTGCAGGAAAATGGATGGAGCTAGAAAACATTATTTTGAGTGAGGTAACCCAGACACAGAAAGACAATTATCACATATACTCACTCATAGGTGGATTTTAAACATAAATCAAAGAAAACTAGCCTACAAACCATAATCCCAGAGAACATAGATAACAATGAGGACACTAAGAGAGACTTACATAGATCTAATCTACATTGGGGCTGTCATAGGGATGCTTGGCAGCTGTTTATGACTCTGACCCTGGATTGGAGAAAATAAAAATTCTTTGTGGTCCTTTTAGTGCATGCATGGGTGTGCTCGTGTGTGTGTGTGTGTGTGTGTGTGTGTGTGTGTGTGTGTTGTTGTTGTTGTTGTTGTTGATGATGATGATGATGATGATGATCTCTGGCCAAGGCAAGCTCAATCAACTCTCTAGGTTGGTCCTGACCTGGTGTTGGCCTGGGGAGTGCAGGGTGAATGCCTCATCAGAAGCGCCAATAGGGCTTTTTATGAAACTGTGGGTTAAAGAATGCTGGGAAGCCCAGTTTCAGCCCCCATGTGCTCCTTAACCTTGGCAATCCTTCTAAAAGGCAAACAAGGCTGCACCCAGCCACCTGCAGCATGGAGATGTCCAGCTGAAGAGAGAGTCCCAGACTTCCACACGTTCCCTCTGCGATAGTTGGTCACACGAACATCTGTTTGGCTTCCAGTCTGAAATGTGCTTCCACACCCAAAAACAGAGCAAGAACAAACTGAGCAAGTTGGGGTTTTCTCAGGAGCCCTTGAAAGCCCAGGACCACAGAAGGTACTACATAGCTGGAGGGACCCAGTCACCCCAAAACTCTGCTTTTCCTAGACACATAAGTTGAGTTCTTCCTGCCTGGCACAATTAGGCAGGCAAGGTGACAAAGCCCTGCAATGACACCATCCACCATGGTGCGTTCACTCTTTTTAACAACCCTCAGCCCCAGAGAGGTTTTAAAAGCCGGTGCTGAATGATGAGACAGAAACTGCTCTCCACATTTAGGGAGCTGCTTCCCCATCTTCCACAGCTTTCAGGCCCAGCAGGTTCCAATTTGGAGGACACTTTATGTTTATAGCTTACTGTTTCCCTTTGCTTCCTCCAAGGAAGCAGTCAAAATAACAGAATTAAGCTAGTGATAAAAAAAAAAAGTGGAGAAAGATCCAAAAGAGGAGAGAGACACAGAGACACAGAGACAGAGACAGAGAATCAAGTAAGGAGTTTAATAAATCTTGATTGGAAAGGGAAAAGTTTGTTGTTTCCCTGGTTGGCCTCAACTTATTTTGTTCTTAAGACTTCACCTTGAACTTTCGATTCTCAGGCCTCCACCGCAGACAGTATGCCAGCATTCCTAGTTTTATGGACTGTTGGGCATGAAACCCAGAACATGGTGCATGGGGAGGAAGCACTCTCCCAAGTGAGCAACATCATCAACTCAGGAATATTTTCCTGCTAAGTCAAAATAGTCGAGGTGAGCTCTCAGAGACAAGGCGGGCCCTGCTTAAGACTGCAGGCTCTGGTGCTACACTCCTAAGGATGAAAGCCATCCTCTCTGGCTCGCTAGCTAGCTGTGTGGTCCTAAGCATGCTCTACTTCCTGGCCTCCTCTTCTGGGAAGTGTGTGGCAAAGATGGCACTGGTTTGCATATGTGGCATGCTCCGAAGAGCCTCCGGCACACAGTATACTCCTGTGACTCCTGGCAAGTGTCACTCACCATTTGCTTCACCCACCTGTCTCCTCCAGCTGCAGCTCCCAGATAAATGTGTTTGTATTTGAGCTTTACCACTGCTTATACAGGGAAGAAGAGAGAGTGGAATCACTCCTTTTGCAAATGGGAAATTATGGGTACAATATTTTCTTGACTGGCCTTTAAAGTCCTGGATTATTTTTATGCTTCTTTTGTTGTGATAGGGAGCTGCGGGCTGCGTCCCCGGCACCTGGCCGCCCGCATGGCTAGCTTATGTCCCGAAATAATTACATGGAAACTGTATTCTTTTAAACACTGCCTGGCCCATTAGTTCCAGCCTCTTATTGGCTAGCTCCTACATATTGACCTAACCCATTTCTAATAATCTGTGTAGCCCACGAGCTGGCTTACCAGGAAAGATCTTAACCTGCGTCTGCCTGGAGTGGGAAAATCATGGCGACTCACTAACTCAGCTTCTTTCTCCCAGCATCCTGTTCTGTTTACTCCGCCTACCTAATTTTCTGTCCTATTAAAAGGCCAGGGCAGTCTCTTTATTTAACCAATAAAATTAACACAAAACAGAAGACTCTCGCCCATCATTCTTTTTGTACTGGAAATTAAACCCAGAGCCTTAGGCATGCTAGACAAGCATGTTGCCCCTGAGCTACCGCCGAAGCTCCTTCTCCCCATCTCTATTTTTACTTTTAATTTAAGATAGAGGCACACTAAGTTTCCCTGGCTGGTCTTGAACTCACTGTATATAGTTCAGGCAAGACCTGAGCCTTTTTGATTTTTCTGGCTCAGCTTATTGAGTAGCTGGAATGATGTGCAAGCCTCTGCAACTGGGTCTGGCTGGTTCTGGTTCTTAACTGTATTTTCTCTTGAACTTCTCCCCTTTACTTTTAGAGCTTTCCAATCTGTAAAAGTGACCTGCATCCAGTATAAAGCAAATATTTTTGGCTATCTACTGCAGTAGTTCTGGGACATCTTCTCCTTATCAGTCATTTCCATCCAGATTGAGCAAGGGAAGTCCCAATCAGGTGACTGGTGACATCCAGTTCACTCAAATAGTACATTAGCACCAGACCTTGATTTAAGTGTTACAAGGAGAGGGTCCCTTGTTTGTCCCGGCCACCCAGCTAGCTTACACCTGAAATAACCACACAGAAATTGTATTAATTAAATCACTGTCTAGCCCATTATCTCTAGCCTCTTATTGGCTAACTCTCACATCTTGATTTAACCCATTTCTATTAATCTGTGTATCACCACGTGACAGTGGCTTACAGGGAAAGATTCAGCATGTCTGACTCTGGTGGCTCCGTGGAGGTTCTCTGACTCTGCTTTCTTTTTCCCAGAATTTAGTTCTGTCTTCTCCGCCTACCTAAGTTCCGCCCTATCAACTAGGCCAAGGCAGTTTCTTTATCCATTACTCTATGAAAGCTGCACACAAACAGAAGGAACTCCTACACCATTTTAGGAGTGCTTGATTAAAAATGTTAAGTCTTAGACCTTAGAATTGAAGTTAGGATGGGATTTATTTGTTTATTATTTATTTATTTATAGCCCTTTTGAGACAGACTCTTGCTATGTATCCCAGCTCAGACTGAACTTGCAGCTCTTCTGCCTCAGTCTCGCAGGGGCTGAAATCACAGATGGGTCCCCCATACTCAGCTGAGGGAGATCTTAGTAGATACACGAGTCCCCTTTCATGGTGTCACCTCACCCTTCCCGTCACCCACGATACACTATCTCTGTCCTCTCTCATTTTATCGTTTTTATTTTCTAACTTGTCCCAAGAATGAAATTTCCTGCTTGAGCTAGGCATGGGCTGCAAGGTCTCTTTGTTCCCCTAGCTTCCATGTTTAGCAGCGGAGTTATGCTGTTTTGTATCCTGCTGGCAGCAATCTAAATGCTGGGCCATTGCCACAGCCCCAGGAAATGGGACCATCAGTCACTTCATTTGCTCCACGGACTAAAACATCCAAGCCTAATTTTAGCACTTGTAGAGTGAGGAAATAATTAAAGAGTAGTTTGTTTATTGCTAGGTTAGAGGACTACATTGCATGAGGGCAATTCAGAATCTAAAATATTTATTCTATTTGCTTGACTATCAGCTGATTTATTTTGGACCCAAGTCACAGCGAATCAAACACACAGGACGTGCTGATCACCATCAGTTTACCAGAGAGGAAGAATCTTTATTTCTGAACTGAAGTTTTATGGTGGTCTTTTAAGAGCCACCATTCTTTAGGATATATTTAGGGATTATTTAAAAAAATGAAGATGCTGGAAATAGAATCTTACTACACCACCTTGTCAGAGCAATAGGACATTAGGACTCTGTGGTTTGTTGTTTTAATCTCATGAGACTACTGGCAAAATATGAGTCTTGACTTTCATATGTGGCTTGTGGTGTTAGCCTCATGAGAGTCACTGACTTATATACTTAAAAATAAAAATAGATATATTTATGAATCTTATTGCTAGTCAGAAACAAAGGCTAGCCATTTGAAAAGCATCTAATTGGTTCGAATATTCTATTCAATTCTGTAAGCAAACATTTAATAAGTACCTTTCAAAGACAATTCAACGAAGATATGGACCCTGCTCCTAAGCAGTTTTAAGTACTCTATTAAAGAATTTATATATGACTGTTTTTTTGCTTAAGGAATAGTTCAACTTGACCATATCAAGAAAAGGGTGAGAACTTGAGCTACATAAAAAGTTATATAAAATTTATAGTTACATAATAAGTTATGTGGATATCTTTTAGAAAGGGTAGCAGTTGAGGGAATCCATGAGTGCTGGGCAGATATAGTGTATTGTTAGAGCACCATTAGACACTGCTAAAAGCAATATGTAGAGATCCTGTCATGTCAAGCAAATACCATTTTACTACAGATACTTGTGACCTCTGACTCCTGTGATCTTTCTGCTCCTTCTTCTACAGTAATCTCTGAGCCTAGGGTGCTAGGGTGTGATGTAGATGTCCCATTTGGACCTGGGTGCTCTACAGTCTCTCATTCTCTGCATGTGTCTATTTTAACTCTCATTTATTCAAAAAATCTTCTCTGATAAGGATTGAGAGATGCACTAATCTATGGTTATAAAGGTAAGAACTCAGGGATCAGTTTACTACTATGTCTATTTAACAAAATGATAGAATTAAATTCTCTCTTAGAGCCTATGATACGGCCAGCCATGGGGTTTTGTCCAAACTAATGATACCAGGCATGAATTTCATGTTGTAGAACAGTCTTTAAATCCAACAAGAAAGTGGTTGTTTACCTCTGTAACATTAATGCCAATATTGCATCAGCAGACCTATCTTTCCAGGCCATTTTTTAATTTTAGCTTACATAGCTCATTTAGATAAGACTGTTGCCACCTTTTCACTCATGGTAGCATACATAGTGTCTTCTAGCATTATTAAAGCTAGCAAATAGAGATGGAATTTTCAGGTCAATATCAGCTTGGTTTCTCCATATGCTATCAGATAACACTTTTGTACACTGTAAAGATTTGTCACTTGTATTGATTTAATAAAACACCGACCAGTAGCCAGGCAGGAAGTACAGGCAGAGCAACAAAACTAGAAGAATTCTGGGAAGTAGAAATGCAGAGATGCAGTCATCATCCAGATACAGAGGAAGCAAGATGAGAATGCCTCACTGATAAAAGGTACCAAGCCACGTGGCTAAACATAGAAAGAATTAAGGGTTAATTTAAGTTGTAAGAGCTAGTTAATAGTTAAGCCCGAGCTAATAGACCAGCTTCTAATTAATTTAAGCCTCTATATTTGTTTGGAACTGAACCGTTGCAGGACCAGACAGTTTAGAAACTTCCATCTACATCCATATTCTATGATTCAAGCATGTGGCATCTTCCACAGTAGTGTCTTACATTTATATTCTAGAGAGTAACCAAGAGCAGTGGTTACCCTGCAATGTTTGAGAGGCAATCTATGGGACCAAACTAACCAATAACTTGAAAAGACATTGTAGTAATAAGGGGCGGCGGCAGGGCTGCGTCCCCAAACACCCCAGCCGCCTGCCCTGCCCGGCTAGCTTATGCCCCAAATAATTACACGGACACTGTATTCTTTTAAACACTGCTCTGGCCCATTTCTAATCATCTGTGTAGCGCCCCTAGGTGCGCTTACCGGGAAGATTCTAGCCTAAGTCCATCCTGGGTCGGAGCTGGGGCATGGCGTGCGTCTTCCCTGGAGCGGGTAGCATGGCGTATCTCTGAAGGCGTCTGCTCTGGAGAGGAGAGCTGTCGAGTCTGACCTCACTTCCTCTTCCTCCCAGCCTTCCCTTCTGTTTACTCCACCCACCTAAGGGTGGGCCTATCAAATGGGCCTAGCAGTTTCTTTATTGCTTAAACAATGAAATCAACAGATTGATATATGACACTCCCACATCACTTCCCCTTTTTCTGTTTAAACAAAAAAAGGAAGGCTTTAACCTTAACATAGCAAAATTACATATAACAGTTATCAAGTAAAAGTTACATCAGAAACATTTATACATATAACAAAATTGACCTTAAAATCCATACCAATGCAAATTATTCATACCTATATCATTTCCCCCTTTAAATGTAAAAGAACATTTATAAACAATATTTTGGGAACATGGGCGCAGTTTTTTCTCTCCAAACTGCTTCCTGCTGAATGGGGGCGTCGTTAATTAGGTCTTTCTTGGTATAACCTGTGTGCTAGTTTCATCTCAGTTGGCAGTTGAGCAAAGCAATTTTCTGAAGATGTTCACAGCAACCCTTCAGGAGGACGTGGTCCATCATACCAAATCGGAATAGAAGGAATCCATAGAGTCTCATCCTCTGTGAAAACAAAAGAAGACTCTCTCCAAAGCATCATATCCTTAGACCCAAATTCTGAAATCGTAATACCCTTATATCCATTCTGGTTTAGCTTGGCAGCCCATGTAATGAAATGTCTCTCTGTACTTAGCTCCTTCACAGTCAAAAATTTTAAAGAAAACACAATAATACAAAGAATCCAGACTCTCTGTGAATTTTTCATCTTTACGCGGCTTATTTTTACTCTATCACTTTACTTTATTCTGTCTCTTTAAAGACTTTACTTTTTTTTTTAACATTAACTTTATTTTCTATATTCTTTTTCTTCTCTCTCCCAAGCCTACGTACATTCATCCAACAGTGTGACTCATTCAGTGGTCTGAATCTGTCCTATTGTGAATCTGCAATTTTTTACTATCCAGGAGCACTTTTGATTTGCGCCTTTAAATCACTAGGCGCTTAAGAATCTAAGCTGTGACATTTCTAGGTTAACTTTTTGCTTTTTGAGCGTATGTCTGTAGACCAGGCTGTCTTTGAACTCTCAGAGATCCGCCTGTCTCTGCCTCCCAGGCATTGGGATTAAAGGTGTTTGCAACTACACCTTGAACTCACAGAGATCTGTTCGTCTCTGCCTTCTAGGCACTGGGATTAAAGGCGTGTGCTACCACACCTTGAAGTCACAGAGGTCTATCTCCCTCTGCCTCCCAAGTGTTGGGATTAAAGGTGTGTACACACAACAACTCTCTTCCTTTGTTTTTTGCTTTAAGAACTTCAACTTTCAGCTTGCATATATTTTTAACACACTTTAAACCATTCAGAAGTTTTCTCTGTCTTTGAATCTCTCTTTACTGTATATCTCTCTTTTTCTGACCACGTGAGTCTTTAATTTGCCAAGCAATATCAGTAGGACTAAAGGCGTGGCTTTGCCAGCTAGATCCAGTCCATTCCTTAGCTTTTCAGCCTCTTGGCTGAGGTACTGGCTGTAGCCATGTTTATAGCATTTCAAGGTCCCTGCCAGCCAGCGAGCTACAACAGACAACACTCAAATCCTCTCTCGGTAGCCAGCCCTCCTGCCTCAAACAGTCAGAGTTTGCCCTGGCAGGCTGGCCCAGAAAGCCGGCATTTTTAAACAGTGCAGCTTTTTTCCTGCTACGGCTGAAAACCGAAAAGCATGCATTCAGCTTTTCATCAACACCATTTAAGTGTTTTGTGGCAGGACCTCTTAATGAGCTGCAGGTATTTGCAGCTGAAGCTGAGTCAGGAAAATTTCAAAATGGAGGACGTACCATTTTGTGCTAGCTCTGGGGCCGCCAGGTAGGAGCGGCACTCAGCACTTTAATTCTGAGACTGAGCACGCAGCACAGAAATTCTTTTCATCCAAGTTACATCCAAATCTGACGCGCAGAGCACTACGCAGTCTGAAAACAAGTCTCTGTATGGCGACAGGAATCCGCCATGCTCTTCCGCCTGCCTAAGCCTGATTCTGCCTTCTACCCAGGAGCAGGCGGGGAGCTCTGAGTCATCGTCAAGGTCTCAGAGCACTCTCCTTCCAATCCCAAGCGGGAACACAAACATAAAGCCAGAGTTTGCACTGGCAGCACAGCCCCAAGGAGCTGTGCTTTAAAATGACACAGCGTTTTTTCTGCTGCTGTTGCCGAATCAGGAAATCTCTCTACAGCACACCACCAACAAACAGCAAAAATCTGTGTTAAATGCTCTCTCCCTTATTTTTAAGCCTTCTCAGGTTTTTTAAGTAGGTTTAGTCCATCACGTGGGCGCCATTTGTAGTAATAAGGGGCGGCGGCAGGGCTGCGTCCCCAAACACCCCAGCCGCCTGCCCTGCCCGGCTAGCTTATGCCCCAAATAATTACACGGACACTGTATTCTTTTAAACACTGCTCTGGCCCATTTCTAATCATCTGTGTAGCGCCCCTAGGTGCGCTTACCGGGAAGATTCTAGCCTAAGTCCATCCTGGGTCGGAGCTGGGGCATGGCGTGCGTCTTCCCTGGAGCGGGTAGCATGGCGTATCTCTGAAGGCGTCTGCTCTGGAGAGGAGAGCTGTCGAGTCTGACCTCACTTCCTCTTCCTCCCAGCCTTCCCTTCTGTTTACTCCACCCACCTAAGGGTGGGCCTATCAAATGGGCCTAGCAGTTTCTTTATTGCTTAAACAATGAAATCAACAGATTGATATATGACACTCCCACATCAAGACATAACCCATATCTGGCACTGGGATTTTTATTTGAAAACCTATGATGTCTAGGAGAGACATTGTCTGCTAATCATAGCATTTATAATCCTTTTATATATGTAGATGAATATATTTTATTGGAATTTGCTACAGAATTAGGTTTCCATTTGTGATTTTCAAAGGTTTTTAGTGTTAGTTATCCTTTCCCACATTTCCTCCTTTAGGAATCTTTCTGTTTTTTAATGGATTATCTCAGGTATTTTATCATAGAGACTGAAAGCTGACTAATACAGAAAGTGTGTGAGTTGTTGCTCTGCTCATCTTGGTTCTGGGAAGAAAGTTTATCTTTAGGATCTATTGAACAAAGTTTTAAATTTAAGAGAAAATAAGCACACACAAAACCATGACAAACTCAAAGCTATTGCTCATGAAAACAATACTTCTACTCACGTGAGATTATAGATCAATTCTTTGTGTCCTTTATTATTCACCCTTTTCCTCCTTGATCCCCCTTTTTGGTATTTTGAGACAGGGTTTCTCTGAATAGAAACTCTATCTTGGAACTCACTATGCAGACCAGACTGGCTTCAACCTCCGAGGACTGGAACAAAGGTGTGAGCCTCCATTGGCTGACTTTGCTCCCTTTATTACAACATGGCCAAAGGATATCAAGAATAAGATATCAACAGAGAAAGTGTAGTGGCCTACCAATAGTCCTTAATTGATTAGCAGTAGGTAAAATATTCTTTTAAGAATATATTCTCAATGTAAAATATGTAATATTTTCATTTTTTCTGCAGGGATTATTATGAAAATAACTTAGAGTCATCTATAAATATGAAGAAGTGTTATCTACAGAAGGGCATGTATGGAGAGAGATTATCTTTACACTGCTAGAAACCTTCACAAGAGATTCTTTTTAGATAGAGTTATACCACAACATCCAAATTGCCCCAGACTTCTGATAATGTGTCCATAGGTGAATTCTGTACCCCAAACATTTACAAATATAGATGTCAAGCAATGTTTTATTAATATCTATAACTTAGCCCTCAACTTAGAAACATAATCTTTTTTTTTTTGGTTTTTTTTTGAGACAGGGTTTTTCTGTGTAGCTCTGGCTGTCCTGGAACTAGCTCTGTAGACCAGGCTGGACTCGAACTCACAGAGATCCGCCTGCCTCTGCCTCCCGAGTGCTGGGATTAAAGGCGTGCGCCACCACCGCCCGGCTTTTTTTTTTTTTTTTTGAGAAACGTAATCTTGTAAGAAGTTCTTTTCATTGCTTGTAGCTAGTCAAAAATAATCAGAAACCAGAGCTGTCTGGCTGTCTGTCCAGCTATCTGTCCTGTTCTGTTTATCTTTTCCTTTATCGATCATATCTGAATCATTATCTATCTATCTATCTATCTATCTATCTATCTATCTATCTATCTATCTATCATCTATCTACCCATTCATGTTTCTATCAATCTACCATCCATCTATCCTCTATTTATCCTGTGGGAATGCTGAAAACAGCTGTTCAGAGAGAAAGCAGGTGAAAGGAAGCATAGCTGAGCCAGTACGCAGAACAGAGTGTACTGTGGTTGCCCCTCAAGACACAGGTGACTGGGCACTATACCTGTTATCTTTCCCCAAACAGAAGCCAGGATGCTATGAGGAAGGACACAGTGCAAGAGACTGGTGAAATGTGAGATGGACAGGACTGACTGAAGAATTCTATGTAGACTTTAGACTAGGACATAGAGGCCACTGGGGCAGGTGTTTGCCTCCACATCCTGCAAACATAGAGTGTTTAATATGTACTTTGTGGATAAGTATGCTGACCCAGGGTGAGGAGATAAGGAAAGACTTTTGAACATCTTAGGAGGTCTTTGTAAAGAATCTACATTTCCTTGGGCCTGAAATCTTCCCAGTGAGAATTTTGCTAAGTTTTTGTTTTTCTACAGTTGCACTTTGAATAAGACATAAAAAGGGGGGAGGGGGGAGGGAGGGAGGGAGAGAGAGAGAGAGAGAGAGAGAGAGAGAGAGAGAGAGAGAGAGAGAGAATCAATAAGAAGTGGTAAAGCTGTTCTTAAGTGGAGGAGTTTCCTGGGACCACAGGGGCTACAGAGGCAAATACACGCATTAAAGGCTTTAGGCCTGATCATGAGAGCCTTGAACTCCGTATGAGCATTGTAGCCAAAGTAGCTTCCAAAAGGTGGGGCTCAGTGACTCTTTCACCTCAACCTTGAGGAGCATCAACTCCTACAGGGTGCAGCTGCTGCAGCAACTACTCAGAGTTCAAGGGAGAGTGGGTCACTTCAGAAGCCAGTCAGGCAGAAACTCAGGTTAACCACGAGCTTGAGGAAATTTCCGTGATTTTCAAACCTTGCCAGGCCTTTGACAGACATAGGATGAAAGCATCAGAAGGCCTTAGAGCTAAATTGCCAAGCTAAAATTTAATTCACTATCCTAATGGTGTTGATTTCCCTAAAGTAATATCTGTTTGGCTTCAGGAGACCCTGAGGGATACTGCCTTTGTGTTACAGCCATGGATTTATTCCCTAATCATGTTTGGCTCACTCAGTCTTTGAGATGATTTTCGCACTGCTTAAATACCCAAAGGGAAGGCAAGGAGGTCCGGAAGACATTAAACAGCCATTAGAAATCAACACAAAGCATAGAGCAGTCATTGTACATAGTGTGAAATTCCAAAGCACTTCCAAATTTATCTCACTGTATTTGTGTGGTAGTGTTTTGAGCAGATATGGCAGCCAAAGAGAGTTGAGAGTACTTTTCCTAACACAATTTCTCATTAACCTCCCCTAAATTCACAAATGAAGATGTATTTAAGCAAACTTATTTGTTGGACAGAGATCCTTGTCTTTTTCCTTTCATCCAGATCAACATCCCATTTCATTCTCACTGCAGCTGCACTAAACTGAGTCATTTTTTTTATTTTCAATGATAAAATGCTTTTTCATCCTGTCGTCAGCAAAGGTAGACCAATGGCAAAACCATGAGAAGTGTTCAACCTCGTTAGTCACCAAGGAAATACAAACTAGGGTGACAGTGTGAGGCGATCATTCAGCCTTAAGGATGGCTACATGATACGAAGAAAAGGCAGACATATATTTGAGGAGGAAATAGGGAGTAGGAGTATGATATGTATATATGTGTGTATACATACATACATATATGTATACATATATATGTATGTGTATGTTTTGTGTGAACATAAAAGCATTGAGCCACAATGGAAGATTATTTAACTTGGAATGCTTTTGAAAGTCTCTCCTGAATCACAGCTCTACTCTTAAAATTGCCAAATAGCATTATGATATTTTGGTATATTATATTTATCATATAGAGTATGCTACATTCACCAGTTGATGGGTATTATAGCTTGTTCTCAGGGTCAACTTATGGCCCTAGTTCTTCATCCCTTATAGCCACATCTTCTGTTGTGTGACTTTCTGCCTATTCATGTCAAGAACAGAAGACCCCTTTCTCCACATTGTGACTCTGAGATTGGCCAGGCAACTTACTGAGGTGTTTTGGTCTTGTTTTTGTTAAAAAAAAATCGAATGATGCTTGTGAATCTCTGCTAATGCTTCTGTTCTCTTGACCTGCTGTAAGACAATGTTTAAGCTCACTTGAAGTTAGAGAGACCAGAAGCAGCAGAGCAAAGTCATCATCTTAGAAAGAGTGGTAAAGTATCTGGAATGCAGGAAGGAGGGAGGATGGAAAGGAAAGGAAGGAAAGAAGAAAGGAAGGGAGAAAGGAAGAAAGGAAGGAAGGGAGGGATGGAGGGAGGAAGGAAGGAAGAAAGAAAAGAAAGGAAAGGAGAAATTGAGGAAAGAAGGAAGGAAGAAAGGAAGGAAGGAAGGATTTGCACAATGAATTCTTTATTTTATCAAACTGAAAAGGCTACAATTTTCTCCCCCTCCATACTTACCTGATCATTCCAGATTTGATGGCCAGGAGCATCAAAGGGGGTCACAGCAGCAGCGGTAGTGGTGGTGGTGGCTTCGGAGGCGGCGGTGGTAGCAGCAGAAGCAGCATCCTCTTCATTAGGATTTAACATTTAGCCACGAGCTGTTCTGATTACTGGTTGTGTGTTTACGCACTCACATCAGTGCAGGAGTTAGGTGCTATTCCTCTCACTGTGATATTACAAACAAACTAATTCAAGCACAAGATTAGCTGACTTTCTCAGCTTCACACAGACTTAACAACAGAACCAGGAATCCAATACAGGCAGGCGGGCTTTCGATCTGGGCCATGTGACATAAAGAACCTAAGGCCTTACTTATACCAGACAAAAAAAAATTTAAGTTCTTTTTCCCAGGTCCCTTATCACAGCCATGAGAAAGTTAGTAGTACCAAAAGTTAGTAGCGGGACTGGGGTGTTCTCAAAACACTGATTGTGTGGTTCATGGTTTGTGGAAAGAATATGTGAGCGCTTGGAACTGTGGGATTATAAGAAGCCCTAGAATCCTGTGAGCAGAGCTTAGCAGGAATGTGGAAGACAAGAAGACCAAGAAAAATGTAGACAGTGGACACACGACTTATGAGGTTTTAAGGGGGAGCCTGGACTTTTCAGAAAAGCAGAGGCCATTCATGTTCTGACTCCATTCTGCCTGTTTCCTGAGAACTTGGTTTGACTGAGTAAAAAATAATGGTCTTATTTGTTTGGTGGAGGGAATTCAAGGCAAGGCAGTAGTCAGGCTATTGATTGGGTACTGTTCATGGGCAAGGAGCATGCAGACAGAACACCTGTAGCCACTGAAGAGATCAATGCTGTTAACTCATCTGTAGCCCCTGAAGAGCTCAATGCTGCTAACTCACGTTCTCCACTGAGACAAAAGCAAAGGACCTCGTTAGCTCAAGGCTCTGATGCGCAAATTCATTTGACAGGAGGGAGTCTACGGAGAATGCTGCTCACGTAGTTTGTTGCTCAGAGTAACTTGTAATAGAGCTGTGATCCGAGGATGATGGACTGCATTTGAGTTGGCAGCAGAAGCCTACTGCGCTGTTAATGTCATACTGACCTTGCAGGCATGGAGGATTCCGGAATGAAGGTTATTCGAGGTCTGCACTCAAGTTCCAGAGAGCTGCCAAGGTTAGCCAATATGTGACAGGATCAGAGCCCCAGCCAGGAGGCCTTGAGAGATCATTGCTTGATGGGGACCCCAAGATACTGGAGATGCTAGATCCATGAGATGATCCCTGAGGAAAGCTGCAGTTATAGACAGAGTCAGGTCAAGAGAGAGGTCATAAGAGTTGCAGGTAGCAGTGCTGGACTAACAGGGATACCCAGTGCTTTGAAATCTGTATGATTCCATCAAGAGCCCCAACTGCTGGGCAAAGCTACACCATAAAGCTATATTCTCAAACTTTAGTTATTTAAAAGGTTTTGTTTTACTTTCTATTTTTTTTTTGAGAATTTTGTACTTGAGTACCCTCTTTGCGTCATCTCACTCCTCCCTCTCCCCACTCCAACTATTCCTGGGTCCACCATTCCCTTTCAAATTTGTGACATATGAATTATTATTGTTACACATATATACATATGTATATATGTATATGCAACCCACCAAGTCCATTTAATGCTGTTCTTATGTTATGTACAACTTTTTAGGGATGGCCGTTTAGGATTGATTATGTATCAGAGGGACGAATTCACCTTCTCTCACTGGCCATTAATTGCCTATATCTAATTCACCTAGGACTTGGGCCACGTGACCTTTCCCCCATCCACACTGGCATGCCAACATCATTATAAAGCTCTTGTTTAGGTGATAATGTCAAGATCTCATGGGTACAGCCTCCATGTAATCTATGGAAAACCCTATCTCATATCAGTTATCCTGGTCCTTTGGCTCTTACCATCTTCCTGCCTCCCCTTTGGTGATGTTTCCTGAGTTTATGTGTGGGAGAGTTCTATAAATGTACCGACTGGAGTTAAGCACCTCCGTTGTCACTTACCATCTGCATTTTGACCAGTCATGGATTTTTGTGTTCTTGTCATATTAACTATATTAATATACTCGTATATTATTTTCTAATGCAAATATTAAAGTACAATGTTTTATATATTTTTCAGACTTTGTCTTTTGAATAAACCATAACATGGAGTTTTTAAAGGTTGAATTAATTATTTTTAATTGTATGTATGTGCCTGCATATGGTATGTGCATGGGGGGCATTCATAGAACCAGAGGTGATAAATACCCTAGGGTTGGAGTTATAGGCAGGTATGAGCCATCAGACAGGGCACTGTGAATAACTGTCTCTAAGAGCCATTTCTCCAGCCCCCACATCATTTTTTATGCAACAAAATCATACTATATGTCACTTCCTGACATGTTTAGAATCATTTATCTGACACAAAATTACAAAAGATATTTACCTACATTCTCATAGTGCTTTCATGTTTGCATCTTCTGGCACTTAAAATATTTGAGACTCACTAATTTATACTAGTATCAAGAGTGACGAGGGAAATAGCTCGGTTAACTTTACAAATTGCTAGTGGATTGTTCCAACATTGTATTAACTATGGACCTTTTTGTTTTCAATTGGAAACCATAGTATCCTTATACACAAAATTTGCACATATTCTTGGTATAGGCCGAACATCCTTATCTGAAACCTTCCAAATTCTGATGCTTGATGCCACAGGTAGAATATTCCACACTGTTCTCAGTGATATGTTAGTCAAAACACAAGCTTGCTAAGGTAATGCTCAAGGCCTATGGGAAGCAAAATTGAGCTCTGCTTAGAGTTGGGTCCCATCCCTTTGGTAATTCATAATGTTCATGGGAATATCCACAAAACTTAAAAATATGAAGTCCAAAATGCTCCTGGTCCCAGACATTTCAGATAAGGGCTATCTAGCCTGCATTCAATCTGAGTCTGGTTTAATTTCTGTCTCAACATTAACCTGCTTAGTTATAGCAATGTTATTGATAGTTTTGATATTAATGAGGACATAGTAACCATCCCTCAAAGTTTATGTGATGGAAGCTTGGGCCCTAGTGGAATGCTTTTAGGAACTGGGGCCCAGAGGGAGCTAATTAGGTCTTGAGAGCACCAGCCTTGGAAGCGCTCGATGCCTGCCTTCTTGGCAGGGATTAGATACCAATGGGGTGGACTGGATATGGTGAAAACAGTTTGTTTATAAGGTGAGGGCTCCTCGTGTGTGTGATGCTGCTCAGGATTTTTGTGCACCTCTGTCATGTGCTGCTGTCATAATCATGAGGTACCAAGGGGACAGATACCAGATGTACCCATGCAAGACCAGATGTTCCAGCCTCTAACACTACGTACCAAGGCGCTATGTACTTTCCTTGTGAAGGATACTTTGTGACGCTTGTCTCAGGTACTTCGTGAGACCCACATGAACTACCATCCAGAAAAAAAAGGACCCTTGCCTCAGTTATGTTGGTTTTCAGAAGTTTTCTTGATATTTCTGCTCATCTATTCTTTCCTCTTAGTTTCAGAATCCCTTTCAGTTTTAAAAGATTTTGTTGCGTTCCGAGGCTCAATACAGAAAACAACTCTTGTGGATTAATGAGAAACAATAGATTTTAAAATTAGATTGAAAGATATTCCTGGTGAGTTAGGATTATTGCTATTATGTCTTGTTGGAGGGCATTTCTTTGCACCTGGTCTTATAGCCCCATCCCCCACCCCCACAGCTCTCAAACAACGATTTACAGTAGGAATCCATTCTTTCCTCTTAAACCCTTCCTTCATCCCCACTCGGCTTCATCTGCTCTAGAGCAGAGAGGTTGTTATTAATTAGCTCCAAATCTTCCTGCCTAGCAGGGGAATGTGCGTGGGACAGCGCCTTGCGCATCTTGTCTGTGAGCGAGCATCTTGTCTGTGAGCGAGCTGCTGGGCATTTTCTCTTCCAGCCAGAAACCCAATTCGCGTGCATGCGCTTGGGTTTACAGCACCAGTCCACATTTGTGGCTTTGTTGCTTTAACCTCCTGTTCCCATTTCGTTTAGTACTTCATCCAATATGGAAAAGAAACCATGAAACAAATCCATGCACCTCTGAGCCATCTTGGGCAGGCGCTGCCAGGTTTTAACGTGGTTTTTCCTTTTTAGCCCTTCGGAATCAAGTATGTTTCTGAGGCCAAATTCTTTGGGGAAACATTATGCCTATTTAAGGCCTCCAAACTTCATGCTTCGATACAAAAAGCCTGAGGGCGAGGATTTTAAATGGATGGAGTGGAGAAGTTTTCACTTCCTTAAGCAAACATATAGCATTTCCTTCCATGTGTCAGAAATGAAAACAAAAAATACAAACTAATTTGTCATGAAATTTTCCCCTTTTATAATTCCCTCTATGGTACTTTTTCAGCCTAACAAGTCATATTTTCTCTTCTTTCGTGTCAGGTTTATAGCTTGGCTGGTCACACTCTCCATAACCATGATGGACGTTCTTCGGCTCCATAGATCATGTTCAAGCATTCGGCTTAAAAGTATCTTTGTGTTCACAGCTTGCTTTCTGTCACCTCTCGGAGCCCTGCTCCCCACCACAGATGCACATGGCGTTATGTTATATGTGCCCAGAGCTTTGGGGAAAGCTCATATTTAGGGGCATTAAGTAAGCCGAAGAGAATGACTGCTCCTTGGGCTGGGCCTGACCTCAGTCTGAAATGAGGCAAATTGTCAGATTTATGACTCCAAGTAAGTCAGTAATATATTGGCGCTCACATGTGGGAACCCACTCGCTCCCCGACATGTGGCCTCCACTTCAGTTTTCTCTCAAGGAGTGGTTTTCGCTGAAGTATGTCTCTTTTGCCTCTTTTCTTTCTTCCTGTTTCTGTCCCACCTCCTTCCCCCTTACCCCCGTGGTCTTCTGTTCATATTTTCTTCTCCCTTTCTCCTTTCTGAGCTCTGACTAAACTTTGTGAGAGCTTTAAGATCTATACAGAGCATAAAAGATAAATCAGTCAAGTAATTCAGATAACGAAAATGATTCCTTTCCCCTTCCCACCTTTTCTGTCCATCCTATGCTGACAGACCAAACACATGCGTGTGTCTGTACAGAAAAACATCCAGTCACACACTCACTATTACATGCAATCACGCATGCACACAGTCACACACAAGTGCAACCTCACATACCTGAGCACATGTACACAACCACACGTGGTCTCACACACACACATACTTATGAATACAATCTCTCTCTCACACACACAATCACACACACAATCATATAATTACATATGTAATTCACATAATCACAGCCCATGTTACACATGTTCACACACGTATACAGTATCACACGCCTGGAAACGTGCACACAATCATATATACTGTCTCACACATTCACATACATATAGTCTCACGCACACGAGAATACAACTACACATATGAGCACCCACAATAGCACACACATACACAGTCTCGCACACACGCACAATCACACATGCAGGTCTCACACATATGCACATGCAAGTACACGCACACACAGTCACATATTGAAAATCTCACATGGCCGTTCATGCTGTCCACACTACGACCTGGAAGTCTGATCTGTTGGGTGCGTTGGGCTCTGAATCAGACTCATTTGTTTGCTTTGCTCTACTGCCCTTCCGTAAGTTATAGCAGGAGGACTGGAGGTCCCATGAGCTCTGATTTAGTGGGGAATATTGACAAGGGAGAAATTCAAAACAAATCACTGATGATCGAGAAATCTGGAGAACCCCGCTGTGTATGTCTGCGTTGTTTCTAGTTTGGCCAGCTCCACTGCCATGCTACAAGGCCTCTCTTCCTCTGAAGTCTAGGGTTTAAATAACAGTTCCACGTGGCAAGAGGGATTTGGATCAGGAAACGGCTAGGGGTTCTCCACCTCCTGGCCCTCCCCTCAGCGTGCTGTGGAAGGTGTTTCTCTCTTGGTGTTTCCAGCCCCTGCAGATTTGTGGGGTTGCTGGTGGTCCTGTCACTCTGGAGCTCCCACCCCTAATATCTGGGTCACAGGTGTTTGGAGAACACACATAGTGCTTCTGCGGTTCACCTCTCTCTTTCTTATTATCCTGGCGGCAGATGGGCAACATGCTCTCTCTTGTGTGTGTATCTTTCTATGTGTCTGTGTCTCTGGCCCTCTCTCTGTGTGTGTGTGTGTGTGTCTTCCCTGTCTCCCACTTCCCCTCTTTGCTGGGGAGAAAAGGCCTCAGAGCACCTGGATGGTCCCCGCAGATTTTCCTCACTGTACTCTAAGCAGTTGTAGGGGTTAGAATCTCAATCCTGATTCTGAACACATGGGTGCTGATGCTGAGTGCGGTGAACAGGTCAATATGGTGCCTGAGTTGCTTTCTTTTTTGCTTGTTGTGTTGCTAAGGATGCACGTGAGGTGTGTCTCCCACTTTTACCCCCTTGGTTTAGTAGGAAGATCTTAGAGGGAAAGACTGGGCACCAGGGGACTCAGCTAGAAGGAAGCCATCTGTGCGGTCCCTTTCTGGTCCTTCGGAGAGGCCATTGAGCTTTCCCTTAGCTTTTGTTCCTTCTCTGTGATTTGAAAGTGTTGAGTCTCTTTGTGGCCACTCTCCTGCTGTAATAACATCTGATGTACCCCACTTTTTCAAATGATAAAAATAACCCTCTTGGTTTTATTTAAAGAGAATTGTGTATGATTTTCCTCTTTCCACATGTTCCCTGATGAAGGGCAAGGCAGAACCATTTTCCCTCCATCCATGCGGCGAGAGCAACAGTCACAAGCAATCCACTTCCCACAAATGTTGACAAGATGAGGGACTCAGGGACCAAGTCTGTCTCCACAGAACATAAAACAAAGCAAGATTTGGCAGCTCGCCAGCCCATTTGATCGAAGTTAAACAGGGGATAATTTTTTACATTTTATTTTTGGCTTGACATTAGTTCCAGTTTTTAGGAAGGTTGATATTGGCACAATGATTGATAGTTTTAAAGAAATCTTATTGGATCCTATCCTGTAGCTTAAGAAGCTGGAATTATCCTGAAGTTTCTGTTGTCCGCTGAACTTCTGTGGGGAAAAAGAAACGTTGCAAAGAGATAGAAATCCCTGCTCACAAGGCAGGCTTTCATTAGTGTTTAGCCACTTTGCTCAAAACAGATACATACGTGGTAGACACAGGGCTTGGGCGGAGCTCCAAAACTTGATTTATGTCTTTGTTTTCATATTAAAAATTCACACACCTGGCTGTAGACTGGCGATTTATACCCAAACTGGACAAGTCCGAAGGGTCCCATAAAAGAGGAAAGCTAGCTGATTCTTTGTGTAGAAGGAGCCCGAGTGTCGAGCAGCCTAAGAAAGTATAGACAGCTACTCAGTTCATTTTCCCATCCTTCAAAAAATGTGGAAAATACACCTAACATAGAAATGTCTGTTTTGGTTACTTGTCATTACAGTTCACTACATATTCATGATGGCACCGTCACCACCACTGATATCTATTTCTAGAACCTAAGCAAACTCTACCCATCGAGCAAAACCTCCCACTTACCCGTCTTCAGCCACCAGTGACCACCATCATATTTTTTATCTCTGCGCTCTTGACCACTTGTCCTAGTTTGGATTTCTGCTCCTCTGATAAAACACCATGACTAAAAGCAGCTTGGGGAGGAAAGGGTTTATTTCAGCTTACACTTCCACACCATAGTCCATCAGTGTGGGAAGTCAGAGCAGGAACTCGAGCAGGGCAGGAACCTGGAGGAAGGAGCTGATGCAGAGGCCATGGAGCGGTGCTGCTTACTGGGCTGCTCCTCATGGCTTGCTCTGCCTGTGTTCTTTCAGCACCCAGGACCAGCTGCCCTGGGGAGTATTCCTACCCACAATGGGCTGTGCCCTCCCACATCAACTCTAATCAAGAAAATGCACTAAAGATTTGTTCATAGGTCAATGTGGTGGGGACATTTACTCAGCAAAAGCTCCCTCTTCCAAAATGACTCTGGCTTGTATCCAATTGATATGAAACTAGCCAGCACACCATTCTAGGTACTTCCCTCAAAGACTTTATTGGTTTTGATTAATGCATATGTCTGTGAGCCTTTTGAGTATGTGTGCACCCTATGTATGCAGAAGCTGTAGGAGACAAGATGAGGATGTCAGATTCCCTGGAACTGGAGTTTCAGGGATTCAGTTAAGATGGATTACCAACAACAACACTAGGCCTTCACGTGACCACATTAATGTGAAAGCACCACACATTTGTGCCTGCACACATGCAAAATATGTACACACACACACGAAAATGGGCAGAAAGTCCTCCAGTATTTATCTTCATGTTATTGGCTTATTTCAGCTAGCATATCCATGCTGTATGAAGTACACAACAACCATGTTTTATGAAATATGTATCTGAATTTCCTTTCTTTTGCAGCTGAGTGGTGTCCCACGGGGTTCATGCTATGTTGCATTTCCCTATGGATGGTTGAGTGATGGACCACTCCCACCTCTGATCATTAAGAATAGTGCTTCTATCTGGGCAGTGGTAGCACCTGCCTTTAATCTCAGTACTCCAGAGGCAGAGGCAGGCGGAACTCTGTGAGTCTGAGGCCAGCCTGGTCTATAAGAACTAGTTCCAGGACAGGCTCAAAGCTACAGAGAAACCCCTGTCTTGAAAAGCTAAATAAATAAATAAATAAATAAATACTAGTGCTTCTGTGAATGGAGCACACGTGCAATTATCATCGGTACCTTTAAAAAGGTAAAGGATTTTCCATAAAGCACCCAAAATTTAGAAGTCTCCAAGTTGGCAAGCATGGCTGGAATCTTAGGCAGTTTGCTCTGATCTGCGCTGGAAGCTCATTCTGTGCCAGATGAATTGTTGTTTTTCAAGAAAGAGTTTTTCTGTGTAGCCCTGGCTGTCCTAGAACTCATTCTATGGACCAAGCTGGCTTTGAACTCAGAGATGCACCTGCCTCTGCCTCCCTGGTGCAGGGATTAAAGGTGCAAGCCACCACCACCTGGCTTGAACTTGTATTTGCCTTATATTCTCCTCATAGAATTTTATTTTGCCAAAAGTTTTATGGAGAAAATTATTTATTGAGGATGTTACCCTTCTTCTTAAAAAACAGTAGATTAAGTTTGGGTGCTGGTTAGATGGCTCGGGAGTTAAACATGTGTATCACGCTTATAGAGGATTCAAGTTCAGTTCCTAGTACCCACAACCCCATGTAACCCCGGCTTCATGGACCCACTTACATGCACAAACCCTTCCCCTCCCTTCTTCTCATATACATATGAAGAATAAAATCTTAAAACTTTGAAGTTTTTTCCTTTTGACCTTAAAATTGGAAACAGTTGTTGAAAAACATTTATGCTGCATAGAATTATCATCATTGAATTATCATAGTCATTAGTAGAGAGCCAGTCAAAATGACATAATTTTATGATTATAATGTTGCTATGTCATATAGTCATAAAAAATTTATGAGAAGACATTTGTAAGAAGATGGAATTTTAAAGTTCATTCTGTTCTCTCCCAGCAGGAATGTCGCAAAGCTCAGAATCAATTTTACTTCCAGTTTTCTTTTCTTTTCCTAATTTTCTTATTTAAATATAGCATGGAACTCTCTTTTGCACACGTTATATGGGAAGAGACAGGGCCAAGGTTTGTTTTTGTTTTTGTTTTTTTTGTCTCAGAAGTCCAGCTTCAGTAGTTAATGCAGATTCATAGCTGGTTCAGGTGCGAAGAGAGAGTATTTGCAGAGTCCTCAGCCACAGACGGGACATCTCCATCACACCCCTATCTCCAAGGCTCAGGGCTCACAAGGAAGAGGTGACAGAAAGTGTAGGAGCCAGAGGTTGAGGAGGACCAGATTGATATGGTGTCTTCTGCACCGAGCAGCACAACTACAAACTTACTACGTATCTGTGCAGAATCAAGCCGTCGACATCCTAGCACGGGGCAGGAAAGAGTTTATTTCCCCACCTCTAGCGGAGCATCCTCGGTATTGATGGTTCGTGGATGCTGGGGAGGGAGGGTTGGTCTTCTTTAAGGTTGTGGCCCCAGGGAGGTTAACCATGCTCTACTGCATGGCCCACACCTGGAGTGTATGGCGAGCACTCACTAGGCTCCTTAGGTTATTTAAATAAAAGAGGGCAAGAAGTCGGCAGGATGGAAAGATAGGGGCCCGATCTGGGAGGAGAGGGATGAATATGATCCAAATATATTGCATGAGATTTTTAAAGAAATAATACATGTATTTTTAAAAGGAAAGCAGAACTTTATATTTTAGATAAAGTAAACATACACATTCATGTCCTTTTATTCATCTTTCCTGCAGATTCTAGCGAACCAAAGCTTCCTGAGATTTTGCCCCAGGGAACAAAAGGCGCCATCGCCCTCCGTGTTCTTTTGCTCAGCACTCTCTTAGTGTGGCTCCTCCCAAATTCTTCTGCAGGAACAGCGTGCTTTTTAATGTTGCTGTTCTCTTGACAGGGTCTCTCCCTTTGTAGTCCAGGATAGTCTCTAACTTGCCGTCTTCCTGCCTTAACCCTCTGACTACCAGAGTTGCAGGTATGTGACTCTGTACTTAGCTTGTGCGTTTTTCGAAAGTGGCAGGGAGATGGAAGAGGCAAGGCCATCAAATAAAAACTGTCACCTACTTACTCCTTCACCCTAAAATCTATCTGACTGGAGAACACCCCATACACACAGCGCTGTGGTTCAGGGGTAAGGCTTTGTTTTCAACAGTAGGTTCAACACAGGGAGACAGAAAACTCTATAGATTCACCACGCACTGAGGAACGCATGCGCATTCCCCAGCTGGGCTTTGGCACCTATATCTGTGAGGGAACATGATGCACCTCAGAGAAAAGAGCAACACCCAGGAGAAGGCAGAAGAAAAGATCAACAGGAAGGGAATCAACAGAAGCCCCATCACATACACCGTCTAAACAGACACATTTCCAGAGCCATACATCAGAAAACATATTCTTAAAAGCGACCCATGACGTGCACCGCTCAGTGCATCTGCAGGGATACCTAAATGACACCTCATAGACCACTGTCTTAAACTTCTGCGTGCCCACCACCGTGGAAAATCCCTTACTTTCATGTTGAAGTTTCTTATGAACTAATGAGCTCCACAGGTTATAAACTGCAGAGCTCTGGGTGGGAGAAACCTCATCCACTCGCTTATTAAAATGTGTTATTTCAAAAAATCCATGTGAAGCACCTACCACTTGGAAGGCATTTTAACTAAGCTGAAGATAATAACCGCATAAAGTAAGGAGCTTATGTGTCACTTGCTTTTGGCTGTGATAACACACCATGGCCAAAAACAACTCACGGAAGAAAGAGTTTATTTTGGCTTATGGTTCCAGAGGAAGAGGAGTCCATCGTGGCAGACAGCATGGCAGCAAGCAGCAGGCACGCTGGGTGGAGCAGGAAGCTGGGAGTTCACAGCCTGGACCACAAACGCAAACAGAGAAAAATGGAAGTTGGGGAGGCTATGGTGAGCTTCCTCATGCAAGGCCATGCCTCTTAAAGGTCCCACAGCATTTCCCAAACAATGCCACTCACTGGGGACCAAGTATTCAAGTCACTGAGTCTGTGCTAGCCATTCAAACCCCAACTGCTTGCTTGTAGAGCTGGAAAGACGTTTACATGAAGAATGTTATAATAAAGCCATTATTCTGTATGCCCTGTCCAAACCCATCAGTCCTGATCCAAAGGACCTGCTCCTGGTGATGGATGCTTACAAACGTCCATGTGAACCCAGAACTCATTCTAGAAACAACCCAAAAGACAAGCAGGGCAACTTCTGTTTGAAAGCAAGCACTTCATTTAACTTTTAACATCTGTACCTCCATTTATGAGCATTTGGTTAGAAATCCTTTAGAATGAATTAGCCTATTTCCTACCTGTGGAGCAGACAGAATCAGGCTTTCTATTAATTTTTTTTCTGCCCAGAGTGTGCATATAGCATTAGAGTCTGTCATTATGTATTTATTGGAGGAATATTTTCAGATCCATCTTTCCTCACAGACTTGAGAACACATTTACTTTTATTTCATGACCTCCACTTCAACCACAGAAAATGGTAGTGGTGGTGGGGTCCTCTGTGCTGACTCAGCACGCCAAGCTGCATTTCATACCTGTCAGGCCACATACCGATTTTTATAAGGTGAACAATGGCTGTATTTAAGTACTGATGGAGTAATCTTGAAGGCTTCTGGCAGTACCCTTTGGAAACTAAATCCATAAATTTTAGTAGTATTAAACATTTCTAATGGGAGCTGACAAATGGTTGAATGGTCTAGCTCTTTCTCCGGACCTGGCAAAGAGGAAAGGAAGAAAACGTCCCCATTACACAATGAGATGTGCCTTAGTGCTCAAACTCGTTCATCTTAATTTTGCACAAATCGAATTTAAGATCTTCTGCAATCGTCGCAGAGATTATTTTGTGCTGCGGAGATATTGCAAACATTTTATGAGCCTAATAAAATGGTTGTTGTCATGCTGTTACAGGGTGCAGGGACAGCATAGATATTTGTGACCCCCATATCCCCGTGCCAAACAAAGGAAAGAGATAAGATGATTGGAGAGAAATACTGAGCAGAGCTTAAGCCCAAGTTTGCTTGACAGGGGAAATCTCTGCTGGCCTTAGGATAAAATCAAGCTGGATAGGCAGTGAGGCGTACTAACTGCTCAGCTATAATAGAGAGGATGAACAAGCAGACATAGATTAAATCATTGTTGAAATATCATATATTATCTTCAGGTATATTTCAGAATGATTTCCAGTAGAACGCTTCCTTCTTTTTCATTTAATTTTGCTTGAAAATAAGCCCAGATGGACTTTCTCTGCTCTGTTTTATAGTATGTAGCCAAAATTAAAAAAAAAAAAATCCCTTGATGGTCTTTAGTCAGACTAAAAGCTTTTGGGGGAAAAAATAAACAAATAAAACCAGCCGCTTTGAAATCTGAGGTCAAATAAATGGCCTTGCTTGGATCAACACTTCAGTGATGTCAGGGCAAAAGAATACACCACAAAGATGCTCAAAGACTGGAATCTTGAAGATGGAAAATCAGATTTGTAGGAGTACCTCAGAGGAAATGGGTCCTTCCCATGTGACTGAGAACAGTTGGGAGAGAGCATGGATCCCATGTTTGGATGCTCCCAGCACAGACAGACATGGTAGTCATGTGTTGCAGCCATGCAGACTTATGTTATTGTGTGTTAGCTGAGGAAAGTCAGACAGATGGACACCCTTCTTTCTCCGTAATAGGACTCTTTGTAATTGAGTTTATGACTGCCTCCCCACTTTCCAAGAATTACCTTGATCAGTTTTGATAATTCCTTTGCCTTTCAAAGCTTTTGGCTTAAGCGTGGGCCGGGTCCTGCGTCTGTTTAGAAAAGTGAGCTACTGCCTCCTGGGAGTCTGACTTCTTCTGGGAAGGGGCATCAGGCAGATGGTCTGTTTGTCCCACTAAGTGTGGCTCCTGGAAATACTGGGGTGCCCTGTGTGTTGAGGTGAGAGCTGAGTTAGGAGGGACAGCCAGGGTATGACTCAGATACATTGTGCCTAGAACTTGCTTCGTCAGCCTAAGACAGATTCACAGAGCTGTGCCCCTTGCTGATTGCATGACTTCCGGATGATTCTTATTTCTCTGTGAAAAACACTGAATTCATAGAGTAGTTGTGAGCTCTCAATGAATAAATGTATATAAAGTTCTTAAGAGTGCTCCGGCCATGGCTCTTATCACCAACTGGAACAACCAGCCTTTTCTTGCTTGAGTCATTTTGAGTCTGTTTTGTTTTAAATAGAAACATTCAACAATATTAAATAGCATAATGCTATTGTCTTTGCTTTAAAGCCTTAAAAAAAAAATAAAATAAAGATAGCTTCCTTAAAACCATATCCTTTTCCTGGTGTGGCCTAACTCATCCCCTAATTTTCCTTTTACTAAAGGGCTTGATACTATTTAATACTTATTACTTATGGTCTCCTGCTGCAAGAAGTTGAAAGAAGTTTTAGCCTCAAAAATTAGTAAATTATTATTATTAATTATTTGTGTGTATACATATGTGTCAGGATATGTACGTACCTAGGTACTTGTGTGGCGGTCAGAAGCCTGCTTCCAGGAGTTGTTTCTTGCCTCCCAGCTGCTGACCTGGAGTTTCTCTTATGGCCGCTGCTATTCTCCATAAGCTAGGGGGTTCTCTTGTCTCCCTCTCCCCTCTCACTACGGATGCTGGGTTTGCAAATGGGTCCAACCACACCTGGCTTTTTATATAGGTCCTAGAGTTTGAACGCAGCTCTTCAGGCTTATATAGCAAATACTGTTGCCTGATGAGGTGTCTCTCTGGCCCGGCCTTAGCTTTGCCCTCCAGTGTCCAGATGAATGTCTGTCCTGCAGTATTCCCTCAGCCAACATTTGATGATCCAGGAGATGGCCTATCACACACTCCTGGTAATATCATGCAGCAAGTGGGGCTGGCCAATTTTTGTCCTCTAATTCATAAATGTGATGGACAGGCAGCAAAAACAGAGTTGCCCTTGGGAAAGAAAAGTGAAGCAATTCCACTTTCTCCAGAATGTGTTGGTCAAAGCAGCCTGTGCATCATGTTTCAGTAAAAAACAATGAGTATATTGTATCTGATTACTGGGGCTGGGGGACCTGAAGTTTGTAGGCCAGGGAAAGGCTGGAGCTTGGAAGGGGAATGGCTGGAGCTTTGAGGCAGGATTTCATCTCTCAGAATATTGTTCATTCTTAAGGCTTTAAACCATCATATGAGACCTTTTCATATTACTGAGGATAATTTTTGCTTTAATAATAGATACTCTAATTGTAATTAGACCACACAAATAGAGCAACACTTGAGTTAGAATCAGAAGAATTCATTCCCAAGTGTTCTTTAGCCATATGCACACATAAGGCTAATAGTCACAAATATAGTAAGAATAGAATACAATATCCCATAGCTTATTTAAAGGGCATAAAATTCCTCTTGATTGGTATGACATTTCAATATATATAGCATTTATTGTACAAATGCACTCACGAGCAAAACTCCTTCCACTCATCACAAGGCAGCAATGGCGTCTCCCACAGAAGTTTTCAGGTGCAGTCCAGTAAATCATAACCTAGAGAGTCAGCCCCTAAAAACACCCCATCGATCATCACAAGGGTTGTCTGGGACTGGCTAGTGGGCAAATGCGTGGACAAACATCACTTTTGACTTGAGGTGCTTGGATTATGGTCTGTTTGTCAAAACAAACACTCATCAGGATAACTTGTTGCTGTCACCAGGATAATGTTTTACTATGTTCTAGGCAATCCCAACACCTATGCAATAACCTCATTGAGTTACCTGTGATTTAGTTGCCCTTAACAGTTTAGTTGCTGGACCACAGAAGTCCTTGGAGACATGAGGCATCCCTCACATGTCCACGGTCTCATGGACTGTGCAACTTCACTGGGACTGGGTGAAGCCGAGCTGATTATTGGCTGAATTTCCTATAAACTCCCATGAACTGGGCATCTTGACACATGCCTTTGATGCCAGCAGTCAGGAGAAAGAGACCAGAGGATCTCTCTGAGTTTGAGGCCAGCCTGCTCTATTGCTCTATTAAAATCCTTCTCGACTAACTGCATAGTCAGCCCCAATCTCAAAAATAAAACAAAATTCTAAAAACGTTTTTTCTTTTTAATTTGGAGCAAGATCAACTTGTAACTTGCTATGTAGACCAGGGTGGTTTTGAACCCACAAATCCCATTTCTTCAGCCTTCCAAGGGCTGAGATTACAGACATGGCCCCACCCCTCTTTCTTGGTGGCCAGGGTTTCTTTCCCCAGAGCCTGAGAGGACTCCTTTTGGCTTTCCAAGGAGCAGTAAACCCTTCAGGACAGAACTGCCAAACCAAGGCAGCCTGGGGTGGAAATCTGAGTGGACAGCAGACTATGGCCCCACGTAGATGTGTTTCCTGTCTCGTAAGTTTTCTTTCTAGGGTTCATGTCTGTGTTCTCTTCAGTCTGGAGAAGCATAATTTCACTTTAAGGAAAAGAAAACAATTGCTTTTAATGGGAATCTTTATGGGCTTGATTCGGAGGGCTTTTTGGACACCAAATGGCTGTGGTGGAGCAACGTTGTGGTGAGTTAAGTGTAAACGGCTCAGAAACGCTCAGATTAAATTTCCCTGGAAACACTCAAGGGCTTCCAAAACGACTGGGGAAAACACTCAGGCCATGTGGATCTCAGACTTTACATTTCTCTCCCTCTCTCGCGCGCGCTCGGCTGATTTTATTTTCCTCTCCCAAACACTTCTTAGGGTGACCTCATCTCTTGTGGTCAGCCTGCTGTCAGGCCAGATTGTCATTAATCCTGGTCGTTCTGGGTGGCCTAACCTGGTATCAGCCGTGTCCCTGCTCCTTCGGCGTGAGCTTTCCTTTCTAATATTTGTTTCCAGTGTGGAAAGGGTATGAAGCCTACAAACAGTTCAAAGTCTGCGTGGAGTTTTTGGCATTTGGAAATTTACCATCAGGACATGGAGACGAATGTGTGAGGTGGCATGCTGAAAACAGATAAATCTCTGTTCTGTAACTCAGAAAACACGGTCTGGGAGAGGCAGATGCCGGCGAAACTCATCAGTCACGATCCGAAGAGTCTTAGAAGGTGCTTTTTGAAAGACCCTCACTCATCTTCAAGCCTCAGACATGACTTAATAGAAAACATTTCAGGAAATAATAATTACAGTCTAGTTTCTGCAGTACTGCTTCAAACACATTTTCTTCAGTGCTTCAGAAAAATGTCCCTCTCTGAGGATGTTCCCACAAAGCCAACCAGATTCTATTTGTAGAAAAGTGAGTTTATTTTCCTTTCGCCCTCATCTTTGGAGAAGACAGATGCTGGAATGTTGGATTGGTGTCCATGGCTTTTCCTGCTCTGACCTAGCGCTAGCTCAGTCAGTGAAGTCTGTCAAATGTTTAGCTCTTTCCAAAGATGCTGCATGGTGTCTCAGGGTTGCTTCTGTTTAATCTCTAAGGAGTGTAGTTTACATGGGCACTGAAATCCTTTCACCCACAGGGCATTATGCGATAAGAAAAAGCCATTCAATTTACTCAGTAAACTAAAAACAGTAGAAAACCTGGAAGCTGCTTCTAAGAGCTGAAAGTTGGGTTAGGGTTGAAGCTTCACTCAGTAGGCGAGAGTCTCTGCAAGCTCTCTACCACAGATAACTGTAGTGGAAGACAAACTGATCACACACATATACACACATACGTGTACACATACATATGTACACACACAAAAATATATACACATGCATACACACATACAACATACACATATATACACACAAATACACACATATATGCATACATACATATACACAAATATATATATATATGCATATATATACACACATACACATAAACATACATATACATTCATAAACATATATTCACATGATGTGGGATTCCCCTCTGTATGCTATAAATATGTTTTATTGCCATTGGTTAATAAAGAAGCTGCTTTGGCCTATGGCAGGACAAAATACAGTTAGGCAGGAAAACTAAACTGAATGCAGGGAAAGAGAAGGCAGAGTCAGGCAGATGCCATGTAGCTACCCAAGAAACAAGATATGAAGTAACAAACCATGAGCCTTGTGGTAAAATATAAAACAAGAGAAACTGGTTAATTTAAGATGCAAGAGCTAGTTAGGAATATGCCTGAGCCATTGGCCAAACAACATTATAATTAGTATAGTTTCCATTTACTCATATACACATACATGTGCACATCCACACATATACACATCCACACATAAACATATACACACATACACTCACACACCCATACACACACACACACACACACACACACACACACACACAATCTGCAACCTAACCCAAACCAAGCAATCCTCAAACCTTCAAGCTTGAAGAGCCACCTAACTTTACATTAGAACTATGGTGGCCTGTGTCACTTTTGCCCTGGACTGTCTTATGCTCCTCCTCCCTTCAGTCGAGTTTATACAGACTTCCTCTAGAACCAGCCATGGCATGAAAGCAGGTAGCTTCAACTATGAGTTGAAGGAGAACTACCTGATTTGGCCTGGTGGGCAGTCCTCAAGCTGAGCACGACAGAATGAGTGACATGAAGCTCACATCTTTACTAGCCTGAACTTGCTGTCAGGGTTACAGAATTCAGTATGTGTAACTCCATAAGGTTAGCCGTGGAGAATACTCAGATGTGCTATGTATAACAGCTGTGGCCCAGGCAAGGAGGTAATATATAGAAGAGTGATTGAAGATCTTAATTTTCACAGGTTAGACTATGAACCTTATTCTGACAAATGGGGATGTGTATATCCATCATTAAAGCAGTTGCTAATAAAAGAAAAGCTAGAAACAGAGGAATCAAAATGATACACTAAACATTTTTAGCCAATACAGAAAATATTGAAAGAGAAACCAAAACATTAGAAACTCATGAAAACAAAGAGCAAAGTGATAAAAGTAAAATCCAAGCACATTAAATGTAAACATTCTAAGCATGCTCGTGAGGAAAGGAGTGTGAGTTTCCCTCAGAGATGGGGGCCCTGAGAGGCTAGCCATGCTCCTGTAGATGCTCCAACACCCACACACATGCAGGCAACACTAAATGACTCAGTGGGTATGGCTCAGTGGAGACCTGAGGCCCTGAGTTCAATCCCAGGAACCCACATGGTAGAAGGAGAGAACCGATTCCAGCACCTTACCCTCTGACTTCCAGTCATGAGCATGCTATAGCTCACTTCCTGTCACCCACAAATGAACAAATGCAGTAAAATGTTGAAAATTAGAGAGAGAGTGTGTGCAAATGAAGCTAGTAGGGAAGATGGCTGGGGAGGAATAACAGCGGAGGGAATGGGGTAGATTTGATCAAAATACATTATGTGTATGCATGGACATTATATCAAATATTTTTAAAAAGAAATCATTGACTTAGCTGTTGTGGTGATTTGACTGAGAATGGCCCCCATAGGCTCATATATTTGAAGGTTTGGTTCCCAGTTGGTGGACTACTTAGGAAGGATTAGGAGGTGTGGCCTTGTTGAAGGAGGTGTGGCCTCGTTAGAGGAGGTGTGGCCTTGTTGGAGGAGGTGTGGCCTTGCTGCAGGAACTGTGTCACTGGGGGTGGGGTTTGAGATTTCAAAAGCCCATGTTAGGTCAGATCTCACCCAGCCTCTATTTTGCAGATCAGATAAAGGCTCTTAGCTACTTTCTGTTCTGGTATCATGCCTGGCTTCCTGCTGTGAAGATCATGGACTCACCTTCTGAATCTGTGAACAAGCCCCCAATTGATTGCTTTCTGGTATAAGTTGTCTTGGGCTTGGCATCTCTTCTCAGCGATAGGACATTAACCAAGACATCTAGGAATGATGCCACACACATATAATCTCAGTTAACCAGGAAGCTGTAGCAGGAAGAGTATTTGAGCCCAGGAATTTAATGTCAGCCTGGGCAATAGCAAGACTCCCTTTCAAAACCCAAAGTACTGATGTGCATAATGCTCCTCTGTTAAGGTAGAGAACTCTGATTGCTGCATATGATGTTGACCATGCACTGCAAGAGATTAAATAGGACAAAAGTCCCGTGTTTTTAGGCTGCACTGTTGGCTTCTGGAATTTATGAATAAAGGAATCACATTACACCACTGCATGCCCCCCACTGCTCCAGGGATCTTCCCTTCTATTGCGGGAGACTTGAGGAAAATTAAAGAATAAAGCCATAAGGAAAATTTATATACATTTGTAGGTGTCTTAGATATACACACACACATTTTTGAAGACAGATACTATCGGTAAAATTAAAATTTACACAGAGTTTACAAAATTTAACAAAAAAAAGGACTCAAAAAATGTACAAAGGACTTATATTAGTCAGAGTTTTTTTTTTAAAGAGGAACAGAACTCTCTCTGTCTCTCTCTCTCTCTCTCTCTCTCTCTCTCTCTCTCTCTCTCTGTGTGTGTGTGTGTGTGTGTGTGTATACACATGTGGGGTTTATGAAATATATATTGGATTTATTAAGTGGTTTATAGGCTTGGCCCAGCTAGTTTAACACTGAGTGACTACCAATGGAAGGTCCAAGAATCCAGTAGTTGTTCCGTCCCTGAGACTGGACTGGATGTCTCAGCTGGTCTTCAGTAGATGCCGGAATCCTGAAGAAGTAGGCTCTGATGCCAGTGAAGGCACAGACTTGCCAGTGAGAGCGAGGGCAAGCAGGCATGGAGCAAGCACTTCCTTCCTCCATGTCCTCTATGCAGGCTGCCAGCAGAAGGTGTGGTCAACAGTAAAGGTGAATCGTCTCACTTCAAAAGATCTGCATTAAAAATGGGTCTTCTCACTTCATCTGATTTAGTTAAGAAGAAATCCATCTCAGGTGTGCCCAGCTGCTTGGGGTCAGCTAATTCCAGATGGCAAGGGGACAACTGAGAATAGTCATCACAGGACTCAAATAGAAATTTCTTCAAAGAATGTATTCAAGTGAATGTATTCTCAACATGAGATCAGTACTAAATCATTTGGGAAATTCACATCATAAACAGAGATCGCTTCCCACCCACGCAAAAACAGCCACCGTGGAAAGCAGAGTGCAGGTGAGGTGCGTGGGATTCGGAGCCTCCATGCACTACGTTAGAGTGTATGATGGATGCAGTCAGCATGGGAACAGTGCATCAGAGCCTCAAAATGAAATATAGCCAGGTAAGGGGATCCCCAGGTAATGGAGCTTGCTGATGATGGACAGATGACAAAAATTCCATCCCTAGGACCCACATGCTGGAAGGACAGAATCAACTCTCGCAAGATGTCTTCTGACCTCCACACATGTGTCATGGTATATGTACACACACACACACACAGAGAGAGAGAAAGAGAGAGAGAGAGAGAGAGAGAGAGAGAGAGAGTAAATAAGCAGTGTAATAAAACAGCTAGAAGCTAAATATAAAACCACTAGATGATGTAGTGATTGGGTTTATGGACATATAGCATAAATCTTAGTTACTTTTCTTATTATTATGACTGAACACCTGACTGAAGTGGAGGTGGGGGCAGCGGCAGGTATTTTGGTTCCAGGTTCCGGGGATACAGTCCATCGTGGTGGAGAAGGCATGGTGGAATGTCACCTCCACAGTGACAAGAGATTGCAGTGTGGATCGCTCACAGCTTGGTCAGCCAGGAAGCAGAGAGCTCGGGCTGGACATGGAGCCAATCTAGAATCCTCCAGCCTCACCTCTATATTTCTCTGTCTTCCAAATAGGCCCCACGTCCAATGTTCTCCAATGTCCCTAAACAGATCCACCAGGCAGGGGGAGTCATCTCACAGTTGAAACCATTGTAATAACTAAAACAATTGAAACAGGATCTCGGAATGATATTTGTGCAGCTACACTCATGGAAGCTTTATCCATAATAGCACATTAGAGAAAGTACACAAGTGCTGATCAAAAGAATAAATAGAGTCAGCAAAATACATTAGCTCCACAAAATGGAATATTATTCGTCCTTAAGATCATTATGCGCAGTTAAAGGCTAGCACAGTGGCTATATGTTTATGTGAAGAAGCAGAGGGAATAGCTAATTGCCAGCAACTGTGGAAAAGGGGAAGAGAGATTTACTGTTAAGTGAGCAAAGCAAAGGGTTCTGCAAGGGCGTTTTCTTTACAGATTGAAGGAGCGCGTCCCAGTCCATTATGGATAGTGCCACACATGAGCTGCTGGTCCTGGGTTCTATAAGAAGACAGGTTGAGCAAACCATGAGGAGAAAGCCAGTAAACAGCATCCCCTTCACAGCCTCTGCATCAGCTCCTGCCTCCTGGTTCCTGCCCTGTTTGAGTGCCTGTCCCATTAAACAGTGATGTGGAAGAGAAAGCCAAATAAGCCCTATCTTCCCCTAGTTACTTTTGGTCATGCTGTTTCATCACAGCAACGAAAACTTCAACTAAGATACTCACTGTGCACGCATCCAGTTATGGATATATCTATATTACTCCAATACAGTTGACATACACTAAATGGCTAAGATGGTACATATTATGTGCATTTTATCACAGTAAAAATTTAAAAACAAGTAAATCAGCAAAAGAAAAGATAATGGAACTGGAGGGGAGGGGGAAATTATTTACAGAAGGTGGTAATAGAAGTGCCAGCTGCTTGTTTGTTTCCCAGCCATCTGGCAGCTCAGACCCAAAATAATCACACAGAAACTGTATTAATTAAATCACTGCTTGGCCCATTAGCTCTAGCTTCCTATTAGCTAACTCTTATATCTTAATTTAACCCATTTCTCTTAATCTGTATATCGCCACAGGGCTGTGGCTTACTTGGTAAAGTTTCGGCATCTGTGTCCAGCAGGTCTACCTGGTTTCTCTCTGACTCCGCCTCCTTTCTTCCAGCATTCAGTTTAGTTATTCCCACCTAGTTCTACTCTGCCCTATCAGGCCAGGGCAGTTTCTTTATTAACCAATGGTATTCACAGCATACAGAGGGAAATCCCACATCACTAGTCTATAAAATGATGTTTAATTCAAAACCTGGAGGAAGGAGAGAATCATGTGGGTGTCTTGGCAACCAACATTCCAAGCAGAGGAACCATGTCAAGGATATGGCTAGCCTCTCTTGGGGTCTGATTATGAATGTTTTTCCACAAGCTCACAAGTTTTAATGGTTGGTCCCCAGTTGGTTGATGCTGTTTCAGAAAGTTATGAAACCTTTAGGGGGTGGATCCTTGTTGGGTCCCTTAGACGCTGGGGGTGGATTGTGAGGAATTATATAGTCTGGCCCCACTTAAGCCTGCTTTCTATTCCTGATTATATATGCCTCACACTTCTGCACCACGCCTTCCTCACCGTGGGGGACTCTGTCTCCCCCAACTGTAAGCCAGAGATAAACACTTCCCCTCTTAAGTCACTTCTTTTCAGACTGGGGCTGAGCAATGAGAGCACAGCTTCACTGGGAACCAGTTAGGAGACCAGTGAAACAGTGAACAGAAACCAGAAGACAAGACCAGTGGGAGGTAGAACTTTAGACTTACTTTCTATGAGCTTGGAAGTCTTGGGCAGAGAAGGGAAGTGTTTATCGTATTCTCTTGACTCGCACTGGCTAGAGGAGGGTAGACCAGAGCCTTTAAAGCTGGGAGCCCACAGAGCAGTGAGGAGGCCTTGGCAATCACTCAGCAGCCATTATCAAATGAGGGTATCAATTGAGCCATGGCTCAAATGAGAGTAATAGTAGCTAGCGTCCATATGAAATAGCTCTGAGGAGCTGTGACCACAAATAAGAGGATACGCTTGCTGATGGAGTGGATATATCAAAGAGAGAAAAAAAACGGGTGACCTCAACATTTTGGAAGAGTTGGAACTGATTATAAAAACCAATGTATTTGAAACAAGAAACACATATAACTGAAGATAAAATGCCATGAAAATTACCTGTGAATGTCCAGATGGGACATAATGGCAGAACGAGGAAACTTACAATACAAAACAACAACAACAACAACAACAAAAAAGAGTAAAACCAGCAAAACACATTGTCCTGTTTTGTCTGAATGTGTAATGTGCTCCACAGACTCATGTATTCGAGCTTGGTCCCCAGATGGTAGAACATTTGGGGAATGTTCTGGAAACCATAGGAGATGGAGCTTAGAGCCAGAGTGGTGGTGGTGGTAGTGGTGGGGGTTAGTGGGTCATTGAGGGACCTTTGAAGGATGGGCCAGATCCTCAGTCCCCTTGTTAGCTGCTTTGCCTCCTGTTTGTCTAGAGGAGACAAGCATGTCTCCACGTGCTCCCTCCACCGTGTCACCACAGGCGTAGAATCAGGGTTAGCTGAGGCAGTGACTCTGGACTCAGCTGTCTGAAACGGGAGCCGAAATATACAAACCTCCCTTTCAAACACCATCAGGCATTCTGATCACCGCTATACCAAAATAAGTAGCCCAAGCGTTTAGGCCTGACTTCAGCATAACTGGAGGCCGTGCCAGTGTTTGTCTGTGCTCCAAACACGCTGCAGTAGCCAAGGAAACAGTGAGTGGAATGCGCCATGTTTTTAATGGCAATCTGAACCCTGAATTCAGATTCTGGAGATGGAGGCTGCCATGTTTTCTGGGCCTTGCAAGGCGTTTCTTCTCCACCAGGTGGCAGCACTGAAGCTCCCAGGACTTCTGTGCAGGCTCCAAGCTTGCCCGACCTTCCCAGTCAGATGTCTAGTGTCCCCCCCTCCCCCATTTCCCTAGCTGTAGACACCCCACCCCTCCCAACAGCCAACCTTCTGGACTGCAACGAAGTTTGTGATGATATAATCTCTGGCCACATTATTCACTGGGCACATCCAGGCTCAGGAAGCCATTTCCTGGAGGCCTCTTTAAAAAAAAAATGTGTTCATTAGCCCCACTAATACATTCTCGTGGAAACCACACTTTAATAAATTTCATAGTGCGTGACCAGTGGGCTTCGTGAATATTAGTCACTGCAAGAACTTTTTGTTTATTCAGCTTCCCGTTCCTCTCCTGCCTTGCCTGACTCGGGGCATGATAATAACGGAGCCAGAGAGCAGGCTGGCCACAGAGACTCTGAAAGCAAGGAGTACGGGGAGCTTTCTGAGCTCACACCTGTTTTAAGATTTGTTATCCTTAAAAGGAAAAGCTGTGGGGATTCACTGGGCTCTTTCCTTGTGGCTCCCAGCGGACCTTGCTGTAAACCGCAGGGAGGAGTGGGGGCCTTCAGAGCACTTAAAAGTACTTATGTCAAATCCACCCCATTCTTCCGGCCTCCGTTCCTCAGGCCAGCCACCATTCCCAGGGGCTGGAGCGCATTACAAGGCCCTCACTTCGTATGAATGGGCACAAACAGACTTTTTCACCATTTCGGTGCGTCTACATTTGCAGACACATCCTGTAGGCTGCCTGAAACAGCCTTAATTTCAATTTACTGTCTCCCCGAGGACCTTGCCATTCTGTGGAAAGTGGAGAGTCGGTGGTTGGTTCTTCTCCCCCGCCTCTCACCCCCAGCCTCATTCCGTCTTCCTCCTCTTTCAAGGAAAACGTGGAAAGGAGAGCATTTTGCTCAAGATGAACAGAAACGGCATTCTGATGAGTCTAACAGGGGCCTATGATCTTTTTATACTGAAAAAATAACGAGCAAGTTAGACCAGATTACCACAGTTGGAAGGTGCTCAAAGTCGGTGAGCAAAGCCGAGGGCAGTGTGGGTCTCCTGGAGCGCAATTACACGGGAGAGTATAAAATTGTAAACCCGAAATTCTACATTGTCATTTCTTTATTCTTCTGGGGCTAACTTTTCCGAACTCTGTGTTATGAAAATTTTCAAATACATACAAAAGCAGAGGCAACGGTAAGATCAGCTCCTAGATCCTCCCTTAGGTCTCATTTGATCCACCATGCTTGCCTAGTCGCTTTCCCACATACACATATCTCCTTCATTTGGAGATTTAGAAGCAAATTGAGAAGAAAAATCAGAAAAAGAAACAAAAGAAGCAATGATAAAGATGTCTTCTGCTCTATTAACAATTCTACCACAGTGGCTGCCTCACCCCAGAGAGCTCTAGAACCTGGTAGTTGTTCAGCCCACAAGGTGGAATCCTTATAGTCTGGCGCAGAAAATCTAAGGGGTTCCTGGAGAGTGGCTGGTCCTTAGCCAGCAATGGAAGCTGCAAACTGTGGATCTGACATCAATGAAGAAATCAGCGCCAAATCAACTTAGCAGCGCAAAGACTTGCCAAGCAAGCGGAGGGGCAATGCTCTTCCATTCTCCACACCCCCTTTGTCTGGGCTGTTATCAGAGGGTGCCATCCACATGTGGAGTGGGTCTTCTCACGTCAGTTAAGGCCATCAAGACAGTTCCTCAATTAAGGCTCCCTGATCAGGTGATTCTAAACTGTGGCTAGTTGACATTCAAACCAATCATTACCCCTAGGTTCCCATAGATATTCCCCAAGAGTCCCTTGATTTTTTTTACCCTGAGCCAGAAAACCACGGGGCTTTAACACAAGAGATACCGGAGCCACATGCATAGACTAAACACAACCTAAGCAGAAGCTGCACCAAGCAGATGTGCCTATGAGAGTATAATAAACTCTAATCTTTGGAAGTCTGGTTTTATTTTTGGTTCATTTAAAAGGTTCATTAAAAGGAACCTAGTCCCTGAACTGTATGACCTATTGGGAGCTGGGGCTCACAGAGCGAGAGCTGGCCCCGGGAAGGACTCTGACTCAGGATACTATTGGGTGAGGGCTGTGCCTTTAAAATCAGCCTGGAAGAGATGATCAAGGTGGACTTTTAAACCCATGGTGAGGTCCTTCTCTTTACGTTTTTCTGTGTGAAAGCATTGGTAAGCAAGATGGAGGAAGTCAATGCAGACACAATCAGATCCTTGTCATGTCCAAATTTTTACATTTTTAGAACTACAACCTGCTAAGTAGTCTTCATGCTATATGATATTCCATATATCTCATACCATTCTCAAAATAAAAATACAATGTAGACATTATTATCTATGTGCCACATAAGGATACGAGAAAACTTTGAGTTCATGGGCTGGAGTGATGGTTTCATTGGTAAAGTGTTTGCCTTGCAAACATGAGGACGCAAGTTCAAACTCCTAGAACCCATCGTAAAAAATGTCTAAGTGGTATTTGTACCAAGGAGGTAGAGACAGGTGGTAGCAGGTAACCCAGGCTACTTGGTAAGCCCAGGCCAATGAGAGCGAGGTGGACAGAGCCTGAGAGGTGAAATCTCAGCTATCCTCTGACCTCCACATGTATGTGTGTGCACACACACGTGCACACGCGCACACACACATGCACACACATGTGCACACGTGCACACACACACGCACACACACACACACATAGAGCAAACAAAACTCAGGCTCCCAAAGGTTGAATTAGTAAGAGGTACCCTACTAACCATGTCACCTGGTGATTGGGGACCCAGATGCTGGATCCAGACAGCCTTCACTTAGCAATCTTTGCTGTGCTGCTCAGTGATGCTTTCTGGAAGTGATGAAGGAATAGGATGGGACGTGTCAACACACAGCTTCTATTGCATGTTTATCATATGTGTACATATAAGGCGTATGCAAATGTGATATATTTAAAAACACATAGTGCAAAATCATCTCTAAGTTATCTGTGTATAAGCTACATAGATGAGTAGGTTTATGGAGTTTTATTTTTCAGATTTACTCTAGGAACACGACACTATGTCCGATTCAAAAGTATTACTTGTGTCTTTAAACCCACAGCCTTTCAGTATGACTCGCATGCCCTGTTTTCTGCATCTGTAACCACAGAATGTGGTCTGTATTTATTGGGAAACTCAACAAAGCTTGACAAACAGTATGGAAACCTTACGGAAGGCACTAGAATTCCGAGCGCACACCCACATCTCATCAGAACCAGGTCCCTAGAAACCCTGTTGGTTGCAGTGTGCTTCTGAGGATGCGTTCACTCTGACCAGTACCGTCTAGGAGCAATTGCCAATGGCGCTCATTACCAGGGCTCGAAAATCAGTTCCCCCTCTTACCTGCTGCTTGGTTTCAGACTGTTCTTAAGCTCTTCTTGTGTCTGCTATCATTTATACAGTAGGGTTCCTGATGTTGGTCATGGAATAAGGAGTAAAATGCCCACCGCATGGGTGATGTGGCATTTAGTGTGGTCACATATAGACAGTTCCTGGAGCATCATAGAGAGTGTAAGTGCTGTGGGCATAGGTTCATGGTGCCCTACGTTAGATCAGTGTTCACTCCTTGACATGGTCAGCTCTGACGCCGTAGTGGTGCTCACCTGACTTCTGAGCTGGGAAGCCTCTCAGGGGTGGCAGCTTGTGCCCGCTTCACTAGGAAATGATGCTGGCAGGAGTGACTGTGAAGACAGAGCAGGTAGACCTGTCCCAGCATGCTCTGGGCATCAGACCGCCTCTGTGTCCCTGTAAGGATGCATTGCATTGTGCCTATTAAGACTGTAACTTGTTGTTGTTTGTTTGTTTTGAGACAGAGTCTCTCTCAGTAGCCCTGGCCATCCTGGAACTTGCTCTGTAGACTATGCTGGCCTTGAATCTATGGATATCTACCTGTTTCTGTTTCCTGAGTGCTGGGATTAAAGGTATGTGCCACCATACCTGGACCTAGACAGCATTTATTTTTAGTGTTTCCATTTGTTTAAATTATACCCTTTTATTTGTTACTTTTCTCATTGTTGTGACAATAAGAAGCAATTTAAGAAAGATTTATTCTAGTTTGGAATCCACAATGATTTAGCAAGCAAGGCATGGTGCCAGAAGGGAACAACCATCTAGATGGTCACATTGTTTTGGCAAAGAACAAGAATTTAGACAAGGCTATAAAAGCTCAAGGTTTGCCCCCTTCCACATAGAGATTCACTTCCTCCAACAAGGTTCACTTTCTACAGTCTAAGATCTTCCCAAACAGTGCCACAAGCTGGGGACCAAGTGTTCAAACACATGAGCCTGTAGGGGACACCTCCTAACTCCAAGCACAATAACTATTATTTAATAGCTTTAAGTATCTATTAGAAATTAAGAGTCTTTTGGAAGTAAATGACTCAGGTGAAAGTTATTTGTATGAATAATAATATAGCTAGATAAACAGATGATAGATGTAGATACAAAGATGACAGATAGATAGATAGATAGATAGATAGATAGATAGATAGATAGATAGATAGATAGTGAAACATTTATTCTTAGATATGTACATACTTCCAGGCTTATCCTGAAATGTTTATCTTTATGATTCTTATTTATGAGATAATCTAAGCAATGAATTTAGTTTCATTTAAAAAAATCACTATTAACAGTTGCTTTGATCTTATATCATGACAAACCAGACAGTAAAACACTAAAGATCCAGTCGTCAGTGTTCATATCGACTGACACTTAGGATCCAGTGTTCATATTGACTAACACTAAGGATCCTGTGTCCATATTGACTCTCTTCCAGAAATTTGTAGTTTATTTAACTGCTGCTGCTTCTTAGCTGCAAAAGGAAAACAGGCCGTGCCTTCGCAGGTCTTAGAGTGAGCTCTAAGACCACTCAAGCTGCGGCCTGTTCTGGAGTGAAATACCACTTCTGCTTTCACGGTGGAGTATTAGGTAGAGTGTGATAGATGAATTAACTTATCTATTTATTTAAATTTTGCCTAGGGTTGACCTAACTGGGGCTGTGAGGTAATGAAGAAAGGATAAACACATGGACACAGCAAAGCTGGGACTGGCTGTACCGGATTCTCTAATGTTGAAGTCTTAGCACCCTGGAAGCGCAGCATGTTTATTATGTAGAGTTGAGTAGAGAGATGGTATTATTGCATACAACTGAGCAAGGAGGCATATATGTGTGTATAAACTCTCTCTCTGTCTCTCTCTCTTTCACAAACACATATACACATGCATATATATGTGATATATTATACATACATGTATATATATGCATATATATGAGGCTAAGCTAATCTCAGTAGAGCATTAGTTCTCAACCTGTGGGTAGAGGCCCCTTTGGTGGTTGAATGACCCTTTCATAGGATCATGTTTCAAATATCCTGCATATCAGATGTTTACACTATGATTCATAACAGTAGCAAAATTACAGTTATGAAGTAGGAGTGAAAATTGTTTTATGGTTGGGGATCGCCACCATGTGAGGAACTGTATTTATGGGTCACAATGTTAGGAAGATTGAGAACTACTACTGTATGGGAAAAGTCTTCAGGCTGTCAATATCCTGGGCAAGAAAGCTTTCAGTAGACGCTTCCTGCATACACTGTCAACGTCCATACTGACCAGCAGAAGGCTTTGCCATCTCTCTGTGCCTCGCCCAGAGAAAGCTTTGCCAATGCCTTGGGTCTGAAGCATGGGAACCTTGGCATGTCAACAATATGCATTCACTCAGGACTTCACTAGCTTTATACATGCAATAACAGTTATTCTTTGTACTTATTTATTTTTAATTTTGTGTGCGAGTGTGTGTGCGTGAAAGTGTATGCACATGTGTGCAAGAGGTGCCTGGGTAGGTCCAAAGGGGATGTCAGATACTCTGAGGTGGTTGTGAGCTGACTGATGTGGGTGCTGGGTAACAAACTTGAATCCTTTACCAGAGCAGCAAATGCTCTGAACTGCTGAGCCATCTCTTCGCCCCTTCGCTGGATTCCTGTACTGCATGACTCCGTCTTGCTATATAATAAAAGGCATGTCTTCACTCTCACAATAGTTCCACAAGGCCTAGGATATTGCCTTTGTGGCTGCTTGCCACAATATCTTCTTGCCAACACCTGATGGAGGAAGGTCATTGGTTAAAAAATAAAGAAACTGCTTGGCCCTCATAGGTTAAAACATAGGTGGGTGGAGTAAACAGAACAGAATGCTGGGAGGAAGAGGAAGTGAGGTAAGATGCCTCAGACAGAGGCCATGCTCCCCTCTCCTGGGCAGACACGATGCAGCCAGCCACCAGGTCAGACATGTTGAATCTTTCCTGGTAAGCACACCTCGTGGTGCTACATAGATCATTAGAAATGGGTTAAGATGTTGAAACTAATGAGCCAGGCAGTGTTTAAAAGAATACAATTTGTGTGTTGTTATTTCGGAGCATAAGCTAGCTGGCGGCCAGGAGCCGGGTGGCAGGAAGAGGCCCACAGCTCTTACAACAAACACCAATTTCTCTCAGCCTCTGCCATTTTGTCTTCTCAGAAAAGGACTATTGTGGCGTGTAGCCTTCTGTGCCTGATAAAACAGAAGGTGTTTAAGGGTCATCCTTGTGTTGTATAGATCAGAGTTTCATTCTTATACATTTGAGTTGTGAGTCATTCTGTGAATGTACTAGAAATATTCAGAAGTCTTCCAATGGAGGGGTAGATTTTTTTGTTTATATATTTTTTTAATAGTGAGTAAATCTGAAAATACCAAAAAAAAAAAAAAAGAAACCAGACAGCCATGCAGACAAGATCAATTTAGATTATTCCTTTTGAAAATTCTTATTAGAGAATTTTACCCACACTTTCATTTCTTCTCTCACAAGGAAAGCCATTTCTAAGCCTCCACATAGCCTTTCCCATTCAGTCTGTGAGGACCTTTGATAGAGGGAGCAATATTTAGAGTGACCGAACCTGACCCCATTAGTTCGGTCCTCGCATGGAAAAATCTGTCTTCAAATTCTTGCTGACTCAAAATTGAAAGCCATGTTTACTTGTGAAGTTAATAAAGCTCCCAAAGGAGAACCAAACATCCAGATGTTTCCATCCTCTTTTCTAAAAGGCGACCATTTATCTTCTTCTGAAAATGCCTATCTGGTTACCCTGCGTTCAGCCATGTCGCAAGTCCCTGGCTCTCTGAAATGCTGGGAACCTTGGCAGTGCACCACGTATCTCATTAGCAATGTAAAATCTATTCCTGGGAAGACACATTAACTTTGCCAAAAATAAAAGTCTGTCTGTCACATGGGAATGAGCCGTAGGAGTCAGCTAACCTTGGGTCTTCCCGCTAAAATTTCCTTCAGTGTGGAGGGCAATGGAGTTCAGGCAGTTTCAGAGAGAGGGTACCTTTTAAAGAATTATTTTGTCCACCTGCTGTTTGAGGCTGAAACTGTACCCTTGATAGCTACAGAACCGCAAGTCAAAAGAGGACAGTTGTGAAATTCTCCTGGATCAAGACTGGAATGGAATAACTTCTTCAGCAACTCTACTCAGACAGCACAGACCCTCCGATCTCTGGGGTTTAACCCTACTACTGTAAAGAAGGGGCAGGGAAAGCAGAGGGTTGGACTGCATGGGCGATGAAGGAGGAGAACATGAAAGAGAGAGAGAGCCATTCCCTCCACACTCCCTGGGCCACCGTACCTCCGAAGTGAGAGATCCCGCACTCCATGGCCCTCATCTCCCCATCTGAACTGTCTTACCTCTTTGTAATTGAAAACCTTTGTTTCTTCTACAAAATAAGAGGAACACACAGGGTTTGTGGCTTCATCCCAAGGGCCCGTGCAGAGGAGTCTATTGGTCTGTTCCTATAGAAACCAAACGTGGCTTAGCATCATACTCAATTAAGTTTTTAAGGCCCATTGTCCTGATAGAATATTAAGGGAGGAGTTGGACAGTCTAGTCTGCTAGCATTTGTCTGAGCACCTTTATATACCAGGTCTTCATGAGAGTTCTTAAGAATCTTGAATATTTGACTTTGTGTAACTGAACCACAAACATGGCCCTGGGCTGACAGAGTAGAAAGCAGTCTCTTGCTGGCTGGTGTCTGACTGTGCTGAGGAACGTGAACTTTCTCTTGAGCTTCCTGACACGTATTCTACCAGAAGGGCTGTCTCAGTGTTTTCAGAGGCAGGTTGCAGTACAAAGGAGTATCCTTGTAGTACTGGCTGGGAGTTGAGGATGTGAGCAAAACATCACTATAGGGGTATTTCCAACTCTCTTCACCACTGTTCTGGAACCAATGGTGTTGTATGCCGTTGGCTTCCAGGATGTTCTACTAGGGAAACATAGGTAATGTTTTACATGTGGGGAGGCTCTGGCTTTTCAGAGACAATCCTCCTTCCCTTGTGGGCTCTACGCCTCAGTTGAGCAGTTAGACTGAGAAGCCAATAGTTTCTCTGTAGTGGAATATTCACCATCATAGAAATATGTCCTCAGAGGAGGGAGACATTGACCTTGAAGGCTAATGATGATTAGAGGACATCTGGTACCCTGTTCTATTACTCCCTGCCCCATTCTCCAGAGACAGACTTTCTCTGAACACAGAACTCAGCTGGCAGGCAGAAAGCGCAAATACTCTTCCCATCTCTGCCCCCGGATAACACTCACATTAGAGGTGTGCATACTTGGCCTTTCATGTGGGTGCTGATGACTCCAGTTTAGGTCCTTGTGCCTGTGCAGCAAGGGATCTTACCCATGGATCCAGCTTCTTAGCCTTTAAAAGCTAGAGAAGTCAGTATGTTGTTTGTCCTCCAGGTGAGACTCATGTTTTCTCCTGATGCATTTTTCTGGTCTTTCCTCATGTGTGCCCCCTGCTCCAATGCCCCTTTCCTTGTGGATTAATGCCCCAACTGCCACCCAATCCAACCAACTCCAAGGCTTTCTTCTGATGGCTAGTATGCTTGTTAATTTCTTTGAGACATAATTTAGGGTTAGTGGTTGATGCGGTGGGTTCTGAATTTTAGGGGAGGGATTAGTTCCGAAGACAGGAGAAAGAGATGTGGTCACACAGGTTGCTCAGGGCTTCACTGTGTCTTAAATGAGTTTGGTGTGGATTTTTAATGCATAGTTTTTTTATATACTTTGATAAACTAAATAATGTGGTAAAAGATAAGGAATCTGTATCTGGTGAAATGTGCTACCCAGCACACGGTACATCGTTGTGATTAGTCTGGAGAAAATGACAATAGAACCCACTTCACAGAGCATTGTGAGGTTTAAAAATATAAAGTAATGCTGGACACGTCTTGACAAAGGACTCAAAATACAGTCAGTGATCCGAAGTGTTAGTGACTGTCTTTAGCTCTCTTTATCTCCTGAACTCCCTAGAGAATTTTTTTTTATGTGAGCTATGTGAGTTCATTCTTCATTGCACCCTGCCCAACCCTAAACCTTTTGCCAACTTTTCTCTCTTGACAGCAGGCAGCATGTGTTACCATTCTTCCTGTGTCCTAGCATGGGGCTGAAGGCCTCAGAGGAGGTTAATAAACACATACAGGCTGATGGACAGGAACGATTCCTTCAAAGATGAGCTACACGAGGCTCTCACGTTTTCCCACTCATCCATGCCGACAGCAGAAACCTGTGCATGCCTGTCACTCTCCTCCTGTGATATGACCTGGGAGCAGCCACTGTGATATGGCCTGAGGTTGGAGTGTATGAAACAGCAGAAGATAGGTTTGTTCACGGGCTATTCAAGGAATCCCCCCGCCAGCACTTCCTTTTTCCATTTAACCCTGGATCAGCTCCCGATAATTCAATAAATATGTGCATGCAGCTCCTTCTCAAAACAGTGTTTCTAGAGGTTACATTTGTCTGTCTTGCACTTCAAGAAAAGCCTGGGCTAACCAGTTGCTGCATAGCCAAGTTCTAAATGGTGATAATCACCTTATTCTTGGCAAGAACGTATTACATGCTGTTTGAAGTCTGTATATATGCCAGACAACTGAACAAAATTACTGTCTCATCAGGAGCCGACTGTGGAGGACCCTGTCCTGAGTCGCAATACACCTCCCAAGCTGCTATGGTAAAGACAGCCAATCCAAACAGAGGAGACACGCCAGTGGCCAGCTCCCTCATGCCTGCCTGGCCAACAACGGAAGGCGTCATCATTCCACTCATGCCCCAGAGCTACAAATGCTGCTGCAGACTTTGGCCCCTCCAGTGTAGGGTTCTGTTCAGAGTCTCTTAAGCTCTGTAGTGTAACTTCTATCCTGTGATCACCAAGTCTAAATCTGGCTCTGGACAGAATGCAAATTATGGCAAAAGAATGTAATATAAAGGGATCCAAACAAAGCATACCTTGTTTGAAATAGGAAATTTACAGTGTTTAAGTCAGTTCACTTAAGAAGTGAATGCAAGAAGCATTTAAGATAAAAATACAAACAAAAGTCATGTATAACCAATTCAGAAAGCCCCATACATTCTTACTTCCTCTATTTCTACCTAGCCCCATTTTCTAAATGGCATCCCAACTATACTGAAAACACATCCACCCCTTCAGGCAAGTGCCACAAAGGCCTCTGTGGCCTGGGGAATTCCACACAGTCAGGTCTGACTTCTGTCAATTATCCCAGATGCTAAGCTAATTGGCCTGATGTTCAGATGAAAGAATCTATATCTGTGAAGACAGGAAAAGCCCCCTTCTGTGACCACAGCCATTAAAGCTCAATTAGGAGACAGTTGGAGAAGGTGTGGATGAGTCGGAGGCAATTACAGGGCTTTGCCTGACAGCTCAGTTCCTGAAGCTTGGGCCAAAGCAGGTGACATGGAAATTTGATCCCTAGACAGCTGCAGCCAGGCCAGGCCATTTGCAGTCTGCCAGTTAGAGCTCCCCTATCACTGAAAGCTTGCTCTGGGCTGTAGCCCTTGCAACCTCGAGAGCTAGCCTCACTAAGGCCAAGCTACAGCCACCCAGCCGGGGCTGATGTCTCCTGTGCTGTTTGGTTTCTGTCGACTTGACACGAACTAGAGTTTCCTGGGAAGAAGGGAGCACCAAGTTAGGAAATGTTTCCATGAGAGTAGCATTACTGTGGGGCATTTTCTTGATTAATAACTGGCGTTGGAAGACCCAGTCCACTGTGGGCGGTACCATCCCTAGTTGCCGAAGAAAGCAAGCTGAGCGAGCCATTAAAGTCATCAAGTGGTCTCTTTTATTTCCTGCCTTGAGTTTCCGCTCTGAATTCCCTGGATGATGGACTGTAATCTGTTAGATAAAATCAGTCTTCCCTCCCCACATTGCTTTTGCTCATGGTGTTTATCATAGCCATAGAGACGTGAACTAGAATGTCTACAGACATAAGTCACAGAGACCTTGTTGGCAGGAAATGAGTTTGGGAACGGCATTCCTTGTCCTGACCAAGGAATGGCTCTAGATAACACATTGTATCCTTGCTTCAGATGAGTTATGAACCACCAGATAGCCTTCCTGGAGAGCTGAGGACACTTGGAATGGGCTGGATCAGTGTATTCTCTAGATGCTTCCTACGACTGTAGTGATTTCTGTCATCCACACCAAGGATGCTTTGAAGAGACAGGTACATCATTCATGAGGCTATGAAGAAAATTGCGTCCTTGAAAGTCATAGATTTATATTTCCCATCTGTAGTTCTCCAGACTGTGACCCCATTTGGATGCCACATATTTAAAGAGGGAACTTAAAACGAGTGTGTTAGGGTTGACTCCTAAACCAGTATGCTGGTATATTTACAAGAAGAGGTTAGGAAGCTGGGGTGTAGCCCCATTAGTGGAGTGATTCTTGCCTAATGTAACCATTCCCTAGGCTCTGCCCCAACACTGTGAACTGTGTGTATTGCTGCATGTTTGTAATCTCAGTCTTGGAGAAATATGTGCAGAAAAATCAGAAGTTCAAGAACATCTTCAGCTGAGTTTGAGTCCAGTCTGGGATACATAAGACTTCATTTTAGGGGAGTAAAGATTAGGACACAGATTAAGAGACACTATGATCCTCACACAGAGGAACATCACTGTGGAGAGGCAGGAAGGTGGCTGTCTATGGGCAAAGGAGGGAGGCCCTGTGTGAGCCTAATTCTGCCAATACTTTGTTTTCACACTTTCTGCCTCTACAAGTGTAAGAAAAAAGTCTCTATTTAAACCACTCTGCCTAATATTTTGTGTGGTAGCCTAGCACACTACATATTTGGACTCACGAATTCACCCAAAACTATCAGTCAAATCTATTCTAACATTCCAGATGGTTGTTTATGTACTGGGACATACAGACAGGTTTGTATGGTGGTGCCAGGACAATGTTCTGAGGAAGAGAGAGAGAGAGAAAGAGATTGTAATTATCTGTACATGTCCTTACCTTGGTATGTATGTATGTGTGTGTGTGTGTATGTGTGTGGATGTGTGTGTATGATAGTGTAGCTATCTGTACCTGTCCTTACCTTGGTATACGTGTGTGTGTGTGTGTGTGTGTAACATGAAGGCCTGCTTGTGGGGGTTTCTGTCCTGCTCAGTTCCGACAGCAAGCAAATCCCAAAGAAAATCACACAGAGGTCTCCATAAGTTATAAACTGACTGGCCCATTAGCTCAGGCTTCATATTAGCTCTTATAACTTATATTAGCCATTCATTATTCTTATCTATGTTAGCCACATGGCTCGGTACCTTTTTCAGTGGGGTATGTCACACCTTGCTTCTTCCATGGTCTGAGCAGGACTGAGGGAAGAGCTTCCTTCTTCCCAGAATTCTCCTGTTCTCATTGCCCCATTTCTACTTCCTGACTGGTTTTCCCACCTATACTTCCTGCCTGGCTACCATCCAATCAGCATTTATTTAAAATATAATTGGCAGAATATAGAATTGTCCCACACCACGTGTGTGTGTGTGTGTGTGTGTGTGTGTGTGTGTGTGTGATAGTGTAACTATCATCTGTACCCGCCCTTAACTTGCACGAGTGGGTGGGATTTTATCTTTTCAGTCTGTTCTCTCCATCCCTCACTCTGAGTCTTATTCCTGAGTACATGGAACTTTCTCCAGAATCATTTATTTTTCTTCATCTATAATACTCCAGTACTCTGGTCAATACCAGAGGCTGTGACCTCTGCTGGTAATAATCTCCAGTCTCCCTCTGCTTCTTAATGCCTTTTCTTGATCTCGTATCCACCATCAGTCACTTCTTATTTATTTTTCTCATAGTCAAACTCCAAGAATGATCAATACTTTTTTATTCATTTTTCCTAAAATATGACACTTCCCTTTCAGTTCAGAATCTCTGCTGGAAACACAACTTTAGATTCCCATCAGCAATTGTTTTCAGAGGGGCCATTCAGGATATTGTGCTGGGCACTTGCCTGGTCCTCCTGTCTCCTCACCCCATGGTTTCTCCTTGTGTTCTTGAATATATTTCTTAGCATTAGTCTTTGGGTTCTCTTGTGCTTATCACTCAAAGCATAATGTCTCTGAGTATTCTGTCCCTCTCTCTCTTCTGATCTGCTGGGGCAGCATGTTGTACTTGTGCCTGCAGCTACACACTGTGCACAGTGCCCCAGGCTGACCTGGGCCTGCAGCTACACACCAGGTACAGTGCTCACAGCTGACTTGTGCCTGCAGCTACATACTGTGCTCAGTATCCCAGGATACTTGTGCTTGCTCAAGTCAATCTTTGGAGCTGGACTGTGTGTCTACAGGTCTTATTTATTGGACTTTTCTATGGTTTCTAAGGTTCAACATTGACTTAATCACCTTTCTCCTACTTTCTTTTATTTCCTGGTGTGGGAAACAATGCTTACATCCTTCTAGCTAAGCAGCATAGAGACATGAGAAGTGTTGTAGACACCCCATCCTCCTCATGCCACAAGTCACTATGTCTGTTGATGCCATCACCTTATATTCCTCACCGTTACAACTCCCTCAGCCTAATGAATTGAAAGTCTCATCATTTTTCTCTCGCATTGACTGAATACTCTCCTCAATATCTGCCAGTAATTTACAATCCTCGTTGAAGTCATAGTAATCCTTCCAAACCACATAGGCATTCATTCAATAAGTCTTCCCCTTTCTCCTACCTAGACTCCACTAATCCCTATAGTCCTAGAGATAAGATTCACATTCCAAGCTCATAGCATTCTGTTCTCCCTTTCCCAGGCAAAGAGAAATGTTTTCCATTTCCCAAACATGCTGCACTGTCTCTCAGCTTTGTGACTCTGTACACACTCTTTGCTTGGAATTGTGGCACTTTTTTTCATTGTCTGGCTACCAATCTTCATTTACTAGACGCAAGGCATGTAGTGCTTTTCCAGGAAAGCTCTAAGTCCTTCATCTAACTCACTCTGTTCACTCTCTCTCCTCTGTGCCCTTGATTCATTCATTGAGAAAGACAGATTGAATCTGATATATCTACTTCTCTAGCTACCTATGAGTCATTTATCTACCTGTCTATGTATCTTATTTAGGATTTCTATTGCTCTGAAGAGACACCATGAACACAGCAACTCTTATAAAGGAAGATATTTCATTGGGGTGGCTCATTTACATTTCAGAGACTCAGTCCCTTATCATCATGGTGGGATATAGCAGCCTGCAGCAGACAAGGTACTAAAGAAGTAGCTGAGAGTCATATATCTTGTAGGAAACAGGAAGTGGTCTGTCTTACTGGGAGTATCTTGAGCATAGGAGACCTCAAAGCCCACCCCGACAGTGACACACTTCCTCTAACAAGGTCACACCTACTCCAACAAAGCCACACATCTTAATAGTGCCAATCCCGTTGGAGGACCATTTTTTCAAACCACAACTCTGTGAATCATCTATTTATTATTCACTTATTTATGAATACTTATCTATAATCTATTTAGTTATGTATCACCTATCTATCTATGAATACCTAGCATCTATCTTTCTATCTACCTATCATCATCTTATCTAATTTATCTAGCATCTAGTTAGCTGTCATCAATCACCTATCTACCTACCATTGCCATCTTTATCTCTTATCGTATCTTATCTATCCATCTATCTTTTGACATAATATCTATCTATATATCTATTTATTCTTCTATTATCTGTTACCTTTCTATTTATCAATATAGTCTTACCTAATTATCTGTCTATCTATCAGTCAACCATCTATTATCGAATCTATCTATCTATCTATCTATCTATCTATCTATCTATCTATCTTCATCATCATTATCTATCTATCTATCTATCTATCTATCTATCTATCTATCTATCTATCATCTTTCTCATCCATCCATCTATCTATGGCATGTAATTTATTTATGGCACTCAATTATCTAGTAGGTACTGTCACATGACATTTGGCACCAGGGATGTAATAAGGACCAAGAAGCTGGTGTCAATCATTTGCAGTATAAGAAACACAAAGATGAAAAAGAACATAGTATGCCAACCAGATCCAGCCTTATATGAGCCACGGGGCTTTCTGAGGAGCATGTGTATGAGTTGATGTAACTGCTCCCTCTTCTGGTTGCCTCCTCATTCTCGATGCTCGCACCAGCCAGATATTTCTACATGAAAGAAGTTTGCACAAGTTTGATAATAAAACTATCTGAGTTCATAAATGTCTGTCATTCAAAGCAATATAGAACTAGTTACTGACAAGGAGCTACTATGAAATTGATTAATTGAGTTCATGTGTTCAGTGGGGTTTGTTCAACCCTAGGGGACAAAAAAATCATATCAGACCCATCAAGGTTAGAAAGGCCAGACCCAAGAAAAAGATGAACATGTACTGAGCTGTATTTTTAGAAAAACAAAACAAACATCCATGCTTGCTTTATTCCATGAAGGCACTGTGGAAGCTGATAAAAATGTGTACTGTTCAGTGAGGTAAAATACATTATCAAGGGAATGAAAGTGAAGAAATTAAAAAAAAAATCTCATAAATCTGGGTTGAAATTAGTAGATGCAAGTACCAGGAAAAGACCACAAATTTTATCCTATGCTTCTTAGCATCTCAAACAAAGAAGGATCTTGATTAGTCACAAATCTCCATAAGAAAAATAAATCAAACCACTTGTTCAGAAAGGAGCACCATTTGTTGAAAACTGATTCCCAAAGAATTCTTCCCATTCACATAGATACCACTGTATGATACTGTGGATAGTGTTCTCAACATGATTCTCCCAATAGTTGCAATCACAGACAAGTGAGCCCGTCTTACAGTCTCCTTTGTTGTATGAGTGTGTGGCGGGGGAGGGGGCAGATCACCAGCGGACAAGTCCATTAGAGCCAGTCTGTAAGCACAGATGATCCCATGGCTTTAGTAGCAAACCTTGGGGGATGGAATACTGGTTCGGTCAAATGTGAGATTTGTGAATTTGCTCCATTTCTACTCCCTGAGCTGCACCATCTAAAATAATTGCAATGTTAATACTTGTTGTATGAGTCTGCTAGTTCATTTCCCCACCACCCGGCAGCTCAGACCAAAATAACCACACAGAAACTATATTAACTAAATTACTGCTTGGCCTATTAGCTCTAGCTTCATATTGGATAACTTTTACATCTTCATTTAACCCATTTCTATTAATCTGTATATCACTACGGAGCTGTAGTTTACTGGGTAAAGTTCCAGCATCTGTCTCCAGGGGAGCTAAATGGCTTCTCACAGACTCCACTTTTTTTCTCCCAGGATTCAGTTTAGTTTTCCCCACCTAGCTCTGCTCTGTCCTGTCAGGCCAAGCCAGTTTCTTTATTAACCAATGGCATTCACAGTATAAAGAGGGGAGTCCCACATTAAATACTCACAATGTGGGTTTAACAGTTAAGAACCAAAGTGTCTAATACAGTAAGAAACGATAGCCATCGAAGTCGCACAGGCAATGTTCTGAGTACTTTACATCGATGGTCTAACTTGGTCACCACAACTCCATTCCAAGCTGATGTTATTCTCATTTCTAAACTAAGTCACGAGATCAGAGTGTTTAGATAATTTACCTAGTATGAAGATCAAGGCAGAGAGGAAATGTGCTGTCACCTCATAAATCCAGAACCCCTGTGCACAAACTGTCCTGTTCTATGCAATCATGCAACTTTGGGGCAACTCTCTTCACAGCCTTGTTATTTGAGAACAGATTCAGGCCAGCATGATCTGGTGACAGATCTGGAAAACAGACTTTTCTCCATGAGCAGTTAAGGTGTGGTCCCTCTGTTTTGTCAAAGGCAGCTTGCTCAAGTTCCTCTAACAGAAATCAAAGATTTGATAGAACAGATAGAGGGATACCCATGAGAGCCTCAAGAAAAGATAATCTTGTGCTCTGCTAACTGTTTGCAGTGAGGAAAACCCCTAGCTGCCCCGCCCCTCACCTCGTTTATTCAGTTGACAGCTGCTGTCTAATTGGCTTGCTGGATGGCCTCTCTGGCTGGTTCATGTGGAAGACAGCATCTGGTTAGAGCCTGAGATGAAGCTCACCCAGTAAGTTTCCTGTCTCTCCAAACTTTAAAAATAGAGAGTTCTTGAGCAATCTAAGTAGCTAATGATTAGGAGATAGGTCTGGGGTCTCCAGAGTGGCTTGTGTTTCCTATTAAACACATTGACGCAAGCAGCAGCAATCTTTTGAACACTAGGGTTTAAATAGAATGGCACATGGCTGCTACATGAAGGGCTGAATCCTGGTTATAAATCATAGTAATGACAGCCTGAAGCTGAGCTATCACAGATTCTCAGGTCTCCAAAGTGGGGCCTGGGTAAGTCATTATAGAGCCTCATCTCAGATAGCAGAATTGTACGCCTCAGTGCTTAGTGCACACCTCCCTGGACTCCATGCCATTGTCTCTTCCAGACATTTTTAAAAATGATTTTCCTTCACGTTCTGTGACCTGATCAAGGGTTAAAGAGGATTCCATACTCCACACCCCAGTAGAGGAAGCTGGCAGCTTAGCAAATGAAGGCACCATGGGCCTGCAAGTATTGAAGTCTCTCTGGGGCCAACTCAAGACTCTATCCTTACCTAGGTCACCCTGGACAAAGTCTGGAATCCCCACGGCTTCATTATCACTCTCAGTCTTGGTCTGGATATCAGAAAAACATGGAGATGAATGAGACAGCTTCAAGGAGTAATTTTGAGACTAAAATAATCCAAACACAGTCCTTCACATGGTTTTGGACAAAGTTTTTTGTGAAGGTTATTTTCATCATAAGAGTGATTAATGTCATGTGTTAGCCAGGGAGAGAGCAGTGTACCCCTGTGGGAGGAACTTGGCAAAGAAGTGGAACTGAGCCCGAGTTAATTTTAGAAATCCTAAATGTTGCAGAGGATGACGAGGGAAGCTCGCCTCTGCCAAGGATGAACTAACTACCTGAGAACATTAAGACCCCAAAGGAAAGCTTTTGCATCTGGTGTCTCGCCTTTCCTGTCCCCTCTTCATCACCTAACAGGAAGGCTGCCTCTGAGCATGTCCACCCATCTGCATGCATGATGCTCTGCCTTCCACTGTTGTAGATGGCAAAACAGACAGGCTCTTTCAGTGACCGAAAAGGAATTACTGCCATTTTTTTTACTGTGGTTTCTATAGCTGTGGAAATACTCCAAACAAAAGTGGTGTAGGGGAGGAGAGATTTTGGGTTATACTTCTAGGTCAGTCTATTACTGAAGGAAGTCAGGACGGGAACTCAAGCAGGAACATGAATTTGAATCAGAAACAATGGAGAAACAGTGCTTGATTATTTTCCTTCCTGCTCATGTTTGCTAGCTTTAATATAATGTTGATAGAGGTTTCTGTCCCACCCAGTCCCACAGCCCTTTGTTTAGTCCCAAAGAAATACACAGAGGCTTACATTAATTATAAACTGGTTGGCCTTTTAGCTCAGGCTTCTTATTAACTCTTACATCCTACATTAGTCCATAATTCATGTCTGTGATAATCTTGTAGCTTGGTACCTTTTATCAGGGAGGTATTCTCATCTTGCTTCCTCTGTGTCTGGATGACGACTGCAGACTGTACCTTTTCTCTTCCCAGAATTCTCCTGTTCTCATCGCTCCACCTATACTTCCTGCCTGGCTACTGGCCAATCAGTATTTTATTAAACCAATACAAGACCATTGTCCCACAGCAATATAACAGGCCAAGACCACCTGCTCAGGGAATGGTGCCACCTGCACTGTATCAATCAACAATCAAGACCATCATTACCAGACATGCACACTGGCCAACCTGATTTGGGTAGGTTTTCAATTGAGGTTCCCTTCTCAGATGACTCTAAACTGTCAAGGTGATAATTAAAGCTAATTATGACCCATAATGATAAATCAGATTGGACTGTGAAAAATAATTTGAGAGGTAATCAATATTATCATCAAGATACAACAAAGACATATAACTGACATTAAAGAGAGAGATTAAAAGAAGAAGAAACAAAGAAAAAAACTTAAGTAGCTTTGGAAATAAATAAAAGGAAGCTTCAATAAAATAAAAATAGATTGCAATGACCAAGTATCAATCAAGCAATAGAAAGAAATTTATGAATACAATGGTGGCCTTATTACAAATTCCTAATAATGAAATGAAAGGGATCATGTAATGGAGTGGACACCAGAGAGAAAATATTAGTAAGACATACTGTGATAGAGGAAACTTTCTAGATTATAAAACAAAAAGTTTGGCAGGTCATTTGAAAAGAAAGGTGCATCATGAAATTGGTGAGAATATGGCAACCTAGAATAAAAATTCTAGGTTATTTCACCGAAACTTCAAAAAGAGGAGCAGAGGTAGATAAAGACTGTTAATGTAATAAACAACTTCAAACAACAAAATTCCAGACAGATTAGGACCACAATAAACATGAATAAGTTAAATTTCCATGTTAAAACACAGAGTCCTAAATTGAATGTAGATGTCATGCTGTTTCTTGGCAAACTACCTGAAATAAATGTTATCAAATCTTTGGAGATTAATATACTGGGCAAATTCTGTGATTGATAGTGAAATAATGACTTAAATGAAAACTATTGCATTAACAATTGCATTTATTTACTTAACACCCATGAAGTGTTGGGCATTGTAAGAATGTTGGGATTATGGCACCACTAGGAAGACACATTTCCTGCCTTCTAGGAACTTAGGTCTAGTGAGAGAAGATAGCACACTGATGGGTGTGTAAGTACAGTTGGCAGTGGTTGGAGAGGAAAGAGACGAATGGAGGCTCTGTTTTGGCAGAATGAAGGGGAAGACTTTCTAAGAAAATTTCCTGACTCGGATGGGCACATTATGTGACTCTCGGGGTAAGGATGGGCAGGAATGAGTTTCTAAGCAGACTCAATGACATGTGCACAGTGTGAGTCTGAAGTAAAGGGTCAGATTTGATAGCAAGTCACCTGGACAGTACCAAACAAACAAGACAAGACTGCTGTAGACTCTGAAAGAAACTATCCATAAATCAAGAACATTGAGCATATAATTTGTGATCCTAGAGAAGCTAAATAAGAAGGTGAACCCAAAGAAAAACATATAGTCATCCGCCTAGATATGGGAAGTAGACAAGGTTGCCGGGCAAAACCTGGGAACTTGGGGGTGAGGTGGCATGGGGCTACGGGGAAATGGGGTGAGAAACGTGAGAAGGGGAGAACAGGGGGAGCTTGGGGGAATGGGATGGTTGGGATAAAGGAAGGGTGGAAACGGGAGCACAGAATAAGGGACTGTCAATCAAAGCCTACATTTGTGGATATTGCTTGTCTTTCTAGCCAGCCTGTTTTCAGTTTTTCTCCCTTTACCATGATGTTAGCTGTCAGGCAGGGCAATGTCCCCTGTGCCCCATCCCCTACCCCTTATTCAGCTAGAATTACAGGTGAGCTGCCATGCCCACCAGGCATTTAAATGGGTTCTGCAAATCTAAATTCTGGTGCTTTCACTTGCTAGGCATGTACTTTAACACTGAGTCATCTCCCTATTCCCTCACATCGTCAAAAGAGTAGCTTAATTTGACAGTAAGACCGAAGAAAGATAGAAGCAAAATCTCTGATCAGTGTTATTCATGGGCAAGATGTCAGGCTCCTAAATAAGAATATGCACATTCAGCCTAGAAGCATGTACCAAGATCAATGCATCATGGAGGAGTGGATCAGCACAGGAAATCCACTTACATTTATTTTACATTTGTAGGTTGAAAGAAAAGTTTATATGAGGATTTTATTACAAACTGCAGTGTCTGCCCATAAACACTCCTGATAAAGATGAAAAGGGCTGTTGCTTTGATAAAGGATTCACACACCTCCAATCCTACTGAAACCACCAAATTAAACAGTAATAATTTTAGTTCCATTATTTAGGAAAATGCTTAGTTTTCCATTGGCATTAAGCATGGGACAATGCCTGAGGAGCAGCTGCCAAAATGGCATTTGCCAAGACAACTTGACAAAGAGAAAGTTGTCAACTATTTTCACACAGCATGCTTTTTCCAAGCATAACTTTGAAGTGAGACTCATACATATTTTTTAACCAAAGTAATTACCTGTTTTTGTGACATTGTTAAACAGGCCCCCTTCTAAGGAAAGGAAGCTATTCTTAGGCAGTGTGTGATTCTCTTGCATTAACTGTCATTTTTAGATGCATTCCTATTGGAGCATAGCTCATATAGTTGGAATGACTCTGAGGGAAAATTAATTGCTGGCTTGAACTGTAGGCTTTACTGAAGAAAATCATCTGAATATATATTATAGCTTGAATTCTCAATGTCTCTCTGATGTTCATGTAGTAAGGGTTCAAGTTGGTCCTGAGGGGTAGTTGAACCTTCAAGAGGTGGTACTTGGTTGGAAGTCTTTAGGTCCTTGGGGTCATGACCTCAAAGGAGATTATGTCATCTTTTGTTTCTATTTCTGGTTTTTTGTTTGTTTGCTTGCTTTGTGTGTGGGGGGGAGATATACATTTCAGTGAATATGCTGGTGTTATGGTTTGAATGAGAAATGTCCTCCTAATCTCAGGCATTTGAACACTTGGTCCTCGGTTGATGGCACTGTTTGAGAAGATTTCGGTCACGCGGCCATGCTGGAGGAAGTACGTCACTGAGGGCAGTGTCTGGAATTGAATCCTCCTGCTGCTTTAAGTTCTCCCTTCCTGCTTGTGATTCAAACTGTGAGCTCTCAGCTTCTGTTCCCGTCATTATCACTGCCACTTACAGCTGTGCTTACCTGCCATGATGGAGTCTTATCCTCTGGGACCCTAAACTGAAGTACACTCTTCTTTCTATATGTTGCCTTAGTCACGGTGTTTTATCACAGTAACGGAACAATAATTTACCCAGCTAGTTCTTGACACAGCATCTCTCGCTAACCTAGAACTTACCCAGTAGGCTAACCTGTCCTGCCTGTGGATTCCAAGGTTCTAAAGGGAAAACTCAGGTGCAGATCAGATTGGTGTCAAGGCAGGCACCTGTTTTATCGTCCTCTCTCTCTCTCTCTCTCTCTCTCTCTCTCTCTCTCTCTCTCTCTCTCTCTCTCTCTCTCTCTCTCTCTCTTCCTGGCCATGATGTCAATGGCTGTCCCCTAAACATTCCCCCACCATGACGTGCCAACTATGTTTAGGTCCAAAGAAATAAGGCCACCTGATCATGGACTTCCAAAACTATGAGCCAAAATAACTCATTCTCTTTATAAGTGGATCGCCTCAGGTTTTTTTCTCTACGGAGATGAAAAGTTCATTAAGCATCCATGTTTAGATGTTTCTTTGGGCTTTCATCTAATATGGAAGGAAAAAATATTGATACTGCCTATGATGCTCAGAGAATAATGAGTCAGTCTGAGCATCAACATACTTTATTGAGAACCAAAAGTAAGCCTAAGTCTTGAGACAAAGCTTCAAGAGTTGGTGCAAGTTTCCAGAAATCTAAGAATATTGTTTATCTGCAATGGTGTGTTGAATAGCCGCAGCTTACCTGACATTGGAATGAACGGATATTCTAGTCCCTCCATAAAGCTTATCTTCTGGTGTTTGACTCCTCTATTCGTGCTATTCTTTTCATTTTTCCCTCATAATTTGTACTTTTTATTTTTGAGAAGTCCTTCTTTGCTTCTACAATGCCACCAACTGGAGACTAAACATTTAAATGCCCATGACTCTGGGGGACATTTCTTATTCAAACCACTGGACCCACATGAATTGCCAGCTCTGTGCAACTTGAAGATGTGATTTAAATGCTTGGAAGGATTTCAAGATGGCCGAAATAAAGTATTTCAGCTCTGGCCCTTCTGAGCCATAGTCGTCCCGAGATGAGAACTGCTTTACTTCTGTGTTTCTCTGTCTAGAGGCTACACTTGTGTAAGGCTTTGAATAGTCTTTCCTTCATGTCATGAGCCTGTTTACTCCAGTTCATTAACTAAGCTGCCTCCTATCATGTGTTTTCTGACTCTGTTCTTGTCATGTGCTAGGTTTTAAATGGATTTCCTCCCAAGCTTTCAGTTCAGTTCCATGGAGAAATACATGTGCATGTTTAATGGCTCCTCTTAAGCCTTTCCTCTCTTCTAAGTTGCCTTTGCCATTCACAAACCTTCATTGTCCACACAAGACAGAAATAAGTTCATTAAGTACTTGAATAAAACTTCAGCATAGATTGTGATGATGAGTGTGTTAGATATGGAGGCTAACTATGGGAGAACTGGTGTGTACTTGATGCAGTTTGTACAGCAAGAACTTTGAACTGTCTGTTGATACTTTCTCTCGAGTCCTTGAGTGGCCTCTATTAATTTAGACCTTAGGCATCCTATTAGTTTTGTAAATTGTGTCTCATATTATTTGAATACCTCTCCTAATTGGCTATACTTAGCTTGTGGAAATAATATTGTTTTAAAAAGCTAGCTTCTTATTCTAGGTTCTCTTCTCAGTTCTGAGAACTTGCCTACTCTCTATTGCCATTGCTTGCTTACGCTCTGAGCAACAGTCGTGCTTTCTACCCCATCCTGGCTTCAAACTGATGTGTGTGTTTCGTGGCCATGGAGACCAGACAGGGCATCAGATCCCCTGGAACTGGAGTTATAGGTAGTTGTGAGCAAATGAGACTATTATCTCAATGAAGATGCTGCCTATAGGGTAGAAGAAGAATCTTCCATTTCTCATTAAACGTTAGATTCTTGTTGTTAAGCCAAGTTTACCAATGTGAGATAAGTCTTACCCTCAGGATAATAAAAATATATACAGTAGATTAGCTAATGATTTACTTTGGAATTTTGTGTCTACGATCAAAGCAAAATTGGCTTATGATCTTCTTTTCTCATTTTTTTACTCAGGCTTAAAAAAATAAGGCTTACTTCATAAACTGAGTTGTGGTTATTTTTGCCTTAATTTCTTGTCTTTGGATCTGTCTGCTTCTGAAAGTAACTGGAGAATAGTTACTATTTATTTATGTAGTGTATGTACATATGTACAGTGTTTGTGTGTGCACAAATATGCATGCATTGTGTGCAAATACATGTGTAGGTGAAAGGTTGACATCAAATGCTTTTTTCTAATTTCTCTCCATCTTATTTTAAAATATTTTGAAGTTGGGGGTAGGTTCTCTTCTCCTACCACATGAGTTCTGTATGATCAAACTTAAGTTATCAGGAATGGCAGCAATCACATTTACCCACTGAGCCATCTCTCGGGTCCCACCATCTTGTTTTTTGAGTCAATGTCTCTCAATCTAGTGCTCACCAGTAGACTAGGTTGCCTGGTCAGTGAACTCGGGGATGCCTCTGTTCTCTCTACCTCACATCTATCCAGACCTTCAGCACTGAGATTATAGATGCATCTTACACTATGACTTCTACATGGGGATTCAAACTTAAGCTTTACTGTTTGAGCCCTCTCCCAGGCTCCCCAATAAGATCTGTAATTGTCATTTAATTGTCCTTAGCATCTATTAAACTTTTGGTGTTTTTATTTTCTCTATCTCAATTTTATCCTGGCCTATTTTCCAAAAAAATTACTGAAATACATGTGTAATCTGTCTAAATATCCATTTAGAATCTTTTGTTCCTTTTAGGTTATTTTTTTAACCTTTTCAGTTAAAGATCTCTTTGTTTTCAGAACAATCTATCCTACTTATTTTTCAAGGAACCAGTTTGTTTTCATTAATCAATCCAAGTCTTTTGTGGTGCTTTGAATAAGAATGACCCCATTGGTTCATATGTTTAAATACTTAGTCCCCAGTTGGTAGAACTGTTTGGAAAGGATTAGGAGGTGTGGCCTAGGGGTGGATTTTGAGGTTTCAAAAGGCATGAGCCATGTCAGCTGCACTTGGTTTTCTGCTTTTTTGTTCCATTGCCTGCCTTCTGCTGCCCCCACTCTGCCATCACAGACTCCTGCCCTCTGCAACTATAAGACCCAATAAACTCTTTTTTCTGTAAGTTGTCCTGGTCATGGAATTCATCACAGCAGCAGAAAATACGCTAACACATTGTCTCCTAAATCTCCCACTGATTTGTTTAGTTGATTCCAACCTTCATCTTCCTTTCTTATTCTTTATTTGGGGTCATCCTCTCAGTGATGTGCTAATGTGCACACAATGCTACAATATCTTTCCATCATTTATTGGCATTCCACACACAGTTCCAAGTATTTCTCAGTCTCCTGATTGTGGTCATAATCACTGCTTCCATCAAAGGATTGTATCTCTTCTGAGTTCATGACATAATTGTCTTTTTTTTTTCTCAGCTCCAAAGACGTTGGATGCAGTGGGGCTGGAGAGATGGCTCAGAGGTTACGAGCACTGACTGCTCTTCCAAAGGTACTGAATTTAATTCCTAGCACCCACAACCATCTATAATGAGATCTGGTGCCCTCTACTGGCATGCTGGCATACATGCAGGCAGAACACTGTGTACATACATACATACATACATACATACACACACATATATTTTAAAAAATAGAAAATGGATATACTGGATATAGTAATGTGGCTTGCTTAACTATCACATGACTTCACACCCAGACAAGTTATATGTGACTCTAGATCACTCTGAAGTCACCATAATTCCCTTTACCCCACCTGAGGAGTACAAGGTGGGATCCCCTAACCCTGGCTCTTGGGTGAGAATAACTTTGAGGGAAGACACTGTCAACCTACAATGACATATTATGAGAAAAAAATATGTCTCTGTGTTTTATATTTCTTGGTCACTAGAAAATATCAATAGGACTATTTAAGAGAGAATTATTAAAGCCGATCATGGCGCTATGAGAAACCAAGAGCATTTTTATATGAAAACAAACTGATGAGAAGATATACAGACAGGGCTTCAGAGACGGCACGGCTGTTAAGGTATCCCTTTCCCAGAAGACCCGAGGTTGAGTCCCAGCACCCATATTAGGCCGCTCACAACCACCTGTAATTCCAGTTCCCAATGTCTCTGGCCTTTGTAGGCACCTGCACTCACTCACATATACATATCCCCTCCCACATACACAGACTAAAACACATAATCAAAAATAACAAAATACATATTTAAAACAAAAGATACAAAGAATAGATTCTTCTCAGACATGATCTCACTTTGTAACTCAGGCTGTCTTCAGATTCAGTATGTAGCTCAGGCTGGCCTTGAATTCATGATCCTGCTTCAACCTCCTGAATGCTGGGATTCAGGTTTGCCCCGCCAAGCTTGTTCTTAAAGTGTTTGTTCTTAAGGTCTCTCTCCTGCTTATTTTCTGTAAGTTCTTCCATATCCATCATCTGGAAAAGCAATTGTCTCTGTAGGTCTCACCTGTTACAAGCAAACCCTTCCCCTATCCTCACTTCATTATATAAATCTACCAAAATTTAGTTTAAACTTCATGGTTGTAATATCTGTTTTTATCACTTGGCTAATTTCAGCACTTATGTGAACTATTTGCTTAATTTCTGTGTCTCTCATCACATTCTTTTAAGACATCCTTTAATCTTTATTTGCATATTTTCTTCAGAAATTTCTCTCAGAGGCATACATCCTGAAGTCCATATGCCTTGGAATATTTTTATTAATCCTAATATTTAAAGGATAGTTCCCCTGAATATAAAATTTAAGAATGTGGATTATTTTCCTTGAAAAATTCCACTTCTTGAGTCCACATTTCTGGCAAGTTATATGACATAAATTTTAATATTTTTCCACTGTGGGTTATTTTTTTCTCCTTCTTGGAAACATTTTGAATAGTGTTTTTTTCTTAATCTCTGATGGGCTTAGTTTTACTGTCACGTACTTAGGCACACAAAAAGCCTTATCCATCTAAGGTTTTATCATTGGTCAATAATTCTGAAAAGTTTCTCCCAATTGCATATGTCCTCCACTCCATTTCTCTAGTTTTAGATCTTTAATTACCAATCTATCTACACATCTGCTGCTGGTAAAACTTTCTCCTCAGCTTTTGTCGTCTTGGAGAATTCAGCCAAAAGACACAGTTCAAAACTATCTTGCAAAGCAAAGTGGATAGTATATTTCACAGAGGGAGGGACGGAGGAAGGGAGAGAAGGAGGGAAGGAGAGAGAGAGAGATATTGGGGTAGGCAGCCTGTTGGATTCTGTATTGTGAACTTTTATGTATTGTTGTTTTTATGTATTGTGTTAGCAGCCTGTTGGATTCTGTTTGTTTACTGCTTATTTTAATGAATGTGTATGACGTTTGGTGGCATGTTCACTAGAGTAAGGTGATTCTTCCTTCCTTATGGTAGACAAGATCTCTCTGTTAGGGCGTTACTCTAGAAGAAACAGCAGAGTGGCTTAAGACATACACTGTAGACGACATTCCAATGGACCTTCTGGGGACGTGGATCCTTTATTCACGTGCTTGTGTGGCAGTTGGTGAACATCCTTTTGCTGAGGTTCTGATCTAGTGGGAAGAAATAAGTTCAACTCAAAGGGGTATTGGAACTGCCAATAGGTGCAAAGCCAACATGCAACTCCAGTTTCCGTTGGTTCCTTCGGGCCTAACTCCTAGCCTGCATCACTTTCGCTTTTATCTCCATGCCAACTAGCTTTTCCTGTGTGTTTTGTTTTTTCATTTCTCAGGATGAGCTCATGCATGCTAGACAAGTACTCTACCTCTGAAACTACATCCTCAACCTTAACCTAATCTTTTTTCTATTGCTTTCTTGAGGAGAATTTCAATTTGCGCATTCAAAAAACATGGCGTGGAATATTGGGCCTCCCTAGAATTTCCATACATGTGTGTCATTGGACTTTGTTCACACTTGCCCATACTATCCTCTCATTTCCTGCCTTACAAATAGTTCTACTCTTGTGTCATATTCAAATTTTAGATAAGAAATCATGTGACACTTATCTTTCAAGTCTGGCTTCTTTTAATTAACACGATCTCCAGTTCCATCCATTTTCTTGCAAATGGTATAATCGTATTTTTCTTCATGACTGAATTGTGTATATATTTTTTTGTCCATCAGTGGCTATCTAGGTTGATTCCATATACTGACTTTTGGTGTTTTTTTTTAATGATTTCTTGTTCCTATTTCATAGCACTAGCATTTTACTTTAGAATATTTTATTTTGTTTACTTCCCATTTCTGGAGTGTCCATCTCAGTTTAGGAGTTGCTCCTCTGTGGTCATTTGCCTTTTATTTCAGAGTAGATGAAGCCTCAGGTACATACAGCCACTAACAAGCTCCTGTTTCCCAGCATGCGTCACCTACATACTCAGGCATCCTGCTTCAGGGAAAGGCTAAAAGTTGGGTCCTGGTCTATTTCTTTCACCGTGAGGGCTGAAAAGGGCATGCTGCTATGCGTCTTGGAGTATTTGGACATTATCAACTCATTATCATGGTTCATTTTGCCTCCACACAATCAAGCCAACCCTCCATGGCTGGATTAATGGCCCAGCATTCACGGAATGATTCTGTAATTTACTGTCGTTGGTGGCAGAGGAGGGAAGAGGTGTGGGAGTGCATGCTAACAGTCCAGCATCCCCTGGTTCTCATCTCACACAGAAGGGCTGTGAGCTTCTCCTGATAGAACCTTGACAGGTGGCTAGGGCTGCCTCTGGAGCCATCAGACATTCAGTGATTACCAGGGGGTAAGCCCTGACATCCAGCTTCCAACAGCTGCTGTTTTCAGCTCTGCACTCCCTTGCAGTGGCACCAGCCCCTGTCTACACACACAATCGCGGATGCTCTTTCTTTCTCCCCAGGGTTTTCTCATTTTGTTTGTGTAAAGTTTCCCAAGAGCCATGGACATCTGTAGTCTCCCATAGCTAGTTATGCAGACAGCAGGAGCTCTGTCACTTTGCTGCCACATCAGTAATGCCTATCATTTAGTTGCTAATTGCTGTGTGGTAGTTTTGATCTTCTACGTCTTCTCTGTTTTCTTTCTGTGAACATTTTTATTATGATAAACTCTACATAATGTGAAACTTACCATTATGGCCCATTTAATTGTGTAGTTTGCTAGCATTAAAGTACATTTCTTGTGCTGTGCAATCTTTTCATGAATTTATACCTTGAAAGGGTTTCTAAAACTTAATGCCACCTCTTTAATGCTGTTTTAATTATAGTAACCATGTGTTTGCTGTCTGATTTATGTTAACGTATCTTAATCATGTTTAATGGATGTGCCATCTACCAACATAGCTCTGAATGAAGAAGAGATGATAACCCTAGATAATGTTATTTCTCCTGTTCTATTTGTTTTCCTTGGAAGGTCTTCATCATGATGATTCCAGTCCATATAATTTTAAAAAATATAGTTGGTTATATATCCAATTATCATTGTATGTGTCTGTTTATATCAGAGGTTGACTTGGAGTATCTTTCTCTATTACTCTTTGTGTTATGTTTGAGAGCCTCTCCCAGAATTCAGGGCTCACGAATTTTTCTAGACTGGCTAGACCGTGACCACCCAGGATCCTCTTTTCTCTGTCCCCACAATACTGGGGCTACAGGAGCACCACCATCAGACCCAGTGTGTACACCGATCCTCCACAGGAGATAGCCTTCATGACTCAACTGACAGGAAAAATCAAGCTAGTATAAATTCCTTTTATAAAGGAGCAAGCCATGAATGTACCAAATAGAAGTCAGAGATCATTCACTTCCGCATGCTTGTATAGCATGTCCTTTACTCATGGAGCCATCTTTCTAGTTCTTATTTGTTTTTTTCTAAAAGATAGGAAAGGAAAAAGAATATATAGTACCATATTTATACAGTCATAAATAAGTCAGTAATTATATTAATCATCAGTGGATTAAATATTACAGATAAAATGCTAAATTCTCAAACTATAAATTAAAAATCCATTTTGCTTAAGGTAAACATTTTTCAATACAGGGCAGGAAGATGGAAAAAGATGCAATCCAAACACAAGCAGCTAAGACCACAGTGTTGTGATACTGCTACAGTTTGGTGCCCAACGTGGGGCAGCATCTTAAAGGTTATTGGCTGAAGGAGTTCCCACAACACCACAGGTTAGAAAGACTGAGGGCTGACGAGAATGGAGAGTGTGAATTGTTCATCCAGAAGACCTGAGTGGTAGCTCACAACTGTCCGTATCTTTATCTCTAGGGGATCCACTTCCTTCTTCTGGTCTCTGAGATCCCCTGCACTCATGTTGCACCTACCCCTACATGGACACATATACAGTCACATGATTAAAAAGCGAATTTGAGCCTGATTAGCATAGATATTTCCATAAACCAAAGGACATTGATAGTGCCTGCTTTTCTGAATGTCAATGATTAACAAAGAGCTAAAATACACAGGGAAGCGGCTCTATTTCTTCTATCAATCTTAGGTAAATAAATAAAATTGTTCTTTGCTGGAACCAACTCTTGGGGGGGCATGTATATGCACTTGGATGAACTTTTGCTTTCAAAGATGCAAATCCTAAGAGCAAACCTTTTTAAAAAAATAAAAATAAAAAACATCTAGAGAGTCTTAGATTTTTTTGCCATGGTAGCAAAGAAATATAGGCTAATGATAAAATTCAACTACTAACCATACATCGATAGGTAGACCAGTAGACCACCAATTTTAACTCTGAGAGTTAATGTAGATCTTAGTGACTTCATAATGTCTTATTTTGGCCTGAGGCAATTACAGATTTCTGTGGGGGAAGAAAAGTCAAACATGAATAAGTTCAATAAACAGAAGAAAGATGATCAATCCAAGGACCAAACCCTAAAGACTGACAATGGACAAGCGTGGGGAACACACCATCTGACCAGAAGAGAAATGGGGCTCAACTCCTTTCTTGAGACTGGTCTTGAAAATGTTGATATGTTCTACAGAAAGGCCTTTTCAGTTTATAACATGCTTCCTTGATCTCTGTAACTCTCGTTAACTCTTTTTTTTTTAATTTTTTTTATTGATAAAAGGAGGATAAAGAAAAGAAAAAAAACCAAATTTCCACCTCCTCCCACCAGCCTCCCATTTCCCTCCCCCTCCTCCCACTCTTCTCCCCCTCCTCCCACTCTTCTCCCCCTCCTCCCACCCCTCTCCCCTTCCCCCCACTCATCTCCCCCTCCCTTTCCAGTCCAAAGAGCTGTCAGGGTTCCCTGCCCTGTGTTAAGTCCTAGGTCCTCCCCCCTCCATCCATATCTAGGAAGGTGAACATCCAGACTGGCTAGGCTCCCACCAAGCCAGCACATTGCGTAGGATCAAAACCGCGTGCCAATGTCCTTGGCGTCTCATCAGCCCTCATTGTTCGCCATGTTCCGAGAGTCCAGTTTTATCCCATGCTTTTTCTGGTAACAGTCCAGCTGGCCTTGGTGAGCTCCCAGTAGATCATCTCCACTGTCTCAGTGGGTGGGTGCACTCCTCGTGGTCCCGACATCTTTGCTCATGTTCTCACTCTTTCTGCTCCTCATTGGGACCTTGGGAGCTCAGTCCAGTGCTCCAGTGTGGGTCTCTGTCTCTATCTCCATCCATCGCCAGATGCGAGTTCTAGGATGATATGCAATATATTCGTCAGTATTGCTCTAGGGTAGGGTCATTTCAGGTTCCCTATCCTCAGCTGCCCAGGGAACTAACTGGGGACCTCAGTTTGGGCACCTGGGAGCCCCTCTAGAGTCAAGTCTCCTGCCCACCCTAAAGTGGGTCCCTTAACTAAGAATTGTGGTTCCGTGCTCCCCTATCCAACCTTCCTTTATCCCGATCCTCCTGTTTCCCCAAGTCCCCCCTCCTTCCCTTCTACCTTTTCTCTCCCCATCTCCCCTAACCCTCATCCCACCCCACCCCCAAGATCCCACTTATCTCCCCGGCAATTTTGTCTACTTCCCTTATCCATGAGGATAACTATATGTTTTTCCTTGGGTTCACCTTCTTACTTAGCTTCTTTAGATTCGCCTATAGTAGACTCCGTGAGCCCTATTTATGGCTAGAAACCAATTATGAGTGAGTACATCCCATGTTCATTTTTTTGGGTCTGGGATACCTCACTCAGGATAGTGTTTTCTATTTCCATCCATTTGCATGCAAAATTCGAGAAGTCATTGTTTTTTACCGCAGCGTAGTACTCTAGTGTGTATATATTCCATACTTTCTTCATCCATTCTTCCATTGAAGGGCATCTAGGTTGTTTCCAGGTTCTGGCTATTACAAATAATACTGCTATGAACATAGTTGAACAAATGCTTTTGACCTGTGATAGAACCCACAAACCTATGAACACCTCATTTTCGATAAAGGAGCTAAAAGTATACATTGGAAGAAAGAAAGCATCTTCAACAAATGGTGCTGGCACAACTGGATGTCAACCTGTAGAAGAATGAAAATAGACCCATATCTATCACCGTGCACAAAACTGAAGTCCAAATGGATTAAAGACCTCAATATCAGCCCGAAAACACTGAACCTGATAGAAGAGAAAGTGGGCAATACCCTACAACAGATGGGCACAGGCGATCGCTTCTTAGGTATAACCCCAGAAGCACAGACATTAAGGGCAACATTGAATAAATGGGACCTACTAAAACTGAGAAGCTTCTGTAAAGCAAAGGACACTGTCACTAAGACACAAAGGCAACCTACTGACTGGGAGAAGATCTTCACCAACCCCGCAACAGACAAAGGTCTGATCTCCAAAATATATAGAGAACTCAAGAAACTAGACTTTAAAATGCTAATTAACCCAATTAAAAAATGGGGCGCTGAACTGAACAGAGAATTCTCAACAGAAGAAGTTCAAATGGCCAAAAGACACTTAAGGTCATGCTCAACCTCCTTAGCGATCAGGGAAATGCAAATCAAAACAACTTTGAGATATCATCTTACACCTGTAAGATTGGCTAAAGTCAAAAACACCAAGGATAGCCTTTGCTGGAGAGGCTGTGGAGGAAGGGGTACCCTCATCCATTGCTGGTGGGAATGCAATCTTGTGCAACCACTGTGGAAGTCAGTGTTTCGGTTTCTCAGCAAATTCGGGATCGTTAACTCTTAAAAGAGTCTTTTGTGAAGAGCAAGTCTTGCAGGGCTCATTACATAAGAACAGCCTGAGTTTTGGTGGCTCCCTCTCACCACACAGCTGGCTGAGTCAGTACTCAAATATGGTTTCCTCTGTAACTCACAGATACTCATAGATCTCTGTGTGAGAGATAAAGGGATTCCCCTTATCACTAAGCAAACAAGTATGACATTATCAAAAGCTTACTGACTCATTTTGGCATATTATTTAGAATGATGGACAAGAGATAAGCTAGTGCCTGGAGTGTAGAATTACTCCATGATCATATTTGCCTGGATGAAGGCCAGGCACTGATTCAGTCCCAGGCCCATAGGAGGATGTGGGCACTCAACAGAGGGCAATGGAAGGAGGGAGTGATCCAACAAGAACTATTCTAGGAGTCGCTTTCCTGCCAGTCTTGCTTATTCCACCCAATTATAAAAACCAACTGCAGGCTTTAGATTTCTAAATAGGAAAACAGCTCTGTGGTTTGCGCTCTGACCGAAGCAGGACTCACTTTGTCTAACACATAAAATTGTGGAAATTAAATTATGTGGACGCAAACTATAAAAAAAAAAGGAAAAAGAAAACCTTCTGGCCTTTCCCATGTGGTTTGTTTACTGGGTTATGGCTGGTTTAATCTTATCAGTTCTGCTGAGCAAGAAGCTCAGAACAATCTTCCTGAAGTTCGTCTCTCAGCAGGCAATTCTCCACTCCTGCTACCTCATTAATGTCAGGATTCCTGAGGCGACAAGCTTGCCAAACTGGGGCATTATGAATAAAAAGGGGAGGGGAGAGAGAAAGAGAAAAGAGCCACGTAAGTGTAGAGAGCACGCCTTACTTCCTGTGTATGTGGCCATATGTGCTTCCTCTTGTTCTTCTAACTCATTCAAAATAACAGGAGACAGAATGTCCTCTAAGCAGAATGTGTCTGGAGGCAGAAATCGTAGTGCAGAGGAGAACAAAAGACATGAAAAAAGAGAAAGAAAAACAATCGGGTGTTACAACTAATTGCTCCAAAGATAAGTCTTGAGGGACCAAGACAGAGTCCTTTCCTCTTTGTCTGTTGGGATTGAGTATTACTTCTGTGTGAGGGAGGAAGGGGTATTTTGGAGTATGGACGTGGTGTCAGAGATGGGCTGGGCATCGGGAAGGGAGAAAGGAAGAACATGCTTTCTGACTTTAGCAGAGGGATTTTGAATTATGGGGTCATTGAACACTAGGAGTGCAAAGGCTTGTGGCAGAGTATCTAGGTAAATGTTGCCCCACGCTGGTCACATGCACAGTCCCAGAGCGACGCCCAACATGGAGGATGATCTGTGATCAATACCTGAATAGAATACCTGAGGCTCTGACACCTGGACAGAGAGAAAGTTAAGTAAATGCCTCACTGTAAATAGCCATAGTTTACAGGGTGCAGCCCTTAGGGTGTATCTATCATGTGTTCTTTTAAGATTCTAAACACTTGTAAAAAAAAAATGAGGCAACCCACTAATTCCCAGTAGCAACTCTTCTGCTGGCTGCGATTACCATATTCTATTTCAGAAATGAGAAAACTGAGAATGATTTGCTTTAAGGTACAGAGCCCTGGAGGGATCCAAGCTCAAACACTCTGACTCTGGGGCATGTGGGCTGACCCTGCAACAAGCTGCCTCTCAGGGTTGAGAAGGGTATTTATACATCTCCCCAGTGAAGGCCTAGGGAGACAGCTCAGTGGTAAAGTGCTTGCTGAGAAAGTAGGAGGACCTGAGTATGGATACCCGACATCCAATTAAAAGCCAGGTGTAGCATCACATGTCTGTAACCTCTACGATGGGGAAGGCAGAGATAAATTGATCCTCAGGCTCCCTAGCCAGACAGCTTAGCTAAAATGGTTTCAGTTCTGTCTAAGGAATAATGCAGAGAACGACAGAGGAATATATTGCAAAATATCAAAGTCAAACTTTGGCCTCCTGAGATCAGTATACCACACAAACATGCATGTGCTCAAGCACACATGAACACACATGATGTGGGGTTCCCCTCTGTATGCTGTGATTACTATTAATGAATAAAGAAAACTGGTTTGGCCTGATAGGGTAGAACAGAGCTAGGCGCGGAAAGCTAAACTGAGTGCTGTGAGAAAGAAGGCAGAGTCAGGGAGAAGCCATGGAGCTACTGCCAGAGACTGACATGCTGAAACTTTGCTGGTAGGCAACAACCTCATGGTGATGCACAGATTAATGGAGATGGGTTAAATTAAGATGTAAGAGTTAGCAAATAAGAAGCTAGAGCTAGTGGGCCAAGCAGTGGTTTAGGATATGATTATTTTCTGATCTAAACTTCTGGGCAGCCGAGAAACAAGTAGTCTCCTCCCTCCAGCACACACACATACACACATACATGTAATATTCAATCAAAAAAGAAAATGGTTAGAAAAGTTAACTTGTAACCAAAGTATATTTTAAATATTTAATTGGGTTGGGTAAGAAAGTCTTCAGGAGATGGACTCACTGCAGAGGAAAAGAGAGTAAACTGTTGTTTAACTACAGAAACATTTGTGCCTCCATCTGTATCATCTCATTACTGCAAAAGGCACTGGAAAGATATACACAACAATGTCAAAAATGGCCGTTTCCAGGAAATACAGCCAATGGGAGATTTCTGTCTGCTTAATACCCACATAGTTGCCAGCTTTTAAAAAACAACCTACATATGATGTTCTTGACATCACATGTAAGGACTCAAGTGGTTAAATCTCATTCCCTTTTTCCTGTAAGAGTGTTCCACCCTGAGACCCACACTTCTAATTATCTGTTTCCTCCTGGAATGGAGTACTCTGCTTTCAGCACCTCCTCAGAGGCCCCCCAGTCTTCTTCTTCCTTCTGGAAACAACTTTCTATGGAAGAGATCTTTCTGGCGAACTCTGGGGATGTGTAGTCATCTTTACACGAAGCTAATCACTCCCTAAATTGCCATAGTTTGAAGTTTTGGCTTTATGTATGAAGATTTGACACAACTAGTAATAGGTAGATTGTATTTGTCGTCAACCTAGGGGAAAAAAAAGCAATAGGAAGTCTTTTTAGTAGTAGAACTATGCATGCGGGCACACACACACACACACACACACACACATGCTCTTTTATGAGTAGGTGATGGTCATCAATGGAACTAATCTCCCATGGTCTTTTTGAAATCTGGTCATCATACAGCAATAGACAACCCAGTTTGCTGACCAGTGATGGGGGAGTGTCATATATCAATCTGTTGATTTCATTGGTTAAGCAATAAAGAAACTGCTTGGCCCTCATAGGTTAAAACATAGGTGGGTGGAGTAAACAGAACAGAATGCTGGGAGAAAGAAGCTGAGTCAGTGAGTTGCCATGATTCTCCCACTCCAGGCAGACGCAGGTTAAGATCATTCCTGGTAAGCCAGCTTGTGGGCTACACAGATTAATAGAAATGGGTTAGATCGATATGTAAGAGCTAGCCAATAAGAAACTGAAACTAATGGGTCAGGCAGTGTTTAAAAGAATACAGTTTCCGTGTAATTATTTTGGGTAAAGCTAGCTGTGCGGGCGGCTGGGTGGCAGGACACAGCCCCACCGCTCCTATTTCAACAGACCAGGAGAACACACCCCTCTCTTCAGCCCTCCCCATCTGTTGATCTCTTTACTTAAGGGATGGATTGGGTCCCAATGTACTTCCCAAGAATGTGAAAGACTACAGGTTCCATTGCCCAACATTGGAAGGAAAGAGAACAGGAGAAAGTGGGAGAGGAGATGTGGGAAGAAGAGGAGGAAGAGGAGGAGAAGAAGAAAGAGAAAGAAAAGGGAGAGAAGGAAGAGGAGGAGAAGGAAGCTGATGAGCAGAAATTTATTTGACTTTGCTGTTTATGGAATTTTTTTCCTTTTTAGTTTTGTGCTTTCTGAATCTTTCCTTCTGTGACTCAAACACACTTTTGTCCTTTTTGTATATTCAGCAAAACTAAGCCCCAGGGGCTGGGCCTCAGACTTTCCAAGGTGACCATGAACAATGAGATTAATGAGGAGATTTGCTTCTTAACTCATCATGAGAGGCTCAAATCCACAAACGTTTAGGAGCCAGAAAGATACCAGAATTATGAATTTTGCTGGTGTTACTGTGACCATACTTCATAGGACATGAGTTACAATTGTGGAGGATGGGTGAGAAGCTAGGTTAGGGATCGGTATTTGGTCTGACAGCAAAATCTCTGGCCTCAGCCTACCCTTTACGAGCTCGTTCTGCTTGCACAGGGCCTGTAGCATGACCATTGCCATCCTAGGACAAAAAACCACCTACATCCAGGAAAAGCCTGAAGAATTGTTTTCCATTACTGTCATGGCCAGAATGGTCCCACACAACCTTGTGACCGAGGTCACCCTTCACCAGATGTGGGGCCATCACACTCTGCCTCTAGGCAGTGGGTGAACTGAAATTCTCAGGGCCTTCTGGGCCTAAGGCGTACATAAATCATGGATTTTCTAGGAGTCTGGGATTACTGCTAGACTCGGGGCTTTGTATTAATAGACTGTCCTAAGTGGTGCAGGTGTGTCCGCAGCGATTCTTTGAAGTTCCGCTTAACCGACCCCTCACCAAATCCTCATAATCCAACTCTCATAAAAAGCCCTGGGGATTATTGATTGAGGAGGCCTTGGGGATCCCTTAAGACACAGCACCTCAGAGGCCTGCCTGCCCCTGAGGTGTGGCTGCAGGCTGCTCCAGGAATGCAGGCCAGGTGGGACAAGCCAGCAGGTGGCCTCAGGGGTAGGGCCAGCTTCTGTGAGGCCTCAGCAGCGCTGGTCTGAGGTAGGAGTTCTGGTGGAGACCATATCCACACATTCTGCCAGGTCTCTGTACTTTCACCCTGAAAGGGTGGGGACTTATTCCACATTTAATTGTGTTGCTTGCACGGTCTTTTTTAAAATTGGAAGTATGAGACAGGTTTTTCTTACTTTAATTGCTTAATTACAATAAGGAGAAATCACATTATTTTAGCTGATTAAATCCATCTGGAGCTTGCTGGATTCATGAATCTCTGTACGTGATCTTCTACGCCTTCTATCTAGGCTCTGCTCTTGTAGCCACCCTATTCCCAGGGCAGACCCACCTGTAGGACTCCATCTCCGCAGCAGAGCCCCCCCTCTCCATTGTGCTTCCCCCCATCCCTCCCACCCCCACTAAGGTGTCTGGCCTCTCTTATCTGTTTCTTGGACTCCTTCCCATATAAATCCTGATAGAAGTATCGATGCCCCTGAAAGGTGTATGGGTCTGATATAAGCATCCTAGGATGGAAATGTGGGCCAGAGGGCATATAGCCTAAGGGGGCTCACTCAGGCATCCATCCATTTCTCGCTACTCAGAAATGAAAGGTGGGTAGTGATACTGGCCTCTTAGCAACTCTTAACTTCTAGTAAATGGAGAACTAGCCACCCTGAAGTCTTAGAGGTTGTGAGTACTGTGGCCTTCAAGACAGAGGGCGCTTCATTCTTCCACTGAACACAGCTCTGAGCAGGCAATGCCTCAAACTGAACCATACAATGCAGAAACTGAAAACCAGGGTTGGAGACCGAGTACCTGGGAAGGAAAAGGAATCCTGTTCTTTTTCAGTTTTCCTGGCCAAGCGTTCCGAGATTTAGATAGCTGTGGAATATCACTCTTGAGATCCAATTGGCCAGTTCTACTTTATAGGGAACAGAACTCACGCACAGTAGCTACCCCAACAGTTCAGTACAGTCTATTAGAAACGACTACTGTTGGTCCTGGCATTGGCTGTACAGGTGGATTCTGAGAAATACTGCCATGTTGAAATTTACCCTTTGCCTTAATAGATGTGACCAGGAGCAGCATCGGCTTAAGTCTGAAGGGAGGTAAATGCATCAGTTTGTGCTGGACCACCGAGCTGAAGATTGGTAGGTTAATAAGATGCTAGGAAGATAACCCCAAGTGGAAAGCAATGCACGTGGACAGAGATCTAGTTATGTCTTTATCTACTTAGAGATCTCACCGTAACCGAAGGTTTCTGCACACGTGCAAGAGAGCGACACGTAGGGAAGGGTGGCAGAGGCTTCCAAGGGAAGACACAATGCTTTACCACTGGCAGCGAAGCCCACCCCTGTGAGGATGTACTTGGCAATCTTTTTGACTCTCCTACCCACATGGAACAGTATTTGTGAGATGAGGTCATTCACAACGAGAAATGAAACCCCGTTTGGCCTACAAAAAGAACCAAATCTTCCCCACAGATTCAGGTACCCGTTATGTGTCTCTGAGGATAAGCTGGGCTTAGCCAGAAGAGTTTATTAGTCCCGCAATGTGCTCTCCACATGGTGGTGAAGTTGAGGGTCCAGCAGCCAAACACAGCCAACTATGAGGTTTACTGTGCTGGGGAGCCTGGCAATCGACCAATGTCCTAGGCATACTGTTCCTCCAACAGCTATGCTGGGACAGTATGACTTCTGCCTTTTGATATGCTGGTCCCTTATTGTGAAATGAGAGAAGAAAACAGCGGCAGGAACTCCCTTTATTTCTCAGTCTGAAGATGCTAGAGGGCTCTCTGTTCTGCATGGTGTCCAATCTTTAGTGACTACTATATTTTCTTCAGATTAATTTTCTGGCTACAGAACTGTCCATGTACTTGAGTTAAACACTTTTATTTTGATTGGGAATTTTGTAGTAATAAGTTGACTTTTTAATGTTTATAAATATATCATTTTTCTTAAAAGAAGTTAGTTTTGGAAATGTAGTCCAAGCACCTATCTATTAAGGTTTTAAGCTTCACTCATCCATTAGTTTAAAAACAAGCTATCATGTTATTTTTGAAAACACTGGTAATTACTCCCTTTTTGGCTAGAGATTGCTTCCTTGAGACAGGCTTTACCCAACCACATGCCTCTGGTGGGTCACCACTAAGACTCTTACTTCGTAGGCAGTGTTAATGTCCAACTGCATGGAATGTTCTAGAACTTATAAGCATGCCTTTTCCTGGAAGCAGAGCTAGGGACCACCCAGAAGCAAGGACTCTCACTGGTACTTTCAGCGTTCCCTGGAATGTTCTCTGAAATAGTGGGTCCCTAAGGAATCTCTTAACAACTTGAACTGCAAATTTATTCCATAGCAAAACATACCTGGGTGAGAGAGCCATGTTGTCCTAGTAAGACAAAAGGGAAGTCAAATGCAGGATGGCTTCATGTGGCACTATATTGTGATTCCCCATGTGTATACATTTCCTTTGAAATAATAATAATAATGATAATAAAACCCAAAGGGGAAAATGCAATAAAATTAATAAGGTTTTCCACAAGCACATGTAAGTTTTCTCCTTTGAATTGCCCTTAGGGATCCATTTCTCTCTCCCTGGTCATCTTTGAAAGATGAACACTTCGTGCACTCCTAACTTCCCATGCTATCCAGAGCTCAGGCAGCCTTTCTACTAATGCCCAGGTAGAGACCTAGCAGGGTTCAGAGGGAGTCTCATCCGCCCACACAATCAGGGACACCTGGAGCTTCTTCTATGAGTTGCTGGCTCCAAGGCAGATTCCCAAAGGAAACATCAGATGGAACTGTTAATGAGGTGCCTGTAGTCAGGACAGAGGGAGAAAGTGGAGGAAGGAGGTGGGGGGAGGAGGTGGCTGTCGGACTGAGCTATAGGCTGTCACAGTGAGCACTGATGAAGGTCACCTCAGTTAGGAACACTGACAATCCAAAGCCTTACCTTCATTGTGGGATCCACAAGGAAACATCAGCCTTCAGAATTTCACATTCTGAAAGAAAGTGAGTCTGTTTACATCTCTTAATGATACTTTCATATGTGCTATTCTGATATATTTGCCTATTCCATAATTTTGTCTAAATACCCTGAATCCAGTCATGAGTCGACTTAGGGAAAAATCTTAGATTTTTAAAAATTTTCACTTTGCAAGAAAAATTGAGTAAGTTGTTGGGGAATATTATTTTAAGGTGTCTGACTTTTGTTTATGCTGCATTTGTTTGCTTAGCTCTGTGAAGCTGTGATTCTTGGCTCTCTAAAACACTTGATGGTCCTAATAAGGAGCTGAAAGGCCAATAGCAAGTCAAAAGCAAGGATAGGCGGGGCTGGCAGGCAGACAGAATAGAAGGAGAAACAAGGAAGAGGCAGAGCAATGAGAGGAAAACAAGGAGAGGCAGATGTCATGGACCAGCCACTCAGTCATCCTGTCAATCACGGAGTAAGGATGAAAGTGAGCTATACAGAAGTAAGAAAAAGAAAAAGGCCAAAGGCAAAAGGTAGCCAGGATAATTTAAGAAAAAGTGGCTAGAAACAAACCAAGCTAAGGCCAGGCATTCCCAAGAATAAGCCTCCGTGTGTGCTTTACTTGGGAGTTGGGTGGTGGGCCGCCTAAGCAGACTAAATAGCAAAGAGTAAATAAAAGAGTAAAAAAAGAGAAAAGAGTAAAACATCACACAAAAGTAAGTTCAAACAGACAAATTTAATGGGGGAAGAAATGTTACCCAGTCTCTTCCAAGCTTGGCAGTGCATGCATGTAATTCCCACTGCTTGAGAGACTGAGGCAGGTGGGCTGTAAGAAAGAGGCCATATGGAACAATTTAGGAAAATTGTATCTCAAAATTAGTAAATTAACTAATAATATAACAATAACAATAATAAAAAGTGCTGGGTAAATTGAGTCTAGTGGAGCATGCCATAATCGCAGCATTCCAGAGGGTGAGAGGGTCAAGGCTAACCTGTGCTACTGAGTTTCTGTCACACAAAGATAAAACAACTTCATGGGAAAATATCTTAGTGGTGAGGCACTTGCTTAGTGTGTCTGAGAGCTTAGACTCACTGTCAAAGAGGAGGGGTGTAGAAGAGGAGCTAAATCTATGCCATTGTGCCATTATTAAAAGTTAAAAACTGGGCATCTCACTACAAGTTCTATTGCAGAACTCAGATTCTAAATCATTTCCACCAATCCCCTTCTTTCCTTCAACATCCATACCCTTCCCTGTTAGGCCAACACCGTGCTGATGATGATTGCCGTAGCTAAGTTAGCTCTGCCCCTTGTAAGGCTGCCTGTAAATGTAACATGCCCTTCATTGCTCCCCCAGGCATAAGCCTGAAAGTCCCCGAGATGCTTTTCAGAATGTCCATAACGTCAAGTGATTTTATAATTAACGAACGCACTGCTGCCTTTTCTGTGGTGCTGTGGACCAGACAATAATTTTACACTCTTCATTTTCTTCAAGGCTATAGGAAATATGAAGCTGGAATATTGAGAAACAAAGAGATACTTCCCCCAAAGTAAGATGTTGCTTTTTTGTGTTTTTTTTTGTGTGAGAGTGTATGTGGATGCATGTATATTTGTGTGTGTGCACGTGCACATGCACACGTACATATATGAACGCTTGCCTGAAGGCTAATGCAAGGCAAGTGCTTGACCACTATGTCACTTCACTAAATGTACTTGTTTGGACAAGTTTGATTATTTTCATTAAAATAATTTACTCACCTTCACTTAACATGTGGTAACACTCTGAGCATTATTTTAAAGCAAATAACTATTTTCAGTTACTCAATGGTAATTTTCAGCATCACAACATTGATAGTTATGAGACGTGATAAAAGCGCTCTGTGGCCCTCGGTAGTTTCTAAGAATGGAAAGTTTTTGTGGAATAGTAACTGAAGATGTGTTACATTTGTTTATGCTGTGGAACATTCATTTAATGATGCAAAGATGTGCTGGTGCCTTCCTTTATGTTGCATTTGTTTAACTCTGTGAAGCTGTGTTACTTTGCCTGCCTAAAACAACTGATTGGTCTAATAAAGAGCTGAACAGTGGGGCATGAGAAAGAATAGGCAAGGCTGGAAGGAAGAGGGACTAATTAAGAGGAGAACTCTGGGAAAAGAAGATCAAGGAGCAAGGAAGGAGAAGGAGAGGAGAACTCCAGGGGTCAGCTACCCAGCTACACAGTCAGCCATGGAGTAAGAAGTAAAAAAAAAAGGTGTAGAAAAAGATAAAAACCCAGAGGCCAAAGGTAGAAGAGATAATTTAAGTTAAAAAAAAAAAGCTGGCTAGAAACAAGCCAAGCTAAGGCTGGACCTTCATAAGTAATGATAAGCCTCTGTGATTTATTTTGGAGCTGGGTGGTGGGCTCCCCAAAGAGTAAAGAGTAAAAAGTAGTCAATTACAAAATGTGGTCCCAAGATCAAAACTTTAATCAGGGCAGCCATTCATTCGTCATTATTGTGGATTGCCTTTTTGCTTCCTCTATCATAATTTATTGATTTACTGTCTTGTTACATCATTTCCTATTTCTGTCAGATATAAAGATGCTGCAGACATTTTAGTATATGAGTGCATACTTCCCTTTGTGTTCTTTGTGTTAGATAAATATTTAGAAATGTGATTGCTATACTCCACGGTGTTTTAACTCTTTACTAGGGAATTAGGGGGTTGCTGGGCCTTTCACCAACTGTGACACCCTTAGAGTTCCTCTGTACACCTCCATACTCCTCATTATTTTCAATGTTGTCTGTCTTTCATTCCAACTATCCTGATAGCTATGCTGGCTGTGATTGTCATTTCCCCATTAAAAGCAAGCAACTAGTACTTCTCAGATACCAACTGGCCATCTGTGTATCTTCTGTGAAATTTCATTATAAGACTGTTTTCATGTTTGTCATCATTTACATCTTCAAAAACTGTATGACAAGTCTTCTCTCTGGTTCTATACTCTGCTTTCCATTTTAAGGGTCCCTTCTAATCACTAGAGGCTTAATAATTCAACGTTTTTTATAGCTAGTGCTATTTGACTGAAAAATCATTAAAATACCCTCAAGACCGTGAAGAAATGTTTATATTTCCCATCAGTAGATGCTTATAGATGTAAGTTAGCTTTTGTATGATAACAAAAAGGTTGGCCTCTTTCCCACAACTTACATGCCGGGCTGGAGTCTGTGGTCTTGGCGCAGCATTGAGGACAGGCCATTGCCTCCCTGAAGGAAGAACTGCAGCTTAAAGCATCACAAAGGCCTTTAAGACCCTCTTTAGGACAGTGCAGACCGACCTTTATAGCTCATCCTCCCTTGCGTGACAGACCAGCCACAGAACTGCAGTTTCGGCACCTCCATAGCCAGCAGAAAGAATGGTTTCTTCATATTCTGGTACCTCCAGTTCTTTAACTTTATCTGGTGAAGCCTCTTAACAACTAGAAACCCAACCCTAGTTGTGTTTCTCTTACAGCTCTTGTTTTTTTTTTTCCTGTCTCATCTAACAATCTTGACTCTTCAAGTTTGTGGAAGGCCTTTATCTTGTGTGGTTTGAATGAAAAATATCCCTAATAAGCTCATGCATTGTAACACTTGACCAGTTGTCTGGAGATGTCTAGAACGTGTGATCTTGCTGGGGGAAGTATGTCACAGGGGGTGGGCTTTAAGAATCCAAAGCCTTGTGCCATTCCCGTGTGTTTTCTCCCTCTCTCTGGTCCATCTTGCAGTTCAAGACGTGAGCTCTCAGCTTCTGCCCCTACAGCCATATGTTCAGCTCACTGCCACAATGGATTCTTATTCCTCTGAAATCATCAGCCCAAATAAGCCCTTCCTTCCATGTGCTGCCTTGATAGTGGCATTTGTCACAGCACACAGCAGTAACTCATGCAGACTTCTTATTGGAACTCCTCTCCACGTCCTCCATAGCCTGAGATTGTATGCTCCTTAATACGCCCTAAACATCCACAATGGGATGTAAAGGGATGAGGCTCTGAGTGAGAGCCCCCTTCTAGCCAGAGAACCCAAGCTCTTCAGTTCGCTAGTTAATCCAGGTGATAAGTTTAGATACTAATTCCATCCCCTGTCACTGTCAAGAGGTGAGACTGTCATTGTAACTTGATATCAATTATTCTATAGATTTTTTCTATATGTGGAAAGGAGAAGGACCTCTGTAGAAGGAAACCTAAATCCATGAGTTGCCTAAAATATGGTATTGTTATGGTGATGGCATACCTTCATTTAAGAGCTTAGGGAGGCACATCCTAATGTTCGGGCCTCTGCTTCAACATCTCTAAAACCGTCCTGAGAGAGAAACCAAGATCATCTGTCTCTCTACTTCCTTGAAAGCAAATGTGTTCTCAAGGTTATCACCTTAGAGGTGGAACCAGTTTGAAAAGCGTCTGGTTCTTTGGGCAGTTAGTGTCTTGGATACATTCCATACACTAACATCACTTACGTCAAGAGAGAAATGCAATTCGTTGGCAAGTCACAGATTTTTGTACTGAATCGGCAAGAGCATTAGACAATCGGACTTCAGAAAGGTCAGGAGCAAAGTACTTAGGCGGCATAAACTAATGGAATGTTTATTTGGGCAACCACTAATAAGAGGAATGGCTTCCAGCCCTTCTCTGCCCTCGTCTCAGTCAGCTCTATATTTAACTTCCCTGGAGAGAGAGAGAGAGAGAGAGAGAGAGAGAGAGAGAGAGAGAGAGAGAGAGAGAGAGAGAGAGAGAGAGGAGAGAGAGAGAGAGAGACTAACTGGCTTGCCTCTCTTCTTCCCCTCCCCCTTAGCTGCGGGGCCTGGAGTGGGGAGGCAAAAGTACTTCCACGGTGATAAGGAAAGTAGGGGAAATTTGTTCCCAGTGAAAAGAGCGGCGCTGTTACCAGCAAAGCGGGGAGGGTCAATAAGATGGACATCCCTGACGGGCTTCCAAACCGAGGCCATGGTTCCCCATGCTCTGAGTTAGCTCATTCTTGGTCTGGAACAAACGCTTTCCTGGTAAGGAAGGGGATTTTGGAGCCTGTAATAAATAGTGAAGAGTGCCTTCTTCCTGACACATATTTGACTACAGACACACAGAGGGAATTAAGTTATCTTTAGTAATCAGCGTTTCCCAGAAAATAAAAATACTTTTCAACACAAGCCGTGATTCACATCCCCAGCCCATCCAAAGAAAACCAAAAGTCTAGCTGAGGTGGAACACTGGCATGGTACCTTCTTGTGATGCTCAGGGGGGTCCAGGTGTCTTCATTCCCAGGTACCTGAAACCAGTGTGTAAAGAAGGGACTGACTGAGTTCCCTGTTCTTCCTGTCTCTCAATACCTGGACTCTATAAACCGATATGTGGTTCTTTTAGAGATGTTATTTTATTTTTGCTTATGAATAAGCTCTCTGTCTAATTGTGTGTGTGTGTGTGTGTGTGTGTGGCCATAGAAACCAAAAGATTGTGACAGACTCAAAAGTTAAGAGTTACAGATGGTTGTGGGGTACCCTATGCTGTTGCTGGGAGCTGAACTCCAGTCTTCTCTGAAAGCAACAAGAATTGCTAACCGCTGTGCCACCTCTAGAGCTTCTGAGAAGATATTCATAAATAATAACAATAACGAAAGCATGCTGAATGAATGTGTGTGGAGTGCAAATTGAGTCTCTTTGCTCACTATTACTAAACTGTGGAATCAGCAAGGTGATCTAATGTTTCCTAGTATCTGAATTTCCAAAGAATTTGCTTGGAATCTGGAGTCAAGTTCAAGAGATCATGGCACTAGGTCATTTTCTGTTCCTCCCTCTTTAGTGGGCACTGGAAACCCCTTAGGAGTAGGGAGCCTTCCCTGACACATACAGGGAGTATTGCTGGCCAAGACCTCAGGCATCAGCCCTCTCTTGAGAGAGACATCAATAAAAAAGTTCTGCTACGTTCACCATCAGTTCTCATCTGATAAATGGACGGACAGTGTGGGTACAAAGCCATGTCTCTGCACTCTGGTGGAGGAGGCCTTTTCTGCCTTCCGAACTTTAGTTCTTTTCCTGAAGACTTGGCCTTGGCCTCTGTTGCTATAACCCAGCACAATTCCTCTGCTGCCTGTCCTTGCTGCCTTCTGGTCTCTCATGGGACCCTTGCTACAGACACGACTTCCTGCATGTTAATCTCCATCTTTGTGGTTGGCTTCATAGAGAACCTGGCCTGCCCAACCATGAAGCTAGAGCATAGTTAATTCAGTTCTTGTGTCTGCATGATGGAGCATTTTCTGACTAGATGGTAACTGTGGAGCCAGAACTGATCTGTTCCCCACCATCGCTGCTCCCCCTGTTTATTTACAGGGTACATCCCCCAGTTGTCCTCATTGCCCATCTTCTTATGTCTGGTTCAAAGAGCTGGGTCCATGGTGACTCACTGCAAGTCACAGACCACTTGGCCATAAATCCTTAGCTCTTGGAGCAGGGGCTGACTTTCAACTTATTTTTTTTTTGCTTCTTTTCATGACTGTATGTATGTAGTAGACATGTATATTGTATGCCTATTCACATGTATGTGGTCATACATATGTGAGCTAGTGTGTGTGTATGTGTGCATGTGGAGGCCCAAGGTTGATATCAGGAATCTTCCTACTGCTCTTCTATCTTGTTCTTTGAAGCAGAGTTTCTCAGTTGATGTGGGAGTGATTTCTTTCTAATCTGTTGCTTTCATTGGTTAATTAATAAAAAAAACTGCCTAGGCCCATTTGATAGGCCAACCCTTAGGTGGGTGGAGTAAACAGAACAGAATGCTGGGAGAAAGAAGCTGAGTCGAGGGAGTCTCCATGATTCTCCCACCTGACACAGCCGCAGGTTAAGATCTTCCCTGGTAAGCCACCTCGTGGGCTACACAGATTATTAGAAATGGGTTAGATCAATATGTAAGAGCTAGCCAATAAGAGGCTGGAACTAATGGGCCAGGCAGTGTTTAAAAGAATACAGTTTCATCAGGGAAATGCAAATCAAAACAACTTTGAGATATCATCTTACACCTGTCAGAATGGCTAAAATAAAAAACTCCAATGATAGCCTTTGCTGGAGAGGCTGTGGAGGACGGGGTACCCTCATCCATTGCTGGTGGGAATGCAATCTTGTGCAACCACTTTGGAAATCAGTGTTTCGGTTTCTCAGGAAATTTGGGATCAACCTACCCCTGGACCCAGCAATACCACTCCTGGGAATATACCCAAGAGATGCCCTATCATATGACAAGAGCATTTGTTCAACTATGTTCATAGCAGTATTATTTGTAATAGCCAGAACCTGGAAACAACCTAGATGCCCTTCAATGGAAGAATGGATGAAGAAAGTGTGGAATATCTACACATTAGAGTACTATGCTGCGGTAAAAAACAATGACTTCTCGAATTTTGCATGCAAATGGATGGAAATAGAAAACACTATCCTGAGTGAGGTAACCCAGACCCAAAAAGATGAATATGGGATGTACTCACTCATAATTGGTTTCTAGCCATAAATAAGGGACACGGAGCCTACAATTGGTGATCCTAAAGAAGCTAAGTAAGAAGAACCTTCATCTGGTGATGGATGGAGATAGAGACAGAGACCCACACTGGAGCACTGGACTGAGCTCCCAAGGTCCCAATGAGGAGCAGAAGGAGGGAGAACAAGAACAAAGAAGTCGGGACCACGAGGGGTGCACCCACCCACTGAGACAGTGGAGCTGATCTATTGGGAGCTCACCAAGGCCAGCTGGACTGTGACTGAATAAGCATGGGATAAAACTGGACTCTCTGAACATGGCGAACAATGAGAGCTGATGAGAGGCCAAGGACAATGGCAAGGGGTTTTGATCCTACGTAATGTGCTGGCTTTGTGGGAGCCTAGCCAGTTTGGATGTTCACCTTCCTAGATATGGACGGAGGGGGAAGGACATAGGACTTAACACAGGGCAGGGAACCCTGACTGCTCTTTGGACTGGAGAGGGAGGGGGAAAAGAGTGGGGGGAGGGGGAGAAGGGTGGGAGGAGAGAGAGAAGGGTGGGAGGAGGGGGAGGGAAATGGGAGGCTGGGAGGAGGTGGAAACTTGTTTTTTTTTCTCATTTTCTCAATAAAAAAAAGATAAAAAACAAAAACAACAACAAAAAAAAAGAATACAGTTTCCTTGTAATTATTTTGGCTATAAAGCTAGCCATGCAGGCGGCTGGGGACACAGCCTGCTGCTCCAATCACAACACTCAGTCAAACACAGAGCTTGAAGATATGGCTTGTTCTGATAGCCAGCTTGCTCTAGGGACTCCTCACCTCCAATCTCTGAGGCCAGAATCACAGGCAGGCTGCTCTGCCTGTCCAACATTCCCCTGGGTTCTGGGCAGCTGAACTCCAGTCCTGACACTTGAGTGGCATGTTGGCCTCTGAGCCATCTCCCCAGCCTCAGAGTGTCTACTCTTAGACAAGAAGGCAGAAGTAGAGGATGTTTAAGTTTCTTTAGCTTACGTCTTCCATGATCCCATTTTTGTAGATAGAAAATCTTCTGCACCAATCACTTAATTTTGATTTCTGTTGTCTCTAAAATAAGACAACATTCAACTTATGGGGCTGATGCAACTATTTAAAAATAAATGTGAATTGTGCCTCCTAGTGGGGGGCAGCTATGCAAATAAAAGTCATTACTGTAGTGGTCTTTTCTTTTTTTTTTTTCAATAAGAGACAAGGCATTTCCCAAGGTTCCTCGAGGGCCAAACATTAACACACACAGAGGCTAATTTGGTTAAACAACAAAGAACTTGGCCAAATATTAGCCTCCCTGTCAAAGAACTGGCATAATTGTGCAGCCTATAAACAATGTTTCAGGTGGAACTAAAATATAAAACCAAAGGTTTCCAAAAAAGCATTTTCATATAACAACTAATTTACAAAATACCCTAAATGAAAGAGAATGAAAACCAAAACGGGTTGGAGATAAATGCACTTGCTGCTTTTGCAGAGGACTTGAGTTCAGTTCCCAGCACGTAGGCTGCAGCTTCCAACCATCTACAACTCCAGTTCTTGGGGATCCAATTCTTTCTGTCCCCTGCAAGCTCTGCATGTGCTTGGTGTACATACATGCATGCATACAGAACACTCACACATATAAAGTAAGAATAAACAAAATCTTTTTAAAAGCCAAGCCAAGCCAAACTCTCAGCATTATTTATTGAAATACACATACCACCACCACTACTGCTACATGAGATAAACAGCAAAGCTTTGAAGGTTTTCACAGTATCTTGTCTCAAACTCATACAAGATAATGTGGATCGAAACAGAAGGACATTCCTATTCTTCCCATTGAAGTAAATACTGGGGTGGCCTTCTACCAGCTGACTTGCTGCCCAAGATCCTGGAACAGAGGAGTCAGCCACATGTGCGTTTACATTTCTCCCCAGTTAAGTACTGGTTTTCAACTCTGGACACTTGTGCGAGAGTGCTAGGTTCATTCACTCCGGCTGCTTTCCTTCAGTCTCTGCATTGGTATTTTCAGAAAGCAAAAATCCCAGGGCTGTTGCTGACTAGCCCCACTGTCCTTGTCCTTGACAGCTATCTTAAAAGATCTTCATTTTTGTCTTCTTTGGCATGAGCCACCCTGCCTCTGTATCTCCTCTTTCCCCACCTTCAGCATGTACCAGGGAACACTGGGCTGGAGGTAGGTGTGCCCAACCCCCTGTGCTATGTCTGAGAGCACTTCATCCTGCTGCACAGATGCCTGGATTTGCGTTCGCCATTACATGATGGAGGCTACATCCCAGGCTCAGCAGAACACGATACAAGGGCTCATTCACACTGCAGAGGACAGACCAGGGCACAAGGGACAGATTTCTCCCTCATAAGGCCATAGCCGCCCTTGGCTTCTCAGCTTTCTTCTTCATATGGTTTAATGGATGCCTGGCCATCTTTTCAAAGCATTCCTCCCATCTGCTTCTAGGCAAGGTGTCTGACAAAATTGCATTAGGTGACACAAGCTGCCTGCAAGCTAATAAAAGAATAACTAGATAAGTAGTAAGTAGGCTTTTTAATCAGAACACTATATTGAGCAGGAGATAGTAAAATACCAAGTAACTGCCTGCAGATGCTGAAAACCTATAAAGCTCCAGCCCAGGTCAAAATGGCTTACCTTCCTAATATGTTAGCCTTTGTTTTGTCTATAGCTTTATATTGGATTTAATAAACTATCACTTTTATTATGCCCAGTATATAACTCCTGGAGTTTTATTATGCTCACTATAATAATCCCAGCATAGGCCAGGCTAAGCATGCCATTCCATGAGTGGACATTTTGGAACAGAAACAGTTAAAGATACATTTCCCAAAAACATTCATTTTTCCTAAGCAAATCACTGAGAATCACATTTAGCCTCTGATCTTTGTGGTTGTGTCTTCAATAATGCAGGTTCTTAAGATCCTTAAAACATCTAAGTAGTTCACTGGCGAAATTACGATTTCAACAGAATCCGTGTGGAGTGAAAGAAAATGATAGGTTATATAGAAACCTGATACCCTTTGCCCGACCCCAAAAGTCTTGCAGAAACACTGGCTGGAAATATTAGGAAGGGGAGAATATACCGCTGGGACCTTAATGTATTCTGCAGACTTCCGTGGACTCCGGGGGACATTTAAGCTCATGATTTGGGCATTTGTGTGTCTGATGAGGTTTGGGAAAGTCTGCTTGCTGTCACTTTACTTGGTGCTGCTCTTGGGAACATTCTGGTAATATTGGGTTAGTATGACTTGAAATCTAACTTGTACAGACAATACTCGGGGAAATTATCAACTTGTCAAGGATCTGTTTCCAGGAGATGTTTGAATTTTTTTTTTAAGTTTGATCATGAGACCTTCCAAGGGAAGAAATCTATTTGTAGCAGGGTCCAGTTCTAAGAACTAGCTAGCACTAACTTCAATCTTCCAGAGAATAGGAGTTAATTGAGAATCAATAATACCCTTACTTTTTCTTTCTATTTGCATATTTAAATCATAGAGCCAGTGATCCAAAATTCTGATTTGCTTAATTACATTTTTTTCCAGTTCAGTGTCATGCTAAGTCTTTTGGGAGATTTGATTTTTAGACCTCTTCATATTCAAGCACAAACTCTTGAGACAAGAATCATGTCTCCCATTGATTGATCTCTGGATCCCATCTCCCAGTAGATACCACAGTGTAGGGGATGTTTCTCTGGCACCATAATGCAGTTGATTTTCCTAGAATAAGACTAAGCACAGCAGGGAAATCCCACAAGAGTTGGAAAGGAAAGGGTGGACTCAGTCCTAGGGAACCTCCTGTGCCAGTCCCAGTCCTTTGGACTCTGAAAGGACTCCCCTTGCGCCTATCAACCCTGACTTCTCACCACCTCTGTATCTTATATTATAAACTCAACAGGTACTTATCTCTGAGAACTGGGATGCTGAGGCATTAAGGAAGACTGCAATGCTGTATCCTCCCCTAGCTTTCCTTCTGACAGCTGGTATTTGGAAGTGATGAGCAGCTAATGTGAGCTGACTCGCTGGGAGATTGCCCAGCCTTTGCCTTGACTTTTAATCTCTTTCCTGGAAGGGGATAATGGGGTACCTCAGGAAACTGACTCCATATTTTGTGTAAAGGTTCTGTTTTGCCTTTCTGATTCCATCTCTGGGAATGATTTTTAATGAGCCCCTAGTTTGAGGAATACAAATGAACTCTCTCACCTTTTAATCAGCTACTGGTATCTAACTATATATCATCTATCTATATCTATCTATGTATATCTATCTATCTATCTATCATCTACTTACTTGCCTATCTATCATCCACCTACCCACCTATCTATCATCTATCTACCTGATATAGATATTAATATGTTATGACCTAGATTATTTGGGCATTCTTTTTGACTTGGGAGAATGTGACACAGCCACACATTACTGTCCTGGACTTGTATATTCCTGGCTATACATAAGGGATTGTGTTTTCTTAATTATTTCCATGGGAAATGACCTAGGCTCTTATACGGGGAAGGAGAGTAGAGGCAGGGATTGCTTACAATAGCCAGCAAAAGAGCCAATGACTTCTTCCTCATCTGAAACTTGGGTTTCTTTCACTGGCTAGTTTAAAGACCAATAGCAAGAGGCAGAATAAGTGTGTTGGACAGAGGGGAGGTGAAGCATTCAGATAGGCAATTTCGTTTGCTGTGATATGATGAGGCCATGTTGCACATATACGTTCAGTTTTTCTAGCTGCATATTCAGACTCAATGTTGAGAGGCCATAGCTAAACTCTGCTATGCATGCCAAACTCCACTCCCTTTCCTGCGGAGGTAGCTGCACCTGCCTTCCTTATTTAGTAGGATGTGCATCTCGAATTGTTTCTCCTCCGCTGACAGAAGGCCAATCATACACTTTACAACTTATTTTTGTTGTTTTTTTGACTGGACTCTGCTAAGACCAATGTCAAGGGTAGGGTTATGATTGTCACTTGGTGTAAAATGACAAGATTTGTCAGCCACATGAGTGGATGGGACATAGTAACATTCATGGTCACGGGTATCTGGAAAAGCTAACTTGCATCAGCTCTGAGGTCCCAACTACAACTCTGCAGGGACTCATTGTAGAGACACAATGTCAAGGGGGCTTCTGTCAGTGTCTCCGTCCTTTGTCCTTTTTTCCTTCTACCCTCCTCTTTCTTTGTTCTCCCTTCTTCTCACACCTTCCTGTCCAGAAATTTGGTTTCCGGTCCTGCTGTGCTCAGTGGTACCCTTAGCTGGAGGACCCCACTTCATACACATATTGCTCCCCTTTGCTTATTCAGCAGAGCCTCTGCCCAGTGCCCTCCTCCAGGAAACACTGATCACAGCCAGGGAGAATGACAGCCCTTCCATCCCCATAATTTCCTTGATTTTTTTATGAAACATAAATTGCCATACAGCTCCTTCTGTTGTATGTATGTGATCTTACACCATGCCACAACATTTTGTTCAATGGCAGTCCACACCCATGACCTGTCCTGTGATATTATAACAGTGAGAAGTTCTAATACCTGGGAGGTCATAAATACTGCCACAGCATGCACACTTTATGTCTGCAGTGATGTTCTGGTGTAATGAGCTCCTTGGAAGGGCACAGCAACCTAATTTATTGTTAAAGAGATAATTCTTACAAACCTACTATAATTCAAGTGTACAGCTAGAGTAACATCCTGGCCCCGACACATACAACCCAGACAGTATGGAACAATCTTTTATTTCACAGTTTCAACGCATCTGTTTCCTGTTTAAAAGTGTTGCGATTCATAGATTCTTGTCGTTGTGTTAGCCTTGCCTACAGCATTCAGTGCAGTAATCTGCTGTAAAGGTTTGTGGCCTGTGAGCAGCAGGTTAAAATGTATAACACAGATGTGTTCTAGGGTGTTCTCTCCAGGATCGTATAAGTGCAGAACCAGGGCAGTCTCAGTAAATCCTGACCCATGCGGACCCCAGCCCACCACACTGCCAGCCTGGAAGGAGGGCACCTCTGGGCTCTGCATTTGTGGCTTTCTAGTTTCTGTGGGGCTGATGGGAAGTGGAACGTGGGCTTCTGGCTCCCTGTCCAGCATCCTTCTACCCTCCTGTGCTGCCTTCCCACTGCTGTGGCTCCTGGACAGATTTTATCAGAAGGGCAGCTGCTTTGGGTTCGGAGGCTAGATCGAACAGTGACATGCTCTCTGTGTGAGCTTGAGGACATGTGAGCATCACAGACCATGCAAAGGAATCATTTGAGGTGGTACATGCTTGTAACTCCAGCTTTCGGGGGTAGGGACAGCAGGGAGATAGCAGGGGGTCACTCACTTCTTAACCACTTGGGGAGATCCAGGTTAGGGAGAGGCCCTGTCTCAAAAAATAAGATGACTTGTTCCTGAGCAAGGTTACCCAAAGTTTTCAGGCCTGCACATCTATGTGAACATGAATGTTCACATACCTACCTACATAAACACACACACACACACACACACGGTACCCAAGTGTTCATGCATATATCTACATAAGCCTACATCATAGTTTTCAAAACAAAGAAAAAACAATATAAAACAAAGTAAGTATAGAAGCCTACCGAGATTTTAAATCAGGGGAGGATCTGGGCCTGATATGGGGCTGTTTCTGTCCATTGCTCTGTGAGGACTCTGACTCGGCCAACCTCTGACCCCTCCTTCTGAAATATGGCCATAAAATAATGGGTCTGTAAACTGCTCTGGGCAATTATGGCACCCCTGGAGTGAAAGTGGCTGTCATTAGCCACAGTTATGGACACCAGCTTGCCACAGTTGGCTCCCAGCCAGGCTGGGAAACGGCCTTCGCTAGGGGAGGATGCAGGCTCGGCGGGAGGACTAGGCCTGTTTTCCAGCAGGTTTGTTGATATAAATGTGTTCCACATTAGCCTTTTCCCCTCTCTGAGCTGAGCAAGGATCAGACAGAGCAGGTGGGAGCTAATGGCGGGACGTGAAATTAATACTTTGTTTCCTGGTCCCGCCTTTGTTGTTTTTGCTCCGAGGATTTCTTTCGAATCTTCAAACACAGTTCTGAGTACCTTTCTCATCCAGGTTTGTTTAGTTTAGTCTAAGACTTATAGCCAACCAGGTTGGAGTCCCACAAGTTTTCAAAGCAAGCTCCTCTGCTTTGGTGGGAAATGCTCTAGGATCACAGGTCTGGAAAACAGAACAATTAGAAACAACACAGTGTCCAACACCAGCCTTCCTCAGCAGCTGTTGACCGCCAACCACGGGCCCAGCAGCCAAATGTCAGCCTGACCTTGATCTAGTCAGTTTGTTCAAGAAGGAGAAGCGGGCCAGGCCCCCAAACATACCCATCTGCTCATGTTTCCCTAATCACAGTGCTTTTCGCCTGGTGAGAACGGAGTTTTTCTAACGTTCATACCTTCCACAGGTATGAAAGATTATATGACTAGAGCTCACTTCCAGATGTCCCCTGGAAAAGGGGGGTGGAGGAAGAGTAAACAAATCAGTCAGTTTCCCCATTGCTGGCATGGGATGATTCTCTGCTTCCTGGGCTATGTGTGGTCTACATCTCACCTGGTGTACACAAAGGCCTGATGTGATCCCCCCAAACCATAAAGAGATACTTTATTCACATGTTTGGACTTGATAAAAGCATTCCAGGATGACTTTAGAAGGTTCTGGAAGCTTAAGGTTTCCTCCTTGGTGGAAGAGTTCAGCCATGAAGCCGTTTCACTCTGTACATCCGAGTGTACAAGTGCCAACCCCAACTCCCTGCTCTTTCTTGAAGTTTACTCTTGTTCCAGCTCATCCTCACCCTTTATCTCCTCTTGGTTTCTACTTAGTTGGATCCTGGCTTTCTTGGTGTGTCTGCATTCTGGTCTATCTTCAGGTGGGAAGCAATAAGATAGAGGTAACACCTGTGGGCTTGATGGTGATAGCCCTAAAATAATGGGTTAGGAGACTCCAGGCTTTTCCCTCCCTGTGTAAAAAACAGATAAACAGCGACAAGTGTGCCAGAGTATCTTTGTGCATGCTAGAAAATAAGAATCTGCAGTAAGCAAGAGAGTGCCAAATCAAGGAAGATGTCCTTCCACATGACCTGCGTTCCTGAGGTTCAGGACAGTGCAGATAGGAGAGTGTGTCCCAATTCTGGTTTCTGGAAGGTGACAGAAGAAAATTAGTGGAACTTGTACACAATATTGTGGCTCATTTTGGACTGCCCAGGACACCAGTTCCTGCCCCACGTGTTTAGAAGTACTAGCGGATGCAGCGGCATGGTCTGGACATCAGGTTGGAGGCTGCTGAAGATGGTGGTGAGTGTTGAGGTACAGAGTGGAGGGCAGAGGAACTGAGCTGTGTGGATTCCTGAGGAAGGAGAGGAGGCCCTGAGATGAAGAAGTGTGAGTTAAATGCTTTAAAAAGAGCTACTGAGAGGGATGGGGGGAGGGACACAGGGAAGACATGGCTCCAGAACAGAACAGAACTGATCTCTCTGTCAGTCAGTCCGCCTTCATGAATGACTGGAGCATCTACCTTCATGAACAACTGGAGCACCTACCTTCATGAATGAATGGAGTGTCCACCTTCATGAATGACTGGCGAGAACTGAGCTCTCTGTCAGTCCACCTTCATTAATGACTGGCAAGAACTGAGCTCTCTGTCAGTCCACCTTCATTAATGACTAGCAAGAACTGAGCTCTCTGTCAGTCCACCTTCATGAATGACTGGCAAGAACTGAGCTCTCTGTCAGTCCACCTTCATGAATGACTGGAAAGCGAATCCTGTGCAGAGCTGGTCTACAGATACCAGGAAGGTGACTGTCATTTCAAATGTTCCTTATCTGACACAAACTCAGAAAGTTGCACAGAAACAGAAGGTCGTTCATTCAAAAAGGGCCTCCAAAAACTGACCAAAGACATTAAGATAACACATGCTCAGTGCACTTAAAGGAGAACCCAGGCAAAGGAAATCATGAAAAATACATACAGAAATGCAAGAAAATTGATGAAAACCGAGAAATCATGAAAAAAAAACCATATAGAAACCATAGAGCTGAAAACTCCAGTAACCAAGTTGGCGATCTTACTGCAATGACTGAGTAGCAGCCTTGAAAGGCAAAAAGATCCTTGCATTTGAAGACAAGCCACTGGAGTTAGGGGACCGAAAAGAAAACACAGAAGAGTAAACAGAAACCAACAAACTTATGGGTGCTTTTGAATAAGTCTTTCTGTGGCAGAAATTCTAATCATTCTTAATAATAAAAACTCATAATCAATATAAGAAAAACTATATACAATCTATGTCATTATGGGGTTCCTAAAGGAAAGGTGAGACAAGGCAGAGAAGTTGAAGAGATAATGGTTTAAAGGTCCTCAAACTTGAGGAAGGACACAAAGCTACAAATAGAGGTGCACAGCAAACTCTGATTGAGTCAATCTAACGAAAGGCACATTGAAACTCCAGCTACAGAACATCAAAGATGAATTCAAGGCAGTAAGATTTAAAAAGGCTGAACAAATACAGGGATCTCTGAGTAACAAAATAACCAGATTTCATAGCAGAAGACTTGCACAGAACAAAAGAATAAAAGATTTACAGAGTTAAAAGAAAAAGCTGTCACATGCCTTTAATCCCCACACTTGGGAAACAGAGGCAGAGGGATCTCTGTGAGTTCGAGGCCAGCCTGATCTAGGGGAGCTAGTTCTAGGACAGGCTCCAAAACTACAGGGAAACTCTGTCTAGACAAAAAAAGAAGGAAGGAAGGAAGGAAGGAAGGAAGGAAGGAAGGAAGGAAGGAAGGAAGGAAGGAAGGGGAAGGGAGGGGGAAGGGGAAAGGAAGAGAAGGGAAGGAAGGAAGGAAGGAAGGAAGGAAGGAAGGAAGGAAGGAAGGAAGAGTAAAAGGAAGAAAAAAAGCTATTGAGTATTTTATACCCAGCAAACTGTCCTTCTATAGGACAAAAGAGAAATTATGAATATGAATATTTTTAAAAAGAGTTCAAGGAGTTCATTATCACTATTCCAACTGTATAAGAAATGTTAAAATGAAAGCTTCAGGTTGAAATGAAAGGATGTCAGGGCAGCCTCAAATCCCTGCAAATGTATAACATTTTCTAGCAAAGCTGAACACACAAATAACTGTAACTTTGTTTTGTAGAATTTTTGCTTCTCATAGGATTTAATGCATGCATTAAAAGATTATACACCTATAATGCATAATATGCAAGGGTTAATAACATGTCAAATGTAGTTTTTGACACATTTAAAGCCATGGGTATGGTGAACTTACTCATCCCCACAAAAGACAAGATGCTTCCACTCACATGAGCACCGGAGAGTTGTCAGGTGTGTAAAGGTGGAGGGTAGGAGGCTGGGTGCCAGCACCCATGGTGGTTCTGAAGGAGCACAGAGCTTCTTTGGGCAGCCAAGGGGCTGGAGACTGGGAGTTCAGCAGTGTGAATGCATCTCACGTCACCGAAAGGTCTACATTAAATGACTGATACTAAGTCTTATGTACCTATATTTCACTACTATTAAAAAAAAAACAATTGCCGGGCGGTGGTGGCGCACGCCTTTAATCCCAGCACTCGGGAGGCAGGGGCAGGCGGATCTCTGTGAGTTTGAGGCCAGCCTGGACTACAAGAGCTAGTTCCAGGACAGGAACCAAAAAAGCTAGGGAGAAACCCTGTCTTGAAAATCAAAACAACAACAACAAACAAACAAACAAACAAAAACAATTGGGAAACGGACTATAGGGAGGAGGGGCTAGAGGGGTGGGAAGGACCCAAGGCGAAAACAGTACATGGATGTAATTGTCAATACATTCAATTAGTTAAAACGTCCTTTTCAGTTCAGATTTTAGAACTAGATGCCGTGTGTTCTCATTGCAAGCTATTTAAATTGGTCCTGGGTAATCTTGGGTAAATAACTCCTCACTCTGACCCCATTTTTTTCCAGGATCAAATGGCAATGAAGTAAAGATCAAAGGGGCCAGTGCACCCGAGTCAATTGGGGGGCATAGTGAAGAAGGGGGACATTCTAGAGGACATATTCCTTGCAGGTAAGTCTCTACGCTGCTGCTAGTCCTAACTGCACAGACCACTGGAAAAAGGAGTATTTTTATTTTATTGTTCTGCAAACCTTCTTGCAAACGAGGATGGAAACCCTTCTTGAGGGAACAGGTAGACAAAGACTCTGATTTTCAAAATGTTTTGTGTCATGTATATGTTTTAAATCACAGCCAAAATTATCTCCCCAAACTGAGTCTCTAAAATTGCTTTGAGAAGGGATGTGTGGAGTAGAGACAGCACTGGAAGGACTATATGAATAATCACATTTTCCTGTTCTATAAACGCTGTATGGAATAGACTGTCCCGCTGGCAGCTTTGTGGCCATGCTGTATCACGTTCCCAGAATCCTCTCTGTCATTCTAACACCCAGCACTCCATGTACATGTAGTCTCCCCCGCACATCCAGAAAGGGAAGAAGATATGGAATCCTCAGACCTGGCTTTCACAGCCTTTTCTGCCAGTACTGGGTTGGGAGAGACTCTCCATATGTGGAAAGATTTTGTTCTTTTTTTTTTTTAAAGAAAAATTATTATTATCACACCCAGCCTCCACCACCCAAAACTCCAGCCCAGGGAACTCCTGCTGTGGCTCCAGCCAAGAAAGCAATGATGAGTACTTGCTGCTCAGTGCTTGTTTAGATTCCCAAATCCTTGTTTACATAGATTTATTTGGAAAAAGAAAGCCTTAAAATAGAAGTTGAGGCTTATCATGTGAAAACCTCTTCCTATTCTCTTACAAGCAGAGAGCTCCCTGGTTTATTTTTTCCTTTTCTTTGAGATAGAGTAGTTTCTGGAAGGAAGCTGATATCAAAGATTTGGACACACAGCTGAGATCTCAGGTCCGTTTTCCAGGAATGAGGGAGGGGTAACTGGGACACCCCTACGCTGGTGAGCACAGGTTTGCAGCAATTATTTTCAGAAAGAAAAAGATGGCATTATCATCCCATCCACAAGAGCCCTCTGAGAAACTGAAGGGGCAAATGGAGATCACTGTACTGGTCTCCCAGACATCCCTCTGCCCTTGGAAGCCACACAAGTTCTTGTTGGGCATTTGTCCCAGGCAGGTAAGTCCTCATCTAAGTGCCTTTTGGTTTAATAAAATATTCTATTGAAAGAATGAACAAATAAAAATATGAAGCAGTTAGATTAAGGAAGCCAGTGAAACAAACATATGCCCAGCAGCAAGCTATATCTGTGATGGACTGATAGAAAGGCCGATCTGAAGCTTTGGAGTTCACTTAGGATTATGCATTTTCACTATCAATGGCAAATTTATACTTGATCCAATACAAAATAGAAAACCATGTCAAAGTCAAAATGATTAGCTCTGCCTCTTTCAGAACTCCTCTGTCTTTTCTGTACATTCCATCTTTCCTTATTCCATAGGCCTAACTCTACACTGAAACTGCCATTACCTCAATCCTACCCTATCCCACCCTATAATAAGCTAACCCTACCATACCCTATTGCTATCCCAAACCCTACCCTACCATAAGACTAACCCTACCCTACTCTAACCCTAACCCTACATAGCCCTAGCCCTACCCTGACCCTAAACCTGTGCTAAACTACCGTAATCCTACCATACCCTAACCCTACCCTACCCTAACATTAGCCCTAACCTGACTCTATATAGCCCTAACCCTACCCTAAACCTAACCCTACCCTAACCCTATTCTGACCCTAACCCTATCCTACCCTAAACATAACCTTACCCTAACCTTACCCTAATCCTACCATACCCTAATCCTACTCTAACCCTACCCTAAAACTCACCCTAATCCTACCGTACCCTATCCTAACCCTAACCCACCTTTCTAACGGTTATACTTCACCACACTTAACAACTGTTTACACATGCACTCTTTAGTATCATTTTAATTCTTTTTCAAAAAGATTAATTTTTACTTCATTTATATGAATGTTTTGCCTGAATGCATGTATTGTACTGTATGGTATAGGAGTTCCTTCTGTCTATGTATTGCTTTCATTGGTTAATAAAGGAACTGCTTTGGGCCAATAGTAGAGCTGAGGGGAACAGAGCTAGATGGGGAAAACTAAATGGAATTCTGGGAGGAAGGAGGCAGAGTCTGAGGGATGCCGTGATCCACCGCCGAAGACTGACATGCTGAAACTTTGCTGGTAGGCCATGACCTTGTGGTGATATACAGGTTAATAAAGATGGGTTAAATTAAGATATAAGAGTTAGCCAATAAGAAACTATAGCTAATGGGCCAAGCAATGTTTTAATTAATAGAGTTTTTGTGTGGTTATTTTGGGTTTAAGATAGCCAGGCAGCCAGGACTAACGAGCAGGCCCTTCTCCTACAACTGTGTGCATGTATGGTATTTGTGAAGGCCAGAAAGAGAACCAGAGCCCCTAGAATTGTACTTTTGGATAGTTGTGGTCACCATGTGGGTACTGGAAACTGAACCCAGGTCCTCTACAAGAGTAACCAGTGCCCTAAACATCTGATAAGTCTCTCCAGCCTTCTTATCAAAATGCTCTTTTTAAAATAGTATTTTAATGGTGCCATTATGCTATACATTTTTCTCCACTTCTGCTCCTCTCCTCTTCCACCCTCTCTTGTGACTCCCCATGTTCCCAACTTACTCAGGAGGTCTTGTCTTTTTTCTCTTTCCTATTTAGATTCTTGTATGTCTCTCTTAGGGTCCTCTTTCTTGTCTAGGTTCTCTGGGGTTGTGAACTGTAGGCTGGCTTTTCTTTGCTTTATGTCTAAAAGCCACTTATGAGTGAGAACATATTATATTTGTCTTTCTGGGTCTGGGTTACCTCACTCAATATGTCTTTTTCTAGATCCATCCATTTGCCTGTAAATCTAAAGATGTCGTTATTTTTACAGTTGAGTTGTACTCCACTTTTTTAAGGCCACATTTCCACATAGGAAGGAGAAAGAACAGAGTAACTTCCTGCAAAGCCATGTGCCCCTCTGAGGTAGTCTGAGTTTAATTGGTCAATATAATCTCATAGGGAGAGGCACCATTAGGAAGTGTGACTTTGTTGGAGTGGGTATGGCCTTGTAGGAGAGAGTGTGTCACTGTGGGGGTGCAATTTGAGTTTTTCTATGCTCAGTATTCTATGGGATACTGCCCAGTGAGTCAGTTGTCTTCCTGTTGCCTTCAAGATGTAGGACTCTCAGCTCCAATTCCTTGTCTGTCTGCATGCCACCACGCTTCCCACCACGATGATAATGGTCTGAACCTCTGAACTATAAGCCACTCCAATGAAATGTTTTCTTTGTAAGAGTTGCTGTGGTCATAGTGTCTCTTCTCAGAGACAGAAACCTTAACAAAGACACCCTTCAAAGGAGACTCACGAAGAGTGGAGTCACCTAGCCCACAGCTGACATCAGGGACACCAGCCAGCTCTTGACCAAAAGGAAGGAAGCTAGTGACTGAGTAGGGAGTGACTGCCACAAGCAAATGTTTACATTTTGCTTTACCCCTGGGAGCAGTTCCTCCCCTGTGGGGTGGAAAGAATATGACTAGGTGGAATTTTGAACCTGGACTTTGACTGAGGCACAAGTGAGTTTGGATCATAGTTGTGGCTCCTCCCAAAAAGATTTTGGGGAGAGGGCAATTGTCAAAATCATCTGATTAATTGCCTCATGCTCATGGTTACTGGAAGTGACAGTAGACAGACACATAAAATGATAAAAAGCTTCCAACATTTCAAGTCAGACACAGCTTCTCCCCATTCTGGCCAGAGCCACTGTTCCTCAGCAAACAACTCCCAGGGAAAATAAATCAGCCAGAGGCCCAAGGGTTAGGTCTTTGAAAAACAACAACAATAAAAACCAACAAGCTATAAACTCCAAGTCCACAAGTGTCCCCAGGAGACCTGCCTTCTGCATTCTCTCTTTCTGCTGAGGACCAAGCAGAATCTCTGGGAAGCCAATGGCCCTTGGGGTCAGGCTGAGGCTCAGGGGACAGTTCCACGTGTTGACCAGGGCTGCTAAGAGAAATGTCAGTCCAGGATGTACAGTTACCCATCACGTGTTCCTCCTCCTCCTCCTCCTATTACTCAAGCTGTGGTTCCTTCTAAACACCAATATGTTTCTGGAAACACCTCTCGGAGGGGCAAAAGTGGATTCAGTTTGAAGAGTGGACAACGGGGGTGGGGGGGTCTTCTTCCAAACCTGGAAAGTTGAAAGGTGAGAGCTGACTCAGATAAAAACAAAAAGTGGATTCTCTGCTGGAAAGCCTGGAAAGAATTTTTTCAGAACAAAGCAGACAAGCAGACTTGTCCTTCTCATCCCCCGTAGAGATGAAGAATGAAAAACCTGAGGAGCAGCAGAGCAAGGCCTCTGTGAGCAAAGAGGAGACGAACAGACGGAGTCTGAGGCAGGCACAGATGACGCTGCTGAGGAGGGCGACATGCTGGATGACGCAACAATGAGGATTGAAGGGATGACCAGCTGGAGCTGATCAAGGACGATGGAAAAGAAGCCAAGGAAGGAGAGGATGGCAGAGACAGCGCCAGTGGGGAGGATGACTCTTAAGCACATAACAGAGTTTAGAGATCTTATCCGGTTATTCATTTTCCTAGGCGCTTGTGAGAGACGGAAGTAACGCCAGGTCCTCTCCCTTAGTGTCTTCAGCACAGTCTTACTGTTTGCCCTCTCCGCCCTCTCCTTATCCTGTGTTCATTGATTCGTAATTGCCTTGCGCCTAGTTCCATTCTCACTTCCTTTGATGCTCCTTAGTAGTTTTGTTAAATCTTACCCTGTATGTTTTGCTTTTAATTTTGATAACTCTTTGACTTAAAAATGAAAAGATGTATGGTTTTTAATCAACTGTCTCCAAAATAATCTCTTGTTATGCAGGGAGTACAGCTCTTCCCATTCATATAATTTCAGTGGTTGCTTCCCTGACTGCAGAGGCATGTCATTTACTTGTGATCCCCGAGAGCAGCTTTGCATTAGAGGTGTGTGTTTTCCCTCACTTGAGTGGGGCTGTTCTACATGAATGCAACCATGTATTTTTGTGAATGAGAGTTGGCATGTCGAATGCATCTTACAGGAAAATAGTGTACTAGTCTTAATATTTGTTTTCTAAAGTTAAGACCATGAGTTATGTTTGTGAATAGCCTGATGTTTGGGATCTTTTTCTCAAAATAAACAATTCCTTATTAAACCAGAAAAAAAAAAGAGAAATGTCAGTCACAGACTGAGTCTTAGAGGGACTCATAAGGGGTAACTGATCTATCAGCATGAAGGATGCATCTGGGCCATGTTACAAGTTGTCCTCCTGAAAACAGACTTCAGGAGACTGGCAGGTGGAAGAGAGAAGCTCTGGGGCTGGGACAATGGAGGTCACGGAGCTCAGCGGGCCACACCCCCTCCTGTTGTTAATTAATCATGGGAATAGACTGCTCTGTTGCTTTGATCAGCGACTAGCTGAGTGTCCTTTCCAGCCCCTCATCAGTTATTTCCGTTCTCATTTCTCATCTTGCCTTTCATTCGCTAAGTCTCTTCTGTTTTCCGCTGGCAGGATCCAGAAGTGAGCTAAGAGCTGGTCACCTGACGTGCTCAATGCTGGAGACCCAAGGACCATATCAAATCAACAGGATTGCAGCTTCCAATATTGTTTCCCATGAGTTTAAAAGCCATTTCGAGCTCTACAAAGCAATGCATGATTTGTGACGGTCTCATTTTCAAAATCAATGTCATCTTTTCTCTACACTGAGGACCCTGGGTCTCCACAGCATCCATTCTAGAAGCAACTGATGTCACACGGAATGCTGAGCTTCGATTTCCATCTGTGAGAGGGCAGTGATTGGACTCTTAGGCTCTGAATGGTTTGCTGTGAGCATCTTAGCCAAGAGTTGTGGAAGGTACAAATGGTTCTTATTTGTGATCCTGTGTCTCCTTGAATTAAACCTCCTTACTTCTAGAGACTGTTTAGTCTTTTCTCGAACTCTGGGTTACATTTCAAACAGGCCCCAGGCTTATCCCGATACGAAGGCTTTGAAACGGCCGTGGTTAATGACTCCACCAGCTGCCTGTCGTCCTCTTTCCTTAGTGACCTCTTTTTAGGAATAACGGCCACCTAATACCTCCCTCTCAAATGCTAGGTCAACAGAGAGTCATTTGACTGATTTTTCCATCAACAAGCTGGGGATTTGGGGGTTGGCACACACGGGTTGTATCCATTTCATTCTCCAGCCTCCCTGGGTGGCTGGACCTTTATATTTCTCCAATGAATAGGAGATAACTTTGGTTGCAGTATAATGATAGAAGCATTCCACTCCTGCCCTGCCAAGAAGTGCCTTGCTTCTCTGACCCCTCTGCTTACATATAAGCATAGAAACTATGGTCTGATAGAGTTGTTGTATTTAAATATTGGGTTTGGTTTTTCCCCTCTTTATCCATCACTCTTCTGCTCTTTCCCAATTATGACATAAGTGATTTCAGCCATATCTAAGCATTCATCTAGCCTCCTAGGAGGATTGTTTGCTTTGATGTCAAAACTTCTATTGTTGGAGTGAAAAGCTTACTAGGACCCTTGGTGTTGACTGAGTTTTCTGTCCCACCAGGTCCCACAGTCATTCATTCCCAAAGAAACACACAGAGGTCTACATTAATTGTAAACTGATTGGCCTATTAGGTCAGGCTTCTTATTAACTCTTATAACTTATATTAGTCCATAACACTTGTCTGTGTTAGCCATGTGGCTTGGTACCTTTTTCAGCAAGGAAGTCACATCTTGCTTGCTCTGTGGCTTCCTCTGCATCTGGGTTATGACTGCAGACTAACAATATCCTCTTTCCTGAAGTCTTCTGTTCTTGTAGCCCCACCTCTACTTCCTGCCTGGTTGTCCCACCTCTACTTCCTGCCTGGCTACTGGCCAATCAGCATCTTATTAAACAAGTACAAGAAACAAATCTTTACAGGGTAAAACCATTGTCCCACAGCAGTCCCCCGCACCTTTTTCAAAACAAGAACTCTGAATGGAATCTCCCTCGTTTAGCTTTCTTCATGACCATTATCCATATAAGTTGTAACCAACACTCTAAACAAAGAAAAATACCCATAATCCATTTTGGGGGAATGTGGGTGTAGTTGCCTAGGCTACTTCCTGCTGATTGGTGGCACTGATAATCTTATGGGGACCTAAAGAAAATTTTGAATTATGGTCAAGTCATGAATTATATATTCTGTGAGGCTTGATCATCTCAGCCACTAGTCTTGAAACTGTTCTGGATGCAGAACTCAGACATCTGGAGATTTTTTTCAGGTGGTCTTCCATGATCAAATATGATTTTTCTTAACTCAGATTGAATCCACAGCTTCTCATTTCTTGTAGAAACAAAAGCAAAACCTCTTCTCTAAAATAACATATCTTTTGACTTATATTTTAAAGTCAATTCATTTTCAAGATATAGATGTTGGATTAAGTAAGCAGCATTTATAATCAAATGTCTTTTAGCAGCTGTTGCTCCTTACTCAGCAGTCATGCCATTCAAAGACAACACAATACCATACAGTATCTTGACTCTCTGTATATTTTCCATCTTTATGTGGCTTTAGTTTAAACTCTATTTCTTTTATTTTTAACTCTTAGCTTTTTGAGACAGGGTTTCTCTATGTATCTTTCGTTGTCCTGGAACTCATTCTATAGACCAGGCTGTCTTTGAACTCATAGAGATCTGCCAGCCTCTGCCTCCCAAATTCTGGGATTAAAGGTATATGCCACCACATCCAGCTACTCTCTTTCTTTCTTTTTTATTTTAAGGACTTTATCCTTTTTCTTTTCTCTCACAAGACTGCATATATTTAAATATAATGAAAACAATTTAGAGGTTTTCTTCATCTGAATCTATCTTTACTGTATGTCTCTCTTTCATGCCCACGTGAATCTTTAATTTGCTGAGTGATAAGGCTAGGATTAAAGCCGTGGCTTTGACAGCTGGATCCAGCCCATTCCTTAGCTTTCTGAGATCCTAGCATCATGGCGGAGGTACTGGCAAGAGCCATGTTTATTGCCACAACTCTATGGAATTTCAACGTCCCTGACACCACCAAGAAGTATGCTGCTGGCAATTCATCAACACCATTTAAGTGTTTGGTGGCAGGGCCTCCTAAAAGAGTGGCAAGGTTTCACAGCTAAAGCTGAGTCAGGAAGCCTCTCTTAAATGAGATGTGCTTGCCTATAGCAAAAAGAGCAAACCTGAGAAATTGCTGCTACCAAGAAGCCATGCTTAACACTGTTCTTTTGTGTTCTAGAATTCCTTCCCAAGCTCTGTCAGATTTTAAGTGGATTCAGTTGTCCACATTGGCACCATTTGTTGACAAAGTTTTCTGTCCCACCGGGTCCCACAGTCATTCAGTCCCAAAGAAACACACAGAGGTCTACATTAATTATAAACTGATTGGCCTATTAGCTCAGACTTTTTATTAACTCTTATAACTTATATTAGCCCATAATACTTGTCTGTGTTAGCCACGTGGCTTGGTACTTTTTTTGGTGAGGCAGTCACATCATGCTTGCTCTGTGTCTGGGTGATGACTGCAGACTGAGCTTTCCTCTTTCCAGACTTCTCCTGTTCTTATTGGCCTGTCTCTACTTCCTGCCTGGTTGCTACTGGCCAATCCACATTTTATTAAACAAGTACAAGAAACAAATCTTTACAGGGTAAAACCATTGTCCCACAGCACCTTGGAAGCTGGGCCTACCTGTAGAGCACCTGGGACAAGCATCACCATAGCATGAGCTTGGAGTGAGCCATCACCAGAAATAAACCCTAGCAGGAATTACCATCCCATTAACAGGGGTCTAAACTATCCATTCCATGTTGTGGGGTGTTGGTTCCTCTGGCTACACTCCTTCCTGGATCTTTGGATGTACACACTGGAAGTTAGGAACCCATTTTAGCAGGTGATGGCCAGCTACTTTCTTGGAATCATGGTAACAGTTGAGACATGATATCTTCCACATAACTGCAACTGCAACTTGTGTTATATTTTAGCAACTACCCTCACTCGAGTTGGCTCCACCCCTTGACACAGGCATAGGGGAACTGGCTCTGCCTCCTCTCCTGAGAGGGTGACCTAGTTGCTTGGACTGACCAGCTCAGCTATCACTCAGACCTATGGGCAGGCTTTGGGTCGGCCCACTCTAACATCTTCCCCATCTAGAACTTGCTGGAACTGGTGAAGGGACTGATCCTGTGGAACAATTCCCACAGGATCTACATGGCTCTGGGCAGCCATGGACTATCCCAGAGGAGTTCCTGTGAGATCCCAGTGAGGCCTTGAACCAAACCAGTCACTCATTGCAATGAGCATTTGCTAGTAAAGCTGATTGGACAAAAGGGTGGTACTGGGTGACACACAGCTCCCGGTATGACCTGGACAAATGAAGAGATGTTGGAGGGGCCATAAAGAATGAGAACCTAAGAGGGTTTTGTTTGTTTGTTTGTTTGTTTGTTTTTGTTTATTTGCTTGTTCTAGTTTGGTTTGGTTTGATTTTTTTTAAATTTTCTTTTGTGGTGCACTGCAGGGGTGAGGGGAGGATATGGGAGACTGGGAAGTGAGTGGAACTAGGGTGCATGTTGTGAAACTCCCAAAGGATTAATAAAGAAATTATTTTTAAAAAACCCTGCCCTCACTCTACACTGTTCATTGGTCCTTTATGTGCTGTGTGCACTAGTAAGACACCATTTGTGGACACACTTATTGGAGAAATCATCTAAAATTTAAAGCATGGGCTTCAAGGTCAAAAACTTGTGTGTTCCTGTTTTAGCATTTGCTGATTTTGAGCTATTGGCTGGAGAAAACCTCTTAACGAAGCCCCACATCTCCCATCGCTAAGACGCTAGGTAACTATACCCACCCCATGGAGTTAATGTGGAGATCCGGAGAGATACTGAGTGGAAAACGAGAGCGTGATGCCTGGTGTTCCAAATGTCCACAGCATTATTATTAACAATGCTGATATTTCATACTTATATAAAAAATATTACATTTTGAGGTCAACATGTGGAGTAGATTGTTCCAGCTCATATGATAATATGCTTTCTTTGTCTGTCTGAGGCTGGGGACCTAAATAATGACAGCATTGACCAAATGCAGAGACAATTTTGCTGTCTCACTTTCAGCTATGTGGGCATGATTCTACCCGAGTCCTTGGAATTCTCTGCCACAAGTTTATTTCCTGGCGTCTCTTGTTCAGAGGCCTAAGCACACGGAGGCCATTTGGTTTGGGGATACAAATATCCCTATCATCAAATATCAGATTTAGCTCTTTCATTTACTGTGGTACAAGTAGATGTTTCCAGCTTTCTGGAAAATATCGCCCACCACCAAGAAGAGCTTTCTGTTGGAGAAACACACATACACACACAGAGACACACAGACACACAGACACACACAAGTCCAAATGGAAACACTGCATAGTTTTGTCAGCCTATTAGCCTTGCTATAGAATGGTATGCAATCCTGGTAAAAATAGAATCTATAACTAGTGATGAGAACAGACCTCTGTCCCGCAAAGATGCTGTGTGGAAACTTTGAACCTCACGGGCATTATGGAGAAACAAATACTCTGATATGTTCTTTCTGAGGAGGAAGATCAAAGATGACCGTCTTTTTTCTCTCCTATTGTGTGTGTGTATGTGTGCGTGTTGTGTTCACATTCCCAGTTGATAAAGAACCCTCTTTGCTGCTTTAGAGCAGCTTATAAAACGTATTTACAATTAACCCCTCCCCCGTCCTTGGTCATGCTCTCCCTTGGCGAAATCCGTATGTTGTAACTGATACGAGGCTCCAACTGCTTGGTTACACATGTGAATTTAATGGAGTCCAATTGAGATGGAATCGTTCAAACCTGCCAGAGCATTTTCATCAGAGACAACATCGTCACGTTAATTCTTTCTCCCAGTTGGTGGTGAATCTAGGCCTCTTGCTATGGATGATTGATAGGGCTGGCTCCAGCCCTGCATGATGCGTGCAGATGCTGGTTTGGAAACTGGCCCTGGTGAACAAGTCGAGTCCTGTCCACACGGGCTCTTCTTGATAGTCATGTGTGATGTCTCAATACCACACAGATCTCTTGCCTTTTGGTCCCTCCCCATCGGGGCCTGTGTGTGGATGTGTCTCAAGAGCGCACCGTGCAAGGATTTCTGCCATGGCCTCTAGTCTTACTAGACTGTGGTACTGATCCTTCCCATCAAACTGTATGGAATACTCATGCTTAACTATTTTTATTTCTTACTCTTTCTAACAATAGTTTCTTCTAGTTGGGTCCACAGAATTGCATTTCAATGAAGGGGTTGTTTTCCTGCCCGGCTCTCAGCTAAAAAGCATCCTCCCATCCATTCTTTCCTACCAAGAACAGACTTGGGGATTTTGGTCCTCATAAATTCCAATTCACGCTGATCAAATATCCGAAAGAGTACGTACTCCTTACAAACATATTCATGTGTCTGATCTTTTTCTGCCTGCATGGCTCTCCCTCCTCCCCTTTCTTAGACAGGGTCTCTAACTTTGTAACTCTGGGTGTCCTGGAATTCACTCTATAGATGGGATTGGATTCAAACTCCTAGAGATCCACCAGCCTCTGCCTCCCAAGTGCCGAAATTAAAGCTGTGGGCTACCACAGTCAGTGCAGAAGGCATTTAAAACTCTTAGTGATTAGCTTATTTTTAAATTTCCTCTATTTGTTCTTTGATAATTTCCTACAGTGTATTTCGATGATATTCATCAAACCCCCCCCCCCAACTCTTTTCAGGTCTGCCTTCTTTTCCTGGTTATCTCCCCCCAATAAAGTCCAATTTGTGCTGCCATATCCTCACGACTGTGTAGCCATCCACAGAAGCACCACTAGTCATCCTTTTAAAGAGAACTGAACCTTCCTCTCCAAGCAGCTATCAACAGCCAGGAGCCCCCCAGCTAGAGCTGGGGGTGTGGATTGTATCCTGTGGGGAAAGGACTCACATCCTATCATAAAGTGGGGAGTTGCTCCCTTGTTATTAGTGCCACTACTACACCAGTGCACATATCTTGCCACAAGTCATTATTTTAGTTCGCAGGGTTCATTCCTGGGTAAGACTGATTGTTACTTGTCTTCTCCAGCAGTGCACAGCCCCAGCCTTCCTTCAATCTGGAAGATAGCCAGTAGAGCTGAAACTTCCAGGTCAGTACCAGCTTGCATTTTCCCTTGTCTGAAGATGAACAGCGGGCTGCTTCCCGCTACCTGCTAGCTTTACCCGAAATAATTACACAGAAACTGTATTCTTTTAAACACTGCTTGGCCCATCAGTTCCAGCCTCTTATTGGCTAGCTCTTACATATTGATCTAACCCATTTCTAATATTCAGTGTAGCACCACGAGCTGGCTTACCAGGAAAGATCTTAACCTGCGTCTGTCTGGAGTGGGAGAATCATGGCAACTGCCTGACTCTTTCTCCCAGCATTCTGTTCAATATACTCCGCCTACCTAATTTTCTGTCCTATCAGGCCAAGCAGTTTTCTTTATTAGTTAATGTATCGGCACAAAATAAAGGCAATGCAGATATTAAAGAATATTTACCAGTTTATTGTTAAACTTACTGAACCAAAGTTCCAGCGTAGCACAGGTAGCGAGGAACAAAAAGGGAACAAAAGGGACGAGCCGCCTCTCCGCGCACCCTTTATTGGCATGGATTCGCCTGAGGCAAACCCCGCCCTCTAAAGGGAGCTGATTTAACCCCTTTAAGTTAACCAATGAAAGCAACAGATAAGATACAAGACCCACCTCCATCACTTGTCTATGAGTCCAGTATGTGGTGTCTTCAGCAATACAGTTTTACTACCAAGTCTGCAGAGTAACAAGAGTGTTGACAGTGGCTTGTAATATTTGTGGTCAATGGGACCTTACAGGACAACAACTCCAAAAAAGGTAGCATATCCTGCCACCAGGGTTTTTCTTTCTTAGTGTCAAGTGGGAGGTTTGTCACCCAGTTTCAGAGTAAGTTCATTTAAATTCATTTTACATATCATGAATATACTTTAGATAGCTTCTATAGTAGTACATTTCCATGGGTTTTTCAAAGGGCCTTCGGTGTTAGTTTTTCCTCTCCTTATTCCTTCCTCTGCTCTGCCTTTTCCACCTCCACCCTACTTAAGTGTTACTGTCCTGTTCCATTTATTTCCCTTTACTCCTTTATGAACTGTGTTCTATCTTCCTTCCCTGAACAGCATCCCCCATGGACTTGGTATTCAAAATGAAGCACAGGTATCTGAAGATCCCAAGCTAACACCCACAAGTGAGAGGAGATGTGATGTTTGTCTGTCTGGAAATGAGTTAACTCACTTAAAATTACCGTGTCTCACTCCATTCATTTACCTGTGAACTTTATAATTTCATTTTTCTTAATGGCTGAATGATATTTCATTGTGCAAATGAAATATTTTTTTACCTATCCTTCTGTTGATGGACACCCAGGCTGTTTCCATATTCTGTCTATTGTGAATGGAGCAGCAATGAACGTGGATTAGCAGATATCTCTATAGTAGGATAGAGAGAACCTTGTATATATGGCCAAGAGCGGTAAGGGTGGATATGGTTGACCTATCTCCAGCTTCTTGAGCAACTTCCATGCTGATTTCCATAGTGACTGTACCAGCTTGCACTTCCACCAACAGTGACTAAGTGTCCCTGGTTCCCCACAGCCATGCCAGCCTTTGTTACCATTTGCTTGTTTCTTTGTTTCTGATCTTCACCATTCTGACTAGAGTAAGATGAAATCTCAAAGTAATTTTTAAAACAGGATTCTGGTAATACAGGCATTGAAACAAACCATTAATAAATGGGATTTATAAAACTAAAATTTGCTCTCTTTCTATGTATACATGTGTGTAGATGTACAATATGTGTGTATACCTGTAAGATATCAGGTGTCATTTCTTAGGAGCTGACCATATTATTTGTTAGGACCAGGTCTTCTACTAGTACTCAAGGCTCACCATTTTTAATGTGGTTGGCCAGAAAATTCAGCAGTCCTCTGGTCTCTGGTTCCCCAGACTGCGAGAGTATATACAGTACCACAACACCCAGCTGGTTTGATGTAGTAACTAGGGCTTGAACATAGGCACTCAGACTTGTCCAGCAAGCACTTGGCCTATCAGAAAGTTCCAACTCCTAGAGAGGTGCTTTGAATTAAATACTGTTATTATCAAGTTGTTATTTTGCATATGAATACTGTAACTGAGCAAGAGTAACTTTACCAAAGGCCACACAGCTACAAGCTCAGTAGGGAGTTGAGCCCAGGACCTTTGCCTTAGAGTATACTCGGACTTTCCTGTGCCATGACTGAGTCCGGAAGTCCCGGGTCTATACTGCTAAGGAGACATTTGTGTGGTTGTTGATGTCCAAGTTATGCTCGACTAGGATTAGGCTGGGGTAGAGACTGTGCAAGAGTGGAGGACTGCAGGAATTAAACTCCAAAGGAGAATAAAAGGTTGAGGTTTCAAAAGGAAATGTGATCACCTTCAAAACAAGTAGAGCTAGAAGCTGTATCAAAGTAGAAGCACCAGGTAATAAGACAACGGAATCAAGGAGAAGCAGCAGATGAGGACAAGGTGCTGTGTGTCAGCATAGGCGCCAAGAAGCAGCCTGGTTATCTGGTCATCATTATAGTCTCTGGAAAGGATTAGTTAACCAGTGATGATCTGAGATTGTGTTCATGCACTATGGGACTGATATGACATTTACTTCATAATTTTAGAAAATGAGTTAGCAGAGTTGGGTTAGAACAGCTCTACCTCGGTGTGTCTTCGAAAGTCCGTGAGAACTCATGACTGCTATCTTCCAGTTGATAAAAGTGTGTTCACCAGGGTTGACTCTTGTCTCCTTTGTGAAGAAGTTTTCCTTTGTGGAATTCTTTATTTGTTGGTGGTCCCCAGTAGGTGGTTCCCTCTCAGGCCTAGCACACAGCCTGGCCTTCTGTTTGGTAGCATATGGCTTCTAAAGAAAGAATGCTGCTTCCCTTGTGCCATGGAGAGTTGTAAAGGTCAGGCGGTTCTTCAGGACACATTCATTCTTGCTTCTTTCCCAGACAGAAAGGAGTCTGATGAGGGCCTGTGCGATGGTTCCTCAGGTAGAAACTCCTGCCACATAAGCCTGCGGACCTGAATTTGATCTCTGGAACCCACAGTAGAAGTAGAGAGCTAACTCTGGAAATCTGTCCTCTGATTTCCATACACATCATATTGAGGCGTGCCCAGACCTGCACGCACATATCCCGTAATACTTTTTTAAGAATATGAACATCGAGGTGTCATTATGAAGTCTACTCTACACCGCCACTTTAGGGTTGTAGTAGATAATAATGCCTCTGTCCGTGAACCCAGGTAGGACTAGAAGAGTTATCCTGTTCTCCAGTGGGATTCCCCAACAAGACTTAAGGAAGAACTGACCTTGTGATGATTGCATAAACACTGAGCTCGGAGACAGTTGCAGAAGATAAGGGCTGGGTACTAGTGAATATTTAAGGAGGCCCTGGCAACAGCAGATCCATTAGGACCTTGTGCTCTGAAGGATCCCAGGGAGACCTAAACTAATCAGAACGTTGGTTGAGACAAAATCAGTGATCTCTGTGCCCTGAGTATTGACTTCACTCTCCGCCCAGATTAAGCAGTGGAATGAAACGCACATGGCCTTGCACCTCATTGCAAATTCAAGTTCGGAACTAGAATGGAACGAGTTCATTAGCTGGTTTCAGAGGTTGGGAAATGTATGATGGGATTTCTGTGGCCCAACTGTGTCAAGATGAAATGAGTACCACTGTAGCGTGAGCAGGATGGGGAGACGGCAAACATGCATGTCACAAGATGGAACTGTCATCATAAGCACACAGCTGGTAATTTCCTCCGGGTGCTGGTTAGGAAGTCAAAGGAAGGAGCAGCCTTTCTAAGTCCCTCTGCCCCCAGCACATCGCTCAGCTCTGTTACCACCAACCGTGAGGAAGGTTTACCCTGGGTGTGTTGGGTCTGTGCTCATCTTAGGGGTGGGATTATTTGATCAAGGAACACATGGGGCTCATTAGAGTCAAGGGAACTGGCTGAGGAATAGAACGCTTGTGCTGACTTTCTGGTCTTGGTTCCTGTTGCTGCCAGAGACGAGAACAGAATTACCTGACAGAGTTTAGAGGTCGGCTTTCCTTGACCTGGAAAATGGTGATAATGGTCATTTCCGCAGTCCAGAGACAAATGACATCTGAACGGCCGCCATGGTACAATGTAAAGAAAATGAGATTTGTGACTCGGAAGATTTTGGCTGGAGTTAAACCTGTGCCTTTTATTAACTGCGAACGCATGCCTCAATGGTGTAATCTGCCTAAGCTTTAATTTCCTCGAATCCTAAATGGGGATAGTGGTACCAGCTTGTCAGGGTTGTTATGGGCATGAAATGTAATAAAGTCTATAAAAGAGATTTGTAAATTTATCAAAGATTTGTGTTCCAGTCAGTTTGGCCAGGAGCACTGTTGGGGCGTGAGGCTAAGTCAGCAAACAGCACACGGCCTGCTCTTGAGGAACTGGAAGTCTGCTAGAGGACAAAGGTAAAATAAATGGTTGAGAATGGTTAGAGCCCCATCAAGTAATGTATTTCATCCAGTTAAGTTGAGTTCAGTGGTGTTAGAAAGAGAACAAAATGCCTGAGCTGAAAACGCACATGAGTTTATGATTGACAGCTAGCAGTACTTATGGGCATTTCAGAGGTGAAGGGTGGGTGTGTATTTTTGTTGTTTTGCTCTCGTGACTTGGCTAAGCTCATTTCAGCATTTGAATGCACAGCAAGCTATATATTATAGAGAATGTAGTGATTATAAACGTCTAAGAGTTTCCTAAAAATAAAGCATGGTACTACAAACAGAACCACTTCTGTTTCTCAGAGGCCTCTTTGAAATGTCCTCTAACTAGGAGAGTGAGGTGGCTTTTGACTTATAAGCAACATCGACACAATGGAAAACTAAATTGGAGGTGCTTTCAAATGAGTTCAAATGTCAAAGGGGAGTCAGGGCATACAAAAAAGGGGAGGCTTAGAGAACTGGAAGATATAAATATGATTCTTGTGTGAGATAGTGTGAAGGAGGCTATTTTAGGGCAAGGAACTGCCTTAGTTACTATTCTATTGCTGTGAAGAGACACCGTGATCCAGGCAATTTATGAAGAATGCCTTAAATTGGGAGATGACTTTCAGTTTCAGAGAGTTAGTCTGTGAGCATCACAGCTAACATCACAACAGGAGGCAGACAGGCATGGTGCTGGACCAGTAGTTGGGGGCTCATATCTGCTCAGTAATTTGCAGGCAGGCAGACCAAGACTGGACTTGGATGGGCTTCTGAAACCTCAAAACCCACCCCAATGACACACCTCCTCTAACAAGGCCACACCTCCTTATCCTACCCAAACAGTTCCAACAACTGGGGATAGATTATTTAAATATATTAGCCCATGGCAGCCATTCTCATTCAAACCACCACAGAAACTAAAGAAGACACCCATGGAGACGGGGAACTGAAGATGAAGAGGACCCGTGAGCATTGGCTCCTGGATCCATCCAGCACTAACATGAGGAGGAAGACCATCTAGCAAGGAAATCCAAGAATGACCACATGTTGAGGTTGGGGGGAACCAATCAAAAGAGGGAGCTTTTGCTTCCAAATGTCCTGTAAATCCTGGTGCAGACCTCAAACTCTTGATTTCAAATCTATGGACTTTCTCAAAGACCACAGACAAGAAGGGGAAGGATTGCAATGGGCCCCGGGGGATTTACTGAAGTCTCCAATGTTTCTGCAAATGACAAATTGGGATTAAAACACCATCTTTGGATGATTTAAGTGTAAATGAATAGAAACATATGGGTTATATTTCCCTCAAATTGCATATGAGTCTAACAATTAAGCTCAAGAAGGTGCTTGGGGCAACAGGCTTACTGGGGCTTTTATGAAATATGGAAACAGCCCTTAGACTAGAGAATTGTCAGGTGAAGTTAAAGGTTCAGGAGCAGGACACCACGAGAAATCAAACCTGCATCTCTTCAGCCTTCTCTCTCCATCTCTCCAGGTCTCTCTACCCTTATCCTCCTCTGTGATTGCTTTTGTCTGTCTGCCTTTCCTGTTTTTCTTTTCCCATGCATCCCTGGATTCAGGCTGCCATCTGGGTCCTCACAGACATCTTGAAAACACATTGCCCAGCTGTCTGAGAGCAGCGGCAAACGCCCTTGCTGTGTGTGGAATTCTACCCATGATTTCCAACTTGAGAGGAGAGAAAAATCAGTAGCAGGTGCTGCAGCTCCTTGGGGAGGGTGTTGTTTATTACGGCTGTCCTCTGAAGAAACATTAGGACGCATGCTCCGGTAGGATAATATATGGCTTCATACAGCTTTGCATTATAACCCGCCCTTTATTTATTTCTCTGGCTTTTCTCCCTCTGCTTTGGTCTCCAGCTTATACTTTGCTAGCTACGTCTAGGACAAAGAAATTAAAGGCTGTTTTCCATTTGCTATTGAGCACGGCTGAGGAATGTCCTCGTAACTTACTTAGAAGACTGCCTGATGACAGAAATTACATAATGATCACTCAGGCAAGAGTGGGCTGTGGGCCTGGCAGTTCGCCTTATTTTAAAGACTTTTTGAAGAAGCTGTATGGGGTTGCCGTGGTTCAAAATGAAAGATCCATCCTGAGTATCCATCCAGGCTGTTATTAAGAAACTGAATGACTATAAGCGAGTGGCTTGTCAGTTGCAGAAGCCAGTTTCTGAGGAGTTGGATAAACCAACACCAAAGCCCTGGCTTGTTGATGGAACCCTTTTGCTGTGCTCTTACATTATATGATAGACAAGGCAACGTATCCCTCTGAGGTCTTTTTTAGGAGAGCACCAACCCCATTCACAAGGGAGGTCCCATGACTCCCTTCCCCAAGGCAGCACCTGGGAATAGGAAATCACTATGCTCATGAGGTCTCAGTATGTGACTTTGGAGATGACATACCTGTGAGGGCCACAGGTCTGAGAATGTTCCACCTTGGCTGGAGGTCAGAGAGTGTGAGCTTACTTTTGCTCTTGCAAAGTTATTGACAACAGGTGTGGCTACAAATAAGAGATTCTGAGCTAGGGTGTGGTTAACTAGTATTTGGGGTATAGAGGTGGATCCATTCCACCTGAACCAAAGGTCAGAGAATTCAAATCTATTATATCATGTTAATGAAGTCTGTTGCCTCCTCCCTCCCCTTTTGGAGTGAAGCCTGTGGAAAGGATTCAGGATTCGGTATTTACTGAATTTCCCTCCCAATGCTGTCCTGCATTTCTGCCTCTTATTTCTCTCATATCTCTGTTCATACACTTAATAATTCCAATCCTCACACTCCTACCATGGAATGTATGAATTTTGTTGAGGCTAGTCTTCGACACATACCATAAGAGGTTAGTATAGACGACACAGCCTAGGAATCCTATCAGCAAAGACGCAAACTAAGACGCCTTTCAAGCCTGTCCAGGGTCCCTGGGGATAGCCTCGGTGCTGTCCTGGGTCCATGGGGATAGCCTTAGTGCTGTCCTGGGTCCATGGGGATAGCCTTGGTGCTGTCCTGGGTCCCTGGGGATAGCCTCGGTGCTGTCCTGGGTCCCTGGGGATAGCCTCTGTGCTGTCCTGGGTCCATGGGGATAGCTTCAGTGCTGTCCTGGGTCCATGGGGATAGCCTCGGTGCTGTCCTGGGTCCCTGGGGATAGCCTCGGTGCTGTCCTGGGTCCCTGGGGATAGCCTCGGTGCTGTCCTGGGTCCATGGGGATAGCCTCGGTGCTGTCCTGGGTCCATGGGGATAGCCTCAGTGCTGTCCTGGGTCCATGGGGATAGCTTCAGTACTGTCCTGGGTCCATGGGGATAGCCTCAGTGCTGTCCTGGGTCCATGGGGATAGCTTCAGTGCTGTCCTGGGTCCATGGGGATAGCCTCAGTGCTGTCCTGGGTCCATGGGGATAGCTTCAGTGCTGTCCTGGGTCCATGGGGATAGCCTCAGTGCTGTCCTGGGTCCATGGGGATAGCTTCAGTGCTGTCCTGGGTCCATGGGGATAGCCTCAGTGCTGTCCTGGGTCCATGGGGATAGCTTCAGTACTGTCCTGGGTCCATGGGGATAGCCTCAGTGCTGTCCTGGGTCCATGGGGATAGCTTCAGTGGTGTCCTGGGTCCATGGGGATAGCTTCAGTGGTGTCCTGGGTCCATGGGGATAGCCTTGGTGCTGTCCTGGGTCCATGGGGATAGCCTCAGTGCTGTCCTGGGTCCGTGGGGATAGCCTCAGTGCTGTCCTGGGTCCATGGGGATAGCCTCAGTGCTGTCCTGGGTCCCTGGGGATAACCTCGGTGCTGTCCTGGGTCCATGGGGATAGCCTCAGTGCTGTCCTGGGTCCATGGGGATAGCTTCAGTACTGTCCTGGGTCCATGGGGATAGCTTCAGTGCTGGGGCTGGGGGTGCGATATGATGACACACAGGTATCTGGTCATTACTGCACCCTGGGGGAAAAGACACATAAAATCTTAAAAATTTATTTTGCTTTTATTTGTATAGTTTAGTGAGTTTTAGCATTTGTGTGTACACACGTGTCTGTTTGCATATCGTGTCTGCACATGCATGCTCTTATGTGTGTAGGCCCCACGCTTATGTGCAGATGCCTACATTAGCTGTCTTTCCTGATCCCTCTATGCTTCTCCTAGTGCAGCAAGATTTCTTGATGAACCTAGAGTGCACCAATTCCAGATGGTCTAGCCAGCCGGCTTGCTCCAGGGATCCCTTGTCTCTGTCTCCCTAGCGATGGGACTGTTTGGTAGGCCACAACATCTGCCCAGGTGATATGTGTGTTCTGGGCTCTGAACACCTGTCATTATGCATGTACGGCAATTACTTTATTTTCCATCTTTCCAGTCATAGTGATTTTGCTGATGCAATAATCAAGGCATAAACTAGGCAAGTCCATCACATCCAAGCACTCCCTTCAGCCTCTCTAAGCCTTTTCTCAGAATGCAAAGGTCAAGTTTGCATTCTGTCCTTTGAGTTTCCTTATATCGAGCTTAAACACAATCTATATTATTTTTGACTGAATTCCTGAAGTTGGTGCAACTATTTTGAAAGTCTCCACATTGTGACATTTATCCCTGTTTTATTTGTTTATTACTTCACAGTGTTTCATAGAGTGGAGATATGACTATTCACCAGTTGATAAGTGTAAGGATGGTTTTCAGTTCAATGTTGTTATAAATACAAACTCCTCTGCATCTTCACCATCTTGCCCTATTATTTTGTAATAACTGTCTTGATGGGTATGAAGAGGTGTCCTATTGTGATTTTTGATTCATACTAGCACTGTGTATCTTCCATGGTGTCTACTATCTGCTTATATCTTTAGAGAAAATGCATTAAAATGCTTTGTCCTTTTAATTTTTTGTTGTTGTTGAGCTATAAGGGATCAATTGACATTGGCACATACCCCTAAACCTTTTAAAACCAATATATTTTACTTAAGTAAATATATTGTAGCTGGAGTTTGTCACTACTAAGTGTGTTCTAGAATGTCTTTCCCTGGACTTCTGTCCAAATATTTGACACTTAAGGAAGTGAAAGTGAAGAAAGAAACATTCAAGCTCTCGATTGTTCACCGTGGAGTTGAGAAATAAGTTGATGCGTACATATTTTTGGGGACTGGTGGGAATCTGAATAGAATCATTGATGAATATTCCTCATTTAATAAATTTAACCCTGGATCCTTTAAATGCATTTGCATCCTCTAGCCTACTGAATCGGGCTAAATGTTTATAGTCACTTATTGCCCACTGGTGAAGCAAAAAGTCATAAGTGAAACATAGAAGTAGGAACATGCTATCTCTTCTGATGAAACATCCACTTCTTAGAAGTACAGAGTGACTCTCTACTTTATGGGCACAAGACAAGCGTGTGTGGTGCACTATTCAATGTCCCATACCTTTCTGGTTTCAGGTGAGAAAGAAATTGGTTTTAGTGTAAATGTGAGGATACATTCATTCCTTAAGCTGTGGTACAACTAAAGTAAAACCATTTAAAATACAAGAATCTTCCTTAAAATGCAAGCACTCCTAGTACGAATATTGCTGATATGGTCCACAGTCCACCTGCTGTGTTTGTACTTCAATTTCCTGTGTCACTCATCTTCCCAAAGTGGGCCCTGAGTATAACCATCTTCAGAGGTAAAGTCATGGGTTTGGGGTGGAGCCTCTCTCCCATGGGAGCATGCTCCTAAGGCAAAGTCCCCACTTTGGAGTCGTAATGGGATTTCCTTTTGTGTCTTCTTTCTTTCATTTTATCAGAAGTATATCACTCTTTGCCTCTAAATCTACTTGGCACTAATACAAGGAATAATTCAGAATAAAATAGGTATCAGCAAGGACTCCTTCAATCAGGGCGGTACAACCCATACTAGGATCTTATCTTTGTCTTGGACATTTCTGCTGAGTGGGAGAATGGCAGTAGACATGGCCTTCATCAGGACATTGTGAAGCAAGTCATAATTGCCTCTTTTCTCTATGGAAGGGTCTCAAATATTTCCTCCTTCCTCCCCTTCCTCCCTCCTATCTTCTTGCTTGCCTACTAGAATATCTAATATTTATAAGAAATGTTATATAAATCCAGAAGGGATACAACCTTTTTTGTTATTATTAAGAAAAAGAAGGAATTTGATACAAACCCCTAATCTGAATTTACCCTGTTTTATATTCTGCATGGTTTCCAGGGGAAGACTCTCCCTGTTTACTCAGATCTACACACCATCAGGTGAGACGTCCATAGATTTAATTAAAACAAAACTTCAGATTTTCTTGAACATTTATTGAATTTTACAGAAGACACATGCTAATTAACACTTAAATTACTTTTGAAATCATTTTAAATAATTACTTATGTAATAAGACATTTACTTGTTATAAATTCATAGCCACAGTTGTGTCCTGGGGACATACGCTCTTCTATCATTTCTCATCTTTTCTTAGCTCTTTAATTCACTTCTACCCTGCAGTTCTAAGAGTTATATTAATCAAACTATAATGTGAATTAAACTGCAAATATGGTAGTTCATCACAGTAATAATTTTATGTCTTCCAAATTACTGATGATTCAATTTCTTCTTTGCTTTTGGCTCTTAACTCCGTGTCTGTTTGCCTTTCTTTCTTGGTATATCTAGAGACAGCTTCATTTTATCAGGGAAGTTTCTCTTTCACAGGCCAACACCATTCTCATCCTGTCAAATGCACATATGTATATATAATTTTTATGACCTGGAAATCATGGATTTATCTTCATATTGCTGTTCACATGCCTAACTTCTGATTATACCACCAGGATATCTAATGTCTGCTCATTGCAGCTACCTGGAAATCAAAACTTGGTACAAATGGTATCATTAAATACACAAGGAACCTCAAGTATATGAGTTTTTCTTAGCTGCATAAAACTGTATTTCCACAAATAAGATACCTTTATGTAGAAGAGTAATATATATAATAAATACTTTATAATAAAAGCTTTTGTTCCCACTATATGAAAAATAATAATAGTCTAATAATATTTTTAAGTCACATGATTTCTAAGTCTTTGTATTTTAAAAATGGATTACTTTTTACAAATGTTGTAGCTTTTCCCTTTCAGAGTGTACCACTGATCTTTTATGAGTTTCTAAATCTATGACTATGCACTGTTCTATCACCACTACGTCATCTGCTAGAAGTTCTGTGCCTCTTTCACGGCAAGGACCCACTGGGTGCGTTTGTGCACCTCAGCCTCTGGCTTCCCATTTGCGGTCAGTTCGTATGTATAGCGACCTTTCTGTCAGTACTACACTAGCATTTTAAACGCAGTTTTACTTATTTTATTTAATGGGTGCATGAAAGCACACATATGGAAGTCAGGGAACAACTTGTAGGAGTTAGCTCTCTCCTTCCACCATGGGGCTCCTGGGGGAAAACTCTGGTTACCAGGTCTGCCCAACGAGAGCCTTTGCCCACCAAGTCATCTCTCTGGCCTCAGTACTCCACCATCCTAACTGCTATGGTCATCACGTGGCCATACCAAGAAGACTGATTTCTTACACTTTGTCATTCAGGCTGTTTCAGTTATTCTGAAGTCTGTGGTTTACAAATTTACATTAATCTTACCTATGACATCAATAACTAGATGGGATGTTGGAAAGAATTGCATTCATCCTATAAATTGGTTTGGATAGAATTGACTTTTTTCACCTCATGTTGAAAATGGAGCCAAAAGTCCTCACACACACCAGTGAGTACCCTAGGACTAAGTCACATCTCAACCCCAACATGGATGCCTTCGTCATAGTGACTTTCCCAGAGTGTGACATGTGTGTTAACGTATTTCTTAACTCTGTGATTTCCACCATCAGCATATTGTAGTTTTCAGAGTATAAGTCCATCTTTATCTTTTCAAGTTTATATATTGGTTTTTCAAGACAGGGTTTCTCTGTGTATCTCTGGCTGTCCTGGAACTCACTTTGCAGACCAGGCTGACCTTGAATGCACAGAGATCTACCTTCTGCCTCCCTGAGTGCTGGGGTTAAAGGCATATGCCACCACCACCATCTGGCTACAATTCATTTTCTTTAGAGCAAGTATAAATGAAATTGTCTTGGTTTTGTGGTTGATTTTCAGAATATGGCAGTAAACCTGAGAGTAATCACTGATTTTTATGCACTAGGCTTCCTAAAGTCACTTACTCTTTCTTATTTATTATGTATTTGCTTAGTTTTAAATTTAAAATTTTTATTGTTATTATAAATATGTGAGTATGATGTGTTCACATGCCATAGCATGAGTATGGAAGTCGGGACAACCGTGTGGAGTCAGTTTTCCTCCTCCCACATTTACATGGGCTCCAGAGATGAAACTCAAAGTCTTCAGGCTTATACAGCAAGTGCATTTATACTCTGAGTCATCTCACTGGCCCCCACATCACTCATTTTGAAAGTTCTTTTTCTATGGCAACAAATGTAACATCTGAAAATATAGAATCTGTCTTGCCATTTCCTATCTAAGTGTTTGTCTTTTATTTCATCTATTTGCCATATGTACATATGTCCTGGTTACTTTCTTGCTGGTGAGCTAATTTACACTAACAAAAGCAACTTAAGGGAGAAAGGGTTGTTTTGACTTTCAGTTATAGAGAAGCATAGTCCATCTTGGTGGGGACATGGCAGCAGGCATGGTGGCAGAAACAGGAGCCTGGCTTGGTCACATTGTGTCTGCTGTCAAGGAAAAGGGAGTGAACAGGAAGTGGGGCCTGGCTATAAAGCCTCAAGGTCCACTCCAAGTAACTCACTTGCCCAGGGAATGGTACTACCCATGGTGGACTCAGTCTTCCTATATCACTTAACAATCAAAAATAAAACGTACTTCACTGTGCCTCCTATATTCCACAAATTTTCAAGCAGCAACACCATTGGGGTCCACATTTCACATTCTATCCCAACAGTATGGCTAGACCTTCTAGGGCAGAACTGAAAAAATGCAGTGAGGGTTGGCATTTTGTCTCAGGAAGGATGTGTTAATCTTGGACCATTAAGCATGGTGGTAGTTGGAAGACTTTTGTGAGTTCTTTTAAAGTCAAATTGAATTATTGCTTTTTATTCTTGGTAACCTTTTGTCATGAATGGATGCCAGGTTTTGTTTAAATGTCTTTTTTTTCTGTTATTTGACATTTTATTTGCCCTTTCTTCTTTAGCTTATTGGTTGAATGTTTGATACTTTGAGGGGGAGTGGAGAGGTGTGTCCTGCAGTTGTTAGATGTATGTGCATTACATCTTGTTGTTGACTGAAGAGAGGCCAGTGACATTTGGATTCTCTGTCCTATAGTAGCATCAGGTACCGAGAGGTAAATGATGACAGTCCCAGTTGGGTTGGCCTGGGACTCAATACGTAGACTAGGCTAGCCTCGAACTCGCAGAGATCGGTCTGTCTCTACCTCTCTAGTGCACCACACCCTACTGTAGCTTCTATTTCTTTTATGACATCTCTTGACTTTTCATTTGTTTCAACAGAATCTGTAATGATATGTTGAAGCATTATTATGATGTCTTTTTCTCTGTAGAACAGGCTGGTCTCGAACTCACTTCTTTAATTCTCATATTTCTATTATTGTAGTTTTATCATCGATTCTAGCTTCATTCTGATATTGTGATGGAAACATTCTTAACCAAAAGCAATTTAGGGAGCAAAAGGATTATTTGCTTTCCATTCCAGGTCAAAATCCAACACTGAAAGAATTCAGGGCAGGAACTCAAGATATAAATTTAAAACCAAGAATCATAGAAGAATGCTTCTTGCTAGTTTTCTGTCTAGCTTACTCATTTCAAGTTCATGCTCAGCTGTCTTCCTTATATAGCCTAGGACTGCTTGCCTAGGGAATGGTACTGCCCATGGTGGACTGTGTCTTCTTATATCTATTAACAATAACAGACATGCCCACAGGATAACCCAATAAAGAAGTTTACTCAACTGAGACTCTTTTTATCCAAGAAATTCCAGGCTGTGTCAAGTTCACAATGCCAACTACGATATAATAATTTTCATGTATTTTGCCATTTATGTCATTTTTTTAATTCTTGTTATAAATAATTTTCAGTTATATTTTGAACATTTTGGCTGTGTTGTTAGGCAATTAATTCTCTGTTTTGCTAAATAATTATTTTAATAGAAACTTGTTCAGGTTAAGCAATACTGGCCTACAATATGGGCAGTTATGGTTCCAGTAGCAAATGTATTCATGAAACTTTGCTTGCTAATTTATTCACCAGGTATATGGAGCAGGGGCGTCTCCCATTGGTCCCTGCTCAGAATGTCTGAGACATTTTCCCAGCTCCTGTATTAGGTAGGTGGAGTGTCTGGTACATCTTGAAAAAAAGGCCACTTAGTCCAGCTGCTTGTTATGCTGAGGACAGCTCCATGGAGACAAAGTTGATTCCTGGGCTGTCTATGTTGTAGTGAGGAGCAGCGGGCTGCGTACTGCCACCCAGCTCCCAGCTAACTTAACCCCCAAAATAATTACAAAGAAACTGTATTCATTTAAACACTACCTGGCCCATTATTTCTAGCCTCATATTGGCTAACTCTCACATCTTAATTAACCCATTTCTATTAATGTGTATTGCCATTTGACTGTGGCTTACCAGCATGAGTCTAACCAGCATCCATCTCAGAGAGGAGAGCCATGGCATCTGCCACACTGCCTTCTTCCTCCCAGAATTCTGTTCTGTCTTCCCTGCCTACCTGAGTTCACCCTAACAACTAGGCCAAGGCAGTCTCTTTATTTAACCAATGAAAGTAACACCTAGACAGAAGACCCTCCTACACCATGTCTACTTTTGACTGACTCCATATTGTAGATACTCCCCTCCAGTCTAGCAGATAGGCAGAGCACTTCTCAACCTGGGTGCTTGTCAGCACAGAATTCCCTACTGTGCACATCTGGCTTCCTACTCTCAGTAAGTGGAGGAAGGGACTTTCAGTCTCACATGGACAAAGAGGCTTTCTGAACCAAACTAACTATTGTGGTCTGTATTCACCTCACTCTTCCTCAAGTCTGCTAGCTGGTGATTCTTCGGAAGAACAATCTAGGGCCTGAGGGGGGAGGAGCATGCTTCCCTTCCTGGGACTTTTCTGTTGAGCTCCCAGCCCCTTGACAGTGTTTCCAGACCTTTCCTGGTTATGTTGAACAACTCCCCTTTGATGAGAGAGAATGGGCGAGGATTAAAGGTCCCTGGTATACCCTGTGTTTCTATGTTGGGTTTGGGGTTCATCAAATACAGATCTGACATATTCTTCCTCGGGGAGCCACAGTTTGCAAGAGGGTACTGATGTTGCTGTCCCTCCAGTGCTGCAGACACTAAGCAGCTTCTATATTTCAGGGTTCTCTCCATGTTGGTCCTTGGATCATTTCCAATGTTTATCTGTTGTTGGTGAAGGGGAATAGAAGGGGACAAGACTGTGATCTTATGTGGACCAGAAATACCACCTAATTTTGTAGGCTGAATTCTTAAAAGTAACTGGATTATCTTAAGTTTTCTTTATGAGGTGATGAGTTGGCTGGAACATCTTCCCAGTGTTGTGGGAATTCAGTCTGTTTAGCCAAGGGTGTTGGGGTAACTAGCATTAAGGACGTAGTCAGCTCTGGGTATATGACTGGATAAGAATTGAGGACAGGGGTCATACACTCTCTTGGACCTGAAAGGCTTCCAATGCCCTGGATTGGTGACCTGGTACGGAGCTTTCTCCATCCTTCCCTGGTGGACAAAAAGTCAGCCTGTATTATGAGTGTGTTATTTCCTTTTCATCTCTTAATAAAAAAATTTCCATGTATTTCTTGCTTTATCTGGTGACTCATGTGGGACACCAAATGTAACCAGAGGCTTTTTCTGTCCCTCTCGATCTCATAGCCATTTCTAAGTAATCACTCAGAGACTTAATATTATAAATATTTGATGATGGCTCAAGCTTATTTCTAGCTAACTCTTACATTTAAATCAACCCATTTCAATTCAACCATGTATCACCATGTGGCCTGTGACTTACCAGTGGTGCTCTGACATGTTGCTCCTTGGGTGGCTGTTGGCCTCTCCCAGACTCTGTCCTTCTCCTCCTGTATCTCTGCTTGGATTTCCAGCCTGGCTCCATCCTGCCTTGCCATAGGCCAAAACAGTTTTATTTATCAACCAATGAGGACAACACATATTCACAGTGTACAGAAAGACACCCCATAGTGTTTCTGGGAGCCACAGCTCTGTTTGTGGAGGAGACAGCACACTCCATGAGTCTGTATAGCCAGCTATTGATCTACAGTAGAGCAGAAATCCTAGCAGTATTTGTTTAATGCCAGTTGAATAAATGAAACAACATATAAAAATTAAAGGGCTTTTTCCATAATTTCTTTTAGTCATTGAGAGTTTCTCAGTAGAGGCTATATATCAAAAACATTTTTATTTTATTTATTTGTTTATTGTTTGTGGTTTATTTATTTGCTGACTTACCCAGTGGGGTAGTTGGTGTTCATTTTCAAGTTGACTAGATTAAGAAAGGCATAGGACAGGTGAGCTTTCTATAGAGCACTAACCTGTGCAATAGGAGCCGAGGTTGAAACAGCCATCCTGAGTGTGGGCAGCATTGGCACAATAAGCTGGGGCTTCAGATGGGAAAACCTTGGGAGAGAGGAAACCAGCGCATGCATTCCAGCTCCTCTCCTTCCCGAGCGTGACTGTGCCTAGTGCCTTCCCCAGATGTCAGACTCCAGTTGCTTTAGTTCAACACCACACACTCTCCAAGGAGCCTTCAGCCATGAATGCTGGATGGCCAGTGCTGAGTCCTCGTCCTTCTTGGGGATTCCTTGGCATTTCCAAGTGGCTTTTGCTGATACAGGATGTGGAAGGATCCCTAATAAAATCTGTGTTTGACATAGCAAGAAGGAAACATGAATATATTATGGCCAAACTAAGCCAGAAAGTTCCTGAAAAATGAATGTGATAGAGTAGATTCCAGAACTTTTAGGCACAAGAGATTGAGTCAAGGATTGGCAGATTGGTCCTGTTTGAGACTAAGCCAACTTGAAATACTAACTACCTATGACCTCAGGTCATGTTACAGAGGACAGAGTCCAGACCGACTGATCTTTTTTCAGGAGATTTCTCCTTCCTGTTAAAGCATCAGATGCTCATTGGAGAATGGCGATGAACCACCCTGTACTAGACTAACTTGTTCCTCTTTGCTAACCTGAATAGCTGTCCTTCCCTTCTGTGGTCCCACACTCTAGGGAAGACACTGAGACTCACAACCATGGCTCTGCTACCCCTCTTCCAGGAGACAGAACTCCCACCCCACCCTTTCATAGCCTCCTCCTGCACTTCCTCTATTAGACAAACAGGCCGGGGCCAGCCCTCTCAGAGTGGACCCCGTGGCTGGTCACCTTGTGAAGTGCTGGTCCCCAACATAGCTGTGTCACTCAAGACACCCACCACCCATCCCACAGACCTGGTCTTGGCTCATGACAGCATGCCCCTGCGGGAGGCTTAGTCTTTCTGCATTCCACCTCTGATGAGCTCCAGGGTGAGGAATTAGAGGGACTGGCACAGGCCTCTGTCTGCAGACTTCAAACACCACCAGCAGATGAGGCCTGGTGTTGGTTAAGGGCCATTTGCAATTGCAACTTTTTGTCTCAGCTGTGTTTTTATGTCTCGCATTACCCCCCTGCCCTGCCTTTCGTGCACATGCCCTGGAGATGGACTGTGCAGGCAGACACTGTCTGCAGTACCTCAGCGGGAGATGGAGGCCTGCTTTCGCGGGCCACATGTGGTGTGCTTGAGATGGGAGGCGACTCGGGGTGACCCCTTAGAAGCTGGACATCAGGCTGAGCCCTCAGCTCTGTCCATTCTAATCCCTCAGACAGTTGAGTGTTGGCTGTAGCCACATCCTGACCTGCGGAGTAGGTACTTTACTCATCGTGCACAGCTGGGGCTTCATACAAGACCCTCACCTGTGACAAGGGCCAACCTAGAATCTTGTCTGTAAGTACAGGCCATTTTTGAAAGAGGGGATGTAGGTTCTGCGTCAAATAGCCCTAGATAGGCTGAGGGAGTTGAAAAATGCCTATAGATCTTCTTCCAGAGGGTAGTTGGGTCAAGGCTATGGGCTAAACCACCAATAATCTAACAAAGAGTTAGAGAGAGTGCACATGAGAAAGTGTGTGTGTGTGTGTGTGTGTGTGTGTGTGTTGTGTGCACATATGCCCATGTGCAGGTGTAATTGCCCATGCAGGCATGTGTGGCAATCTAAGAGTAGCACCAGAATATTTTTCTCAGTTGCTTTTCTCTGCCTTATTTTTTGAGACAGACTCTCAAAAACCCCATGATGGGGTACAGAGCTGGCCTCCACTGGACACAGGAAAATGGCTGAAAGTCAAGCCTAAAGGTCTTTAAAACTTCCTGTTTCATCCATGAAGTGTGTGCTCCCTCCCCATTTTGTGCCATAAGAGATTCTTTTCTTTTCAACAAAGTTTCTGACATGTATAAAAATGGAGAATCATTTTCCCCAGCAAAGCTTGTAATCAATAATATTTATTGTGCTCAACCTCAAAGATTCTTTTATAACTTGAGATAGTCTTTCTTAAGAATTTATCCCCAAAATGATATCTCTTTGGTGAGGAGGGAGACCTTGAAGTTCAATAACACATTTAATCTAACGATGTTTCTCCAGGCCCCCAAAATGGGTCTGAATAATCATTTAATTATTATATAATAATAATCAGAAGAAATGATTATTTAGCAAAGTGGTTGCTGTGTAAGCAAGAGGACCTAAATTTGGATGCTCAGCACCACATAAAATTTAGGTGAGTCAGCACATGCCAGTAAGTGTAGTACTAGAGAAAGATGAGACAGTTAGAGCCTCATTGCCCAGATCGCTAGAACAGCAAGCTCCAGGTTCAGTGAGAAACTCTATCTTCTCACTTGATGAGCAACTGACGAAGACCCTCAGTTAACCTCTATTTTCCCATGTATAATGGGTGAGCGCATATACACATGTATGTGCATACAACACACACACACATACATACGAGATCATCTAGTATAGATTCAATTGTATAGCAAATATGCCCTTTCAGGAGTTCCAAATATGAACGATGCATATGCAATATAATAGAGGCACAAATAGCACATATACTTTAAATTCTGTGGGATTTTATTCTGTCACCTCAGCGGTCAATAGGGCAGTAAATCAGGCTAGTGATATCATATAAGGAAGACACTTAAGTGATTCAAAAACAGATTTACGTTGACACCCAAGGCACCCAACTGATGGAGATACCAAAGCAGGCAACCATCCATTGCCTCTGTTCCCTTCTGTTCCATTCTTTGGGTGCCACCAAGGAAAAGACAAAATGCATTTACACGTTGTGTGGCTCAGTCCATATTTTGCTTGCTAGGGATGCACTTTGGAATCTGCAGGGAGCTTGCAGTGGAGTTTAGGGATGCTGACAACCACTTACTCTGCCTTTTTCACTTGACATTCTTAGAACAGAACCACTTTTGAAACCTAGATTTGCATTTTGCCTAAGGTCTAAGTAAATTCTAGAAATCTTTGAAGCCTCTTGTGTTGTGGCAGAAAGAGCTAAGTTCTCTACTTGACTCCGTAAAGCACCCTCACCTTTTAATATAAAATACTTCAAAATGGGAAAAAAGGATAGTTGCACCATATCTTTTGTTTTTCTTCCTAACTCAGCAAGATTTTCTTTTCTTGGAGAGAGAAACAAATGAAATAAATGGTTATACACATTTTCCTGGGCAGAGGGATAAGAGAAGATCCCCTAACCCTTGCTAAGAAGCCAATGGTCATGTTGAAAGGGCTGTTACACAGCCAGTCTCAGGATGGCACATTCTCCTCTCTCCCATCTCCATGCTCACAGTCAGACTTGGGGTGGACCGTCCATTCATCTCCACAGAGCTCAGATCTCAACCCCCACCTGTGGCCTGGGAAGTGTCAACAAATCACCTGCCCACGGGATAAATGCTGTCACCTGCCCACGGGATAAATGCAACACGGAGAGTAGGAACTGGAATCTTTGATGGAAGCAAAGAATCCCTGATGGCCGACCAGAGCTTGGCTCCCCTGATTTCTAATCCAGTCTGTTTCACTGATTTTACAGCCCTAGGGGATTTAGGCAAAGTGAACAGACACACCACCTAAACCCAAGGAACATTCTGGCCTCCACAGCAATTTCTGAGGATTAGTCCCTAACTTAGGAAACACTCCTTCATTAGACATAATCATTACAGCTGGAAGGAGTACTTGATTTGAACACTGGCATGACACTCATTAAAGATTTTCAACCTTTCTTCCCTTATTTGAATCTAGGACAATCTGTTTTGATTTACGTTTCCAAATCAGAGGCTGGGAGATAGATTTCTCCTAAGACTCTATTAACCAACGGAACATTCCCTGGCTCGTTGACATCGTAAACTTTTTTTTTTCACTTAACATGCACTTATTTGAAAAACAAATCTTGAAATTTGGCCATTAGGCCCCACTGCCTATAAAGCAGCCCATTTGCAGAGTGCCTCTCTGGGGTGCCCCGCAGGTGCCCAGGGCTTGCAGCTGCTGTGGTTTCACACTGATGAGTTTAGGGAATGGACTTCAGACCTGAGATGACCAATACGATACACTTTACAGCCTAAGCAGAAGCTTACACTAGAAACTGGAAGGTCTTTATAGATGGCTTTGTTTCCCCCTTGAGTATCCTAAACCATGAAGACAGCTTGCGGCAGCCCACATGTTGGGTATAGCTTGCGTAGCCTGGCTCCTTGGAAAACCAGAGACCAGCATGGTTTGCCTAGGCAGGCCTGAAATGGGGAGGGAGAGAGGTACCTGGAGGGCCGCCCTGGAGGGCAGGCTCCTGCAGACGAAGGTACAGATGGCTTTTCCAAGTGAGGCTTCGCAGTCACTTGTTGCTTGTGTTTGCCAACTTTATTGTCCCTTATGCCTCTCTTAGCTCTTGAGTTTGACAAGTGTAACAGCCAACGAAGTAATGTGGGTCAAGAGAGGGTTTAAATAGAGAAGGAAAGATCAAAGCAATTCTATTTCAGCCGGAGCAGTTTGCTAATAGGAGTGTGAAGATTCTATAGTAAAGTGTAGGGTGGGAACCCCAAAGTGGAGCTATCATTAGGGAGAAGCCTCCATTTTCTAGTTCTGGGGCCTCCCTGTGTGTAGGTGCTCCTTTTCTGTATTCTAATCACAACTATGATTAAAAGAAACTTAACAAGCAACTGAAAACACTGAAATAGCTTGTCTTCCTTATGTTAAATATTTTAATGCTCCAAAATAACCTTCCTGGAGAAGACCAAAAAAACAAAAACAAAACAAAACAAAAAAAAAACCCAACTCCTTGAGAATCAACCCCATTCATCTATCACACAGCCCTGACAAACAAACCCATACTTGGTATTCTAATATTATCCCTCTGGATTTCTTTACTGTGCTCTATATTCCAACATTCATCAGCGTGGAACATGTGGGGCTGGTGTCGCCCCAGCGTGCTATGCATCTGGAACGCTGTCTGCACAGCAGCCTCTCCTGTAAAGGTCAAGGAAAGACGCATGCGCCTTTCAGCAGTGCGTCTCTGGGAGACCCTATGCAAGGTCTTTGAAGATGTGCATGTTGACTAGCAGCAGCGAAACAGAAGAGTGGAAACGTGGACCAGGCTCTAGATGGCTGAACGGCCAGTGTTGAACAAGTCTGGAGCCCCAGCATAAATTTCCCCAGAAAAAGGCTTTGAAGTTTGTTTCAATCTGTGAAATTCTCGTAACGGTCTAAATTTGCTCCTCCACATCTGGTAGAGATAATTGCAACAACTGGTGTATGGTCCATCCATTTGTATATTTCGTCCCTTAATAATTCATGAGTGTGTGTGTATGCATGTGTGTGTGCGCGCGCGCACGCACGTGTGTGTATAATATATATGATGTGTGTGTATACATATAATGTGTGTGAGTCGGGATACAAATGTTTCACAGCATGTGTGTGGTGGTCAGAAGACAACCTTGGGTGTCCATCGTTACCTCTGAAGCAGTGTTTCTTATTGCTGGGCGCGCATATACCAAGCTTGCTGGTACACGAGTTTCTGCGGATTCTCCTGTCCCTGCCTCCACACCTTGCCTCAGAGACACTGTGGTTACAGACAGCCTAGCTTGATGTGGTTTCTGTAGTTCTGAACTCAGATCTTTGCACTTGTTCAGGAAGCACTCTCCTCACAAAGCTATCTCTCCAGCTACCTCCATCCTCAAGGAAACCCGATCCAAAGTCTTTGACACACAACACAATGACCTCAACAATCCAATAATGGAGATCTGAGTAAGACATTCCTTGACCTGAGAAACCTTATTCTTTACTTGGGAGAGAAGAGTCACTGACAACGCAGAGGTAATGTGGTACAGCCATAAGCTGTAAGAGATTCAGAAACAAAAAAGATGTGGGGGTGGCAAAACATTCTTGTACTGTAACTGAAGCATGCGTTGAGGGGCGGTGGCTGAACAGGCAGGGCTGGTGGGGAGATAATTCCAGGAAGAGGCAGGATGGACATGAGAAAGGCAAGGCAGGTGTGGGAACAATGAGCCCCATTTGAGCTGCACACTGTGTGCAGGAAGCGGGAAGGGATGCAGCTGGCTAATGTTGGCCTTTGTCGTCTGGAAAACGTTCTACTTCAGCAGGGCTTAATGTCTCCTGCCTGCAACGGTGTAAGAACAGGTGGTAGGCCCTTCTATCAGAAAGAATTTCTCAAACCAAGGAAACGTCTACTTTGTGACCTCATAGTCACTCTCAGAGTTTACCTAGGTCACTCTGTTAGTCCTTTGTCACCCTTCTCTAGAACATCCTTCTGTGCCACATGACAGCCAGATCTCCCAGCTGACGGTGGCTGTGTCCCTTATTTCCCAAGCCCCATTTGCTCATGAGTCTCTATTGAGCATCATATTGTCATCATGCAGCTGCTATCTCCACATCCGTCATCTCTGGCACAAGCCAGGGATGACCACGAGAACGACTCTCCCAGCTCGTAAAGCCAGTAAGTGCTATAGGCCAGCACCACGGAGACCAGAGCACAGCGAACCCTCGGAGGACACCAGAAGTTAATATCCCTTGCGATCCCATCATCTGTATTCTGTTTCACAGCCTCGTTCTTTGACTCACTCATTAATGTAACATGGGAGTACTGCGCCCTGAATATATCCCAGCACTGATAGACTTAATTTCAGCTCTCACGGACATTACAGGCCACTTGGAAAGATAGACCACAAAGCGAGTTCATGAGCAAAAGAGCACCCACCGCCATCCATGGACCCTGGAGGTCCTGCAGTCACACAGGGCACACACCACAGGCTGACTTCCCCTACTTTCCTTTCACCCAGAGGCTCCCTTGCTGACACTTGCTTCATTTCTAATTCCCTCCTACAGAAATATGTGCTCAAAATCTTCTTTGATGTGTTACCAATTTTTATGCAACATAATTGCTTTTAATATAAAGGAAGAAACAGTAGGTATACTTATATGGATATTTTAGCCTGAAACGATGGAAAATTTAAAGACGCCAGCTTCAAAATTCAGTGATGTTTAAGTGAGTTAAGGAAACAGGATGAAACATTAGCAGACCTGGGCTGACTTTTAGGGCAACATGCAGTGCCTTCCCTGTGTCCGTTGTGTGTCCTCTGACTCCGCACCCTCAAAATAAAAGGCTAAGTAGATTTTTAAATAACACTTTGCTTTTGAAAAGCAAAGGATAGGGCCTGAAATTAAGACATAAATGAGAGTGTGTAAAGGTTGTCGTTAACTAATTAGTTAACAAGAGAATGAGGAAAATGTCTTCCAAGACTCTTGGGACAATCAGGGATGCAAAAATGAATTTCATAGATGAAGATCTGTGTAGACAGAAAGACACTTATGTTCACTACATCTCTGCAGGGCAAAACCTATGTGCGTTTTCATAATCTAGAATAATTTACAAAATCATCTTTCAGCAATTTAACAAAGTTGACAAAGACCTTCAAAAAATAAAAGAATTATAGGGACCTGATAGACTCTAATGACCTAGAGAGCTATGGAAAACACCCAATTTTCTGCCGAAAAAAATACCCAGGAGTGTTTCTGGTACACTCAGAAGCCATCCCAAACTTTTCCTCACACTCTACAATCTTCTCCTTGTGGAGATGGGCATTTCTCTGTCCAATAATTCATATACAACCCAGTTAGGGCATCAGCCTTGCTCCTGGAATGACAAAAGACAGTCAAAGTGCAGATTGATGTAAGCAAACGAATGTAATCTAGTGATTAGTGATCGAGTAGGCCTCAAGGTAATTGTGATTGGTGCTTAAGTGGTCTTTAACCACAAGATGCCATCCTATACATAATGAACAAATGGCTTCTAGAAAAAGCAAAGAGCATCTGAAATATTATTATCTTGTGCTCGATAAAAGTGGAGAACAAGAGCTAGAAGATCTGGTCCAAACAAAGAAGAAGATATAACAGAAAGCAGAGAGCCACAGCATCTTAAGATCCTCATCAGGCACCACAGAGGGAGTTTGGAGAGAGAGTGTTGTCCACTCTGCAGTGAGAGCAATTGGTCCACATATGGTGAGCGGGAAGAGAATCAAGGGGACTTAATTTGCAAAGGGGAATAATTGACTGTGGGCACATGTGACGAGCAGATTGTGAGTCTGACATATAATAAGCAAAATATGGAGTGTATTATTACATAATTACATTTCATTATACAACAAAATCATCAAAAAGCTGCCATGGGTTATAAGTAAGGAAACTGTACACAGGCGATAATAAGCACCTGAACCCTGTAGCATTCTGCACCTTCTGCGGACTCTGTCATTCAAAAACCTAGGTGGATGTGTTGTAATGTCTGAGTTAAAGTGGACAGACTGAGGGCCAGGGGTTGAATAGGCAGCAGAAGCAGCCGTTAGCTGGGTTCCTCTGGCTTTAATCAAGCACACCGGTGGTGTCTTGACATGATCTTGCTGCGCTGCCCTGGCTAGATCTCAGGTAGAATCCCATGGGCAATCAGAGGCCAAGCCTAGCACAAGGCAAACAAGACCCAGAAACAGAGCAAGAATGGCTGCCTCTATGGTCTTTAGGGATTGGAAGGCTGAGATAACTATCCCAGGCATCCTTGGGGCTAAAACACTGAGTGCTAAGACCAGAGGCTCTTCTGATGGGCAAGGCGAATGAGGACGTAATAGTAAGCCTCTTGAGGGACTGACTGGGTGCAAGGTATTGGTGTGAAGGAGGCGACACCGGCTTGCTTACTTATTCTTCACAAAACTGAAAGGCGGGGGGATGAAAGGATGATCATATATATTTGCAGAATGCCATCTTTAACCACCAATATCAGCTTGTAGTTTTCATCCATACTGACCCAATGACAGCTGCATAGGGAGGTGTTATCATTTCTTTGCCTTAGATGAAAATTTCATGCAATTAAAATGATAAGGACTAGAAAAACAAGGATATCAAACATCTTCATCTGTCAGGATTGCTCTGATTTTTTTATTTTTTATTTTTTTCATTCCTCTTAGTTATCTGGGTTTGTTCTGACCAATCTGTTTTTTCCATACCTCCATCAACACTGATATTAGCCCAGTTGTCTCCTGAAGTTTCTCCCCACCATGTGAGTACTAAGTTTCCCTTCTAGACATGGTTGGCTGAAATACCATCCCTCCAGTTCTCACTATGGACTGAGTGTTCTGGAGAAACCCTCATCCCTTAGTGACACGCTGTTAAGGAATACAAGTCCATCGTGGAAAATACTTGCGTCTGGAAGACTTTATTGAATCTCAGAGCCATTAGCATGGGCATTGAGAACTTAATCGATCACTGAAGTTCCAAGATGGCTAAAGAGGCTGCAAACAGAGCCTTTCTACCTTTAGCATCTGGGGCTAGGATGATATTGTGCATTTTTCCTCTGGTAATTTCTGAATATTTGATTCGTCTTTGTCTGCACTTATTGGGGCTTCGGTAAATACTTAGGTTTAAACTTACAGTCTGGCCATGAAATAGAGATATTTTAAAGTTAGCTTTTTAATTACACAGTAGATTTTCATATTCATATTGGGCTGAAAGTTAAAATATTAATCTGCCCAGTTCAAGCCAAGGATTATGGCCACCCTTGTGATGAATAACTGGCTAACCTATTGATGATAACTGACTGGTAGTTACAATAAAGCAAATCTCTTTGCGAACTCTGATCTGGGACAAGAGTTCTGCCAGGATGGACCTATGTGAGGGCTGCACACACCCTCCCTGCAGAACTAGTTGGACCCCCCCTCCCATATGTTGGCTATTTCTAGAGGCAATGAGTACGTGGAAAGACCTTGAGTTCTCTCGGTGATGATGCCTTGCTTCTCTTTAAGGTAGACTTTTTTTTTTTTTTTTTTTTTTTGCATTTCTCCAGCACTCTCAGTTTCCCTAGTGACTGATTGAGCATCTGGCATTTAGCCATGTGAAGTTTCTGAGGGCTTGTCATGGATCAGAGCAGTGGTAACTATTTTATTTCATTTTTCCTAAACTATTTATGAGGAGAATGAATGGTTTTAATTTGACTCATCCAAACCTTATTATTTCCCAGTAGATGATTTTCCCTTATTGCCTTGTTTGGCTAAATTCCTAATTTGCCTTTGGCTAATTCAAAGAACAAGCGAAAGGGATGTTTTTAGGTACCCTTAATCTCAAAGTTGATAATAAATTATGTGGTAATTAAATAAACTTGTCTTGCTGCCAAGGGTAAAATAAATAAAGATGTTTGCTTCGGCAAAGACAGTTCTGTATCCCTCGCCTCTTCCACATCTTGCCTGGATCTGCAGGGCATTAGCACATTAAAGAAAGTCTTCTGCAACACTGCAAGCCTCCATATGAGAGACCCTTCTCATCCTATTGCTTAGCCACTGGTCCTTGGGCAGCTCGAAGGGTCATGGATGGGAAATAGATGAAGACAGCTTGACTCTCTGAGTCAAGCCATTCTGTGGCACAAACAACTATTTAGATAGCAAAAGCCAAATAAGTCCTGGGACTTACTGGTTATATTGGCTGTTTGCTACACAGTGTTCTAGCTCTTGGAGGGGCATACTTATTTCTACAAATTCCAGGAGTTCATGACCTTTTATCTTTTGAGACCCTTTATAAAGACTAATTCCACCCATCCCCCAGTCTCCTTGCTGCAACCCAGCCAATCCTCTTCTTTTTTACCTCCGAGATTTCTTCTTTAGACCAGGTCTTTTTAAACTTTCCCACCCAAGACCCTTTTTTTTGCCTGAGAAATGTTTATGATAATTTATAAAACAAATGCATGTCAAATATTAAGGAATATCCATAAACTTTTAATAATTAAAAATAATGTAAATAATTCTGTTATTTATTAAGGATGAACATTGCATACTAATAAATAAATATTCTTTTTAAATTTTGCACAAAGAATTAAATCTTGGCTGTGTATTTGATACTGCATAACATAGAAGATCTTCAAGGATTTAAGAACTGGTCATTATTTTGATTCCATAATTGTCAATGTTGAGAACACCACTTGACATAAATATCTGGTACAAATTCTACTTCAGAAATTAAAGTAATTAAATTTGGGAATTCTGTCCCAAACCATAATTCACTGAAACTTTTATGAAACTCAAGTCAGCAACACCAATAGCAGTTTTAGAAATCAAACCATCCTAACACAGGGCAACCCAAAGACGTGCTAATTCAGTGCCGCTGGCTGGGGAAAGTCTCTAGGAAATATTGGAAGTCTTTGTTTTCCATAACCAAACCACTGTGTTTTGGTAAGAACAGAAGACTAGACAGTTAAACACCGCAGTTCCTAACGCATTATAGTCTTGAATCTGAGCTGCTGTGTCCCAGAGCGGGCTCAGGCAGTATTGTGTTCTGGGTATACTTGGTGTAGTATACAGAATCAAGGTTAGGGTGGAGTCATGAGCTACAACACCACTCAGCACTTCTAGAAACATCTCAGAGTCGTTAAACACTTGATTTTGAACTAATTTTTGTTTGTTGTGCATTCAGAAACTGTTTATTGTCATCTTATTTTTAAGGAGACTCCATATTCAGGTAAGCAGCCCTATATTGGGGTCATGACTATTGGGGCCAGGAGCTAGATGACCCCCTGTGAGGTGCTTAAAACTGGGCTGAGAAAATTGCACTGGGGGCATCTTTCTTCAGAACTCCTTGGTTTTTGTTTTAAATACCCGACACTGGTAATGGTAGTCTTGCTGGCTATCCTGGTGTTAGTCTGGTGGGCTTCACAATCCAGGAGCACCAGAGATATATCTACTTACATCTATATCCTCTTATTCTCACTTAGAGAATTTTTTTTCATAAGGAACTTATTTGAAATACAAGAAAATACAACTCATATATTCATCAAGATGTCAACTTTATTATTATTTATATTACTATGAAATTAGAAATAAGCAACAGTCCAGAATCAGGAGAATTATCTATGAGTATGTGGTGTATGTAGCATGCTGGAATAGCATGCAGCCTTTAAATGAGGTGTAACACAGGAAAGTGTGGTTTAGGTGATTCTGTAAGAGTTAATAAAAATCTGCACTTTAAATTCAGCACATACTAAAATCTGTGCAGAAAAAATGATAAAAACAGAAAGCAAGAAGAATAGAGAAGTATTTGGGTGACTGACACTGAGTAAAGGCTTTGCCTACATTATTTAAACATTTTCTAAAGCTAGTATAACAAGAATGCACCTTCTCAAATATGAAAAGAAACAGAGAAGACATTGGATCTTTGACGTTCTTCTAGAGAAGAAATAGTTATTTATGAGCCCTCTGGGAAGGCGAGGGATACAAGATAGAGGAAATGGTTTTTTATTTCCTTCCTTTGTTCTTCCTTCCTTCTTTCCTCGTTCCCTTCCTCCTTCCCTTATTTCCTTGATTTTTGAACTGAGGTCTTAATATAAATCCCAAACTGGCCTTGAACTTGGTATCCTCCTGCCTACCCCTCTCAAGTGCTGGAAGGGCAGGTATTGCCACCATGTCTGACTGTTGTGGTCTTTCTTCCTGATGCTCTTGGACTTCCCTTGGAAATAAATGTCTCTTCTTGAGCCCAAAGTGCCTGCATTTGACTAAGGAAAATCTTCTAAGACCCTGAAGCTTGCTCAGGTTTGAATGAATCTCCTTTGATGAAATTTACAGGAGAGAAGCAGCCTCCAACCTCACACCTTTCAAAGTCCTTTAGGGGTGCCTTTGCCAAGGACAACCACTGGACAGGGAAAAGCTGAGTGTTCCTGCTCTATGCTGCAGTTCACTGACATCTCGGTGACTCTCCTTGCTTCTTGAGTCAGACTCTCCTCATCAGGTGGGCGGAAGAAAAAAGAATCCAGAGTCAGGATGCCTGTTTTTACATCTTCGTCTTGGCCCTTAGTGGATGTAAGATCTCGAGGACATTTCTTATGCTCCCACGACCTGCAGGGAGGGGATAATAACTATTCTTATTTCCTAGGATTCCATGTAATAGTCCATATAAAGTATTTAGGATGATTTATGCAGAACAGATGTAAGCTATTCTTATTCACTCTTTTGTGGCAGTTATTCATATATGTTATATGAATCTGAATTGATCTTATTTATCTTGAGGTTATTCATAGTGCTTTCCTCAGTTATATATAATCTTTAAGATGGTAGAATTCATGTCTATTGAAATAGCTAAAACAGAGGCCTGGTGTAGACAGATTGTTCAGAAAATAAGTATTGGATGCCAGAGCTATGATATGGGCTACGATCAATTGCTTCTCTAGCTAGGAAGATGTGCTTGAAGCTAGTCCATCTGTTACAGATCCATTAAGAAGATGCAAAACCCTGTCTCAAAAATAAAAAAACAAAAAACAAATAAAAAGAGGATGCAAATGGTAGGTGTGGAGGTTTGAATAAAAATGTCCCCATAGGACCATAGGAAGTGGCATTGTTAGGAGTGTGGCCTTGTTGAGGAAGTGTGTCAGTGTGGGCTTTGAGGTATAGGATGCTCAACCCACGCCCAGTGTGGTAGTCTCTTTCTGCTGCCTGCTGATCCAGATGTAGAACCCTCAGCTCATTGCCAGCACCATGTCTACCTGCAAGCCACAATGCTTTCTTCCATGATGATAATGGACTAAACTTCTCAACTGTAAGCTAGCCCTAATTAAATGTTTTCCTTTATAAGAGTTCTTGTGGTCATGAGGTCTCTTCACAACAATAGAAACCCTAAGACAGTAGGACCATCTCTTAACCAAAGACCTCCACCAACCACATAAGGGAGCAAGCGACAGAGTGAGAATGTCGTGAGAGTTGATGGAAGGAAGGGCTAAGGATCACCAAGGAAGTGGGCTTGGAATGCAAGCCATTGCTGCTGTGAGCAGACAGGAAATTAAAAGGCCAAGGAAACATGACAGGAACATGGCTCTAACCTGAAGGATGGGAACATGACTAGTTTAGTGTGAGAACAGGCTACATGTTTGAGGAGGCTGATAAAGACCCCAAAACAATCTCACGAATGAATAGAGCAGCCTGCTGCTGAAGACTGACTTCTTGCCATGAAGCAAGGCTAGGCTTCTGGATAGAGAACTTGATTGAGGAAAAACAAAATTAGAAAGACCAGAGAGAGAAAAGAGCCACTGAAAAATGATTTCAAGGCTGTCTTCAAATACTTCTTCCATTTTAGACTTTCTTGGACCATTCTAGCTGGTCATTCATGTGACCTTTGGCCTGTACTGCCTTGTGTTTTGCTGGGCTTACTTGGATTATTAAATTAGAAATAGAGCTTCCCTTCAATAAGATGGCATAGTCCAATTTTATGAGGCCAACCATGATGGTTGACATGGAAACACCTGCCTAGCCTACTATTGGCAGCACCATTCCCTAGGCAGGGGTTCTGAGCTGTGTTAGAACTCGAGTACAAGTCAGCAAGCAAACACGTATGCACTCATTTCCCTCTGGTTTTGACTGTGGATGTGAAGTGACTAACTGTTTGAAGTTCCTTCCCTGACAGCCCCTTGGTGATGGACTTTAGTAATTTGGAATTATAGCATGACAAAAAAACACCATATGTTATCACAGCAACGGAAATGAAACTAGGGCATCATCAACGCATGAAGTCTGTTAAATGATAGCTTAACACTACCTGTAGAACATGTTAGACAATTTAAACTCGATGCCTGGGTCTTTGACTTCTTTTAAATTCTAAACTGTACTTTCTATAAGTAGTTCCTAAGTCCACTTTTATCTTTTCCACTCTGCCACACACCATTGTCACTCTGTCCTGAATTCCCTGAATTTCTAACCCATGCGTATTTTAATCTTGAGTGCTTCTATATGTATATGGAGATTGATACTAGCCAAAATTATAAATTCTAGCCCTGTAGATATTAGTTAATGTACTTGTATGATGGTCCTGAGAACAGTCGATCAAAGCCCTAATTTTTCAATAATCTGATAAAGTTTTTTATTTATAGCCACTTTTCCTTCTCTGAAAAATATACGGTCATAATTAATTATCAAAAGAAAATGAGCTGGGCATGGTGGTGCATGCTTGTGACCCCAGCAAGTTTTGAGATCAACCTGGGCCACCTTGTCTCAAAAAAAAAAAAAATGTTTTTGGATTAACTTTATTTTAAACTTCTGTGTGCCAGGGAGTCTTTCTATGATGCTTTTGGGAAGCAGGAGCAGTAGATACATTTATTACAGTCCTCAAAGGCCAGCCAGGGTTTGGTAGTAGGGTTGTGGAGCAGAGAGCATTAGTTGACCACTGAAGGTGAAGTCCTTGAGGCAGGATGGGTGCATCCTCCCTTTGGAGTACTTTATTTCCTGATGTGACTTGTTCTCATAAAGGCAGCCAGGCCAGAGGTTGCATTCTGACTTCATTACCTGTCACTTGCATGGCATGAGTGGAACTTTCTGTTCTGGTCTGTTGTTAACTTCCCAGCTCTTGGCAGCATCTAGAGCCAACTGCAAGCGTGTAACGTTGTGTGCCAGGCACTGCTGTGTTAATGTTCTCTTCTGAACAAAAGTTGTGTTAGATGAATTTTGACTTTGATCAAAAATAACACTCATTTTCAGTAAAAAATAAAAAGCAAACAAACTGGAATCATCAAATCAAGGAATTTCCAACTGAAGTAAATCATGAGCTAAATGATAGGTCTTTGGCAACATAACCTAAGCTAGGCACCTTAATAGAGAGACAGTGTTTGGCTCTCTCACTGTCTCTCTCCCTCTCTCATCTTTCAAAGGATTAAATATAAGGGAAGTTCAAGTGAGGCTCTGCCTGGTGAACTATTACTTCCTTGCTCAAGCTGTGTGACAACCCACTTCAGTTGCGAAGACGCCTTATACAATAACACCAGGAACACTCAGCGTCAGGTGCTGCATTAAAAGCCACAGGACACATTTTTCTAGCTTGAGCCTAACACAGATTTCACATGGTTCCCTAAACCATCGCTCTTCTCACCAAGTGTCAGGCTTAGCTCAGCGCTTACTGCATAGCTAGTCCTTTGAAAACTCTATAAGAATTCAAGTTGGTGGACTGTTTTTCAGATGAGGAAAGAATGTTTAATCGTGTCTTCAAACTCGGACACACGGGTGAGCTGTTGGGACTTAAAGCCACATCCTATTCTTTATTTCCACAGTGTCTTGTCACTGACACCTGTGAAAATCCCCCAGTAACTATGGATTCCAAGGATCGCTGGTGCAGCTGAGCTGCAAGGGGTCGAAAGAGCTTGTGGTGACCCTAAAGGTCATTGCTCACTGCAGAGAAAAAGCGAGGGAGCTCAAGTAGCAGTAAGAAAAAGGAGGATCAAGGCCTTGGGTGTGTCTTAGAGTGGCCTTTAAAATAAATACAATAAAAACTTATCCTGTAATCGGTAAACAGTAATATAATTAGAATTTTTTTCCTATTTACTTCCTTTAACATGCAATAGGGGGAAATGGAAAACAAAAGTCAAGGATTCAATCAAGCAGATGTTTCTCGAGTTATTATTTTCTCCTTGCTGTTGTTTACAAAAAGAGATTCCTTTGACAGAATGTGACTCACAGATTCCAGTGAGGCCCCGCCATTCTCCACGGGAAGGAAAGAGAAAAACAGGGGAAGAAAACTCAGATCATATGCTTTTATTATACACATTATTACGCCTCATTAATTAACCCAACCACTGTCCCAGTGACGTTCTGGGCTCACTTCACAGGAAAAAATTAGTCTGGATTGCCAAGTTAAAAGACAATTGCAGGAAGATCAAATTATGCCTACATTGCATTCTGCCAGGGCACAGAGCCAAATTCCTGTCACATTCGTAAGACTGGAGTATCCTCACTAAAAACAGCCCCGAAGAACCAACGTCAGAAGACGTTTGACGTCCACACAGAGGATGTGTTGAACGAACCCAAGTTTCCTTTCTCAGAATCACATAATGGCCCCTGAGAATGGACTCTCATCCAGCCCCTGCCACATGTCAGCTGGGTAAAGCCTTTGTTCTGCCCAGTAAAACATAGCAGGAGTTGGATGTGGTGATGCATGCCTGCCTGCAATCGTGCAGCTGCAGAGACTGAGGCAGGAGGATTGGGAAGTCAAGGCTACCCTAGGCTACAAAGTGAGTTTGAGGGCAGGTGGCTGCAAAAGAAAATCTCTGTTCAAAAAATAAAACAAAATGTAATGATAAATACATTAGGGAAAGACACCCCTCCCCCAGTCAACCCCAGCTAAAGAGAGGAGAGTGAGGGGTCTTACATCTTCAGGGCTGGAAACCATTAGAAGGCAAATTGTAAGGTATCTTCCTGGTTCTTGTTTAAGACATTCCTCCTACCATAGTTGAAGGTGCTCGATGTGTTGTTTTCCAAGTTGCCACCCTTGGAGGCTGAATGCACCCGTTCTTTAGGAAAGTCGATGCCATTTGCTGTGCCTTCCCGTGGCTATGAAGCAGAAGTGATTTTCTAAGACTTCTGAGGCAAGGTCTGGAAGCAACTAGAAGCTTTCAAACTCTTTCTCTGAGGAGGCCAGTGGGCACATGCCCTAAGTTCCGTGGACATCACCATGTTGTGAGGAAGCACAAGCTTCAGGAAGAGTGGCCGCATGCACAGCCGAGGAGCAGATGGCGCTGAGAACTGGAGCTTAGCCAAATCCTCCTGACAGGTCACAAAGGGTTTTATATATCTATAGAGAATTCTGGAATTCTCTACACAAGTGAGAGAGAACACCCAATAATTGTTTCTCTGTATCTGATTTATTTTGATTAAAATAATCTGCAGTTGCATCCATTTCCTTGCAAATCATAGAGTTTCATTCTAGTTCATAGCTGGATAACACCCTATTGTGCATACATATGACATTTTTTGCAAACGGTCCTCTCTTCACAGACACTTACACTGATTCCATATCTTGGTTATTGTGGATAGTACTGCATAGACATGAAGGTATCCCTGTGGCACATTGACTCAGGGTGCATTGAGTACAAACCCAGAAATGGTTATTCTGGGTCAGATGGTATGCCTAATTTTGGGTGTCTTGAAGAAGCCCCATACTGATTTCCTGATGGCCAGAGCAGCTTACAGTCTCACCAGCAGGATACAGATCCTTCCCCTTCCCAGCATCCTCACCAGCTGTTTGCTTGTTTGCTAATGATAGTCCTTCTGACTGAGGCAAGGTGGAATCTTCATGTAGTTTTCATTTGTATAATCCCTGATAGAGGGTCTTGAAGCCAAGGGTGCAAGTGAGCATGTGTTTCCCCTTGCTCTCTGCTCTTGACTGTGGATGTGACGTGGATACGTGCTGCTTCATGTTCCTGCCACTGTCTCTTCCCAGCAATGGAGGACTAGAACTTGCCACTGAAAGCCAAAATAAGCCCTTTCTCCCTAAAATGTTTTTTGGTAGGGGTGTTTTTATCACAGCTATGAGAATAAAACTAGGAACGGTGGCTGTTATCACAAACAGAACAAAAACAAAATAAACAGAAAATAACACTCATTATCAGGATGAGAACTCAGAACATCTGGGCTCCGCTGATGGGAATGTAAAATTATGTGGCCAATGTGAAAAGATCCTAGAAGTTCCTCAAGAAGCTCTGCAGATAATTTTATACAGTACTTTATGAATAGAAGGCATTGTGGGTTACAATTAGCATCTTTAAAGAAGAGATTAGACAAAGGAAACGAAGGCGCAATGAAAGAGCAATGTACAGGATCAAATGAAACTCATTTTAAACCCGCATGGACTGACAGGACTTGAAGTCTAAGTTAGAGAGCCTTAATCTGGTCGGACACTTGGTCCAATTTCTAGAACATTACTAAAATGTGATTCATAGTCATGCTGCTCTAACAAAGCTTTGGTCCACCAAAGCGACTCCTCTCACTGCCCCAAACAACAGCGGTGTGGTGTAAGGAGTTTCGTGGAGTTTACTCAGGGTCCCATGTGCTCTGAGGGGGGGGGGGGTAGCTCCACTGGAGAGGCGGGGGATATGGTATCTGTGGCTGGGTGATATTGTAGGTCTGTGTTTAGTGTACTAGTGTGTGTATATGTGTATGTGTCGGGGGGGAGGTTCACACTGATTTTCATATAATGGTTCTTTTGTGCCCCCTTACTCTCCCTCTCTCTCTCTGTCTCTCATCTTTTGAGAGAGGATCACACTATGTAGTCCTGAGTGGCCTGGAACTCACAGAGATCCACTCGCCTCTGTTTTCCAAGTGCTGGTACAAAGGCATATACCACTGTACCTTGTATGTTGTATGTTTTATTAATGATATTAATGATTACTACTCTGATTGGGGTGAGATAGAATCCCATATAGGTTTTTGATAATTTTGTTTATTATTACTGATTTGCATATGTGGACATCGGAGGACAGCTTCTGTGAGTTGGCCCTGCCCTTCTCCTGTGGGCTCCAGGGATCACACTCAGGTTGTTGGTCTTGCATGTCTCAGAGGCTCTTAATCTAGTTTATTTTTAATTTCTTTGACGGTCTCAGAGGTTAAATTTTTATCTATCTAATGGGCATATGTACTTCATCTTTTGAGAACTGTTTACTTTATTTGTCCATTTATTGACTATGTTATTTAGGTTCTTGGTATTTGGTTGTTTTGTTTTTGTTTTGTGAGTACTTAGACTTTATATATTAATCTTCTGCCAGATGTATAGCTAGCAGAAATCTTTCTCCTGTTCTCTTTTCTGTCTGTTCCCTTGGGTAATTGTTGCTTTTGCTGGGCAGAGTCATTTTGATTTTATGTGATCCTATCTGTCAGTTCCTGCAATTATTTCCTGAGATACTGAAGTAACGACAGATTATTGAATGTAACCACTGTGTCCAAAGTGCTCATTTTATTGTTGCTGTCATATCAGGAGATTAAAGAACAGGAAGGACTTTTGTACATTGGGTTATATCAATTCTGACACTTCTTTAGTAATTCCAGAGAATGCATTGTTATTCCAAACTCACCTGTCCATCAACCTTCCTCCGCCACGTAAGGAGAGCCCTGTCTCCACGGAGTCAATAATCAGCAGGAATGCTCGTCTTCCTGCTTCCTGCTGCTGTACTTCCCCTCCTCTGTGAAGTGGTCCACACTTCCGCTTTCATCTCCCCCACCCGAAAGTGGTAACCAGAATAATTCCCTAAGGGAACAGATTTCAAGAGATATCCCCATAGCACTAAACTGATTTTGATCTCTGGCTTAGGTACATCAAAGGATGCTTTACTGATCTCTGTTCTCATTTTTAATATTTCTTTTCTTCTGCTGGCCTCTGCTTTGGTTTGATTGTTTAAAGTCAAGGTCATTAACTGGAGACCCTTCCTTTCTAGTACACCTGTTGTTGTTTGCTATGAACCCCGCTCTAACCCCTACCGTCTGGGCATCTGATGCAGTCTGACGTGGTGTGTTTTCTCTATATTTGGTCTACAGAGTTCCACTTCTTCTCTTGGCTTCCTCTTGTTCTTTTCTTGTAAAATTATGTTGACTGCTAATTCCTAAGTACATTGGAGAGTTTTGGTAAGAAAATGTAACCTGATACCACCTGAGTTTTGATTAAAGCATTTAAACTTAGTAAGGTAAATGGCATAGTATGGCCGAAACTTACCATCTTGGTCTTTATTTTCTATTTTTCTCATAGAATCTTTATAATTTCCTACTTGCTGACTTCTTTGGGGTTTTTTTGAATATGTTCTACGAATCCCATTTTATCTCTATTCATCTTGATAGTGCACTCTGAATGTTCTAAGTATCTGTCTTTTGACTTACAATGTACAGTTTGTTTATGCCTTTTATTGTGTTTTCTCTAAATTGCCAGTTATCTTTAAAATTATATTTTAAATCGCATACACAAAAATAATAATTGCTGGGGTCCGTCTTTCTTCCTCTGTTGCATTCAGACACATTCCCATACCACAACATTTTCATTTTCATGAAGGACAGTCATTATTATCTCATACTCCCATGTACTGATGACAGACCATTTCAGATTCTGTGTGTCTGAAAGTATCTCTATTTTGTTTTGTGTTTTAACTGATACGTTTTTCTAGCTACAGAATTCAAGTTTGCTAAGAATTTGCTTCAACCTTTTTTTAAAGAAAGGGTTTGTTTTGCCTTCTAGTTATATGTAATTTGTGCAGGCCTGTGTGTTTATACGTATGCCACATGCCTGTCCATAGTTCATATCTGTGGAAATTAGAAAGAGAGGAATTGGATCCTTGGAACTATAGTTACAGGGTACGGAGAGCTGTCTGATGTGGGTGATGGGAATCAATTCCAGGTCCTCTGAAAAAGTGGCAAGCTGACAACCATGGAGCCATCGCTGCCCACTGAGTCATTGCGGTAGTCCCTTCAACATCACTTTACACTTTCTTCTTGCTGGCATTGCTTCTGATCACACAGTTATCTTTTTTTTTTTTTTTTTTTTTTTTTGGCTAGGGTCTCACTGTGCAGTTTGTGCTGTTCTGGAATTCCCTACTTAAATTAAGCTGGCCTTGAATTTGCAGTGCTCCATCTGCCTCTGTTTCCCAAGTGCTGAGACTGAAGGCGTGGCCACAGTGCCTATCGATGTTATCTTTGTTCCCCTGTTTACAATGCATCTTTTACCCTCCACACCTTAAGTGCTATTCTGCAACATTCATGCTGAGCTGTTGTTAACCTGAAATTCAAGAATGGCTTCTTCTCTTCCCTTCTGACCCCTAGCACTCATCCTGGTAATACCGATAGCCTTCTCTGGACTCACAGTTTTTATCTCAGCAACTCAGCATGACTCAGGTCCTGCCTAGATTTTCCCTTCCTTGGTCCACAGCCTGGACATTTCCATCTAGGTGGTAAGCGGTGGTTAGTCATGGGACTAACCTCTTTTAAGTACCATTTCTCAGGAATCACAGCTCTTTTCTGTCTGGTGTACAGTCCCTGAAGGCTGTTAATTGCTCCATTTCCCCTTGCATGGCATGCCATGTATGTGCATGTATGTGTGTGTGTGTGTGTATTTGATTGTATAAGCTAAAAAGATAGATCGAATCCTTTTTAATGTAAGTGGTCAGGAGCAGAAATTTGCAAAAATGGTTGTGAATAACAATTCGTTAATTGTTGCTCACTCATTGTGTGTATGATTGAAGTCAAATATGCTCTAAACCACATGATTTGTTTGTGCTTTCCTCTCTTCTTCTTCCAGAATCACAGGGGTTTTTCCCCCTGACTTATATCCTGCTCATTTGATCTGGGGAGTAATGTCCATGGAACTTTCCAGTTTTGCAGAGTCAGTAATGAGCAGCACTTTTCAGAATTTATTAATCCAGCAAATGCAGCGAAGTCATGGCAGAAAGGCAGTTTTCTTCGCACACAAGGATTTCATGTCTTCTATGCTCGACTAACCAGTTATATGACTGGCAAAGCTACCAAAAAGCCAGCAAACTGAGCTGACTCAGCCAAAATAGAGTCCAGCCCTTGTGGAATGTGGCATGGTCTAGGGTTTCTTCTCAACAGACCTGTGTCCTGCTGGGTGGCTGTTGGATTAAGGAAAGGTATTTTACAAGGTGGCTGCGAATGTCTTTAGTGAAGGGGGTACTTGGATTTCACAGCAGTATAAATGACATTATGAGCCTGTCACACGCTTGGAGGAAGATATAGTGTGAGAGAGATGATGAAGATGGTTCCTGGCATGAGGGTATGTCAAGAACAGCTGTTACGCATGTGCACACACACACGTACACAGATCATACACATACACACGCACATTTGTGCACACATGTGTATGTGTAATATGTATATATGTATATACATATGTAAATACAAATGCAACATTTCAAATATAATTTTACTGAAAAATTCAAAGTCAGAAAAGCATTAGGAACAAGTGTCTCACAAATACAGCTCACATTTCCCACCTGTAAAATATTTGTTCATTTACCTTTGTATCTCAGCACAATCTTTTAATTAATTAAATTTGTTACCTGACATTTTCGTACATGAATAAAATGCATTCTAATAACACTTCACCTCCCACTTCTGTTCATTTCTGAAACAAAAATGCGTGGGTGAGAGAACGGGATTGGAGGAGGAGCAGGGAGACCGACCCAAGCATTTCTGCTTCTCCTGGTGTCTGCCACTTCCCTGCTTCCTCCTGGACGTGTCTGGACGTGTTCCCACTCGCTCCCTCACCTCCGTCACAGATATTCTGCACTAGACACAGGGCGTGGCTCAGGAGCTTCTCCCTGATTGACAGCCCTGTGGTCTGAGCACACATCCTCCCGTGCAGAGCCCACATAACCTTTATGTCGCCTCCTGTCCTGCTGTCATCCCCTAAACCTGTTCTCTCTCGGTGAATAAAGACCACTACTTGTTCATTCCTAGATTCCTCAGAGTGTGAAATGTATGAAACCAACAGAAACTAACACGTATGGAATCACATTAAAATTGGCTTTCAGTATCCAAAGGAAACCCTTAATGGGTGATCTGTGCCATTCAGCAAAGACTACATCAATGATCAGCTTATGTTTTAATTTTGAGTCACGGGATAAGAAAGAAAATGTAGTTATGAAGCAAAAGTGCCTTTTTTTCTCTTTGCAAGTAAAATTGGGTTTATTTGAATACAGTTAATTTGATTTTATTTAAGATAGGACTTTCTATTTAGCATTTTTATTTTTATTATTTCTTTTATTTTGGTATTAAAATATAATTGCATCATATTCTCCCTCCAACCCCTCCCATAAACCTCTCTTTGCTCTCTTTCAAATTTATGGCCTCTTTTTTTCAACTGTTGTTACATACATGTACGTGTGTATATAGGTACATATTTTATATATTCCTAAACACATAAATACAACTTTCTCAGCCTATATAATGTTACTGGTATGTTATTAAGGTAGTCTTAAATTAGGTGGCCAAGACACAAATAACTTGAAAATTGTCCTAACGTGGGTGTTTTTGGAATACACTGAGAAGGGGGTCATCCAGCTCAGATTCTCCGGCCTCCATGTTCTCTCTTCATATCCTGAGCTTATATACCTCCATGGTATTTCCATCTAGCAACTTAGCCAGAGAAAGGAGAGGAAGAAAGGGAATTCCCATTCAGTCGAAACGCAGAGCTGTGGCATGTGCTGGTTCTGGGATTTTTCTCAGCATTCTCAAACAGTCCAGGCATCTGCTTCACCCTGGTGCCGAAGCAGCTGCGTGTCTGGCTCCGTTCGCTCTTAGATTTATGTTGTTGGGTGACTCCATCCTGGTAGGCAGACTCCATTTCTCCTTGGGAGGAAATGGGAGTCAATCAGTCAGAACGTTGAAGGGAAAAACAAAGTTCAGGCAGAAGTTGAGAGAAAATTCTAGAGTTTCATGGCAGTGGGTATTGAGTTGGTATGAATTTTTCTGCATGTGAACAGAATTCGTGACAGGTTACACAAGCAGATACGGATTTCCCACCTCCCTGCAGCCACGGCCCTTGAAATACGCTCTTGACTCTCTTCCACTTTAGAGTCAGCCTGGCCCTCTTGTCCACATTTGCTTTGGCCAATGACGTGTCAGCAGATATAATTCGAACAGCCACTTACAGCACAGTTTCCCACAGAGCCAACCTCTCTTGCTGGACTTGGGAGCCACTGAAGCACCACGTAAAGAGGACAGCCCCTCACGTGACTCACATTGGCATGGGACAACAATGCCTTAAGTGGCCTTTGGAAAGACAGAATTACGGAGAGATTTCTTCCTGGGATTTGATAACTGTGTTGTGCCAAGATTAATCTCTGCTAGACCATTTCTCCAAGTTGGCTTTGACGCCTCCATGGATGAATTCTTACAGCCTGACTCAGGTGTTCAGAGAGCTGAGGAAATTAAATCCCCACCTGTCTTAGTCCACTCGGATTTTCACTGGCCTTTGGAAATATAGGCCCACAGTTCACTATGTAGCGCTCCCATGGCTGTGTCTTTCTTGATACGGAGTTATTGATAGGCTGGGAAATTTCACATGAACTCTAGCAGGGTCTTTAGCAGTACCCTATAATCTACCACTCCGATTTTAGGAGCCAAGTATGTATGCATGTTCTTACTTGGCATGGAAAACCTATAAACCGCAAAGTTGAGCTGAGATAAATATTTGCCCCCAAATGCTTTCTGAACTTTGGAAATGCTGGCCAGGGATTATTGGCAACTGTGTAGTATTGGATCCGAGGAGTACAAGTTTTCTTTTGAGAGCTGGCAATAATATATTGCTTGGGTTTGGGAACCATTGCTACATAATTTTGAGGGTTTTATTTACCCTTAGAACTCTTAAAGTATGATAGACCCAGAGGACCAGAGACATATAGCTCATTACATTGTCTAAGATTTAAAGACCCAAGCCTTGCTCAACTGTAGCCCCTCCTCCCCACACCTTGAAATGCTCAGTCTACATCAGTCTACATCAATAAGAATTCCATAATTCTTATTAGGCAGTGAGCCTGGGAGGAAAAGGGAGAAAAGAGAAAGGAAGGAGGAAAGAGGTAACAAAGAAAGGAAGAAAGGAGAGAGGGACGGAGTAAAGGAGGGAGAGAAGGAAGGAGAGAGGGAGGGGGGAAGGAACAAAAGGAAAAAAATGAAAAGAAGTGGGGAAGAAAGGAACTAAATGACTGGCAAGACAGAGGGGCTGTATAGGGAAAAGGCCAGAGGCAGATGGACACCTAGGAGAAGGGAGGTTGAGTTTCTAGGTTGTCTCAATGGCCACTGCAGGCTCAAGGTTTCTATTACCCCAGCACAATGAATATGGGCTTTGGACATCAGCTCTACCTCCCTTCTACACGCTCCCGAGAAAGAGAAGCTGTAGAGATGTCGATATGCCTGCTGCTCAGAGGCCCCGGGCTTAATGAATTGCAATCATGATCACGAGAAGTTGTTAGTATTTGGAGTGGAGTGAAGCCAGAGCACGCCAAGCCTGACAGGCACACACTGAACATCCGTTTTATAAAATGTGTGTCTGAGTAGATGGACAAACATCTGAATAAACCATTTTTAACTTCTTCAAAAAAATATCTGCTGGACACCCTAAGTACCAATTTTTCGATGAAAGTTGAGATGCTGTACACTGTCAGTTGCTAGCAGGATGTGGATAGCTGCATAATTTTTCAGTATCATGACTCAAGGTCCTATACAAGCTTCTAGGGTGTTTAGGACTTAGTGTCTGTCTATCAAAATGTGCCCCGTTTCACTAATAACTCTGCTACTGAAGGCCACAGGCAATAACCAAACTCATGTTTTTCACTATTCACTAGAACAAAGAAATTTCTCTTTTGTGGCTTAATGCTGTATATACCTGAGGTTACACAGGTGCCTTGTGGGAGCGACCAATGGCAGAACTGGGTGGCTCTGCCTTGCATCCCGTGACTGCTATGGGCAGGAATAGCACTTGGCATGTCAACAGCCACCTTCGTTTTATTTTGCTTTGTCATCAGCGGTTAATATTTCCCGGCACACCAGGAAGGAACGGCATCAGATGCACAGGCTTCCTTCTCCTCCTGATAGCCGTTTTGATGTCATAGACTCTTGCGTTGTTAAATAAGTGCGCCTCTTCATCATGACTGTCCTGGGAACCATTTACATTAGCAATACTAAAGAAACCCCGTCAACTCTTTCCCAAGGCAGATTCCTTTCAGCAGGGTGGTATTATGTTGGGCTTTGTTGTATTTCCTGTGTTGGGCCAATAATGGGGCTTTAGTGACCCTTGGTTGTTTTGAAGACAGATGACAGGTTTCCGGCAGCTCTTTCGACAAGCGGACAGCTGGAGAAACATCGCAGTAATGAAGCAAACATCTTCTGGGGCTCTGGGACACTCTTAAACGTCCAGGATCCTTTTACGGCTGCTCTGGGGAATTTCCGACTGATCTGATCTAGACGGTCAACAAGTGCTTCTCGTGGCCACTCCCTGGCCCTGGCACCAACCCTGGCCAGTCATTCCTTTCTCAGTCTTCATGGTCAGGCGGCCTTTGAGTATTGATCAGTCTGTTGCTGATTATTTTGTCCCAGGCCACCATTACAGTATGCAGATTTGACCACAATGGGAGGGGACCTCTGGGAACATACTCTTGATACAGATTCATTTTAGATATGATACTATGTCCCTGAGTTAAATAGATACCATGCAAAACTTTAGGCTGAAGATTGAATTGTTATTTTTTAATTTTTGGTGTTTAATTTTTTCAGTGTTATGGTTTCAGTATAGTTTTAATTTAATTCCTTTTTAGAATTTCCTAAGTGGGCCCTGTATTTATACTGTTCCCACCCCTCCATCTCCCTCTTCCAGTGCTTCCTGTGTCCCCCACTCCCATTCCATCTCAAATTCATGACCACTTCTTGATTATTATTGCCCCCCAACAGCCATTGATTGCCTATAGCTCGTCATCTAGGGGTGACACTTGTGAATTCCCCCCACCCACAATGGCTTAACAACCGGTGCTGTCATTATGCAGCTCTTGTTTAGGTCACCACATCCTTGAGATTTCAAGAGCACAAGCGTCCCTCTCTTTAGAAGACACTACCTTACAGGAGATAGCCCGGATCACCCCTTCTTCCACTATTTTTCCTGAACCTTTAAAGTAGAGGCTGTTAAAATTATTCTCCAGTATTAATTCTTAGAACATGAGAAAAATAAGAACCATGCTTTGAGGGTGTTACTTTGCATGCCGCCAGTACATTTCTCTAGCTGCTTATTTTATGCATTTCCCATTTTGTTTTCCACAAATATAAATTCAAATAAAGCAATTAAACAAACACATAAATGAAGGAAACAATAGAAGGTAAAGTTTATAACACATACCAACAGGAGTTTCATGGGCCCCTGTGTAGGTGGCAAACTTGCTACCAACACTCAGGTCAAGAGCAGTAATCTGCTGCCACCAGCTCAGAAACTATAAAACCTGAATTCTTCTTGCCTCAGATGTGATACGTAGCTTGCACTGTCTTGATGGTCCTCTTGATTTTCCTTTATGCTTTTTAAAAAATTATTCCTCATTTTTCCTCTTCCCTTCCTTTTCTCCAAGCCCTCACATATATTCCTCCTCATTCTTTTTCAAATTCCTGGCCTCTTCTTTTATTAATTGTTGTTCCATGCACTTATGTAGCTCGATAGACACATATATTCCTAAATAGGTAAGTACAACCTTCTCAGTGTGTATGATACTGCATCTATATATAGTTTTGCAGGTCTGACTATATGGTATTGGACAACCAGTTGTTGGTATTGGATAGCCGATTGGTGTGCTCTTTGCTGGGGAAGAGTGTTTCTCCCACCCTCAGCATTTCTTAATTGCCTGTAGCTCTTTGTGTACGGTTGAGACCTCCTGGGCTTTCCCCTGTCCATGTTAGCTTGCCAATTGTTCTTGTTCTTGTTCAGCTCCTGTTTGGGAAGGCATGTTGGTGAGACTTCATGGGTATAGCTTCTGACATTCCTAGAGACACAATCTCACAGCAGGTTCCCTGTTCCGTTGTCTTTTACAATCTTCCCACCCCTTCTTCTGAAACGATCCCTGAGCTTTAGGTAAAGAAATTATTTGTAGATGCATCAGTTGGTACTTGGCTCCAGAATTCTGCCTTATGATTGGTTATGGTTGTAACAGTCTGTTATAAGACACTTCCTTGAGGAGGGGCGAAGTCTGCACATCTCTGTGGGTAGAAGGACAAATATGCAGTTGGCGATTATGCTAGTAGAGTAGAGTGGTGGCTGTGGCTTCTCTAAGAGCCATGACTCACCGGCCCTGGGTAGTTGGTTTCCAGTACTGGGCATGGCTTCTCTCTTGTTGGATGGAAGTCACATCTGATCAGAGACCTTCACACCTTTGTCGCCTGCTTGATCATATCCTAAAACTTCAGTTCACTCTGGCTCACTTTTAAGCTTCTCCCTTACCCTTCCCTTCCCTTCCCTTCTTTTCTGGTGTTGATCTACCTAGCAGGGACTAGGGAATCTTCTTAGAGAATTTACTGGGGATGGAGTCCAAATTTCACAACAACAAAGAGACTCAGGTAGCTGATTCTATGCGTGTTACACAAAGTCTCTTAGCCATCTATGTTTCCTCAGCATCCCAGACAACTACTTCAGAGAAGGACTGAGGCAAAGGGACGTTCAGGCATTGGGTGGGGGGTGTGCCCTTGCCTCGGTAACCCGGATGTTTCATCCAGCGAGTTCTCTGGGGCGCACACTTGGGCTACTCAAAATTCCAGAGTTCTCTGTCCAAATACAGAGGATTTCTTTTCAGCAGAACTTCAGAAACCTGCGAATTCTTATGGTCCCGACTCATTCCTACAGCTTGGCTTTTCAGTTTTATCAGTCTTCTGACCGCTGAGATTAAAAAGAGCAATAAATAGCAAAGCCTTTCCTGTGTATACGTGCTCACTGGGGGCTGAAGCCAACTCATCGGAACTGGCCTCATTTTCAAAAAATTTCAAGTCATTGTTCCCTGGCTGCATAAGAGTGGCTCAAAACAATTCAGATAATTATGATTTATTGTGAACATTCCCGAGCACCTGAGGCTGAGGCTCCTTGAGCCCACAATGAATGAGTCATTCTAACTTGTTTGTGCAATGAAGATCGGAAAACAAGCTCATATCTCCCCCTCACATGAGCGATAAGGTGACACACACTTAATCAAGACTAAGGTCACTGGCATAACTCAGAGGTCAGCTTCCAACAGGACAACTGAAGCCATCAAAAGGGACACTGGACAAACATGTTCAGGGGGAACTTAAAGTAGCCATTCCGATTAGATTAGTGCCTCAAGTCTGGATAATGTGTTCTCTGAAGGGACGTCTATAACGTCCCTGGACCTTTATGGTGGCCGCCCCTGGACTGGTTGCTGCTGGCTATATAAAAGGTATAGAGACCCGCATGAGGTACCCAAACAAGCCACGGACTAGGAGTGCACCCTTCTCCAACACGGAGCCACAGCTCCAGACACCAGAGATGCTCCATCTACATTCCCCATGCGCATTCACAATGCGCAACACCAACTAGCCGGAGTCCAGGACTGACTTTTTCCTGCTCAGTTCTGCTCTGTCATCCAAAGCATGATGGAGTTCTGTCTCCCGGTGACACGATTGGAAATGAAGGATGAGCTGTATAGCGGCAGAAGGAAACATGGGAAGCAGGTCGTGGTTTTCAGGTATCGATTTTAGGATTTGAACCTCTACTGGCTACTTCCTAATTGATCGCTATTCTGACTGCTATTCTTTCTTCCACATCCTCTTCCTCCTCCTGCCCATCAGACTTCCCATCTCCCCCACAGTATGCCCCTCCCTGTTTTTTCTGTGTTCAAACACCAAGACAACTATGTATTAGTATAGGTATCCATACATATTATTTTACATTTTGAATTTTTCATTTTATTCAGAATTTTCTACAATTGCTTCTCTCATTCACAAACACTTTGAAAGGTATCTCTCCAAGATGGGCTCTTAGTAATAATATTACCACGATTTGTTCAGCCGTTTCCTTACTGATGGCCATTTATTTACCTATATAATTTTTTTGCATGGTAAAACACTAAAATAATGGTGTTTGGCAAAGAGAATTGCGCTATGATAATTTTTTTTGTTTGTTTTAACTGACTGTTTTAGACATGAAACTGCATTCTTGAGACTTAGGAGGAGTTCAGGTAAATCCACAGCTAAAAAATGTTCTCAGTGTCTCAGTTAAGATTTCTCTTGACTGAGAAGAAACACCATGACCAAAAAAAAAAAAAAGTTGGGGAGGAAAGGGTTTATTTGACTTACACTTCCATATTGCTCTTCACACTGAAGGAAGTCAGGACAGGAACTCAAACAGGGCAGGACCCTGGAGGCAGAGCTGATGCAGAGGACGGGCACTGCTTACTGACTTGGTCCCCATGGCCTGCTCAGCCTGCTTTCTTATAGAACCCGTGACCATCAGCCTAGGGATGGCATCACCCTCAATGGGCTGGGCCTCCCTATCAGTCACTAAGAAAATGCCTGACAGCTGGATCCTATGGAGCAGGGGTTCTCAACCTTCCTAACGCTGAGACCCTTGAATCCAGTTCTTCGTGTTGTGGTGACCCCGGCCATAAAATCATTTCCATTGCCACTTCATAACTAATTTTGCTACAGTTGTAAACATCTGTGTTTTCTGATGGTCTTAGGTGACCCCTGTGAAAGGGTCATTTGACCCTCATAGGGGTTGGGACCCACAGGTTGAGAACTGTTGTTAGGGAGACATTTTCTCAGTTGAGGTTCCTTCCTTTCAGATAACACTAGCTTGTGTCAAGTTGGCATAAAACTAGCCATCGCATGAGTTAAAGCTAGAGAAACAGAATTCCACAGAAGAGGAGATCAAAGTTTCTAACATAAATCTTTATTAAATTTAATTCAAATGCTATGGGAAGGGATAAAATTGTCAACAGATGATTACTTTGGGAGAATCCTTCACAAGGTACAGTAGCTGGGACCAAGAGGGTTGAATGTGGCAAGAGACCTGGAGAGACGGTGCAGTGTAAGCGTACACACCGCTCTTTCAGAGGACCCGACTTTCTGGCAGATCACAGCCTCTGTGAACCTCTCTCGCTTCGGGGGATCTGAGGACCTCTTCTGGGCTCTACTGCCACCTGCTCCCAGCACGCACCCCCACCACACACACATACATGTAACTATGTAATTAAATTAAAATACATTTTAATTTTAACAGAATTAAAAATAAAATACATTTTTACAATAAGTGAATACTATAATATCTAAAATATCCAAATTTAAATTGACAGACGACCAGGCAGACAGACTATACGGAGAACTCTGAAAACCACAGGCATGTGATGGCTACACACAGGAAGACGGTGAAACTCCATAGCGCACAGAACTCAAAATTAAGCAGTAGAAGGTATCACTACACCCAAATCTACAAAAAAAAACAAATTTTTTTTAAAGAATAAAGATTTGTTGTTGTTGTTTGTTGTGTTTATCTGAGACAGGATCTCATTATGTAACCCAGGCTGGCATCCCGTTCACACTCATAGCCCACACTGGCCTCAAACTGGTGATCCCCCTGCCTCAGTCTCCCAGGTCTAGGATCACAGGCAAACACTAGCAGACCTGGTACACAGAGGAGAGTCTGATCCTTTCTGGCAGTGATGCCAATTATTCGGCTGGAGTTAATGTGTTTGAATTTAGATTTGGTCACACACGCAGCCCTTGTCAGCGGGGAGGGGAAAGGACAGCAGAAAGAGGTTTTGTTAGGCACAAGGTGGCTAAGGCAGCCAAATGATGGTCACACCCTAGCTTCAACCTATGTGTACATGCCACGTCCCCGGTGGAGAATTTTAGCATGTCACCCAGATCAAATATTTGGCAGGCCTATCTCTTTCTATCGTCTGTGAATGGACCCAAGGAGCCTAGTCCTAGTGGAGAGCGTATTTCAGAGGTGCCCACCCCAACGGGCTGCAGGCAGAGCAGTGTTCAGTGCTGCTTGTATTCAACTGTACACCATCATAATAAAGCACCTGAGGCAATTAGCTTAAACAATGAAAAAAGATTGATGATTGATATTAACTTTGGTTGTTCTAGTCCATGATCAATTTGGTTTGTGCTCTGGCAAAGCAGCTCACCATGTCTGGAGGGGTTGGCATAGCAGGCTTCTCATCAGCAGCCAGGAAGTGAAGAAAAAGAGGGAGAGACCAAGGTACCACAATCTTCTTTGAGAGCACATGCCCCCCAAAGATTAAGGTCTCCTACTAGGCTCCACTTCTCACCATGTCCCAGCAGTAGCCTAGGGCCAGGCCCTTAAAAAAGAGCTGATGGGAGGCACTTTATCTGCTATTGCCAAGTGGCTGAGAATTCTACTACATGGGCACATCTAAGATCCACACAAGCTGACCGCGAGGCAGACAGCTTGGATCTCAGGGAGAAGCGGTGCTCTTGTTTCTGTCCTGTTGCTGAGATAAAAGACACAGAGCAAAGAGCAGCTTCCATGGGGAGATATTTTAGTTCACAGTTTCCAACTCAAGTCCATGGTGTGGGGAAGTCACAGTGGCTGGAACACGGAGGAGTTAGTCCCATCCACAGTCAAGAACAGGAAGAGCTGGAATGTGTCATGTGTGGTACCTGCTGGCATGAGCTCAGCATGACTTCTCTAACACAGTTCAGAACCTTTTGCCTCAGGAATGGTTTTGCCCATAGCAGTTGGGGTCTTTGCACATCAACTAATTACTTAATGAAAACAATTCTCTGCCATCGTACCCACATGCCAACCCAATGTAGACAACTCCTCACTGCGGTTTTCTGCCCTGCAGGACGTGACAACCACACTTTCTGCTCCCAGGTCCAGAAGCCGGTGTTAGTCCCCTTCCCCGTGTAGCTCAGGGACAGCACAAACCACAGAAACTGAAGAGAGATCTGAGGCTTCTCCAGCAGGACCCCCAGGCCCTGCTGGCCAGTGCAGGTACCCACCGAGGTAATCTGAAAGGAGCTGGGTACTGCAGCAAGGTCTGAACAAAGCGCGGGCGAACAATAGAACACAAGAAACGAGGGAATAGCCACCTTAACAATCCCTTAGGTTCCTGATGCTGATATCCATGGTTTCTAAAGCATCCAAAGGCTGCTCCTTGCAGGTGGGAGTGGGATTCCCAGAGTAGGCTGCTGTAATCAAGGCCAGTAGGCAGCCTCTCTCAGGCAGAGACAGGATGGCGTTCGATTTCCCGCTGCCCTTGGGTAAGAGTGCTTTCCTTCTCCCCACACAGGCAGTTATCCTGGCTCTGTCACTCTTGGCTACAGTCATGCTTGGAATGGAGATGTTTAAGTAAGACTTTATGAGTCTGAGAAACCCAGAAGAAATCTGGCAGACAGTCTGGGATTTGATGGCTTTAGATTCAGAGTAGGCATATTGACAGAGTGTGTTCAGCCAAGAATGAATCTCCTCTTCCACACGTGAGTCATGGGCTCTGTGGTGTGGCTGTTAGTGAATACAGATGCAGTAATAAGGGGTGTACTTCACAAGCTGTGTCTCCTCCTCACGGCTGCTCCATCAGCTCGTCTACGCTCCATGATCTTGTATTGTCTTTGTAAGGGTGGCAGGTGCATTTGGGGTGCGTTCTTCGCACACTTTTGGGTTCCCGATGTGCTTGCTGGAGTTAACACTCAGACATTCAGATCTTACTGCAGAATGGAAGTAGGCTTTGATTTTCTTTCCCCTACTACAGAAACAAATTCTCAAATGGAACCGGTTTGTAACAAGACAGACTAGCCAAGTGTGCTGTGGTTGCATAGGATAGTTTTTAAATTTTCTATGGGCCTTGGAAGATGGCCTAGACAGCAAAATGCTTGGTGTGCAGGCATGAGGACTTCTGCTTGATCTCAGCACCCACATAGGAGGCATGGAGAGGGCAGGCCTGGAATGACAACATTGGGGAGGCAGAGTGGAAACCCCTGGGACTTAGCATCTATCTGATGTAGCTGAATGGTTGAACTCCAGGTTCAGTGAGAGACTCAGACTCAGAAAACAAGGTGGGGTGCAGCAGAGTAAGACACCAACCTCCACCACTGCCTCTGCACGTGTGTGCGCATAGACCCACACAACTTATCCTTACTTAGATCCTCCAAAACCAAACGAAAATAACGCATACCTCCAACCTTTTGGATGGAAAGGATAGCAAGAACTATTACTCCCTCTCTGGAAGGGAGAGCAGCAATCAAGTTTGAGACAAATGGCTTTCAGAAAGCTTCAGTTATTTCTGCCTCAAATTCAAGTCTACATTGTATTATCCAGTGTGGGTCACTGTGCCGTGAGCCTCTTATTATAACACTTGTTCTCGACCTTGCTAATGCTGTGACTCTTTAACACAGTCCCAGCCATTAAATTACTCTTGTTGCTACTGTGTAACTGTAATTTGGCTACTGTTATGAATCATAATGTAAATATTTTTGGAGATAGGGGTATGCCAATGGGGTCATGGAACATAGGTTGAGAACCGCTGTATCCAAGGACACATGAGCCATACTTGTGTATCACATTCACTTGATAGACAGGTGCTGGGACAGCCACACCTGCAGATATTTTAAAGAGTCCCCTGGGAAATGAAACACTGAGAATGGAGTCTCCAGTTCTAGCTTAGTGTGAAGGTAAGACAACTTAAAAATACCAACCCAAACCTCCAAGTGTAGAATAAATTGTACTTTTAAAAAGCAATTTAATGCAACTATGAGCCTACTTATGTGTTCTTGTTCATGCAAAAAACACACCTCCCTAGTTTATTCTGAAACAATACACGAGTGACCATGGCATAGGAACATAGGTTCAAGTGAACCCTGAACATCATGTTCCAACATGGTAGCAGTTTCCTGGAGGTTTCGTAGTAAAAGAAAAAAATTATTGCTACCAGGTGATTAGAATTAGATAAAAAGACATTATTAAAGCTAATGACTTTTATAGCTTATATCTTCAAATATGAGTGTATCTCCCAACCTTCATCAGTGAAACTTCTGTGTACAGCAGACAGAGATCTTTACATAAGCCCATAACTGAACCAAATGCAGAGAACAGCTACCCTTTGGTTACCTGACCCCAGGTGTTATGTATACAACACAACCTCTGTGCCATGGGTTCAGAAAACACTGTAGAAAAAGGGGCAGGAAGACTGTATGAGCCAGAGGACCAGAAGGCATACTGACGGTGTCTTCTAGAAAGACAGGAGAGCTGCATCTGTGATATCTCAATATGGCAGCCTTAGCCATGAAAACATCTGACCTGCCCACATGGTGTTTGCCTGTGATTCCTCCTGCCCAGTGCCTTCCTTGTGTGTGCTTCTATCATTAACTCAGCTTTATTCTTTCTGGTTGGATTATAACATTTGGTTAGTTTCATAATCTACATCTTTGAGTAGAAAAACTTAATTTTTATTCATTATGATGGTGATAGATGCAGGGATATTTCTCCCTTAGATAAAGAGCTACAGGCAAGACTGGGGGAGAAATCAGTCTTCTCCAGGGACAAGACCCCTGATAGGTTATCCATCCCTGAGTGGTCGGCTCTCAATGCACACACATGAGCAACACTAGCTCCACAGGCTGGATTTATATGTACATGAAAAATATGAAATTGATGCCCTGGCAATGCTGAAGCATGCATGGGCAGCCCATATATTGTGATTCTGTTGAATTTGTCCATATAGGGTTTCATGGTCTAAGTTGATGAGGACAATTGACCAGGTCTCTTCCTCAAGAGGGCACCAGATCTCATTACACATGGTTGTGAGCCACCATGTGGTTGCTGGGAATTGAATTCAGGACCTTTGGAAGAGCAGGCAATGCTCTTAACCACTGAGCCATCATCTCCCCAGACCCAATTTATATATACATAAGTGTGAATTATATTTACACTTAATAATTGTTTTGAAAATAATTGTAATAATTTAAAAATATTTAATAATTACATATATAACAGTTTTTAAACAAAAAAGATCATAAACTTGAGGGGGAATGGGGAAGTATGAGAGGAGTTGGAGGAGGAGAGGAAGGGGTGGAAATAATGTTAGGAAAGTATATGTGTATAAAATTTTAAAAAATCAAATTTAAGTTTACTGCATAAAACATTAGCATTGATTCATCAGGGAAAACGCATAAATATAGTTTTGGGGGGTTTTAATTATGTAGTTACAGAATGTATAAATAACTGTAAAAGCTCTTTAAAGAGAAATGGAAGACATTTGGTATCTACCATAGTAGTGGAAGACTTTAACAGCTAACTTGTGTGTGTGTGTCTGTCTATCTGTCTGTGTGTGTATGTGTATGTGCCTGTGTGTGCGTGTGCATATGTGTGTGTATTTCAGTGCCTGTGTGTATTGTGTGTGTGTCTATGTGTGTATGTCTGCATATATGTCTGTGTGTATGTGTTTGTACCTCTGTGTGTGTCTGTGCCTATGTGTATTTGTAGGTGTCTCTGTGTGTATGTGTGTGTGTCCACCCAAGATAAAAAAAAATGCATGCTTAAGAAATTCTTTTCAGTAATTGGAAAATAAAAATTATTTCCAAGCACTTTAGATTCTTTTCAGCATTCAATGCCTTGTAGATATTAATGAAATCATAATAACTGCGGTGGTTTGAGTGGGAATGGCCCCCATAGGCTCACATATCTGGTAGGTAATAATGAAATCATAACTGCGGTGGATTGAGTAAGAATGACCCCATAGGCTCATATATTGAGTGCCTCGTCACCAGGGAGTGAACGTTTTGATAGGATTACAAGGATTAGGAGTTGTGGCCTTATTGGAGAAAACATGTCACTGGGGATGGGCTTTGAGGTTCTAAAATCTCATGCCTGGCCTAGTCTCTCTCTCTCTCTCTCTCTCTCTCTCTCTCTCTCTCTCTCTCTCTCTCTCTCTCTCTCTCTCTCTCTCTGGATTAGGATGTAGCTACCTCTCCAGAACCAAGCCTGACAGCCATACCTGCTGCCTCCCATGATGGTAATGGACTAAACTTCTGAAACCGTAAGCAAGCCCCAGTTAAATGCTTTCCTTCATAAGAGTTGCTGTGGTCATGGTGTCTCTCCACAGCGATAGAACACTGACCAACACAATAACTTTTAAAGCATTAGGATCCTATATGTTGTACTCTCTAACCAACATGTGATTAAATAGAAAGAAATGAACACATAACTTTGAAACCTAAAGGTTTTATTTGCTTTAGCTTTTAAAAATCTGTTAATAAGTCAAAGCTAGAGTCATTTGAGCAACATTATCAATGGCACAATATTGGATTATAATCCAATATATAAAATAAATATCCACCATTTCATGTTCACATAATAAATGATTTTATAAATAAATGAAGAAAAGAAAAACTATGAAAGAAAAACCTATTATGAAGAGAAATTCCTAATAATTCATGAAGCTGCAGATACCCCCTCCCTCCTCCGCCGGGGTGTACCACGTGTTGGCGACGTGAGCCGGCAATGTGAGCCATCCGTAGGGAACTCAACGGTATGCATGGGGTAAAAGAAGGGTCTTCACTAGGGAGAGCCCTGAAGAATATGAGTTCAAGGCAGAGATCCATGGCGTTCAAATGTTCCAGCAGGTAACGGTTCCTGCTACTGGGTCTGGTGATCTGAATTTGGTCCCTGGGACACACAGTGGAAGGAGAGAACTGATTCCTGCAGCTTGCCCCGTGACTTCCACAGGCACGCCACGGCATGTATCCGCTCCAAGAATGAAATAAGTAAACAAATGTCATAAAAAATTAAAAAGAAAGAGATCACGGTTGACATCATTAGTTCTATGAACTCTTGTCATGGCCACAACATTAAATTTGGTCGTTTGCTATTCTTTGGGGAACTGACGGAAGTATTGGCTGTCTAGGGAATCTCTTGCCGATAAGACCCACGTCTGTTGATGTATGAGCCGATTCTGGCACGTAGGCTGAAATGCAATAAACTTTAATGGAATGAACACATAGAAAACAGCAAGAAGGCTGAGCTCATATCCAGCAGATACTTAGATTTCAGCAGTTACATGAACGCACACAGAGGACCACTTTGGGCCCAGAATCATCTTCTACAAACTTGCTGAACAAAACTCTGTGGCCCTGCTTAGTCCTTCTGATAACACAGTGACTGGATGAGATTTGGCAACCTCAACACCACGCAAATTTTCTCTCCCATTTCATCCCTCCTAGTGAAAAGCCGATTGGCTAGCTTTTGAGTCTGCTGTCCGTTGCATGCTGGGAATGGCTTCAAGCAGAGCCGGAGAGCTGTGTATCCTTTCCACTGTAACCTTCTGCAGTTTCTTAAGCACTTGGAGGTCCCATCTTCAGGTTCCTGCCGCTGTTCTTTCTCCATGTTCATCGCTCCCCACAGATGCTGTACTTGGAGAGAAGAGGATTTCGGTTGCGGAACCTGCTTCCTGTTAATTCTCCCAGTCCAGAACAGTTTGGAAACAGATGTCATGACTTAAATACAATAATCAAGTAAAAATAATTATATCCAGACAGCTTGAGCCAAGTGAGAAGGACTTTTCCGAGAGAATTTCTGTTTCCCTTTTTATAGGCTGGGTAGAACAATCTCAGTTTAATGAAATGATATTGGAGGGGCAATCTGCGCAGTGATTTTATATAAACGTGTGGATCAGTGTTCTGCCGAGGTAACTTATGAGTCACAGATCCCAGTGACAATGATCTTTTAGCACAATAGTTGTGAACTGAAGGAGTCTCCTGTGGGTGATAAAACAGAGCGTTGCTCTATATTGCCAATCCCTGTGGCACATCGTGTCCCCCGTGGTTCATCTGATCCAGAAGTGAATTTAAGAAATGTCTGGGGCTGGAGAGGTGGCCCAGTGATTAAGAGCACTGGCTGCTCTTTCAGAGGACCTGAGTCATTTCCTGACATCCACAACAGGTGCCTCACATCTGCCCCTAACCCCAGTTCCTGAGGATCCAACACCCTCTTTTGACCTCTGATAGCGCTTGCACACAAGTGCATCACATACGCACACATACATTCACGCACGCACACACATACACTCACACACACACACGCACACACATACACGCACACACACGTACACACACAGCACTACATAAAACTTAAAAATAACAGAATTCTTTTCACTGGTTTAATAGCTTTTTGAGAAAGCAGACTTCTCGTTTTAATTTAAGCTACAGCATGAAGCTCTCAGTGTGTACTAAATAAACAACGTATTATAAGAAATCATGTTAAGAAACACAGTATTTGGAAGGAATCAAAACAGTAATGAAGACATCTCTAAGTATTCCAAGAACTAGAATTAGGAAGACAGATTGAACAAGAGCCGTGCTTCTAAGATCTCGCTCCTGGTGTAACCAGTTTGATGGACACAGCCACTGGATAAGCTAAGTCTGATGTCCCAAAGGTACCAAAATCAACAAGGAAAACTAAACTAAGCCATGAGGAAATGAACTCTTCAGGCCCAGCTAAGCTTCCTGCCCCAGAGTCCACTACAATTGACGGACTAACAGTTATGTCTAACAAATCATCCCTCCTGTATTAGTTAAATATTGAGCCACATCTTTTCAGAGTTTAATTACAAGTGTAGAAGGTATGTATATTTAGGACTCTCGGTAGCATCCACTTTCAGAGTAGCAAGATTATAAAGAGATAAGTCATTAGGTGGGGACAATATTTTGGGTAATTTAAAACAAAACAACTAAAAGTCCTAGAGAGAAGCCAGAAACTTTTAAATTTGCGCAGTTTCTTAACAGATAGCAAAAGACAGCTCTTGATCCTGGGGATGGCCTCAAATATGTAAATTGTAAACGTTAAATTGTGTTTGAGTTCCCTAATTCTATTGCAGAGCCCCTCTGAGTTCTGGGGTCCAGGGAGAACAAATGAAAATTATCTCAGCACTTTTTGGTGGAGATATTTTTTCAACTGCAGAACAGCACAGGATTGAGAGGGAAAACAAGGGGAAGCAGAAAGGGATACCAGAATAGATGACCTGTATTTTAACTTTTTCCGGGTCTCCACTGTCTAAGCCGCCTACTGTCCTGTCGTTCTCCCTAAGACTGGCACGAGTTCCAGCCATTACACTACTTAAATACTTAAACGAGAAGCTGTGCATTATTTGTCCTGGCTTTGAGAACTCTCCTTGCGTTTGTACCTTTACAACAACATCTGGATATAGCAACATCCAGAAATGCTTTGGTTTTTGACGGCCCCTGAGCACAGCTCCTTGTGTGAAGACAGACCCCTAGTGGCCAATGCCTGGAACTGCAACCCTGGATTGTTTTGTGATTTCTCGCTCTTGGGGTTTATTTAGTTTGGGCTTCTCCCAATCCCTATTCCTTCCCCGCTTTCTGGGTCCAGATTGCTGTTGAAGGTGGACATAACACAGCTGCGTGGAAGTGACTCTTAAGTTCAAGTCAAGAGCTTTCCAGAACAGTTACATCAGCTCTGTGAAAGCTCCGAGTCCCAAGTTCTCTGAAACTGGCCAGCACATCATGCTAACATTATTAAAGTTATTAAAATCTTTTGACCGAGAGGTTGAGCAGGAGCTTCAGTGTTTGGGGAAACTCTTGATCTCAACCTAAAAATGCCTGCCCCTCCTCTGTCGCAACAATATGCTTCTGTTTTATTTTGTGGTTAAAAAAAAAAAGTGTCCGCCAAAAGCGTGAGCTCCTTGGGCACTACAGAAATAATCGTTTTGAGCGTCTGTGTGTAGGCCTAGCCTGGATCTGATCCCGTATCATGGCTAAGTGTGATTCTGAAAATTGAACACCACATGGAAGCACATATATACCTGAAAGGAATGGAAAGCCTCCCCTCGGATGCTGCCCTCTCTCTGCGCATGTGCGTGCCGTGCGTGTGAAGTGACACACTGTAGTTGAAGATTCTTTTGTCTCTTCTCCAGCTATCCCAGGAGGCAAAGCATGGCTAGCAGGGCTGAATCTCCTTTGCTACAATTGTAGGTCGCTCTGAGCCTTTGCTATGTTTGCAACTGTGCTCAATGTGTGAGGTCACTCAGCCCCGACTTCCTGCCTGTGTTTCAGGCTGTGCCTGGTGGGTGCACAGCATTTCTGTTGTGGTAAGATAAGGGTCTAGTACCCATACTTAAGTCTAATTCAGGTCTCCTAACTTTGTCTAACACACACACACGTACATACTCAGACACACGTGTGTGCATGCGTGTGTGTGCACAAGCACGAGTGCGCGCGCGCGCGCGCACACACACACACACACACACACACACAAGAATGGTAAAGACAACAGACACGTGGTAATGTACATTCAGGGTCTTGTTTTCCTATGGGAAGAATGGGAAAGGATATCAAAAACCCTCCTTTCTCACAGTAAAACACACTCATGTGAACAGTTCAGTGACATCATGGGTGTGTGTCAGTTTTCTTGTTGCTTTGACAAAAGCGAGAAGAAGGGATTATTTACTGTGTGTCTTGTGGCTTGCGGGGATGCAGGCCATCGTGGCAGTGGCATCATGGTGACATGAGACAGCTGCTCACGTTGTGTACTCAGGCTGGAAGCAGCCAGAGAGGACCCCATGCTCAGCTTTTTCTCTCCTTTGTTCCTTTATATTCATTCTCGACTCCAACCATAGGTTGGGGCCATCACATTCAGAGAAGGTGTTCCCTCCTCGGTTAAAGCCCCTGCAAACACTCTCGCAGACCTGCTCAGTGCTGGGTCTCCTAGTGATTCTAAATTCAGTCTGACTGACAATGAAGACTGGATGCAACATCTCTCCCCATCCTCAGGACCATTAATGATGAGGGTCTGACACCCAAGGAGCAACTACCTGTCACATGAATGGTTTTATGATGGTTGTCACAGAACAAGGGGCCAAGAACTTCTAATGGTTTCACACTGCCCCTGACCAAGTGCTGACAGCAAAGGAAACTTGTGCACATGAGAGAGAGAGAGAGAGAGAGAGAGAGAGAGAGAGAGAGAGAGAGAGAGAGAGAGAGAGAGATTCTGAGCGGTGAGTAACACAATGTGGTTTTATGTCTGTGTGATGGAAGAGCTCCTCACAGGCGTGCAGTCCAGGGGGATCTTTCCTGGAACCCACTGGTCAGGCAACAAGGAACCCACTGAGCCACTTACTTTCTTTGTTTAACATAAACCTCTAAGACTTTTAGAAGGAAATGTGAGGGAAAAAGTGAGAAATGATTCCAAGATCACAGTCCACAAAATAAGAGTAAGATTTTATTTTTTTAAGTGAAAAATATTGTTCTGCTAAATCTCTGTCAAAAGAATTTATGGGGGAAGAGCCAGCCTACCGTGGGTGGCAACATTCCCTAGGCAGGAGGCCCTGAACTGTGAGAATGAAGAAATCGAGCTGAGCATAAGTCAGGAAGCACCGTGCAAGCGTTCGGTGCTCTCCACGCTCGACTGTGGACAGACATGGCTAAGCTGTCTTCAATTCCTGCTGATCTGACAGGGGTTGAAGGACAAGAAGCAGGCTAGGAGAAAACATCTTCAGATCTCACATTCAGCCAAGAGCTTTGTACCTAGAACTGATTATGAGCCCTTGAAAATCAACAGTTTCAAAAAATCAAATGAACCAATTAAAGACAGATAAAAGTCTTGACTGTTCACTTCATCAGAGAAAGATGAAGTCCTCACGTCTTCTAGAACAGAAAGGGCACAGAGCCCTACACTTCATAGGACTCCCAGGATCCATAGCAGCAGAAACAAAGGGGGAGACTGGGGATGCTGGAGAACTGTTCAAGTTGGGTCAGCTCCAATTTGGCAGAAACAGACCCACCATTTCATTCTAAGGCAAAAGAAAAGATACTTGGCATCATAAACCATTTGGGTACCACACAGTTAACCATAATGAGATACAGCTAACCATATATCCAAATGCCTGAAATATGAGGCTGGAGAGACGGCTCCGTGCTTAAGAGAACTTTCTGTTCTTCCAGAAGACCCAATTTTGGTTCCTAGCATTCATATCCACAGTTCACAACTGCCTGTACCTCCTGCTTCAGGAGATCTGATGCCCTCTTCTGGCCTCCACAGGCACTGCACCATGCCTACAAAGAAACACACACAAACCCTAAAAAAAAAAAAAGTCTAAAACTTGAGTTTTGTGCATGGCAATAGATATGGGTCTATTTTCATTCTTCTACATGTTGATATCCAGTTATTCCAGCACCATTTGTTAAATACGCTTTTTTTCCATTTGATATTTTTTACTTCTTTGCCAAAAAATCAGGTGTTTGTAGGTATGTGGATTGATATCTGGGTCTTCGATTTGGTTTCATTGGTCCTCCTGTCTGTTTTTATGCTAATACCAGGCTGTTTTCAGCACTAGCTCTGTCCTAAATTTGAAGTCAGGGATTGTGATGCCTCCGGAAGTTTCTTTATTGTACAGGATTGTTTTGGCTATCCTGGGTTTTTTGCTGTCCCTTGACCGAAGAATGGATAACGAAAATGTGATACATTTACACAATGGAGTACTACACAGCAGAAAAAATAATGACTTCTTGAAATCTGCAGGCAAATGGATAGATCTAGAAAATATCATTTTGAGTGAGGTAACCCAGACCCAGAAAGACAATTATCATATATACTCACTCATAAGTGGATAAGTGGTTTTCAGACCTAAAGCAAAGAAAACCAGCCTACAAACCACAATACCAGAGAACCTAGACAACAATGAGAACCCTAAGAGAGATATACATGAATTTAATCTACATGGGAAGTAGAAAAAGACAAGATCTCCCGAGTAAATTGGGAGCATGGTGACCATGGTAGAGGGTTGAAGGGGAGGGGAGACGAAGGGTGAGGAGCAGAGAAAAAAATGTATAACTCAATAAAATCAACTAAAAAAAGAAAAAGAGACAAGGTCCAAAAATAATAAAAAATAAATTAAAAATGATGAAAAATTTTAAAAGTCTAAAACACATGAATACTGGTAGAACCTGGGGTAGAGTTTGGTGATCAGCTTCATACTTGTGTGAGGCCCCAGGATCCAGCAACAGCATTCCTCCCAAAATAAAATACAGACAACAGTAAGTATTGAAACGGCCTTGTAATACAGAAACTCACATCTACCACGGCTGGGGTTGGAAAATGGCACGGCCACTTTAGAAAACCATGCTGTCATGGCTTTATAAAATTATAGAGACTTCAGTCCTTTGAGAATGGAAATGTAGTTTGCTACCAGTTTATATATGTTTGGGGTGTAGTTGTATTCAAATTATTCCAAACTGGAAACAATTCAAATTCCTTCAGTATGAAGAAAGGTAGCCTGCACTACAGATAAAATGCTCTGTCAAAAAAGCTGGTCTCAAAAGGTAAAGTTCCATGAGAACAGTGACAGCTGGGGACTGCAAGTGTGACATTAAGGGCAGCACTGAAGAGGTTTGGGGTGCTGGTACCCTGCTGTGTCCTAGTTATGATGATGATACAAGTGACTACAGATATTAAAATCTGGAGGACTGTACATCATAGAAAAGAAGAATTCAAGAAGAATGTCCAATGCATTCCCGTGGACTCTGACATCCCATCTTCAGCGTGTGCATCAGACACCCTGTCCCTAACATGATGAGCAGGGCAAGATGCCAAAAGGCATAGGTGAGGCCTGTGGGGGCAGCTATGCATTGGGAAGAGGATCTGACACTGGGTGGGGAAATGAGACCAAAAGACGAGGAGAACTATGTGACTGACACTCAGAAATGTGGAGCAGAAAAGAGCATGGTCCCTAGGACCAGGGAGCACAGGAATGGCAGCCTGACTAAGATAGAGTCTCTATGCTTCCTGCGGTTGCTTCTCAACTCTATTGTTTTACTTTGACCAAAGCAAGTACTGCTTTTAATCAGATAGCGATGCTGACTACACCACAGTCATATTGGAATGGGACTCATGTGTAGCTCCTCTTCCATACATAGTGTTCTGGCCCATCTCTCATGAAATAGCAAATGAGTGACAGATAGCATCAGAAGACTTTTGTCATCACAGGCCTCCACAGTATTGATTCGTGCTAATTAAGTCGTTCTCCTTAGCACAGCTGCTGTCCTGACTATTTGGACGCAGGGTGTGTATTCCACTCACTGCAGAGACGAGTCTGTCACCATGCTATTTGAGTGGCACTTCTCAGGAGAAAGTCCCTAACAGTGAGTCACAGTGTTGAGTCATGTCCTATGGCATTGGTCTTTGAAACCAAAGCCTCTGTTGTGTCCCCTTGCTGATATCTACAGGAAATACCAAGGATGCCAAGGCTTCTGGGAGAAGACCACTCATCTGCCAGGATAAGCCACAAGGCAGTCATTCAAGGGGTGTGTTTGCAGCACCATGGAGACCACGCTGATATTTTCCCAGGCAACAGTCTAAATTCAGAGCCCTGGTCTGGATATAAATACCGAGAATGTCATGAATGCAGCTCGGTACACTAAGCCCAACCTCAGTTTCCCCATCTGTGACCTACTACAACAACCTGGTGTGAATTGGTGACAGTCCAAGCCCTTGCTTAGAAGTCATCCCTGTGCTTGTCTGAGTGAAATGAAATTCAGAGTCAAAGTGGCCCCAAGGGGTCAGCCTCTGTGACCAGTCCAGCCCATTCCTGTGGAGAAGGGACTTTCCTGAAGGAAGAGATGAGTGTTCTAAGCAAAGAAACCCAGCTGCGGAAACACCGGACTCTGTCTCCAGTTCTTCACACTGGGCCTGATCTCACTTGCACTTATCTCTGGAGAGAAGCCATGGATCTCCTCTCTGTCCCCTTCACTTTCTCAGGCTGCTCCTAAGTGGGTGTGGGGAGCTTTGAGAAACAACAGCACTCCCTCTAATAACCAGGGGCATCAGTGTTCTGTATCAGGGCACACCCTGACTAAATAGCATTGATATATGATGTTGGGATAAAGAACCCTGGAGAGAAGTAGTAGGCCTGTTTGTGCCAAATTAGAGTTGACTCAGCTCAAACAGCGTACTCATCCTTTATTCCTGCTTCCATGGGGTCTTGGGAGCCCTGTGAAGAACAGGGCTCTATGTGCTTTCTGTTCTAGAAGACACGAGGACTTCATTTGTTTAGCAAGCTTCCTCTAAACTCTCTAACATATAGAGATTTGATATCATGTGGCCTTAAAACTTTGCATGGGAGATGGGGCAAGCATTTATCTAGTTAGTCTTTGGGTATGGAGCACCTACTGTGTACAAGGGACTGAGCTTAGAACCCATGATAGCTGTTATGGAACATGCAGAATTTTATCTGACAAGGAGCTAAAACAGGATGAGAAAGGAAAGCTAGCCAGTGAAGAGAAGACCTTGACAGCAGAAAAGCAAAAGGCCAGTGAGAGGGCTCTAGGGTCTGAGTAGTGGAAACATCAGAGTTGTTTAAAAGCTTAAAAATGTCAGCCTTTAAAAGCAAGGAAATTTTACAATAGGCTGTGATGTGGGTGAAAGTTGAGGATGTTCTGTTAAGTGAATCAAACCAGTGGAAAAATCACAGCTACTGAATGGTTCCATTTTCATGACAAGAAGGGCATCAAAATCATAGAGACAGAATGAAAAATTAGTCCTCATGGGGTCTAGTGGGAGAGGAAAAGGGTGGTTACTGTTCAGAGGTATAGAGGTTTGGATTTGTTTGACAGAATTCATAGAGATGGATGATGGTGACACATGACACCTTCCAAATGCGTTTGATGTCACTCAACTGTATTCTTAAAAATAAAGAAGGTGGGAATAATGTTATGGCAAGGAAAAACATACATAGTAGCAAAACTCAAAATCTGAACCCTTCCTCACCCACTTAGGCTCTATTCATTATAACATAATGAAGACAGTAGTTGAACTCGGCAGCTTTGTAGATGGTGATTAAGACAACAGATGCAACCCACCTGACACAGGCCAGGAAACAGTGAGTAGAAATTGCTGAGATCAACTTTGGCTGGCCCGTATCAAGTGGTCTGTGGAGCTTTGGTGGTTAGTTCTGAATTGGCAACTTGGCACACCCTACACCCACCCAGGAAGAAAGTCTCCGTGAAGGATTGTCGAAAGCAGGGCTGTTTGCAGGTATGTCTATGGGGGATTGTCTTGACTGTTGGCAGATGTGAGAAGATTCAGCCCTCTATGGGTGGCACCATTCTCTAGGCAGAAGATCCTTTTTACTGGATTAGAGAGTGGATGGGTCTTGGTACCTGTATGCCTCGATGTGTTATTCTCCATCAGCTCATGACTACACCAGGTTACTGCCCAGACTTCCCTGCAAATGACTGTGGGTGTGCACTACAATAGATTCTTGCTCCTGTTAGATGTTGTTTTATCATAGCAACCAAAATGAAACTGGGAACAGAAATAGAACATGAGACATAAGATTACAAAATTCAGATTGGAGCCCTGAGCAAAATGGCTTGGATACTAAACTACAGGAATTGAGCTTTACTCCATAAACGGAGGAAGCAAAGGTGGTCAGACTCTGTGAGAGGGCAGGATCAGGGGACTGTTTTCTTCATGGTAAAGGGCAGATGAAAAGCAGGGAAAGAAAAGACACCGACCAAACAGTCAGCAAATGCCTCAGTGAGCCTGCTGGGGACACAAAACGGGATGCTGCTATCACGTTCTAGAATGTCCTTATTCTAAGTAAAGCTGAAGGCAGCATTAGGAGACTTTGAGATAGAAAGTAAAGCAATCCTATTTTCTAACATTGATCAACCTCTAATTTGTTCGTGCACAGGTGTGTGCTGAGGCGTGCCTGTGGAGGCCGTAGGATGATTTTCAGGAATTGTTGCTGCTTTGCACTTTGTTGTGCAACAGGAGCAAGAGCCTGTCTATGCTTCTGATAGCTTGCATAGTCTAAACTAGCTGGAACATGACTTCTAGGTAGTTCTCCTCTCTCCTTCTCTCTTCCATCCTTGTAGGAGTTCTGGGGGCATGTAATAGCATGACATCCAGGTTCTGTGGATTTAATTATGGGTGCCAGGTTTGAGCACCTAGTGGTTTTACCTTCTGAGCCATCCTCCTGGCCCAACCTCTGATTTTAAAACTAGAATATTTGAGTAAGAACAGAATGTAAATGTGATGCAGTAGCCATTTACCAGGACCTACACCGAGCATACCCATGACTCTGTAGCTGCCAGACAAAAGTACAACCTCAGCTTCTGGGGTCTGTGCCTCTGAGACAGACCACCCAGCTTCCAAGGGTCCACACAGACCCAGTGGAAAAGGGCAGGAATAATCATTTTGGAACCAACTCACATAGAAGCTTTTTCGATGTTTATTTTGACATTAAAGAACATTTTAGGAGATTAACCTAAGTGTCCAAAAAGGAGGAAATCATTAAATAAAGGCATGTGTTAAAAAACTGTCCAGCCACTAAAAGCATGCATTTAGAGATCATTTAATGACATGGAAAAATTCTCATGATGTAGTAGGGGAACTAAGTGAGATAAAAACTGTTCACTAAGATATAATTTTTGATATAAAATCATGCTTACATAAACATAATGATTTTTGTATTTAAGCACTGAAAAAGCCTGAACTGAATTTTTAAAGGGGTTTGTCTGATGGAAGAAATTGTGGCTGTTTTAACTGAGGGATTGTTGTAACCTCAGGTGACCTTTGCCCTCCAGACATGCTGGTCTCCACCTTTTCCTATTCTGTGGGATGTCCCATCAAGCTTTCCTCCCAGGTCCCCCTCTCTGCTCATGTTGTGGTTTAGGTTATCTGCCTGTCAGTGGCAGATGTTCCTGAGGGGAGTTTTCAACTTTGCAGTTTTCTATAAAAAGGAACCTTTCTTTCTTTCTTTCTTTCTTTCTTTCTTTCTTTCTTTCTTTCTTTCTTTCTTTCTTCAAAACAGGGTTTCTCTGTGTAAAGCCATAGCTACCCTGGAACAAATTCTGAGGACCAGGATGGCCTTGAACCTACAGAAATCCGCCTGCCACTGCCTCTTGAGTGCTGGGATTAAAGGCATGCACCACCACAGCCCAGCTGAAAGAGGAAGTTTTCACTCTTACATTCAGAAAAAGCAAAAGTTTTACTAATTGCCTTTCCTTTGTAGTCTGCGCCTTGGAGATTTCTTCTTTTAAAAGATTTATTGTATTCGTTCATATGCTTTTTGTGTCTATGCATGAGCCTGTATAAGTGTGTGCAGGTCCCTGTAGACAACAGAAGATGGCATCAGATCCCTTGGAGCCGGAATTACAGGTGGTTGTGAGCCACCTAAAGAGTAGAGCAAGGACCCAAATCTGGTCCTCTGCAAGAGCAGCAAGTTCATTTCCCCCGCTTCCCCTCAAAACCGCAGCATCCTCATTTGGACCCATAGGTAACCCAACACAGGATGAAACCTAGGTATCTCTGCCCTAATATGTGACTGTCTCCTTTACTTTGGGTCACATGCTTACCTGAACAGGTTGGAGTGCTATCCCCGAGGTGTAGAGGTGTCTGTCTAACTTGTCTCAAGCCCTATCCGAGCTGAAAGAACACAACTGAATCATTGCCCTACACCTGGGATTACAGGAAGTAAGCAGGAAACGAGGCATGGCGAATCACCCCCAGATGAAGACGATTCTTCAGGACAGCAGGGCTCACCTAAGAGAAGCGGTCATCTCGCAGAAACTAGACCTGCAGACTCAGAACAGAGCCAATGCTGCACGGGGTAACCTTGACCAGGACTAGATAACTGTGCAAACTTCCTGCCACACACCCCAATTTTTCCTCTTTTCAAAAGGAGCTCATATGACTACAGCAAAGCCAAACTCGGGCACACGCAACCTCTTCCCAACATGGCCACAGTGAATAAACCCTTTTTGGTTGTCGCTGGTACATATTACTTTAATAGGCATATGGGAACAAGCCGCCGAGCCTCGCTTGTTGGAGTGGGCGGAGCCCGGACCGTTACCCTAAAACTCCAGTTACAGTTATCCTCCTGCTCTTCTTAGCCTTGCTAATGCTCCGCTGTACAGTGCTTTCCTCCATTTTGACTTTGGCCTTGGTGGTCATGAGGCGGAAGTATCAGGCGAAGCTTGAGAATGCTTGGTCAGGTAGTCACGGCAAGGAAATAAAGCGGTTCGCTGGCAGCTGTGTCCATAGCAACAGTAGCAGCAGTGCGGCCTTCACCATTCCCTCCTGGGAGGAGATGTGGGAAGGTCACACACCCTCAGCTGAACTCCCAGCTCCCACTTCCTCCCGTCCCTTCAGATGCTCGTGGTCTTGAGAATGCAGAAGGCACAGGAAGTGGAAGGGTGGCTGGTGTGGAGACTCTTGAGATGCTTAATCATAGTGCTGAGGTAGACAGGTGGATCTCTGGGGCTTGCTGGCAAGGCCGACAAGGCTACATGGCAAGCTGTCTAAGATGTAGGGTGGGGAAGATAGAGGAAGGCATCAGAGACTCTGACTTCCACAAGGGCTACCTTCATACCACATATTTCTGTCACCTATGCGTAAAATTTTATATTTTCTTCTATTTACAAAATATGTGAATTGTTGAGGAGCAAGGAGCATATCTAGTTGGCATTTATATCCTCAAGAGTCAAGCCTGACACATAGAAGGTATTAAACTATTAAAAGAATAGAGAGTGAATGAATGAGTATTTGATCTGCAATCAGAAGAGAAACATGTGAGGTCAGGTTAGCTAGAAAATAAAAATAAATAAAGTGCTCAATCTTTAAATGAGAATTTTGATGTGAGATCTTAGCCAATTAATGGGGATCCTTAATGTTTACATGAGTGCACACTGCCCCAGCCATGCCTGGACTGGCACCCTGCATATGTCATTTCTTGTTCCCAAGGCAACCCGATCTTTGTATCTTTCTGTGTCTTCTTGTGTGTTCCCTCCGTCAGCTGCTACAGTCAGCACAATGTGGCCCAGAAAGCTTCTGGTATGACTCTTCACGTCTGAATTATTTTCCATTAGAAAAAAAAAATGACTTGTCCTAATGCCCTCTTTCAGGAGGGCAAAATGTAATGTTTGGTCATTGGAAATAATGTTCATCTATGGATTTCAAACAGGAGCCTCAAAAAATTTTAATTGCTCTGGGTTATTCCCTCCCTATAAGGTCCTGAGTTATAAGGCGGCAGGGCAGGGAGGAGTCTACCACCATGTTTGGCGTGTCAAAGAAGCCTGGTGTCGACTCTCAATTATGATATAAACCTCCACAACCTTGGCTCCCAAGCTGTGTTATAGGAGAAGAGCATTTGCTCCCAACCCGGTTACTCTATGCAGAACCCACAATCCCAAATCAGTTTTAAAAGACCATGTCTAAAGGAAGTTGATGTGGTTCACATTTTTTAAATTAGAGAACAATTCTGACTCCTTTTATAGCTGATGGGAGAATAGTGGAGCTGTCTTAGTGGTTGGTAACAGTCCTAGAATACATAAATAGTTTATAAAATTCTTCCAGGAAACAGGGCTAAACCCAAGTGGAAAATCAAAGCCTGGAGCCGAGCTGCATGTCTGAAGTGTGCAGCCAAACTCCTGTGATATTGAGACACCTGAGGACATTGGCAGTCTGGTTACCCAGACTCCAAAAATAAATGTTTTTATCTATTAAATAAAATTGTATTCATTTTGACAGAAAACAGCTCACAGTGTGGGTTCTCAATTTAGGACCTTCCACTAGAGTTCTCATGCCATCCCTGGAACAGTTGATGGAGAGAAAGTGTGGCCTGCGATGGACAATCAGTGAGCCAGGACCATAGCGTGGCCTGCAATGGACGATCAGTGAGCCTGGACCATAGTGTGGCCTGCGATGGACGATCAGTGAGCCAGGACCATAGTATAGCCTGCGATGGACGATCAGTGAGCCAGGACCATAGTGTGGCCTGCGATGGGCGATCAGTGAGCCTGGACCATAGTGTGGCCTGCGATGGGCGATCAGTGAGCCTGGACCATAGTGTGGCCTGCGATGGACGATCAGTGAACCAGGACCATAGCGTGGCCTGCGATGGACGATCAGTGAGCCAGGACCATAGTGTGGCCTGCGATGGGCGATCAGTGAGCCAGGACCATAGTGTGGCCTGCGATGGACGATCAGTGAGCCAGGACCATAGTGTGGCCTGCGATGGGCGATCAGTGAGCCAGGACCATAGTGTGGCCTGCGATGGGCGATCAGTGAGCCAGGACCATAGCGTGGCCTGCGATGGACGATCAGTGAGCCAGGACCATAGTGTGGCCTGCGATGGACGATCAGTGAGCCAGGACCATAGCGTGGCCTGCGATGGACGATCAGTGAGCCAGGACCATAGTGTGGCCTGCGATGGACGATCAGTGAGCCAGGACCATAGTGTGGCCTGCGATGGGCGATCAGTGAGCCAGGACCATAGTGTGGCCTGCGATGGGCGATCAGTGAGCCAGGACCATAGTGTGGCCTGCGATGGGCGATCAGTGAGCCTGGACCATAGCGTGGCCTGCGATGGACCATCAGTGAGCCAAGACTATGCCATCTGCACGTGGAAAACGTACAAGATGGAATCCCAAGGCACTAAAGAAAGTGACGCTGGTTATGGGTTTTCTGTTCTTTCACTCACTTAATCTAAAAAATTGATTCTTAAGAATCTTAATTCAAGCAAATTACCATTTAAAGAGAAAACAGACAAAACACTACTTTTGCTGATGATGACAACGACTACTACTAAAAATAAATCAAGGAGGCCAGTGAGTAATTTCGGTAAGATTGGAACACAGGTTGTCCTGTGTTCTCAGGGTGAAAAAGAGACACCACAGTTGAAGTCCTTGAAAGGCGGGTGCTCACTCCTCTCCTCTAGTTGACTCTCTCTAATGCCAAGAGCCCCTGGGACCTGGGGATTTCTGAACGTACAGGAGGAAGACTCAAGCTCCAGCAACTTGTTAGTTGCTGCCTTCAAGAGCAGCTCAGATGTGCAGACAGACACATGATGGGGCACTCAGGGAGTGGCTGATGGTTTTCGGCATTGCCCAGCGAAACTGATGGGAAAGATGATCACGAAGATGTATAGATCTCTGGATATCATTGCTTTGAGAAGGATGCAGCCACCAAAAATGATGCCCCAGCTCAGTCAGGGTGCTATTCAGCATGTCATTGGCTGTTCAGAGATTCTACCAAGCCATCTAGTGAGGAGAACCAGGCAGGCACCCAAGCAGAGATGGGATCAGAATGAAACCCTGGTGCAGACTGACATCGTCAACGTGGATCAGACTTTGGGAAAACACAGTACAGTTGGGGGAAAAGTCTTCAGGCAACAATCAGTCTAATCAATCCAATACAAGGGGCACAATAATGTTTAAGGGATAACTACAGAGAAACTCTTTTACAAACTGCGTGTGTCCATGAGGGAGAATGGGTTCTATAGCAAAGAGAATCTAGTGGGGTCTCTGACCTATAGCACAAAGGTCAGCAGACCGAAAGTACATGCAACATCTTCCCTAAGGATACATAAAGGAAGAGGGAGACGAGAGTCTGGGCTAAACATTCTGGGAAATTTGGGGGAGGTCTGCCTCCAGCGACAGCAAGAAGGTCACCAGGTAATTGACTTTTTCACACTCAGCTTTCTGGATGGAATGTAGGTATTTGATCTATATCTCCTCCACTGAGGGGATTAACCATCCTGGTTCTCTTAGTGCTTCTCTGTGAGAACAAGGACCTCTATGTCCCCAAGGATCCAGCCATCTGGCATGCCTTTGGCTGCTAGGACAGCCTACCAAACCACCTAGCACGCCACTGACCCCAGGATATTTTACCTCTTTGATGTTGTTTCCTGCTCTGAAAAATGAAAGTGAAAAATTCAGTTGTTTTAAAATGTCCCCAAAAGGCCAGGGTTCTAAGAAACCCCTCCCCAATGGGCCCTAAGATAAGAATTTGTAAAAATTATTTCTTTTAGAAGTTGATCTCAGGAGTTGTATTCTGGGGCTGAAGTGAGACCAGGAAGCCTTGAAGTGCTGCTGAGTGAATCCCATGAGCTCCAAGATGTCTCTGTTGTGGGAGGGAGAAACAGTGAGAGCCAGTAGCTTCCACACCCGTCTCCATACACCTGGAACATCTTCTAATGGACTCGGGCTCCAAAAAGCTATTGTTTTGTGGGTCATATCTAACAGCATTGATGTATATTAAGTAAAACAGGAAATTCTAAAATATTTGTTAACTTTTAAAGTAGAAATACTACAGACTGGAGAGATGGCTCACTTGATAAGGGGTTTTGCTGAGCCACATAGAAAACAGGACATGGTGGCTCCTGTCTATAAACTCAGCACTGTGGTGGGGTTGGGAATGGAAGCAAGTAGATTCTTGGAGCTCATCGGCTAATCAGTCTAGCCCAGTAGATGAACTCCATGTTCAGTGAGAGACCCTAGTTCACAAAATATGGTGGAGAATGAGGGACAAAAGACACCAGTGTTGACCTCTGGGCTCCACATGCAAGCAGTCACACGTATATGCACATGCAAAGGTACTTATGAACACATATTGAACCTATACACAGATAACCAACCCTCACACACTACTGAACACAGTGAGTGTAAGATAAATGCCTTGCCTTATGGCAGCAGGTAAGTTTCCTAGCATTAAAATCATCAGAGAAGAATGGCATCGTATCATAAGTTGTGTCTTTAGTAGCTACTTTAATTTTTAAAATCTAGACTCTCACATATACTCCTTAATTTAATCTGTTGTGCATTTTGGCTGAAGTACAGCTGGCTTCCAGTGTTTACATGGTTGGAAAAGGAAAGAAGAATTTTAATATCCCCTCAGATAATTGTGTATAATAGTCACTAAAATTTCACAAGTGATAATTTATTGACCGTTAGTTTTCATGTGTGCCTGCAATTCTTTCTGGGAGCTTTTGTACTCTAGTTCTCTAAAACCATCTTCAAAGGTCACTCTCTGAGCATGGCCTTTAAGCTGGTTTGGTTTTAAAGGACTGTGCACAACTCGCATGACCAATATTGATTTACTTGTTAAACAAATAATCCAAATGTGGAAATATCTTCTTTTAAAACCTCAAGAATTTATATTAATATCTCCTTTCCTCCCATAAGGAAAAGCCAGTAGGCTCAAGGAAGTCTTTCAGGTCCCAGTGGTGGAGTATGTATTTCCCCGAATTCAAATTTTCCCTTGGAAGCACAGATTTTATTACTGGCCACAAAGGTCACCAGTGGTGCCTGTGGAGAGAGAACCTCGCTCCATCTTGTCAGCAGACAATGGCTGGCCGGCCACAGCTTTGACTTTTCTTCTACATATGAAGCTGGGTTTAGAGCCAAGTGATTGTCTGACTATGATTTCTGTCTACTTTTGTTTCTATTTGATTGTGTAAACATACATAAATGCGTATATACACAGACATGTGCATGCACGCATGCGTGCGCACACACACGCCTAGCTTCGTAGACTATTGTAAAGGGCACTGCAGGAACCATGTGTACATTGCTGTTCAGCTGATTTCCAGCATCTCTTTCCAGAGTCACCAAACGATCACTCTGAGTGGTCCTCTCCTCCAATCCTTGGCAACTACCGTGATCATTTCTTCCTCACTGAGTCGAAGGACTGTAGATACTTCTTATCAGGGATATCAGGTGGCCTTTGATGTTGTAACATATGACAGAATTTCCTTCTCTCTGAAGTCAGAATAATATTTCCTTGTGTATGCCAGATTTTCTTTATCTATTCATCCATCAGTGGCAAGTTTTACCTCTTAGTCTTTGTTGTAAACACCAAACAAACATATGAGCTCGTTCTCCCCCCCCCCCGTCATTCTCATATACCCCAGGCTGTATATTATTTACCATTACCAGTTATCTGAACTCTGCATTCTCAAGGTGATGTACCAGTCTGTGTACCCTTTCATCATTGTGAGCGGTCACATGACCTCATCTGTATTGGTTTATAGCTGTCCATTACTTGTGTTCTGTTGTCTTGACACCTGCATTTATGCAATGATCACACTATTTTGACCATACAGCTTTCTCATATGAGTAGATACTAAGAAGCATAAGATTTCCAAAATAGCTCATCTTTCTCAAGATTATTTTGTCTTTTCTGGGTCATTTGTGGTGTCATATTAAACATAGTGAATTCTTCTGTTTTTGAAAAGGGCCATTGGGACTTGAGGGGGACAGACTCGGATCTGTAAACAGCTTTGGGCAGTGTACTGTTTTAGCAGTCCTAAATCTTCTGCCCACAAGCACGCTGCATTTCCTTTGATTTGTATCTACGTTAGTTTCCTTCAGCCATGTCTTACGGTTTTCAGAGTCTAATATCTTCCGCCTCCCTGGCTCAGCTTATTGCCATTGTGTTATTCTTCTTGGTGCCATTATCGAAAGAACTGTTTTCTTAACTTTCTTTCTGGCCCATTCGTTCGCCATACTTTTAAAGATTATTCTTCTCCTCGGTGCTAGGAAAATTTACGCTGACAGCTTCTCTCCCAGAATCCCATATTTTCATGGACTTAAAGATTTGCCTCTTTTATTCTGCACTTGAGAAAACCAACAAAGTCATTATTTCAGGGCTTCTCAAAGCTCTCACACAGAAAGGTTCCCAGTGTCCTGAAGTTCTTACCTTGAGGTCTCCTCCTCCACACATGCATGCCGGGGATTAGATGATGATGATGATGATGATGATGATGATTTACTTTTATGCTATGTGTATGAATGTGAGGATTTTGTCTGCATGTATGTATGTGCACCAATTGTATGTCTGGTGCTGGCAGATGCCAGAAGAGGGTATCAGATTCCAGAACTGGACTTAAAGATGACAGCTGTCACGTGTGTCCTGGGAACCAGGTCCAGGCCATCTGCTGCTCTCTGGGACAGGAAAAGTGACTGGGAGCAAGAAGCAGTGAATCATGGGTGGCAGATATGGAACACAGCAAAATATTGAGCTTGGTTCGAGGAAGCGGGTGGACAACAGAGAGTTCTGCTTTCCAGAGCACAGAGGAGGCCCTGGCTCCTGCACTGAGCGCTCCAAGTGCCGGTGCTCATTTTCGAGACGGAACCAGGGAGACCAGCTGGAGATTCGAGCAAGAAAAATTGCTCGGCTAGATCCCTGCTCCTGAAAGATGGGCTCCGGCTGAGGAGCAGCCACGGGAACTGACGAGAATGGAGGCCTCTCTGCAGAGTCAGGCCAGTGGCCATGGGTTGGAGTTATAAACCTACAATGTAGGGGTGCGGATGAATATTGTGGGTGTCAAACCCAATCACGCCGGCGCAGTGATGCTGATGTTTTCCACAAGGATGACTTGGAAGGCGGCGGCCATCATAACTACTTTCTTTAACAAGAGCAGCAGGACCTTGGAGAAACTGGTGATAGGACTTATTTTGGAAACACCACATTTGTAGGCTAGCTAGTGTAGTCCCTAGCAGACGGAAATGGGAAGCTAGAACTCAAGAGACAAGGGATGGGGAGAGTAGATGTGTGCCAGCCACCACTCCTGTAACGACACACCTGAGGTGCTTAGCATATGAAGAAAACAGGTCTGTTTTGGCTCACAGTTCTGGAGGGTCAGGTGAAGATTAAAAGGCTGCCTTACTTCGAGCCTCTGGCAAGGGCGATGACCATGGAGGGAGCATGTGCCAGAGAAACCGCACATACTAGGAGTTATCAAGACAAACATCAGCAAAGGGAATCTGGGCCCCACCCTCTGTAAGAAGTCCCTTGACAGTGACCCTTGGAAGCCAAGCCTTTATCACCGGACATTTGAGGAGTGCTCATTTAGTCCTCAGAAAGACGAGAACAAACATTATTCAAACAGTGGCCCAGAGCGTTGCACAACTGGTCACTGTTCAAGGTTACATCAGACACATCAGGGACAATCAAACTCCCCAATTCTGAAGTCCAGCGTTAGCTAAAATTTAACTCGAGAGTATACTCCTTGATTTTTAATTAAGGATAGATGCCGAATTAAAATACCATTTGCATCATTTGAGGGGAACATTTCATTTCAGAGAACCAGGGTGTGGGTGATTTTGTGCATATGACTTGATCCAGGTCCAGCTCTTACTTCTGTATATTTCAAGTGTTAACATTACAATAGGAAGGCAAAGCAGCGGCAGTGATGGCTCACACCTTTAACCCGAGCACTTGGGAGGCAGAGAGAGGCAGATCTCTGAGAGTACAAGGCCAGCCTGGTCTGCAGAGTTAGTTCCAGGACTGCCAGGGCTGTTATACAGAGAAACCCTGTCTTGAAAAAAAAGTAAAAAATGAAAAGAAGGAAGGAAAGAAAGAAGAAAGGGACAGAGGAAAAGAGGGAGGGAGGAAGGGAGAGAGAGAGCAGAAAGAAGAACTACCATGGAGGCCTTGAAGGAGCCCCTTGGGATATCATTCTTAAGAGTAGGGACTTAGGTCATGGTTGAATAGAGTAGAATAAATTGTAAAGATCTTTGTTTCTTGCTAATTAAAATGTTTTGTTGTTGTGAGTATATGTGCATACATGTGAGTGCTCCTAGAAGCCATAAGCGGGTGTCGGAACCCCCGGAGCTGGAGTTACAGGCTGGGCCAGACTCTGGACTCCGGAGAAGAGCCGCTAGCACTCTTAATTCTTGAGCCATCTCTTTAGCGGGAGTTTATTCCTACAGGGCAGGCGTTATTAACGAGGAGCTTATGAAATAGAGTTCACATTGTGTACAAATGTTTCCACTGCAAGTGTTTTCCCCCCCTAAAATCAAAGGAGAATAAAAGCCATTTTCACGGAATATCCTTTAAAAATCAAATCGCTGGTAGCAGGATTCCACCCCGCCCCCAAATTCCCCAAAGTATACAATTTCCTTTCAATTCTAAAACATAAATCATAATTTGGGCTCTCTTTATGGGGCTTCTGCCTTTTGTCAAATTAACAGCTCTGGAAAGAAGCGCATACTTTCGGCTGACCTGCAGTTGGACCTAACATTTCTTCCCGAACTCAGCTCACAAGCTGGAGTCACGGGGGAGAGCACGGACTTTCAGACTGCTGTGTGTGGCCCGGATCCTGGTCTTGGGCCCCAAGCTGTTTAATCGCTCGTCCTCTGGGGGGCTGCTCTTGGCTAATGAATCCTTAGCTCTAGCCTTTCCCTCCTCTTAATGAGTGCTAATAAAGTGCGTTTAACTCCACTAATGCAGCAAACCTCACTGTTATTTCATTGTATCTACTTAATAAGAACCCTGTTTAATATCAAATTACAGCCTGCTGGGCCGAGGCATTACGCTGGCGGAAGCGGGACTGTGAGACGGGAGTATCGAGTGCCCTAATTCGGGCATGCTTCCTTAATACGCCCTGCAGTAAGATACGATTGCTTAATTCAGTTAGCCCGGCTAGTTTGATCCCACAGCCAACTGCTGTGTAAAATTTACTGCCGTGCTAGGCAACAGTCCCACCACACAAGCTAAAATACAGTATCGCTTTTCTTGGGACCAAGCTATTAACAGTTGTTTGGGGGAGAGACAACCTGCAATGGCGCAGATGGAGTTACAGGAAGGAAAAAGCCTTGGACTGCCCCCAGTTTCTGAAAGAGTTAGAGCAAATCCAATTTGTATTTATATAAAAAAAAATTCCCCTAATTTTCACGGTCTCATCTTAGAGCTGCTTTGAGTCCGGGTTTATCTAAAGTGAACAGTGATCTCTGCATTCCTGATTATCTCAGTTATGAATTTCTTCAGCTTCCGTTAAGTTAGACCTTCCCACAAGCACCTCTTGGTGGCAAATATCTATGAGAAGGTTTCTGTTTAAAGAAAGGAGTCCTTGTATGATTGCAGCAGCGAATTCTGAGTTCAAGCATCACGTGTATTGGATTTTGTTAGAGAAATAACACATCTTTGGTGTGACTACTTTCGAACTAGACCAAGCGCCTTTGTGCTGGGGGTTTCTGCCTAATATTTAGGCAATGTTTATGGTCCTCTTGCAGCTGTGAAAGATCACATCAGGAGACATTTTCATCGGTATTATTCTTCAAGGGGTCTGCTCTCTCTAAAGAGCTTCACGTTAAACTCATATATACTTCCCATAGATGCTTGGAGGGCCTAAGGGGAAACTGGAACTTTCCCAAGCATATACAAAAGAAAAAATTAAAATTAAAGTTGACTGTGTGTGTGTGTGTGTGTGTGTGTGTGGTGTATGTGGTGTGTGTGTGTGGTGTATGTGTGTGTGTGTGTGTGGTGTATGTGGTGTGTGTGTGTGTGTGGTATGTATGTGTAGAGATGGTTCAGCACTTAAGAACGCTTGGCTTCTCTGGGTTGGAAGCCGACACCCATGTGTAACTTCATTCCCTTTTCTGGTCTCTGTAGGTACTGGACACACGTGTGCTAAGAAAACAGGTGACAAGGCAGGACTTCCCTTCACACTGACTTGGTAAACAGCACTTGAGAGCCTTGCAGATGAGAAGGCTGTGGGTGTTGAAGTTACATAAGTACCTCAAGTCAAAATGTGATTATGTTTATAAAAAGCATAGCCTGTCTGCTCTCCCTCCATCCTTGTTTCCCCTTTGGTCCTGCGTGGAGAATAACTTCCAGATCTTTCCAGGCAAGGAAAAGGTCATTGCTGCTGGCTGTAGCCATGTCATGTTGCACCCCAACATCTAAGAAAAGTAAACAGCAAGAGCATCTTTGTTCAGAGACAGATCGACATGAGACAAACAGGACGCTTTATACGCTGAGTAATAGAGTGAATCTTTTCTTTTCCTTCCAAGCCCTAATTTCTAGCCAGGAAATAAATTTCAAAATGAAGTGATGAGTACTTTCCAATGACTGCATGAGGCACAGCCAGCGAAGTCGGGTTGAACAATTTTTCGTGAGATGGGGGTAATTTCATCTCTCTTTTTCAAAGCCTGTGGGTGTAGATAATTTCCCTACTTGTAGCCAGTGCTACATTGTTTCTTCCTGGGTAACTTTATTTTCAATGTATTGAGAAGGACATGGTCTAAGAAGCTGTATGGTCCAACTGGCTTGGTCTGCAGACCAATAAAAAATAAATTTGAGGAGATTCTCAGGAAGCAGATATATATATATATATATATATATATATATATATATATATATATATATATATATATATTAGAAATCTGGTTTTCCTAAACCCAGGACTTCGGGAAGATTAGCTTTGTGCAAACTCAGTCGTTGCCCAAACCAGCCAGGATTAACTGGTCTGGCAGTAGACGCGTCCCTCCGTGAAGTGTCGTGCTAGTTGACCCTTGTAACCATGAGAAGGAGCTTCGGTTACTTCAGGGAAGAGGCTAAAAAGGGAAGAGGCTCATTATCTCCCCAGCAGGCCGAGGCTGCAAAGGGTGTCTTGACCCCCTGAGATCCTAAAATTAAATGTCACCCTGTCTGAGGCCGCCTTGCCTGGGGGTTCCTAAACTTTTAATTTTCTCTGCACCTAGTATTTTAGAAGTGCTTACTGTAAAGGGTCGAGATTGAGGAAGAGTGAAGAAGAGACAGGCTATGAAATGCCTCGGTCCTGCCCACAAAAGGGTCTGAAAAGGGGAGTCACTTAGTCATAAAGAAAGGGCTTCGCATGGCTTTGTTATTTGTGTTTGTGACTTTCCCAGAAACCACTGGGCAGTAAATATAAGAAGGGCCGTGACAAGGTTGTGACATTTTCCAGAAGAAGTATGACAAGATCCAGGAAAAAGCAGGTCTGAAGAGAAGGGTCAAGCAGACCCTTCTGCTATGGTGACATAAGGATCGGTTGCCCAGGCCAGAGAGTGTTGGCACTATACCAACTGCTTCATTGATGGACGTCTAGAACGATTGCCAGGGTACTGAAGGCATGAAGGGAAGAGGGGAGAAAGCATCAGGAAAGAGAGAAAAGAGAAGAGAAGGAAAGTAGAATGGAAGGGGGCTGAGGTGGAGAGGGAGTGGGAGGGATGCAGGGAGGGGAAGAAGAATGGAAGAAAGGAAGGAAGGGGAAAGGAGAGAGGGAGGAAGGAAGAAGGGAGGGAGGGAGGAAGGAGATGAAGGGAGGGAAGGAGGGAGGGATGTAGAGAGGGAGCAAAGGAAGGAGGGAAAAAGGGAAGGGGGAGCAAAGCATCTTTCTTCCCTTAGGCACTTAGTGAGGTTTGACTCCTGTTACTCTTTCCCAGTCTCTCTGTCTTAAGCAGCCCCAAGACCACAAAACGTTCCAAGCTTTGCCCAGGGCACTGGCTCTGCCCCGCCCTTCTTCCTCCCTCCACGGCTGAGATCATCACTGATTTTCCGTGGAAACACTGGTGATATCTGGAGTTGTGCTGGTTGCTGCCATCCTCATACGGAGGGCTTGGTTGATACTTAAAAGTTCCAGCCCTTCCTTGTGTGCTGCATTCTTTGTTACTCTTTGGTCAAAGGAAGAAGAGCTTGGTTCACTCATTTCAGCAAATTTTACATTTGGGCGCATATGCACACACACACACACACACGCACATACACACAGACGCGCACACGGAGAGTGAGAGAGATTTTTTTAAAAGACACGGCATCAACCAAGACCAAGAACAACAGATGAGGTTGTCCTCTGGCTTTTGCATGCTCACCAGAGCACACATGAGCTTGAATTCACACACACACACACATACATATACATGCATGTGAAGTCAAATAAAAATAAAAGAAGTAAACAAAATTGAACTCATACATTCCTTTTATCTAGTGATATCATGACCATACCAATGTGGCAAGGAAACACATGGCTCCCACGTGTGTGGCGGTGCACATGACAGCAGAGGCTCATCTGTCATGTAACAGTACATGTGTGTGGCGGTGCACATGACAGCAGAGGCTCATCTGTCATGTAACAGTACATGTGTGTGGCGGTGCACATGACAGCAGAGGCTCATCTGTCATGTAACAGTACATGTGTGTGGCGGTGCACATGACAGCAGAGTTTCATCTGTCATGTAACAGTACATGTGTGTGGCGGTGCACATGACAGCAGAGGCTCATGTGTCATGTAACAGTACATGTGTGTGGCGGTGCACATGACAGCAGAGGCTCATCTGTCATGTAACAGTACATGTGTGTGGCGGTGCACATGACAGCAGAGGCTCATGTGTCATGTAACAGTGCAGCACACACAGTCATGATTGTGACTGATAGCAAACAACTGTGTGACCGGCTCACGCATTTCCTGTACTGCACCTTGAAGCATTATTTGGAGTGCTCTTCTATAAAAAGAGGAGTCTCCGACATCCTGGATTGCTTCGTTTGCTCTTTGAATTGACTTAATTGTGTTGGTTTGATGGTAAGGCCCCAGGAGCAATATACTATATCTACATGCGTGCCCTATGGCCTGTTCTTGTGACTGGGCACAACATCTAGTTTTATGAAAGTGCCTTGTGTGATGTTCACACAACTAAACCACCTGGTTTACCACGCTTAGAATGCAATCCGACCATTAGGTGACTTGTGGCTGTGATAACATTAAGTGGTATGGAGTATGTCCATCTTCTTGAGACCTTAGACTTAGTCTGAACACTATGAAGTGTGATTAGCAGAGACATTAAGTTCTTTATTGATGATAAATCATATGTCAGGTACTGAGGTGAGACAGTCATATAATTATTATAATAAGCTAACACTTCGAATACTAATGACCTGCTTAAGCTAAAACCCATGAATGTTAAATGAAAGTATATAAGGAAACGTTAAAAAGTGCTTTCTCAACCCAATACAATGGTGGCTGCTACACCTAACGTTTATGGAAGCCTAGCTCTAGGAAATCACTATACATAGGTCTCGTTACTCCTCAGTTCACTCTAGATTCTACTATGATCTTATATACACCACAGATCTATCTAAGAAATATTATACAGTCTTTTATGAAGCTGGTGAAAATAATATCATGCTATTGTATCAGATCACACGGACAGAAAGTGGAAGAATCTAGATGAAAATTCCAAGCCCACTAGTCAATAACACTTAGCCCTTTCACTTCCACTGAATGCTACTGAGTGCAGTGAACTGCTAATTTGTATGGATTTCTGTGTTATAAATAAGGTAAAATGGTGCATAGAGATAAAGAGCTACATCATCAAGATCAGAGGCAGTGTGTGTGTGTGTGTGTGTGTTGTGTGTGTGTGTGTTTTCTTGTGGACACAGTTGTCACGACGCTTGTGTGGGAGTCAGAGGACAACTTTTAGGAGCTGATTCTTGCCTCCTACCATGTAGGTTCCAAGAACGGAATTCAGATTGTCAGGCTTGGAGACAAGCTCCTTCCCTCTGGGAGTCATCTCACCCAGCCCTAAGACAGGATCTTGTGTTGTTTGCTGGTGTGTACGCCAGCCAGTCTGACTGACCTGCTGGCCTCCTGAGATTCTAAAGTTTCCACCTCTCATCTTGACATGGAATTAGAAAAGCATGCTGCTGTGTCTGCCTTTTACAAGCTCAGGTCCTCATGCTTCTGCAGCCTGTGTTTTACCCGATGAGCCATCTCCCAACCCTTAGCTCCATTTTAAGGGACCCCTCTCTCATTGTTGACAGATTCATAAAACACAGCGATGATTGTTCTGTAGAAAAAGCCAACTTTTATCATGTATACCTCATGCCTGGTCTGACTGTGGACAGCTAACACATATCATGAGAGGCACCACAGGACTGAATGGTGGCCTGTGTGACATTCATCTCTGATCATTTGTTTACACTGAATTTAATAAGGCGGTAGAAGGTGACCGATTATTGCATGGAGTAAGTACTTTCATTCACTCAGTCATTCATCCAGCAAATACTTTTGGTCACCTACATTCTAACTGTTATTCTGGGTCCTAATTTTGCAACCACTAAGTTTTGTCCCTGGAAAAGGAGGAACAAACAAATACAAAATGTCTTAAGATAATTTAGAGCATCGAGTATTAGAGAAAAAAAATACAAAGCGTAAGAGTGGAAAGCTAGTATGGGAGACAGTGGGTGTCACTGTTGAAATGACACAGGCTTCTGTGTGAAGTGCTTGCTCCCCAGCTAGTGGGGCTATTTTGAGACCTAGTGAAACCTTGGCAGGCAGGGCGTATCTAGACACAGTAGATCACTGGGGGCAGGAGTTGGAGGATCATGCATGGCCTCCTCCTTTCCTTGCCTTCTCCTTCCTGTCCTCTAAGAGGCGAGAAGCTGTCCTCTGCATGTTCCTGACAGCATTGCAACCCTCAGACAGAAAAAATAAATACTCCCCAATCCAGTTGTTTTTCTCTTGAGTACATTGGTCACAGCCACGGAAAGGTGATCAACCTGAGGAGAAATTGTCGATTGCTTGCTCATGTCCCGAGACTTGACTGTGCAATTTAAGTGGCCACCTGGAAAGATGTGCCTGGTACCCAGAAGCCACTGCTGTGAAAGGAGGAGAAATGAGATAAACTGGCCAGTTGCAGAGCTGAGAGCAAAAGAGGATTTACACGAATAGGCCAAAGAAGGGCCTGATAGAGCTGAGACTGCTCTTGGGCACGCAGGGCATCTGACCACGGGTATCATTGGGATCCTGGGAATTACAGGTCTCACCATCTTTAGTGTGCCAGCCTCTTTCTAGGAGGGGCCAGGTCACTTCCATCATGTCACTTAGTTCCCAGTGGGAAATCAGCATCTTTCATAACCAGTGTCCTGTGTTTACTAAGTTGCTGTTGCCTTAACTATTATAAAGGTAATTTGAGAGAAGAGAGAACTGCTGGGTGTATCAAATGGTAGAGCTCATTAATATTCTTACATCTTCCTGGTCCCAAGTTAACCCTTACCCTCCTGTGCCCTCACCTGTCAGGTGCAGATGCTAACACCTGCCTCTAGATGAGAGGAGGTGCCAAAAGCTTATCACACCACATCCTTCACACGATTCTGAAAGAGGTGCGTGTGTATGTATGTATGTATGTATGCATGTGTATGCATTTGTATGTGTTTGTACGTGCGTATATATGTGTGCGTATGTATGTATGTGTAAGCATTTGTATGTGTTTGTACGTGTGTCTATATGTGTGTGTATGTATGTATGTGTAAGCATTCGTGTGTATATACACATGTGTATGTTTGTATATGTGTGTATGTGCATATGTGTGTGCGTATGTTTATGTGTGTGTGTGTGCATGCAGGCGTGCGTGTGTGTATATATATGTGTGTGTCTCATCTGAAGAGCAGACATGGTGAGGAAGCAGAGAAGCCCCAAAGGTAAGGGAAGATAGGACTTTTACACCTGCCTCCTCCCCTACAGAACAGTGTAGGTAGGGGCTGGGCTGGAGAGAGGAATCCCATTAGCAATGTCAGGGCTGTTTACTGTTTTCATCCTAATGGTAATACATCAATGCTGGCTTTGTCATCTTCATTAGTCTTCTCCCATCAGGGAAGCAGGAGCTGCTAGGTACTGATAGGGAGCTGAACACTCACCGGGAAACTGGTTCAGACTAAGCCTCAGCCCCAGGTTCGGAGTGCTGGTAACTGATGGCTTCTGGGCACAGGACCGTGGCCAAGGGGAAAGCAATGCACTCCAGAATGGGGGTTAGGGTTGAGGGTGAAGCTGTCGAGATGGGGAGGGAGGCTGGGTGGGTCTTTTTCTGATGTGGGGAAAGAAGGGTGGAGAGATCAATCTCTGAGGACACAGCTGTGCAGTTGGAAGTGAAAAAGAAAACAAGATAAGAACATCCGGGGTCTTCCACCCTCCAAGGCGAGGACAGGGAAGCTCAGAGACGTGAACTGGAGCTCTTTTTCCCGTGTCTAGGTTTCGCTGCCAGTCAGGCTCCTATATCTAGAGTGCTTACCTAGGAACCCCACTTGCTGCGACACTCCAGGAAAGATGCAGAGGCCTTTGAAACAGTGTGGTTGTAGAATGTTCTGGCTTAACAGCTGGGGCAATAACTCAGTCAGTAAAGGGATTGCCTCATGATCATAAGGATCTAAATTCAGTCCCCCAGAGTCTATGTAAAAATCCAGGCATGGTGGCGTCTGCCTGGGGAGATGAGACAGGCAGATTCCTGGGGTTGGGAGATACAGGCAGATTCCTGGGGTTGGGAGATACAGGCAGATTCCTGGGGTTGGGAGATGGAGGCAGACAGAGCCCTGGGGTTTGCTCCACCCGTCAGCCTTGCTTGCTTGTGGAGTCCCAGGCCAGAGAGAGACTCTGTCTCAAAAATAAGTATATGACAGCAGAGGAGTGGCCCTGAGGTTGACCTCTGACCTCTGCACATCCACAGGGTGTTTTGGTTTAAAGTCCTATAAGATAACAGAGGGAGATGTGGCCACAAGCCTTCCAAACCCCAGCCTTAACTGTAAGGAAAATCAACAGCTCTCCTCAACAGCATCCATAATGACCCTCGGCTTCTTTCGTTCAGATTTGTCTAGAACAGGATGTTGCATGCATACCCTTTAAGTGCTCATCTTTTTGCTGGGGTGGTTTTTGGTTTTTCGAGACAGAGTTTCTCTGTGTAGCTTTGGAGCCTGTCCTGAACTAGCTCTTGTAGACCAGGCTGGCCTCGAATTCACAGAGATCCACCTGCTTCTGCCTCCCGAGTGCTGGGATTAAAGGCGTGTGCCACCACCACCAGGCCAAAAAATGTATAGCCCAGGCTGGCCTTGAACTCATGATCCTCCTGCCTTTACCTTCTTCAGCAAATCCTACCGGTGTGGGCCACCACAACAAAGTGCTCATCTTAATTCTTGCATTTGCTCTGTGTCTGTGGAGAAGTTGCTCATCTCTCTGAGTCTCAGTTCCTTGCATATAGGAGATACATATCTAGTCTATCTGACTGGCCTGATTATTTGGGGGTCTGATGGTGTGTTCTGGACCACACAGCACACATTTTCTTTCATTTGTGGGTCTGACATGTTACAGACACACAGAGCCATATGTGTCCTGATGACATGAAAGGGGAAGCAAAGTTCTTTGGGGAGTTCACAAGAGTAGGAAGGCAAGCAGGGCAATGAATGGGGTGTACAGACGGAAATACACTTGAGGCACATTATATATTTTCATTAAAATATATAATATTTTGATATACTATATAACCTTAGGTAGTTGTGCATAATTAAAAGAAAAGCTGAAAAAAAATGAAAATATTCTATGGGGAAGAAGCGTGCAGGCAGCAAGTAGTGCTGGGTTATCTCAGGGGCCCAGTTCTCTTACCCATCTGACTCCACAAGCCACCTGGCAGCGCTGACTTCAGTTCAGGGCGCACGTTAGCTCCACCCTCTGTGTTTACTTCTATGTCTCCCTCTGACTATGGATTCTGAGGTCATCATAGGACAGAGATCTGAACATCCTCTTCATTGCTGTCCTGTTGAACCAGGAAGTGGAATCTTCCTAGCTAGAAAGCGTTTCCTCCTCCTTTTGGGAAAGTATCCTGGACTCAATCCTTCCTTCATCCCTTTCACTCTCTTAGCTAATTCTAGAAGGATCCTGGATGCATGTGCGCCCGTGGGTGGAGGTGGTCCATCATAAGGATACCTTTGACTCCTCTGACTAGCTAACAGTGGGCTCACTGGAGTCCCTGGCCAGCCAGCTAAGGGGTCACCTTAATCCTCCTCTTCCTCTGAAGGCTGGTCTGCGACTGTGCAGAAGAGGGCGCTCGTGTGCAGAGCTGGGACTGGCTTCCTGGGAGGAGAAGTCTCCTGGTTCTGTTTTGAGCCTGTGGTAAGTGCTCAGGACCTTCAGGATCCGCAACACTGCCTGGAATTCTGCAACAACAGACAAAAACGCCAAGGAGGACGAGCCCGCAAGGAGGCTGGCTGCATCGTCCTAAGACTATGTGGCCGGCTTTTATCAGCAGCCTCCCCTTCCAGTGCTTTCACCACGGTTTGCTCGGTGAAAACCATCAAAGAATGGGGATAAAAACAGCGGTGTCTTTTTCCCAGCGCCTGAGAACGGCTTTTAGTGTTTGGAAAATTACTTACCAGGAACTCATTTTGTCAAACAATCATTTACTGAAACTCAGTTGTTTTCAGGGGCAGAACTCGAGTTCCTGCCTCCAGCTGCCCCTGCTTCCCTCTCTGATCTACTCTACTGATAATCACCGGTGCTCTGGCTCTTCCTGCCTCAGGCTTTTATCCTCATGTTCCCATTTTGCTAGAATTATTTTTTTTTCTGGCTCTTATTTTATTATATTCTTCAGAGCTCAACATTAATGTTATGTTCTCAAAGCAAATTTGCCCAAATGTGTGTACTATTCAGAGTTCCACAGAAAAGGGAAAACGGGGATATGGGTGAAAAACAGATGACAGTTACCATCTCTATATGATAGTGACATATATTCAAGATATATATCTGTATGTATTTATACAGATAAATTAGTATTAGTATGTTCAAGATATAGTGATTGTATTTTCAAGAGATATATATATGAAAATACACAGATGGTAGATAGAGCATATATCCATAACTCTTTCTCTCCATAAATGTATGTGTGTGTGTGTGTGTGTGTGTGTGTGTTGTGGTTACCAAGGCTAAATCCTAATGTACACAATTGGCAAACTAGAGACCCAGGAGAACAGACAGAGTGCTTCTGGACCAACTGTTAGTGTCTAATCTTATCAGTATTCAGAGATTGATTTCCCAGCTGAATTCAAGGAGAGAGGGATGGAGGGAGGGGGGAGGGAGGGAGAGAGAGAGAGAGAGAGAGAGAGAGAGAGAGAGAGAGAGAGAGAGAGAGATAGGATGAACATTCCCTCACTCAGCCTTTGTGCTCTGTCCATGGACTGAATGTTAAGGCTTTGCCTCCTTTGTAACCTGTTGGCTCAGGTTGGTGAGATGGCTCAGTGGGTACAAGTGCCCACCACAGTGACGACCTGAGGTCGAGACCCTAGACTGCCACAGTGCAAGGAGAGAACTGACTCCTCTAAGTGGTCCTCTGACCTCCACATGCACACCAAATTAAGAAGTTTATCTCTCCAGCCCTTGAGCTCAGGAAACCACATGTCTCCTGGCATGCATTTAAACAACATAAGTGCAGATTTAAAAAGGAAAGTGATAATTAAAAGGAAGGGCTTTAGTTTTTGTTTGTTTGTTTGTTTGTTCTGTTTGATTTGATTTTCAGTATTGAGGACAGGGCCCAGTCATCACATGTGCTAAATAAGCAATCTACCACTGACCTACACTCCCAGCCCTGGGTGGTGTTACTAGAATTTTATGAAAATGTAAAGAACAAAAGCCCCACTCGTTTGGGAGGTTAGGGAAGACTTTGAAGAGAGGAGGCATTAGAACTGGGACTGACAAGTTCACCAGACAACAAGACAAGACTCGAATAGGAGCAGGATTTGAAGAATGTACCAAACAGTGTGGGCTATAATGTGGGGCCTCCGGGACTGGTGTGTTGCATAAATGGCAGGAAAGTGAAGGTAACAGACAACCAAAACCAGCTAAGAGTCTCATCTACAGCTGCAGAGTTTACTCGACTCCTTAGGAACTGAGATGCAATGTAAGCCAGAGGTCTGGAAATTGAGCCATTCACTTCAAACAAAGAAGATGGAGTCTTGCACAGAGGAACCCATTAGGAGGCAGGTTTCCCTTGAGAGACAAAGGATGAAAGAGCGGCAGAGGCTTTGGTGTGCCCTACTGGGCTCCTGCACAGACAGAACCTGGGTTCGAGTAGTAACTGCATTTCCCAGGTGGGTAGCCTTACCGGGAGCTGACAGCTTTGATGATGGTCTGAAAGGAAATAGTGTTTTCATCTAGCGGTTCATAGCCTCAAAAAGCCAGAAATCATTTGAGAGCATGAAGTATGGGGTGGAAAGGCAGGCACAAGGCATAAGCAAGATGGGTATTCAGTCACAAAGGCATGATGAGATGGAGAGACCGCCAGGGTCAGGGCACAGGCAGTACCATCAGCTGAGGAAAGAGCAATCACGCGGGAAGTGTGCACGTAGACAGAAGGGAGATGTTGAGAAGGTTCCAGAGGAGCGGAGGGCAGACTTGGGGAGACTTGGGCAGACTGTATAAGACATGGTAACTGAATTTGGGACAAGATAGTGAAAGATCAGGAAGTTGGGGTGACTCTCCTGGAATTTAGAATGAGGGATGGAAGACTAGTGAATTTGAAGTATGTGAAGACCACCCTCTAAGTAGAATTGTTCCCTGGGCCCTTCACCCAGCACCCTATGGTGAATGAACCCATATTCACACAGGGAGACTTTTCAACCAGGAGGGCTTCAGGGAGACATTTGTCACTTGAAGAATAGCTTTTTCTGACAACAGGCAGTGGAGGGTCCACCTCACCCTCAGCCTTATGGCATGTTCCTCCTTATCTAAGTCTTTGGGCTCTTGGATGAGCGCTTGTTGCACAGGTCCCATTAACTGTGATATTCACTATTTACAGAGCACTTCCTGTTGATAGAGTCCAAAGGCAGGAGCAATGGGGAACGGGGGGCTGCCAGGTGGTGGTGGGCACGGTACATCCCCTTTTACTCACTTTTGCTTATTAGCAGCAAAAGCAAAAAGAAAGCAAAGTTCTAGAAACAAGAGCAGTCTCAAGGACACTTTTCCAAAATATCAGGAAAAGGATGACACAGGAGCTTATGTCAGCTGACTCTGGCTGCTAAACATCTTTTTGTTGTTGATAATTATTTTCTTTTTTCTTTTTTGAGATGAATATAACTTCATCATTTCCACCCTTCCCTTTCCTCCCTCTAAGCCATCCCATTTTCCCCTCCTTACTTTTTCAAATTCACAGCTTCCTTTTTCACTAACTGATGTTATATGCATGCACATATATGTACAAACATATATTGTCTTAGTTAGGGTTTCTATTACTGTGAAGAGACACCATGACCATGGTACTCTTATGATGGAGGAGGGTCATCTTTCTATCTGTTGTTTCATTGGTTAAGTAATAAAGAAACTGCTTGGCCTCTGATAGGACAGAAAATTAGGTAGGCGGAGTAGACAGAACAGAATGCTGGGAGAAAGAAGCTGAGTGAGGAGTTGCCATGATTCTCCCACTCCAGACAGACACAGGTTAAGATTTTTCCTGGTAAGCCAATAAGAGGTTAAAACTAATGGGCCAAGCAGTGTTTAAAAAAAATACAATTTCCGTGTAATTATTTCTGGGCATAAGCTAGCCATGCGGGCGGCCGGGTGCTGGGGACGTAGCCCGTTGCTCCTCACTACAGAGTGGCACCCAACGTGTTAATGAACTCCACGTAAAACCTGAGAGGGCTTAAAAAGGAGAGAGAGAGAAAATTTAAGACAGCTTTTTGCTCTTTGTGGGTTGCGTGCTGCAAAGAAATTGTCCTGACTCAGCAGCAGAAAAAAGCTGGCTGTTTTAAAATGCCGGCTTTCTGGGCTGTGCCACCATTGCAATCTCTGTCTGGCTCCTGCAGGAGACAGAGCTTTTGAATGGAGCATTCGGAGTAAAGCTCTATGGCTTGCTTGATGACAATGTGGACTGCTGTGTGCCTGAAACTGTGTATGGCTCAGGGACACCCAATGGCTCCGAGGCAGGAGCAGCTCAGCTCCACCATGCTGAACTATGCTGGACGCCTACAGAAACTACCATAATCACCGTAAAAATAGCGCAGTTAAGGTTTAGGCTGGGCAGCAAACAGGCTGTACCTTATTACCGTATTACCCCTACATGATACAACTTAAGTTTTTAAGACCTACTTAACATTTTAAAAAGTGCTCCTAGATAGTAAAAAAATTACAGATTCACAATAGGACAGATTCAGACATAAAAAACCACAGTGTTGGATGAATGTACATAGGCTTAAATATATATATATATATATGAAAAATAAAATTAATGCCTTTAAAAAAAGGATAAAGTCTTTAAAAAAACAAAATAAAATATAAAATAAAAATAAGCCACATAACAAAAAATTCACAGAGATTCTGGATTATGTACATTATGTTTGCTTTAAAATTTTTGACTATAAAGAAACTAAATACAAAAAAACATTTCATTATATAAACTACCAAATAAAACCAAAATGGATATCATAAAGGTATTATAATTTCAAAATTTGGGCCTAAGGATATGATGCTTTAGAGAGGGTCTTCTTTTGTTTTCACAGAGGATAAAACCCTATGGATTGCGTCTATCCCAATATGATATGATAGACCATGCCCTCCTAAAAGGTTACTGTAAACACCTTCAAAATATCACTTCACTCAACTGCCAACTAAAATGACCCTGACACACAGGTTACACCATAAAAGACCTGATTAACAGCGCCTCCATTCAACAAAAAAGAGTTTAAAAAAACTACACTTATGTTCCCAAATATGGTTTAAAAATGTTCTTTTACATTTAAAGGGGGAGATGATATAGATATGAATAATTTACATTGGTATGGATTTTAAGGTTAATTTTGTTATATGTATATACATATTTCTGATCTTGATTAAGATATTGTGATTATGTAGTTCATTTAAAAATGTAATGTATAATTAAAAAATATAGGTTGTTGATGGATAATCATAAATAATAGTCAAGCTTGTAGTCATGTTAGTTAGATTTTCTAGATATATAGAGATATATTTCAATTAGATAGACATTCTTCATATCTTTCAAAGACTGCAGAATATGGCATTCAATGTTTTAATAACTTACAGCTTTTCATGACAATGAGACACGTCTGCTCCTGGCAGCACAAGCTACTTCAAGAGGAAGATGGGCATCGAAGAGGCTCCTTAGGAAGTTGGTTAGCCATTTGGGCAAGAAACTCCTCTTGCCTGGACTGTTGCATAAACTGGACACAGAGAACCCACAGAGAGAGGACTGTTAAACTTGCCTAAAGGTGAGATGATCTTTCGGGATTCTTGATTCATGAAAGAGTCTGCAAGACATTCTGCAGAACACAGCAGAAAATGACTAAACTATCTTTGGAATTTTTCTGCTTCATGAAAAAGTCTGCTGGATACTATGGGCCTGAAGGCCAAAGATAAATGCCCCAATGGTACAAAAGAACTTTGGGTGACTGTCCAGGCAGCGAGAGGTCTCTGTCATTTCTAGAGTTTTCTTATTTCTTGTTTACTTAGGTAATATAATATCCTTCTAGAGTCTTTGATGGAGTTAAAAAATGGATATATAATTATAGTTTTTCATTGTTATGATAAAAGATAAAATAGATATAAATATTGTAACTGTAATTCTTGTTTGATAACTTTTGTTATATGTAATTTTACTATGTTAAAGTTAAAGCCTTTCTTTTTTGTTTAAACAGAAAAAAGGGGAAATGATGGAGGTAGGTCTTGTTGCTTTCATTGGTTAATTAATAAAGAAACTGCTATTGGTCCGAGAAGATGCTATATATGCTGCCCTAGAACACAATAAAGTTGGCATTCTTGGCCAACACATTCTTGTGTGTCTGTGTGTGTTTAAATCTCCAGGCCCTTGCTCGACTCATGAACCATAGTACAGGCAGTATGTTACAGGCACAGTATCATAGTACATGTAGTATAAGCACTACAAGACCATAATATACGTAGTAGTACAGATGCTACAATGTTAGTTTAGTAAAGTTGTGGTTATAGGTTATCCTCCAACATCCATGACTTCATTAGCCCTGCATAGTTGGCTAGGCTCTCAGTACCAGGCATGGTTTCTCTCTTATTGAATAGGTCCTAAGTCCATTTAGAGAAATTTTGTTATCACCGAAGAATGTGTGCCACCTCTGCCCCCTTAGGATTATTGAACCATGCTGATTGTTATTGTGACTCTGAACATCCTTATCATCTCATTGCATGTGTGGTTTTGGAGCCACCTGCATGGGTTTTAGTTGGATATTTATGGGTAAATGCATGTATAAATAGAAAGAAAATCACATAACAGGAGCAGCTGTCTAACATTAGATATCCCCTGAGAAGGTCCAGTGAGAAGAATTGCTTGCCAGCTACCTTCCTTTAGGTCTATCTGAGAATCCTCAGGTGGATTAAAGCCAGATTCCAAGGTGTTTTTAAGCAACACTCGCTTCAAATGTTGTATCTAGGTACAATGCTTCTGTCTAGGCATCTGCTTTTATTGCTCAGGCACAGAATTGGAGGATAGTTTTTAACCATGCTGAGGACCAGTCTGTGCCCGAACAGTTTCTCCCTGTGTTGGCAGAAGGTTGAGTGTGATTTGCATTATTCTCTTTCCCCACATTTGAAACCATCCTGGGTATCCGATGAATGACAAACCACCCTAGAGTTCATGGGGTTGGCCTCTACTGTCTCACTATGTGTTTCCCATCCATTACCTCAGTAGAACTGCCTCACCAGATGACTGTGGTGAGGGACTGAACTCAGGAAGTTGCTTTATAACCGCATGCCCCAAGCACTGACTTTAAAACAAGAGTTTTGTCTCTTACCTCTGAAAGCCTCAGACCTTTCCCTGGTGTGCTTTTCATGTGCTTGCATTGGAGAACCTGGGATACTGCACAGCAGACGGGAGCTTTGTGGAGGAATTCTGCCTTCCCTGTGAATTTTGCTGTATATGTTTGTGGGACAATGGTCTGTACCCTGTCACTTGTATTTTAAATAAGCGCTGATTGGCCAGAAGCCAGGCAGGAAGTATAGGCGGGGTGACCAGGCAGAAAATAGAGGTAGGGCAACAAGAATTCTGGGAAAAGGGAAGGTTGACTCTGCAGTCATCACCAGATGCAAAGGAAGCCAGACACAGAGCAAGCAAGATGTGACTGCCTCACCAAAAATGTACCAAGCCATGTAGCTAACACAGACAAGAATTATGGGCTGATATAAGTTATAAGAATTAATTAATAAGAAACCTGAGCTAATAGGCCAATCAGTTTCTAATTAATGTAGACCTCTGTATATTTCTTTGGGGCTGTACAGATGTGGGACCTGGTGGAACAGAGAAACCTCTGTCAACATATGTGCACATTCTAATTGGTCCCCCAAGGAAAAAAAGTACAGGATAGCCACTATGTTCCTAGAACCTATAGTTTTACTCTTTATTTTGGAGTGGTAATTGAGAAAGCTACTTGTTTTGAGCCCAGGATTTCATTTATATGTGCCTAGGTCTTGACTTATGAAGGTTTAGTCAGGAGGAGATCCATACATCACTAGGATCTTCTAATAACCAAAAATTCTATAAATCGTATGTCTTCTCTCCTCCATCCTGATTTATAGTACTTCATCACAGACATAATGGTTGATTCCTCTTCTGTCTGGTACCCATGCACATCATTAAATAAAGACTTCATATAACTGACAAGTTCGGGAGACAGATATAAATATCTAGACACATACAATTATCCATCAACCGTCTGACCTGCCCATACCTCAGAACCCTAAAACTAGCATAGGGCAGGGGAAAATAATGAGAAATCCAGTGGTGGGGTCAAGAGCAAAGATTTGGTTGTCTCTTGGACTTCCCCCCACTTTAATAGCTGTTGTGATCATAAGAAAGCTATCTGATCACTCTGACCTCCGTTTTCCAACCTGTAAGATGAGATAAAAATATCAGCCTAAGCACAAAGCAAAAACATGTTGCATAATGCTGAGCATGGTCCCTAAAGAGTAGAAGGTGATGGCCAAGTAGCAGCAGTTGTGACAGACACATCTCAAAGGTCCCACTCTCTGTTAACTTTGAGTAAGCCCAGGAATGTGAACAGTTCTCTCTCTCTCTCTCTCTCTCTCTCTCTCTCTCTCTCTCTCTCTCTCCAACCCCTAGCCTTTACCTATAGGTTGATAGTGGGCCATTTCCTGTAAAACCTTGTACTTGTCACTTTTCTCATTGAATACATTCCTATAAGAATCAGCTTACAGGTAGAGGCTCAGCCTGGGAGAGACAGTAAGGGGAGAGCAGGGAGAACTAGCCTGTCTTCCTGAGCTCAACTGAAGAATGGAAGGGCTGAATTAGATCACACTTTAGGGGTGCTACCCAGCAAGGCAGCTAAGGGCTTGGCAGTGGGAGTCTGAGGCAGCTGGTCACATTGTGCCCTCCGTCAGGAAGCAGAGAGCGCTGGGTGCTGGTGCGCACCCTGCAATCTCTTTCTCACCCAGCCTAGCAGCCCAGCCCATGGGATGATGCCATCCGTATTATAAACTCCCTCGCAGTCAGGTCCAGAGGTTCCTCTCCGAGGTCAGGTGGGTGCTCAATGCTAATTATCATGCACCCTCCTGAGTGAGCATCAGCTGGTGTGGTGTGGTCTTCATTGGTCCTTGGTGTCATTCCATGGTGTCCTGAGTATATCTTCCTTGTCCCTTTACAAAACCCTCTGCAACAGCTTATTCCGATGAGAAACTTTGGGCAAGTATGGGTTTCTGTTTAATTTTATTAATTAGTATTATTGTGGTGGGATGCCTATGAAGGCCAGAGGACAACTATGTGGAGGGTCTCTCCGTCTAGTTTTATATGGGCTCTGGAGATTGAACTCAGACCGTTAGACTTGTGGCAAGAACTTTGCCCCACTGTGCCATCTGTCTGTCTGGGAAAGAATTTTGCTTTCCTCATCTCTCCACCCCTCATATTGGTGGGAATGTGCAGCATCAGGAGCACTCGCATATCCAGTTCAACAAACCAACAAGCAAAGGTCACGCGCGTGTGTTCAGCAGGCTGCATTTCTGAAGCAAAACAATTCTTATTCTTGTTTTGTAGGACTTTCCTCCTCAGAAAAGGGAGAGGGAGCAGGAGACAGGGGAAAGAGAGAGAGACAGAGACAGTCAGGGAAGAGACAAAGACAGACAGACAGAAGGATATACAGAGAGAGAGAGAGAGAGAGAGAGAGAGAGAGAGAGAGAGAGAGAGAGAGAGATCTTTGATTTTTTTAAGGACACAGTGATGTAGGAGAAATGCAAATCCTCATGGGGATAAGGAAAATCAATGAAATAAAATTTAAATTTAAATGTGCTTTTGAATTGGCCTGAGCAAAAACCTTTAAGAGGTAGTCAGCCTTCTGCTGCAGACTGTACCAACCCAGAGCTGCTATCTCCTCTCCTCCCATTATTGCACCCAGAGTCTCCTCCTGTGGGAATGTTCCAGTTCCTTTTTTCCACTCAGGGCTCCTCAAGGCTAGAACTCCAGGGTGGCACATCCTATGTCCCCCACACACTTCTTGTTCCCAAACAATGAGCTTGTGGGTGCTTTTGTTTTATATCTAGGGTGATTCACAGGGTTTTGTTCTTTGCTTTGAAGTCTTTTCTTTCTCTCTTCTTCCATTGCACGTATGTGTGTGTGTGTGTGTGTGTGTGTGTGTGTGTGTATTTGTGTAGAGGCCAAAGGTTGACATAGGGAGTCTCCTCAGCAGCCTTCCACCTTAGTCACTGAGGCAGGGTCTCTTGGTTGAATCCAGAGCTTGCTTGTATGGCTAATCTAGCTAGCTAGCTTGCTTAAGTGATGTCTCTGTCTACCTTCAGAGAGTTTGAATTACATGTGTCCTGCCCTGCTCACCTAGTATATATGTGGGTTCTGTAGATCAAACTCTGGTTGGTCTTCATTTTAGTGTAGCCGATGTTTTAATCTCAGAGCCAGCTCTCAAGCTCTGCTTTGAAATAAAAGCAAACTGAAGTGTGATGCTGTGGTTTGAATCTGGAATGTTCCCCCAGAGGTTGGCATGCTAGAGCCTTGGTTTCCAGCTTGGTACAGGTGGGAAACAGTGGAACCTCTAAGAGGCAGGACCTGGGAGAAATTCGGTGTTCCTGGATGTATGACGCGAAGACATTTCCAATTCTCTCTCATTTGTATCCCAGGCATGAAATGAGCAGCATCTTTTGCTGCTCGGCCCTTGCACTCATGCCAAGGGCCCAGAAGTCACAAGACCCACTGGGCCTGCAGACTGAAACCTCCCAAACCTTAAGTCACAATAAACCTTCCTCCTTTTCAAGCTGATGGTCTCAGTTCTTTTACTGCGGAGACAGAGAATCGTCTACCGTGCTTAATATAAACTTTTTGAGTGCTGATGTTTTAATCTTTACTGGATTTTTAAAGAAAATGCTGTCTTTCTCCCTTCATGACTAAAACTATTTATACTCTTCAGGAAAATAAAAATCTAAAAACTCCCTTCTGGTTTTCCAAAGACATTATATCAGCAAGACAAGGCTTATGCAATAATCTGTATGAGGCAGACTATGTCTCTGCATCTTAAGTAGGCTTCCTCAAGATCAACATACCCCAAGCAGCCTGATGCAGTTTCTGTCTCCATGCAACAAGAAGAAAATAGACTCAAAAAACCAAGAGAAGTTGATGCTTCAATTCTTATTTCATTGAAACATAATACGTGCACATTATGCTAATTCCATATATGTACGAATATGATTGAGTCAAACCAACTAACCAGCATTTCTGTCCCTTTCAGCATTCCTTGGCTTGTGTGCTGGGAAGCCCATGCTCTTCTAGGCACTGTGGACAAGCCAAGGGTGTTTGATGCACCGTTTCACTGCTAGACCAAGTCCTAGAGAGAGGCTCCTACTCTGCCTGGGTTTGGATGTTCTCTCTTGAACTTTTCCCACCCCGTTCCCTGTGCCCTTCCCAACGATCAGCGCCCATCATCCCACTCCGCTCGTCTCTAAGACTGGCTGATCAGTTCCCACCACGGAGTGAAAGTCTGTGACATTTGACTTTCTGTGCCTGGCTTGTTTTAGTTAAAATAACAACTCCATGTAAATGACTGCAAATGACAGGACCGCAATCTTCTTATGGCTGACTAATTCATTACATAAGTATGCCACACTCTCCTTCCCCATTCATTGCCTGAGTTTTATGTGGACTTCGTCTTTCAATTATTGTGAATCACACTTTGGTAAGTGTGGGGGTGGGGTATCTTTTTGGTAGGATCATTTCCTCTTTCTGGCATGTACACCCTGTAGCGGGGCTCTGGATGACTCAGCAGTTCTGATTTTAGATTCTTGGCTATTTTTTCTCACTGTTTTTCATAATGGCTAGCAGATTTGCAAACCCACAAGCCGTTTGTTGTTGTTTTGTCTCTTCAGCTATAGCCGGAGTGAGGTGATGCTTCACTGCTGTTTTGATAGCTAGTTCTCTGATGGTTAGGGATGCAGAGGACTTTTTCCAGGCATTTGTTTCTCCCCTATCTTTCCACGGTAACTTCATAGTTTCAGACTGAGCATTTAACTCTCTGATTCATTTTGTATTGACTTTGGTGGGTGATGAGATTAAGAGATCCAATTTCACTCTTCTGTGTGTGTGTAGTTTCTTTTCCCAGCACCATTTATTGTAGAAATTGACATGTATGTAGTGACATGACTGTAAGGCTCCAGTGGCCTTGTCAAAAATTAGTGAGCAGTATGGATGTGGGCTTGTTGGCTTATACACTACATTCTATTTGCTTGTTTGCTTACGTGTATGTTTATGTTAGTACCATGCTGTGTTAGTAACCGTGACTTTGTAGTGTGTTTTGAAGTTAGATTTTGTGATTTTACAGCATGTTGTTTGCTTGGTTGAATTTATTTATTTATTCTGGATCTCTGTGGCTCCATATGAATTTTAAGAAATTTTCTGCAAGAAAAAGTCATTTCTATTTTGATGGGAATTGTATGGGACCTGTAGATGGCCTAGGGTATTCTGGTTGTCAATGTCTTCTATCTCTTCCACCTGTATGTTACAATTTTTTGTGGGAGAGATAGTTCATTCTCTTGGTTAAATTGATTCCTGTATGTTTTCAGCCATTGTAAACTGGATTGCTTTCTTAATTTCTTTCACTATTCTTTATTGGTATATCCACACCCTACTGTGATGGAGGAAATTATGATCTGTCTATGTGTTTCTTTCATTGGTTAATAAAAAAACTGCCTTGGCTTTTTGATAGGGCAGGATTTAGATAGGTGGAGTAGACAGAACAGAATGCTGGGAAGACGGGAAGTTGGGCAATTGCCATGCCTCTCCTCTCTGGTTCGCAGACACGATGAAGCTCTGGCCCAAGATGGACGTTCGTTAGAATCTTCCCGGTAAGCCACCACCTCATGGTGCTACACAGATTATTAGATATGGGTTAAACAAGATATGAGAGTTAGCCAGTAAGAGGCTAGAACTAACGATCCAGGCAGTGTCTAAATAAATACAATTAGTGTGTTGTTATTTCGGGGCATAAGCTAGCCAGGTGACCCAGAGCTGGGCAGCAGGAACGCAGCCCACAGCCCGCTACTCCTTCTACACTACTGTTTTTGTATGTTAATTTTATATCATCCTGTTTCAGAATTTGTAGAGACGGTCTAACAGTTTCCCCCATTGTGTGTGTGTGTGTGTGTGTGTGTGTGTGTGTGTGTGTGTGTGTTTGCTCACAGGTGTGTGCAGGTGCGTGAGCCTATGGGTGAGTGTGCACGCAGAGGCCTGATGTTGACACACAGAATCACTCTCCATTCCTCCCCCACCTTATCCATTAAGGCAGAGTCTCGCAATCAAACCTGTCCACACTCTCAATCTCACCGGCCAGTTTGCCCTGGAGACCCTGTCTCTGCCTTTCTAAGTTGGAGTTATAGGAGGAAACCATGCCCATCCCACGTTTACATAGGTCGTTAGGATCTGCACTCCAGTCCTCCAGCTCAGGTGGCAGTGGTTTACCCACAGAGCCACCTCTCCAACCCTTTAACAGACTTACGATGGATGATGTACATAGACAAACATAACTATAAACACAATCTCCCGAGTCTTTTCAAGTTACAGGAGAAAAATTTATGAGGCAAATAAATAATACATTAGATATTTTTAAATATTTAGTGGTAAAAATAAAAAGAATACTTTAAACCTTGGGCTGGAAAAATGGTTTGGCAATTAAGGGTGCTTGCTGCTCTTGCAGAGAACCTGAGTTTGTTTCGCAGCATCTACATGATAGTTCACAGTCGTCTGTAACTTCATTCCAGGGGATCTGATACCCTGGACTGGCCTCCACCCACATGCACATAGTAAACAAGCATGCATACAGTTAGAACACACATACATATAACATAAAAATAATACATTTTAAAAACTGGCATTATAAGAATCATTCTTGGAGAAAAGTCTTTAGAGCCTTGTATGTAAAATTAAAGATAAAGAAAGTTAACTGAAATGGATTGAAGCCTGGGCTTTCTAGCCCTGTCCCTCTAGAGGACCCCAGCAACACCTCCGCGCCAACCAGCAGCATGCAGCATGGCGCAGGGTGGTTGAGCACTATTATAATTTCTTTGTGAGGAGAGTCATGGTCCTGCCCAATACCATAATGGTCTAAACAGGACAAGCAGACATGCACGAGGGCATGGGGCAGTCTGACCTGGGCTCCAAGGACAAAACACTGGCCCACCGGGCATCTTTTGGCACCAGGCAGATGGGCACTATTTTGGTGAGCAAATGTATGGTGTGATATGGAAGAGAGAGACAGAAAGGTTTATATCCTGTGCCGAGAGATATCACAAGAGGCAAAATAGATGGGGAGCAGGTTAAAGTGGGAGGCCTCACTGCCACCCAGAGCCATGGTGATGTTTGGGCCTGGGCTTGTGCTGGGGCCCATGTCTAGGTTCAGGGTTTGATATAGCCATGGTCTCTGTTGATGTTCATGGCTCCTGGTACCACCAAAGGCAGAGAGGATAGGGCTGTACTGACTTGGCCCCGCCCCTCACTGGCTGAAGCTCTAGGGAGAGGATCCTATGCCTCTCCTGGATCACATAATAGAGCTGACCCTGTCCTCAGTGGGGTGGGCGAACTGACCCTGAGGGCAGGAAAATGGGAGAGCAGGTTACTCCCCTCTCTTGTGCCCTGTGGGGGTATGGGTGAGGGGAAGATTTCCTCCTTTCCTCATCCCTCATCACCTACAGCAAATGGGCCACTGACCCAACCCCTCACCACCTACGGCACTTGGGAGAAGGGGTCCTGGGCCTTGATGAGGCAACACAGTAGCGTTAACCCTGCAGACAGGGGCATGGGAGAACCAGCCCTGAGGGGGTGAGAGGGCCATCGGTGGCACTGCCTTCCTTATCTGCAATGTGTGTGTGGGGGGGGGGGCTAGGGAAAGATGCCCTCCCACCTCGTCCCTACGGGCCTCCAACTGGCAGGGGAGCTGATACCTTTACCAGCTGTAAGGTTTGGGAAAGTGGGCCTTATACCTGCCTGGTCAGGGCAGCACAGTAGAACTGACCCTGTTGACAAGGGCACAGGTGAGCCAACCCTGAGAATGTGAGCCTGACTTAGCCCCAACCCTCACCTGGGTAGCATGGGTGAGGGAGGCTCAGGGAAGGTTGCCCACTGACCCATCAAGGCCTGAGGCAGGAAAGAGCAGGAGAGCCGTCCCGGCCCTTCACCAGCTGCAGCACTGGGAAAGTGGCCCCTCACCTCACCTGGGCAGCACGCTAGAGCTGGCCCTGAAGGAGTAAATGTGGAGAACCTACCCCGAGGATGAAAAGGCAGGAGAATTGACTCTGCCCCTTGCTCATTGCTGCAAGGGTAAACTTGCCAGAGCAATGCTAGAGAGCTAACTACCCTGGCAAGGACAGGGGAGAGCTGGCAGGCTGGCCTGGACCCAGAATAAGGGTTAGGATTATATGTTGGCCACCCCAAAGTTTACCCCATCTGTGATCTGCTGGAGCACATTGGGGTGCATCTGAGTGGGAGGTGTCTGTCCTTCAGATTCAGGGTTTCAAGATCTCCACAACACAGGGCAGCAACAGGATGTCCAGAAAGAGTTCCAGTGAGGGCCCAGTATCGATGGTGGAGCAGACCAGGGGCCTCGAACCAGACCAATGATTCTTTGTGGTGAACCCCTGCATGTAAAGACGTATGGATAAAGAGGTTCGCTTCGGGACTCACTGTGTCACACTGCAGCTTCCATAACGAGATTCCCCCTCCCCCTTTTTTTCTTTTTTTCTCTTAAATTTTATCATTTTGGGGGGAGGGCATAGGTGGGACCCTGAGGCATGCATGATGTGAAAGACACAAAGAACAGATAAAAAGAAAGTTTTAAAAAGAAAATAAATTGCCACAACCTACAAGTGTAGAGGTCGGAAAAAGAAAAAAAAGGAAGGAAGACAAAACAATGCTGAGGACAGACATTCAGAAAACGGAATATAAATAAAAACAGAGCAGAAAAACACAACCGAGATGTTTAGCTGAACAAGGGTTAAGTAAACAAAGCCTTGCCATTATCAATCAAGGCAAAGGATAAAAAGAGACAACTCTATTTTAAAAACTAATAGAATAACCAAATTACAGTATAAAACTTAAGCTATTAAAAAATCTTTTTCTGATCTTTAAAACAAAGGACTGATCTGTATTTATGTATTTAGGAATATGTGTGTATATGCATAGACATGTATGTATGCAACAACAGTTAATAAAAAGAGAGGCCATGAATTTGAAAGAAAGGAAGGGTGCATAAGAGGGTTTGGAGAGAGGAAAGGGAATGGAGGAAATGGTATAATTATATTATAATCTCAAAATAAAAGAAATAGTTAAAAATAAAAAGAGTAATATAATAGAGAAACAAAGCTGGAAAACCATAAAACACTTATTTATTCAACAAAATTCCCTAAAGAACAAAGCAAGCAAACAAAACAACGAAACACTACAAGCTTCTACTTGCCAGTTTGCAGAAGCCACAGGGAAAGTGCCGGCATCTCCACAAGCTGCCGTAGAACTCAGGACATTTAAGAACGTGCTCTGTGCATTTTACAGGCAAGTTCATGGCAGTGGATACAGCCAGAATAGCGCTCCAAAAGGAACATAGTTGTTATCACCTGAGAAAACAGATGCTGAAACTAAGCGTTAATCGGAATCAAGTAATTACAAAACACACCATAATATATAATCCCTAATTTCTTTTTTTAAAGTTTGTTGAGTAACTATAATCAATTATTTGTCCCTTTAAAGGACAAAAGAACCATCTCAGCAGCTTAAACTGCTGTGCCACGAAGCACTTATTTGTTGCATTCTGTCCTAACTACTTTGACTCAGGGCGGCTTTGTAAATTCATAATGTTCATAGACTAGACACATCTCCTTTACAGCGAACGAATGATTGCAAGCCTTTTATTTATATTCCTTTATAGTCGGCACCGCGCTTTGAAAGAGGAAGAAAATGAAATGCAGATCTCAGAATTGGGAAGGAAGGGACGTTAATAGTGTTTTTATGTATGTGCCGAGGTATTTTATAGGTAGTACAACAAAATCTGTAAAAATTTATAAGAAGCAATGAGCGCGACTTCTGAATATGAGATCTGTAGATTTAAGAACTCTGCACATTAGCATTACAATTATTTAGTGCTTAGAAAAAGTAAGATATTTCCCAGACCAGAAAGCCACAAAGAACATTCCCAGAAATCTCACAAAAGAGATTGTTGCAGAGAGAAAACTAACACCAGTTACTTAGAAAGGAAAAGCCTCAGATTAAATAGAAAAACAAAGTCTATCAGAGGATGAGAATACTCGCTATTATAAGACGTTATCATAAGACATTTCTGCAAATGTATCCATGAATTCAATATATTTCTGACAGCAAGCATGACAGAGTTATGGGCAGCACTTGACAGAATTAACTTCAAAGTCATGTCCAGATAGAGTTAAGATGAGGGAATTTTGAAAAAGAATGACATGAAGAGATTGAAACAACTCGATAGTAATATTATTCCAAAGCCATCATGTTTAAAATAGAGTGTTGTTGGCATAGGACAGATGAAGATAACATTGGACTCTAGAAAAGACTCGCAAAGGCAAATGATCTCACTCTATAGTGGGACAATGGCTGGGGAAATGGGAAAGTGGACTGGCTAGCAAAGTGGCCCTGCACTTGAGCTTCATCTGCTCTTGGACCAAATGCATCTAGAGATGCTACTTTGTTCTGCACAGTTTACTCTAACTTGGACTCTGTCAGTGCTGCCCCTATGGGCTGACATTTTTATGGCTCAACAATGGCACGAGCCACCCCTGATTCCAGCAATGAATGAGAAGGGCATTTGCAGGGATGAAATTGAAGGTGTGTTTACTCCTTCACCCATCTCCTTCCAACCCTGTGATGTGCTTAGATCAAAGTGGGTTTGTCTTCAAGGATGTGCAGTTCAACAAACATTATAAGTACTAGAGAGTAGTGTTGTTGGGTTTGGGGGACAATTTATGTGTGTACTTCAAGTTTTGTTCATTGAGATTTGATCTCTAATGTAAAGTATTAACTATTCCTAACTTTGATGTTTAGAGATGAGGCCAGACTGGGGTTTAACGAGATCATTAAGGTAGAGTGGTGGGTTCTTAACTTGTGGGTTGCAACCCCATTGGGAATGAACAGTTCTTTCACAAGGGTTGTCCAAGACCATCTTGCATATCAGATATATACATTACAATACATAACGGTAACAAAATTACAGTTATGAAGTAGCAATGAAAATACTCTTATGGTTGGGGGGGTCACCGTAATATGAGGAACTGTATTAAAGGGTCAAAGCATTGGAAGGTTGAGAACCACTGAAGTAGAGTCTATATTTGGAAACACGATAGAAGAGGAAGAAAAATCAGACTACACACACACATGCATTTGTGTGTGGATGCACATACTCATAGACAGAGGCACACAAGGATACATATGCAGATATGTGCACACACACATACACACATATACACACTTCTTGCTCCTCTAAAACTGTGAGCCAAAGCTAACTTTTCATTAACATTTGTCACACCTGTGAGGTTGTATTATTGGTGGCAGAAGTAAAGGGACCAGCACAGTTGCCCAGTCTCCTCTGAATTCCAAAGAAGCCACTGAACAAGGCATCTTGGGAGTAAGGTGTTTCTGAGCTAGCCCAAGTCTCCTAAGATAATTCTTCCCATCCCAGGTGAGTGAATAACATGGAGACCCAAGGAAAGCCAGGAAGTAAGCAGTTGTGAATTCTGTTCAGAGGGATGTAAATATGTAGGTATACACAATGTGTTTATGCACTCACATACGTTTGTGTGGACACACATATCTATGTATATGCATACATATACTTATGTGTGTATAGTATATACATACACATATGTGCACATATCCATTTTTGTTAGTGAAAATGAAAGTGCAGATGCTTGTATTGCACTCATACAGTTGGAGTTCTGTGTGCATGCATGTGCACATGTGAAGAAAGAGGGTTGGATTCATTATAAGACTTCACTCAGCATGCAAATATGGAGACAGAGCCCTGTGAGCTTGTCACCTGCAAGCTGGAACATTGGGAAAGCCAGTGGTGTAGTTCAAAGGCCTGAGTACCAGGGATCCAGTGGGGGTATCTCTCAGTAAATTTGTGAAACATGCAAACTAGGGATGTTTACTCAAGGGGGTATTGATGTCAGTCCCGCGTGAAGGCCTGAGACCCTGAAGCTCTGATGAGAAGAACTGATGGGTGTTCCCACTGAAGCAGATGGGAATTCATCTTCTGGGGCATTTTCTGGGTCCTCAGAGGTCAGATGATGTCCACCCACATGTGGGAAAGCATCCTTATGCCTTAGGCCTTCAGCATAAATGCCATCCTCCTCTGGGTAAATCCACCAAGCTAGATCCAGAACTAGGATGTCTTGTCATCATTGATCTCAGTCATATTGACACGCCAGCTAGCACATGTCACACCTGCTTGGTGGTTAATGTGGATTCTTCTCTTAACAAGAGCTACTCTCACACGTTAGGCAGCCTCTGGAACCATCCGTGAGGGATTTCTCACTTAGGTTTATTAACTGGCGATGCTGAGCCAATGTGGGCAGCACCCTCTAGCAGAGGCCCAGGTGAAGGCAGTCGGAGGGAAACACTTTCTTTCAGCCTGCTGACTTTGCCCACCTTGCTGATTGGGTTCATCTAGCCTTTTGTTGCTGCTCTTTGTTACCATACTGAAACTACAGCCCGGTTCTGTAGCCTTCCAACACGGTTCGTGTACCAGTGGCTCTCCAGCAGTGTTCCAGATCTCCAGCAGCATCACAGTGGGACTCTTGAGACACCCAGACTTGGGGACTGGATAACTACCAGTTTTCAGTCTCACCAGTTCTAGGACATCAGTTATATAGAAGGACTCAGGCAGTATTGAGTAAATTAATCTAGCCCAATTAAATCTTAAATTCTCTTCTCTTCTCTCTCTCTCTCTCTCTCTCTCTCTCTCTCTCTCTCTCTCTCTCTCTCTCCCTCTCTCTCTCTCTATATATATATATATGTGTGTGTGTGTGTGTGTGTGTGTGTGTGTGTGTGTGTGTTCTGTTGATTTTGTTTCTCCAGAGAACCCTAACTAATACACATACCAAATTAGAAATTATATGTATAATATATGTATGTATGTATGTATGTTTCTGTGTATATAACATAGAACAACTCTGAAGTCATAGAATAAAAAATGTAGATAACATCCTCATCTTGATAAAATGGAAGATTTGTTAAGTAGCCTAAACACACACACCAATACACACATCCACACAAATCTTAACTGGAAATATTGACATATTTGAATACTTTGGAATTTTAAGCTTCTATAGGAACAAACCCCAAAACTGACTATCTTGAGACAAGGATAAGGTGCTCACAATGCTTACCCCTAACTACACAGGTCTTCTGGAATCACTAAAGATACACATCTTCCTGAGGTGTGTGAGGGACACACACAGGCTACTTCCAAAAGAAAGAACTATACAAGATCAACAAATACCTAGTACGGCCCAAACCCACAAAGAAACAGGAAGCATGATCTGACTCAGTAAGAAAATAGTGTTCTGTGTCCATGAAACTGGAAAAAAATTAAAACTCATAACAAATGCTGGTAAAATAAAGGAAATATAAACTTTCTTTTGGTGCTCTTGAGGCTATGAATTCATATAAATGCTTTGGAGGGCAACTTGATGCACGTAGTAAGTGGGAGAGATATTTTTAGACTTTTTATTGTGGCTAACGCCCAAAAACTCATGGGAGCTGGAAAAACATTCAGAGCCAGAGACCAAAATAAGAGTCTGTTCTCAGCATTAGAGATGAACCCAAATTTCGAAATACAGTGTTGAGTGGGAAAAGCAAGCACAGAAGGCAGAGTCTGATGCACTAATGTGAATAGTGTATTTTGTGCAGGAACACACAGGAAGAAGTTTTCAGCAACTCCTGGAGGGATCTATAGCAAAGTATGCTGGGGAAGGAGAGGGGAAAACAGGACAATGCAAGTTTTCAGTTTATCTACTAGTTTGTTTTATTTTAAAAAAGAAAAACATTCAAAAAATGGAGCCGGTGTAACACAATGTTTACAACTCTTCAGTTTTTAACATGTTTATAACAGCTATTGAGAACTCTAGTGTGTTAGATTGTGTTCTGAATTTGAAATAAGCCATATCTCCATTAAAAGCATCACATATGCTATTGATGTTGATGCACATTTAAGAAATAAGCAGCACAAATGGGGAGACTGAGAGTTGTTTATATGTATTATGACTATGGATTTTAAAAATGGAGTTCTGCAGGTTAAACATGGTGATGCTTGCCTATAAATTCATAATTGGGAGGATGAGGCAGGGGTCATGCATGCGTGTCTGCGTGCATGCGTGTGTGTGTGTGTGTGTGTGTGTGTGTGAGAGAGAGAGAGAGAGAGAGAGAGAGAGAGAGAGAGAGAGAGAGAGAGTCATTCAAATGTCTTCCTATAGATCAGAGTCTAGCTTCCATGTTCTGTGTGCAGAAAGCCCCTTGAGGGTATATAAGACACTGTACCAGGTACAAAAATAATAAAAAACTCTCTCATTTATTATGCACGTGGCTGCTGGCTTTGAACAGCCTCTTTATTTTGATTCTCCAGGCAGGCTCTACTCCCTTACTTGATGCATCAGAAAGCAGAGAATGGCTAATTGTTATCTCCAGTGTAGTTGGTGAATCTGGAAATCACCTGTCAAGCTAGTCTAGATAGAGAGCCAGCAAGCTATGAGGGTCCTGTCTCCACCTCCAGAGTGTGGGGATTACAGACTGGCCACCCAAATTCCCTGTGGATGCTAGAGATCTGAACTCAGTTGATGACATTTATTTAGCAAGCACTTATCCACTGAGCTCTCTGCCCTCTAAGGGAAGCTTCAGAAACGCATTGCACCCTTCTCTGCCTAGGTGAAAGGAGCCTCCTGAAGCCTCCACAGTGAGTATTCACACAGTAGTGCTGGAGATATAGAGATGGAGATTTTGATATAGATGGTATGAAAAAGAGTGTTGATTACATTCTCATGTCACCAATACACTCTGGCAGTTGATTATAATGAAAAAGCTACGGTTCCAGGGTCTTCTGAGTCCTTCCCATCCTGATGAGCTCTTGGAATCTATTATAGATAATATTTCAAATCTCTTCATCTAGAAGCCATGCCCACCCCTACAAGATGGGGCTTTCCAGATGAAATTTGTAGCCTCTCTCCTCAGACATCCCTCTCTATCCCTGTGAGAAGGGCCATCACTACAGACTAAACAGTTACATAAGAATTTCATTACTACCTTGATCTTGGCTCTGGCACCTGCTTCATGTGCCTATGACATGTGCCCCCTTTTATCCACCCCCCTGTGTTTACTGTTCTCAATCTAACCCAAACCCTTGTTATCTTTTATTTAGATCTTGTGTCCTCCTAGTGGATCTTCCTGCAGTTCATTTCCTTTGCCTCCAGCACGCCTCATCTACTGTTACAAGATAAATCATGCTAATACAGGCCCTGGTGGTGAATTATGACCCTACTCAGGTACCTTAAAGACTCCCTAGGCCTCAATAATAAAGAAAACATTCTATCCTGATAAGTGGGACCCTGGGGCTCTGGCTTCATTGCTCTAAGACTGGTTTCCTTGGGGTCATATTCACTATTCTGTGTTTTAGTGTGATGGGTCTTAGCTTAATCTTTCTTTGACCTACAGTGCTATCATACTATCTACAAGTTGGTAGCCCTCATTTGAGGATCAAATGTGGCCACCTGCACAGATCCTTCTCTGAAATCCTTGAACTGGAAATGAACTCCTTTGAATGCCCATAGTCCTTTATCTTCGTAGTGCTGATTACTGTTTTATTCCCTGCCTTCTTATTGTATTTATTGACTCATTCAATCAAAAAGTAGAACATGCCCTGGTGGGAAAACATTGCTTAACAGATCGTTATTGAGTTAAAGCTTGCTTGCTTGCTCCGTCATTTTGCTTCTCGCTCTGCAATGGGGAGGCTGGCCTAAGTTGCTTGGCTTATATGGTAAAATGTGTCTTCCTGCAAAACCAGTTAGTGAGACAATCTCCAGAAGTCAACTGATGTTTGTTCTTTTGTCTCTAGAAGACATTTGTATTTCATTATTACTGTTTCTTCTACTCCTGGGGTCACTCTTCCACGACAATCTTCTCATGTGTTTGTTCCTTCCCTTTCCCCCGGCCCCATTCTATCTTCAGATGGAGTGTGAAGGAGACTTGGTACTTACCCTTCCAAGGGTTCGTGCTCATGTAGTTTGGACAGGCCATACTTCAAAGCCCACACTTGCCGTCACCACATGTCATCACCAAACACTTCTCAGAACATAACACAGCTCCACGGTTTCCCTAAGCCTTTTTTTTTTAACATTGGCTTTGATCCTTGGCAGGCATCTGCTAACACCCCTAATCTTGCCATAAGAGGAGAGAAGCAACGGTGTTTGTAATTCTTCAAAGCTGCACAGTTGCATCATACTCTGGTTGTTAGAGAAGACTGATTTTCTGGACAGATTTCCAGGATACTTCCCCTAACCACAGTGAAGTCTGAATGGGAATTAAATCTGAATGGGTCTCTGAACCAGCCTCTCATAGGACAGCATTTTGCAGCTGTTCCTGTGATTCATATGAGCATTGTAAAAATACTCAGTAGATGAACTAAATATGTAAATGAGTTTATTAGAATTGACACTTTTTTCTTACAATAATCATAATTTTTAAAATAAAATGTTATCAGCTTTCATTTTTGTTACTCCAAGATAACAAACCTTGCCTCTGAATAGTCACATGGTCACTCAGCTGAAAAATGTTTACTATGTCAAAATGAAGGATGTGGCACATTTTATAAAGAGTTGGATATAGATCTGCTGCTTACCACACAGGCAATAGTGAATAATACATAATACTGACACTTCCATGTCACTGGACCTGTTCTTGGGAAGTTGAGTCTATATGACAGATAATCCAGTGTTCATTCAAAAGCAGTGCAGGTGTTAATTTTTCTACCCACAAGAAAATTTTTAAAAAAATATCAACATATACATACATTGCATATCTGTTTTATCTTTTGAAAAACCGTTTAAGTATGTAATAGATTAAAATATATGGGCAATCCCTGACTACGGTCCTTCTGTCTTTAAACAGAGGCTTTACAGCAGTGCAAAGCCAACATGCAATTGGCAGAAATTGTCCCTGAAGCTGGGATTTGCATCCAGACCTGGCTAGTGCTGTGCTATCTGACACTTGGGAGATGCTGGGCAGCAGCAATTGGCCACAGCTCCTGAGCAATTATGTAACCCTGAGAATCAACCAGAGCCACATGGGAAGAGGGAGCTCAAGGGGAGAAACTGTCTCCATCAGACTGGCCCGGGAGGCATTTTCTTAATGAATGAATGATGTGGAGTAGGCTTGCTACTTTTTCTGTGAGTTTATCCCCAGATAAACAAACCTTTGTTATACTCCATTCTGGGCTATTGTGGAACTCTTTTGTATGCCAACAGTGGAGGACTTTGCCCACTATAGGCAGGGCATCCTCTGGGCAAGTGGTCTTAGGTTATATAAGAAAGCAAACTTATCAGGCAATGCGGGAACAAGCCAGTAAGCAGAATTCCTCCATTGTATTTGCCTCTGTTCCTACCTCCAGGTTTCTGCCTTGAGTTCCTTTAATGATGGACTGTACCTTGTGAGCTGAAATAAACTCTTTCCTCTGCAAGCTGATTTCACTCTTTTATCACAACAAAGAAGAAAACATCAACCCTTGCTTGTGAGGCACCATGCTGCCAAGGGAGGACATGGAGTCTGCTAGTTGTATTCATGGAGTTTTGATTTATATTTTCAACTTAAAATGGATTTATAAAGATGTGGGAAAACATCTTCAGCAACAACTTGGTGTAAGAACTGTCTTCATTTTATTGTAAACCATAACTTTCATTTCTGCCTGAATGTATTTGGACACAACAATCACATAGCTTGACTTACGTGAGTCCATGCAGACAGTTCCTGTAGCCTGTTTCTAGGGTTCTGTAGTATCAAGCCCAATGGTGCCATGAAGAATACAGAAGCACATAACATTTACTTTGCCTCTTCAGGGAATGCTTCAAAACCACTCTGCTATTTCAATTTGAGCATTTCTAAACAGGCAGGATAATTCTTTTGCAAACACTTGAGTTATAAAGGACATCAGCTGACACCTTCGCCATGTTAATCAGCTTTTATTGATATTCAAACACAGACCTGCATAAGGAGCAAGTAACCTATGAAATGCAATTTGTGTCAATAACGAAATTATAGTTAAGTTGAAAACAATTCAGCTGATTAGGTGGTAATGGATTTCAGAACTGCTCCGTAGTCACCGTGGCCTGATGTACGCCACAACCCATGAAGGAAGGAACAAAAAGTAACTCCGAGAGAAAGATGACTCTGGGGAACACATGAAATGTTTTTGCTAATGTTGGGCACCATTTGAGCCAACAGTAAAAGAGGAGAGAGAATAAAACACGCCAGTTTGTGGGACTGGGGAGATGGCTCATCAGGTAAAGGGCCTGTTGTACAAATAGCCCTCCTCAGCCCTATGCTGACTTTTTAACTGATACAAGTAAATGACACAGCAATGATGTTCTCTGGTATGCTGGATGCTTATCCACAAATATTCCTTTGTTCTTGTTTTGTTTATTTTTATTCATTTGTTTGCTTGGTTTTATTGAGAAAAGGTCTTGCTATATAGCCCAGGTTGGCCTTGAACTCATCTAATCCTCCTGTCTCAGCAACCTGAGTACTAGTGTTATACTATATAAGTATAGTATTTCTGGATTACATTAAACATGGCAGTCTGGTTCATCATGTTGGTCTCATGGTCTCTGCCATGGAATGTTCTGTACATTAGCTTATGAAGAAAAAACTTGTCACTCAAGACAGTAGATTCATGTTTTCACCTCTTGACTGGCAGTGGGACTTATCTGGGGAAAAAAAGCATCTGAAGAAATATTCTAGTTAAGGTGATCTAGTTATGCTAGATCGAGGACTCTGAATTCAACTTCTGATGTGTTTGTAGGAGGAAGAAAGGGAAGTTCCGATATAGAGGCACAAAAGATGAACATGAAGCCATGCGAGGAAAGAGGCAAAATGTGGAAGCAGACAAGCACCAGCTAAGGAATGTGGAGGGGGCTGCAGCCACCTCAGCTAGAAGGAACAATCTGGCTCCCCCAGAGCAGAGAGAGCGTGACAAATGAACACTTTGGTTTCAGATCTGCAGCCTGCAGAACCAGGCAGGAATGTATGTGTCTGTTTGAAGTCACCCTATTTGCAGCAGCCCCAGGAAGCCAGTGGGGGTTTGGTCAGGGAAAGAGGCTGAATGGACTATGCTGGGGGTGGGGATGGAAACTTTTACAGATTAGAAAACAATCACCACCACACCATCAACAACTGATCTCAAAAATAACTTGTTAAAGACACGCAAAAGCACAACTGTTGAGATGGAGACCTTCGGGAAACTGAGGGTTGCTGTTTCTAGGTGTTCAAAGAACAGCCCACTGTTGCCACAGTGAACCTTCCCTGCCTTGTCTCTCATCACTACATCCAAGACATGTGAACTTGAGACGCACTAACGATGCAGAAGTAGAAGCCCACCATTCCTTCATGAAATTTGACTCTTGTGAGGCTGGAGAGGTGGCTCTGCAGTTAAGAGTACTTGTTGCTCTTGAAGGTTGGAATTTGGGTCTCACATGACAGCCCACAGTCATCTGGAACTCCTGTTATAGGGGATTTGACACTCTCTTCTGGCATTTGTGGGTACCCACACACACGTGGTACATATATATACATGTAGACACTTGCATGTGAGCATTAAATGTAAAGAAATTAATTTAGTTCTTATAATAATTTGCCAAGGAGCCAAATTTTGGTTACTCTTGAAGCTGCTATGTCTAGAATCATTGTTCTTCAGTTAGTGTAGCTTCAAAAATGTTACTCCATTCCAGGACATGGGTGCTGGAGCTCTTTGGAGCAATGGGCACTGCTCTGTGTCACCAAAGGAAATAACCTTTGCATTCTTACAACACCCCGAAGAGCACGGGGAAACAATAAATAAGGTAGGAGGAGATCCAGGTGACATGGTTAAAGTTCTTTTTGCAACATGAGAAAATAATGGCAGTATCTGTTAGTTGTTCTACATTTGAGTTTATGTCCTTCACTCTCAGCTAAAGCTATGTGTGAGAAGATGCAGATGAGCTGATAAAAGGGTTCATTCACCAGGAAGAGATAAGCAGAAGCTAATCTTGTCTGCCGTGATCCTCCATTCTGCATGGGATCATGTGATTATATTTCAAGGACTCAAGTTCATTTCTGCAGCAGATGTTATATAAGTGAGTTTGATTGCAGCTATCCTTAGGGTTAGGACAAGAATCTTTCAGCCACCCTGATGGTTTTTCAGCCAAGATTCTTCATAATTGGTCTTCTCAAAGGATCTTAGACTCTTGATACAGTAGAGACCTGGAATAACCTTGCAAAAGCTGCTGGCTAGGGCTGAGCATCACACGATGCTGGGGGAGAATTTTCTAGACTTATTCTGTGGTGTCATAGAGGTGAGTTATTAGTTTATTTGTCCAATATAATCTTATTAAGTCACTAATCTGTGGAAATTTCTCTGCTAGGTGGGTTCTGAGGTAACTTGAATTTGTCTCCTCCTCTGGGGAGGAGCACTCTAAGGAGGAGTCTGGGAAATCCTCACACAGGGAGGATTTTCTTTTCTTCCAGTGACATAAAGGGGTTGATGTCTGTCAAGCTTTTCAGCATCTGTCAAGCTTCCAGAACAAGTCAGATGGTGTGGAGAAGGGGGCTTCATCCATGCTGGGTATTTACAGCATTGAGTAGGTCTCCCCACAACCCTCTCTTCTCATCCCTACCGTGGTCTGCGGACATGAAAGCCATTTAGGTGAACCATAAAACACCCGTGGACAATTCTTCAGTGTGCAGAAGGAGGTAGCAGAACACTGAGATGAACGGATGTGGGGGCTGTCAGAGCGTAGGAGAGGGAGCGCCTATTATTTATGGGACTGTTAAACTCCCGTGTGCTCGGGACCTGTGAATCTGGAGATGGTTCACCCAGTCACCAACCTGGACTCTCTACCTGCATTTGTCAAAGTCATGCTTTCTTCCAAGTGCAGAAGGCGGGACAGAGGCAGACAGCTCTGCTCAGGCGAGAAAGGATGCCTTGCACCACCGAAGAGGGAGGGTTGCCTTTCATGTCTGTCCTCCCTCCCTCCTTCCTCTCCTCTCTCCCACCCGTCTCCTTTTAAGGATTTATTTTGGAAATATTTCTATTCATTCTTTGAGAATTTCATATATTAAATTTTGATCATAGTCACCCCCTCTCCCATCCCCTCCCAAGGCTACTCCCTAATTCCCTATCCACCTGAGTTTTCTTCAAGTCATTGATTCCCATTAGTGCTTTCCATATATCCTTGGTTCTGTGGCCACTGTCTTAGCGACATTTTTGTCACTGTGCTAAGGTACCATGACTAAGGCAGAAAGTATGTGATTTGGGCTCATGGTTCCAGAGGGTTAAAGTCCATGACCACCACGGCAGGGAGCAAGGCAGCAGGCAGGCCCGCTGGCACTGGAGCAATAGCTAAGAGCTTGGAGCTGGTGTTACAGGAATTTATAAACTGCCTATTGTGGGAACTGGAATTCCAAATCTGGCCATCATGATAGAGCAACAGGAACTCTTCACATGGGGTCATCTCTCCAGTCTCCATTTTCTCCTTTTAAAATAGGTCTTACATTTACTGATTGCCTAAGTAAGCACCACAAATCTTAAGAGCTTATAGACCACAGGATCCCAAAGCAGACTTAGGTCACAGAACAGGGTTCTATCTCTTCTGTGCTGCTAAATTCAACAGGGAAAAGCGAAATAAGAACATATTTTCAGACCACATTCTGGACTCATGTATGAGCTAGCTGCGTTCTGGTCTTTGGCTAGCTGCAATCTATCAGAGTAAGAGTCCCTTCATTTTTCTCATCTACATAATGTGTCTGCAAATGGCTGTTTTAGGTTTCTGCTCCACAATGGCTGAGTTCTTTCTCCGTGTCCAAAGCTGTGCTACCCACTGGACAGTGGATCAAGCACTCTCTGGTGCTTGCAACCTGTGTTTAATGAGGTGGTAAGTTCTGCAAATGAATTTTAAACGCAATGAAGACAGGGAAAGGAAAACACAGCATAGGGCAGAAAGAGAAACAAGTAGGCCTCTTTTATGAAGAGTCTGGGAGGCCTCTGAAGAAACACCGTTTGAGCTGGGGCAGCAAATCCAAGCATTCAACATTGAGAAGTACGGAAGTTTGTAGAGAACATGTACAAGAAGAGAGGGAGACTGAGGGTAGAGAGGAGAACAACACGTACTACTGAAAGCTTAGTGGTGCGGGGAAATTAGCAAAGAAGTTTCATTCACTGAGGACCTTGAGGACCTGTGCAGATCCACAAAGCAGGCCCCACGAGAAATATCTTCTCCACACATGTTCTCTAGACCACCATGGTGAGATGATTATGAAGATCATTTTTGAAACACAGGACAACACAGAGACACAATTATTCCTACTGGATAACAATCACAGTAGTAATGAACTCTGAATTATATCAGTCTCTGATATCCTGGCTTCTGGAGGGACCAGAGTGCATGAGTACAGGCATCAGCTGTCTTGGTGTATTAATGATGCTTTTCTCTTCAGTAACCCACTGACCAGGATTTTAGGTCAGACACAGTTTCCCCATTTCCTTACAAAAGGGATATGCTGAGGAAAGGGTTGTTCTCTGCCCTCCATCTCTGAGAGTGTAGACCCTGAGCACCATCTGGCAGGCCCGTGTTCTATCCCCTCTGTCTCTTATGAATTACTACAGATTACTGTATACATGGACTTTGAGCCTCCATTTTAATGGGCTAGAAATGAACTTATCTCTGCTCAGAGCTATGCTGAAATTGTAAGACACAGTTCTCAGATATTATGTAAGAGATATTATGTTGTTCTTTCTGATTTGTAATACCTAAGGAAAGAGCACAGACATTTGGAACAGGGAAGGGCAAACCCTGTTCTTTTTTGTAAAGATTCATATAGTGAAAGCTTTAGTGTTTATAAACCACATACGGCTACTGATGCATATTTTTTCCCTGTTAGAATGCTTTAAGAATGCAAATCCCTTTGTGAAATTCTCTCTGTGAAACTGTCACAGACTGGATTTGTCCTGTGCCCTAGAGTCTGCCATCCCTCAATCTGGAGCAAGGCCAGATCTGGAGCATGCAACCCAATCTGATGAAGCTATTTGCACTAGTGTCGGTGATTATCTGAGGGTCAAAGCATGCCTAACAGAGCCCATTTAATTATGGCTCATGTGCAAAAATGGAGTCTTTCCTTGGATTTTGCTTGTATTCAACTTTCAAGATAATAAGTTAGCCTGCCACAATTTCATGAATGATGGGGAAATTCACAAAAATGCTCATTTAGAGCAAAAGAATAAGCCAGAATGTAAGTACCTGATACTTGTCTGGCAGTCACCAATCCTGAAAGATAACACAGAATGCTAGATGATATCTGCATTGGGTAAGTGTACCCCTAAGATTAGGAAAAAATCCTTTATGAAGCCACAGACATGTTTGTCTTCCGGAAGAAAAATACAGCACTTAGAATCTTACTTCTAGACCTCCACCAGAGCAGACCCAAGGCAGCGACCTCCACAGGAGCAGGCCTGAGCCAGTGACCTTCACTGGAGCAGGTCCTAGGTAGCAACCTCCACAGAAGCAGGTACAAGGAAGTAACCACCAAGGGAACAGGCCCAAGCCAGAGACCTCTAATGAAGCAATCCCAAGGCAACTACTTTACTGGGTGTATCCCTAAGCAACCAACCTCCATGGGAGCAAGGCCGAAGGACCCCGGGGGATTGCAAAGTGATCCCCAGGAGTGATGAGCGACCTCCAGAAACACTGAGTGACTTCTGGAGTGACTAGAACCGTGGTCCTGTCTGTTCCACGAGGAACAACCATTTGAGCCTTGCACCTGGAAGTTTGATCACCAGAGTCACAGTACCAACTACACCAATCAGAGGAAAAGATGGGTAGACAAGGTAAGAATACACGCAACATCACAAAGAGCAACACAACACCAACAAAAATTAGTGGTCCCAAAACAGCAATACTTAAACACACCAATATAGAAGAAGCAGAAGAAAATGACCTAAAAAAATAACTTTAGGTGAATGTTTGAGGCCCTTAAAGAAAAAATGAAAAATTTCCTCAAAGAAATGAAGAAAAAGACAAACAAAAAATTGGAAGAAATTAACAAATCCCTTAAAGAAAATCAAGAAAAAGCAATCAAACAGATGAAATAAATGATTTAAGACTTGAAAATTAAAAGACAGACAATTTAAAGAAAACACAAACCAAGGGAATTATAGAAATGGAAATTATGAGAAAACAATCAGGAACCACAAATGCAAGCATAAAAAGCAGAATACAAGAGATGGGAGAGAGATCTCAAGCGCTGAAGATACAATAGAGGAAATGGACTCATCAGTCAAAGGAAACATTAAATCTAACAAAAGTTTAACACAAATTATCTAAGAAATATGGGACACCATGAAAAGACCAACCCTAAGAATAATAGGGCTAGGAGGAGAAGAAGTTCAACTCAAAAGCACAGGAAATATATACAACAAAATCATAGAAGAAAACTTTCCCAACCTAAAGAAAGATATGCATATGAAGATACAAGAGACTTACAGGACACCAAATAGATTGGATCCAAAAAAAAAGTTCCCTCGCCACATAATAACCAAAACACTAAACATACAGATTATAAAGGAAGAATATTAAGAGCTGCAAAGGAAAAAAGCCAAGTAACATATAAAGGCAGACTGATCAGAATTACACCTGACTTTTCATTGGAGACAATGAAAGCCAAAAGGTAGTGGTCAAGCGTTATGCAGACATTAAGAGACCACAAATGCCAGCCCAGACTACTATACCCAGAAAAACTTTTAATCACCATAGAAGTACAAAACAAGATATTCCATGACAAAACCAGATTTAACCAATATCTAGCCACAAACACAGCACTACAAAAAGTACTAGAAGGAAAACTCCAACCCAAGGAAGTTGCTACATCCACAGAAATACAGACAATTGATGATCTCACAGAAGCAAATTCCAAAGAAGGGAAAAACACACCCAATAACATCACCAACAACAAAAACTAAAATAACAGGAGCTAGCAATCACTGTTTATATTAGTCCTTAATAAAAATGGACTCAACTCACCTATAAAAAGACACAGGTTAATAGATTGGATACAAAACAGAATCCAAAGACAGATATCACCTCAGTGTAAAGGGTTGGGAAAAAATTTTCCAATCAAATGGTCCTAAACAACAAGCTAGTATAGTTATCCTAATATCTAATAAAATAGACTTCAAACTAAAATCAATCAACAGAGGCAAAGAAGGACATTTTATATTAGCCACAGGAAAAACCCATCAAGAGGAAATCTTAATACTGAACATCTATGCCCCCCAATACAACGGCAGCTTCATATGTAAAAGAAACACTACTTGGCTTAGGCAGCCAAGGGTCTGCTTCAAGCGGATCTCTGGGACCTCTATTGCCTTTAAGAACATTGCATCCAAAATAGCAAACGAGCTTAAGCTGTGAAGCTGTGTGAGCTTCAGGATCAGGAAAGATGCCCCACAGCTGAGGTGCAGGTTGTGAGTGCACAGATTCCTGTGTAGAATCTGTCCTTAACGCAATAGGGTTATACATAGTCATGAACTGTAAAATTACAGTCAGTATGAGCTATAATAAGACTCTGTAGCTTAAAAAGTAGGTTCACATGTACAGGTAAGTATATTGTGTATTTCTGTTCATCCTCTGTTCATAGAGTTGTATGGTAAAATATGATTGCTTTAAAAAAAGAAACACTACTAAAGCTTAAATCACACAGTAAACCCCACACACTAATAGTGGGAGACTTCAACACTTGACTCTCACCACAAGGCAGGTCTGGAAATCAGAAAATTAACAGAGAAATAAGGGTACTAACAGATGTTATGACTCAAATGGATTTAACAGACATCTAAAGAGCATTCCGTTCAAACAGAAAAGAATATACCTTCCAGCACCTCATGGAACCTTCTCAAAAACTGACCTCATACTAAGTATCAAAGCAAACCTCAACATATAAAAAAAAAAATTGGAAAAGCCCCATGTATCTTATGAGATCACCATGGCTTAAAATTAGAATTCAACAGCAACACCAATTTCAGAAAGCCCACAAACATATGGAAGTTGAACAATGAGCACTTGAAGCATTAATGGATCAAGGAAGGAATTAAAGACTTCCTAAAATTCAATGAAAATGACCACACAAAATACCCAAATTTACGGGACACAATGAAAACAGTGTTAAGAGGAAAAAGTTCATAGCACTAAATACCTACATAAAGAAGCTGGAAAAATCCCACACTAGTGAGTTAACAGAACACCTGAAAACTCTAGAACAAAAAGAAGCAAACTCACCCAGGAGGACTAAACAGCAGGAAATAATCAAACTGAAGTTGAAGTTGACAAAATAGAAACAAAGAAAACAATACAAAGAATCAATGAGAGAGAAAAAAGAAAAGAAAATAGACAAACCTTTATCCAAACTAACCAATAGGCAGAGAGAGAATACCCAAATTAACAAAATCAGAAATGAAAAGGGGGAAATAACAACAGACACAGAGGAAATCCAGAGAGTCATTAGGTCATATTTTGAAAATCTATGCTCTGCAAAATTGAAAAACTTAAAGAACATGAACAACTTTCTGGATAAATATCACTTACCAAAATTAAATCAAGATGAGATAAGCAAATTAAATAGACCTATAACTTCTAAGGAACTAGAAACAGTCATCAAAAGTCTCCCAACCAAAAAAGCCCAGGGCCAGATGGTTTCAGTGAAGAATTCTACAAGATTTTCAAACAAGAACTAATACCAATACTCCTCAAATTGTTCCACATCATAGAAACAGAAAGAACATTGTCAAACTCTTTTATGATACTACAATTAACCTGATACCCAAACCACATAAAGACATTACTAAGAAAGAATTACAGACCTGTCTCTCCTGAACATTGATGCAAAAATACTCAATAAAATACTGGCAAATCGAATCCAAGAACGCATCAGAAAAATCCACCATGATCAAGTCGACTTTTGATGACAACTTATGCTGGAGAGGTTGTGAGATAAAGGGAACACTCCTGCATTGCTGGTGGGAATGCAAACTAGTATAGCCCCTTTGGATGTCAGTGTGGCAATTTCTCAGAAAATTAGGAAACAACTTTCCTCAAAACCCAGCAATACCACTTTTGGGTATATAGCCAAAGAATGCTCAACCGTGCCACAAGGACATGTGCTCAACTATGTTCATAGTAGCATTGTTTGTCATAGTCAGAACCTGGAAACAACATAAATGCCCCATCGACTGAAGAATGGATAAGGAAAATGTGGTACATTTACACAATGGAGTACTACACAGAAGAAAAAATAATGACGTCTTAAAATTTGCAGGCAAATGGATGGATCTAGAAAACATTATATTGAGTCAGGTAACCCAGACTCAGAAAGTCAAATATCATATGTACTCACTCATATGTGGTTTTTAGACATAAAGCAAAGAAAAACCAGCCTCCTACAATTTATAATCCCAGAGAACCTAGACAACAATGAGGACCCTAAGTGAGACACATGGATATAATCTACATGGAAAGTAGAAAAAGACAAGATCTCCTGAGTAAATTGGGAACATGTGGACGATGGGAGAAGGTAGAAGGGGAGAAAGGGGAGAGGATCAAAGAAAAATATATAGATCAATAAAAACAATTTTAAAAAATTAAAAACTAAATAAAGAATCTTACTTCTATGACATGTAGGAACACAAGTGATCCACTGAATGTTCCTTTTACTGAACAACCAGAAAATATTTACATCAATTTTAAAGAAATAAAATATTTAATAATGTACTCCTGGTATCAATCTTTTCTAATTTTTCTGTATCATTTGTCACCTAAGGATAGATCTGTTGTGTGTGATCTTAGCACTAGAGGGTTTCACGATAGCTAATCACCTTAACATGGGGTTCAGGCTCCAAAAGCAAAGAAAGGAAGGGGGGAAAAGGAATGGTTAATTTGGGGGATTTTCAAAGTAGTTAGAATTTAAAGTAGAGCCTAAAGTAACATCTAAAGGGAAACTAAATGAGCATTCCCTACAATAGGCAGTCCATTTTTCCTTCTCTTGGGTCCTATGTCATATATAGTTTGGAAGAATTCATAAAAAAATATAGGGAAAGGATTTGATATGGCTCATGAATCCTAGAGCAAGACTGTAGGGACAACCACATACACTAGAAGGGTGTTAGTTAACTGAACCTAAGTCAAGAGCAGAAGTTAACAACTCCCCCCAAAACCCCAGTAATTTCACTCATTATATATATAAAAAGATGTGTCGTCAGCTTTCCATTAGCGTAACAAAGATCTGAAATAAATCAACTTACACAGTGAAAAAATTCATTTTGGCTGACTGTTTGGGGGATTTTAGTTGATAACCAATTGGTCCCATTATCATAGTGGTCCAGTGCATCCATGAGTGGAGGAGGCAAATGTGATAGAGAAAGAGACCAGAGTCCCTGCATCCTTCTTGAGAGGGAGTGTGTTCTCTATGAACTAAAGGTCTTCCTGCCTCTTAAAGGTTCCATTACCTCCTGGTGGTTCCAGACTGGGGAACAAGACTTTAGAAGACAGTCAACATCCAAATGATGACATCATGTTAACGACTCTTTTGTCCATTAATGCCCACAGAGGTTTTCCTCTTATTTCCTCTTTCATCATTATTGCTGGGTGTGTTTTAAGATTGCCCCATAGCACAGAGCAGCTACGCAGTAGACATTCTGAAGATGAATGCCATGTGAGACTTTGGTCATCTGTTTTCCCACTTCACATCTTATATTCTGATGGCACTTCATTCTGTGAGCTCTCCTCATTGTTACTGACTCTGATTTCAGAAACCCCAAATTCCTAAACCCTCATCCCCAAACAGCCTACAAGAAGAGCAACAGAAACACTCTGCTTAAACTCGGAGGAGTAAGAGCATATTCACAGTGGCAAAGCTGGGGGCGAGGCACATGAAAGATTTCCTCTATGTTAGTAAAAACTTGCCATTTCCTAAGCTCATAATAAATCGTGAACATAAAAGAAACTGCTAAATAGAAATCTGTCTCTTGGTAAGTGTGATATAAATTATTCCTCTTTCCTTGCCTCAAAAAGAATTTGTATGATTAGAATAGTCTGAGGCAAAGAAGGAAACCTATGTGGCATTTGGCATGCAGGTTCTAGAGCTGAGACAGCTGGCTGTAGGCCTTGATCCAGAATATGCTGCTGCTGGGATTAAGCTATTCATCTGTTCCAACAGCATTATTAAAAGGATGGTTTAAAGTCCTGATCATAAAAAGTTGGGAACTCTGGCTGATACATGAAAACCACTGAAAATCTTAAAATGTTTAATTACATGCTTCAAGAATCACAATACAAAGTTAAATTGAAAAGCAAAAAATAAAATGGTTGTAGATTAAATGTTCCTGAAACTTCAATTTGTAGACACCTCCAATCAGGTTACCTTGTATGCAGAAGTCATACTACTTTATCATGGCCAACTAGACTAAGGCAGCTATTCTGCTGCAATCAGGGCTCATTTGAGTCTAAGCTAAAAACTCTGTAAGACATCATCTACTGCTGTGTTAGCCTCCAATTGAGATATGGTCCCCAAGGTTCCCAAATTACAGTTATATAATGAGAATCTATCTATCTATCTATCTATCTATCTATCTATCTATCTATCTATCTATCATCTACCTATCTATCTCTGTCTATCTGTCTATTTATCTATCTATTCATCTTGCTCTTTATCATCTATCTATCCTACTCTCTATTTATATCTTCTATCTATCTATCTATCTATCTATCTATCATCTATCTATCTATCTATTATCTATCTATCTATCTATCTATCATCTATCTATCTATCTATTATCTATCTATCTATTATCTATCTACCTCTATCATCCAGTCTATCTAGTATCTATCAAATGTATCTTCAATTACTTTCCAGCTGCATTCCCAGAACTATTGCAAAGTCTTGGTCTCTCTGGCTATAAATAAATAATGCTAGCAGACCTGGAGACTATACCATCCTATACTGCTTTTCTTAAAGGAGATATTTCATTTTGTCTGGAGAGCAGAACTGACAATGGACTTTGCCAGGAGATCTTCCCTCTTGTTCCCTTGGCTCATTTCCAGTTCTAGTGCTGTCTAACAGAGTTGTCTTGGCTGTGAAAATGTTTTAGATTAGTGCTAACCAATAGGATATCCACTGGCCACAGGCAGCTATAGAGCACTTCCTATATGGTTATAACAGCTGAGGAAAGAAATTAATTTCTGATTGTAACTTATTCTAGTTGATTTCAATGTAAATAGCTACCAAGGGAGAGCGGCCTTCCAGATCTTCATTATACGTCTTCATAAAGCATTTAGCATTCTATATCCAGTTGGAATAAGTATCATTTTGAAGGATTGGGTCCTTGGAGGGGTGATCCTAGTGGCTTGTTAGGTCCAATGACCCCCCTCAACCCCCAAATGCTGGTGATGTTGCCCGAAATGAAAGGACTTTTATCAGTAAACAGAAGGACTGGTTATCAGATAAGCAAGCCTAAATAGAACTCCTGAAGCAGATTCTTGTTCACCAGGGACCACCCTTAGTCCTCCAGAGACCACCCTTAATCTTTCAGGGACCACCCTAAATCCTTCAGGGACCACCCTTGGTCTTCCAGGGACCACTCTTAATCCTTCAGGAACCACCCTTAATCCTGCAGTGAAACCCTTAACCTTCCCCTGTAGGTCAACCATCTCAGGCTGGGACCCTTAGCTCCCAGAATCAACTCACATCCCCATCCTGCTAGCTATCAAATAGAATTTGCTTGCTTTTCCACCATTTTGCTTTTCTTTCTGTCCCCACCCATCCACCCCCACCTCCCCACCCCATTCCCACTTCAACCAAGAGATAGCCTTAGCAGTTTGATCCCCAATAAATCTTTTTACTCGTGGAGTGGTCTAGTTCAGTAGTTCTGTTAATCTCATGGGTAGAGAACAAGACCACTACCACAATTTAAGGTCAAATTTGAAGCAAGCTTTAACTAAATACTAGCCAGGTGGATGGACTCTGACCAGGTCCATCTCTGGTTTCCCAGAAAAAGGACCCCAAATCAAGTTTTGCAAGGGCTTAAAAAGGAAAACCCTTAATTCATTGTGTTTCCCATCAGGTCCAATCAGGGACAAGGATACATCCTGACATACCTCCAGCCTACATCCAATCAGGGTCAAGCATACATCCTGACATACCTCCAGCCTACATCCAATCAGGGACAAGCATACATCCTGACATACCTCCAGCCTACATCCAATCAGGGACAAGCATACATCCTGACATACCTCCAGCCTACATCCAATCAGGGACAAGCATACATCCTGACATACCTCCAGCCTACATCCAATCAGGGACAAGCATACATCCTGACATACCTCCAGCCTACATCCAATCAGGGTCAAGCATACATCCTGACATACCTCCAGCCTACATCCAATCAGGGTCAAGCATACATCCTGACATACCTCCAGCCTGTGAACCTCCCGCCCACATGTGATTAAACATGCCTGGTGCAGATGGGGCAAATAAACTTGTTTAGGGGAGTGGAAACATGGCTTGTTGTCTCCCATTAACAAGATCCTCCAGCATTTCAGGAACTATCTGTCCTCAGGCAAGGGGCTTACAGATCAGAGGCATTTCTGCTTCCTGGGATCTCTAAGGCATAGTAATTAAAGCTTAAAATATAACTTTGGCTCTCACCGTTTCTCTGTGCTAGAATTTACAGTGGCCAAGTCTACCGCCATAGGTCAAGATCAACTCTTTTTGTACCAGAAGGAGCCTGATAAGGGTCAGCATCCTTAATTAAGTTGAAAGACCCCAAGCCTGAGAGGCAGTTGAAGATGTATTTCCTTATCATCGGGACTTTCCTTTTCCCCATTCACTTCCTGTCTCACGAATCATTTATTTGACATTTTTAAACCTTGATGCTACCATTGTTCTTTTTCAGTGGGAAAGTTATTTCTGATGCCAGGACTTTCATGAAACCACAAACTACAAATCAAACTGAAGCAGGGATGCAAGAGTCAGCCACACCTCTTCTGTGCACTCCCTGGGTGCCTGCGGAAAGACTGGAAAACCCCAGTTCTAACATACACCTTTTAGTCAGTTAAAATCTGAAAAGTTAAGTTGTAGCTCTAGGGACTGACTTGCCCCAGCAAGTGGGACCAGGGCTTGTATCTCTTGTCTTCTAGCTCAATGTTCTCTGAGGTGTTACCCTTTCAGCTTCAAAACATCTTCTCTTGTCGGGGAGACAGCTCAGCCTGTAAAGTACTTACTAAATGACATGAGGGTAGGAATTCAATGCGATGGCTAAAGTTATTTTTTAAGTTTAAATCACTGTGCTTAAGAGATTGACAAAAGAAAGATGCCTCTAACCTGTAAGCCTCACTTGCCCAAAGATAGATAACATAAGGGAATGCTGGAGCTGTTGATCACTTAAGATACCCAGTCATGTGTTTACACTTCTGGAAACAAGGTTGGGTGCCCCAACAGCTTAGGATGTGCTTGATCACAGTAGCTGGTGGGTGCCTAGGCAGGAAGTACATCAGGACGTACACTCACCTGTGGTTGGAGGAAGGTGGGAAACACATAGCCTTGTGGGTTTTTGGTTTATAATTTGGAATCCTCAGTATGCATTGTCCTGGCCAGAATCTATTAAAACGTGCTTCAAATATGGCTTCGCTGAGGCGTCCCTGCGTGCTCAGCTGTGGTGTATCAGCTCGGAAACAACTCCTGTTCCTGGGAGCTTCAAGGATAGCTGGAGAAGCAAGCAAGCTCGGGAAACAGCCTGTGAAGTCAGCTGCCTCAAAAGATCTTGAAGAACTAATCAAGAGTTCAAATCCCTGCGTCTCAAAGCAGAGATGGGAACAAAGGAGAAAGTGCCCAGGAAGGAACTGATTTGGGGTTCTTGTGAATTCTTGACAATGTAAGTGAGCCAGTGCACATTTGTTTATAATCCAGAGAGAACGGAAAGAAGAAACAAAGAAAACAAGTGTCAGTGTTGTTTGCTGCACTTTGGTTGTAGAGAAAAAGTCTCATTAGGTAGCCCAGGCTGGTCTCCAGCTCGGGGTCACAGGCTGTGCCACCCTGTCCCATCCAGCTTTTCTCTTCCAGCAACACCCTCCACTTCTTTTGATACTATTTGTTACACAACACCAGTCTGGGATTTCCATTGTAATTTTAAATGTATAGTTGTTAAAATCAAGGTAAATAAAATACTTCTGTATGTTTTATTTGCTAGAGCTAAATAATAACAAATTATTGAGTTATGATCTGATATCCAGCAGTGTTAAAGGTCCTAAGCCTTTGGATAGTCAAGAAGGGAAACTGAGGTCAGGAAGACGGTTAAGGGGTTTGCTGGCCACGGCAGACCAGATGCATAGTTGTTAGAACCCTGGCTGAGTTGTGCCACTTCCTTCCTGAACACCTAGTGAAATGGCGCTTTAGGCAATCTGGGAGCAGGAGACAGTGTCCCACTGGTAATGGTTTGCCATTCTGTCAAGGATGGGAAAAGCTCTGTGGTAGTTCCCCTTCATTCATTTTTGCTTGGGGCCTCATCTGCTTGCAGTATAGAAAAGCAAGAGAAGGGAAGACAGCCCATAGATAGATAAATGCATAGATACATAGATAGTTGAATATATAGATGATGGATAGATAGATAAATAATTAATAATTACATACATAGACACATAAATATATCGCTATATAGATAAAATTAAAACCAAAACTAAAATAAAGCCTGTTCAATTGGCTGCAGTTGCCATTAATTTCAATAAATTTCCAATCAAAATTGTTGACAGGCAGCTCATGAATCCTGGAGAAAAATGGATCACTTCAAAGAATCTGGAACCTTTGGAGGATTGCTGAAGAATGCAATCTTTCAATGTATTCATGTTTAATATTGATTTTAATTTGCCAGATATGCCCCAGATAATTCATAGAATCTACGGGATATGGTTTGCAGGTTGCCTTTCCTTTCATGGGGCTGACAGGTGGTTGGTTAGAAGGCATATTCCAGCATCCCGGGAGAAGCCTGCTCACTCCTGCCTTTCAGCGTTCCAAATACCTTACCTCAGGGCGCGGGCTGCTGCTGGCTGAGGTCAGTACTCACCCATGGGCTTTGATACTAAGACCATAGTGGGTCTACAGGAAGCCGGAAAGGAAAGTATACCACTACTCAAGAGCACAGAAAGTTGTAGTTGTTCGGCAGACGCCTAGAGCAGAGGAAAGAGGAAGGGCGCAGACTCCATTGCTCCTACTGGACTTCACATCAGTTGCTTGACCCTTCTATAACATATGTGGGGTTCCCCCCCCCCAATATTCTACTGTCCTATAAAAATCTGCCTTTGCTACTGGCTGGGTGACCTTGAATCCAACTGCGTACCAACTTGGAGACAGTGTTACAGCTCATCAGCTGGTGGCTCTGCCCCACCAGACCATGTCACTTCTGAAGACAAGGACAATCACAGTGTTAGCCTGGCCTTCTTACTGAACACATAGGGTATGACAAGCCCCTGTCATCTCTGGTTTGCTAGAACCAGGGACAATATTCTGCTTATATTTACTAATTTTCTGTTAAGGATAGGATGTAGACCTAGGGCCAGATGGAGGGGTTGCATAGGCCAAGGCCTTGTGGGAGAGGTGAACTTCCATCCCCTCTGTAGACCAGTCACCCCCAGGAGTCTCCACCCTGTTCAGCCACCCAGAAGCTGATCCAAACCCGACCCCTTGGGTTCTTATGACACCAAATCACCAATCTTCAGCCTCTGCCCTCTTTAGAGGCTGGGGCTGGGGAGGGCTGGCAGTTACCTGGGGAGAAGCCCCCGCCCCCAGGAGCTATTTAGGACCCAGCAGTCAACAGTGATTTCAATAATGTGAAAAACATGTTCTTATTGCTTTGGAGCTTCTAAGGTTTTAGGAACTTTGTGCTCAGAGGCAGAGACTGAAATGTTTTAACAGGAATATCTACGCATTTATGCCCTCCCTAAGAGGTGAATTTGCTCAGATTAGATGCAATATGTTTGATTATGAATTATCATCTCTTACTGCTCCTGTGGATTTTTTTCCTAAAATTGTAAATCAGAAATCCAAGACCTCACGGTGCATGAACTGAATGCAGTCACACTGTTTCAAAGTTCACTACGAGCAACCAAATATAAGAAGCAGCCATGCAGCTGGGCAGTGGTGGCACATGCCTTTAATCACAGCACTCAGGAGGCAGAGGCAGGCGGATCTCTGTGAGTTCGATGCCAGTCTGGTCTACAAAAGCTAGTTCCAGGACAGGCTCCAAAGGTACAGAGAAGCCCTGTCTCGAAAAACAAAACAAAGCAAAAAAAACAAAAGAAGCAGCCATGCACATTCAGTTAGCTTTCGAGAACTGTATCTAATAAGGCTGTCATTTCTCCTGTAGAAGTTAGCTGAAATCTGGGGCCTAATTCACTTCAGTTCCACAGAACCATTTCTCCAGGAGAACATTTTGCTCTAATTATCTTCATATGGTCACTTTGACTTTTCAAGTCACTTTGAAAAATGTCAGAACACCAAACAAAGCACCACCTGTGGAAAAAAAAAGAAAATTTACTCTTCCTGTTTTACTCCCGGAAGACACAATGTTTAGGTAAAGAAAAATAGTTATTTTTCTTTTCTTATGCTTCGTTAAAAGCATTGTTCTTTAACGCTTAACCCCCCTTTAAAGGGGCTGTGGGGCTTAGAGTCTTTAAACAGTATTTCCAAGAATCCTTTTGGGTATTAAAATGTAAACTCCCATGGGAGGTGTTTGGATGGGGCCCGAATAGAAGACGCTGCTCAACTATGGCTGCTGTATACAAACAGAGGAGGGTGCAGATGCAGAGGGCTTCAGGCAGATAGAGAGCCACTTGTCAGCTGCATTGCAGAAAGCTGTGTAAGACCCACTGGCTTCGCTGTGGCAGCCATCTGCCATACTGACCTTTGGCGGCTCTGTGGATCATCCTAAGAGCCCCCTCACTGGGACCACAGAACCTGAGACTCCTGGTGATCTCAGTCCTTCTGTGTGTCCAGGAAGCAGCCCCCCCGTCCTGTACAAAGATGGCTCCCACTTCTTCACCTTTAAATATGCAACCATTTCAGCTTTTCTCGCCAATCCCTGAGGTTAGGGGCCCTGATTTCTCAATATTTGAAGTGAAATTCAACATACCATTCTATTTTAGAACCAGTGCCTATAAAATGGCTACCAAAATATTTTTGTTTTGCCTAAGTCAATGATGTAGAGATTACCAGTGAAACGGTGACATGTTTCTTCCATATGAAAAATTAAAAATAGTCATTAATCTTCATGTATGAGGAGAGTAAATATTGTAATTTTTGCTGAACCTTGGCCATGACTGAAAACCCGTTCTCTCTCCCCTGGAACTGCTCTGATTTCTCTGCTTTTCTTTTGAGGTTGCGTGGTTAGACACTGTCCTAAGATCTGCATGCTATGGTTACTTTATGGTACAGAATAGTGGTGTGCTGTTTGTTGAGTGAATGCATTCATTAATGCAGGGATGAGAGTGTTAAAAGTGACAAGATGTTTGTGGGGTGCTTGTGTGTGCATGTACGTGTGTACACATGAGTGTGCAATTGTGCTTGCCCACACACGCACGTGTGAAACTCAGAAAACGACACAGAATGTCTTTCTCCACTTCTCTCCACCTTTTTTGAGCTCAACAGTTTTTAACCAGGGTAGCTGACTAGACAGCTTCTAGGAGTCTCCTGTCTCTGTCTCTCCGGCATTAAAATTAAAGACATGAACCCCCTTGTTTTTTACATGGATGTTGGGCACTTGCGCTCAGGTCCTCATGCTTGCAGAACAAATATTTTACCTACTTAGCTATCTCCCAGCCTGATAAAAAAGAAAAAACACTTAAAAATTCTTCTAGTTTTGTCAAGTTTAGCTTCCCTTGCCTTTTTTGCTTGGGGAATCCTGGAGATAATCAGTCACAGAGACCGGTCGTGCATTCTCCCTCTTTACATATAGAAAAGACTATGGTTCTTCCAGTCACCTTCGTTTCTGCTAACTGCTTGTTTACTCATTTATAAAACACATACATCAAATGCCAACAACGTGTCAGCTAAAGGTTACGAGGTGACAAGTGAGCCATCTCTCACTGAACTGTAGAGTCTAGTGAGCTGTCATGTGCACACTATAACACAGATGAAGGATCCCCTGTAGTATGGTTCTCTACGGACGCAATAAGCCAGATCAAGCTGACTTAAAAAGTAAAGGACCAGGTTTAATTTAAGCAAAGCCCTCTCAAGCCCTGCAGAGGTGGGCTGGGGGAGGGAAGAGGAGAAATCACATGGCTGGTCTAGGAACTGGAGTTTAAATACCCTGTAGGTGCAGTCTGGAGCTTCGGGGGAGGAGCTTGGACTTTTGGAGGTCTTTCTGAAGAAGTTCAGGTTTGGAGAGGGTGGAGGGAGGACTGGAGCTGAGGTGGAGATTCCAACTGAACCCGGAGTAGGCATAGAATGCAGTGCAGGAAGGACCGGGCATCTGCGCTCTGATGTTGTTGAAGCCAGAGAGACCTTACAACACGGCTTCTGTTTTCAGATTTAGAAAGATGATCTGCTGGCATCGAATGCTTTTAAAAACTCCTGGTGTTTCTGAGGCACCATTCTGGAGCCACACACATCAGTTTTTCCACAGCGAAGTGCGTGACTGCCCTCCACAAGTGGGAGAAGATTGCACTGCACGCAACATTGTCAAGTGATTTTGATTTTCAGAAACTGAGGAGAGGGGGAGTCTGGTTTCAAAATAGACATTTGGTTCTTACTCAGGGAGCATAACCACCCTAATTTGCACTGAACTATTGCTGCATAGCAAAGACCCACATTTCTAAGCTGCCCTGCTTTCTCTGCTTCTTTGTTTGTTTTTCACTGCTTTTCTCCCAATATCTCTATGGCATTTTTACTCTGTATACAGATTAGTGGTACAATGGATGTCTGTTGACTGAAACAGTAATATACAAATAGAATTTGGAATTTATATAGTGAACTACAATGTAATACAAAGAATACAAGGAAAAGCATGTTGATTTGATAGTGTGTGTGTGTGTGTGTGTGTGTGTGTGTGTGTGTGATGTGGGATTCCCCTCTGTATGCTGTGAATACCACTGGTTAATAAAGAAACTGTCTTGAAGGCCGGCAGTAGTGGCGCACGCCTTTAATCCCAGCACTTGGGAGGCAGAGGCAGGCGGATCTCTGTGAGTTCGAGACCAGCCTGGTCTACAAGAGCTAGTTCCAGGACAGGCTCCAAAACCACAGAGAAACCCTGTCTCAAAAAACCAAAAAAAAAAAAAAAGAAAGAAAGAAAGAAAGAAAGAAAGAAAGAAAGAAAGAAAGAAAGAAAGAAACTGTCTTGAGCCCGTAATAGGGTAGAGCAGAGCTAGGCAGGGAAAACTAAACTGAATGCTGGAAGGAAGAAGGACAGAGTCAGACAGAAGCCATGTAGCCCCGCGAGACAGACCCTGGAACTTTACACGCTAAACCACAGCCTCATGGCTAGTAATAATTAATAGAAATGGGTTAAATTAAGATGTAAGAGTTAGCTAATAAGAAGCTAGAGCTAATGGGCCAAGCAGTGATATAATTAATACAGTTTCTATGTGGTTATTTTCGGACTGAGCAGCCAGGAACTAACTAGTAGCCTCCCTACAACATATGTGCATGTATGTGGATGCCCAACAGGTACAGGAAAAAGGATATCCAGAGTCTTAACAAGGCAAGGAATGATGGTCCTGGCAGGAACTGAATGACGTACAATCTTGGATATCTTGGATGTCATTCCTTCTTGTTTTTTGAAAGGATCTCTCATTGACCAGGAACTTGCCAAGGAGACTGGGCTGTCTGGAATCTGTCTGTCTCTGCCTCCCTGGTTCTGGGATCATAGGCATGCATCATGTGTTCTGTGGATCTAGGGCAGATCTCATGCCCTGCAATAACTTCACCCACACGGCCATCTCTCTAGCTCCTTGGTAAGTTCCTCTGAGCTAGCTGCAAGCGGGCTACCTCTAACTGCAGAATGATTCAGCTGTGAACTAGCAGGGCAGCTTTTTCTGACTATGAACCTGGCCATTGAAACCTCTCCTGCCTTCTCTCCTTAAAGCAGAGTCCCAGGCTCTCAGCAACAGACTTCAGGACAGTCTTGTTTTTCCAGTGGCCCTTGGTTGAGAGTTCTAACTCACTCACTGCAGGGTAGATCCCTCTCTCATCCCCTGCGCAGTTTCCAACATGAGGCATCTACCCCACTTCCTTTTGACACTGTCAGGAACTGTGAGTGCCAGTTCACATTTGCACACATCTGCAAACATATACAGCTCCCACCAGCTTTTGTTTTCAGCATCCCTCTGCCATCAGTGGAATTAAGTAGCGATAGCAGCAGCTGGTGCCATTTTCAGTAGTGGAACCCTGGCTAATCATAAGTCTGTCATATACTGTCATGTCAAGACAAGTATGAAGCCTCTTCGGTGACTTTCCTGTGTGTGCGGCAGAAATAGACATGGACGGACAAGAGGCATCCCCTTGGAATGTTGTCAAGATGGCTCATGCAGAGAGTCTGGCTTGTCCTGCATGCTCCTTGGTGGGAGTTGCTTTCTGCAATATACTTACTCCCTCCCTTGGTTCTCAGTGTATACTGTGTGATTCTCAACGCTTGTCTTGTCTCAGTGAATTAAAACATGAGACAAATGAAAAAGACTCCTGTTAAGTCTCAAACCCATGGGACAAATGGTTGAGTTGCCTAGGTAATATATCAAAGCAGACCTGACTGCCAGGTTCTCCCAGCATCCCTCAACCCTTATGTGTTACAGGTTCCCCCTGGCTTGCATTTTCTGCCCCCAACTCTGAACTCTCAAGCCCAGGGAGCTGTGCTGCTCTTCCCTATATATTCCAGACATTTTGGCTACCTGTACCTTTTGTATCTTTGCCCTCTTGGTTGCTGCACCTGGTCCCCCTCTCTTCCCTCTCCTTTCCCTCCCAACCTCTCCAGTGGCCCAGTTCAGTCTGGTCATGTCTCTGGACTCTCCCAGATGTCCCTGCCTCTATCTACACTCTCCCTTCTCTCTATAATAAACTCTCTCCCCGACCATCCCTAGGAGCAGCCATGTTCTTTCCTTTTGTTTCTGTTTTTTGTTCAACTCCAACAACCAAAATGACAGCAATTTAATGAACAAAGTAAGTAATTTGGGTCTTGGCTTATATTTCAGAGTATAAACTATTCTGTGAAGCCATACTAATATAAATGAGATAAATAATTTTGACCAAAACTACAAGAAATTTTTTTATATAAAGGATGTAGACTTGAGTATTTTGTTCCAGCAGCACAAATAGACCAAGATAGTGATGTGTCAAGTCCTATCTTTATGCTCTTGGGAGCCTTCCTTCTACCTTTTCATCTATGCTTTCTACAACTGATGCCTGTCACTTTTGTGATATCTTCCAGGGAAATGGAACCCCTTAAAGACACCCAGTGAGTATCTTGCTGTGGGAACTCAGTCCATTTAACCAGTGGTGTTGGGCTGACTAGCCTTATGGGCATGGTTTGCTCTGGGTACGTGACTGGGTAAAAACTGAGTGGGGGGGGGGGCACATGCTCTCTTGGACATGAAAGGCTTCCTTAGGCCCTGGCTCAGTGACCTGGTCTGGAGTTTCCCCATCCTTCCCTGGTGGATGAAGAGGTAGCAGCGTCTCATTCTGTATTCGTAATTATGTTATTTCCATTTCATCCATTAATAAAGAGACTTCTGTGGAGTCTCACTTTAACTAGAGTCCAACATGGGGCATGAGCCCACAGCCCTGATATTAAATAAAAGGAAATAAATAAATGCTCCTAGGTATGGAAGGCTTATTATAGATAAAAGAGAGTGTGTATATAGAGGCAGGGTCAGCTGGGAGAGTCCAACGTGGACATAATCAGATTGAACTGGGCCATGTGAGGAGACGGGGGGAGGGGGAGAGGGAAAAGAAGGGAATGAGGTGTCATAGTCAAGAGAGCAAAGGTACAAAAGAACAAGTAAGCAAAATGTCTGGATTATATAGGAAAGGGCAACCATGGGCTGGAGGGTTCAAGGTAGAGAATGGGTCCCACAGCCATTCCCAGTAACAGGTAGGGACTAAGGGTTACTGGGAGAACCTGATGGCCATGTCTGCTTTGATATGGTAAGTAGGCACCTCAGCCCTTTGTCCTGGGTTTGAAACTCAACAGTATCCACAGTGCCCCTCCTGGAAGGGACCCCTTTTCTCTAAGTTCCTAATCATAGGAATATGATTTTTTTGAAATGCGAATTGAGGTTTTTCCCCCCAGAGTCCCTTTGTTAGTTATTTTTCTTGCTGTTGTGACAAAATACCAGATAAAAACAGTTTAAGAAGGATGGGGATTTTGACTCACAGTTTGAGAGCAGGATCCATCACTGGGCAGAAGGCACAGCCACAAGGGAGCAGCCTGTGGCACCGCATCCCCTGTCAGGAAGCAGAGAGAGAGGTTCACTTTTTCTTCTGTGCAGTCTGAGGTTCTGCCCATGAAAGGATGCTGCCTGCATTTAGAGGCAGTCTTTCCATCTCACCTAACTGACTAGGAACTTAGTGAACACCAGAAGCTGCTCTCCTTGAAGATTCTCAGTTCTGGAAGTTGGCCATCCATATTAGCAACCACAATCCCTTTCAAACCTGCACACATTTCTCAGAGCATCTCTCAGTAGCAACTAGGAACTTAGTGAACACCAGAAGCTGCTTTCCTGGAAGATTCTCAGTTCTGGAAGTTGGCCATCCGTATTAGCTACCATAATCCCTTTCAAACCTGCACACATTTCTCAGAGGATCTCTCAGTAGCAACGAGTTCAAATGAATAAATTTGTCTGCTGGAAAAGATTCTGTGCTCACAGCTTTCCTCATTGCATTATGGTAACGAGGTCACTTTTCCCTGCCTCCCCTGTAAACACCATGCCTTTCACATAGCAAGAACTGGGAAGTTAAAATAATCATTCTAAGCCTGAGTCTGTCATCCCAGAACTTGAGAGATAGTGGCTGGATAAATCCTGTCAATTCAAGGGTAGCCTGGGCTACTGTCCTAGTTAGGGTTTCTTTTGCTGCAAAGAGACACCATGGCCATGGCAACTCTTATAAAGGAAAACATTTAATCAGGGCAGCTGGCTTACAGTTTTAGAGGTCCAATCCATTGTCACCATGATGCAACATGGTGGCAGTCAGGCAGACATGGTGCTGGAGGAGTCACTCAGAGTCCTACATCTTGACTTCGAGGCCACAGGAAGTAGTCTGTCTCACTGGACATGGCTTGAGCATATATGAGACCTCAAAGGCTGCCCCCACAGTGACACACTTCCTCCACAAGGCCACCACTCATGTAATAGTGCCACTCTCTTTGGGGGGCATTTTCTTTCAAACCACCACAGCTACAGAATAAGATCTTGTCTAAAATAAACAGGTAAGCAAACAAAACCTAATTCTGGATGCTTACAACTATATTAAGAGTTTTACATATGTTACTGGATTTAATATGGTCACCCTGTGTAGAAATTCTTACTAGCGCCAACAGAAAGTTGAGTGTTAAGGAAGTAATTAGCTGGCCTGAGGTTAGTAAGTAGCTGAGAAAGAGTTCAGTTTCAGGTCTGATTCAGGACCTCACGCTGTTAACCTCCTTGCAATGCTTCCTTTAACTACAGAGACTTAAGCAGAAGTGATTTGCATTTAAATACACTGGCTCATTAGCATCAGTAATTGGTTATGCTTGCACATATATTATGGCAGTTAACAAAGCTGAAAACCCACAGGAAGCTCAGCCATACAGATTTCATATCGCCATACATTGTTTCCTTTGAACAAACACGGTCCCTCCTGTTTCTGCTCTGCTGTCAAATCACAGTCAACCTAGGGGACTTGTGTGGCCCCAAAGAGTGTGAGATTCTTTCTCAGTTGCAGTACCAAGCAAGCCCACAGTCTTAGACAGCTGGGCGTTGTTTGACTACTTTACCTGCTGAGAGCTCAATCCCAGAAATACCTGTTCCCCCCAGGCCTGGATGCCAGTCACAGCTGCCAGCTGTTTTAACCACGCCTCTGGTGGAGTGGCACTAACAAGGCTCTCTCAAGCCCCTGTTTGGGTTTGTTCACTCAAGCAGCTCACAGAACCCAGGGAAATGCACCCCCCCACACACACACACATGATAAAGGCTGCCAAGCTTCCATGCCCCCAGGTGTGTGTGTGACCAACCCTTCAGCAACTTCTGCTGTTTGAGGGGGGGAGAAACAAAAGCGGGGAGGAGAGGAGCCACAGCAGCAGCTACCTCTCTGGGAGAGAGACAGAAAGGGAGGGATTCAGACTGGAAGCTGGAGATGAGCTTGCCTCGGCAGAAGCGGGGAAGGAGTGGGCATGGCTTGATAGGACAGATCATTATACATACAACATGTGACCGCTGCGCACACCACCAGCTTCAGTTCCCCCATTTTGGTCCGCTTAACCACTTCTCCGACCCCGAGGAACTGAATGTTGAGCTCCCAGCAATCTTCTGGTGTTCCTAGAAATGGGGGGGGGGGGGGGGGGGCTGCCCTCAACCACAGTCTTAAGGGCTATGGTTGAGCCCTTCACTGACATTCATCTCTGGATTGCTTTCCTAAGTTAAAATAGTCAGTCCTCCCACAACCAAGTTTACTCGGATTTTTCTTTCTCTTTTTTCTTTTTCTTTTCTTTTCTTTTTTTACCCCACCATGAAGGGCCACTGGAACAGCCTCTGGTCTCTCTGGCTTCCGAGTCAGCCCAAACTGGAGTCAGTCAGGCTTTAACACCCCATCTGTAGGCAGAGGATACTCTCCTACAAGCCCTGTGGTGTTTGCCACTGATTCACACCCCACCTGTAGAGGGGAGACATCCCCTTATAGGCCTTGCGGTGTCACAGTTTTCGCAGGTTTTCATGGTTTCAGCTATGGGTAGCAAACCTTTCATGTCCATCAAACCAGCCTCCTCCTGGGATGCCTTTTAGAGGCCCTAAAACCCCAGGCCTTAATGCCCTACTTCTTCAGCTCCTACCCTCACTCCACTGGTGTCCTGCTGGCTCCACTTTACAGGAGCTTTCTAACTACTGTCAGCGCACAGACAAATGGAAGGAGTTTCCTCAAATTGTCCCTGCCACCGCTATTGCTGCCAACAAGATAAGTCGGATCCACGAGGTGGCTGTTTTCAATTCTAGCCTTTTGCTTCCCACTGTGGCTTGTGGTATGGTAGCTCACCGACAGGGTGGATCACGCCTCTACATCTCTCTTATTATTAAACTTAAAATCCCTGAAGCTAAAAAATTATGACTTTTCCATACCACCGGGCATGTAGTGGAGGAGGGGGAGGTGGGCAGGGCTTGTCTCTTAAAGAGACAGGACAGACCATTACATTAGTGGCATTCAATAATGTCTGAGTCCTCATATGGAGACTCAAGGTTTGAGGATACGCGAGAACCCAATGGATCACTCTAAAAATTCTTTATGTAACAGAAATAGAGGATCAGGCCCACAGACCCATCCCAATAATCCTGCTCTTGTTGCAGAAGATTCCAGCAAGGACAATTCTAAGAATTGTAGTACGAGTCATGACTTTCACCTTCTGACTAAGAGACCCCCAAGATGGGTGCATGGAATCTGGGGTAGGTACAGAATTTGTGGGGAGCGAATTCCACACAAATTGTTTTTATTTGTGCCTGTGAGACATAGAAGCCAAAACAATGAAACTTCAGGTGCCCTGAGGACATAGCATAAGGAAAGCCACATCCAGCTCATTGCCTGCCTTTGACGCATGAAAGATTTAAGAAACCACAGCACTGCTTAGATCCATCAAGACTTTGGTTAATTAATAAAACACAGTCTCCAATGTGGCAGGGCCAACTGTCACCACTGTGGCACCAGAAACCAGGCACACAAGTAACCATGGTACCAGTCATGGTCAGAGGAAGATGCCACAATTCTGAGTGTCCTAAGGTTAGGCCCAGCGCAAAGTGGGTTGCTTTGCCCAGTGTTCTTCCACATGGTTTTAATGCATGCTTCTCCCACCCCACTCTGTCTGTGTGTGTGTGTGTGTGTGTGTGTGTGTGTGTGTGTGTGAGAGAGAGAGAGAGAGAGAGAGAGAGAGAGAGAGAGAGAGAGAGAGAGGAACATTTAAGAGACAATTTTCATGATGACCTAGGAATAGTGGCACATGTAAAAAGTATCTGAATTTTAGGTAGGATGTGGGAGACAAGAAAGAAGGATCCTACTGGGAAAATGTTTGATGTCATTAGGCAATAATAACTTGTGTGTTTATTTCTCTTTGATCTTTACACTTCAGCATCTTTAGAAAATATGGTCATTTTTCTTTATATTTGTGAAGGGTGTGCCAGGTAAATAGTTCAAGATCAAACTGCTGGAGAACAAAAGAGCAGGGTCTCCACATCTGGGGGTTCTGGTCTCCCCTCCACCCTTGCATCTTTTAACTTGTTACAACCCCATGAAAATCACAGCTTTGAATAAAATTATGTCTCCTTTTATCAAGTAATTGGGCTTATATAATCATGATTTCCCTTGCTGCCCTGGCTGTTAGAAGTCTGAGTCAAATTTATTAGTTTATTCCACTGACAATATTAATCTAGGTGGTTAATGTGTTTGACATATTTTCTTCTAAAGTGGCTTAACTTTTCTGTCTTTTTAAATTGCCTTTTGGGCTGCCTCTCTTTTGTTGTAGCCACTTTAATAACCCCTGAAAGCAAACAAATATCCTCTTTAAATTAGTAAAATTGGAAATCTAGTGGTTCAAACTATTGCCTTGTGGAGGGCGAATCAGTCTGATTATTCCCCTGGCCAGCAGGGGGTGGGGTGGGGGGACGGGGAGAATAGCAAATCAAATAAAAGGTATCACATAAACTGCCACCCCCAAAATAGACATTATGAATTTTTCTGAGTTCTTGGTATTTAAAGATAATAATCCATTTTAATCAACAGGAAATACTTAAGAGAAATTTGACATGGTTTGGAGAAAAAAACTCAAGAGGTAGCGGACATGAAATACTATTCAATAATCTAAAGAAAATGCACAGAATCAGAAACAAGTGTAGTCAATTTTCTGGCACTCTGACAAGAATACCTGAGCTAGTCAGCTTATGAAGAAGAAGGGTATTTTAACCCTCGGATCCGGAGTTATCAGTCTCTGTCATGTTGGGGCCTGAGGCGGAGCATTTGCTGAGGTAATCAACTTCATGCTGGGAGCGTGGTACAGCTTGTGTCCTGGCAGTTTGAAAACAACAGAAGAGACAGGAAGGAATTGAAGCCACATCTTCCTCAAGGATACCATCCCAAAGCCTACCTTCCTTTTAGTAAGCTCCATCTCCTGAAGGTCTGTCCCTTCCCAGCAGTCCTACAGGGTGGAAAAAAGGTGGAAACTGCCTTTAACAAGCAGCCTGGGAGAGGCCCTTATACAGACCACAGCAGTCATAAACTGTTAGGCAACTGGAATCTGAAGTAGGAGGATGTGTGGAAGAAGCAGAGTTAAGTTGGCTGACTGGGCGCTGTCATTAGTGCCACACGCTGTCAATCTGCTCTTTACCACACCTCCTCCCTGTGAACCCTCAAGAGTGGCCCACAGGGGTGGCCTCCCACCACAGCATGCCAGACTCAAGGCTGACTGCTGGGACCAAGGCCCACAGTGGCCTTGTTTGTAATTCCAGCACTCGGGAGGCTGAGGCATGCGGTTTGCCAGTCTGTGCCACATGGCAAGACCTTCCCACAAAATAAGCAGACAGAAGTGACAAAACCAAGTACTCGTAAAAATGCTGAGGATAGAATAAAAATTGGTCACCCAAAGGGGATAGCAATGTAGGACAGGCAAGACAGCAGTCAGAGGCATGGGGAACAGAGGCCTGTCCTTCCAACATTTCCCAAAAACAACAGAAGAGGGAGCTCAAGAAAGATCAAAAATGATAAAAAAAACTTGGGTACCAGCCTGGTGCAAAAGAGAACACAGACAAATGGGAGGAAAAATAAACCACAAAGAAGTTTCAAAGTCAAATACTAACCCAAATTAACTTCAGGAAAAAGAGAACAAGAAACGAGCCACGTGCTTCTGGACAAGGAAACTGTACTGAAGGAGATGCCTCTGAATTAGATCAAAACTATACCATGCTTTTCGGAAACCAGCAGGGGCAATTAAGAACAGACAGCATAAACGGCATATAAACCATAAGCAGACAAAGGCATAAGTAGATGAAACAATTCAAGGAAGACTTTAAAATAGAAGAAAAAAATATCTCTGAGAAACTTTGGATCTAGATGAGGTGTAAGATCAAGTAAACAGAACAAACAATGCCCGAGAAAAAAACAGAAGAGAAGAGAAAGTTTAAAAGCATAAATAAGTATAGGATGCCAAAAACTGTTGAAAATATTGGGAAAGAAAATGAAGAAGAGGAGGGGGAGGAAGGTAGAGGAGGAAGAGGGAGAAGGGAGGAAGAACAATAATGAAGACGACAACAATGAAAACTTAAGCTATAGGAGCTGGGTAGGTGGCTCAGGTTAACTGTGCTTCCTACTCTTCCAAAGGGCCAGAGTTCAGTTCCCAGAACCTGCATTATATGTGTGTAACTTCAGCTCCATGGAATGTGGTATCCTCCTCTGTAATCTATGGAGAGCCACACCTGTGTACCCAGCACCCCACCCCTTACACACCCATCGGTCCAGACTATGGAAGAGGTCTTCAAAGCAGAAAGTGAAAACAGAATGTGAGAACTTTCCCCAAATTAAACAAACTAAAATTAACAAAATATGAAAAGAGTATGTCATACCTGAGGAGTGTTGACCCAGAAAGACTCCTTCAAGTAAAGGCGAGGAGGCAGTTCCTGTCAGCAGTGGGGAGCTGGCTAGCGAGGAATGTGCTGGCCATAATATGGGAGAAAAAACCTAGAAGTTTGGGGCTGGGAGGAAATAATAAAAGACGTCAGTTCTGGTGTCCTGCACAAAGCAGATAATAAGCATCTGATGAGCAGTGTGGAGATCAGAGGCAGGAGGAGAAGGCCAAGAGCTGACAGGAAACCATCCTCAATCTGCACACATTGGAAATACTCTTTCCCTAAGTCCTACTGACATATTTGGAAAATGAGCTTCCAATCAAGATGGCGAGAGAGAGACCAACTAAAGGACTTCTGGTAGACACTGTCAAACCTCAAGTGACCTGGAACATGAAGGTTAAATGGCTCAGTCCCCAGAACCCACACTGAAAGAGAAGCTGGGCATAGTGACATGCCCTTAGAATCCCAGCCCTTGGGAGGTGAAGACTGCTGGACCCAGCCTGGGCTATTCAGTGAGTTCCAGGGCAGTGAGAACTTAGCACATGGTGGGTAGTTCCTCCTAAAGTTGGTCTCTAACCCTGTCTTTATACTTGTACACACACACACCTGCACACTCATGTATGTACACATGCACACATACTCATACACACAAGAAACCTTTTTTTTTTTAAGAGAAGAAACTTGGATACATACTGTAATGAGAATCTTGAAGGCATAGTGTAAGTGAAACAGAGCAGTCCAGAAAAGTCACATACTATGAGGTTCACCTCTTTGAAAGTTATCTACACCAGTCCAGGAACAGGAAGTAGGACGATGGCTGCCAAGGCTTTGGGAAAGGAGATTTAGGACTCCATATCTGTGGAGAATTTCAGTTTTGCAAAATAAAGAAAGAGAGAGAGAGAGAGAGAGAGAGAGAGAGAGAGAGAGAGAGAGAGAGGTGGTGAAGGTGAGTGAATAGTAAAAAGAATGCACTTATACCCATGAACCGTTCTCTTTAAAATGGTAAGTTTTGTGTTGTATTTTTAAAACTAATTAAAAGAGGCATAAGCAAAAGCCATTATTTTGAATGAGGGTATCAACATTAAAGCATCTTAGTGATCAGACCATGAAGAAGATGGTTATTATAAGCACAGAAGGACGACACTTGGCAGCTAGAGGTTGCTGTGACAAAGGTACAGGAAGGGAGCTGTGGGGAGGAAAAGGGAAGCATTGATGTAGGCGAAGGCTTGAGTTTAACATAATTACTTTATGCATCTGATTTGTGCGCTTTCCTGTATCTCTGTGTTACTTTGAAAAGAAAAGGCAAAAGAACAGAAGATGCATGTTATGACTATGAGTGGAACCAGATACCATAAGGAATTAATTACATCCCCATGTGATTTGTTGTATCCAAACTGTAGGTCTTCATCTCTAAGGTGAACGCTTTATTCTGGCTCATCTATTTGGCCTTACTCTCATTGCTTTATTCAACTGTGGACTCCGTCCTAGGGATCCATACACAGAACTGAAGAAGGTGGAAGGGTTCTGAGTTCTGAGTGAATGACCTTCCCGTTGATCTGCTCTGGGCAACCTTTATCTTCCTTGCCTTCCCTGTCCTAATGTGTGTGACTGAGGATGACCCCTGTGAACCCAGCCTGGATTACATACACTTGGTAAGTGTGTGTAATCCAGGGTTCAGTTCCCAACAATGAAATAGATTTAAAATATATATATATTCTGAATATGTACACTTTTCTTATTACCTGAACAATGGAACACGTAGCTACTTGCATAGAACTGACACTGTCATAAGTATGCAGGCCATCTAGAGATGATTAAGGGCTGCAGGAGGATTTCCACAGGTTCCAGGACATGCCATCGTTTTGCATACAGCACATGAACACTCAAGGATGTTGGTATCTGAGGAGTTCTACAGGAAACAGCCTGAAGAGAAGGGATGAATGCACCCGGGACGCTTGAAAAGAAGCATGAATGGTTTTCATTTTAGATAACCAAGTACAAGAAAATAGTATCCAAGAAACAAAAGTCACATTTGCGAATGAATTTTCCTTTCTGTTAAATCTTACAAACTGTCGTTCTGTAGCCGGAAGTTTTTCTGTGCCCCCTCCAGTCCCCTGGATCGTTTTCTCTCCCTCCTGCAGGTCCCTGCAGCCAGATGATTATTTAGAGGCTTAATATTAATTATGATTGCTTGGCCGATGGCTCAGGCTATTGCTGGCTAGCTCTTACATGTCAATCAACCTGTATCTAATAATGTGTGTTCCACCACGTGGCTACGTGGCATTTCCTGTTCTCTAGCACAACTTGCTGCTCCAGCGGCGCCCCTGCTTCTTTCTTGACCCCGCCCTTCTTCATCTGTATCTCTGCTTGGATTTCCTGCCTAGCTATATTCTGCCCTATCATAGGCCAAAGCAGTTTTATTCATCAATCAATAAAGGGAACACATTCTCAGGATACAGAATCCCATATCGTCCTTAGATAAATTTTGCGCTGTAACTAAAGCTAAGCCTAAGAATCATCTTCAATTTTGCTTCTTTGAGACGCATGGGCATGCTTGATGTTTTGTGTCTTTTCATGATAGCATCCTCCCCCCACCCCCGCCCCACTGCGCTTACATAACAATTTCTACTTTTTTCCAGGTCACTGGGTTTAAACCTGAGTAAAGAATTATAAATAATTTCTTAAGACACCAAGACGTTGATGACTGATAGTGGATCTAGAAACAGCAGATATCCCCCAGTAGAGCAGAAGTATTATATTCCAGACAGCAACAGCGAAACTGACTAGAAGACATTCTTCTTGTACATACTGACATAAGGAAGGGCACAAGGGCCAATAACAGGCAGAAGCTGGCTGTGCCAGAAGCGGTACCAATACTGAGTAAAGCTAAGCAGAGTGAAACTGGGTGCGGCTAAGTACCCAGAGTGGCAAGCATCCTCACAAATCAAGTAGGGTGAACTCAAAGTGGGGGGCACTTTTTGATCTCCCGAATAAAGGCTAGGGGCACTCCAAACAAACCCACAGTGTGTGGACAGCCTCCTTGCAAAAAGTCATCAGGCCCCAATGTCATCAGGGCCACAAGTGAAAAGCTGTCCTTTGGCCTCTGGTTAGTAGAAATCATCGGTAAATGACCCAGTTTTCATTAGGCAAGAGAAACTCCTTTCTCATCAGAGGGAACGAGATAAAGACAAACACTCAACCTGGACAAGAGCGGGCCACGTGTGTGCTCTGGTGTGCATTTCCCAGCCATTTCTGTCCTGGTCCTGTGCGGGGGAAGGGAGAGGATAGCCGAGAAAACAAAACCCAGAGACTGAAGAGCCAGAGAAACCAAGAGCATCCACTCAGTTTCCCCTCCCACTCTAAGAGAATAAGAGGCTGACTTTTCTGACAATAAAAAAAAAACAAAACAAAACAAAATGCCAAGAAAAACATTCATTTATGGAGCTTTTTGACAATGGGTGGATTTGAATTCTAAAAGTCATCTTGAAATGTTTGTAGAGCTAAGTAAGCTTATGAGTGGCCTGAACTAACATTCTCTTATACCTCCCTTTTTAAAAGACTAACCACGCCCATTGTAAAGGGGATAGCACAGAGAAAACTTTACATCTAAACAAGTGGCTAAGAGTTATGTTAGCATACTCAAATGCTTCGGATTCTAGAATTTTATCATTGTATGTGCCACAGCACACACGTGGAGGTCAGAGGGCAGTCGGTAGAGTCGTTTCTCTTCTTCCACTGTGTGGGTACCAGGGACTGAACTCAGAAACTGAGGCTTGCGTAGCAAGCACCTTTACCTTGCTATTCTCCTTTCCAGCCCTGCTTTCCATTACTTTATTTTATGTTTTTGAGACAGGTTTTCTTGGTGTAGCTTTGGTGCCTGTCCTAGAACTCACTCTGTATATCAGGCTGGCCTCAAACTCACAGAGATCCGCCTGCCTCTGCCTCCCGGGTGCTGGGATTAAAGGCGTGCGCCACCACTGCCCGGTTCTACTTCTGACTTTTAGCATGTATAATAGAACAACAAAATATCATGAAAAACGCAGTGCAGGTGTCCAAGATTTCCAAGCCATTATATCTGAGCTCTGCAATATTGAAGGTAAGGCCATGTGGGATCATTTGGGATACTGTTCAGTAGCTGTGTCCCCAGTTATGAGTGTGTTTTACTATCCCATACCATTAATGCTGTACTACCCATGGGACTTGCTTTGATCAATGAAGCGTCAGTGAACAGGGCCTTGGCAGAGCTCCAGAATGCACCCGTGTCATCACTTCCCTAGTTTGGAGAATGATAGGTGGGATTGACGCAGGCTTAGGCCCAAATAAACACAGCTGGATCTAAGCCTGTGGCCTGAAGCAGGGCTTCTGGCTTCACCCAGCCTAGATCAGCTAAGCACAGTGTGCCTGGGCACTGCAGGATTAGAAAGAACATCAAATAGTTGAAAAGCTATTGAAGCATGGTGGTTTGTTAGACAGCACCCTCGTATCTCCAGCAGGGATTGGTCACTGAGCCATTAGGATGGCTCTTTGAAATGAATTCCCTAATTCAAAACAGAATGCTGGCATGGGTTGCTACAGTGTCATTTTCCCTCTTAAAGGGTTAATAGCCAGTTAGCCTTTAATTTAAGTTGCTGACCAAAATACATGTTTGGTAAACATGACCGTGACTGGGGGGGGGGGGGCAGATGTTTGTAGGAATTAAAGCCTATTAGCTACTGAGATAGATTTGGAGTCATTTTAGAATGTTTTCAGTCACATTAGTGAGAGTGACCCTGATTAAGTAGATGGTTCAATTGAGCCCAGCTGTGGCAGCACATGCCTTTAATCCCAGCACTCAGAAGGCAGAGGCAGGCAGATCTCTGTGAGTTCAAGGTCAGCCTGGTCTACACAGAGGGAGTTCCAGGACAGGCTCCAAAGCTAAACAGACAAACCCTGTCTCAAAAAACAAACAAACAAAAAGCAAAGTTCAATTGTTTGTGGACTTTGAGATACAATAAGCTTTCCATTGGAAAGCAATCAGGGCAGCAGTCTGTCTGCTGCATTCTGAGAAATGGTGGAGAATCTTCATTCTATCAGCCTTTGCGTTTCAAGACATTGCTCATGTCTGCCTTTGGAGGTTAGAGATGTGGCAAAGCGACAAAGCAGCAAGCAGACTGGGGACTGATGAACTCCTGAAGACAACTTATCAATTCATCGCAATCAGAGACCTCATTTATGCAAAGTGAGGACTAATTCAATTACATCTTAATTCTGACCTCTCCCAACTTAATTGAATTTCAACATTTAGGTCAGTGTTGGAGAGCAGAGTCCATTTCTTCTAGCAAGGTTTTATTATTTCAAAGTGGATGTCCTTCTGGGCTGGGAGAGAGCTGACGTACAGTGCTTGCAGTTTACGTGTGAAGTCCTGAGTTCAGTCCTCAGAAGCTACTGAAGAAAGATACAAGTGGTGGCATGTCTTTACAATCCAGGTCCCTGAGGGGCAGAGACAGGCGGATCCCTGGGGCTCACTGACCAACCGGCCTAACCCAACAGACAAACCCCAAGCCACATGAGATAATTTGTCTCGAAAATCAACTTGAACAGTATCTCGATCCAGGCTGACCTCTGTTCCACATGCCCATATGCACAAATGTGCACATGCATTAACACGGAGGCACACACTAATAATCCGCATGCACCCCACAAAAGAGTGGCAGACAGAGCCCAGTGGGAAGGATCCACTAAATGAAGCTGCGTTAGATTATTCACAAACATATGGACAGAGGTCCAACGGACTTGGGAAGGCTGTTAGGTGTGTCTACAGTGAGTCCAGCTAGTGCTGGTGAGTTTGCACATGGAGGCAGATAGGGGAAAAAAAAGTGCTGAGGGATGCTGGGAGAGCTGGGAGGAGCCTCGGGTGCTGAGGGAAGCTGGGAAGAGCCTTGGGTACTGAGCAATGCTGGGAGAACTGGGAGGAGCCTTGGGTACTGAGGGATGCTGGGAGATCTGGGAGGAGCCTCAGGTGCTGAGGGAAGCTGGGAAGAGCCTTGGGTACTGAGGGATGCTGGGAGAACTGGGAGGAGCCACAGGTACTGAGGGATATTGGGAGGAACCTCAGGTGCTGAGGGATGCTGGGAGAGCTGGGAGGAGTCATGGGTACTGAGTGAGACTTGTCCTGAGTTTGAGACATATTCCTGCTTCCTGAGGATGAGCAGAACAAAATGATCCCCAGAAACAGTGAGTTGAGACTCAGAAGAATCTGAGAATACTAGGATTTGAAGTCCCTTGTGGGGATAGTCCAAGTAGCCGCTGTGGAGACGGAAACCCACAGAGAGCCAGGGTCCTGTCTAACACTGCACTGAAAGTGACCCCAGGACCAGAGCTCATCTGGATTCTCCCATCCTTAATTCTAGGTGCTTTCTAGATAGGAAGAAGATGGGAGAAGCTTCTGATTGGAAGTTACTGACGTATGTTCGTGCACAACCTGACTGACCCACAGAGGCAAGAGGAAACAGCTCCATTTGCTTTGCTGTGACTTCATGAGCCTGTTGTCATTACAGTTAAAAATAAGGGGGAGTGGCTGGAGAAATGACTCATCAATGAAGGGTGCATACTGCTTGTGCACAGGACAGGAGTTTGGGTCCAAGTACCCATGTTTAGTGGTTTACAACTGCCTATAATTCCAGGGAATCTTACAGCGCCTTCTGGGCTCTGCAGACACCTGCACAGACACAGACACGTGCGCGCACAAGTATGAATGAACGAACGAACGAATGAATGAATGAATGAACAAATGTATGCTAGAGTTCAAAAATTCAGGTCTGAGGTGCTGGAGAAGAAAAATAAGACGACTTACAGCTTTGTATGATACAGCCAAGCTGACTACATATGGGGAACGACAGCACTCTGGGAAGGCAACAGAGCAGGCATCTGCAGTGGCTTCCCCGCTGGCTCCCTTGGGAAGCATGACAACACAACACACTGCTGCCCTTTCCCCTGACTTTTCCAACCTTGCAGGCGGCTACACCTTTGTACACATTCTAGTATCCAGTGTGTGAAATTGCAATGGGCTGAATTACCAGTAAGGTCAGCCTCTGAGAAAGCCTCTGCCTGTTCCAGGAAGGAGTCTGCCCCAGGGAGGATTCAGAGAACAGTAGGCTAGACGGACAAGGCCAGGTGCTAGAGGCAATCCTTCACCCTGAGTCCTCAGTTCAGGCTGCCCTCCACTGGGGGTGTGGGGGGTGTACTTTGCTTCCCTTAGTCGCCTGCTGATGAAGTCCGACTTTTTTGCTCTAATTGTTCTGGAATGGGAATGCCATTCCTTCAAGAGCAAAAGAAGGGAAATGAACGTGGTTTAGATTTGAGGGGACTGAGGAGAAAGGCACAGCTGCCCATCCAGAACAGCAGGTAGGAACCCATTAACGATCTCCTTGGGGGCTCTCCCTGATTATCGTCTTGCCTGTCCTGAAGCCCCGCAGTCCCCACCAGGACCTATTCTGACAGAGCTGCCCTGGCTACCCAATGTGAGACCATGCCTGACAAGGCAGAGTGGTTGTCTGGGTCTAGAGAGCATGCCAGGGCCTGCTGGCAGATGATGGTTATGTAAGCATCCCACCAGCACCCGAGTGGAAACAATGCCCCAGCGCTGCTGAGAGAAGAGAACATGCCAGCAGCAGCAGGGGGTGCGCGCACACACATACACACACACAAGCACACACACACACACACACAAGCACGCACACACACATACACACACAAGCACACACACACACTAGCTTGTAGGAAACATTCTCCAGTATAGCGATTTTTATTTTATTTTTTGCACTGTCAGAAGACATAAGAGAAAAGGTTCCTTCATCTATTAGACTTGGGGTGCCCTAAAATACAATGTGCTTCGGCCTTGGCTAAGCTGGGGGGAGGGGTGCTTATTTTTATCATTGTTTATCTTTTATTCTCATTTCGAGTGGCAAGTCCGTCTTTCTCAGTGAAACGAGGACAGGCTGATTGGCCCTCTGGGTGTCCAGGAATAAGAGGTCATCCATCCACTCTGCGAACACATCCACTGGGGAGGAGAGAGCCCAGACAGACTGTGACCCTAAAACACCCCTCCTGCGTTGGCCCTCCACATGCTCTCCTCTCAAGATGGAGGGGTCTGGAGACTGATTCCCAAGGCCATCCAGCATGGCCACAGGACATGGGCTGCGGTCTTTAAACCACGCAGACAGAGAAAACAGTAAAAATGGGTTCCTAAATACATCAGGAAGAGAAAACTGGGACAATATGGAAGCAGAAAAGGTTGGGAAGTGGATGGTCGAGAGGGAGGCATTGGTTTTCTTTCTTTGAGAGCTATTCTTACCTGGAAAACAAGTAGTCCAGAAGACTGGACCAGGGATCTGGAGAGATGGCTCAGTGGACAAGGACACTGGTTGTATTTACAGAGGGCTGGTATTGGCTCCGGACAGCCATACTGAGCAGCTCGCAACTACCTGTGACTCTAGTTCAAAGCTCTCTGTATACCAACAGAACTCTAAACACAGGGGTTTTTTCAAAACATTGGCTTAAGGAAGACTATCCCCCCCAACTTACACAGCCATGGAATGGGGCACCCTGAAATGACTGAGTAGTGAATTTACCATCTCATGATGGCATGTCCATGTGCATGTATCCATCTCATGATGGTATGTCCATGTGCATGTACCCATCTCATGATGACATGTCCATGTGCGTGTACCCATCTCATGATGACATGTCCACATGTGTGCACCCATCTCATGATGGCATGTCCATGTGTGTACCCATCTCATGATGACATGTGCATGTGCGTGTACCCATCTCATGATGACATGTCCATGTGCGTGTACCCATCTCATGATGACATGTCCACATGTGTGCACCCATCTCATGATGGCATGTCCATGTGTGTACCCATCTCATGATGACATGTGCATGTGCGTGTACCCATCTCATGATGACATGTCCATGTGCGTGTACCCATCTCATGATGACATGTCCATGTGCGTGTACCCATCTCATGATGGCATGTCCATGTGCGTGTACCCATCTCATGATGACATGTCCATGTGCGTGTACCCATCTCATGATGACATGTCCACATGTGTGTACCCATCTCATGATGACATGTCCATGTGCGTGTACCCATCTCATGATGACATGTCCATGTGCATGTACCCATCTCATGATGACATGTCCATGTGCGTGTACCCATCTCATGATGACATGTCCATGTGCATGTACCCATCTCATGATGACATGTCCACATGTGTGTACCCATCTCATGATGACATGTCCATGTGCGTGTACCCATCTCATGATGGCATGTCCATGTGCGTGTACCCATCTCATGATGACATGTCCATGTGCGTGTACCCATCTCATGATGACATGTCCATGTGCATGTACCCATCTCATGATGACATGTCCACATGTGTGTACCCATCTCATGATGGCATGTCCATGTGTGTGTACCCATCTCATGATGACATGTCCACATGTGTGTACCCATCTCATGATGGCATGTCCATGTGTGTGTACCCATCTCATGATGACATGTCCACATGTGTGTACCCATCTCATGATGGCATGTCCATGTGTGTGTACCCATCTCATGATGACATGTCCACATGTGTGTACCCATCTCATGATGACATGTCCATGTGCATGTACCCATCTCATGATGGTGTGTTTATGTGCGTGTACCCATCTCATGATGACATGTCCACATGTGTGTACCCATCTCATGATGACATGTCCATGTGCATGTACCCATCTCATGATGGTGTGTCCACATGTGTGTACCCATCTCATGATGACATGTCCATGTGCATGTATCCATCTCATGATGACATGTCCATGTGCGTGTACCCATCTCATGATGGTATGTTCACATGTGTGTACCCATCTCATGATGGCGTGTCCACATGCATGTACCCATCTCATGATGGCGTGTCCATGTGCGTGTACCCATCTCATGATGACATGTCCATGTGCGTGTACCCATCTCATGATGGCGTGTCCACGTGCATGTACCCATCTCATGATGGTGTGTTTATGTGCGTGTACCCATCTCATGATGACATGTCCATGTGCATGTACCCATCTCATGATGACATGTCCATGTGCATGTACCCATCTCATGATGACATGTCCATGTGCGTGTACCCATCTCATGATGGTGTGTCCACATGTGTGTACCCATCTCATGATGGTGTGTCCACATGTGTGTACCCATCTCATGATGGCGTGTCCACATGTGTGTACCCATCTCATGATGGTGTGTCCACATGTGTGTACCCATCTCATGATGGTGTGTCCACATGTGTGTACCCATCTCATGATGGTGTGTTCACATGTGTGTACCCATCTCATGATGGTGTGTTCACATGTGTGTACCCATCTCATGATGGTATGTCCACATGTGTGTACCCATCTCATGATGGTGTGTCCATGTGCATGTACCCATCTCATGATGACATGTCCACATGCATGTATCCATCTCATGATGGCGTGTCCACATGCATGTACCCATCTCATGATGGCGTGTCCACGTGCATGTACCCATCTCATGATGGTGTGTCCATGTGCATGTACCCATCTCATGATGACATGTCCATGTGCATGTACCCATCTCATGATGGCGTGTCCACGTGCATGTACCCATCTCATGATGACATGTCCACGTGCATGTACCCATCTCATGATGGTATGTTCACATGTGTGTACCCATCTCATGATGACGTGTCCATGTGCGTGTACCCATCTCATGATGGTGTGTTTATTTGCGTGTACCCATAAGCACGATTGCCTTCACTCACGTCTGTGCACATCGAGACCAGAGGTCAATGCCCGGTTCCTCCTCCATCTTCTCCACCTTACATTGTGAGACAGGGTTTCTCACTGAACCTGGTGCTTGCCAGTTTGTCTAGACTGAATGACCACGAACCAGGTATCCTCCTGTCTCCACCTCCCTAAAACAGCTTCTGGGTTCACAGCAAGCTCTTTCCCAGCTGGACCATCTTCTGGCCCCTCAGGTACCGTGTTTTAGAGTTGTCTTGTAGAAAGGATATTAAAAATGATATTCCAGGGCAAAAGGAAGGACAAGTCTTCTTCGTCAAGAGCAAGATGGCTCAAATAACAGAAATAACACTTAGCCTGGGTCTCCATATTCTTCCCATGGATGGAGGGAAATAAAGGACTGAGAAATGGACTAATAATCCCATTGCAGGGCTCCTTACTTCATTATTCCTGAGGAACCAAAAAGGGACAAAGTCACGCTGTGGATGGAGTTCCTGAGCCACTGCACTAAGACAGCCATGAAGGAGGTCTTGAGGACCTCAACCAAATCCTTGGGCCATCCTTGAGCAGGAAAACGATGGTGTCAGAGTGTAACACTGGGCTGGAGCCAGGTTCTAGACCCAGCAAGTCAGGCTTGGCAGGTGCAGTCCTGTGCACAGCCCTAGGGTGATTTGAAGGATCAGCAACCAGGTGGTCCTCACTTGGCCTGATCTTGTAGTATAGAGACCAGAGTGATGCATCTCCAGGGGTCTCCACCCTGATCTTAACTCTGCTGAAAGGACAAGGGAGAATTGTGGAGTTAAAGAAACCAGTGTGAATTCGTGTGAAGAGAGGTGAGATCCCAAAGGCAGTGAAATGTTTTAAGGAGGATAACGTGCGTGTTAGCATAGTGCAGCTAAAGCCTAAGGCATTTAGGAGGAGGAAGGCTCTTTTAAAGACATATTCAGAGCATGAATGAGAAAGAGAAAACCACAGACCCTTTCTTGGGAAGAACACTAAGATTTTTTTTGTACCTACTTACAATACATTGACTATACCCCCATTGCATACTGAAAAACCTGCCCATCTCCTAGGAGAAAAGTAAGAGAATATTTCCTCCTTTTCATTTACATTTTAAAGAACCATAGATTCCTTAAAGAGTCTGATCAAGCCATAGTTGAAGTATGGCTCAGAGTTTAGGTGAGCAGAAAGCAAGTGGAGAGATGGGAAGAGACAGAAGACAGAGAAAAGGAGTGGGCAGATTTGCTGGGAAAAATATGCTTATGAAATTAATAAACCCCTTGAAAAGAGACATGTCTTTAATTTGTTTATTTCATTAGTCATTATTAGAAACTCCAAGTCTCAAACTCTTAATACACAAGTATCTTTTCTAACAGGAGAGTGACTTTTTCAGATAAAGATGAATCGAACAAATAGTCACTAGAATAAGTGGGGGGGGGGAGTAAGCTAACACAAGCCATTTACATCTGTGGATTGTAACAAATGCCACTTCATAGTGCCCTGGAGTTCTATATAAATAACCACTGCCAAGTCACCGCCAAGTCCCACTCTGTCTCCTCTAAGTATACGGCAAACAGGACGTGTGCTGGGGAGATGATAACAGCATTTCTGGGGTGGGAGCACAGATAAACTGGCAAGCATATTAGTGATTGTCAGCAACAGACTGTACATTTAGAAGCAGAGATGCCATTTAGCAAGATAAACTAACCTTCTGTTGCTTTGTGCCAGGCTAGCACACAATGGCAGGTTACAGGAATAGACCTATAGTGAACCTATAATTGGGCCAAGAAATCATAGATGACTGTGTGTGCTGGACAGGGCGGTGAAACCCCACAAGGAGGCCAGTCGCATATGCAAATGCAGAATATGCATATGCAAATGTACAGTGGGTGAACTCAAGGACTTCTTCCCTAGAGTCATCACCTTCGCTCGAGCTGCTTGCTCTGTCCTGGGCTGTGGTGAGCTCGGAAAACTCGCATGGTCATGGCTGATGCGCATGGTCATGGTGATAGATGGGACTTCCATTACACAATGGTTACAGCTAAGACTGTTGCGAAGGCAAAACAAACAGAGCTAAAGTTCATGGATTTAAGGTTTTGTGAAATTTGCTAGTGAACAAGATACATAGAACATAATAATGTTATTTTATTGCACACACATTAAGGCATTTTTCCTATGATATTATGTGTGCTTACGGACACCTACTATTTAAACATTACAGAGGCTGAACCTTTCCTAATGAAAAAGACAGGCTAATTACGTATGAACTGAGGACAGTTTAACAGGCAGAACTACGTTAGCACGTCCCTGCTGTTTAAACAATTCAGAAGGGTGAGGTGAAAAGGCGAGGCGTGTTCTCTGTGGCACTGGAGAACGGGACAATTGAGTCCACATTGCAGGGAAAGGCTGACTAAGCTCAAAGAATTTCTTTTAACAGCTAATTGTTGAAAATAAATGTGTTTAGAAACTAAGGAACCTCTCCATTCCTGGGGTTTCCAAGCATATTTTCAACTGGACAACACATTCACTGAAAACATCTGGTAATGTCTTACAGGATCATATTCACAATTTGCTTGGACTAAATGCACATTAACGTTCACAGGGCTGCACAAACTTTAGTTGAGGGAATGGTTGGAGAACCAGGCCTTCCACCTCCTTCGTGAAAAAGAGGAGTAAGCACTAAGGCCAATGCACTCTGGAAATTTAAAATTAATTTTCATGACCATTAATCAGTTAAGATAAGATATACTCCAGCAACTAACAAAACCCCAGATTTCTATGACTGCACACAGCTCACACTGCATGTATCTCTCTTCAGGACAGCATCTTGATAAATACAGCTGAGAGCAAGACACCCAATGTCTTCTTCTGGTCCTCTTCTGGCCTCCTATCTCACAGATGTCCAAACATCACACACACACACACATACATGCACGCATGAACAGACATGCACATACCCATGTATGCACACACTTCACACACGTGCACACATGCTTAAACACAACTACATGCACATACACACACACACACACACACACACAGTACAGTGTGCCCTGTTGCTCACGAGACCTTCTTTCCTTTTTGAAGCTAATCACGGGCTCACTTAATCATGAGGTATGGGGAGGGGAAGAGACAATGCATTTTTCTGTTTACTTATAGGAGAAAAGCAATCTGTGTATAAATGTCTGTATTCACGTATGTGTAGCTGTGCATGCGTGTGGAGATCAGAGAACAACCTCAGGAATCATCCCTCAGGCACCATCCACCTCCTTTTTAAGACAGCCAGCCTCTCACTGGTCTAAAGCTAACTAAGCAGGCTAGATGGTTCCGGCCAGTGGGACAGAGTCTACCTGTCTCTACCCCAGCATTTGGGTTATAAGCACCGCACACTCCTGGATTTTTATGTGAGTTGTAAGAATCAAACCCAAATCTTCAAACTTGTGTGGCAGGCACTTCACAACCTATCCCCCCGGCCCCCGAGAAAAACAGTTATAATGAGCAATAATTCAGGCTGATTAAATTATAAATACATTCAAACTTTCACAGAGCAAAACAAAACAACTGGAAAGTTTTGCTTCCTCTGCTGGGGCTGGCACTGTCCCTGCTGGGAACATTCTCGTTAGCCCCAAGAGGCAGCTTCTCCTTTCTGTGTCAATTTCTATAAAACAAGAGCAATCTTTCTATATCTCACGACTATTTGATTCCGTGCCATGATACAAATGCAATTTCCTATAACATTCCAATAATCACAAGAATGGAATAGCTAATAAGAATTCCCTTCCTCAGACCAGATCCCCAGTGTGTTGGATGCATCTTTTGCCATTATTTTAATATCCTCTTGTGCAGTTTAATATCCTCTGAGCTATCCTCTATGTTTTCTAGAAGTTGTCCTACTCCGTGTCACACGGGCACGAGACCCACAGAGAGTGTGCTGAGGACACCCAGGGCTGGTGTCAGGTTCAGCAACAGTCAGCCCCAGCTCCTAAGCTATAGCATGCCATCCACGCCCTGCCCTGCTCTTCGTCTGGCCCTCACCCCTATTCCAATCACCCTACTCAGTGTTGGCAAGAACAGCAAGTGTAGGCTACTTGGGACATATAGGCAGAGCCCTCTTGACAGTCTGCCAGTCAAAAATAGCTCTGGTTCACTGGCCTGTCCCCATGAGGAGTCCACAGGAGAGAGACTGGGCACATGATCCGGAGGGGGTTGAGTCACGGTCAGCCCAGATGTTCCGGACACCTGCATTCTGTGTGCAGATGGCTGCGTAGTAAGTGTGGCATCCAGGAATGTGGGCCCAGGTCCACTTGCACCCGGTCAAGGGAAAGTCCCTTCTGCAGGAACTGACTGTGACTTGGAAGGTGAAGTGGAAAGTTTGGAGGCACAGGTCAGGGACAGTATGGGGTAGAGACAGATTCCAGGCTCTGCCTGCCAGTTATGTCTTACTGGGGGGTGGGGCTGTGTGTGACCCAGCAGTCGCGGAAGAGTAGAGAAGGCTCCTAGCAAGGTCAGGAGTGGGTGCATGTGCCTACATCCAACACACGCAACCAACATACGCAACCAATGTAACCAGAAAAGTCTACCCAAAGGCCCTGCAAAGATATCACAGGCAGACTGTGTAGTGACTTCCTTCAAGGAACTCAGACATTCAGGTTTTTTGGTGGGGTGGGGTGGGAGTGAAGCATAAAATTATAGAACAGCTGAGAACAGAACAATCAGACACTGTAAAATAATCACTAAAATGCAGAATTTAAATAAAATGAGTTCAAAAGTGATGTGAAGTGTTGAGCAAGTTTTTTACAGCCTACCATTTGTATTGTGGTCTAAAACTGTCCTTCTTCTGTGGTTCCAGTGATGTCCACACCTCTGTAAATTGTTCATAGTTGATTGTCAAGATGCCTTGTCCTTTGGGAAAACCCATATTACAAAGCAGTATTACCTTCACACGCCTGTAGTTCCAGCCACCAGAGAAGCTACGGCTGGAGGATCACTTGAGCCAGGTAGTTCTTTGAAACCCTAGGCACCATCACAACATCCTACCTTCAAAAAAAAAACATCAAATCTAAGGCTGAGGAGATATCTCAGTTCATAAGGTGCTTGCTTCAAAAGCATGAAGACTGGAATTTAATCTGCAGAAGCCATTTGAACAAGCCAGGAGCGGTGCTACACACTTGTAGTCAGAGGACTGGGGAGGTAGAAATGGGAGATACCTGTGGCCTGATAGCGAGGCAGCCTTTCCTAATTGATTAGAGATCTTGCTTGAAAAACAACAACAAAAAGCAAACAAGATGGACCTGAGTAATGACGCTAAATTGTCCTCTGTTATCCTTATGCAAATGATTACACATGTACCTGGACACACACACACACACACTCACACACACATACACTCACACACACACCCACACATACACTACAGACCCATACCACTCATAGGCATACACACTCTCTCTCACACACACACACCACATATATATATGATGTATATGATGTACATACACACATATATGTATACATCACACATCACACATATAGATACCATACACATACACACACCCCAAACACATCAAAGAGCTAAATAAAATGAACACCACCAGCACCACACACACAAAACAAGAAGGCTCTTTTGAGGAAAAGTTACTATCTGCTCTTTTATAAGATTAAGTCATGCTGAAGTCTTTTGAAATGACTAGGGCAACACTTTTAATACTGACATTCATGTATTCCCTGAACACACTGGTGTGATCCGCTCACTCCAGACCAGGTGGGGAACACGATTTCTCACTGAATGACTCTGATTTTGGAATTCATCCCAAAAAATTGACTCCTGTAGAAGAGTGTCCCTCTTTCACCATGAAGATGGGATGCAGGAGGGTCCAGTGCTTTCTTTCCTCAAGGACAGACTAAAATCCTCATGTTTCTAGGAGCATCCCAAATGATTGAAAAGTCACAACTAATGAAGACTCACAAGGAGGAGACAGGGCAAGCTTGCCTGGCTTTGTGAAAGAGACAGCTCTCATCTAGACAAATGAGTCTATTCTCCCCCTTTCCCCACTTTGGAAAAAGCTTCATGCTAGAGCTCCCTGAGATAGCTCAAATGTATTATTCTGATCAAAGTAACTAACTGATTTCTCAAGGAGCTTAATGCAGCTGTCAGTGTGGATATGGTTATGGTGTTGAAATACTGTTGACAATGAGTGTTCACAAGGTGAACAACTTATTATAGGCAACCTAGAAGCCTGGACGTGAGACCCTTCCTTTCTCAGCCCTATTTTTAGAGGACTCATGTGATACGCGGCTCTTGCACCTGTCAGCAGCGGGCTCAGCCAGCAGCCACCAGCAGCCTGTCTGTGCTGTTACTGTACTTGTGGGCACATGAGGACACCCAGGTTGGGGCGAGGGCTGTGTGAAGGTCACTGTGGTCTGTGGCCTTCGGACAAGCATATGTACAGTGCTTGCTCTTGCCCAGCAGCTCAGACTCAAACACTGACTTCCCAGGGCAATAGCGACAACGGTTTGGCAGGAAGGAGAAAGGTTTTCTAGTTTGTTTTCAAAACAAAAATTGACAGGCGTGCAATGAATGCTTAAATACACACAGATTTATGTGTGCTACTCATGGGAGATTTAAAATGACATACAAACCTGACAGTTACAGTCTAGACTGAGAAGGAGCAGGGAAGGGCAGAGAAACCCCTGAACCTAAGAGGAGCTTATATTTTTTAACAGCTAGAATGCTTCCTTATCAATTGAAAGTCTTTTTTTTCTCTTTTTTTTTAATTTATTTATTTATTAAGGATTTCTGCTTCCTCCCCGCAACCGCCTCCCATTTCCCTCCCCCTCCCCCGATCACGTCACCCTCCCTCATCTGCTCTAAGAGCAATAAGGGTTCCCTGACCTGTGGGAAGCCCAAGGACCGCCCACCTCTATCCAGGTCTCCTAAGGTGAGCATCCAAACTGCCTAGGCTCCCACAAAGCCAGTACGTGCAGTAGGATCAAAAACCCACTGCCATTGTTCTTGAGTTCTCAGTATTCCTCATTGTCCTCTATGTTCAGCTAGTCCGGATTTGTCCCATGCTTTTTCAGACCCAGGCCAGCTGGCCTTGGTGAGATCCCGGTAGAACATCCCCATTGTCTCAGTGTGTGGGTGCACCCCTCGCGGTCCTGAGTTCCTTGCTCGTGCTCCGTCTCCTTCTGCTCCTGATTTGGACCTTGAGATTTCTGTCCCGTGCTCCTCTGTCTCTGTCTCCTTTCATCGCCTGATGAAGGTTAATATTCATGAGGATGCCTATGTGTTTGTCTTTGGGTTCACCTTCTTATTTAGCATCCCTAGGATCACGAATTATAGGCCCAATGTCCTTTATTTATGGCTAGAAACCAAATATGAGTGAGTACATCCCATGTTCCTCTTTTTGGGTCTGGCTTACCTCACTCAGGATAGTGTTTTCTATTTCCATCCATTTGTATGCAAAATTCAAGAAGTCCTTGTTTTTTACTGCTGAGTAATACTCTAATATGTATATATTCCATACTTTCTTCATCCATTCTTCCGTTTGTTTTGTTTTGTTTTTTCTAAGCTCTTAGTGCCAAGTCTGTTCTATATTGTTGTTTTAAGGAAAGAGTAAAAAGGAAGAGAAAGATAAAGAAGAGGGTGGGGAAGAGGAGGACCAGGAGAAAGAGGAGGAGTACAAGGGGCAGGTAAAAAAGAACAAAGGAAGGGAGGGAGGGAGAGAGAAAAGAAGGAAAAGGAAGGAAGGAAGGAAGGAAGGAAGGAAGGAAGGAAGGAAGGAAGAACAGTGCTGAGAAGAAGGTATGTGTTGACAAGAGTCTAGGACATACTCTGAGTGTATGGAGTCATTAAAAACACATGAGTTGATTCTCAAAACCTTCATGAATAGTTGTATTTCAGCAGAATCCATATATATGTTTGCTTACATCATCTTGTGAAATGGCATTGTATACATGCTACAGCACGAGGAAGAGTACAAAGAAGAAAATTGCTATTACCAGTAAACTAGCCCCACCCCTACACCAACTAATATTACAGCTCTATTTTGTCCTCTTGTCCTCTGCTCACATCCCCCTTTAACAGGAAGCAAGGCACGGCAGAGGAAAGAGGGTAGGAGTACCACACATACATGCACTCTCATGCATGCGCACATGCATGTGCACACACACACGTACATGCATGCATGCATGCACGCAGAAGAAAGAAGACCTTTGGTACCTCCACCCCTGATTCTGGAATTTCTCTTGAAGGTGTTGTCAGGGAAATGGGGGACTGCAATCTGGGTACCAGTTCATTTTCAAAGTCTCTTCTCACACAGATTCTGCACAAGTCAATCTAAAAGCAGCAAGAGGCGCATGGGAAAACAGCCAGAAGAGCAGCCATGACTTACTGAGAGTTAATGAGCTTCTAATGTGCTGAAAAGGCAGCCTGCTTTTCCTTCTCACATCACCCCCACCTCACAGGGAGAATGATTTTTCCCCCTGTGTCATTCATTTGAGGGGCCTGGTAATGGAACCCAGAGCTCTGTGCATACTAAGGACACATTTTACCATTTATTCAGCGACAAGCCCTTTCTGTCCGTTTTTATAAAGGAAGAAACAAGGCATAGAGAGAAGTGAGGGAGCTTCCTCAAGGTTGTACTGCCTAGTCTGAGCCAGAGTTTGCTTGTGATTGGCCACACAGCACAAGCTCTTACCTGTGAACACGTGGGCATAGAGGGGAAACTGGGTTATCTTGAGTAACTTACCCACACCAAGAAACTGTGCTAAGTCATCCATGCACTCTGTGAGGTTGCAGAAGAGTGGTACCAAGAGAAACTGGAGCACTTACCCAGAGATACTGACTAGGCAGCTGCCCATCCCCTGTCTTGATCCCATTCCAGAGATACTATGCTAGGTGGTCCAACACGGGAGGGAGCTGTCCATCTCGCTGAGGGCCAGAATGCTGTCCACAGTTGTCACTAGGGAAGTCCACTTTAGGTTCTGTGAACCAAAGCTCTGACTTAGGGACTTGCTGTGTGTCAGGAAGGGGTTCATAATCTTCCCATTGTCTCCTCATGCCCAGATAGTTCTGAGTCATCTCAATCAGAGCCAACCTCCCCTAGGACACCCTGTCTCAGAAATGTGTCTGTTGATGTTGGCTTCTATGCATTTTTTCCTGGCTTTTTTTTTCCTATATTGCTTGCGATGTTTGTGCAGCTGCTTCAGAACTAAATATGCAATCAGGGTGATGCAATTAGATGCCTTCCTTATCATGGAAGGGAGAAAATGCCAACTCAAATTTGATGCAATTTTCAAATGCTCCGTGATACAAAATGATAAGTTCACTTAATTGATGTGATCTTAATTGGAGTCACAGGGGAAACGAAAAGGCACACTGAGTTGGGTTGTTTGTGTTTTTAATAGCACTGTTTGCCTGAGATTGGACCATTATCTCCCTCTGATTCCCCAAATGATGAAGAGTTTGTATTGCTGAGGTTTAATGAGAAAGGAATGCCAGGGTACAGCATTTTTTCCTGCCTTTTCCTGGTGTGCTTCTGTTCTTAGAATATTTGGATTTTATGGACTATATATTGGGGATGAGCCACTAGGAAAAGTACTTCAGACAACTCTGTTCCCTTCCCAGTGATTAGAAGAAACACACAGACTGTCCATTACTGTCCGTTACTATCAACTGGTGACATTCTCTTTTAATATTTATTGAGCCAAAGACATCTCCTTGAAAATGTTATAAGCCTAGAAAGACCAATGAACAACACTAAGTCCCTGCTCTAATCACACCATAACTGGGAAGAGAAACAAGAAAAGCACATGTAAGGGAGAGATCAGAAGGCATCTTGGACCAGGATTGTCGACAGAGTTAAAGCATAAGGCTGAATTTTAAGATATAGAGGATGGATGTGCGATGACCACAGTAGACCAGGGCTTTACTGGGTCTTCTCAAGTTCAGCCAACTGCATGACTGTTATAAATCTCATTCATTTTTCATGGTGTCATTCTTTTTTTTTTCAATTTTGTATTTCAGGAGTTTCTCTTAAAAGGAAGACTTAGAGCTAAGCCTAGTGGCATGTCCCTGTAATCCGAGCACTTGGGAGGCTGAAGTAAGGGGATTGTTGTGAGTTCAAGGCCAGCTTAGACTACATAATGAGCATAAGAGCAGCCTGGATTATTGAATAAGACCCTGTCTTAAAAATAAAAGAACAGGAGAAGGAGAAAAGAAACAGAAAGTCCGATTCAGGCAGCATAGTTTATCAATAAGTACACAATGTTGTACATTTCTATGGAGAGCACATTTCATAAAGCACAATGTCACATGTTTAAGAACAAGGATGTTGCTTTGTGTAAAGTAATGTGAATCAATTCACTAGACATATTTAGCTCTGAAATATGCCCAGTTTCTCACTCTGGTTAAAAGACATACAGCGGTATCAATTAGCCAAGTTGATTTAATGTTTGATGAGCTCTCTTCAGTGAGTTTTTGGGCTGGTTACCCCAAATAACACCACCCATGGGGCAGAGGGAAAATATCTAAAACAACTAATATACTTGTCCAAGCGGAAGAAGGAAGCACAGATAACCTATCATGGCATCCTAATGTTTCTTCACTTCTGTATAGTCATGAACCCTCGCTAGCTATGTTCAATGCTATGGAGTTGATAAACAAAGACATGACCATACATTCATGACAGAAGACAGCTTTGCCTCGTAAGAATGATAGGTGGAACAGGAAGTCTGTTCTGGTTTTAGCTTGCCACTATCAATATGACTCTGAAGTGTTCCTCAATGTCCCTGATCCTTGACCACTTCATCTGGAAACTGGAGGTGTGGTACACATGGTCCATCATCTCTAGAATCTGAGTTCTAGTAGAAATACAAAACAAGGCATGATTGTTTCAGGTTTACTTTGGATCAGTCAGTGAAGTGGTAAGTAATGAAGGGAGAGTCTAGCTTTTGATGGAAAGTCAGACCAGATCTACAATTCCAAGTCTCTACTCACCTTTGTGACATTGGGCTGTCCACTTCCGGTGTCTGCAACTGTCTTTTCTGTAAATTAGTCTGGGATCTGTGGTGGGAGGGAGAGCCTGTAGAACACAGGCTAGGCAATTCCCACTGCGTCTTTCATTCTCATGTCCATGGCTCCACAATAGTCAGGATTCTTTCACAGAGTTGGGACGATATCTTGGGAGTCAAGTACTTGTTACACAGGCATGAAGACCCAAGTTCAGTTGCCCAGAATACACATAAAAATGGGCCTAATGGTGAGTACTTACAATCTCAGTGTTCAGTACATAGTGACAGGTGGACCCCTGGCCTCTCACTGTCCTGCCAGCCTGGCCTGATTAATGAATCCTGGATTAAAGAGCAAGACTCTGCCGCCAAAAACAGTATGGAGAGCATCCTAAAGGACAGCATCTGAGGTTGATCTCTGGTCTTCACACACTTATGCAAATACATGTACATACATCAACTCACACACACACGGAGAGAGAGAGAGAGACAGAGACAGAGACAGAGAGAGACAGAGAGAGCCAAGTTCACTTAAGAATGTTGCCAGATCTTTAGTTTCCTTGAAGTTGGATAAATATACTTAACTTTCTTTATAGGAAAAAGTAAGGTGACTATATCCATTTTTTTCATTTTTCAATGCTGAGTGAACTTTTCTCTCCACAGTTTAGATTTTGAAGCTGTGATGCTGAAAGTCAGCATGACTGTTGAATCCTCCGGCTTTAGACCTTGTCATAAATACATTCATTTGCTGTGCAAGGCAGGAGCTTCTATTTTGTTTTGTATTTCCCAAACTAAAGGGCTTGCAGTCCTTCTGAAGAGAGCTTGTTTCTAGAACCTGAGTTGCCATGTTCCACTGTTTCTTCTCCTCTGAGGTCCACATGTTTGTAGTCCATGGTTGGATTGGAAGATGAAGAAGAGTCTTGTAATTTTTTTCTTGAGGGTCTTCAGACCCTCTGAGGCGCCCAGGTCCAAAACTGGATGGAGTTCCGCTAGAGTTCCATTCATAAAGACCTCAAGTGCTGGTAGAAACTTCTAGACCTCATTTTTCAATCACTGCTGGTCTGCTTTCTGGGTTCAGTATGAGCTCCACCAGGACAGGGAATGTTTCCTATCTGTCTTTGAATCTCTGGTATTAAGAATTATGCCTGTGTAGCAGTTGTTTCCCACAAAAAGGGGAGAAGCAAGGAGGGAATGAAGAAGGGAGGGAGGGAGAAGGGAAAGGAGGAGGGAAAAGGAAGACAGGAAAACTACAGTTTTATTTGATCAGGACCCAGTAAATTCCCAAGCACTTGGGAAAAGTAGCTGCTTGGTGCATGAGGCTTGCACCAGAGTCATGCAGGGGACTCTCGGGAACTGGGCACAGCTGGAGGACAAATTAGACACAGGCTGAGTTTATGCCCATCTCTGTAGAGGGAAACAATGCTCAGACGCAGCCTAATGCCTGAATTTACCCAAACACCCTATTTAATCTTGCTTTATACAAAATGCAACAATGTCTTGTTAACTATTATGTATTTGAATCACCGTTTATTTAAATTATTGTTTATTAATGAATAGCAGAGCTTTTATTTTCTTTGTCTCATGGTGATTATAAATTTAAGATCAGGAACCTTAATTTTCAAGTCCTTCATTGCTCAGCATAGACTGGGAATAATTTATTAACAAAACTTTATTCTTTGAATAAATGGCTGATAGGTTCCAGGGAGTGGATTTTCTAGCAAAGTTAACACTGAAAGGTAAGTTTTCACGCTGAATTTAGGTTGATGCTCTCTGCCCACCACTAAATGAACAATCCCGTTCTCCACACACTCAATCCAGCTGGTGCGTGTATAAACTCTATCAACAATAGATCTTACAGTATTGATGGAAAAGAAACTATTTACCTGACTGCATCTCCTCTGCTTATCCCTGAGCTAGTGACACACTCTTAGATCCCCTTTAAGGCTTCAGCCACTGTGGAAGAGGGGGAGGAAAGAATGTAAGAGCTGGGAAGTAAAGAGAAAGGCTATGGAAAGTCATCTCCTGAGCAAAACACAGCCCTTGAAATCGCAAACTCACAGAGACTGAGAATGCCCGCATTGGGTCTGCATAAGAATGGGCCCATAAACCAAAGAGTGGTGGCATAAACCTTTAATCCCAGCTCTTGGGAGGCAGAGGTAAGTGGATCTCTGTGAGTTTGTAGCTAGCCTGGTCTACAAAGTGAATTCCAGGACATTCAAGATTGTTAAATAGAGAAATTCTGTATTGAAAAACAAAACAAGAAAAAGAATGAACCCATCAACAGTCAGACAATAGATGGTGGTGTGCAACCCCTTGCTATTGACTATTAACTATTTCTAGATTTATTGAAAGGAAGAACCATTGCCTTCAGTTGTGTGCCCACAGGTGATACCATTGGGCTCCAATGGAGAGTTCTAATCTAATAGCCACCCAGATGCCCTTAGTTAGCATACGCCTTTAATCCCAGAACTTGGGAGGCAGAGGCAGGTGAATCTCTGTGGGTTTGAGCCCAGCTTGACTACAGAGTGAATTCCAGGATAGTAAGGGCAGTTACACAGAGAAACCCTGCCTCAGAAAAACAAATAAAGGACCATAAAACAAAAGCAAAAGTCAGGAATCTGGAAAGGGATAGGGAAGGGTGGAGAAGGGTGGTGGACAGGAATGAGCAGAAGATAAGAGAGGGTATAAGGGAAAGAAATCAGGATATGCTAAATGCTTGCATGAAATTTTCAAATAAAAAAGTAATCTAAGAAAAAGGTAGTCCAAGAATTATGGGTGCTATTTCTAGTGCTTCCAGCCTTCGGCAAGGCTGGTTTTACCATACCTGAGAAAGGGCCAACCTCCAGCAATATGAGGCTATTCTGGATGTCCTTAGGTAGCCTGATGCGTGTGCCAATCAGGTCCCCGGCAAGCAATGCTTTTGTGTTTGTATAACTCTTCACTAGAGGTTAAAGGGTTAGAGACAGGTGGCATGGGATGGACACTTTTGGGAGTAAGAGTAGCCAGAGCGTTCATTTGGTTTACCACATGTTTATTGTATAGATGCTGCATGTCAGGCACTAATGTAAATGCTGGGAAGACAGTGGAGCATGCAACAGGCATTCTCTAGAGCCTCTGCCTCGGGGTTTTCCCTCTAGCGGAAAAAGTATGCACTTCATCCAGGTACATACACCGAGTCTGCTGCCCAGCTGGGTACAGTTCTGCCCATGAAATTTACTCCTCATAAAGTATTACCTTGATCACAGAAATTCATATGCAAACAAGACATCTGAAAATTCTGGTTGATTAAAAACTAAAGAAAAAATTAATCAGAGTTGTCTTATCCCAGGCTGACCTCATACTCCTCATCTTCCTGCTTGTGCCTACAGACCTGGATCATTTGAGTCCTTCCTTTCTTCCTTCCTTCCTTCCTTCCTTCCTTCCTTCCTTCCTTCCTTCCTTCCTTCCTTCCTTCCTTTTATAGTTATTGTATAGATTTTTTGAAAGAGAGAGTAAAAGCATGGAATATGTTCCATAGAACAGGAGAAGGGTCACATGAGCATGTAGCTCAAGAATTCTAGACTTTACAACAACATGAAAGCCTTATGCATTCAGCAAAAACTGTAACTTTTCAATTTTGTTCTTCTTTCAGGTTAGTGATACATGGTAGAAACTCTCCCACGACTGTGGGCACATCTCTGGGGGATTGTCTTCGTTACCATTTGAGGCAGAAGGTACCATCCCACTGTGGCCAGGACCATCCCTAGGCATCAAGGTGGTCTTGAGTTGAGAAGAAAGCTACCTAAGCAGGAACCTGTGAGTGAGCCAGCCAGGAAGCAGCGTCCTCCATGATTCCTGCTGATTCCCTTGGCTGTGAATGAATTCTCGGGTCATAGGTAACACTGCATGGCATAGCAAGCAGTCCTGTTTTGGGGGTTTGCCTTGTGTTCCTGTTTTAACTTCCTTGTCTAGTTGTCTTTGGTCAGTGTATTTTAAAACAACAAAAGCATTCTAGTTTGAATGTCATAAACAAAAAGCAAAGAGTGAAATAGCATTTGGGACAGAATAAAAAGGAAAAAATAAAGATGCTTGCAAAAGATGCAGAAAATGCAACATCTAATGAATTTTTCCTTAAAGATATAAAAAATAAAAAGAATCTACATAAAAAACAATGGAGGGTAGTGGCTGTGTTCCTGGTTACCAAGCTGTCAGGTCAGTCCTGACGGCAGCTGGTACTACCTGCGTGGACTGGCGCCCATGGAGAGGAGAGTTAGCTTTTTCATGGAGGACCAGCCTACTTATCACACTTCCAGCAGGGAGTATGCTCAGTGTCTTCCGAAAAATCACACCTTGGGGAGGAAGCCAGACGGAATTTATGGCCCATACTTCTCTGCCTCAGGCATCATACTCTATTCTATTGTACTCATGAGGACCCAGACCACTCCCCAGGGTCCTGTGACCTCAGCTGGGACCACAGCACTGGTTGAGATTATGACTCTGCTCCGGGGTCAGAACAGGACATGGGACCTTTGGCTCACTTTCTGCTGGTACCAAATGACCGCAAATCTATTGACATTCCGTCCACTCTCTTCTAGTGAGAGATGGCTTAAACAAATAACAATATAACAACAGCAAAGCTCAACAAACTGGTGCTAGAAGGCAACTTCTGATACATTAATTGTTACTTATGAAGATGTGCTACTAAAAATCACATTCAATAATTAACACTAACGTTTCTGATAAAATTATAAACAAAAGGCATTTGCTTTTGTCTCTATTAATAGTGTAATGGATATTCAAGCTATTTGTCTATGTATGTGAAAGAAAAGTTTAATGAATTCCCTTTGTGAAAAGTACTCTGGTTTCTCTGAATTTATCATAGTTTAATAATGGCGACTGGCCCCAAACTGCTAAAACCATTATGGAGTCTGCAGGTTGAAATTTCCATGTTTATGGTGGTTGAACCTGAGTGGTGGGAACATAAAGATTCATTGTATTAAATCATTCATTTGTCTAAGTTTGAAAGTTTTCATAAAAAAAGGTTAACAAAAGAGGTAAGCAACATACTGTAAGAAAATGATTTAAAAATGACCTATCTGGCATCTAACTCATAGTCAATGTTTCTAAAGAAATTTCAAAGTTCTGTACAAAAATGTAAACAAATTGGTATGTTCAGTCTTCATTGTCAGTGTCACTGGATTTACAGTCACTTAGGATGCTCACATCAGGCCAGTCCGTGAGTTTGTTTCCAAAGAGGTTTAAGAAGCAAACAACCCTTGCAGATGTACGTATTGTTATCCTAGCCTGTGAGCTAGAGTCCTGGGCTCAAATAAACCAGGATTAGGAAGTGAACTGAGCACCAACAACAATCTCTCTCTAATTCCAGAGTGTGGGTACATCATGGCCAGCTGCCTTAAGATCCTACCATCATGCCTTTTCCACCATGATGACCTGTATCCTCAAACTATGAGCCACAATGGACCCTCCCTTCCTTAACATATCTTTATCACAACAATGAGAAAAGTAACGAATGTGCTGCAAAACTAGAACATATTTGAAGCAGGAATTCACAAGAGGAAATAAATAGATGGAAAATGAGTACGTGGAAAGATGGTTAAGATTGTTTGGCATGGGTAAAATGCAAAATAAAACCATAGTGAGATTGTTGTAGCCCATGAGCTGCTTAAGGCGGACGAAGATGTAGGAACTGGCACACTGTTGCAGAGATGTGAACTGGTACAACTCTGGAAAATAGTGTTTAACCCAACACTTAAACATTCAGTAGAACTTTTTTTGCTTTTAATATTTGCCTAAATGAAATATTCATATACATATACATAACACTGGTACTCTCAAACATTCATAAGAGCTTTATCTGAAATAACTTCAGATTGGAAAAGCCCACATGATAGTAATGGACATGTTTATTATCTTAATCATCATGTTGGTCTTGTATCCATAGGTCGGAACTTATTAAACTGTACAATTTAAACAAACAAATGAGGTTTACTATATGTCCATCACAAGTCAACAGAACTGTGCATACAATTATTTCCATGACTCAGCCATATAATTTATTAGTGAGTTCCAGAATACCTGAGTTAAGGCCCCTAAACTATCATTATTTTAATGGCCCTTACTCAAGTTACTACTTAACTCAAATTGAATCAGTACCTATGTTAATTAATTTTTATTGCTGTGATAAATACTTAGAAATTTCTTAAAGGAAGAGCTTTATTTGACTGATGGTTCCAGAGGTTTAGAGTTCATAATGCTGGGAGAGGACATGGCAATGGGCAAGCAAACTAAGTGACCACATCCCAATCACACAATGGAAACAGAGCTCCAGAGCTTAGAAACAGAGAAACGGAAACGGGTAGGCTGTAAGCCTTTAACCCCCAGGGCCAATGTTGTACCTCCTCAACTGGCTGCACAACCTCTCGAAATGGTGCCACCAACTGGTGACCAACTTTTGATATGTAGGCATCTATGGGGGATAGTTTTCACTCCATATGATATCCAAGAAATATGACTACATTTCCAAAAGGCTTGAAGTGGAAGTCAAGAAACTACTCATGTATTTGCCTCAGTTGAGCCCTTTTTGGGTGCTAATGATTGGAAGAGAATAGTATTTGGGATCCATATATGATTATTACAATACGGTATGATGAATGCATGCAAAGATAATGAAAAAATATGTATTAAGAACTGTTTAGTCCATCCATATCCAGTCAGAAGAATCTTCCCGGTGTGGTGGAATCTATGTGAGAATTAATGGAACCAGTCAGACCACTATTGCTTAGTTAGAGGGACATTCTATGCAAAGTCAACAATCAGATGCAAGAGAGAGCAGAATTTGGGGAGTTGAAGAGATTAGTGTAATTGGGAGCGAAAGATTAGTGATGAGGGTGGAGAGGAGCCATGGGCAGAGGAGACTGGAGCATGGAAGATGAAGTGAGCTTAAGAAGTTTGCGTTTACTGTCCAGAGTAATGAAACAGAGCTGTGAGAAACAGCAGCTCATGAGCAACAGGACTGGAGATGGGGGACTAGTGACTGCGAGCTCCGTTAAGAGAGTAAAACAACCATCAAATTAAACAACGCCGAATTCAATGATGCTAATAACGGCTATAACCTTCAACCACAGCAGCGAAATACAATAATTAACAATTATCTCTCATTCAAGCACTCAGGAGGTGGAGGCTGGAGACTTGCAAGTTTAAGAACAGCTTAAAAGACTCTGCCTCAAAAATCAAAGAGCTGAAAACGCAGGTTAATCATAGAATGCTTGGCCAGTATACATAGACCGTGGGTTCCATCCCAGCATCACAGAAAAATAATGTGTGTCTATGTTTCTGTGAAAGAAACTGAGTTAAGGAATTGAAGTACAGGGTGGTCCTGTGCAGTTCTGAACATCTCTAGGTGAGAGAGAGGAAAATGGTTTTAATCTCTTCTGTAGTTCCCTTCAAATATCATAAATTGTAGGGGCACAGGGGCCCTTGCGTTTGCAGATAGTACTAGGGGAACCTGGACTGTTAGCATACAGGGTTGCTCCTTCGAAGGAAGGAATGCATAATCTGCACACAAGTCTGGGAGCAGATGTGTTTAACAGCTTCGTGGACTTAGTGCTATCTGTGTGATCAGAGACCACACCAGACACCCCCAGACCCTGATCATAAGCTTGCTTTTTAAAAAAAATCTCAGTCAATAATAGAACCTATCTATATGGAAGGTGATGCATATACTTTACAGAGAGTTTTATTTTGCTACATATCCCTCAAGGGGATTTGTGTTTGCTCTGTTGTACACATGAACTGAGTTAACTACCACCAAGAAAGTTTGCAACAAATTGTGCTGTACTTAAATATGCCTAAACTAAACCACTCAGGGTCAGCCTCCTGAAGTGTGAACCAACACTGGCTAATTAGTTGTGCTGAACTAATTTGGGGAGCATAGTTTTGTTTTGATACAATAGAATAGAGGTAGAGGCAATTCAGAAATAATTTGGTTGTATTATAGAACTGGACAAAAGTAAACGCATTAAATTGTTGGATACAAGAAAGAAAAACCCAATAATCTGGGAATGATAAAAGAGAGAAGGAAACTCAGCCTGAGAAAAAGCCATATGCTAATAAAAACAGTTCAACAACTGTTGAACTATAAATAGTAGGTTTGATAATAATTGAATCAATGTTAAATTTACTAAAATTCTAATTATTGTGACTACATGATCAAAGAATGTCCTTATGCCTGGAACAATTGATACTTAAGAACTAAATGTGTGATTGTCTGTCCTAGGTTCGTTCCTGCTGATGTAGTGGAAAGCTTTGACCAAAGGCAACACAGATGGGAAGGGTTTGTTTAGCCCATAGCTCCAGGTTACACACAGGTCTTAAAGCAGCTGGTCACATCCCATCCACAATCAGTAACAGAGCGCATGCGTGCTTAGTGCTCAGCCAGCTTTCTCTACTGTTACACTGTTCAAAGCCCCAAACCTGGGCATGGTGCTGCCCACCTTCAGGCTGGGCCTTGCTACACCATTTAAGGCAATCAAGATAATCCCCTCCTGAGATAGACAAACCAGATCTAGACAATCCTTCATTGAGACCCTCTTCCAAGATGTTTCTAGGTTGTGTCAAGTTGAAAATTAGAACTGTCACGATACCTCTCCACATCTGTGCATCTATAATCTATCTATATATCTATATATCATCTATCTACCCCGTGTAGTCAACATAATGAAACCTTATCTCAAAAACAAATACATTAAAATAATCTTGACCTCTCAAATTAAATATTTGAATTAATTTGACAGTAAAATTTATCTAGTGAACAAACACGGTGCGAATACTGTGCAGAAGATGTGTCCATTAGAGTCCTTGTAGGTGAGGTTGGTGTGGTTTTAGCTGTCAGGAGGCTATGAGAACACTAGACTTCTGTCAGCTACAGCAATGCAGAAATCCTCGGCTAAGTTTCTGATCCTTTCTGAGGGCATTCTTCCTAAGGCTATGTACGCACTAGACTGCAGGCGAGTTATTTACCTCGCTCTCCGATTCCTCCCCAGTGAGAGAGCAGACACTGTGTTGTGAGGATTGAAGGGGTTGGCATTATCCTCATCCTAAGAAAACAGTAAGATCTTAATACCTTGTGATGGTTAATCTTGGTTGTCAAGCTGTTGGGATTAAGAATCACCATGGAAACCATCCTCTGGGCACATCTACAAGGGCATTTCTGGAATAATTATGAGCTGGGAAAACACCCTGCATGTGGACAGCACAATCACTTGGGATGGGCCATGGGCTGAATAAAAACAGGAAGAGGATAGTTGGGCGGTGGAGACAAAGACCTTTAATCCCAGCACTCAAGAGGCAGAGTCAGCTGCATCCCTGAGTTCTGGGCCAACCTGATTTACAAGAGTGAGTTCCAGAAAGGCCGGGACTATACAGAGAAACCTTGCCTCAACCCCTCCCCCAAAAACAAACAAACAAAAACAAGAAGAGTAAGTTGAGAACCAGGATTTATTCTCTGTTTCCTGATTGCAGATGCCCTGTGACCAGCCGTCCCCAGCTCCTGCCACCAGGCCTTCCCCACCATTTGGACAGCACTAAACCCTTCCTTCCTCAAGCTGCCATGGTCGGACCTGTGGTCACAGCAGTAACCAGTGCTTACGTTTAGTTATTGTTCGAAAGATCTTTCACGACGTTCTTTAAAGGACAAGAGTTTCTTTTGTATTCTCTTGCAAAATATTCCTCTACACTGTGTGAAGATGGTTTAATAAAGAGCTGAATGGCCAATAGCTAGGCAGGAAGAGGTTAGGCAGGACTTCTGGGGACAGAGAGGTCTTGGGGAAGAAGAAAGGTGGAGTCACCAGCAGGTCAGAGAGGGAGCAAGACATGTCAGCCCCATATTTACACTGCTCTATTAAATGTATGATGTAGGCCTCTTTTATTTACCTGTTGATAAAAAATTAAGAATCTTGCAGACATCTTTGTTGTCTAAGCTCTCTGTGATTATGAATTGTATGCTGTATTTTTTTGTTGTTGTTGTTTTATGTCTAAAAGCCTCTTATGAGTGAGAACATATTATATTTGTCTTTCTGGGTCTGGATTACCTCACTAAATATGATGTTTTTTTAGATCCATCCACTTGCCTGCAAATTTCAAGATGTCATTGTGTTTTTCTGCTGTGTAGTACTCCAATGTGTAAATGTACCACATTTTCCTTATCCATTCTTTGGTAGAGGGGCAATTAGGTTGCTTGCAGGTTCTGGCTAAGACAGACAATGCTGCTATAAACATAGTTGAGCACATGTTCTTGTAGTACAATTGAGCATACTTTGGGTATATACCCAAAAGTTGTATTGTTGGGTCTTGACATAGGTTGCTTCCTAATTTTCTGAGAAATCGCCATACTGAAATCTAAATTGGCTATACCACTTTGCACTTACACCAGCAATGGAGGAGTAAGATGTCATTAATGTTTTTGATCTTGGCTATTCTTACAGGTATAAGATGGAATCTCAGAGTACTTTTAATTTGCATTTCTCAGATGACTAAGGATGTGGAGCATTTCCTTAAGTGCCTTTCAGCCATTTTAGATTCCTCTGTTGAGAGTTCTCTGTTTAGGTCTGTACTCCATTTTATTATATTATTTGTTCTTTTGATGACCAATACCTTGAGTTCTTTGCATATTTTAGAGAAAAGTGCTCTGTCTGATGTGGAGTTGGTGAAGATCTTTTCCCATTCTGTAGGATGCCATTTTGTCTTGTTGACCATGTCCTTTGCTTTACAGAAGCTTTTCAGTTTCAGGAGGTCTCATTTATTAATTGTTTTTCTCAGTGTCTATGCTACTGGAGTTATATTTAAGAAGTGATCTCCTGTGTAAATGCTTTCAAGTGTACTTCCCATTTTCTTTTCTATGAGGTTCAGTGTGGTCATTGATTTATCTGGACTTGAGTTTTGTGCAACGTGATAGATATGGATCTATTTTCATTCTTCTACATGCTGATATCCAGTTATACCAGCATCATTTGTTAAATATGCTTTCTTTTTCTTATTTGATATTTTTTTTGCTACTTTGTCAAAAATCAGGTGTTTGTAGATGTGGGGACTGATATCTGGGTCTTTGATCTGGTTCCATTCGTCTCTATTTTTATGCCAATACCAGATTGTTTTCAGTACTTTAGCTTTGTAGTAAACAATCAATCAAATGGACAAAAACAACTTTCAAGTTACATTTAAACATATTAAACACACCAGGGACACTGAACAACATTGACCATTGATCACTTGTACCAGTGAGACACTGGGGACATCTTGAATAACCACTAAGCAGGAAATTGGCTTGATAATTCAAAGCATTTTAACACAACACAGTATTTTGAGTTATTAATGCAAACAACTCACCATGTTCACTGACTCTCTAAAGGAGGGAAGTTAAAGAGCCACGTAAATGCCATCCTGTTCCTGTAGAAAATAAGCCATATGTGCACAATGAAAAGCCAAACGTAGGCCCTGGAAGACTATTGGTCAGTATTATTATGGTTTTCTTTGGGTGGCAAGATTATGGGTATTTCTCTCTCTCTCTCTCTCTCTCTCTCTCTCTCTCTCTCTCTCTCTCTCTCTCTCTCTCCCTCTCTCTCTCTCTCTCTCTCTCATAAGGAAAAGTAGCAAAAGTTAATTAAATTCCAAGAACAGAAATTTAAAGCACTAAGAGAAGAATATTGGGAAAATACAAAGTGAAATTAAATGGCCATTATCTCTGAACAGAGTAATTACTGTTTCATTTTTATTTGCTTTTTACTTAAGTGTTTTTCTCATATTACTTTAATAATAAAAAATCTGGAGATATATACTGCAAAAGCAAAGAGCAATTATTTATGCTTTCTAAAAGATTCGTGAGCTTTTACCGTGAGTATGTAACATGCCTCCAAGGAAAGGAAGAAAGTATTGTTCAAAAAAATATCCTTTGCCCATCAAGACAGAAACAACAGCTTCTCATGTGCCTTTGAAGGGTTACATGGAATGGTTGAATACACTGTAAAGATTAAAACCATATTTAGTTTCACTGAAGACAACAGAAGCAATATACTTATCAGAACTCTAGCAACACTGTTTACACGCTAAGCCTCACACCTGGATTCTCTAGTCACTTCTACCTATGAAACTATAGCACCGTTTACATCATAAATGTATACACACACACCAGATTACATCAAAACCACAGGTTTATGTACTGCTAAAATTGAGCATGTGGGGCCTGGGGGATTGCTCTGTGGTTAGGAACACTTGCTGCTCTTTCAGAGAACCTGAGTCTGAGTTCCAGTACCCATGTTTGGCGCCTCACAATGGCCTGCACCTTCAGCTGCAGGGGATCCCACATGCTCGTCTGGCCTCTATGGGCAACTGCACTCATGTGCAGGTATACACATTGCTGCGCACTTCACAGTTCCATGTCCACGGATCGCAGCGATGTCTAATCTGTGAAACTCTGGCCTTTCCCTTTTTGTAAATAAACAGTTCTAGCACCACATATGGACTAAGAAGACAAAGTGAATCCCGAGAATAAACATCCCATTTTAGAGCACCATGAATCATTGTGAGAGTCCTTTATGGCCACATTTGGAGTTTGTGAACTTCTGAGCGGTAGAAGATTCTCAAAGAATCATAATTCTAGTGCTATGTCATACAACGACTGGTTTGCTATAAATTGTTACCAAGTAGGGCCTGACTCAGTGGAGTGAGAATTCAGCAGCACATGGTGTGCCAGATATGAAGGACTTTTCTGATTATTTGCTTCCACTGTTGTGAAGCAGTTAGGACAGCTTTACCTTGCCAGCTTTGCACAGAACGTAAGCGTGGAAGAGTAAAGCACCTGACCTTGATCTTTTGACTCCCAGGTTCATTCACTTCCCATCACAAGAATGGGTTAAAGAGCATCAACAATAAGAAGGTGCCTTCTGAAATCTGGAGAGCGTCTCTTAAGATGTGGAGATGTGCGTTGATGTAGTCATCCTCATCCCTTCTCCTTAACGTTCTTGCAGATGGGGGCTGCAGAGAGTGGTGGCTATGGTTGGTAGGGATTGGATACACGCCTATTGACAGGAGGCAGTGGGCTGATAGGGCTGTGACGTCATCACAGCACTGTGTGAGCTGATTTTCTGTTGCCCTGACAAGCATCTCGACAGAAAGTAAAGAATGGACTCATTATGGCTCGTGGTTCCAGTCTCTCTCAGAGGGGAAGTCGAGGCAGGAGTGCAAGGCCAGCCTGGCAGTCAGGAGCAGAGGTCTCACACTTCACACACAGCAAGCAGAGAGGGGAACTAGGAAGTAGAGTTCAGCCATAAGTCTTCACGACCACCCTTGGGTGATGTCCTTCCTTCCTCCAGCAAAACCCCATCTCTTAAAGGGTCCGTTATCTTCACAAACAGTACCACTAACTGGGGATCAAATGTTCAATTCATGAGCCTATATAGAATAATTCTCATTTAAATAACAACTAAAGAATTTGTTTGGTTTGGAGATCTCTAAAGGCCTGGGAGAAACGGGAAGCTGAACGCCACAGCTTGTGACTAGGAAGGAATCAGGAATGACCAACACTGTTGGGGACATCTGGGTTGGGCTCGTAAGAAGAGATGGGACTGGCTGAACGGGTCTGATGCCACAGGGATAAGGGAGTCACAGAAGCATGTGATACACTACACCGTGTCCGCACAGAACCCACGTACCACAGTTTGGCAGCAACTTGAGAGAGAAGTAGATTCATACAATTAATTTCCTTGGCACCCTAAACCACCTACTATCTACAAGCTTTTAGGAGCTTAAATTACCAGAGAGCTACGATGACAATATGAGTCTCCAAAACAAACAAATTCCATTTTTAGGACAAGATGAGTCATCACTGGAGGCCACCATGGCCATAGGCCACACCCCTTACTGAAGGGAACCCAGCCTCCTTTGGACCCAGCAAGGAAACCCTGCCCTCTCTCTACTGGGGAAGAGGAAATGGCAAGAAAATTGCCCATCCACATGGTGACAATTTTGACTAATCTCCTGGGCAAGATTTCAGCTAGTCTCAGATTTATAAACGAGTCAAGTGTAGGTGTCTGGGATCACGGGTGATTGCACTGATTGACACTATTGAATTTGAAAAGGAAGCGTATTAGTCACTGCAAGAGGAAAAACGGAAAAAATATCTTTTTAAATTTTATTTATTTATGTATTTATTTATTTATTTTATATCCCAGTCACAGTTTCCCCTTCCTCCTCTCCTCTCAGTCTTTACTCCCTCAGCACCCCTCTGTTTGCATCCCCCAATTCACTCCTCCTCCATTTCTGGTTAGGAAAGGGCAGGTGTCCTGTATCAGCAAAACACAGCATATCAAGTTGCAGTGAGACTAAGCACTTCCCCTTATATTAACGCTGGACAAGGCGACCCAGTATGAGGAGTAGGGTTCCCAAAGCCAGTAAAAGAGTCAGAGACAGCCCCTGCTTTCCCACTGTTGGGAATCCCACAGGGAGATCAAGCTACACAACTGTCACATATATGCAGAGGAGGGTCAGTCCCATGCAGGCTCTGTAGTTGTGAGTTCCCTTTCTGTGAGCCCCTGTGAGCCCAGGTTAGTTGATTCTGTGAGTTTTCTTGTGGTGTCCTTTCTCTGTCACTACGATCTTTTCTCCTCCTCTTCTGCAGGATTCCCCAAACTCTGCCTAATGTTTGGGGGGTCTTCATCTGTTTCCAGAAGAAAGATACTTTAAAAATCTTACAACTTGAAAAAAAGAATAAAGAAAACCAACCCTGTCATGTCTTCTTGCAACGGAATAGTGGGGAGGGGAATGCATGTAAAATGATTTGGATTTATTACTTGAAGAAAACAACCAGGATTTTAAGGTTAGATAAACCCACTACATGGGGAGGCAACTGGTTTGTATTTCATCTGCTCACGCTGGCCTGGTGACAGTGAAAGTGTGCAAGCCTTGGGGATGAATAGTGGGGCCTCAGAGAAAGGGGGGACACCTTAATAGACTGCTAGTAGTTGCTGTCTACTTCGCTTGTGCAAATGGACTTCGTTCACAGTTTATTTACTTATTTTGACTGTACACATGGGTGGGCATGCCTGGACACATGTATGCCATGGCATGCTTTTGCTCACTGAGCTATCTCATTGTTCCCAAGGACATTCATTGCTTTTCTAATCTCTCAGGTCAGTCATTTTCCAGAGACTGGAGATAAACTGTGTGCAATGCAAACTGGGAAATGAAGAGCTGTATCACTTCCTTTCTGGTGCTGTGGTAAAACACCAGGACCAAAAGCAACTTAGGGAAGAAAGGGTTTATATCAACTTCTAATTCCAGAGAGAGAGAGAGAGTCCCATCTTGTCAGGGAAGCATAGAGGCAGGAGCAGAAAGCTGACTGATCACATGTTCATCCACTCACAGGAAGTGGGGGAAGAGGGAGGGAGGGAGAGGGCCAGAGAGACAGGAAGTAGGGGAGGCTATAAGACCTCAAAGTCCACCTATGGTGTACTTCTTCAGGTAAAGTTCTACCTTCTGAAAGTTCCATTACCTCCTCAAGTAGTACCACTAATTGGGACCAAGTATTCGAATATGTGGGGCATCTCTCATTCAAACCAGTACAGGAACCACCAAAAACTTTCTTTCACAAAATAAAGCTTCCAGACAACAAACCGCTCAATAGACTGAACAGAGAGAACTAAAAAGAAACTCAAATGAACAGACGAGTTTCTTTTTTTTTTAAATGATCAGCATTCTTAGCTATTGTGAAGATGCAAATGACTATCACCCTGAGAGTCCATCTCATCCCACTGAGAACAGCTATTACCAGAAAAGAAACAAGGAACCCTGATGGGGATGTGGGGAAAGGAGACCCCTCATTCTCGGTTGATGAGAGTGGAAACGGAGATAGCTATGTGTCCATTTATATGGGAGACAGGGGGCTTCAGAAGAACTAAAGACACCTGAAGAACAAAGTGTAAGAAATCAGTCTTCTTGGTGTGGAGACCCATGAAGTGGCCGTAGTAGGGATAATGTGGTAGTGGGGCCAGTCAGATGGCTCAGCATGTTAAGGTGCTTAATGCCAAGGCTAACATGATCTTATTGCATCCCTCGGTAGCATGTGGTGGGAGACCAACCAACTCCCTGAGCTGTCCTCTGACAGACACACACATGCAATAGCATGCATACACACACGCACACACACACACACACACACACACGCACGCACACACGCGCGTGCGCGCAGGGGTGGTGGTGAGACAGACAGACAAACACATTAAAATAAATGTAAACAAACGTTATCACGGCTCAGTTGGTTTTAAACTCTGACAAAACATCTTTCATCCACGACATTTTCTCAATGTCAGTGTAACGATGCCTAATGATATTCTCCTCTGTTCATAGACTGGTGCCTATGTTCTCATCAGAGAGGCTTCATCCAGCAACTGGTAGAAAACAGATGGAGAGACCCAGAGCCAAACATTAGGCTGAGCTCATCGAATCCTGCTGAAAAGAGGGAGGAGGAATTGTAGGAGCCAGAAGAGGGTCAAGGACATCACAAGAAAACTCACACAGTCGACTAACCTGGGCTCACAGAGGCTCACAGAGGCTCAGAGGCTGAACTGACAACCAAGGAATCTGCATGGACTGACCTAGGCCCTCTGCATATTTGTGACAGTTGTATAATTTGGCTTTCCTGTGGGACTCCTAACAGTGGCAGCAGGGGCTGACTTTGACCCTTTTGCTGGCTTTTAGAACCCTATTCCTCATACTGGGTTGCTTTGCCCACCCATAATACAAGAGGAGGTACTTATTCTTACAACTTGATTTGTCATATTTTGTTGATATCCATGTGAGATTTGGCCTCTTCTGAATAGAAATGAAGGAGGAATGGATGGAGTGAAGGAAGGGGGTGAAGCCAGAGGGGTTGAGAAGAGAGGAGGGAGGGGAAACTGGTAGGGCTTAATTTAATTTTAAAATTAAATTTAAAGAGCAAAACAAAACATGTTTTCTCAACTAATTTTAGTGAGTTGCCTGTACTCAGTAAAAATAAAAGGTTGGCCCTGAGAATTTTCACTGCTCTTTTTATTTCTGTATACAATATACCATTTATTGCCGCCCAGTGGGCAGACACTTCTGAGGCCCACTCTCTCTAGGATGGCATCTGCCCAGGTATTTGACAACCTGATCCTCTGCACTCTGGCTTGCTTTCTGAGCTCCCATGAACAGGTTGTTCTTCCTGAGGTGCTGATGAATGGGGCAGTCACCTGAGTCACAGGCTGATGTCACTCTCTGCCTAATGCCACACTTTCCCTCTGACTCACAGGGTCACCTCTGTCGAGTATCAAGGTGCCGTGTAAACGTGGCTCTCATTCTATGCGCCTTCTCCATCAGTTAGTCAACGGTCCAGATTCCTATGCCCACACACACTAGCTTAAAACAACAACCCTGACTTCGGGGGAGGTAGGTACAAGCAGGGACATTTCCCCTATCTGATTATTATGGATTTTCTTGGGCTGGTGCTTTCGGTTTTGTTTTTTGTATTTTCATTGGAAAAAAAAATAGGATCAGCCTATCTGGCCATCTGGGAACACTTATTGAGACTTCAATTGGATTTTGTTTGTACTTATAACTTTGGCAAAAAGCTCCACCTTTACATCCCCCTCCCCCTCTGTTCACCCTGTTCCTTGTTTACTGTGGTGAGGGACAGGCTAGCTGGTGCATGAAGCTCTAGGGATTCTCCTGCCTCCATTTCCCATCTTGTTGCAGGCGTTGTGAGGACCACAGATACACCCCACTGGGTCTGATTTTATGTGGGTTTGGGGGATTCGAACTTGGGTTTCCACAGAGCACACTTAACCCACCAAGCCGTCTCCTCGGCCTTAGTTATGGCAATGTGTTAAATACTTTACCTTTACTTATGTGTCTGTGTATGAGTACAGGCATGTGCATGCGAGTGCCTATGGAAACCAGAAGAGGGCGTCTGATCCCTTGAAGCTGGAGTTACAAGCAATTGTGAGCTACCAGGTGTGGGTGCTGGGGACCAAACTTTGTTCCTCCCTTCTTAGCCACTGAACCATCTCTCCAGCCCCAGGTGAAGACAATTTTTAATTACATAATTTATATAATAAATTTTATTTCAGTATAACAAAATAAACATGACAAAATGGAAAAGGGGATGCTGTTTTTCATAGGCTAGAAACGTCTGGGCTAATCCTTCAATGGGTTCCAGATTTCTGTAGTTAATTCAGATTCCGATTCCTGCCTGAGAAGCCAGAAGCTTGAATCCACAACTCTGAGGTGCATTGTGTTCTTGAAACATTCAAATCCTTTTCCTGTTGGATTTTCCTCCTGGAAGCATTTTCCTTGATCTTGCCATGCTAGTCATGTGCTTTAGCCAACTTTTAAATGGCAGAACTTAATTAGGATGTCCATTTGTAAATGGACAGCAATGTTTTCCTTGCTTCATGAGGATTTTCTTTGGATCAAGGCAGAATTCATATAAAAATCACTTTACAGAATATAAAGTCCTAGGTAAACACGAGCCTTTGGCAGCCATAGTGTGCCCATGAGCTCATTATTCACACGAGGATCTCCAAGAAAAGAGCTCAAGATGTAAAGATTCCAGCTTTGGACCCTAGCAGCATTGCCTTTCAATGGTTTCACAGCTCTGAGTCTGACTCCAGCTTTGGACCCTAGCAGCATCGCCTTTCAATGGTTTCACAGCTCTGAGTCTGCTCCTGTCCCCTGTCACTCCTTGGTCCTGTGAAAAGTATCACACACTCAGCCAGGGAAGCAGCTGATGGCCAGAACGGTTTTGAGGGAAAACCGATTACATCATCCTAGCTAAAGTTCTTGAATTTGGTCACAAGACCATGGAACAGCATTGAGGAAGAGCAGATTTTAGATTAGCATGGGTTCTGCTGGCTACATTCTGGCTAACTGTTGTCTGGCCCTGCCCTCCCTATTATCTGGATGCCCAATGATTTTTACATTTTATTTTAATTAGCACACGAAGAATTAGGTTTCGTGATGGCATTTTTTTTCTTCCAAGCAAATTTTAATTTTGTTCTTTCTCCTCTGCCCACTCTTTGGCCTCTCCCCTTCCTTTGTGTCCGTCCACCCCCAGGGGCCTCTGTGTTCTTACACCAGGTATCCTTTTGCCCTCTGCCTTTTCAGCATCTCCTGATCCCATCTCATGGTCTCTTTCCTAGTCCACAGTCTCTATCCTCTCCCTCACTCCTGTGTTTACATTTAAACAAACCCTAAAAGTTAGATCCACCTGTGAGAGAACCTGCGGCTTTCACATTTCTGCATCTGGGTCACCTCATTTAATAGAATACTTTCCACTGCTGAAAACGTGCCTGCCTGGGGACTTTGGGACTGGGAAGGGTGATGTGTCTGATAGAGTGAGGAACTGAGGGTAGGAAAACCCTGAGTGGTCCATCTGCCCAGTGCAGGATGTGAGCTATATTAAAGGTCCACAGGAGGGTCTCAGGTAGTGTCCTGTCCTTTGGGACCAGGCAGCACTGCCTACACAGGGAGGGAGGAGAAGGAGTCAGGATTCCATTACCCACAAAGGGAAGCAGCATCAAACAACAGATGCCAAGGGCTCTGCTTACCCGTCCACAGTGTGAAGAAGACAGACTAGTTCTAGGAAGTATGGTGGTGGGAGAGGCAAAGTTGACTGAGGACCTGATAGAGGAGTGTTCCCGGACAGGATCTCAGTTGTCACAAACCAGGACACAGTCCAGCAGCCAGAAAAAGGAGCTCTGAGCTCAGGCAGTCCAAGAATGGAAGACTGTAAGAGCTAAAATGATGAACAGAGGCCAAACACAGCAGAGAACACACCATATAGTAGACATATTTTAAAAACAGATACCATGAAGCTAAGAAACTGTGTCCCCATAGTCCCAGTAGAGAGAGGAGAATTTTGAGTTTGAGGACAGTTTGTGAAACACAGCAAAAACAGTCTCTAATAGAAGAGGAAGAAGGGAGTGGAGAGAGGGAGGGGGAGGAGAGGTTAAGGGGAAAAAGGATGAGGAAGGGGAGGAAAATAATGAAACAAACATTAATAGAAACAGAGAGTGGGAGGCGGTTGTCATCATTGAGGTCACTGCTGTAAACAGCAAGAGATGAGTTCACTGGGCTAGCAGATCCAATGTCACCTCCTGAGTGCTGGTGATTATGTGGGCGTGTCACTTTTCAAGATTTGGTCAAGTTGTAATTTATGACAAATCTGCACATATGCTGTATCTCAATCTAATTTTTAAAAGCTAATGATTACTTGTGGAAGCCCTCCTGTCAGTTCTCACGAAGGAGAGACAGTCTGGCGGCACTGTGATCACTTCAAGTCTTTAGTTTCAGTCTCTCTAAGTGGGAGATAATGTGGCTAAGGGACCAAAGAATAGAAGGAAGGAAAGAAACAATTTAGTCTCCATGACATCTACTGAAAAGACTTGGGCTGGGTGAATAGACACACATGCTCCCAAAAATGAAGTGGCCAATGAGAACTCTTTAATGGTATAAATCCAAATGATTGGATCAATCTCGAAAGTTATTTATTAGTTAAGTTATATACTTAAACCAGAGTGAATCAATGCTAGAGTCCCAGTCAGTGAGAAAAACCTGTGCTCAGAGTGGATTCTGATAAGGAAGGCACGACTCAGACTGTTGTGAAGACTAGGCGGGAAGGAGGTTCGTGTGATTGGATGGGACGGGAGCATCGGGACTAAAGAGAGAGAAGTCTGGCACGAAACCAGCATCCGGAGTGCCTAAAGATACCCTGTTGATCTGTTTCTCCTCCAATAAATTCTATATAATAGTCAGTGGGTTTTGGTTCCTAAAAACACTAAAAATATGGCATGCATAAACCAAGTCCTGTTCTGCTTGCCCTAGTGAGTCTTGTATAGATGATTAAAGCTTCCCTGTTCAGACGATGTATGGAAGGGGAGTCAGCCTGAGTAAGAAGGGCAGCATGGGGTCCATGCCTCCCATCCTAGCCTTCAACTGGGGAAGAGGAAGCAGAATAATAATAATAATATAACAAAATCAAGTCCTGTTTGGGCCACGTCGCAAGGCTATCTCAAAACACAACAAAAAACAAAATATGAAAATGATATGTGCAAATATTTGGAAGAGAAATGTGTTAGCTTGAGGAAAGTACAGATATCCTGGGTCAGTTGTGTGCTGAGCAGTCAAAGGATTACAACACCAGTATTTTCAGATGGGTAGGAGATGGGAAGTCACAAGGGCCAGACTACAGAGATCCTGGGGTCTATATGAAGTATTGTCTGAGAATGATGGAAAGTCAATGAAGGGCTTTGAGGAGACTAGAGACACACCTATAACATGCATGTTTAATGACTCACTCTGGCTGCTGGGTTAAGGGTCTTCTGCAGAGGAGCAAAACAGAAGCAGGCAGGACCTTGGCTTATTTGTGCATATATAACAGGACAATTTCTATTAAAATGCTTCTCAAGACGTGTTTAGCCAATATTTTTCAAGAGCCTACTATAAGTTATGAAGAGCCTACTATGTGTTAGAAAGAGCCTTCTATATGTTAGAAAGAGCCTACTATGTGTTAGGAAGAGCCTACTATGTTAGGAAGAGCCTACTATGTGTTAGGTAGAGCCTACTATGTTAGGAAGAGCCTACTCTGTGTTAGGAAGAGCCTACTATATGCTAGGAAGAGCCTACTATGTGTTAGGAAGAGCATACTATAGCCTACTATGTCTTAGGAGTTCTGAGCATAGAAGACACCCACTGATCTCTACTTTCATGGCACAGACAGGAATTAGCAGTGAGTTAAACAAGAGGAGTAATCCTCGCAGCTGCTGTCTGTATGATGTGGCATATTGTGAGCCAGGTGGAGCCAAGTTTGCACACTGGGAATATTGTGTTTTGTTGTGTGACCTTGGAGAGTGCTTCAGCTCTGGAGCCTCCTCTGTAAGACCTGGGCACCTCATCCACCGCAAGCAAACTACAGCAGGCATTCTGATGGGGCTTTATTTGGTATGGGGGCTATCAGCGCAGCCATCATTTTTAGGTCTGTTACAAGAAGAGTTTTCTATAAATACATTTAAAATTCAAGTCTCTCTTTCATAAAAATCCTCTAGTGGCAAATAATCACATTAAGTTCCCACAATATCATTATATTAGTTACTTCTCTCATTATTGTGACAAAATGTCAGACGCAAGCAACTTAAAGGATGGAAGGAAGGAAGGAAGGAAGGAAGGAAGGAAGGAAGGAAGGAAGGAAGGAAGGAGAAGAAAGGAAGGACAGAGGAAGGAAGAAAGGAAGGAGGGAGAAGAAAAAAGGAAGGATGAAAGGAAAGAAGGAAGGAGAAGAAGAAAGGAAGGAAGGATGGACAGAAGGAAAAATGGATGGAAGGAAGGTAAGAGAAGAAAAAAGGAAGGACAAAAGGAAAGAAGGAAGGAGAAGAAGAAAGAAAGAAAGAAAGAAAGAAAGAAAGAAAGAAAGAAAGAAAGAAAGGAAGGAAGGAAGGAAGGAAGGAAGGAAGGAAGGAAGGAAGAAGAAGAAGAAAAGAAGGTCAGAAGGAAAGAAGAAAGGAAGGAAGGAAGCAGATTTTTGGCTCACAGTTCAAGAGCACAGTTCATCATGACAGGGATGTGAGACAGTTGGACACTGCATCTACGACCAGGAAGCAGAAAAATAAATGCCGATGCTCACTTGCTTTCTTTTATTCTGTCTAGGACCTGCTCATGGGATAGTGCTGGCCAGAGTTAGGGTGGGTCTTCTCATCTCAATTAACCCCATCTAGCAAAGCCCGAGGTTCCTAAGAGATTGTAGGTCCCAGGGAGTTGATGGTGTTAACTCTCAGAGTCACTGGGTGAGCCTGTCACTCATTCCCCAGAACCTTCTCTGAGCCTTTACCAGGGCACTGGCCTCTCTCTTTCCTTGCTTCCAGCGTTTCACATCGCTCCTTATTTACAAGTGCAGACTAACTGAGTGTTTGAAAATCCAACAAGTTAGAACTGGTCTTCCAACCTCAGTGCACACATTTGCTCTGGCCTTTGAATCAGATTTCATTTTGTAACAAAGGAGAAGCCATTGGCACATGAAGTTAGGAACCGAATGTGAACTCTCCCCTCCATCCGTTTGTCTACAAAAACCTGGAGTGTTGGTAATCTGCTATGGTATCTCACTTCCTTCCCTGTGGCCTTGTTTCATGCAATTTCCAAGCTTAACAGACAGACTCTGTCTTCTGACACTTCCCTCATAGCCAAGCCACAAAGAAAGACGTCAGCAAAGCACAGAGTGAAAATGATAGTGCATGGGAGGAAGTGCATGCTTCCTTCCTCAGAAATGTAGCTTCCAAATTAGGATTTTAATCATAAAAGACCATTTTCCAGTGGCAGAAAATAATTACAAAATATGTACAAAATGGGATTTGATCATCATTTTTCAAGTTCTTGAGAAATCTGTCTATAAATCCACCATAAGGTAACTAAAATATCCACTCCACATTTTATTAAAAACAGAACATTAGAAGAATGGGTACCATGAAGCAACCCATATGCTCACTTGGCTATGGGTAAATGGGTTAGGTCTCTCAGCAAATGATGCCCTGAAACCTCCCCACCGGGGGCCAGGGGTGGCTTTGTCTACTGAGACTTCTAACTCTGGCGTTTACTACAAAAAGACCTGCTTTAGTGTCCGATTGAGAGCCAGGCTCTTTGCTTCAGCAGCTCTGGGCCATGGAAGAAATATTCTGACCACCTGTTGTTTCTTTCCCTTCATTTTCAGCGTAAGAGATGGGGATGACTGACTTGCATGCAATTCCCATACTTCAATACATTTTAAATTTAGCTTATCCCCCTAATCATAGCATTAACAATAATACTTCTGAGAATGTCACTCTAACAGGGGATGGGGTGTATGCTCTACAGCATCAAGCATTGCATCGCTATGATGTAATTTGTTTCTACCAGGAGCACAAAGCCTGTGGGCAGCATTCCATCTCAGTGAGGGATGCTCAGACCAGCAGAAGATCCAAGTGTCACGTCTATAAAATTCCCACGGCCCTGGCTTCTCCGAGAAGATAAGGTTTAAATTAAGGCATGATGAAAAGATGATGATGGCCCCAGGAAGCCCAAGGAAGTGTAATACCATCCCAGACAGCAAAGTAACAAGGACTGTAAGGCAAGAGGGAACCAGAGCACATGGAGAACGGCAAAGACCGGGCCACAGACAAGGGAGAGGGCGGATGACCGGAGGCAAGTACAGGACAGAGCCCATCAATGGTGACTGGACTTCCTTCCTTCCTTCCTTCCTTCCTTCCTTCCTTCCTTCCTTCCTTCCATCCATCCTTCCTTCCTTCCTTCTTTCCTTCCCTCCCTCCCTCCTTCCTTCCTTCCTTCCTTCCTTCCTTCCTTCCTTCCTTCCTTCCTTCCTTCCTTCCTTCCTTTCTTTAACCCCTTGTAGGAACTTTATTATAGGTCACTGAAGAACATACATTAGGATGAGGATGGAACCTATGGGTAGGCATTTTAGGTATCTGCACAAGGTGGCTTTGAGGGGATTAGAGTAAGAGAAAGAACCATAAATGACCTAAGGGAAGGTGGTGTTGGAAACAGCTTTTGGAGGTGTGAGGCTTTGTGTGTCTCCTGAATGTCACACTGATAACATAACCACTCTGCCCTCAGAGACCTCTCAGATGGACAAGAATATAAAGTTCTTAAGTGTGCTGGAAAAGCAGACATAGATAGAAGCATTGGTTGGGGGATGTAGTGTCGTCAATGGGGGATTGTGTTGGTATGGGCACATATACATTTGTATGAGGGATGTGTATATGTGCACATACATGTGAAGGCCAAAGGTCAACTTTGGGTGTCCATCCACATCACCTTTTAAGATAAGAACTTTCAGTGGAACCTGAGGTTCACTGATTTGACTAGACTGGTTGACCAGGGAACCCTAAATATCTTCCTACCTCTGTCTCCGCAGCACAGAATTAAAACTGCTCTTTCCATGGGTGCTGGGGATCAAACTCTGGTTTCTCAAGCTGCATGGCAAGCACTTTACCAACAGAGCCACCTTTCCAGCCCCAGAAAATTGTTTCTTGTGGCTATAGAAAGATGATCAGGTCCTGAGTATTTACAAAGGGTTAGTTTACAGCTTGGGAGGCGTGATGCCAGTTTTGGCAAGGGCTTATTTGATGGTATCATCTCATGGTAGATGACATCATGGCTGGCATGTGTGCAAGAGAAAGAAATTGCATGGGGAGACAAGAAGCAAAAGAAGGGGTGGAGCTGGGCTTTTTATTTTAGTGACAACTCTCTAAAAAAAAAAAAACGAACTCAGGGTCCTGGAAAAATTACCTAACTCCTTCTAAGGGTGATATTCTTTACATTCTAACAGATTTCCACTGGGTCCCACCTCTTAGTGGCCACACCCATTCTTAGCATCACCATAGTAGATCATAGGGAATGAGCCATGTCAGAACTATGACACTTGGTGAGCCTGGTATTTAAGCAGGAAATAACAATGAAGGAATTGAGAGGGTGGTTCTGTCATTGTGTAGTAGGTTCAAAGCCCCCCCCCCCCCAGAGGACTGGGACAAGCTTGGCATACACCCAGGGAAAGCAAAAGTCAACCCTTCCACTGCATCTCACTGCTTGAGCTAGTTAGTCCTGTAATTCCAATGCTTATAAAACAAGAATTATCCTGCAGAAGGTTGGGTCTTTTGTTAACCTGAGAATTATCTATCCAAATTCCCTAGCAGTACACCTAGGCACTTACATTTTATAGATCAATAACGGTTCTTGCTAAATTCTTACCATACCGATAATGGGAATTTAGAAAGTGCCTGTATGTGTGGAGCGGAGAGAGGTAGGTAGAGAAGCAGGGAGGGAGAGAAAAGGAGAGAGGGAAACGAAGCTATGGCACAGTGTCCAACCACAGTGACTTTGTGTGTAGCAGATGAAGTCATTTGTTTGTAATTGCTTAAAAGAGATGTTTACCCAAGGAGCTGATGGCCATGCAGAGACGCCAGCCTGACCTTCATGTGTTTGCTTAGACAAGTGGTAGCAGTCAGTACCATGTGGTGCTAAAGCAAGAGTCCTCACGCGTCCCTTCTTCTGACCCTCTAACCAGGACACCTGCTTTCTTCAGAGGCGTTTTTTTGTGACCAGAGCAATCCCCTGCATTTCTGGGGCTTTCTGAAGGGAACAATGAGACCCTGGCCATTTGAGATCAGATAAGGCAGTGGTCCAAATTTTGGGTTCATTGAGATTGAATGAAGAATGAGGGGCAGGACCACCCTTCTCTGAAAAACTAGACAACACACCATTAACAAAATTCTTTTTTCATTCTGCATAGAAATTAAATACTTTACTGGGCAATGGTGTCACATGCCTTTAAGCCCAGAACTCAGGAGGCTGAGGCAGGTAGATCTCTGTGAGTTCAAGGTCAGCCTGGTCTACAAAGCAAGTTTCAGGACAGCCAGGACTGTTTCACAGAGAAACCCTGTCTCTAAAAACAAAGTAAATAAATAAAAATAAGAATGTAATACTTTTATAACCAATTTAGCCATTGATAATGATTTCTCTAGAGAAGTATGTCCATATCAAAATCCAGTCTAGCATCACAAAACATTATCTCTTTCCAAAACCAAAACCTTGGAGTTGCATCCTAGATTGTCTCTGAAAAGGCCAATGGCGAATCCTAGAAAACATCTTGGCCATCTCAAATTGACCTTGTAGGACTGATGTGTCCTTCAATCACTAGGATATATATGGTACTTTAGACTAGGCAGCTTGTGGCCTATGTCTCCATCAACAGACATGAGTAGACCCCGATGAAACAGCAGCGGTCACCATGTCTCCTGGATAAGCAGACCCAGCTCTTCTTCTTTTTGACTGCTAGGAATCTGGCTTCCCTTGACCCTTGCTTGGTTGCCCCTGCCTTTCCTCTCTGGGGTATGTCAAACTTCTCCAAAATAAGGTATGTCTCCTCTCAGTGGGATAGATCTCACACTGTGTATATTCATTTTAGTGAGATATATGAACCTTGGGTTCTAACAAGTGAACCTCTGCTTGAAGGGTCTCATGGTCCCTTCCTTGTCAGCAGGGTCATACCCATGCATGGCCTTCCCCATCCTGCCCTTCACTAGAAGGTGAAAGGGAATCATCTGAGTATCTCAGGGCCTTAAAACTGGAACAATTCTCTTCATCTTTCGAGATAAATTACAGAGCATTGACTGCGTCCTGCAGCAAAGCCCCTGCCACTAAGGCAGGAATGTTCTGTCCTATAAAACACATGGATTTATTTTGAACTGATAGGACACAATAGCACTTAGAATGCTCAGCCAGCCACCACACTTTGTCCTTCAGTGAAGCAACATCTAAGTGCTTGAACAATGCCTTGAGAGGAGCGTCATGTGACAGCCAACTTCCTAGAAAGGCAGGTTTTACACCCTGTGCATCTTTAATTTCCCTTTGAAGACATACAGCATGTTCTGGAAGGAAACACACTCGATAGATGTCCATAATAAAGAAACTCTTTTGACTCCCATGAGAAAGGAAGGGAAAATTGCCATAGGTTATTCTCAAAACATACCCTGCTCCCAAAGACACATTCCCTGAGAATTATCTGTGGCAAAGGAGATAAAGGCTCATGATCCCAAAGCTGTCTTTTCTGTGCCTCACTCTTCATCTCCCCAACATTAGGGGATTGTTGTCTTCCAACTCCACCATAGAACAAAGGCCACAAAAGAGGCCCATGGAAATTTCCTAGAAGATAATTCTTACCCCAATGTTTTAATTGGTTATTTAAGAAATCATATGCTAAATTGTCATGTTTGATTTATTATTGGCAGGTTTTGTTGGACTGTTTTATTTCTTAGGATCTCACTACACAGCACTACCCTGCCTGGAATTTGCTCTGTAGTTCAGGCTGGATGTAGGGTAAGCCCAGCCCAATGGGGGGCGTGTTCGCCTGGGGCTAATGTTTACATATAAATCTGGCAGGTGTGAGCCCTGCAGTTCCCTTTTGTATTTCCTGCCCGTCGCTGGATCCCTGGTGTTGTAAGCTATCCCTTCATTAAAATTTGCTGTTTCATATTAAGCTAGCCTGGTTATTATACTGCATACAGCTGGCCTTCTCACAGACCTCTGCCTGCCTCTGCCTCCCAAGTGCTGGGATTGAAATTGGGTCCCAACCACACCAAGAAGCACTCTCTGCTTTCTTTATTGAATGTTGGTTTTTCAAAGGTTGGGTCTTTGCACTGCCTGGTCCCCTCCTTTAAGCTCACTGGATTAGTTTCATTTCTGCCGCCATGATAAAACAGCCTGACCAAAGGACAAACAGGCAAGTCCTTGCTTGCTGGCTTCTTTGCTGTTTGTGCTTGGCCAACTGTCTTTACCCTTACACAACTCAGGAAGCAACCATAAAACGGTGCCATCCACAGAGAGCTGGGTCTTCCTTGATCACATGACGTCAAGACAAGCTGCACCCCAGACATGCGCATAGGCCAACCTGATCTAGACAATTCCTCGCGGAAACTCTCCTTCTCAAGTGAGTCTAGGTGTGGCAAGCTGACAATTCAAAACTAACCAAAACACTTACCATTTCCCCTTTATTGTTGACCACCAAGTAAGACAACTATCTCCCATGAGATTTTGGTGTTGAAGTGGAGGAAACAAAAGAACCCAGAACTTTGAACAGGTAGCAAACCTTGACTCAAGCAAATTAAATGTGTTTAATTATCAGCTGTTAAAGATGATTGTTTACCTTCTTAAATGAAATTTAGTCCCTTGTAAATGAATCAGCAATCATAAATGTAGTACAGTCTGTGGATATGATGAAGACACAGCAGTGGGAAATTAACAGTCCTTGCTGTGTGACCAGGCCAAGGGGAAGAACCATGTGTATTTTCCATAGATGTAAATGAAAGGGCATATAATAGTAGAACAGAAGTGATTCAATTCCTTATCTGTTTTAGGTTTTATTTAAACATTTCTAAGAAAAATAGTAGAGGCAAGCACTGTTAAAAGATATACATATCAACCCAAAAGCTGTTGATTGGCATAGTAGACAACACAAGTAGACAAGAGAAAAATCAAATAAAAGCCACAGGCATTGGAATGGGACAGTGAAAAAGTATTTTATGTAGAGTATGCTAGTCTATGCATAGAATAGCAAATTAAATTATAAAAATAACACAAAATGATCAAAAAATTACTGTGTGCCTCTCAGTGAAGTGGTTAATTTCCACATGTCTCTTCCTTTGGCCTTCATAACTGTATAACTTTTCCCTCCTCTTGTTTGTTTCTGAGTGCATGCTCAAGGTTTGGGTTTTTCTAGAAGAAAAACTCTACATGTATTTAATAAATTTTCTCACATCTTATCAACTTTACATTGTACATCCAATGTAGCTGAATGCATCAAAGAGTATAGTAAAATAGTGGGAAATTAAGAGGGTAGACAAGATGGCTCAATTAATGAAAGCGCTTGCTGCCATGACAACTTGAGTTCAATACCTGGAGTTTTGCTTGGTAGAAGGAAAGTTGTCCTCTGTCATATATACACACAAACACACACACACACTATGAACAGACATGCACACATACACATAAAATAAATTAAGAACACATATCAATAATAAGGTCAAGGTTGTACCAGTTGATCACTTTAACAGACCAGGAAAGGCCTCCTGATTCAATTCCACTAAGACTTAGAGCTGAAACAGAGTATCAAGTAGAAAATTCGTGGGACTACATTAAGGAAAACTAGGAGTATACCAGGAGGACACATCTTTTCACATTTTAAGATCTCAGGGACAAATATTTATAATATCTCTGTCAAAATATGGCATCACAGTGGCCAGAGGCATTTGTGACATGGCTGTCATTGCACACCCTTGATTATAGCTGTTCATATTTGCATTCATTCTCTTGAAAAGCAACCATTGTTGCTAGTTGCCATTTAAACTGTTTTCAGAAACCTTCCCCTATAATTTAACAGTGAAACAAGGTAATTTGGGATGCAGAAATGCGTGGAACTAGACCATCAGGGCGGCACGTTGGTATTAGCTGTGTGTCTCTTCATTGGACAGAGAATCCTGGCTCTATATCTCTTGCAAAGCAGCTGCCAAACACTTTCCTGAACCTCAGAAAAAAATATATCCCCAAGTAAATGGAGCCCTGCTTCATTTCCTTCCTGCTGTGCATGGAAAGAGACTATCGTCACATACTAAGTAGTGATAGTGATGAAAGAAGAAAAGATCAAATTTCTTGAAAACAGATAGAAATTTCCAAACAATAAGAGCTAGGATGTCTCATCCATGCATAATGCAAGACTATTGTCAAAGCATCAGATAGCAACTGAACTAAACTTTCCTGGTAATTTCGAACAGACACTGCCAAAGGTCAAGTTCCATGACATAGAGTTTGGAATAAAATTAAAATATAACTTTGTCAAATAAGAAACAAAAGTATCAGTATGTTTTGTTGTTGTTGTTTTGATTTACATTCCTTTAAGTGATACTGGGAATGCCACAGGGTGTATGTAGATGAAGATGAAAGGCTCGTGACACGCCAGCCACAGCCCTTGCTATATAATGCTTTGCTTAAATATTTATAGCCAAATTTGTAGATATTTAGTTACAAACCACAAAATGACCACTGGCAATGAAGTTTCCCCTAAAAGATATCGTAACAGGATTGCACAGCTAAGTGCATGGAGTGTGGCTTAGTGCTGGAACTGGCTGAGTATTTTGATGGAAAAGTTTGATGGAAAAGACTCTAGTGAGTCTTAAAGGGCTAGGAGGTACTTCCTAGAACCAAGAAAAGGCGGCAACCAAGACATAGAGGAAACTGAGCCCATTTGCACAGCAACTTCTCCCAGGCAAGGTGCCTGCCACGCAGACACATGATTAAAACAGCAGCTGAGCCCCTGAGACTCCACAGAGTTCTGAGTAGGCATTCAGAGGCGTCACAGGCTGCACGCAGCTGCTTACAGTGCTATACTATTCTGGCTGCATCCCTCTCTGCCTAGCACAGAGCTTAGTGCTTTCTTGACAGTACCGAAAGATTTCTGAATTGAAACGTCATAAAATCCTTATAGTGTCCACATTGTCCTGTAGACTACTGAACACATGGAAGGCCCCTACTGCATTCATTGTACGGTGGCTCAAAAGGCCAAAAGTTTAAATGAGCTCAGCCAGCAGGATCTCCTGCCAGTGTATGTATGTGTTTTTCTTCTTACTGTTGCTTGCTCTGCCCATCACACAGCGATGTCCTTCGGGGGTTTTTTCACGTCATTGTGCCTTTTCCAGAGTCCATGCTGCCTTTATCCCAGCTTGTGTTCCTCCTTGTCATCTCACCCAGATTTCTGAGCAGAGAAGGATTTGGGGCCTTCTGCTCATTTCATTTACTTTCTGTTCAATCTGTTACATTTCTGTGCAGTGAAAAGGAACCACCATTTGGTAGAAAATTCCTTTAAGTCGTCTTGGTTTTAGCAAAGACCAAATATCCCAGCTCTACATTTGGTTAGGTAGTTAAATTGAAGCTTCTTATACTGATAGGAAATATCTGAGACATGAATTCAAAATAAACGGTGGGATTGGATTGAACGTTCGGCAGTTAAGAGTATTTGCTGTTCTTTCAGGAGACTTGAGTTCGGCTCCTAGAACCTATGTTGGGCTGTTTACAACTGCCTGTAACTCCAACTCCAGGGGATCAGGTGACCTTTTCTGGCCTCTGTAGATATACATGTGCAAGTATATATACACACACACATGGAAAGAGAGAGAGAGAGAGAACAAACAAATCTTTTAAAAAATATCTACAAGTTATCAATTTCTGAGTGAGGAATTTGTAGTCTAGCCAAATGATTTTGAAGACACTGACTAGATGCAGAAGGGAGATTAAAAAGAGAGACAAGAGGCAAATGGACAGACTGACAGATATTGGCTGCTTCATGTAACAGACTTATTCTTTAGGATCAAGAAAATACAGAGCTTCTTTAACAATGATATGGGAATAAAAACCCACAACAATTCAAACAAAGACAAAAACCAAAGCAGAAAACCCTTCTTCCATTTCTTTTTCTGGATTTACTTTACTATTATTTCAACTACTGGGGATGTCTTTGTTCTAAAGAGAACACTCCATTTCAGAGCTAAGATTGATTACAAGCTTGGGCCGGCCAAGCAAAGACATTGAATACTGTCACCCCAATTCACCATGTCACCAGTTTGGCAACAGGGGGATTATTCTTAATGGATTGAAAGAAAAGTATTATCTGTTTCCCTGTGTGCACCTAAAGTCAATGTTTTATGCTTCTTAAATTTCTAAGCTATCATGTCAGAGACTGCAAGAGCTGGCAGGAACATTAAGACATACCTATTGTCAAATCCCCTCATTCCACAGAGGAGGAAAATAACCAAGTAAAATGACTAATTCCAGACCTTAAGAGCTGCCAATGGAGCCCAAACTAGAACCGAGTTCTGGCTTTTTTACAGCTCCCTTCCCAGGGCATGTTTATGGATCACATGACTGTTACCAAAGATACCCTTCTTGCACATTGGACTACAGGCCGGTGGCAGTAAAATCCAGGAATACCTGGAACTCTGCCTCCTTGAACAGCATCTCAAACTTATTAACTGTAAGAAAAGTATATAAAGGTAGATTTTGATTGGAGAAATTCATACTTAAACAGAAGAGATCAACAATCTTAACATGGCTGCCCGAGGATGACAGCTTTACGAACGCAAACCCAGAGAGTGGGTGCCTCTTCCCACTTCTCAGGAGAGGAAGCAGACACACAGACACACACATAGACACAACAACAACAACAAAACCTGACAAAACCTCATGGCCACAGACAGAATAATTTGAGGTAAATTCTTCTCTACGCTGGGCCACGTTCTGCACCGTGTGTCTGGGTGACTCGGTTGCACACTGGAGACTTAGCTCGGCCTCTGGCCCAATCAATAAATAATGCGGAGATGAGAGATTGAGGTCCCGGCAGCTCCACCAGGATCTATTAAAAGGAATTTCAGTTCCCTTTGGAATTGCAGTCCTCCTCTTAGCTCTGCCAGGAGGTTTTTGTTTTATTTGTTCTTGCAGTTTGGATGGCCTCCCTCCCCTGGCTGCGGGATGGATTTGATTATGTCATTTCGTTTGTCCCTTCCCAGCCTGTTTCTGTGACTGAAGTGGGTTGGAAATGGATCCAGGACTTGCTGCCTGAATGGGAGCGAAGAGAGTTTCTCAACGACCTGTCCCCAATACTTCCATTGAGAGGGACCCCAGGACCTCAGAACTCCCCATTCTGTCTCTGTCTCAGCCATACTCATTCCATAATTCCCTCAAGGGTTCGATAATACAACCAAAGTCAGCTATGGGCACTATTCAGACTTAACTCTGTGTGTGTGTGTGTGTGTGTGTGTGTGTGTGTGTGTGTGTGTGTACGTGTGTTTCACATGTGTGTACATGTCAAGAAAGGAGGAACATACCTGGGCACACACATGTGGAGGGCAATTTTAGATGTCTTCCTCTGTTGCCTTTCACACCTTTTTTGAGACAGGGTTCCTAACTGTACTAGCCAGGCCTGTTATTTCTGTGACCAAAAGCAAGTTGGGAGGAAAGGGTTCATTTGGCTTACACTTCCACAACACAGTTCATCATCAAAGGAAGTCAGGACAGGAACCTGGGGGTAGGAGCTGATGCAGAGGCCATGGAGGGGTGCTGCTCATTGGCTTGCTCTTTTTAGCTGGCCCAACCTGCCTTCTTATGTAACCAGAACCACTGGCCCCAAAGATGGCACCACCCACAATGGGCTGGTCCCTTTCCCATCAAATACTAATTTAAAAAATGCCCTCCAGGTTTGCCTGCAGCCAATTTTATGGAGGCATTTTTCTTAGTGGAGGTTCCAACCTCTCAGCTGACTTTAGCTTGCATCGCGTTGACAAAAAACAAACCAACACACTCACTGACCCCATGCTTACCTGTTTGGCTGGACTGGCTGGTTACCAAGCCCTAGGGATCCTCCTGCCTCTGCTTCTTTGGTACTAGGGTTACAGGTGTATGCCACTTGCAATCCATACTTTCCCATGGATGCTGGGATGTGAGCTGGGATCCTCTTGCTTGTACAAGCACATTACTACCTGGGACTTTCCTCAGCTTCAAAACTAACTCTTGAAGGGGGAAAAGGGCCTGTTACTTACAGTGTTTGACATCAGTGCAGAAACCACAAAAAAACAGTTCCTCAGACCCCAGCAAGGCTTTCTTTCCTGCACAATTCGTGCGCATCCATCAAAGAGCCAGACCATGAGCTGATGGACTGTGGCTGAGAAGGGCTGAAGCTGCTCCTCATCAGCTTTCTTTCCAGACAAGGAGGACCACTGACCAGAGTTTGAAATCGAAGAGAGGCATGTCCAGTAAACCGTTATGTTCATAGAATATGCCTTTATAAGCTTCTGGGACATTTTGATGTCATCTCCAAAACAACAGGCTGTGATCTACACAGTCCTCTGTGCAGTAACCCTGGTAATCACAAAAATATGCCCCCTGCAATTCAAGACAGTCTTGCTTAGGTGGGAGTTGGCAGCCATGCTTCCCGTTACGCAAAGAAACTAGAGAGGCTGCTGCAGAAGTTGGGAAGCAGCAACCTCCTGTCAGGCATGCTCCAGACATGCTTTCTCCCAAGCCCAGAGACAGAGAACACATCTGCTCCCAGCACACCCAGCACTGCTTGTATGTTTTCCTAGTCACAGCCCCCTGAGAATGATGCCGCTGTATTTTCTTCAGTAATCAAATCCTTCTACAATCCTGGAAGCATTCTGGTCCCTCCATGAATGGAGGCTCGCTTATGGACCAAGGGGCAGTCATCCATTGGATTCTGGTCCAATGTTCTGCAGAGGAAGGAACACACCACTCCTGAGCCAAAGGCAGGAAAGTCACACACCATGGAGTTAGAAGTTCCTGGTCTGCATGGAATGCTGAGAAGTTTCCAGAAAGAACTGAGAGCACAGTTACGGTGCTTTGGCTGTAACTCTCCACCACATTTTGGCTAAGAAAGGGCAGATTGCTCAAGCTTTCAAAGCTGTTCTCAGACCAGCTCTGACTTACTTTCTAAACAAGCAGAATTTCAGAACTGTTGGGCTAGCTTGTTTCATGAGTGTGTGTGTGCGTGACGCGCACGTGTGTATGAGTATGTTTGGAGCCAGGGGATTGTTCTGTTGTTCTATAACTGGATAGTCTCCTGCCTCACCCACCCCAGTGAGGAAGTTACAAGTGTGTGACAGCGTCCCTGACTAACTTTTTTTTTCTTTAAGTTCAGTGTGGCTCTGAAAATTACTTATTCTTGGGGCCCTGTAACTCTCATGAGGAAGTCAAGATTTGTATTAAGGAAGATAATCGAGAATATCAAATGACCAAATGCCAAGTTGAATGATTGTAGCAATATATTCTTAAACAGTTTTGGAAAGAGAAATTCACTGCAGATTTTTTCAGTGGATTATTTTTCAAAAATGTGAATGTACAAAAAGAAACTTGAACGGGTCTTCGAGGGCGGGCTGGGCATACTACATACCACTCCACGAAGAATGGAGACTCCAGGCCTTCAGCAAGGAATGGATGAAGAGGTGAAGGGCTGGTCTGGGGCAGGGGCTAAGCTAGCCATATGTCTCTGCAAAGTCCAGTGCCAAACGTGCCAAAGAGTCTATCAAGAAGACAAGCCAGGAGCATCTGGAGTGAGCACACGAAAGACACTTAACGCAATTGGATTGCCCTTCTGTCGGTGCTAAGTGTTTCTGATAGAAGCTGAGATGCCAACATCTACCTATTGGATCATCTTATGTGCCAACTGCAAAGAGGAGCGTTTTCAAACTCAGACTCAGTGTAACCACTACCTCCTGCCTGTCCATCCTGCAGCTTTACCAAGCAGCAATCACTATTAGCCCTGCTGGGCACTATGCTGAATTATAACATGCTAAGGTAGTGTCCTAGAGGAGGCAGATTAGTGCAAGAACTTCAGAGGGAGGCAGCTGGAAGTGTGACTCCCAGCTCAGTTAATGACCAGTTTGGAAACCTTGAGAAAGAAACTGGGGTTCTCTAAGTCCCAATTTCCTGGACAGTTGTTCAGAATGTTGGCCTGCAGGTGGGATGGGACGTTAGATAAAATACGTGTAGGAATGTACCTGTCACACGGCAGCTGCTCAGTAAGCAGGGACTATTGCTACTCTTACTTTTCTTTCTCTCATTCTTATTAGTACTTTGAGAAGGTCACATAAGGCGTTTTAAACATATTCACCCCTCCCCAACTCTTTCACATCCGCATCCATTCCCTACTCACTCAACGTTGTGTTCTCTTCCTTATCATGGTAATTTTGTCTTTATTTTTTTTTAACCCGTCAACTACAACTTGTGCTACCCATAAACCCTTGGGTGTGTGGCCTTCTGCTGGCTAACTTCCCAGGGCCCACACTCTTAAAGAAAGCGACTCTCCTTCTCCCAGCAGCTGTCAACAGCCAATAGCACCCCAGTTAGGGTGAGACTTTATGCCCACCTCCCTGTCCATACTGGGATTTTGTCTGCCCTGAGCTTGAGTGAATAGGTATTGTGCATGCTGTCACAACCGCAGAGAACTCACATGTCCAATTGAGCTGCTCTTATCTGGAAAACACTGTTTCCATATGGTCATCCACTGCCTCCAGATAGGCAATCTTTCTACCCCCTCTTCTGCAGTGATCTCTGTTCCTTGGGAGGCGAGGAGGGGACATAGCTGTCCTATTCAGGGGACATTCCACAGTCTTGTGTTCTTTGCACCCTGACCAGTTGTGGGTCTCTGTGTTAATAGCTGTATCATCTCATTCTTAGTATGGTATATATACTAAGATATATGTTCTGTATATATGTTGCTTTTATTGGTTGGTGAATAAAACTGTTCCAGCCAATGGTTTAGCAGAGTTAAGCCAGGTGGGAAATCCAAACAGGGAGAGAGTAGGTGGAGTCAAAGACATGCCACGTAGCCATTGAAGGAGAAAGATGCCAGAAAATTACTGGTAAGCCACAGCCTTGTGGCGATACATAGACTAACAGAAACGGGTTCGTTTAAGATGTAAGAGCTACCTAGGATATGCCCTAGCCATTGCCAAAACAGTGTCATAATTAATATAGTTTCAGGTCTGGGCAGCCAGGAAGCGAAAGTGCAATCTCTGTTTACACATTCTATAATATCCTGGAGTTTCCTTCTACTTGTGTGCATCAGAGATTGGCATCACAATCTTTAATTATGTTTACTTTGTTTTCTATTGCTTTCCGTTTTTAAAAAATCCCAGCACATCCAAATTCTCCCTGAAGTTCACCCTTAAACTTCAGAGCCTACATATTATCCAGTGATGCCAAGGGCTGTAAACAGGCAAACACACAGATCATACAAACATAAGGTGTGGGATGTGAGAGCTATAAAAATCAAGACCTGCCAAATCTAGAGACTACAAAATAAGCAAATCATTTAGTCATTCTATTGCCCCAACAGCTAGATTGATGAAATTATCAATTAGTAACAAACTGTATTAGAATCCTGTCACCACTTCATATGAATGACTAGAAAGTTCTAAGAAGACAAATAAGCCAAGTAACTCTGGTCCAAAGCCCATTCCTAGGGACACCATAGACCCTAGGACAGAAGCTGTTCAATGGCCATGTTCTCAAACTGCCTTCTAAATGTTTATGCTTACACCCACAGACTTGGCTTGCTCCGACCGAGATCAGAGAAGCTTCTGTGTGCAGTGAGCAGCAGTCAATGGTGAGACGCACAGTTGGTCAAGATGCTGAGACTAACAGACGGAGTGCTCAGCTCTAAATGGGACATCTATATAAACCCCTCCCAAACCATCAGGACCAAGGCTCAGAGAACATGGTGGGAGAGGAAAGGATGCAGAATGAGCCAGAGAATGGGGAAGAGTTCTGTGAAATTGTGTCTTCAGATCATGGCATAGGTATTGTACTGTTGTACGTGCAGTAAACGTGGTCACCTGCACAAAACTGGCACAAGTGCAAGCCAGGCAGAGTCAGTATAGACGGGATAAAAGATCTTAGGCCCTACTCTTTACTGAAGAGCTACTGGTAGTGTAATTGCTGGGGGAAGGAGAATCATTCTTCTTTGAAGATGTGAACCCTTCTAAGTATCTGATGCTCAAGTGAATGGCCCCACACCCATGAATCAGTGATACTGGCATATCTAAAATAAATAAAGAAAAAAGAAAAACAAAACAAAGACATGATGTTATGGGATTTTGTTGGTATAGGTAAGAGGAAAGTTGGATGGGGAAAATGAGTTGGAAGAATTGATTATATTTCGTCATATGAAATTATCAAAGCTAAACAAAAGAATTAAGAAGAGACCAAATAGCTTCTCTATGCATTGCACTTGCCCAGAGTTTATACTCCTTATGTCCGTTTAGTGTGGGCCGTAGGAGAGTGGTGCTCATTCGGTGGGAATGAATCATGCCTGGGAGAAATCATGAACTTAGATGATATATAACCCTGGCTGGCCTGGACCACCTGTGTAGATTAGATTGCCCTTGGATGCACAGACATCCCTCATCTGCCTCCTGGGTGCTGGGACTAAAGTCATGCACCACTCCGTTGAGATGAATGCTTTAATGGGAAAAGATTAAGCAGTGATTTTTTTAAAAAAAATCTCAAAAAGTATAAACACAATGACATCTAACCTAATCTCATAATCTTAAAAGTTGTAAATAATGATGGAAAATATTAACCATATAAAATTTTTGACCTCTTATTGCATTAAAATGTTCCATATGATGCTCTGAAACAGAATCACATGACGAAAGAGGTCATACTCAAAGTCAATAGAGCTACCAGAGGTTTGGGCAAGAAGAAGCCGAAACTCACAGAAAAGCATCAATCTGCACACTAAACAAAATTGTTTGGAGGTTTCAGGAATGGATTAGAATTCCATTAACATGCATATGTAGATAACCCATGAAAATACAAGCAGAAGGATCAAAGTTGCCAGTCAAAGAAGATCAAATGCAGTCAAGAAAAGGCAGAAAAAGTAAAGTTGAGATCGTATTTTACAAAAGCAGCCAATAATTTTAACCTGTAAATACTGTAGCAAATTTTCTTCCGGATTGAACATTCTGTGGGGAGAGAGAGATTCTGTCAGTTTTAGCCACTACATTGCTGGAATGTAAACTAAGTTCTAGTGGGGGAGTTATGTGCTTATTCTGCATTCATGAAACGAACAGTAGACACAGCTCACGATTCTGCTGAATTCCCTCTGTTCTCAGCAGATAGGAATTCACTCAAATGAGGTGAAGGCCTTTAGCCCCATTTCACAGGTGTGCAATCCAAGGCCCAGGGTTACTTAGCCAACAAAAGGCAAAGCTAGAACTTGAATCCAGGTCAGCTGCTTGCAAGACATGGATGGCTCGGGAAGAGGAGCATAACAGTATAAAAAACAAAACCTGGAAAGAACTAAAGAGAAATAAAACTATCAAAGTAAGGACTCATTCAAGAGTACTTATTTCCCCACTGTCCAAGAGGAGAGAGCAGAAGAAAATAAGAATTGATGCTAACTGCCCATTATATCAGAGTATACTGGCATGAATATGGGAAAATTAGAGGTGTGACAGCCGACACAGATTGGTGTCAATAATGAAAATTTGGGAGTAAAAACAAAATGCCCAAGTGTAAATATAATATGTTAACATTTAATTAAAAACTTACCAAAACTAAGTCCATGCGTGTGTGTGACATTATATGACTCACAGTTTGAGGTGGTTAGCTCTCGTGAGTCCCCAGGTGTACTATACCAAGAGAATTGGGAGAATGAAGGAAAAATAAAACAAAAGTAGAAAAGTAAATTTCACATTTAAAAGATTTGCTTTTATTTTTATTTGTGTGTATCGCTGTGTCTATTGCGTGTGTGTTTGTGCACGTGCTTGCATGCGTGCACACACACATATGTGTAGGTGCCTAGGGGGCCAGAAGAGAACATCTGGTCCCTTGGAACCAGAATTTCACATTTCATTGTGAGACACCTAATGTGGGTGGGTGCTGGGAACCAAACTAGAGTCCTCTGGAAGAGCAACAAGAGTTCACAACTGCTGAACCATCTCTCTAACCCAAAACCATACTTTTAAAAATGTATGTGATCCAACATATGTACTTATATAAAATAATGTATAACAAAAATATATTCAACTTTAACACCCCTCCCTCTTTTAGTGAGTTTATTTTCTGCTCTGTAGTTTGGTCAATTGCTGGTGGATTTTTGATACGAGTCTTTTACTTAGTGGTTGGTTGTGACTATTCTAGTGTGGTTGTTACTCTTTTATTTTGTTGATGTCAAATTAAGGAGTAAAGGAAGCTTTTCTCTTCCATGTTTAATTGCTCCTTATGAGTTTTATAAGAAAGATGTACCTATCCCCAGCATGGAATCACCTCTGTTTTCTTATCAACATCTGTAGTTTTTGTTTTTCCCTTTATGTTTCCACCTACAGTTCATTTCCAGTTAATTTCCATGTATGATTTGAGGAATAAGCTGATAAACCTTTGTTTAAGGTTCTTAGACAGTGGAGAAGAAAGAGTATACTTGAATATCTCAATGAGATACACCACTGAAAAGTGGAGAAAATGTAAAGGACCGACACTGGCTAAGCTGCTTAACAACTGGAGTTCATATTTGTTGTTGATGGGAATATAAAACATTTTCATAACTTTGGGAAGCAATTTTGAGTTATGCAAGGGTTGTTTACAGTTGTCAACTTGACTGGATCTGGAAACAACCAAAAGGCAAGCTGCTGGGCAGGCTGTGAGGGACTTTCTTAATCTTATTTGAAATGGGAAGACCCATCATACATGTAGGTGGCACTTTCTGGTGGCAATACACATAAAAATAGATAGAAGAAGAAAACTGATTTGCTTTTCCTGCTTACCTCTCTCTTCTGACAACTTCACCTGCCTTGATGCTGCGACTGCTGCATTCCTTCAGTGATGAGAACCAGATTCCTTGGGCTTCCAGTGTGGACTGAACCCTCCAGATCTTCAGTATCAGGCTGGGATTATGAGATATTCAGCCTAGTGCACTAGGCAACTACTGAATTCTGGGTCTGCCTAGAATGAAAATAGTCATGTTGAACTACCCACACTGTGTTGAGTAAGACAACCTAATAAATTCCTTTTTTAATATATATTCAGCATATCAATTCTATCACCCTGGAAGACCTTAGTTGCTAGAATTCACCAAGTGAAATGGGATGCCCTTCTATATGCTGTGAATATGTTTTATGACCATTGGTTAATAAAGGAGCTGATTTAGCCAAGCAGAATAGAGCCAGGTGGGAAATTCAAGCAAAGATACAGGGAAAAGAAGGCAGAGTTTGGGAGATTCCAGCAGCTGCTGGAGGAATAAGATGCCAGAGCATCACCAGTAAGTCACGGGGCACACGACAGTATACAGATTGTTGGAAATGGGATGATTTATAAGTAAAGCTAGTCAGCAAGAAACCTGAGCCATCTGCCAAACAATTATAACTAATAATAAGCCCTGAATGATTATTTTGTAAGTGGCTATGGGGACCAATGGGTAGGAGAAAAGCTGGCCCAGTAGGACTGGATGAGACAGAAAAAAGCTCACAGTTACAACTGAGTGGCCACCAAGCATGGGTCCTAGCAATTGCATATCCAATTGGTTTATGTAAAATGAATACAAAGCTAATCTCACATCAAAACTCATGAGTAAATCTGACATCTTTATCTATATACGCTTTGAACTAAAATTCAACCAAACGTCTGTCAACAGATGAATGGACTCTTTAGTAAAATATGAAACTGCGGTACACCTTTTTAATAATGTAATGCAAAGTCCTGTTGAAGACACACAAATAAGCACATTATGTTTTATTTGCATGAAATGAGGTCAGTAGGGCAACCTAAGGGAAGGAGTTGACTGTGAAGTTCAGAGGCTACTTTGAGGGACGATGGGTGTCAACACTGGGACTGGGACGATGGGTGTCAACACTGTGACTGGGATTATGGGATGGCTGGATACTTCAGTCACATTCGCCGATGTCTTCTAGTCTAAGAAAAGCATACTTCAGTAAGCCGAAAGGAAAGAGTAAAATAATTGAATTGGTTTAAGGAATACAATACACAAATCAAATCAAGCTGTTGGCAAAGGAAGGCTCTTTGTGATAATGCTGTGTGGTCAGCATGGTCTCCTGGGCTTCTATGATTCTTGCCAAACCACTCCCAGCCATTGAATCAAAGTTCCTTTCTAAATGAACTCAAGTAATCATGTGTTGTCTGCAAAATGGAGAATCTGCCACTCCTCCAAAACGTGAGCTCCATTCATCTCCCGGGAATTTAGTACAGACTGACAATGTGCTCTTGGGCAATGGCCTGTGGGAGCTTCATGATGTATGTTGCTTGTAAGATGGGTGCTGATTTGAAGCCCCACAGGCAGCCATGAGCCACTGCCATAGACTTAGCACATGCTAATGAAACCTATCATTAATAAAAGCGATCATTTAATAAGAATGTATGAGACTTCAAGGGTACTGGACTCTGAGCCATGGAATCTCAGTCATCCTCATTCCTGGTAATTGGTAGCAAGGGGACTCAGGTAAGATGAAGGTCAGTGAGCAGGGGTTATGCCTTCCAGTAGTCTCAAGAACTTTCTGCAAAGACTTCCAAGTCTCCACTTTTTTTCCCCCATCAAATTAAGGCATCTAGAACTGAGGTCTGGGAACTGGTATGTCTAAGGAGCAACTGCAAGCATCACTGTACAGTCAGGATAAACAATCATCATCATGGAGAAGGAGAAAAGGATAGAGACAGATTTGAAAACCTAAACCTAGGGACATGATTCCATTTTCCATGGAGAAGGAAGCATGTGCCCTAGACCTAATGAGGAAAAAAATAAAGAAATAAACACATGAAATGAATATATCCATTCTTCAGGACCTGGTTTACATTCTACTTCTAGGCTTTCATGGACAGAATGCCTGCTTCTGATTACCCTGAGGCTTTACAGCTCAGAGCACTTTCTCTGGGAAAGATATACCAGGACCAGCCCTTGGGGAGCTGGAAAGAAATGCTGGGCCTTAGGCTCCACCTACTCCAGGTCTCTTATGAGACTTCACATTTCAATACGATTCTGGGTGACTAAGAACTCTGCAAGTTTGAGGGTCTGTGGGATCTCAGTGGCTAACAATTCCAAAAGAAGTAACACATTCCTGGGATGGGCTTTGTATTTCTTAGCTTCTGGTGGCCTGTATGGCTATGGTTGCCCCATTATGGAGTTACGGCAACTCCATTTGAACTTTTTAATGCATGGGTATAGATATATTATAGAAAGTTTACAGGCTACTGCCAGTGTTCCTCATTACCCTTCTGAACTTTCAGGTAAGACCTTATTGCTAGAGCCACCCATATTGGAGTCATAAGAACATGGAGAAACCAAGCTGGTATGGACCTGGAAATTTCCTTCCTACTGGCTAGCTTTCATAGTGCTTGAAGGTGCTATGACTGCTATTGAAGAAGGAAAGTAATCATTAATCATAACCAGATATGAGCCCCATGAACTACAATGATGACTGGCCTGGAAAGACATGTCTACTGGTGCAATAGTGGTATGAACATTATAGAAGTAACCATTCACTTTCCAATTGGATTTAAGACCTGGCTCATAAGATGAAATACATACCTGGCACCATTAAAGGGGAAAAACAAAACAAAAAAGCAAAACTATAGCTATACAGACCATAGGCCCTCAGAGATAGCCTACTACTATTGCTTTTCTAAGTGGACACAGCATTGAACCAATGTTTTATTGTATATCATTAAATTAAGGCACCCCTCACTTTTCATCCTCTGTTTGCAACCACTGATGATCAACACAGAGACCTGGCCAAGGTGCAGAGGATGAGACAGCAAAATATTCATACCTGAAAGGAACAAATATATCATACCCCTCCTCACAGCAGTAGAAACCCTACCATAATAAGACAGTGAGGGAGGGAGGATGAATATGATCCAACCTCATTGGGTGATTGCCCGGGTAGCCAGTTGTCTCTGTCATTTATTGTACATTTTGGAAGTTGCTTGATTGTAATTCCTGTCTACTCAATCTTTGATGGTGTTGAAGACTAGATAGTCATAGTTACTTTCCTCTCATGATTTGGCCAAGCTATTTCTAATACAAGACTTAGACTCCTCAGGATAGCATAATTATTGAAACATTTAGCATATGTTTCTTGCTCGGTATTGTTGATGCTGGTTATAATTCTAATTTTTATACTTGATATTTGTTCTTCTTGTATATAGATTAGTATTAGGCTTAGAACTCTTTTATTTAGACAAAAGGAGGAGGTGCTGTGGGAACTCCTTCAACCAATAGCCTTTAAGATACCAGTCCACTTGGGCATGGTCTCTTATATTATAAGTGCAGCGGTAAAGCTTTGTCTCTCCACTACTGCATTCTGTTCCTGTCCCATTTGTGCACAGGACTGTGGTCTGTGAGTCTACCCCTGAATAAAGAACCCTTTATTATAGTCAATTCTGAGCTAGTGTGGGATTACTTTATAGCCTCCGTCTTCACCTCATTGTGTGACATTCTCAAAGAACTAATAAAAAATAAAAGAACTCCATGAGTGAATGTTTTCCTAAGCCACTGAAATCTTGCCAGAGTGAGCAGGGCAAGCAGAACCACTGGCCTCCGCTGCATACCACAGGGCACTTGTTTGGGCTGCTTTGGAAGGTCACATCCCAGAGTCAGTTTGTGATGGAGGTGGGTCTTGTATCTTATCTGTTGCTTTCATTGGTTAACTAATAAAGAAAACTGCTTGGCCTGATAGGACAGAAAATTAGGTAGGCGGAGTAGACAGAACAGAATGCTGGGAGAAAGAAGCTGAGTCAGGCAGTCGCCATGATTCTCCCACCCGACACAGCCACAGGTTAAGATCTTCCCTGGTAAGCCACCTCGTGGGCGACACAGCTTATTAGAAATGGGTTAGATCAATATGTAAGAACTAGCCAATAAGAGGCTGGAACTAATGGGCCAGGCAGTGTTTAAAATAATACAGTTTCCATGTAATTATTTCGGGTATAAAGCTAGCCTTGTGGGCAGCCGGGTGCCAGGAACACAGCCCCGCCGCTGCTCCTCACAAGTTTGTTATAAGTTTTCCCACATTCTTTCCAAGTTCAAAGGGCAGTGAGATGAAGGGGGTTTTCTTTTCCTTTCTCATGTCTGTGGTGATATACAGGGGACACACAGCATAACAGAAGAGAATATCTTTTTTAAAACATAAAGACACAGGACTGAAGACATGGCTCAGTAGGTAGAGTTCAGGTGGGTCACAGGGACCTAAGGTGATGTGGGAGTGTCATATATCAATCTGTTGATTTCATTGGCTAAGCAATAAAGGAACTGCCTTGGCTCATGTTATTGGTTAGGACATAGGTAGATGGAGTAAACAGAACAGAATGCCGGGAGGAAGAGGAAGTGAGGTCAGACTCGACAGCTCTCCTCTCCGGAGCAGACGCAGGAGAGACGCCATGCTACCTGCTCCAGGGAAGACGCACGCTATGAAGCTCCAACCCAGGATGGACTTAGGCTAGAATCTTCCCCGTAAGACCGGTGCTCACAGATTATTAGAGATGGGTTGATCGGGATGTGAGAATTAGCCTAGAAGAGGCTAGATAGGAATGGGCCAAAGCAGTGTTTAAAAGAATACAGTGTCTGTGTAATTATTTCGGGGCATAAGCTAGCCGGAGCAGGCGGCTGGGGTTTTGGGGACGCAGCCCCGCTGCCGCGCCGCTCCATATTACTACACTAAGGGATGGACAGATGGGGACAGAAGAACTCCCACCATCAGGAAGAACAACAAGCAACAGCTCTGTTCCCCGCCTCTGACTTACCTTCCTCTCTGCTTACAAACAGCCCCTGCGATAGCCACGCCAATGTAATTATCCTTTAATTGGACCACAGCCTGTCCTTCTGCACCTTTGCTTCTGGTAATTGGATTTAGCAGCTTCACTTTTAAAAATACAACCAGTTTCTCAAGATGTCAGAGGTCTGCTCGCCACTGTCTGGTGGCCTTTTTAGCACCTAGTGTTTATCGTAGACACAAAGTCTTAAAGGGATAAAAAATACTCTGAGGAAAATCTTATTCTCAATAATTAATGAAGCCTCTCAGAGTGAAGAAATGTGGACTGGATTACTTATCCTTAGATAAAGAAATTGGTGAAATGTCTATTTGGAGGGGTCTCATTAAAGCGTTAAATTTGTAAATTTCTGTGGTGAGATGCCTCAGTAATATATGTCTAATCTGTAGATATTGAGACAGGAAGCCACCCACTGAAGAGAACCACAGACCATGGCAGCATAAGAGTAAGGAAGGGCTAGGTACCTGTTGTCACACATCGAGGTTCATGCACAGTCAAGAACCAGAAAGTCATAAGTTGGTTTAGTGAAGAATTAATAAACAGTAAGAGAGTCTAGGGGTGTAGCTCAATGGTTGGGTGTTTGCTTGGATATGCAAAGCCCTGGGTTCCAGCACCAGAACTGTAAAAAAAAAGGAAAAAGAGAAAGGAAAACAATAGCCCAGTTTTGCACTGAACATTTCTAATTCCAGCACGCATGAGACTTAGTGGGGGGGGCACCGTGTTGGGGGCAGTCTAGGTTGTATAGTGAGACTGTGCTTCAAAAAACAAATCAAAGCAACTGGCACTGGAGAGAGGCCTCAGAAGTTAGGAGTAGCTGATGCTCTTCCAAACAACCTGAGTTCAGTTCCCAATGCCCATGTTGGATGGCTCTCAACCACCTGTAACTCCAGCTCCATAGGAGCATCTATGCTCTCCTGGTCTCCATGGGACCTGCACACAGCTAGCACAAACACACACACACACACACACACACACACACACACACACACACACAAATATTAAAAAGAAAATGCTAGGTCATTTTCTCTGTCCCACAATAAAGTACTGACACATAGGCTCAATCATATAGTAAGTCCTTTGATGAGTACAACATTATAGACTAGCAGGCAAAGCCACCCAAATGCCACATGCAATTTGCTCTGCAGTCAGGAGCTCAGGGGCATGGAGAGCCAACAAGAAATACTCTAGCTTTGTATAATGATGGCGAGTTGCCAGCCAATGGTGAAAGAATAACTTGAAAGAAGCGGGAGAGATGGGTTGGAAGATAAGAGAGAAGAGGCCGTACAGCCAAAGGGGTTGATAAGTAGAAGCAGACGCCCCAGGAATATTAATACTTGTGAAAATGGCAAAAAAAAATCTTAATACTTAACAATGTATCACATTTAGCAATCAGAATATCTATTTACAAGCTGCTGCAATCTATTATCATTTTAAGTGGCCATTAAAATGACTAACTCCAGAAAGGCTTTTGATACTATGTTAAACAAGAGGCCTAATTGCAAACCTGTATAAACACCATGGTCACTCTTGGATCTAAGAAGACCTTAGAATACAGGTTAGGGAATAGTTGTTTTTTCCAGTCTTCTACTTCAAACCTCATGTTTTGTGGGCATCTATCATGTCCTCAATCAAATCTTTCGTCTCGCTAAGGCTTGAGAGGTTTCCTGTACTGTGATTCTCTTGCAGGATGGAGGACAGGCTGGCGGGAGACCGGGGACTCATTCATAACAACTCCACCCGGCAGCTGCCAGAGGAAATGGGGATGAACAAAGTAGAACAAACAGCGGTGTCGGGCTGACTGAAGAGTCTGAGCACTCGCTGCTGCACACAGGTTTGTCGCTCATCTTCAAGAGCGCTAGGTCTGTCTCAGGATATAAAGTTCCATTGGTATAATAGACCAATGAATTAGACAATCTGTCTAGTTCTTCTTCAACCCACGATCTTGAAAACTGAAATTTAACTATTAGGAATGATTGCCCGTGCTGCTTGCTCCTCTGCTGCTGTCACCAAATTACCTGACGTAGATGACTAGAAAGGAAAAAAAAAGAGTTCTTTTGGCTTGTGGTTTTCAGGGGTTCCATCCACGGGTGTTTGTACCAGTGCCTAGGTGAAAACATCACGGCAGCTTACTTCACTACTGAGCGGGAAGCAGGTGCCCCAGAGACGTACCACTTTCAACTAGGTCCCGTGTTCTGAAGTTTCCAGAATCCTCAAAAATAGTGCCACTAGCTGGGGACCAAGTGTTCAACATATTAAGCCTGAGAGGGGCATTTCATACTGAAACTGTGACAGTCGCTGTAGTCCGAAGGAGGTGTACAAGTGAAAGGTGCAGGAAGTCCTTGCTCTTCTCTGTTTCTGCACAGTGAGGGCAGCCTCAGACTTTTACCAGTTCGAAAGCTCCCCTTCCTGCTATAGGAAATACGATCAAACGCCTTTGCTGACAGCGGGGCTTCTGAAGAAACTCAAAGATAGAAATCTTAATCTGGAGTGGGGAGAGAGAAAAGAGGGGTCCCTAGCCACAGCTTGGTGGAGATCCCCCGGGGTCCTCAAAATTAACTCTCCACTTTGCATGTTCAGCCTTGGTATGAATAGCAGATGTTTCTAAGCCGCTATCTCGAATGAGCTCGCGAAGCCAACATCCTGCAGGTGCACCCGATAAGATCAAGGAGACCTCAAGCCTGCGGGAGAGCAGGACAGAGCTTCCGGGGTGATGAGCTGGCTGAGGAGCGCATGCTGCTTAGCTAGATGCTGTTGAGTTCAGGCCGCTTCGGTGTCTCTAGTACTGTTTGCTGAATAGAGTCACACTGTAGTTACCCTGGAATAAACCAGATAGGTCGCAGACATGGCTCTAGAATTTAGACAGAGGAAAGCCTGAGTTTTGGCAGTCTAGTTGGAGAAGGGGAGCTGAGCCCTCACAGCAAGAACCAGGCTTTCGCCAGGATTGTTCCTCTATGTGGGTGGGAGCTAAAGGTCATCTGGGACAGCCTCTAATGACTCCACTTTCGTTTTTACTGCCTACCCATTATTTTCATATCGTAGTGTGCTTTTATGGATTTTAAATATATCGTTCTGTTGCCCCTACAAGCCCTGATTGTAAACGGCACTGGGAGGGTATTGACATGGACAGATAATTGGTCCAAGTAGATTCCTCAGACAGCTTAGAAGATCATACTATCCAGAGGAAGGAAAGCAGGAGAGTGACTGCCTAACCCATTAACGAGATCCATGTCAAACGGAAAACTTACGCTTTAAGTCAGGAGGTGCCTTGTGGGGTTCTGTTCAGTTTACCCCCTGACAACACATACAGTACTTCTGGGAACCCTCTTTACTATAAAACCACATGGTAAGAGCACTGGGAGCCCAGTCGCTGACTACAATTTCTTGCTCTGAACTTCTACCCCTGAGCCAACTCAGGTCACTGCCCACTGACCCGGGAATGGAGCCATGAACCAGCTGCACTATGCAATGTCACGTCTCCAAACGTCTGGACTTAAGCAAGAGATGAGAGGCCTGGAAGCCTGGGTGTGTGCTGCGACATTTGGCACAGGGAAAGGGGAAAAGTGAAAGTTAGCATGAAAACGTGGGGCTAAGAAAAACCTCAGAAAGTGGCTCAAAGCGTTGCTTATATTCGGAAGAAACGTAAGCATCTGACATCCGAAGCTAGACCCGCGGCCACCAATGTTCACCATGTGCCTGTTGGAGCAACCTGATGACAGCCATTACATCTAGTGTTGGCAGTTACTGGGCTTTGAGTCCAGAACGCTGCCCACAGGCTCAGACTTTGAATGCCCATGGCAGGTTATACCTAGTCTTCCGTCCATCCCTTGCTCTATTTCCGGTCCCTCATGCCGTGAAGACGTCCCTCCATGACCACCATGTCCGGCCCAGGCAGTCCCAAACTGAACTTTCTGAAATAGTATGCAAAAACACACCCTTCCTGAATTTTTCAGGTACTTGGTCACAGTTTTATAAACTTTCTTATGCACACCCTTTTCCGCCCTAAATGTAGAAAGACTGCTGTCAGTAAACACGTAGGCAAATGCAATCCAGGGTAGTCTTTGGACACTCGGTAGCCAGAAGACAGAGCTGGTACAGCACCCACTTTGCTCTCTGACATCTCTGTTTTCCAGTCTTTCTACATTGCTTCCTGACCCGCCCTCCTCCATAGATACAACCAGTGAAGGCCAGGGGAAAAGAAAATACTCATGTTCTTTTGAAATGCATGAACAGCCTTTGCAATCCTCTCCCAATGGGGGAGCTCAATGCCGTTGGCAAAGGGAGGTGAATATTCAAAACTGATGTATCCTAGACTGGGACCTTAATAGTTTTCGGTCATATTCCTCCCCATTTCCAGTTGGTAACAGCTATGAGATGTGGCCTGTTAAACAATTGCCCCTCTCTGACAACCCATTGCCCAGCTCATTCCCAGAAAAATCTCTGCATTTCAAGTCTGGGCATGTGAGGCCTCTTGGCTTCATGGGTATCAAGGAAGCTGTTTACTCAAAGCATTTTTGCTTCCATTACTCTGTATTATTATGAATCATTTAAAGGTCAGGTGTGGGGTCTAGGGAGATGACTCAGTAGTGAAGAGCCCTCTCTGTCCTTCCAGGGCACCCTCATGGTAGCTTCAGTTTCGTGATAAAGCATGTTAGTGTCACCCCTTGGGTCTGATCACCCTGGCTGACAGGGCATTGGCAGGTCACTCTGAAGGACAAGGGTACAAACTGCATTAGTCATCTCTTCTGTTTCTGAGGAAGAATACCTAAGAATTGTAAAATAATCCCAGGACCTAATTGAATGCTGAGTGTGACTCAACCCAATGTCCCTCCAGGGACACTGCCGATGTCTATAGGAGTCCACTTAAGGACAGTGGGCTGGAACTGCTCCAGGGAGCGTGCCTGAAATCCTTCCTTGAACCACCCACAGCCTGGACAGACGCCACCAGGTGCTACTGCTGGGATCCCTAACCGTCCTCACAGGCAGGGTTACTGGTGTAGAAATGCATTTCCATCAGGCCACAAGAGAGAGAGCACATGTGCCGTGTGCTCTTCATGTTTGCCTTGTACAATAAGAGGGAGAGGAGGGAGGAAACCAGGAAATTCAAAATTAAAAACAGGAGGCTAGAGAGATGGCTCAGTGTTTGGGAGGACATGCTGCTCTATTCCAGGACCTGAGTTCAGTTTCTAGCATCCATTGGGGGGCAGCTCACAACCCCCTGTAACTCCAGTTCCAGGGGATATAATGCCCTTGGTCTCAGAAGGCACTGGGATCACGCACATGAACTCACTCTTGCACACACATACACATGATTTTTAAAAAGAAAAGGTAAAGAAAAGTCAAGAACTTCAAAAGCAGTAGTTAAATAAATCACATTATGTGCCAGCATGATCTATTTCTGTCGTTTCCTAGTCCTAGGGCAGGGCCAGGAGCACAGTGGCACTAAGCAAAAAATTTGTTAGGGGAATAAATGAGATTCTCAAATAATCAATCATTAGGAAGGCCGGCCATTTTAACTTTAGCATCCCAGGAGAGAAAAATGAACAATGAGGGAGAAATCTGAGAAAGAAACAGAGAGAAGTTAGTCGTTTAGATATTATTTATCATCCTAGAGCAACGGTTCTCAACCTTTGAATCGCAACCCCTTCAGGGTCATAGATCAGATAGCCTGAAGATCAGATATTTACCTTACGACTCATAACAGTAGCAAAATTACAGGTTTGGAGTAGCAATGAAATAGTTTTCTGGTTGGGGGTCCCCACATCATGGGAAACTGTATTAAAGGGTCTCAGCATGAAGAAGATTGAGAACCACTGTCCTGGAGAGATGGTGAGAACACAAGACTGTCTTTCTTGCTCATTCAATCTTCCATGATGTTTACCTGAGTGACTTGCATTTACAAGACAACAATCAGGTCCCTTTTCATTGCTACACCATCAACAACCAGTTGTAATTTGCTCCTGGATTAACAGAAGCCTCAACAAAGTAGGTTAAGTAAAGCCTCTGGTTTCCTAGGTTATTAGGCAGGGTTAGAGACTTTGATGTCACCTCCCACTCTAGTTGCTATGGGTTAGAGGGGTTTTAATGTACCCCCCAAATTTCTTGTGCTAGAAAATTGGGCCCCATTGGGGTGGTGTTGAGGTGGAGAATTTTTGAAGACCTAAAGCCCAGAGGCAGGTAGTTAGGTCACTAAGAATCAATGCAGATGAATAGATCCATTTTAAGTTCTATGAGTAGGTCAAGTCTCTAGGTTCTAAATTAGTGTCCAAGAGAGGGTGCTGTAAAAGAAAAAGGCCAGGTCCTACTGCGCTCCCTAACTCTGAATGTGACTTCTCTTACTTGTCCTAGACACCGAGACCAGAGTCACAATCATGGCTCTCCAAAATTATAAATTAAACTAACCTCTTCTCTTCTGTAGAGTCATGCAGCCTTGAGGATCTTGTTGTAGTACCACATGACAGGCAAGACTTGAGGCTAGCCCCCAGAAGAGCCAGGAAAATTCTGATGAAGTTGTAAGGTAGAGGAAGTTTCCCAGGCCAGCCATCATCTCAAACCACACACATATGTTAATTGAGCATCCGGCAGGACTCAGGGCCGAGTATCAGAAAAAAATGGAGCCAAGAAAGCTAAGCAGAACTAGATTATGTGCAGCAAACAGCACTCCTTTCTTTCTAAAGACCGCACGGCTCTATCCGGGTGTCTGTGGAGGGGCTGTTCACTAGCAGCCGCTGTGCTTTTCCGTGCTGTCCGTAGGCCACTGTTACCCAGTGGATGACCAGCCTTTCTCATAGAATACAGTCTTCCACTTGAGTTCCTGTTTATTCGATTCTTCCTTACTCCTTCGTGCACTTCTGCTAATGACCTCTGGTCTACTTCATTCGGCAGACAGTGACATGTTCGTGTTGTTAGACCATTTGACATTCCAAAGGAATTTTATCTTGTTTCATATTGAAGTCTGGAGATAACACAGTAAGAGGGGATTCCAGCAATTCCAAGCAGCCTTCTTTACTGTCATAGTATGTGATTAATGGTTGTTAATAGACTCATGTGATACTTCTTATATTTGGTTCTATAGGGAAATATATATGTATATATACATACATACACACATATATTTTTTTCACCCTTCCTTTCCATGCTCACTGCGCCTATTCTACTCATTACATGCAGGGCATGCTGACAGATTCTAAATACTATTCAAGTTCGTATATTGTAGAAGGCAACCTTTCTCCTTGTTTTATAGCGGTGTTAAAAGAATCACTCCTCTGGATCTATTTATAATTCATTAATACCAGCTCTAATCTCTGAGAGGAGTTGTAACAGAGTATTAGTGGGATATTATGGCTCTTTTCCAGTACATCACTGGCAAATGGTCCAGCAGACTTCGTGTCATGCAGAAGGACACATGATGGTTTGCAGTCTGCTGCTCTCCGACTATACCTCTCCTTGGGACAATAAAATTCAAATTTTCCCACTAATTCTGTAACTAGTGGTTTATGTAACTGCCTTTGAATACAACTCTTAGTCCTTTAAATACTACTACTATAAACAAGATATTTTTTAATTGTGTGTGTGTGTGTGTATGTGTGCTTGCGCGCATGAGTGTGTTCATGTGAGTGCAGGTTCCCATAAAGGCTGGAAGATGACATATGACCCCCTTGAGCTTGAGTTTTAGATGTAACAATCAGCCCATGTTAGTGCTGGCTAGCTGTTTTCTTGGAAACAAAAATAACCTATTAACCAAAGGGATGTAACTCAGAGTATTCAATACTAATGGTAAAACCCTGAGATTTTATGGGATAATTAGTATTTTGGAAAATTTTTATCTTGAAATTAGCTCTTTTGGCTATGACATTTAGCTTGACAAATTCTCACTATTTAAAGTCTTTTTTTTCTGATAGGGTCAGTGGTGATGTGACCAAATGTCATTTTCAAATATTTGATAATGGAATGTATCAACACTAGGAAGGGATACAGGACTGAGTGTAGGGAGCCTAATTTTAACCACATGACTCTGATGATATTCAGGTCTGGCCGGATTAATGATGTACATTTTCAACGGTACAAACACCACAGCTTGATTAATATGATCTCCTCTGACAGAGTACTTCAATTCTATAATATATGACTTTTAGTTCATCCTGGTACAGGCCGGGGATGCCTCAATCAGGATGTCAGCCACACAAACATGAGGGCCTGAGTTCATATCCCTAGCACCCACATAAAAACCTGGGTTGAATATTCGTAACCTCAGTATTGGGAGACAGAGACATGCAGATTCCTGAAGCTCTTTGGCCAGCATGTCTAGCCGTTGATGAGCTCCGGGTTTGGCAAGAGATGCTGAGTCACAGACCACAACTGGAGAATGCACACAGCTGTACTAGCACTAACACAGACACACACACACACACACACACACACACACACACACACACACTATCATGGAACTCTCTTTGACTCAGTAGTAAAATGCGACATCAGAATTCTTAATTATGGCCTGGATGGCAGGAGTGAGGTGGGTGACAAACCTGCTCTTTGAAACATGAAACAGCAGAAGAGCCATAAGGACATGTGTCCTATTTTAAAAACAAACAACATATTACAGGGTTAAGAGTGACGTTGTTAATACTCTTTTCCTTCAGAAAAAGTTATTTGTGTGTATATGTGTGTGTGTCAGTTTGTGTCTGTGTATATGTGTGTGTGCATATGTATGTGTGTGTGTGTGTGTGTGAGTGTATGTGTGCAGTGCCTGTTGAGGACAGAAGAGGGAGACTAGCGATATTGTTGGCTCTGAGTTTGATTGAGAGATCCTACCTCAATAACTAAGGTAGAAGAGCAGGCCTCCCCCTACTTGCACATATGTACAGACTCACCGACACACATATGTACCCACGCAAAATACACAAAACCCACATACACGCGCACACACACACACACACACACACACACACACACACTTATACCACATGCATAAACATGCAAAAGATGAAAGAAAAAAAGACCTAGACTCACAAAGGTAGAAGTCTTTATAGGGTAGAATTGGTTAAATGGGAGAAAAATTCACATGTATTACGTATGTACCATAGACCATGCATCTACAACCCCTACTGCACACATCACCTTCGTCTTTGTAGGATCATCGCGAGGTAGAAATTGCCCCATTACCACTCATTTAGGACTTGAGGAAGTCAGAAAGGCCAATCACTTGATGGAACACATCGGGGGGGGGGGGGAGCATACCTTTTTTTAGGGGAGAGCTCTGAGTCACTTCCTTGAGAATTTCATGCATGCACGTAGTATATTTTGATCAAATTGACCCCCTTCGCTCCCCTCCAAACACCCTGTATCCCCTTTCCCCCAGCTTTCCCTCCCATCTTCATGTGCTCATTTTCATAAGCCCACAGAGTCCACTTAGAGCTGTGTCTCTGTGTGTGTGTGTGTGTGTGTGTGTGTGTGTGTGTGTGTGTGTGTGTGTTTATCGACTGGGACATGCATAACCTCTTAGGAGCTGCACTCCTGAAGGAAGCTGACTCTCCCCCTCCCAGAAGCCATCAGCCGCCAATAGCCCTTCCCCCATCAAAGCGTGGACTTTCTTTGGCTTGCCCTTGGTCTTGCGTGTGCAATCCAGCTTCTGGGAGTTCACAAGTTCATGAGCGTGGTGGCACAACCCTGTCCAGCAAACACGTGATTGCACGGATGGAAGCAAGTTGATTTTTGCTCTTCATCTTCCTTCAGTTCTTACCCCCTGTTTGGTCTCCTCCATTTCTTCTTAGTGTCTTTAGGTGGACTCTTGTCTGGCTAGCTCCCACCCTCTGTCTGGCTAGCTCTCACCCTCAGCCCCACCCCCAAGAGATACCCAGGGCATGAAACTTGCTGAGGATTTCTTAAATCTCCTCAGCGCCTGCCATATCCAGTTCTCTCAGGATCTTTGTATATGTAGGTTGTGGTTTGCAATGCACTGGACTACCCATCCTTCTAAATCATCTGGGGACTGGGCCCCTGGAAGAGGAACTGTGTGGGTGTCTCTCCTCAGGACTCCCTAGAGTGAGCTGGATGGTACTCGCACGATGCATCTCAAGACATCAGGCCTGGCTTCGTGGAGCCTGGGATTGCTTCCTGCTGGGTTAGCCTTTGCAGGCTGGATTCAGTGAAAGCTCTCGAGCAGCTTCCAGTGGTCCATTGAAGACTTAATAAAGTTTAGTATATAAAACAGGCAGAAGAGGACTAGACACATCTGGAGGTAAGGATAAGACAGAGCGGCAATTTGGCCAAAAGCCAAGGATGCCAGAGAACTCCAGCAGTTTACAGAACTGGAGAAGGGAAAGAACAAAGTGTCGCCTCACCCCTAAGGTGAGTGCAGCCTCGTTAACCTATTGATGCGGCACTTTTATCCTCTCTATGAGAATAAACCCCTGTCTCTTTAAGGTGCACAGCCACAGTAAGTTAACACATTTCTTAAACTTGTGCGGAATGGGCATGTTGGGGAGTTGAATGGCACCCAGTGACTTTACATACAACATCTACAGCTTATCCAAAAGAACATATTGATGGCACACAACAGAATGTCTGCTCCAAGGGTGGGACCTAAACCAAGCCAACTTTCAGATAGTGCTAAAGTGACATGACCCGTGCCCCAAATTTCTCAGCTCTGGGCAAGGACTTCCGGAGCCTTGGGAGGTCGATGGCCACCGCAGCTGATGGTTAGCACACAGAATGGGAGCGCTGGCAGGTAAGTGTTGAGCATTTCCACAGTACAGCTACTGCTAGCCTCAGCTCCTTGCTTCTGCCTTCACTTACTCAGCCAGCTGACCAAGCAGCAAAGAAAGCCAAGGTCTGTTTACAGAAGGGCAAGTTCAGCGCTGCTATTAGAGAGCCAAGGTTTTGGGTGGCAGTGAGGAGCTGGACTTGATAGAGCTTCTGTGTCTCACCCAACAAAACCAGGTCTGATAATGCCGACTTTCCGGGGACGGGTGTGTCCTGTGTAGTGACTGTTGTCGGCTTGTCACAACCTGTTTAGCCTTCTTCATTGTGTCAACAGGGTAGAAACAGTTGGATAGATAAGACACATGAATAGAGCTACTAGAGGTAGGAATTCTGAGAAATTTTGTGGCCATATTACTGTATCTTCCATATAGCCTGGAATGTTCCTAGGCTATCTTCGTGAACAGGTGGTAAAGGAAAGCACGGAGAAGGGGGAGGAAGGAGAGGAAGAGGAGGAAGAAGAGGAGGAGAAGGAGGAAGAGGAGAGAAACCAAGTCTATCTGTCACCTTATGAACTCTGGAAGACTTCTCTCCTTCCCAAAGGAAGGTGGAAGGTAGCTTAGGAGCTCCCAAGGGTTTATTTCCTCTTTCCTACTTCTTGTGTGTTACTTCATCTAACCATGACCCCCTTGGGTCTCCGAAGTATTTAAGCAACTTGGCAGAAGACAGAGATAGACATCCCAATGTCTTCTCCTTTAACTGCATCACCTGGACCATAGCTAAGGTGTCGATTCGGCTTCTTATCTAAGATCTGACATTGTTAACCACCCCCTCCAGTCTGTCACCTGCTGTGCCATGCTTCCCTCATAGGATGAGAATTATGACTGCCCTTGCTCACCTCATAAAGTCACTGTGGGGTCTAACAGAAAACGATAGTGGCTTCTTGTAAAGCTAGCCTTCTGTGCGAGCCTGTGATGGATGTGCTCGCACTATGGTCTGAAAGACTGATACTAGATCCTTGATCCAAGCAATGAAAAAAGTAAAATATCAACACTGAAAAGCAAGAGAAATCAGGGCAGATTGGGGACATTTGACAGACATGTTTCAGTCCTGCTATAGCTTATGGAGATCACTCCTGCCTGGATATAATGTGGTCCCCTGCACTTTTCCACTGCGCTCTTGTGTTAACCTAAGATTCCAGGATCTATAGAGTGCTCCTCACTTCCCCCACCAACACGTTTCTCATCCCTGGGGACATCTTTCCTTCTCCAAATATGTACAAAACCAGCAGTCCCAAAGCTGGCTGTGGGCTGGCTGAGCTCAGGGCTATTCTGGGGCAGCCAGTTTGCACGCTTGCTAGAGAAGGATTAATGAGCCAGTCTGCTCATCCATTGCAATTAGAAACAACAGCACAACTATTCCCAGGCTATTTCTATGCAGGGAGCTTGAACTGCTCATCAGCCCTCCACACTCAGAGACCTGTGGGCAATTAGGGCCCTGTTAAATATAGGAGACTCGAAAGAGAGCAGCCCCATCTATGCAGATGCCCCCAGCTGGCACCCCAAGAGAAAGAAGGGAATTTAGCTCCGACCTGCAGAAAAGCACCCTGGCCTTTGCATGCAACTTGGGCTGGGTTGTCACATGCAATTAAGGAGTGAGAGTTGATCGATCTTAGGAAAACATCCTGACATTCATGGATCCAGATCAACCAAGCCATGGGCTTGACATCAGCCCATTAAAAGGACAATTCAGTTTTAGCTAAGGCCATTGGGGGGGGGGTGTTATGCACCTGCATCTCTTATATTTAAACAAGAACAACTTCAGAGAGAAAAACAGAGACCGGAGTGGGTTAGGAGGGCTGGAACGCATGCTGATCATAACAGTCTTTGATTCCAAACAGTAATGGGTACCACTTCCACAGGTCAGTAATTGATCCTTGAGACAGGGGCAAAGCTCAGGGTGGTCCCAGAACTATTTATCTCATGCCCTTTGACAAGTAGTCAAACTTCTAGACATGCCACTTGCCTTGGCTCTGTCAAAAACTCTGTGCTGTGACCGGAACCATGCTTGTCAGGAGTGGATTTTTGGTGGAAACTGCTCCCATTGAGAAAGGAAGGGAAGTCACTTTATGGGTATTTGGGGGACCTGCTGACCATGAAGCTCAATCTCAGGGCTTGGAGCACTAGGACAAGTGCCAGAGTTCAGACTTTCTGAAGCCCGGCTTTTGAGTCAAGTGTTTCATTTCAGAGCAGTTATGTGGACTGCATTATCCTAATTCTTTATATTTTACCAGGTTAGGAGGGTAGGCAACCAAAGTCACCATCTCAGCTACAAAGTGCCCAGAGGTGGCAGACACTGTATTACCCAGTGACACCATTGCATGGGCAGTTTTACTGACAGTGAACCCCAAGGGGGAATAGCACTTAGAGCTTTCTTGAGCCCCTAGGTCAGTGAGGGAGGCAGAGGCAGATCTGACTTAAGTAATAAAAGGATTGCATGGCTAACATTGTGATATATACCACAAAGAACATGCACATAATGCTACATGGAGTGATATTGTTAAACCACTTTTCAAAACTCAAACTACCAATTAGTAGCATCTTCCAGCTTCTGTGACTAATGGTAAGCTATTAGCCATTGCTAGGTCAAAAATCTCTAGAATATTTAACAAACTTCTTTCCTTCAGTCACTCTGAGCCCCACCCCAGCACTCCACTGGACCACATGGAACATCAGAGATGACCCAAACAGATTTATGACTTCCAGGGTATTCCTGATGTAGTAAAGTCAGAACTGAGCCTGCCAGACAGGGCATCTGTAGTTGCCAAGGGAAAGAGCAAAGGCAGGGTTCTTTCTAGGCAAGAGACTAGTATAAGCTGGTCTGAGGGCAAGAATAAAATTGATGCCCAATGAGAAGGGACATCGGTTTGGTGGGACTTTGTGTGCCTCTAGTCCAAGAATGTGCCACTCAACTGCTGTTATCATCACTGTTTGGGGCACGAGGAGCCCGGGCAACAGAGGGATGGAGCCAAGTAGGAGGCAACAGATCGGAACCCAGGTCTTTCTCCAAACTCACCTGTATATACTTCCTGCTGCTCTTCTGTTGAAACTGGAAGAGAAGGCAAGGGCCAAACATGCCAAGAATGAGTGAAATTTGGGCTGTACTTCTAGGAAAAGCACACCCCTCACCTCTCAAAGCATCTCTCTGGGCAGGCAGTTCCTTACCTATTCGATTCAGAGGACACTGGGAAATGTGATGAGCGTGCTCGAACACATGTGCAGATTTGCACACTGGTTCTGGGGTTCAACAAAACCCTGAAGCTGGATTATAAGCTCTGTGATTCAAAAACTTTAGGGGAGCCGGGCGGTGGTGGCGCATGCCTTTAATCCCAGCACTCGGGAGGCAGAGGCAGGTGGATCTCTGTGAGTTCGAGACCAGCCTGGTCTACAAGAGCTAGTTCCAGGACAGGCTCCAAAACCACAGAGAAACCCTGTCTCGAAAAACAAAACAAAACAAAACAAAAAAATAACTTTAGGGGAACAGCCCCCATGGTTGTGGCTTCCCATGTCGCTTTCTCTCCTGCTGGGTTGTGGACATCCTGTCTCTGGTAAGGGGATGTTCCTTGCCCTCCTCACCCCCTGTCTGCCATCTTACTAGATGTCTGTTAGCTTCTCTTGTTATTGTTACAGCAAGAGATTTTGTCTTGTGTCTTTTATTGGCATCCCAGAGCCATGTCATTTAAAATACCTCTTACAGGGTGTTGGACTAGAATGAGGAGCTGGTGATTTCCATTAGCCTGCGCCCTGACAACTTTGTCCCCTGTGTCTCTAGCCACTATGTGACAGTCCATTAACACCTATTTTTAGTGCTCCCCTTGAAGACCCATGCCCTTGGACATCCTTTGTCAAAAATGCATCATTAAAATATCCCTGAGTCTTTTAGCAGTTCAATTTCCAATAAAACTCACTTTACATGTACTAAATTACACCCATGAGTAAATTTCTAATGCACTAAATTTTATGAGTAAAATTCCATTGTACTTGCTCTTCTTTCTTCGCAAATGTTTTTCAATTTAAAGGACGTATTTGTAAAAGTTTTATGAACCCTTTGAAAGTAAAGAGACAGTGAAATACAGAGTTTGCAATCCCGACTATAATTATGTTGCTTCCGTTCTAGTACTGTGCCCCATCTCACTACTAACCCTTCCTTCTAGAACAAAGGACAGGCTTAAGTCAAAGACAAAGTCCCACCTGCTCCCACAACCTGGCCCTTGAAAACTCATAGAACTCCTGAGAGCTAATAGTTAAATATCCTGGGATTTAGTGAGCCTAGAACTGTTTCACATGGGAGACACTGATGGGGAAATATGCTCTCATCAGCCAGTAATATAATAATGAACAATATGGCCATCAAGGAACAGCACTGGAGGTGATGGGCAGAGATGTCCTGTGGAATTATGCAGGCTAATACACTGTTTGGGGCTCACTGGGCTCCCCTCAAGGGTCTAGTCTGGCTATGCATTTGGCCACAGCTACTTAGAAATAAGTGTTTGCTGAATGGACAGATGCTAAGGCATTGGGGAACATCACTCCCAGAAAAATTCCAGCCATTTGTATCGAGATTAAGAAAAATAATGCATTTCAGAAGATACATAGATGTTGTAGGGAGGCCGCTAGTTAGTTCCCATCTTCTCAGCCCCGAAATAATCACACAGAAACCATATTAATTAAATCACTGCTTGGCCCATTAGCTCTAGTTTCTTATTGGCTAACTCTTACATCTTAATTAAACCCATCTCCATTAATATGTGCATCGCCACGTGGCTGTGGTTTACCAGCTAAAATTCCAGCTTCTGTCTCTGGCTGGGAGACATGGCTTCTCTTGACTCTGCCCTTCTTTCTCCCAGCATTCAATTTAGTTTTCCCTGCCTGGCTAAGCTCTGCCCTGCTATAGGTCCAAAGCAGTTCTTTATTAGTCAATAGTAATCACAGCATACAGAGGGGAATCCCACATTAGATAGACAGACAGACAGACAGACAGATAGATATAGATATAGATATATTGAACTTTTGGTAACTTATAGATGGAACCTCATGTTCTTTCCTTGGAGCCTTCCCCTTAGTCTTCTTTTAGATGACCAGCCATTTGAACTTCTGCCCAGTGGCCCACCCATGAGTCAGAAGTATCTGTGAGGGTTGATGATTGTCTCACTAAGTTTCATCTTGGAGAAGTGACATTTGTCTGACTTCTAGTTCTGTATTAGTCACTTGCTACATACTTTGCTCATATGAGCTCATTAGCTCACTTCACCCTCCAAAAATGTGATGTAGGCAAATAAGACTCAGAGGACTGAAATGACTTGGCAAATGATACATAGCATTCATGACTTGAGTTTCTATTATTCAAAAGGAACTCATAAAGGAAAAAAAAAGTGTGGTACTTAATCTTCCAGAATACTTCAGAGGGCACTTATCTAGAGGCAAAACCCTCCGTATCACAGGATGAATGTGATAATGTAGAAAGATCATTGACTCGAGTTTTCATGCCTCACTTTGAACTTCAGATTTATCTACTCTCAAGTTGGGTTGAAATAATTATAATTTAATCATTTTGTAAAGTAATCATCACTCTGATATATATGCCTATGGAGCACTCAGCAGCTTCATGATCAAAGCTTCAATTTTAGTTTATTACCAAACCTAAGTGGCTTCGTAGGAATTCTTTTAAAGCACCTATCCCCATTTTTCCCCCTTCCAGTAACAACAAACATACACCTAAGTCACTGAAAGCATACTGGCCAGATGAAGCAGACAGGTGTGGGATGAGCAAGACATTGAAAAATATGACAGCCTTGGTTGTTGATGCAGGAAGCCAATCATCAGAGACTAGAGATTCCTCGGAAGTAGATTGGGTTGCAGCAAGTTTAGCTCTTTCAATAATAATAATGATAATGATAATATTAATAAAGAGAGATAAAAACAAAAGGAAATAAAAGAATAAAGTGTTCAGAGTGCTGTTAGTAAGAAGTAATGTCCATGAGTTGAGCAAGAGGGGAGGCAAGCAAATAAGAGGAGTCTCCTACAAAATGTAGGAATGCCTCCCCTTAGCCTCCACAGAACCAATTTTCACTGGGACTGAGAGGTTGGAAGCGTGGAGGGCTTCGGTGAACTCTACCAATTGCAAGTCCTGTAGCCCAGAGGATTGTGCTCAGTTTGTTTCTCTATCACTCACCATTTCTGGGAGTGTTGTTATTGGAGCGTTGGGGCTGCAGGCTGCGTTCCCAGCGCCCAGCCGCCCGCATAGTTAGCTTTACCCAGAAATAATTACACGGAAACTGTATTCTTTTAAACACTGCCTGCCCCATTAGTTCCAGCCTCTTATTGGCTAGCTCTTACATATTGATCTAACCCATTTCTAATAATCTGTGTAGCCCAAGAGGTGGCGTACCAGGGAAGATCTTAACCTGCGTCTGTCTGGAGTGGGAGAATTATGGCAACTCCTAGACTCTGTTTCTTTCTCCCAGCATTCTGTTCTGTCTACCTAGTTGGGCCTACCTAGTTTTCTGTCCTATCAGAGGCCAAGAAGTTTCTTTATTACTTAACCAATGAAACAACAGATAGAAAGATGACCCTCCTCCATCACGGGAGGTAGAATCTGATTCTCTAAGGACTTTCTCTGGCCACTGTGCTTTCCCTCTAAGAAGACTGGAAGTATAGGGGATTGACAGGCCCTCACCTCCTCAGGGGACCTCGATCTAACAACTGGTGAGAGTTGATGAGCAAATGCACAGGCTCCCATCTGGACTATGATAATTCTGTCATGTTCTACATTTCAAATAAGATCTTATGTTTTGTTTATCTATTCCTTTCCCTAAATCTTTGCCTCAGTCCTCCTCTCCCTTGCCAGTTCATTGGATGGTTTTGTCCATGGTTTCCTTTAAAATCCATACTTTGAGTTCGGCCTCAGAAAGTTTAGTGCCACTGCCACACAATGGGCCAATAAAAAAACAAGACCCTGTAGATGTATCTAAAAGTTTATCCTGTGTGGGCATGTGGGACAGTCATCCACCAACAATGGCCCATATCCTCAGGCATCACATAATATATATAGATGGATCAAATTCATAGAGGATGATCTTTATTTTTTATCTTTGGGAGTATTTGGACTTGCCTTTGAAATATAGCAAGGCAAAGGGAGAAAAGATGCCCAAAGCCTTGGGCTTGAGTTATGGAGTAGCAAATGCCTCTCGGATCAGTGGTTTTAAAAAGCTAGTATACTGTTGAAGTATGATTTGGGTGAGCCAAGACAGTGTGGGGTGGTCCTGAGAGCTGGCACCCCATTAGAAGCAGGGCAGCAATCGTCAGCAGATGCAACTCTCCCCTTGTGACCTTTACCCTTATCTTTGGGGTGTAGTTTGGGGCAAAAAGAGCAGTTCAACTTTAGCCTTGAATTACAACACTATTTGAAGCAATATTTGGAGGAAGCTGATGTCATTGCCTGACTTATTGTCATTCCAAGAGCCCTGCCTCCTGTAAACTATTTTCCGCACACTGGTTTAGTTGTGCAAAGGGAGCTCCAGTGTATTAAACATGTTTGCAAGTTTCTGACTGCTCTTGCTGTTGGGAGGTGGAACCCAACTGCCCTCCCCTTGAATTTGTGCTGGAGTGTGTGATTTATTTAATAACAGCATCTTGCAGATGTGATCTGAGACATCCGTGTTTATGTGACTTTAGAAGCCTTGCAACTTTCATCTCCATCACTTGGAAGATAGCTACCATGTCTTGAGACAACCCAAGAACCCCTGAGGAGAGGAGCCAAGGTATTTAGTGCACAAACCTGGCTGAATTCCCAGTCAGTTAAAGCAGCATTTGCAAGGCCTTGCAAATATGTCCTCCAGCCCAACAAGTTGCTTCAGCCCTTATTCTGACGAGTTTAGGGACTGTAATGAACTGTTTGTTGAACACGCTTGAAACAAATTAATAAACAAACCCAACATTCTGAATTTTTAAATCACTAGGTTTTGACAAGGTTTTTTATGAAGCCACAGTTACTAAGGTAATAAACAGAAGAGCAATATTGATCTCCTAAAGGACTGTAGGGATTGGTGGCAGCAACAGGGACAGAAACAAAATGCAAAGATGTGATTTCTTCTATGTTCTCCTTTTATTTCAGCCTTTTGTCCTATGTAGAAAAGAGATGAATTTGGAAGGACAGTGGGGACTTTAAAGATGTCTTCCATGTTGGCTCCCATTACAGATGCTGCACCAGATGTGGTTTGATTAATGGAGCCACTCCACATGGCTCTTGTAACCTGTAAGTACCTACTGATATGGCAAACATGTATTTCTCTATAGTTGTTGTATATGTTAAGAAAGAATAGGAATTAGTAAATTGTAGTATGTAGACCCAATCCAGCTGCTGTGTTGTTAAAATGAATTCTTTTAAGATAGTTACATTCTTCTATGTGTTGTCTATGAGTATCACTGTGTTACAAATCTGGATTATTTGGATAGCCACCCTATATCCTTCAAATCCTAAATTGTTTATTATCTCCTTACACAAAAGGTTTTTGGAGCACTAGTCAAGGCTGTCAGAAGCAATTTACCTTCATATTGAGTATTATTACTATTATTATCCTACCTTAGGGCTATTTCAACTTGAAAGCCCTATGTCACAATCCAGTACATAGGGACCTGAGTTGTGTATCCATCCCCTTAGACACCATGTAGAGGATGACAGTAGTGATTGTACCTAGTGAAAAGGATGAAAAAGTGGCATAGATAAGCTGCTAAGATAAAGCATGGATTGTCACGGACCATGGGTACCTGAGCCACGTCTTATTCTATGAACTTAGTTTGGTTCTCACCTATCTTCTGTATGATAATGAAAATGTTGAGAAATACACCCTAAAAACATTCAGAGGCCTACAGCCAGAGAACTTCTAGAAGTCTAGTGGTTTTAAGAATGCTAGTATATCTCCTTTATGGACAAAATGATGGATTTCTACCATTTATACTTCCTATCCCAGAGAAGGGAGCATAAGGGACCTTTTTAGATTTGGAAAAGAACATCAACTTACTGAGATGAAAGGTCATTTACTTTTGAGTAAAATCCAGAAAACGGAGTCTCTACTGTGACTTAAGGTTACCAATGCTTTTATATTTTGATCCAAAAAGATCTGATGCCATTAAAAATCTCTGTATGAGACAGCAATCCTATATGAAGCCATTTCCTCTTTATGTGAATCACAAAACAGATATCAGAATACACATCCAGAATTTAGGAGCAACACCATGACTGTTGTTTCAGGAAATCTACCCTTCCTTTAGATATCAATTTGATAGTGGAGGCTTGATCAGGGACCATAGTTACAATGCAACCTGAATTTTTTATTGTGGACTAAGCATTGTTGAGCCCAGCATATACCTACATAAATACAAATAGTGCTTCATCATCCAGGGGCATGGAATACATACTATCGAGCAAAACAAAATTAATAAGCACTGACCCACAGACACGTGGTTCTGCTCCACTAAATCTTAGAACCTGTATCTATGGGGTCATGGAAAGTTCTTGGTAAGGAGTCCTTAAAAAACAATTTGACCTTTTTAAAGAAAGCTTTGCATAATAGCTTGTCATCCAGAGTGAAAAGATTCCATCATTGTAGCTCTACTCTCTGACGATCCAGAAAGACAGGTCAAGGAAAAATGTCCCAGTCGGTAGAATTTCCAACAGTAAATCTCACTGTTGATTGTTTTTCTACAAGGAGAGAGAAACAAAGCTATAAAGCTCATTGCTTCCTGGGCAGTAGCTGTCTATTTTAGTCGCTTAAAAGAAACTTAGAAGAAAGGGACCAACTTAAAGGGGTTGACTTCTCTTAGTGGGGACAGAGTGTCTCCTGCCCACCGACAGTCAACATTAGGATAGAAGTATCTTAACTGGTCAAGCTTACCGATTCTGAGAACCTGTCAGTATCTCCTCTATCCTAATCAATAAGCTCCTGAGCAAAGTAGCCATGGTGATCAATATGGAGTGTGCACATGCAACCAGGCACACGGTCGTCTACTCACCTGCCGAGTCAGACTATAGCAACTCAAATGTGTCCCACTAACTCCAAATGAGCCAATACTGGTTTCCAGAACTAGCAAGCCACCCTCCAGGGGAACTACTCATCTATCTGATGACAAAACCACTTCTATCCTGGAAGGCAATCGTTTCTTCTTAACTTTTCATATGGATTTGCCTTTCCTACTTAAAATATCTCGCCAGATTCAGACACTCACAGAATTATTCTTCCCTCCCACCATGATACTCCATGCTTTGCTTCTGACTGAGGAACTTACTTTGTGGTGAGCGGTATATGGAAACAGGTGCGTGCTCACAGAATTCATCAGGCCCATCGTGTTGCCTAGAAGCAAAAGAAGAGTCGGAGCGGCTTTTCTCACACACCTGTTGCTATGCTAGCAAGTGGAAATGTTTTACTGGGCTAATGTCCCGTAAGATCCAGTAAAGTCTGAGTCATCGGCCAGTATATGTTGTTTCTACCTTACCCAAGATCCCTAACTCCAGGAATCAAAGGATAGACAAGCACAAGCTTCTCTTGCTGCTGTTGTGAACCAATCCACTTACAAAACTTGCTCTTTCCAGCCTCAAAGTTAGAAGCTTTAGATCCTAAGGTAGAAATATTTCTCCTGGAAGATGCAATATGGACCCATTATGCCAGAAGCTGGCACTGATGGCTACCTTGGGTCCCTTACATTCAGAATCAAAAGGAGGGCAGGAGAGATGGCTCTGCTGTTAAAAGCACACACTGCTCTTATAGAGGTCCCAAGTTCAGTTCTCAGCACCCGTGTTGGGTAGCTCATAACTGCCTGTAACTCCAGCTCCATAGAATCCAATACACTCTTCTAGCCTCAGAAGATATCTGCACTCACCTGTATATACCCATCACACACACACATCCCCCCAGCCCCCCAACACCCCACAATTAAAAAGGAAGTATAAGTTTTAAGAGTCAAAAATAAAGTAGATTTTGCTAAACAGACTGACAAGATTGTGACATCCACAAGTAAATCGGACTGGTACTGGACTATCGGGTTATCAGAGTAACAGTACATCTGGAATGCCAGAGTGTCTCTTGGACTGTTGTGCCCTGTCATTGCTTTTGTTGTTATAAGAAAAGAAAAGAAAAACAATCTCAGTTGTCAAGGTCTGGGCCCTTCAGAATCACGATGAAGGATGCTCTTGTTGAAGACAAAGGGATGAGATGAACAAGGAAAGAGGGAGGTTATAAACACTATGACAATAAAACCAGCCAAGACAGGAACCGCCTTTCCTCAAATTCAGTTGCCATGGCCACACTGGGTCAAGAAGTCTTAGAAAATGTATGAATTAAGTTGGGAAAGAATCAAAGATAAGTAGCCATCATACTTTAGAGGGGGTTCTGGGGAGAATAGAGTGAGCATGCATTTGCCTTGACCCTGTGACTTACCTGGGCTTAGCAGAAGACATGATTTCAGCACCTATGCTCTCTCCCTGTCTCCTGAACCATCAGGTCACAGGCGAACTGTACACATTCTTCAGCAAACGGTGCTAGGTTCTCATGCACCCCACACTCAGGTGAATCCTAGCTTACCTTTGTAATTTCGTCTTTGCACCCCTCTATTTCATGTCCAGTCTTTCTCTCATGGCATTACTGACAGAGACTTCAGGCCACATCACAGAGTAGCAAGACTCTGCCCTGAGTCTTCCACTGTTTCTGCTTTTGATCAGATCCTGATTATTTCACACCAGTGGTAAGGTAAGCACAGAGCCAGGAATCAGGAACCAGTGACAGTATCATTTTCATACCCACCCCTTCCAAAGGGCAGCTCTTCTACAGGTGGGTAGAGCTGGGGACACTATGGTCCTTGAATATTGTATTACTCATCCTTTTGTGTACCAGCGCTTCTGCATTTTCTACTGCGTCCCATCCCAGGATCCACCTATAACCAATGCCAGATCAGAGGATAGAACATGAGACTCAAGATTAAAAACAATACCACATATAGGTCTATATAGTCATGTCCAAGATCCAGTTCACAAGTGAGGTGAAGGTTAAGACTGCTTGATCTACCATTGGGCCCACCAGGCTTACCCCTCAGAGGACCCGGATAAATCAGAACTCTCTTTCAACTTTTGGAGTAAGATTTGGATCCTAATTCCACATTAGTACTCCACTTCCCCATTTTCTCCTGTTTCTTGTCTCTTTAGCTTTTCAGGGGTCATCTCTCACTTGTTGCCAGCATGGGGGTCACTGAGTCCTATGAACTTTCTTCCTCTCCGTCGTTTCACAGACACCTTCTTGTCTTTCTCCTTCCTCCCTCTCCTTCACCTCACCAACCTCAGACCAAAGGTAGCCAGCAAGAGCTCTGCTGTGAATTGAGCCATCTACGCTGATTGGTACTCACTGGAAAAGTACCTGCCAGCAACTAAAATCCACGTGGAGCATCTGGACCTGTTCTGTTCGCACCAAGGTAATGAAGCTATCCAACCTTTCTAACTCATTAGATATATTACAGGTTCATTCTATTAAATCATATTCTTTCAGCATGGCCCATGCACCCTGAGAATGATGCAGGAGGAGGATGGAGACTGCTTTCTCAGAAGACACCATCATTTCTCAACTCCATCCTGAAAGTTGCCCGCAGCAAGCGAGGCCCAGAATGCTGGGCGATCCACTCTCCGGAGCAATGGCAGGGCAGGGCTGCTCGAGTGTGTTCATGAGTGATTAACATTCCTCATGACGGAACGGAGGCTCAGTGACTCAGAGCAGAGAAGGAATAAAAACCTGAGTCCTTCTCAGAATCCTTGGTATGCTGGTTGGCAGGATTCCTGTCTCCTTCGAGGCAGGCCGCCTCTTAAGCCCCTAAATTTCCAAACACATAAATCATGTCTTTTGCAGAAGAAATGATGAAAAGGTAAAGAGAAAGAAGAGGAAGAGGGAAGAGAGAATTTTATACACTATCAGAACTTCAACGTTTAGACTTTGAAATTGAGCCTGCCACACTACCGTGTCTGTCACCGTGTGACACTGTGTCTAAGTCACTGTGTGTGTCTAAGTCACTGTGGATCAAAAGTTGACTCTTTCAGCAATGTTCTAGTTGACGGTTAAAAAACAACAACAAAAAACTGTTGACAGAACAGAAACACTAAGTAGATTTACTTTTTGCCTACTTCATACTTTATATTAGAACCCAATAATTCCTCTAGCCTCAGTTCATTCCTGTTATGTTGAATTTCCACTTTTAATAATGAAAGGAAAATTTAAATGACTCTTGGCAGACAAGCTATTTGAAAATCAATGTCAAAATATTTCTTGTGTAACATTTGCATGCTAATGTTCACAAAAATGGCCGGGCGGTGGTGGTGCACGCCTTTAATCCTAGCACTCGGGAGGCACAGAGGCAGGTGGATCTCTGTGAGTTCGAGACCAGCCTGGTCTACAAGAGCTAGTTCCAGGACAGGCTCCAAAACCACAGAGAAACCCTGTCTCAAAAAACCAAAAAAAAAAAAAACAAAGACAAAAATGTTTATGCCAAATGTAGTCACACAGAGCCAGACACGCTGGAATCCTCAGCGCTTGCTCACACCGAGCAAGCTTTGGAGCGCTGTAGGTCCTCCGGGTGGCTAAGTCCTTCTAGCTATGCACTCTGATAAAACACAGACCACACTGAGATTCTCCACCTCTCCCATCGCACCTCCAACAGTCTGCAGGATGAATACCCAGCACTGTCACCACCAAGTGTACACAAAGAGCTGGGTTCTATTGACTGGGGAAAAAATAGGGGCAAAGCACATGTCGCAACTTGTACTACCGTGTGAATGTCCCTAAGGAATGTCAAGTGAGCTGGTAGTAATGGAGGTGGGACTGTGAGAATCATAAATGACAGATGTCACTGATATTTACATATAGCTGCCAGGGAGAAAACTGTATTCTAAACCTTTAGTTTGGCGATGATTTAGCCTCATGTCTGATGGGAGCCTCTCAAATCCACTGCCCTGCCAGAAGAGGATGGGAGGTACAGAAAGGGCATGGTTCTGGAATCCGTAGCCTCCACACTCTTCCTGCTTTACACCCCTCTCATCTCCATCTCCCTATGTGAAAGCCCATGCTTTATTCCTAACTATGCTATGTGTATAATACCAGAGGCAAGAGGAGTGTGATCCTAGCCAGATAAAAGAGGGGTGAGTGCAAAGAACGACACATCCCCAAAAGAGTTTCATTTATGTAATGAAATAACTTTACACCATCAACAAAAACACACCAAGATTTTTTTTTGCGAAAAATATTTTTAAATAAAGTTTTGTCATTTTTTTTTTACATTCTGATATACATATGTAACAAGGTTTATGGCACTGTAACCAGAATCAAATCAAAAAAGAAAAAGAAAGAAGAGAAAAGAAAGGAAAAAGAAAGAAAGAAAAGAGGGAGAGGGTGGGAGGGAAAGCCACCGGTATTGCTGAGTTCCTCTCTCCAAGCTGGTGTGATTTGTCCTCGCTGCCAGCTCTCGCTCACCCTCACACTCCAAACACCATTTTTATTGCACAAGTGCCAGCAAAGGCACAAGGTATAACGGTCAGTTTCCTTCTATTAAAAAAGAAAGAAAGGAAGGAAGTTCTCTCAAACCCAGAGAAGGGGGATAACTACCCAGAGCATGAAACACACCAAATCAACACTGCTCTCTCCAGAGAGCGCATGAGGGGGTCTGAGACCACTGAGGCTGCCCGCCCTTCTCTTCGCACCAGTGAGTGCAACAGGGCATAGTTTGTTGGCCATGGTAGGTTCCAGGTCTTTGAGAGCCAATGTCTTTTCCGCTTACTTTTGGGTCTTTGTAACTGAAGGGTGGTATCTTCGGTCTATGAGCCCGCACAGACGATTTAGTCAGAAACCCTACAACAGCTAACAAGGAGAAGTGGGGAGAAACAGTTTCAGAAGCTTTTTATTTGTTGGCTTTAAAAAAATGACCTTTTTAACCTCCTTGCAAAAACAGACGAAGAGAAGTGGCTCTCAATGGCCTCAGAAGTTCTAGTCTCCTCACACTTATTAAAAATAGTCTTTAGACAGGTCTGCTGCCTTTCACAAACATTCCCCCAAGATAAAAAGAAAGAAAAAAAAACAGAAAAGAAAAACAGAAAACAAAACCAAAGCCAGACCCCGCCCCTTCACTCCTGTCCGGCATCTCACAGAGCCAAGGCCCTTTCCGTCCTGCTTGCTGTCACACAACCGTCTCCATGCCCATGAGCTTTGGTGTCAGGATCCGTGGTGTCACGCCATTGTTTAGGTCTTCCTCAAATTCCAGCAACTGCCCCATGAAGTTGAGGTTCGGGGAGATAATTGGTCGTTTGCCTTTGACGAACTTGTAGGCGTCAGTCATGGTCATCCGCGTGTGCTTCATCAAGTAGGCGATGACGATGGTGGCGGAGCGGGACACGCCGGCCTGGCAGTGGATGAGAAGGCCCTTTCCACACTGATGAGCTTCCTCTGTGGGGCAGAGAGACAGGCGGTGAGAGGGAGGCAAAGAGGGGGGCAGAGGGAGGTCAGGGTTTCCTTTGGTACAGAAAGAATGGACTCAACGGTTTTACAGCATAAGGTACCAGTGAGTTCTACAAGTTCAAGTCACGAGCTACAGAAATTGGCTATAAGCAGGAATGCTGGTAGGTATTTTCTTAAATTATTATAAAAAACATTGGGGGGATACACATGCCACAGGGTGCATGGGAAGGTCAAAGGACAACTTGGGGAAGTCAGTTCTCTCTTTCCACTGTGAGTCTGAGGATTGAACTCAGGATGTCACTCTTGGCAGTGAGCTCCTTTTACGCACTGAACTATCTCACTGATCCTCCATTTTTTTTTGAGGCGTGTGTGTGTATGTGTCTGTGTGTTGCATGTGGGCGTAGATGAATGTTTACATATATCTCGGTGCATGCTCACATGTGTCTGTAGAAGGCCATGGTTGATGTCATGTGTCTTCTGGATCACTCTCCATGTTATATGACACAGCATCTCTTGCTGAACCCAGAGCTCACTATTTCTGTTGGTCCAGATACCCAGCTTGCTTTAGGGTGCTTCGTCTCAGTCCCTTGTGCCATAGGATTCCAGACAGGCTGTCTCAGCTACATGGCCTTTATGTGGGCTCTGGTGATCCAAGACCCCATCCTCATGCCTGCTGAGTCATCTTCCCAGCCCTGCCCCTAGAGTTCTACATTTAGAGAGAAGATGGAGGAAGGGAGTCATCATCTATGGGAACAGCACCTGTCACAGGAGATGGAGGAAGACAGAAGCTAACCTATCACATTGACACACTCATGACAAGCAAGTTTCTACGCTCACCATACCTACAACAGGACACATTGACATACTCATGACAAGCAAGCTGCTATGCTTGCCATAAATGTGAGCGGACCTCTCTTTCCCCCCATCTTGCTCCTTTTCTATCTTCTATAAAATCATACCTTTGACTAAAAGGGAAGGAAAAGTAAGGAAAGGCCAACAGAGGAAATGAAAATTATGTTACATACACCAATGATCATGAATGATAAAATTCTTCTTCTATTTAACAATGTTAATTCCACTTTCCAGGTTATATGATTATATGACTGAAAAACTAGTGCTATTAGCAATGCATCGTCTACACGCTAGACACACATCCTGCCTTTCTTCATCCTATAGAAGGTTATTCTCTAAGAGGTAGCATTTAATGTGTAGGATTTACTTAAATCTCCATGGAAGGGGAGAAATAAAGCTCAGCTAGGAAGTTCCTACACTCAGCTTCTCACCGTCTTGTGGAGCGCAAAACAACTGCATGGCCCTCTCCCATGTCTTCAACCCCTCACCCCCACATACACTGTTCCTACATGGCAAGCATTTAGAAGGCAGGATTCCCAAGTAGTTTAGAACCGAGAGCAACTGAAAGTGGAAGGTTTAATACTAAAAGCTTTAGATGCCTGTGAGCACTGGACAATATTTCAGTGACACTTCTAGATTAAAGCACACCCCCCACCCCAGAAAGGGTCCCCAGGGGAATGCAGGTCAGTGATCAGGTAGAAGAGAAGGGGGTAAAGAGATTCATCCCTTAGCTTAAATCATCTGCACCAGCTGCTTACCAGAAGACTAAGAGACAAAGAGGACGTAAGTCTCTTTCTTACCAACCTACAGACCAGCTTGGATCAGGAGAGCCCAGAACAATGGTTTAAGAAAAATCTCCCTTTCTTGACTTCCCCTTGGCACACCCTAAATTACTTCCCAAACCAAGAACATCAAACATGGCGGTTAGAGAATGACCAAGGTGCATCGCGGGTTTGACCACCTGTTCCACTAACCCACTAGCTGAGTGACCTCGCAAATCTTCTGACCCCCAAGACCACAGTCTTCCTGCTTGGATAATTCCAAAGATGCTAGCTCACCAGCCTCTGAAACTGTGGCGATTAAATTCAGCAGTTAAACTGGCATCGTTAAACCCTAAACCTGGGCATTGCTTAGTTTAGATCAAACTCAGGAGAATGCTATTACACTGTGAACCCTGCTGTGCTCCCCCCACCCCCAAGCCATACTATAAAATTTCAGTTTATCCAATCAGAGGACAAGAACAACAAAGTTGAGCCTGAACACATGATCCTGAATTGCCCTGCAAGCTAAATGTTGCTTGTGATTAGTTGTTTTCTTCTAAAAGAGCAGGTAAGCCTGAATAATCCAGAAGGAATGTGAGCACCCTGGCTGTAATCTTAGAACAAGCCCATCCCCTGCTACTCACTAAGTGGAAAACAATTTCCCAACTTCCTCCACCTGGAATTAAGTCAGAGGGACTCTCCTTTCTCTAACAGCCTCTATTGACCAGGAACTTCCTCGTCTACCTGGGGACAAGCATTTCTCACTCATGATTCAAGGCTTGGCTTGAACTTTATGGATAAAGGATCCAGGGCATCTTTACCCAATGCTAGGAATTAATTAATGGGGCATGGTAAACATGGGTCCAGAGTGTTGGATAAGGAGTCCTGGCTAGGAGTCTAGATTCTTTTTACTAATCATCCCCCCCCCCTGCCGTGTGTATAGGTACCACAGCACACAAGGGAGGTCAATGTGGGTCCTTGCCTGTCACCTCCTTTGAGTTGAAATTTTTTGAGCCTACACCAAGCTAGTTGTCCTGTGAGTGTCTAGGGGTTGTCCACCTCCCATCCCATAGGAGAGAAGGCATTATAAACATGCATGCCTGCACCTGAATTTCCTTGGGTTCTGGGGATGGATTCCAACTCAGGTCTTCACTTTCCCTACTGTGCCGTCTCCTCAACCACCAGTTCCCTCTGGACACTAGAACTCCTGACGTGGAAAGGTCACCTGACTTCTGAGTTTAAAGGACACTCTGGCTATCTGTCCAGCGTGTCCATGGTAGGGCCCAGCATTGGAGGACAAACTGGGAAGGAAAACAGGCAAGCGCGAGTCCAGAACTGGCAGCTTGCCAACATATCCATCACCCTGTGGCTGCTCAACTAGAGACAATTTTTCTGTCAAAACAGCGACAAGCATGAGTGACTTTGAGACAGAGACCCGTGACAACCTGAGGCAGTAATGTTCAAAGCATTGGGCTACCTCTTTGGGCCGATAAAAGCCAGAGTCTCTGGGAAACAACAGTGAGCATCTCTCATCTGCCATATTGTCCTAGTCACCCTGAGTCTGGCCACAATGTGGCAAGAGCTACCAAAGCTAAGGTCAGCATCGAGCTGGTGGTTACATCCTTCTGAGGTTAGAGTCTAGAGTTGCTAGGATGTCCCTTCTTGGGTCCTACAGGGGCCTGATCTTTCTGGCTTCCCTGAGCCTGAGACCAAATGTCAAAGCAAACATGTCCCTTCTCAGGAACACTAACATCAATCCTCGTCACTCAACGAACTGAGATCATTTAGGCGGAAGAACACAATCCGGCCAATTCTTCCTTCCCTTGTCTGTAAGGATGCAACATGAGAGGAGAGTCAGCATGGCGTGCTCAGCTTTCTGAAGAAGTTTCTTCGGGACCAACCCTTTCACAAATGTTGCCTTGGCCTCAAGAGAAGAGGCCACACACACTGTGACTCAGCATAATTCGCGGTGCTGAGTGGTAATCACTTTCTTCCCTATGCTGAGCGAATAAAGCTGAACAAGGTGGAAGGAAGGTGAGGACAGTTAAGAGGTGATGTCACAGTCTCTACTTGGTGTGTCCTTCATGGTGGGGGAGAGGGGCAGGGCTGCATGGACTAGCTCTGACCAGTTCCTCATGCTCCCCTTCATTCTCCTGGTCAAACAAAATCTAACTGCCAACCTCCACCGTTGCTCTTTGTTTCCTGGGGATAGACAGGAACTTGTGGTCAAACAGATGTTGGACAAAGACAGATTATCTCTTTAGTTTGAACATGAAATGGCTCCACAGACTTGTGTCAAATGCTTGGTCTCAAGCTGGTGGCATCGCTTCCGAAGGTCTTTAAAACTTGACAAGAGAACCCTTGCCTTGGGAAGTAGGTCACCCACTGTGCGTCACTGACGGCAATACGTTATCCTGGTCACTCCCTTCCTAGTCACCATGAATTCAGCAGTCTTCGACATATGCTCCCACTGCCATGATCTATCTGTCTTTCTTACCACAGGCCCAGAATCAACTACGCTGAGGACCAAAGCCTCTGAGATCATAAAAGCCAAGATAACTGCTCCCTTCGGGTCAGCCTCTCAGGTACTTTAGCCACGGAAACAGAAACCTCACTAATTCAACTATTCTTTTACGTCCATCCAGATAGTTCTGAGACTTAAAGGAAGAACAATGGTTTAAGTAGTTTGCTTGTTTTCCCCTGGCCTAGGAATAAACCTTGGACCTAAAATCAAATCCAGAGCTCAAGGGAAGGGAGAGCTCCCCGCACACCCCAGGCGATAGTTACCAATGAATTCAAACGCCTCTTCAAAGTACTGCCGCAGGTTCTGCTTGTTGCTATCAGTGGCGGGCAGCCGCTTGTAGTTGAAGAGGCCTTTCTCATAGTGGTAGAGGGGAAGGTGAGTGGTGACGTTGATGACGTAGCCAATGTTGAGCCTCTGCATGGTGTCTAGGTCCTGAGCGTCCTGCTCATTGCCAAGGAACAGGAAGGGCAGGATGGGTGTCAGCTCTGCGTTCTCGATGTCAGGGGTGGTGGGGACAGACTGAGGTAGCACGCTCGAGGCCGCCGAGGCGCCGCCCCCCACCTCCCGGCACTCTTGGAGCTGGAGGGAGTTGTCACAGAGGTTCTCATGGTTCTGCTTAAAACTACTGAGTCCTCCTGGAAGGAAAACACAGAGAGCACGTGTGAGTAAGACGACAGAGCCCACAGCAAAGGTTGGCTTCCCCACAAAGATGAGTGCCACTGTGGCTAGGTCCATTCTGAACACTTCCAGAATAAAAACAAGAACCAGGAGTCTGTTTGGGTACGGAGAGCGGCTTCAGAGGGCTCTGCTCCCTTAGTGCACAAACTGGGCCAAGATGCCTGGGAACACGTTCCACACAACAGCCCAGTAATTTCTTCAACTGCATATTTATTTGCTTCTAACAGACACAAGGTCCCTGGCCTATATAGAGCCTTGCACTTTGGGAGGGGAGAAAAGCAGGGACGACACTGTCCTACAGAGAACGTCTGCTTGTATCCTGGCACTGTGCACACGGGTCCTGTACCATTTATAGCTTCACCTTAGTGAAAGCCAAGTTCATTCCCTATGTAGCAGAGCAGTTACAAGCAGGTGCCGTGGAAAAGCCAGGCTGTGCTGGCTGTGGTCCTACTACCACAGCTGACCTGCCTGCTGAGTTGAGCAAGATCATTTCTCTGTGTGTCTCGGTAACCCCACGAGCATACAGTGTGTGTCTCAAGTGTGTCATAGTATGTCTCTCTGCGTGTGAGTCTGAGATAGGCATAAACACAGGCCAAGTGTTCAATACACCCTCCCCCTCCAGGCTTGCATGGTCACTCTGCATGAAGTAACTATTTCTATTCATGTTATTGCTATGACTGCCCAAAGGTAGAAACAGCAGAGGGGAGATGGGCAAGGGAAGTTAGCGCAGGGAGAGCAGCTCAGGATCTACCTGACTTTCCACACTGGTTCTTGACTTCCAAGAGAGTGGCGCGTGAGAGTGGTCCGTTTTCCTGTCCTTAGCTTCTAGAGGTTTGTGAGCACACTAACCCGCTAACGGTGACCCTGATGGATCTCCTAACGCACACTCTGAGCTGGAGGCTCTGCTCTAACGCCAAGAGCCGGGTCGGAAACACTTCAAAGGTCTGGGCTGCACCTGCTCCCCCACTTTCAGCATGCAAACAAGGCCTTGTGATAGTACAGTCACTTATGGAAATCACACGGCCACAGGTGTGTGAGTAGACACGTGGGGATGTTCGTGCAACATCATCTGCTTAACCGTGGAAGCAGAGGAAGCAGAGACCTGGCCTGGCTCCACAACACACACACACACCACACACACACACACACAGTAAACGTACACATAATAATAGTAAGTTTAAAAAATAAAAGGCTAAGTAAATACAATAATAAAACTCAATAATAATTATGTTCATCCATAGAATATTATGCAGCCATTAAAGGAATAACTTTATAAAGAATATAAAAATCAAAGAAAATGCTTCCATTTAATGTTAAGTGACAAACAGCTAATTCAAAACTTTCTGCAGAAACCCTAAACCCTATACACAAAAAAAGAAGAATTACAGAAATCTATGGATCGGAGTTTGTCACTTGACTTGTCTATTCTTATGTTACACACAATTATGCATAAACAAATCTGAAGGATTATGAAGCTCACATTCTACAAGGTACATGGGAGACATTAAGAGACCTCGGGCGGGGTCATCAAATGAGCATAAATCCCAGAAGAGCAGGATAGGACACTCAAAGCCTTCTGGGAAAGTGAGAGGCAAGGTGAAGTTCCCAGAAGTCATGTCTCGCCAGTCCCAGAGGTCTTAACAATCCTCGGGCATGAGGTTGAAAGCACAAACCCTGAATAGGATCTATGGCTGTGCTAACAGGGCAGGAAGTCCATTTGTCTACCACCACACTCTTCCTCATCTCGTCTCAGTTTTGACCACTAGAGCAGGGGACCCAAGCGGAGCATGTCCCCAGCCGATGGGCACGGCCAGCTGTGTGACCGAAGACCAGTAGGAAATGGAAATGACCCACAGGTAACTCAGGAGGGCTATGCTGTGCTCAGACAAAAAGGAGAACAGTGGGGAAAAAATGGTTTAGAGGCGAGCACATAGGAGCTTTAAATTCATTTTGACTTCGCTTCTGTAATTAAACTCTGCCCTTGGTCTTCTGTTGTGAAATCAGTATACCCGGGTGACTAGCCCAGAGGGAGCCTTCAAATACAAAAAAAAAAAAAATTAAAAAAAAGCAAGACACTAGAAAACATCACCAGTGAAGACGTAAAAACTACTCCCTGCCACTTCCCCAAACTCCACAGAGGACACTGGAAAGAGCTGTGTTGAAATCTGTTGGGTTCCACAAATCCCACAGAAAACAATCCCACGCTGAATCTGCCAGGGGAGCCCGGTTCACTTTTCCCTTAAGAAAAAGGCACTTGGCAACATTTTTTTTTTCATATACATTGAGGGGAAGGACTGGGAAACTGAACTCAAAAGAGGAGGTTGGGAAGTGGGGGAGGAGGATTCTCGCTCTTATTTAGTGTATTCAAGCAGTAATTTGTCTTAAAAGCAGCTAGCTAGAAAAAAATAAAAATAAAAGCATGCCAACCCCCTCCTACCACCTCCCCCCACACAAAATACCCAGCATAGAGCTTTTTAAAATTCAGTCTCAGCCCCTCCTTTCCCAGTGACATCAGCCGGAGGCTCCCCACCTGCCCAGTTGCCATAGAGTCACACAAAGACACACAATGACATCAGTTGGCATGATATCAGCTCTTTGAATGCAAACAATACAAGAAGAACTACTTTGTTTAAAGCCTCGGGTACAACTGTGTTCTGGGGAGCCAATGATGTAATGCTAACAGGTGGCAAGGGGCCTTCCATTTGCCTAATGGGGGGAGAATATGGGGGAGGGGCAGGGGCAGGTCAGAGGGAGTCTGAGGCCGACACACTGGACGCTTCTACCATAGCATGTTGTGTGCCTGTGTGAAATGGTGTGTGTTGTATGTGTGAGACGTGGGAAAGGCTATCTGTACGGAGAGAAGAGGGGAAAGGCCATGTGACCCAAACATCTCAGCTGGACAAGGAAGGAAGCTCTCACTGAGGGTCTAAAGGGAGATTCCAGTTAAGTCTGCTCATGCAGGGCACCCATCCTCACACAAGGGTCGTGTGCAGGAACATGCGGAAGTGGAGACTCTCTCCTGGATGGCCTTTACAGCAGTCTGAAACAGTAGTATCTCACAGAAATTCAGAGAAATCTGCATGGAGGTTGTTCTTGCCTCTTAGGGGTGAGTGTGGGGATGGCGTGGGGCCCTGGGATTGGTAGCAGCAGCAGAAAGGAAGAGTAGCGCTAAGGATGTCATTTTTGGCCCTCTGACCCCATCAAATGATTATCCAATCATTTAATTATGTTTGGCAAGGTTATATATGAGCTACAAGGGGCTGGGAAGATGTCTTAGTCAGCAAAGGGCCGGCTGCACATGTATTATCTGAGTTCAGATCCCCAATACCATTCTGAAGGCAAGAAATGACGTATATGTAACCCCCACAGTGGGGAGGAGAAGATGGTTCCCTTGTACTTCACTGGCCAGCTTAGCAAACACACACACACACACACACACACACACACACACACACACACACACACACACGTGTGGGTGCGCGCACACACCCACATACACAGGCATGCACATGCACAAGAATAAAAGCATCACTACCACACTATTAGAGTGGAGGGAGTCCAGTACGGTGGATGGAGACACATGGGCCCAGTCTACAGTGAGACCATCACCTCCTAGGAACTTGCCCTTGGGAAGGATCAGCTTACCATAAATCAGGCATAATATAGCCTATGCATCGTGCTGGGGTAGTAGACACCTATGTGAAGTTTATAGATACATCACATGGCATTCCATACATCTCATGCCTAAGTCATCAGCTTGGTCCTCACCTACACCCAATCTGATGATACAGCGAAGATGCTGGAGTTGGTGCCTGCCCTGCCCTGCCAGAGCCTCACTAGGAGACCCTAGGCTTCCTGCCCTGCCCTGCCAGAGCCTCACTAGGAGACCCTAGGCTCCTCATCTGTCTCTTCCTCAGGTCTCCTACCAAGTCAGAGGTAACAGTAGCGCCTACCCCGACACTATTCTAAGAACAAAAGAAGCTAATGAATACCAAGTTTGTCGAAATCATGAAATAAGAGCTGACGTCATACAAAAACTCAAGCAAGTGAATGTAAATAATAAATAGATAAATATATCTTAGTATTTATTTATTTGATATTTCTCTGTATATCTGGCTAACCTGGAATTAAGTCTACCAAGGTGGCCTCAAGCTCATCGCCATCCTCCTGCCTCAGGCTCCACCCTGAGTGCTACACCATCATGCCCAGCTTAAATTTTTACTTATGAAATAACTAGGAGCTAACTTATCCAAGGAGTTTTAAAGTCTGAATGGCACAGTTCTATCTTGAAGTACAGAGCAGGATCCATCTTTCCTGAACAACAGCTCTGACTTTCCCCTGGATTAGCTTTCCCAGTGAAGACTTGGGGTTCCCTGTTCTGCCAGAAACTGGGCTTTTCACATATGAAACAGTTTTTATCCTTTCCCCAGTCCCCACTCCAAACTGGGCCGTCTTCCTGCACAGAAGCAGCTTGCAGTTGTCAACGCAAATATTTCTGAGACACGCACAACAATGCCAAGAAGAAGCGTTTTCAAACCTCGTCTCAAAATCGGGTTTCCTCTGCTGCCTTTGAGTCCATGAGTTTGAAAGGTGACCAGAAAATATCCGGTACTTTAAAAGAAAAATATAGAGCTAGGTGTCACCTGCTATGGCCAGGTGAGTTCAGGGGCAGCCTGGGACAGTGACAGACTCTCACTTTGGTGGGAAAACCCGCTTTTGTAGCCAAACTTCTGCTCCTGCTGCTATGAGCTACGGCGATGCCTTCTGTGGTGTGATTCTCTTATTGCGGGGCTAAAGAACCAAAGCTCACATGCAGAATCCATAAGCAGGAGACGGCCAGGCTCTACAGAGGCTTAGTCAGAAATATAAGGAGAACACTGCCTGAAGGTCAATGAATAGAATTAGCATCTAGAGAACGGGGCTGGGGGAGGGTAATATTCTAAAACTGTACTCTTGCTGTTTGGGGCAAAAATATTGCTTTTCTTACTGTGTTCTCAGTCAGGACATTGGTAGCAGCGAAGACCAGGGACCGGAAAGAGCGAGTCTGAATGAAAACCGGATCCCAGCCCTAACGGTCTGCATTACCTCCTGCTGCAAGTTATTTCACCTGCATCTCAGTCCACATCAGCAATGTGAACAAATCCATCTCACAGACCTGAGCGCAGACACAACTCTACATGATACATCTTACAGACGGCAGAATTCCTGGCATATGAGAAATATTATTTTGTAGACCCCCCCCCCAGTAGAAACAATAATACACCAGGGCAGTCTCCTAAAGTTCTGTAGGCACAAGATAAGATGAAAGACTGAAGCTTAGCTGATGTCAAGTGTCTAAGGCAGAGACGTCCAGAGATTGGGGGTGGGGGGGAGCAGAGCATCTCACACCCACCTTAATATGAGAAATATACAGAGTTCCAGCTACAGTGATAAAAAGGATTTCTACTTTTCATTGTCTTTGAACTGATTTATATTCTCCATAGATAAGACTGGCTATTTGGGAGCACCAGTAATTTCAAGCTGAGTACCAGGAAGCATCAGTTGTCTTAGGGTCCTGTCCTGCGGGAAACTATACTTCTTTCCCAAGGAGAGTGACAGGAAGCTATACTGAAGAGAGAGGAAGAGAGTGAAAGCATCATGTCCCAGAGCAGAGGGATGAAACAAAGAGAAACAGGAGAGGAGCGACAAGGGGGCTGAGTCCAGCAGCATGGGCGAGTACTGGGTGAAGACTATTCTTACATGTAAACCATTTAGTGGCTTCTTCAAACCATCATGACTGCCGTGGCAGTAAAATGCCCAGTGTATGAAGAGACATAATCCAGGAGGCATCTTTAAACTGTAAAACCCATTTAGAAGCAGAGAGGGGGCTGTGTCCTGGGGGGGAGGGGCTTCCCTGGAGATGTCGTGTCTCTGCAGTTAGCCCTTTACGACCAAGTGTTTCAGAGGAACCGAGGAGGGTCAAGTAGCAAAAGCTGTATTCCTGACAAACTTGCTGAGGATATATGGGGGGGAAAGTGTATTTGCAGAAATGATATCTAAGACTACGATATATGGTCTCAGAAATTATAGAAATGAAATTATGATGGCCTAGGGCTATGGTTCAGTTGGTAGATGGCTCACCTAGGATACACAGAGCCACACAGAGCCCTGGGTTCTATACTCAACACCACATAAACTGGGGTTAGTGGCATAGACTTGTAATCCCAGCAGTTGAAAGGAAGGAGGCAGGAAGATCAGACATTCAAAGTCATCCTCCGCTACAAAGTGAGTTCAAGGTCAGCCTGGGTCGTGTGAGACCCTGTCACAAATAAACACATAAAATTATGAAATAAAACCACATGCACACAATTATAAACTTCTGTGAGCAACTCAGTCCATTAAGACACGGTAATCTGAAGAAAAAGTATACAACACATACTACGTACGCACAGAAAATATCCCTAGAGAATGTACGGACCTCTAGGTCCTCAAATAGTTGGGGGTTCACAACCTTTCTCAGAGCTGTTCCCCTAAAGCTTCAGCAACCAGATGTAGATGTGTAAAATGAGGCTAGAATATTCTGTTTTTGTTTTATATTATACAATATTATATTTTGTAAAATATTCTCTTATTTATGTTTCCAGATTAACAGCTTTGGTGGAAGCGGCTTTCCTGGGAAGAGCTCTTAATTCTTAATTTGTACATAGATCTCTCCATCTCCTACAGGTGGGGGGGCATGCAACTTGCTGCGATGTTAGGTATAGCAAGAGCTTTAGGGGAAGTAAGTAGAGAGCTATGGGTTTGATCTCATGAAATCATTTATAAAGAACTGAAACACAAAATAAATGTGTCTCCCTAATATCTAGTGACAAAGCTTAGGCAGAGATCACTTCAGTCACGGTGACACACACCTGTGGGCCTAGCACTAGGGAGACTAGAGGTAGGAGGATCAAAGTTCAAAGCCAGCCTGGGCTACATAAAAACCCATTTCAAAAACAAAACCAAAGACCCTCACAAACTATTTCTTACCCCAGTCAAAAGGTCATTTGTGTTCCTCGCTTTAGTTGATCTGACTCAGTCGGATAACATTTATTTTAAAAGAAGAAAAGGGGGGAAATCTGGTAAATCTATACCAGAATTTTCTTGAATTGGGAATTCATTGAATCATTTCTTTGGACTTCTGTGTTGGACAAAAGAATATGCCCTGGACATTTCCAGGAACTAGACACTGAAACAGTCTTCGAACGCTGTTTATTTGTGCCACCCTCCCAGTGACTGCCACTCCTCTGCCTCAACTGTGTTAAGAAACCAAAACCAAAAACCTAGCCTCTGGAAAGAAGCCTTACTGGCTGGGAATGCACTGAGAGACTACAAACCAGCAACTGCTTCCTCCTGGTAGCCCTGTGTGCTCAGCAAGAGGCTGGCTTCTCAAACTGTGGTACTATGCCCATCCACCAGCAGTCAGGGGACTGATGCTTACATCCTGCTCACGATGCTGCTGTCATATGTTTCCTTTGATAATGTCTTTGCAAAAACCTCAACAGGAACATGCTTTTAAAAAACCGTGCTCTAGGGTGCTGAGCGATGGCTCAGTCAGCAAAAGTCCTTGCTTTGCAAGCATGACGACCTGAGTTTGGATTCCCAGAACCCACACAAGAAGCACGACCAGGTGGCATGAATCCCAGCACTGGGAAGGCAGGCAGAGGAGGGTCCCCAGAGTTTCCTGGCCAGCAAGCCTAACTGAATTGGTAAGCCTCAAGATTCGACTCTGTTTCAAATAATAAGGGGGAGAGTGGTTGAGGAAGACACCAAATGTCAACCTTGACCTCCACATGTGCGCAGACACACACACACACACACAGATGCAGATATATACAAACACCGCTCCCTCTCAAAAAAAAAAATCTTGCCTAAAACTTTACCTGTAAAAAGTAGACCTGAGTCACAAGGATCCCGTGATTTATAAAAACTGAAACTTTTTTTGGAAGCCTTCCAAGACATGTTGACGCTGGAATGTTTTATCAGAGTTTGCCTGATTTCTCTCCGCCCCACCGCCGCACCCTCCCATCTCTGAAGCAGCCCAGGGTTCTTCAAATCCACAGCTACAGAAAAGAGCTGGAGATTAAACTTCGGCCTGCAGAGGAGAGCCAGTCCTCACCAAAAAGGCGGTCTTGGGTCAAAACCCCATGAAGGGAGGCGTCCTTCTGCCCCTTCACAGCCTACAACCTTCAGGCTTTCGGGAGTAACCTGCATTCAGGAAGCCAGACATGAAATGTGTGTGTTTGAATAACAGGCAGATCAAGGCTACTTCACAAGTATGTAAACACAGCCTGCTCCTTTAAACCTGTGACCTCATTTATTTACATTCGTACAGAAAGCACAGCCAGAAGCGACAGCTGATGACAGTCATGTAACTTTCCACAACGACGGCAATTAAAACGCTCCAGGCCTGCTTTCACGCACATATGACTTTTATGTGAACCGGATTCAGACTGTAAGATCTCTGAGTCCCTGTGCCAGGAACTGACTTAGGCTTTGCTCAAATCACTGTGATTCTAAGGGGGAGCAGCTCTCCCCCGACCTGGGTTCCTTCCCATCCACCTGCAGCTGGCCTCTGCCTCCTGTTTCCCCACTTCTGATCTCTATAGTAAGTACATCATTACATGTGCACACCCACCACACACACACACACACACACACACACACACACACACACACACACACACACACACCATTACCACCACCACCACCACCACCAACAACAACAACAAAAAGATTAAGTGAAGAAATGGGTACAAAAAGGTAACAGAAGAACACCCAAGTTCTGGCTTCTCCAACCTTGCATGTCTTAACAATTCTGGCCTCTTGAGCTATGAGAGAACTAATTCCTGTTGCTTAAGTTACCCAGCCCATGTTGTTTAGTTAGGGCAGCCTGCTGTGGTTTGGATAGGCTTTGAGCAAATCCTCCAAGTTCAAATACTAGGAGCTCTGTCTGTAGTGTGGTGATGCCCACAGGTGGCAGAACCTTTAACAGGCGGGGCACAGCAGCAGGGAATAAGGTCAACAGGCCTTGGACTTGCAAGGGATGAATATTTCTCATAGACCCAAGTCAGTGCCGGTGAAGGCAGGCCTAGGTCATGAGCGTCTTTGGCCTTTGGCCTCCATTCCTGGCATATGATCTCTTTTGCACATAATTCCACAATGAAATGCTATCCACAACAAAGTCTTCATTCTAAAACCATGAAATCAATTTAAAAAATGTTCTTTGTAAAGCTTCTGGGCTTTTTGTTATCGCAACACAAAACTGACTAATACATACTAATACCATGCCACTTTTCACTTTATTTCCCAGTTGTACTTGCCAGTTTTGTGTGTCAACTTGACACAAGCTAGAGTCATCAGAGAGGAAAGAGCTCGATTGAGGAAATGCTTCCATGAGACCCAGCTGTAAGGCATTATTTGCTCAATTAGCGATCAGCAAGGGAGGGTCCAGACCATGGTGGGTGGTGCCATCCCTGGGCTGGCGGTTCTGGGTTCTATAAAAAAGCAGACTGAAGGCCAGGAGGGCGGTGGTGGCACACGCCTTTAATCCCAGCAGTCGGGGAGGTAGAGGCTGGTGGATCTCTGTGAGTTCAAGGCCAGACTGGTGTACAGAGCTAGTTCCAGGGCAGGATCCAAAGCTACAGAAAAATTCTGTGTCAAAACCAAACCAAAACAAAACAACAACAAAAGAAAAGCAAGAAAGCAGATTGAGCAAGTCATGTAAAGCCAGTAAACAGCCACTCACCTCACCCCACCCCACCCCACCCCACCCCACCCCACAATGGAGCAGATAGGGAGGCCTGTTTGAGTTCCTGCCCTGACTTCCTTCAGTGTGAACAGCAATGTGGAAGTGTAAGTCAAATAAACCCTTTCCTCCCCAACATGCTTTTTGTTCATGGGGTTTAGTCACAGCAATAGAAACTCTAACTGAGACATCAGTACGCCTCTACCTACATATATGTACGTATATTATAGTACCTACTTTTCAAGAGTCACACCAGAACTCGTGTGCTAAGAACAAGGCTCCTAGGGTCAATTCAAGCCAGAAATGGTTCAAGGCCAAGATGCACGGGAAGGGGGAGATGTACCTAAATCACCTGGCAAGCCCATAAGAAGCAAGCTCATAGAACCGTCTAGAACTTTAGTTTCACTTGCTGGCAGCAATCACAGAAGTCATCCTTTTTCTAAGACATTCCTCAACGTCATCATGGACCAACCCCAGCTCACGCCTTCCCTGGGCCATCTTTCTGAGCCAAGAATAGTCCTTGATAGAGACTTTTTGTGTGTTTGGGAAAGTGTTCTGTACTGTGTCAAAACTCTGTGCTCCCTGGTTAATCGAGAGGAGAAGGGGCACACCAAGGGCACACCACAAGGCTGACAGGAGGAAGTTACTATTGGTGCTAGAGAATAAAGCCATAGATTTTTCCAGAGCTGAACGACATGCCCCACTCCACACTGATCATTGACTTCTCTGCAGAGGGGGCAAACGTTCTTTGCTTTTCAGGGAAGAAGCAGCTTAAATAATAAAGCGTTGCTAAACAAACAAACGGCTAATGCCAGCCATTATTAGCCCGCGGCACAAAAAGAGAACTTGCTTCACTATCTATGATGCACAGCCTCCTCTCCCAAGACCACATTTATCTTAGGCCTCAAATTAAACACATCACAACTTCATAGTAAAAATATGTTTCCCAGCGGGATTAAAGTAAAGTCCGATTAAATAAATCCCCAGAAATGTCAAGAGTAAACCTCAAGAGACTACATTCTTCTACCGTGAAATATTCCCAATGGAAATTGCATTCGGAGAAGGTCATCAAAAATAATCTATGATAAGAGGAAGGGGGGGGGGGAGAAGCAGGACACGAGATAAGGTTTGTAAGTGAAGTCTGGATTGGAACCCATGGTTATGGTGATGTATGGAAATGGCCAGTCAAATGCATAAGCCACTTAACTTGTTTTGAAGAACACCCCACACTCCAAGAATGGCGCACAACCGTGGATTCTGAAATGCTCTGAAGGTCAAAGGGCTTTGGCTTGGGGAATTCAGGAAGTGACAAGGGAAAGACTCAAATGGCTATCACAATTCTGTGTGCTTTCTTGAGCCAGTGTGTTCAGTCCACAAAAAGTATAACAACAGTTTCCTTAAGTCCGGGCTAAAGTCTATATTTGGCGAGGCTAATTAGCAAGGGTAAGTATTAACCATCAACTGCCAGAAAGAGAAGGTAGAAGCTGTCTCTGCAGCCAAGTGCCACCGTGAGATCACCCCACAATGGCTGAGCTTGGCAAGGTCAAACTGAAGTGAGGCACAGTATCTGTTTACAGCAAGAGAAGGAGGGTCTGGAAACCTCTGATGCTGGGCAGCGTAGTGCCAGATTATAGTATCAGGTCAAAAGCTGGGATGTCCTCATATGGTTTACTGCATTATGGCCCAACCACAAAAGCCTGCCTGTCTCCAAGAAGCTGTGCTAGGGTCTCAAGGTTACTGGAGAAGCACACAAGTAACAGTCATTGCAGCCTGGGAGACAAAGAAGAGAGAACTGACCCGGTGTGCACTCCACATCAGGCACTATAGGACTTCACAGGCACATCCCTGGAGACCATGCCCAACACATCACATAGAGGAAGACCCCCTCAAGGCAGGACTCAGGGAGCAGCTCTTCTTTGCAGACTGAAGGGACCCTGGGTTCTATCTTATGGCATGCATTGCCAACCTCTGGAATCAAGCCCATGGACAATCCTTAAGTTTCTTCCCCTTGAGCATTTTGTAAGTGCAATGAAGCCTTGCTGCAGCACAAACCAGGTCCATAGCAAGAACAGACAGTTGGGGAGGTATGAGGCCAGCATGATCTAACTGTTCCAGGGCCTTCAGTGTTTGCTGGTCGCTCTTCCAGGATTCCCTCAAAGTTATACTGTGGTACTAAGCAATACACTGTCTAATTCCTGCTATCCACCGTGCTTCTACAACCCCTCAAACTCCAAAGAGGCAAGAGTGACTATTTATATGCTAATAGCTAACAGAGTGACTGGTGGTCTGGGAGCCCTTAACACCTCCGTGTGGAGCTGCTTTCACCGGGAAGTACAAAGCAGAGTTAGAGGCTAGGGAATTTCAGCTCCAGGCCTCAATCTTGATCGAAAGATGAAGATGAAATTGAATTGCTCACCTATGGCCAAGAATTTAATCAATTGTTCCTACTTAATGAGAACCCCATAAAAACGCAAAAGAACAAGGTCTGGGGAGCTTCCAGACGGTCGGGCGATGTGGAAATGACTGGAGAGATGGCATCCCTGCCTAGGACACAAGAGCTGCATGTCCCTTCCTCACTTTGTCTAACATGTCCCTGCTATCTGCCTGTTCATGTGCATGCTTTACAATATCCTTTATAATTGTAAGGCCATATAGATGCTCCCCCGATTTCTGTGAGTTGTCATGTCAAACTGATCAAATCTAGAGAATGAGGTGTGGGAACTTTGATTTATGACTAGTTGGTCACAAGCACAAGCCACAGCCTGGGACTTGCAAACTGGTACCAGGAGTTGGGGAGTTCTTGTGGTTTGGGGTCTCTGGCCTGTGAGATCTGACACCATCTCCAAGGATGGTGTCATAATTGTGTTAAATGTTAGAGCAACCAGCTGCTACCGGCTGCAGGCTGTTTGAAGAGTAGAGAAGGCCTCCACAGAAGCAGTCTGGATGGGGGAGAAGTGGGTAGGAGTCTGTTTTCTGTACCCAGAACAAAATGATTGAGGCTGGGTGTAAAGAAAAGAGGTTTGTTGAGTTCTCGGTTTCAGAGACTAAAGTTCTAAACAGTATATGGCACTACCTCTAGTGAAGGTCACCTTGGCTGGGTCACATCATTGACAGGTGGGATAGTGAATAATGGTGACAGAATCCCAGGGTAACAGAGGGGCTGGGCTTGATACTTCCTCCTCCTATTCTATTTTTATTTATTATATTTTTATAACGATTCCCTCAGGATTCCACAAAACCAACGTCATGCTCTTCCAAGGGCAGTGGCCCAAGGTGACCTCCTATGAGGTGCCACAACTTTGCAACATCACCAAGTTGGGGAAGACATTTCTAGCACATGGACCCTGGAGGGTCACACGCCACCATAGCCTAACCCTAGAAGAGCAGACAGCATGAAGACACAGGCTTCCTCAGTGACCCACGCAGGTGACACAGGGCTTGGCAAATATGGTCTTCAAGAAGGCTCTTCCCTGGCATTTGAGTTACAACTATGCCCTCAGCTCACTCTTTGACCACATCGTGGCATTTTATTATCCTCAGAACATCTGCCGCTATCTGAAATTATTGATGTCACCTTTTACTTTTTATTATTACTAAGAAGTGGAGCCCAGGAAAGCCCAGGTGCTATCGGTCTCGGAGGAAGCAGGGCATGTCCGCCCAGTGTGCTGGTGGCAGGCTGACCCACACCTCTTCAGTCCAGGCTTGGGAAGGCTGTTTGGCATCTTCATAGCCTAGGTACCTTCTGAGTAAAGTAGAGCATCAATGGGAAGCAGGGTTGATGCAATAATTAAATGAACTACTACTAAATGAGTTATTCAGAGAGATAGCGAGTATTCACTCTGTACCGTCTGCTCTGAATAGCAAGTGCTCATTAAATATTTTTAGATGAAATGAACATCGGAATGAGCCAGAAAGGGCCATTAATTATGTGTTGTTCTGCATTATGCTAGGGATCTGGGAGATTAAAAATAGTCCCCAAAGATAAATCTAATTGGAGAGAAAAGAAGGGATGAGAATGAGGAACATTAGAAGAAACCGTAGCAAAGCATCAACGCCAGAATGTTCTGAGAACACTAGGAGCCTGGCCCGGATGATGCCACAGGCCATGACTCATGCAAGCAGCTGGGGGACAGGTGAGTCCTGCTGCTCCAGGCTGAGGAGGAGGCAAAGGGCCAGTGTCAAGCCCTCTGTGTTACGAAGGACCCCCAGGTGCGACTTGAGAACTGCATACATCACACTTGGTGGCCCCTAGCCCCTTCCTTCCTCTCCTATGCCTCTCATCTTTGGACATTCTTCATGAGCGATGGGTGACAGAGATGGATGGAAAGAAGTTGTGAGGAAGAAGGCTCATGAGGATCGCATAGGCTGAGAGAAGTCAGGGAACAGGCCAGGTGGCCCTGGAGTCCGTTCAGCACGTACTCATGAGGCACGCATTCACCTGGCAGCTCTTCCACCTAAACAGAATCAACAATCACAGGCACTTTGGACAGTCTTCACTGACTCAGTGGCTCCAGTTCATTCTCCCACTTCCCACTGAAGAACCGCAATACCAGATCTGCCAGGAGGCATTTTCCAGGATCCCTCTTATTTGCCTTATTAACCCTGAACCTGTGGGCTGGTTATTTACATGTGAGGTCACTTAAAATCACATTATCAAAGATAAGGAGAGGCAGCTCAATGGATAAAATGCTTCCTGGGTAAGTATGAGAATGCGAGTTCCGATCCCAGCACCCACAGAAAAATCTGAGCATCCCTGGGAGGCAGAGGCTGGACTTAAAATGCAAACCTGCATTGGTAGCAGAGCGCAAAGTGCCCAGGGGCAGCACAAGTTAAGCAGATTGTAAGTCATTGTGCACCAGTGTTTCAGGAGACCTCACAACTCCAAAACCTGTTTGTTTCATTTGTTAGGAAGGAACTCTGCCTCCTATTAATGACAGAGCTTTTCTTTTCGTTTCTTAGAAAACCAACCTTCCAGGGTTGCCCCATCATGGGCCAAGAGAGGTTTTGCCGGACAAGACCGGTCTGCGCATGGCTGAAAAATAATGGCTAGCTCCAACACGAGGGGAGACCATGTCTATTTTAACCAGAAGGAGAAAGCAAAACAAAAGAGACAAGAGCAAACATTCAGGATCATGGCTAAGATAGCCGAACAGGGGTGTCCAAACAGAAGGCAGGCCCTGTTGGATTTGATGCTGTGTTTACGAAACATAGTAAGATATACCACATGAAGTATGAACCCTAACAGTACAAATGATCAAACAAGGAGAATCCCTTATATCAGTTTCCTGAAAGGACACAATCTCAACATCAATATTCGAGAATTTCTGCTAACGAGGAGAGGCCAGCATGTACAGGGCACCACATCCATGTGGTGATACCTGGGAGCTGAAATAGAGAAGCTTCCAAAGGTTGCAGCCTGGAAGGTCTTGGGCCCGGAAGTATCATGGGTCTGCCTGCTGTCACGAAAGCCTTGCACTCTGAAGCAGTAGTCCCAAGCTGACTGTTGTCACCAAGGAAATGGGGCTACGGAGACAAGCAAGTCTAGATACTTTACCAAGTGCTGGGGTGTTCTCATAACACCGGGACCTTCAAGCAGACGCCAAGAGGCAGTTTATTCTTAAAATACTGCAATGCAGCCCTGACAACAGACTCCATGGTTGACTCTGGTTGAAGGCCACAGTCCCCAACATGACTGCACTCACGTTGAAACATGCCAGGAGCAAGAGCAGGGCTTTGCCAGGCCACTGACCCACGTTATGAATTCTCTGCTTCCCTTCGGGTTCAAGAATTCACGAGAAAGATTCACCGAATGCAGGAACTGCACTTAGGCGTGTGCCTATGGTTTCATTAGGAAGGATGCAAATCAGGACCAGCTAAAGGAAGGGGCACACAGTGCAGGTCTGAGAATATTCCAAAGAGGGAAGGTCTGTGCCCTGAAATCCAGACGCTCCATCCTGCTGGTGTGTCCCTGTGTGTACAAAGAGGGAACACAGCCAAGCGCGAGAGGCCACGGTTTGTGTTAGTGTTTCGTTAGGTGCAGTTGGAATAGATTCATCATCCGCCCGTGACTGAACTTAATCCTCCATCTAGCTTGCCTCTTCTGCAGAGGTTGGATACATTCCAAGCCTCCAGTCCTCCAGTCACAGGGCTGGCCCTCCAGATAGAGGACCAGCTCATCCCCTGAGTCATCTCATTACCATAAACCCAGGTGTGAGCCAAGGGGCTGGGCAGGAGCAAGGAAGGCACCCTTATCGCTCTGGAGATTCCAGAGGGTGAGAGGTCATCTCTCAGAAATCAGGGGCAAAGGGCAGAAAAGTAGATTTACAACAATTCCATAGTGATAAGACCACGGACCCAAGAGTCAGTCTAGGCTTCATGTGACTTTCCCATGTGACACTGAGTGAGTCCTTTAGCTGCTCCAGCCTCTGTTAAGTAGTGGTAACAGTTATACAAAGATCACCCTCGCTGAATAGAAAAGCAGGCTACTACACAGAAAGACTATTTTTCTAGTCACGACACTGAAAATTGTAAAAAGGAAACAGGCCAAAATTAACGGTAATAATATATTTTACCAAACTATTATCATTTTAACACTCAACTGAGTCTCTTACATTGCAACCCATATTTAGAAATCCAATACGTATGACTCAGGTCAGCTCCGACTAGCTGCTGACTAGCTGCTGACTAGCCTTGTTGACTAGCCAGTCTCCACATACCCCAGAGTCAGGTAGCGCACAGCTACCAGGAGAAGATGGCTCGGGTACAGGTGTCGTCCATATTAAGTGAGTCTCTGCCGAGTGCCAAAGTTATTACTATCTGCCCACCTTTTGTGGGGGCAGACGTTTTCGTGATAGAGTTTCTCTGGAGCCTGTCCTGGAACTCGCTCTGTAGACCAAGCTGACCTCGAACTCACAGAGATTCGTCTGTCTCTGCCTCCCAAGTACCACCATAAACTGCCCATATTAGTAGAAAAAACATGTGTATGTATTTATGTATGTATGTATATGTGTTCACATGAGCTAATGACCAATAACAAAACTCAATATAGTTAACAGCCAATTGCAAAAATTAGAACTTCTATCAGCTACGCTGTACCAGAAAGTCAGCTATCTCCCCCAAGATGTGAAATTGCCACTCTTTTCTCTGGTAAATAACACTCCAATTCATTAACTACAGTGTGTTCTGTTCCCAGGTCCTCATATCTCCTCAGCAAATTATTTTAACCCTTGAAAATCAAGTAGCCAGGCATAAAGGCCTTTGATGTGCAAAGACCCCTGGAAGATGCCCCGTGTGGCCAGATGCAGAAGGCTCAAGAGCTCTGGATGGCTAAAGAGAAAGAATGAAGATGTAGGAAGGAGCTGGGGCCAACTGAGTCACAGGCGCACACACATGCGCACACCCTCTATCAGTCAGAAAGCTCAATGCTTGCTGACGGTAGCACTTTACATCCACAGCCCCTATCTGTGGGAGGCTGCTAGGCACCATCCTCCCCTGCCTCCATCTAGGTCCGTGGACTCTCAGCACAGAGGACTGCACTTCTGGCTGTCCTTCAGCTAAGAATGAAGAGATCCACCTAAGAAGGGCAGGTAAGTGGACTTTTATATGACATGCAAAACTAATTATAATAAATTTAACCCAACTTGTACTTTATCAAGGAAGACAAGCTAATTATCTGTTAGAGAATTAGCTCCTATTTAAAGGTATTTTACCTTTGCAAAAAAAAAAAAAAAAAAAAAAAAAGAACTGATGGGAATTCTTTCCGTTCTGATTATATCCGTGCTCTTGTGTTTCTGTATTTGCTTAAGGACTTTGGGGACTTTAGTGGTGTGCCCAAAAATGGAGCATGGGGGAAATATATGTATAGACTTAGCATCTCACAGAGTCTAGCTCTTCCTGTTCTCACTGACTTTTTAATGTGCTTTATCAAGGTCAATGAGATATCTCAGAGGGTAAAGGAATTTGCTGCCAAGCTTGATAACCTGAGATCCTGGGACCCACATGATAGAAAATGAGAACAGACTCTTGTAGGTTGTCTTTGGACCTCCACAGCTGTGCTGTGACTTGTGTACGTATGTATACACACACACACACACACACACACACACACACACACACACACACATACGTGCAATAATGTGTTTTATCAACAGTGTAAAACTGTGAGTGATTCAGACAGTGGACTGTCTGTGGCCCTGGCTCTTATTTCCATAGACTATCTGGTTGCTTAGGACATCCAAATTGCCTCGCTGTGCCACGCCCAAAGAACAAACTCAGGATCATGGGCCACATATCAGAGCATATGTGCCATACACACAGAACTGACCCAAAGGGCAATGGGTCAACGATGGGGACTTCCCTTAAAGCTGAGGACTTTGATTGGTGGCTAGATCTTGCATTATAAGGGGGAAAGCAGGAACTAAAAAGCGAAAGTGACTTAGGTCAGTAGAACAGATAACTCCCAACAGGCTGAAGGCTAGCACTTTCTCTAAGAGGGGTTGGAGGAACGTGGAGAAGCTTCTGAAGCAGCGAATTCCCTCCAGAATGTTCTCTGTCTAAAAACCTGGCTACAAGTGTAACTTCCATTAAAAGGCAAATTGGTTAAGCAGAATGTGGCCACCAGGCAGATGCCAACACTGGAGAAGAAACTCTATGACGAGCATGCAGGAAGTCAGGGCCTGTAACATACAGAATGAGAATCAGCCGGAGTTTCTATATGAGAATCTGCCAAACATGCACATATATGGGTAAGGAATGAAGAGCATATGTAAAAATGAAACCAGGGTGGTCAGGGCAGGATTAGCACAGCTCTGTTTTTTTTCCACTCTAAAACGTTCTTAATGTTCTAACAGTAAGTGTGTATCAACGACTTTTACTAGCTCTGAATTTTCTGCAGTTTTCTTAAAGGGAAATTACATGTACTTCTCCAGCATAGCACCAATTCAGAAAAAAAAAGGGGGGGGACCTGTGTAGTCGTCTGTCCTCCTCACCAAAATGCTGAGTCTTTCCCAAACATTGAAACAAGATACCGGAAGCAGCAAAGTTTCCTTATTGCTTAGTAGTGATGTCAGATTGTTTTATGGAATGAAGCTACTTAATATTACTCATTTTAAAAAAAAGGGTGGACGGCTTATTACTATAGATATTTTATACTATAATTACAGTGGCTTTTTAACCAATATCAGCTTTTACAGACATTGTTTACAGCACTTAAATATACAACTACTTGCCTTATCCTCCCCATCCCCATCCTGTGAGAACTTCATCATCACCATCCCCATTTCCATAGACACGCTGGCAGCTGAGGAACAGAGAAGTTCAGTTGGCCAAGTGTGAAATCACATGGTCAGAAGTCCAAGTCAGCAATCTGCCCCAGAATCTTGGCTCCTAACCACCAAGCTCCACTTCCTCTGAAGAAAATAAATACATTTCTAGTAGGGAGGTTGAACAGTATGGGAGACAAGGCAGAGTCATGATTCACTCAATAGCTTATCGGTGAGGGTCAGGTACGGTGGTGCGGTGGTGTGTGTGTGATTGGTGGTGTGGTAGTGTGTGATTACAGCCTCAGCAGCTGGGAGGAGCAAGCAGGGGGAAAAGAGGTTCAAGGCCATCCTCAGCAACACTGAGAATACAAGGCAAGCCTGGGCTTTGTGAAAACTTGTTAAAAGAGAGGGAGAGAGGAGAAAGGAAGTCTAAGAGAGGGAAAGAGGGAGAAAGAAGAAAGGGAAGGATAAGAGAAAAGGGGAAAAGAGAGGGGGAAGATGAAGAGAGTTAAGAAACAAAAAAAAAAGTAAAGAAATCACAGAGTGACCTGATTAACAGGCTTTGCCTATTTAATATGACTTAGAAACATGCAAAAGAATGATATTCCCCCGGAGGCTTTAAAACATTCTGAACTATAAGCTACCTGTATCTTCTTGGGGAAATATTAAATATTCAGTTTCCAGATCTAGAAAGAGACAGAGATCTCAAGAGGGACTTTTTAATTGTATCCTAACATACTTTGTGAAAATACCTTGTTGTCTTTTTTAAACCTAGCATACATAGCGACCACATGCTTGATGAGGCAGGACTACAAGCAGCAGAGGCATTGAAGATTTCACAGGCTGCAGAGGCCGCCATGTGCAGAAAAACATCACGCAGATGTGAAAACTTCCCAACCCCAAGTCTACTGGAAACTTTATTAAAGGGGTGACTTTTACTTTTCCGACTAAAGATAACTTTAAAGTTTTAGATTTTTCTACCCCGTCCCACTATCCCCAGGATGGCTTGTACTCACCTCCCTTCACCCCTGCAGATGATGTCAGGCACTTATCTCCCTCCACCCTACCTCTGCAGGACCTGAGGTGTCTGGGGTGACTGAGTCACACTCATAGGTAGTTTCTGAGTACCCTTGTTTCCAATATGTGAAGCTGAGTGCCTGATCCAGAGGCAGGAGCCAGCCTAAGACCATGCGACTCTCAACACAGGCTCCCGAGACCATCTGTCTACCCACTCGCTCCACCCTCTAGTGGTATCTCAGCCTTGGACTGCAGAAGGGGAGAGCAGAAAGAACAGGAATGGAGCCGTCAAAACCCAGCAACCAGACCACAGTTTGATGGTGTGACTCTGGGGGCTTGTCTCCGAGAATTCACAAGCCTGCTAGACACCCAAGCCTCAGACCCAGAATGGAAAGCTTGCAATTTTAGCATCCCAATCCCCACTATCTAGACAGCACAAGCCACAGAGCTGGGCACTCAGGGATGGAGTCTCAGGGACCAAGCACACGTTCTGCTGACTCGACTAGCTTCACACCTGCCTTTCTTCTCCTCCGTCCAATGCCCACTATGGAGAGTGTGATACAGAAATATTTAATATCCTTATATTATTAAGATTCCGAACATTTAAAAATACACTAAGTCCTATCATAAAATGCCCAGGTTCCACCAGGTCAAGGACCTGAGTCTTAGTCACTGGTGTTTTCATGGCATAGGACATTGACAGTACAGAAACACTTCATAAACATGAGAAATAACATTGACATTTCAAAATTTCTCTGAGTTGCTACTAAAAAACAAACCAAAACAAACAAAAAACCAAAAACTTCTGACACATTATAAGTTAACATGCCCAGAGTCTGGGATATAACCTGGGTTAATAGCACTTGCAAAATTAGCTCTAAGGACAGAGCAGGCCACTTTCCCTTGAGGATAGCTAAGGAAATGGGGGAAGGGAAGAGGTATTTAACTGAAGGCACCTCTGAGATAAAACTCTCATCCAAAAGACCCACAGCCGGCCGGGCGGTGGTGGTGCACGCCTTTAATCCCAGCACTCAGGAGGCAGAGGCAAGTGGATCTCTGTGAGTTCGAGACCAGCCTGGTCTACAAGAGCTAGTGCCAGGACAGGCTCCAAAGCTACAGAGAAACACTGTCTCGGAAAAAACAAAAACACAAAACAAAAGACCCACAGCCCACTTTCAAATAGGAATATGATAGACCTCAGACTTGATATCAAAAGAACAGCTTGCTGGGAATTCACCAAGGTCCTTGGCATGCTTGTCAGATGCTCCACCACCAAATATGCATCCCACCCCTATTCTTCCCTGCGCCACCCCCTCTGGGGATTGAACTCAAAACCTGGTACAAGCCAGTCGGTAACTGGGATGGCACATTAAAACATCACATTCAGAGAATCACACGACTCATTTTCCAAAACTTTACCATTTAAAAAACAGAATGCTGTAATAAGAAAGACAAGACCCAAGAAAATGGTTCTCTTTTCTTCAGTAATGGTCCCCTAAGAAGTTTACTCTAGTCTTAGCATTTCAAGAGGGAAGCAGTCAGCTCAGTCTTGACCCCTGAGGTCCGTAGCTATCACCTCTTATCTTCAGGTTGGCTTTTTCCTGCCACTCCTCTTGCCCCACCCCCTTTTCATCAGATTTCTTCTTCTCTCTTTCCAGTAGCAACATCTGGTACGATTTCGCACAGCAGTAGTGGAGCTCAGGGCTATGACTCAAAGGGTGTGAGATTTATTCCTTAAGGTACTGAACTGGGCAGCAAGGCCCTGCTTCTTACTTCAGACACAAGATAAAGTCAGCAGAGTGCCTACTGCAATGTATGAGATAAATTAAACGTCCTCACAAGCAAAATTGACCTGACGTCACCCCTGGACCAGGCGTGTTTTCTTTACACTTGGTACCAGAAGTGAGCAACAGATGATCAGTGGGGTCCTTCTCATTGTGTAAGACAAGAAGGTAAAACCTTTTCTGGAAATACAAAGAACAGTTGGACTTTGTTTTGCTTTCCATGAAATTCAAGCCTCAAGTGAGGCTGTGAGGAGACTTTTGACAAGACTAAAACACTAAAGAAGTCAGATAATGTGTGGGGTCTACACCCACTTCCTTTCTTCCGCTTTGCCAGGGAAGAACAAGGATGTATGGCTTGCTAGCGATGTGTGGGGTACCAGGCTGATGAGGGGCAGACTGGGGACGGCTGGATTAAGAATCATCTGGGAAGATACACCCCTGATGTGTCCGGAAGGATGTTCCACAAAGATGTAACTACTGTAACTACGGAGAGAGGAGGACCAGGCCACCTGAAAGAGTCTGGAGAGTCCAGCAAGAGTAAGCAGCCTTATGTTCCTGCCACCAGGCCTCCCTCACCACGACAGCCTTTGTCAAACTGGAAGCCACAACAGAGCCTTCCTCCCTCGCACTGCCTTCTGCGGGCTATTTCATTCCAGCGGTGAGAGGTGAGACGTGAAACAGATATTTAGGAGGTAATTTCCTCTCTCTCCTGTGAAAGCTCTAAGAGGCCATAGCTTATTTCCTATGCAAAGCAAATTCAACCTTCTTTTTCTTTAAGTCAGACAGAATATGGATCTTGCCAGTAGGAGGGAATACAAATTCACTAACTTTTAAGTAATGATATCTGATACAGATAGATCCTCAAAACAAAAATGATGCTAAGATTTTGTTCTTTGGTTCTGGATGAAAGACATCATGATCAGAAAGCATTAGCAAGCTGAATACAAAACACGCCTTTTATTTATTCTACAATAAAAGTTTTTTTTTGAGACAGAATTTCAACTACCTACAAGACAAACTTGAAAACAAATGCATACTTGTTGTTTGTTCTTCCCTTTAATTTTTCTGGATTAGTAAAATCGGAATCTAAATCAGTAGCACATACAGTATGTGGAGACAACAGAGAAAGCAAGCTGCTTCCAAGCATCCAAGCTCGCTGCTTCCTGACTGCAGACTGCAGACGTGCTGTGAGCAGCTGCCTCAGGCTTCGGCCACCACCCACCACAATAAACTGTGTATCATAACAAACCTTCCCTGGCTTCAGGCTAGAGCATCTTCTCATAGCAACAGGAAAAAGAAACGAATACCGGAACCTTCATCAGTTAGGAGAAACAAAGGAGGCTGAGGAGCCCAAGAGAACTGCATTTTCACCCTGGCCTCCTACCTCGGGATGGCACTTGAAAACATAAAAAAATAAGAACAGGCCAAAACCCTGTCTCTGAAGCACTGTTGAGCTGGTCTGTTTACCTCGTGCGTCCTTTTTCTCACAAAGGACACATGGTGAAATTAAATACAGGTCTTGTCTCTATCAGAAACACATCCAAAGCAGCGAGGCTCAAATGACAGAGTTCCACTCTGTTACACAGAGGAGCCCTGTCTACCCCGAACTCTGGAGGCAGAAGGAGCATGTAATATTTCCCTTTCCATCATTAAAAAACAGCAAATTCTTTCTTTTCAGGCCACGGCCTTGGAAAGAAATGCTGTAGGCCCATAGTGTGCTTAGAGAAAGTTAAAGTCATTCTCGAAAAAGAAAGCTAAGAAAATACAAATGTACTTAGCAGAACATTTCCTGAAGATAAACTATTCCCCGAACAAGCTGGGGATGAAGAACACACACACACACACACATTCTCACACTCATACACACACACGGTCTCTCTCTCTCACACACACACATTCTCACACTCATACACACATGGTCTCTCTCTCACATACACATACTCTTTCTCACACACATATACTCTTACACACTCACACACATACACACACATTCTCACACACATGCACACGCTTACACACACACACTCTCACACTCATACAAACACACACACACACACATCTAATGTATGGCTACAGGAAGTCTGGCCTTGTCTGGATGTTCTCTTCCTAGCATGCAGACCGCAGGCACTGACAGCAGATTTCCCACTCCACACAGCGCCTCACACAAGAAGGGACTACTAGGAGTTATGAGACCTACGGCTGAATCTCTCTGCCCACCAGGTTGGACCACTATGATGCCAGCTGCATAAAGAGCTGTTAGCACCTGAAATGCTTTACTTGTCTGTTTGTTTTTGGCTTGCAGCTCTGAGGCTCAAACCCCTGGCCTCGCACCTCCTGGGCAATTACTCTACACCTAGATATCACTTTCAGATGTATCTTGGCATTTTTTTTAGTTCTTTCTTAAAGCATCAAGTTCCTTAGAAGATGGGACTGAGTCGGTGCTAGTAGTTGGCCCATATCTCCAGGACCCAGGTGAAATCTGAAGCACACTGGTTTCCAAAACCCTTGGACATCGTCTTGGTTGTTGTTTCTGTTCTGAACGAAAGCTTGAAAACAGAAAAGACAGGCACTAGTTTTCAAAACCACTACGTAAATTATTTTATTTAATGTTTGACCCGACACACTGGATGTTGCTACTATGTGATGATAATGTACACACATATATCAGGGCCCAGCAAGACCTATTTTAGCAGCAAGGACCAAGGCTGTGGAATTAACAATGCACGTGACCTTGGATTAGTCATAAACCTCTGCAGGCTTCATTTCCATAACTATATAACGAGCTTGAACTAGATCAATGGTTTTCCAGTTTCACTGTGCAGTAAAATCATTTGGGGAGCTCTTCAAAATCTTGCCGTGTCAGAAGGCACCCTAGACCAACTCAATCAAAATCTCTGGGAGGGGCCATCTGATAGGCTGTCATGTGACAGCATGGGCAGCTCTGGGTAGCCACAGACTCAAAGCCCCTCCAGAGCTGACTGGATGACAGTTCTGAGGGTCAGGATTCCTAGCCTTGAGCTGGATATGGGGGCACCTGTCCATGATCCCAGCACTTGGGAGAGGAGGCAAGGGAATGACTGCCGCAAGTTCAAGGCTAGCCTGCGCTCCACGGAGACTCAGTCTCAGAACAAAAACCAGCAGGATACCTTCAGTGTGGAGTTAGCTTCTGGTATCAGTGATGAAGTTGCCTAAGCACTGACTCGTGATATAATTTATGTCTAAATTGCTCTCTGGGGATCTTGGAGGACTGAGATGACTATAGATCCCAGCAGTGGATGTAAAGAAACATGTTCTGGCTTCTCTGGCCTCTGACGGTCTCTGCCCAGGGACCTCTTCTACCCTTATGATCTTGTCGGACCTCTGGATAGGCTGTCCCAAGTGGACTAAGCAGGGAAGCAAAGCGCACCTTTTCAGCCTGTTCCCTGCTTGTGCCTGCTGGAGAAACAGGCACTCAAACTAGGTAGCTTGTTTTCCTGTTGGTTTCCTGCCTGTGATTAAAGTTTGTAATCAGTAACTACTACCCACCTCTACCAAGTTTCCTGAACTCATCTTTGATAAGCCAGGTGGCTGAACCCGGTTCAGTTCACAGATCTGAACTGGTAAAGACCCACAGTCCTGAGTCGAGACCAACTCGTCCTTCCCTCTGTTAAAGTGACAGAAGCATCTCAAAGGCCATGGGGCCTGACTTAGTGAGAACTGCATGGACCACTCCATATGTGCTTCCTCTCCATTATCCTACATCATAGGGACCTATCCATTCTCACATAGAGCAAACCCAAGCCTCTGAGAGACTGCTCTTGTGGGGCCACCTGAGCTCCCTAAGTGTATGCACTGTAGTATCATGGGAAAAACCTGACTCTAAGGAGCAGAGGAAGTAAGAACAGGTGTGAGGAGGGGGGAGCGCGCAAGTCCATTGGTCTTTCACTTGCACTGCAGTGAGGCAGAGGAGGGCAGCGGCAAGTCTGTAGTCCTTCAGGGGAGCACTCAGGACCCACTCAGAAAAACGAGCAAGCATCAACTCCCCTTCTCCCCCCATTTCCCCCATACTCCAGCTCCTCTGTGCCACTCAGGGCTGCAGCAGCCCACACCCCCTCCTCCTTCCATCTACCCTTTTATAGGCAGACTACAATCCTTCCAAAAATAAATCGAGGCGAGGCCAGAGAAAACAAAGTTGAAAAGTTTTCTACTTTCACTCTTCTCCCTAGGACATCAGCCGGACAGATTTATCGTCCCGCTTTCCTAAAGTCCCCTACAAATAAATAATTCTAGGGTATGCCCAAATCACTCAGCCTCTTGACCCAACATGTTTTTGCAATTACTTGGCACAACTGTATGCTACTTAAATTAGGTAACAGTCACCAAGTTATTTTTAGGCCCTAGCAACACACACACACAGACACACAAACACACACACACACACACACACACAGAGAGAGAGCTATACCTAGGCTGTTATGCTCCCTCGAGAGAAGTGCACAAACTCTCTTTTCCCTGACACATTTCAACTCACAGAAATAATACTGAGCTGTACGTAGGGACAGACACAGAGATCTACTGAACACTTGGCAAGCAAGCCCTCACTTAACTGAATTCCTAAGCGCTGTTGGGTGCCCCTCCTTTACAAATGAGGAAGCCAGCGAGCTAAAGGCTGAAGCAACTTGCCCAAGGACACAGAATGGAGGAACCCAGAGACCTCGGGCTCTTCTCCGTACAGTTCTCTGCTTTTTCTGACAGAGCTAGTGTTCGGCATTTACTCTTGAGCATTCGTCAGGAATTCAGAATAACAAGAATAAAATAAGTCTGTGATGGAGACGTGTCTCAAGGAGCATCATCACATCCCAGACAAAGAAAGGGGAGGGAGATCCAGTGCTTCCCCAAAAGAAAGCAGAATAAGAATTTCTTCACAGGGTCTCTGATTTCTGAGCACAGCCATTCAGTGCCATGCGACTCCGCTTCCTAATGCATATTCCAGAATCAGTTTTGAGTAAGGGAAAATGTTAGACCAACTTTGCTCTTTGTTCAGGGGAGATTCAGGAAGGTTTGGGGTTTTTTTTGGGGGGGGGAGTGGTATCTGTAACATGAACTTACATATTTTTTCTAAGACTAGATTTTTATGCACATGCCATCTTTACAATGAAAAATGGTTCAACCATGTTTGTATATCTTAACATAAAATATTTCTAATATGCAAATGCATAGGGGAGAATAGGACATTTTTCATATCGACCTGATTCCCCGTGACTCCGTCAGCTGTCTTTACAGTCACCGCCCCCCGACACACCCCTCGGCCCCTTCAAAAAGCCTCTGGAAGAGAGCAGAGCTGGAAAAATCCGCAGCAGACAGTCTATCGTTGCTTTGTAACAGCACGCAGCATGTTCAGGCCTGGCCTCTGACATACCACTACACAGGCAGAGACAGAGGCCCTGAGGGGTCTCCTGGAGGGGGAGGGAAGCTTTTCCTTAGACTTAGAGCCAGTCACTAACAGTGGCTACCTTTTTAAGGATACTCATAGGCAGGTATACGACACTAATTATTTAGCAGGGAAAAATGTCTATACCAACCTGTAAAATACTCCCAGCTCGATTAAACATACAATGTTAACTCTAAACATCAGACTATTGTTTTGAAATATAGAATATTACAAAAACAAAGAAGGGAAGGCAAATGGGGAAAACACAAGTTTAATCTAGTTGGTAGGTATAAAGGTGTTCATTGTACACGTCAATAATTTTCTGAATGTTTGAAGTTTTTGATCATTAAATTCTAAAGACCTAGGTTGCCCCGAGGGAGGGGGTGGTAGGAGACTTGCCCTTCCCACACACATAAAGGACAAAGAATTTTCCTGAAGCCAGCATTGCTGAAAAGGAAGGTAGCCTTACTAACAGGACAGCAAAAAACAGCCATTCTCATTTTAGAAGGTCAAGGGTTGTCCAGCCTTCTTTCTTAGCCCAGAAACCAAGTTGTATGTAGTTGATTAAAACACCCAGCATTGGGTGGAAAAGGGTGCAGCTCTTTCAAAGACTAAGTCCCTAAAGATTTATTCTTTTGGATCACTGAGATGAAGTTGACCAGAAGCAAGGGTCTGATGCCACGTACCCTTCAGTGGTTAAGAACGAGACACAGACTCGGACGTAGGTCATAGTAGGGCGGGGACTATAAATTAGAACTGTAACTTAATCCAGGGGCTTCTGTGCCCCTGCTCAGTTTCACCCCAACCTGACACTGCCTGACTAAAATGGCAACCCAGCCGCCACTGGACCAGATGGGCAGCTCCAGAAATGGAGAACGTGACATTGAAACTGAGGGACATAACAGTTGAACGGGAGGGTAGCAACCAGTGTTTACAAACACGAACCAAAGTCTCAGATGGATCCGGCATCTCTGAAAATAAACCAACAAGGCCTGAGGACTTCCGACCATATACATTCTAGCCATCTAGTCCCACCCCATCAGCCACACGCTCCCTACACAATGCACTAATCCCAAAATGGTTCCATTCCCCAACTAGCTGAAATACGATCTTAGATCACCAACAAGAGGAACCCTAAAATAAACCTCAGATGACAAGCAAGACCAGGATGGTCTGCTTCTTCCACTCAAGAACCTAGGAAAAGCTACACACCATGCTTGTTGAGAGAAGCACACCTCATCCTTCACTTCCAAGACACCCTGAAACTAACCTCCAGTTTGACCAGACAAGAGAACAACAGGGAAACTCAATAGTCCATCTCCTTTTCCTTTTCCCTAATGTGATCCTGATTTTAGGCCATTCCTCCCAAAGGTACCAAACTAATAATGATATCAAGGAAGACAACAGACCATGAACTACATATCTTCAATCAAATTCCAAGGTATTTGAAGAAAAATTCCCCCCAAAAACTACAAATAACCCAACCTCTACCACCAGAGCGTCTTCCAAGCTGGCCGCCACGGTGTCGCACCAATCCGAAATGACTAGCCCTCAGCGCAGCTGCCCAGGGCGCCTGGTGGTGAGGTCAGCTGTGTGACCAGCCCCGCCCCACTGAGGCAGTCTTACTCTGACATTGATGAGCAAGCAAGTCCAGGCTGCAGGGATCCTCAGATGTGTCTACAGGAAAGGCATGGAGGAACCCCTTCTTCCTCATTGGTCCCCAGGAAAGACTTTTCTCAGCAACTGATAGGTCACCCTTCACCCACCAAGCTCCATAGCCAGAGAGAGGATACGATTCACTACACCTCCCAATCAGCCCCGTGTTCAAGTTCAGGGTCATCATAAAGTGAGGTTTCTTGCTAATTCTTAGATAACCTATAGAAAAAGGCTGATTTTTACCAAACCTATCCCAACCATGGGAGAAAAAAGAAGCCCGGCAAAGCTATTTGTCTTGGTGAACCAAGACAAACTGTTTACAGTTGGGGAATTTGTAGATGGTGTTTTCTCATCTGCAAAAAAAGACAAGACCACGCTGGGAGAAGCCTGGCAGGGTTAAAGTCCCTGGGGGATTCTAAAAGCCAACCCAATAAGAATTCAGAATGAAGAACAGAGCTCCACTGCAGAACCCTAACATATCTGTGACTCTAAGAAAACATACTGCCACCATCATAACCGTGCCCAGGGCTTCTAGAACTGTGTATAACTGTGAACCCACATGCCCCAAGGAGAGCTGTGTCTTCGTGACACTTGTCTGCAGAGATAACCAAAAGCGGGAAGGTACATCACATAGCAAAAGGTAACTAAACTGTGTTTCTGAGAGCAAGACAGTCTCCATCACTTGAGAGAAAAGGAGAATGCACATAGCTATCCCACAAAGACAAATCCTCACTTGCTTACCTAAGCAGCCTGCTCCAACTTAAATATGAAAAGTGCTCAAAGGAACCTAGCAACACTGATATCAACAACACTTTAGGACATTGGCTGAAGATGTAGCACACCCCATTCCCCAGTGGCTCAAAACACAAACAAGGGTAGCTATCACTCTCCACCATGACCAGTACACACTATCAGAAGGACGATGCTTAGACTCCAAAAGGACAGTGCTGAAGAGCAAAGATGAGCAAGTGGGCTGCGACATGACCCACTCCCCAGTGGCTCAAAACAAAACAAAGACAGTTATCACTCTCCATCACGACCATGTAGACGCTATCAAAAGAGTCATGTTTAGAGCCCAAAGGACAGCATTGGAGGACAAGATGGGCAAGGTCAGGGCAACACTTATGGAAGCAGCTCAGAGACAAGTGGGTCATTCATTCCTTTTGGGGGTTCCAATCATCACATGAAGGGAAAGTGATGCATGACTCCTCCTTGGGAAGAACCAGAAGTCAATTGTTGTCAGTTGACGCCAGAAAGAACAAAAGGTTGCAGGGCACTTCAAATCTCTATCCCCTTGGAGCTTTCCTTAAGGAATGGATTTATTTGGAGAAGTCACAATTTCAATATGGATTTAAAATAAAAATTTCTGCCTTGGTTGAAGATAACTTTATAAGCAATATGAAAGTCAAGACAATCAGACAGGTGAGAAACATCAAGAGTTTCTCACACAAAGAACTGGCACCCGCAGATTTATTTGGTATGTGCCATAGATACTGCCTCCTCTGGGCCATCCACTTCAGCTAGTTCTTGAGAAACAAAGACTTTCCAACCAGTCACAGACTGAAACAGAGCTCCCAGAGAAGCCATGACTTGAGATACCACCTCGGTTGTACAAATACAAAGCATTTTTGAAAACCATATCAGGTGAAATATGAACAAAACATAAGTCAGATCAAGGCTGGGGACTCAGATCTGGATATCAACTCATTGCTACTTGGATTTTCTTACTATACTAACATTTTTAAAAAGGGTAGAAGAAAAGACAAGAAGAAAGGCGATTTTGGTTCATGGTGTCTGGGGGTAGGGGAAAGAGAAGGCTGCCACTTCTAAGAGAATCTCTGGAGTGAACCTAGCTGACCAGGACAGTATTTGAGGAAGTGGATGGGGATCATTACCTTTCAACACCACGGGTTCTTTGCCTTCTCTCTTCAGGGACTCGAGGACTATGTGAAGCGGCTGGGACGGCATCACTCGGCTTGGTTCATTGGTATTCTCATCATAAACAATAATTTCTTTGGAAAAGATCCTCTTGAAAGAGTCTTTGCCTTCCCTACAGGAAATCAAGTCTAGGACAGTGATCTTGCCCTGCTGCAGCCTCCGCCGGCTGATCTTATCGGCACAATTAATGTGGACAGCTCCTTGAATATGACTCTTATTGTACTCCATGAAAGGCCTGCAGTCAATGATGACAGGACCCTGGCTGGACAGGTGACTCTTGCTGCACTTGGTCATCTTCTTCGCTAGGTCATTGGGGTAGATGATTTTGATGCTGGCTAGCTGCTTGGGAGTCCCTGACACAGGGCTACCCACCCCACCCGATGGACTTAAAGAGCCTGTGTTCTCATTGCTGTTGACCATCTGGTAAGCAGGGCAGGTGGTCGAGGTTCCTATGGCGGTGGTGGCAGTGCCTGCGGCAATAGCTTGAGTCTGGGCTTGGTGATCCTTGTCGTAGGTTGCCACAGTGCAGCAGCTAGTACTGCTGCATCCACAATTCAGGGAGCGGGCAGAGCCGCTGGATGAGGGCATATACGTCAGATTCGCAGCCTTGAGGGTCACAACGGCGGTGGCAATGACGGAAGGGTGGCTACTGCTGCCTGGAGTGGCAGAGCCAAGGTAGCTAGAGTCTAAACAAAGGTTGAGATCCTGAGGTCGGACAGGCCTAGACAGTGTCACTACTACCCTGTCGTCTAAAGGAGATGGAGGCATGAGGAGGCTGAAAACTGGCAATTCAAGAAGAACTCAAGTGTCTGTAAAGAAGGGGAAGAAGGAAAGAAAGAATAAAGTCACGTGACACAAAAGGCAGTCTCATCCAATCCCTGGGAAAGACTTCTGCATATCTCTGAGCAAAGTCAGAGTCCTCCTAGGTGTCCTTGGTCATGGTATTATCAAGGCCTGAAATTCACTTTGATCTATTCAGAGAGGATGCATCCTTGAGGGACCCCCATCCATGCTTATACTAAGTTGAAGGTTAAATTTGGAAGTGATGCCAGAAATGGTAATGGACATCCTTTCATGGACTCTAATCAGAGTTCAGCCTTAGTGAAGGTAAAGGTACAAAGAACCAGGCAGATTTTCTCTGAGCCTCTGCTCCTGGGCAGAAAGATATTTCACCTGTGATGGGTATTACACCTGTGATGGGTATTACACCTGTGATGGATGCATTTGTCCTCCCTGCACTCTATTTCATTTCTTTACCCATGGCCAAGGCAAAGAGATAAGCGAGCGCATTGTCAGGGCTCACAGAGATGCACAGAAGTGCATGGCAGCTAAATTTACATCGGGGCAGATGTCAACTTTCTGCAAATCAGGAATGTGTCTCCCTAAGTCAGCCGGCAAGGCTAGCCACAAATCTTTGCTTGCTTTCCAGTTCTAGTAGCTCCTTCGAAAAGCTAAACACGGCCCTATTCAAAGCTTACATGTCTTCTGCGAGCCTCTTCTAAATCAAGTCCTACATCCCCCTTTCAATGTGAACAACTGTCCTAAAACCATGTCTCCAAATGAGTCAGGCAGGTCTGGGAACCCCAGGCTGACCCATTCTCTCCCTTGCCCCCTCTCACTGTTGCTCGCCCTTCCCTGTGCTGCACCCCTAAGCACCTAAGCAAAGAAGGGTTTGGATTTCATCCGGGTGGTACAGACTTTGTATCTCCATTTAAGTGACAAATAAAAGAGATTTTTTTTTTTTTTGGTTTTTTTGAGACAGGATTTCTCTGTGGTTTTGGAGCCTGTCCTGGAACTAGCTCTTGTAGACCAGGCTGGCCTCGAACTCACAAAGATCCACCTGTCTCTGCGTCCCGAGTGCTGGGATTAAAGGTGTGCACCACCACCGCCCGGCTAATAAGAGATTTTTTTTCAGTCCTATACTGATATCCTTCTTGGAGACAGTATGGATTCCATGAGGGCAACTCCACTTGTCCCTCACCTCAGACAGACCAATTAAGAAGTTGGGAAGTGGTGCCCACAGGGTTACCTCTGCCACCCCCCAGGGTGCCTGCAATGGGTCACTTCCCTCTTCCTAGGCACAGCCGTTCTGACTCCTCTACTAGACATGCACACAGCAAAGAAATCAAACCCCAAGCAAGAGCCACTCACCTAAACGAACTTTAAAATTGGTCTGGAAAAACATGCATGGATCATCGGTCTACTCATGACCGTCACAGTTCTCTGACACCGAGCCAAAGTGTCACCGGCGGAATCCACACAAGAACACACAGGAGCACGTACCTACCCGTGTCGGTATATCCCCACTGACTCAGGTTTCTCTCACCCACCTTTGGATGGGAGCAAAGGATTCAACCTCTTGCTTTCCTCCCTCCCTCCCCACTTCCCTCCTAGCTTGTCTGCCTCCCTTGCGTAGTATTTTTTTTTTTCAGGGCGAGTACTATTCCAGAAGCTTAACTGTGTCCCAGTTAGACCATGAATGCAGTCAAAGTCTTTGCTATCGTGGTATCTTGTAGGGGACGTCGGGGATCAGTAGCCCATTCCCTAGGAGCAGGACCCAAGAATGTGCTCCCAGAGACAGGCTGGGACCGGCACCTCCACACTGAGTGCGTGCGCGGCTTGCACACAGGCACAGAGTGCACCGAGATCTGCATCCTTGCAGCAGATAGCTCCAAAGCCATCCAGTCTGGCCAGGGGAAACCTCCCACAAAAATAGCGCTTTCCCCTTATTCTGTTCCTCGCTAGTCTCCCTTCTACCACAAAACGGGGACTGGAGGAAAAAACAAAAACAAAAACAAAAAAAACCAAGTGGTTAGAGAATGTTTCTTCCCCACTCCTGGGGCACTTAGCATCCCCCTTCCTGGCCACCGCTGAGCATCAGCAAAGCCTTAGGCTTTGAAAACTGCCACAAAGCATCTTAACCGAACCAAAACTCATTTCCTCTCTTTATCCCACGGCAACCAGACCCAAGAGCCTAAACCTTAGGACCTTCCTTACCTGATGTGGATTTGTCTCTGTCTCTCTCACACACACGCGCGCACACACACACACACACACACACACACACACACACACACACACACACAAACCACACGGGACCCTCCAGCCTCGGGCTCTGAGTGGCCGCAATGACTTCCACTTACTTCATCAATAAGCGTAGCCCTCCACCATCTGGCGCCCGCTCCAGCTATGCGCTCGCGCAGTGCGCCCCCATTCACTCAGCTTCATTGATCCCCAGCAGCAACACAGAGTTACTTTCTCTTTTGCTACAGCGTAAATGTAAGCTTCGGAGTGGGCGGGGCCTCCGCCGAGCGACGTCGCACTGCGCCAATGAGGATACAGAGACCGCCGCCCGCTACCTCACAGTGGCCTGTGGCCAATAGGCGGCCGAGAGGGCGGAGAAAGGGGCGTGGCCTCACCGCGGGAAGGCGGCCCGCTCAGACGCGCTTGTGGGTTTGGTGTGTTAGAACGCGGGTGGTGATGTCATTGGCAACCAATCAAAAACTTAAAAGAGCCAGCCCGGGCCCGCGCGGACCAGCAGTTCTCTATTTACATGTAAACCTAGGCGGTAGGACCCGGTTAACCCTTCCCGGGACTGAAGTGTCAATGGCTTGCGCTGGCCGCTCCGGCTGAAACTGGTTCTTTCTGCGTACCGGACCCTCCCAAGCCACCCGGTGTGGACACGGGCCTCGCGGGGGGTCTCCATTCTACCACGTGACTCGGGGTGGAGGCTCCGAAGTGTCCGGCCAACTTTCCCGAGGCCGGGGGCGACTCGAAGCCGGGTGCCTCCATGGCCGTGACAGCGCCACGCGGGACGTGAGCGCGCACAGGGCCGGCCTCCCCGCAGCCCCGCTTGGCCCGGCCCGCAGATGTCGCTGCCTCTCCGGCTGCCCTACTGCTCTCCTGCCCGGAGGCTGCGCGCAGTGCTCCTGTTTCCCTACTTCCGTGCCCCGGTCACTCCCCCGCCGTCCCCAGCCTGTTCGCAGGAGCCCGACTACGAACCCGAAGGTGGCACCCGGGAGAGCTACGCGGAGAAGGAGGCTTGGCTCCCCTCCAGGGGCCACAGGGGGCGCTGGGGAGCCAGCCCGCAGGGCTGGGCGTGGCCGGGCCAGTCGTGCGTCCAGCAAGCGCCACAGCCCCGGCACCGGCCCCCACCCTCCTCCCAGATCGCGGTGTCTTTTCGCTCGCAGTCCATCCGCCCCACGGTGCTGGGCCGTCGACGGCCCTTGGTGGTGCAGGACCCTCCGCGAGCTAAGGACCGCCAGCTTGGAACTGCAAGCGCGAAGGACGTCGAGTTTCGGATGAACAGCCAGAATGAGCGGCGCTTGAGGAGCGTAGAGGAGCCAACGCCTGGTCTCCCTGTTCCCCGATCTTTGGCCATCAGAGGGGTCCCTGGTCGCAGACCGTGTCCAGGGAAGAGAAATGGGAAACTGAACAAGTCTGCCCGTGCCTCGGCAGAAAAATATCAGGGAACCTGCAGAAGAGTGACCCTGGAATTCAAAGGAGTGGAAAAGCTTAGATGAACTATGACGAAGATAGATCAAAAAATCCTGAAGCAATAGAGCTTTTTATACCTCCCTACCCCCTCCTAGCTCAGAGAAGAAGACCAATATGTGAAGTAATTGTAGTGGAATAAAACATTATCTGCTCTGTGGAAGGTTCAGCTGTCCTTACTAACGAACGAGAAGTGTTCGAAGGCATGCTTTAGACCCCAAACATTCTTTTGCCACTGAATTAAGTGTCGATCTAGAATCTAGAATCAGAACCCTCACCTTGGCTGGCCCTCTATGGACTGACTGATCTCCCTTGAGTGCATACTGGTGTTGCCAAAAAGATTTTTTTTTTTTTTTTTTTTTTTGGTTTTTCGAGACAGGGTTTCTCTGTGGCTTTGGAGCCTGTCCTGGAACTAGCTCTTATAGACCAGGCTGGTCTCGAACTCACAGAGATCCGCCTGCCTCTGCCTCCCGAGTGCTGGAATTAAAGGTGTGCACCACCATCGCCCGGCAGCCAAAAAGATTTTTGTGTAGCCCTTTGTTACACCTATACCCACACACATACCCCTGAAGGTCAGCTCATGAGTGTCCAGGACACACCATTTGGTCCTTAGATCTTTGAGAACCAGTAAGGTCAGGATAGCGAGATAGGCTGTATGTGCTTTTCATAGAGGCCAGAAAAGAAGTTTCCAGACTTTGTAGGTGCTTGTAGTTGAAATGTCGGGGACTATCTGAGTACAGTTACTGGAGGCGGTGGAGGGCCCCATTCACGCTTTGAGTTCTAAGTATTGAATCTGACTTTTGTCTGTCCAGTCAGATTCCCTGTGTTTATATGTGTACCTATAAAACGTGAATTTCCCTGTGGCGGGAGGTAAAAAGGTACTTGTGTGAATAACTGGGGGAGAGTAAGAGGAGGTTCTATGTAGACAGAAAGCATTGGAAGGGGTGAGTTTGCTTTAGAAGGGACCCTCTGCCTAAAGGTATTTAAGAGCCCGTGAACTGCCGGGCGGTGGTGGCACACGCCTTTAATCCCAGCACTCGGGAGGCAGAGGCAGGCGGATCTCTGTGAGTTCGAGACCAGCCTGGTCTATAAGAGTTCCAGGACAGGCTCCAAAACCACAGAGAAACCCTGTCTCGAAAAAACCAAAAAAAAAAAAAAAAAAAAAAGCCTGTGAACTGCCATTCACAAAGCCCTGAGGAGGAGGTGATGTGAGAGAGATTTAATGAGATGATTGTTTTATAGTTTCAACCTTAGATATTATTGCAATTTGGTTAAATAAAAATGTAAGTCATCCAAGCTGGAAGAAAAGGGGGGGGGGAACTACTGACAAAACTAGTCATCATCAATCACACCTGAATCATAGAGTAATTACTAGATTACTAACATGTGCAAAGATATAGAGGCTTTTTAAATTAGGTAGCACGGTTTGCATAGCTTATACTCAAGGAAGAAGTCAGATATCAGGGAGATTTTTACCCTCTCTATTCTACAACGCTTTTATACAGAGAGAGGTGATTTTGATTGATCCTGAGTGTGAAAATACTTTCTGGAGTTTAAATACATGGAATCAGCCAAGGGCCATGAGTACAACCTGTGTCAAATGCACAGCCAAGCCTTGCTGCTGTGTTCAGTCCCCTAGGAAGAGTGAAGCCTCTTCATTGCCCTCGGGATTTGTCATGTTTGTGTTGGTTTGTAGCCTAATTCCTACAAACTCTAAGGACCCTGGGTTTCTACCAGAGCCCTGTGCTGTGTGCGAGCGGAAGGCTGAAGTTAACTGTGGCTAAGATCCGAGACAGAAAGCAGATAGTGTGAGGTGGACTTGTTCTAATGTTCATCAGGTGTCTGATGGCAGAATGGTGAGCCCTTCAAAATCATCCTGATTTTGGGAGATTCCAGGAGATTCTGTAATTAAGTTGGGGAGAGGTTTCCAGGAAATTTGGCAAAATTAAATCCCACAATAAAGGTGATATTCAATCAGTAAGAAGTAGGAAATGTGTTGAGGACTAGAAACGAGGAGGTAGGGAGGTAATGTCACCGGAGTCATTCTGGGGCAGGGCTAGGAGGAGCGCCTGGAGGAAGTAGCCTTGAAGGCCTTTCTGCTGAGAGCTTCAGTCCTCCTCAAAGGGTAGACACCTTTCTGAGCTAATGGTGTAATGAGGGCACATTTTGTAAATGAGTGGGAAGAATTCTTGCTCCTGTCATTTTGTTTTATTATAGTGGCCACTCACTGTAACTTTGCACACTCGAAAGGTGGTTAGTTGGAACTGAGACACACTGAGTTGAAAACACACTTTGGGTTCTGAAAACTTGTGGAACATTTAAAGGGTATTAATGTGTGGATTGCTGACATTTCGGATATGCTGGGTTAGATGGCATGTCATTAAACTTAATTTCAATCATCTTTTAGTTCCAATGTGACTAGTAGACCATGTCACATGACTTTACTCACTGCCTGTTTCTAATGGATGACACCATTCTAGAACCTGCCATGACTGCTTTAATCTGAAGCCATGTGGATGCCAGAGATCACTCCACCAGGACCTGAGAGCCTCTGTTAGGATGATCTAGAAGAGGTGGGACATTGAGTGAGAGGGGAGACCTGCTGTGGATCTCTGTGACCACACCCGCAACTCCACCCTTGATACGAGTCTAGATCTACAGATCTGGAAATTCTTTACTCAAGAGACCACAAGACAGTCTTTCTTTTAAAGATAGAGTCTGTATTGTTTCTGAATCTCTGAAATCAGTTTACCCATAAGGCAATTAGAGGCCCAGAGAATGGAGATGATATAGCCGTGTCTGACCTTGGAACTTGGCCACAGACATCTTTTCAAAACTCAGGCTTGGCCTCCACTGGCCACACAGAGGTGACTAGCAGGACAGGGGAGTCATAGGCTCCCTGTCTGCACTTAGACAAGACCCCCTTCTCTAAAGCTGCCTTGTGCTCTCCAAACTGCCTCTGCCTTGTGATGTCACAAATACCTGCTCTTCATCAGAAGAGTATTCTGGCTAGGCCCGAGGGTCATGATTGTATATATACCCAGTGTATTAGCCATGGACCACTAGCAACACCTCAGATGGAACTGATGGTTTCTAATTGTTACTGTGTGTGACCACACCAAAGACTGTCACATTTCCCCCTTCATCGAGCTGAGCAATCATGTTTCATTCTTAGAAATCCCTGGCAGGTCTAGTCTCAGAACTGAGTGTGATCCTACTGAGGAGGGAGGTAGGACACCAGAAGGGAAATGTGCCGTGAGCATGGCTAACCACCCCAGGTACTGCTTCGTGTCTAACACAGGTTAAGCATTGTTAGTCTGAAAATCCAAAATGCCCCCAAATTAAATAAATCTTGATACCAATATGTCACAAGTGGAAATTTCAAAACGCAACTGTATTAAAAAATGTTTCTACTATCACCTCTGGATATGTGTCTAAGGTTTATATAAAACATAAATGAGGGAACTGGAGCAATGGTTCAGTGGTTAAAGAATGCTTGCCACTCTCGCAGAGATTCTGAGTTCAGTCCCCAGCACCTATGCCTGGAAGCTAATGACCAAATTTAACTCCAGTTCAAGAGGCTCAGATACCCTTTTCTGACCTCTAAGGACCCCTTCGCTCACACACACACAAAATAATAAAATCTTTATGAGCTGTAAATGAGGGCTGGGGAGATGGCTCTGCTGACAAAGTGCTTGCTGTGGAGCATGAGGACCGGGTTTAGATGCCCAGCACCCATTTAAAAGGACAGGCAGGAAACCCTGTGTGTGCATGTCACCCCAGTGCTGAAGGCCAAAGACAGACAGATCCTGGAGGCTCGCTGACCAGCTTATCTAATTGAAGTAGTGACCTCCAGGGTCACTAAGAGACCCTACCCCCCAAAAGCAAAGTAGAGAAGTGAGTTACGAAGATATCCCAGGGGCTGGAGAGAGGGATGGGTCGGCAGTTAGAGCACTTGCTGCTCTTCTGGAGAGCCTGAATTCCGTCCCTAGCACCTATACTGTATAGCTCACAACCATTACAACTCCAGTCCCAGGGGATCCAGTGCCCTCCTCGGACCTCCTGGCCTCCAGGCTTGCATGTGATATCTATAGGTAGATAGATAAACAGACAGACAGATAGATATAGATAAAACACCCATACACATAGTTTTTTTAAAAAAAATATACCCAAATATTCACTTCTGACCTCCACACACACCCTCAGTGATGAACACGCCCATATACGAGCAGGCATGCACACACACAAAATAGAGCAATTTCATGGGTTTGGATTTGGCTCTACTAGTTACTTCTCAGTTGTTGTGATCAAACGCCAGGACCAAGGCAAGTTACAGCAGAGTTTATTTGGGTTCAGCATTACAGAGGGATAAAAGTCCATCATGATGGGCAGAGGCATAGCAGCAAGCAGCAGGGCTGGCAAGAACAGGAAGTTGAGAGCTCACAAATGTAACCATAGATATACCACAAAGCAAACAGAAACTGGAGTCAAGGCTTTAAAAACTCTCCAAGCTAACTCTAGTGATGCACTTCCTCTCGCAAGGTCGCACCTCCCCAGAACGTCTCCAAACAGAGCCACCAACTAGACACCAAGCCTTTAAATGTTTGAGCCTATGAGGGACATGTCTCATTCAAACCACCTCAGGTTTTAACCTCAAAATAGCTCATTATTTGTATATAAGTATTCTACAACCTCCAAAAGAAAAGAAAGCCTGAAACCCTGCTTCAAGCACTTTTGAGTTCGGGATATCTAGCCTGCTCCGTTTGCTAAGTTAAACTTAGCAGCTCTTGCTTGCCTGCAGATGTAGCATTTTCTGTAGGTGTCCGAGAGTGCCCGAATGTGCTTTATTGCCTTTAGAAGCAAATATCAATTAGGACTAGGAGAGATGCAGAGGGACCACCACCTCTATGGGGCGAGATGCTCTGTGCCGAGCAGCAGCGTTGTGATTATTTACAAACATGGACTCATTTAAATGTCCACATTAGCATCAGTGCTAAAGAAGATTTCACTGGAAGAGGAGGGTGTGGGAACAGCAGAGGTTACGTGATTTTACCCAAACTTACGCAGCCAGAAGACTGCAGAGTTGGCCTTCAAGACCAGAGATCCTGAGCAGTTCTCTGCAAGACTCCTGTGCTCTTTAGCCCATCCTCTGCTTGGCTTTGTGGCTGTCTTCCTTACCCCTTAGCCTCCAGGCTACCAGGAGGCCTCGAATCAACTCTATGAAAGTTGTCCACTTTTCTTTTGTTTTTCTATTGATCTTCTGGGAGTCCCAGGAGCTTTGGTTAGGTGACTGGAACGTGAGGGTTCTGACCTCTTACTTGGATTAACTCTCTTATTGCTTTGTAATTAATGGGCAAGTAGAAACTTTAGGGAGTGGAGCCTAGTTGCTGTGTATTGGTGATTAGGAGTGTGCCATTAAAAGGTATATTTTGAGCCCATTGTTTTTGTCTTCTTGTCTTTACTTCCTGGCCACCACAAATAAGGTGAGCAGCTTCGCTCCCCACTGTGATGTAATTTACCACATGTCCAGAGACAAAGTGTAGTCAGGTCAATTGACTACGCCCTGAAACCTCTGAAAACACAGGCCAAGCAAAGCTTTCTCCTTCCAGCTGATTCTCTCGGGTATTTTGCCATGGCTACGGAAAGCCAACTAGCAGGAGATGTTTATCTGAGGTTTTAATTTTCTTAGCATCTGTGTTAGAAAGAGTATGTTTGAGAAGGCAAGGAGTATGCAAAGAGAAAGAAAAGTTGTCATGTCCAGACCTGTTGGGCTTCCTAAGCCAGACTGACTAGAATGGGGACTGGGGACTGTTATGCCTAGATCATGGAATCCCCCAAAAGCCAACTAGGAGACTGAGCTCTGTATGTAAAAGCAAAGAGCTTTTATTCTTATTCAAGTTCGAACTCAGACTCTCTAAGCGCCCAACATATTGGCGTGATTGGAGAGCCCTGAGCTCTCAGCTAGGGTTGGGTTTTTATAATAGCAAAGGTTGAGGTGAGAGATTTCTAAGATTCAGGACCCCTGATAGGCTGACATTTGTCTATGGGCGTCCTGGTGAAAAGCGATGGGTGTGTGCTGGCAGGTGGTCCTGTCTAAGATGGTTGGAATGTTAGGAATTTCCTTTGGATGATATGTTCCTGGGTGGTACCTGGGTGGTCTCAGTTTGTGGTCTTTCTTGGAACCAGATATTGCCTTAGGGTATAAACTGCTGAGACTTAGGCCTCTGTTGAGCTTGTCATGGCTGGGTCCTATAGTAACGGGTCTGTTGAGTTCTTGGTAGTTGAACATTCTTGTTCCTGAAGCTCAATGTGATGGTTCTCAGAAGACAGTGGACATCTGCTTTGGGGGAGGAAGGCCGGTTTTTTTAGAGGAAGTATCCTGACTCAGAGGACTGGCACCACTTTTATACCCATAACTGAAAACTTCCTAGATGAAAGTAACCAGAAATGGGCTTCTAAGAAAGCTGAGGGAGTTTGTGCTGAGAGATGCTCAAGGACATGCTCAGAGTAACTCTACCCTTAACCTAAAAGTCCAGAGATGAAACCTTATGTCTAACCGTTCTAAGTTCAAGCCAGTGCAACCTTCCCTAAGTGGTTCTCAACCTGTGAGTCACTACTGTTTGGTTCAATTTGTAACAATGAAAATACATCCTGCATATCAGATACCTACATTACTATTCATAATAATAGCAAAATTGCAGTTATGAAGTTGCAATGGAAATAATTTTATGATGGGGGTCACAACAACATGAGGAACTGGATTCAAGGGTCACAGCCTTAGGGAGGTGAGAACCACTGCTCTAGGTGTTAAACTTGACAGGCCCGTGGAGCCCAGATAAATGAGCAGATGTGACTCAGCTTGTTTCTGTGAGGATGTGGGGATGAGATTAACATTGGAATTGATGGACTTAGTAAAGGGATCACGCTGGAGAATGTGGGTGAGCCTTATCTGATAAGCCAGTGTCAGCCTGAATCAGAAGACTATCTCCCTTAGCAATGGGGACTTGTGCCAGAAAGCATTGGAGTTCAGTTCCCACATTGGCTTCCTAGGGCTCCAGTCTGGTGGCTGACCTCCCCACCCTGCTGATACTTTTGAGCTTTGCTCTCTCATATGGCAAAAACCAATTCATGGAAATTTTTCTTTCTCTGAGGAGAGGAGAGGAGAGGAGAGGAGAGAGAGATAGAGAGAGGGAGAGAGAGAGAGAGATCTATCTATCATCTATCTATCTACCCATTTATCTGTCAGTCTATCATCTAACTACTTATCTACCTCTCTACCTACCTATGTATCAATCTACCTATTTATCATCTATCTGTCTACCTATCTGTCAGTCTATCATCTAACTACGTACGTATGTATGTATGTATGTATGTATGTATGTATCTATCTATCTATCTATCTATCTATCTATCTATCTATCTCTATCTAAACATCCTAATGACTCTTTCATCCTTACTCATCCTTCTTCCCCTTTGGCAGCAAAACAAAGCCTAAAATGTGAACATTGTATTCTGTCCTTCATTCCTGCCTTGCCTTACTAACAACATACGTAATTGAGCTCATTAACCATATTTTATTTCCAGGAGTTTAAAACTACCCTGGAAGGATACATTTACCAAACTTAGGATTGATGCAGAAGACAAACACTTCTCTCTGCCATTTATTAGAAGAAAGTAGACAATCCAGGTGAGCCTTCTAGCTCTGGGATTCTGAGGCAGTCTGAAGAGCAGACAGATAAGTTGAGACAGATTTCGAAGCCTCTGGTTTGTGCCCGTTCTGCCTGAGGGAAAGAAGATAGAAATACTTTCCTCTCCCCAGTGCATATCTGATCTTTACCTAAGCATTCTGAATTTTGAACCTGTCAGGAGTTCCCACAGTTAAGTACAGACTGTTTTCCCAGTTTTATAGCCTGCATTAAAGAAAGCCACTTTAAGTAGCAGTATTACTACTGACATCTTATTGCTGCTAGCTCTCTCTCATTAATTCTGCTTCCCCAAGTTAATTGGCATGCTGCAGAGTCTTTGTAAAATCTCAGCATACGGGCCCACACACTGGATTACTCTCGCAGGGACCAGGGTTCATGAAAGCAAATAGCAAAGTCGAACTCCCTCCTTTTTAAAGCCTCTTGATAGCTCTGTTTTCCCATGCACACTGCACAGTGTGCATGGCAAGGAATACCGTATTCGTCTGTATATTCCCTGGGTTCTGCTACACTGGAAGCTACTGGCCCATTATCTGGGCCTGTGTCTCTCCAACTCAAATTGAAAGACCCTCAGAGTGGTCCTTCCCTCAGGAGGAGACCCCTGAACCCAAGGAACAGTCGAGACCACTGGCTGCAACGGCAAGAGGTTTTTTATTGAGAGTATACAGGTACCCGTGGGCGTCAGAGTCTTTGGAAGACTTGCGCACCCTCAGGCTGGGCAGGGGGTCTTTTATATGGAAATGGGCGGCAGAAGCATACATGGTTACAGGGATTCCATTGGTCAGTTCGGATGAGGTGATGGGTTCACTTGGGGACAAGCTCCTCGGAGACATGATAATAGCTGACTTGGGCCTATCTAGGGCACATGTAGTTTTTCCCAGAACTGTCTGTTCCCCTCCTAGGCCTGGTGTCTGACCACAGATATCCTGTTTTGGCTGCCTAGGAGTACCGACTTTACCTTGAACTTACACTTGTTTGTGTGAAAAAGCCTTGCAAAATGGCATTACAGCAGCTAAGCTGGGGTCTTTCAAAATGAACCTAGATCACCAAGGAACCCTACACAGGTCAGGAGTGATACCTGAGAGTCTACATTTTCCACCCAATGTTATGGTGGTTAATTTTTCCCCCTGTACTGAGAATCAAACCTAGGGCTTTTTACATGATGTGCAAGCACTCACCACTGAGATACTTCCCAGACCTCTGGTGGTGACCTTGACGCTGCTGGTCCTCGTACCACACAGGTTTTATCTAAATCCACATCATCGGATAGGAAGTCAGTAGCCAATTTAAGTAGTTAACTACTATAGCTAGCCTGAATTAAGAATTAATAAAGTACAACACATGTCTGCTAGATGGCTCAATTAGAAAGCACCCCATCGGGTTTATTTGTTACAAAGTGTTGGCGGTAGCTGGTTGGTAGACTATCGGGTTGAGGCCGATAGAGTTCACATCTCTCGAGGACTTTTCCATGCCTGTTCTTAGCATGTATAAAGGATGCAGTAAAGGTTTCTTTGATAAAACCGAAATTAATTACCTAGGAACACACCTTTAATAACAGTTCTGGAAAAGATCACAGTGGTCATGTCTTCCAGGCACTTGTGGAAAAGGAGACCTTAGGAAGAAATGTATGGAGAGAAGACCTTAGAGAAAATGGGGAGATGGCTCAGTCACTAAGTGTTTATTATATAAGCACAAGGACCTGGGTTTAAATCTCCTGAACCAGTGTAGTAGCCTAAGAGTGGGCTCTAGGTCCGCTGAGAGACCTCCCCCTCTAACACACACACACATACACGGTGCATTATGTATGTGTATGAAAACATATGGAGCCCATTATTATGTATAGTTAATTTGAGCTAATTCTTAAATCATAAAGTGGAGCAGTGAGTTAAAGAGAATATCTGTCACCAATCCTTTGGTCTCAACACACACACACACACACAGAGTGAGAGGGGGGAGGGAGGGGAGAGGGAGGGAGGGTGGGAGGGAGAGAGAGAGAGAGAGAGAGAGAGAGAGAGAGAGAGAGAGAGAGAGAGGCATTAATGTACAAGGGCTGCTAAGAAGCATGGGTGAGAAGGGAGGGGACCTCCAAGAGAACAGCTGTGGAGTGGCAGGGAAGTGAGGACAAGGAGAGCAACAAGGACCCTTAAGGAAACGCTAGTGAGACAGAGGCATCACCACAGAGGCAGGGGAGTGCCGGCCAGATCTTCACTCTGTCTCCTTTCAGAATGCAGGGCTTGAGCATGCGGAGGAGTGTGTTGACTGAGAAGGCAGGAGATAAAAGTGAGGCGGAAGCAATTCTCAGCATCAAGGACTACAGGGAAGCTAGAGAACTGGCGGACGCCTCAGCAGGCCTGGGGGTTCACTAGCCTTTCAAAGGGAGAGGCCCCTTAAATGAGAAGAAAAAGTGGGGAAAATGTAGTCAAATGTTAAAGGGAGGGTTGTAGAATGTTATTTTAAGGTGTGTTACTCTTGTTTATGCTCTGGAACATTTGTTTAATGATGCAAAGATGTGTTTGATTAAATAAAATTCACCTGTGGTCAGGAGGGCCTTTTCCTTTTCTTCTGTTTACCTTACTTTCGCTCTTACTCCATGGCTGACTGGTCCCTAACATTTCGCTCTCCCCTCCTTCTTGGACTAAAAATTGTGGGGCTGGAGGGATAGCTCAGCAGTCAAGAACACTTGCTGTGCTTACAGAGGACCCAGGTTCAATCCCCAGCACATACAGCCACCTATAACTCCGATTCCAAGGGATCTGACCTCCTCTTCTGGCCTCTGAGAGCAGCAGACGTGCATGTGGCTCACCTACACACATGTAGACATTCATCTATCCACATATGATAAAAACATAGGCTTAAGAAAATAGAATGATTATAATCCTAACATCAGGCACAGAGGTTTGGAAATAGCAAGACACCGTTACACGTCTGTTGGATGAATAAATAACATTAAGAGAGAAAGGGTCAGTGTTGTGTGACCTCGTGTTGACCCGGAGCTGATGACAGGAGGGCCAGTAAAATACTGCCTGACTAGTCAAGGTGGTCTTGCCTCTTAAGGCTATGCTGTGGGGTATAGATGGAGGCACATTGGCACATTCCACTAAAGAGGTGGGGGATCACACAGACTGGGAGATAGGCGAGACATTATTGACATAGACTCATCATTCTTTAACCCAGTCTCATGTGTTCATCTGTATCCTCCTAGAGCAATTAGAAACAATGGTGCTGTCTTAATTAGGACTTCCATTGCTGTGAAGAGATACCATGACCACGGCAGCTCTTACAAAGGAAAACATTTAATTGCAGTGACTCACAATTTAGAGGTTTAGTCCATTATCTCATGGTGGGAAGCAAGGTAGCATGAAGGCAGACGTAGTGCTGGAGTTGAAAAGCCTACTTCTTGAACGAAAGGTAACAGGAAGTAAATTGTCTCACTGGGCGTGGCTCAAACAAGCATGTGGAAGACCTCAAAGCCCACCTCCACAGTGACACACTTCCTCCAATAAGACCACACCTACTCCAACCAGGCCACACCTCTTAATAGTGCCACTCCCTTTGTGGGCTACTTTCTTTCAACCAGCCACAGGTGGCTAAGAGCATCTTTCAAAATAAAAGTCCCACCCACCATCTAGGCACTTGGTCAACTATCCCCCCCCCCCCCCCATTTCTCTGGTTTCTTTTCCAGCTTCACTGTTACCTTCCTTCATGGGGGCCCTGCCAGAACCTGCCATTTTGACTTCTGTCCTTGACTTCAACCTGATTTATTTACCATCTCTTTGTTGTCCGAGTTCACCTAAGATGTCATTTACAGAATCTGCCACCGCAGATGAGAAGACAGATCCACCTGCCCCTTTACCTGTTATAGGGCAGAGAGAGAGAGAGGAGCCGATGGAGAAAGTGGCACAGCCATTTGGAGCCAAAAAAAATAGATAGATAGATAGATAGATAGATAGATAGATAGATAGATAGATAGATAGATAGATAGATTGTGGCTGGAAACTCCCGTCTTGATTTGGCCCAGGGGCCACAGGTATATTTGGCCGGCCCCTGATTGACATAATTATTATTGCCAGAAATTAATTTTAGAAAGAACTTGAAAGGAGGACATGGGTGATTAAAGTTCTAATAATAACATTTTGAGAAAGTCTGGGTTAATGAATCTGTAACTCAGGTAAAAGAAAAGAGGCTGCAAGTGTTGGGGGACCAGCACCTGGACTGAACTTGGAAAAATAAAAGATGCTCGACCAGGGAGTCAAGTAGGGCATGGCTGGATCACATGGCCCTATGAAAGTTTAGGGAAAAGATAACAGCTCCTCCAATGGAATCGCCTCTGAAGTTGTGTATGAAGCACAGATAGTGTGACTGTGTGTGTGTGTGTGTGTGTGCATGTGTGTGTGCATATGTGTGCGTGCGTGTGCAACTGGAAAAAGAACTCAAGCGTCAGTCTTTGCCTTCCACCTTGACACAGTGTCTCTGTTGTTTGTCACTATCAAAACACATGTGGAGGAAATCGACCCACTAGGCACTGTATGTGTCAGTCACAGGCTGAGGCCACCTTATTATCATTGCTCACTAGAACATCCTGCTCTCTGGGAGGCCCTTTTGATTATTGAGATCCCAGGCTGCGTGGGCACAAGAATCCCAGGTGTGTATTTGAAAGGACCCTGGAACAAATACTTCGTACTGGGAGGCAAAGAGGCCTATTCCAGTTTGGCCTCCTGTCTAGTTCTTAAAAACAAAACAAAACAAAAAAAACTCTTGACTGTGTTTACCCTTAGAGTGGCGTTATCCAGCTCGTTTTGCTTGTTCCGTGATTCACTTTGCACAGATTAAACTTCCACAAGGCAAGGCTATTGGTTCATTCATTGTGTTCAACCCTAAATACCTGATACAACACTTACAGGAGGGTCTGGAAATAGGGGGCCACACAAAATATTTGATGGCTACAAAAAATTTGATTTTTGTCAGGCATGATGGTCCATATTTTTTTTTGAGGAAAAAAGAATTTATTTCATCTTATACTTCCACGTAATAAGTCAGTCCTTTAGGAAATCCAAGGCAGGAGGAAGACATATTTTTAATCCCAGCACTCAGGAAGCAGAGGCAGGCAGATCTCTGTAATCCACATGCTAAGTTACAATCTAGCCACGGCTACATAATAAAACCCTGTCTCCAAAAACTATTTCCAGTTGTTACAGGAAGGGAATTCCTGGCCTGGCCTCATCTCTCCAGTGTCCAGCTACAGAGATGGTTGCCTGTGGTCGTTCTTTCAAGGCGTGTGGCGACATAGCTGCAAACCACCTTTTCCTGACTTGACTGGCAAAGGCAGCCACTGCCCTCTGAGAGAGCTGGGGTTTGCCCATCTCCTTCTGATGAACTCAAAGTGCTCAGCCCACAACAGGAAGTTCCTGCCTACTATGGCTCTATGTCATTTATGAACAACAAAAGACCATTTGGTCAACCAATGAGGGATCACATACTCGATGCTGGTCCCAAAGATTCACATCAGTTATCTCTTTCTCATGGCTATGACAAAATACCTGACAAACGCAACTTAGTGAAGGAAGGGATTGTCCTGTATAATTGGAGGGTACAGTCCATCATGGTGGGCAGTCACAGCAGCAGAAGCATGGGGCAGCTCGTCACATTATGTGGCAGGCAAGAAGAGTAGAGATGAATGCTGATACCTAGCTCACTGCTGCCAACATTTAAGGTGGGTTAAAAGAGTCTGGAAGCTTCCTCACAGACACGCCCAGAGGTTTGTCTCCTAGATGATCTTAGATCCTGTTAAGGTGACTTCGTTAACAGTCAAGAGATTACATCACCTAACGTTCTTAGTTCCTTAGCACACGGCCGTGTCTTTTGATGATGACAAAATGGCCTAACAAAATGCGGGTCACAGAACCTACCCTCTCAGAAAGGTAGTTATCTCCCTGACTGTTAAAAACACAACAGCAAAAAAATAATCAATGGTTGAGCTGCGTGTATTGGCACACACCCTTAATCCTAGTGCTTCTGAGGTAGAGGCAGGCTGATCTTTGTGAGTTCAAGGCCAGCCTGGTGTACTTGTTGGACTCTAGCGTCCAAACACCGAGAAGGAGTAGCCCCCAGAGACCATCTCACACACCACAGCCGATGCAAAAGCATGAGGATTTTATTAATTCTGTCATGACAGGGTCCCCCAGCATTCGGGAAGCCGAGGGACCCTGAATAGCGGGTACAGTCTACTTTTAAAGGGACCACAGAAGCAAGGGGGGTTGTTCTTTGACTATTCTGATTGGCTTATTTGAAAGGACTATTACCAATAATTGACTGGAGAGCTGTTGCCAGATCAGATGAGGTAAGAGGTCATTTTGACCCCGTTTCCCAGGGGACCGAACCAAAGCATACGTATATGGGTAATTGTTCAGGAACTGAGTACACCCGATTGTAGCTGTTAGGTCCTTGGTTCCCAGGGGAGGAGGGGAAGCACTATGGCACAGAGGCTGAGAGGATTCAGAATTGTCAAAAATGGCTCCAGGATTGTCTTAAAGTCTTACATACATAGTGAGTTTCAGGACAGCCAGAGCTGAGTGAGACCCCGTCTTGAAAAATAAAAGACAACAATAAATATAAATATAAATGAATAATAAATGCTTTCCTTATCATTACTTCATTTAAAATGTAGACATATTTGTGTTTACTCGGTGTGGCTGCTGCCACAGTGATGGCTGGGAACCACTGACCGACTTGACAAGTTTTAGTCACTCTTTCATACTCTACAAGGGTTCAAATCTCATCAGGAGCCTACAGGGAAGAAGAATGGCAGGGTGGGCTCTTGCCCACTCCACTGCAACTCCTTGGCCATTGGCCACTGTGCTATGTCCTGATTTCACAGCGTAATGTCATCCTGTCTGTACACGCTTGTGCACCTACCCCAGGCTTCTGTGCTGCTCACAGTGTGGAGCTGGGTCTTACTCTCTGCCTTGTGCCCTCTGCTTTCTTATAATGTCCCATCAGCTTCTTACCTCTTAGAACCTGAGGCTTTGGGAACAAAGAATAGCAACAGCAAGAAGAGCCCACAACTTCCTGTCATCGTTAGTGGCCAGGCTTGGTGTTAAACACTTGATTTGCATGACCTCATTGGGTCTTCATTATAATCCTCTGCAGAATCATAGAACTGTTGGTTGACAAGCCAGGCATAGTGGCCCACTCTTGTGACTCAGCACAGGCGAGGCTGACAGAGAAGGGTTGTGAGCTCAAGACCAGGTTGAACTACGTGGTGAGGCCCTGTCTCAGATAAAGCAGAGCAAAGATGAATACAAACAAACAAACAAGCCGGGTGGTGGTGGCGCACGCCTTTAATCCCAGCACTTGGGAGGCAGAGGCAGGCGGATCTCTGTGAGTTCAAGGCCAGCCTGGTCTAGATGAGCTAGTTCCAGGACAGGAACCAAAAAAAAAAAAAAGCTACGGAGAAACTCTGTCTCGAAAATCCAAACAAACAAACAAACAAACAAAACATTGTGTATAGATTAAAACTAGGGCAGGAGAGCCAGGCTTGGGTGAGGAGCCACTGGTCAAGATAAAATCCTTGACTCAAGGCCACAGGGCCTTGGTGTTGGACTTCTTGCTTCCTTTATTTTGTTTAATTCTAGTCCAAGATTTTATACACTCTTTTAAAAGAGTGATTGGTTACTGCCTTGCTTAAGACTCATGACTGCCGTCCCTCTGCCTTTGACCAAAAGTCAGTCTTTACGAGGAGGACCTATAGGGTCAACCTCCTCATGCTCACTCTCCTCTGTAGCTCTTTTTCCTTCCCTCGCTAAGTTTCAACCCGCCCACTCTGGAGGAGACAGACCTCTTTCCGGCCCTACCTCACTGAGCGGCCTTGCACCCTCAGAGAATGAGGGCTCTTGGCTAGCTCATTGCCCAGATGGCTCCTTTTTTCCTTCAGTGGCTTTAATGGCACCTTCCTAAGGGCCTTTTAAAGTAGAAAACTTCCCAGATTTGTTTTATTTTCTTCATAACAAACAATGTATTGAAGCCATCTGTATTTTTCTGCTGGAACGGGCAGAGTTTGCCTCATTTTTCACTTAACATCTGTTTCCACATTGTTCACACGCTCAGTGAGTAGTTGCTGAATGAACGAAGGGAGGGTCCGATTGATTCATGAACAGAGGCCCAACCCACAAAGTCAATATAGTAAACTTGGGGTCCAGTATTCACTAAGATCCTAGGAGTATGTCTACGTCATCACCAAATTTGGAAACGTGAGATAGTCGAACTCTGGTTGGTTAGAACGAGTGAGATATTTGGCGTGGCTCCTACAGAGAGGTTGAAAGCCAGGCAGGTCTGAAGAACTCTGCCCCTCTCTGTTGTGTGGACTTGCATTTGTGACACGAAGGGGAAAGACCATAGAGTCAGACACGGATGGATTCTGGAGAAGGGACAAGGTTTGAAACGTATGGCACCAGATTCTACAGTTTCAGGTTCTTCAGATCCTGCAGTTCATTTACAAAGTCTCAGCAGAGTTTGTCCAACTTTTCTCACAGTCTTTCAAAAGGTATTTGGCATTACTAAGTGAGGAAAAATCTAAAAGACACTTCTTTCAATTGTCATTTATTTTAAAAAATTATTATGGATCCATGGTATTACGTATTGCATAGTACAGAACAAAGTATATATATATATATATGTATATATATATATATACATATATATATATATACACATACACACACACACACATATATATGTATATACACACATACACTTTGGTTTCTAATGTGCACATATATGCACATTATATAGTATATATGCATATATGTGCATGCACATTATATATCATATGTGTGCATACATATATGCACATTAGAAACCAAGGTATTCAGAAAGTCAAGGGAAGTTGGATGGATTGTAAGATGTGATAGGAAAATTTGACTGTGTTGGAAATGTGTGAAATGGGACTGGAGAGATAGCTCAGAAGTTAAGAGCACTTGATGCTTCTGTAGATGACCTAGATTCAGTTCCCAACACCCACATGATGGCTCATAATCTGCTACAACTCAAGTTCTTGTAGAGCTAATGCCTTCTTTGGGCCTCCAAGGGTATCAAATATGGAAGTGGTGCAGATGCTCATGCAGGCAAAATGCACACATGCACACATAATTAAAAAACAAAACAAACCCCCACAAAAAAAACCAAAAAAGCTTCGTGAAAGGATCTTATCAGAAAAAAAATGGAACAGGGATATGGTGTTGTACTCCTTTAAACCCAGAGGGCGGGTCTCTGTGCGTCTGAGGCCAGCCTGATCTTCATAGAGAACTCCAGACCAGCCAGGGCTATGTGTGTCTCAGACAGAAAGAAGAAAAGTAAAAAGCTGGGGTGGGGGTGGGGGTAGGGGATGGAAACTGACTTGACTAACTAAGGGAATGAGAGGAGGTGGAATCTCTAAGACTCCAGGTAAAAGAAGACTTAGAAGCACACACCTTGGCTGCCTCTAAGCACAATGTTCCACCAAGTCTGTTGGATCCCTGAAGCCTCCACTGTAGGGGTCCCGGCCACACCTTTTGTCTTCTAAGCCTCTAAACTCCTAGCAGGTAAAAGCCCCAAGGTAAGGTAGGACAATAGGATTAGTGTCCTAAAGTGCCACCTTAAAAGCGGTCTAGACTCCAAGATTCCACAGCTGTAAACTCAGGGACCCATGACCCGTGCCCTGTCAAGTCTACAGATGTACCCATTTCTCTTTGTTCTGGGGGTTGCTGCTGAATCCCCTATTGCAGCTTCCTTGCAAGTGACCAATGTCATTAAAGGACCTGATCACCTGAAATCCACATTTCTGTGGGTAATGTGCTATCAGTTACTGAGAGGGATTACCAGCTTGGCTTAAGAAGGCAGCCTCTCAAATAAATACTAATCTAGGTGTGGTTGTGAAGGTGTTTTATGGAAATGGTTAAACAATTGGTTAACTATAAATAAGAAAGTCTCACCTCCTAATGAGGGGAGGCCTCCTCCAATCAGTTGAGAGGTCTCAAGAGTGAAACTCTAGCCTGTGGGCTTGCTGTGTGGATTTCAGACTTGCAAGACCCCATCTTGCATAAGCCAGATTCCCTGACATCATAAATCATTTATATGTATGTATACATATATACACACACATGTGTGTGATTATAATATATACGTGTGTGTATGTATGTGTCCATGTGCCTGGATATGTATCCGTATAGAAAATCTTTACTTATAGAATAGTTATAGGTAATGTATGTTATATAATATATATTATATGCAACAAATAAATACACTATGCAAAATGTATTTTCTGTTTTATGGAGACTCCTGATACAAGTGTTAAAATTTCCATTATGATAGACTTGCCTATTTCTTCTCCTTAAATTATTTTTGAAATGCTTATTTTATGTTTATGGGTGTTTTGCCTACATATGTGTCTATGTACCGCATGCAAGCAGTGACTACAGAGAACACAAGAGGACAACGGGCCCCTGAAACTGGAGTTACAGACTCTTGTGTGTAGTCTGAGCTCCCCATGGACACATAACCTGTCCTTTCTCACAGGTGTGTTACCATGTGTGACCCTATTCATCCTCTTCCACAGATATACATGACTCTGACACTTTCCCAAGAGTGTTTGGCCCAAGATGGCATTGGCATGAATGGCTTGACACAGTGACTGTGTTAGCAGAGGGAAGAGCTGGTTTCTCCCAGAGGACACACCCTAAGATGGCTTTCAGATTCATTCCTATTACTGTGACAAATACCAAGACCAAAAGCACCTTGTGGAGGGAAGGTTTTCTTTTATCCTTCAGGACATGATCTATAATGGGGGAAAGTCAGGACAGGAAGTATGAACACGGAGAGTCCTATCTCCTTGTTAGTCTACACAGCACTGCCTTCAACCAAGGGACTCCCGGCTAAAAAAGAAAGCAGAAATCACAGAGAAACTCACACAGGCTCGAATTCAGCTAGTTCTTTTTATACATTCCAGGATTATTTGTCCAGGGAATGGTGCTACCCATACTAGGTCCTCCTTCACCAATTAACAATCAAGACAATACTCCCACAGGCCAATCTGACCCAGGCAGTTCTGCATCCTCAGCTGAGGCTCTCTTGTCAGGAGGCTCGAGGCTGTGTCAAGTTCATAGTTAAAGCTAACCAGGACAATGGCAAAGACGTCCTAGAACTTTTCCACAACCCTCTCTTCCTTGCTTGTTCTCCTTTATTGCAGGGAAGCGCTGTTCAATGTGGAATCGTGACCTAATAAATAACTGCAAGTCACTTTGCAAATATCAAACACCACAGAAGTATTTTATTATCACATCAGCCGCAGTGGTGGATTTATAACCTATATCCATTAAATGAGCCTTGGAAATAATTTACCCAGTACCTATGTGTGCGTGCATATTGCATAAGGCCATACCTGTCTCACCTCCTGGAAGTGAAATAGATATGTAGCAAGTTTGGGGTGGAATTGATTATGTTTTTTTAAGCCCTTTCATAAACATGATCACTGGCCTTTATCAGTGGAGATTTTGCTGGCTTAGATGTTATTTTGTCAATAATATTTTAAAATAATATTTTCCTACCAAGGTCCTGTCTGTCTTATTGTTTAGATGTGGATCAGGGGGATCAGGAAGCAAGTAGCTGGTTAAGCTGGAAAGCTCCTAAGCTAGGGCTACATGAGCGCTGCTCCCCTGGGAAGGATCTGGAGTCTGGCCCCAGGTTCAGATTTCTCTGCTGAAAAGGGATGTGGTTAGCTAGTTCCATTAATTTAGCCTCTTGTTCCAATTCATGGAGTTTGCCAGAGAGAGGGACATAAGGGCTGAGATTCAAACACTCAGGGAAGAAAATGAACCCCAAACTTCAGGCTTCTTATCCATAGAATGCAGATATGATACTCTATTGGGGTTTGACTGTGCAATGCCGCCCACCCCATAGGTGCCTGTGTTTGAACATTTGGTTCTCCACTCGTGGTGCTGTTTGGGAACACTTAGGAGATGGAGCCCCACTGGGGAAGTGGTTCACTGGGGACCAGGACCTTGCAGTTTCATGGCTTGGCATCACTTCCTGTTGGCTCTCTGTTTCCTGGCTGCTGATGCAATGTGAGAAGCTGGGCTCCAGCTTCCCTGCCATGGTGTATCACTCTCCCAGGGACGGTAAACGAAAACAATTCCTTATTCTCTCCAGCTGATTTGTGTTAGGGTTTTGTTATAGCAACAGGAAAGGTAGCTAGTAAGGACCACAGATATAAACCCTGCTTGGACGGGTAGGAATTTCAAAGTGTGGTTAGCAGCTTTCTTCTGGAACCAAAGGCAGAGTCCCAAAGAATTCAGATTTAGACATGTGCTTCCTGTTGGCCACCATCAGGAGGCGTTGTCTCTAGGGAGGCCATACATTCCCCTAAGCTGTGGAGCAGGCCTCTGAGGCAGCAATAAGGCAGTGACCAGGGAATGGGTGAGGTTTGCTCGTCTCAGCCCAGTCCTGTAGTGTCTACAGTGACAAGAACACCTTCCTCTCACATCTGTGGCATGCCCAGCCATCTGTGGAATCCTTCTCCGTATTTGAGTTCATTTCCTGATTCTTTCATTCCTTTGATAAAATTACTGCAATCATTTGTATTATGGGTAAAGAAAACAAGACCCAGAAAGTCTAAAAATCAGTGAGCCCCACACCTTTAGACCCAGGGAAGAACAGGAATTTGAACCCCATTTTTTTTGTACACACAAATACTCAGTGCTTTCCTGGGATTCAGAGCTCAGCCACCTTCTCATCAAAATCTTGCCACCTGACGGCAGTAGACTGAAGGACAATGAGAGGTACTTTTCGGGAACTGCTGCATGGGTTTAATGCTATCTCTGCTGTGTCTGCTGTGTTCTGTCTGTACAAGTAGGTTTTGCTTGTGTTTAGGACTGTGCCAGGAGTTTTACAGTTCATCAGCAAAATCTACAGAGAGGGCTTTGGGGCGGTGTCTCAGTGGGCAAAGTGTTTGCTGAACAAGCATGAGAAACTGAGTCTGGTCTCTAGCAACCCATGTCAGAGGTGGATATCTATAACTCCAGTGATGGGGAAGGAGAGACAGGCAGAGCCTGGGGTCTTCTAGGCAGCCCCCGAGCTCCAACTGTGATGGAGGACCATGTCAAAAAAAATGCACATATAGCCCATACATGTACATGGGCATGCACATACACAGTATGCATGCATACAAGCATGTATACACACGCCACTGTAGAGAAGACAGAATTTAGACTTAGCCAATATAGCTGCCCCCGAGTCTCTAATTGCCTGTTTCTCTTTCCCTTTTATTTCTGGATTTTCTCACAGGGAGAGGATGTCGGGCCTTTGGTCATTTTCAGATCTCCCTTTCTGAGGTATAGGCACAGTACCTAGCATGCTGCAGACTTTCAGGACATGCTGATTAAAAAACAAACAAACAAACAAACAAACAAGTAAAAAGTCAAAGCAAAATAAAAAACTGGAAAGAGCCCTGTTCTAAGCTCTACCACAGCTCATTGATAAATTCATAATCCTTTGGCTTTTTCTGTCCTTCTGAAGAGTCAGGGCTTCTAAAATGTCTCCATGAGTCTCGAAATGACAAGGTGTATGGTATTTGGGACAGAAATGAATCTCTTCCTTTTGAACACACAGGCACGACCAAGGCAGCTTAAACTCTGGGGGTTTTCCCTGTGATACTGAAGCAAACGGCTGACTCAGTTACAGAGAAGACACCAAGCTCTTAGGTGCTTCCCACACAGGGAACTGTACATCAAAAGACTTCACCAAGTTGGGTAGCAACTTAAAAATCTTCTAACATTAGCATCTAAAATTGAGGAAGAGTAGGAAAAAGTATACTTAAAATATACTTATAAGCCATAATGTGTGACTGGGTTGGACTGGGGATCACAGAGGAGGCAAAGGCTATGGAAAAGCCCAGTGTTACAACGAACTGGTTCTGGGGTCTATACACTGACTGTCCAAGCTGCAGGCAGGAGGGTCACCGAACCCCTTGGGAGTTAGTTAGAAATGCAGAGGCTTGGGGTGTGCTCCAAACCCTTTGAATCTGGAGTTGATGATGGCCAGATCTCCTAGGGATCCAAGACACACTGGTGTTCAAGTGACCCAGACTGTGATGACAGACTGCATTTGAGAATGGAGGGCTGTCTCACCCTAACATGAGGTCAGAGCAGCCAACTTTGGGAACTATTCAGCTTTGGGCTTCTGGTGGGAGCCGCGGTAGGAGTAGGTTCTAATAATGGCTGAAAGTCGGGTTTTAGCAATAGGTTTGTTGAGATGTAATTTCATTGTTACATGATTCCCCCTGAGTGCATAAGTCTATGTAATGCTGTGTACCAATCGAGTTGTGCATCCATCACTTCTCAATTTCTTTGAAGGCATTGTTATTTCTCTAAAAGAATTAGGTACTGGCTGGGCAGTGGGGGCACATGTCTTTAATCCCAGCACTCGGGAGGGAGAAGCAGGCAGATCTCTAAGTTAGAGGTAGTCAGTGAGTTCCTGGACAGACAGAGCTACACAGAAGGCTTTGTCGAGAGAGAGAGAGAGAGAGAGAGAGAGAGAGAGAGAGAGAGGAGGTACCCATTAGTCTGCATTTTATAATTCCCCTCAGTGGAACGTGTAGTCTATAATCTCCCTGAAAGTCTGCCCATTGTGAACTCTGTGGCGTTTGTTATTGCCTCCTACCATTTAGGGGAAAAAACATATTCAAGATTAATATGACTGTCACAGCATGTATTTGTATTTTATTCGTATTCAAGGCCTAATAATATTCCATTGCATAGATATACCACAATTTGTTTATCCCTTTATGGGTTCATTGGGCATTTGGGTTATTTTTCAGTTTTCAGCTATTATGATTAAAGTTGCTATGACTATTCTAGGTGAACATAATTCATACATTGTAGAATATATGAATATCCTAGAAAATTTTATGTGAACATACATTTTCACGGGAGTCAGCTTTGTGCCTTCAACAAAGCGCTTAAGGGCCCAGCAAGGGAAAGGCGAGGGGGAAGAAGGGAGGAAGGTGTATCTGGGGAGGATGTCTGCCACAGTCCAAGCTCCTTACCCATGTCATGTGCGCATTCTGGCAGCTCACTGAGCATCACACGGCCACATCTGCAAGATGCATACACATACTTAACATATGAACTTCAAAGCACCAGATGAGCTGCCCAGAGATCATTCCTACTCCAAAATGCTGGGCAGAATCTCCACGGGATGCTTGCCAAGAGCATATGTCAAGAACAATCCACTGCTGGATGGTTGGCCTGGAAATCGTCAGTATCTTTTGAGCTATGGAGTGTTAGGAGGAGAATCACACAGATGGCCTCCCTCCAGAGCCTTCAACGACATTCCCCGGACCCTCGGAAGCTATGCTTTTTAAAAAAACAGACAACGTGGGAGGGAAATTTGTGATCATCATGGTTTGTCATAGGGGACAGAAAGGAATGGAGGAGGAAGAAGGTGAAGATCTGTTTAATAACGGTCACACTCTTCTTCATCTGTTCCTATGTGCTCAGCAGGCGCTGCGTGTGTAGACTCTGGTGGAATGTATAATGGAGTGTGAACAGGGGCACAAGGAACTGCTTGAAATCTGATGCTGAGTTCAGTGGAAACCAATGTGGCTACCTTGGCATTCTTCTTTCTAAACTAGAACCTAATATGCTCTCTCAAGCATAGACCTCAGAATAGGCTGGCCTAAGCCCTGAAAGAAGGGCCTGGGAAAGTCTAAATCTTAGAAGAAAAAGAAAACAATGTAGAAATAAAGAATGGAAAGAGAGAAGGAGAAATCATGATTCCTCCCACCTTGGAGGAGGAGGTGGAAGTGCCCTGAGTCTCAATATGTGACCTAGGTGTTCCCTAACATGTCCAGTTTGGTCTCCAGAGGACAGGAAGGAAACTGTTGCCACAAAGCCCGGGAAGAGAGGTGGGAACAGGTTTGTGAGGAGCAAAGGATCTGTCTGCTTCCTGTCCCAATCACCGGCTGTTCTGGTTAACACCATGCCCTGCCTTGTAGGATGTGTGTGTGGTAAATGGACCATCTGAATTAGAGCGACAGTCACTAGGGACAGCAGATGAAATATAGCAGGACATTCATAAAGCTCTTAAATTTGGGCACCTTGGGCCACCAAGGGGAGACACAGAGATTATACAAGAAATTTTAAAGTCAGGCTGAAGCCAGATGCACAGATGTTTCTATGAGAGTTTTTTAAAAATCCACTCACACCACAGGAAACTGATTCTCAGACCATCTCAAGGTGCTGCTACCCTAAGTAAACATTGGGCCTTTATGTTACATGACTGACACCATCAGGACATCCACCTTTCTCCTGCCTGAAACATCTGGAGAGATCTGATTAGACCAAATTTTCTTACTAGAACATTCTGTTGCTTCGTGTATACAAAGGGAAAAGTTTCACATGAAGACTAAATATCTTCTTCAGAGTGACAGCATGGTATAGAAAAATGGCCTTCGAAGGTTGTGTTCCAACCTTAGCCCCAGCAGTCTGGGGCAGTAAGGGCATAGGTGGTGACTTTGCTTCTGGAGAACTTGCTTCTTGATTTGTATCCCCATGATGAGCGTCTGTACCACTAAATATTTCTAAAAGGAGCACTTATGTTTCTACTAGTGGGCTTTTAGGAAAGCCAGCTTGTCCCACATCCCCTGCATGAGACAATCTTCACAGGCGACTAAATCAGAAGGATGTCTACTATCTGTGAGTAGACAGGGAACGTGAGCAAGTTCTCCCTTTCCATCCCTTCCTGAATGGTGGAGGAGACACCCTAGTAAACAACACTGGACCCGTCTACTCCCAAATTACACGGCTCACAAAGAATGAAGGTGTGCCCTACAGCTCTGCAGGGGCTATAGTGGTGCCTATAGTACCACTAGTATCAGTGGTACCTCCTGATGATCTGCCTGTCTCTTCAGAGCTCTATCTGGGGCACCTGTCTTACTCAGGAACTTGAGCTGGAAAGGACTTTGGATAGCAGACACCGAGGATCCCATTGATTCCTCTTGTCTCGCATGTGTACCTACTAGGTAAGTGAGATGCAGATGCAAGGCTAATTGAAGGTCTAGTTGAGAGACTAGTCTGAATTGGGTCTCGATCCTGTCCATGACCTGCTTCAACGTCGCAGCCTGGTATTGAGCCATACGTGCCCTTCTTGCCTCAATGTGCTTGCCCCAGGTCCCTGTGGGGAAACAATGAAATGGACCGCGTGCCTGTGTGATGTCACCTGGCCACTGCCCAGCTGTAGACTGCTCTGTCTATCACAGTTGTACAGTTTCAGAACCCTGCCCCTAGGGAGAGGAGGAGGAGCAGGGGCCAAAGGTGAGCAAGGCAGAGGCAATCAGACCAGCGCCATAGTGAGTAGTATCAACACAAGCTGCCAAAACAGAGGAAATCAACACGATTAATCACCCCCACGGCCATCTGGCAAAAGGACTCCAGAAATGCTGCTTCACCACCATTTCCCTGACCAACCATCACACAGAGTCAGTGGAAAATGTCAACCTGAAAGGCAAGCGCCATCCAAAGCCAAAATATTGCAGAAAACAATGGATTTCATACTAAGATATTCTCTCTTCTAGGCTCCTTCTTGCCCTGTTGCCAAAATGTTCTCTTGAGCTGGCTCTAATCTACGGCTAAGTAATAGCCAAGCAAGAGAAATTGGTCGCAGTGATTGTCCCCAAGGGAAGAGACAGACATGGTAGGAACCACAGTTGATGCCTCTCCCACTTCTTCCACTTACCTTTTTTGCACCTCCTGTGAGTTTTAGAGAAGACACCCGGGCTGTAGAGGATTCCCAGGGAACCTCAAGGACTGTCTGTGAAGCCCAGTTCCCCAAGCTTCACCTCTCTCCAGGCAGCTAGGAGAGTAAGTGTTCAGAGTGGACAACAAGCAGGGTGGCAGGCTTTGTCATGGCCCACATCTTGCTTCTCCACAGAGCTATCTCTAGAGAAGGACAGTCTCTAAAATGTTTTGAATTAATAAGCAATGAATAAAGGAATGAATGACCAAATCTTGCATGGAAAATGGATTCATTATAGATAATTCCTATGCCTTTCTAAGTTCTACCTGACTTTATTGGTGCCATGGTTCCTGAGAGGGATCTGAACCACCATCCACCATCTGAGTCCAGCAAACACATTCTGCACAGAGATAGTTTAAAGGAAGAGGGTTAAGCAGCAGGCCAAAGTCTGAGTCTGGGGAGTTAGCTTCTCAGGATATCTATAGGAGCTGGGACCAACCAAGGAAAAGTAAACCATTCTAAACACCTTAAGCAGAGGTAGTGTAATTAAAAATTAATTGGCCACACAGGTTTTTGAAGAAGAAAAGCAAAACGAATATTCTGAAAGGAAAATGGTTTTAATATGAAAACTCAGAAATCCTTGGGGGTTCATAGCCAGGAGACCATGGACTTGACTTTCCCTTGGATGTAGGATGACCTAAAGCAAACAGAAACTTCCTTGTTGATGAGACAGGATTACACTGACCTCCAGCATAGTGGCTTCTTCCACCAGACAGAAGCCTGGATCAAATACAAAGCCACAATGTCCTACCAACTCCCCATGTTTGCTAGCAGGCAGTAATGGATACTCAGACAGCTCGGAGACACAGATCACTCAAATCAACCTTCTTGTAGGCTCTGCCAGCTCTTGATCATGGCAAAAGGGCTTAGCTTGAAAACGGAATCCAAACCCTACAGTTGGCAACCTCCAAGCCAAATTATTACGAGGGAATGAGTGGAGCTGTTTGGATTAAATTGGCCAGAAAAAGTGGAAGCCAAACTCTCATTTGTAAGGGAGCTTTGGCAATCCAGGAGCTTAGCATTCAGAAGTTCAAACTGCCTCCCCTCTCCTATCCACAGCATTAGCTTGAAATTTACCAGTCCAGCTAGGTTGGCTGACCACCCACGGAGCTCCAGGGACTCTCCTGTCATCCTCTTCCTGGAACTAGGAATATAAGTGCATGCTACTACACCCAACATATTTAACATGTGTCCTGGAGACCAAACCCAGGTTCTCATGTTGAGGATGTCATCACTTTACAGACAGAGCCATCTCTCTAGCCCCCATCATTCCCCCTCTCTCTCATTCCCATTCATCCTCCATTCTCTTGCCCAGAAATATTGCTTGAGATGCAAGCCTGTCTCAGAGAAAACTCTCTAAGAAGATGAGTGCCTGGACAGAGTGACCTGTCTCTCCTTTGAACTCCACCTCCCCTGATAACTTTTCATGAGCAGTGAGCTTGTGGCAATACCCATAAAGATAAAGGTATTATCTGGACTCAAAGGAAAAGACATTTAAGCACAAATACACATAGATACCTTTGTGGTGTAAGATTCCTCTCTGTATGCTATAAATATGTTTTATTACCATTGGTTAATAAAGAACCTGTTTCAGCCTATAGCAGGATAGACTATAGCCAGGCTAAAAGAGATATATAGAGAGAGTAGGTGGAGTCAGAGAGTTGCCATGTACCTGCCGAAGTTGGCAGATGCCCTGAAACCTTACTAGTAGGCTACAACCTCGGGTGACACACAGATTACTAGAAATGTGTTAATTTAAGATATAAGAGTAAACCAAAAATATGCCTGAGCTATTGACCAAGCAGTGTTATAGTTAATATAGTTTCCGTAGGGTTATTTGGGTCTGGGCGGCCAGAAATGGAACGGGCAGTCTTTTACTGCACCTTTGTATGTCACAGAGTAGTGGGTATGGACATGATAGGAACAATGAACACACAATTCCAGACACCAAACTGTGATTTAAGAAAGTCATTAAATATTGCCCCTTCCCCCATGAACTTCTGATTGGCCATCCACCAACACAACTTAGCAGAAGTCACCTAATTTATCCTAAAAGCTCTAGGAGATAGGTCAAATAGCACTTGGTCATCTGTCCCAATTTTAATTAATTAAATATATTTTAATTAAAAATATTTATTTTTATGCCTGTAGGTGTTTTGCCCACATGTATGTATGTACACTGTGTGCATGACCATTCTTTGGTCAAGGGACATTTAGGTTGTTTCCAGGTTTCTGCTATGACAAACAAAGCTGCAATGAACATAGTTGAGCACATATCCTTGTGGCACGATTGAGCATCCTTTGGATATATATCCAAAGTAGTATTGCTGGGCCTTGAGGAAGGTTGCTTCTAATTTTCTGAGAAATTGCCATATTGATATCCAAAGGGGCTGTACCAGCTTGCACTCCCACCACCAAAGCAGGAGTTTCCCCTTTACCCTACAACCTCTCCAGCATAAATTGTCATCAGTGTGAAGATGGAATCTCAGAGTTGTTTTGCTTTGCATTGTTTGATGACTAAGGATGTTGAACATTTCCTTAAGTGTCTTTTGGCCATTTTAGATTCCTCTGTTGAGAGTTCTCTATTTAGGTCTGTACTCCATTTTTTATTGGATTATTTGTTCTTTTGATGAACAATTTCTTGAGTTCTTTGTATATTTTGGAGATCAGTCCTCTGTCTGATGTGGGGTTGGTGAAGATCTTTTCCCATTCTGTAGGCTGCCATTTTATCTTGTTGACCATGTCTTTTGCTTTACAGAAGCTTTTCAGTTTCAGGAGGTCACATTTATTAATTGTTTCTCTCAGTATGTGTGCTACTGGCATTATATTTAGGAAGTGGTCTCTTGTGTCAATGCGTTCAAGTGATATTGCTGGGTCTTGAGGTAGGTTGTTTTTTAATTTTCTAAGAAATTGCCATACTGATATACAAAGGGACTGTACCAGTTTGCAATCCCACCAACAATGGACGATGGAGTATCACACACACACACACACACACACACACACACACACACACACGGAGTCTCAGTTGTCAAACTAAGCAGTTATTGCTGTGTATAGTAACTTCAGTGTGTGTGTGTGTGTGTGTACAATCTTAGCTGGTAAACAATATAGACAATTAATTGTGGTGCCTATAGAGACATATACATATAATACATATACACATATATAAAATCTCAGCTGAAAAAATGAATTATGGGTATGTAAACTAACCTATATGTATACATTTTTAACATGTAAGTATAAATATGTATGCTGAATATAAGCATACATAGTTCTATTGTATTCTGGCCATCTCTTTGCATTTAAGCTAAATGTAACTCATACTGATGTCTATAAGTGCAATCCATTATCCCATGGAACACTCTCTCCTTTCCCTTTGCTTATCCATAACCTTGTCTAAGAGTGCAGAGCCTGGCTCCCTCCGTTTACCTTCTGTTTACTTGAATATGCTGTCCCATTGCACAGAGATAATGGTTTCAGAACTGTTACCCCTTACCCTTGTGGAATGAAACACAACTTGACCAGCCGGGGTGCAGCTGACAGACAAGCTGGGGCACAGTTCTTACAGACCAGCTGGGATACATTTGTATGCTAGACAAACGCTCTGTCACTGAGCTGAACCTTTGGCCTGTGGTTTCTCTTCTCAACCTGTGGATTCTTGGCAGCAAGTGCCTTTATCTGCTGAGCAATCTTACTGGCTCACTGCTGGGCAAGTACGTGTTGTGTGTGAGAGAGAGGGAGAGTGAGAAAGAGAGAGAGGGAGAGGGAGTAAAAGCGGGGAAAGGAGAAGAGAGGAAGAGGGAGAGAGAGAGAAACTTTATTTCTCAAAGTATACTCCTTAGGACACTACCCTGCCAGCAGTTTGGTCTTCAGGCAGGCCTGTAGTTGGGTAAGTCTGATATAGCATCCCTCCAAGTCATGCCTTTGCAGGTTTGTGGAGCTATGGGATAATCCAGCACATCAGAGCCTCTGATCTGGTCTAGAACAAGTGCCCCTTCTCAGCTTCACTCCACCCAGGCCTTCCCAGACTTGTTTATCATTAGAGTTACTGCTCCTCTACCTACCATGGCCTCTCAAGCAGAAAACAAAAAGTCCCTTCTGTTTTAAGGAAAATGCCACATTAACATTGTTGATCCTGTAAAAGATGCATCTTCAGTGGCCATCCAGAGCCTCTCTTTCTGATGTCTAATGGCAGCCACCCTCATCTACTCCCCTACAGAGGCTGTTCAGGTAAGAGCAGAAGATTAATAAAGAACACCGCAAACTCAACAGTCTGGGGACCCTGCCCCCCCTCATTGTCTCTGTTAAGGAACTGCATCTAGATAAATAACAGGCCACACTGGGATGATTTCCTCTGTTCTGCTGAGCACTCCCAGAGATAAGGAAGCATTCTTCCTGACATAATGAGCCATCAAAATACATTTATAACAATTCCCAGGTAGGGCGGTTATCTGGGCTGCTGACAATGGGCCTCCTTCCCACCTGTCTCTTTCATTATGTTCCAATAGAGAGGCTCAGCCATTATTCTTGGCCTGACAAGAGATAGTGTTTTGGCCCTTGGAGCTCTGACAATTGCATTCAGCCCATTTAATTACTTCCAGCACACACGCAAGGGCTTTATTAACAGAGAGCAGCTCAGCCAGGCCTTCCTTCAGGTCACAGGGAGCCATGGCTAATTGAGACCTACAGAAAACTATGCCTGCACCAAGAGGACAGCAGCGATGGACACTTCTCTGTTGTCCTTAACGAATGAGGTCTAAAACTTAAAACCTCCTCTATGCAAGAAGCTCCATGAAATTGAGAAGTCAGAAACCAACCAGTCATGGTGAAATAAGCTATGTAAGCATTGTTTACATGTTGAGAAAATAAAAAATCTCCCCAGGCCCCACACTGCTCTTGAACTTCCACACTTGCTTGTTGCTTTTTCCAGCTCCCGGTGTCCAGCCCAGTTCCCAATGCTTGCCCCTAAAGCCCAACTAAAACGCCTTCTGATTTTCTTTATTCCCTCCCTGCTATGGAGTCCTAGTCAGAGCCCAGACCTGGCAGCCCAGTGAAAGTAATAGCAAACGGCAGAAAAAGATTTATCCAACGTGTCACACTGGGAAGAACAATGATCCCGTGACATCCTCACAAGTCCGTCTTTGACGTTCTGACAGGAGGGCTATGAGGACAGGAAAGCTGTGTAGCGAAGCAGTTCTGGTCACCTGCCTGTGTCCTTGTCATTGTCTGGAGTTTGATCTCTCTTACTGGGGATCTGAGAGGTTGTCAGAACCGTGTGAAACCCTGTTCCAGGAGACAAACACCCACTCACTGGCACTAGAGATTTTTAACCTTTTCCTTCTTCCCGCTCAGACTCCTGGGAAGATTCTAATGTCCTTAAGTCCATTGTTTCAATAGTCTGATCGCCTAAGGGAGTAATGTTAGTGTCTCGACGATATCATAATTCTTTCCAGAAAGTTTATATCCCCACCTATTTGTTAGTGTGAAAGAGTATCTCTGGGCTCCGCTGGGGACCCTTGAAGACCCTCTAGGAATTCAGATGTTCACACACCGGGGGCAGGTTAATGTTGCTCCCCGTCTGTCCCACCCACACAGACACACCTGTGCAGAGGGAAAGGCTAGACTGCCTCAGAGCGCTGCCACTGCAGGAAGCCCAGCTGTAAACAGGGGATTTAGGCTCTCGGTGCTGCCAGGGTTTCTCAGGCATTTAGATCCTTAAACCACCTCAGTGTCTTTATGCTTTGGATGGAGTCAGGAAATAGAAAATGGCAAAAGACAAAGGATTTATTTACAATTTGGCCAAACCAAGGAGAGACAGGCTCCTAGGTCTCTCCCTCTTCCTGAGTCAGTGTTACCACCATGTAGAAAAGATAAACAAACGTCAGGAAATATGGATATGCCGACTTAGCTATATGATAGGTCGTCAGAGACTTGTGACATCTCTTCCTGCCAGACAAGTCCCTCTTCTGGTGACTCCAGCTCTGTGGCCTTTCTCCTCCCAAGAGTGAGATTCCTGGGGAAATTTTGATCTTTAAAGTTCATTGTTTTAGGGTCCCTGTTTTCCTCCACGCATCTCATCCCTTTCGCTGTGAAGGGGAATATCTTTAGTGCCTTAAGCCGTCTTTAGGTATCTAAGCTCTGTCCAGGCTGTTCCATTAAAAACTAAACAGCAGCTGGAGGAAGAGCCAGGAAGAGTTAGGGGTGTTGGAGTTGAACATGATCTGTTTGTTATTCATCCATAGTCAGCTCAGGAGAGGACTACTATTGATTTCAAAACATGATTTTCGGTTAAGATCCCGTCATGGATATCTTTGTTTCCAGTAAGCTTCCATAAGGGACAAATAGTTCAGAGGCCTTCTAGATAAACACTCAACGCAATCCCATCCTCGTCCTCCTCTGATGACCTAGTTGAGACACTCGACTAGGGAGTATGTGGGGGTCTCATGAGAATAGAGAGACAGACACCCGTTGCCACAAACACTGTTTTTCTGCAGTGATAGCCATTCACCTACTTCGTGCCAGGCCAAGGAACTAGGGCAAAAGGAATTCTGGCAACTCCGGAAAGCCTTAGTCCTAGGGAGGGGAGTGATGGTCTCCTGCACATGCCCAGCTGGGGAAACAGAGGCAAGGGTTGAGAACTTCTCCGCAGGCTCCCTGGCACTCTGCCCTGTGGTCCCACTGAGGTTCTGCAACTAGGACTCAGTATCCTGTGGACTCTTAAGGAAGCCAGGAGGGGGTGGGCAGGGTCACAACTGGGGGAGGTCTTAGCTTGGGGGGGTTCCAGCTGGCGGGTTCACAACTGGAGTGTCAAAGAAGGGTGTTCATAGCTGGGAAGGTCACAGATGGGGGGTCACAACTAGGTGGGTCACAGCCCGGGAGGTCACATGTGGAAGAAGTGGAAGAAGGAAGAGTCTGAGCTAGAACAGCTGGTGATCAGTTTTTCTCTCCCACAGCCAAGAGTCAGCACCTCCTTGGGTGTCCGTGTTCTTTCTTTTTCCCTTCATTTCTTTCTTTGCCTCCATTTATCCTGGCCTCCTTTTCCTTTTCTCCTTTCTTCTTCCTGTCTGCATTGCCTCATTTTCAACATCCCTTGCCCAGTGTTAACTCATAAAAGAGCTGGTGACTGGGAGAGTCTCAGAAGCACCGAGACGCTGTATCCTAGTACAGATCATTGTGGAAACTACCAGAAAACTCCAGGTTCTACGTGATCATGCACACACATACACACACACACACACACACACACACACACACACACACACACTTGTACCTTACCCCGAGGAAAGCAGTCAGGCTTTCTTTGGAGAAGATATGTTATACTCTCACACACACAGACAACTACAGAATGAACACACACCACACGCATTCATTAAGATCCCTGGGTAGCCCACATTGAACTGTAGGCTCCTAGATTCAGGGAATAATGTCAAGATTTAGGTTGTTTAATGGAATCTCCTCAATGAGAAGTTCCAGGCTATCACAAGCGAATCCAGAGAATTCTGACGCCATGCTGGTGGAGGGGAATAACCCATACACGGCCTAACCCGGTGACATCAAGTTTTTATTGCATGTAATTACACAGAGAAGGGGGAGGATGAGTGGACTGGAGGCCCTGTCAGTAATAACAGGCTAGGCGAGAAGGGACTTTTGCTGGAGAAGTTAATGGCTGCCCTTGTGTGGATGATGTAAGCATGTTCTCTACAAAGTGAACTGGTTTGCAAATTTTGTTGGTTCATCCACAGTGTTGTTTGAAATTATCTCTCTGCTCCCTTTCCATTTCACCGCTGGCACCTCAATTCAGCTTCCATGACTTCAGCCTTGGACGGATCCCACAGGCTTCCGAAGGCTTTCCACCTCTCCCGGAGCGCCCTTTCCAACCCCAACTGCCTGCTAAGCATAGGCTGGTTGCGCTAGGGAAAAAAAAAATCATTACATATCCTCTCCATGCACCTACAGTAAGCAGCTTATTTTCTTGCTGCTGGCATTGATGGTTCTGGGCATTCTTCACTCAGGTCCCTTGTAGTCAGGAGTGCCACTGTTCTTCCAAGAAGACCTCCTCTTCTGACTATGCCTGACTCTCGACTGTTCATTGTCTACACTGTTCTGGTTTTTGTTTGTTCATTTGCTTGTTTTTGTTTTTAATTAATGATATTTTTGTCTACTCTTTGAAAATTTCATACACTTAAAAATATACTTTGGTCATGCTTGTCTTAGTTAGGATTTCTATTGCTGTGATAAAACATCACAACCCAAAGTAACCTGGAGAGGCAAGGGTTTATGTCCATTTACAACTCCCAGGCCACACTCAGTCATTGAGGAAGTCAGGAACTGAAACAGAGGTCATGGAGAAGTACTGTTTACTGGCTTGCTCTGTTTGTTTTCCTATACACCCCAGTACCACCTAGCCAGGGGTAGTACTGCTCACAATGGGCTAGGCCCTTCCATATCAATCATCAATCAAGAAAATGACTCGCAGGGTTGCCTATACTAGGTCTTATGAAGGTTTTTTCCTATTGAAATTCCCTCCTCTCAGATGACTCTAGCTTACGTCAATTTGACACAAACAAATAACAACAATAAAACTAGCCATCACAATATGCATCCAGCGTCACCTCCCTCCAGCTCCTCTAACCCCCACCTTGTCACCATCCCATTTTCAAGGCCTCCTTTCCTTGTTACTAATAATCCCTGAGATCCAATTAGAGCTGTCCATACATATGTGGGACAAGGGCAACCTACCAGCAGCCATGTCCCCAAATCAGAGTGCCTCTCCTTTCCTCAACAGCCATAGCTAATATCTCCTCTGCCAAGAGGGCTTTGTGACCCCTCTTGTATTCATTCTGGAATTTTCACTGCCTTAAACTTGTGGAGGTAGCCATAGGTGTTTACACGGCTGTTCTTCCCTTTAAAAAAATAAACAAATTATTTATTTGTCCAAGTGTTTCTCTGCATGTATGTGTGTATACCATGATCAGTGTCTGGTACCTGTGGAAGCCAGGAGAGGGTTATAGATGCCTCGAAACTAGACGTACAGCTGTTTATGAACCACCATACACTAGGAAACAAAGCTGGGTTCTCTGCAAGAGCAGCAGGTGCCCTTAACTGCTGAGTCATCTCTAGAGTCCACAGCTGCTCTTACATTTTTGGTTGTGCGCCTATCCTTTAACAGCTGAGCCATCTCTCCTGCCCAACTATTCTTAATTTTCATTGTGACTTTAAAAAAAAGGTAATCCAATGGCAGTGCCAGAGAGTCTTGCCTATTGAATCTTCCAGACCCACTCACCTGTGACCTTATTCCTGAGACCTTTTCTGGTTAACGCATTAGAAAGGAGGCCCCTGTACTCTGTCTGAATCTCCACAGCACTTGCAAAGACTATGTCCCCAAAGGGAAGTTAGCCCTACTTTTCAACGAAAGCTTCCAGAAGGTAGGGTTGATGTCTATTCTATTCGGCTTTTACTTCTCACAGTGCCTTATGCAGAGTTAATCCTGAATCCATCCATGATTTTATAGATCACAGACAAGTAAACAGTAGCCTCTGGAGCTCACACACTGAACTGGATAACAAGAAACTACCACACTAATGGGCACGTGTACTCCTAGGCCTAATAGCCCATTCAAAAAGGACGCTACACTGGGAAGCTGTTAGCAGCTGAAGAGTAAAAGCAAGGAGGTAAAGAGATAGCAGGTGAAGTGTTAAGACCAAAGGAGGAGGAGCTGGGGACCTAGCTCAGTGTACATGAAACCATAGGTTTGATCCCAGCATTACAAAGACACATGACGGTGGATGTCTATAATCTCAGCACTTGGGAGGGAAAGGCAAACAGTCCAAGGTCATTTTTGGCTATGAGGTGACTTCAGGATCAGCCTTGGCTAACATAAGACCTTGTCTTAAAAACAAAGTAAACCATATAAAACATGCACACAAAACAAAACAACTCTGATTCAAAGTCTGAGCCTGTGGGAACAGAGGGGAAGCAGCCTAGGTTGTGCTGAAATCTGTGCAGGTTATCCTGTTACCTGTTCACCCATGGTCCATGTGGGCCACCATATGATACAGACCCTTGCTGAAGGTCATGTTCCCGGAGAGAGGCTGAATCAGGACCTACACGCAGACCTCCTGGGTCCAGGTGCTGTGTACTGCCGTCCGCTTCTGTTGGCAGTGTTTTCTGCAACATGGCTATAGCGGAAGCATCCACTCTCCTGGTTATGAGAGATTAGGAAGCGATCTGCCTTCAAGACAATCACAACTCACAGCCACAAAGCCATGACACACCACATGCCCACTTCATCAAGCCATCTTCTGACTTCTCCATGTTTTGCCAGAGTACCCCTGGACTCTCGTCCCTCTCACTGTCCCGTTCCTTGTCATTGCTCCCCTCTTTCACCCTGAATCCTCTACTCACAGGCCTTGCCAGAGACACACTCAGTTCCTCTTATGTAATGTCTTCAGTCTTACATATATAGCTATTTATGTCTGGTGTTTCAGTAGAGCGTGCTGGATTGGGTCTGGTTCATGTAATTCCTCGGTGAAGTACTGTAGTAATAAGGGGCGGCGGGGCTGCGTCCCCAACCCCCAGCCGCATGGCTAGCTTTACCCGAAATAATTACACAGACACTGTATTCATTTAATCACTGCTTGGCCCTTAGCTCTAGCCCTTACTGGCTAATTCTGATATCCCAATCAACCCATCTCTAATAATCTGTGGCACCGGTCTTACCGGGAAGATTCTAGCCTAAGTCCATCCTGGGTCGGAGCTTCATAGCGTGCATCGTGTATCTTCCCTGGAGCGGGTAGCATGGCGTCTCTCTAAAGCGTCTGCTCCGGAGAGGAGAGCTGCGGAGTCTGACCTCACTTCCTCTTCCTCCCGGCATTCTGTTCTGTTTACTCCACCCACAGGGCCAAACAGTTTCTTTATTGCTTAACCAATGAAATCAACAGATTGATATATGACACTCCCACATCAAAGTACATTGTTCATGGGTCCTCTCAACCACTGGCTAAATCAAATGCCATTATCAGTCTTCAATCTTGGTGCCCTTTTCCAAACCCAAAGCGATTTCCAAATAAAACTTGATAGTTAACCCTTGTGCGAGACATACTAAATGTCCTCCAAAGCTCAATTACTAAAGGCCCAGGGGATGACCTGTGGTGCTGTGGCAAGACTGTGAAACCTTTTGGGGGTGGGCACAGGGCTGGCAGGAGAAAAGTTAGATCATGGTATGTTATGTCTCCCCATTTTCTTCTTTCCGTGTGTTCCTCTTCCTCCTCCATTTCTTCTTCCATGATACCACAAGACGAGCAGACCTCCTTGGCCACACTGCCCCCCACAGTGTCCTGTGCTGCCATAGGCCCTAAGCAACACAGCCCAGAGACCAGAGGCCAAGAACTTGCAGCCATAAAACTAAGGACCCAAAATGAACCTTTCCTTCTATGAAACTGATAATCTCAGAGATCCAGTCACAGTGATAGGAAGTTAATACAGTGTTGCATCAAAATAAGCTACATGGAAAACACTTGAGTCAAAATGTTTGCTTTAAGTTCACTATTTAAACAATGAAGCAAAACAAAATTAAAACTTGCCTGATTGAATGTATTTGAACAAGTGTGGGATGCACACAGCACACAGTACAAGCAATGCTGCTCTGCAGGGTCTGCTGAACGCGCCTTGCTTGCAGTGATTAACTTGACATGGTACCCAGAACATTTCTGTAAGACTCGAGTGCTTAATGAGACAGAAAGGCACACCTTTGGCAATGTCCCATGCCTAATTGTCGGGTATTTTCCGAGAGGCCATAGGGCAGAGATTTCATGAGTTGTAAACAGAGAGGGAACACACCCCAGGGACTTTCACTTTCAGTGTTTTGCTTGACTGTGAAGCATTGCCGAGAGTTCCCGGGTCTGAACACTTGAGTTCCAGCTGCCTACGGAGTCTGTAGACACTCCTGTCCTGAAATGATGGGCCAGGATAGACCTTCCTCCCTCCCGAGCTTATTTTCTCACACCACCAGAGAGCCAACAGTTGTTTAATGTATTTGCTCGTTTGGTTAGGTAGGCATTGGTGGGCCTTTTTGTTCATAATTACAAGTTCATAATCACATACTCAAAAACGTTAGATTCTGATGACTCACCTAGTCCACCTGAAAACTTTTTGCCTGTTTTAACAATAAAAACTGTTTTAGTATTTATTTGTCTTTGAGACAGAGTCTTTATGTAGCCTGGGCTAATGTAGAACTTGCTATGTGGACGAGGCTAGCCTTGAACTATAATGGAGCTGTACTGTACTTAAAATTTTTCAATTTTTAATTTTTCAGTGAATTTTGGATAATACATGATACACATATTATTTTTAGTTATTCAACCTTGGATCTATAAAGATATTTTATTTTAGCTTTTCCTAATGATATTTAATAGTAAGTTGCATATTGAAAATGCAAGCCTTCAAACAGTCCTCCATAAGGCATAGAACTCTACAGCTAACTTTCTTTGGACTGCCATGAGACTTTCTATAGCAAAGAGACCAGAGAGAAAAAAAAAAGTCAAGATTTGAGAAGCAGAAGAAAGATATATCTTGTGGTTTGCACAAAGATCGGTGTTATCATCAAGACCTGTGCTGTGTGTCAGGGTGAATCGGACTGCTTTCTTGTGAAGGTGGCTCACCACACCCTAACCCATGCTGTCACGTGTGCAGCTCCACCCAGCAAAGATGCAATAGATACAACCGTGATAACGGCAATAGCGTCGTCATTGCATGGCCTTCCCAGTGCATCACCTCATTTTCTGTGTGTGATGCGTGGGAACACCCATGCAATTTGTCTTCCTGGCTCCAATAAGCCACGTTATTTATGAATGCTCAGAGTCTGATGCTGTGTGTGCCAACGTTCCAGTGAGGCTGACTCAGATTAATAAATTTCTTCTTAGTCACTGTATTATTCAGCTTTCCTTAATATAATAAATCTCTGAGAGATAATTTATATTGGTTTACAGAGGAAGAGTTACATTGGCTTACAGAGAAAGAGTCCAGGTCCCTTTGAAGGCACGCTGATGATTAGAAATCAGTCTCATAGGCCCACCTTTTCAAGTTTCATCACCTCCTAGTAGTTAATCTGGGGACCAGTCATTTAATAGGTGAGCCTGCTGGGAAGACATTTAAGATCCAAACTACAGCATCATTCTGACTACTTAGCCTCCTTTTCCCATGTTCCCAGTCATGCTGTGCAGTATTGCAGCTTTGTTTAAATATACCATAAAAGTCATGTTCCTAGCACAAGGACAAAGTATTTTAAAATTTGAAGCAACTTAAAGTTCTCTCTCTTTTTCTCCATCCAAATACCCCAAGAAAATTGACATTCTTCTTCTTTCCTAGTTGGTTGAGGGACTCGATTCTTTCAAGGAATTCTCACAAGGTCCAGAGATTTATGCTTCTTTCCCCAGGTCTCACAGAGGGCAGGAGCCGAGGAGAGAGGACTGGAGAAGCTGACAGCAGGGAAATTGTTGACATGGGGGAAGCAAATGAGGCTTATTTCCATCCACGATCTACTGTTCTTGAGTGGTGAGACATTCCAGTGTCAAAAACGGATGCAGCAGTCAATGAGACCTCTACTCTCCCAGATAGGCATGCTTCAAGTTTTAATCACCTATAGTTAGGGTTTAGGGTGACAGGCTCCAAAACAGTCTCATTTGGTAGCTGCTTATCTACAAAATCGTCCTCAGGTTCTGGGGCAGATACTGGCAGGGCCTCTTCCTAGGAGGAGGAGGAGGATTCAGAAGCCATGACTCACTAGCGTAATTTGTATTAATGGCCACAAGCTGCGCAGATCTTCCCCCTCCTCGTTGGTGTTCTCCAATTTCAAACATTATAGAGGCTGGCTTCATAGGAGAGGAAAAAGCATAGTAGACCTAATATGACATCCAGAACTCAGCGTAGTGAGTGGGCTGGAGATTGGCAGGGCAAGTCTGCTCATCTCTGGAACTGCTTGTGTTGAGGTGAGGTATTTTATAACAGATTTTTGAGAAGTTCAATTATAGTTTAGATGAAAGTCGAGAGAGAGAGAGAGAGAGAGAGAGAGAGAGAGAGAGAGAGAGAGAGAGAGAGAGAGAATTACTGGGATAAATTTATTAATCTCCAACTATGGGCCGGAACAAGTGTGCACACCACAGGTTTAATGACCTACCAGTATGTTCAAAAGATAGGCAATGATTCTGTTTAGTATTTCAGGCTCTAGGAAACAGGTCTATAACACGGGCTGTGTTTTATTGTTTGTTAGGCATGTAAGATGTCATTAAGTGATCGATTTCCTGCTGCTTGCTCTAGAAGAATTGTCATAATTGAATCGACTTTCTTTCAAATCAGAGTGTGTCTATCATTAGGCAATGGACAGTTATGAGCTGAGCTAACAGGCCTCAGTCTGATGGACATGGGTGTTTGCAAGGGGAATAGCATGGATGGGAAGATCTCACTGAACAAACTCATCGGCAAACTGCCACTCACAGCCTTTTAAAACAAAACTTCAAAAGTTAAAAGCATTTCTGTCGGTGGACTGACTATGAAGCCATGCTCAGTGTAGCCCTGATCGCTCCTTGTAATCTCTGTGTTAAACTCTTTTCCTTGTGTTAAAATATTTCAGAACTAGAGTTTGAAGTAGTTTTCGGATACTGCTTAGCTGAGGGGCATTCCGCTTGACCTTAGAGACTGACTTCTCTCAGCTAACTCACTTCTATTTATACTTTTCTACATTATTAGGGTGATGATTACATGAAAATATTTTTGTCTGAAAGGTTAAAATAATTTCTATATTACAAGAGACTCATGAAATCACAACAAAAATGAAGGACAGGGGGAAAGTTCATGATATTCTCCATTTATTTGTATTATCTTTACCTTGGATAAATGGGACATTGTATTTGTACTGACTGGTTAAGAACAAGGCTCATCAGAGGTGCTTGGATGCATTAGAGTGAGGGAAGGTGCCCAAATGTGGGGAGGAGAGAGACAGAGAATAGGAAAGGTGTGTTGTAGACTTCATCAATGAAGAAAGAGTCCCCTGAGATGCACAGTTCCCAGACATAGAGTTTCATTCTAATGGGGAGGGGACTTCTGTCTACTGGACGTTAAGAACTTGTGCTGATTAAAGGCATGTCAAAAGGCATGTGTACTTCTTTTGTCTGAGTTCTTGGCAGGACCTTTCAACTTGACATTATCTGGGTTTTATTTTCTTTAACAATTTACTCCTGTTATTTTCTCTGGTCTCTTTCTGGCACCCTCATTTCTTAAATTCCCTGCTTTTCCTCTCTCCTATTTTCTTCTTCTTCTTTGATTTCTAATGTAGTCTTAATAGCTGACATGGGCTTTTGAAACCTCAAAACTCACCTCCAGAGACCTATTTCCTCCAACAAGACCACACCTACTCATCCTTCTCAAATAGCGCCACTCCCTGGTGACTAAGCATTCAAGTATATGAGCCTGCAGTGTCTATTTTTATTCAGACCACTGAAGTGTCCTTCTCAATCACTTTTCCATGTTATTTTTGAAACAAGGTTTCTTCTTGTTCCTAGCATAAACAAACTGGATAGCTGGGCTGATCACTGGGCTCTGGGACCCTTCTGCCTTCACCTCCCTGGCACTGGGATTTTAGACACACAACACTGTGCCTGGATTTTTATGTAGGTGCTGGGAATCCATACTCAAGTGTTCACACTTGTAGAGCAAGAAGTTTACCAACTAAGTCATTTTCCCAGGCACCCTGTAGTTTTTTAATGTATTGTATCTCTTTTTATATATACACTATCTTATTGGAGACCCATAATTTCTAACATAATATTTCTCTCCCTTATTTTCTTAATTTTCCCTTAATTTTGGGTCTTATTATAACATACCATAGAACGGGTGGCTTATACACAACTGGTTTATTCTTCAGAGTTATGGAGGCTCGAATTCTTATGTCAACTGTCATCACAGCCACTGTCTGATGGTGATACCCTTTTGGTCTCTAAACTGCTCAACTTACTATATCCTTACCTGACAGAAGACTGGAGCGTTCTCTGGAGTTTCTAGGGGTGTTCAACCCACTCAGGAGAACCTTGGGACCCTGCTAATGATCTAATCACCCGAGGCCACATTGCCCTGTCGGCCTGGGATTTTATTATATAAACATGAAGATTCAACTCATTCAACTTCTATCTCTCCTTTCTTCTCTTTTCCTGTTGGTTTGTTTCATTTTGATATCTCTTCAACCCTGATTCATTTTTCAGTGTGTCTGATGACTCCTTCTTCTCTCCATATTTAAAAATAGAATGCTAAAACTCAAATTAGAAATGGAAACAAGTCAAAGGAAAAATGCTAGGGCCGAGGAAATATTTCCTACATGTAACAGGATAAGGGCCAATGTTTATATACCTAAAAGGCACAAACCGCTCAGGAAGATAAATATTATAATAAAGAAAAACGTCAGAAAACCAATTTACAAAATATAAGCATCTAACAGCATTTCCAGATGCTGAACCCGCAACCAAATATAAATGCGCAAAACAATAAGATGTTGTATCTAATATCAAGCTGGAATGTGGCTGTTCTTCTTGCCTTTAGTAATAATTCTAAGCATTGGCAAGGACAGAGAAAGGCTTCTCTCATAGGTTACTGACAGATGGGACTAGAAACTGATGCTTATTTTCCGAAGAATAAATAGCCTACAAGCATTAATGCTTTGAAAAGTGTACACTTTGAGTCAGCAATTTTAAGGAAATAATTGAATTTTCGAAGGTCTGTCTTCGTTCTGGAGTTGTTTATTCCCAGACAAATTGGATGTAATATCATGTCCACCATAAAGTGCTACCAGAGGAAATCGTGGTTACACCCTTATGAGGTGTGCTATCAACTGTAAGAAATGATGTCACTGTAATTTAAACCCTGACAGGGAAAGGTGTTATGATCCACTGCTAAATAAAAACATAAAATAGAAGGATGTTTTCAAAGTAGACATCTGTTTAGAATAATACCTGTGATATACAGAGAAATAGGACAAGGCCAGATGATGTCTATAAACCAAGGTAACATACAGAAGACAGAAATATGACGACTTAGTTTCTGTATTTTTCACATATTTTATAGCACTGGGCATAATTTTAAGAATATCAAAAAGGGGGGTGAGAGGGAATGATTTAGGATTTGGGGACATGTGCTTGTTGTGGTCGTCCTGTTCGTTCTTTGGTAAGATCTCCCAGACTCCCATCCGATTCTGTCATTCCACAAGAACCCACGGGACAGTGTTTATCAGTTTTCTTCCCATGCTGGGCAGTTCTCCAGTCTGAGTGACTCTCCATGATGGAGCTCATACTTGCTGGTCTTCTTTCCAGCCTGATTGTCTTCCCACCCTCTGCTGTGCCTGGGTAGCTACTCGGGGGAAATCTCCTAGGGCAAAATTCCACATGGAAAAGACTCCAGTCTCCTGGCCAGGCAGAGCAGAGTTCATCAGCTGGTGATGAAGGTGTCAATTAGAATCTTACTGCTGCTTGTGCTCCAGAACATAAAGATGTTTGTGGAGAGTGTCTCTATGTGTTTATGTATGTTTCCTTTGTGTGTATACATGTGTGTATGTTCTTTTGCACATGGAAATGTGCATGAATATATTCTCTTGGGTGTGTATGTGCTTGTGTGTCTCCGTGTATATATGTTCCTTTCTGTGTGTACATAATATATGTACACATGACACCAAAGGTAGAGGCCATATTCCTTATTCAGTTTTCCCCCCTTTTTTTATGCAGGGTCTCTCATCGAACTCAGGTGCCTATGACTGTGAAGCAAAAGATCTACTGACTGAGCAAAGTTTTAATTAATCCTTCCTTCCGTGAGCCTCGGAATACCTACTGACTCCACTGCCTGCGTCATTTCAGGGTTCTGCAGTCCCTGTTGACTTACTGCTTGTCTCTGTCTCCTCAACAGCCTCTCTGGACTCTGATGAATTAATTCCCACTCATCCCTCCATTTCGGGATGCTGATTTTGTCCACATTTCTTGCTAGTGAAGTCACTGTTCCCGTTCTCATCTCCTTATTGATTTACATCTCCTTTCTACCCTCATTTTCAGAAAATTTCAGGAGGAAGGGACATAAATATTTACACTGAATGCAATACATTTAACAGGAAGTCCTGTGCCTATTTATACAGTGTTCTCTCCTCGTCAGTATCACTCAGCACAGATGTCTCATGGAGGGGCTTTGAGAATTTGCGGAAGTACACTTGGTGAAGAAGATGAGCATGGTGTGGCTTGTGTTCACCTGACCTAGCCAAGAGTTGGGACACAAGGCTGCCTCCTCTGCCCTGATTAGCCTCCCTGTGCAGGAGGCTGGGAAGAGAGCAAGCAGCAAGCACAATATGCCAATTTCTCGATAATAAAATGTTATGCTTGCATAGGAAGGAAGCTGCAGCTGTTCAGTACAGATGGCGAATAGCTGACGGCATCGAGCAGGATTCAGTGAGCTATCTCGAGTGACGAGGCACGTGGAAAGAGAGACGTGTGAACTAGTTCCTGCTTCCATGCAGGAAAAAAATACACTAGATAATTAACATTTATTTAGATGGTTTTTAAAATGAAAATGTCTCCCAAACCATTCCCCAAAAGCCAATTCCCCAAATACTGTGTCCCCGAATGCACCAGGATTTGCCTCAGATGAATTAGATTTTTCAGGATTGGTTTTGTACCATCTGTTCCAATGTCTCTCTACAGAAGGCAATAAGGTTAGAGGTCTGCGTGTGTGTGTGTGCGTGTGTGTATTTGTGTGTTAACACGTGTGGGTGTGTTATTTACCATTCTGTACATGTTCATTTTGCCTCCAGATCTTCAAAATCAGAAGTTTAATAGTGGGGCCAATGATACTGTTTTAATAAATTTCTGTATTTCTGAGCTACTTAGATCTCCCCCTTCTAAAATGATAGTAGAAAATCCATACTTATTAGCTTATTTGTGAACTAACATACCAAAAAGGGATGTGCTGCGGGGTGTCTACCTCCCAGTAACACCAAGAATTCCTCTGGACTAATGTGACAAAAACTGAAGAAGTTGGCTATGAACGTCCAGGTACAAGGAGGTCTAGACCATGATCCCACTTATCTGAGGAACCCGTAGTGGTCAAACTCACAGGGGTGGAAGCAGAGTGGCGGTGGTCAGAACTGAAGAAGGAGGAAGGGAACAGAGATCTCTTTCCTTTGTATTTAAGGGATTCTGAGCTTCAGTTTGGGAAGATAGAAAGTTCTGGAAACAGACCATGGTAACTGTTAACTGCTCAATGCTACAAAATGGGTCCCCTGTAAATAAATGATGGGACGGAGAGGATGGCTCAGTCAGTTGGCCGAGTCGATGGCTCAAGAAACAGCTCAGCCTTGCCTAGGAAGAAGAACCTGAGTTTGATTCTCAGACTCCCTGTAAAAATGCCAAGCATGGTGATGCAAGCTTGTATTCCCACTGCTGAGGAGGCAGAGGCAGGAGGATCGCTGGGGCTCACTGGCCAGCCAGCCTAGCCAACTCGGTGAGTTTGCTACAACATGGGAGAGGCTGTGTCTCAAAGGAGGTGGGCAGCATTCCTGAGGACACCTGAAGCTGTCCTCACCCTCTAGATACTCACACATGTATGTGACCCTGAACATACACGAGCACACACAGATACACACATAACTATGCATTCATAAACACAAAATAAATATAAATGTTGTGTTCAATTTTTAAAAAATATTTTGGCTGTAATTTGTTTTGAAAAGAAATTCCCGGTTGCCTCAACACAGTTGATGTCTCAGGAAGCTTCCTAATGCCAGGAATATCTGGAACCCTAAGATAGTGTGTCCTAGGAAGAGTCAGTCACATACACCTGGCTTGTGGATCTGATGTGCTCCAGGGTCTGGGAATCCAGATGTATCTGAAAGCAACAAAATGAAAACTTACTTTGTATGCGTTTCCTAAAGACTGCTGATGTCACACCGTTCCTTCAATACTGCGTCGGAGATGACATTAAATGACATACTTAGGCTTTGAGAAACTGCTCCATGTTTGGTTTTTCCAAGAAGTTCCCTCTGTGTTCCTGTTGGCTTGGAAGCCTAGGAATGTCTGTTGGGTAATGGCAGCAGGACTTCAGCTATCGGGTCCTGCTGGTGGAGAAGCTCTTGTTTCTGTGACCCTTATATAATGTTCATAGCTTACAAGAGTCAACAAAAGAGCCTGCATGGTGTCCTGAGGGAAGGAAATTTCCCTGGCTTGGTTTTGAGGCATCACCCTCAGAACAGTGAGGCCACAGCAAGCTGCCCACTGAACAGTGTGCCACATGGATTGTGTGCCCAGTCCAACCTAAAGGAAAGTTTTTATCCTGGGCCAGTGGAAGAGTAGGAACTTAACCATATCAGGAGCTGCGAAATGTGAAGCTCCCAGAGGCCCACAGCTGGTTTTGTTAGGGCGCCATGGTGACCAGTCGGGAAGACATGATTCCTGAAGTTTCTGGTCAAGATCAAACTATAGGGAACAAAGTAAGTTACAGAGGTCGTATCCACACAAACCACATGACCACAGAGGGTACAGGGGAACCCCTGTTCTTCTGGTTAAGTGGTCACCATCTCCACATGGCACCACACAGCTGCCCAAAGAGTAAGTTCAAGTCGTTAATTAAGCTTCCTTTCTTCTTCCTGCTCTCCATTGATGCAGAGAAATAGCCCAAGAGAGATCGTGTGGTAGGAAAGAAAACACCAGAACTTCTCACTTTCGGGGTGATGCAAGTCTGCCATTCTCTCCCTGAGGCTCCTTTCTGACCACTGCTATTCAAGATTTAGTGAACTGAAAGCCGCTTTCACACTTCTGGCTTTCACACTGTCAAACCTCCTAACTGAACTTCCGGCTGGCTCCTCTGTGCCCCTCACTCAGCTGAACTTCCTACAGCCCCGCTCTCTCTGCCCTCAGGATATTTCTCAGAGCTTACATCCATTCTTCTAGCTTTCTGAGAACCTAGGCCTAGACTTCTCCTTCCAAAGAGAGGGAGACAGAGATTACAGAGGAGCAGGAAGTCAGTTCCATAATGTTTGCTTGGGGCCCAAGAATTAGCGATTTCATAACTGATGCAGAAAGGCCTCCACGATCCCATACTTTCTAACCTTTTGTTTGATGTCATTTTTGGAACTAGAGAAAGGGGAAAAAATAGGAGGAATATCTAATTTTGTGAATCTCATTTTCAAATTCAAATCTCCAATGTTCCCTGAGGCGGTGGATTGCACAGACAACCCAACGATGAAAACTTAATAAAAGGCCCAGAAAGATCATAGATCATGCTGGCCCATCAGCTGTCACAGGTAAGGGAACAATAACGATATAATTCTAATATTTGGGACATGTAAGGTCGTGTTTCATCCTCTGCGGTGACAGCTACCTCGCTTCAAGCTTTATCACGGTCTCCCCAGAGCTCGTCTCCAGTTCCACGTCATTTCTGTCACGGCCTTTCTTTTGACTCTGCTCAGAAATGTTTAAGCACAGTGCTGATGTACACCGGTGTCCTCAGGCCCTGGCTCTAGTCCCTTCCCCTCTCAGCCTCTTCCTTTTTCTGCTCAGCTACCACCTATTTTCTCAGAGCACAAGTAGGGCCACCTACATGCCACCCTTAAGACAGTCTCTGGTTCCCTACCATTGCGAGACCAAAGGGTAAAGCCTTTCGAATGGAAAACCAAGACTTTTAAAACTTGGTCTCACATGGCAGCAGCCTCACTTCCCAGCATTGTGGTCCTACTCCATTCAGTGGCACAGACCACTGGATTACATAGAGACCCATTACTGCGCATGCTTTCTTATGTTTCTTCCCGGACAAGGATGCTCCACAGCCATCTCTGGGAAGCCTTTCCTAAACTCCTGTTTGGGACCTCTACTGTCTGGTGATAGGGCCTCATGTTAGAATACATACAGGATCTATCCTGCCCTCCTGATATACTTTAGGCATCTATTCACCTTTGACTCCCTGCTTCTGGTCCAGACCACTCTGGTACACTGGCCTGTGGCTTTTGTCCTGGTTTATTTCCTATTTGAAGTCCAATTCCTCAGTGTTTCAGAGAAGGGAAGTTGACTCATAAATGAAAGGAGGTATTGTCAACTGTCGTCTACCTCCGGCTGGGTGCAGTGACCTCCCTAAAGAGGCTGGACACCCCTTCACCTTGTCCCACAAGTGACCAAGCCAGAGATGTTGGGATCAGCAAGTGTAACTCCAGCTTCAACTCCACATCCTGAGAGAGACAGAGAACTACAGTTCTGTCTTCTTCCACTCTGCTGGGAGCGCTAATTAGTGCAATTCTCTAGGAAGCAATTTAGGAAAATGTATCTAAAGTCTTCCTACCGTTTCCTCCTTTGGCTCAGCATCTCACTTCAGTGAGAAGGGGAAAATAGATGTATATGTATGCTGTGTGTACATGTGTGTGTACTCACACAAAAGATGTTCATCTCAGAGTTATCTATAGAGGACAATTACTGAGTCAATTCCATTATGAAGCATACTATCATTAAAAATCCAGTCATAGACAAACATTTTATGACATTTCTAAAATGGCCACACTATCTTGCTGATTAAAACCAAATAACACCACCTACCAGGTTTTTTATCCTTACGAAAACAGCTGGAGACTCTGCCTTCTTGAGCTTGGGTGGGCTTAGTCCAAAGCAGGCACGAGCAGTTCCAGTTCCAATTGGAGTTTAGAGATCCCAGTTCTCCTCAGCTCCTCCCTCCCTTCTTTTCACTTTTCTGCCTCTATGCGATTCCACAAGGGTGTTTGCTGGAGGAGTCGCCCTTCTGCTGGCTCGACACAGCATGCTGTCACCTACTGCTGCCACTAAGAGGTTCCTAAGAGACGGACCCTGGACTTGCTCCCACCCTGACTCAAGTCTGCCTCTCTGCTTTCAGACACTACCAGGCTATTGGCTCTCCAGACCTTAAAGCTGTACCTGATACACTGATACACTCTGGCCCTTCTTTGCAGTCGGAATCAAAGGAGCCTTCATTCCCCACTCAGAACCATAAGGTGCACCTGACTTCCGAAATCTACTTCTAAACCTGACCTCCAAAATGCTTCTTGGAAGCGGAAAGAAGCAGAGAATGTAACAGAAGAGAATAAATATAGTCCTTAGCCCCGTCCAGGGAATCTCCACCCAGCAGCCCGGGTACAGATTTTTGGTGGCTCCTTCCCAAGTCTTTGGTGCCTGATCTCACCAGGTCCTTTTCCAGAGTTCGCTGCTTGAGAAAAGAAGGGTGAATGTGGTAGAGGGGTGCACAGGATTCTGAAGACCCTAATCTTAACCATGGTTCCCTCAGGAAAAACACCCAAAGTTAATGACCGACTGGTCACTCAGCTGATGGGGCTGCACTGTGAAATCCAGATGCCCTGAAACAGGCTGCTCTTTGAAGGAAAGAGTCAGGCTTGTGGAGGACAATCAGAAACCCTAGAACTCAGGACAGGCAAGAAAGTAGCTAGTTCAAGGTTATCAGGCTTTATAGCGAGACTGAGAAAAGAAAAGACAAAAACAGGTATTTAGTTTGGGATTCTTGAAGGAGATAGATGCCACATGACAAACTATGGTTTCTTTGTATTTTTCAAAGCAGACAGTTTGTAAGTTGCACAGCTTTAGGATCCAGGGTTAGCAAGTGGCACCACTGTTTCATTGGTTCAGCACTAGGGAGTTATTTTGGCCTTTTGTGCACCACACACTGTAATAGTATGTCCTCTACCATGGCCATATTAGGGGCCTCCTCCCGCGGAGAAAGCCTGCTTGACATATGCTTCTTGGACTTTATCAGATTTAGCTGCCATTCTGTCCATTCTGTTCCCATTGCCTTCAATGTCTCAGAAACCTCGTGGGTCATTTTCTTTGTTGGTAACGTACCAGCTACTGCACCAGTGGCCTACACAAGCAACATATTTGTGTCTTAAGACAAAGTCAAAGATCGCCTACACAACAGCAGCTCTTGTGATCCCAATGCACCTTTCTGCTCACCGTGCCCTGCAGGTGAGTAATGATTGCAATATACTCATGGCGCCGCCAACCCCTCCCATCACAGATGACTTCAGGCGTCGTCAGAGCTGTCCGTCCAGATACATTACCAACATCAGCTTCAGGGTGGAGCAGAGGCAATGGACCAAAAAGTATTTGTAAAGAATATTCTGGACATTTAGAAGGGGAAAAAATGTTCCGAGCAAAACCTCACAGGTGGTCAGATGCCAGAGCTGTAGATATACTGAGATATGCGCTCATGAGATGAGGCACCCAAGGGTGGTGGTGGGGAGAGGGTCATTAAATGTGGTTCTTATCATCCTGCAAGTGATCACCAACATCTACACCGTCAGGTTACTATCATGCAGGGATCCTTATAGGTCGAGGGTCTTCTCCAAGCAGAGTTACGATGATTTACCCTTGGGAGCATTATTACTTGTTCAACAGCAGAGTTATAGGAATTGATCAGGGGGCTGAGGATGTGGCTCTGGTGGTAAAGTGCTTGTGTATCTTGTGTGGAAATCTGGGTTTGATCTCTAGCATTGCACAAGCAAGGTGTGGTGGTGCACACCTGTAATTGTTGTAGTGCTTCGGGAATGGAAAGAGGAGGACCAGAAGTTCTAGGTCATTCTTAGCTACATTCTAAGTTCAAGACAAGCCTGGGCTACAGAAAAACACAGCCTAACAGCCTACTGTGAAGACAACTTTCAAAATTTAAGGCAACCCTTTCCCACCTGTCCCTACAAAACCAGTGGAATCCCTCTTCTGTGTGTAAATCCATCTGTAAAATCACAGCATGGGTTTAAATCATACTGTGTCCCTTCCAAGTCCTGATGTCAAATTCTGGAAAGCCATGCCATGTTGTATCTTGATCCTGCTGGCAGAGCTCCTTTGTTGGAGGAAGTAACAAGGTTCCCTTTGAGTCTTCTGCTCTAAATGAATCATCTATGAGCCATGGGTTCTTCAAACTTCTCCTTCAATTACTTCCCTTTCTAAGTACTTACTAAGCTCTCACTGTAAGGTAAATGGTTCGATATGCAATTGCTACAAATTACAAGCTTCCCAGACTCAAGCAGCTTTGGAAGATGCTTTAAAAGCCATAAGCAACCCGATCCAAATCTAGCTCACAGTTCTATGCACAGAAAAATAGAAGAGAGCTTTACAAACATTAAAGTTTCCTGCAGAGACGCTAGTCTTGTTACGGTGTGGTTAGTCTTTGGATTAATTGCTTTGCTTATGACAATTCCCAAAACCCCGACAGAAGCAATGTAAGGAAGCAAGGATTTGGTTTTGCTTAGAGTTTCATGACAAGGATGGCATGGAGACATTCAAGGTGGTAGCTGCAGGCTCAGTCTATGGGGTCAGAAGTATGAGGTAATTTGTCCCATCTAGATAGATCAGGAAGCAGGTTGAACTTAGATTAGAATCAGGGTTGTGTGTAACACATGGGACCCCTCTCCTTTCCGCTCTATGTCTATGAAGGAGGTTCCATGCCCTAAAAAGCTTCCACAACTTCTCCAAACATCTCTACCAGCTGAAGCCCAACTCTTCTTTCTAATGAGTGTTTCAAAAATGGGTTTTCAGTTCTGTAGCCTAGAGCATTATGGGAAGGACCTTGCCTCAGTGCACACTTCCCATTTTCCTCTTACAAACTGTGTTTTTCCAAATGGTGCTTGAAGAAAAATCACAGTGCTCATCCACGGTCCACTGTCCATACGGCTTTGTCTCTGGTGTTCGCATCTTTAAACAACTTCACACGTGTTCCCCACAGGTGTATTTCCCACACTGCCACATATTTCTGACTTATTGTTGGGGGCACAAAGGTCCTTGTATTCACAGATAAGAACTAGGGAAATAATACTCTGGGACATTTCCTCAAAAGAGGAAGAATCTGTTTAGTAGATATTATTAAAGACCTGGTTACCTTTTGCTATCTGTAGATTCAGACCTCACCCAAATCCCCCAGAACTTTTATCCCAGACCGCCCCTCCCTAGATCTTTCTCTCTCACTTAATATAACCCAGCGCAAGCTAGGGAAGATATCACACATATCCTTATGTATTCTTATGGCCTACTGACCTCTATGCTATCACGGTCTGAGCCCACGCTAGATCCTAGGCCATTATGTTATATACCCCATCTTCATGATCATGTGTGCTTTACAAAGAAATTTCTATGCAGTCACACCTCTTATGCACCTGGAATTGGAATGATAGTTGCCCAGAAACTTTCTTTCGAAGTTCTATTGTGTTTAAACATGCTGGAAATAAACCGCCTGGCATCAGATTCTCTAGAAGTTTGATCTAGCCTAAGTCAGCTGAACCGAGTTTTCATTTTCTCCTCTTTGTGAATCATTTCCCTGCCTGCCATGACACCTGCAGGGACCCTTCCCTTTGCCTTCTGTTCCCTCCCACGGTAAACTTGGCTAAAGGGAGTATATAACAACCGTGCCACAGTCTGGATGCTGCACTGTTTTGAAACTCCTTCTGCCAGGCAAATTAGCCCATTACCTTAGAACTCAGCCTCACTTAGATTTTTAGGTCACGGGCAGAATATAGATAAATACTCTGCCAGAGTGCAACATGAGTGACTTTTAGTTTAATTCCAGATAGAGATAGGCCTTGCTCTTCAACAAGACTCTAGGGGTCCCAAATTTGTCTGTGTTTTTCTTATAAATGAGTCAAATCTTTGATCTACTTTGAGCTGATGCTTGTTATGATGAAATATAGAGCTGTGGCACACACCTTTAATCCCAGCACTTGGGAGGGAGAGACAGGCGGATCTCTGTGAGTTCAAGGCCAGCCAGGTCTACAGAGCAAGTTCCAGGTCAGCTAGCACTGTTTCACAGAGAAACCCTGCCTTGCAAAACAAAAAAAATGGAAGGAAGGAAGGAAGGAAGGAAGGAAGGAAGGAAGGAAGGAAGGAAAGAACTGCTTTTATTCTACTGTGGTTGGCCATCCAATTTTCTTAGTATTGTTTATTGAAGAGATTGTCTTTTCTGCAGTGTTTATTTCTGGTACTTTTCTGAGAAAATTGGCAGCAGTAAATGTATGTTCTAGGTCTATATGTCAGTTGGCTGTGTAGGAAGCTCCTCAGAGTGGTAGGCTGCTGTGTGGTTATTGCAGGATTAGCCTGGACTGGCTTCTTAGTTTGAGGATGCATAGCTACTGTGAAGATGGCTCTAGGATAGGGTTTGTGCATTCTCATTCATACCAGCAGGTTCTATGGAGAGATGTCTGGCTTGATACAGGTGCACAGACAAAATCAGCTATGTGTTCGTTCCCTCTGTATCAACCTCTCTGCTCCTGAGGGATCTGGCACCATGTGGGTTTGCAAACCAGAGGTCTCAGCCTTTCTTGTGTCTCAAGAGTCAGAGAAGCTAATGTCATTGTGTTCCAGCCATCATTTGACTGTGTTAGCATGGCTGTGGATTGTCAAGAGTGAAGAGGTCTTGTGGCTATCAGCCGCCATCACGGACCACATTCTAGAAAGAGCCCATTCCATAAGGGCGCAGAGTTGTAGCTGCATACGGTGTGGTGGAGGGAGAAGCATAGGCAGCTGCATTTCTGCCCCATGTCAGTGCAGCCTCACAGACTCCAGGCACCCTCCTCCCTGTGCAGGGACTAGGAGGGTTGCAGAAACCCCCTTGTATAGTTGAACACTGTGGCAATGGGACCAGTGGGTGCCTACCCTCAGAGAAATCTGTCATTTGTCTAGGATTGGAGCTACTGTGGATGGGGAGAAGTAAGTGAGCGGCGTGATACCTTACTCTTTCCTCTAAAGCACTCTGCTGAGTTTTGAAGGCCCAGAAGGATGGAACCACCTTGATCCTGCTCTCCAATGCTTGCCTGATCCTCCCAATGGCACACACGTGTGTGCTCTTTCTTGTTGTCTCTTTGACCACCTTACTGATGTTGTTCCATGAATGTGATATTTTACCAATGTCATGTTGGTATTATATACTCACATGTATGCAAAGGCACAGAGAATGGAAGTTACCTAAAACCTCCAAAGAATCCTAGCAAGTGTCAGTATATGAGGTTATGGGTATTTTATTTCTCTGTATTTTTTGGTTTGTTCCACACCTTAAACAGTGGATTCACATTATAACCATCTATAAAGCTACTCACTTTCCAGTGGTGGGTATAACACATTGATAAAGTCCTGCCTAAGCATGCAGCAAAGCCGGGATTTGATTATAAAAATAATCCGATGTGGAAGGCTCACATCTGCCATCTCAGCACTCAGGAGGTGGAGGTAAGAGGATCGGATGTTCCATATCATCCTCAGCTTTATGGTGAGACTGAGGCCAGCCCAGGGTTTGTGAGACCCACTCTCAAAAAGACTAATGTTTCATTCTTGTATCAGTCTGACAGTTCATATCGTCTTTGTTTTCCATGTGTCAGGTGACTCCAAAAATGAAGATCTATTGAGCGAAAAGTCTGGCCCTCCATGGAAGTTACCTGAAATTCTCACCCCCAGGAGGAGATGGAACTGAGTTGAATGTGTTTAATATCACACAGACAAACCGTTAGTCGAATTGAATCCCAGTCTATCTTCACAAACGAGAAGATTTCCTTTTCTGAGTACAGTAGGGCTTGGAGAGGTGGGGAAGCTGGGGAAATGACTGGCCCTTGAAAGAGGTCACATCCAAGGCTGATTTAATTCCCACATTTGAGGCTGTGACTTAAAACTGAGTTTGTGTTTTCCATCTCCAGGGACTTGTTTGTCTCTCACGTAGTAAAGCTGTCTGGTAATGAGCTCACGGTTAAAAGCTATTTTGAAATGGAATTTTTATAGAGTCAATTTTTTGGTTGCTTAAAGTTAATTGCTTTGTACCTAATTTTAGTCCCACAGGGAGCAATTTTGTTCTCCCCCAGCAAACTTTATCTTACATGAGGCTGATCTATAATCTTATTACATGTGTCTGGGTGTCTATCAGTAAATACCATAGAGTGTATCGCGCTTCTAAAGGTCACTGTGTGGTTTTTAACATTCTCCACAGATTTTACTTTGGGTAAAGCAGTGAATTGTTTTTCTGATGCCAAGCCAGTCATTGTATCAAATGAAAGTTAGGAAAAGATGAGGAAATCTGGATTACCTTTGCTCATCTCCTCCATCACAGTTGCTAGGCAACTTGCAGGCATTACACCATTCTAAGGATGTGAATGAAATACTGCAGAGAATAGAAGAGGAACAGGGCTGCAGTAACCAGAGGGAGATTGCATATTTCCATTAGCAAGCCTACAGCAGTCATTCTTACAGTTCAGTCCCTGGACCAGGAACATCAGGTAAAGGAATAAAGAATTCAATACAATCAAATAAATGAATAAACAGACATGTATCAAAAGCTCAGATAGTCTAATCAATAAATGGACAAAAAATAGAAGATGTATTTTTCAGAAATAAGTACAAATGACTAATCAACACACACACACACACACACACACACACACACACACACACACACACACACACCCTGAACACCTGCAATCCTCAGGGAGCTGCATATCAAAGCTACATTGAATTCTATTTTACCCTCTGAATGGCCACCATCAAGGAAACAGAAAACAACAAATCCTATTGACAACTGCCAAGTTATGGAATCTGCCTACATGCCTGGGAACTGATGAATGGGCCAACAAAATGTGTGTATTCAAGGTGGAGTTCTATGAAGAAGAATACATCAGGCAATTGCAGGATGTCAGTGGTGGTCATCATAGAAAGCAGACCACATCAGAGTCTCAAAGACAAGCACTCGTCTGTGTAATCTAGAAATACAAAGACGTGAAAGTAGAAAGGGGCACTGTTGTGAAGCAATAAGAGGAGGAGACGGAGGTGTCAAAGGCAGGGGATAGTGAAGATGATGGTGGTTAACTACATGTGTACATATGCATATCCAGATGAAGCCCATCATTTTATGTTGATATATGCAAATAATACAGTTTTAAAAACAGAATAGGAAAATATGGAGGTTTTATGACCCTTATTCTATCAGTACATGCTGTATATATGTGTTAGACAATGTATTGCATCCTCAATGTTTGTAAAATTACCACAGGATAATCAAAATTTGAAAAGAATGCTTGCCTGTAAAAAATGACAGCATACTAATCATCTTATAAACTATCAAGGAAGTGATGAAAAAGATGTATTTATTAGTTTTATTTAATCACCCTTTTGTGCATATATCAAACTGAACTCCATAGATATAACACAATTGTGATTTGTTGATTAAAATATCAATTCTCAGGCTGATGAGTTAGTTCGTTGGAGAAAGGCACTTGCTACCAAGCTTGAAGAGTTGAATCCTTGGGGACAACATGAAGGAGAGAGAGAACTAATTCCTAAAAATTGTCCTCTGGCCTCCATACACATGTGTCTATGTACTCACACACACACACACACACACACACACACACACACACACACACACCCATCAATCAGTATTTTTATTTTGCTGATAGAGAATTCTGATAGGAGCATGGCTGGCTATCAGATAACTTGTACATTAGTTCCTTTTCTGTCCTTTTCTGTTGCTATGATAAATACCATGACCAAAAGCAACTTATAGAAGAAAGAGTTTGCTTTGGCTTATGATTCTAGAAAGCCAAGTGTCCACAGTGGCAGAAGAACCCTGGCAGTCGGCAGTGGAGCAGGGAGCAGAGAGAGCACATTTACACATTACACATTTACCACTCCCCAGATGTGCTCCCTCCAGCCAGGCTGCACCTCTTGAAGGTCTCACAACCTCTTAAAACAGTGTCACCGACTGGGGAATCAAGTGTTCAAACACTCAAGCCTATGGGAGACAGTTCTCATTCAAACCCCCGCAACCCCCAAGTATCAGACTTCACCTGAGATGTGGACCCAGAGGTGAACAATGGGAAATTGTCTGTTCATAGGAAACACAAAGTCTGCAATCACAGTGTCCTTTTTCAAGTGGAAATCTAAGGCAAGATAAGTCAGAAGCCAGAAGATACGGTCAACAGTGATAGGGACGGAGCTCCATACCACACTGGTGGGCAGTTGCTGACGGGTTCTGCTCAGATGCTTCTACCCAAGACAAACCACGTTGTCGTTTTTGTGGTGAGACAAGCAGAAGCAAAGAGGGATGGTGAGCTAGCTCAGCAGGAAAAATTACCTGCCATGCAAACCTAACTGTAGTAATATGGAGCGGCGGGGCTGCATCCCCAACACCCCAGCCACCTGCTCGGCTAGCTTTTGCCCCGAAATAACAACACACAAACTGTATTGATTTAAACACTGCTTTGGCCCATTCCTATCTAGTCTCTTTTAGGCTAATTCTCACATATTAATTTAGTCCATTTCTAATCATCTGTGTAGCGCCCCTAGGTGCGCTTACCGGGAAGATTCTAGCCTATGTCCATCCTGGGTCGGAGCTTCATTGCTTGCGTCTGCCTGGGAGCTGGGAGCATGGTGTCTCTCTGAGGCATCTGCTCCGGAGAGCAGAGCTGTGTAGTCTGAGCTCACTTCCTCTTCCTCCCGGCATTCTGTTCTGTTTACTCCACCTACCTATGTCCTAACCAATAAAATGGGCCAAAGCAGTTCCTTTATTAGCCAATGACCTTCATCCATCACCTAACAACCACATTCGCTACCAGAACCCACTGTGGAAGGAGTGCCAGTTGTCCTCTGACAGCATATACATGCTGTGATACACACACACACACACACACACACACACACACACACACACTCACACTCGGATGCACATACAATGATAAATAAATTGAGAGAGAAGAGAGACAGAGACAGAGAGAAGGGGAAGACAAGTATGGATTTCTCAAGCGTCTCTCTCTGTGTGTAAAATGGATAAGAACAATCTTGTTGACTTCTAAATTATTCCTCTAAAAGGATGCCACCCCCACCTCTTTAGCATTGTTCAAAGACCATGGTGGCTTGAATGAGAAATGCCCAGCACAAGCTCCAGTATTTGAACATTTAGTCTTTAATCTGTGGTACTGTGGAACAGACAGTACCTTATGGGAGGCAATATGTCACTATGCGTAGGCTTTGAGGGTTCATCATCTCTCACTTGCTTCCAGTTTGCTCTCTGCGTGTATGATCTCTCAGCGTCCTGTTCCTGCCACCATGCCTGCTTGGTGCCATGCATCTTCTCCAGGACCAGCTCGTTTCACCTGGAACTATAAGTCGAAATAAACTCATCCATCAGTTGCTTTGGGGCATGGCGTTTCATCAAGGCAACGGAAAAGTAACTCATACAGAGATAGCGTTTACAGCATGATTAAAAGTCCAGCAAGCGAAGCCATAAGGTGGCCTGGGGGACATTATTTAGATTCAGAGAAGAGAAGCGAGTGCAGGAAACTCAAGGTTACACTTAATATTATTGGTCTTAAATAAGCACAAGTTTGTCCTTGGCAAGATGTCTCTTGAAAACATGCGCTGTCATGCAAGCAGTTTAAGTTATCTCAGTGGTGCCTGGGGTTCTCTGACTCCTGGGCAGGATAGACAAGGTGAGCTTCCTTTCTCAGTCTTCCTCTCATGTGTCCCCATTGCTTTTCCTGCCTATCTACCCTGCCTCAGTGTGTGAGGAAGGTAGCAGACAAAACCACAGCATCAGGAAGCGCACCGCACTCTGCTGGGTCTCACTGACATTCCTAGTGACACATTAAAGTTCTTGGAGATCTCTAGCCTGGAAGATACAGCAACCGACTCACTGAAGATGGAGACAATAGAGAACGGCCCTTTCATCCATCTAATTCCACTTGTGTGACAATGGACCCAGCTCGTGGAAGTGAGCTCACAGTGTATAAATAGGTGAGCTTCTGGGTGACACAGAGGGGGACAAAGGGACCTTTCAGGAAAACATGATGACTGCCTTTGACACCGTTTCCATCAATGAAAGGAGTGTTAACAAAGCACCTACTATCTCTCAATGGATCTTAGTATAGCAAGGGCAGTGCGGAGCTTCTTGACAAAGGAAGCCATGACAAGGAGACCACATCACTTTCCAGAACCCAGAGTGCACAGAGACGACAAAGTGTAGCTGGGGGGGGGGGGACTCAGGACGTGTCCATATCCAGGGTCCTTGGTTATCACTATGAATTTCAATAACCAGAGTGGGATCCAAAAGTGACCTAAAAGTTGTGTAATGATGAAACATTTAACTGAATTGGATCATGGTTTGGCCTCAGCCCAGATTATCAGTCATAGGAGTTACTGGAGAGGATCGGCTGCCCTAGAAAAACAGTTTTCAAATGGACCCAGGGCTTGAATCTTCCTGGAGTGCTTTTCTGTACAGATCATTGAAGTGGGCACCCATAGTTTCCAGGTCATGGGTTGTGGGTGGGCCTGAGCCTGGCACTGCTAGATGCTCAGAGGTGGAACTCATTTTGTTAGTCTTGGGAGCCAGATTGGAAATTTCTGGAAAAGAAAAGGCACTGGGAAACAGTGGCACACTTTGAGGATTAAATGGGAGGAAGACCCTCCATGAAATACACCCAAAGCCGACTCCCCCGTCGCAGGGTTTTTTCATCAAAGAATGAGAAGTTTCACACAAGGGCTGAGGTGAGCACAGCCAGTAAAACATTTGCCATGGCAGATGCGAGACTCTGATTTAATCCCCTAAACCCACATAAGGTCCCGTGAGGTGATTCAGACATAAGGCCTAGTGCAGAAAGACAGGTAGATCGTGGGTCTTACTGGCCAGTCTGGCCAAATTGGTGAATTCCAGGCCTTTTGGTGGACCTTATCTCAACAGCAAGGTGGGTGGTGTCTGCTTGACGAAAGAAATCAGAAGTTAACAACTGGCTTCCATAAGCCGGTATACATATGTGCAAAAGTGTGTGCACGTGTGCCTATGTATACATGCACACACATGCACACACACACACACACATATAAATTTCAGGAAAGCTTTTGACGGTTGTACAAGATCTCCCACTGGCAGAGTAAAATGAAGTCCGACCTTCTTTCATCCACGTAGATGGAGACCTCTCATTCATTTCCCGGCCCAGACCCAAATAATCGCACAAAAATTATATTAATTATAACACTTAGGTATATTCCTGGCTAGCTCTTACATCTTAAATTAACCCATTTCTATTCATCTGTGTATTTCCACCAGGCTATGGCTTACTGGTAAAGGTTCTGGACATCTTTCTTCTTTGGCAGCTAAATGGTGTCTCCCTAACCCCACCTATTTTCTCTATCTATCTCTGTTAGGATTTCCTGTTTGGCTCCACTCTGCCCTGCCACAGGCCAAAGCAGCTTCTTTATTAACCAATGGTAATAAAAACATATTCACAGCATGCAGAGGGGAATCCCACATCATCATATACAATATAGAGAGGAATACTGTGCCCCTCAGGCTGGGCCGCCTGTCCCGTGCATTGAAGCAGGTGGTTCTCGGCAGCCTGCTGCCGCCGCCACTGCTGCATTCACAGTTGCTGCTCGCCTCTTGGCAACGCAATGAGCTCACCCATTGGTGCTTCTTGCTGCTCAATAAGTGCCCAGTGTGCGTTGGCATGACATCTGCCCTTACTACACCCATTTTACCAAGAATCAAAACAATGACTCTGAACAAATTGTCTCTGACACCATGTGCTCTGCCGGCTGTATTCCTGCCTTGGGAGCTCAGAAATGCAGGCTGTTTATTTCCAAGAACCCAACACCTGTCCACTGCTGAGGCTATTTCCAGTGCTCTTGAGGGTTGCCTCCAAGAAAGTATGACCAGCACCCTCAAGTTTTCTTTCTTCTTCTTTTTTTTAATTTTATGAGAAAGGGTCTCTCTAGGAAGCCCTAACTGGTCTGGAACTCAATATCTAGACCAGGCCTGCCTCGAACTCACAGAGATCTATCTGCCTGCCTGTGCCTCCAGAGCTATGGGACTAAAGTCTTACACCACCACACCCACATTGGCTTTTCTGGAGCTGCCCCTTTACTCATAGATGCTTCTGTGACCTAATAATAAAAGTGTCTTGTCCCCAGAAACACTGGCAGATCTCAGTATTGGTGTGGCCATACGACGAAGCAGCAGATGGTACCTGAACGCTGGAGGAAGTGCACACACAGACAGACCTGAGAGCAGGTGTTTCTAGAACTCGATCTTCTCTGCCTGTGTGTCACCATGTCACTCAGCTCTGAGTCAGTCACTCTCAAGCGTCTCCCGACAGTAAACCATGGGGTAACACTCATTTGTTCAGGGAGAGGTGGGAGGGACAGAACAGCAGAAGTGGCTTTTCCCCCTCAGCCTCTTTCATGGGAATTTTCTTGGCTTTATTTTGCTAAATACGACTTATAAGGAAGAGAAAAGGCCACTGGTTCAAAGCACAGGAGGTGAGGTGGTTTCTATTGTTGCTGTGGCATTTGCCCCAGCTAAATCATGTCCCTAGCTTATAGAGGAGGATGCTTATACCAACACCTCCATCATTGTGGGATACAGCTCTGGTGGGGCTTTCTGGGCCTCATTTCATTCCACATCTTTCCCACCCTGCGCAATGACTTCTATGTTGGGCGCACTAATGAAGGGCTTGACAACCATGGTCATATTTATCAGTCAGGGGTAAACTCGAGGTCACTCACTACTCATGCGTGCACTTCCATCTCCTTGATTCCCTGAAACCAGTCTATTTTTTAACAAAATGGACTCCGTATGCACATTGCTGTGGTCCAACCCATTGTCGAGACCATCCCAGAGCAGGAAAACCTAACTTCCTCAAGTTGTTGGTCTGGAGTGAGGTAGTTAAGAGATCCTTATGGGTAAGGCTTGACTGTCTGAATTCTCCACTATAGGAGATCAAGCAGAACTGATAACTGATACAGTTAGAAATAAGTATCTTTTATCACACAAAACCCATAAGCAAGGGAGGGGAGCAGAGAAAAATGTATAGCTCAATAAAAACAATAAAAATCATAAGCAAGGTGTGTGCAGCCTTTGTCTCCTGGTCTCCTCAGCCCCAACCCCAGGCGCCTCTTTATCCAGCACTTTAACGATGCAAGTTCCCGTTCCCCTGGAGTCAGGGCTCCTTAGGCTGCAGAGGCTTGCTGGCATGAGTCCAATGTGCAGGAAAGAGACTGGTTTCTGCCAGGGTGGGGTCAGATGTAGGGGAAAGCTCAAGAGTGAGAAGTTAAACCTTCACACACTCCTTCACATAACACTTGGCACCAAGCTCTCCTGGCAGAAGCCACACCAGAAGATGAGCAGGGTCCATGGGAATTGGAGGTAAGCAATTCTTGGAAGTCAGGGCAGGCAGCCAGCCCCTGCTAGGTTTGCCCACAGCATTCTGGGCCCAGCATTGAGACCTTCTCCTGACACCACCGCCAAGAAGGAGACAGGTACACACAGGAGCAGGACAAGGAGAAGCACAAGAATTAGAAAATTCCAACATGCTGTTCCCTTGGGGAAAGGTTAAGAGTAGGAATTCTGCATTTCAGTGGTCTCATTCTAAACCAGAGACCTGTAGGTCAGCCAAGGAGGGGCCCATGGAAAGTTCTGGTGCTGCTAGTAAAGGGGAAAGGTGATTGGGTTTACTCTGATCAGCTGATATGACTTGTGACTTGATAGTGGGGTGTTCTGCTGGGAGGAGAGGAGTAGGGAGACGATGGACCGGTTTCTGAATTCTGTATCTTAAAGTCATGCTGGTTTAGGCACATAGCCCTGAACTCATGGCAGGTGGCTGGGGTGAAATCATCAACCCTGCTGTAGATATGTGGTATCTAAAGAGGGTGAACCCTAGGTGGTCTGAAACTCCTTCAAAACACAATGGTTGTGAGAAACTGGAGAGCATCAAGTCTGACCTTAGTACCCAGACAATCATCTTAATTTAAATCCCTGTTTGGTCCAAACAAACACACAAGCAGGGCTCATCAAAACCTGTAGACAGTCGCCCTGGCAGGGCACCAAGGGCAGCAGCTGGTGTCATTGCAATGGTGACAGCTTCATGTTCCCTTCAAGGTGCAGCTGGGGCTTCGGATTTCATTCTAGGAAGTTCTGCTGGGTAAGTTAAACTGGAATCATCTTGCTTTCTTGGGAATCTGCTGTTCCTTTTGTTTGCCATTCCTCAGGGTAAACCTGCAGCCCTTGTTATTTTCTATTACTCTGACGATGATAGGCAGGCAGGCAGACAGATGGACAGAAGGACTGACAGACGGACAAAAACAGGCATGCACATGCACGCACACATACACACAAAAGCACAGGTTTCTCACCATGTTGGGGACATGGAATCTCACTATTTTACTTCAATTGTTTTAGATTTTAATTATTTTGTTATTGCTGTTGCTTCTTGCTCTCTTTGCCTTCAGTTGGGTAGAACAACAGACAAGTTTTTTTTTTTTTATGGAAGAAATAAGCAAAATCATCAGCCCCTCTTGAGTTGCTTGGTGAACTCTTTTTCCATCACCTTTTGGTCTGTCCCCACACCTCCTGCTAAAAGCACTCTGTAGAGTGAAAGAGGCCAGGTGTCAGAAGTGAGCTTACTAAATTTGTCGTGTGCCGTCACCAGTTTCTCACCTGACCATTTTGGGCAGCACCAACAATGACCTTTATTATGATCTTGTTGGATACTCCAACTGGTAGGAAACAGATGCCTCTGACCCTCAACTTGGAACAAGTTTCATCTAAGACATTTTTTGTCTCATATTTTAAATTTTCCTTTTCCTCTGGTGAGCCCTGCTACCTGCTTCTGCTCATCTTCTTTATAAATTCTTCAAAAGGAGGCAGGGAATTAAAAGACTGCCACCAAGGAAGAGGAAGCTGATAAATTTGAATCTAGGAGATCCAAGGATATGAGCTCTTAACCCTTCAGGTAGATTCCAGGAGTAACCCCAACCCCAAGCACCATTTTGGGATAGTTTATACGGTAGAATCTTGGCTTGAGAATACTTCTGTTTCTTTGTGTGTACCAGGCTTTCTGTATGGCCAGATTTTGCAGCTATGCAGCTGTTCTGTGAATGCTACTTGCTACTTCCTGAGCAGGTGGCTAGCTCTGACTCACCCTCCATGCCCTTGCTTGGCCACCAGGCTGTTTCAGTACCAACAGGACACAAGGCAGTACTCGTCACAGTTGAGCCGCCATCTTTCTTTGCAACTGTGTCTTTATCCCTTCCTCTGAATGTGGCTGCTACTCAGCAAATATGCACCAATTTAATTTCCAATTTCATTCTCAAACTTTGGAAATTTTAATGGATGTTAATACAGTAAAAGAAGAAGTGACAGTTGTCACATAATTAATAAAAACACATAGACAAACATTGGGGTTCAACCTGAAGGTCAGAAAAGCAAAACAACCAGCCACTGATGCTTACCTCTACCTCAGCCCAAAATGGTGATCCTGCCTCCAGGAATCCTCAGAATAAGACTGCTGTTGGACATTGGTCTTTGCCCTGTCACTTGTGTTTTAAATAAACATTGATTGGCCAGTAGCCAGGCAGGAAGTATAGGCGGGGTAACCAGGCAGGAAATAGAGGTGGGGCAATGAGAATTCTGGGAAGAGGGAAATTTCAGTCTGCAGTAGTCACCCAGACACAGAGGAAGCCAGACACAGAGCAAGCAAGATGTGACTGCCTCACCGAAAAAGGTAACAAGCTATGTGGCTAATACAGGCAAGAATAATGGGCTAATATAAATTATAAGAGTTAACAAGAAGCCTGAGATAATAGGCCAATCAGTTTTATAATTAATATAGACCTCTGTGTATTTCTTTGTGACTTAACAGCTGCCTGACTGGGCAGGACCAGGAGGGACAGAAACCCCTGTCAACATGAGACTGACTGAGAGCTATCTCCTCCCATTTTATATTCCCTTCTAATGCTGGGATTAAAGGTGTGCACCACTACCACACAGTTTCTATGACAAACTAGTGTGGCTGCGGGGATTAAAGGTGTGTATCACCACTGCCTGGTCTGTAAAGCTGACCAGGGCAGCTGTTTTACTCTCTGACCTTCAGGCAAGTTTTATCTAATAAAATATCACTATAGGCAGTTGTATCAATTTGTAGTTGACAACATGATTCTTTAAATATGTATGCATTTAGAGCTGAAGATATAGCTCAGGGGTTAAAAACATGTCCTGCTCTTGTGGGAGACATGAATTTGGTTCCCAACACCCATATCAGATGACTCATAAACATCAATAACTCCAGCTCTTGAGGGGCAGGGGACAGACACCTGTGTTCTCTGTGGTACATATACTCTTTTGTATATACTAACAAACATTTACACTCATAATCTTAAAAACAAAAAGGAAAAATGGACAAATCAAGCTAGCTAACATACATTACCTTACATACCTATGTTTTGATTTTTGCGTGTGTATGTGTGTGAGATGAGGTTAACTACCTTTTAGTAATTTTCAAATACATAATACGTCACTTTAACTATAATCATTATTTCATATAATCTCTTGAATTTACCTCTCCAATCTGAAATGTAGACTTTAACATCTCCTTAGACCCGGCACAATTTCCAACATCTTTTATGAACAACACCTCCACTCCTTATTTCTACCCAGAATGCACTAGTCTGGCTATAGCTGTCTATCCAGATTCTATGATTCAAGATTCTAAACAAGTTCCAGTTGCCATCCAAGACATCTCCCCACTCTCGTCCTCACTGGTATCTTTTAAACATGTCCCCTGGCACAGTGAGTTGGCCCTGGAGTCCATTGAGAATCTCCTGGGGACTTTGAGAAAATCTAGACCTTCACCTGACAGACAGATGGGAATGCCATGGATGAGCTACTCTCACATGTTGTTTTACCAAGTTTTAGAGGTGATTTTATATACAATTAGGGTTGGGAACAACAGGTAATATGCAGCCAACTCATTTTAGTATTTAGCCAGCTATGCCCATTGCTGCTTATGAGTATCATGGGTACATGACCTGCTACTTCTGTGATTTCCTCAACTTCCCCAGTCAGCTTCTACTGAATGTTGTGAGATCCCCCATTTGATGATGCCATCTATACTGGTTGCTATTTGTTCTTTTACTTGAAAGCCTCAGTTGGGGAATTCTCTGCTCTGCCTCACACTCTGTTTTGGGAACTCTAGCTGACTGCCTTAAAGGGGTGTTCACAGTTGATTTCTGATAGTTGCTTTGAGTATCTGATTTGGTGAAGATTTTCTATTTATCATCTATCTATCTATCTATCTATCTATCTATCTATCTATCTATCTATCTACTGTCATCTGTCATCTGCTGTTTCCCTTGACTTTGGCTTGCTATATGTTCAGTAAACTCACTTATTCACAACTGGATGTACAGCCATTCTCTGGACCATGCAGCACAATACCTAACCAGTGTTAGGTTCAAAGCTGAGAATGCTAGACGAGTAGTTGGATACACATCTTTGAAAGCAGTAAATGTTTTGGGTTTTATTTTTTTTTGCAGCTTTTTAATGTTCTAGACACTGGAGTTATGAAGGTGAGACCTATAGTAGCCAATGGGGCCAGAATCATTTGCTAACAGGTTGACTTTGATGAGAATCCTGTGTGTTGGTTGAGACACATGCAAGGCTAAGGTAGAGTTTGTAATGGGAGATACCTTGGCAGGTCCATATGTTTAAACACTTGGTTCCCAGCTGATGGCAAGGCTTTGAAAGACTGTGGAACCTTTGATGGTGGGGACCACCTGGAGGAAGTTAGACAACTGGAAGAGGGGGCTGAGTCTTGAGGCTTGTATCCCAGACCAGTTCAGAGTTTCATACTCTGCCTCTGTCTCTGTTTCTTCCTCTTCATCTCTCTCTGTTTCTCTATGTCTCTGACTCTTGCTATCTCTGTCTCTGTTTGTCCCACTGTCCCCTCTCTCCCTACTACTGATTCACCAGACTGTGAGCAAGCACCCTCAGGCACATGCCACCATCCCTTTGATGACATAATGGTTTGTACCATCTGGCCAAGAGCCCATGTACACCCTTCCGTCAGTTCCATCTTCTCAGGCATTTGGTCACCGCAATGGGAAAAGTAAGTAACAGAGGATTCCTATGGTTACTTGAAGAGGTTAGTAGAAGATGAAAGTGAATTGTGGGTTTTGCAAAAATGGGGTCTCTGAAGATGAGGAAGTTCAAAAATCCATGCTGTAGACTCCACAGGCCCCCATGGTTGACAGGCAGCAGAGAGAAGCTGAGACACCCCCCTCCCTTACAGCTTGAAGGGTTTGTCGGTACCTTTAAGACTACAGGAAGTAAAGGAGGCATCTAGATGACAGTAGATGTGTCTGATATGGCGTCAACATGGGAAAATTCAGATGCCCATGGCTGGGTGTGTGCCTGTTCTAATCTGCATCTTTCTGCCCACTGCAGGCAACTCTTAGGCCCATGCTTTTGCTTTCAGCACTGCCTGGGACTATCTGGAAGTCACATGAGTCATGGCTTAGGTGCTGGCTCTGTCCTTCCCATAGTCTACATCTTTTCTACCGCAAGGCTCTTGGAATCCCTTGAATCTCGGATTTTCACCATTAATACCAACTACTGAGAATAGATTTTATAAACAAATCCGTAGGGTGATGTGCTTTTTCTGATAAAGCATTTGTATCTTATCAAATAAATAAACAAATATCTCCTGAGTTCCTAATGCATTCCAGCATCTGCTACAGTGGGGAATTATTACCCGATTAGATAAGGAAGAAGACTGAAGGGCTAGGTCTCCTGCACTCCAGCAGCTAGGACGCACAGGCTTCCTCCTCTTCTCATACAGGGAGACCTATCTGTTGTTTCCTCATGGGCCTCCAATGTCATTCTGACAAAACCCCAGAACTGCTCTGCAGACTTCTTTTCTTTCCATAAACATCCAGTTTCTATTGTTCTCATCTTCTCTTACTGGGAAACACAGCTGTTCCCTAATAAGGCCTTTGATTTAAAAGACCAAGGCATGGGAAAGACTGGTTTGTAGTAAGGCTTGCCTTATTCACAAATGGCCCCACTTAGTCCCAAAGCACCTCCTTTAAGCATTGGACACGATATTAACCCACCCATAGTATTCAATCATATACAATACCACACTCTACTCATGATATCACCCTTCTGTGTGCAATCTGTTTGCCAGCAGGTGTTCATAGGTTCCTGCTTAGCCAAGTTATGCAAGGATTTGATGAAATGATACAGACCTTGAATAGAGCCCAGCACAAAGCAAGCACTCCACACAGGCTCTCTCTCTTACCAGCACATTCCCTTCAGGACAGATACCTGATGACCTACTGTTCTTCGGGATACCTCCATTAGTTCCAGCCCACTCAGTTGCTACCCTCCCACCCTCCACTCCAACTGTCCATTATCCCTTCTTTCACAGCTGCATTAATGGCAGCATTAAGAGTAGACCTAGAACTATTTTAAACATCCATAGCTAGACAAATTCAGTGTTTCTATTGCTTTTTTAGCCGTCAGCAACCGTAATCACATCCTCAGCATCTTTAAGCACGGGAGTTCTGATGACAATGGCATCTTGGGCATGGGGCCAGTTGGAGCCTCCAGCCTTCATTTTGCTTCCTGTCCCTTAGGATTCTGTGAGATGGCACTGGACACCACAGGATCTTGTTAGGCCTAGTTTGTCTGAACCGGGCTGTCACTGGAAATGTAATCACCTCCAGATATCAGGGAGCAATGCCTCATTAATTCCAGCCCAGATGTGATGTCAGGAAGGCTGGCAACGTTCAGGTACAATGCTCTAAACAGCTACTTAGGATGCCTGTCTGCATCTAAGGAGAGAGGAAAGAGATGCAGTAGCCTGTCTTTGAGATCCTAAAAGTAATTTATCACAACATAATGAGAGTCAGAGGGAACTTGATTTTGCAACATAAAACAATAGTGACAGGTAACCCTTCAGAACGGGTAGAAAAAGCGCTTTAGAAGGATTGCTTTGGGAACATTTATTCATAGAGTGCGTTTAGAATAAATGTACAATTACAGTTTAGAAGGCAGTTTGGTCAACACAGTGCTTGCCAAGCAAGCATGAGGACTCAAGTTGGAGCTTCAGAACCCACACTATTCTATGTAATGGCATACTTGCAATCCCAGTGCTTGGGATGTAGAGACAAGCCAATCTCTTGGGCTCTCTGGCCAGCCAATCTAGCCAATGAGAAACCTCTGTCTCAAATTAAAAGGTAGATGGTGGCTGAAGAATCATACCTGAGGAGGATCATTGTTTTTATACTCACTCACACACATGCACACACATGAAAATACACATACATGAGTGATCACAGATACTCATACACATAGAAACATCTTACTATGGGAAGACAGATAATTTCTCAGGCACTTTTGTCTCCATATGTCTCTCACTATTCTTTTTTTAAAATCATTTTTCTTTCTCTTTCTCTCAGGGGTGCATCCTCCTTAGCGGATACAGTGGAATCCATCTCTTACTATTTAATGTTGTTTATTAAATGAGGAAATAAAACAGACCCACAGACTAGCCAGGTCCCTGATGGACTTCTTATGCCTGCCTCTGCTCCCATCTTTCTCTTCAACTAAATATTTCACTTGCACAGGGTCCAATCCTAGATACATTCTGTGTGGTGTAGGCATTGGGCATCATAGCCATAGTCCTGATTTTCTTTCTTGACTATAACTTCTTGCAAGAAGCATAAAAAGTAGCCAAGGAACTATGTTTTATAACAACAACAAAACCCTGAAATCTGATGTACAATGACGGGGTTGTTTAATTTTCAGATCATTTGCCACACACCCCATGTCTTGGCAGGGAGGGTGGAACACTGGGATGAAGGCTGAGAACACTGGGATGGAGGCTGAGAATTTGAGAAGACAGCCGAGTGAAACTTTTGCCCTGACTGTTACTGCTCTGTTGTCAGTATAAGAGATGCTCTGAGACAGGGCTAGTTTAAGTGTTTGGAATGCCCAGACTGGGTCAAGGCTGGGTGGCCTGGTACCACAAGAGTGGACAGAGGTCTCTTTCCAATGGCTTGGAATGGTGGTACATTTCATAAGTTATTGGTTATTTAGAGACTTATATAGGCACCAAGGCCATATGTTTAATCTCCAATCTGATGACTAAATATTTCTTTAAAAATCTGGGTCTTCTAACCCAGACCCAGAAAAACAAATATCATATGTACTCACTTATAGGTGGCTTTTACACATAAAGCAAAGAAAAACAAGCCTACAGTTCACAATCTCAGATAACCTAGACAGCTAAGAGAACCCTACGAGAGACATACATGGATCTAATGTACAGGGGAAGTTGAAAAAGACAAGATCCCCTGAGTAAATTGGGAGCCTGGGGACTATGGGAGAGGGTAGAAGGGAAGGGTAAAGAAACGGAAGGGGGTGGAGAAAAATATATAGCTCAATAAAAACAATTTTTAAAAAGAGTTAGTAATAAGCCTGAGTTATCAGGTGAGCATTTATAATTAATAATAATAAAGAATCATGTTCTTCTATACTTACCCAGGAGGCACTATATGCAGTGAGAACTTGATTTATTATGTGTGCTATAATGGACAAATGTACATATCGATAATGGAATACATCAATAATGGAATACAGAAACCTTGCCATATAGGTAGAAGGAAAAAAATGATCCAGAATCCTGAGGGTTGACTAGCCCCACAAAGAGATTGAGGGAAAGTCAGTGATAAACATCAGGTTAGAGGAATCAAATCCAGGGGAAGGGCTGAACTGGGTATTTTTATACATAAGAGGAATCCAGCAGAAAAAAATCCTAGGTCATATTTGACACCAACACACAAGTAAATACATTAAATTGGCTATTTGAACTTCTAAAAACAGTGTTTGTGTGAGGGAGTCCCATCCTAACATAGATGCCTGGCTTTGCCTGCAGCAAGGGATACTCTGAGAGAGGACCACCAAATTTAATGGATATGGCCAATCCTCAGAGCTCTGGACCCAGTGTCTCACTAAAGAAGCCAAGTCTGTGGTGCTTGGGAAGTTGGAGTGGGTGGAGGTACAGCCATGGCTGGCGGCATGAGGGCAGGGGACAAGCTACCCTAGAACCTTGGTTTTCTGGAATGAATGGCCAGTGCTCCTGGATAGCAAACCAAGTAGCTGAGCTTACTTGTGTCTAGGTTCGGCATTTCCCTGGAAGCAAGACTTTCATAGCCTTCAGCTGGGGCTTGGCTGAGTGGGAAGGAGAACAATATGTAACTTCATTTACACTTCCAGAAGAGTGGCAGGCATGGCCAGTGTTTTGTATCAAGCAGCTACCCCTCTATACTAGCTGTTGTGCTTGGATATATTAATATGATTAATAATTACATCCTCTACTAGTTCCTGGCTTTTCCTGGTTGTTATTGAAGAATTAAAGAGTCAGAACAATTTTTTAAAAAAGTCTTTGGAACATAGCAATAAAATGACTCCTAATGACGTATTCATAGACTCATGTATCCAACTGCCAGTTCTCAGGAACATATGTTTGTAGTACACAGCAATTGACAAAGAGATACACAACTAGACAGCGTGCATAGGGTGAGAGAGAGAGACTTGGAAGCACTCAGCCCTAAATGGATGTCTTTATCAAACCCCTCCCCTCAAGGCTCAGGGATCTGTGTGCGAGGAGGTAGAGAGATCGTACAAGCCAGAGGTGATGGATGACTCCAAGGATTAAGCCTTTTCCGAACAGAACAGGACAGAGGCACAATGAGCTCACAAAGACAATGGCAGCACACACAAGACCTGTAGAGGCTCAAACCAGAAAAAACTCTAGCACTGAGGAGGGGAAGTGGAGACAAAGCTCCGCCCCTAACCAGGAAGAGGTTTGAGACCCATGGGTACAGGGAGAGAGGAATCAATTTTCTTTATTGAGGTGTCACTGGGTAGGTACATCAGCCACATTCCAGGGCATGGTCCGTGCCCAGCAGTAGATATTTTTGCTGTTGTTTTTCTTTTTCATTTTAAGAGAAAGCACATAAAAGTTGGGTAGGTAGAGAGGTGGGGAGGATCTAGGAAGAGTTGGGGAGAGGAGAGACAATAATGAAATATATGGAAAAAATTAAATAAAAAAAATTCCAAAAGAAAAAAAGTAATTTGAAAACGTAGAGGAAAAAAGTCCTAAACCTTTTTGTTGCTGTTGATAGAGCTAAGCTGGTAGAGCACTTGCCGGGCATGCTCAGTACCTGGGGGTTATAGAGCTAAACTGTAGAGCACTTGCTGGGCATGCTCAGTACCTGGGGGTGATAGAGCTAAACTGTAGAGCACTTGCCAGGCATGCTCAGTACCTGGGGGTTATAGAGCTAAACTGGTAGAATTGCCGGGCATGCTCAGTGCCTGGGGGTGATAGAGCTAAGCTGTAGAGCACTTTCTGGGCATGCTCAGTGCCTGGGGGTGATAGAGCTAAGCTGTAGAGCACTTTCTGGGCATGCTCAGTGCCTGGGGGTGATAGAGCTAAGCTGTAGAGCACTTCGTGGGCATTCTCAGTGCCTAGGGGTGATAGAGCTAAGCTGTAGAGTACTTGCTGAGCATGCTCAATGCCTGGGGGTGATAGAGCTAAGCTGTAGAGCACTTCGTGGGCATTCTCAGTGCCTAGGGGTGATAGAGCTAAGCTGTAGAGTACTTGCTGGGCATGCTCAATGCCTGGGAGTGATTCTTAGGACCACATAACCTCGGTGTGGCAGCTCACATTGTAGTCCCATCACTCCGTTCCCAGAAGCAGCATCCTCCAACACTCACCTCTGCTATCTGTCCCGCTGCTTACACAAACAGTGCCTAGATATCTTGTACACTCACCTCCGAAGAATGTTCCTCATAGGTCAAAAAACAAGACAGGTTTCTGAAAGGGTCATTTCTCACGGCCTTGGGGTCCACATGCAATTTGGATTTATCCTCTTGCCCACTTACCCCTTTGTGTTGACTCCTGATATGCGTTTGTTAGTTTCTCCTTGACTGAGTCTCTGGTTGACGAGAGGTTTTTACAAGTGACTTGCATAGACCCCTTTTATTAATTTGGGGTTTGGAATCTGCTGTCTATCTCGCCCCTCTTTCTTGTCATCAGCGGTGTTGCAATCAATACATAATATTCAAAGGCCTTTGGCTATAGGCAAATGAAGCCAGCATAAATCAATGAACTATTGAGCTCTATGCCACATACTCTGGATACTGTGTAATTCCATTTCCTGGCTCCCGGAGCACTCCTACAGACTCCAAGACTTAGCTTAGAAATCTCCTTGCCTTTCCTAACTTAGCTCATAATGATCTCATGCAGAAATTTGGACTTCTGGGAAAAGATAGTTGAGCAATGAGAGTTGTGGGGTTGCCTCAGCCTTGACGAAATCTGGACTGTATGCAATGTGACAGAATGTAGTTATATCTTTCTGAAAGTCATCCCTTTGACCCACCAGAATAAGAAGCAGCATCCATGGCCCTTCACACTAGACTTGGCATTCACTCCAACTTTCTGCAATCAGGGCTAAGGAGATGGCTCAGTTAGCCAAGAGCTTGCTTTATAAGTATGAGGATCTGAGTTCGATTCCACAGAACCCACATAATATATCTGGGTGTGGTGTTAATCTCAGCATTTGGGAGGCAGAAACGAGTAGCTCCCTGAAATTATTTCCAAGGTTGACCTCTGGTCTCAACAAATGTGCACAAACACCTGAATATACAAGTTTACACACACACATGTGTGCATACATACATACATGTGCACATACACACATGTGGATTTCTGCTGTCAATACCCAGGAATATAAATTTTAATTGTTCCTCTTAAAAGATTTATTTTATTTTAATTAGCTATACGTTTTTGGGAAGGGGAGCATGTGCACACAAGTGTTAACATATATAGGGCCAGAAGTCTTGTATTCCCCTGGGGTTGGAGGTATAGGTGGTTGTGAGCCAGGCATGGATGCTGGGAATGAATGGGGGTCCGCTGTAAGAGCAGTATGCTTTCTTAACCACTGAGTCATCTCTCCAGCACCCAGGAATCTGAAGTGACATATTTAGGGGTGCCATGTCCTTCATCCCACTGCCAGCTTATACGGAACAGGGAAGAGTCAGGGTGTAGGGTGAATGAGTGGGGAATGACAACAGCGCCAAAGGGTCTCTGGGATTAGCAGGAGCTGAGGAGACCAAAGGAGCTTCCATGAGCCAAAATGAGAAGACAAGAAGCCAAAGAGCCTCCACACACGACATGGGGAGAGAGGCACCATCTCTACACAGGAAGTTCTAACAGCAGTTGAATTCATGCGTCCTCTACTTCTAGAGACTGTAGTGCTGTAAGAAAGTCAGTGCTTACAGAGCATAAAAGAAAGACTCTGGCTGCTTCTCTTCACTATCAGAAAATATCCCTGTCCATTTTTTAAAATTGAAAATGGCTTTTTTCATACAATATACTTTAACTACAATTTCTCTCTTTATTCTTTCTGAACATAGCGCCATTTGCACAGGTACTATAGTCAACAATTAATACACGGGACCTCACGAAACTAAAAAGCAAGGAGTATTTGGTTTCAGACCATTGCTTAGTTTCAGTTTAAACCATGAATCTGACCTGACCTCACTGAGGGCAAGGCTTACAGATTGGACAGAGGGAACAGGTGGAGAGCAAGTGTTCCAGGTGGAAAGCCATTTAGAGTGGAGGCCCCAAGGCAAACAGGTGCCTTCATTTGAGGGAGCCACAGCAAGGACAAGAGCAGGGTACGGAGAACACACGGATCAACTGATTGACTCTCATGGTCAGTCCCCAAGCCACAAGCTCCTCTCTGTGGTCCCCAAAAGGATTAACCCACTATCAGCAGGACCCTAACTTCAGTCCTGCACTCATAAGCCTGACCTTGCTGAGTTGGCAGGGAATTTAGGGCAACAGTACTGTTTCAGCTTCAACAACAAGTCTGAGCTTTACTAAAGGTCTTTGAACTAGTGACCTGGGTTCACACACTTAGAATGGCTTCGTCTCTAGGTCTCCCACTCCTGTTTGATTTGCGTGGAGGGGACCCTGGTGTATAGGCCTTTGTTGATTACACTTCAACCTGTTGCCTGCTTTGCAGTTAAACATTTCATAAAGGAAGCCACGTGCTGGGTCTCTGAGACCCTGGAATCTGACTGTCCCTCTAACCTCTTTGCTCTTCCTTCCATTTCTGTTGCTACATATCTACAAGTCAAGCTGGAAACCTACACCAGCATAATCTAATACTTATTTAGAAGGAAATTTCTTTCAGTGCATAAATGCTTGTGTATTATAACAGACTAGACCACAAAAATCAAAATTTGGTGGATGATTTTCCTATAGTTTTAAGCAAATATAAAAAGAGGGAGATAATTCCTCTTGGAAACCCACATTTTTCTGGTTCCATGAGACAGCACACTTTCTTTGCCATCCTCTAATCTCACGAGTGTTCAGCCAAGAGAACTCTAGGCTGCTCCAGACCTTGAGACATTGAGGAGAGGAAGGGAAGGGAGCTGGGATGTCCCTGTCCCAGCTTTGTGGAAATCAGCGGGTCCCAGGCTTGATGGAAGCTTTGGAGATTGTGGTAGGTAGGAAAGTCATTCCTCCAAAGAGGGTGTGGTCTCATGAAGGACATGATAGAACCTGATACTATGCCATCTCTGGTCCTTTCTACCAGGCTACCCTGGCCATTCTGTCTGTGCCCCCTCTTCCAGTTGGCTTTCATGTTGGCCTCTGTGAAAAGGACAGGAAAGGCATTATCTAGAAGTGTCCTCTGGATGAAAACATCTCCTCCAGAAAGTAGAAGGGAGACTCACTAGACCCAGAGAGCAAATAGCCTTTCAATCTGCTTTCCCCCATTTAGCAAAAATGGTTTTGGGGTACAGGTACATTATTGCCTAAACCACTCACTCAATCCTTGATGTTGCTTAGCAATGAATGTTCCCTATGCAGGTCCGACAAGTTGTTGACCCTTAAAACAACCTAACGAACAGTCCAATTGCCTTCATTTTGTGACTATTATTAATAAAGATGCTGTGAATATATAATATCTTATGGTAGCACATATTTGTAATGAGATATGGTTATATTTATAGTTTTTTGTAAGTAGGCCTTTTCATTCCTTACATATTCTAGGAGTAGTTTGTATCTATATGTTGTTTTGTATTAACTGCGCATCTTCTGTCCTAGTGAGTCTTTTAGTGTTAGAGTTAATTTTATCATGAATCCCGTAGGTTTTCAGGTTTGTTATTTTTTGTAGCAAGAGGTGATTTCACCACCCGTGTTCATACTCACTTGCTTTGGTTTTCTGTAGTCTAATGACATTCCCTAGAACCACATGATAACATCAGTCTGCAGGGAAGGCAGCGAGCCCTGACTTTGCCCCTGTGTTCAGGATTTCTCATTCAACAAGGAGCTCTTTTGGTCTTTGAACAGCTCTTATTTTATTTTTTTTTAAGATTTCAACTAAAATATTCTGATGATGTGTATTATGTGTGTCTGTGACAGAATCTGTTAAGGGAGTGTAGGTGTCCACAGAGCCTAGAAGTGGGCATTCAAATCCCTCGAGCTGGAGCTATAGTCACTTTGAAACACTTGACATGGATGTGAGGAACCACACCTGATTCCTCTGGAATGGCAGTATATGCCTGAAACCACCGAGTCCCGCTTGGGATCAAATCTAGGGCTTGCACAGTCTAGGCATGAACTCTATCTAGTGCAGAGCTACTTCTCAAGCCCCCTTCATCCCCATTATAGTGAAATGCTCATCTATTCTTGTTTTCTCAAGAGTTTAAATCAAGCATGGCATATGTTCTTTATAGAATTTTAAAGATCCGGACTTTGAATTTCAAACACAAACCTCATTTGAACAAGGTGCATATTAATGTATTTAGAGTACATTTGCTCAAATGTATTTAAGATTTTAAGTCATCATTTATGTCACCTTGGTCTGTAAATTCTCAGTCTTTCAGACATTATCTCCAAGTCCTCTCTCTTTCTCTTCCTCTTTCTCTCTCTTGCTGATTTATCAATTTCTAGGTCATCCAGGCCTTCAAAAAAGTTTATTTAAAGCAGATTTGCCTTCCCTTTTAATTCTTAGAAACAATGTCTATGGAAGAAAAGCTACATGGTGTTTTCAAAAACCTTTATTTCTTTTAAAAAAATTTAATACAGGTGAACAATGAAATGTGATCACATCTACCTTCAGTTAAATGTAGAGAAATACAAAGCAACTCCGCTAAAATCAGAAACAAGACAAAACTGTCCACTCTCTCCATATCTCTTAAACATAGTTCTTGAAGTTCTGGCTAGAGGAATAAGACAACAAAAGGAGATTAAGGAAATTCAAATTGGAAAGGAAGAAGTCAAACTTTCACAATTTGCAGATGATATGATAATATTATAAGTGACCCCAAAAACTCTACCAGGGAACTCCTACAGCTGATAAATACCTTCAGTGAAGTGACAGGCTACAAGATCAACTTAACTTGGGTATTTCTAAACCAGCTAAGATTGGTTCGAGGTGAATTTTTACTGTGGAACTTCCCCTCTGCCCCAGAGTGTTTCCTTTCCCACGTGTTGATGGAAAACACCAATGCAGCTCAACTCTCCAAAAATTTCGTTTTCAAGATAAGCTTTGGATGCTAGAAATAGAGGTGTCATTCAAAAGAGAAAACCCTCGCCTCTTTCTTCCATGTAACCAGACATGTAATCATATTCATGTTAATGCAGCTGTTGTTGATTGATCACCAATATTGTCAATATTGCTAGTCTACTTCAAGGGCTACTTCATCTTGGGTGGGTCCTTCCTTATTTCCTGGGCCTTTTCCCTGTGGAATGGATAAAATGCCATTTTGAAGGAAAACTTTGTGAACTAGAACAATACATGCAATCCTTTCATGCAACGGTATTTTAGGAACGATAGACTGCCGTTTACACAGTTTTCATCCAGACTGAGTTGAACTAATTATATTGAACTTTGTACATTCATATAGTAATTATTAAAAGTTGAGTTGAAGATGGGATTATTCTAGATGACTTTAAGCTACTCAACAGCTCCCATTTCCCATCCAACTACTCAGGAAATAGAGACAACAGAGTTGTTTTATGATCTGACAGGAGTTCAGCATGGGTCCTGACAGTGCAAACACTCAATAAATTCTTGATTGCTGGGACTACTGCAGGTCCCTCTTTCCCAAGGACTCCTCAGGAAACTGGCCATATGGAGAAGGCTGCTTTGCCTTAGTACCAGCAGAAGCCTGGGACAGCGTCACAAGAGAACAAAGAGGTTGTCCAGTGTCCTGTATTGGGATCTATTTCAGGTTCTCTATTTCACCTCCTGAGGACCATCTCTGAGGCCTTGAAGCCCTGAAGCCTGAGCAGGTAACAGGAGCAGACACCCAAGCACAGTCCAGTGACTCTTCTGGACCTAGGGTTAAGGAACAGACTTCCTTCCATGCTTGAAAAAGAACATACAGACACTAACTATTCCTTCCCTTGAGTCCATACTGATCTGCAAGCTCAGCCTGCCCTTATCTGAACACACACACACACACACACACACACACACACACACGCACGCACGCACACGCACATGCACACGCACACACACACACCTCACAAGGCAATGAGCCTCTATTCTTATTCTTTTACATCCACAGACTGTGAAGACTCGGGTTAAGTCCTGGGCATTAAGGCGCCTAGGGAATCTAGACCCACTCTTCCAGAACACTTGGAGCCTGTGTGCTGGGATTTCAAGACAGCAAAGGAGCTGGTGGAGAAAGGGAAGGGGCCAGGTTGTTTTTGAATTCATTCTTACTCCTGGAGGAGAAAGAGGCAGTGTTGAAGTTCAGGAGGAAAGAGGAGAAAGCTACTCCAGACCAGAAAATGAATATACATTTTTTCCTAGTTCTGGTCACTAGACTGATGGGTAAGATAGGACCCACACGTGGGAACTGTTCTTTCATAGTATATCACACGGGTGGTTGGTGTATAGATCGAGGTACATGTGTTTGGGAAATATGAAGTCCTAGTTTTAACCCTCTCCCTCTTGCCCCCCAAAAAACCAAAAACAAAACAAGCTCAAAAATCAGAAATATCATACCAATAAAAACAAACGGATAACACAGCATGGACGAAAGGCACTATTTCAGTGTCAAACCTTCAACTGGGAAACCACGCTTTATTTGAAAACTATTCTGAGTCTGCTTTGTTTGTGGCATTCATTTATTAGACTTTGTTTTGTGTAGATTCAGTCTCAGCCAGCCTGAGTAGAGACAGCATTTCCACGGGGTCCTAAATATCTAACCATGTCTGCAGGGAAAGTTTCTATATATGTTCGTACATATGTAGACACACACACATACGTATATGTGCACACTGTGTGAAGGCATGCATGTGCACACACAAGTACACTTAGACACTCTTTCCAATCCAGTACCTACCCTTTCACAGCCTCCTCGATGACTCTCTGGCTCCCAGCATTTATGATGAGGAGAGCCAGTCCCCGAAATCCAGCTGCTACTGAGTCTTTACGGCCCCTGCAGGCAGAGTTCCCTTGGAAGCCTTTCCTCACCTCCTGCTCACTTCTCGCCCCTGCTCCATGTTAACACACAGGCTGAGAACCCAGTGTGTCATGTGATAGCCCTGTCATTTTATACACGGCAATGGGGACTTTGCCTCTGAACTCTACCTTCCCGGAGAAGAACTTCCATGCCGAGACCTTTAACTTTCCTCTTTTTAAAGACTATTTATAGCACCAAGCACCAAACTGTTTTCTTCCTACTTTTAAGGGGAATCCCAAAGAACACAACATTTTACACCAGCTCGCTCTCTGCTCACCTCCACCCGCCGTGTGATGGAACTCGGCAAATACAGATTTCTCTCATCATTATAACTCCCCTTCAGCCATCCAGCCTGGCGATCAGTGTGACCACTATCCAAATCTAACCCTTGTGGATACACATGAAGGGCTCAGCTCAGTCCCCAAAGACCAGCCAGACCTCCTTCCCTTTCTTCTTTCTCCTTTTCTTCCCTTCCTTCCTTCCTTCCTTCCTTCCTTCCTTCCTTCCTTCCTTCTCTCCATTGGTACACCTTTCTTCCTTCCTTCCTTTCTTTCTTTCTTTCTTTCTTTCTTTCTTTCTTTCTCTCTTTCTTTCTTTTTCTTCTTCCTCATCTCTATCTTCTCTTAGCTCCTTCCCTCTTTTTTCCTCCCTACATCTTTCCCTCCTGCTTTCTTCCCTTCCCTCCTTTCTTTCCTTTCTTATTTTGAGATCGAGGTCTTACTATGACCCCCTCCCCAGGCTGATATTGAATCTATGAACATCAGTGTGATCCTCCTGCCTCAGTTCCTCTGATACTGGGAGTACATACATGCTCAGAGCCCAGTCTTAGTCTTTTCTTTCAAAGACGTCCCCTCTGCTCTTTGTTTCTGCCTATTTTGTCTGCCAGCAAGCATCCCGGCTGCCTCCACTTGGCACCCACCTCCTGTGAGGTCATCTTCTCACCACTGGCTCTTTCCTTCGGCATGTAAACTCTCTGGCAGTGACTCAATGTTTATGACCATACTAACCTAGGAGGATCATGATGTGGAAGAATAAAGCCCTTGCCGGCGCCAAGCTAAGTGTAGACATGTTCTTGGGAGGGGGACAAGGAGAGGGAGCCAACAGAGGATGATGGGGATACCTGTGTTGGGGGAGAGACCTCTCTTCAGTCTTGGCGTGACATCTAGTCCAGACAGGAAGAAAATGACAGTCATGTTCAGTCTAGCTTGCGCTATTGCTTGGAGGAGAAAACGGAGCCGTCTTGTCCATAAGCCAGGACAAACACATTCCTTGCAGGACAAAGGGTAAGGTATGTACAAGAACACATTTACAAAAGAAACAGCTAATATTGCTCCCCAGGGGCTGAATGAAGCATGCACACTAAAAACCCATCTTCCCCCTAGACTGAGAAAGAGCAAACTGAAGTTCCCTTTGATATGGGGACTGCAGTGGTTAATACGGTCAATTTGACAGCATCTGGAATTGCCTAAACAAACCTGTGAGTAAGTCTGGGAGTGGGTTTCCAGATTGGGTTGAAGAAAGAAAACCATGCCTGAATGTGGATGGTACCATTCTATGAACTGTGGGGCCACACTGACTGAAAAGAAGAAAGCAAACTGAGGGCAAGCCTCCATCTTTCTCTGCTCCCCAGTGCAGAAGCAGTGTGAGAACTGCCTCACACTTCCGGTATCATGCTTTGTCCGCCATGATGGACTGTATTCTCAAACGGTGACAAGAAAACTCTTCCTTTCTTAAATGGCTTTTGTTCGGTGTTTTGGTACAGCAACAAGAAACTGAAATCATGTGGAGGGATGGTGCTGAGGATAGGAACACGCTGACAGGCGGAGTGAATCAGTGAGATGTTGCAACCGTCTCTAAGACCAGTGAGATCACATGTTTTGTCTGCACCGCAGCTCACATGTGCACGAGCATGAGACACAACTCATAATTTTGTCTAGAATTATCATAGCTGCTTCCCCGAGGGAAGGGGTTTTAAAGGGGGTAATCATTTGGAGCTTCATCAATTCTAATCCTAATTGAGTCTGGTCATTAAACAGCCTCTCTGGTTGGCTATTTAGCCATCAAATGTGTGGATCCTGACGTCACTGTATCCCTCTCTGGGAGTTGGTAACCTCTGAGATGCTTTTCAGTGATTGGCGTTTTGGGCGACAGTAGGCTATGCCATGGTACCTCAGCTCCTCTGGTTCCTAGAGAAACTGGTGGCTGCTCACTTTGCTGTCTGTGCTCAAGTATGAGTCTTGGGTCAGTCACCTCCAAGTGGATTGATTCATGTGCCCGACAATGCCACCCAAGAATCAAAAGTGACACCAGAAAATAAACTTTAAATCTTGTTTTATTCACTTGTCTGGGGGGATAGGGACCTACATGCCTGGACATATGTGTGGAGATCACAAGACAACTTGCAGGAATTGGTTGTCTTTCCACCATGTGGGTTCCAGGCATGGAACTTGGGTCATTAGGATTGGGAGCAAGTACTTTTGCTTGGTGAACCATCTCACTGGCCAAAGAGCTGTCTCAAGACTCCTTTCGCTGAGCCATAGAGTGTGAGCTGAGAGGTTTCCTCCAAGCCAGGAGGAATCTGCCTTCCCTTGGGTTCCTTACAGGGAGGTGATGAGCCCGCCAGCTTCAACATTCTACGGCACCAGTTTAGAAAGTAAAGGTGGTGTGAGTCCCTAGTTCTATGGTATTTCAACACATTTAGCAGACTTTTCATTTTTTTAAAAATAATAATTGAGCACAGAAGCCAAGAGGGTCAGGCAAACGAAAGCACAGCTGGCCTGTTGAGTTTGTAACAGGAACCAGAACTCTTTCAGATAGGAGCCTCAGGCCATCATACATGCTACTGCATGGAAACCTTCTGAGCCCATGACCCCTCAGATAGAGGAACAAGCGCTTCTATTACATAACTGAAGGAAACTGTTATTCAGTTGCAGCTGACAGGACCTAGACGAGACATTCATTTGTCACTACACTTAGGTTTAGTCTCTCCCAAACCAATTTCATTACAAGGGCCACATGGTACTGATGTTCAATTACAAACCTTTTCTCGGGTGCATCTGAAGCCAATGTCTTTCACTACAGAGGGAGAGGGGATAATCACCAGATAGACATTGCTCTTTTAACAGTCAGGCGTCCTACTCAAATCAGTAAAAAGTAAAAAAAAAAATTGTAACAGGTTTCAACCTGGCTATTCTTTTCTTGATGACTCCCTGATGTCTAGACCGAGTGATGCACCCTAAAAAAGTCTCCACCTAATCTATAGTCATGCTGACATCACAGAAGCACAAGTTGGTACTGCCTGCTCAACATGGATCCATTCCTTTCTCCTTACTCTCTCTGTGCTCCTAAAAAGTCAAAGACTCAGCATCAGGATGCGGCTGGAGTCTTGGACGTAGCTGCTGATATAGAACTTCTCTTCTGGCTTTGGAGAGCAGAGGGGAAAGTCTGTAAGTTTCACCTGTTATTGAATTGTCCCTCATCAAGAGTACATGGAGAAATGTGCTTCAAGGAGACCCTGCAGATTAACACGTCAAGGTCCCTGTCAAGACAGGTGGTGTCTGAGTCTCTGGAACCCAAGATCCTGCTGCCTCAGAGGACCTGGAGTTAGTGGGGGCATTTATCGCACAGCCAATGACTTGTAAACACACCTTGTCACCGCATGTGTTCAAGCAATTACTGGGCAATTACACCTGCAAACTACCTGGTAATTAATTGAGGGAGTCTTGTGTGGGCTGCCATTTGGGAAGCAGCGGCTGGTCTCTCGCATCGCTGGAACTAGCATATCCTCTGGAGAAGACCTCATGTCTTTAGGATCCATCAGGTGAACAATCCACTTAAAAAGTAGCTGAATTCCACAGAGGAAACAGCTCTGACTCCAAGGCAGATCCAAGCAGTGCCTCCCAGGGAAGGAGAAAGGAATGGTGAGCAAAGAACCAGGTTCGCAAATGCCAGAGTCCAGGTGTCCACAGAGAACCAACACTTGGGTAACAAGCACTGGGCTTTGCAACAGGCAAGTGCCCATGAGAAGAGATCTGCCAGGTTCTGGGCCCTATGTACAGTGCTTTCCCTATGCAGACTTATTTCATTGACAAGCTTCAAGAAAGACATTATTAGCATTATTTTAAATATTTATTTATTAATTTTGGCTATGGGTAAGCACACATATCTATGTCTTTGTGTGGGTATGTGCATCTGTGAACGTACTGTTCACTGAGGCCAGAAGAGGATGCTAGCTCTCCTGGAGGTGGGAGTTGTTGACTGTTTTGAGTCACCTGAAGGGGATACTGGGGACCTCTGCAAAGGCAGTGCTAGCTGTCAAAGGCAGAGCTATCTCTCCAGCCCCTGTTACTACCATTTGAAAGACTTGGGTCTTGAAACTCAGGGAAGTAAATAATGAACCTATATCCTCCTGTCTAATGACTGAACGAGTTAAGATTTTCTAACTCACAACTTCCAACCGCAGATCCTGCCTTTAGTCCCTTGCAGTGTTTATTCTTTCTAGAGGAAGAGATAAAATTAACCTTCTAAGGGCGAAGTGACGATGAGAGAGTTAAAGGTGGCCCATAAGTCAGAGCAAAGGAACTGCATGTGCATCAAAGATGACATGTTAAGAATAGGGCCTTAGAGCATATATAATGCTCTGTATTATAAAAATGTTGCTGCATTGAGTTTAGTGTGTGTGTGTGCGTGCACACACATATGTGTATGTACATACATGCCATTGTGTACCCATGGAGCTCAGAGAACAACCCATAGGTGTTGGTTCTGTTCTCCCACCATGTAGATCCCAAGAATTAAACTCAAGTCACCAGTGATATGGGAGTGATTTCTTATTAATAAAGAAACTGCCTAGACCCATTTGATAGTCCAACCCTTAGGTAGGTGGAGTAAACAGAACAGAATGCTGGGAGAAAGAAGCTGAGTCAAGGAGTCATCATGGTTCTCCCACTCCAGACAGACGCAGGTTAAGATCTTTCATGGTAAGCCAGCTCGTGGGCTACACAGATGAATAGAAATGGGTTAGATCAATATGTAAGAGCTAGCCAATAAGAAACTGAAACTAATGGGTCAGGCAGTGTTTAAAAGAATACAGTTTCCATGTAATTATTTTGGGTAAAGCTAGCCGTGTGGGCGGCCGGGTGCCGGGGACGCAGCCCTGCTGCTCCTAAATACAACACACCAGGCTTGGAAGCAAGTGCTCTCACCCGCTGAACCATCTCACTGGCCCCCAAAGCATATTTTAGGGGGGTACACAGTTCATCTCTAAGGATGTCCTAAATGATGCATGCTTTCAGTTAAAGTTTGAAAGCTGTTCCGTTATGACTCTATGGTTCTATTAGCCAACCTCTGAGGTTACTGGGCTGAGAGTTGCAAATTCATTTTTCTTACCAGTAAAGACATGATGTGCTAAAAACCACGGACAGGTGTGATCATGTTTTGATGGCAGACCCTGGTTTGGGATCTGACTTTCAAATACTTGCTACCTATAGCCTCTCATAAACTTTCTCTGACTACTTCAGAGGGCAGCACAGATTTGGGAAACCAACAGATGTCAAGTTCTGCAGAAGTCTTGCCAGTTTGGAATTGGTTGGTTCAGAGTATGTAGCAGACATCTAGAGCAGCCCTGACAATTAAAATCTGAACTCATTTGGTCTTTGAAGGGAACAATTGCTATGAATAAAGGTCCATTTTTACCAGCATGAAGAATCCTCATGGTTGTAGAGTGCGGACATTCTTGTCAATGTCAACTAGAGCGGAATAAATATTAGGAAGAGAAAGCAAGAGACCTGGTTGTCCATGTTAGCAGCTGGCTGGCTTTCTCCCCCTGCTACTTTCTCCTACTATTGACTGATACTCTGAGCGCCTGATAGATAATTCCCCGTGAGTGAAACTCATCCATGCACAGAGACGTTCAAATACAATTTCACTTACTTATAGTTTACAGCCTTAGTCCATTTATGTAGCTAAAACAAACTATGAAAAAGGAGGTGGCTCTTAAATCATAGACCTGTATCTCTTTCAGTCCTGAAATCTGAAAACCCAAGGTTCACATGCTGGCTGATATGGTGCTTAGGACAGGCTCACTTCCTCATAAACATGTCTTCTTACATGGAGGAAAAGATGAGGGTCTCTCTTCTAAGAACACAAACAAAATGTAGGAGGGATACACTTTTGATATCATCACCTCCCATAAGCATCTTCACTGAAAACTGCCACCTCTGTAGGAAACAGGGTTTTGGCATGAGTTTTTAGGAGACTGTTGTGGGTGGGATATTTGTACACTGTGTCAAGATGCATTGCTGTGATTGGTGTAAGAAAAAGCTGAAAGGCCAATAGCTAGGTAGGATGTATAGGTGGGACTTCCGGGCAGAGAGAGAACTCAGGGAAGGAGGGTGCAGTGGTCGGTCAGAAGTGGAGAGAACAGGACAAACAGTATAGAGATGAGGTAACGCCACACAGCATTAATATTAATATTAATATAACTTAAATTATCAGAGCTAGTGGGACAAGACTAAGCTAAGGCCAAGCTTTCTCAATTATGACACAAAGTTTCCATTATTTGCAGGCTGATAGTCCCCACGAGAAAGTTTACTACAGAAAACACGAACACCCAAATCATGGCAATCACTAATCCCAAATTCTAGAAATAACATTTAAATAGTTGAAATTTTGAGATTTTTATTAACTACCTACTTGTTTATCTTTGCTCTGGAAAACAACTCTTACAACCAAAAGGACTAACAGGAGGGGCCCCCAGGCACTGTTCCCAGAGGATCTAAGCAACATTAGTCTTTATTTACACTTGTCCCTCAGCGGAAGGGAGGTGCTGTGTGCCTGACTGGGCTGTCAGATGTTGGTGAGCGGCTAGGCTGGTCAGCCCATTAGTGATATACACCTGTACATAGCTCGATGCCTCTCTCCTGGAACAGAATGAGGGGAAAAAGGGAAAAAAAAAAGACCATATCTGTTGTTACTGTCTCCCAGGATGTGTCGTCCCAGATGGAAGAATTAGAGAAGCCCAGAATGCTGCACTTGATCTTAGCTAAAAGGTAGATGTGCTCCTACTCAAAGATGAACCTTGAGGTTTCTTTGCTTACTTTCAACAAAGTGAAGTTCGCTTTTCAGTGGGGGAAGGCAGCCTGAGGAAGGCCAGCCCCTGTGGCTGAAGACTGAGGATCGGGGGACCTGTTTGACCACGTGACTTTTGTGTGGAAGCAGCTGCACTAACACATCAGCTCTCACGGAGTCTCTCCCTGATCTCAGCCCCCTAACTGCTGTTCTATGAATCAATCCGATTCTAATTAAGCAGAACAAGAAAACTGTGTCTCTAGTAATCCGAGTTTAAAGGTACTAAGTTGGTCTTGAACACATGGTCCAACCTCTAGGGCAATGGTCCTCAACCTTCCTAATGCTGCAACCCTTTAACACAGTTCCTCATGTTGTGGTGACCCCCAACCATAAAATTATTTTATTGCTACTTCATAACTGTAATTTTGCTACTTTTGTAAATCATGAGGTAAATATCTTAATTTTCTGATGGTCGCCCGTAGGGCAACACTGGGGAATGAAGGCTAGGTTCCTGACTTCTTGCCTATAATAAGCCAGATTAGAGTGTGTCAGGAAGGCCAGGAGTAGACAAGATCCAGCAGACCCGAGAGCTTGTCCACTCCACTAGGCTTTCCTGTCCTGGAAATAAAGCAGAGACCCATGGGAAGTGAGGAAGCACTGCGGAGCTGGTGAAGAGACCTGTGGAAAAAGCACGGGAAGAGCTAGGGAACTAACTAATGGTTTTCTTTAAATTATGTTTGACAGAATTTTGAGCAGAAAAATGAGGCAATTTGCTGTTGGCTATTTTTCAGCTCAATGTTTCTTACCGTTAGCATTACCAGTTTATTTTTATAGTAGAAAACATGGCAGAAATGTTCAAGCCTCAGTGAGAACATGCCCAGAGAAAAGGAGTCTGGTCCCTCTTTGAACCTGCCTGATCCTAGCTGCCTTGTAATGTCTCAATGAAGATTTGTCTCAGTTTTACCCAAAGTCCCAGCAGAAGGAGGTCCTGAGGCGAAACTCGGAGTGCAAAGAGTCTGCTCATAGGAGAACCGCAAGAGCTGAGCCTGGTGGTGCGTGTCTAGAATCTCAGGACTCGGGGGCTGAGAGAGGAGACCCTAGGCACAATGTCAGCTTCTAAAGGAGACCTGCTTGTCACATTTATGTTCCCCAGTGGGCAGAATCAGGCTGTGTGCACTGCGAGTTAAAACATGTCGTGTCATCGTCGAGAGTTACCGTAGGTAAAGCGTTAATTAAATCAGAACCATAAACCACGGCACCTCCAAGGCTGCAGGTAGAGAGACACTCTCAGCCAGCACAGCGATGGGGTTAGAAGCTTCATGAAGATTTACGAGAACTGTAAAACCTACTACAACTATTAAATGAGAGAATATGAAGCCTCGGAGAGAGTGGCGGGGTGGGGGTGGGGGATGCTGAGATAATAAATCTGCTGAGTGCTCAAGTCAACATCATATTGGAAGCCAAATTGAAAACATAGGACTGAAAAGGTGTTGCTGCAGATTGGCTATGGCAAGCTTTTGGTTAAAACGGTAGAGCGCAAGCCACAAATCACTGCATTTGATGTTTCTGTCATTTTACTAAATTCTAATGGCCTGGAAAGATAATTTACCACAGAAGAAAATGTATGGGCTGGTAACAACAACAAATGGCTGTGCATGTAATACACACAAAATAAAAATAAAAACCACGCAAACGCACCCAAAAAATAATTTGAGGCGCATTTCTAAAGTACGCAGGCCCTGGGTCTAATGGCAGAGTCCTCATTGCCGTTTTCATTAGAACAAGGATTCTCAGGTGCTCATATTTCTCTAGTCTGAGAGAGCAATCCAAGGAGTGAGTGGAAGCTGTGTCTGAAAGATGCGCGCCCTCCTCAGCAGGCTGCTTTTTCCAAGGGAGGCTTAGAAGCGAGAACAAGTTGGCTCTCACTCCCCTGGTTGGGACCAGTTGTCTCCAATCATCTTCTGGTTAGTTTCCCGGATGTTGTTAATAAACTACCCCGGCAAAAACAGCTCAAGGGAGAAAGCGGTCTGTTGGGGCTTACCCGGGGAGACACATTCTGTGACGAAGGAGGCTGAGGTCACACTGCACCCTCAGAAAGAGAATAGGAAGGGGCCAAGACTAGAACACTCAAGAACAGCCCTCAGTGACCCACTTCCTTCAGCCAGGCTCCACCTCCTAAAGGTCTTCCCAAGCTGCACCACTGGCTAGGGAGGAATTGTTCAAAAGCTTGAGCCTGTAAGGTCCTCCCACTTTGGAGCCACCAGAGTCATGCTCCCCCCGCCGCCCCCCCCCCCCCCCCCCCCCCCCCCCCCCGCGCGCTTTCCTTGACTGTTAGCTGCCCTACAAAACACATTCTCTGCCCACAGTTGTCAGACCCCGACTTTAGTTCACAGGATTTAGGGAGATGTATAACAGCAGAAGGATGTTGCCTCTTTCATTAGCTTGAGAAAATGTCTGATTGACAGGTTTTCAAACAGAGGAAGGGGAAAACAGACAGGCAGATGCTACGGGGTCCTCTCAAGAGAGACAGCTTATCCTCCGGTGAGGCAGAATGATTACGTCCGTCCTCTGCTTAAATCAGCTTGGAAATATTATGAAAGTACCAAAGAAGGAAGCAGCAAACTTCTCCAGGGTCATCGGACTCACCTTACAAATCCAATAATCCACAAACACGTACACACCCCTCCTACCTCCTAAAGGACAAGGTGCTGAAGGATCAGAGACTAGAAGCAACTTGCCCTGACAACTCAGGAGAACTGTGGGAAGACAGAGACACTTGATTTTTAATTGATATGTTAATTACAGCACTGTTTGGTAAGATGGAATAAATCTGTTTCCCATGGTTTCACTGTCCCCTCCAATTGCTCATACTGAAAATGCTGTTAATCCAGGCAATGGTGGTACATTCCTTTAGTCCCAGCACTTGGGGGACAGAGGCAGGCAGATCTCTGTAAACTCGAGGCCAGCCTGGTCTACAGAGGGAGTCCAGAACAGAACTGTTACACAGAGAAACCCTGTCTCAATCCCCCTCTCAAAAAACCACAACCTTCCAGAAGCTGTTGGGTTATGGTGCTATAGCGGCTCCATCCTTATGGGTGGGTGAATAGGTCAGGAAGAAGTTCCAGAGGGGAGTCAGAGGGTGGGTATGATCAAAGCGTGTTGTATACGTGATGCAAGTCTCAAAGAGAAAGATAAATATAATGTTCTAAAGGACAAAAGCAGCCCTGAGAAGGGTGGGCAAGCCTGTGCTCCTGTCCTTGAGGCTGAGGCAAGAGGATCATGTCACATTTGAGTCAAGTCTGGGCTTCACAGTGAGTTCCAGGCCAGCTTCACTACAGAGTAAGATCCTGTTTCCCAAACCTGAAGCAAAAGAAACAAAACACAAGCAAACTAAAACTCTAGAAGTCAGTTCTTGGGTCTCCCGCTGATTTCCCTCATGTTTTCTCCTCCCCGCCAATTCCCTCCCTTCCCCTTCTCTCCTTGGGTAAAGAGCTCTTCCCTCAGTCTTGGGCTTCCCAGTCTGAAGAACTGTAAGCCAATACATTCCTGTTCTTTATAGATTACCCAGTCTCAGGTATTCTGTTTCAGCCAATCAGCACAGACTAAGACATCACGCAAACTTCAACATGATCTGGAACCACATCTCTTGTCCCTGCTTTTCCTCAGTCAGGTAGCCTTTGTAACACAGACTGATCAACTTATTTCTTCTCCTCAAACAGGCTCTTCACTGCTAATAATGAGAAAAGAGAAAATTCTGTATGCAGGTCCCTCAAGGTTCCCCACCCCTCATGACTTTTTCCTGCTGAGTTTTCCTGCACTTGAAGCGCCTGCCGTGACATATCCTGCCTGCCACTTAGGAACTTTTGCTGACTTGTCCATTTCTCCAGTGAGTCCCCACGGATGGTCTTCTCTGGTGAAAATTCCCCTTTTCCCTTACGGTGAGGTTGCAATAGGCCTCCTTTGGAGAGTCTTCCTACAGACTAGCCTGTCTGGGATGGCTCTCTTCTCTGCTTTGCTTTGTTCTGTGTCAGCTTTTATTGTCCTCTGCCACCATCTTTAGGTGATAAGCTTTCTGAAGTTAAATCAGTTTCTTGCTCACTGCTGCAAACCCAGGGCTCCATACAGTATGCAGAGTAATTACATAGTTAATATGTTAAGTCGGGGGACGGGGGTATTATGGCTTAGATTTTAAGCGTACCTCAAGAGCCCTGTTAAAGGCTTGGTTTCCAGCCACTGGTCCTACTGGATGATAGTGGAATCTATGAAATGGGACCTTAAGATGATGACCCTTCTCTCTCTTTGCTTCCTGGCCACCCTAGTGTGAGCAGCTTCGCTCGCAAGCAGTTCCTGCCTGATGCTCTGCCTCCCCAAAGGCAGTGGAACCAAATGACCAAATAGGGAAGCCTCTGAAACCCTGAACCAAAGCAACCCTCTTCTCTGTGAAAGTTGATCACCACAGGAGTTTGTTAAAACCATGGCAAGCCGGCCAAAGCATCAGTTTATTGAGCCTGTCTTTCTAGAAGGCAGCATTTGAAATAAGAACTGCAGTAGAGGAAAACTACTTTCCATGAGAAGTTCTTGTGGGCAAGGGTCACCAACAGAGGCTTGCTCCATGGTTTGGGTGTAAGGAATGGATGTGAATGGGGATAAACATAGCAGTAACATGTCACTTCTGGGGTCTGGCAAGGACTGTGTCATCCCTGCAGTTAATGTAGCTACAGCCCTAGCTTTGTTGTTCTGGTTCAGCAACACAGTTTGTGAGTGGGGCTTTTAGAGCCAGGCTCTCTAGCACAAGTTCTCCCCAAGTTGGGTAGCCAGCTACACTGCAATATGTCAAATGCCACCAGAGCTGCCGCTTTAGGATGCCCTCCAGTGAGCACACTGTGACAAAACGTCAGAGTTCCCGATGGACCAATGAAATAGCTCACAAGAATCTGTTCCGTGGATCTCTTTTTCTGTTCACCATAGGTTTGGAAACATACTCTTTTCCCTCTGAAGAGGGATTTCATTGTGAAAATTTGAACTGGCACAGTTCAGGCGTTGTTTTTGAAAGCAGCCTCTGGGGCACATGCAAATGTTCCTTTCGGTGTTTCTCTGTCGTCACCGTCCACCAGACCCTGAGTCAGAGCTCACTCTGTAACCACCCTTTTCCTTCCAGAAGACAGCACACACATCCCGGACAGCGATGACCTCACTGTGTATACATACAGCCCTGAGGTTAACTCAACAGCCTCAGCCTGGACGGCAATCACAGTAAAAATCAAGAAACTATCTGCATCCACACACACGGCATTTTTCTTTTTAAAACCCTCAAGATATTTCTTTAACTACTTTCTTAACAGAAACTAATCAGTAGCCAATTTTTGAGACTGAAACAAGAGCCCACGCGTTAGCACCCTGGCATAAATCAGCCATCTGTTTGGTTTGCCCTTGCTGTGTTTCAGGATGGCTCTGTGCATCTGGAATTGGCTGATCTCTGTTTCTTTCTTCAGTTGTCCATGAGAAATGGGATCCACGGTCTTTGAGATTTAAAAGAACATTTTCTAGAAACTCCCCACTTTGCCTCAGATCCTAAACCCTGTTGGCTCTGATCGTTCATTCCACCTGCTGTTAGAAAGGCAGACAGGCTTGGTCTTAGCTGGAAGAAGTTCCCTGGGTTATCACGGATGATAAAAGGTAAAGAACATAAAAGTCTGGTCCATTAGCCTGGGGTTTCATGAGTTTTGCTCTGACTCCTTTGGTGTTTCTGGTGAGTTCCTTCACTGGATTGTTAGGAGACTCATAGGCAAGTGAGAGCTTCTTGCTCCTAGACACTTCAGTTGCTTGACAGCCATGTCAAGAATAAGATTCAGAAGCACTACGTTTGCTGAAGATTATGTTGAATTCGCTGTTTTCATTTACATTGTGTTTTAGTGGAGATTTTCAGTACATAATTGCTTTGAGGGTTGAAGGATCCATACCTATATTTTCTCAGACTCCTTTGAGACACCACCCACCATTTCTATATGTGGAAAGCTCTTGCCTATTGATGGTTTTGGTGATTTATTTTTTTTATTGCTGTCTTCCAGTTTTTCCTGTGGTCTTCTTTTAAAATATTTAATTAATATTTTGGCCCTCATTTATTTTGGATGGCTGATTTTTTTAAGGCGGTATTTTCACACTGTCGTCAATGGAGCGTAGACATCTTTTTCCATTGGATTGTGATGCTTGTTTTAGCACACAGTAAGTTCTAATACTTGGTCAACCTTACGAGAGAGCACCGTTTCTTGCTGTGAATTCTCACAGCTTCATATTTTTGTCTCCCACATCACTTGCTCTTCACCTTACATCCACTATGAGGATGAAACCTTTGTCACAGTGTGGGGAAAATGGCCCTTTGCAGCCCTTCATCTTCATCACAGTATCAGCCGCTAACTTGTACTCTGCCCTCCGCCCTTCCTAGGAGCAAGTCACGCTTCTACAGATTCCCCCAAATGTGACTTGAAAGCACTTGGCTGTGGGGAGCTAGGACTGCATTCGTGCTGAATGTGTATGGACATTCTATCACAGTATGTCACTTTATATCACACCGCCACAGCCACACCGTGTGTCCACCTCAACCAGACATGCTACTACCCTTTCTCCCACACCCTCCGAGTCATACAGCACCCCTTCCCTGGCCTCATTGCCCAGGAGTCAGAGACAGGTTGATTACATAAAACCTTCCCCTTCCTCTTAGGTCTATCAGAAGCCCCAACCCCACCCCACTCTGCCTTCTGCAACTAAACCCTCATCAGAGTCCCGACATGCTGTTGTCTTCCCATCCCTTATCAAGAAGGCCAAACTGCTTCAGTGTCCCCTTTGAACTCTGAGCCTGAGACCTTTCACCTTCTGTGCTGTTGTTTGAGGCAGATCATGATATCCATATACCAAAATGTACACGTGGAGAGAAGAGCAGGGCAGAACTTATGTTCAGGATCCTGGGCAACTTCCAGAAGGGAGGCCTAGAGCACTGATTTAGAAGCCCTGCCCATGGGACTTGGTTGCATAGACCAGGTGGCCCTGAGTGGGTCCTTATGGGAATCGTGATGTGCTCTGCCCGGCTATCCCCCGTCACACTTGGCTTGATGGCCTCCATCCAAGCCTTTCTCTGGGAACATAATGACATCCCAGGTGGGATCCAACAGGAAGAGCTTGGTGCAGAAACTCCCTCAAAGTCACTCTGCATGCGACAACTAGAGAAGGCCCTTTCAGATTCCTTCACCTTGGTGGCTAAGCCACAGGGGTGCGGTGACAAGCTAATTCCCAGACCCTGGCTCCACAGTCAGGTTGGCCATTCCTTGTTTAGTCGGTGTGAGGCACAGCTAGCGAACCTCCCCCGAGAGACTGATCCACTGGTGTAATCCCATGAGGGACATTTGTCACCCTTCCTGGCCAGAAGTACTGAGAGACATTGATATTAGAATCAAGCTCCCTCAGCCTGCAAGGGTGTAGAGTGGGATTACACAGGCTCAATTCCACTCTTAAGAAACTTGCTTGATCTCCTAAGTCCCAAAGAGGATAATCCCTAGCCGGACTGCTCCCGTGACAGGACGCCCTTTCTCGGTTTCAGAAGGATGGACTGCAGATCTGAGTCCTGCTCAGTAAAGGTCACAGAGAGAGAGTCCAGGCTGGATAAGCAGAACACATCCTTGACCTAGCTTTTCTCCCTGGGGAAGACAGCCTGTTACTAAAGAGCCTTGACGATGTCTGCAAACAGTGAAAAGATTCAGGAGAACTCAAGTCTGGCCGGTCTGTGCTTAAATCCCAGTTCTTCTGGACTAAGATTGATGAGTTGATAGATTCTTCAACCTCTCTGAGGGATGGTCTCCACCTCTGTCAAAAAGAACAATGGCTGTTGGCCCTTTGAGGTCCTTGTAAAGATAAGCCATATGTGTCTGAAGTGTCTGGCCCGGAGCGAGCTCTCAATGCGATGTGGCTATTATTAGGAGTGGAGTAATTGGGGTTTATTTAGAGGTTCTTGGATGATATGGGCAGAGATCAGTGGGGATGAGGCTCAAGTTCTCCCCTGAGTGTTCTCTGGGGAATGGCCAGGCTGAGGACAGGACCCAGGACTACATGAGCCATCAAGCCGCCCCAGTGTAGGCATCTTCCTGGCGTTAAGAAAAGTTGGTACTGCTTTGGAGGGTAAGAAAAGAAAGATGCTAAGTGACAGCTATGCTCTACAGCTAGACAGTGGCCAGGGTGATGAAGGCCCTACTCTCCCCAACCTAACCCAGTTCATCTCCTGGAGATCATTTTTCATTGGTACTGTATGGGTGGTCATGGCTGTATTCAAGGTGACCATGAGAAGATGCAAGCCTTTGTGGTCCTAGATATGGCTTCACCAAAACGCCATGGCTGTTCCCAGAGAGAAGCCAAGGGGAAGTTCACATCTACACACACCTTGAGCCCTGGTGTCCTCTGATAAATAGGTAGAGAGCCATGTTTGGCCATCTAATTTTATTTTTATTAATAGAAACTTTGGTAATGACATCTGAGAGAAAAATAAAAGTGCTGGCCAAAGAGTGTGTTTATTTTAAGATGACATAGTTTATATTTAGCAACTGGGATTATGCCCCTTGGGAGACATGAAAGAAGAGGAAGCGAGATTAGAGCCGACATCTGGCCGGAGCAAATGTCATCTCCCAAAGTGGCCATGTTCATCACAGATTTACACCAGAGCCAAGGAGGAGTCAGAGGAAGGCAGGATGCCCAGAGCTCATCCAGTACCAGACGCCACCCCTGCTCCAGGTGTTGAGAGATGATCACGCCAGCCAGGGCTGGACCAGTAAGGAAAGAGGACCCGGCAATAACAGACAACTCACAGGCTGATTATTCGCACTCACCAATAAATGATGTTGGAGAACTGATAAGAAACCAGTGAGCACGCAGAGCTTCAGGCTTGACATATTTCCCCTCTGAAGTACAGTCTAGAATTCAGCAAGGTTCTCTCGGGGCTGACATCATTGTTTGAAGAAGAACTAGCTGAGCAATGTGCTAATTTGGCATGCAATTATCAACTGTCTATGCAGATGATATGACATGCTCTTGAATAATTTGTAAATTAAAATTTTATTACTGCTTCCCAGAAATTGAGTAATAACCACAGAAACAACAATGCTTACCTGCTTACTGTTTTGGGGTGGGCGTCTCCTATTTATTACCTCATTTTATTCCCGTGGTCTCCACATGAAATGTGTTGACTATCCTTTGACATTTTAATACAAACATCCTTGATGTACAGTCCTTACAATATAATAATCTTGTAAAAAATAAAAATACGTTAAGATACTTTAAAAATCCTATTCCTAAAGAAAAAGTACTGCTAATATTTTAGTGATGTTACTTCCTCTATGTGCCCATGCATATTTTAAGTTCTTGCGATCATATATGCAAAATGTCTCACAGTGTTTATTCAGCCCCAAATCGTTACATAAGTATTTACTATGCAAACAGCTTGTCTATGCAAATTTCTATGTAAATATTTCTTGTAAACTGCCAAGTATTGCATTGAAAGATACACCTCATGATGTTCAATGAATTCTCAATATTTGGTATTTCCTAATTCTTAGTGTTTCCTGCGGCACTGCTCTAATGAGCATGTCTGTGGATATGCTGCCTTCCGGGAAAGGGGGGCCTAGGAGTTTGCTTGCACAAACGAGCAAGGACAGCACCGACAAATGGTCACCTCATCCGGGCATGTTCAGCTTGTGAGAGTTCCTCACAAAACTGAGATTGTGACAAAGAGGTAAAGGGACAGTGGCAATGCAAGCAAAAAAATAAAACCGCCTGAAAATGACATCCTAAGTTTCTACCTGAAGTCACAGCCATGTGTGCGTAGACCCTTAGGGCTCCGTTGAAACTAAGTAAAGAATTGAGAACAGTATTTGCAAAGTTGGCACAAGGGAACCACTGCAATTTGTCAAAACAATTTGTAGACATAAGGTAGAGCCTAGAGAGCTGCAATACAAAATATAGATAAATAAGCGATAAAATAACGGAGACAATGCAAATTGTCCTGCCACATTGATGCCAACTTGGTAGCTGTTTGAAAACTCCTGTGTCACACTTTTCACCTCGGAGGAGATGAATGCCAGGTTCTCTCTGTGACACAGCACTGAGAGGGTCAGTACCACAAGCCAGGGTCATGAGGGCGGAGGTCCATGTGGCCTCCAAATGGAATGCTGGGGGTTCTTCTGAAAGTAAAAGCCAGGAGCTGAATGGCACATAAGGTCATATGAAATCAGGTGTAGGCTTATGTTCCAGGATTCTGCATGGTGAAGACCTGTTGACTCTACCCTTGGGTCCTGTAGGATGGCCACAGTAAATATTCTTTTAATTTTAGGGATGTGGGAAAGGGTCCAGCTTTTTAACTCTGGTTTACACAGAATATGCTGGTAAGATTCAGCTGGAGGCTGTGATCAACAGCTGGATATGGTTGAGCTCAGTACAGCAACATCTCATTAGTGTGTTTTCCATAGTGAAGAGATTAGTGCATCTGCTGGAGAATTTGGGTCAACCAGAAGTGGGTCGTTTGGGAGAGCTGTGTGAAGGTCAGCATTATGCTCTGGGATCAGGTCGCCTTTGCAGGATGACATCAGTTTTCTGGGCTTTGGTTCTAATGACTTCCAAATGCAGTGGGTCCCATATGCAACCTTGAGAATGCAGCCTCCAGATGCCACTGCCCAAAAAGCCCACCTGGGACTGACTCACTTCGCTGGCTTTCTCTTCTCCCAGCAATATGGTTCCTCGGGAAAACATGTCAGATCTGCTTTTGAGATTATGTGGACAGCTGGCAGAGAATTCAAACCCTAGGCTCTTGCACCCGCAGTTCCCCAGTAAGCAAGGCGGTTTGAGTTCCTAGGATGACTGCTCTGCCTTGGGGTGATTACCAAGGAAAGCAGATGTGATTCCCTTTTGCACAGTGGGGCACTGTTAGTCACTTAAAAACATTAGAAGGCAAGAGAGCTCCGGGAGATGCAGAGGATTCTCACCCTATCTGGAGATCCATTGCTCTGGTGATTGGAAGTCACCCAGCACCAAATTCTTTATTCTAGAGTAAGCACAGTTTAGTCGATGCTGAGACCAGCTAACGGGAGAGAAGGGGATCTTGGTTTCATTTGCCGTTGCTATGATCAAATCTGACAAAAGAAACTCAAGGAGAAGGTCTTCTTGGGCTCAGAGTTTCAGGTTACAGTCCATTACTGCAGGGGACACAAGGCAGTAGGAGCTTGAAACAGCGGGTCACCCCGGTGCACAGTCAAGAGCAGGAGGGGATGGATTCACGCGGACTTGTGCTCAGCTCCTTTGCTCCATTCTTACATGGTGAAAAATCCCCTGCCAAGCTCACAAATTCCCACACCTACTTAAGCATCTATTGACAATCAGGGGCTGCTGGGGGATGGAAAATAGAGCAATTGTGTTTTAAGAGTGTATCCCCTGGTGAGTTTATTATATTAGAGTAGTTGGCTCCATGCTTATGAGAATATGGATAGCACAAATTGGACTTGGGGTTAGTGGGGAGACTAGGAGGAGTTGGGGAAAGAAAGGGACATGCTAAAAATTTACTGTATGGAATTTTTAAAGAATAACACCATTTAAATCTCAATAAAAGATTAACAAATCAAATCCAATTGTAAAATAAAATAGAACACAAATGGAGAAGATTGGCATGTGGAGCTGGGAGAGGTTAAAAAGAGGAGTAGGGATCCACCCGCCCACTCTGCTGTAGGACCGGGCCACACTGGGACACAGTGTGGCTGTGGTGACAACAGAGGCCTCCAGAAACTGTCCGACCACCAACACCTTAGCCTCAGCCCTGCCTGCACCACCAGAACTGTGGGTTCACCTGCATCAAGAGGAGCGACCATCTGAGCCCGGGGTCCATCTACACCTGGAGAAGCAATTGCTAGAGACTCAACGCCCAGCCATGCCAATTGAAGGAAGAAGGACCACCTGAAGCAAGGCTCCACCATATTGATCGGAGGAAGAGATGGGTAGACAACAAGGTAAGAATACACTGAATAACACAAAGAGAAATATAGCAACACCAGAAACTAGTGGTTCTATCGCAAGAAGACATGAATATCCCGATGCAGATGAAGCAGAAGAAAACAACACTAAAAATAACTTTTTGAAATATGATTGAAGCCCTTAAAGAGGAAATAAAAAGATTCCCTTAAAGAAATGGGAGAAAAGACAAACAAAAAATTGGAAAAGATCAACAAAATCATGTAAAGAAAACCAAGAAAAAGCAATCAAAGAGGTGAAAGACATGGTTCAAGACTTAAAAACCGGAATAGATGCAATAAAGAAAACACAAACTGAAGGAACTCTGTAAATGGAAAACCTGGGTAAATAATCAGAAACTACAGATGCAAGCATACACAACAAAACACAAGACATGGAAGAGAGAATCACAGGTACTGAAGATACAATAGAGGAAATAGATTCATCAGTCTATATCCAGCAAAGTTTTCAATCACCCATAGACAGAGAAAACAAGATATTTCACAACAAACCACATTTAAACAATACCTATCCATAAACCCAACCCTACAGAGAGTACTAGAAGGAAAACTCCAACCCAAGGAAGTTAGCTACATTCACAGAAACACAGGCAAGAGATAATCCCACACCAGCAAATCCATAAGAACAGAAAAACACACACACACAATAACACCACCAACAACAAAAACAACAAGAACTAGTAATCACTGGTCACTATTATTCCTTAATATCAATGGACTCAGTTTGCTTATAAAAAGACACAGGCTAACAGACTGGATATGAAAACAGAATCCATCCTTCTGCTGTATATACGAAATATACCTCAACCTCAGAGACAGACATTGCCTCAGAGGAAAGGGTTGAAAAAATTTTCCAATCAAACGGTCCTAAGAAACAAGCTATCATAGCTATCCTAATATCTAACAAAATGGACTTCAAACCAAAATTAGTCAAAAGAGATGAAGGTCATTTCACATTTGTCACAGGAAAAATCCATCAAGATAAAGTCTCAATTCTGAACATCTATGCTCCAAATACAAGAGCGCCCTCATTTGTAAAAGAAAAATTACTAAAGCTTAAATCACACATCAAGCCCCACACACTAGTAGTAGGAGACTTCAATATCCCACTCTTAACATTTGACAGGTCTGCTAGACAGAAACTCAACAATAAAAAACTAACAGATTTTATGACTCAGATGGGCCTAACAGACATCTATAGATATCCTACCCAATGCAAAAGAGTATATGTTCTTCTTGGCACCCCATGGAACCTTCTCTAAAATTGACCACATGGTCAGTAACGAAGCAAACCTCAACAGATACAAAAAATTGAAATAACCCCCTGTGTCTTATCAGATTACAATAACTGAACGTTAGAATTCAACAACAACCCTAATTGCAGAAGGTCCATAAACTCATAGAAATTGAGCAATGCTCAACTGAATTAACCACTGGGTCAAGGAAGAAATAAATAAAGAAATTAAAGACTTCCTAAAATTCAATGAAAATGATAGCACAACATACCCAAACTTATGAGACACAATAAAAGCAGTGTTAAGAGGAAAGCTCATAGCACTAAGTGCCTACATGAAGAAACTAGAGAAATCCCACACTAGTGAATTAACAGAACAACTGAAAGCTCTAGAACAAAAAGAAGCAAACTCACCCAGGAGGAGTAGACAACAAGAAATAATCAAACTGAGAGCTGGAATCAATAAGATAGAAATAAAGAAAACAATACAAAGAATCAATGAGAAAAGGAGTTGTTTCTTCAAGAAAATCAGCAAGATAGACACATCTTTATCCAAACAAACCAAAAGATAGAGAGACTATCCAAATTAATAAAATCAGAAATGAAAATGGAGATATAAGAACAGACACTGTGTGCTGTGGGACAATGGTCTGTACCCTGTCACTTGTATTTTAATAAAATGCTAAGTGGCCAATAGCCAAGCAGGAAGTATAGGCGGGGTGACCAGGCAGGAAGTTGGGGGTGACATGAACAGGAGAATTCTGGGAAGAAGAAAGTCAGTCTGCAGTTATCACCCAGGTGCAAAGGAAGCAAGATGAGAATCCCTTGCTGCAAAGGTACCAAGCCACATGGCTAACACAGACAAGAATAACGGGTTAATGTAAGGTGTAAGAATTAGTTAATAAGAAGCCTGAGCTAATAGGCCAACCAGTTTATAATTAATGTAGTAGAATTCTGTGTATTTCTTTGGGACTGAATGGCTGCAGGACCGGGGGGGGGGGGAGCAGGACACAGAAACCCCCATCAACAACTGTGGAAATCCAGAGAATCACCAGGTCATACTTTAAAAATCTATACTCCACAAAATTGGAAAATTCAAAGAAAATTGGAAATCTGGATCAGTATCACATATAAAAATTAAGTCAAGACCAGATAAAAAAAACTAAATAGATCTATAACACCTGTGGAAATAGAAACAGGCATCAATATATCCCAACCAAAAAACAACAACAAAAAACAAAAACAAAGAAGCAAACAAAAACCTAGGGTTGGATGGCTTCAGCACAAAATTCTACCAGAACTTCAAAAAAGAGCTAATACCAATACTCCTCAGAGTGTTTCACACAAGAGAAACAAAAGAATATTGCCAAACTCTTTTTACGAGGCTATAGTTACCTTGATACCCAAACACACGTAGACACAACTAAGATAGCGAATTACAGACATATCTCACTCATGAACATGGATGCAAAAATACTCAAATACTGGCAAATCAAATACAAGAACACATCAGAAAAATCATCCACCATGACCAAGAAGGCTTCATCCCAGAGATGCAGGGATGGTTCAACATACGAAAATCCATCAATATAATCCACCATATAAACAAACTGAAAGAAAAAAAATCACTTGATCATTTCATTAGATTCTGTAAAAGCCCTTGACAAAATTCAACACTCCTTCATTATAAAAGATCTTGGAGAAAACAGGGATACAAGGACCATACCTAAACATAATAAAAGAATGTACAGCAAGCTAACAGCCAACATCAAACTAAATAGGGAGAAACTCAAAACAATTTTTCTGAAATCAGGGACAGTACAAGGCTGTCCACTCCCTTCATCTCTATTCAATATAGTACTTGAAGTTCTAAGTAGAGCAATAAAACAAGAAAAGGAGATCAAAGGGATACAAATTAGAAAAGAAGAAGTCAAACTTTCGCTATTTGCTGATGATAGGATAGAATACATAAGTGACCCCAAAAATTTTACCAGGGAACTCTACAGCTGATAAACACCTTCAGTAATGTAGCAGGATATAAGATTAACTCAAAGAAAATCAGTAGCCTGCCTATATATAGATGACAATTTGGCTGAGAAAAAAAATCAAAGAAATGTCACCCTTTATAATAGCCACAAATGACATAAAATATCTTGGAGTAACCCTAACCAAACAAGTAAAAGACCTCTATGATAAGAAGTTTAAATCTTTAAAGAATGAAGTTGAAGAAGACATCAGAAAATGAAAAGATCTCCTATGATCTTGGATAGTAGGATTACATAGTAAAATGGCAATCTTACCAGCCAAAGGAATCTACAGATTGAACATAATATACATCAAAATCCTAGCAAATTCTTCATAGATTTCAAAAGAACAATACTTAACTTCATATGGAAAAACAAAAAACACAGAATATCAAAAAGCAATCCTGTATAATAAAGGAACTTCTGGAGACATTACCATCCCTGACTTCAAGCTTTACTATAGAATTACAGTATGAAAACAGCTTGATATTGACACCAAAAAGAAAAGTGAACCAATAAAATTGAATCAAAGACCCTGATATCAAGCCACGCACCTATACACCTGTTTTTTGACAAGGAAGCTAAAAATATAAAGTAGAAAAAGAGAAAGCACTGTTAACAAATGGTCTGACATAACTGGATGTGGACATGTAGAAAAATGCAAGTAGATCCATATCTCTTGCCATGCACAAAACTGAAGTCCAAATTGATTAAAGACCTCAACATTAAACCAACCACACTGAACCTCATAGCAGAGAAAGTGGGATGTACACTTGAACGCATTGGCATATGAGACCACTTCCTAAATATAACCCCAATAGCACAAACACTGAGAGCAACAATTAATAAATGGGACTTTCTGAAACTGGGAAGCTTCTGTAAAGCAAAAAAAGAAAAAAACCACTGTCAACAAGACAAAAGGGCAGCCTACAGAATGGGAAAAGAACTTCACAAACTCCACATTTAACAGAGGACTGATTTCCAAATTATACAAAGAACTCAAGAAACTAGACATCAAAAGACCAATTAATCCTATAAAAAATGGGGTGGAGAACTAGAGAATTCTCAACAGAGGGATATCAAATGACTGAAAGACACTTAAAAAAACGCTCAACATTCTTAGTTATTAGAGAAATGCAAATTAAAACACTTCTGAGATACTATCTTATACCTGTCAGAATGGTTAAGATAAAAACTCTGAAGACAGCTTATGCTGTAGAGTATGTGGAGTAAGGGAAATACTCCTCTACTGCTGGTGAGAGTGCAAACTTGTATTGACGTTTTAGAAATCAGCTAGTTTCTCAGAAAATTAGGAGTCAATCTACTTCAAGACCCAGCAACATCACTCTTGGGCATATACCCAGATGATGCACACTTATACCACAAGGAAATTGGCTCAACTATATTCACAGCAACATTATTCATAATAACCATAACATGGAAACAACCTAGATGCCCCTCCACTGAAGAACTGATAAGGAAAATGTGGCACACTTACACAAAGGAGTACCACTCAGAGGTTAAAAAAAAATCATACCTTGAAATTTGCAGGCAAATGGACAGAACTAGAAAAGGCCACTCTGAATGAGGTAACTCAGACCCAGAAAAACAAATTATAGTATGTACTCACTCATAAGTAGTTAATAGACATAAAGCAAAGGACAACCAGCCTACAGGCTGCAATCCCAGAGAACCTAGGTAACAAAGAGGACCCTGAGAGAGACAAACATGGATCCACCTAAAAAAGGCAGAAAAAGAGACAAGAACTCCTGAGTATATTGGAAGCATAGAAGGCAGGGGAAAGGGTGGAAGGGGAGGGAAGAGTGGAAGAGAAGTGGGGGGAGATGTATAGCACGTTCCTATCCAAACAATTAAAATGAAAAGGATTTAATAAAAAAGGGGAGTGGGTGGTATGATAAAGATACATTGCATCCATGTTTGGGCATATGAATATGGTATGTACTCACTCATTAGTGGATTCTAGCCATAATCAAAGGACATTTTGAGCCTGTAGTTCGCCAACCTAGAGAAGCTAAGTAATAAGGTGAACCCAAAGAAAAAATATATGGATCCTCCTGGAAATTGGAAGCAGACAAGATTACCAGGCAAAAGTTGGGAGCATGGGGGTAGGGGTGGGGTGGGGGAAGAGGAGAAGGGGAGAGAGAAGGAAGAAGGGGAGGATTGGGGAGAGCTTGGGGGAGTGGGATGGTTGAGAAGGAGGAAGGGCAGATATGGGAGCAGGGAAGAAGATATCTTAATTAAGGGAGCCATTTTAGGGTTGGCAAGAGACTTGGCTCTAGAGGGGTTCCCAGGTGTCCACGGGGATATCCCCAGCTAGGCCCTTGGGCAGTAGAGGAGAGGGTGCCTGAGCTGGCCTTGTCCCATAATCACACTGATGAATATTTTGAATATCACCATAGAACCTTCATCTGGCGATGAATGGAGATAGAGACCGAGACCCACATCAGAGCACTGGACTGAGCCCCCAAGGTCCAGTTGAAGAGCAGAAGAAGGGAGAAGATGAGCAAGGAAGTCAGGACCGCGAGGGGTTGGTCCACCCACTGAGACAGTGTGCCTGGTCTAATGGGAGCTCACTAAAGCCAGATGGATTGTGACGGAACGAACATGTGATCAAACCGGACTCTCTGAATGTGGCTGACAATGGGGGTTGACTGAGACGCCAATGATAATGGCACTGGGATTTGTTTCCACTGCATGTACTGGCTTTTTGGGATCCTACTCTGTTTGGATGCACATCTTCCTAGGCCTGGATGGAGCAGAGAGGGCCTTGGACTTCCTACAGGGCAGGGTACCCTGCTCTCTCTTAGGACTGGGGGGAGGGGAGAGGAAGTGGGGGGGCAAGGGGGAAATGGGAGGGGGTGGAAGTGGAAATTTTGAATGGTATTATTTATAAAGCAATAAAAATTTAAAAAAAAGAAAAAAGATACATTGCATCCATGTTTGGGCATCCTCAAAGAATTAATAATAATAATTGTGTGTGTATGTGTGCGCGCATGCATGAGTGCGGGCATGTGTGCGTGTGTGCACTTGTGCGCATGAGTGTGTGTGTTAAAGATCCATGCATCCATTCTCTGTAAATAGTGCCCCCCCCCACCGTGGGCAGGACTTCCTATCTCAGTCTCTGTAATGAAGATAATCCCCCACAAACAAGCCCTGGGTCAACCTGATCTAGACCACTCTTCACTGAGACCCTTGTCAAGTGACTCTAAATCATGTCACATTGACAGCTTAAACTAATGGTCACAGATGTTTTTCTCTTTTTTGGCAGACTAACGAATCAGCTACGATGGCGCACCCCCAGAATCATTTCTGGTTTGATGGGAGCCAGCAGGAGAGAATGGTACTGTGTGTAACTGGGGAGGATCTTGGATGTTGGAGCTAGGCAAACTGAAGATAATGAGCAGTGTCTTTGAGACACATGATCCCCAGTATACCACCCCACATCCAAATAGGGACTTCATTCCTGCTAGAGAAAGTACAGAGTGCCCCGTGTAAACCCTTTCTGCACGAGTTTGGTGAGTGTCTTTTCACCCAGCACCTACAGATACCACAGCCTGACTGACTGGTGGGACTGACTGCTTTCCCAGCAGGGTATTTCTTCTCAATCTTCTTTAAGGCTCTGCATCTAGACACTCTAGTTTCTGTTTCTGCCACTCGGTACACATGTCACAGGCAGTGTAGTTCTGTGATGCGGTTTGAAAATTGAAAATTGGTGTTCCAGGGGCCAGGCTTCAATTTACCACCCGTTTCTCAGAGTTTAAAGTTCTCTGAGGCTATCCCCTTCCTTTCTCTCACTCTCCTGTCCTTGCCCTCTCTAAATTGATCTTCCTTCCTTCCTTCCTTCCTTCCTTCCTTCCTTCCTTCCTTCCTTCCTTCCTTCCTTCCTTCCTTTCTTCCTTCTGCCCTCCCTTCCTTTCTTTCTTCCTCCCTCTCTCCCTGCCTTCCTTCTTTCTTTCCTTCCTTATTTTTGGGACAGCATTTGCTTTGTAGCTCAGGCAGGCCCAGAACTCACTATGTGCTCACTCTTACTACCACCCTCTATTATCCGCCCCCTGCCCGCTAACCCTCCCTCCTTCCTACAAGTCTCTACTCACATCCACATCTTCCAATTGTTCTGTGACCCATTGACTTTATCCATGGCTCTCTGTGTGGCTATGGTTTGGAATTATCCATTGAAACTTTGTGGGCTCATCAGTGGGTACCCCTCAAAGACAATGACTTCCCCTACCTCAGAATCCTCAGAAAAGAGTTCAGCAACGAGAAGCATGGTCAGTCCTGTGAGCCCCTTGTGTATGATTGACAGCTGGAAGGTTTGGACTTGTGATAAACTCTGTGCAGGCAACTGTAGCTGCTGTGAGATCTGTTTGAGCTGGCTGTGTCCAGGGATTTGTCTGTATAATTCCACTCTATCTCCCTCCTGTACCATAATGCTGGAAGCTAGAACCGTGCACAGCTACGGCAATGCTTTCACTCAAAAGGCTCATCACCTTAGGTGAAATGGAAACTGTAATCATACAGGACAAACATATACATACACCCATGCATATGTGTGTATGCATCATGCATGTTTATACATGTGTGCAAACAATATATAAATATATATCTTTATTAAAAAATTAAAGATGCTTAGAAGCAACAAAATGGTATCCATGATGTCATGAAACTTATCCAAGGTGACCTGCAGGATAAGCAAGTATTTTATGATTCCTGGACTGACCACGTGTCTCTATTGGCCAAAAGCTCATTTCCAGCCTGTACAAGAACCTGTCATCAGGACAGGCTTCAGTCAGCCAGCTGAAACCGGCTAGAGATCTGTGAGCAATTCATCTCATCTGAGTCCAAGCAAGTAGTAACTCTGAAGACCCACAGATGGAAATCTAAGACTTGAGTGGGAGATTCACAGGGCAAGATGCTGCTTAGATACTGGCAGGCAAAGCACGCACTGCAAGTGCCCACTGAAACCCCATTTGACAAGTTCCTTCACTAGAACTCTTTAAGCCAACATAGTTCTTTATTTTTGTAAATCTTCTTTGTCGCCATCACAGGGACTGCAATGGTATCAATCTCAGATCTTCTGTTCTTATTTCTCCATTACATCAGGAAGAAAAATATTGCCTAACCCACCTCTTTGTTTTGCTCATCAGTTAAATTAAAACTCTGGTTGTAGAATAGGGATCACTGAGCCAGGAACCATAAAATATATTTGTTTTCTTATTATTGAAAATAGCAGAATATGACTGTGGACCTTGCTAGTGTGAATGTGTGTTAATGAGAGATGAAGAAATGCAACAGACATGAGCTTTCGGTTTTCTCTTTTGTTAATGTCCAGTGGCCTGCCTAATGCTAATAGTGCTACCTCCCAATGATCTATACCACGAGGACAGGCTCTGCCACTCAGATGAAGGTTGAGAGAGGATCTCTCTAAACCGCACAGGCTTCAAATGGCTTTAGGACCTGTGATGGCTTAGCTTAGAGCAAGGAGAGCCGGAGCGGGGAGAGTCTGCTGTCTCCAGAGAGAAAATGGTTAATTTAGGGAAATAGGCTTCTGTTTATTTTACTTGGAACAAGATAAGAAAATGGTGACTAGCTGGGTAGAAATCACAGGCAGGTACAAATTCAACAGAATAATGTTCTAGTCATCAGGATTGTGTAACAAAAGGGGCAGAGTTCAGAAAGCAGCCTACCAAATGGAAATCCTGAGTGACTTCAAGCGTGTCACTCACACATCTAGAGTGATTGGCCATTTTGTCACTCTGTGTTCCTCAGCAGAAATGTCTTATTGGAATAAGCTATACTGTGTACACTTTGGGGAGGGAGACAATGCCCAGGTAATCAGTGTGCTTTTCACAGGTAAGTGTTATCTAGATATCAGTTGATGAACCTTTTCATAGAAAGCGTGACAATTTTTGCTTCATATAACTGCAAGTATCTCCCCATCCTTCTTCGAGCAGAACCAGCACAAGAACCAGGCAGAATGGCTCCCAGACCAGCTCATTTGGAACTTGTCTCAAACTCAACATTCTCTGCCATTGAACTTCATTAAATACAGCTGAGATTTAATTGGAACTTAGCTGCCAATTAAGAGCCGAGAATCCATAGAATCGACTGCTCTTTAAATATAGGTTAGCTCAGCAAGCTAATAGTTCTTTTATGGTGATTCCATACTGGGCAGACATTAAATTGTGGCTCAAATAACAGAACAAACAAACAGTGTGTGGCCTCTGGGTATTTATTGTGATGATGCTATATGAGTAATAAGTAATATCTGAGGGCATTAGTCATAACTGGCGCTGAGTACTTCCTAAGCAGTCAGCCTTGGAACCAGGGTAAACAAGCCCTGGAATGCCCTTCTTTCTCTTGCATGTACTCATACACAAGGGCCATGGGAGAATTATTGCCTCTCTAGATGTTTGAGCTGCTCATTTACATATATTGGCTGCTTTTGTTATCCAGAAATCTGGGGTGTTTATGCAGGTCTGAAATTTAGTGGGGCTCCTACGAGGTCTTAGAAACCGATGACATATTTGCCCAAGTGTCTGACTTATCATTATGAAACAGTTTATTTTTTTTCCAGTCAAAGACATAAAGATCCTTACGGGTTAGGGTCACAAAACAATTGGTATATGTTTTGGAAGGAGAGGTAAGAGGAGTTGAGTGTTCTCCCTCTTTGCTGAGACATATGCTGCTGAAGTATTCTCATATGGGGCTGGAGAGGTGGCTCAGTGGTTAAGAGCACTGACTGCTTTCCCAGAGAACCCATCTTCAATTCCCAGCACTACATGGTAGCTCACAACTCTCTGTAACTCCAGTTCCAGGGGATCTGACACTCACTTGTAGTCCTTGCATGTTCCGGGCACACATGTATTGCACAGACATACATGCAAGGAAAACACTCATACATGTATGAAAAATGAGAAGAAATAACACAGGAAAAAACTGTAAAACAAAACCATTCATACACATAAAATAAAATAAAAACTAGTTAAATAAGATTTTTTTACATAGGGCAGAAAGATCTTAGAAAGATTGTTCAGATGAGGGAGGACCTAACCTAATCACTTTTTTTCTGGAAAGTTCTAGAGTGACTTGGTGAAAATAAAATAAACAGGTAAAGAAATCCAGTAGAAGATGAAAGCCCTGGAAGGAAAAACTGGCAGTATAAGAAAGACCAAACTCCAGATACGGACCCCAGGTAGAAAGAACAGGATAGATTGTTCCATTGCTTGTGTGGCGTTAGGTTGATCCAAATGCTGACATTAAGCAGGAGGCTTGGAGGGGACTGAGAAGGAGGACAGGGTTCCAGAGAGAAGCCTTTTGTACTGGACTTGCTGTGTTTAAGATTCATAGGTGGCTCTTTATAGTTTAATTCAAGCTAATAGACAGGCGTGCCCCTCAGAAATGTGGGTCTGACACAGAAGCCATATGTCACAGCTGGGATTTTGATTTGGGAGCCATGTAAGCCACATGTTGCAATGGGTTGTCCCCAGTTTCACAGAAAGTGTCTAAACATCTATCAAATATAGAAATCCTTTCTAATACGAGCTAATCAAGTTCTTGGAGAAAGGGGCCCCATGCTGTCCTTCTCTCAGTGTCTCAGAAATGAAGGAAAATCCTGAAACTCATCTTCTGCTTGCCAGATAAGGAGCCTCTTCAAACGTCCACGTCCTAGTCTCCAGTGTCTGTGAAAATGTGCACACAGCGGGAGAAGGTTGGCCGCTAGGCTGAGTTGAAGACTCAGAGAGGGACCTTAAAGGACTACCTGACTCCATCCGAATATGGCAATGGGAGGATGCTCGGAGCAATACAAGCCTGCTGGCTTCGCAGACGGAAGAGGGGGACACAAACCATTGGATGGGAGAGGCCTCTAGACATGGAAAACATCAAAGAACCCAATGTGCTGATGGAGCTTCCAGAAAGGAACGCAGCACTGCCAGCATCCCACTCTCACTAGTGAGACCTGTGTTGGGCTTTGTTTTGATGACAATATGAAATGTCTCCCACAGGCTCATGTGTTGGATGCTTTGAGAGTTTGTGGAATTGAAGCCTCACTGCAGAAACTGAGGTACAGTCCTTGGGGGATACACTGTTCGTTTTTCCCAATGCTGTGATAAGACACCTAACCAGAGCAGCTTAGGGAAGGAAGGCCTGATGTGGGCTCATTCTTCAAGGGAACAGTATTAGGTGGCAGGAACTTGAGGTGGCTTGTCGCTTTCATCCATGCTCAGAAAACAGAGCAACAGACGCTGGCGCTTCCTTTTCATGAAGTTAGGTTCCCAGCCCATAGTAAGGAGCCGCCCACATTTAGAATAGGCTTTCCCACCTCAGTTAGCCCAGTCTAGAAACTCTCATAGATATGTCCTGAGATCTGCCTCCCAGGTAACTCTGGATCCTGTCCAGTCGACACTATTCCTCATCACAGTGGATATGTTATCCCCCAGTTCCTGGTTAGCTTCCTGGCAGTCATGTAGGAAGTTATTGTCTTCCATCATATTCCCCCCATGATATCCTTCCCTGGTACATAGGACCAGAAACCATCAATCAACATAGGATATGTCATAGCATATCACCTAAACCTTGTATATTTCCACAATAGAATTCATGCCATTTGCATCGTGGCTAGAACTCTTTTCTCTTACTTTTGCCCCTTATCCTCCGCTCAGTCTTCTTCACTTTAGAACTCCAACATATTTAACATAGGATTAAAAGTATATTCATCCTGTGGCCCATGAGCCACATCTGATCACATGAGACCAAGAATAGCTATGAATCCATCCCCACACGAAATTAAATGTACTTAAAATATTTTTATTTTTTAAAACTATAATTCAGTTGTATGGTTCTTGGGTGTAAACTCTGTAGATAAAATGCAAGTGTCGAGGCAGCGAAATGGATAGAAGCATGGGACATGAGGAAGATTACATAAAAAATATAAACCAGCAGTTGAGGCAAAACATTTTCCAAGGTCCTGACCTGAGTGGTTGCCTTTAAGCATACCAGAGCTCTGCTTGCAAACTCTGCCATGAGCCCAGATTCCACGGCTGCATTGACGTCTTTCCAGCAGAACAGCTCATGGGTTTTTCAAGCCATCCGAAGGTAATTTAAAACAGCAGAACCATGCATTACTGCTTAGTGAATCACAGGGCTCTTTATTAAAGTAAGTTTGTCACACATCTGGTCAGTATTTAGACACAATGAGACTTGCATTTACTTTTCTGTAGGCCTGAGATAATAGTTTACATATAGACTCCAGTAGGAGGTCAGGTTTGTTTATTCCTGGAAAAACCAACCAAACTGCAGTATCAAAGGGGCAGAACAAAGGTTATGGTTCATTTGTTGGCTGAGAGCAGCGCCATTTTAGACCAAAGCTTAGGGGTATACTCCTGTGGCTTAATCCCAAGAGACAGACATGCCACTGCAACTTATTGTCCAGCCCAAAGAGCACACAGCCTAGGCTAGGCACTGTAGCTATGTGTCTGTCTGCTTCGGAAACGGTGAACTCAGCTTCCTCTTGGACCCGAGCTTACAATCACAGACTTCCAAAGTCCAGACCCCTGCTGACCCCTGTAGGGATTCTTTTGACAACATCTAAGATTAGTGCTTCTTCGCCTCTGAAGAAAAAGCAGATCTGCTGCTTCACCAGAGTATATCTTCAGAGGAAATCCACCCATGCATTAAGAGTTAAAGCGCCTCTGTAGTTTTGCCACCGAGCTGAACCCTGGATGAGCAGCCTTGAGTCTGACCCAGATACCTCACGACAGACACAAACAGGACGTGAGAAAAGCCAGTGTTGCTGAGCTGTTCTGTTGGTACCCTAGAACTACTGGACACAGACATGGAAACTTGCTGCCCTGTGAACACCCAGGGAGAGCCTAGGTCTTGACAGTGACCCTGTATATGGGCTGAGACCATAAGCATCCAGAGGTGAAGACTTTGGGGTCAGAGACTGGGCTTTCACTGCCTTGTCTGGAATGCAGCATCTTACTCCTCGCTCTCTCTGTGGCTGTGCAAGGGCTCCCATTGTTTCCAGTTCCTACTACAATTTGCTAACCTGCGACTCTGAGCAAGTTGCTTATATTCTTTGGGCATAAAGCTAGTATCAGTCTACTGAATTATTGCAAAAAATAAATACTTTATGTTCTGCATATGAATCTAGCTACACTATTACATAGGATACATTAAGATGTAATAAATATAATATTGTTCCTTTCTGTGCATCATTGTGTATAGGAGCATGAACTCTGGAATTAGAAAGCTCCAATTAAACTTCAGCTATATTAAGTCACCTGTGGCTTTATGCACACTGCTTAATATCATATCAGCCTTCTCATCTTGAAATAGGGATAAGAATCAACTATTCCAACAGAGTGATGTAAAGATCAAATAAACTTCTACATGCAGCATACATAAAACAGTACTGCGTTTAAACAATGCAAACATCATGACGCTTAGCTTTTATTATCGTTATTACCCTCCTCACTGACATGAGTCATATGTAGTCTCATGGAGCTGGTAGAATGTTAAAGAACTTCTCTGTGAGTGAAATGGATGGATGAGTGGATGGGTTTATGGATGATGGGTAGGTGGATGGGTGGGTGGATAATGGGCTGATGATGGATAGATGATGGCTGGTTAGCTGGATAGATGAGGATGTATCAGTGGGTAGAAAATGGCTATTTGGCTGTCTAGTTGAATAGATGGATAGATGATAGATGGATGGATAGATGGGCGGATGGATGGTGAGTGGATGGATGATCAATGAAGTAACTTTTCTTTGGATATTGGAGACACTTCATAACCCATTTTGTTAAAGAACCAAAAGCCACATAGTTTCCATTAGGGTAAGAGATAGTCATAGAGGGTCTCTATACCCACACACTGTAGGTTTCAGGGACACTGCACAACACAGACAAAGCCTCTGCTCTGTGACATGAAGGCCAGTTCAAGAAACATTAGCTATTCTTGTATCTTGCATCCTGGTGGCTCACTTAGCAAATGAAGACAATGAAACCTAGCAAAAGCAAGGGATCCTGGGAGGTAGTCACTTGTAAATACACTGAGTTTTGTTTCTTTGTGTGTGACAGGACTGTATTTGGTCATTTCAAAGTGTCCTGTACTGACATCCTTCTTAGTCTTGCAGGCAATATGAACTAATGGAAAAAGCTACTTCTCTGGGCCAATCGTGGCAATGGAAAGTATGCTGAATCCTGTAGCTTCAGTTTTGCACTCGTGTATTTGAATACCAGGTTAAGACTACTCAGCAAAGCTGGGCAGCAAAGGTGGCTCACACCTTTAATCCCAGCACTCGGGAGACAGAGGCAGGTGGATCTCCGTGAGTCAAAACAAAACAAAAACCAAGAAAACAAAACAAAACAAAACAAAAAACTTCTCAGCAAGTCCTTGCCTCTGACAGGCAGGGGTTAGACAGCGCTTTCTCACGAACAGCCCACACTGTGTCTTTAGTGCTTCTAATGGTATGTGCTGCAAATATTAACAATTGGGAGAATTCTGTATAAAACTTAATTTCTTATTTGAGACTGCAGAAGGTTGTTATGGCAGTAACGTGTGGCTGGAGGGAACATGTCCCTCGGATAGGACAAGAGATTTCCAGGGTGGCCTGGTCCCCATCTTTTCCCATTGATGTACCACACTGGCCTGAGTCATGTTGGCTCGTCTGCCTGACCTATACAGGTATATGCGCTGGCAATGACGGTGTAAGGATGAAGTCCTGGTGGAGAACATTCGGTGAAAATCCAAATACACGTCTTACTGGTCTGCTCAAGAATTGTGTGTGGAGGAGTGTGTATCTGTGTAGGGGTGAGGGTATATGCTGTGTGACCGAATATCAGGGGTCAGCCTCAAGTATTGTTCCTTAGAAGCTATCCACTTGTTTTGAAAAGGGTCTGTCACTGGGACACGGGGCTTACAGATTAAGCTATGTGGTTGGCCAATGAGCATCAAAGATGCTCCTGTCTCCATCTCCCTGGGCAGAGTTGCAAACATATACATCATTTTTGATTTTTTTTTAATGTGGGTGCTGAGGATCAAACTCTGCTCTTTGTGTGTGTATAGCAAGAACTTTGCCAGTGGAGCCATTTCACCAACCATAGGGTTCTTTATCTTGTGGTAGAATATTTCTTCCTACTAGCTCCATGAGAGATTTAGGAGCAACAAGGATAGTAAAATAAAGATAAGGCCGTATAGATCTGACAGTACACATGTCCCCACTCCCATAGTAATGCTTACTTCATCACCAAATCCTTAAGGAGAGGGGAAGGGAGGAGAATGAGAATCGGATGAACCAGCAGCCGAGATAGAGTGGGCTGGCTGGGTCTTGTGAAGAATGGCAATTTGGCAGATTTCTGCATCTCCCTTTTCCCTGGGGCCAACATGAGTCTTATTTACAACTCAGCTCTCAGAGCCCCTTCATATTAAATCAGTGACTGAAAAACCTTCAGGGTGGAGAGATAGAAGCACCATTCCAGACATCCGGACTAGAATGCTTCACAAGGCAATGAAACGAACCCTGGGATGGGGGTGGGGCAGCCTGGAGTCCTCACGCTGGCTCTCCATCAGCCACTATTAAGCTGTGTCTTCTTTCCATAAGACATGAGGAGAGGGTGCTTGTGTAGTCTACCTAGAAGGGGCTGCTAAGAGCCCCTGTAAAGTAATCTAATACAGAGATAGATGTGTCATGGATAGTATAAGAGCCTCGGAATGTGTTTCTCTTATTTGACAAGTGTTCTGTGCGCATTTGTGGGGACAGAATAAAGCTACAGGGTGATAAGTATGCATTGGGGGTCATCCCAGTACCGTCTTCATGAAAGCCAGGTATGTGTGCCAGGGAAGAACCTTATTTCTGATATTTCCAGATGGTACAACAGAGCATGTGAGCCTAAAATGCCATCAGTGTAGACTTGGGAGACGATTTTGCAATGCAAGTACACTGATCCATTCCAGGATGTCCATTGTCTGGAGGAAGCTGTGCATAATGAAAGGGTCCATCAGAAACATACCCACCAAAAAGATGATAACCAGCAGCTTCTATGTTGAGTTAGGTAAGAGGTATAATGTTGATAGTTTAAAATTTATATTACATTTCTCTCTCTCTCTCTCTCTCTCTCTCTCTCTCTCTCTCTCTCTCTCTGTGTGTGTGTGTGTGTGTGTGTGTGTGTGTGTGTGTGTGTGTGTGCACAGAAGTTAGAGAAAGCCTTCCAGGAGTCCCTTCCTCTTCTATCAGGTGTCATGGGAATCAAAGCAGGTCATGGCCAAATCATTTACCCACTGAGCCATCTCACTGGCCTTGTTTATAGTGTAAAAGTGAAATGGTCTAGATTTTGAATGACTCTCAAAGACCCGTGTATTAAAGGCTTGATCTCCTACAAATTGGTTTTATGAAGAATGAGGCAGTAGAAGCCCTAAGAGACAGAACTTTATGGGAGGTGCTTAGATAACTGGGCCCATTCCTTTGATAGAATTTTATGGGAGGTGCTTAGATAACTGGGCCCATGTCTTTGATAGAATTTTATGGGAGGTGCTTAGATAACTGGGCCCATGCCTTTGACAGGGACAGAGGGACCATGGGTCCCTCTTGTCTCTCTGGCTCATGAGGAAGAGTGCATCTTCTCCACCATGTGTCCCCACTGTGATGTGCTGTTTTGTCACAGCATGATTTGTGACCAACTAATCGTGGATAAAAACCTCTGAGAACTGTGAGTCAACAATGAATCTTTTCTCTTTATGAGTTGTTTCTTCCAAGCATTTTTGTTCCAATGACAGAAAACTGACTAACATCTAAAGAAACTCTCCAGCTACAAGATAGAGAATAGAGGGATTTGAAACCATTCATGTGTGAACTGACAAAAACCCTGGAAAAGGGAAAGTAGAAAATAACACGAGACCATCTTCAAACAAGACATTTCACACAGAAATGTGGCTTTTCCTCAAAGAGAATTTTACAGCAAATCCAGAAGTTAGAGAAGTACCGAAGTTTTCTTATCTATTTACCCCCCCCCCCATTCATCTAAAACAACAATTAAGAATGCAAGCTTGGGGACTGGAGAGATGGTTCAGTGGTTAAGAACATTGTACGAGGACCTGGGTTCAATCTCCAGCACCCACATGGTAGCTCACAACTATTTGTAACCCCAGTTCTAGGGGATCCCCCCTCTTCTGGCCTTCTTAGGAACCAGGCATACATGTGGTGCATGTACACACATGTAAGCAAACACTCATGAACATCAAATAAAATGTTTGAAAAAAGAACGCGAGCTCCAAGTTACACGCTTGCTTTTAACTCCCACCACTATCGTTAGCAAGTTAAATAACCTTTGTCAATTTACATATCTCCTCCCATTCTTTTGTTTTCAGTTATTATCTTAAACAAATAAGGCCAAAAATAATCATTAAAAAATGTTTGGAGAATTCACTGAATTGATGCCAGAAATGTTATTTATATAGGATTTAGCATGTGAGTAGTATTCAATAACATTTGGCTATTCTTCTTTAATAAGTCCTTACTGTGTGATGAATTCTGTACTAGGAGTGAGGTTGCATCGGTAAATAGTGCTTAGTATCTACTCAAGGACATTCCAATCTAGCAGTGGATAGAAATCTACAAGATTAGCCCTGAAGTTGAAACCTCTGCAACTGAAAAGGATTGGGTTTCCTTTGACAGCTGTTTTTGTTGGAAGGTTTATTAATTATTCACGGGATGGTGCAGAGCAGACTCCAGCTTCAGAAAACTCCTAAGACTGGATGATCTTTAGTCCTCTGAAGACTGGAGTCCTTGATTCTAAATGCCCTCCTGAAACAGTGTTGAATAATTATATTCTAATGCACAGCCACAAAATACAGTGGGGACATGAAGGGCAGGTCCAACTCTGGGTAAAAGTCCAAAGCAAATCCAGACAATGCCATGGTTACTTGGTCTTGTCTGGCCCTTTGGTCCCTGTATCTCAGGTTAATGGCCTCTCTGTCAAACACAGACTAGCCCTAATTCCTCTTATCTTGATGAATATATGACGATTTGCAAAATCCTCTAAATCCTCTTGACTGTCTCCATATCACATAACCGCCACTCATTGGGACTTTGTTTATTCTGAAATTATAGGGAGCATGACGTTGTATTTAGATATTTAATGCGGGTATTTCACAAGTCCTCCTGTAACAAAAGTTCATTTAGAAAAGAGTGTCAAAATTTCAGCATATGGCTTCATCACATACTACTGCCTCGTTTGCAGGTTTGACCCTGATTTGTGACTCAGACTTAGAATCTGTGATGACCACCGTGACATCAGCTTCAGATCCACAAGGAAACTCTACAATGGAGATTCATTTCAGCTCATCACCAGGAAACATCCTAAGCACATAACCAACATGTAATCTCAGATTATGTGGGAAAGAACAGCTCTCTTGCTTTTGGTAAGTTACTTAGGCGTAACTTGATCTGCCATGTTTGGTTGGTATCCCTGGGAGGCCTGCCAGTGGACAAATGGATCCATCAGGGTGATGGTAGGTGAGGCAGGGTTAGGGATAGACTGGGAGGAAGGGAAGGAAGGGAAAGTGCAATCAAGATGTAATATATGAGAGAAAAATAAATAAAAATTTTAAAAGGATACAAATTGAGAAGAAAGGAGGGGAAATAAGTATTTATTAATTTGGGAAAATACATTAGAATATATTTCTTTTTTCTCCTTTTATTGAAAACAGATTGTTTTCTCACACAACATATTCTAATTATAGTTTCTTCTTCTTCTGCTCCTCCCATTTCCATCTCCCTTCCCCTCCCATCTGGATCTGGATCCACTCCCTATACATCTCTCATTAGAAGAGAACAGGCCTCTAAGTGATAATAACAAGTCATAACAAAATAAAAATAAAATAAAGCAAAAACTATCACATTGAAGTTGGACAAGGCAAACCAACAAAAGGAAAAGAGCCCAAAAGAAGACACAAGAATCAGAAACCCACTCATTCACATATTCAAGAGTTCCATGAAAAAGAAAAACTAAACTGGAAGCTATAACATATATGCAGAGGTCCTGGTGCAACCCATGAAGGCCCTATAGAAGAGCCACGGAGGCTGCTTCCATCTCTGTGAGTTTCATATGACTTTGGTCAGTTGATTGATTAGGAGGGTTGTTTTCCTTATGTCCTCTGCATCCTCTTGCACAGGATTCCCTGAGCACTGAGGGGAGGGAATTGATGGGGACATACTATTTAGAGCTGTGTGCTCCAACATCTCTCTAGCTCTGTGTAATATCTGAATGTGGATCTCTGTGTTTGCTTCCATCTGGGGCAGTAGGAAGCTTCTTGGATGATGGTTGAATAAGGCACCAATCTCTGAGTATAACAGAATATCATTAAGAATAAATCCTTTTTTTTCTTTTTTAAGAGCAGTAGTAGTCGGTTTCACCCTGGGTCTCTGTGTTATCTAGTCTCTAGTTATTGGTCACCCAAGCAGTGCCAGGCCTTAAAGCAAACCAGACATTAACTGGTTACTCCCACAAGCTTTGTGCCACAATTGCCTGCCATATTTTGCAGGAAGTACAGCATTGTAGATCAAAGAATTTGTAGCTGGGTTGGTGTGTTTACGTTTCTCTTTTGGTAGCCTTCAGAGTCCCTTACCGTACCACACAGGACGGAAGGTTCTATGTTGTAGGCACCAGTTTAACCTCTCCATGTTCAAAGACTTGTGTGGGTGTTGTCTGCAGCAATGGGATCTTGTTATTAGTATGTGCAAAATAACCGACTGTCTTGGCAAAAGCCTGAATTATTTCAGAATTTCAATGGGACCCTTTTGGTCAACAACTCAACTGGCTATAACCCAGTCCTGGCATTGGAAGATTCTTTTGGTGACAAGAGATAGCCAGTTGGGGCTCTGCCTCATCTATTCTTTGGAGGCTTCATTAGGATCACCTTCATATATTTTAGGAGGTTTCTAATAAGCTAGGTTTTTATTCCACCCCTCAGATTCCCTTCTATTCTAGCTTACTCTCCCCATATTCCTTTGAGTTTGATTATTCTTTTAAAATATTTTAAAAAGTATGTGTAGATGTGTATGGGAATGAGTGTTTGCTGATGAGTGAAGTTGCCTGCAGATGCAGAAGAGGAATTGATCTTGTAGAGTGGAGTCGTTTGTGATTGTGAGCTGCCCCATGTGGTTGCTGGGATTCCAACATGATTCTCTGCAAGAGTAGTGAATGGCTTAATTTTGTATGCAATAGTCCCAGAAGATCTTCAGCATTGTGTGCACTGAGACAGATTAGGTGCTATGGGTTTGTCTCTCAATCAACAGTTATTGAACCTGATGTTAAGATACAAGAACTATACACATTATATTGCTCAGTATGATCTTTACCACAAGAAGTAAAATACCTAAGAATGTATCATCTAAAGAATGAAATCAAAGATTAGAGAAGCTAAATATCTAGGCCAATAATTCTAAATCTAAGACCAAAATTTAATTCTGCAAGGTATTTGTTGTGCTGTCTCCATTCTTATCAGGATTCTAATGTGAGGACAACATACATTTTCTGTACAGAGTTGGAGAATTATTCAACTGTATTGCATAGAAGCCTACTCTGGTCGACTCTCCTGGTTTATTGACCAAGCTACAACAGACAACAAGAGTGCTTGTGATTTCAATAGAAATGGTAGATGGGGAAAAAAAAACCAGTTGCAATCATTTATGTTTATGAAGTCTCGATTTAAGGAATGTTATAAGTTAGATAAAGGAAAATGTCTTACCCCAATGGAATCTCTGTGTAGGTTTTGATTCCCAAATGTTGAGATCCAGATGTCACATGTTGGAATGTGTCTGGGATCACGATGGAGTGCAGTGATGGTGGTGAGATGCATTTGCAGCTTGTCTTTGTCATATGGATTCTATTAATATCTTTCATTTCAGAAAAAAAGATAAATGAAAAACTAAAATAAGACTTCAGACTGCTCTATTCCATTTTGCATTTATAGGGTAAATTGTAAGAATATTTTGGATACATTTTAGTCACACACAGAATATAAAGTATGGCCAAGTTCATGATACCCTAAAACCCCATAGTGACATCTCTCATTTATGCCAACATAAACAGAAAATATACCTTCTTCCAGCTTTATATTTGGGTTTGTTGAGTTGGATAGTTTTTAAATACTATAAGCAATACTTTATAAATTATTTTTTAAACCTCCTTTAAATTTGGGCCTGGGGTGCAACTTCTAATGCACTATCTTTGACTTTCTGGTATTGAGCCTCTCTAGTGCTGATATGTGACCCTCTCTTAAAGGATCATGGGATCCTCTAGACTGTAGCTCATTTGCAAGCCATTGGCCACGTTCGCCATGTTGGAAGCTGCTGAAGAACAAGACCCTCCAAGGGATCCCATAAAGAGATGACCGTGGGGAAAATTGATGTGGGAGTGATTTCTTACTAATAAAGAAACTGCCTAGACCCATTTGATAGGCCAACCCTTAGGTAGGCAGAGAAAACAGAACGGAATGCTGGGAGAAAGAAGCTGAATCAGGATTCGCCATGAGTCTCCCACTCCAGACAGACGGAGGTTAAGATCATTCCTGGTAAGCCAGCTGGTGGGCTACAGCAGATTATTAGAAATGGGCTAGTCCAGGTGCGAGAGCTAGCCTAGAAGAGGCTAGATAGAAACGGGCCAAGCGGTGTTTAAAAGAATACAATTTCCGTGCAATTATTTCGGGTAAAGCTAGCCTTGCGGGCGGCAGGGTGCTGGGGACGCAGCCCCGCCGCTCCAAATTACAACAGAAAATGAAAGAAGAAAATCTTCTTACAAAGGAAAGATTTCAAACAGCCAAAGTCAAAAGTGATAGAAACAAGACCAAGAAGCAGGAAAATGACAAAGGTCAGTGGTGCCATTGGTCTTGTCTATGAGGACAAAATGGGAGCCTGGGAATCTAATCTCTCACTGTGAAGTTCTGGGTCTCCAGTAGAGTTGGCATATTCTGGACATGAGGCACTTGGGTGAAACTAAGCCATTGATTGAACCCAGTGTTTTCAGAAGCTCTAACTTCTCTCTCATGAGCTTTAAGTTCTTTGGGAAGAAAGCTCCAAGTTAACAATACAGGAGGGTCTGACCTTGGAAAAGCAAAAAAACAAAAACAAAAAAACCCATATCATGTGTAACATACTTTGCCAATAAAAGAAGCTCAGATGAAGGATTGAAGTTGCCAAACAAGCAAAAATAATCCAATGCTTTATTCAGTTGAGAGACATTTATTGAAGATATACTAGGTTCTAGGTCATAGGCCAGGCATGGAGGTTGCCCTGCTGAATGACCCATAGGTTTTTTATTCTAGGGTTCCTCCGTAGTGAAGGAGGATCATCAGGAAATGAGCTATAAGTGTGCAAAGTGATAACTCTTGAAACCTGAGGTTCTTACATGCAGCAGCATTGTTTACAGCACTGGGTTAGGAATTTCTCTAGCAATCTCCTCCAGCTTCTGCTAGAGCCCTTGCTGATCTTAGCCTGGTCTCTGACACAATCCAAATTCTGCAGTCACTGTGGGAGATGGTAGTCAGTATCAGGCATGTGTCCTTTACTCTCAGCTGATACCCAACTCCCGTTGGCCACCTCACTACATTGACAGAAACCTCCCGAGACACTGCCTTTCATCCCTTTCCTTCCTATCCCGTTATTTGAGTCCCATTTCCTCTTCTGTGATTATCCAGTTAAATGGTCACCTGGGCAGTATGATTCATTCAGCTGTACCAGGGTCTAGTGAGTGTTAGCGGGTGACCTGCCCAGGTAGCATATCATTAGACCAGAACATGCAGGCAATAAAAAGTCAAGCTCTATGCCAAACTCTCTCCACTTCTGGGTCATCTATCTCCTGGAGCAACTGGTGAAGAAGCAATGTCATGGGGTGTTTGGGGACCCATGGCATATTCGTAGAGGATATTTGGGGCTGCTTTCTATTCTAACTATCTACAAAGAGGAAGCTAGGAAATACAGCCGAGTCTTTTTCAGAGGCAGGCAGTTAGAGAGACAGCATTGCAAGCCACAATCCAAGGCCTCTTCATTCAGAGGCAGTTTTCTTAGCTCTAGGAATCCAGGATTTGGAACTATGGGGTTTACAGAAGCATTGGAAATCATCTTTGAAAGGTCATCACAGCCTTTTGCCTCTGCTGAAGCTGAGGAAAATGAAATTATCTGCTCACTTCCCAGCTGATTGGAACTGAGTAAGAAGTCAGGTTTCTTCTCTCCTGAATCAGAATATTGTGTGCACTAAATTACCCATGCCTCTCTGTGTGAGTGTACACATGTATGTGAGTTTTTAAACATGTTATCTGTTCTAGAAGGGGCTGGGAGGCAGAGGATCAGAAGGCATGGTCTCTTAAGTCATATTCTTTGACCGGTCATCACTTGACTCTCAACTACACATAGTCTCATCCATTTCCATTCAGCTGCAATCCATTCAGTAGTCCCATCCACATTGTCCTAGGTCACTAAGATAAATTTTTTCTATTATAGATATATTTATATCTATTATATATAAATGTCATATATATTTATACATATAATTTATATATAAATCACTAAGATACATATATATATATCAAACACACATATACATTAGATATAAATATAGCTATGATTGAAATAGTTGACTAAGGAAATAAGGAAAGAGTCCTAAGGTCAAAGCCTATGCCTACTAAAACTCATACTAGTGCATCATCCCTCTAAGGCCCAGGAGCCCCTGCTGCCCTGCCACCCACCTCTGAGACTGGAATAACTTTGGCCTTTACAGGTAACACTAAAGAACAGAATGACCTCTTGATGAAATGGCAACCTCTAGGCTATTCCCTAGCAGAACACTGGAATAAACAACCTCAGTGCCTGCAGCCTCCTGCTGATGCCCTCTGCTTATCAAGCTCCCCCACTTCATATCTGAGCCCTTAACCAGACAAACGCTAAGGAAAACGATGGTGTGCAGAAGGACAGATAGAGAGAGGAGAGCACATGGACCACTCCAGGTGATGGGTAATGAAAGAGACGGTGGAGCAAACAGGACTGATGCCAGTCATAGAAGGGAGTAGGTGTGACTCTCTTGAGCCAAGTCCCACATCTGAGCATGTCTGGCTTTCTTCTAAGTGCCTCCCTCCCTCCTAAGCCTCATGCTGAAGCCGATATTAAAATAACAGCAAACCCTCTAACTAGGTTCATAGAAAAAAAAAGGGGTTGGGAGAGGGAATGCGAATGGGGAGGTGGAGAGAGGAGGAAGGAAGAAGGAAAAGCGCGTGGATGTATAAGAGATTCAGAAATGCAGGCGAGATTCTTACAACATGAGAGATCAAGCTGGCAGGACAGTCTGAAGATCAGGACAAATAACCAAGCAGGGCTATCATGAGTACGAGGGAGGGAAACGGAGTTCCTGCAGGGTGAGGCTGCTCACAGCATGCGGGCTGCACTGAGCTTCAGATTCCAGTCACTGGGACCCAGGCCAAGGGAGAGCTCTGGTCACCTGACTCAGAGCCTGTTCATCAATCTGAAGGCTGTTATTTCCCCCCTGCTCGGGGTGGGCATGCTGCTGGCATGCGTGTGTCAGCCACAGCTGTGTTAAGGAGGTCAAGGAAATGTGTGGAAAAGGGCTGTTGTCTGGGGAGAGGAGTTGTGATTCCCAGGAGCCTTTTTTTTTCCCCTCAAAACTTCTCTGGGACCTGTCCTATTGTGTCACCATCACCTTCTACTGGTCATAAGCCATCCCACTGCAAGTTCAGTTGCTAAATCTATGAGACCCCCAAGATAGAACCCCAGCACCCCTCAGGGGCGTGTGAGTGCACAGAACAGCCCCGTTCATAGCCATGAACTTGGTACAGCCACAGGCCAGCACCATTCCAGTACCATGTGATATCGGCAGGGTTACTCACTTGGTTGCCCTCCAGCAGGGCAGCTGGGGACACCTCCCTAGAGTGGCTACAACATTCATCACTGAAATGAGTCAGCCCAAGCTTCCCTCTGCCTGAAGAGGAAATTTGAGGCCGGCTCTGGGGAGAGATAGGTCCACTGGATCCATCTCTGGGAGGAAGAGGCTGGAACTGCCCTTCACCTGGGAAGCACATAGCATGGTCTGTGTAAAGCTCAGGTCGGCATCTCAGCGATGGAGAATGTAGCATGAGTTAATACCAGAGGTATGATTGGCAGGAAGGGCTGCGCTTACGGAAGCCCAGGGATGACTCTACTCAGTCACCTAATGATAATAGCATCTCAGATGCCCGCCCATTCCATTTCATTGATTTCACTCTCGTTTTTCTGCTGTCTCTGTCACTTCGAAGGGCTGTCTACTATGTATCCCTAATATGTGACTGGGAGCTTTTGCCCTTCACTGCTTGCCTCAGAGAAATAATTCAACTAAGACACTCTGGTGGAAGCTTATCTGGCAAAACAAAGCATATGCTACAAAGAGATCGAGGTGGGCTGTCCTGAAAGGCGGGGCATTACAGTTCTGGGAATCCTATAGTCCAGGCTTAGAACGGTTGCTGTCTGGCTTTCTGCCCGAGGATGAATCCATTTTATCTGCACAGGTTAATGTGTGCCGTTTGTAATGCTACATCTACTGTCCCTTCATATTTCTGTCAGTTGTAAGCGACAGGCTCATTTCTCTAATAGAATCATATTCTTCCTTCCAAAGCACCCACTTCTCCTGTCACGTCTAGTGCCCATGGCCGCCCACACTGTTAACCACATGGCAGGTGCTTGCTTGCTCGTTCCACGGTGGTTTCCATCCCTCAGCTCCCAGGGGAGAGAGATTTTCCACACTTTGCTGTCAGTTTCTGCAGGCAAGGCTTGAATCTGTTTAGAAGAGCTCTGAGGGGAAGTCTGCCCACCACGTCTTCAGTTTCTTATAACAGCTGTGGTTTAATTGGTGGATTTCCAGATGCCAGCCTGCTCGTTAACTTTGAGGAGGTGACTGTTACCGTTACAATCGTTCCTAGAGGTGCCTGGTACAAACAATCCCTGTGCTTACACTCCTGAAGTGGTTTCTCAGGTATTATGACTTGCGCTTCTCAATTCTCTTCACTTGGAGCAGTGTGATTGACTTGTGGTCTTCAAAGGACCCCGGCTTCAGCCAGGCTCCGTCATGATGGTCTGGCTTTCCATAGATCCTGTATCCCTCTCAGTATCAGCGACTTTCTGTGAGTGTGTTAAAACACCAGGGCCAGAAGTGACTAGAGGAAGGGTCTTTTTGGCTCAGGGTTCCAGAAGGATAGATGCCCATAGTGGTGGGGGAGGCATGTAGCAAAAAAGCCGGCAGGTCACATTTCAACCACACACATAAAGACAGACAGGCAGACAGGAACAGAGGAAGTAGCACAATGCTATAACTTCTCAAAGCCCACCTTCAACAAGGTTGCACCTCCTAAATGTTCCATCACCTCCCCAAACAGTAGCACCTACTGCAGACCAAGCATTCAAACACACCAATGACCCTATGGGGAAAGCCTCTCATTCAGAGCCCCCAGCATGTTACATTGCACTGCCCCGTCCCTGGGGCTGAATGAGCAAACACAATGTAATGAGATGACCGTGGGAGCGCTGGGAGGATGATTCATTTCATCTGGGAATTGAGAAGTGGGTGGGAGCGAGTCAGAGGGTTGCATTGAGAGGGCAATGTGTTCAGCCAGTGCCCTATGGGTAGGAAGCATGGCAGCAGCATTAGAAGCGGGGAGGGGGGGGAGAGCTTGGGAGAAATGGGCAGTTCTCAGAGCCTGAGGGGCACGTTGGCCGTCACAATGGTTATTGAAGTCTAGGCACTCAACTGTGAGGTGATTTATACTTATCAATTCTTGAGTGAAGGACAAAACAACCCCTTTTACTGGACATGAACAAAAGAATCTTCCCTGAGGCTAAAGAAATAGCTGTCACTAAAGTGCTCGGCTGGCAGGCAAGAGGACCTGATTTCAAGCCCAGTACCTATACTAAAAAACAAAAAAGCAAGCCATGGCAAGCCATGAGCTGTGGAGGCAGAGACAGACAGACAGACAGTTCCCTGGAACTTGCTGACCAGCCAGTCTAGCCTATTTGGTAAGTGCCAGTGCAAGAGAGAGACTCTGCTTCAAAGCAAAGATAAATAGAACTGAAGAACACTACCAGAGGCTGCGCCCTGGCCTCTGCATGCAAGCATGTGTATGTGCGCCTGCAATGAGCCTATAATTCGCGATCCTAGAGAAGCTAAATAAGAAGGTGAACCCAAAGAAAAACATATAGGCATCCTCCTGAATATTAACCTTCATCAGGCGATGAAAGGAGACAGAGACAGAGACCCACATTGGAGCACCGGACAGAAATCTCAAGGTCCAAATCAGGAGCAGAAGGAGAGAGAGCACGAGCAAGGAACTCAGGACCGTGAGGGGTGCACCCGCACACTGAGACAATAGGGATGTTCTATCGGGAACTCACCAAGGCCAGCTGGCCTGGGTCTGAAAAAGCATGGGATAAAACCGGACTCGCTGAACATAGCGGACAATGAGGACTACTGAGAACTCAAGAACAATGGCAATGGGTTTTTGATCCTACTGCATGTACTGGCTTTGGGGGAGCCTAGGCAGTTTGGATGCTCACCTTACTAGACCTGGATGGAGGTGGGTAGTCCTTGGACTCCCCATAGGGCAGGGAACCCTGATTGCTCTTCGAGCTGATGAGGGAGGGGGACTTGATCGGGGGGAGGGGGAGGGAAATGGGAGGTGGTGGCAGGGAGGAGGCAGAAATCTTTAATAAATAAATTTAAAAAAAAAAGAAAAATAAAATAAAATAAAAAAACAAATCTTTCTTGTGTCATGATTTTGGAGGGGTGTTCTCTAACGGCTACCCTGTACTGCACTGTCCAGCAATTCCAGTGGTCCCATGTGTTGATGCCCATTTAAAGTTAAATTAAATTTTAAAAAAAGTTCCTTGGTTACACTAAACTCATCTCAAGGGCTCAGGGGCCACATGTGGTCCCTCCTATTCCTTGTATGGAGCTGGTGCAGTCGAGAGTGGGACAGCAAGCTAAAAACATGGTTGAACGTCACAGGTGTGAGTCTCCTCGGGCGTGACCCTTTCCACAGCATCCTTACTGGGTTGGCAGAAGGCTTCTCCACAGCATATTCTCATTCACAGGTGCTCGGGTGACAAACTGAGCAGAATCCTGGCCCTCTGTTAAGATGATTTACACTGAACTCCAGCCCTGCTGCTCAGGGGCAGCCAAGCTTGGGCTGGTCATCCATCTTCCCTCTACCAAAACCGTCTCCTCTATGCAATGGAGGTGATGCAGTAATTCTCCTCAACTCGACTGTGTGGGGAGAATAACCATGTAAAACTCAGGTTGGGACTGTGGAGATGATTCAACCAAGAAGGGACTTGCTGATAAACCCAAGGGTTGGAGTCCAGGTCCCCAGCACCCACCATAAAGTCAGGGAGGTGTGATAGCCCACCTGTAATGCCAGCAAGGATGCAGAGGCAGGAGACCCCTAGAGCAAGCTGGCTAGCTAGAACAGCTGAGTTAGTGAGTTATCCATTCAGGCGAGAGACCCTGACTCAAAATAAAAGGTGGCAAGTGATTATGGAAGACAAATGTCTACCTGTAGTCTCCATACAGTGTGCACACATGTGCACACACATGTGAATACACATACAGACATGCATACCACACACACGTACACGTACCAAAAATGTCAAGAATAATACTGGTTCATATTTTCTTCTTTTTTCTCTTTTGTAGAGAGGCTGTCTTTTAAACAAATTTTCCTACACAGATATTTTCTGAATTAAAAGCGAAGCGTTTAACAATCTTTCAACGCTAAGATAGTGTGGAAGCAGCATGCATTTGGGAGAAATCTTACTTAGGACATAAAAGTTTGATATTTTCCTTGGCTAGGGAGAGGCAAAACAGACTTCCATGATGCTGCACAGTGGCGGGTACAGTGAGTCACATGGAAACTCCCATCACCCACATGACCAGGAGATGCAAGGAAACTCCATGGTAGACCATGCTGCTAGGCCAGGGTCGGGGGCAGGTGAGGTGATTTAATGTGCTTTCTGCTTAAATGGAATGAAGCCATGTTAAGCCAGGGACAACCTGCAATCGTAACATGACATATGGTTGCTACAAATGAATATTCTAACTCATGGAATGAAGACATTAACACGAAATCCCTTAGGAAAGTCTTTGCTTGAGAAGGAGCTTTGCAATGAGTCCATACTTGAATGAGTAGTTTTTAACTTTGGTTGTGGATTAGAGTCTTCTAGGGCACTTAAAATCATGTTCATGTCCCACCTATGCCCCAGACCAGGTAACTCAGAGCACCGATACAGGGAGTAGGATCCGCGCATTGGTATGCCTTTCCTTCATACATTTAAATATTTGTTCATGTAATATATTATGATCATGGCTTCCCTTGCCCTGACTCCTTCCAGGTCTTTCCTATCTCCTCGCCATTCAGCTCCACATCATTTCTCTCTCTCTCTCTCTGTCTCTCTCTCTGTCTTTCTCTCTGTCTTTCTCTCTGTCTCTGTCTCTGTCTCTCTCTCTCTCTCTCCCTCTCTCTCTCTCAAGCAAGCAAGCATTTAGTATGTGTTGGAGGAAGGTTGCTTGTTCATTCCCAGCTGCTCAGTCCCGAAACAATCACACGGTATGGTTTTAAAAATTCCCTACATGATTCCAGTGTACAAAATACAGCTGAGAAATACTGATCTAGAAGGTCAGTTTATTATTTTATTAATTGTGTGGGTGCATATATGCAAACACACATGCGTGTGGTACCTGCCAAGACCAGAGGCTTTGGATCTAGAGAGATACAGCTGGTTGTGAGCCACCCAGTGTGTGTGCTGAGAACTGAACTGGGATCCTCTGCAGAGCAGTGCACACTCTTAATTGCTAGGCCGACTGAATTAGTGAACACTACATTTAATTGGAGACGCCATCTCAAAAAGTAAGGTGGTGAGAGTCTGGGGAAGGCCCCCTCCACTAGCCTCTGCTCTCTATGTGTGCATGAGCACCCCCCAGACACATGTAGGTATTTCATCATAGCAATGAGAAAAATAATTAGCCCAAATTCCACTCCACAGGCTCTCACATCCCCAAGTCACTAGAACCATACATCCAGAGAGATATTCTACTATCTGTCTTACCATTCTCTGGAAATTATGCTTCTCAGTATTAGTCCTGACTTTTAGACTAAATGAAAATCATCAATGGTGAGGGGGTTGTGAATAATGAAGGAGAGGGATTCTTCCCCAAGGATATATTTCTCCAGCACTTTTCTGGCAAAATAATTGAATAAACGCCTATACTTATATCGACCCTCCCCAGATTTATGGAGCCCCTTGTTTCCTGCATTTTAACTCTTCATTCTTTGTTTTATGGTGTTATGGTGTGTGTGTGTGTGTGTGTGTGTGTGTGTGTGTGTGTGTGTGTGTGTGTATGCGCATGCACGCACATGCTGGCTTCTTTCCTTGAGGCAGAATCTCACCGTGTAGCTCAGGGTAGCCTGCAATTCACAATGTAGCCCTAGAAGGCCTCAGATTTACAGTCCCCTTCCTTAGCCTTCCAAACATGGAGAAGACAAGAAGACAGGCACATGTGGGCACAGCACTTTCTCTGTCATTTGCTTCATTTGGGACGCTGTGAAATAGGGGCTTCAGTATTTCCTGACTGAGCTAATGCAGAATCAAGGGGACATGGCCCCTAGACCCAAACACCACTTCTGGGAACTCCTAATCCTTTGCTTTCACCTTATGACGTCCAGTCTCCTGAAGAGTCCAAATGATCCTCCAGACTCCACCCCCTGCCTGTCTCTCATAGACTCCAAGTCACGAAGCACCTCCTGATAATTTACACGTTTGCCTCTTTCACCACCCCACCTCCCACTGTGAACAGCTTCAGTGGACCGGGACCACAGTGCCCTCTGACTCCCTGGCCGACAACACTAGGTAAGTTTGTTAAATAAACCTCAGCTCATTTTTAATCCCTGCCTGGCTTGGGCATATAAAGATAAAGAGGAATTTATGAAACATACAACATCAACCTGTCTCCTAAATACTCTATAAGTAAGGCTCCTCAGAGTCCTAGCTTCTGTGAGTTTAGGACAGGGTCATGTGACTGATCCCGGGTCCTGAGCATGTGTGTAAAGGAAGCCCGATGTGTTATTTCCTGTCTGATGTGGTAAAGGAGGGTGAGCTCCATTCGTTCATCTACCAGTTCCCCTCTCTCTGCTATGGGTGATACGGAAGGCTCTGAGACAACCCTGTTACTGAGCGACAGCATCACAAACCTGTCTGGAAAGCTGACTGACCTGTGTCAGGCTGTAATGAAGAACACTTTGGAGAAAGGAGGGTGGAGAGTTGTTGTCTCCGCCAACCCTAGCTGAATGTTAGGATGTGTGAGGCTAACAAGGTAAAATGTGGGGAAGAGGAGGCGTGGACATAAATAATGTCATTTGCTCATGAGTCCTTTTCAGCCCTTTAGAACAAGTCAGACTCGGTGTCATGGATTTTATGACATCGAGTTATTTCCTGAGAGAGCAAAGCTGTTATCATTTTATTGATGAAGACACTGAGACACCGAGAAGCAAAAACATTGGTTTTTCTGGAACGACAGATGATGTTAGTATGAGTGCAAAGGCCCAAACTTCACCTAAGCCACTGCTGATGATTCTGCCTTCATACAAATTGTCCATCCCCCAGCCGTAATGTCCCCCAAGGCTTGTACTCTAGGAATAAGAATGACCTATTTAGAAATGGGACAGACTTCGCCTCTCTACACTGAACTCCACTGAAGAATATCTGTGTAGAAGTAACATGGTAGTAAAAAGGTTAAAGCCGAATTTGAAATTTATTTCTAGACAGACATCCTGAGCCCCCCGGGGAAAGATTGCAGCTGCCCTGTGGCCCAGATAATGCAATGTCAGGGTGAACAAGGACAGCACAGAACATTCTGTTCTTCTCCCCTGAGACCAATTAAAATCTGTAGGCATCTCTCTTGTTGACCAGGCTGACTGGCTAATTGAAACAGAATTGGGATATTTTCATCCGTCTTCTGAGCCCTGTCTGGAAGGAAGTTCTGTGATCATAACACTCAAATACATGGGCCTAGTGGATAATCTGCAAGCATCCCCTTCTGCACTACTGTACTCTGAACAGGACTCCAAGAAGAGATGGCCCATGGGGGGGGGCAATCTCAGCCTTGGTTTATTCAGCTAAGGGGAAGGTAAATGACAGGCATCTCAGGGTGCACAATGAACGAAAACCCAGTTAGTCAGCAGCTCCTGTTCCTGCAGATCATGTCTCTCCCATTGCCTTCCTCCCCAGCAAGCCTTCTTTCTGCCTCCTTGAAAAAATGTTGGTGTTAAAGGACCAAGGACCTCTGCCGGGCGGTGGTGGCGCATGCCTTTAATCCCAGCACTCAGGAGGCAGAGGCAGGCAGATCTCTGTGAGTTCGAGACCAGCCTGGTCTACAGGACTGGCTCCAGGACAGGCTCCAAAGCCACAAAGAAACCCTGTCTCGAAAAACCCCCCAAAAAAAGAAAAAAAAAAGGACCAAGGACCTGTTGAGAGCCCACAAAATGTCTAAATAGCCTACTTAATCTCAGCACTCAGGAGGCTAAGACAGGAGGATCATGTGTTTGAGGCTAGCCTCAGCTACATAGCTACATCTTATTTTAAAACATAAAAAGAAAAATTTAACCTTGAGGAGCTTCCAAAATAATTACAGAAACCTGCCACGTATTTTTTTTCCTGCCTGTATGTTTGTTTACCATGTGTGTGCCTATGCCCTCTAAGGTCAGAAGGGGCCCATAGATCCTGTGGAACTGGAGTTCTGGGTGGTTGTGATCCACTATGTGGGTGCTGGGAACGGAACCCAGCTCTTTTGAAAGAGCAACAAGAACTCTTTATTGCGGAGCCACTTCTCCAACTGCATCTGCCACACTTAATCTTAAGACTTTTTCTCTGCCTGGACGCCAGAGTTTCTGTCTAACCTCTGGGGGATTCTTTTTTTTCCTGTATTATCTGAACCGCCTCAGATGTTAGGCATTAGAAAGGGCCTTATTTGCAGCTGCGAGGAAGCTCTGCTCAACAAATTCTTCAGGAGAAAAGATGATTACAGCACGTGACCAAGGTCTAACACTCAAAACTTGTTTCTGGATTTTCCAGAAGGTTCATAACCCGGAGCATGCACCTGGTTGCAGGGAGCTTTTGTGGCTTTGATGCTTCCTCACCACAACAGGGGCAAGGCTAGGCACTGAGTAGCTGCATCTCCCTAGAACTATTGAAACCCTGCTTCCCAGTGAGATACTGTTGAAACCCTGGTTCCCAGTGTGGTACTACTAGCGGAAGGCATCTCAAGCTGCTTAGGCCTTGGAAGCGGAGTACTCAAAACGACAATCAGGCCCTCATAATTTGGAAAGGCATAAAGGGCCAAAGTTAATAATAATTCATTGCATGCTTAAAATTCACAGAGCTCTCAAATATTTTCAATAAAAAGTCAATGAGGTGAATGGGTGGAAATCTTTTTTGTTTACTTTTCTATTGCTGTGGGGGAGGGGGGGAAACAAAGACCTGACCAAAAACAACTTGGGGAGGAAATGGTTTATTTCATCTTTTACTATACAGTCAATCATTTAGGGAAGCCAGGGCGGGAAGTCAAGGCTGGAACCTGGAGGCAGAAACTGAAGCAGAGGCCATGGAGGAACCCTGCTTACTGACTTGCTCCCCCCAGCTTGCTTAGCCTTTTCATAGACCCCCAAGACCAACTGCCCATGTCTGGGGGACATTTTTTAATTAGCGATTGACGCTGAAGGACTGCCACAAAAATTCATAGGTGAATATATAAAATAGTTCTATTTATAATACCCCAAACCATAAAACCTCTAAATACATGTCATGACTGTTTATATAGACTGGCACACATGTACACATACATGCTCACACACACACGCGTGCATACATACATATACTGGAATATTTCTTAGCAGTGAAAAAGAAGCATTTCACAACATTCATGAGTTTTGAAAGAATTATTCTAAGAGGAAAGAAATGCACGAGATTACACACACAGCAGCTTCCTCTCCATGAAATTCTACAAGTTGGTGAGGGAAACACACACATCACCACAGGAGAGGAGTATTCAGTGATTGACAGGAGGATGGAGGATTTTATTGGTCGCCGAGGAGCATAGCGCACCTTGAAGTGATGGAACTCTTTGAGTCATGATGCTGCAGGTGTCAACACAATTGTAGAGTGATCAGATTTCATTGCTTACAAACTGCAAGCTAACAAAACGGTATTACATTGTGCCTCAAAGCCAAACGTGTTTGCACATGCATCATTATTTCAAGCAAAAGTCTTCAGTGTGGAAAAGATTGCACACTTTGCATAATTCAGTTCTCTCCATCGTTGACAGGAGGTTACAAAGCCTTGGGAAGAAACTATGTCCTGCTTTTCCCTGAGCCCCTGTTATTCTTCCTCCTGCTTCCCTGAGATCCTAAGAGGAGGAGAGAAACACATTGTCTAAAGAGTAGCAGAGGCTCCCAACATAGGTCCAACCCAGCAGTGTTGTTATGACGGCACAGACCTGCAGATGGGCATGAATCCAGTGCCCCTGGGCAAGGACTTGGGGAACATCGGTGCCAGCTAAAACAGTTTATCAAAATATGTTTTTGTTGAAAAATCAGGCAGCCAACCTTTGGGACTTTTGGATGGGGAGAGAATTGCTTGGCTAAAGCTCCCAGTGTTTCTCCTGGAGTGAAAGCCCATGGACATCCTGATAAACATGATGCTGATGCAATAGCCACAGATTTCAGGGTAGAGGGCAGAATAAGGGACAAATTCCTCTGCCAGGGGTCTGTTGACTTTGAATCTATTGATTCAAATAACTGTCTAGACAGCAGTCCATGTCCATGCCTAACACTGTGAAGGACATAGTGGACGATGCCACAGAATAGACGGCAATGAACATACTCGTCACATACAATATGCCTTCATGATCCCTTAAATTCTTATGAATTCACAACTTAATATACACAAATAAGACAGCAAACAAATAACACAATAAATATTAAGTTCCCAAAATGCCAAATTAGGAAAAGAACAAAGTCCTCTGAAGAAGGCAAGTGTGTGAATTCATAAACACTAAAGTTGAAATTATAGAGTTTAGAGAGAAAGCAGCAAACAAAGGAAGAAATAAATAAATCCAAAAGCTAGGTCTTAGACAGAATGAATTAAAATAACTATTGCTATGTTATCAAAAATGAAGTTAATTAAAAAATTAGAGCATTCATAAAAACATATGAAATAAGATATAGAAAACCGTTTCAGAAACAAAAGATAATAAAGGGTTCCTGAAAGCCCCCAAGTAATAAATCTAAATAAGTATGAAACCTTTCAAATTCATTGTATGACTTGAGCATAACATTAATTTACAAAAATCGAATAGTACACACAAAGTTGTTCATTATGCTATATTCAGAAATCCTGCATAAGTGATTGACAGCAATAAAAGATAGTGATCCTAAACAAAAGGTTAGCATAAGAAAAAAGTGACCGACATCGTTAAGGACCATGTATTTGGTCAAATGTAATTTCTTTCAGAAATTGGAACATTTTCAGAGTATTTTCATATTATAAAATATATGAATAAAATTTGCAATTGTAGACCCAAAGAGAAAAATTAAATGAGCCTGTTAGATGTTTCAAAGATATTGACATTACTTAAAGTATCGTGTAGGGACTCAGTGATGTCCTTAGTGACTGACTGTTTATATGGGCATGACCATGTCAAGGACCCGAGTGCTTCAACCCCACAGAAATGACAAAGTCTTTCCTTTGATTGAGCCTCACAGGGATGGCAAAGCCTCCCCCAGGTTTGCTGTTGGCTACATGTAGAAAATGTCTACAGCAGCTTTCTCTCTGCTGGGAGAGGTTCACAGTCTAAAGACTGCTTACCCATCGAGACTGTTCTACTGAGATTAGTCAGGCCTGTCTCCTTGTTCAGCTGTTGTAATAACCCTGCTTAACCATTCAACTGTATGAAATAAACATGTTGAGCTTGCTGGAACGGTGGCCTCTCCATCAGAGAGACCAGACCATTAGATCCCAGCTTTTGTGTCCATGTGTCTCTGTTTCTTTAGAGTCTTTCCTTTCTTAGTTACCTCACTTCCCCTAGTCAGGGTTCTGGGTCCAAAGCCACACAAGGACATGACATTATTAAAATGATAAAAGATACTTGATAAGATTGGCATGAGGAAAACCCCTCCATACATAGACATATCAGGGAAAAAGAGTGTGCATGCCAAATAAACCCAACGCCCAGTATCATACTAAAATGGAAAGAAAATACTAGGAGTATTTCCTGTCCTGTACAATTAAAAAATTAGTTTCACCAGCATCATTCAATATAACACATTGCTAGCCTGTGGAAGCACATAGGAGTTATGTAAGAATGGAGCCATAAAAATGAAATGACCACTATGGCAGACATGACTGTATATCCAGAAAATCCAATCAAAGCAACTGGAAAAGATTTACATTCATGAAAGAATTTGATGAGGCCATAAAGGCCGGAATTAGATGTGGAAATCAGTGGCTTTCCTAGGCAAACATCGGTAGGTGAGAGCAAGGGCCAGAAGACCCTCAACCCCAGCCAAAAGTCACAGCAGTTACAGGAGTAAATATTAAAGCGATGTGTGGGAGGACTTCGCAGAGCCAAACCAGCTCCTGAATGACAAAAACAGGGGTTAAACAGGCGATGACTCAATTATGTCTTTAAGAAAACCCAACACCAAAACCACGTCTACCTTTCTAGTTTATGAGGCTATGGATAGTGGCCCCTTCTGTGCTCCCCATTCACTCCTGACCAGAGCATAAATTGGTATGAGCTTATGGAAGGCAATTTGGTTAGCAGCATTTATCAAAATTAGAAGCAAGCACACTAATTGAATAATGACCCATATTCCATCTGTCTCAGAGACAAACATGTATAACACAGTACATGAGCAAAGACATCCACTATGTCTCTATCCGGCAAAACTGGAAACACCTGATGTGTCCTTCCGAGGACCCATAAATTACAGTCTAGTCCTGCAGTGACACATGACCACAGCTGTAAAATTACAGAAAAATAAGAGGAAGTCCCAGAATGCTATAGAAAGCAATGTTGGAAATATTTATCATTTAGAGGAACATAGACTCGTATTTTTCTCGTATGTGCTCAGAAAAGGTCTGGGCAGAGGACAAAGCTATAAGGAAACAGGAAGGAGGAGGCATTTCCAAGACGAACATCTCAACAGTTTTAAGTTTTTGATCCATATGAGTTTATTACAACTTCAAGTATCACAATCAAAGCTTTAATAGAGTTAAGTAGGTTAAAATATATAATATATGTTTGCATTATGAAACAAAAGACATTTAACTGAAAGGGAAGATTAAGAATAAAATAAAATGCCCCAAATCACCAAGTGTTTTTATGTGTTCTGTCCTGGTAGAGTCATTTTACACATGAGTAGGCGATAGGAGAATGGGAAATGGGGAAACAGAGACAGACTGTTCACATGGCCAGAGTCACAGTGATGCTGTCTCCAGATGCCTGTAGTTTTAGTGAGGCCACCTCCTGATATCATCTGATACACACCATACACACACAACCACACACACATACAAACACACACACACAAACACAACCACACATACACACAAACACAAACATACACACAACCACACACACGTGACCACACACACAAACACACACACACAAACATACACACAAACACACATGCAGCCGTGACAAAGACAGACTCCTGAACTTCAGGTTCCCACTTCATTTACTAATTGCATACGTTCGAAAAAGTCCTTCAAAATGTATGGACCTAATTCCCTTGAGTATTTGATGGTTCTGATTATATTCTACCTGTCTCTAGAACTTTTCAAAGAGATCACATGTGCTTGTGTGTAATAGGAAACCATTAGGGAAATCTGGAATTTCAATACATGCCACAGGACAGAGATTTCAAGGATACCAGAATCCATACTGAGAAACAAGGGTAAGGGAAGAGTGGAGAAGTCAGTCTTGCTATATATTGATTTTTCTCCCCAAGCCTTTTTTTGGACTGTTGGGGGCTGTGGACCCCCAGACCCTGAATTTCCTGTAAACAACTTGTTATGCTTGCAGCTGCTCTGAGCAAAACAACTTGTTTTCCTGTGTTTGCAGCTGCTCTGAGCACGAGACCCTCAGGAGTTCCTGATGGCAGGGGAATGGTTTCTGGTGGGTTTGGCTGGGGCATGGCTATCACTTAAGGATACCTACGTAAGCTGCCTTGAAACACAATTAAAGGGGCATTCTTGTTTCAAGGATGGCCTCTGTCCCTGTGTCTCTATGTGTCTTTGTGTGTTTAAATCTCTAGGCCCCTTTTCCAGCCCACGGACCATACAGTAGTGCAGACAGTACATTGGACAAATGTTATTCTGGACAGAGCTAGGGTCTCTGGCTATAATAAATTAATATGCATCAAAGGAAGGAAATTATGCATACGGGCAAGAAAACAATGGTAACTTTTAAAGAAAATATTAATCATTGCATCCAAGCTACAAACATTACAAATAATGAGGAGAAAGTACTCCAGCCACAGCCCAACATCTGGAAGGAGAGGCCAGTCCTACAATCTGAGAAGGCGGCTTCTGGGAGCTAATTTGTGACTGTCTCTAAACTGATCACCTTGAGATGTTAGATGGGTTTCTGCTACACAGGAGCTCCAAATGTGCTGCTCTGGGAGGGGCTGGTGTCCCCAAAGGGACACAATTCTCTTTGGGCAAATCTAGCAGAGTGATGTCAAGGTGTCATTTGCTTTTGAAATATATACAGTAATGTATACAATATGCCTAATGCTGCTATGTGCAAACACAACTGTAGACTCCCACCCTTGGCAGAAGTCTGCAACAAGGCAGGTTGACCAGAAACAGACTCCTGATTTCCCCTTTCCTCCTTCCCTGTTACACTGCCCTGCTCCCCCACCCCAGCTTCGCTCAGGAACCCATGACAGCTGCCAGAATACAGCCCAAGAATACAGCCTGCTTTGCCTTACTCTGTACCAGTTTTTTTCTTTTGGGGCCACCAACCGGCTCCCAAATCATAACGCAGAGACTTAATTTTGAATGCTCAGCCTAGCTTAGGCTCATTACTGGCTATTTCTTTTAACTTAAATTAACCTGTTTCTCTTTATCTACATTTTGCCTCAAGGCTTCTTACCTTTCTTCTATAGCTCTTACTTTCAATGCTTCTCTTGTCTGATGACAACTGCCTGGTTCTTGCCTCAGGTGTCTCCCTCATTCTCTCCTCCTCTTCTCATTCCACCCTTGAGCCTAGAATTTTCCCCCTATTTATCCTCTCTGACCACCAGTCCCCCCATTTTTTCTCTGTCTAGCTGTTGGCCACTCAGCTCTTTATTAGACCAATCAGGTGCCTTAGGCAGGCAAGGTGAAACAGATGTCACACATCTTTACATAGTTAAACAAATGCAGAATAAACAAAAGTAACACACCTTTATCCAGTTAAAGTAATATTCTATAGCATAAACAAATGTTTGCCTAGTTAAAAATCATAGCCTACAACATTACTCCAAACCATGGAATAAAGTACTGGTACCAGTAGACTCTCATAATCTAACAGGCTGTGAGGAAAGTATTTGGGGCTCCATGTCCTCTCTATGTCTTTCCTACTTATTCCCATCACTCAGTCCATAAAAAAAACCCTCTGACATTTTTTCTCATTAATTCAACTTAATCTATGAATACCAGTAATCCTGTATGGTTATTACGGTCATGTAAGGCTCCCATGGGGATCTTTCCCTCAGATCCACACTATGATCTAGAAGAAAAGGTTACTCACATTCTAAGGATAAGGAAACACTGGCAAGGTTAACTCAACCTCAGGACCAGTAGTGACTTTGAGGAGGAGCTGGGTTTGCTGAGGTCTTTTGGATCTGATAGTTTGAGACCCTCGAATGTCGATTAGTGTGGTCTCAAAGTTTCCCCCCATACTTTCACAGCTTGTGGTACCTGAGATGCTGCGCCCTTCATCCACCCAGGAGTTCTCAGGAGGAGACACACAGTGCTGGACCTGACTCTGATAAGGTCACCTCAGGCTCTACTTACTGCAGAGGGGCACCTAGCCTGGGATCCTCCAGGCTGTAGTTACATCCCTACATACAAGCCCCCATTGGTTATTATGTCACTCGTTGAGAAAAATGGAAACAAAAAAGATGACTTTTTTGCTCTCAATTCCCTTTGAATTCTCTGAATTTCGGTTATTTTCCTCTAAAAGTTACTGATTTAAAAATCTGACCAGAAGCCACATGGGACCAACTCTGTATCCAGATAAGGGGACCCCCATGGCAGAAAAGATAGGGTGCATGACCCCAGAATCATCACCCAGGACCTGCTCCTCAGAGGCACAAGGTTCCTCATGCAATGACCCCAACACACACACACACACACACACACACACACACACACCCCTCATACACACATCCAGCTCCCAGGGAAATCTAGTTTCAGTTACTCCATGAATGTTTGTAGAGAATTTCTAGACACAAAGCATTGCTGTAGATCCTGGGAATATGGGAAGTTAATGAGGCAGACAACCACCTGCCACCTTAGCTACTCTCACCATGGTTGCTCATCTTCCAGAGGACCGGCATTTGTTCCTAACACTTATATCAGGTGGTTCACAACCAGTGTGGGGCAGTGCAGGGGGGAGTCTAACATCTTCTTCTGGCCATGGCAACAACTGCACTCACATGCATGTACCCATATATAAACACTCATACCACAATTAACAATAAATTTATATTGTAAAGATATTGCCTATGACCTATAGAAACATACTAATGATACAGTTTTACTTCATAGCCCTCAACAACAACCAGACTTTCTTCTATAATCCCCCCCCCCTCTCTCTCTCTCTCTCTCACACACACACACACACACACACACACACACACACACACACACACTTTGATTTGGTTTGGGATGGGTAGCTCTGGGGACACAGAAATTGAATGAAGCATCATAGATCTCTTGGTCTTTGAGGGGCTTCAGGGGAGAAGAGCAGGCACATTGTCAACATCTCTATGGCTGTGTGACCCCTTGGGCTTCCCTCCAAACCCAGGATGGAAGCACTCGTTTAGATACTGTCTATAAGGTCTGCTGAACTACCTAAAGGGCAGCCCCACAGTGAATTCTGTTCCTTTAACAAGGAGTCTCACCCTTGGTCAAAAGAGAAAGAACCCAAAAATCACCCTGAGCCTGCCTCCCTTCCAGGATGGCACCAATGTAAAACAAGTGAAGTCAGTTTCCACAGAACCAGTTGGTTAAAACCCACGAACGCTACTTCACCCGAAGGCAGCACTAGGAAAAAGAAGAGGCTGAAGCCATCTGTCCTGAACATGGCTGAATTACTGACTCTGAATTTTCAAGAACAATTCACCTTTGGAGCACAAAGTAATTACACAAAGCTCCCCATGTACCAGCAGAGGGAGATAAACAAAGCAAAGAACCAGACTCTCCTGAGAGAAGAAAAGTGTCCTGCCAAAGACGGCTTCCTAAAAATGCGTGTGTTTGATGGATCTTGGGAAGGAATTATTTCCTGCTGGCAAATTACATTTGAATCTAACATTGTGTTTTCAAATAGGATTGTGTTCCCAGCCCAGCATCGCTGGGGAAGGCAGAACATCTTGAGCGTGCAGCCATACACTGCATGGATTCCTTGTATTAAAATCTCATTTCACTGAAATAGCTCCTTTGAGATGTGCAGAACACCTCTGGGCGGCCAGTGAACTAAGACATAATGGTACCGCACATATTAAATATTCCTGCTTACATACTGACTGTGCGCTTTGCTGTACTTGATGTGCCCAGAGAACAAAAATGTCAGTGGTCCAGGAGTCGCGTGTGGTGTGTGTGTGTGTGTGTGTCTGTCTGTCTGTCTGTCCATCTCCCTTTCACCTTCCCTCTCCCTCTCACCTCCATCTACCATTCTCCTGCATTTCCCATCTGCTTTTTAAATCAAATAAGGACCCGGAGTTTCTCTGACTGTATCTCTTCTCTTCAGTGATGCCTCTGCAAAATGCTGGCTCAGGTTTTTCATCAGCAGAACTCTGAGTCATTAATGAGATACAACCATTATGTTAACTAACGACCCCCCAAATCGTTTCATTGTCACAGCCTCCTTTCAGCCCAGTTCCAGGCCTGGGGGTTTTAAGTCATGGAATGGCTCCTTTAAGATCTACATACCTTAAAAACGGTGTGATGGCTCCAGCCCCCAAATCAGATGATACTGGGAGGTTTCTTTTTTCCAATTTTTATTATAATAGTAATAGGAAAATGGTTGCCCTTTTATGGTTGAATAACCACAAAATGTTTATTTCAAATATGGGTGGATGTGGGGGCAGGGGTTCATCTAATCAGATGATTTTATACAGAGATGGCGAGATTTGGTGTCAACCAAAATATTGATCCTGAACGCTTGCAGCTATGTAGCTAAGCTTTCCATTACTATAATAAATATTTTCATAAAGAGAAAGGTTCATGTTGGCTAGGCATCGGGATGGTCTAGTTCATTATAATTGGTCACATGCCATTTGAGGCTTGTGATACAGCCACATATCATGGGAGGTACACCAATTCCTCTTCAAGTTGTGGCAAAATGCCTGACAGAAACAACTTCAGGAAGAAAGGTGGCTTTGGGTCACAGTGTGAGGGTAAGGACCATCAGGGCAGCAGAAGCACAGGGCAGCTGGTCACATGGCAGTCCTGAAGCAGAGAGAGATGGTTCTCTAGCCACTTTGTCTTTTCTTTATTCAACTCATGGAATCTTCTTCACACAACCTCACCTTCACACAGCCTCCCCCTCCCAATGGCATGGGAATGACTCCGGTTACTTTTATTATACAGTGTTCATTCCTAGTTCATAGTTCGCATTTACACTAAGAAATATTCCTGTAAGAATTTGTTACCTGAAAGACTTGAAAGCAGAGACTCAAACAGACAAGCAGATGCCTACATTCATAGAATTATTTTCAGTGGTCACATTAGTCACTTTTTTACTACTGTGTTAAAACAGCACAACCCAGGCAACCCATAGAAGAAAGAGTTTATTTTGCCTCGGGTTCCAGAGAGTTAGAATCCCTGAAGGAATGACAGCAGGGACAGGAAGCTGAGGGCTCACACCTTGAAACGAAAGCACTGTGCAGAGAGAGTGAACTGGGAAGGGCACAGTTTTGAAGCCCCAAAGCCTGCCTCAGGTGACACACTTGCTCCAGCAAGGCCAAAACTCCTAAACCTACCCAAACAGGGCCAGCACCTAGGAGGCAAGTATTCAAACATTTGAGCCTACGGGGCCCATTATTACTGAAACCATCACATTCTACTCTCTGGCCCCCACAGGTTCATGGCTATATCATAATGCAAAATTCATTTAGTTCAACTCCCAAAGGTCCCCACAGTCTTTCAGTCTCAACATTGTTTGAAAATTCAAGGTCCAAAGTCTCTTCTGAGATTTGGATAATCTCTTCATTACAAACCCCTGGTAACATCAAACACAAATTACACACAATTGACATCTAAAACAGTCTATCCTGGGAACAGGAGCATGAAGCAGCAGGTCACATCTTGTCCACAGTCAGACAGAGAGAGCATTGGATGTCTGTGCACAGCTCTTCATTAGCTCCGTTTCTCTACAGTCCAGGGATCTCCCTGAGGGAATGGACCTTCAGCGTTGAGTATTCCCATACCCACTAACCTAATCAAAACAATCCCTCACAGATATTCTCAGAGGCTCACGTTAATCTAGATCATCTGTCACAGGTGTGCCTAGAGCCCTATATCCCGGGTGACTCTAGATCCTGTTGATTTGATAATTAGTCCTAAATCACCAAAGACAGATACAGAATCATTTTGAAAATATTATTTGTTTGATGCTTGTCTTCAATACTACACAACCGCATGTCTGTTTCTGCCTGTTTAGGGCTCGGATACAGTCATCAGTCCATATTAATATATATTTCTTGCAATCAGGATGAATAAATGAATGGATGGTGAGTGTCTTATCATCTCATCTTTACGTCCCAGATCTGCCACCGTGACCCTCAAGCCCCATGCAGGAAGGCGTCCACACCATGGATGTAATCTTCAGCATTTGCTCATTAATTTACTCAAGTTCTCACTTCCACTAGAATAAGTGACAAGGAACAAATGCCCCCAGGCTTTTATATGGAATCTCCTGAAAAGTACAACATACTCAATGGCCCCTGATAGATAATCATCACACGGCAGCATCACAATATCAGAACATTCACCACGTCCTTGCTCATTCTGTCTGAAATTGCCAAATAGCTATCCCATGGAGAGAGTGACGAGGAGCTCTGTGTGGTTCTCCAACCAGTGCCCAGTGTGGAGCCTGAGCTATAGCCTGTTTTCAGGCTTCTGTGATAACGCCCAGCTCCTATCAGTGCCTGCTTGAGCCAAAATACCTACACACCACCTGCAGCATAAGGTGCTCTGGGTGTACACAGAGCTAAAAGTACTTCTGCTTGTAGTTCCCCAGCCTCCTGAAAAGCTAGAACATAAAAAGAACGGATACAGCTCTGAGGGCACGCTGAACACATGTTCATGGTCTGTTTGACCACACTCTGTCATTTTCCTCCTTAGGCTATTTTTACACAGTTTAATGAATTTCTGAACTTTGGCCTCAAAATGCGAAGAAATTGGTAACAACAACAATAACAAAAAAACATATTCTAACTGGTCCTTCTAGAACAAACTGATAAAATTTGCAAGGGGACACTGGATTATCCAAGTTTAATTATGTATCAAATAGATTCCAGGTTTAAATGAATGGCTGCAATTTTTTCTGTTAGAGCTACAGGACTTTACTTTTTAGACCCAGCACACGGTGGTCCTCCACCTTCTTGTTACCTATCCTCTTTAGAAAGGAGTCACTCAGTTCTCATAACACACACCGTCATCAGTCTCTTTATTAAACATACCTGTTTAATATCTGCCCCTGACATTTAGGATCCCTTTTCTGTCCTAAATTTCTATGATGGGGCAAGCATCAAAGAACAGGAAATTATCAAACTCCTGCCAGGGCAGGGGGTGGGTTTTCAAAAACTCATAACTTCAGCCTGGAAAGCTGGATGTTTTGCTGTTTCATCCGTCCCCCAAAACAACGATCATCCATTGTCTATAGATGAAGCCAGGGGAGACAACTTCATTTCTAACTCCCAAGATCCTTTCCATACCCCTAGTTACCTCGGGAAGACACTTGGAACCTATGACCAAAGCTAACCTTGTTATATCTGCCATCATCACACACGCCACCAGAACTTGTGAAATTTCTGTTATGCAAATAATGCCACTCTATGAGGGAAACCACACAGAGAGAGAGAGGGGGGGGAGGGAGAGAGAGAGAACAAAAAAGAACTATGATGAGGTCACTCAGTCAGTAAAAGCACTATTTGCTGTATAAGTATAAAAACGTAAGTCCAGGTCCCCAGTACCTATGTAAAAATCTGGTTGTGGTGCCACAAGCTCATAATCGCAGGCTGGGGAGGCAGAGACAAGCAGATCTCTGGGGCTTGCTGATCAGTCAGACTGCCTGGATCAGCAAACCCCAGGCCAAAGAGAGAGTCTGTCCCAAAGTCAAAGTTGAAAGCAACTGAAATGTGAACTTGAAGAGATCCTTAACATGCATGCACACACATGTACATCCAAACACACAAGCTCACACACACACACACACACACACACACACGAGGCACAAACTTTTATACACACAAATAGAACCTAAAACAAAATATTCTGTTGCCTTTGAAAAAGGTAGAGGGTATCAAACTCTCTTGTAGCCTCCAGATATTCCTTATAGCCCTTTTCCGACATGGTTTACAAAGGGAACGGGTTAAGATCCAGGATCTGCCTGAAAGCTGAACTGGGCTGTCAAAGTGATGTTGCGAGCCGTGTATCACAAGTCATGCATCCCGAGCCTTGCATCCCGAGCTGTGCATCCCGAGCCTTGCATCCCGAGCTGTGCATCCCGAGCCGTGCATCCCGAGGCCTAGAAGACCCGTGCAGAGATGCTAAGACGTAGAGGTTAAGCACTGAGGTCAGCCATGGTTCTTCACTGCTCTATGGCTCAGTACATGCTGGACTTGGAGGGAGTTCATCATTTCCTCGCTGTTTTCCTATCAGTAGGCTGGGGTGGTAATTTCCCTACCTAAGAGAATTTTGATGAGAACAAAACACAGTACAAGTAAAAGGCTCTGTGTGTGACCCGGCATCCTACGGGCTCATCAGTATTTATATCTCCCTGCAGTTTCAACCTAGCACTCAATTATATTTCCTGGTTTCCCTCTCTTCTCAGATACCACTGGGAAATAAAATGGTTGTCAGTTCATTTATCTTCACCTGCTTCACTCTAGGACTCAGGGAGAAACGAGCTATGAACATCACTAGGACTCAGGGAGAAATGAGTTATGAACATTACTAGGACTCAGGGAGAAACGAGCTATGAACATCACTAGGACTCAGGGAGAAACGAGCTATGAACATCACTGTGATTTTGATCTTAGTGCCCCCAGAAGCCAATGTGCTAACGGTTTGGTTCCCTGGCCATAGAATTTTTCCAAGGAGGGGCCACAGGAAAGAAATTAGAGACGGTGCACCCTTAAATAAGATACCAGGAGGTCTGACCCCACAGACACACTGTCTTTCTCCTCTTTGACTACCACGAGGGAAGCAGCTTCCTCCATTTTTCTCCCAGGCTCACCACAGGACATAGAGTCCTGAACTAAAATTTCAAAGCTGTAGGCCAAAATAAACCTTTCATCTGTTTCAATTTATTTTTCTCTGGTAATTTATTACAGCAACAGTAAGCTGGCTAAGGTAGGAAATTCAGAAGGCAGATGCAGACGACTGCATTAGGGGCGTCTCGGAGTGAGAAGCCTACATTAGGGGTGTCTCAGAGTGAGAACGCAATTTACTCACTTGTTTCTTCTGGACAAAAAAAAAAAGTAAATGCGCCTGCAACCTTACAGCGGTAGGTGAATGGCAAAAATCCTCAGTTGGGGTCTGTGAACCTTTACACAGTGAGGAGTAAGATGTGGTGCCTCTGACTTTTCCACTGTGAAAGCAGCCACCATGTATGTGTGACCCCAAGCTCACAGGGCCAGAGCGGTCAAATAATGTTTCCGATGACTAAGACAGGCTGGGCTCTTTATTTCTCCCTGATGTGGCTTGATGCTACACTACTTTATTTTGCGTTTTGGGGTAGGGGGTCACAGAACAAACACACCAAGGACCTGGGCCTATCCTCTTTATTACTGAGTTACTGAGGTAAATCTATTGGTCAATGTCACCAAATTAAAGATAACTCTAAATTCTCCACTGCTAAAAAATAAATGAGATAAGAAGTTCTATTTCATTTTATGGTATGTCTTCGTTCATTTATCTGCTACTGTGATTCAAAAAAAAAACCTGACAAAGGCAAATTGGGGGAGAAAGGGTTTATTTGCCTTAAAATTCCATATTACATGCATCATGGCAGAGCTGGAGGCAGCTGGTTACATTACACCCACAGTCAGACACACCGCAATGGATTCACTCACACAGGATTGGCTCAGCCCCTTCTCCACTCATACAACTCAGGATCCCTTTGCCTAAGGAATGGTATCACCCATAGTGGGAAAATCTTCCTACCTCAATTACCATAATCAAGACAATTCCCCACCGACAAGCTCCCATGATCCAGACACTCCCTCATGGAGATTCCCTTCCCGTGTTGGCTTGTGAGCATTTTGATGAGGGATTTGTCTGGATTGTGTCAAATTGACAACTGAGAGTAATTATAACCCTGCTGGGGGGAAAGAAAGAAGGAATGAGACATGGATTGGGAAGTAAAAATAACTCAGTTAGTGACCTTCCCATGACCAACGCCACCTCAGTGGTGGGTGAAGGGGGACTAAGGAAGCAGACTTTCCAGATGCAGCTCTCGGAAGCACAGTTCCCACCACTTCTTCAAGCTTTCACACTGATATTCACCTCCCATAAACCTCCGCTCATGTGATACATGGTGAGCAAAGGAAACCTATCCCCAAGGAGAGAATTCTGCGCCAGGAAAGCATCTCCTTCCCCTGAACTTAGCAGACTGTGACGTGGGTTTAAGGTGCTCTTGGGATACTAGCCAATCCTTCATTTTGCCTCTGACTGAGAACATATAAATAGAACAGATCTGGGGTAGAGTATGGACAGGAAAGAGTACCAAGCAAGCCCTTGAGTTTTCTGTCATCCTGAGAATGAAGACAGGTTTCCATAGATGCAGGTTTACAATAACTGATGTTGAAGAAGGTTCATGGGATGCATGGCAGGGCACATGACCCTCAACACCAGGAGCCAGAAGCTGAACGGTTTTCACCTCCTTCAGGCCTCTGCCATCACTTCCGGCTTTTGCAAGGATGACACACGTGCTTTCTGAAAGTCCACAGTCTTTGGCTGCTATCACAGCAGGGAGCATGTGGGGAAGACGGCCTCATTTGTTTTATGTAAAGTCATATCCATCCATTTTCACGGGTACCCCTTACATACTTGACCCCAGTTGTTGGATCCTGTCATTTTTACATCTATCTAAAGAAATGTGTAATCATTTGTTCATTGGTCTCTTCTGGCCAAAGTGGGAACCTGATGATGTTCAAGACTGTTTCTCCTGCTGCTTTCTTCCCAGAATGGTGACACCAGGGACGCAGTAGAGGCCCAATGAATAATTGCTGAATGAATGAATAGACCCTTTGTATCTCCTGAAGAGTTTTAATGAGATTCTTGGAGACAGAAATGTATACCACGATCAACTTCAGAATGGCCTACTCCATTCATTTCACAGAAAGCAAATTGAATTTCTAAGATGTCACAGCTTATACTAAGTCTTACTCTCCTGGAAGACCATATTGGGATCTCTAGCCCAGCATCCAATCTGTCACTGGTAAACTTAGACAATGCTGTTAAAAAACATCTGATATAAGGCAGGCTGGGAGAGATGAATGAGCAGGGAATAATTCCAGCACTCAGGAGACAGGTGCTCAATGGAAGGCATTCTCTGACCCCTGGGTTAGTAAACAAACGAAGAGCACAAGCCACTGTGCCCTTCCGGCAGGATGCACACCTGGGGTGGCACTGTTAGGGAGCAGATGGCTGCCACAGAAGGCAGCATCTGGCTGGAAGAGAGTAAATTGAGCACCCCACTCCTGTAACCAGGGTTACAGTACAGAGAGTGCTGAAATACTGCTGCGGGGACGCGGGGAGCAGAGGAGGAGGGAGGATGTAAGCACACAGAATTCTTCCGCTCCACTGGAGGGTTGGGTCACTTCCGGTCTTTCTGAATCCCCTGTTGACCACTGGAGAAATGAAGGAATACATTACCAAACGTCTCTCCTAAGACAGGCTTAGTGCCTTAGAGGCCATTCTTATCCAGTAGGAAGCAGAGGGAGATAAACAAGTCCCACTCCACCGCACAGTACCCTTCCTGTTAGGTGAGAACTGAACCATTGACAGAAGAAAAGGCCCCCAGGTCAAGTCCACAGAGAGGTCCACTCGAGGATCAGAGAAGTGGGAGTGGATCAGAAGCTCAGAAGCAGCGAGGGACAGAAGGAATACCAAGCCAATTCCAATCATTCAGAAGTGGTGCCATCTTCTCTATTAGGAACACCCAAGTTCAAATCCTAACGTGTCCTCCTTGCTATTGAGTGTCTTTGAACAAGTTACTCAATTATTCTGATAGTTGGCCTTACAAATCCATCACGTATGGAGAATTCTATCATTTCATTGTTGGGGACTGAACCCAGGGTCATATACCCACTAGGCAAGTACTCTATGCTGAACTATATAGATAGTTTTTTTCTTACTATGTGCTCATAATGGCCTTGAATTTGCAATCCTCCTGCCTCAGCATCCCCAAAGCTGGGATCACAGGTGTGTACTATTATACCTAGTTCATTTTAGGTCTTTTCAAGGATTACACGAAACAATATTTTCAGTGGCTTTTAGGGTATGTCCATTCTGTGGCCCAACACAATACAAAATTATAAATTTAAAATAATTGTGTATATATGTGTGTGTGTGGAGGGAAACGATGTGCCAGTGGAGGCCAGAAGAGTCACATCCTTCTGGAGCTGGAGTTCCACGAAGGTGAACATCCTGACATAGGTGCTGGGAATCAAACTCACGTTCCGAGGAAGAGCAGCAATGGATCTTCACATCTGAACCATCTTGCTAGCTCATAAACTCATAAACTTAATCAGAAAACTACGAGATTTTCTCTCCAATGTCATTGCGTAGTTTTTAGGTGTGAACTTAGTGGATGGCCACATAGTGTTGCAATGACGGAAATCTGGACACACCTTCAAGGACCTGACCATTGGTGAAGGGTATGGATTGCTGGCTACTATGGCATTATGGGTCAGACACACAAGGTGGCAGAAAGAGAGAGGCTGAAGGCAGTTCTGCTTTGACCTGAGAGCACCGTGAGAACTTGGCACTCTGACCAGAGAGATGAAGGGAGCTGCAGGGCACCAAAGAAGACAGTGATACATCTAGAACTGTCCCTCTGTGGGTCACTCTATGAGTAACATGACGGAGGGGTGGGGATAGATATTGATAGTTCCCTCGGTGAGACTAGTCAGCAGTCATTGGCAGTGATCCAGGCAGGAAGTAAAGAGCTAACCTAAAGAGGAAGTCAAGGAGACAGAGAAGAGAGATTCTCACAGGAACAATGGGTAAGAACTTCACTGCTCATGGTTCCCAAGGAATGCAAAGACAAGAACAAGCCTTCGAGAGTAATCTTCAGACTGTTTCTGGTTGCTTATGAAATAGTATAGGATCCAGACTTAGCACGTGTAAATCTTTACAGGAGGATGACCTCACTGAATTTTTCACAAAAGTATTAATCTACAATGGGCTTGCCTATCTTAATTTCAAACCCATTGGTCTAGCACAAGGTAGATCCTGTGGGGATATAATCTAAGCCCCATATCAGAATTCAAGCCAATAGAACATTTTATTTAACTTTTTATTTATATTTAACTTTTTATTCAATAAATTATTACTATTTCAACATGAAATCAGTATAAAATATAAGATACTTTTCATTCTTTTCCCAACTCAATATGTATTTGGAAGACCATATCTAAAGTTGGCGTGGCCACACATCAGAAGCATGTGTCTAATGGCTATCATGCTGAGTGGCTGAGATGATTGCATAGGTGGCTTTTGTTCTCAGAGTCTCAAAAGATGAACAATATAAGGTCTCCTACACATACCTACTCTCTCTTCCTAACTCTTACTCTTCCCTTGAAAACAAAGACTGGGCACCCATGGTTAGATTTACACTGGGTACATTCAGCTTTTCCGCTCCATCTTCTCCATTGGATGCCAACCTGACCAGGTGGGCAGGAAGTTATGTGTTTTCTCTTCAGAATGCCTGCCATGTACTGGCAAGTACCAGGGGGCAGCACAGCTCCCATGGAGGAGACATTCCTGATTCTGAGGCTGTGGTTGCAAGCCCCTTTGACACACAGGAAGTCACAGCCTTTAAATTAGCCTTTATCGTAGCATGGGCAGAACTTGGCCTCAACTCTCACGGCAGCCACAGAGGCAGTTCCTTGGATGACTGTAGTGGAAAGGGGCCCTTGAAAAGGCACAGACCTCACAGAAAAAAACGTTCGTGGTAATGATGACTATAGCCTATCTTTAACACAGGCAGAGTCCTAAGCACACATATATAAGCCTAGAAGGCTCAGCACATGATAGCAGCCACAGAAGTCCTTAGTAAACAACTCCAAAGGTGGCAAGGATCTGAATACAGCATGAGAAAGGCTTTCTCCAGAGAGCCCTGTTTTAGATTACGTGGGGTGCACAAGGGGTGCTGCTTGCAATTTCAAAAGAGTTGGGTTCTACTGTATCCCAGAGAAGGAAAGAGACTCTGAGATCCTGACAGATTTCAGGTGAGCATAGGATATTAGCTGCACCTCTGAGAATAACAGAGGGGCTAGTCTTAGTTTTTGGCATTTTTTTTTTACTCTGAAACTCGAGAATAAATCATCACCAAACAATTTTATGTCAGTTTATGATCTGAGGACAATAAAGAGGGTTTCTGGGTCTTGACTAACCCCAGACTCATTGCCTTCGGATGACATCACACCAGCTAATTAGAAAATGTAGCTCTTTTGTAACTAAACATGTCACATGCTCAACCTGCTCATTTCTGGACTATCTAGGTCATTCTATATTATTCTGAGGCTCATTTATCATCACCACGCACATAAGTGCCCTCCAAATTAACATTTATGATTATGATATTTGGGCATCCAACTGATTGCTTATATTTTTATTTCACATTCTCAATATAAAGGTCTCACAAGAATACAGTTTCATTTTCGATATATTCTTAAATGCCAAGGAAATGTCAAGGCACTCAGTGGGTAATTGACTAAATTGTCCAAAGACATTAAAACTAATTTGAGTAGAATGTAGTTGGGGAAGTAGTTAGCATATATGATGTAAGAGGACTTTTATTTTGTAAAATGTACCCCCAGCAAACTTGTAAGAGAAGAGCAGAGGCTAAACCTCAAACTCTAGGATGCCAACATTTAACAACGAGATAAGAAAATAAAGTAATTTCCAGAAGAAAAAAATGTAGTCCAAATCTTATTTTTGTTCCTGTAGTAATATATTTTGACCAAGGGCAGCTTAGGGGAAAGGGGCTTACTCAGTTCACAGTTTCGAGATGAAGCCCATTCTTGAGAGAAAGTCAAAGCAGTTACCCAATCACCTAGTCACACCACACCCAAAGGGGAAAGAAACAAATGCGCTCATGATTCCTGTTTGCTGCTCACAGTGGGCTCGGTCAATTACCAATCAAGACAACTCCCTGTTCTAGGTTGGGGCAAGTTGACATTTGAAACTACCCAGCACAATGGTGTTATAGTGAATACAGCTGTAATATTTTAAGAAAATGAAATGTCAATGATATAGATGATACAAATCTAGCCTTGAACATATGTCTATTAAGTACTTACCGCGTGAAGAGACTGTTCCAAGCACCTGGAATCTAACAGTGAGACAGACGGTTTCCCTCATGGAGTTTGCAGTCCATTGCAAATTTAAGGGAGGAGAGAAAGTCATTATTCAAGTTTGAAGTTTGGCCATTTGGTGACCGTCAGGGACAGGGAAAATAAATTTAATGACATAGAGACCTGAAAGCAAGCAAGAGGGGCTGGTAAATGCAGTAAGAAAAGAAGACAATGTGAGGGCTTTGGAGGTGAGCGTTACAGAGAATATCCAGGGAGACTGGAGTATAGAAGGCCAACAGAGACAGAATGCTCAAAAGACAAACCGATAGAACAAAGCCACAAACACTGCCTGGGTGTACACAGTCTATTGTCAAGTAATTTCTACTTTGAGGTGGTCATATGGAAGTTGACAGAAGTTGCTGAAGTGACTGATCACAGGCTCAGCACTCTGAAATATGCAGGATGCCCCCTAAGACTTTGGATATTAAAAATCCTTCAGGCCGGGATAGTCACTGAGTACATATGATTGGATGATAGTGTCTCTAATTAAATGAGATGCTGTCCTAAGTCTATGCAGAGGTTATAACTTTTCAATCATACCCCCATGCCATCCCAGGACAGATGAACCACTGTGGGACAGAAGGTGAAGGGAGGAAAGTTGGTCAAGCAGCCAATCAGAGTCCCCAAGTCCGAAGACTAACCTCTCATTCATAGAGGCCAATGTTACATGCTTTTGTTTATCTCCATGCTAAACTGCCCTAAAATAATGTCTTGTTATCATGAGGCAGCAGCCTCACCCACAGCCCTAAAGTCCAATTTTAAGAGGAGAGTTTGAAATAAATGATTGTGCTAGGCTAGCAATGCACCTGTGGCCCTCAGATTCAAGCCTTAGCTGTATCTGAGAAGTGAGTGTGAGGTGAATGTTTGCCTTGGGTTTGCAAACTCATGGTCACAAGCTAGGGCAACCTGTGCCCTCTGTAGGTTGTCTGACCTGAGATCTAAGGCCGGTTCACCTCAAATCTATATCTCAAACTAGACTATCATGAAAAGTCCTGGAAATCCTTTCAGATGGGGTATCTCTGTGATGGTTCATATTGTCAAGTTTTCAGGATCTAGAAGCATCAAAAAGATAGGCAAGCCCTAGGCAGGTCTGTGAAGAGTTTCCAGATGATGTTAATTAGGATGGGAAGACCCCGCCCCTCCTAAATGTGTGGCACACAACTCCATGGCCCCAGGCCCTGGGGTATGTAAATAAAAGAAAACAAATGGAGCCCCGGCAGCCTTATCTTCCTGCTTCCTCACTAAAGAAGCAACATGACCAGCTTCTTCATGCTTCTGCCGCTGTGCCTTCCCCACCATGATGATGTATTGCACCCTCAAACTGTGGGCCACAATAAACACTTCTTCCTCAGTAGACTTTGTCAGGCAGTTTGCAATAGCAATGAGAAAAGTGTGCTGGCACTTTCTCCAGCGCTAAGTATAGAGAGTATAGGAAGGTGGCATGAGACCCAGCCACGGGTCTGAAAACATAGCTCTCTTAGTAAATCCTTTGCCAACAAACATGAGAGACTTGAGTTTGGTCCCCAGCAAATATGTGGAGTAAGTTAGCACGATAGCAGGCTCTTGTAACTGCAACACTGGGGATGTGGAGACAGGCAAATCCCTTGGGATTTCTGTCCAGCCAGGATAGCCAACTTGATAGGCTCCAGGCCAACGAGAGACCCTGTCTTAAAATTCAAGGTGGATAGCTGGGCAGTGGTGGCTCACACTTTTAATCCCAGCCCTTGGGAGGTAGAGTCACAGGTGAAATTCAGTGAGATCAAGACCAACCTGATCTACAAATGGAGTTCCAGGACAGCCAGAAGCATTACACAGAGAAACTACCTCAGAGAAAAAAACTCTCATCCTCTCATCCCATCCATTAGACCCTGGAAGCCACAGGTCCTACTCTGCTCCCAAACACTCCTATCCCCCTGCAACCTCAGTGGAACTCTGAAACACAGCCTGCTACTACACAGAGAGACTGGATTAAAAAAAACTTCACCATATAACAATCAAAATGCAAAACATACATAATAAAGCAAGAATATTAATAGTTGCAAAGGAAAAAAGGCCAAGTAACATATAAAGGCAGACCTATCAGAATTACATCTGACTTCTCAGTGGACACCATGAAAGCCAGAAGATCCTGAACAGATGTGAGGCAGATGCTAAGAGACCATGGATGCAAGCCCAGACTACTATACCCAGCAAAGCTTTCAATCACCATCAATGGAGAAAACAAGATAGTCCATGACAAAACTAGATCTAAACAATACCTATCCACAAATCCATCCCTACAGAAAGTATTAGAAGGAAAAGTCCAACCCAAGGAAGCTAACTGCACCCACAAAAACACAGGTAACAGATAACTTCACACCAGCAATCCCCAAAGAAGGGAAACATATAAACACTACCACCAAAAAATAACAGGAATTAAAAATCACTGGTCATTAATATCACTTTTAAAAAGACACAGGCTAAGAAAAGGAATATGAAAGTAGGACCAATCCTTCTGCTGTATATAAGAAATACATCTCAACCTCAAGGACAGACATTACTTAGAGTAAAGGGTTGGGAAAAGATTTTACAATAAAATGGACCTAAGAAACAAGTGGGTGTAGCTATCCTAATATCTAACAAAATAGATTCAAAATAAAATCAATCAGAAGAGATGGAGAAGGATACTTTATTCTCATAACAGAAACAATTCATTAAGTCTCAGTCCTGAACATGTACACCCCAAATACAAGAGCACCCACATATGTAAAAGAAACATTACTAAAGTTTAAATCACACATCAAACCCCATAGACTAATAGTAGGAGACTTTAACACCCCACTCTCCCCACTGGATAGGTCAACCAAACAGAAACTTAACAGAGAAATAAGAGAACAGATGTCATGACTCAAATGGACTTAACAGACATCTACAGAATATTCCACCCAAACACAAAAGAATATACCTTCTTTTCAGCACCTCATGGAACCTTCTCAAAATTAACCCCATACTCAGTAACAAAGAAAACCTCAACAGATACAAAAAACAAGCACTGAAATAACCCCCTGTATTTTATTAGATAACCATGGTTTAAAGTTAGAATTTAACAACAACACTAATGGCAGAAAGCCTCCAAACTCATAGAAATTGAACAATGCTCTATTGAACCAATCCTGGGTTAAAGAATAAATAAAGAAATAAAGAAGAGACTTCTTAGAATTCAACAAAAATGAAAGCACAAAATACCCAAACCTAAGGAACACTATGAAAGCAGTGCTAAGAAGAAAATTCATAGCACTAAGTGCCTACATAAAGAAAATGGAGAAAGCTAACACTAGTGATTTAACAGCACACTTGAAAGCTCTAGAACAAAAAGAAGCAGACTCACCCAGGAGGAATAGACAGAAAACAATCAACTGAGGGCTGGAATCAATAAATTAGAAACAAAGAAAACAATACAAAGAATCAATGAAACAAAGAGATGGTTCTTTGAGAAAATCAACAAGATAGACAAACCCTTATCCAAACTAATCAAAAGGCAGAGAGAGAACATTCAAATGAACAATATCAGAAATGAAAAGGGGGACATAACAACAGACACTGAGGAAATCCAAGGAATCATTAGGTCATATTACAAAAACCTGTACTGCACAAAATTGGAAAATGTAAAAGAAATGGTATTTTTCTGGATAGGTACCACATACCAAAATTAAATCAAGACCAGGTAAACAACTTAAATAGAACTATAGCCTGCATGAAAATAGAAGTCATCAAAAGCCTCCCCAAAACAACAACAACAAAAAAAATGGTTTCAGGGCACAATTCTACCAGAACTTTAAAGAAGAGCTAATACGTATATTCCTCAAAGTGTTCCATGGAATAGAAACAGAAAGAACTCTTTTTATGAGGCTGCAGTTACACTGATACTAAAACCACACAAAGACTCAACCAAGAAAGAGAATTACAGACCAATCTCACTCATGAACATTGATGCAAAAATACTCACTAAAATACTGGCAAACCAAATCCAAGAACATATCAAAAAATATATATATCATTCACCATGATCAAGTTGGCTTCATCCCAGAGATGCAGGGATGGTTCAACATATGAAAATCTATCAATGTAATCCACCATATAAATACACTGAAATAAAACCATTATCATCTCATAGATACTGAAAAGCATTTGACAAAATTCTACACCCCTTCATAATAAAGGTCTTACTTAGAGAGACCAGGGATATAAGGAACATATCTAAACATAATAAAAGCAATATGCAGCAAGCTGACAGCCAACATCAAATTAAATAGAGAGAAACTTAAAGCAATTCTGCTAAAATCAGGAACATGACAAGGCTGTCCACTTTCTCCATATCTATTCAACATAGTTCTTAAAGTTCTGGCTAGAGCAATAAGGCAACAAAAGGAGATCAAGGGGATTCAACTTGGAAGGAAAGAAGTCAAACTTGCACTATTTGCAGATGATATGACAGTATACATAAATGACCCCAAAAACTCTACTAGGGAACTCTTACAGCTCATAAATACTTTCAGTAATATGGCAGGATGCAAGATCAATTAAAAAAATCAGTAGCCCTCCTATGTACAAATGATAAAGAAGTTGAGAAAGAAATCAGAGAAGCATCACCCTTCACAATAGCCACAAATAACATAAAATATCTTATGATAACCCTAACCAAAGAAGTGAAAAACCTATTTGACAAAAACTTTAAATCGTTGAAGAAAGAAATTGAAGAAGATACCAAAAATGGAAAGATCTCTCATGCTCTTGGATAGGTAAGATCAACACAATAAAAGATGGCAATCCTACCAAAAGCAATCTATTGTTTCACAGAATGACCCCAGCTAAGACCTTAAGGAGAGGAGGCCCAAACTGGCCTTGTCCTGTAGTCAGACTGATGAATATCTTAAATATTACCATAGAACTTTCATCTAGCAACTGATGGAAACAGAGGCAGAAGCCCACAGTAGAGCACTGGGCCGAGTTCCCAAAGTCCAGTTGAAGAGTGGAAGGAGTGAGAATATGAGCAAAGAAGTCAAGACTATGATGGGGACACCCACTGAAACAGTTTACCTGAGCTTACAGGAGTTCACCAACTCCAACCAGACAGAGAAGGAACCAGCATAGGTCCAAACTAGTCCCTCTGAATGTGGGTGATAGTTGTATGGCTGGGCAGACTGCGGGTGTTGAGGGAGCTGCAGGACTGCTTTTCGTCCCGCCTGGCTCCCGCACATCTAGCTTTACACCAGAAATAACAACACACAAACTGTATTCATTTAAACACTGCTTGGCCCATTAGCTCTAGCCCTTACTGGCTAATTCTGATATCCCCATCAACCCATCTTTAATAAACTGTGTAGCACTGGTCTTACCGGGAAAGATTCAGCATGTCTGACCTGGCAGCTTGCTTCATCGTGTCTGGCTCTGAGAGGAGCTGCATGATTTCTGAGCTCACTTCTTCCTCCTCCCAGCATTCTGTTCTGTTTACTCCACCTATCTAAATTTTAACCTATCAGGGCCAAGGCAGTTTCTTTATTTAACCAATGACCTTCCTCCATCATGCAGGGCCATTGGTAGGGGCACTGTCATTTATCCCTATGCTTGTACTAACTTTTTGGGAACCTATACTCTTTGAATGAATACCTTGCTCAGCATAGATATAGTAAGGAAGACCTTGGACCTTCCCCAAAGCAATGTGCCTTACCTTCTCTGAAGAGTAGATAGGGCTGGGTGGGGGTAAGTGGAGGAAATAGGAGGAGAGGAGGGAGTGGGAACTGGGATTGATATGCAAAATGAAAAAGATAGTTTGCTTTCTTTTTTAAAAAAAAGAAATTTTGAAAAAAATCAAGGTCCATAGCATCTAAGGGAAAACAGGCCAAGTTGTTCTCTGAGGTCTGCATGCATACATGCATGAACACACGTGCATGTGTATTCACATGAACACACACATAAGACCATGTTTTTGCACTGGAGGCTAGATAGAACCCATGTTCTGCTAAGTTTCCCAAGCTCACAAAAGCAGAGCTGTCACAGCCCCTGGGCCCAGCAGCTGCTCCTCCACAAGGAACCAGACCTTGGCTTTGCTTTTAAAGTTTTAGTTTAAAAAAATAAATTGCCATTTAAGATCAATTGTGTTCATTTATACAAGATGATGAGATCATGGCAAAGTTACGCGATTGCTTTAGAAACTTGTAAGGTATAAAGAAATAGTTCAATAAAATAATAACAAAATCATATTTTAGTTTTAATATCTTTATTAAATAAAATGATGGTTCCTCGGAGCCCATTATTTTTGTGTTATTTATAAAACTTCCTCCCTAAAGAGCCCTTTGTCTTCAGCCCCACTTACTCAGCAAACATTGCTGGAGAATACACATGTGCCAGGTGAATGTGGCTCTTGTCCACGGCACCTACGTGCCTGTCCATTCACACAGGCAGCAGTCGGCGTGAGTACCCCAGCAGCGTTCTCACTAGAGAATGGAGATGCTCCAGATAGACGTAGGTGCTGAGGAGGCTACATCCTGCCCCCATCTCTCTAGGGCCCTGGAACATTCTTTTACTCACAAGAAACAATGTGAGAGGAATTCTCAGTTAAACTGGGCTCTAATGCTTATGTCTACTTTTCCCAGGAAAGTAAGAACAGCAAGCAGGAGTGGGGCTCTGGACTAGAGTGCACAAAGGAATGTGAACCCCAGGAATGAAGCAGAAGCCTAGAAGTTTATAGAGATCTCAGTAAAATCACCTATGCCACTAGTGTATGTGAGGTAAGTAGGCCAAGAGAGAAGGGATCTATGTCTGGATGTTTGAATCAACACACAAAGAGAAAAGACATATAAGTTCAAACATAATCACCTCAGTAATGCCTCACATAAAAGTTCATTACTTATACCACCATGTCATTTACACACACACACACACACACACACACACACACACACACACACACACACGGAGGGAGATGGGGAAATGGAGGTTCTGCAAGGAGTTGGGGAAAGGAAAAGCTATGAACAAAATCAAAATATAAGAAAAATTTAAAAATCAGAACAATCTGAGTAAACATTCTGCCACAATTAGAAGATATTAAGTCTAAAAAACAAACAAAATGGATAGCTATCTGTCCTCCCCACAACTCCTTCCTGGAGTTCACCCCTTCTCTAAGAATGAGGCACCCCAGGTACCATCTCCTCATCTGCCCTGATGTGTAAGAGCACAACTGGATTTATATACCTCGACTGCAGGTGGACAGGAGGACAAGGACCTCACTGGGCAAGAAAGAAGCTCGGAGGCGAGGCAACAGAAATGGCCAGCAGGAGAGTGGGTCAGCATCGGTCTCCACACAGCTCTAAGAATTAGCTAATCTCAACCATACTGCGCACTTCTCTCTCAGCGTCACAAGCTTATATCCTGTATCCCACGGATACACATTTGGGAGGAATCACTCAACAGGTGCCTGGGTACAAATTCATGTGCAGCATTGAGTGAGCCCTTCCTCATCCAGGTATCAAACGAGGATTTCCAAAGTGTGACAGCCATAATCTCTTTTGTGTCCTAAGCTTGGTGGACGCCAACAGGAAACAATGAGGCCACATCATAAAACATGAATCAAACCCACAATCTACATCCAAAAAGGAAAATAGGATATCTGAAAGTTCCAAGGCCACAGTGGCATGCTCGGTAGAGGAATGGGAGCCAGTGTAACTTCACACCTCAATCTTACTCTCAAAATTGTGAGGTGGAGCAACCCAGAGAAACAGCATACCACAGTGCAGTAAATGGCTAGGAGTACACCCTATTATCGCCAGCAAACCTGACTCCAATCCTAATTCTTTCTATACTTATGGATTCAGGGAAGTCATCCCCAAGTCCTAAGTAACTCATCCACAAAGTGAGATCAAAGGACTAATGTGTTTCAAGTCTTGCATATGAGCCTGGAATATAATAGGCACTCAATTCACAGAAATTATCATTATTCATAGTTATATCAGTGTATCAAAGGATGAAATATTTCCTGGGATATGTTAGGTGAAGTTCAGTTATAAACTTGAGGTTGCCAGGTTGCCTACAACCTTCAAAGATTATCTCAAGGGCAGTGATTCCTGAGATTCTCTGCAAAATAGAATCACCTAGGAATCTTTAAACTGTGTTGATGCTATGGATATATCCACTGACCATAGGTCCACCTCCTAAGATCCACAAAAGCTCCCAGTAGCATCACTTGATGCTTTGAACACATGGACATTGGGGAAGTATCCAACATGCAAACTCATTTCACACCAATTCCACTGGACTGGCGTGCAACCTGCCCAATGATATTTTCTTACTTTCTCTTTACGCAACATTTTTACTAATTCTTTTGATCATATTAAGTCCCCATTACTCTCACTAACCCCTCCCAGGTCCACCTACCAGCACCCAACTCCATCCAATCTTCTTGTCCTCTTTTAAAAAAATAATCTAAAGGAACTCACCAACTTCAGTTTCTGCTGATCACATACTCATGAGTGTGTGGACATCCAATGGAACATGGTCCTCCTACTAGGGAACACACCCTGCCCCCAGAAGATCACTGAATTTTTTTTTTAGCATGGTGAAGTTGAGTTTATTGAGGTTTCCTACAGGAGCATGGGTTCCTCAAAGGCATCGCAGAGAAGTCACCCCAGCCTGGAGGATGATCATGAAAGCTGCATGCCTGGAGCTTCCTGCTCAACTGATAGGCAGCCTAGCTTCCCAGAGAGTCTCCCCTCCCCAACAGTTGTTACTGTTGACACAGGCACGCACAAGACCACGTGTGCCCTCAGAGGACAGCAGGGAGCATTGGATCCCCTGGGGCTAGAGTTACCAGATAGTTGTGAGCTGCCTGATAACTGAACTCTGGTCCTCTGTAGGAAGCCATGTTCTTAACTCCTGGGCCATCTCTTCAGCCCTCCTTTGTTTCTATAACAATGGTTCTCAACCTTCCTAATGCTGTGTCCCTTTAATACAGTCCCTCACGTGGTGGCCCCAACCATAAAACATTTTCGTTGCCACTTCACCACTGTTATTCTTTTCTACTGTTAATGAACTGTAATGTAACTATCTGATGGGCGACACTCATGTGGGTGACACCTGCGTCAGTTTGAGAGCCACTGCTTCAGAAGGTGAAGTAGTGAAAGGAGGTTAGATCACTGGGAATGCGCCTGGAAAGGGCTGTGAGCATCCAAGCCTGTTTCTGTCAGCCTCTGCTTCCTGGAATTCATGGAGACTCTGGCCATGAGATCACTGATATTTTTAACACCCCTGGTGACACTACTGTGGAGCGAGATTTGGGAACCACTATGTTATGGCAAAACTCTACTTCTTATTCCATAGAAAGTTCTAGAACAATAGATCACAATGTTGTTCTATGTCCTATGGGGTATATTTCTTAACAAGATGCATTGTTCTTGTATTAGTCAAGACCCTTCTGAAAGACAGAAGCAATAAGATAATTTTATTGTTCTTAACTCAAATTTTATTTCAATTAACATTACCAGCAACGGAATTTACAAAACTTTATTCTATCTATCTATCTATCTATCTATCTATCTATCTATCTATCTATCTATCTGCATAAATCCATTCATTTATCTACTTATCTATCATATACTTGCATATGTCTATATGTTTATCTGTTGAAGGAGCTGCGGGTTGCATTCCGCCACCCAGCTCCCGCCACCAGCTAGCTTTACCCGAAATAACAACACATAAATTGTATTCTTTTAAACACTGCTTGGCCCATTATATCTAGCCTCTTCTCTGATAACTCTCGCACCTGGACTAGCCCATTTCTAATAATGTGTGTAGCACCCCAAGGTGCGCTTACCAGGAAGATTCTAGCCTACGTCCATCCTGGGTCGGAGTTTCATTGCATCTGCTCCAGAGAGGAGAGCATGGCGTCTGAGCTCACTTCCTCTTCCTCCCAGCATTCTGTTCTGTTTACTCCACCCACCTATGTTCTAACCCATCAGGGACAAGCAGTTTCTTAATTAACCAATGACCTTCCTCCATCATTTATCTACCTGTCTATGTTATCTATCCATTTGGTTATCTAGTGCATTTGATTATCTACTGGTCTTATCTATCTATATATCATCTATCTACCATCTATTTATCATTTTATTCAACAATCTGAACTTTCTTTCTATGTATACATTTCTATGTGTGCCCATCCTTCCATCTGTACATATGTTTGTCTCATCTCTGTATCTGTCTATTGATTGATCCACCCTTCTGTCTGTCTTTTTTTCAAGACAGGTAGCTATAAAGAATTTGTTCACATGATGATGTACTTATGAACCCCATAAATCTGTAGTTGACAAGCTAAAAGAAAAGTAATACATAATTCTAGGTCACAGAGACAGGAAAAAGAATGATGTCCCAGTTAGGAAACAGTGGAGTAAGGGGACTTCCATTTTGCACAAAGAAGGCTAACCAATTTCTCCTTCTCAAGTGGCCATTGACAAGATTAGATGAAGCCTACTCGCCTCAGGTGATAATCTGCTTACTCCATCTGTGGATTCAATTGTGAATCTCATCCAGAAATACTGCCATAGATACGCCCAGAATAATGTTTGACAAGGCCTTCCAATCATGATCAGTCAGGATCCCATACGACCTTAATCATATTATCTACACCATGTGTCAGGCCTGGAGCAGGTTCCCCAGGCACATTACCTGGGCCAGGTTCATCGTTGCATGCAAGCCAATGGAGGAATTCACGTGCTGTTAGGTCTCCGTTTCTCATTCTCCAAATAGGCAAGAAGCAAACAGCAGTAAGAGCAAGAGCTCTAGGCCTGAAGACAGACTACAAACCAACAAGTGCTAAGAATCATCAGTCTGGTTCTACGGCATGTTCTGGTAGGTGCTTATGAATCCAGTACCTACAGGATGGTGTTGGCCATGTACAGAGAGACCTAGCTGTAGTTCCGTGTGCCCTATACATTTTAAACACCTCCTGCTTTGTCCTGTGTGCTTGGCTGTTGACATCCTTCCAAAGAACAGAAGCATCCTTCCAAGAACAGTGGCTCACTATTGCCCAGATGTAAGTATTTTGAGGATACAAAGGAAAAAGAGTAGGAGGCAGACCCATGGCTAATGGCTTTAAACTCTTTAGACTCAGTGTCAGCTGCCCCAGGCCTTTGCCTTGTCAACTATGGACATATTTGCTGCTGGGTCAGTCAGCCCATCCCTCCAAGATTGATTTCACTGACCCTTCTACCTCCCCAGGGGTAGATGACAGATTTGCTTATGGTTGGCACATTCTACATAGCTAGAGGAAAAAACTAGCAAAGGAGAAGGCTACCTTTGCAATTTCATACCCTCAGACTCTTGTATACAACCAAAAATAATATGTGTTTGCAACACCAATCATAATGACTCATTTTTCTAAATGCCTTTTGCACCCTTCTCCATGTATCAGTGATTTTCCAATATCCTCAATTTCCCCTAGGCACCAACGGAAACTGGTCATCAAACACACTAGAGTGCATGGCTTCTGTGAGTCTTTTGCATGAGTGGTGGGGAATGTTGGAAAGTTCACACCTTTGAGGAAGGCACTCCTGACCTCAAACTGTGACCCACAGTGGGGTTTGGTGGGAAAGGCTGTCAATTTCAGCTACTCAGGAGACTAAGAATGAAGAATTGCAGTTCTAGGTTGGCCTGGGCCACAAAAGTGAATTCAAAGCCAGCCTGGGTAAAATAGGGAGACCCTGCAATAAAATAAGGGGAAAAAGAGGTCTGGAGTTATAACTTGGTGGTAGAGCACTTGGCTGGCATGTTGGGGGCTCGAGGACTGATCTCCAGACACCAGACAATAACAAACAAAGCCACTAAAGTTAACCATTTGCCAAAGCCAGCACCCCCTAGGCAGACTGTCTAGCCTCCTCCAAGCCTCACTACCACAACCTGAGAGGAAAATCATAATACCTGCTCAGCCACCTTTTTGAGACATTTAAATACTAAGTATGTTTGAGGCACCTATTCTTAGGCTTTATGTGGCAGGAATATTTTGTCAGGTCAGGGCCAAGGTATACCACAAATATCACACCATGCAACAGATCTCACAGAATAAGATTTATTGTGTTGGGGGGAGCTAAAGGCCTTCTCAGAGGGGGGTGGAGAGAGAGAGAGAGAGAGAGAGAGAGAGAGAGAGAGAGAGAGAGAGAGAGAGAGAGAGAGAGGAGAGGAGAGGAGAGGAGAGGAGAGGAGAGGAGAGGAGAGGAGAGGAGAGGAGAGGAGAGGAGAGGAGAGGAGAGGAGAGGAGAGGAGAGGAGAGGAGAGGAGGAGGCCATGCTGTGATTGGGAGCCTTTCCAAGGGGTATGCATACTGGTGACCAGAGATGACGTGGCTCTGGGGCTGAGCTGCTGAGGGCTGTCTGCAGAACACCTGATTGCTACCATTCTTCTCTTTTGTTTACTATAAAACATGAGGAAATAAAAGGCTTCTAGTTCTTGCCTTTAAGAACTCCATATTGAAGTGGACACTTTCCTCCTGACCCCTCTGCTTCTTCTACTATTTGCATCCTACTTTATCAATATTTTCTCTATGTTTCTCCAATGACAATTTTTTTTTAAAAAAAACTCTCTAATCAAACCATCAGTTCTTGTTACAGGACTGCTGAGGTGGTTCAAATAGGTGTGATCTCCATAGACTCATGTGTGTGAATGTTTGGCCCATAGGCAGTGGCCCTATTAGGAGGTGTGGGCTTGTTGGAGTAGGTTGTTTGTTGGAGGAGGTGTGTCACTGTGGAGGTGGGCTTTGAGGTCTGATACGCTCATGCTACACCCAGTGTGGCACACAGGCTCCTCATGATTCAGATGCAGGACTCCCAGCTCCTTCTCCAGCACCTCGTCTGCCTACATGCTACCATGCATCCTGCCAGGGCAACATTGGACTAAACCTCTAAAACTCTAAGTGAGCCCTAATTAAATGTTTTCCTTTTTAAGAGTTGCCATGGTCATGGTGTCTCTTCACAGCAATAGAAACCCTGACTAAGACAACTACCAATAGCTAGCCACAGACTTATGGCTACTGATTATGTTCTTATGGTGAGGATCAACAGTACCCCAAAGATGCTGATGCCCCAGACAGTAGGCAACAGTATAAAGAGGACAGTGCCCCCATTCCCGCCTCTCCAGTTATGCCTAAATAATTTCTCACCTTTTATAGTGTGAGAGAAGAGTTGGACTCTCTCCCAATACACACACACTCCATACCACCTTCTGTAGCCCAGCAACAATGGCCACATCATCTTCAGTCACCAAAATGAGACCTGTTTCCACTGTTGTGACACTCAAGTATTCCCCCACGCGCATGCCCCATACCCTTTATAAAAAGCCAGTGCCTTCTCTTCCCACCCTCTTCTTCCTTTCCACCCTTGCTCAGAGCAGCCTCTGTATAGCCCTCACCACCACCACCATAAACCTCTCGCGAGATGCCTATTGCATAGTGTGACTTTGCTCCAGTTCCTTAGCTCCAGTTCACCAAGGTCCCTTTCCTCTGCTGTGAAATTCTAACACCTACCCTAGTCGTCAGGACATATAGACCCTTTGTTCTTTTCCTTTCCTTTGATTCTTTTTTTTTCCTAATAAGATTCTGGCCCTTTCAAGACAGAGGACCACTCGCTCATCATTCTCCTGTGTTCCAAGAACAAGAAAGTCACAATAAATGACTGGATGAGCTGAGGGAAGCAGATAGACTTTCATACGCGACAGTTACCTCTTACAGAGAGAGGCTCAGTAGCTTGACTGAGTCAGGTCTGTGACCGAAATGACTCCAATACAACCCGGAATTTGATGCTTTGGCAAATCTTTCTCTGACTACATTTGGAAGCTTCACAGTCAGTCAGTACAAGAATTGGATGGCAAAAGGCAGGTTGGCTACCTGGGGCAGGAATTCCATCCCCTTTCTTCAGAGATGACTTACAAATTAGCAAGAATTCCCACCACTGCCTGTGAGGGTCTACCCCACCTCCCCTGCCGCCTACTTTCCATCTTTCCTGACAATCCAGGGCCCTTCCAATCGCCAAGCCCATTTTGTTCTGAAAGGGGAGAAACCAGCTCTGCCCATTTGCCAGGCCCACACACAGGGCTGCAGGCCTATTCGGCTTCTGTAGCAAGTTCTCCGCAGGGTTCAGTTTCTTCGTAAATAGCAGCTCTGGAGACAAAGTAGTCCCAGTGTGCTTCAGTTTTAGGTTTGCATTCCTTCCTCCAAATTTGTGTTCAGAATCTCAGCCCACAGGCCAGGACTTGTACCAAAGAGCAGGCCCCAACAAGACCAGCCTTTTGTCTGCTTTTCCATGGGTTGCATTGCATTGTTACCTCCATTCCCTGCTGGGGTCTTTGGATTTGGGCACCGCACAGTCCCTGCTGGGGGTGATGAGGGCAGAAAAAGTTCCTGGCTGTGAAATTCTTTTATACACACACACACACACACACACACACACACACACACACACACAGTTTAGAAGTAAATTTCCTTAAGCACATTGCCGGCTTCAAAATGCACCCTTATACCTTCAGCATGCTGTAAGAATAGTACAATTTCTTCAGCATCTTCTGATAGAGTTTATTCAAGAAATAAAGACTGCTGATGATTTTTTTAAAAGGCAGCATCAAAAAGTGTGACAAGCAAAGGCCTCCTCTACCTTCATGCATTCTCACATCTTCTTAAAAACAATGGACACCAAGCTGATAGAATGGCTAAAATATATGGTGGTTTTTTTAAAAAAAAAAAAGATTTTACTTTAAGTCATGTGTACAGCTATGTGAACATGAATGCAGGTACCTGCAAAGGCCAAATGAGTTTGTCAGATCCCCTAGAGCTGGTGTTGTAAGCTGTCTTTCCAGACTCCTCAAAAATATTTTCTATCTTTCCTCCTATGCCCCATAATTGCTGCCCGTCAGCTGCTGCTAGACTATGTCTACAAGTATGTGCCTTATGGACAGGATCTTCAGTCACAGTAACTGAAAGCCAGAGGTAATTCACTCAAAAAAAAAAGTGTATTTTGATCACAGCTTAGAGATTTCAGCTGGCCACTGGCTGTGCCCACTGCTTTGGAGCTAAGGGAAAGACAGAACATCACATGGGGCACATGGTAGAGCAAAACCAATGTAAATCATGAGCCAAGGGAGCAAATGGGGAAGGACAAAGAGCCACGGTGCCGCCATATTTTTCAAGGGCATTCTCCCAAATACCTAACTTCTTCCTACCTCATAAGGTTTCCATAGCTGTCAAATACCTCCCTGGGGACCAAGCCTTTTAAATGCATAGTCCCTTGGGGAAACATTCGACATCTGAGCAACAGCAAGAAGACAGCAAAATGCACCCCAAATTCTGGGGTCTTCGGTTTACTCCTCAATATTCCTTTGTGCCACGATGTTGGGTGAGACATCAAAACCTTCCCTCTGTATTTTGGAAGTGACATAGGAGCATCATGTTGAGGATGTGGGGATCTCCACAGTAGGGCCACACCCTGAGTTAAATAGCATTTTTAGTGTCCTTGAGCACAGGACTGAAAGCCTGACCTCCAATGAGTGGCACAGTTCTAAGTAACATTCTCAGTGCCAGGCCAATCCTCTTGACAAAAGTAAGAATGGTTTAGTTATAGAGGCAATACCCTCTTTTCCTACTATGGGGAGGCATTCTCAAAGAGAAATCCAGAGACTTCATAGCAGAGCCTTGCCAAGTTCATCCCCTGAGCTCCTGACATCTACCCTGAGTCAAGGATCCAATAATTATTGAACAAGTAGCCCGAGAACCCAAGGAGCAAGAGTTTTTGTACTTTGTGCGGGCTAAGGTGATACTACTTCAAGAGTAAATGCTCCTCAAGGGCTTCCATGACTTCCGTGCAGCAATCCTGGTATCCAGAGGAAAGCATCATTCATCACAGCGTCTCCCATTACCATGTTCAAGTTCACGCTCCAGGCACCACGAAAAGCACTTTCTGCAGGATGTGCTGTTCCACCAAGCGCTCACAATTACAGGGTGAATTATTATTATTGTACGATTAACCCCATTTCACACATGAGCAAATTCATAAATGAAGAAATTTGTAGCATGAGAGAAGGCCCACTTAGGTTGGGAACATCAAGGCCCTCTGTGAGATATATGCACTACAGGACACCTTCATCTTCTTAGGTGCAAAACGACATAGCCAAGGCCACAGATTAACACAGGGATGAAGAATTCAGGACAGTGTATGAGCAGGACAGAAAAGAGCTGAAGTGTTCAGGGGCTGTGGGAGAACTAAGCAAGGATTCTGGGAATCCATGTGAGAGGATGGAAAGCATGGGTCTCTCCCAGACTGATGAGAAAAATGGTCTCCAATCCCAAGGGTCCCCGCCTACCCAGAGCCCGCAACCCACGTGTGAAGAGTTCCAGGAACACTGTGGGGAGGAAATCCTGGAAGTACATGGTGGTGGAGGAAAACTAGAGATCCCCTCTCTAAACACAAACTCGGCTCATCTTAACCCCATGGGTGATACATGATAAGCACTCAGAAAAGGCCTCTCTGTTTAGAAGTGAGCAGCGTTTTATGGTCACATTGTAGTGATTTTAAGAGAATCATTTGTCTTATTGTATTGTTTGTTCTCATGCTAGGGATACATCCCAGAGCCTCACCCGTGCCAAGCAAGGGCTGTACTACTGAGCTGTATCCCAGGCATTTAAGCATTTCTTGTTGACATCTTACCATGATAATGTTAGTAACCTAGAGAACCCGAGTAACGACAGCATCTTTGGTTCAACATGGATTATCATAATTGCTACACTGAAAGCTAAGGATTTAGAAACATTCGTGTTCTTCAGCTCTGTGGAGTAACAAGACCACCCTGAGGCATTTGGTATATCAAAGTGTGTGTGTGTGTGTGTGTGTGTGTGTGTGTGTGTGTGTGTGTGTGTGTACAGCAGCAAACTGGAGACTGGCGTCCTAAAAAGGGGAGTCATGGAATCCAGCTTGGATCTATTTGCTCAACCTGGGGCGATGTACTAAATGTTAGACGAAAACATATCTGGGTGCCACTTCTGATTAGTGTCTTCAATAGGGTCAAACAACGGAATCAAAAATTACGTGGGAAATGGCACAGAGCGACTTTCTGAAATGAGACTTCATAATAGAACAGAATCAAGGAAAATGAGACTCATTTGCTTTATGTTCTCAACAAAATTGAAGTAATTAAGTACAAAGGTAGCCTGGGAAGAAATTACATCAAAATGAGTAGATACACTTATGGGCTATTATTGCCTCCCTGGAAATATTTCTCATATTCTTATTATACTGAACTTTTTGCTCCTCAGACTCTCCCTCCTCCTCAGCCTCCCCCTTCCCCTCAGCCTCTCCTCCTCTTCAGCCTCCCCCTCTCCCTCAGTTTCTCCTTCCCCCTCAGCCTCTCCTCCTCAGCCTCTCTTTCCCCCTCAGCCTCTCTCTTCTCCTCAGCTTCCCCCTCCCCCTCAGCCTCTCCTTCCCCCAGCCTCTCCCTCCTCCTCAGCTTCTCCCTCCCCCTCAGCTTCTCCCTCCCCCTCAGCCTCCCCCTTCCCCTCAGCCTCTCCTCCTCTTCAGCCTCTCCCTCCCCCTCAGCCTCCCCTTCCCCCTCAGTTTCTCCTTTCCTCTCAGCCTCTCCCTCCTCCTCAGCATCTCCCTTCCCCTCAGTCTCTGTCTCCCCCCAGCCCACCTTTCTCATGAATCTTCCTAATTCTTTTCTTCTCTCTCCCACCTACATCTATCTGCGCACCCCCTTTGCGTCCTATGTTTGTGTGGCAGGTATTTTAACCATGGTGTTTCTGCAGGCCAAGGTAATGATTTCATGAAGACTGGAACCTTGACTATCATGCTCCATTGGATGGCTCTGGGTTTTGTAACCATCCTGACCTTCACACATTTCCTTCTTTGGGGCTATTACCTGTACACAGGACACACCAACTTATTTCTCCACATCAATTTCTATTCACCTTGAGCACTGTCTCTAAATTAACCCTGAAGGCCAGTGGAAACTGGAGAGGGTATGGGTTCTCTGGAGCTGAAGTTTCAGGCAGTTAGGAACAGCGCAACATGAATGCTGGGAACGAATCTGGTCCTCTCTTCCTCTCCATCAGTGTACATTCTTAATGCGTGCTCTTTGCCAGGTATGTGCACTAAGAATGCATTTATTAATTCATTGTCTATTTGGTTATTAGAGATATGAATTAAGTAGCTTCTTGGCCTTTAGTACAAGGTCAAGTGTAAAGATATATTTTGATGAGTAGTGTGGGCCCAAAGGAAACTCCTAAAAGGCAGTTCAGGTATCCAGAATTAGATTCTACCTGGTCTATAGGAGGATTTTTGGCAGTTATATAATAGCCAGCCTTCCTTACGAACTTGTGAAGCTGGTTCCCCTCTACCAAAAGGAGTCACAGAAGGGACAAATGCCTACCTGTAAGGAGGCATATGAAAGGGCATGCTGGCCTCCAGGCTCTCAGGATTATAAGTACTTGTTATTCATTTTAAAGTCGATGCTAGTATCCCAGCCTTCTTCCTCCTCCCCTACCCTAAATTCCAGCTCAAGTGCTTCCCTCCTGCAACTACTCATCCTCATCCTTCCTATACTCCTGCTATTCGCTCTCTCTCTCTCTCATATATATATATATACATATCACTCTCTCTGTGTGTGTCTTTTTCTCTCTCTTATTCTCCTTCTTTCCCATCTCTTGCAATCTTTGTGCTTCTTTTGCTGTTCTCTATTCTTTGTCTCTTGCTATCTCCCTGTCTCAACTATTCTCCCCCACGTTCCCTAGCCCTGGCCATGCCCAGTCTGTGGGCCACGACCAGTTTCAGTTTGCTTCTTTCTGTCTCTGTTCTCTCTCCTATCTGCAGTAAAAACCTTCCCCTTAACCACATCATGGAGCAATCAGGTCAGCAGTGCTTTTACGGTGCCCCCTCCTTTACAAGCAGAAAATTTTCATCTTGACAACATACAATTCATCATCTTTCTTTGTTGGAAATGCCTTCGGATTCCTTCTAAATAACTTATCTGGACTAAATTCTTAAATGTATTTCCCTGCTTCTTCTGGGAACAATATCATTTAGATGAAAGTCCCACTGTTGCCCATATATACCCCAAAAGGCTGGGATATTTGGAATCTCCAGCTCGGAGACACCATTCCAGACCCCACCTTCAACATGCAAAGCAGCATCTCCCCTGGAGCTGTCCTCTCCAAACTCCATCCTCAGTGTGGGTTCCCCTAGCTCTGCCCTCTTCAAACTCTGCCCCTGAGAAAGCCTACCCAAAGTCATTCCTTCCTTGGGGAAGCTCAAGACCAGGCCTATAGGTTTCTTAAGACCAGGTAGTCATATTTTTGCCACGTGATATCTCTTTCATCCTCCCAAGGGTCACCCAGGAGTGCTTTGCTCAGATTAAATCTGTCTTTATTAATTTGGTTTGATTGGCTTATTACAACAATAGTGGCTGATTTCCAGTAACCAGGGATTCAAAACTTATCAAATACAGTTTTAGTTTAAATGTTTGAGTCTAAGATCTATCTGTTAAAGCATATCAAGTAGATAAGTGGCATAATTTGCTCCATATTATCAAATCATTACTCAACAAATTCATTGTGTTGTGATACACCGGAAGGGAAAGGAGAAACAAAGGAGCCAGCTAGAAGGCTACCATAAACAATCTAATGTGAAGTCTTGATGGACTGAAACAATAAAATGGGTGTTAGCGGGAAATATGATGAGATGTTGTTGGATTTGGGGATGTGTTGGGGAGAATAAATTTCCTAACTCATAAGGGGTGTAGGGATCATGATGTCTTTTGACCTATTACCTAGAAGGTTTGATTACTATTTTGCTATGATGAAAAGGATTAGGAAGGGGCAGGTTATCCAGACAGAGAGGAATTGGTAGTGTGGTTATGAACAGAGCAAGTTGAAGATATTTATTAGAGATATGGACAAGGATATTAGTATGTTGTGATGAGGGTGGCTAACAAGAGGGAGTGTCAGGACACTCATATTTTTAAAGCCCTCGTTGAGATGTTGTCACTTAGGGAATGAGCAGATATACAGAGGAAGCCAGTGTCCACACTTGAGCCCTAGGATGCTCTAATGTTAAGTTGGGGAAAAAAATCCACTGAGAAGATAGGAGACTTGTAGTAAGCAATAAACTAACACTAAAATGAGGAAGGCTTGGCACCTGACAGGTAAAATAAGGTTTTTCTAGATGAAGGCTGTGACCAGTATTGACAAATGTCAGCAAGAAGTCACAGCTGAGGATGAGTCCTTGGCTTGGCTGCACAGTTAACCTCAAGGACAACCACGTTGGTAGACTAGTATCTGCCGTGAGGAAAACACTGGAAGAGAAGAGAAGCCTCACTGTGACTAAGGTTGTGGCAAGCAAGGGAGAATGAGATACTGCCATGGGTGAAGAGGAGCTGTGAACGATGACAAGCTTTCAGAACTTAAAACTCGCTCTGGAGCGTTGACATGTACTGCATTGTTTGCCTTCGCAGAGCAGGACTTTGGAGTCGAGGACGCTAGTTAACCATGACGTTCAGTCCTGGATGGGTAAAGCCCTTGGACACTGGTGTTGCCCAGGATAGTCAGGGCTTGAGAAGGAACAGGCACTAACCTCCTCCCACTACAAAATGAGACGTGTTCTTAGCGAGGACGGAGGGCTTAGTCAGGAGCTCCTCCTTGTCTACAAACAGGACAATGACACACTGTTTAACTGCCACACAAACAATGACCCATCCCCCTCATTTTTTTCTTCCCATTATCAGGATGGAACATGTTAAATCAGGATAAAACAGCTGTTCAGAATTTTAGGGATTTACCAAAAAGAACAAATGTGTCTTGTGGGGTATCCTGTGTCCTGCCATTCCTCGATGAGACAAGCCACATGATTCATGGGTATGAATCACCCATGACAGCTGTCATACTGGGTCTCTAAGCTGGTGTGGATTTCCACTAAGACTGACCTTGCACTGTGAGTGTGTGTGTGTGTGTGTGTGTGTGTGTGTGTGTGCACACGCGCAAAAGTCTGGGTTATCTAGGACCATGAGATGTCAAATCAAACCCACAAATGGCCGGTGTCAGATTCTCATATAAAAAGTGCCAATATACATCCCTGAGGGGAGAACCATTGAGCTATGGAGTGAGACAGACCATGTCTGGAGTTTTAGCCCTATACAACTCTGCCCTGAAAATGTGGGCCAAGGCCGTACCTTCCTCTAAGACAGATGACTATCTGTCATATTTCGTAAGAATAGAGCCTCATACTCTCCTACTTCAGTTGTCATGGTAACATGAGCTAGCTTAAGTGAATCGTTTGGTCCAGTCCAATAAATTTGACCTTTTCACTAAAGCTTTTCAGTGGTCTTCAACTGAGATGGGGGCTATGATCCTATCACCAGGGAGAAAACTGAGGTTTTTATACATTATACTGTCCCCATCTCAAACAATCAATAAATGAGGGCTTAATGACGATGGTGGCTTGACTCAGGACTTTGTACAGTTACAAAGTTTTTCATCTTCAGAGTGTTTTCCAAGGCACCTTGGTTATGTCCTGACAGATTATAAGTCTTTAATGGGGCTTTACTCTTGTTGGTGAAGGGAAGATGGTAGGAAGATAAAATGGTAAGAGCTGTGTTTTAATAATCTTACCAAAGACTGATCCATCCAAATGTCATAGGAAAGCTAAAGAGGGTGAGAAACCATTTGGGGAAGGCTTGTTCTTATATTAGTTACAGAGAAGACCACCATAAACCATCGGATAGCTGTTCTTAGTTGTCAGCTTGACTATACCTAGAATGAACTACAATCCAGAAATGGAGGGAAGACCTGTGGATCCTGATCTAGAAGACACACATCTTTAATCCAGATATTGAGTAGGGAAGACACACGTTTTATCTGGGCCACACCTTCTGCCGGAAGCCTATCTAGGGACAATAGAAGAAGGAAGAGTTTCTTCTTCTTTGCCTGGCTGCCTTTGCCTTGCCAACCCATCCATTCCTTCACTGGCATTGGAGCCTACTTCTTTGGGATTCCAGCATACACAGAAGACCAGCTGAGACACCCAGCCTCATGGGACTAAGAAACTACTAGATTCTTGGACCTTTCATTCACAGATAGCCATTGTTGGATTAGTTGGACTACAGCCCATAAGTCATTCCATATATATAAATTCCATACCTATATTCTTCCCTGCCATAGGTCAACTTTTTTTTTATTAACCAATAGTGATAAAAACATATTCACAGCATACAGAGGGGCATCCCACATCAGGGTATAGGGAAGAACTCTCTGAGATACACACAAACACACACCTAGCTACACCATACAGAGGACTCAAAAGTCCTTCCTAGATGGGTATTTTCTTTCCACCTACAGTTGGCCCTGGGAGTTCCTGCTTCCCAAGGTCCCACTATGGAAAACAGAGGTTCACAGAGGCAAGCTGCCGTGAAGATCAACCAACACAATACTAGTGCTCCTTACGGGGAAACTGCTGTGCCCACCAGGCTTCTGATCGGCAGAACTGTATTGGAGACCAAGAATCTGTTCTTCTGATCAGTTTTCGGGTAATGAAAAGGCTACTGCCCCAAAGATCACAGTTGGTAAGCCACAAGTGAAACAAAAGGACCAGTTGGGTGCTCAACATTTCTGGCTTCCGTTTCTGGTTAAGCTATAGCTTGGGCTGTAGCATGAATAACAAAAACCCAAAGACACATACTGGGGTTCAGCCTGAAGATCAGAAAAGCAAAGCAGCCAACCACTAAAGAAACCTTTTACCTCTACCAATGCTCAGACCGAAGTAACAGAATGCCAAACCTCAGACTCCACACTCCACTGAGTTCCTGTCTCTTTTTCTTTAGATTCTTCTCTCTGCCCAGCTGTATCGCTCTTGTCTCCACCTCCCTAGTGTTGGGATTAAAGGCGTGGGATCCCAAGTACTGGGATCACCTTTGTGTGAGCTCTGTTTCTCTTTTAGAAAGATGAATCTTGTGTAGCCAGTAGTAAGGAGGGCCGCTTGTTTGTCCTGGCTGCTCAGCCCCAAAATTGTAACAAAGAAACTGTGTTAATTAAATCACTGTTGGCCCATTAGCTCTAGCTTTCTATTGGCTAACTCTTACATATTAATTTAACCCATTTTTATTAATCTGTGTATCACCACATGGCTGTGGCTTACTGGCTAAAGTTCCATCTGGCTCCGTCAGGGTCCCTGACTCCGCCTCTTTTCTCCCAGCATTCAGTTTAGTTTTCCCCACCTAGCTCTGTTCTCCTAAAGCTCTGCTATAGGCCCAAAGCAGTTTCTTTATTAACCAATGATATTCACAGAATACAGAGGGAAATCCCACATCAGTAGCCCAACATAACCTTGAATTTACAGAGACCTCCCTCTGTTTCCCCAGTCCTGGGATGAAAGGTGTGTACCTCCATCCTCTGGCCTGTATGACTGACTAGTATGGCTGCTTTGCCCTCCGATCTTCAGGCAAATTTTACTTATTAAAACATAAACAATCTACCACTATACTGGTAGTTCTAATAGGTAAGATTTTTTTTATTGGCTATGTGTTGGGACTGATAACAATTTTATAGAATAATTGTTTTTGACTATTAGGTCTCATGGTGTCTTTCTAGAAAGAAGTAGAATATTTTTGCCATGGATTCAACACATGTACTCACAATTACTAGTCACACAGATACAGCTGGCTGCCAGGAGCCATGTGCCCTGTGAGTATGTTGTATGTGGCCTGGGATCCTGTGGGAAGCCATTTAAATGCACAAAACTCACCTTGACTTCTCCTGACACCTTGGCTCCCTATAAATGCATAGACTAAGTGGAGTTGGGGTGCCCACTCTCCTTTCTTTCATCTCCATGTCTTTCTAAATACAACCTAAAGTTCAGATTGGTGAACACCCTGTCATGATAGAGCCTTCATCCAGGAAATGGCAAAAGCAGATGTGGAGATCCACAACCAAGCACCAGGCCAAGCTCCAGGAGCTCCAAAAGGGACTATATGAGCAAGTGCCGGGGGGTGAGGTCAAGACCACGATGGGGCAATCTACAGAGACAGCTGAACCAAGCTCGTGGGAACTCACAAATTCTAGATCAACAGTTGTGGAGCCTTTCTGGGACCAAGCTGGGCCCTCTGCATGTGGGCAACACCTTGTGCCATTTGGTCTGTTTGGGGGAGTCTGACAGTGGGACCAGGATCTGTCCCTGGTGCAGAAGCTGGCTTTTTGGAGCCCATTCCCTATGGTGGGATGCCTTGCTCGGCCTTGATGCAGGGGCAGGGGGAAGGGGCTTGGTCCTGCCTCAGATTAATGTACCAGGCTTTGCTGACTCCCCATGGAAGGCCTTACCCCTCTCCCTTTCACAGGGGTGGATGGGGTCTGGATTGAGGGAAGTGTTGGGAGTACGAGGAGGAGTCAGGAGGGAAACTGTGGGTGGTATGTAAGAGAAAACAAATTCCAGTGGGTTCATTTTGCCATTAGAAGACGCAGGCTCAGCTTTCACCCCTGTGCTCCTAAAGAGAGTGTGGTCTAATAGGTAAGAAGTGAGTGAGTGGCTCTGGATGAGATGGCTGCTCTCAGTGCCTTCCCTGGGACTCCCTGGGTATCCTTGTAAATGACCTAACACTGCGGGGCTTTGGATTCCCTCTTGTTAAAACTGGCATAGATGAGCTTTCTTAGCAGGTACTTTTGAGGGCAAAATAGTGCATTTGAGAATTACTTAAAGGTAGAGAGTTATGGCCACATCAAATAAGAAATCTAGGGCTATTCATGTTGGTGCATGCATTTAATTCCAGTACCTGGGAGACAGGGGCAAGTGGATCTCTTGAGATGGCCCAGCAGTTAGAAGCACAAGTTGCTCACACAGAGGACCAGAGTTTGCTTCCTATTATCCATGTTTAGCATTTCACAATTGTCTCTAACACCAGTTACACGGAATCTAATACCTTCTTTTGACCTCCACAGACACTTTCACACACACACACACACACACACACACACACACACACACATATAAAAAATAACTCTTAAGAAACATAAGAGTATTAAAATAAAAAAATAGGTAAAATCAAAATACTACTTTATTTGTAGGTAGGGAGACTCAGAAACAAAACTAAAAGAAAGAACTAAGGAAAAGAAAAACTATTGTTCCCAAATGGAAAAATTCATAAACAAAATTAGATGACCATAGGAAAGATAAAATAATAACTAATAAAATCATTAATGAAAATTAAAAATCAATATAATTAAAAATCATGCTAAATGTATGGGAGGGGCAAAAGAAAAAGAACTACGAGGGAAAGAAAAAAAAACCTCATTTTCCCCCATGTTTCCAAACTCAATCCCTTCAGTGAGTCAAGGTCATGTCTTGGCAGCTCCATCTTGCTGAGCTTGAAGCATTCTGTAATATTTATAAGTAGGTGGAGAAATAATGTTCCCCTGTATATTACAGCTTTGATTTTGTTTCTGTGTCCTTATTAGTACATAAAACAAGAAGTTTTTGCTGCTCCTGCTCTTTAGCATCTCTTACTGTATGCTGGGGACTCCAAGGAGCCAGACCCAGAGGTTTGGATGTTATCATTCTGGGCCCAGGTCCACTGAGATTACCCTAAGACCTTGGGCCAGCCTGCTCGGTTGTGGGTTTCTACTTTTAGCCAATGGCTTAGCAGAGTAAAGCCAGGTGGAAAATCCAAAGAGAGATGTACAGAGAGAGTAGGTGGAGTCAGAAAGATGCCATGTAGCTGCTGAAGGAGAAAGATGGCTGTTGGAGCCTTGCCGGTAGGCCACAACTTCATAGTGAAGCACAGATTAATAGAGATGGGTTGATTTAAGATGTAAGAGTTAGCTAGAAATATACATAAGCTAATAGGCCAAGCAGTGTTTCAATTAATTAATTAAAGTTCCTGTGTGATTGTTTGGGTCTTGGCACTAGGAAACAAACAAGCAATCTCCATCTACAGATATAGACCAAGCACACAGGGGCCTTGGGACAAATAACTCCACTCTCTTTTCAGGAGTAAGTTTATAGTAACCAAAAACTTGACTTCTTTGAGATCCCAGCCTCAGCCCAGCCTTGCCAGGCCTATCCCTTGGCAAAGACTCAGAACTAGACCCCTTTTGTTTTTTCATCAGGGCTTCTGAGAAAGCCTTGGGTACACCTGGCTCTCAACAGGAGAGGAAATGGAAGCGATAGTTATAGCTTTTGCAACTGAGAAAGAAAAAATAAACAAAATGGGACCTTGAGCTACTTGGCCAGGTACTAAGTTGACTGCTCTCTCTAAATAAAGATTCATCCTGTTGAAATATGAAAAGAAAATTTTTTTGTCCTATAATGGCTATAACACCTTGGGCCCCACTTAAGCAAATGAAACTTAATTCAATGTAAACAACAAAAAATGTTTTATATTATCGTATCAGAAATCAAATAATCTGTAGCTAGAAACCAGTAATGAAAACCATAGCTCTCTCCCAACAGAAGTCTGAGAATCTAGCAATTGTTCAGTTCATGAGGCTAGATGTCTCAGCTGGCTTCAGTATAGAATCCTGAAAAAGTAGGCTCTATTACCTACCAGCGACATGGGAGCAAGGGCAGGCAGGTAGGCAAAGAGCAAAAGCTTCTTCGTCCTTGTCCTTTATATAAGCTGCCACAAGATGTGGCCCAGACTTAGAGTGGGTCTTTCAACCCTGACTATCATTTGGGGAAACAGTTTCTTATTGGGGTCACTCAGGTTCTGAGGATCCCTCGAGCTTTTAATTAAATTCAGATGGAATCAAACTGGCAACCAAGATTAGCCATCATATGCTCTTTCTACAAATATATTTTATTTCCCTTCTTCGTCCTCCAATGGGTCTCTGAATGATTGTGGTCTAATGTCTCGAACCATGGAATGCTTAAATTGAATCATTGTAAGTTCAGGGCTGAGATGGAGCTCAGTGGTAGAACACACGCTTTTCATGGGAAGGACCCCAGATTTGGTCGTCAGCACTCAAACCAAAATAACAGCAAAAGTCCCCCTCCCTCTTATTCCAATCTCATTGTGTCTCTTTGTCTTCTAACATATTTACATGAATTATTACTGAATACGTACCGCTTTTTGAAATCCAAGGTCAGAAAAAATTGGGCAGGAAGAGGATAAGGAATTCTTTTACATTTTCAGTGTAGGAAGGACAGTACTCCACCTGGGTTCATGACAAATATGAAATCCCTGTAAGGCAGGACCTTGACCTGGACTGCAAACAATTCCTCCAGGGGAGAATGGGTATTGGGGGGGGTGCTAAAGAGCACTACCTCTGAGGTCTGATTGGACGAGTTAGTGGTCAGAATTTCATGACAGATGCAGTCAGCGTTAGGAGGTGGATGACACACAGCCATGTATGCTATTCCAAGCCCTTGTGCTTTAAGAGTTAGGAGCCATGAAAAGGGGAATAATTTAGTTGATTCCACACATTAAAATTGATGCTTTGACAACAACTTTGTGAAGGATTGGTTGGAAAAGAGTGGGACTTTGTTGAGTCACTCACTCATTTCCAGACATGATGAACAGACCCCAAGGTGAGAGGTAGAGAGGAAGTGATCGTATCCTAGAGAAGAGACGAAGGTCTAAGTCAGTTCTGGTCTTCCTGTGACCTCTCAACAGATGAATACGACCCAGGAGAGCCCATGGAGAACTCTAGGAGATATAAGGAACTCACTAGTTGTGTCCAAGATCCTTGGGCCACACTATAGATATTAATTGCAGCAATATCAGCATCTGAAGGTTGCCGAATCTGCAACGATGTTTTGGAAATCAATCTGGGCATCAGAATCTCAGGGTTCTCTGATGTCTTTGGAGAAGGACTTGTAGAAATCTGTTGTAAAGTCTTACAAGCCCTCCCAGGTACATATTTTATAAACAGAAGAGAGAGTTCCAACCCAAGCAGGTCTCTAGCACCACTTCTATTATTGGGAGGGGGGGGGGAGAGAACACACGCAGGGTACTCAAACATCAGCCATGCTTTCCTGAAAGGGAGGTAATTAGGAACCAGATGCTGGTGTTCTTGGACTCTGTCATCTGACTCATGATATTCAAGACCAGTTAAATCACAGCAGCCCTCGGTGAAGACAAGGCTTCAGTCCAGGAGGCCTCAGAAGAATCCCAGGAGAGCTGGAAGGATGACCAGAAGTTAGCGGCAGAGCAATGACTTCACTAAAGGCTTAGATGCGCACACTACACTCATATAGCCTCAGGGAACTCCAACAGGCCAAGAGGATGTGAGAAAGTGACGTTGGAATGCGTGCTCACTCACAGTCAACACTGACTCTCGCAGTAAGCCAAAACAGGTGACTTTTCTTTTAAACTAAGAAGTGACTGACTTCATCTCATCCCACAAGAGAACTCACTCTCTTCCTCAGCGCCCACCCAATAGTTTTTCCCTTCCATGACTTAGAGTGGAAACAGAGATAAGGCACAGCTTTCTAAGAGCTCGAAGAACCAGAAGAGTTAAGTGCTGGCCCCGTCTTCACCCCTAATGAGCTGAGTACTCTTTGCTTCCTTTCTTCATTATGAAGACAAGCCATGAAATGTTGGGTTTGGAAGCATAGATTTCTCTCCAAGATCCCTTCCAGTTCAACAATCCTGTGTTTGTTTCCCTCTTCTTGCTCCATTTATCTTACTCCTTTCTCTGTTTTCTCTTGCTCATACAATCCAGCCTGTGAGTAATGTTCATATGCCTATGAATACAGTCGGCTCTTTGTGATCTGTGAGAATAAGCGACGGGTCATGCGGATAACCCCAAATTGCAAACACTGCTCCTGTACACAGCTGAGGAACATTCTGGTCTGTCTAACAATCTAATATTTGGTTTGGGCTGTACTCCTGTAGGACCCATTAACTAGTTAGTAGCATGGGTGTAAAGGGGCTAACTGGTGTGCCCTGGGGAGTGATAGGTACTGAGGCTGGGCTTCCCACATTGGCCAAATGTCTTCTGCCAAGTAGTGGAGTGTTTTGCGATTAGTTCTGCCTAATTCATGTGATTAATGTTTCAGTTGATGAGATGTCTCTTGTACTCAGGGACAGGGTAGAGGCTGAGGTAAGATAAGGTAACTACTTCCTGGTGATTTTACCAGCACAGCGCCTTTCAGACCCAAGTTGGAACACATGTCTTTATTCTAGAGTGATTCCTTAGGATCTGATGTCACTTCGATGTATCCTGTGGGTGTCATTGCACTCAGTAAGCTCCCTCGGGCCCTTAGGACATGGGATACAACACCGAAGGGAGATCAGCTCTCATGCGCCTTGTATGCTCTTGATCCAGAAGCCCGCAGACCATCTACAATGAAAGTGGACAACTCAGCAAATTAAATGGAAATAAAATGTTCATCAAAACATAGACCTGTCACTTTGCTTTTCCTATATAAAGTTCCAAACATAATAAAACACGACATTCCTTAAAAGCCAAGGATGCTTTTTCTAAGACATAAATTATTGCCGTTTACCCAGGAAGCTAATTTTATAGCAGATTTAAGAGCTTTCAAAATCACTTCACAATATATGAAAAATATCAGACCATGTGCACGGCAATCATCCTAGGATCATCGCCTGCTGTGGTAGCTAACCCATCCTCTAGTGCTCTAGTGTGTAATCATGCTTGATTGTGACACAACCGTTACTGCAGGAATGGGGCCCACGATGCTAAGCTGAAAGCTGGATGGATTGAAAGCACCATGCAAACCTCTTTATTATTAACAAAAGGTGCAAAATTCTTATTTAAGACTATAAGCTACAAAGTTCTATATGCTGTTTCAGTTTATGATAAACTTGGATTTCTCTTTTGTGAGCAAAATTGCATGTTCACTTAATCCTTGGAAAATAGGGTAAAGTCCCCAGAAAATTTGATTATAAACAGATGTGTAACTGTATCACGGTAGTGAAACTTTGTAAGCTAACGATGATGAATAGTTGATAGGTAGTACTTTCCTTATCTTTAGCTGTCAACATGACACACCATAAGTCTCAACTGAGGGACTGTCAAGATCAGGTTGGCCCGTGAGCATGTCTGCAGGAGACTGTCTTGACTGATGATTGATGCGGGAGGACACAACTCCCTCGGCAGGTGGTTCACTACTGAATAAGAAGGCTCACTAAGCAGGAGCCTGTGTGTGAGTCATCAACAGCATTTGTCTAGGATGCCTGCCTCCTTCCTTGGCTGTGAGCGAGTTTCATAGTTAGAAATAATGCTGTGTTGATCAGTAAGTTGCTCTGCCTACAAGTTCTTGCTTGTCCTGACCCCCCACAATGGTGGACTATAGTTTCTAAGCTTAAATAAACCCTTTCCTCTCCTATGCTGCTTTTGGCCAGAGTGTTTTAGTACAGCAGTAGACAGGAAACTAGAATAGATAGGAGGGAGGTAGATAGATGAAAGAAAGGTAACAGATAGGTGATGATAGACAGACAGATAATGGATAAATGTTATCAATATAATTTTATCTTACATTTCTTTGTCCTTAAGAATTTTCATGTCATTTATTTTTTCTAATTTTTTTAGAAATTAGATATTTCCTAAAAATTTTTCCAATTTTTTCAAAATTGGATATTTTCTAAAAATATTTCTATTTTTTCTTATTTTATATTTACATATTTAATTTCATCCCAGTATGATGATTATACATTTCTATATTTTATTACTGAAAAATTTTTTCAGTTCTTACTTCACATAATATGGTCATCATAGCCTTTTATAAAGATGCTTAAGACTCTTGCATAAATTCTCAAGGAGCTTCCCAGATCCATGGCAACAGTGTCTAGCTCTACTCACAGTTGGACAGCACCTCTTGGGCATGCCGGCTTCATGCCTCATGATGTGTGAAACTTCATGAAGGGACAGAAAAGTTATAGCTCAAGGTTTTATTTTTATTTAATCTGGGTAATTGAACATTTTCATATACTTCCAGAATGTTCTGTTTAGGGTCTTTGCTAATTTTTCTACTGAGATCCTCCCTATTTGTATAAGTTATTATAAACTTTATATGAAAAATATATTTGCATATACATTAATCCTTTCTCTATCTGTATTTGTCTTTCAATTTTGTTGATGATTTTATTATCAAACATTTAAATTTTCCTGTTTCAATTCTGCTTTTACATCATTGTTGCTTTTATGATTGTAACTCAGTCTCTAACTTTGAAGGTTGAAGAATATTTTAATTTTCTTGTTTTGTTTTTTAACATTTAACTTCACAATTCATCTTTTTCCTATTTTTCATATGTTATGATGGAAGGATTTGGGATGAGACTTTTTCTCAAACTACTAAATAGTTAATCCATCCATGTGGGTTGCTTGACTTATTAAATTCTGATACACATAGTAGGTGTTTTAGTGAGTTGTCTAGACTTCCTTTGAATAATGAAGTTTCTCCCTCTACCTTGGAGAAGTCAGCACTAAATTGCTGTTTTTCTTGGGATTACTCAGAGGAAATAAAATCTACCTAAGAAGGGTCCTGTCTCCTCCAAAGGCAGCCTCATCCAGTCACTGGCCCACATGAAGACAGACGCTCAACTGTGGAGGGGGCATATAAGCCCATACTTGTCTATATAAGCAAAACCTTTGTTGGGCCCGAACCAGGTCCTTCCCTCTGCCTGAACTCACTTCTAGCCTCTGCTCACCAACCGAGCAGCCCCTAATGTGTGTCTTACCATCCAACCTCCATCCCAGAGCTGGGAACATAGCCTCTGACCTACATACATGGACCATCTGCTGATCTAAAATTAGTCAAGCTTCAAACAATGAACTCTTTATTTCCATGAGTTGGTACCAATATTCATTTCAGATAAAATATGAATTGAATCTGTAGGAAGTTGTCTGTGGCTGCTATGTTCTCTCCAGCCACTGAAGAAATATCAACACATGTGCCAGGGCACTGGAGGGGAGCAGACCACCCGGGCCTTGAGTCTGAAACTGTGAAGTTGTTGTTTAGAATATAGTCAAGAATATTCACCAAATATCTAATTCTTGAGTCAAAAAAAAAAAACCCCGAAATACCTAGCCCCCAAAATTTAAGACAAAAGACAGAAAAGCTATGTAAGGTATATTTCAAAATCATCTCCTCGCATTTACTCTTTCAATATCTCCATTAGACAATTTGAAGTCTCAGAAATTTGGGTCTTCTCCAGTGCTGCTCTTCTTTTGCAAAACACTGTTGCTTATTTCTGTTCATTTATTCTGAGATGAGAGCCTCGGGATCATGTCGCCAAATTATCTCCCATTGAGATTTCCATTGAAATAGTAATTAGCATAAAATGAATGTGGGAAAATTAATATCCCTGAATGCGTCACTGCCCTCATCTGAGGACATTAAAAGCATAATCTCTGGTTTGTGTTTGCTCTAATATTAACAGTTTGACATTTCTTCAGATCACCTCCACATATATTTTATTAGTCATGGCAATGACCTTTTGCCTTTTATTTTGAAAGAAACTAAAAGGCTCTTTCCCCATTAATTCCCCTAATTGACTATTACTTACAGAAGTAATTCCTCACAGCTTTTATGTTCACTGCCTCCTTCTCCGAAACTGCATTAGTTCTCAATCTAGCTTCTCAGTTGGATTTCCCTCTGTATTTAATTGTCATCTGCAAATAATGATAATTTTGTTCTCGCTTCAAATATCTGTATAGTCTCTTTCCATTTCTTAGCCTATTGTGCTGGCCAGTACGTTCCTAAGCAAGCGAAGCCATGATGGCAGCAGCAGGGATCTTGGTCGCGGTCCTGATTTTAATTGGGATTGTCTCTGGTGCGCCACTGTTAAGCATTCAGCCAGCCGATGTTTTAAGGCACTTCAGTTCATCTGCGAAAAGACTGTGCTCAGTTTCCTGGGGCTTTCTTTCTCATCTGTAAGTAATATGTTGTGTGGAGCTCTATGTCTCTGACATCTGATGAATTACCATATGCTTGTCTCTTTTGAAGCATTGCTGTGTTGTAGTAGATTAGTAGAAAGCCATTCTAGAATCTTAAGATAGACTATTTCCTGGCAGCAAGCATCATCGGATTCCTTTGTGTATATGTGTGTAGATACATGTCATGTGTGTGCATATTTTTGTGCATGTGTGTGCTCATAAATGTGGAAGTCAGAGGTTGATGTCATGCACTGCCTCCTCTCCTCGTCATCTTATTTTGGGTGCAAGATCTCTCACTGAGATTGGAGCTCCTGACTGGGTAGGATAGCTGGCCAACCAGCTCTAAGAATCTTCCCACCTCCGTTCCTCAGGTGCTACCACTTCTGGCTACCTAATGTGGGTGATGGGAATCTAAACTCACAATTTGTAGGAGCTGCAGGCTGTGTTCCTGCCTCCCCAGCTCCCGCCACCGGCTAGCTTTACCCGAAATAACAACACACAAATTATATTCTTTTAAACACTGCTTGGCCCATTATATCTAGCCTCTTCTCGGCTAACTCTCGCACCTGGACTAGCCCATTTCTAATAATGTGTGTAGCACCCCAAGGTGCGCTTACCAGGAAGATTCTAGCCTATGTCCATCCTGGGTCGGAGCTGCCTGGGAGAGAGGAGCCTGGCGTCTGTCTGAGGCATCTGCCCCAGAGAGGAGAGCTATCGAGTCTGAGCTCACTTCCTCTTCCTCCCAGCATTCTGTTCTGCCTACTCCACCCACCTAAGGGATGGCCTATCAAAATGGGCCAAGGCAGTTTGTTTATTACCAATGACCTTCCTCCATCACTCACACAGTTGTGCCTACATGGCGAGTACCTTAGTGACTCAGTGACTCTTTACGGAAGCACAGACTTTTCACATACATACCCACCACTGAGATCAGCCTGTATTGCAAATGTTCTCCAAAGTGAGCAAATGCACAGTTCACAAATGATGCTGGCATGACCAAGAAGCCATGACAGAAGGAAGAGGAAAATGAATTTACTTACCAAGTCATTTCAGTTTTCTTATAGAAAAAAAATCACCCCGTAGAGAAAAGACAAATGGAAACATGTTAAAAATAGCTAACCGACAGAGGGCCAATTCCATATTTTACAAAAGGGATGTAACCAGTAATGAAATGATCAATGACTGTAAGCATAAAAATATAATGGACAATATAATTTGAAATAATGCCAAACCTTTTTAAAAATTAAAGAAATATGATTTAATACTATAATAAATGTTCCTTTAGGTCTTGGAAAATAGCAAAATTTTAAACATTAACATGAGGATCGCTTTAGGCAAGAAAGTGTGGAAAGAGACACTCACATGTCTTTTCGTTTTAGAGAAGAATTTGAAATATTCATCAAATTAAAGTCCACATCTACTTGAATTTCTGCTGCAAAGGCTTTGTCTTAGAAGTTAATTCACAAAAAATAAATATAGAAATCCAAAAATAAACCAAAACAACTAACTCCTATGGAAACTGAATTAATGGAGACATCACATAGTCTGTGGTGATATGCCATAATTAAAAATAGACGAGAATCTGTGTGGACTAACATGAAAATTCAAATATAAACCATTTTTGTAGGTTTTTTTGTATGTGTGACAATATCCCTCAGTGGTCTGGAACTCCCCAAGTAGACTAGACTGGCTAACCAGGTAGACCCAGGACCCGGGACCCACCTGGCCTGCTTCTCCAGAGCTGGTATTGTTTTCTACCACACAGGTAACAGACCACTTTTACATGGCTTCTGGAGCTGAAGTTCAAGCAACTTCCCTGAGTGAGCTATCCCTGACCCCAGCCCTAACTCTTCACATCTCAGTCACTTTCTTTATGAAATATTTGGAGCAATGTTTTACTATAAAAATAGGGTGACCTACAATAATTCTGTGTGTAGTGAAATGAATCAGAATGTTTCTAATTCTCCTCATTTCCTTCTCATTTTCCAATATTTACAAAATTGTGGAATCAAAGTTTTATGATTAAATTTTCCCATAAAGCACTGTCTTCATGCCTCATTGCTTTTATTCTTAAAACCATAATTCTAGCAATTGTTCCTGATTAATGTATTGCATTCAGTATTAATGGATTATATCAATGTCCTTTCATAGTTGGATCAGTCCTTCCTGTGGTGGAACTTTTGACTCATCTTTGGGGCAGTTCTTGAATGTTTTCCTTTTGAGTTCTTTTCTAATAAGCATGCTCTTCTTTTGCCTTTGAACATGACCAGCATTTGAAACACTATCTTGTCTAACTGTAGAACTCTGATGTTAAGAATTTTCCATGAACGATCCAGATTTTTCAAACTGCGCTGAGCACTCTTTATGAAGCACTGCGAAGGGTAAGTTTTCCTTTTAAAAGACATATTTTATGTTTTTCCTTTGAAAAAAGTTGCAAGAATTTGGCATTTGATTAGTAATTTATCTAAGCCCCTTGGACCCCGATTCTTCTAGCTTTCTGGTTTTGATGATTGTTGTGGTGACGGTGATCATGATGGTGATGATGGTGGTGATCGTGATCATGATGGTGATAATGGTGCTGACGGTGATGATGGTGGTTGTGGCGATGGTGATAGTGATGATCATGATGGTGGTGGTGGTGAAGATAATGATGATCACGACAGTGGTTGGTGGTGATAATTATGGTGGTGGTTGTGATAATGATGGTGATGGGATACTGATAGTGTGTGATGATCATGATGGTGGTGGTGGTGAAGATAATGATGATCACGACAGTGGTTGGTGGTGATAATTATGGTGGTGGTTGTGATAATGATGGTGATGGGATACTGATAGTGTTGACAGTGTCAACAATAGTGATGGTGGTGATAATGGTGATGTTGTAGATTTGGATCAGGAAAATTTTCTATGGGCATTCTTTGGTCACCCTTTTGCTCAAGTTTGTATCTTCTAAGTATCTACCATTAGTCTCTATCATTAATTTCAACCTTCTTTCTACCGCTTTTAAGTTTATTTATTTGGTCTTCATAGAAAGGTATCATTAGTCATATATGTTGCTGAACTGCTTGTCTTTTGTCTCTATTCTTCTGGTTGGGAAAAGCTTTGGGTTCAATTTCCAGGTGGGAAAAAAACAACTAACTGCTCTACTCATCAACTTGAAGGTAAATTTTCATTCTCCCATTGTTACTTCATGTTCCTCGGACTATGTCCTACCCTGATAGCTCCCTAACATTCCAAAGAGCTGCCTTCATCATATGTCTCAGTGCCTGTTTTCAAGTTTCTTGTATTTATTGAGAATATATATAAAATACCATCTTATCTTATCTTTGCATGTGCTCAAGCAGCACCCCTCAGACAGTGGGCTCCTGAGCTTTCCCCTTTTCTTCATTGGTTTGACACTGTTGTCTTTGTGTTTTCTCATCCTTGCATAAAAGAAATGGAGAGACTGAGCAGATAGATCAATGGTTATGCATCTGATATTCTTGTAGAGGACCAAGGTTTGGTTCCCAGTACCCACACAGCAGCATATGACTATCTGTAACTCTAGTTCCAAGGGATCTGATGCTCTCTTCTGGTCTCTCTTGGCACCAGGCATGCACGCGGTACATACACATACATTCAGGCAGGCAAACAAAATATTCATACACATAAGAAACAAAAACTTTTAAAAATCAATCCATTTCTTAAGAAAGAGAAATTGAGGACTTATATTTGTACTAAGTATCTCTTAGAGGGTTAGGGCCACTACTACCATCACCCCCTAAGAGACTATCCAATAATTGACCAATAGTTGTCACCTGGCATCTGAAGTGTCACAGGTAGAAATGTCAAAAATTCTCTTTTTATCCTTCACTAGGAGAGAGTCCGTGTGAGGGCATGACCTTCAAATACACTTGAACATAAGCTAATGAGTTTAATGATTGGCACATTAACGCATAACAGGAAACGGAAGGAATAAGAGAGGAAGAAAAATTCACTTAGAAGTCTAAACAGGTTTCTGCCTCTTGAACTCTTTCATGGTGTAATCTCAGAAGACTCACACTTATTTCTTTATGAATAAAATGGTGCTATTAACGTCTATCTCAAAGAGCTGCTGAGAAAGTCCCACAATTCTCTGCATGGTGTAGCTACATATCACTCAGGCATACTCAGAACCATTCATGTAGAAACTCCTTTCAGTAGAAAGGTAGCAACAATAAACACTGTATTAGTTGAATAATATTTCTGAGAGCTCTTATTTTTACACTTTAAATAAAACATCTGTACTAATTTATTTAGTGTTCTTACTAATCAAATTCTTGATGGATGACATGCCACTAAAAAAAAAAGCCATTTAATTAGCTTTCCTCATAAACTATACATGATTCTAGCAGGCCCAGTGCAGAACACTGATCAATTAGATCAAAGTAATGAGGACAGTGGACCAGTTCAAGAACTAAAGAGTGTTCTCCCTGAGCAGAGTCCAGTTCTTTCAGTTCCACTGCTGAAACGATTTCTAGAAGTCCATGATAGTCTTTTCACAGATGAAGAAGACTACAATCAAATCCCGCCTGCAATTTCCTTTTGCTCCATCAGGCCGGAGAGAAGTCAAGATTGCTCTATAAACTGTTGAGCTCTTCCCCGCCGGAGTCTCAGAAGACTCATGCCTGTTTCGTCATGAAGGAAACAGCGCTATTGACGTTGACGTTGAAGAGCTGTTGAGAAAATGTGATCCTCTGTGTGGTTGAGTTGCCAAATCACCAACTCTGTGCTGCTGGAGAGGTGGCTAAGAGGTTAAGGGCACTTACTACTCCTGCAGAGGACCTGAGTTCAGTTCCCAGGACCCACCAATCAGCTTACAGCTACCTGGGACTCCAGTTCCAGGGAACGCAAGGCCCTGTTCTGGCCTCTCCAGTTACCAACTCTCCCGAGTATACAATTCCATACAATAGGGACACGTAACCATCACGAAAAAATAAATAAAAATAAGTATTTTTTTTAAGGAAGGAAATTGCTTCTGCTGTTGATGTTTTTGAGGATTTGGATACAAGGAATGTTTTCAGCCGTTTATAAACATTAACAGAGCTTTGTTTGCAGCGAGGAAAGTTCCGAATCTGGAGTTCAGAAGCAGCGCAGAAGGAGCCCCTCCCTCTATATTGAACCAAACTGTCCACAAAGTTTGCATATATTTAGTCATATGGAAAATGGAAATAATCTTAACAATGGTTTGTTTTATAATTGAATTTATTTCTTTCAGACTTTGTGGAAAATTGAAGACATGACATCGGTGGGTTCTCAGAAGCACTGAGTTCTGAGTACCAACCAGCCAGGATTATGTTAAGAAATGCGGCTCCTTCCCCGAGCCATCTTTACCTGCTAGACGGGGTTGAGGGGATGTGTGCAGCCCATGGGGGCAGCCCAGGAGAACCCTTTCCTCAGCCACAGGTGCTACCATGGATGAAGGTGAGCTTTCCAAGCAGGAAAGCCAAGTTATTTCACTTCTGCTCAAGAGAGCCACCTACTGAGTCACTTTTACATCGTCTGGATCCAACATAGGCAAAAAAAAAAAAAAAAAAAAAAAAACGCTTTGTGTGCTTTTATTTGTTTTGCGTTAAGGGAAGGGTTACATTTGTAATCTTTCAAAATTGTTTTGATTATTTTTTTCATTCTTTAAATAAAAATTTCTATGACTTTAAGAAAGTTCTTTTTTTTCTGTAATGTGTGCCAACACTACAGTGTTTTCTGCAAGCAACTTGGGCACCTGGGGGTCTTGCTGTCCCCTTGCTGACACCGTGGGGCAGCTGCATATAAGGAAGAGGTAAAATTGGAGCGGCCCTGAGCACTTTGGATGACCTCCAGGGCTCTGTGGAATTCGGTTTATACTTCAGGAGACTGAATAAGTCTTCAATAGTCTCCTCTCCAGCTCAAATGGCTCATGATTCAAAATGGAATGTGTTAAAAACAACAGAAACCAGAGCCACGTCTCCACAGGGATTGTATGTCCATGGAGGTTTTGCACAGTGGAAACTGGTAGAAGTTGTGTCCCTGGAGAAAGTCAAGAAAGAAAGGAAAAGAAAAGCATGTAGCTCTACCACACAGAGCCTACGGGGAGGAGGTTGGTGCTGGGATTGGGCTATAGCTCTGGCCTCCCCCTAAGAAAGGACATCTGGGGGCCATAGAGACCCTAAAAATGAAGAGGTATGCCCAAGGGGACCTTCCAGAAGAACCTCTCTTTCCCTTGAACTCCATAGGAACAATTTGTGCTGTAAGGCATTCCTTGAGTGCTCAGCAGGAGTCTTTAATCCTCACAATAGGCTTCTTAGACCAGCTCCCTTTGTGATTTACAGAAAATTGAACCCATGAACTCAAGCACATGCACACCCCCCAAGCCTTCCCCCCAGGTCTGGTAATGCCCAAGAGGAACAAACAGGAACTCTCTTCTGCTTAATTTGCATCTCAAGAAGGCAACACTCTGTAAGAGAGCTGTATCTATGTGGAAAAAGTGGCCACAGTCATTCCTCACCCTCCACCACACACAGCCTTCCAGACTCCCTTTCCTTTCACCCTGCATTCAAGTCTGGGGAATGCAGGGGCTTCAGAACAACTGCAGAAAAGTCCACTAACCTACATGCATAGCTATTGGTTTTGTAGGCTTTGGGACCATTGAGAGGGTAGGAACTCTCTACTGAAGCTGTATTTACTCGATTATCCAAGCTCCATGACACTATTGCTTTGTTTAGACCATACAACAGGGCCAGCGGCATGGCTCAGCAGATACAGGCGTTTGCACAAAGACCCTAGGGTCTGAATTTGAACCCCGAATCCCACAGAGGGGCAGGAAAGAAAGGACTGCCAAGAGTTCTCCTCTGACATGTACACTATGGCTGTGTGTGTGTGTGTGTGTGTGTGTGTGTGTGTGTGTGTGCCGGCGCGCACAAGCACATGTAGACTTGGCACGCAGGCATCTCCATATTTGTGTTTTATACACTCTGCTTCCCTCATCTACAGAAATATTATCAACTCTCCCATCTGCTTCAATGACAGTGCAGACACAGCACCCGTGCTTGTTCTGTGGGTGAAAGACCAATTGCCTCCCAGACTCAGTAGCTCACTCAAGGACCCCCTAATTTTCTACACTAGACATTCAGGAGCTGGGCGATTTTTGCTTAAGTTCCCCATGTTGTTGCTGCGTGCCTGTTGCCTAGGTTACAGTTCTTTGAAGACTCATTAGGATGGGAGTTGCCCCCAAGATGCCCACTCACATACCTGTTGGCCAGAGGCCTGAGCTTCACACTGTGGTTGCTCTATCTACCACTACGTGGGCCATCAGTGTGGCTGCATGAATGTGCTCACAACACCACAGCGGTATTTTCTAGAGTGAGTGACCTGGGAAGACAAGAGAACAAGGAGGCCAAATGCCTTTGATGGTCACCTCACAAATCACATGCCATCATCTGTAGCAGGATCTACGCATCAGAAATGAGCTACCGAAGCTGAACCCATGCTCAAGGGCTGAGACTTGGGTCCCACATGTTTGGGGGAGGTGTATGAAAGAGTGGGCAGATATATTTGAGAGCGTTCAAACTGAAAATGGAAGCACTGAAAATACAGTTCTGCTGGAGGGTTTTCTGCAGGTCAGTAGCAGGCTGGAGATCATTGGCTATTAGATAATGACAGTGGGACTGGAAAGGCCTTAATCTAAGTATTGGGAAGAGATACAGGAATGTCAGGCATGATTCTGTTAGCTAATTGCTGGGATGACTGAATTCAAAGGACATTCCAGAAACATACAGAAAGGACAGAAAAGGTTGGCCTCAGAAGCTCCCTTCGGTAAAGATACAGGGATGCTAAAGATTAAGGTCAGGCCAAACAAAGACCGTGATGAGCCCATGCAAATAGAGATGTTACTGCATCTCACACATAGCGGTGGCCACAATAAAGCAGATGAAGCCAAGGCTTAAAGAGCTAGCTCTTTCTTGTTTGCCTTTGGATTATTTTGGAAAGGAGAACAGTGACAAAAAATTGCACCATTTTCCATAGGTCAGCGCTGCTCCCAGCCCCTATCGGAGAAGCTTCTTTGGTGTTTTGTTTTAGGTAGTGTTTTATTTTCTTGAATTATATGCATGTGTGTTTGGAAGGATGGTTTTCACACATGAGCACAGGTGCCCTAAGAAGCCAATGGATTTCCTCAAATGCACTGGAGCTGGAGTTTCTGTTGGCTATGAGATGCACCAAGTGGGTGCTGGAAATGAACCATGATCACAACAAACTCTCTTACCTGCTGAGCCATCATCCCAGTTTCTTCTTCTTGAAGCAGGCAGTGATTGGTGCAGAGATTCATATCTGGCTGAAGTGTGGACGATGGGGGATGATGGAGGGCTCGGCCGTACACAAAACATCTATATCACCCCCTCCAATGCTCATAAAATGTCACGAGAGATGGGGTGGGAACAATGTAAGAACCTGAAAAGGGGAAGGTAGACAAGGGGAGAGACACCTTTTGGATGTGGAATTTCTGCTCCTGCCATGAGCTCACTGCAACTGTGGTCACTCACACAAGGGCTGCACAAGACTAGGTCCATCGATACTGCAACATGGACTGGAAGGTAATCATGAGGCCCCCACCATTCTTGAGTGACTATTGCTACTTAATAGTTGCTGAGGCAGGGGTGCCATTTTCTTCAGCAGTGTAGCCACTGAGAAGTTGCCTCTACAGCACTAATGCTCCACCCACGCTTGTGCGACAACCCCAGTTCAAACTAAGTGGGACACACAAGAGACAAGGCTAAGAGGGAGACTTGTTGAGAAGATTATTATCATTGGTGGAAGGGGGATGTGAGAAGGCGATGGGTGGGGTAAGATGGCTAAAATTTATTATATACAAATACGGAACTCTAAAAAAAATAAAACAAACAAGAGCCAGTGAGATAGATCAGTGGGTAAAGGTGCTTTACCACCAAACTTGGTGACCTTAGTTCAAGCCTCAGGATCCACACTGTGGGAGAAGAGTACCTACTCCCATAAGCTGTTCTCTGACCAGCACACAGGTCATACATGTACATGTGCACTGCACACACATACACACTAATGGTGTAGGAGGGTCTTCTTTCTATGTGTTGCTTTCATTGGTTGAATAAAGAAAACTGCCTTGGCCTTTTGACAGGGCAGCCCTTAGATGGGTGTAGTAGACAGAACAGAATTCTGAGAGGAAGAAGGAAGTGTGGCAGATGCCATGATTCTCCTGCCTGAGACAGACATAGGTTAGACTCTTGCCAGTAAGCCACAATCACACGATGATACACAGATTATTAGAAGTGGGTTGAATCAAGATGTAAGAATTAGCCAAGAAGAGGCTAGATATAATGGGCCAGGCAGTGATTTAATTAATACAATTTCCATGTGGTTATTTTGGGGGTTAAGCTAGCCTGGTGGCAGGGCATGGACCCGCCCGCTCCTTGCTACAACACACTAAAATAAAGAGAATTTAAAAATAAAATTAAAAGTCCATGTCATTTTTGCTGAGTGTGTTGGAGGTAGATGAGACTGAAACTTAATACAGCAAAACAAAAATAAATAAATAAATAAAGCTGTTTGGCATCAAGGCAAATAATCAATTTGCCTGCATAATTTTCTTTTTCACGTTCCAACTGGTTATTTCAGTATCACACATAAATATAGAATCACCTCCTCCTCTTTTCCCCAACCAAAAAAAAAAAATTGAAAGCTTTTTTGGCAGTGCCGAAACCATTTACACTTATGAAACTAACTATTTTTAACTTACACTGATAGAGCAAGAGAGCCTTCTATGTAGACATCTCCATGCAGTCGCTGGCCAGTCTTAGCTGGTGGTTGGGTGTGGCTGATTATATGAACAAGAAGCAGGCCTTTTTGGCTAGCATTCTGGCTGCATGGGGGCATTTGCTCACTGATGGGAACCGTCCATTTACCCGTCTTGATCTGTCTAGCTAGAGACCTGTACTTCCACAGGGAATGACAGTTCTCGCACCTGACTATTTGGCTCCCATTGAAATGCACATGGTACAGGCCAGACACTAGTATATCTTCTGTTAAGTGTAGATTTCCTGCCTCAAAGTTGCAAGCCCCCTGGGAGCATCTGCCACTGAGGGAAGACTGGAGAATCCACATTCGTGTGGTGGTAGAGAACCTTCTGAATAGGAGAGGCTCTTTAACAAAGCTGCCCTTCCCTTATCCCTTCAGCCTTATTCTTCAAATGTGGTCTGTGAACTTGGGGCGTAGAGGCAGCTGGCCGTGCAAATCCATCTGTTCAGGATCGGTATTTTCTAGGAAGATGATCTCTGCAGACGATTTCTGTGTCATTTAGATTTGAAGACTACTTCAAATGGAATCTAGTCCTCCTTGGTAAAGACTGGGGATCTCGCCTAAGACTTTGATAGCAGGCTAAATGTCTGGGTTTTCATGTTTCCTTCTCGTTTTTCACTACGTGTGTAGCAGGAACTTGAGACATCTGTCTAGACCAGTGGTTCTCAACCTTCCTAATGCTACGACCCTTTAACACAGTTTCCCATCTCGTGGTGACCCCCAATCATAAAATTATTTCCGTTGCTACTTCAAAACTGATTTTGCTACTGTTATGAATCATAAGAGGTTTATCAAATGAGTTTGGACCCACAGGTTGAGAACCACTGCTCTAGACCATTTTAAAGAGTATTTCAGCTCAGAACTCACAAATAAAATTATTCCGATAGACTAATCTTAGCTGGAGTAAAAGGCACAAGACTTAGAAGCCAAGACAGGAGAAAGGGGACTCATCATGTGTTTAACTCCAGCATTCTTCTCTTCACGCAACTTCCTATCTCCTCCCAACCCCCACCACAGAACAAGATGACAGTGTATAAATGCATACACCAAAGGCCTTTGCTTTGATATTGAAAAGGAGAACACGGTAATGCTCTTATTCTAAAGCCAAAGGCTTTATTTGGGTGTCAATCACTCCCAAAGTTATATGCTCCCATCTGAAAATAGCAAGTACTCATAACACTCAAGCATTTGAAAACCCACCGTAATTACCTGCTTACAAGAAAACAATAACACACACTACAAATAGCTCTCAGTAGACATGCAGGTTCTTACAATATTCCGCGGCTGTGAGAAGGCAAGGGAGGCTGGGAAATGTGAGTGCCATTGCCCCTCCACATGATGGATAAGCAAAGAGGTCCTAAACACCTAAGGTAAACCTCCCAACATTACATCTACCAAGGAGCTACTCCATTGTTACGCTCGGGCTCTGTGGTGCCAGCATGATGTGTGTGTCTGCTCTGCACCCAGCACGGTTATAAAGAATTCTCACCTTGCACTTTGAGAGCTTGCTGAAGGCTTATACTAGATAACCATGTGGGTCTAGTTGCTTCTCTCTGGGGTAAAATTACATAGTGATTTAGAAACTATGATATACACAGCCCCAGACACCATGCAGAAATTACTACCATTCTTTTCTTTTCCTGTCTTCATTTTCCCTTCTTGGTATCAAAAGAAAACTTAACATAAACTCTTGATAAATGTTTAAGTGTATAATATATTGCTGTTGACTATTGGTATAATGTTATAAACAGATTTCTAGAACCTAATTTGCTTTTCTTGACTTAAGCCCATCAGTTTGTAACTCACCGTTTCCCCCCACCCATCCATCCTTGTAAAACACCAGTATGCATTCTGAGTCTGTAAAATTGACTATTAGCCTAAATAAGACTATTAACCTTATCCCAGAGGCTTGTCCCCCAGGTGACTCCAGAAGCCATCTGAGTGACAAATTAACCATCACAATCAGCTCGTGTTTGTACAGGGAAATAGGCTTTACCTTGAACTTTTCCTACTGAACACTACATACTGTGATCCTGTCCGTCACCCACCTATCCTCATCCTGAGATGGTCATCTTGGTCGTCAGCTTGACTAGATATAGAATCAACTAAAAGACAAATTGTGGGATCCTATGAGGGGTTTTCCTGACCCCAGACTGTGTAAGTTGGATGACCCATCCCAAATATGGCAGCAACCCCGGTAACAGGAGATGAGAGGAGGAAGCTATGCGTTTGCCTGCCTGCCTGCTTTCACTCTCGCTGGCTAGTTCATCAACTCTGAAGCGCCACTTCCTTCACTGACGTTAGAACCAAATCTCTTCAGGTTTCAAGTATGAGCTGAAGACCAGAAGCCCTGCAGGAACCCTAGCGGCCTTCAACACCAGATCAGGACTGCTGAGGCATCTAACCTCATGGACTGGGAGTCTACTGGTTTTCTCTCTCTTCCATACTGGATTACCTGGACCACATCATACAATTCAAGTTAACAAATTCCTTTTTAATTCATCTTCACTCAGTTGGCCCTTTCCTTCCAGGGAACTGTAACACATCTCTTTTCCTTGCTTTCTTCCTTGTGTTGGTTCTTTTCCTCTTCCCAAAAAGTTAGCTCTTCTACTTTTCTCTTTTAGATTTATTTTCTGTGCACAAATGTTTTGCCTTCATGTGTTTTTGTATAACATATATGTACACAGTACACAAGGAGCGCAGAAGAGGATGCTGGATCCCCTGACACTGGAGTTACAGATGGTGATGAACCATCATGTGGGTGCTGGCACACCAGCCTGTGTCCTCTACAAGAGCAGCAAGTGGTCTCAATTCTTGAACCTTCTCTCTAGCCCAATTTGCATCTTTTAAAATGTAGATTCTGCATATGAGAAAAACTTAAGTGTCTGAACACATCAATTTCCATTATCCGTTAATCTATTGATGGGAACCTAGGCTGACTCTGTAGCTCGGCTGTTCTGACAGTACAGTGAACATATGGGCATGTGGCTGACTATTGCTGTGTTGACTTAGACCCCACCTTCCATGGTTGTACCCAGGATTGGTATACCTGAATCATACAACAGTTATATTTTTCAAGCCTTTCCAGACTCTCTGTACTGATTTCTTTACAGTGGCTGAGCTAATATGCATTCCTGCCTATAGTACTCCACCACTTCCCACAGCATCCTCCCCCGCACAGTGTTTTCTCCAGGACAGCCATGCTGACAATGATGAGATGGGGGAGTTTTGATTTCCATTCCCCTCACACTGCCTTCTACAGTAACTGTGCCATTTTGCATTCCCAGGAGGGCATACTGGGGCTTAGTTACTCCATGCTTTTGCCCACAATATGAAGTGACTATGATGACAGGTATGAAGTGCTAGTTCCCTGTGCACTTTGATTTGTTTTTTCTCGATGATTAATAATTATTCAGGAATGTTTTCATATACCTGCTGGCCATTTGCAAGCTTTTGCAGAAATGTCTATTCATGCCCTTAGTCTACTTTTAAATTGAGCTGTTAGGTTATTTTGTTCTTTTAGCCAAGTTGTCGGAGTTTCTTACATGTCTTCGAGCTCAGCCCTTTATCAGAGACAAGGTTTGTGAACGCACCCCTGCAGAGCAGAGATCTTGGGTCTGAGAACACACCCCTGCCTTTTCACTCAGTGCCCTACAGAGCAGAGATCTTGAGACAGCAGGAATTTATCAACTATCTTCCAAAAAACAGATCAAGAGCCTAACATTTTGGTTCTCATTTAAACTGTAGCTTCTTAAAGTCTGTAGAGCTAGGTTTAAGTCTCTTATTCTTGCATTTTCTTGGTTATTTGGTTGGGTTTGGCCTTGTTGCAAGATCTTGTTACACAACCTGATATGGATTGGACTCAGGATCCTCCCCTGACAGCCTCAGATTTCTGGATTGCGGAGATTTCCCTGCACATACAACATGCTGTCATTCCCACTCACTGTCACAGTATGGCCTGCAGAATTGTGCATATCTTCTCACAGCCACTGAAGATCTCTCTCCCAGGAGAATTCAGTCGTTACAGGAAAATAGGGCTAATGGCATGTCTCTCCCAGAGCTGTCTTAAAGCACCACAGCCTAATGAAGTCATTCAAATCTAATGGAAGAAGGACCAATTAATAAAAAAAAATAACCTGGTAGAACCCCCAGTGGCATCAATATAATGTTGGCTATCAGGAATATGAAACTAGTCATTATATAAGCAAGCCATGGCATCATGTGAGATTGGTAGTTTTGCTAGGTGGCTAGTTGGCACCAGTAGGCATGGCAATCATTAGGTGGACATTAACAGTCATTTATAAACTATGGTGTTCTGATTTCTGATCAGAAGAATGGGAACGGAGCCTCTTCCGTGGCCCTGGGTCAAGACACAGCATTCTAAGGTGCCTAGAGGGATTCCCTGATTAGGCTTGATTGGCCGACCACAAAACCCCAGGTATCTGATGCCTCTGCCTCCCCAGCACTGGGATTATGAGAACATTACCCAATAATTGGCTTTTGTGCCATATGCTCTGGGGATTGAGTTCATGCCCTTACGCTTGCAAGGCAAGCCTTTTGCTGGCTGAGCCAACTCCCCCATGCCCTGCATCTCCCTTTTTAATGTCCACTGTCAGATGCAGAGAGTTCCTCTCCAGTGACACTCCTATTCTGTCATTTTATTTATGCTGCCTCTGTAAAGGCAATCTACATTATCTAATGGCTGAACTTGAAGCTGATCCTCCGAGTTTCTTCCTGAGCATCTCACGGGTCTTCCCTGTGACTTTTGCAGCCTGTCCTGTTCAGCCTGAGTGCCAATCAAAAGGGCTATTTGACCTTTAAACTATATCCTGCAGGGAAGCGAGACCTATTAATAGTTATATTTTCAAAGGTTATATGAAATGAAGAAATAAAAGGAAGAAATGTCACTGGAGGCTCAAGAAAGCAGGATTCCTTTGTGCATTCTACAGTCATACATGCTCCAGTCCAGAAAGCATCCAAAATTCATTTTCTCTGCATAGCTAAGGATGGAGATAGAAATGAGCCCCAAAGAACTGTGCTTATCAACAAGATCGAATCACTAGTCCAGTACTTTGGTATTTGGCAGGGAGAATCAGAACCACATGTTTCAAAAGTTCAGCTACTGCCCCATGTGAAGTCTAACAGTGGGACAGTGGTTAACATTCTCTACGGTGAGAACGTCGCTGTATGTAGCTAACACCCAGCTGCATACATTGAGTAGGGGTATACAGATTGTTGGTTGAGTGTGACGGCACATGTGTGGATTGGGAAGACCAAGACACAGGAGTGAGAATAGCCCTCCAACCTGGGTTACCATAACAGGTAGATAGTCTCACTAATACCCTCTGATAAACGATGTCCTCTGTGCCCATTGCTCTTCCAAGAGGATCTTGCCACTCCTTCCGTTGAGAGATGAAACTGATCTTTTTTACCCTTTGGAGGGGGTCTGGCCTGGGATTTTCTTTGATCAGAACGCTACAGAAGTGGTACTGTATGGTGTTGGAGAAGAGTTCTGAGACCTGGGGGCTTCCCTTTCCACTCCTTGAGATTTTTTTCTCATAAGGTCAGGAGACCCATGTGAGACAATGGGAGGAGACCAACCATGTAAAATGAGCCACAATGATGGGCAATACCAGAGCTCCATTTGTGAGCAAGACCATCTTCCATCTTCTAGGCTCCATTAAGCTGCCAAACGATGGCAGCCTTAAGGATGATCTGATGTGGGAGTCCCCTCTGTGTGCTGTGATTACTACTAATGAATAAAGAAACTACTTTGGACCTATAGCAAGGCAGAACTTAGGTAGGCAGGGAAAACTAGGCTGAATGCTGTGAGGAAGAAGGGTAGAGTCAGGGAGATGCCTTGGAGTCGCTGCATCAGAGATAGACTGTTGAAACTTTGCTAGTAGGCCACGACCTCATGCTGATACACAGATTAATAACAATGGGTTAAATTAATATGTAAGAGTTAACCAATAAGAAGCTAGAGCTAATGGGCCAAGCAGTGATTTAATTAATATAGTATCTGTGTGGTTATTTGGGGGCTGAGCAGCCGAGACAAACAAGCAGCATTTCCTCCAACAATGATCCCAAGCAAAACCAGCAACCCAGAGCATCCAGAGAAGAAATGAGTCCTTGTGATAAGCCCATATATTTCGTGAGGTTTTTTCCATTATGAAGACTACATAGCATAAGAAGTTCACTTCTCTGTATACATAAGGCTTTCCCTGGATTTGCCCCACCATTGAACATGAAGGTCTTGTGTCATTGTCTTCACCCTCTTCAAGAGCCGCAGTCTTCCTCCTCTATAGACCGATGGACTCTCTTTCCTGTGCCCTCAGTTGCTCTAGTGAGACTCCTTAACTTTGCAATACAGAATGCTGAGAATCTACTGTTGACTAAACTCATTTCCTCTCAGACATTGTCCTCACAAGGGTAAGTACACCCCTTCCTGCAAATTCATATTCCCCACCTAAAATGCCTCCTTTTCTTCCTATATTTGTCAAAGTAATTGAACTGCACTGGAGAGGATGGGCGTTTCTTGCTGGAGAACCCAAATGAGTCCTTACCTGGCCGATGGCATCCTCCACTCTGGCTGTGCCTAGCTGGGCACATGGGCTAACCAGCTGCTAATTAGAGATAGGCAAGCCTCAAAAGGATCTGACTCTGATTTCATTTTGCAAATTGAACTTGCATGTTTGCATGTGGATTTGGATTTAGATTGGATGCGAGCTTCCCTTTGCTTATTAACTTGAAGTTCTTGTTCTTAAGCCCAGCCAAAAGGCTGCACGCTCTCTGCTGTCTGGTAACACATAGGCAGAAAAAATGGCTTGCACTTTTGAAGTCTATTTAGAGGGTTTGCATTTATATGTCCCAGCTGAAGAGAAATCCTAGATTCATATATTGCATTGCACCCCCTTCCTACAGCCACATTACCACCAGAATTTTCTCAAAGTTTCGGGGTCTGGGGGTATTGTTGCTGATACTCAAAGGTATGCTTCTGTCTATTTTTTCCTTATTAGAGGATATTTTTGGCAGTAACACTGGATGGAAAATTCAAAGAGGTACTCATGACATTTGGTTTTCATCTGTGTGATGATTAACTTTATAAACATATTTTCACAGAGTTGCTGCATTATTCTGGAAGCCTTATAAATTGGCATCAATTATATCTTGCATGTGTGATTATTTAATCCTTATCATTGCTATTTTTGTAAACAATATGTAAGATTGTTTGTAGTTAGTTCTACAGCAGTTATAGAATTAACCACGCTATGCTCACACCCTATGTTTAGTCTTAGTCCACTAATGTGTAAACAGTGATTAAACAAGAATAAGCTATGAGAATTCTTCTACCATAAATACTTGGATATTAACCATATTGTTCTGAAATGAACTGTAAATAATTAAATATGTATTATAGAGAAACAACAGATGAGACTTGAATTTTAGAATATTAGAGTTTTGGCATAACCTATTGGGTTGCCTTTAATTTTCTGTGTAATGAGATAAAACTCAGGAAGAGGGTGGCTTATTTAGGACGGGGAAAGCTTGTTGGTGAATCCAGTTTGATACCACTTTCAGAGTGTGTGCTATAGAACACAGTTCTCGGCATGGGCTGACAGTCAGTCGTGCCATAGACACAGTCAGCTTGACCATCCACAGGCTCACTCAGCGTTTATCTTGTTGAGTGCATATCACCGGGGGCACAGTCCTTAACTCTGGCATTTCTGACTAGTTTTCATTATAGGGAAGAAGGAATCCGTCTCTCAGGGTGGAATCCTCTTAAACAAACCTACAGTTTGAGATACTATAACCCCGAGTGGAGATTCTATTACAGCACGGAATACCATTTTTTTTCTCCTTGGCTAAACACAAAGTATGATAGCTGAAATGTTGAAATACATTTTGAAAGGCACAGCCAATGCTCCAAAGCACGCTTACAGACCCAAAGCTAACGAGAAAAGCCCATAGAGCAATAGAAGTGGGAGGGAGCCATCTTCTGATCTCCAGGATCTGATGCTAGAAAGGTAGGTAAATGGGTATAGCCTCCATCATTGACAGTCTGGGCCAGATCCCTCCATCACAAGACTGGTTTCTGTGCAGTGCAGCTGCTCAGCAGCATCCCTGTCCTTGGCTCCTGGCTACCAGCAGCACCTCCCTCCCCCCCTCACCATTTGGATTAGCCAAGATGTCTCTAGATATCAGCTGTTGAGGTTCACTGAGAAAATTGAAATTGTTTATTGTAAGTGGTAGCCTTCCAAGACAAGCTGCATTGGAAACATGAAGGAGAGGCAGAACAGTCCTGCTTATGACAGCAGCTCTCCAAGGAATCCTCCAGGATTCCAGTGGCAGATTTGAACCACTGAGATATCCAGCCTCGTGGACTGAATGACTACTAGACTCCCTTTCTTTCCTTGTGAGACAGCCATTGTTGGACTACTCAGACTACACCCTGGAAGCCAGTCTAATAAATCTATTTTTAATTATGTCTATATTCGTTCTATCAGTTCTATTCCCTTGGGGAACACTTACTAACACACAGGGGTGAGAGGCCTTTGTGAAAGCCATATAAGCACAGAACCAAATGCTCCTACACCACTGGTTAGCCACTGGTGGGAGCCACGGCAAGAGAACAGCGGCTCCACTGGGAGGAGCCATGGCAGGAGAACAGTGGCTCCATTGGTAGAAACCATGGCACCGGGGGCAGAACAGTGATGCAGGATGCCAACACTGTTGAAGTGGAAGAGGAACCTCAGTGGAAATCATGGCCCTCTGCAGACCTCATCAGCAAAGCAAGCTCAAAGTGCTTGCTTCCCCCCTACTATCGGGGCATTTTCCTAAGTTACTTTGTATTTTGCCAGCAAGTGAGTCACTCCTCATACACAGAGCAGTTGCTAGATGGTTAGAAAGAACACAGTAGCCTCATCAGTCCTCATGCCCAGCTCTAGGACAGCAAATATGCTGGGAGCATGCGCACATCCTCCCAGCACACAAGTGATGAAGGTTCCCCATCAATACAAGCTTTCAGTCCTTCATTTGGGTGTGCCACTGTCTACATTAGAATGACCTCATTTATGGGGTGGGTGAAGGATGGAGAGGAAGGAAGCCTTTCTAATAGCTTGAAACTCTAAACACAAATGCTTACCTTCTTCCAAACCCTTGTGTTTCAAATGTGGAAAGTAAGAGTCTAAAAGAATTCTAAAAGCAATTGTTTCTTTAATTTATTTTTTATTTCTTTTAAGTATAACCTCAATTTCCTAATGGGAGACTCTTAGGTAAGAGGGCAGGAACATACAAAGAAAGCTGGGCATCTTAAATTGCTTGTTGGAGACAAGTGCTTGTCTCCAGCCTGCCCTGGATCTGGTCTCATGATCTGTAAGCATGTTCAGAACAAGTTCAAGAAGTGACTAAGAACATCCACTCTGAAGAATGTTCACCATATAGGTTTTAAAATGGCAAAGGAATGTAAACTAAGCCAACATGTGGAAGCCCTGGCTACCTCTCACTCTGCAGGAAGAGCCTGGGTTGTTGTTTGCTGCTGGTCATCATGGTCATCATGGTCATCATTGCTTCTCTCTAGGAAATGTTTCTCTAACCTTAGGGAGTCTGCTTCTTCCAGCCCAAAACTATCTGTGTTTTCCCCACTGACATCTTAGAGTCTCTTCCATTTACAAGAAACAGTCACACAGGCACTCACTGGGCCGCCCCTCAGTGTGTGTGTGTGTGTGTATGTGTGTGTGTGTGTGTGTGTGTGCGCGCGCGCGCGCGCGCGCGTGTGTGTGTGTGTGTGTGTGTGTGTAGTCTTTGTGAATCCTGTATGTCTGCTCTTAAAGCCACATTTCAAGGGCCTGGGAGAGAAAACAACTGCCTTTGAAAAAATACCTTTATTACTGTTTAAGGTTAGTTCACACCAGGCCCCTTTCTGTACCAAGTCATCCTTAGTACATCTTTTGTTGATATATTTGTTTAATTTTTGTTTTGTTTTTTGTCTCATCCCTTAGCAGTAAGGAAAGAGGTAAGACAAAAATAACAGTAATGTATGGCATAATATGTGAGACATACTTAAGTGAAAGATTACTTGTTTAACTCCAATTCAAACATAATTAGCTATCATATGTTTTGTCTTCAGTCTGTGACTCATCCAAGCAACTAAATGCTGCAGATTGACATCGGAGTGAATAACAGTGGCCAGGTTGGGGTGCCAGACTTCCATGCTTTCATGAAAATGTGTGTGAAGAGCACGTGGCCATTGTCTTACCAGACAGAAGGCGTGGACTACAAGGTAACCTTTCTGGATAACACAGTCATCGTCATATCGTTTGGTTTCATGTTGAAGGCTTACTGCTGCCGTCGGCCACCCAAGCCAAGAATATTCATTCTCAATTGCTGTCCCTAGATCTCAGTTGTCCTCCTTTCCATCCCCACTGCTTGCTTCCCACACAGCAGTGATTTTCAGCCTGGGGGTTGCCACCCCTTTGGGGGATGGAAACCCTTTCACAGAGGTCACCTAAGACCATTGGAGAACACAGACATTTACATTACAATCCATACCAGTAGCAAAATAACCGTTATGAAGTAGCACTGAAAATAATCTTTTAGTTGGGGGTCACCACAACATGAGAAACTGTATTAAAGGGTCGCAGTGCTAGGAAGGTGGAGGAGTGTTTGCCTCTTTTACTTTCAATATTTGAAGTCACACTTTAGCATGCAATTATTGTTTACAGTTTCATGTATACATACATGCAGTAGGATCCTTTTCACCCTCCATTACCACTCCCATCCCCTCCCACTCCTACTGACTTCCTTCCCCATTGAGCCCCCTCCTACCTTCATATCTTTGTTCACACAGATAATATGCAGACAACCGTAGATGCGGTATGTTCATGGATGACTGTGTCATATCTGAAGATAGTGCTTCATAGCTGCCGAGTGTTCATGGATGACAATGTCATATCTGAAGACGGTGCTTCACAGCACTTCTACCCGTTTCCTGGCACTTAGAATCTTTCTAGCCTCTCCCTCTGAAATGCTTCCTGGGCCTTGGGAGGGATGCTGTCAACATCCTGTCTACGACCATGCAACGGTCACTTATTCTCGGCAATTTGGCAAGTTATAGGTCTTTTCATTCTTATCACTAACTGCCAAATAAACTTCTCAAGGCTGCGAGCACCACTAAGACACATGCACATGTGTGCACAACAGACATATAAGGCTGCTTAACTACATGTTCTTTCAGCAAAATATCACTCACATGCTCCACCTGGGGCCTGTGACCAGCACAGCCAATGTACTTTGACCAAAATTTATAGTGATGGATATACATTCCCTCTTGTGGGGCAGGTGTAAGATCCATTCAGAAAATGGTTGGTTACCCCCAAACAATTGTACCACTATTTCTTCCCCAGCTGCATGTATAGCACCTTACAGGAATATGACGTTTATGTTGTAAACGATTATAAGACAGATAATATTTTATAGACTTAGAAAAGATATTGGAACCTTTCACAGAACTCTATGTTGTTAGCCCAAATAAAACAATCAGAGAAGGAGCAGATAATAGCTATTTGTTAGGAATGGCCGGGTGGTAGAGCGTGAATCTGCATACAGTGGCAAATATGAGTCTATTCAAAGAGAATGAGGCAAGGGAAGATTTTAAAGATAAAAAATAGTAATATGACATCCAATTTTGAGACAATGGCCGTGGCCATGCCGGCTAGTAGCAAGAAAGGCAGCAGTATGAGGTTAAGCAGACAATTGCTGGCCCAATGTCCCTGCAGAAGCATTCTTCATTTGCGTCTGTGGTGGCCTCTGTGCAAGCTTGCATTTCCTGCAGAGTATTCTGTGATAGTAACGGCCATGCAGCCTTCGCAATCCTTTGGTCTTCCTCCTCTTTTTGAGTTGGGACTGACACCAGCAGCTCCATTTTGATTCCAACAACAGTTACATTTCATCCAACACCGACACACCTCTTCATAGGTTCGAAACTTGTTATCTTTAATACCTGGATTTTATAGTACTGGGTGTTCAGAAATAATTCTGTTATAATTAGAAAAGGAAGATGGGTGTTTATTATTCTTCAATAATGTTCCAGTCCTCTGCCATACAGATGTTCACTCCTAACGTGTGTGTGTGTGTGTGTGTGTGGTGAGTATGTGTTCATGTAGGTGCATGTGCATACATTTTTATGTAGAGACCAGAGGTTGGCATGAAGTATCTTCCTCAACAGTCTCTACCTCGTTTTTTGGAACAAAGTGTCTCACTGGACACAGCTCACTGGCTAGGCTGGCTGACCAGTGAGTGCTGGGGACCTGCCTGTCTCTCCCCCATCAGGAACACCAGAAGGGTAGCTTGTGTGTGGGAACTGGTGGCCTGAATCAGGTCTGCAAGCTTGTATAATGGGTACTTTACTGTACCATCTCCTCAGCTCCTAGAACATTCTAAGTGCATGACATTTAGAGATGGCTAGGTTTCTAACAGAGATATTTGGGGCTCAATAGCTGAGTTCTTGCATAGCATAACTGAAAGCCCTGGCTGGGCTCAATCTTTATTATTCTCTAGAAGTAAAACAAATGCAACATGTGCCCCATACCTTCCCAGGCCCTTTCTCAGAGGGTAGAGGTGAACTGGGTTAAGATCATTTTTAAATGATTGTTTTGTTTTGTTTTTAATTTCTAAGCTTCCACCAGTGTGATTGCTGCTACCCCACAGTGACCCCACCAAGCTTCTTCTACACCACTCCTGCCTTTTCCATTATTCTCCAACTCAATCCAGGGCCCTACCACCTGCTGTTTCCTGAGGGCTGCTGTGCTTCCCCATCTCCAGTGAAACAGGTCTGTTCATTGCCTTCTGATTACAATCTGATCTTGTCCAACCATATTAGCCTGTCCTTGTTTGGATCTTTATCAATGTGTCTGGACAACGGACATAACTTCCAGCTTCCTGCCCCCTTCAGCCTCACTTCCTGTGTGCCTGCAGACTGCTGTGTGTGCATCACCAGAATGCTCCATCTGAAATACTGAGCGTCCTGCATCGCTGTTCCACCCACCACCCCTTGGGCCCTGAGAACTCGACCATCCCAAGCCCACCAGCCTCATTGCCTGCTTTTCAGATCACCTTGGACTTTCCAGTCCCTGCGAACATCTGCTGCATCCGTCTCCCACGCTGCACTATGTCACACTTCGGTGGCTTTTCTAATTCCCTGTCCTCTGCAAGCAGAGCTCTTATCAACTTCATAACTCAGCCAGCTCCCACTAACGTCCTTTAAATCTCATGTCTGGCATTCTCCCTTCCGTCTGCTCCTGACCTAGACCCCGAACTAGGATAGACTCTTCCCCTTGTGACCATTAATTCAGGATGGTCCCAGTATTTACTGTACAATGACAACATTATTATGCAATCGCTCCTTACACTAGACTATCAACCTTTTGAGGGCAACAATGCTGCTCATTCACTGAACATGCAAAAGGGAACACATGGGTAATGATGGATATCAGCAGAAATGAAAACTGACGCGAGCGTATGGAACTTGTATGTCCTTGGGAACTTTAGAGTTCCCGTTCTCCGTGGCACAGGCTCCACTTGCCTCTGATGTGCACAGGCATAACAGCAGCATCTATCATGGTTGTTCTCATTGTCCCTCCTCTACTTCCTGCCTAGCTACTGGCCAATCAGATTTTTACTAAACAAGTACAAGAAACAAGCCATTATCCCACAGCACATGTGGTATCTCCCACACAGCCTGTGGAGAGTCCTTCCTGCCTTTGGTCTACTTATGTCCGTTAGGGAGTCCGGCTGTCAGCTCCCTCACTCATGGTACTCATGCTGCCCCTCGGCATTGGAATCAAGAAGGCAGAGCTGACTGCCGTCTCAGCACAGGACGATGCTCCCTCCAGTGCCTTGTCTTAACGTCACTCTCAGCTTTCCTCCATACAGACAGCTTTAAATGCCAACTGTTGCATTGTCCTTTGCACCAATGTCTGTGCAAGCAAGATTCCTCTAGACTTTAGCATTGGATATCACTCCTTTCCCCAGGGATTTTCCTCCACATCCCAACATCTCCTGTTTCTTAACACAGCTTCTATTTGAATAAACCTTCCACCTCTTTCAAGGGGGCCCATGAGTATCCTGAACCATACTACCTAACAGGTCCAGATTCAGATTGAATGGAAGCTGGGTTATATAATGACTTTAGATTTGTGTGTGTGTGTGTGTGTGTGTGTGTGTGTGTGTGTGTGTGTGTGTGTGTGTGTGTGCAAAGTTTAGATCTTCTTTTAATAGAACACACTTGTGTCTGGTTATAGCTATTGTTCAAACAAGCTCCTGGGTGAGTCTACAGAACAGAATTTCTAAATTAGCTAAATAACTAAACCCAAATTCTCAAATATGTTGCTCATCTCAAACTTTCCATAGGCCAACTCCATAGAACAACCAGGCTTTGATTTCCCAATGCGTCCTCAGGCATCACACCCTTAGGCCATTGTTCCTTTCTCACGATTGTTCAGAACTTTTCTCCTGGAGATAATACATGTGGAATTGATAAGAAATCGTCTGTTTCCATCTTCAAAGCAAATCATAATAAAGTTCATTAGTGATAGTGATTCATGGTTAGATAAATTTAGCACTACATGAAAAATTGTACAATGTTTAGTTATCTATTGATGCACAATGAACTACCCCAGTGACTCCCAGCTTAATACAAACATTTGATCATCGCTCACAATTTTATAAGCCATACACAAGTCACATACAGGGTGTGTAGCATGTACGGTGCATGTATGCAGGGTGCAGCATACAGGGTGCATGCATGCAGGGTGTAGCATGTAGGGTGCACGTATGCAGGGTGCAGCATATAGGATGCATGCATGCAGGGTGTAGCATGTAGGGTGCATGTATGCAGGGTGCAGCATATAGGATGCATGCATGCAGGGTGTAGCATGTACGGTGCATGTATGCAGGGTGCAGCATACAGGGTGCAGGTATGTAGGGTACAGCATATAGTGTGCATACATGCAAGGGGCAGCAGAGCTCTATTATTCTACATGATAAAGATGTATTAAAGAGATCACACTGGTTTAGAGGGTCAGCCATGGGTTCCCTTATGAGCCTGGCACCTTGCAGAGGCAGCTGGCAGACTGAGCTCAGACACACAGGCAGTCAGGGCATCTACCTACAGTCTTTCCAGAGTGTCCGTCTCAGGAGAGAGGGCTACTGACATGACATGGCAGGCTGTCTACAAAGCAAGGTGTCCAAAAGACAAACTTCCATTGCTCAAAGGAAGCACAGTGACTTTCTGCTACTGTCACTTGATCAAAACCAGAGTTTACCTAGGACAAGAAAGGATACGAAGCTTGCTTCTCTATACAAAGATTCTGAAAGAATTGGAAAACATGCATTACTGCCTCATCAGCTGTTAGCGGAAAGATGAGGACATCTGTCATTGTCTCTTCAAAGATTATCAGATGCCCACTGCTGAATGCAGGAGGTCACACTGAGTCATATAGCAAAGAGCACACACTAACAGGCCAAGGGCTGCTCGCTATCATGGGTCGGCCAATCTGTGTATTTGATGGAAAATAATTAATATTTAAAAACTGATAGAGATGTTTATATAAAATTTGAGTTGTCAAGTTTTCTGGGGAAAAAATAATTTAATAACACTCAGCTTGAGTGGGAGCCAACTGGCTTGAGATGAAAAGCTATACCCCTTGCAGAGAAGACAAAAGGTAGCTGGATTGGCCCAATCTTCTCTCTTCCACCATCTCTACAATGTCATTGGTCTGTTCCCCTTGGATTCGAATATGCCACTTCTACCCTACAGGTGGAAGTATACATAGAGCCTGTCCCTGTCACCAGAGACACACATCTGGAACAAGAGTGAACTGTCTACACTCGCATGTGAGGTCTTAGAGCCACTCAGTTCCTTACACTGTCCTGAGACTGATCTTGTGAGTGAGGTGTGCATACCTCAAGAGATAAGGAACTTTTCAGTGACCGGAGAATGAACTTTTATTTAAACAGACTCATTTTTTTTCACATGTGCTTATGCATGTGCAGGCACCTGTGTCTACACAGATGTATGTGTACATGTGTGTCTACGCATCTAGAGGCCAGGGGACAACCTTAGGTTTCTGTCCTCAGACACCACCCACCTGCTTTGAGACACGGTCTCTCCATAGCATGGAGTTCTCCAATGGAGATAGGCTAGAGGCCTTCTGTCTCTATCTTCCCAGTGCTGAGATTCCAAAAGAAAGGCGTCACACCTTGGTGGTTACACAGGTTCTGGGAACTGGTCTCAGGTCCCTGTGTTTATAAGGCAACCCATCAATATTCTCATTTTTAATTCTATAAAAATTATCATCATAGCACTGATTTATCATAATGGTATAAATTTTCTCTTTTAAATGAGTGAATACTCCTAGCAGAGAAAAAACTTTATTATACATAAATTTAAATAAACATGTATAAAACATAAATCTTCATATAAAAGAGCATTTTGAGCAAACTGTATCCCTGTTCTCTTCCTGACTATCTATTTCCTCCCTTCTTCCTAAATAGATAAATCTAGAGTTTTGTCCAATGCTTTGCTTTATATATTGATAACATTTGTGTGTCTCAAAACATTGTATATATTTTTACTAGTCTTGAGTTTAAGTAGGTAAAAATATTACATATAATACATATGGCTCTCTTTTCTCATTTCCAGCTATATAAGCTATATTTACAAGACTCATCTCCATAGAAACCATAGATAGCATCCATCCAATTTCCCCATTCTCGGGTAGCTCTCTGTTTTATGCTTTGCTGCAATTCATACTCTTCTGTAGATGGACACAGATTACCTCCGTATATTGGGGTACAGTGAAAAGATGATGTTTTGAGCTCTTTCATGTGTATGCTCTAGATTAGAGTCCCAAGGGGAGAATATATGAGCCCTAAAGCATGAATGTTTTCAAGTTGTCCAAGTATTACATGGCAAAGCCTCTTCGCAAAGAGGTTTCTGCCCATCAGCAATGAGCGAGGCCTCCTATTCACATGTTGGTCAACCTCTGGTCTTTCTGGGTAATTTTACTTGAAATCTCCCTGGGGGTGATAAATATTGCCTGATTCTAACTTTAATTTTTTTGTTTTTCTTTGATTGCCAACGAGAATGAGCGTTTTCTTGTAGCTTTTCTATATCCCACGTTTCCTTAGTGATTGTCTAGCTCTATGTTGTATTGACAAGTTCTTTTTCTTACTGGCTTACAGGAATTTTTTGTTCTTGATACAAACCATTTGTCAGTTATATGTGTTACAATATCATTTATGATTCCAACGTTTGGTTTGGTTTTACTCTACTAATAGTGTATTCTGCTGGAACCTAAGCATTTATACAGTGTCACTATTGAGCTGATTTGTCTCTTAAGCCTGAATCTACAAATATGTCCAACCAACTTCCCCGTAAGTGATTACGATTTTACATCTCACCAGGAAACCATTATCCCTCCGGGACTATCTCTCTTCACAGTGTGATGGTGCTGTCAGGGTCTCATCCTTTGATGTGGATACTCACTTCTCCCAAGCTGCGTCCCCCATCTTCTCTTAAGCTTTCTGTGTCTAGGGAATGCGGCTTAGTTCTCCAGCCTACTGGCCCGACTTCTGTGCTGATGGTATGCTGCCTTAATCAGCATGGCTTGAAAAACACTACATAAGAGCCCGTCCTTCTCAAGAGTGATCTGGTTATTCTTATTTATTTGCTCTTTTAATGTGAATGCATTTTATATTACTATATAAAAATTGTTATTGCTGGTGCATAGACATAATTCAGTTTTCAAACATTAGGCTTAGATTCCAAGAATCTTGCTAAAAATCCTTTATTCTAATAATTTGTATTTAAATTGGGTGATTATTTTTTGTAAGAGAGAAAATCATTACCATTGACTCATGGCAATTTTGTTCCATGTATACGCTATTGTGTTTCTTATTTGAAGGAGTCTTTCGCTTCTCTGTAAACTAAGATGTTTGCTGAGGTTTTCTGAAAATGCTCAGCCTGAGAGAACTGAAGGCTGTGTTTGTATCGCTCTAGCAGTGTATGGACGAGAACACTGACCTCTTAGGATTAACTCTTGAACTCTTCATGTTGAGTCTTTGTTCAGTCTCTGAGCCAGATATCTTAGCAATTTAGATAAATTTATCTTGCCCGACATTAGACAATGTCCAGAGGGCACAAAATCTCCACAGAAAAGCTTGCAGCTGGGCTTGCGGACAGCCGGACCGAGAGCAGAGCAAGAATTGTGTACAGAGCTAAGGGCTGGCCAAGTCTTCCTCCTGTGAGCTGCCAGGATTTATCAGAGCTCACATCCCAGCTGTGGAATCTAGGGAGTCAGTATAATCACCACCTCAATCAACTAAAGCCAAAACACCTTTCACTGCCAGTCTTCAGTTCTGTTGCTGTGAGAAACAGATTAACTCTTTCAACCCCTTTCTGCTATTCAGCCATTCACACAGAAGGAAACTGGTGTGTATCAGAAGTTTGATGCCGGGATATCAGAATCTAGAAACTGGATGGCAAGAAATTCAAATGCATGCTGGAAAAATGGCTCAGGCATTCGGGGTACCTGTTGCCAAGCCTGATGCCCGGAGTTTAATCCTTGGGTCCCATAATGTAGAAGGAGACACTGACTTCCACAGGTTATCCTCTGCCCGCCCCCCACACCCATGCATGCATCATGGCACACATGTACCAACATGCACACACACAATGGGTGAATGTAATTTAAAAACTGGAAATTCAAATGAGTAATTTGACAGTGGCAGTTGACTAGAGAAATCTTATCCCTTTTTGATGTTTTAGCTAAATCTGCTTTATTGAAAATCTGAAATTTCGAGCCTATTACCCAAAGTCTGCTGTCTACCCATATACTGTCAGAAAGCTGAGGACAAGGATGAAGTCTCTGACTGTGCTTGCAGCTCTTGTGACAATGGTGATACACAAGGCAGCTGCTCAGTGAGACTCTCTTAGAATCTAAGACTTAGACTGACTCTCCAGCTCAACTTTCATTGTGTGTGTTTTGGTAACTGTGCCCCTTTAGCCTCCTGTTCTCAACCCACTTGCTGTCTCTCTGTGTTAAAGATTTCTGAAGCATCCTTTTAGGACCTGGATCCAACCCATCCAGCAGACAGCCACCTACAATTGCCCATGTCCTCTATGGTACCCTCCCTGCTTCTGGTGTCCCTTTGCCCCTCAGTGCTTATATCATCTTGATAATACCTGCTCCTGTCTAAAGAGTAATGAATCTCTGCCACTAGGAGAAACAACAATGCCTTTGCTCAGAACTGTGCCTTTAAATGGAATACAGATCAGCAGAAGAAGCCACAAAGAATCATTTTACCTAAAGTGAGAAACAGCTACCCAACTGGAAGCTACATGGACATGGCCATATCGGAGGAAGAAAAACCCTCGTTTTTCTTCAGCGGGATGCAAATGTGGAGGGTTTTGGAAACCATGAGCCATGGGGAAAGAAGGTAGGTGTTGTTTTTCTGTCCTCTCAATCCAGTCCTTAGGTGGCTATCTTCACCGAGTAAACACCTTCTTGACTTTCCATATTTGAAAAAGCCAAGACATCAAGCATGGACTCGATCCCACAATTCTACATGGCCTAAACTAACCTTCCCTCACTGCATTGGACTCTCCTTGGAGCTAGTCAACAGTAGAGACAGGGTACCCATTTATTGGCTCTCCTGTTGAACAGCTATTCACCAAACATCTCCTCTATGCCAAGAAGCTTTCCACGGACTGGTTATACACCAACGAGCAAATATTACAGGCATGGGCCTCCCTCTTGGAGTTAATATTCTAGTGGGAAAAAGATGGGCAATAAGAAGGAAATACTGGGCGACAGCATTTTAGAGTGACACACGACAGAAGGTAGGCATAAGACCGTGGGATGGTAAGTTATTCAGCATCACACGCTTTGAAAAAGTCTTCACATTTTCTCCAAGTTTACTATTTTCAAACAATTTATTTAATTTTTCCATGTCAGATTTTTCAAGTTTTTTATCTTTCTCTGCCAGTCTTATTCTTTTATCTTTTCTTGGGTGTGTGTGTATGCATGTGTGTGTATGCATGTGTGTATGCATGTGTGTGTATGCATGTGTGTGTATGCATGTGTGTGTATGCATGTGTGTATGCATGTGTGTGTATGCATGTGTGTATGCATGTGTGTGTATGCATGTGTGTATGCATGTGTGTATGCATGTGTGTATGCATGTGTGTGTATGCATGTGTGTGTATGCATGTGTGTGTATGCATGTGTGTATGCATGTGTGTATGCATGTGTGTGTATGCATGTGTGTATGCATGTGTGTGTATGCATGTGTGTGTATGCATGTGTGTGTATGCATGTGTGTGTATGCATGTGTGTATGCATGTGTGTATGCATGTGTGTGTATGCATGTGTGTGTATGCATGTGTGTGTATGCATGTGTGTGTATGCATGTGTGTGTATGCATGTGTGTGTATGCATGTGTGTATGCATGTGTGTGTATGCATGTGTGTGTATGCATGTGTGTGTATGCATGTGTGTGTATGCATGTGTGTGTATGCATGTGTGTGTATCAACTCACATTGATTGGCACACAAAGGTGTAGCACTTGATATACCATCTCAATTAAATCTCAACACCGTGAGTTACTCTCATCGGCATGACTCTTTCACAGACGAGACTATCTGAAGCTGACTGGCAAGATAGGACAGTGTTATAGGGACCAAGGTTATAGCCTGGATCAGAGAAATTATCTTATAGGAACCAAAGTGTGTACCTAGTCCAATGGCAGCAACACCAATCTCTTTGCTTGTTTTGTTTTGTTTTTGAGACAAGTTCTCTCTATATAATCCTGAATGGCCTGGAACCTGCTATGTACACTAACCTGACCTTGAAGTCAAACAGATCCGCCTGCCTCTGCCTCTGAAGTGCTAGGATTTAAAGCCCGAACCACTGTGCCTGGACCCAGTAACAACTTATCTTGCCAACCAGAGATGAGTCAGTGATGAGCAGGCCCACACCTTGACCAGGACTGCTCAGTTATGTGTGCCAGGACCACACCTTGACCGGGACTGCTCAGTTATGCATGCCTCTTGCCTCTTACAGACATAATTCATCTTTTTAAACTTCAGTCTGTTGTCAGTACCCAGAAGATGGACTTGGGGGTCACTGAACCGCCCTATCTGTTTCTCTATCCAGTGTACATTGTGCTGTTCCTCCGCCTTTCACAAATAAATCGCGAAGCTGAAGCTGAGCGTGGCCTGAGCTCACACAGAAGGTGCGCGGTGAAGGCAACTATGCAAGGTCATCCTCTGAGTCTTCAGCTCCCAGCAAGCCTTCCCGTCAATCTGCCGCCACCCTGTCCCGGATGCCGTCAGTTCTCCCAGAAAGAGGATGCTCCACACAGGTGGTGCTGTATCGGAAGCCAAAGGATATGACCTAGACACAGAGAGACTTAGGGACACCCTGGGGATTAAGACATTTATACCACAGGTTATGCAGCCCAGATACACATTTCATAAATAAAATCACCTCATGTGGTCTTGCACACTCGTGGAAAAATTCCTCAGCAGCTTATATCCCACAATGGTGGAAGCAAATAGAGTTGAGACCCTCTGCCCCACTAAGTCTGGTGGTTTACAGGAAATGTTTGGAGGCCTTTGTTGTATAGTAACTGGGCAAACATTGCCAGGATGAGCTCAAGTAGGTTTCTCTCCCTCATCAAGGAATGAGCTAAATGAAGCTTTAATGTCCCCTTTGACGGGAGGAGCAAAGATGCCTGCTTCTGCAGTGGTCAAAACAGGCCTGGCCCTGTGGGTGGGCCCCTCCTACACACTTCTCCCAGTTGTCCTCCAGCTCTGCTACGGCTCTCTGTCCTTCGCCTAAATTGTATTTAAGATGTGTGTTGTTGACAGAAGCTTCCCAAATTATACCACAGACTGCCATTAAGCCCAGCTCAGCTGCAGGGGGCTGCTGGGAGGGATAAATTCCACCTGCCAGGGGGTTTTAGAGCGGCGCTTGAGCTCACATTAACTCTGCTGCAGTTGCTATTTGAATTGGGCATGGCAGGATGACAGGCTCTGCCCTGGCAATTGTTAGTGGACGATTGCATAGCTGCTGTGACCACAGCGTTCTTAGTGCATGCAACCGTGATAGCTGCGAACACGAATACATCCCTGTTTTTAAGCTTTCCTTTGAGGAAATGAGAAGTGGTTGTTGGGAATATTATTTGATGAAGAATTCTTATTGCCTGACGCAGAGAGGCAAAACAGAGCTGTCTATAAATTCATTTGGAAAAATACTCTTCACTCCCCAGCAGCCCCCGGTCTACATACACATGTTCTACACATGCACACTCCACAAACACATGTTCTGGGACTCTAGGAAGCTCTTGCATGTCTTCCCAATTTAGCTCAATTAAAATGGCATTTCCCTGTCTCTCTTTGACACCACCCTGGATGGCTAGACTTGAACATGTGTCTTTACCCCTCCAAGTCCTGCACTCTCTCCTTCCAGGTAGCGCAGCTCAGAATGGATGGTGCTCTTTTAGGGACCAACAGGCTCCAGTGGCCTCAAGGTTCCCCACGCCACTCCTTCCCTTTAGGTGCAGAAGCCCTTCTCAACAAAGCGCGCTGGAAGTCAGCCAGACTTGGGATCAACCTGGAAACACGCTTCTTTTCCCCCTTAGCAGTTTCTGACTTGCACTGCTTCCTAGGATGTGAGACGCTTAAACTGTCACCCAGCCTGCTTTCCTTCTGACCTCACTGTGCCCCATGCCCCATGCCTATGTCTCCCACTTGTTCTTCCTGATTCAGAACAGGAAACTCAGAATGCAAAGAGTCACATCCGACACAGTTCTTAGAAACTCAGCAAAAACAAAACAAAAATACAAAACAACAACAACAACAAAATAAGAGATCTGACTTTAAAATGGACCAGCAGTAGGGGTAGAATTGATCTCTGGTCTCCATGTGCACAGGCACAGATGAACACACCCATACACGCATATGTAGACATGCATATACCACATAAACAAGTAGCAATAAAACTAGTAAATAAATTAAAATGGAGCAAAGGCCTTACTAGGCACTTCCACTGTCATGACCAGTCAACTTCCCATACATTTCTAAGAATGGAAGTGTATATTAAGGAAAAAAAGAGATAAGAGACAGAAGATGGAGTCAGGAGGGCTTCTAGTGAATACAGCCCTTACTGGCAGCCCTTATATATCCCAATCAGAAGAGGCAGGCACAAGACTTCCATGACACATAGACGAGAAAGCTGATTACCTCCTTCCATCTCAGAGCACCTAATAACCACGTCCTAAGTCAAGCATCCTACTGTCTGGTCTTTGCCGAGAAGGACATCCAGTAGCCACACCTTTGGCCAAACATCCTGTTGTTTACCTTTGAAGAGCAAGAGTAGGTTTGAACTCTCTGACCTCAAGTCAAGATGGAACGGATCCAAGCCGGGCGGTAGTGGCTCACGCCTTTAATCCCAGCACTCGGGAGGCAGAGGCAGGCGGATCTCTGTGAGTTCGAGGCCAGCCTGGTCTACAAGAGCTAGTTCCAGGACAGGAACCAAAAAGCTACGGAGAAACCCTGTCTCGAAAAATCAAAAAAAAAAAAAAAAAGATGGAACGGATCCAAAACTGTGCCCCGCCCCCCCACATTTCACCAAGATGTACAAGTAAAAAGTAAGCATAGGAAAAGATGTACTGTATCATGCTACCAGGAAGTTTCCAATGTAAACACGAAGACAGACGACACATCTGTTACTATGACCGGAATCCGGAACATGGGCAATGACGGCAAGAACGTGGACCAGCAGGTGAACATGCCCAGTATGGCTGCTTCAATAAACAGTGTGTTGTTTCCTAATCTCACCACACGAGATTGCTCTTCAACACATACCCCAAATTCCTGAAGACTTATATCCACACAGAAACTTTATGTAAGTACTTATAGAAGTTGGACTGACAGATGACAAAGCTGGAAAACAATGTGGGTAAACACTAGTGGGTAAATAAGCCAAGAAACTGGCATTTCCAGGCAATAGAATATCATTCAGGATTAAAATGAACCATGCTATCAGGCTATAAAAATGATGTAAAGGAAGCCTATATACATATTAATGGGAACTAACATGAAAAGGCTGGATGATAAACAATGCCGACTAGAGGACCTTGTGAAAAAAGCAAACACAAACACAATGTAGGAAGTATGACTGCTGGTGGTCAGAGTTTGGGGGAAGGGAGAGGTGGCGAGGTAGAGCGCAGAGGATTCCCAAGGCACTGGGACTTTCTGCATGACTCTGTAATAGTCAGCTCACATTAACATATATTAACAATATCAAGAGTGAACTCTAGATGACAATGGTGTGTTTATGTATATTCACTGAGTGTAACAACTAAACCATTCTGATGGGAGTTTTGATAATTGATGATTAATACAAGTTGGATGAGCAAAACTATAAAAACTCAATGTTTCTGTGACTCTAAATTGGTCTCTGCATAGTCACTCAGGCCCAAATCTAAGTTCTAATCACGACTTCAAGGTGTTACACAAGCTAGCATCTTCAATAATACATCTGGTATGGTAAGTACTTAGGGACAAGGGGGGCGGGTATGGTGTACCATTGGAGGAGGCAGAAGGGCTCCTACTGAGAGCACAAGAGAGGAGTGGAGACCCACAGGAGAAAGGAAGCGGGCTGTAGAGAAGAACATTGGGCCAAAAAGCCCTCAGCCTGAGGGACAAGGGAAGGAAGGGACAGAGAAAGTCAGAGACCATGGGGGTCAGGACTTGTAGCGAGGATGTCATCTTGCTGGCCATGTGGAGGACTTCAGTTTTTATTCCAAGTGCGGCGAATATTTTAAGAAAAATGCTGCAACCTGTCTTTGGAAGTAGCCAGTAACTTGGTGTGTTGAGTGAGGGCCACAGTGGAATAAAGACAGACATGGTGAGATTATTAGAAGGTTTTCTAAAATTCCACGTGAAAATTGAGACTAGAGGAGCAGGGGTCTAGAGTCGTTGACAGGTGTTTTAGGGTCTACATATTTTGGAAGCAAATTCTATAGGGCTTACAGATGTGTTGGAAATGAAGTACTAGAGGAAAAAAGGAATGCAAGACAACGCTGAGGTTTTGACATGAGCTATGGAGTGGATGGATTTGTGTTTATTAACATGGAAATGTGGCAAGAGGTGAGAAATTTATCTTGAGTCTACATCAAGATAGAGTTACCTATTAAACAATCAGTGTCAAGAAACACCATTTGACATACAGATTAGGAGTTCAAGGGCAAAGTCTGGCCTGGTTCCTGAACAGACACATTACTGTTTGAAGCTTAAGACATCAGAAGGAACCAGCTAAGAAGGAATAAGATGGGCTTGCTCTGTGAGAGGAAAACACAAACACACGCAGAGAAAGAGAGAAAGAGAAAGAGAAAGGAGAGAGAGAGATCCTGTTTAATCAGTTGTGCCAAATAATTGGTAATAAGCTGGACAGAAAACTGACCACTGGACTCAGGAAAAGGGAAGCTGGCATACCAATGCTAATTCCTCAGCCAGACAGCCTGAATGAACTTCCTCTCTTGGTCACCAGACATCATTGCTACAGGGACCTCATGACAGTTTATAACTCTGTGTTACATGCTTATGTGTCTTCTGCGGTGCTCACAGTCTATTGAACATAAACTTCAGCAGGGCAGGGCTAAAACTCTGTCCATCATTTGGGGCCAAAGGCTGTGGCACCCAGAGTGGTCCACATGCACCTCACCATACATACATGCCCATACATATGCACATGTACACATCACATATTCAATGGACACAAACACACATCACAAATACATCACACACATACCATACAAACTACACATGCATACGCTCCTCAAAGACAAATACACATATGCATGCCAGACAAACTACAAACAGATACACACCTTAAATACACATACTACGCATGATACACGCACACTTACACAGACTTAAATATAAATAGAAACATGCCACACAGATATACACTAACGATTTCTTAGAAGAATGGGGAAGGAACCAGCAGTAGAGCATCATTTATTCAGTCACCCCGTTCACACCCATTTAGCCTTCATGACGACCCCAGAGGGCCACCTGTGCCTCGCCACTAACCAGCTCCTCCAACATGGGAAAAACTCACATTTCTCCTTTGGATTCTCACTTTCTGTAACTCTTAGGAAACTACATGAATTATTGGATTTTGCCAAATCTATCAGCCTACAATTCTTTAACAGGTATAAATCTGGCCTCCTAAGAGCCAAGCTAGGAATTGTTTTAACCATCTCTTCCCACACTGTGTTCCTGACCCGAGGCTGCTTGGATGCCAGGACTAGGTCTGATCACAAGTTTAAGTTGATGCTTACGAGACACACAGATGAGAAGCAGCTGTCAGTGGCTCGTGTGGCAGTGAAAGCACACTGGCCTGGTCATTTCTTCATAGTGGTTTTAGGGGAAGACTTGTGAGGGAAGAGGGAAAAATGGAGGTGCTCTCTGCTGTCCCTAAGCCAAAGGGCACAAAGACAAAGATCACAGGGGAAAATGCAAAGCCACTGAAAAGTCTGCTTGCTCAGCCTTAGTTAGGAATCCATAGCAAAGCCCTGGAAGAGCTTGGCTTGAGTCTTTAACTCCAAATCCATTCCGAACGCCAGGTGCCATTGAGAAAGCTGTTTCTCCAGCTTGCAGTTGGGGATCAGTATAAAAATGATGGAGGCAGATTTGACCCTTTGCAAATACCCTGCCACGTTAAAATCAAGGCTTCTCTGACCAGGAAGGAAAGGACAGGAGGTTGTTTCAGCCTAGTGTTAGCAACTATACATTTACAATACTCGGATGGCAACCTCGGCCCTGGGAAGCATTTGTGTACACAGAAAAACAAGAATTGCTTATGCTTGCTCAAATTACAAAGAAAAAAGAAAGAAAGAAAAAAAGAAAGAAAGAAAGAAAGAAAGAAAGAAAGAAAGAAAGAAAGAAAGAAAGAGAAGGAAATGGTTATTGCCTGTCCGAAGAAGGCACCATAAGTGTGATCAGATACCCTGTACATCTGATGCTTAGGTCACTGAACTCATTGCTGCCGTCACTTTGGGCTAAGGCTGCTCAGAGAACCAGGGCTAGTTTAGTCTAGCAGACATTATCCTTCCTGTAATAACCCTGCCAGTATCAACAGCGCATTCCGTGTTCTCCATACACTTGTGTCCAGATGGTACTAACTTATCTCAGATCTCGTTTACATTCAAAGGAAGATTTTTGTGAACCAAGAGACAGCAGAGTCGTGATTTTACCCCAGAGCCAGACTTACAGGTTAAATCTAAATAAACAGGCAGACAAGCAAGTAAAAAACCTCCCTGGGTACAAAAGAGAAACCTCAAGTAGATCAGCAGCAGAAGTAAGCTGTAACATCAACCTCATTAGCATGTCCTGGGGGACAGGAGGCATCAAGTTATTGGATGGTGAGGATGTGATAAGAAACTTGATAATGACCCTGGCTGCTGAGGTCAGGTTTTTCTCAAGCAAGGAAAGCAGGGGCCTGGCAATGTGTGCATGTATGGAGGGGTTTGCGTGCTGTGGCTGCACACATGTGTGTTTAAAGGAGCTGTGTGTGGGACAGTTAATATAGGGCTTTTCCATCCAGGAAATCTATATCCCTTCCAAAGCCTGGACTTATTAAAATCTTGAAGTTTCTCTCATCTGTTACAAGGCACGTATCGTAATTTCGGCACGCTATTGGGTGGCGTGGTTGGGTCTGAGGTTATGGGCATGCCAAAGTCCTCTCACTGCCAGCCCAGGGATCATTATTATTGGCTGCCCTCGGGGCTGCCAAAGCTTAAGAAGCAGAATTCTGAGAAAGGCCATCATGCTGGAAGGCTGTGAGCCAGCCAGCTGTGTGGTGGTCCTCAATGCCCCAAGCCTCTCCCCTCCGTGCAACCGGAGCCCTTGTGAGAGCAGCTGACCCTGAGCTGTTTCAACAGCTATAAAAGTCCCCTAAAAGCTCATTTAGAGTTCCTGTCCCCCAGACCACCACCACGCCAATGGAAACTGAGTTGGGTCCAAACATGATGAACCAGACTTCTGTGCAAGCAAGAAAGTTACTCCAGGTCCAAAGGGCTTTAAATGGACTGCGGATAAAGTTTTATTGCCTCAGCACTAGGGTGAACTCAGCTCCCTCCACTTAGCTTTCACCTTTCACAGTGTTATTTTTAGAGTTCTCATTACACCCAGCTTAAACTAAAAATACGATTCTGGGGAATAGCAGAACCTAGTTTTAATTGTGCAGAGAGAAACAAGGGCTCATGCTCTTTGATTACATCTGATGGTTCGTGTGTCTGATGTCACCACGAGGGGCATGCTTTCTGGCTGTTGGACTCGATTTGTTTTGTTTTGTTCTCACACTTCGCTTTTTCAGCACCGGGGCTGTCCCTGCAGCTGATGCTGGGATTTCCACTGCTGTGAAACAGGACCCCTGCTCGGGAGGAGTTCACCTCCAAGGAATGCCCTCACGCCATTCCGGTCCGTCTGTGGACAACCCACATTGCCTGCTGTCCCTCTCATGTGGAGGTGAAGGCCCTGTGGGAGATGAGCTGGGAGGTTTTGTACCTTGATCTTCAACCTCCGGGACAGCAGGCACACATCTAGTCCTCCTTAATCTTACACTTGCATTGAAAAGAACAACAGGTATTGTATTGATAAGTGAAATAATAACCTACACTGTAGAAGCCTAGTAATGCATCAGTTTTTATTTGACTAATTTTTATACTAGCCAAAATAGTAGGGACATTCTGGAAGCAATACGGTGAGATAAGAGATGTGTGCCGTGGTATCAGACCCTGATAAGGCATACATAGGAATGTGCCTGGCTATGCTGCAGGCCTGCATGAAGCGCCACACTGGACATGAAGCCCAGGTTAGACTCTGAGATCACTTACAAAGGTGTTCTGTGTCCCAGAAAAAGACATCCTCATGAAGGCAGCCTGATCCTAGAAGGATGCTTAGGGCAGTCACTCTGTCAGGCATACTTGGGGGATAAAGCCAGCATCTAGGAAGAAACTATCTAAGGCAGAGTTACCTAACTCTGCCTTTTATTGTCAAAATGATCTTGGGCATCTTAAGACTTTATACCTCCTTTCTCTAGCTTAAAGATGCATGTGCTATCTCTATCTCAGAACATGGTCTTGTGGATTAAATGAGAAAGAGTATCGTGTGTGTGTGTGTGTGTGTGTATGTGTGTATGTGTGTGTGTGTGTGTGTGTGTGTGTGCGTGCCTTTAGCACTATTCTCTACCCAGCTGCTCAAGAAAGATTTGCTGTTAATGGGATTATAGAAAATGCATCCCTGCTGGAGACAGCTGCGTGAACAAAGAATGAACAAGTAAGGGACATTGATGATCTTGACTGGAATCATAGGGCACACCTGCCGGGACAGGGCAGCCTCCCACATAGCCTAAGCATTCTTTGAAGTGACCCACTTCTCATCAGTGTAGATTCAATGTCTCCGCTGACCCTTGGGTTCTCTGAGGACAGGAACGTCCCCTGAAGCCATTCACTGAATCCCTCAGTCTTGTCTTCTCCAGGCCGTCATTTCCTATTCTGATTTTCAGACATTTTGATGGGCTGTTAACTGCACAATGCAACGTGACCACTCCAGCAGACCACAGACAGAAACATGTTTGAGGGATTTCTGTCTGATGAGGTACCAGGAGGTCTTGAGATCATGTTTGTCATCTCTCAAATCCCACTGCCCTAGAAGGGAGCTGGGTCAGAAGGGACCAGACACCCATGATGAATCTGGGTTGAGTGAATGCGCGGTACCAGAGGGGTGCAGAATGTTTAGTTTGAGAGTACGAGGACAAAGGTTGGCAAAAGGACCAACACGTCTTCAAATAAGATACCTGTGAGCGTTTGGTATAAGCAGCCAGACCCTGCAGCTCTTGCATTGCCTCTCAGCCTTCGGCTTCTCCCCCAACCCCAGGAAACTCACTCTGCTCTTTCCCAGTAAGATTTTAACATATATAGACAAAGAAAACTTTTCTTTTTCCAAGGCAAGAGCAATCATTTCTCATACCTTTGTGAATAAAGAGTGGGAAAGGGGAACTTAGGAGTACCAGCCTCTTTAGGGCCTGTACCCCGTTAGCCTTTGTTCACCCCAGATTCCCTGCATATGGCTTCAAGATCACAGACTGACCCTTCCATCTCCGGGCATCCACAGACTGACCCCAGAAAGAGTCAGTTCTACCTCTGGAGTTGTCTGGCCCTGCTAGGATCTTCTCTTTGCCTTTACCCCTTAGACTTCCAGCCCCATAGCCTCCTCTTCCCCTCTGTCGTACTTCTTACTTTGGGACTCATCTGGGCAGCTTGGAAGCCCATAGCTCACGAATAGCTCTTAGGTGTCTGAGAAGGGACACAGGTGAACCAGGGGGGCAGGCGGATAGCTGAGGTCAGGAATGTCCAACTGTTCCCACCTAGAAAAGGATGGCCACCTAGGAACATCCTGGCAACTGCTGATCCTCACTAATCCTCCCATCAGTGAGCCAAAATGGTCAGTTTTCACCTACCCATGGCCTGCGTGTTGTTCTTTACATTGCTGGGTTTATTTTCAAACCTGTCAGTGGGTTTGTGAAAAGGTTACCCACATGACCAAAGTCCTGGGCAGCACAGAAATGGGCTGTGAGGAAAAACGTGTAGAGTCGCAGTGTGGCGACAGGAACAGACACTCAGATCTGGGAAACCGAGCCCAGAAACTGTGGACTTACCACGGTCCTTAATCAGAGCCCAAATGAGACGTTAGTTAAGTCACTGTGACCCTACCTGATAAGAATAGAAAGCTGGCTATAAATTCAAGATGGATTACACATTTGTTGAACTATATTTATCAAATTTCTTAATAGAAAGGGCTCAGAGGCCTTTGAGAAAAAAACAAACTTTTTTTTGACAGTGACAGAAGCTAGCAACAAGCTGTTTACTGTTTTTGCTCAGTTGCCAAGTGGGTGAGTCAGTTAAAATAGGAACCACAACAGCTCTGTTTGTAGGAACGTGCAAGGCTGCTGTCTGCAGAGGTCCTGTGTCCCTGAACTTCTTTCCAAGACAGAATCAAAGTATCTAAACGAAGATGGGCAGGAACACCAGTGAAGAGACAGGTGTTCAAATGGCCTGGCCTTCCTCCAAATCATCACACTGTCCTGATAACCAGGGACAGCGGACTCAGCCTGTCTCTGGGATGATACACCAATTTCTTCTAGCCCAGTGGTTCTCAACCTCCCTAATGTAGAGACCCTTTGATACAGTTCTTCATGTCGTGGTGATCCCAACCATAAAAGTATTTCATTGCTACTTTATAACTGTAATTTTGCCACTATTAATGGGTCACAATGTAAATATTTTTGGAGATAGAGGTTTGTCAAAGGGCTGGAGACCCACACAGGTTGAGAGCCACTGTAACCAAACCAGCTGATTCCACCAAACCACAAATTTCTAGAAAACTAAAATCACAATAGCATAAAATGGTGATCTTGGGTTCATATGACACAACTCCTTCATTTGAAGCTGGGAGGATCTCACGTAGAGCTCCCTGGGCTGAGCTTTGGAGGTAGAGTGCTCAGGCCTCCCACTAGCTGATCATGTTCTCCTCAAGGCAGAAACCTGGCTTCAGAACTTTACACCCAACCACAAAACCAGTGGTAGACAATATGGAAGAAGAGGCTCCCAGTGACTCCTGCAGCAGCATCTGGGTCTAGCTGCTACAGCACAGAGCTGAAAAGCAATACCAAGCCAGCCTTTCTTCCAATGTTTAAAGAATTCAAAGTCTGATGAGCCACACAAGAAAATTACACAGAGAAAATATCAAGACAACCCAGGGACTAATGAATAATGCAATAAGTAAAGGAAAAAAATGCTCTTTTTAAAACTTCCTAAAGAACTCTGAATATTTCAGTGTAATAGGATATTAATAGAACATTTTCACTGTGGTATCATAATTTAATAATTATCAAATATAAATATATGGAAAAAGCCATCTAATAACAACGTCACCTTCCTGTGGCTCTTGTCTGGAGAAGACTATACTAAGGTTGCACAGCTCTCAAAACAGATGAGGTAGATGTCTGAACCCCCCCCCCTTCATTCTCTTAAGAGAAGCCTCAAAAGGATGACAGCCACCGTTTCTGTCCTAGCTACCTTTCTGAGGTGGGATAAGACACCCTAACAAGAGCAGCTAAAGGAAAGACGATTTTCACTCACAGTTTAAGGTGCGGGCCCTCACAGTGGGGAAGGCTGGGCATCCAGAACTTCCTGAAGGTGGTCACACCACAACTGTAGTCGGAAAAAAGAGAGCATTAAATGTTTGTACACAGATAGCTTTCTTCCCTTTATGCACTCAAGGACCAGAGACAAGGGCATAGTGCTACCCTCTATAGGCTGGGTCTCCATCCTCAGCGAACCTAGTCAAAATTATCTTTCATAGGCATGACCATCGGTTCCCCTAATTGATTCCATCCCTCACAGGTGAGCCTGGAAGCTTGTCTCCTAAGTGATCCCGGATCCTGTCCAATTGACTATCAACACTAACCACCCCAATGTCCTTCATACTCTATGGACAAACATGAATGGGTGCCCCCTCTCCTAGTCAGCCATCCTACACTATGGGAAATGGACTAGTACAGGACAGGTAACAGTACTAGGTGGTTTGGCCTCCTGGGATTTGTCAAGGTGAAGCACTCATAGTATTTCCAAAGACCAGGTGTGGGCCCTCCGAGTGAGTGGTCAGCAGAGCCTCCTGGGCACTGATGATGACATGTCACCATTTACACGAAGAGCCTTGCAAACCACACCGTTGCCAGGTACAACACCATCAGTAAGCAGAGACCAACCGTGCAATAGAACCAGAAGGCATTTTAACTCTCTAAGTTTGCCAGCCTGAAAGGTTAAGATCCCTTGGACCAGAACCTGAAATGGGGATGTTGCAAAGTGACTTACTGAAGAAGTGCTTCCAGGGAAAGGTGAGACAGGGAAGCCAGCAACCAGGATGATAGGGTCAGAGGGCGCAAGCCAGGCTTAGGAATCCACCAGGCTCTGGCTCCTCACTCATCCCCGGAAAGCTCTGAGAGGTGCTGGAATAAGGAGAAACGGGGCTTTTTGCTTCTTGCCACTTGGTCCTTGACTGGGGATGTTTAATGTAGCTGAAGGAATGGAAGCAGTAAAAGAGGGAGCCAAGGGAAAAGAAGGGTTGTTATGCAAAAAAGGATGCTCCCATTCACCCAAAGGGGACAATCTTCAGCTGATAACATCCTAAACAGCATCTAGGGCCAAAGATAAAAAGACTGCTTTGGTATGAGCTCTACCAGGTTCACCCTGTCCACAAAGAGCTTTATAGTTCTCCTATTCTGTTCCTTCCCACTAGTGAAAGAGGCTCACACTTCCTTCCCAAAAGGAAATCAACTCACCTGTGTCTTGGGGTCCCTACTGCTGTGATGAAACACCATGACAGAAAGCAAACTAGGGAGAAAATGGTTTATTTTGGCTTATACTTCCACACTGTAGCCAATCACTGAAGGGAGCCAGGACAGGAACACTCACAGGGCAGGAACCTGGAGACAGGGGCTGAATTTTAGAGGTCACTGATGGGTGCTGCCTACTGGCTTGCTCCCCATGGCTTGCTCAGCCTGCTTTCTTATAGAACACAGGACCCCCAGCCCAGGGATAGCACCACCCACAATGGGTTGGCCCTCTCCCATCAATAATTAATTAAGAAAATGTCCTACAGCTAGATCTCATGGAGGCATTGAGAAATGTCACCATTTGCACATAGTTGAAGAATTTGTATGGAATGAAGAAATTGAGGGTTCTTTCCTCTCAGACGACTCTAGCTTTTGTCAAGTTGACATAAAATTAACCAACATGATTGACCTCTTATCAGCTTGACACACAAACACATTACTGCTAAACCACAACTTCTCCTTTCTTTTTCTTCCCTAAGATTACACATTAATATCAATATCACGATATAAAACATTTTACAAACATAAACAGTCCCGCGGTCTTTACCAATTCAAATACTTTTAAAAAATGTCTCCTTTTTAAAAAATCCAACGTCTCTTTTAAAGCCTAAAGTCTCTTTAAACATTCAATCTCTCAACTTTAGTCTTCTGAAAAATAAAAAATAAGTCAAATACTTTCTTACGTCAAGAGGAAAGAGTCAGGGCACAGTCACAATCAAACGAAAACAAACTCTAAAACGTGTAAATACTTCAATATTCTATTATCTGGGGTTCACTCACAATCTTTAGGACTCTTCCAAGGGGCTTGGGTCACTTCTCTGGCTCTGCCCTCTGCAGCACACACAGCTTGTATTCCAGGCATCAGGAGGCTCCCCTCCACAGCTGATGCTGTACTGGTAATCATCCCATAGTATCAAACTCTTGGGTCTTCTGCTGTAGCTGGGCTTCACATTCACCCATAGCTTCTCCTGCGCTCTCTTCATGGTGCCAAGCCTCCACTTCTCTGCATGGCTCCTTCAATTCTGAGCCTTGGTCTGCTACTGAGGCTGCACCTGCACTGATATCCTCTCCTGGCCTCTCACAGTGCCAGGACTCAGCTGCTCAACCAGATCCCTTCATGCCTTCAAAACCAGTGCCACCTCGGTGACTGTTACACTACCAAGTTTGGCGGCCAGTGTGAGGTACAACCTTGGCTGCCTCTGGAACTCGGCTTCTTTGTGCTCACTCTCAGGAACACTTCCCAGAATATCTCACCTCAGCATTGCCGGTCTCTTCTGAATCATTGCTAATTTCTCAGCTCCAGCTAACCAGCATTGATTGTCCCAGTAACGAAAAGTTTCACTTCAATGGTCCTGGTCTCTTGTCCATCATAGCTGACTCTTCAGCCCCAGCTGCCCAGACACCACAGATTCTTCACACATGATTCCCAGCAGAGCCTTTGCTTCCCCCTGAAACTTCATGATGTGGGATGTCCTTCTGTATATGTGTTGCTCTTATTGGTTAATGGATAAATCCACTTTGGCCTATGGCAGGGCAAAATATAACCAGGCTAGAAGAGATATAGAGAAAGAGTAGGCAGAGTCTAGGAGATGCCATGTAACTACTCAAGAAGCAAGAGGTAACAAACCATGAGCCTCGTGGTAAAATATAAAATAATAGAAATGGGTTAATTTAAGATGTAAGAGCTAGCTAGAAATACACCAAAGTCATTGGCCAAACAGTGCTATATTCATATAGTTTCTGTGTGATTATTCCTATCTGGGTGGCCAGGAAACAGTCTCTGTTTACAACTTCACAAGCCTGGCCTCCATCGTCTGCATCACTGTTATTCTTATCTTCCAAATTCCTACAGAACAACTTGATGAGTTGTCCATACTCAATGGCTTTTGTAGCCCAAAGTTTCAAGGTCCTTCCACAACCCTCCAAAAAAAAACCATGATCAGTACCTCACTATCCTGGTACCAGTTTGTCTTAGTTAAGGCTACTATTGCTATAATGAAACAACACCACCAAAAGCAAGTTGGGGAGGAAAGGGTGTATCTAGCTTATCTTTCCACATTGTAGTTAATCAGTGAAGGAAGCCAGGACTGGAACACTGAAACAGACAGGAACTGGGAGACAGGAGCTGATGCAAAGGCCATGGACGAGCATACCCATCACGGCCTGCTCAGCCTGCTTTCTTAACCACCAAGGACCAGCAACCCAGAGATGGCACCACACACAATGGCTGTACCCTTCTCCATCAATCACTAATGAAGAAAATGCTCTACAGGCTTGACTACAGCCTGATCTTATGGAGGCTTTTTCTCAGCTGAGGCTCCCTCTTTCCAGAAAACGCTAGCTTTTGTCAAGCTGACATAAAATTAGCCAGCACAACCTGCAATAGGCCTACCTAGGGATGGGGAGAGAGTCTAAGCTTTGAAGGAAATGCAAATTAAGTAGTGTTAAACATTTTTAATATTTTTTTTCAGAGAAACATCACCATTTATAATAGCCACAAATAACATAAGATATCTTGGGGTAACACTAACCAAATAAGTGAAAGAACTTTAAGTCTTTGAAGAAAGAAATTGGGGAAGATATGAGAAAACAGAAAGATCTCCCATGATCTTGGATAGATAGGATCAACATAATAAAAATTGCAATCCTACTAAAAGTAATTTACAGATTCAATGTGATCCCTATCAAAATCTCAACATAATTCCTTACGGACCTCAAAAGAACAATACTCATCTTCGTATGGAAAAACAACCCAGGCAAGCCAAAACAATCCTGTACAATAAAGGAATTTCCAGAAGCATTACCATCCCTGACATCAGGCTCTATTATAAAGCTACAGTAATGAAAACAGCTTGGTATTGGCATAAAAACAGACATGTTGACCAATGGAATCAAATCGAAGATCTGGATATTAATCCACACACCTATGAACTGATTTTGACAAAGAAGTTGAAATTATACAAGGGAAAAAAAGAAAGCATCTTTTTAATATTTTTATTGAAATATTATACAAATATTGGAAAAACACTTAATAGAATAGTAACTTTTGCAAAGGGCACCTGTAAAACAATGCCCTTGGTTAAGAAACAGCAAGTCCCTAGTAGCCCAGAGCCCTCCTCATACCTATTTCCAGACTCTTCCATCCCCACAAGCAATAGTGCATTTTGCCTGTTTCTGTTTAAATATAAATGAAATGTTCTCTTATGCATACTTCTGTGTCTGACTTCTTTCTTTCAGCATGTTATATGAGAGTCGTCCATGTGTCTGGGCATTCCTGTAGACGACACTTGTTTGTAGGGATCTCTTGGGTTGCCTTATATCAATGTATTTTTGCCACTCCACTGTTGGTAGGATGTGATTTGTTTGCTATTTAAACCCCTGGGCTTTAAATACTTGAATACATAGCATGTGGTGGACCTCTGTGCATGTCTGCCTGTTAAATACACTATACACCCAGAGGTGGAGTTGTTGGGGCTGTAAAAAAAAGTGTGTGTGTGTGTACATGTGTGTGCACGTGTGTGTGTTTATTAAACACTTTAAATGTTATTAAAAGCATTTGTAACATACAGAATTCTACCAGCTATAATAAATGTTTTAACTGCTCTAAATCTTTGTTTTCATTTCATATTTCTTTTTGCTTTTATTTCTTTATTTTTATTTCTTTATTTTATTCAGAATTGGATACATTAATTACTGAATTAAGATGTATGGTTTACAGTATCTTTGGAACTTGCAGTGACCCAAGTGTGTTCAGTATGACCCATGAGCCTTTCTGGGTGTCACATCAGGATAAAGGAAGGCCTCCCTGAAGCCAAGTGAGCAGAAACTTCTGTTTCTTCCAGTTGTTTCCTGATGTGTGCTTGGATCTTCCCATGCCAGCATTTTGGTAATATTAGGGCCTTATCATTAGGGGCAAAAATATTGTTTTAATAAATTATGAGTATATTGTGGAGTGGGGATACACACATATGTGATGCCCACAGAGGCCAGAAGAGAGAGTCGGATCCCATAGAGCTTGAGTTACAGGAATTGAAAGCCGCCCAATGTGTGTGCTGGGAAACAAATTTCTCTACAATTACAATGTTCTCTCCTACCCACTAAACCCTCTTTTTAGTACTATGATCTATTTTAACTTTATTTTTTTGCTATAGGTGTCACAGAATCACTGGGAAGAATTCCTCATGAAAGATGATTGTTTTTAAATTGTACTCTAAGCCTCCCTGTCTTGGTAAATGTAGGATCTTGATCTATCTGGAATCCTAATTAATCCTGATACTTCTCTAAGCAGTCTCAGAAGTCCTACTTCAGATTGGATTGCATAAGGGACCAAGGAAAGTGGTCTGCATAGGAAAAACAGACAAGAGTTCTGTGTCCTTACTTGCGTGGTGAAGAACTCAGAGAAGAGAAAAGGGATCCAGTTACAGGTTTCTTGGCATCCATGTTCATCTTCACCTCCTTACTCTCCAAAGGAACACACAGACCATTCACAACACACCCATACACAACACATACACCAAACACATACGTACACATATACACATCACATCACATACACATCACACAAACCACACACACATACAGCACACACATACACAACACATACACCGAACACACACATACACATCATACCATACACAAACCACACACAACACATATATACCACACACACACAACACACCCATACACAACACATACACCAAACACATACGTACACATATACACATCACATACACATCACACAAACCACACACACATACAGCACACACATACACAACACATACACATCATACCATACACAAACCACACACAACACATATATACCACACACACAACACACCCATACACAACGCATACACATCACACCACACATACACCACATACACATCACATGCATACAAACACACACCATACATTCATCATACACACAACACACATATACCACACACACAAAATACTACTCAGTCCCTACATGCTCCTTTGGAGCTCCGTCCAAGGAGGGGTGTTGGTACACACCTATGACACCAGCACAGACTGACTAAGGCGGGAATGTCTGAAGCTCTAGGCCACATGGGGCTGCAAAGCAAGGCCTCGTCTCTAAACATCAAATTTTAAAAAGATTTCCGTCCTGTGGCTGGGGTGTTCCATTCTAGCCTTCCCATGTCTCCATGTGTAAGTGGGGGCCTGCCTGCAGTTGCTGGGTGATGTAGGCCTTGTGTGGGACTCAAAAGGCACGCCTAGCCCTTTTGTCGATTTCCCATGTTTTCATCCGGCCAGTTGTTTGCCTGAGAGAGTGGGGAGTGTTAGGAAGCCAGGTCCCTGCAGAAGCCCTTGGGTAATTTTTCCAGCAAACATGTCATTTTCTAATTGGGGCTATTTGCTGCGGCCCTTCTGCCTGGCTGTCCCTGAGAGAGGATTGTAATTATAAGCAAGACAGCAGCATGCCCAATGCAGAATCCTCAGCGGCTTCCCTGACTCATGCAAATGAGCAATGGGCCCCTCAATGTGGAGTATCGAGGGAGTTTTCCACGGGGGGGGGGCAGTGATGGCCTTAATCAACACTACCGACTGATGAGATGTAATTTGCTATTGTTTTACTTAATGCTATATTAAAAGACAGGGGAAAGAACTAGGAGGCAAGCCCTGTTTGTCTAAATGGTGCACATCTACCCACATATTTTACTTAAACCTTTTTGAAAAGTATGTCAATATTGGGCTGACAAGAAGGCTCAGTGGGTAAGAGCTCTTGCCTTGCTGATGAACCGAACAACCTGAGTGTGATCCCCATAAGCTATACTGCAAGAGGAGAGAACTGGCTCCTAGAAGTTGTTCTCTCTCCTTCAACATGTGTTGTAGTGTGTGCATAAACAAATCAACACACACAAAAATGCATACAAGAAAAACCTCAAGTATCTCAAGATTGGTGTTGATTGTTCAGCTATACATGGAAGCCATGTCCTCCAAGACCCTGGAAACAGGATGGAAGACGAGGCTGAAAGAATGTAAAAGCCAGAAGAAGGGGTAGGGTGTTGTGGAACTCTGTCTTCTGGACCTGATATGACCTTTGCACTCTTGAACTCATAGCATCTGTAATTAGCTGTACATGACTTGTACAAAATTGGTCCCATCAACATGTCATGGAGGCAGACAGGGTTTATAAATCCCTGCCCTCCCCGCTGAGGCTCTATAAGAAGGTAATAGTTTCTGGGAGAGTGACAGACATTTTCTTCCACGGTTCCTATAAACGCTCCTCACTCTGCTCCTGTAAGCAACACAAGTTGGTTAAAAAAATAGGAAAACTCATAATACAATTCATTACTCTCTCTCTCTCTCTCTCTCTCTCTCTCTCTCTCTCTCTCTCTCTCTCCCCCCCCCTCTCTCTCTCTCTCTCTCTCACACACACACACACACGCACACACACACACACACACACAGAGGCAGGAAAGCAGAAGAAGGTCTAGTTAACTAGTTTTTCCTGCAGCTGAAAAAAAAGGAGGGTCAGAAGGAGGACAGGGAGAAGAGAGGGTAATGGGGGTGAGTATGATAAAATAGATTGCATACATGTGTGAAAATGTCATAATGAAACTTATTACTATGCATAATTAACATATGATAATGGAAATTTTTTATAATGTGTCAATATTGGATAGCCATATGTCTCCTAACAAAATGACTAAATATTTTCTCCTGGCCATGCAATATATAAGTGTCAGATAATCTAGCAAAGAAAGATGAAGCAAGCTAGAGGATATCTGATATGGTGGTTGGAGTGAGAATGGGCGCCATAGTCTCATCTATTGAAATGCTTGATCACTAGGTGGTAGAACTATTTGGGAAGGATTAGGAGGTGTGGTCTCATTGGAGAAAGTACGGCCATATGAGGGAGTATGTCCCTGGGGGTGGGCTAAGGGGTTTCTAGAGCCCACACCAGCCTAGCTCTGTCCACAATTTTCTGATCAGATATGCACTCTTGGCTACTGTTCCAACACCACGCCTGCCTGCCTGTGGCCATGCTCCCCACCATGTCGGCCATGGACTAACACTCTGAAACTAACTGTAAGCAAGCTCTCAGTTAGATGCCTTCCTTTATAACTTGCCTTGGTTATGGTGTCTCCTCACATCAATAGAATAGTAACCAAGAAACTTAGCAGTTTTGCTTTTCTGAGTTAGGGCCTGGGCAGGGAGTAGTCTACCTGGCTCAAAGAAAAGTAAGGAGTCCCATGAGAATGTATTAACTTGTATGCATCTGCAGGTGCACCTTGCCCTCAGAGGGGCTGATCTGTTAAGGGGAAGTGTTTTCTTTAGGACCCCGTGTTACCTCCCGTTCACTGAAGAGTCCACCTGACCTGCAGGGAGCAGAGAGACTTGCCTCTTGCAGTCACACCTTAGGTTCATTCTGTTACCCCAAGAGAAGAGCAGGTGGGACTTTGGGGTTGGGTAGAGCACCCCTGGATGTGTTCCACAGGGAAGAGAGTGCTCTTCTGAAGCAGGGTTAGGCTACCAGGTAGACACCTGGATGAGCCAAGCAGATCACCCAAGCACTCCTGAAAATAGCTGCTTCCAGTTCTGTGGGCAGTGGCGCTGTGACAGTAGCTGCGGGCTAGGCCTCAGTGGCAGCGGGTCCCCACTAGTGAGAAGCAGTGATTCCATTTGGACTCCATCGTTTCAGAGATGAGGAGACTAGGATTTGGGAAAGTGCCTTCCTGCAGAACCGTGAACAATTAGCGGTAAAAGGTGTACAGACAGAACATGCACCACCCCAACCATGGACACTGACTGTCTTACTGTATCTGCCTTGCACGAGGCCCCTCACCTTCTGTATTTGATACATGTCTCTGTGTGGCCACAAAGTTCCTGATAGGAAGAGCTGGGGAAGGGTTCCTTTTGACCCACAGTTTCAAAGGCTCCTTCCACAGTTGCCTGACTCTGTATGCAGGACCACTGGGTGGTTGGAACACATGGTAGAGAACTCTACACCATATGTCAGACAGGAAGCAGAAAGCAAGATGAGAAGTGGCCTGGGATAATCACCCACCTTTTTCCCCACTTTTGGAGATTGACTTCCACCAGCTCTGGCCCATGTCTTAAATTCTCACAACCTCTAAGAGCAGTACCGTCTTCTGGAATTCAAGAATCATTCCAGCCATGAGCCTGGGGGTGACATCACATACTCAGCCCCGAACGCCTTCAAGGGGCTGTCAGTTCTGCTATGGAGCAAGCTTAACCTCTTTGAACCTATTGTCCCATCAACAAAGCAAGGATAACAAGAATTCAAATGGAGACTTACAAAATGAATAAGCCAGGGCTTTAGAAATGATAAGCAGCGGAGGGAAAAAGGTTTGGCTCTTATTTATACTTGGAAATACCATATTTATATAAACCAAATGAGAATATAGAAAGAAAATAGAGATCTTTTACAAAATCATCCTCCTAGCTGTCATCACTGACTAAAAGCCCGTGAAATATCTGCCATCCCCAGCTACCATTTAAGAGCAACAGTGGGCACAGACGTAGAGGGAACCAGCTCTGTAATCAACTGAGATTCTCCTTCAGCCTCTGGTCACTTGGTCTTGCCCTCCCTCGTTCCTATTCTCTGACTACTTTTGGTTTTCTTTTTAAATTGTTTGATAATCTCTAGGAGCTCCTAGTATAGTATTTCAATACATGTATATGATATATAATGGCCAGATGAGAGAAATTAGCTTATTTATCACCTCGGGTATCTTTTATTTGTTGTATTTAGAAACATTTAAATTCCTTTCTACTGATTGTTTTGAAAATACAACTAATTTTCATTGTCCATAGTTGTAGAGGATTAACAATCATTGCTCCTGTCCAAGTCCATCTTTGCATACATTGAACTTCTACATCTTCTCAACTCCCCCGGCCCTGTACCAGATTCTGCTGGCTGATATTCCATGTAGAGGCCCTCAGATCCTCATGTGTTAGCATTAGAGAAACCCAGAAGGGATTTATACCTGTTTCTGCTGGAAATCTGGGAGTGGACACACTTATTAGCCTGGTGATCTTTGCTCTCTGTCAGGCCAGACCTCACCTGAATCCTCCAGACCAGGGGTTCTCAACCTTCCTGATGCTGCAACCCTTTAACACAGTCCCTCATGCTGTGCAGCTATAAAATTATTTTTGTTGCTACTTCATAATTGTAATGTTCCCCAGTGTTGTGAATTATAATGGAAAAGCCTGTGTTTTCCAATGGCCTTGGGTGGCCCCTGTGAAAGGGTCTCCTCAACGTTGTTTCTCAGGCAGTAGAACCTATTCTTATGCCTGTATGCTTTGCAAAGGAGTTTCATGTACCCATGCCTTATCTTTATTGTGATAATTGTCACAAGGAAACCTTTTCCCAATGTTGTACGGTGTTTGCATATGTTAAAAATAAAACTTCTCGGGGTCAGACTCTGGAAGTTTGCACCAACATCACCTAACCAAGCTGTGTTGAGCCAGAGCTCCTTCCTGCCTTGCTCAGATTATTACTCTGCTGGCCATGGTGTTTGCAGAGATCCCAACAATCCTCCTCTCTACTTCTGTGAGATTGGCTTTGCTTTTCTGTGCCTGGTCTATTTCACTTAACACGATACACTTCAGTTCCATCCATGGTATTTCAAGTGCTGAAACTTTATTCTTCAACCACTGAATGACAGTATACTTATGGTATAAACTACATTATCCAGTCAGCCATCAGTCAACACCTACACTAAAAAACCATGAAAAGTTCCGTGAATGTGCAGGCCATCTGTATGAGTTGGCTTTCCATTACTACAATAAAATTTCGACGAGGAAATTATTAAAAAATAAAAGAATTGTTGAACTCACGTTCTTAGAGTTCTGCTAATATATTAGGTGACCCCGTTGCCTTGAGACTGTGGTGAGGGCACCAGATAGTAGTGTCAGGACTGTGCATTGAAACCAACTGCTTACTTCACGGCCTGGGGAGAAGAGTAATCCTTGGAAACTGTGGTCCCATGATCCTCTTCAGGGCACGCCCCCAGTGACCTAACTTACTTTCATTTGGCCTCGATTCTTGAAGGTTCCACCACAACTCCCCAAAAGCTCCACCCTAGTGACCAAACCTGTGGACCTCGGGGGACAACACCTGAAGCCCTCATCTGAGATGTTGAAGTAGCAGCCATACTGTTTGCCTCTACCAACCTGGCGTTTGGCCAAAGCTGGTACTGCATTGCAGTATTCTGAGGGCCTTCAGACACACTCCAGACCTTTGGCTCCAGCCTGGGAGAAAGAGACAAAACCCAGCATCTATCTGGGGAGAATCCTGAGCTGAGCCTCCTGCCAGCCTCATCATCCAAGGACCACACTGTGCCTCTGCATATCACTCTTGCTCTCTGCCCTCGGCTGAAGACAGCATTCACACCACAGCCAGACAGCCAGCAGGTCAAGCTCAAGGGCTACTTGGCTGCCAAGAGCCTTTTTCCCAACGAAGTGTCAGAAGCAGTCAAGGCTGCTTGGAGCTTGCAGAAGGTTTCCACCATCTGCCGTTCGGAAACATCTCTGTTCCATGGGGACCCTTCAAAACAGTTGTCTTTGTAAACGGACCTGATGATGAAGACAGGGGAAGTCCTGGAATGCAGAGGCACAGTGCCTCACGTCCTAGCAATTTTGTCTTATCTCCTGGGCAGCATGGGGTGGAACAGCAGCTGCAGCTGAGTGCTGAGTTTACTAGACATCTGTCAACATCTGTGCCGTGCAAACAGGAGGTCCTCTCTGCTGGATGGGCATGGCTGATTTAAGCAAAGACCTAAAAGCATCAGAAATGCCATCTGAATAGGTGTCAAAGGACCGAGTCGTGTGTGCTCGGATTTTCTTACCTTCTACCTGCTCAGGAGCAAGGCAGCCACCAGATATTGATAATCTCAGATTAAAAAAATAAATAAATCAACTGTACATTTATAAATAAAGAAGACCAAACAAATAAAGATTAAAATGTACAAGACAATCAGGCAAGGCCTCTAGTAAAGGGATAGGGACACAAACCCAGCCACACCTATAGTTTGTGCTGCCCGCAGAGTGGTCTGAGACCAGAGCCTAGCAGAATCCTCATCGAAGAGACCAGAGAGACTTCATCCAGCAGCCCATGGGAACAGATGCAGAGTCCCACAGCCAAACATTAGGTGAAACTTGGGAAATCCTGTGGAGGAGGGGGAAGAAGGATTGGAGGAACAAGAGGGGTCAGGAACATTGAGAGAACAGAATCAATTAACCAGAACTCATGGGCTCATAGATATCAGGGAACCTGTAGGAGTCTGACCTAGGTTCCCTGAATATATCTTCTGGCTGAGTAGCTTAGTGTTCTTGTGGGATTCTTAATAGTGGGAGTTCAGGGTGGTTGCTGACTCTTTTATCTGCTTATGGGACTCTTTTCCTCCTACTGGGTTTCCTTGTCCAGCTTTGATGTGACAGTATGTATCTGGTCTTATTGTAGCATGATATACCATGTTTGGCTGATGTCCCAGCGTGGCCTGCTCTTTTCTGAAGGGAGACGGAGGGGTGTGGATGGGGGTGGGGGAGTAATGAGGGCATAAACTCCGGGGAAGGGAGGAGGAGAAACTGTGGTAGGGATGTTATTTGTGAGAGAATAATAATAATAATTTTAAAATGCACCTGATAGTATCTTTAAGTGGTACGATAAGGGTGGGAGGTGGCTCAGTCAGTAAAGTGTTTTCCTTGCAAGCATGAGGGTCTGAGTTCAATCCCCAGAACCTATAATTTAAAAAAAAAAATTAGTAATCAAGTTAAGGATAGTGGCAGGTGCTGGTAATCCCAGCACTACGGAGGCAGAGGCAAATAGATCCTTTGGGTTTGCAGGCCACCAGCCTAGCTGGTTCAACAGGTTAAAGACCAAAGAAAGACCCAGCCTCAAAGAACTAAATGGATAGCCTCACGGAACGATAGTCAAGGCCTCTAGCCTCACGTGCACACGCACATACAAGCACATCTCTACATGTGAACACACACACACTCAATAAGAGATGAGGTGCAAACATCAAGAATTACATATTTGCCTTACTATTTTCTAACTTGTCTCTGATAGCTATTATTTTCTTCACAAGAAAAAAAGACTCAATAAATGAAAGCTGTGGCGAAAAGAAGCATCCCCAACCTTGTTGAGAGGCCGTAAAAAAGCACAGAGTGGCTCGTGCCGGGATCCGTATATTTTCTCTCAGTTCTGAAGGCTACAAGTTAGACATTAGTCATGTGGGTGGACCGGAACCTGAAGCCTCATGGGTATCTGCCCTTCATGTGTCAGCACTGAACCTGGAACAACAGCCTTGACTCTGCACATTGGCAGATGGTCTCAGGATGCACCTTGCTCTATCCCGTGGTCAAGAAGAGTGACGAGCCCCAGACAACCCTCTTGATGGCTAGATTTTCCCTCTGCCTCTACATGCAGAGGTGTAGCTATGCCAGGCACCATCACACAAGGATTCTGTGGTATGGGAATTGGGAAATGCCCTCATCCAACGTCACTCTGCCCAGCATCTTATTGGATTCTATGAGAACGTGACTCAGTGTGCTCACATGTTCACGAACACCGCTCTCATCGCAGACTCCTTCCTACAAAGGAAAACGACGGCTTATTTCCCAATAAGGAGACACCAGGAAGACACCACGCACTGAAACTTAAGAATCACGGGGTCTCCTCCAGAGCGCTGGACAATAACCTCTTTCACTAGAGCCAAAAGTTTTGCCACTTGTTTGCGTGGAAACAGCAAAACTATGCAACATATCCCTTGGCACAAAATGCCCTGTTTACCATTCAAGATACAGTGCCATTAGACCAGACAATACCCCATTGTCCAGAAACAGAATCTGAGCAAAAATATTAGGGAAGAGAGCAAGTATCCACTGGACAGATGTTGCTCAATATGAGAATGAAGAAATATAGTTCATCTAATTCCTGGCATATTTGTAATCAATTTTTAGTTTATTGTTTAAACATTCCATACCTGTTTATAATGTATTTTGATCATATCCACCTGCCTCGCCCCTCTCCCTGCCATCTCCCTACCAAGCTCATATCCTGCATTGCTTTGGATTTTTATAGCCCACTGAGTCCATACAGCCCCCGGTGTGGAGCACGGGCAATGACGGGTGGCCACACTCCCATACAAAAGTGACTCTTGCTCCCCTCAGCAGCTACCAACTGCAACGTGCTCCTCACCTAGGTGTGGGGCCTCATAAGCTTCTCCCCCGTTTGTGCCAGAACGTTGACTGGCTTGACCTTGTGCAGGTGACCGCATTCGCCGTGAGTTCGTGCACACAATGGTCATGTCTCATGTCGTAGTCAGAAGACAGAGCTTTACGCCTCTCTTCCCTAGCTGGCATTTACACTCTTTCCACCTCGTCATCCGCAATGCTCCCTGAACCCTGCGGGGAGCTGGGGGTGGGGTGATAGATGTCATCTGTGGCTGAGCTCACTGACAGCCCAATCCTGCGGGGAGCTGGGGGTGGGGTGATAGATGTCATCTGCGGCTGAGCTCACTGGCCAATCCCAGCACGGCAATCCTGTATTGCGTCAAATGAATGTGGAGGTTGAAATTTAAAGAAGACAATGACAACAATGAAAGTTTTCTGAAAGCACAGCCACGAAACTTAATTTAGAGTCAGTAAATCTGAGTGGTTCCCAATGGGCTCACTCTCCAGCCGTGTAACTTCCCACAGCCTTGGTTCAGAGCGTCTCCCTCCATCACATGGAATGACCATCCAGTCACGAAATACCAACAAACGCTGCCCGAAACAAGTTGGCTCCAATTCCAGACGATTGCACGTTATGAACCGTGGTGGTTTTACTGCACCTCCAAAATTTTCTGCTGGTATAGAAACATAGTGGTTTAATTATGGAAAGCGAAGACAACATTTTCCTGAACCCAGAATCGCACAAAACTTTCATGCAAACGATCTAAGCAGCCCCTGCTCTAACTCAGAGGGATGAAGATAGGCAATAAAGTTGTCCTGGAAAGTAAGTTAGTACTTGATCTTAAAGTTTAAAAATTAAAAAAAAAAAAAGGACTGGAAAGGAATAGGCAAGGGTTCTGAAGCTAGAACTGGGAAACTGTAAAATGAAATGGCAGTGCTCATGCTGTCCACAGGGAGAACAGCCCTGCATTTCATTATCTCATCCAAACCTGAGGAGTTTAACCTCTGAGCTTACAGACAACATGGTGACCAGGATTAGACACCTTAACAGCTGGAAAGTGGATTCCCCAGGCCACAGTTTCAGCGATTTCATGACACTCTGGTCTGTTTGCTCTCCTGTCCAGTCTTCCAGTGACATCATTGGCTTTCGAGAAGGGGGAGAGGGTGTTCAATGACAACACTGACTTTTGGGAAGTGGGGGTGTTAAATGCCATCACTGACTCTAGAGAAACGGGGTTGCTTTGCCAAAGGTCAGTCATATCTCTTTATCTGACAGTACCCAGTAAGAATCCAGAAAAATCTGCCATTGACTTGGGTCACAGAGGGGTCAGAGAAAGCAGTAGCCTGCTTAACAAGAATAAGCAGAAATCCACAACCAAATTAGTCATCATGTAAGCTCCACTGTCTAATTGCAAAGTCTCTTCCCACTTGGGGAATTCTTCAAAGAGGCAGAAAAAAATTGGCAGTGCATTGTTTGTCCTCGGGGGCATCTTTATTAAATTATAAATGGATGCATTTTTTCCACATGGAAATTGGAACAGAGGAAGCTGTGTTGTGCTGTTTGGCTCTCTGTGCAAACCTTGCTTGCAATTGTCATACCAAATCACCCCACTTTCCTTCAGCATCGCATCTTCTAGAAAGCACTAGGCACAAAAAGCAAAAGCTCCCAGCAACTAAAATGTAAATCAATAGGAACAAATGATTGAGTATCCTTACCTCGCTTGGTCCCTGTCTAAATCACATGGAGTCAACTTGCTTTGCCACCTTTGTTTTATAAAGTAACTGTGCACCAACATCTCCTGTAGACACATCAGGAGTGGGTCTGCTCACCTCCAACCATCTCCTCCTCAAGCCAGGAGGGCTTCCCTAGACCCTTTCCAACTCCAGTGTTTAACCCTCTCCTCCCAACACAGTTGACTTCAGAAATACCCTTGTCTCTAGACATGTGTAGAACAACACTTCAGACTTCTAGAGCCCAGCACAATGGTAACAACAAAACTGCTCACATCCATTAGCTATGATAAAGAAATGAGCTATATATCAAATCACATGTCAAGCACATCCATGAAAATCTGTTATCCTGGAGGTATATAAGCTAGATAATGTTGCTTACTGCTGTTTTACAGAGGGGAACCTGAAATTTAAAACCCCGGGACTATGCATAAGCTTGTCAGACTGCTATGATTTGAACTGAGCGTTGATGACCCCTTTCCCTTCTTACAATACCCAGCACAAGTGTCACGTGGCTCTGGAATTAAGATATGGTCCCTGTGAGTTAGATAGATATGTTATTAAATTCCAGGACATTTAAGTACATAGCATTCAGGCACAAGTGGGTTTAGTTTGTTACAAGTCTACATTTAAAAGCCACTGCTCACCGAGTATTTACCATGTTCTTAATAAAAACACAAAACTAGATGACTTTGATCCATATCCCATCTCCTCCTATTCCTCACTTCAAGGATCGCATAGGAAAGATAAAAGACTTGCTCTGGGCCATGCATCTGGCAACTCAATTCAGAAATTGACCTCATGCTATCTCTCCAGATGTTCGGTGACTGCACACGGATGAAGTCTTGGCTTGATGCATAGGAACTTGTTGCCTACAGCCCTCCATTAGTAGAGTATAAGTTGGGAATGTTCACTCAGCTAGCCAGGCTCCCCCTTTTCATTCCAGTAGATAGCATATCTATATGGAGTCACAGAACCTAGATACAAAAGAGTGGTCTGTATTATGAGGCTCCTTTTTTAACTGGTTGGTATCGGGACCCAGCCCACTCTGAGACAAGTCCCTAGTCTTATAAATAATACATGCAATCCAAATGATCCATTTTGTATAAACCCAGCTCTTTAAAGTGCTTACAAAGAGCCATGGAACAATGAAAAGAATGTGAACTTTAAAGTCACATAACCCCAGTACTGTAACTGGGTTTTGTCTGTTTTGTTACGATGGCAAATGTTTCATTCTCCAGCAATGAGTACAGAAGCTCTGGTTTATGACTCTTGTTCATTAACATGGTATAAATCCTTCCATGGTGGCTCCTTTCACAATTTCAACATGCTGCCTTTGTGTTTAGAATTGAAAGAGACAATGACAGTTGTTGACTCCCAAACACAAGTCATTGCCAGCACACCGCTGATGGCAGATCTTAATTTAACCCTGGCTTGAAAATCCCCAGGAAAAGATTTGGGGTGAGATATAAGTGTCCCCCAATTCTGGAAAGTAGGGGTCATATTACTACAAGCGAGGAGAGCTTGACCAGAAGGTTGTAAGAAGGAGAGCAAACATCAGCTCTCCAGCCTTCCTGAGCGAGCAATGCAGATAGAGCCTTTTGACAAAGAGCAGTAAAGGAACACTCTGCAAGCACTACCTATGCTTTGGTACTGGCCATGTGGTCAAGGCAATAGTTCCTAGTAGGAACAGGTCCAATCCTGCAAGCCTATTTTAAGCCAAAGGCTTTATCCCAATACGTTTACTTTCTGTCAATGCCATGGAGTAATATTGTGTACCCGTTTCCTCTAGATTGAAACAGTCCTTCCTAGAGAAAGGAAAGGAGATGATAGGCTCCAGGAACTCACAAGTCTACAAGAGTCAGGAAGCTCATAAAATTTACAAGACCTCAAGGCTTTGAAGATCCAAAGATCATCAAACAATTGCTAGGAAGGTTAAAAGCTTGGGGGTGATGGGAACTCTAGTGATACAGCTTCGGGGAGCCATCACTAGTGCTGAGATTTTCTTTTTTATTTTGCAGCAGTCACCTCTGTAGGTAACCGCGCTATACTCACAGTTCACCAAGATGGACTTGGATGTGTTGTGGGGTATCACTATGTTAACTGTGTAAAGGTGTGTTGCATTTGTTTAACGATGTAAAGATGTGTTGCTATGTTCCCTTGCCTGCCTAAGGCACCTGATGGGTCTAAAAAAAAGCTGAATGGCCAATAGCTAGGTAGTAGAGGGATAGGTGGGTCTGTGAGGCAGAGAGAATAAGTCGGAGGAGGAATCTAGGCTCAGGAGAGAATGAGGGAGAAAGAGATGGAGACACCAGGGACCAGCCAGCCAGCAGACAGCCAGACACAGAGGAAGCAGGAAAGTGGGACAGACAGAATGAAAGAAAGGTAAAAGAGCCCTGAGACAAAGTGTAGATGAAGAGAAGTAGGTTAATATAAGTTAGAAGGGCTAAATTAGGACCGAGCTTTCACAGTCATAAGTCTCTGTGTCATTATTTGGGAACTGGTAGACAATCCAAAGAGAAAGCCTGCTACATGGGTGGAATCGTTTCTTTGATCTGTTGCCCTGTTTGGAGGTTATCTAAAATAGTTTCCTCAAGGACAATCATGGAACAATTAGAGAATACAGAAGGAAAAAATGGCTGCAAGAAATTTGGTCAGGGCTGCTTTGATATAGCAAGGTGGGTCCAACCCTATGAATGTCAAGACAGGCAATAGATAGATACATAGGTAGGTTGATAGATAGATGGTATCACTAGGGTTCCTCACATTGGTCCTTGATCTTCCTGCCAACTCCAAGGGAAATTGAGAGGATGCCACTATTTGATGACTGTCTTAGCATACACTGGCTCTTGCACCAGGGCCAAGACCCTTAGAGAAGAACCTGGGATAAGCGTGTTCTGCTATTCTGCATTTCTGCTGATGGACATCCAACCCTGAAGTCAAGCCAGAGTTTTAAGCAATGTTGTGCTGCTAAGCTTTTCCCCTCAGTTTTCTTTCATTTGAGTGAGTCTTAATGGATCCTAGGAGTCCAAAAAGAAAAAGAAAGGAAAGACATGAAAGCTAGCTGTGATTGCACATAGCCCTTCTCATCATCCACTACTCCTCAAATCAGATCCCCCATCAAGCAGTGAAACTGACTTAATATCTTGGAGAGTACTCAAAAGACCTTGTTTACTATATGCCCAGCAATGAGGCTCAGAAATGTATTCAGCAAGGATGGCATTAGTGAAGTGAGCCGCTCATCGGCAACCCAAGTGGCTGGTTTCAAAGGAGAAAACACATTTTGGTGGCTGCGTAGAACTGAGCCCTCTTGCTTGTGCTAGTGACTTTCATTGTCCTTGCAAGGCACATCATCTCAAGGTCACAGACTGTGTTAACTTAATCACAACATCAAATCACAGTCACTCTGTGTTGAGGAACCAGTCAGTAGTGGGATTTGGTTTTCAACCTTATTTTCTCAGCGCCTAGAATTACCCGAGCCCTTGGTTTCTGTGTGTGGTGAGTTGACCACAAATACATCCTGAGATCCATCAGCTAAGAAGGATATTTTTAGATTTGTATAGGTTGAGCTCAAATTTGCTTTGAAACCAGGAAGCACCAAACCTTAGTTTTGTTAAATGGACAGTGGACAAGAAAAACCGAATTGAACCCAGTTACTACAAAGTTAGCACAGGGACTTAATGAATTTGCATACCGGCTCGGCCTAATGCTGGTTCAAAGGATGCATGAATGCTTCTATGGGTTTGACTGCTGGTAGCTGTGAAAAACTTGGAGAGATTATAAGACCCAGGACAGGACCCGGAAGCTCATTATACAGTCATCAGTTCTTACAGGTCCATAGTTCCTTAACATGGGGATCTTTGTGGAGCACCGCCCACTGCTCTGGTGTGTTTCCTAAACATTTCCAAGTCTTGAAGAAAGGGTGTGAACATGTTTTTTATTATTATTAAGGGATGATTTTCAAGTGGCAGTTGTTTTATTAAAAGGGAAAAAGGTGAAGAGATTAAATTAGACTGTGTTTTTGAAAGCAACTGGAAGCAGTTGGTGTGCGCTTGCGACCTGATTGTAAATGTTCTTGGAGAAGGAAGGGAGGCTGCTTTGCAGTGTCCTGCTGTGACCCGGGCAATCTTAATAGAAGTGGTTTGGAGAGATGCCTTGTAGGAACGGATCACAAGCCGAAGGAGCAAAAGAATAGGCGGTTGTTTTCGGTTCCTTTGAAATCGTCAGCTGTGGTCCCTAAGGAATACGTGAGCAGAAAAACAGACCAAAAATTTCTTCACTGCTCTGATCTTTGGGTGTAAATGGAAGGCGGCTTGCAAGCCCAGCTCTGCATGCTGCCGTGGTGTTCTTGGCAAGGCTGCTCACGTCAATTCTGCATTGATCTTTAGACTAAAGCCGAGGCCACACATTGCTGTTTCTTTCTCTCTTCGGAATTGCAGAGACTTCAATTGCAACACCTCGCCTCCTCGTCCAAGTTTCTAACAGCATTAGTTGATTAAGCTCTGTGTTACCTCTCTGGGGGAGGGGTACTTAGGACACCCTTACAAGAAGGCCAACATGCCTGCTCAACAGAGAAGCCTGAGGATGCACCTGTCAAAAGCTACCAGCGCTCAACAGAACCTCCAGTGAGCTCTGCTGGGAAAGACAAGGCTCACGCTACTGTCTGGGACTGGAGTGCAGCTCATCCCTAGCTTGGAGTGAATGATTGAAATGACCTTCCCGAAATCTTCATGCGAGTCCTTTGTGGAGGGAGGGCACCATGAGACTCATGAAGCCTTTAGGAAGCCCTCACAAGGCCCTGCTCTCCCAAGGGCTCCAGTCACCATTATCAGAGTGAAGTGGGGCTGCAGATGTGGCTTGGCTGGTGAGTGGGGCCCTGAGCTTGATCTACAGCACTGAACAAAGCAGCTTTGGTGTGCATGCCTGGAATCCCAGCAGTTGGGAGGTAGAGACAGGGGACCAGCATCTCAAGGTCATCCTTGGTTTCACAGCAGAGCCAATTAAATTGACAGGGTTGGATTTCTTGGTCATTTTCTGGTGAAGCAGCTGCCTTTGAATCACCCCTACTTTTGAAAGTTATCCCCCAAAAGTCAATAGTCCACCAGGTAGAACTTGTATAGTTCTGTATCTAAAGTGAATGTGAACAGATATATCTTCACATCTCCCCTGGAAAAGTCGAACAATGCAGACCAACCAAGAATTCATTTGTCCAGTGGCCCAGAAGTTCATGGAGACCACTTGGAGGCTGTAAAGTGTAACACCCCATATCTGTTCCTGTCCCAAGGAAGACCCTTAAAACATTTAGTTCCTTTATTTTCCTTTTCATGAAGGGACCGTTATTAATACCCACAATTTGTTCATAAAGAAGGAAGGATGGAGGGAAGGAAGTAGAGAGGGAGAGAGAGAGAGAAGGAAGGAAGGAAGGAAGGAAGGAAGGAAGAAAGGGAGGGAGGAGAGAGGGAAGGAAGAAAAGAGGGAGAGAGAGGGAAGGAAGGAAGGAAGGAAGGAAGGAAGGAAGGAAGGAAGGAGAGAGAGAGAAAAGGACAGAAGGAAGGGAGGAAAGAAAGAAAGAGAGAGAGAAAGAAAGAAAGAAAGAAAGAAAGAAAGAAAGAAAGAAAGAAAGAGAAAAAGCTGACTCTTAAGGCTCCTTTTCAGCTACAGCCCACAGGATACAAAGCTCCAAACATACTCACTGCACTAACAAAGACAGCCTTGCTTCTATTTTATTTCTTGAGTCTATTTTAGTGGCTGTATTCATCATCATCATCATCCAATAATTTTTTCTTTTTATATTTTCACTCCTTCATTTCTATAACTCTGATTTTTGAAACATTTTTAAGCCCCATCCCTTGAAATTTGGAGATGGAACCTAAGGGACTGGGTTGTGGTTTTCTCTTTTAGGTTCCCACTAAGTGAGTCTGTCAAGAAGCCCGGTTCAGAAACTCCATTCCTGTGAAATGTCGTTCAGATTCTCACCTGTGCAAACAGGTCACATTTCTCAGAGCATTTTCTCACACGGTATCTTAATTGATCCTCACCCAAATGCTTCAAGACAAGCAGAGCACAGAAACCCAATCCTAGCCTGCACGTCAGGGGATGAGGACGAGTCTTCAGCTTTGCTAAGATACACAGACCCAGCACTCGGCCATGATCAGCTTCTGTCCAGAATATCTGGAAGAGACAGTTCACGCCTGTTTGTGAACCCGCAGCTGAACTCCACTCTGCACAAGTGTGGGTGTTTGCACGTGCTTTCCCCTTCACCTTCCCATTCTTCTTAGGACCGAAGAGCACACAATAAAAGATGCCAGGGGAAGTATTCCCATCGTTTCTTTTCTCTTGTTTTATGATATCTGGGCTTTCCTGGGCCTCACAGCTGATGATGACCTTAAACTTCTGCATCTCTGAACTCTGCATCCGGAGTGATGTTCTTCCTGATGTGCCAAGCCAAGCTCGGATTCTAGGATGCTGAGGATTAAACTAAGGGCTTCGTGCATGCTAGGCCAGCACTGTACCATCTGAGCTACACCCCCAGGGTCCAGTTACTTCTTTCCTAAATTCATGTCTAATCTCTGTCTCCAGTTCCCTTTCCTCCATCACAATGGAGCCTTTTGCAGGCTGTGCTGGCGTTGGCCTTTCTAAAGCTCCTCTTTAGGCCTCTTTTGCTTGCATATTTTCTTAAGTGAGAAATCTACCAAGGCATGAGTTTGGGGTCACTCCAAGGCACGGATGACCAAGACAGCCTGTGCTCATCCCCAGCCCACTACAGAGCAGTCAATTAAGGATTGGCTCTGGAGAACCCAAAGGCTCTGAGAGGCTTGCATGGAGCAAGCATTATTGTTGAAAGCCAAGAATAATTATTTGGAGCAAAAACCTATTCCTTGCATTTGTCTGAACCCCTGTTGATTTACAAACATAAGGTAATTCTCCTCAACTGACTTGCTTCCTGTTCCCATTCAGTTCCCTCATGCTTCTCCACTAATGTTTTAATTCCCCTCTGTGCTCCCTGCACTATGGAATCAAAGCAAAATTTATCTTTCTTTTATTTGCCAAAGCCGAGCAAATTTGGAAGGGGAAAATTACTAATAAAGGACAAAGGATTTTAAAGAAAACGTATTGTTTCATTTCAGTGACTTGGAACAGACTACAAAGACTCTTAATCACTATATTAAATCAAAGGAATGTAAATCACATTATTGAGATTCATAAATTGCTGACAACATGTGGCTTTTGAAAGACTCTGGATGGGAAGGGAGAGGGAGGGACAGAGTCTGGAAAAGAGTAATTCTGGGAGCGGGTGTGTTTAGAAACTGTTTTCCTGGTTTCATTCCCTTTCCTCACAGGCAGCCATTTTACAGCCAAGTTTCAGACCTGCTCCAAACCTTAAACAAGGTCTAAGATGACTGAGTCCTTCGCAGGGGGCTGGCCTTGGCCACTCTGTAGACTTGAAGCCTTGTGTCATCCTGATGACACAATCAGATAAACATGTCTGCCAATTATCCATTATTCAAAAGGCTCAATGAATCTCTTGTTTTCTCGTTATTGTTAATTCCCCATTTTTTAAATTTTTTGAGACAGACTCTCTGGTAGCCCAGGCTGGCCTTTAATTCACAAAGCATCAGAGGATGATAGTGAACTCGTAATCCTCCTGTCTCCACCTTCCATGTGTTGGGACGACAGCACATGCTGCCATGGCCAAAGATTTATCTCTGAAATACAAATGTATACGCCATAAACGAACATTCCTGAAACACTAACGATGCTGACAAATCCTGTTTCGTGAAGCACGACATATCTGCATGTTTCCATGGATGTCTGGTAGGAGGGAAGCTACTGGGTCCCCACAGAATCTCAAGGTGGGGTGAGGCGGAGGATGGGAAGTTAATTAGAAAGTAAGGACTGCAGGAGAAAGTACCTAGAGGACAGCTTGTAGTGAAACGCTGGCTTTCCTCCCATCACAAATGGCCACCTCAGGCTACCTCACCCCATTGGGGACACCTCACCCCGTTGGGGACACAACCTCCCTGAGCCACTACCCCTGAGCAATATTTCTTGCTCTAAGCTCCCTTGCTCTTCCAAAGCGTAACCTGTGTCTCCCTAGGCATGGATAAGGTAAGTTGTGAAGCTTTCAACCCCCAGGGTGCATAGTATGAGCTCCTAGCTCTAACCCAGTGGGTGTTTTCCGACTGCCCGCTAGCCCCACTGACAATTCTGCGTCCCAGCACGTAGTCCTGTCATCTATAATGGCTCACTAAGCCTCGTGTCACAGAGGTCCTTGGTTCTCCAGCGTTTGTACCAACACTCTCTTGCCACCCTGATCCACGTGAGGTCATAGGACAGAGACAGGTTATGTAGGATCCTGAGCCCACCGAGCTGTGTTCCTGCCACCTTCTCCCTCCCTGATCCAGACACTTCAGTCTTCTCATCTGTAAAATGGGAATGATGATAATTCCTTCCTTGCTGTGCGGTGTTTAATGTAAGGTTAAGATGAAGACATGCATGTAATGCCCTTAGCCACTTGTTAGGAAGAACCACATTAAACATCTGATTACTGGTTCTCGCAACAGTGGGGTTCTAGAAAGTTACCAGGAAACAGAATTCATAAATCCTGAGCCACTGCTGCAGGAGAAATACAGAGCAGCTTGCTATGGGTCTCCGGCAACAGTAATTTCACCAACAGATCAATATATAACCTTTCGTGTGTGTTTCTGCTTACAGGCATCTTGCTTAATGTTCGCTGTTGATTCATAAACATTGAACTCAAGGCCAAATGTGCAGTAATTCACACCGAAGCCGAGCTTAATTCCATTCTGATTTTCTCCATAAGGCTCACACTGCCATTTTCATTAGCACGTCACCTTGATACCCGGGCCCTAGGTTAGCAAGAGACTCACCAACAGAAAGCTCACACACGCAAAAAGAAAAGAAAAAGCTCCTAGGCAACTCACAGAAAGATGAAAGAGAACAGACTGTCTCCAGGTGAGAGCCCTGGGGATTTGCACCTAAGTGGCTCAAATGGTGCCACTCTGCCCAGACCCACGAATGACGGAGAAAACATGGTGAACGTTGATTCTCAGATCAACTCACCTATTTAGCAAGGAGGTGAGTTTGCAAATACAGAATTTGCGAACCACGAGGGTCAGCTGCAGTATAACCCATCACTCCATGGCGGAAACAAAGTTCTCTGACATTGCCCGGTTTATAGAAGATAAATAGCCCAGTGAGATACCAGGTTATAGAATGAGGTGATGCAGATGGACTCCTGGAATCCCATACCACACGGCAAGGACAGCTATGGCACCCTTACCCACGTGAAGGCGCATTGCATCCAAAGGTCATACTTCCTATTTATTTCTCATTGCTATTTCTCTGAACCCTAGAGCCTTGGTGTATAAAAATAACACTCACCCACCATTGTAGGCTTCACCTTTTTCTCTCTCTACACAAAGGCACTGAAAACTTGCTTATAAAATACAAATGGGCTCTGCTTTTATAGAATGAATGAGCAGAGTAGTTCTGATGTAGAGTGCTTGCCTAGCTCATGTAAGACCCTTCAGAGTGTGGTCTGCCTGCATAGCAAACAAAATGTGATCTTTCACATGGCTGCTTCTTCTTCTTCTTCTTCTTCTTCTTCTTCTTCTTCTTCTTCTTCTTCTTCTTCTTCTTCTTCTTCTGCTGCTGCTGCTGCTGCTGCTGCTGCTGCTGCTGCTTCTCTGAAAAATCATTTATAAAACCCTGGAAAGGACATGGTCATTACATCCACATAACACTATAATCTTCTTCCAATTAACCACTAGATTCTGGGTAGAAATGAAGCACAATGGAATTGCCTGCTGTAGAAATATCTCTAGGGTGTGGAGGGTGCTGGTCAAAGGGACAATTACCTTCAGTTACACAAGAGACCAATTGCATGTCAGGCTAAGAGAGTGAATTTTAATTGTTCTTAACCTTTTTTAAAAAGGATAACAATAGGGTGAGGCCATGCTTATGCTAAGTCGTTTGACTTAACTGTTCCATTATCCATATAAACATAAATTGATATACATCATGAATATAGAAAACTTTTTATTTGCAAATAAAAGGCAGAGGGACAAAGAGGGAGGGAGACAGACAGACAGACAGACAGACAGACAGAAAAAAAACTATCCAGGGGACTTTAGCAAGTTCCTAGTAATAAGTTCTAATGAAATGTTATCACAGGCATAGTGATCATTACAGATTCTACACATTCAGGAGACTTTAGGGCAAGCTTAAACTTTTAAAACTGATAAATAAAAGTTAACATGCTGGGACTAGAGAAACTTTCAGTCAGTAAAGTTCTTGCAGCATAAGCAGGGGGATCTGAGGTTGAGCCTCTAGAATTGTTGTGTGTGTGTGTGTGTGTGTGTGTGTGTGTGTACATATGTGTGTAAATGCATGGCCTCTTGCATTTATAGCCCCACTGCTGGGGAAGTGAAGACAGAGAGTGACTAGGGAAGAAACCTCAGTGTTGGCCACAGGCCTCCATATCCATGTGTTCATACATGCACACATAAGTACATATCCACATGAACACATACACACCCTACAGGAAATTATACATGTCAAAAAATACCATGCAGAATTTGAATACATGTATATATATATATATATATATATATATATATATATATATATATATACACTGTGTGATGTTTAAATCAGTTTCCCATATTTATCTCCTCCAAAACTCATAATTGACTTCATATAACCAGCATACCTTTCTATAGCTCTAATTCTGGTTAGACAAAAAGCTCAAATATTAGTATAAGTCATTTCATAGAACATGTATAGTCTAAGCAATAGGTTACAGTGTTACAATCTCATAAGAAAACTGAAAAATGTGGATGCAGTTCACAGAAGATCCTCCCAGAATGAAAAGGTTACAGAATATTAGGAAAAAGCCCAAGAGATCTGATAACAGAGCGCTGGTATTAGAAGATTGGCATATCAGTCATGAGCTAGAAGACTAGCTATCAAAGTTCAACAGGGTTCCAGGGAAATGCTGTGTGACGGTCACTGCTTCTAAAGCCATAGCACAGACAAACAGCAACCTACACAGTATGTGTCTAAGAGCAACAAAGAGGTCTATACCTCTCATTATCACCCGAAAGAAGGAGAGAAATAAAAACACACGTAACATATAGTATTATAAAGGAAAAAATATCCAATGCTATCTCCACAGTCTCCATCCTGACACCATGTTTTAAAGAACAACGCTGATCTGAAGAGTGCATCATTTATGCACTAGGTACAAAGCTAGATACAACTGGAGAAGGAAGCAATCGCAGTGTGCTTTTGAAAACAGTGTATCCGCACAGCTCTACATGGGATGACTCCATCAAAACCCTCTCTTCAGAGTCAAGGAACCCCAGGGAAGAGGAGGCAGAAAGAGTGTAAGAGCCAGGAGGGGCCAGAGAATACCAGGAGAGCAAGGCTGCTGCTTCAGTCGAGCAAGGCTCATATGAACCCACAGAGATGGAAGCAGCAAGCGCAGGCCTGTGTGGGTCGGTGAATGTCCTCTGTGTATTGATTCCAGCTTTCCATTTCGTGTTCTTATAGCACTCCTCAGTGAGTGGACAGGTGGGTCTCTGATTCTTGTGCCTTCTCTTGGGCCTTCTGTTGATTTGCCTTGCCCAACTTTTATGTATTTTTTTTATATTATTATATTTTATTTTATGTTTGGTTGTTATCTCTTAGAAACCTGTTCATCTCTAATGAGAGGCAGAAAGGGGGTAGATCCTGATGGGAGGAGAGGTGGGGAGGAACTGAGAAGAGTAGAGGGATAGGAGACTGTAATCAGAAGATATTATGTGAGAAAATAATTTATTTTCAATAAAAGGTAGGGGGGAAAGAGAAAAAAGAAAATGATGCGTTCAAATTAGCAAAGGACAGGGGTGCACATTTCAGGGTGGGCTGATAGTTTCCAAACTGGCACATCTATAAAATATGGAGAAGATGATTCTATGAAATAGAATCAATTAATGATATATTTGATATGTGGTATTAAGGTTTGGATCTTAAACGTTTCCTAAACGTCACACACTAAAGGCTTTGTGCCCATCCCGCGCTATCGAAGGTGATGAAATCATCAAGAGGCACAGGCTAACAGCAGTTAGCACATTTAAAAGGGACAGTGGAGCCTCTGCCCCATGCCAGCTTTTTCCTAGCCACCAAGAGGCAAACAGTCTGCTCCCACCACAATGCACTGTGCCAGCACAGGCCCAAGACAACAGGACCAAGTGGCCACACCCAAACCTCTTTCTGTCCCTTAAGAACCTTTTCTCCCTCTAAGTTTGTCTCCTTGAACACAGGACTTAGCTCCATTCCACTTCCTGGTGCTCCTTTTCTCCTCAAATATTTTTCCTTGCTCAGCTTGTTCCTTTTCTTTATAAATCTTTATTAGAGTTAACACTAATAGTCATATGACAGAGTCTATACTAGGCTGTTTTCAGATTTCCTCTGCCAATGGAATTAATCCAAAACTCTTCCCTTTAGCTAACTCAGGCAGGCTCTTGGACAAGGGCAAAAAGCAGACACATTCTTCTCCAAAATACCACAAGAATGATCTCTATGCCACACATTAGTATTCTCCTCTGGAACCTCTTGATCCAGGCACCCACAGTTCAAACCACCACTGTCTTCCATGCTCCTAAGAGGATGTCCCGCTAAGCAACACTTAAAGCATTCCACTGCTTTTCTAATCCACAGTCCCAAATTCCTTCTAACAGAAGCATGGGCAGGCCTATCACAGAAATACCCCAGTCTCTGGTACCAACTTCTGTCTTCTATTGCTGTGAAGAGACACCATGACCGCGACAACTCTTATAATAAAAAAACGTTGAATTGGGATGGCTTACATTTTCAGAGGGTTAGCCTATTGTCATCATGGTGGGACATGGTAGCATGCAGACAGATGTGGTGCTGGAGCTGAGAGCCCTACATCTTGGCAGGCAGGCAATAGGAAGTGGTCTGTCCTCCTGGGTGTGATTTGAACATATATGGGACTCTATAGCCAGCCTCCACAGTAACACACTTCCTCCAACAAGGCCACACCTACTCCAACAAGGCGATGCCTTCTAATAGTGCCTCTCCCTTTGGGGGCCACTTTTTTTTCAAACCACCACAGTACTCAGGGGTGAAAATTTGGGTATGGTTTGGGAGTGAATGATATTTAACTAAGACACCATGTGCACACTTTTAATTTCAAGTGTTTCATCTCATTTTTAATTGGCTATGTCTTTTAAGCTCTTAATTTGCAGGTTCAACTTGATTCCTTCCCTCTCTAACAACATGCGAGTTGAGTAGTTAGGACTGGCCTAGTGAGATGGGTAAAAACTGCCAAAGGCACCTGTGGAGCAACCCTGAAGACCGAAGTTCCAGCCCCCAAATCCATAGAAAGAGCTAACCCTCAAATCCATAGAAAGAGCTAACCCTCAAATCCATAAGAAGAGCTAACCCTTAAATCCATAAGAAGAGCTAACCCTCAAATCCATAGAAAGAGCTAACCCTCAAATCCATAGAAAGAGCTAACCCTCAAATCCATAGAAAGAGCTAACCCTCAAATCCATAAGAAGAGCTAACCCTCAAATCCATAGAAAGAGCTAACCCACAAATCCATAGAAAGAGCTAACCCTCAAATCCATAGAAAGAGCTAACCCTCAAATCCATAGAAAGAGCTAACCCTCAAACCCATAGAAAGAGCTAACCCTCAAACGTCCTCTGACCCTCACACATGCAATATGGTCCACGTTCACCCATAGCCACACACACCTCATGCACATGCGTGTAAAACCCATGTGCATTTTGGAGCCACCTAGGACCATTTAGCTGCAGTTCCGATAACCTAAGTGCAGCTCTGTCCATCTGACTCTTAGACATTGCTCTCGGCTGGGTTTCTACAAGCCACCAGCAACTCTCCGCTCACTAGAACTCATACATAAACCCTAAATTTTAGCTTGTGCAGTGAATCCTACTAAGAATCCTCGCATGCCTGATCTCTGACCACCCTCAGTTTTGAATGTGGCCCTCAAATCTCCCTAGAATAGAAACTTAATCTCAATGAACTTCTGTTACTTGGAGATCAGGTTTTAGAAGTAATTGGGATCAGGTGAGGTCTTATCACGTAACCCATGATGGGATCAGTTGTTCTTTAGGGAGAACAGGAGACCGGAGTTGGCACACTTACTTACTCTGCCTCCCCATGTGATGCCATCTGCCATGTTATGATGACCCTCACCAGCAGGTCCATGTGCCAAATAGACTTCAGCTCCTTGTAAAACTACTCTCTGGCTACCCACTACAGTAACAAAACACTGACCCCTTTGAAAATCTGATCAAAGTTCTTGTCTTTCACCTTTGGTGTGGTATCTAATCATTCTGGCCTCTCTGCTGCAAGAATTTTGTTCAATTGTTTTTAAAAGCAGTAATCTCCTCATGCTTGAGTCTTAGTAACATTCCACCCATCCTCTGTCTCTAGGCTCTTCAGGTATAGATTCCCTGCTTGTCCTTGAGGGAAGAACTGAGTTCATTTTTACCCCAGAGTCTCATCCCCTTACTATCAATTATGCTTCCCAGATCAAAATGCTTTTCCTTCTTTAAGCTTATAGAAACACCAGTTGTCTTCGACAACACACGCTGTAGTTTAGCATTTCCTTTATCCGTTGTATGCTCTACAGAGTTAGGCCTAAGAAAATTTACCAGACTTGGGTTCAATAATTTGTGCAAAACAAAGGTGTAAATGGTATGCATGGCTTTTATTAGGAGCCATATTTTATGTCTTAGTTTCCTGATGCTAGGAATCTTTTATCACCATCACTTTGCTCCACACTTCTGGTCCTGGGGTGAAACACACCGTCATGACAGAGGGGTGTGGCGAAGGGAAGTCAGCCACTTTGTGGCAGCTAGGAAGTGTATAGGGGCAACACACTCCCTGCCACTTCCTTCAGTTAGCTCTGGTTCCTGAAGGTTCCACAGCCTCCTGATAACACTCTGAGCTGGCAGTCAAGCCTTTAACACTGGCCTTTGGGGAATCACAGCTCCTCCTAAGTGCCTTTCCCGTGCACAGCTTTCCTGGATCTGCTGTGAAAGGTGTTTGGAGTTTGTCTTCTACACTTCTTGTACCAGAACGGGAGTCTTCAAGGGTCCCTGGCTCCTATTCAGTCCATCGCCATTAACCAAGGGAGTCTGTGACATTAGGTTAGCCATCCTGCCCAAGTCTCTGCTGTAGAAAGATCTAAAAGAAGATGTTTACACTTATATTTTTAGAAATAAAGTGTTCCATCAAACAATACCCTTCCAGCTTGCACCTGCATCTCCTTTTTTCCAGGTCAAGACTCCTGGTTTTTAAGAATGTATGTGTGACAGAATTAAGAGTCCACAATACCTCAAGCTAGCACCTCATATTAAGTACTCGGTAGTATTAAGGAAATTATTTTAGCCCAAAATGATTAAAATTCTGTATTTTCTTTCACTAATACGCCTCTGTTAATGATCTGCTGCATTGTATTGTCCCTCAGTATAAATTTTGTGAATAAATATTTGATGGCCATCACTAGGCAGTACGGTAAAACCTTACTAGACACTGTGTCTACGTTGTAAGGTGAGAATGATATGCAGGTCTGAAGAGATGGCTCAGTGGTCAAGAACAAGCTGCTCTTCCAGAGTTCAGTTCTCAGCACTGATATCAGGAAGGCTCACCATCACCTTCAACTCCAGCTCCACACGCTCTGACTACCCTCTTCTGGCCTCCACGGGCACCTGCATATACATGGCATATACTTACATAAATACATAAGTTAAAAATAAATAAATATTTTAAAAATAACAACATACCAAGTCTTTGTACAGTGATAACATTTTTTTTATATTTTGTTATTGATAATGGGTTTTAGTTGCTATGGAATATTTGGTTCATATTTTTCTTCTTTGATGGCTTTAAATGTTATTTTATTTTGTGGCAAGGTGTGTAAATGGAAACCATTTCTTCATTTCCCAGCCACCCAGATCCAAATAATCACACAGAAACTATATTAATTACATTGTTTGACCGATGACTCAGGCATATTACTAGCTAGCTCTTACATCGTACATTAACTCAGTTCTATTAATCAGTATATTGCCACTAGGATGTGGCTTCCTGGCGCTGGTTTGTTACTTCTTTGGCAGCTACATGACATCTGACACTGCCTTATTTCCTCTTCTATGTCTGCTTGGCTTTCCCACCTTGCTATAGTCTTCCCTGCCATAGGCCAAAGCAGCTTCTTTATTAACCAATGGTAATAAAACATATTCACAACATACAGAGGGGAATTCCACATCAAAGGTGTTTGTCTGACCAAGTTGATATTCTCCACTATACAACATATTTCTCTGTAAGTTCTTTTTATTAAAAATTAATATTTGATATTATTGTGTGTATGATGTGCATACAGATCCATGCAGAAATCAGAGGCAAGTTTAAGGGGAGTGAGGAAAGTCTGTACATCCTTTAACCATGGGTCCCAGGGACTGAACTCAGGTCACCATGCTTACACAGCAAGCAGCTTTATCTGCTGAGCCATCTTGCTAGTTCATGGTGTTTCCAAAGTATTTTAAAATACCTTTTCTAATCTCGGCAAAGTTTTCTTCACTCATATCTTAATACTCGTTCTCCTCTCTGCTATGGTTTTCCTCTTCAAAGCCTTAACCTGGACCTTCTTTCACACATTCCTCTTCTCCACAGTTGTCTAGATTGTTGTTACTGGTACATGTTCATTATTCCAAGCCGACCTGTCTCTGCAGACACAATCCTCCTGTCTTTCTTCTCTTGTGATCTTAGTGCTCTTGATGAATGCTGAGTTACTCCAGACCCGGGCTATGATGACCAAGATGTGGGGGACGTGAGATCAGCAATGGGCCTTCCAGCTTTAAGGTCAAAAGTTAAGATCCCCAGAAATCTAGAGCATATAGAGCCAGTACTTAAGAAGTATTTGTGTTTTCTCTCTCCCCGTCTCACTTTTCTCTCTCTCTCCCTTTCCCTCTCCCCCTCTCTGTTATCCATTCACATTTGAATCTAAAACATGCTGGAGAACATGACCAAGTAGGTTCTGGTGAGCACCTCAAATGTCTCAAACATGATCCTGGCTAGTATGAAAGTATCCTTATGTTTCACCCTTTGGACCCCTTAAAGGTTAACATGAGTTTTGCTATTTCTTTCTTCTTTCCATCATGCAGTCTGGTACATAAACACAGAACAGCCACACCAAGACTCACTGAGGACAGCTACAACAAATATGGGCACCATATCTCCCTACGAGAAAAGCACTGTGGAAACTACTTGGTAAGTTACAAAGCCCTCCTGGAACCAGCATTTATGTAGTTGGCACTGCCCAGCCCTGGAAACCAGACACTGTGGTGTGCACTTGTCAACTCTATGGGATTCCTGCTGTGTCTAATCCATTATGGAAACTGCAGCAATAGCAGCCAGGCTCTTCAGTTAACAACCACAAGCAATAAATGAGATGGAAAGGAAATCTATAAAGTAAAAAGACATTTAAAGAGACATATCAGCCAGGGAGACAGATGGGGTCTTTTGGGGGAACTAATTTAAATAAACCAATTAAGGCATATTTAATAGACGCTAGCCGGAGATGAACAATGAATGTGTACTTAATGACTTTAAGGAATCATGTGTTTAGATGTGCTGCTAATAGCATGCCCATGTGTCCTTAGAAACACGTGTATGTGGTGTGGTGAATGTGAGTGCATGCCTCTGTGTGTGTGTGCATGCGCACATGTGTGTGCGTGTGTGTGTGCGTGCGTGCATGAGTGTGTGTGTGTGTGTGTTCGTGTTCATGTGCCTGTGTGTCCATGTGAATGTAGAGGACATAGGAAGACAGTAGGCGGCTTCCTCTATCACTTTCTACCTTAACTTTCTGAGACAGGGTCTCTCAGGAACCATTTCAGCTAGGCTGGCTGGCCAACACGCTCCTGCGATCTGTCTGTCTCCGCCCTCCAATGCTGGGGTTACAGGCACACTCAGACGTGTCTGACGTAAGCATAGGTGCTGATAACTCGAACTCAAGTCCTTTGTAGCAAGTGTTTGTACCCGCGAAGCCATCTCACTAGCCCCCAGCCACAATTTTTGAGATAGGCTTCATTTTGTAAAGCTATATCTTGAAATAATTTCAAATGAAATAATGTAAAGTTTGGATTTACTTTTAAATAAGCCAACTGGGAGAACGTGTTTGGGAATGCATCTGAAGGCCTGCTGTCCATAAGTTGATAACCACTAAAGACGGTGACCACACCAGTGTTGTTCTCCTAAATAGTTCAATATTTCCTACAGTGAAAAAAAATTAAAAGAGAAATATACAATCAGACATACATTTAAAGAAATTAGTCAGAAGAATGCTATACCCATTGAAGGTGACATGTGTTCAATGAAGCTAGAAAATGAGGTAGAGCCAAACTTGGATATCAACAAATCTCCACACATAACCTCCGGTATGCCTTGCTATCTAAGTAATTTATTGGCATCTCGGGGACTAATTCTAAAAGTAATTAGTGAAGCACTCTTAATCCCTTTTAGATCCTATAGAGATATTTAAAAAAAAACAGAAAGGTACTGTCCAGTGGTTTTTAACTAGAATTTGATAAAAAGCAATTGGTATGTGTTTGTTAGCAACGTGCAAAGTAAGGCGGTTCAAAGCAATGCTATCTGTGCTGGTGAAGAAAGACCTGAGATGACGGATCAGAAAGCCACGGAAATGTGGAAAGAAGATGATCGCCAGCTAAAACTGAGCATGGAATGGGAAAGCGGATGAGGTGAGCAAACCCCGTGCACGTCTGTTGTGGAGACGCTCCCACGAGCACAACCAGCCCAGTAGAAGGCGACAGTCTCATCCGCGCGCCTTATTTTACACCGTCTAAGCCTGGGTCCTAATTACTCCGAACCTGGGTTTCCCCCTCTGCTGCTTATACCGCATCATCTCCAGGGTCAGGCGTGGAGATTTATGTAAGCGCGCGTGCTTTGCCAACTGCGAAGCCAACCCCTTCCACCCAGGGACTGCAGTTCCCAGCACATAATGTGTGATGAATAAACCTGACTCTAGGGCTGGAGCCCTGGGCCCTGTAGTTTAAGACAAACACGACCCAACTCCTGGCACCAAGGTTTCTTTCTGCGTTCCTAACGTGACTTCTAAACTCGGGACTCAGCGACTTTATTCAGCATCATCTTAGGGCCAAGAAGAAAATGAGTGCATATTGGTCTCAGAGCTCTATTGTGACTCTTGTTTGAAATACTGCCTTCTAGACAAACCTGTTTCTAGTAGCTTTAATTTAAAAATCAGTGGCCATTGAGATGACTCAGCTTGCTAACAAGTCTGATGACCTGAGTTCAATCCCCAGGACCCTCCTGGCAGAAGGAGAGAATGGAGTACCTCAAGCTGTCCTCTGACCTCATGTGTGTGCCAAGGTGTGTACCATCCTCCACATAAATGAACGTCATTTTAAAATTTTAATAAACTAAAACTCACAGAAACTATTAAGAACCTGGATTCAATCATTTCTAAGCTTGGTGGCATTTGGCAAATGACCATGCCTGTACCTTCATTCCTTCCTGTGAATAGCAGAGGTGACAATATGTTTTCTTTTGGCTGTTGTTAAGATTAACTTTAGTCTCAGGTACTCAGGAGACTGAGGCAAAAATTTTGGTTTGAGTCCAAAATTTTGTGAGCATGTAGCCAACCTAGGCAGTGTAACCAGAACTTGTCTCAAAAAAAGATTAGATAGTTACATGTACAGACTGATAGATACACGGCAGGGTTTTGTATATACATTCCTAAAAAATAATAAATGGTAGCAATAGTAATAATAATAATAATAATAATAATGATAATGAAAATAATAATTAATAAATTGTTACCAATACTATTATAAAATTGTACTGAATGGTTTCTTTGAGGTCATTTGTTCCCGTGTTTATTATAGTAATTGGATTTGTTTGCTTATTTGTCTGTTTGTTTGTTTCTTTGGACCCAACTCACTCTAGAGCCCAGACTGATGTTGAACTCATGTACTTCCTACCACAGCTCCCAGGTTCTGCGATTACAGAAATGTGTTTCCACGCCTGTTTCTAGTATAGTGTTCTATGGCTCTCAGCTGAACATGGTGAGGTCACACAGTCCACAAGAATGAGTATTACTGGTGCCACTATGGGCACAGTTATTTAGAAGGTTGTGTGTGCTCCACACCCTTTCCCTGTCAAGTATGGGGTGAGTCACTTTAAACAATAAAAAGACCTGGCATCTGAATCTGCTGGAGGAAAAAGTAGAAAATAAGCCTGAAATCGTCAGCACAAAGGACTTTCTGAATTAGATCCCAGGAGAATAATGCAAGAATGCCATCATTAGAGTGAAGCTTACAGAATGGGTGAAATATTTTTGCCAGCTATACACCTGACAGAGGGTTAGAGCTATTTAAAAAAAAAAAAACCTAATGTTTGAGGAAACAAAACTCCGTTTAAAAAGGAGCCACAGAAATCATGTCTAAAAAAAAAAAAGAGCCATAGAACTAAAGAGTTCATGAAATACAAATGACTGAGAAACATTTTTCTTAAAGTTCAACATCCTGAGCTGGGTGTGGTTGTGCACACCTTTAATCCCAGATCTTCAGAGGCAGGGGCAGGAGGATCTCTATGAGTTAGAGGTCAGCCTCAAGTTCCCAGACATCTTAGGCTGTTAACAGAGAAACCCTGTCTCAAAACAAGAAGGAGGAAGAGGAGGAGGAGGAGGAGGAGGAGGAGGAGGAGGAGGAGGAGGAGGAGGAGGAGGAGGAGGAGGAGGAGGAGGAGGAGGAAGAAAGAAAGAAAGAAAGAAAGAAAGAAAGAAAGAAAGAAAGAAAAGGAAAGGAAAAAGAAAAAACCCAATATTCTTAGTCATAAGGGAAATACAAATTAAAATCTCTTTGAGATTTCATCTTACCCCAATCAGAATGGCTAAGCTCAAAAATCAAATGCCAACAAATGTTGGAATGCATTTGAGGAAAGGGGAGTGCATCTTCCTTGCTGGCGGGAGCGCAGCTAGGTGTGGCTGCTGTGGAGATCAGTGTGGAGGGTCCTCAGGAAGCTAGACAAAGATTTCCTTCACCCATCTATACCACTCCTGGCCACGCACCCAAAGGACTACATCCCACTCTACAGACACTGCTAGCCCCAGCTCATCGCTGCACCAACCACGATAGGCAGGAAACAGCCGAGATGTCAATCAGCTAAGGTATGAATCATTGAAACTGTGTTACATACACACAAAGGATTTTTATTCACCTGTTAAGAAAAAAGAAGTTATTAAATCCACAGGTAAATGATGGAGTTGGAGGCAATCATTCTGAGGAAGATAATCATGATGCAGAAAGATAAACATCGCATACGTCCTCTCATGTGTGAATGCTAGCTTCGAATACTCAGATATGTGTTTCATTTGAAATACCCATGGAGGTCAGGAGACTAGTAAGGGGCTGGGGTGGGAGGTTTCAAGGAAGGGGTGATAAAAGGCAGGGTATGAAAGTTTAAAAAAGACTAGTGGGACAGGAAGAGTTAAATTGGGGAAGAGAGGGGAAAAAATGGGGAAAGGATAAATAGAATTAAAATATCTTCTGGAAAGTCATATTGAAACCCACTGCTATTGAAACTTCCTAATATGATCATGTATGCATAAAACATGCATAACATACTATAATGGGCTATGTAACATTAAAAAATTAGAGATTTTAAGAACTATTTTCTCTTTATATGTATGCATATCTCTCTCTCTCTCTCTCTCTCTCTCTCTCTCTCTCTCTCTCTGTGTGTGTGTGTGTGTGTGTGTGTGTGTGTGTGTGTGTGTGTATGCCACATATCTATACGTATCTCTGGAGGCCAGAAGAGGGCACACTATCCCCTGGAACTGCAGTGTGAGCCACCAAGACGTGGGTGCCGGGAACCAAAATCTCGCCCTCTGCAAGAGCAGCAAATGCTTTTTAACCTCTGTGCCATCTCTCCAGCCCCTTGAGACAATTCTTGAGCAGCAGGGAAACTTGAACAGAAGCGCTGTCCTCAAATTGCACCGCAGATGTTTTTAAGTTCCCTTCCACATTGAAGAAACGCAAATTGGAAATATTAAATTATTCATTATGAGTATGATTAATGCGAGAAGGAAACCAGGAACCCCAATCAGTGACCCCTGCTCAGAGAGCAAACACCGGCTCCACACTGAGGATGCTAGCAATGAGTATAGGAGCTCACAAACAGGCACAGACGTTAAGTTAAATTGCTTACAGCCACAAAGTAGCCTTTAAAAAAACACAAGGTTTCCTTAGTGCTTGTCTTTTTAATTACCAACAAATAAACACTATAGTAATTGCTCTGCTTAAAGCTTTTCTGCTGTCCTGGAGTGTCTTCAGACTAACTAATTTCAATGAACTTCAACAGCTATGTAAGGAGTATCTCCTATTTGTAAAATTCTTTATTGTCATTGACAAAGGATTAAAAGGTTATTAAGGAGAAAGATACAAAAGAAAATGAAAACTAGTTGGAACAAGTAACCAAAAAAAATCCACAAAAATAGATTGTGTTTGATTGAAAAAAATCAGAAAACTGAGGCTGGAGATATGGCTCAGCAGTTAAGAGCATTTGCTGTTCCCGCAAAGGGATATGGGTTCAGTTTCTAACACCTACATAGCGGCTCAAAACAATCTGGCAATCCAGATCCGGGGAGTTCAACAGCCTCTTCAAGCCCTGCAGACACTGCAAACATTTGGTGCATCTACACACATGCAGGCAAAACGCTCAGAGACATCAAACTAAAAAAATAATCAAAAACTGTCCACATAGATGATGATGATGATGATGATGGGTAGACAGATGGATGACAGACAACCACAAATAAATGATGGATTGATAAATGACATATAATTAATGAGATAGATTGATTGATTGATTGATAGATAGATAGATTGATAGACAGATAAGACAGATCATACATATATGAATGGATGATAGAAAAAAGCTAGATAGATGATATGAAGAATTTATAATTTGAGATAAGCCTTGAAGGACGAATTCATTTGTTATCTCACAGGTAGAGGAAGGAATAACATCTTTAGGCTTCACCAACTCCCTGGTCTTCTGCCTGGAGCATTCTTTTTGATATTATTAAGACCTTTTGCCACAGGGACAAAAGTCATGCAGAGGGCCATGAAAATGCATAGGTGTGTAACTGATCACTTACTTGACATGTGCTAAAGAAGGTGGTACTGGATGCAGAAAGAAACCAGTGGCCGGGAGTCATTTGGCATGTAGCTGAATGCTAGGGATTTTTAGAAGAAAAAGGTCAAAGTGCACAGGATGGGTGTGTCAGGAGATCTCCCGGGAAAGTGAGGATGCAGAGGTGATCACTCCGGCTATTATGCATGTATTACATCAGAACATGGAGAAACTAAAAGCACAAAGATGCACTGGGCACGTTTGTGTGGCATCAGGGTACTCATTTGGAGTCAGAGTAAAGGTTTGCCCTCACTAACCCTGGGAAAGCCCAGCCCCTTGACTCAGCCACTCAGAGCCTCGGTTTCCAATCACAGGGATGCTCTGGGGATTAAACAGAATAAAGTAGGAGCAACCTCAGCCAAGCGCGAACAGAACTCAGCTTTGAGGTGTTAGACATAAAGATTATCCTCATTGCCAAGAAAGAAAGTGGCAGGTTTATCTCTTAGTGAGGTAAGACAGCCCAGAAACGGTGTGGGAAGGAGACAAACAAGAGAAGTAGGCACAATACACAAATGAATAGCCTGTCACTGGTTAGGCTTTGGAGAGCTCAGGCCACAGAACTAAAGGATTTTTTTTCTTTTGGAAATAGTCTCCTATATCACAAGCTGGGATACGTGTCTCTCAAACTTATGGTGTAGCTGAAGAATGACCCTGGATTTCTGATCTTTCTGCTTCTGTGCTCTAAGTGCTAGGATTAAGTGTGTCCTAGCACCCTGTTTATCTGGGCACTAAAGCTGTAGCTTTGGCTACACTAAGCATGTCCTCTACCACCTGAAATGTATCGCCAAGTCTGTCCCCTACCCACAACCTCCATGAGAAATGTTTCTTTCTTTCCCTATCTCACAATGGGCACACAGAAAAGCATATGAATTATATAGGCCAGAGCTATTGTTTTTTATCAACTGTTTCTTCCATGGGCAGGAATGATAAATGAAATGTTGGGTCACAGGTAGTGGTATAGATAAAATATGCTCTAAAAATTGATGGGATGCATACCAGTCTTTTCCCTCATTGCCATCCACCGTATATCAGCTGTCAGCAAGCAATAACAGCCCACAACTGCCAGTGGCCAGATATTGATTTCTCTTACAGTCAGCAGCAACTGAAGTTGTACATCTGCACACAGAGAGAGAGAGACAGTGAGAGAGAGAGAGAGAGAGAGAGAGAGAGAGAGAGAGAAACAGAGACAGAAAGAGAGACAGACAGACAGAGATGTAGTTGTTGTTTTTTTTTCCTCTTTGGGGGCCCACCACCCAGTTCCCAAATAAATACATGAAGACTTATTCTTACTTATGAATGCCCACCATAGCTTGCTTTATTTCTAGCCAGCTTTTCTTTAATTATCCCATCTACTTTTTGCCTCCGGGCTTTTACCTTTCTCTGTTCTATATACCCTTCTTTACTTCTTACTCTATAGCCAGCTGTGTGGCTGGGTGGCTGGGTAGCTAGCCCCTGGCATCCTCTCTCTCTCCTTTTCTCCTTCATTTATTCCCTCTGTCTGGTGACCCTGTCTATCCCTCTCCTGCCTATCTAATGGCCATTTGGCTCTTTATTAGACCAATTAGGTGTTTTAGGAAGGCACAGTAACACAGTTTCACAGAGTTAAAGAAACGCAACATAAAAGAATGTAACACATCTTTGCATCATTAAACAAATATTCCAAGGCATAAACGAATATTAATACTCCACAGCACAGAGAAAGCCTCTAAACCCTACAAAAGAATTAAACATGTTTCTCTTAGAAAAGGCATTTTTATTTCTAAGACAAAATTTGTTTCAAACCTTTAATCAGAACTTATGTTATATTGTGTGTGGTATTGTTGTGTTGTGTTGTGTGTGTGTTGTGGGTGTATGTATTGTGTGTATGTGTGTTTGTGTGTGTTGTGGGTGTGTGCTGTGTTTGTTGTGTGTGTGCTCAGGATTTCACATATGGAGGACAGAAGTCAACTTTGAGTGTTTTTCTCTAACTCTCTCAATCTATTTTTTTTTTGAGATGATGTCTCTCCCTGAACCTGAGCCCCAGGATCTGTCTGTCTCCCCCCACTGGAACTGGGGGTCACAGACACATGCCACCATACTTAACTTCAACATGGGCGCTGGGAGTGTGAACTTGAGTCCTCAAGTTTGCTCATCAAATGCTTTGCACACTGAACCATCGCCCCAGACCTAGAACTCGTTCTTAGGTGAGACTACCAGAGCTTTCCTGGGAAGCTCTGACCCCTCCCCCCACCATAACCCCATACTCAAGTACACTGAAGGGACTGGGTGATGCAGGCCACAGTGTCTCTTGATTTCTCACAATATGCTTTGTCATGAGTTTGTTCTCCCAGCTCCTGAGAGAGCAGGGGACCCAATCATAGCACAGAAACACCAGCATCCTCTGCAGATAGCATACACCTCTCAAGGTAGTCGTTGCCGTCAATCACGATGCTCAGCTCTCCTCCATGAGAGAGGATAATGGAGCATGAACCCTGTTTGGCAAGATCTATGATCTATGAACAAACCATACCCTAAGCAGAATTATGACATAGGAAAAATTATGTCTTTAATATCCTTGGCTATCTCTTCTGGATATTGGCCTTGCTAGACCAGCTAACCACCCTTTCAAGGGGCCTCTTTTGCACGTCCTCTGTCCAATATTAGGCTATGGTGGAAGTCTGCCTTGGTTTATTCTGGTTTAACAGTGCTTATATGCATCTCATATTTTATTCCTTAAAAGCCACGGTCTCTTCACGCACGTTACACAAGGGTTTCCCTGGTGGCCATAAATGAGAAAAGGATTTTTAGTACATCCTCCAGCATCACACACAAAGCGCAGAGCACATAAAGGAAAATATTCCCCAAACCTCCCAAAGTGAGACTTGCTGGTGTCATTGTATCTTTGCCTCCAGAGCGGCTAATGGCAAGCTGAGTCAGGTTCATGCTGACTCCTAGGAGTCAACCCTGCATACCTCTCCCAGAGCACCATACCCAGTGACATCATGCTGGCAATTTGAAATTAGCCACAGTGGTGAAAGTATTTACACCATGGGCATTGGTGATTGCTACACATCAGGGCTGCCTGTTCAGCCACCCAAAGAGTCAATTTACCAGCACACCCCTGCTTAAGGTGCCTTTATTTAAACAGAATTATGATATAGGAAAAATAATGATTTTATATAGATAGATCTATATGGATATAGATAGATAGTTACTCTTCTTATTTGTTCTCCCAAAATGACATAAAACACTTTGGTCACAGATACGCATATCTCAACTAGAACAAGTTCAACCATATCCCTCTCGTTCAGTTATACACACTTAGCACATACATTGTTCATCATACTGAATATGGAACAAGCTTACACTGAGACACATTTATATCTGCACTACATGCATACATGCACACATACACTCCCCAGAATATAATTCAACATGAGGAAAACATTTATTGAAAAAAATATTTTAGTAAAAAAGGGGGAATTTTTTTTATGTTCGTCTTAGTACATGATAGTTTGTTATCAAAGGCTTAAGATTCCCAGACATATGAATATCAGCAACAGACAGGATCAGACGCCATTCAATTGCTGCAGAAAAGTACAACATCCTCTCAGGATAGAGATTAAAATTCGAAATAGAAGTTGCCCTCCCAAATCTCTCAAAGTCCTCAGTGTATGACTAAGTATAGTGGAGGAATTTCTTCAAGTAGCCCCACCCCAGCCCCACCCCTTCCAGTCCCACCCCCTCCCCATGCTCCCAACTCCCTGGAGAATCACTGAGTGTGAATTCCATGGATTTAAACCACTTCCTCCCTATCATTCCACTGTCCTGAAGGGTGGACAGAAACACCCATGCACGTCATGGTGACCAATGGCACTCTTTAAGCTATGGCTCTGTGTTTTGCTCTTCCATGGCGTTTGGCATGAAACTCCTGACCACGCTTAACCAGTGTCTGTCCGCACTTCTCTCTGCGGTCCCTCCAGGCCTCTGCTTGCTCTGTACCTGTGGGGCTCACACTCTGCTGTTTAACTCTGGAATTAAATAGGGACTTTCTCGTCATAGTAGAGTATAATTCAGGGGGCTAGGGCACTAGACTTTAGCAACCATCAAAGCCACCCTGACCTACTCTCATAAATTTGAAGAATGAATTTCACAGTCAATATAAGCTTGAGTTTCAGAAAGAAGTTTTATCATAGAAGAGAATTGTTTTACGGAAGCAAGCAGAGTTCATATATAATGAGAGGAGTTTTTTTTGACAGTCTTTGTATTGGGGTTAATATGACTTTATTTTCTTGAGGTGTGGGGCCATGAGCTGGTAAGCTTAGCTGGCCCACCGTGAAGTGCCTACACAACTCTCCAGCCCAGTAGCTAGTCTGTAGTTTCACACACACCTTCTAGGGGCAATGAAGTATCTAATCCTGGATCGCTTCTAGGCAGCTATGCCAATTAGAGTCTTGTTAGAAGGAAAATAAATATAAAAACAGGAAACCAGAACCCAAAAGAGTGTCCTTAAGCATTCCTGGTTTATCTGGCCTCTGCATTCAGGACAGAATTCCAAGTATAACCAAGAGCATTTCTGGATCCTGGTCAAGATAAAACTTGTTAATAAGAAACAGAAATCACTTCCCGGGTCCACATCTGTGATTGCTAGCTCTAATCATCATCTTAACAAGACCTAAACTTGTCCGGAAGAAAGGTCTCTGAGAATAGCTGTGAAGAATTACCTTAATTACATTCACTGATGTGAAAGGACCTGGTCACTGTGGGCAGTGCCATTCCCTGTGCATGAGGCTCTGGATGGTGTCAGAGTAGAGAAAATGAATTCACTACACTCTGCTCTCCACTGTGGATGTGATTGGCCAATTACTTTCAGTTCCAGTGACCTTGGCTGCACAGCAGTGAGGGTATGCAGTCTTTCTGTTCCTGTGACCTGACTGTACTTCAGTGATGGACTGCAGTCTAAAACTGTGAGCTGAGTAAACCCTTTCTCCCTCAAGTTTCTTTTGCTAGGGAATCTTATCACAGCAACGACGAAGAAAACTAAGATATCCCCTAAGCAGCTTCACAAATCTCTATTATACTCCTCATAAGGGCATCTGCCTGCTTCCTCTAAAGAAGCAGACAACCCGGCCAGACATGTGGAAAGCCTCAGTCCTAACCCCTTTCAAAAAGGACCATGGAGATTCCATAAAAGACAATCCGTACACACTGCTAAACTTCTAGAAGCTCAGTAGAAATTTCCAATGGCTTTGATTACAAATGAATGCAAATGATATTTCCCCACACTGAGAGATAAAGAGTGAAGTCATGGAGATTAAATACTTTCTTCCTTAGGATAAAATAAAAAGAGAAAGGGAATGATGAAACAGCAAAATACTCACCTGTGACTGAAGAGAGAAGAACACACACACACACACACACACACACACACACACACACACACACGAGTGACTAGGCTGCCCCTCTCAGCAGCTGTACGTGGAGAGAGGCAGCCAGGACCAGGTAGGCAAAGCCATGCAGGGCCACATAGAGCCAAGTCAGTGATTCTCCTAGAACTTGTGAATTGCAGGATCCAGAAAGGGAAGAGTGATGCGTATCAGACACAGGGAAAACTGTAAATAACATCTGCTTCTGAGCAAGAAGTCCAAGGGTGAGTTAGCACACGGAGGCCAGCGCCTGGGAGGAAAGCCACTGTGGGAAGAAGATGTTGAGACACAGACTCCTAGGGCTTGGGCTTCTCATGAATAAAGGGGTCCTGCAAAGGACAATCTGGAAAGTAACCTCAAGCTGTAGTGAAGTTCTTAAAAACGCAGGTAGTGTCTTCTTGGGGTTGCCAAGACCCCTGAAACTACCTACTCAGATTGCTAAGGACCGCCAAGGAGTCAGAGTATGGTACAGTGCTACTCAAATACACACCTAGTGGGCAAGGGTCTGATCTAGAAGCATAGGGCCTCTTGGGATCCTGAAATTATGCAAGACTACAGTAACAATGGACATGGATGGATAGATCAATGGTCCCTGAATGTCACAATAGATGCAGACTGGGGAATGAAGGGATCAGAGCATTGCAAAGCAGGTAACAGACAAGGAACTGGTCAACATGCTAGCCCAGCAGATGACAATCCTTAGAAAGAAGAAGTGTGTCTCAGTCACTGTTCTGTTGCTGAGAGGAGACACCACAACCAAGACAACCCTTTGAAAGCATTGACTTTGTGGCTTACTTACAGTTTCAGAGGGTTAGTCTAAGAAAAGCATGGTGGGAAGCAGACAGTCATGGCAGTAACTGGAGAAATAGTTGAGAACTTTACATCCTGATCCACAGACAACAGGCAGAGAGGGAAACTTAGGCTGGTGTGGGTTTTTAAAGCCTCAAAGCCCACCTCCAGCGACACACCTCTTCCCATAAGGCCACACCTCCTAATCCTTTCCAAATAGTTCCACTAACTAGGAACCCAGCATTTAAACATACGAGCCTATGGGGGCTGTCTTAGTCAGTGTTCTCCTTCTGTGAAGAGACACCATGACCACAGCAAGTCTCACAAAAGAAAGCATTTAACTGGGGCTGGCTCACAGTTTCAGAGGTTGGATCCATTATTATCATGGTGGGGATCATGGTGGCACACAGGCAAGCGTAGCGCTGGAAAAGTAGCTAAGATTTCTACATTTGCGTCTAGGGACAGCAGAAAGAGAAAGTCTGGGCTGCAATGGGGGGTTGGAAACCTCAAAGCCTACCCCAGTGACACTTCCTCAAACATGGCCACACTATTCCAACAAGGTTGCCTCCTAATCCTTTCAAATGGTGCTACTCCTAGATCAAAGATTCAAATCTATGAAGTCTATGGGAGCCATTTTCATCCAAACCACCACAAGGCCCAAGCTGTCTATGCTTTTCTACTTCAGCTTCTTCAAGAGGCACAAACCGCTGACAATGATGTTATTTCATGTCCTCAATGAAAGTCATTCAGGTAGGATAACCCAGCTAGAACCTGACTGAGACCCACACTAGAAAAGAGACAGATTTTGCATAGGGAGAAGACCTAAGTCTAGAAAATAGAGTCCTAAAAATCTCCACATAACTGCATGCCCACTCACAAATGTGGACGGTCCCACTGGAAGACCACCACTCCTCGGCATGAGCCGTCACCACCAGCTGCAGGCTACGTGGCTCACCCGGCACCACGGGATGTGGACAAAGAGCCTGTTCTTCTGCTCCCTTTACCCCCTGTATGCTCAGTTTATTTTTATCTCTTAATCTCCATTCAGGCAGAACTCTGCAGCACAGCTTCCCAGGGGGCGTGGCATTACCAGCTCATCCATCTTAATGAAATAACTGAAGTGGAGACACAGAAAGACTTAGATTGCAGTTGAGCACCAAGTAATCGATCCGCTCATTGGTGATAAATCCAACCCTGCATCTTAATGACTGAAAGCAGTCATTAAGACAGCCAATGGCGTTGCCCAGTCCCTGCTCTTTCAATCTGGATGGTCTGCGTCTGTTTAGTCACTGTCTGGGCAATTGTCCTAGAGCAGAGAAGCCCAAAGCAGACAGTGTTTAAGCTTATCGAATCTTCCTATGGCCACACTTTTCACTTAACCGAAGAGATTATTCGAGAGTGTACATTGCTGAACTTGCTGCTGAGTCCCTCAGGGGGTAGCTTATGGTCAACTCTGTAAGATGCAGGTCACCCTTCCATGGATATCTGGTGCCCATATGAAGACTGTGGTGGGGTTCATGACTGAACCTCAGTCTTCCTACATCACGCTGCCTCTTCCCACCTGTCTCCTGTGTTCATCTGGAAGATCAGATGATACCCAAAATGGGGGGGGGGGTGATAAGTAGCGGGCTAGGAAAGAGGAGTTGATGCTGAGGTGACAGTAGGTGCCCTCAGTGACTGACAGCGACCTCACCGTTCTCCACAATAGGAATTCCTCCCCGACTGCAGGGCCCTAGACACATGCATGGCCACAACCCTGTTTTTCTCTGCCTTTAGACATTACTCCCTTGCAAAGAGGCAAGACTGAGACTTCCTCTAAGCCAGGGCTAAGGAGAGAAGAGGAACCACCTCCAAATTCTCTTCCAGTCTCCTAAACTCACGCTTCCAGAAAGCAACACAGATGGGGTTCCCTCCAGAGCCCCATTTCATTGTAAGAAGGGTAACCATGTAAGAAAAACCTGCAGGAGACTTAGAGAAGCCACCTGTTCTGGGGGCTTTGACTGATGTGGACCCATCACACACGTCCGTCCAGAAACTCAACTGAGGTGTGGGTCTATTGCATTAGAGCTGTGCCTGTCTAGGAGAGGCATGGTACAGGCTTGCCATGGTTCTCAACCCTCAGTCACCAGGGCAGGTTGTGGCCTCTGAACCTTGTTTCCATCTGCGGAGTAGACCTTGTTGTGGAATATTATTTTAAATGGGCAAAGATGTGTTAACTTTTTAATGCTGTATAATATCACTTTAACTGTGTAAAGTGTGTTACGTTTGTTTCTGCTACCTTTGTTAACAATGTAAAGATGTGTACATTTGTTTACACTGCATTTGTTTAATTATGTAATGATGTGTTGCATCTGTTTCACCTTGCCTGCCTGAAGCACCTGATTGGTCTAATAAAGAGCTGAATGGCCAATAGCTAGGCAGAGAGAGAGATAGGTGGGGCTGGTGGGCAGAAAGAATATGTAGGAATATATTCTCCTGAGAGAAGAGAGAACAAAAGAGGAGAGACCGAGGGAGGTGACTGGGGCCAGCCAGGCAGCAACCATCCTGCAGACACGGAGTAGGACAAACAGAAAAAACATAAAAAGTCCCAAGGCAAAAAGTAGATGAAGAGAATCAGGTTAATTTAGGTTAAAAGAACTAGCCAGAAATGAGCCGAAGCCAGGCTGAGCATTCATAACTAGTAATAAGTCCCATGTCATGACTTGAGAGCTGGTTGCTGACCTGAAAGAAAAGGCTTGGTACAAGACCTACTCATTCAATAACTTCTGGATGCTTACTGTCTGCCAGGCATGCGTGTAGGGCTGCTCCTGCAAAGCCCCTCCCTCAGGCAGGCTGCAGGCTGCTGGGACAACCAAGACAGCCATCCTGCAGTGCCAGGTGGTGATAAATGCTGTGGAGAGAGATGTGGATAGAGGCAGTGATGACGATGATACTGCACACAGCCACGAGAGTCTCTGTAAGAACATTACACTGATACACACAGAGGGAGCAGACTTTCGGCAAAAGGACTACCAAATGCAAAGGGCCTGGGGACGGTGGGGCGTTGCCTTGCTCCAGGGACATCCTGCGGTGCAATTAATCTCTCCAGGCTGTTGCAGAGGTCAATGGTGCTATTAGCATCATGCTCTATATGAAAATTCGTATGATTCAGGTTTTTTATGAGGTTAAGCAGACAACACAAAGGCCAAAGAACACAGACAGCAGTGCAGAAGGTATATATGTAAATAGACAGATTCGGTATTGACGCCAGCATGCCGAGCTGGGTGCAGCGCCCTCTCCCGGTGTTTCTTTGGATGACTCAAGTTCTCTGGCTTCAGTCTGCTCTCATAACAAGCTAAACAGCTGAATATACCAAGTTCCATATATTGACTATCTTACGTTTGAATTAATTCATATATTTAAGCTATTTAAAGATACTTAACCCTTATAATTCTGTGAAGTCGAATCATTTTACACACCAGGAAAAATTGGTTTATAACAATTAACTTGGCAATCTGAGGATGTCCCTCCATGCTGAAGAGTTACTGAAAGTAAAAACACATCTGTCAAATGATGATATACTCAAACAGAGATTGTAACAAATGGAGAAGAAAGAGAAAAGATGTGGCCAAATGACGGGACTGGGGAGTATGAGGATTTGGTACCCACATCTCTGCCCAGTCTACCACATCTGAGCTACTGTGTGAGTCACCTCACTTGAGATGCCAGGCTGATGGATTTCAAGGCAGAGCTGGACCATAGAGGAAAGTTCACAGTAAACAACTATAAATGTGTGCAATTTGTAAAGATGATTTGTATGCACAGGGCGCTATGTTGTTTACAGAGTTCTTGCATATGCATGATCTCATTTGCATTCAGAGGTTCACTGGTGCCCTGGGCAGGGATGATGTTATCCTAGAGGAAGGTCACAACTGATACAGGACCATGCTGGACAATTCTGCCCAACAGGGAGTCTGGTTAAAATAGTGGGATTAGAGATGTCACAGGATCTGGGGTCCAGTGACTGTAGCCCCCCCCCCCCCCCCCCGGCTGACCTCTATTTTCACAGCCTCAGAATGTGCCCCAAACATCTCCAACCAGCCTCTTTCTTTCTTTCTCTCTGGGCTGCAAGAAAATGTGAACTCGGATAACTTTGTCATTCAGGGAATCTAACGTAATTGTGTTTTCTGGAGGCAGAGAAGATTAGTGTGCCCATTTGTTGGTAAAGGAGCCATTATCAAGATTTCCATGAGCACCGGACTGAGCTCCCAAGGTTCAAATGAGTAGCAGAAGGAGGGAGAACATGAGCAAGGAAGTCAGGACCACAAGGGGTGCACCCACCCACTGAGACAGTGGGGCTGATCTATTGGGAGCTCACCAAGGCCAACTGGACTGGGACTGAAAAAGCATGGGATAAAACCGGACTCTCTGAACATGGTGGACAATGAGGGCTGATGAGAAGCCAAGGACAATGGCACTAGGTTTGGATTCTACTTCATGTTCTGCCTTTGTGGGAGCCTGGCCTGTTTGGATGCTCACCTTCCTAGTCCTGGATGGAGGGGGGAGGACCTTGGACTTCCCACAGCGCAGGGAACCCTGACTGCTCTTCAAGAGAGGGAGGAGGAGAAGAGAGGGGGGAAGGGGAGAGGAGTGGGGGAGGGGGAGAAGAGTCGGGGAGGGGGGAAATGAGAGGCGGGGAGGAGGCGGAAATTTTTTCAATAAAAAAAAATAATAAAAAATACCATTCATATAGTGGAGAAGAGACAGACACGTTCTGGACCAAGTACCAGAGCCAAGGTCACATCAGACACAAACTCCAGCAGAGAACAGGTAAAGGAATAAGAGATGTAAAAGAAGCTACCAAGGCCTTTCCAGAGAGTGGAGAGAAATGGCTCAGGTAGGGCAATGCTCTACCATCTGGGCTGTTGCTAATCCCACTCTAAGACTGGTGCTACTTCTCTGCCTTGGTCCCAGAGTGCAGAGAACAGGGCTGATGGAGCCTGTGTCAAAGACAGCAGTGTCTCCCACTGACAAGTGTAGGGTTTCTCTCAGGGATGACCTCACTCTGCAGGCTGGGGCTCCCAAACTTAAGATCCAGTGAAAGAGAATGGTCCTTACAGATCTGCAGGCTCCTCGGTTTGTTCCTGAAGCTTCTATATGAGCTGTTAGCTCCATCTGGAACATGGTTCTGACAACTTTCTCCTTCTGGGACATCCTTTACCTCCCTGCCATGGATTAATCTTGCTCATTTTATTTTCTGTGACAAGTCATCTGCTGTAAAAACTGCTCTGAAGCTTGCCATCTGCCCCGGATTTGTGACGACTGGTTCATTTGTTTGGACACTTAGTCCCCAGATAGGGGCGCTGTTTGAGAAGGTTGGAGAATTTTTAGGAGAGTTGTTAGAAAAAGTGGCTCCCTGGGGGTGGGCCTTGAGGCTTTATAGTGTGGTCCCATTCCTATCTGCTCTCTGCTTCCTGTCAGCAGACACAATGTGACCAGTCACCTCAGGCTCCTGCCACCATACCTCCCCGACCAGGATGGATTTATGGTCCACCTCTTAAGTTGCTTCTTGTTGGTTATTTGGTCATAACAACAAGCAACAAAACATCCAGGGTTGGGTGTGTTCCAAGTAAAGCCCGACTCTGTACTCAGAAGCAACTCACCCTCCCAACACAAAAATCATTATGCAAAGTGTTTCTCCACTCTGGTTGCTCATTGACGTCATCTGGCATTCTTTGCTTTGTGAGCCATTTTCCAATTAAATTATAATGCCCTGGTTTCCATCCCCTTGCCGCTTGCACCCCAATCATTAACAAATTATCTTGCACAGCCACCATCACCGTACTCCCTAATTGAAACCAGCCTTACCCACTGAAGATGTGAACTGTTGTACAACCGTCTCTCTTCTCTCATCCTGGCTGTCTTTCCCACTCTAGACATAAGGCGCCCATGCTCTCCTTAGATGCTTTCAGACCACAGGCTCCCCTCTTCTTCTTGTATTGCTCAATTGCATACCCCCTGGCTACCCCTTTCATTGATGGAAGGCTTTAAGGAGGTAATGGGTTCAATGTGTGCAGAAATCCTATATAAAGCTGCAGATTCCATATATCCAACGAGCATTCTGGTGGTATAGGTGCTGCTGGCCCAGGAGAAAGATCTGGAAGTCTGATTTTGACTCTCTCTCTCTCTCTCTCTCTCTCTCTCTCTCTCTCTCTCTCTCTCTCTCTCTTCCCATGATACCTCTATGACCTGGGTCAGTGTCTTTACCTCCAACTCTGCCCATTATTCTCAGCCATTTGAACATTTGTGTAAGCATTCTTCTTAGTTCCTTGGTTTGTGTTACCTTTGACCATCTGGTCTTATACCTCACCCAATTTATCAGCTCCCCTCTTTCATTTGCCATAGGCTTTGTGATTAGCCAAGGTCACAGCTCTGCTGGGATCTTCCTTCACCACCTCATCGCTCCTCCTTTGATCCTTCGCGTCCACTCCTGCTTCTAACAGCACTGTTCTCTTTGAGGATGCTCATCACTTTCTTCTCACCCCCAAACCACCACCATTCCATAACCCACCTCATGCATTTGTCCCCCAGTTAACCTGAGACATGAATCCATCAATCAAACAGACTTCCAATGCCTTCACCCTCCTTTTTTCCTGGAAATCCCTTAAATCTGGCTGAATACAACTCTGCCTCTTTTGTGTCAGCACATGGGTGGAGAGCAACGCACTGGCTACCTGAGCAGTCTGGTGTGACCCCAGTCCAACGACCTTCCCTCTCCCCAGAATTTTATTCCAAGCTTTCTAGTCTCCTTCAACCGCCTTCTTCCCTGCCCCTCAGTCGTTGAGAGTTGCTTCCTATTTCACAGAGGCAATGAGCTAATCAGAATTAAATGTGTGGAAATTTACCTGCAATCTCCACCTGTCTCCCAATGTCTGTGCCCATCTCTACCCTTCCTGGGTTTACTGTGGGTCCATCTTCCCAGACAACACTTGTGCCCTGGAAGACTCCCTCACCCTTGCCTAACCAGGTTACTGCTTCAGTAACCTGCCGCCTGCCTTTACCATTTCTGCATCTTTTTTTTTCCTTTATGTGATTGGTAACTGAAGTTCGGGGCAGAGCACAGGCTCTATCCATGCCAGATGCTCTCTTTTCAAGCCTCCCCTGGATAGGTATTACACAAGCCTATTTCTCATCCTACAAAACTAAAAGAACCCACTGGAGGCCCTCAAGCTCATGTAGTAACTGCGTATTTTTCTCTCTCGCCTTATAGCAAAATTCTTAAGAAGATTTCTAATTGTGCTCTGCTTGCTCTGAAATTTTTGTTTTATTAGAGTCATGTTTCACATGGAGAATGGTGCATACAATGCATAATTACAGCTTATGGAATAACTCTAAGGGCTAGGGATGTGGCTCAGTTGGTAAAGGGTTTGCCTAGCTTGTGTTTGTATCCCCAGTGCAACATAAACCAGGTGTGGTAGCCTGAAAGAAAATGGCCCCCAAAGGGAGCGGCACTATTAGGAGGTGTGGCCTTGTTGAGTTGGTATGGCCTTATTGGAGGGAGTGTGTCACTGTGGGGGTGAACTTTGAGGTTTTCTGTTTAAGCTTTGCTCAGGGTGACACTCAGTCTACTTTCTGTTGGCTGCATATCAACTTGTAGCAGCTCCTTCTCCAGCACCGCATCTGCCTGCACACCACCATGCTCCCTGCCTTGATGACAATAGACTAAACTTCTGAATTTGTAAGCCATCCCAATTAAGTGTTTTCTTTATAAGAGTTGCTATGGTCATGGTGTCTCTTCATAGCAGTAGAAGCCCTAACTAAGACACCAGGCATGATTAAAACCCTTGATCTCAGGAGTAGATTATGACTTCAAGGCCATTTTCAGCCACATAGCAAGTTTGAGGATACACTTGGCTACATGAGGTCCTGACATAAAAAAGTAAAAATATTCATGAATATGAAGCAAATACCACTTAGATGCCTAACAGGCACCATACACCTAGTGAGCCTACAACAGAACTCTGGATTTTGGCCCCCATACCCTGACATCAAGTTCTTCCTAAGATCCCTACCACCTTAAAAGACAACTATCCCAACCATAAAGTTAAGATTCTTAAGAGGCTTAGATTAAATATCTGAGCATCATCACCAGTTCCCATCTTTCTCTTATATTAAACAACAACCCATTGGTAAACGTACCAGCTGTAACATCAGAACATATCCAGAGTCTGTACCGCTCACCAGCCCCTGCTCTACAGCCCCCATGCAGGCTGCACAGAGCCAACGCTGTCCTCAGAAAATGAAAATAAACAGTGATTCCTCTATCACAACAACAAATGGCTTCCTATCTCAGGGTACATCCAATGCCTCCAAGGGTCCCCATAACCTAGGGCTTTTTACTTCTTGGTCTCATTCCCTTCCACCTCTCAGCCAGCCTCCATCCCTCCCCTGGCCTCCTGGCTGCCCTCCTGCACAGGAGGACCCCCTCCTCCTGGCTTTCCAGCTGCCCTCCTGCATACCAGGAGCCTCCTCCAGGTTGCTATATCTGTTTCTCTGCCGTCTGGCCACTCCTCACTTAGCCACCCACATGGCCCTGCCCTCATCTCCTGCAGTTCAAAGGACTCACTCAGAAGGCCTTCCCAAGTCAGTCTTATAATGGACCCCAAAACTCCATGCTCCCTTATTCTGTTGTGCTCCCTTTTGTCACAGGAATCACTATCTGCCTATGAAATTACAGAGATAGGTAAGTTATTTGAGTAAATAGATGGTAGATACATTAACATAGTATTAGATAGATGATAATGATGATAGATAGGGATGATAGGTAGGTATGTATGTATGTAGGTAGGTAGGTAAATAGGTAGGTAGATAGATAGACAGACAGATAGATGACAGATAGATAGATGATAGATAGACTGATAGATGATAGAAGATAAATAGATGGATGATATAGAAGTAGATAATCACTCAACATTAAGTGTTAGGTGATAGATGGATAGGTAACAGAGATATGAGAGATGAATGGATACATAGATGATAAATAGATACGCACATATTTAGTATTAAATAAATGATAGGTAATATGTGGATAGTTAGATGGTGGATGGATGGATGGATGGTGGATGGATGGATGAATGAATACTGTTTTTATTGCTGTGAAGAGACATCTTGACCACAGAAACTCTTATAAAGAAAACATTTAATTGGGATGGCTTACAGTTTCAGAGATTCAGTCCATTATCATCATGATGGGAACATGGTAGTTTGCAGGCAGATGTGGTATTGGAATTAAGAGTGCTACATCTTGCAGGCAACAGGAAGTCGACTGTGACTCTGGGTGGTATCCTAAGCATAGGAAACCTCAAAGCCCGCCCCCATGGTGACACACTTCCTCCAACAAGGCCATACCTATCCAACAGAGCCACATCACTTAGTAATATTGTTCCTTATGAGATCATGGGGGACAATTGCACTCAAAATACTACAGAGGTAGTCTGAATGTACCAGAGAGAGACTTAGATTTTAGTTATTTCGGTTTAGGTTACTGCTGATATAAGAGCACCATTGCTCGATCCCAGAAGCTAATAATGTGTATGGAATATGTATGTGTTCAGTAAATGTTTGTCTTGTGAATGAATATGCTAGAAACATACTTCCCGACTGTACTCTCAATCACTAGCCCGCACTATGAGCAAATGTACTGACTTCTCTAAGCAGCAGCTAAAGTATGCTCAGTGCAGCACACAGACCACTTTGTTTAAATCTGTTCATCTCTTCTCTCTCTTCTTTGCCTAATGCTGAGAATGACAATGCACCCCAACTTTGAAACCTAAGGCATGGGATGTGCACAGGGGGATGGCGGCTTTGAAAGAGGTCATTGGAGATTCCGAGAGCCTCCAGCAGTCAACCCTGCCCCAGGGAAGGAGCATCTCAGACTGCAAAGAAAGTCAGAATCAACTGAGGAATCTGAGAGGTTGTAGTAAGTCTTGAACATCAGGAATGAAGATGGAATTATAAATACTAGCCCTGGTTTATGAGAAAGGAAATTAAGGCCCAGGAAGGGAAAGTGGTTTTCCTAAAGCTGTGGTTAAAGGCTGGAGCACACCCCTCAAACACCCTCGACAGAGGAAAGGATTTCTTTGAAAAGGATGGCCCGGGGCCCTGACTCCAGCTGCTACTGGCTCATCAGCCCTGGCTGGAAAGTGAGAGAGACCCTGCTGAGGCCACGGTGTGCATAGGTGCATAGGCGCGTCTTCTCCACCCCCCACCACTACCTGCCTAGTACCAGTAAGATTCTGTTTAATCTCCCTCCTTGAGCACACCCCTGCTCTGCATAGCATACTGCTAACAGACTCTCTGTCACCCTACCGTTTGCTCTCTCCACCTCTTGGGGTGTTTTAGCCACTTGGAGTCCCACCTCCCTACAACCCAACCTGAGTCCTCGTCTTGGTTTACATTTCCGAGTCCTCTTTTGTGTGACAACATTTAAGGAAAAGCCCGCGTGTCTCCTCATCTTCCTCACGTTACCCATTATAACCTTTCCTACTTCCTTCTAACTCTGTTACGTGTGTGACAGTCTGTCAAGATCTTCCTTGTTGCTGGGTGGTGGTGGTGCACTGTCTTTAATCCCAGCACATGGGAGGCAGAGGCAGTGGATCTTAGTGACTTTGTAGCCAGCCTGGTCTATACAACGAGTTCCAGGACAGTCAGGACTGTTACATAGAGAAACCCTGTCTCAAAACAACAACAACAACAACAACAACAATAATAATAATAATAATAAAAGGATCTACTTTGTGTGAATGGTTTCCCCTAGAAACATTCAGGTCTATCAGCATTCTTATTTCACTGGTGTCTGGGGGTTACATAAAACTCCCCAGAAATACGACATCTGGAAAGTGGTTAGGGGTACTCAATGCTTCCCTGTATTTACATATCCTGTGCCTAGGAGCATAGCCCAGGTCACTGGATGGGAGGAGAGTTTGCTCCATTTGGGGACAGATAATGACAAGCATCTTTCTTTACGGATTACGGTTGGATGCTTGGTACGTCTCTAGCCAGCACGGCCAGTGACAAGACACTTGGGCTCAGCCCTGTCACGTGCACTTACCATTTCCTCATGATGGAAACACTCAAAATCATCTCTCCTTGGCAGCTTGAACGATACAACACAATATTCTTCAGACTGAAATTGCCCTCTGGGTAGCAGAATGCCAGAACTTACTCTTCCTATCTGGTATGACATTTTTGAACTCATTTCTTTCAAATCCAACCACTTCTTGGCTTTTAGCAACCACCATTCCACTCTGAGCTTCTCTGAAGTCAGCTGATGAATGCCCCACATGTGGATAAAATTGTGTGATGTTGTCTTTCTGTTTACCTTGGGGTAATAAAGGGCAATACCTTCCAGACACACCCAGGTTATAACAAATACCAGGAGTGTCTTGTTTTTGAGGCTAAATATATATATGCACACACACACACACACACACACACACACACACATAGGAAATTTTCTTTAGCCATTCATCACCGAATGGGATTTAGTTGGTGGACATTTCTTTGTGGTCCTGAGAAATATCTATTTGAGAATTAAAATTCTTTGCTCAATTTTAAATTGGATCATCACAGATATCCTAATTGCTGTTGAAACTTTTAGGTCCCCCCATGTTCTGGATACTAATGCCATGAATTCTAAGCAGTCTGCACATGGGAGGTGCCTCTAAAATCTGAACATAGGATTTCCACATAACTCGTTCTCCTTCTAGACATATGCGTGAAGGCACAAAGAGCTAGGAATTAAACAGATGTGTACAAATTCATGATAACCAAACAGGAACTCCACAAGCCTTGCACAGGTCTGGAGTAAAATAACTGTCAAACTTAAATTTTATACCCAGCTACAAAAATTCAGGGCTTAAAGGTTTAATATTTATAAAAATATTTTCTCCAATATAATTTATTATATATTAATTCACTAAACAGTACAGTCAGACATAACTATATACAGCAATTTCATTCTAGTTGACCTTGAAGGGAGAATAATCATCTGGAAGAGAGTTTTCACTGATAATGTTGGGATTGTAGGTCACATCGTACTCTTCAAAAACTGAGGCAAATATGTCTGAATGTTGCCAGGGTGCTGAGATCTATCCAATATTTAAGGGCTTTATTTTCTTTTTAAACTTTCTTTTAGATTTATTTACTTGATATGCATAATATTTTGCCTGCAAATATGCTTGTGTACCATGTGCATACCTGGTACCACAGAGGTCAAAAGAAGGCATCAAACTTCCTGCAGCTGGAGTTACAGACTGCTGTGAATCACCATGGAGATGTTGAAGCTCAAGACTCTGCAAGAGCAAGGACTGCTCCTAACCACTGAGCCATCTCTCCAGCTCCCTTGTTTTATTTTTGTAGATCACATATCATTTGAAGAATGAGGAAAAGAACCAAGATTTTTATTTTCATCTGTCTGCATTTGGAAAACTTCTTATCGTGCAGGAAACAAGTAATAAATGAATAAAATTCAAATTTACCTAATGCCTTATGGCATGGGAAATGCAATGCCATAGCCTACACTTGGCTTATTTCTGTCTGAGTCATTGATTTCTCCTTAGTCACTAGAGGAAATAGACCACATAGCTAACAAAAGTGACTCAAATGGGGAGGAGTTGATGTCACAGGAGCAGTCCACCGGGCAGGAAATGACAGCTTGGGCTGTGGCACCAACCAGGAAGCAAAGAAAGGGGAACACTGGCTTCCGCTGACTTCTTTCTCCGCTTCTGATTAGCCCCAGGCCCCAGCCCAGAGGACAGTGCTGCCCACATTTCTCATGCTCCCCTTCTCAGGGAATGCTTCTGGAAAGTCCCTCATAGATACACCCAGAGGTGTACGTCATCAGTGCCCTCCACGCTGATCAACTCAATCAAGTTGACAATAAAGTTTGCCCATCATAGGGGCCACAGATAAATAAGACAAGACCCCTGATTTTTCATTAAGAATTTTTTCACACAATATATTTTTATCATATCTTTTTTCTCCCACAAATCCTTCCAGATCTTGTCTACCTCCCTACCCAACCAACTTTATGTACCTGTGCGCTCTCTCTCTCTCTCTCTCTCTCTCTCTCTCTCTCTCTCTCTCTCTCTCTCTCTCTCTCACACACACACACACACACACACACACACACCACACACCAAAATGAAAAGAGCTTGAAAAACCATGGCGTCTGTTTTGTGTTGGCCAACTACTCCTGGGCATGGGGCTGCCCTGGAATGTGGTTGATATACGCATTGGAGAAAGTTGATTTTCCCTTTCCCAATAGGTATCAATTACAAATCGCTTCTTGGTTAGGGAAGGAATATTGTGTCCACATCCCCTTCTCCCCTTCTCGGGGGATTTGTCTGGTTTGAACCTGTGCATGCTGCCACTGTCTCTGAGTTCAAATGTCTATCAGTCCTGCTATATCTGAAAGACATGATCTCCTTGAACTCATTCACCACCTCTGGCGCTTACAATCTCGGCAACTCTTCTTCCACATAGATGCCTAAGCCTTGAGGGGAGGGTCTTGATGAAGATGTTCCATTTAGGGTAGAGTGCTCCATAGTCTCCCACTCTCTGCGTGATAGCCAGTTGTGAAGATCTGCTCTCAATGAGCCCCCACGTGAGAGTTTACTGGCTGAGTATCCTAATGAAACACACAAGGGAGTCTAGCTTGCCATATAACATGACATCCTTCTAGAAAGATCTCAAGCCTTTCCCCTTTCTCTCTCAAAATTAGATTCTCTTATGGTGACATTATAAAACCAGTGGCTAAATAAAACTGCAGTAAACCCAAACAGAAAAGCAGCTGTCCAATAATGTCTTCCCTTTCAGACTCTGACTGCTTCCACAAAGTTCTTAAAAGAAACTGCAGGCATATACATAGGTACACACACACACACACACACACACACACACACACAATCCATTTCTTGGTCTGAAGAGTGTCACCCAGCATCCACTGCCTATTCGAGATAAGCTCTGTGTTGGTGACGAATGAGAACATGTCAGGAAATTCAGGACACGGGGGTATTTTCCCAAGCTGTATTAACACTTCTTGTGCTTTTCAGAGATTAGAACTTTTATCACTGGCTCACACACATTTTTAAAAAAATGTATTAAGCTGTAAAATTTTAGAGCAGAACAGACCAAAATCATCCCCTTTCTCAGGACACTGCAATGCTGCTGCAGAATGCTGACAGGGAAGGGAGCTCCACTGAGCCAGCGTGCTCCTTGGACTTCCCTTCCCGGTGCTGGGCAAGGCGGGTGATAAAGATGGAGTCGAGGAACTGTCCTCTTTGAGAAATGAAGTGAAGAGCCACATTTGTCCTTCGATGGAAAGTCCTAGACAGAGTAGAAGCAAGGATTACCATGATGATGCCATCTAAATATGCAATCAGTGAATTTGAGTGTGTGTTCATTTGCGGTAATGACACAGTCAAGAAGACTCCTAGGCAGGTGGGAGTCAGAGAAAACAAGATGCAAGAGGCCAAGAAGACAAAGGCAAAGATGGACTAGATTAAGTGGTATGATGCAAGAACACAGGGGTCCAATGCAACCACTTTCTGAACTTGTGCCATGGACCATGCCTTTTATTTTTTTTAAGCGTTTCAAGTCCACGATTCATTGTTCACAATTCCAACTGGCTACCATAATTCTACAGTCTAGATAAGGAATGTCTCAATTCACTGGATCAGGTAGTTAGCCACCACTCCCTGGCACAGTCCACTTCCACTGTCACATGACAAGGCGACACTATTCTCCAAGGTAGAGGTGGGTCTGGGGTAAGCAGCCCAAATCTTTAGCTTCTCTGTGATGACACAACAGGGTCTTGCAGGGCAAGGACAATGGCATAAAGGTTTTTTTTTTCATTTCTTTTATGTGAGGTATTAAAAATGAAAGACCTAGGGCTAGAGAAAGAACTCCTCCAGTAAAGAGATTCCCTTACAAGCATGAGAACTTGTGTTTGATCTCCAGAACTCACGTTTCAAAAAGATCCCTCTGTGGTTTGTGCTCATAGGCCAGGTGATGAGGAGGAGACTAGCCAAACTTTAGGGTTAACTGACAAGTCAGCCCAGGCTACTAGGCATGTTTCAGGTCAATAAAAGAGACTATCAAAAAATAAATGGTGGGCCACATCTGAAGAACCACACCTAAGAGGTTGTCCTCTGACCTACACACACACACACGCGCACACACACACACACACACACACACACAGGAAGAACCTCTTCTATACCAAATTTACTCATAGCAGCCATTCAGAGAAGACATTAGGCATCTCAGTATGGGCTATGGAAGGGAGTGGTGGTTGCTAGTTACACATTCTATAAGACTACTCTCTCTCTGATTGAACTCCTGTAGATAGGAGCTGCTATCTGGGACTATGACAAACTAAACAGGCACTAACCACCCACAAAGAGCTATTGAGCATTTTCAGGATGGTATCAAAGGTCCTGAGCCAGCTAGAAAGAAGGGCTGACCTTGTGTTTGTGTATAACTAACCATCTCCAAAAGAGAAGACAGTCATGGTGGAGGCTTGACCCAATATACAAAGTGGAGCTTCTCCTAAGTATGAGATGTGGTAGAGAAGGATGAAAGACAGGTCTTCTGCCTTCTAAAGTTTTACCAATGCAGAATGAGAAATGACTTTGCAACCCAAGAGACCAAATCAACAGTTGGTGCCATTTATGATTTAATCTGGAGTGGTTAAAAAGACTGGAGCCTGGAGAGTCAGTTATCTCTCCATGGAGAATAAACACAGCTATAGAATGAAGAGGGGACAGAAGGAGAAAATGCCCTGGGAAGCAAAGCTGGCAATGCATGGGGGAAGTGGGTTCTAGCCAATATATATGGAATACCCAGAGCCCAGACATGAAGCCTTGAATGTCAGCCTGAGGAATGAGCAGAGAGGTTCATTCTAGCCAATTCCAAACACCATCAGTGCCTGCATTTCTACAAGCCTTTCTGTTCTTCCTTGATAATCTAACAATACCTCTAGGAATAGCTAGAGGCCTTCCAAGAATATTAGACTCCTTCCTCTTATAGAACTGTGGCCTCTAAAGTAAAAGATACCTCAATCCATTGCTTAAGAGTGTGTGTGTGTGTGTGTGTGTGTGTGTGTGTGTGTGTGTGTGTATTCAAGGGTAGACAAATGTGTATTTGCAAGCACCTGTGCACATATGTGCCCATGTGTATAAGAACCAAAAGTCAATCTCAGTTCTCAGGACACAGTCATTCCATTGTTTTTTGAAACAGGGTCTCTCATTAGCCTGAAAGTCACTTCACTGATGTAACATGGCAAAGAGCAGAAAGCCCCAAGGATGCACTTGTCTACACCCCCTCTATGTTGAGATTACAGGGGCACCATGCCTGGCTTTATACAGGAACACTGTGATTTGAAACCAGGTCCTCATGCTTGCCATCAGGATTTTATGAACTATGTCAGCATTGCTGTCTGGCACAGAGGCTCCTCAAGAATCCCAGCTCTAGGTGGCTATTGTGGCATAGCCTTTAATCCAAGCACTTGAGAGGCAGAGGTGCAGATAGATGAATATCATCTGGCTTCACTAGGATATGGAACAGAAGTAGATAATACAGCGCTGGTTACTAGAGCCTGGGGGAAAGTGGGAAGGTAAGGAAATGCTAAGAAAAGGATGCAAAGTCTCAGTTAGACAGGAGGACCCAGTCCTGAGGTCTATATATAGTACATCATGATGGAGCACTTGTCCTGAGGTCTATGGTACAGCATGATGGAGGACCAGTACTAGCTCTACAGTAGACCATGATGGGGCACTTGATCCTGAGCTCTACAGTAGACCATGATGGAGGACCAGTACTAGCTCTACAGTAGAGCGGGATGAAGGACCAATCCTAGGTCTACAGTAGATCATGATGGAAGACCAGTCCTAGGTCTACAGTAGAGCGGGATGGAGGACCAGTCCTAGGTCTACAGTAGATCATGATGGAAGACCAGTCCTAGGTCTACAGTAGATCATGATGGAAGACCAGTCCTAGGTCTACAGTAGAGCGGGATGGAGGACCAATCCTAGGTCTACAGTAGATCATGATGGAAGACCAGTCCTAGCTCTACAGTAGACCATGATGGAAGACCAGTACTAGGTCTACAGTAGACCATGATGGAGGACCAGTGCTAGGTCTACAGTAGACCATGATGGAGGACTCAGTCCTAGGTCTACAGTAGACCATGATGGAGGACCAGTCCTAGGTCTACAGTAGACCATGATGGAGGACCAGTACTAGCTCTACAGTAGAGCGGGATGGAGGACCAGTCCTAGGTCTACAGTAGACCATGATGGAGGACCAGTACTAGCTCTACAGTAGAGCGGGATGAAGGACTAGTCCTAGCTCTACAGTAGAGCAGGATGGGGCACTTGATCCTGAGCTCTACAGTAGACCATGATGGAGGCCTCAGTCCTAGGTCTACAGTAGAGCATGACTTGCTATATGTTTAAAAATAGATAAGTAAATTGGCTTCAAATATTGCCACACACAAAATGATACGTAAGAAGATAGTGATGTTAACTAATTTTCTTATATTCACATACATTAATATATAATATATTGATGTAATAACGTACATATTAATATATAACATGCTTACATATGGATATATTTCATATATGATCATATATTTATTTATACACAAATTGATTTATGTATCCACATATTCACATTTCTATATATCAAAATATCACTCCATACACATAATTTTTCTTGCTAATTAAATATAAATGCATTTTTAAAATAAAGATAATTGGCCATCCTCCTATCTAATCAATCATTTGGTACTGACTAATTGCCAGGCAACCATATTTTAATAAAAGAAGGAAGGTTTAAAAAAACGGAAAGAATCACAAAATATCTGATTTAATCAGGGCTTCAACCACTAAAATTTTAAGTCATAATCATCAGCTGGAGCTTTGCTGGGTTCCCCTTCAAAGAATGACCTGGCAGAGTATGGGAGAGGACAGAAGAAAAGACAACAGAGCGGAGCTAAACCATAGGCACCTCTCTGGCTTCCTCCCAACATCACCCAAGAGGAGCTAGAGATGCCCACTCCTGACAGCAAGACAGAAAAACTACCAAACGTCTTCCTCAATAAAGTAGCTGTAATAAACACAAACTACCTTAATATGAATGGAAGCTGTTCTCTAAAGATTTGCTATTTTTTTATGTGTATGAGCATTTGCTTATATGTTTATGTGTGAGCTGTGGACATGAAGTGTCCATGGAGGACAAAAGCGGACTTCAGATCCCTTGAATGAGAGTTACAGATGTGGTCAGCCACCATGCGGGCGTTAGAAACAGTCTGACCTGGGTCCTCTGCAGGAGCAGGACTTGTTCTGAGGACTGACATTCAAGGCTGCCATGCCTGGGCTCTGGGGCCCTTTCACTCTCCAGTGGAGATGGGAGCCCCACCCCCACGCCTCGGCTCCTTTTGCTTCCCTGTATCACTTTTTGCTTCTAACCCCTCTCCACCCTACAGCTGTGTCCATTCTTAAAGACCCATCCCAAATCTTACATTCTCCATGGAGATAACAGACTTCCCGCGGTCCCAGGCATCTTAACCACAGCGCTATCTCTTCATCCCCTAGTCCTCTATCCTAGATAAGCTGAGAACTGCCCTCGGACAAGAAATACTTCCCACGCCATCTACCAAACCGTGACACGAGAATTAGCCCGTCAAGTCAACAAAACAACCCAGAATATATTCTAGAAATAAAAAATGTTGTTAGTAATTCTACGCATATTTTTATAAGAACATATCTGAGCAGGGAAAAAAAAAGATAATCCAATTCACCAAAACCCCAAGACAACAATTAGATCCCAAGAAATCAATACAGCATAATTTTCTCTTATATGGCTTTTCATATATACTGTATCACAGAGGGATTTGCCAAATTACAATTTCCAGGGCACGTGACAGGACAGGATACAAATTACCAAAACCCACTACTATAGTAGAGAGATATTTCATGACAGCTAAATTAAACCATTCAATCATGAGGCAGGAAACCCAGACAGGGAGACCCAGCTGGGAGGTACAGGGTCAAAGATCTGAAAAGGGGCACAGCGGGGTGGCTTCAAGTGGTTTCAGCTAGAGAAGGCTTCAAGTGGGGAGCAGGCTCAGGTACCCCGTGTATTAATCAGCTTTCTGATACTGTAACAAAACCCAGAAGTTAGTCAAATTACAAAGAGTAAAGGTCTGTCTTAGGCCACACACCTATTTCATTTCAGACAATAGTGTCATTTTAAACCACAGTCCCGATAACACATCTGGAAACTACTCCTTTGTGCCAAACGTGATGTCACTATGAATATGCAATCCCAAAGGGCTTCAGAACCACCAATGTGAAAGCTGCAACCTTCTCCAACATTTCCCTGCTCTTCATTGGATTATCCCATGCAGCTAAGAGTCAATCCTTTTCAAATATGCCTTTCCTGTCCCCACATAGCGCCGTGGATATTTTAACAATGTGTTATAATTCTCAGAGGGTCCCTGATCGGTGAGTTTTCCTAGAGTCGGACAGAACTTTCCAATGCCCATATATAATCACTTGAAGGTCTGAGTTTTAGGGTCAACATTTCTGGGTTTTTTAATGTTTCTAAATTGTTCCTGCGGCTTTGGCTATAAAACCAAGAAATACCACTACAATTCAAGAGCGGCTTGCCCACGCATGGCTGGTGAGATAGCTCAGCAGGATAAGCATTTGTCTCCCGTGCATGCTACCTGAGTTCCATACACAGAACCCACACAGTAGAGGAGAGAACTGACTCCTAACTCCTGTACTCTGACCTCTGACCTCCACCCACGTGCTTTAGCATGAGCACCTCCATCCACATTCACACTCACATTATATACATGGTACATGTATGCACAATAATAGCAAGTAAATAAATGTAAAATACCCAAGGCAGTTTCCACAACAGTTTAAATGCTGAATGTCCGGCACTGCTGTGGCTGGTCAGCCCTTCATCAGGCCCTCACTTGGCACTGCAGCAAGGAGACCAGCTGCCACGCCTCCTCAGCATTCAGCACTCAGGGGGTTAAGGTCCCTGGGTCTTGTTTTCCAAAACCCAAATCACAGTCCTTTCTCTCAAATATTCTCTAGGATTTTAGTTTCCCCACGCAGGGAACAGTGTTGCTTTGCTGCACACATTCCATAGAGATAACAGTAATGATTCCTATTCTCACCACCCAGCCAGTGTCAAGTTCATCTCCCCTAGAGGCTCACTGCAGAGCCATCCTCAAGCCATAGTTCCAGTGTGCTCATACAATCCATGCCTTACATGTTCAACACTTCTTCAAGTATCTTCCAAATCCCAGCGACTTGTTCGCTTTCCAAATAGAGGTCACATTTTAAACATGCCAAGAAGGACGGTAGTCATGTATCCAAAGATGAACTATTTTAGAAAGCAAAGCAATTGGCTTTAATTTGCTGTGACCTGGAAATTGTAATTTGGCAAATCCCTCTGTGATACAGTATATATGATCACAATGCCCTATTGAGCCTCTTCCATGTGTGTTTATTTATCGTATTTGTTTAAAGTTTAAAACCTTCCCTTAGATTTTTATTTTTGTCAGTTGTTTGTGTTATATCACAGTGGCAAAACATTTGCTTTTGCAACTTTTCCTTCAAGTGTCTCTTTCCTTCCTTCTTTGTGTCAGATAACCATATATTTAAGTTAGATCAATGAGATTACCAGAAAGAGCCAAATACCACCAGCTTCTCCAATGCCAGACATAAAGAAATCCATTAGACAGGATGTGAGAGGCGAGAGTTCTGTGTAGTTGAAACCCAAGCTTAGCAAGAATTCTAATGCAGTCTTCTAAACACATTTCCTGGGTGAGAGCCACCGCTCTAATTGTTCTGGGGTGTGATGATTATTCCATTTCCATCTATTTTGCATAAATCTGAATAATACACTCAAGTGGCCCTAACCTCTACATATGTAATAATTAGTGCAATTAATTAGTATAAATGTCCTCCAGCCCTGTACTCTGGGTACAACAGATATGAAATGCATAATGTGTTTTAAAAACAATTAGCTTAATTATCTTCCAGCTACCGTTCCTCAGGGGACATAGTGTATAAGAGAATCTTCTACTGCTGGACACTAAAGAATCAGGAAGAAATCAGGGCCCTGTGAGAAGGCTGCTCTGACAGAAATGGAGGCTTGTGGGTGTGCCAAGGGCAGCATCAGATTGAGGGTATATGCATTTGGGGTCAAGGGAAAGCCGATTTGGTGGGATATAGAACCCAGATTTTTCATATCCCAAAAATATGCAACTTCAAACTGCCTTAATACAGCCATCGGACACAAGTGCCCACTCTGCCAGGCACCTGTAGAAAATGAGCAAGTGTAACTGAGTCCTTTTATTTCCACACCTCCTCAGAGACAAACATAGTGATCTCTGCTGCACAGGAGGAAACTGAGCCTCAGAGAAGCTCCTTGCCTGCCTTGTGCTGTACACTAGAGTCAACTCACCTTTTTTGTGCCTTGCTTTCCGTTGTGTTCAATATAAACGGCATTAAGGATCTCCAATTCCAATTAGTCTTCATGTCTTTTTGTACCTAGGAAACAAATAATAAATAATGAGCGAGACTTAAGAATCTGGCCCTATTACCCCAATCACAAACCTCAGTGTGAGAACAGACTTGGTGGCTCACACAAGCCATGCCTTCCTTCACACAGCTTCCTTCGCTCATCTGTCTTCCCCTGATGTCAACAATCTCTGCTTCTCCATAGGGTTCCCTTCTAGGACCCAGTACACCTCCCAGCCCCCAACTCCCAACCCTACATCCCTGTAGCCTTCTTAGCTACCCTCTACCATAGCCTAGATTACACAGAAATGCATCTTTTGCTTCTGTAGTCTTTGTCAGCACACCCCCACCCCAGAGCGCTACTCTGTCTCCGCAGTTTCTAACCAGCACCTGGATATAATTACACGATTGACGAAGAAAAGAATGATGGCATAACTTTCAGCCTAAGGAGGCATGGGTAGATTTCTGAGATCCACAGTCCATTGAATCGGCTCTCTGTTCCTTCCCCTCTTGGATCAGTCATCTTTTTGTAATTACAGCAAATCCCTGGCTAATCAGCTTATAAAGAGAAAAGGTTTGTTTGGGGCTATCATTTTGGAGACCTTGGCCCATTACCATCTGGCCCTGTTGCCTTAGGTCATGGACAACACACTAGGGCATGACCGCTTGGCAAAGCAAAACTACTTAACTCAGAGCTGGGAAGGGAAGAGGAAAGAAGAGCCAAGGTTCCACTGCCCTCTTTAAGGTCACATTCTCTGGACGACCCTACCCCAACTGAGTCCCCTTCTTAAAGGTACTATTTATTCCCAAAAGCATCTTTCTGAGAACCTTTGGAGATCACCGAAAGATACAAGCTCACCTGAAGTGAGCAATGATACAAGCAAGGTTTCCATGACAAATACTTGCCTTCTTTTTCAGCTAAAATCCCACTGTATATTTTTGGTTTCAAAAATGGAAGACAACCAAGCACTGTGAGATGAGAAAAAGCAGCCTTGAAAGCCAGCAGATAACCCGTGCTCCAAGGAGACCAGGAAATACACTGGAAGCCAGGGAGTGCTGTTTCGGTATTACGGACACATTCCAGGGACCTAAGGAACTGTGGGGAGAGAATTTATGATTTTCCAGAATCTTCTCCCAAAGTTCTCAAGATGAGAAACGACAAGTTGATGAACTCTTTTGTTTTAAAGGAGGGAGTTGGAAAGTTAATGCTTTTGTGGTAAGGTTGCAGATTAGCAAAGAAACATGCAGGCTGGCCAGACCAATTGCCCCATGACCAAGAAGTAGATTTTCATGGTTTATCTCATGAGCCACAGCTGGGTGTCCTGTGCTTTATCTGGCAGGATGACATGGAAAAGAGCTTCTGGGTCATTTGTCCAGAATGGCTTTACAAAGAGGTTGACTTTCAGGGCCAAGCTTCTTATGGAAGAGGTCTCAAGGTTCAACATGGAAGACACCGAGTCCAGCCAACACTTCAGTGAGTTCATCTGCATGGTCACTAGCCACGAATCAGGACATAGCATCTTTGTAAACATAGGTACAATATCCACAAAAACTCTATGAGGAGACGATTATTATCATGTGATTTCCAGAAGGTCAAGCACCCTCAGAGCTAACCAGGGAGACAGCTGTGAGCTTCATCTTCCTTCCTGTCACTCCAAGATGATTCTTAGTTCAGCATTGATCTGGTGCTATCCTTACTCTTCTGATAACATTGTGTCTTCCCTGGCCTAAGATCTGAATCTTGTTTAAGAGATAAATACACTGTGTTCTCAGGAGAAGTTTGCTTCAGGGGGGAAATGTCCTAGACGCATTTCACGGAACAGATCAGATGGAGTTGAGTGCCAGGAGTTTGCTCCACCACAGAATCCACATACACATGTGGGTCCTGCAAGGCTGTAAGTCTCGTACAGACACCGGGCAGGAGTAGGTTTCACTGTACTTCCAGTTTCAAATTTTCTTGAGGAATACACAACATACACTGACTTGAATTATGTAACACACCCCAGAGGGTATAGCTAGGGTCTCCTGTATACCGTAGAGGCAGTACTCGTGTAGATGAAAACATGCTGTGTGTGGTTCCTGACAAGCTTCCTCCCCACCAGAGAGGAGGGATCAAGTCCATCCATTCCCATGAACGTCTATATCTCCGGAGTGTCTGGCACACAGATGATGCCCTGTACATGTTTGCAGAGAATGGCTCACTGCCATGTGCAGAAAGGTCCATTCTTTTGAGTCTGGGGCCTAATCTATAAATTAAAAACAAGAGTGTTCCACATGTCAGCCTGAATGAGTCCTGAAGCTCTTTTTCAGAAGCCAAGGAGTTAGGAGGACCCTTGCTAAGGTAAGGGAGAGACTAAGATATTGTCCAGCTGCAGGGATCCAAATAATGGGCTTGGGGGCCTGTCAGAAATCCCGGTACAGTGCCTTAGACAGTTGCTTTTCCATATTGTCTAATTCCTTTCTCCCCAGAAAATGAAGTAGGTAGCAGTACTGCTCTATGGGTTTATGCTGAGGGGGAAAGATGACTCTCACAATGGTGCCTGGGTCATTGTGAGAACTCACAGAACTGCTAAATAGAGTTTATATGAAAGAAAGAGTCAAAATGAAATCATCTTGACAAACATCTCAGTTTTCAATTAAAACAATCTTTTCTTAAGTGCAGCACATGCCTCTAACTGTAATCTCAAAGGAGGGAGCGTGTGTTTCACAAGAACAGAAGGCGGCAGTCTGCAGGGGCACCCTAGGGGTCCTGCCAGCCTGTCTGCACATGGTCCCCTCCACAGTGCCCCTAGGGTGGCACTCCCGCACCTGTCTCCACCATGCGCTCTCCTGATTGCTGTCACAGGTCTGGGCCCTGCCTCGTTTGTGAGCTCCTGTAAGGTGGAAAAGATGAACGTTTGCTTCCTTGATTTCTGGTCACCGGTGGGAAGGCAGAGACATCAGAACAAGCTCAGATATCTCATGTTGTCTGTTTTCTAGCCTAGCTGACATGTAAGGCCACAGGCTAAGTCTCCCGATTAATAATCTAAGCAGGTTGATGTGGCAGGTCAGCTAACGACCTCTTAAGACCCTGGGAGTGAACAGGAGGGCTCTCACCCTCTCCTGCTCCTCCTCTCCCAGTTTTACGGTCACACGAGTCCACACACCACACCACCAGCAACTGATGGCCTGTGCTCTAATTTGTGTTAGGAGCACGAAGGTCCTTGTGCCTACAGATCTCCAAGAAAGCAGAAGTGTTAAACATTCAGGATTGTCCTCTCAAAGCAAAGGGTGTAAAACCTGTTTTTCTACCCAAAAAGCTGGCATTGGAGGAGATTCACAGCCTGGAGATCGGCATTATCTGGAGAGCCAGGACATATCAAGCTCCCACAAACAGAACCTGAGGTGGCTGATACCCCAAATGACCTCTATGCTATCTGTATGATAGAGACCATGCCATATCCGTCCCCAAGCTCTTAAGCTAGTGCAAGTAGCCTATCTATAGAATCCAGCTTCTTGGAGGAAATAACATGTACTTTGAGTTGAGTTTTGATGTAACTATGCCTCTTTGAGCACCAGGGATTGTATTACACCCGGAAATTTACTTCCCAAACTGTATTGTGTGTAACTGTGCCAGCAATAAATGGCCTGGTGTGGGATTCTAGAAGTTTGATCCAGTCTGTGTTGGGCTGAACTGGGTTTTCATTCTCACCTCCTCGCAGTTCATTTTCCTTCCAGCCTTGATGCTTGCAGGGACCGAACATCCCTGACTCCCACCCCCATTATGATATGGTTTTGCTTTTTTGGCTTTTTTTTTTTATGTAAGGGCCTATCACCCAGCTCCCAAATAAATCACATACATAGAGGCTTAAGAGTGCTTGGCTTGTTTCTTGCCAGTGTTTCTTAAATTATCCATGACTACCTTTTGTCTCTGGACTTTTTATTTCTATATACCTTTCTTTACTTCTTTCTCCATGGCTTGCTATGTGGCTGGGTGGTGGGTCCCTAGTGTCCCATGTTCTCTTGCTTCTCATTCTCCTCCCAGATTTCTCCTTCCATTTACACTCTGCCTTATAGTCCCACCTACCCTTGCTCCTGCCTCACTATTGGCCATTCATCTCTTTATTAGGACCTTCAGGTGTTTTAGACAGGCACAGTAACACAGCTTCAGAGTTAAACAAATCAGTGTAAACAAAAGTCACACACTTGAAAATAATATTCCCCATCCCCCCTTGCTTTTCTCTTATTGCGATAAAAACACTCTGACCAAAAGGAACTTAGGGGAAGACAGATTTTTCATCAGCATAAATTTTCAGGCCATTGTTGAGGGAACTCAGGGTGGGAACAGAAGCAGAGACCATGGAGAAAAGCTGCTTCTTGTCTTGGTCTCTAGCTCATGCTCAGCCTGGAGTGGTACCGTCCACAGTGGTACCATTGGACTGAGTCTTCCTACATCACTCATCAATCAAGACAATTCACTCAGGCATGACCATGAGTCAGTCTGATCCAGGTGTTTCTTCACCTGAGGTCCCCTCGTCCCAGGTTTTCTCCATGAGTCAAATCGACAGTAAAACCCAACCAGGACAGCCTGGTTCTAGCTACATGGCAAACACATGTTCATTTATGGATGCTTGGCTTTCAGATTCCACCACTCAGACAAGGATTAAGATGCTTCACAGCCTCCCTGCCCCCATGCCAAAATCTGTCTCCTCATTCAGCCGCAAATGCAGACTGACCACTGACTAAAACCCCACCTGGATCCAACCTCATCCTGGGTCCTTTTTAAGCCAAGAATTCTGGCACCAGCTAGAGAGAATCCTCGTCCTTTATACTTTGCTATCCAACCGAGCTCTTCCTCATCCACCCTTGAGGTCTAACCAAGTTCCTTTGGCCCCACCTCAACATCAACTTAGACAACTCTCAGTGATTTCCCATGCACTCTCATGGGTACTGTTGGTTGCCCACTTCACGGGATCTGGAATCAGCTAAGAGACATACTTCTGGACAGTCTACAAGGACATTTCCAGGAATAATTAACTCAGGGGAGAAAGCCCTCCCCCCAGAGTGGGGTAGGGTTAGCATAGATATAAAGCCGTCTGAGGAAAACATCAGCATGGCTTGCTTGCCTCTGCTTGTTATTTTGGATAAATGTATCTATTTATTATTATCATTAATTCTTTTCATCATCCTTCTTCCTTCTCCTTCTCCCCCAGTATGGACTGAACGCCAGTGGCTCTTCGGAAGCCTCCCAGTCCTTCACCGCCACACCATGAATGCTGAATCACCCAGCCTAATGGACCTAGCAGCTGCCAGGTTCCCAAATTCCCAGTATGATGTTAATGGTCATTGTTGAACTACAAAGCCCCGACTCTATAAGCCATTCTAGTGAGTCCCTTTCCATCACTTAGACATTTTAATGATTCTGCTCCTCTACAGAAACCTGCCGAACACATACTCCCTCATCCAACCTTAGTCTATAAATCCCCATTTGGTCCCTGCTATGATTAGAGTGGAGTTCAGTCTCTCTCCTCTCTCACAGGGCTCTGGCCTAAGCTTCATCCCCATCTTAACACACCAGCTGGACGATTTCTCTTATGTGCTGCCTTCCCCGCATGTGCTGGTCCTGAGAGGACACACAGGCAAGTTGTGTTTCCTCTGCATGCGGAGGGTCTGCCTCCTGCTGCTCACAGCCCCAGGACATCCTTCACCTACGACTCAGACATGCAGAGCCAGGGGCTGGGTACTCTGGCTTTTATACCCTCTGTGCCACTCCGCACAACGAATGCCCTGGATTCACTTATTCAACATGGGACGCTAATCCCAGTGCCACCCACTTCCAAGAGGAAATGAAACGGTTCAAAGAGAAACGGAAGTAAAAATGGAGATCCTATCGCTGCAACAAGTCAATACATAGCAGATGGCAGAGGTCTAAGTTATCTCTGCCCTTCGATTTGCATGTCATTACAGCGAGTGTGACTATCCGGCCTCTGAGTCAGTTTGGACTGTAAAGCTGTCTTTGGGAGCAGCTACTAGCACCCAAGACAAGAGTGAAGATCCTGCAAGCCAGGACCCCAAGGGTCTTTAGTCTCGCACCGTACTCTTGCTATACACTGTACATAGGACCTTTGCCTATGTTCTCAAAGTCATTTTCTTTTTCATGGCAGAAAGAGACAGAGGCAGAGAGTCACACAGAGAGAGACAGAGGGAGAAATACACACACACACATGGGGGGGGCTAAAACTGCACCCATCCAGCCTGTGCCCCCCCTTCAAGCCTTGCACATTTGTCATCCTCTTAAGAGGCCCAGAGAAGAGAGCAGCAGCAGAGCAAAGGCTAGAGTCCAGCTGGGAAAAGACATGGCAGACCAGAGTTGGCTGTAGCACTGTCCTTGCTTGGGGTAGAGTCCTGGAATCTGCACCACGAATCCCATTACCTCACAAGGCAAGAATTCAGCCGACATCCTAGCCAGACCCCTGAAAGCCTCCCTGAGGATAGGAGCTTCACTACTTGCAGAGGTCTAGAAACGCCAGCAGAGACGGCCTGCACCAGAGGGTGAAGAACCTTCCCCGACCTTTGCCATCTCCAGAACCTCTGATTCCAAGAGGAACGGTGGGGTCTGATTCTCACCTTGGCCTCAGTGTGTCCTGTCCAGGACAATGGGAGGAGACTCATGCCCGAGATCTGAGCCAAGCCCATCTGTGTCATATGTCAGACACCCACCTGACAAGAAGTGCCTGGGGGACCTTTGGTTTGGCACATCTCTCCAGATTTGGCACTCCCTTGCTTCCCCAAGGAGCAGAGACCCATGTCTCCTTTAGATAATATTGGCTAACCAGATGTGCCCAGGGAGGCAGCCCTCTCTGCTTGCTAGTCTACTTCCTTGCTGGGTAGACATTTCACCCTTGATACATCAGCGGAGGTTCTGTCTCTGAACGTTGCACTGTGTCCTGCAGTGAGAGTCCCCATCGAGGGGTCCAGAGATACAGGCTCCATCCTGACCCACACAGATCCCTGCATTCTGCCTTCACAGCCCACAGGAGAACCCAAACCCTCAGCTGGCATAGGAGCCAAGTCACCTCCAGGTCAGTGCTGTGTGTGATGACACCACTGTTGAATGTTTCTTCTGGGAGCTTAGACCAAAAATTTGTTCTCGAACCACTTCCACTGGGATGTCCAGATGCTTGCCTCTGTGGCTCCCTAAAAGAAAAAAAAATGCCCCTTGCACCACTTCCACTAGTAGGGTCCCCTGAGAATGTTAGAGAACTCACAGCCGAGAGCCTGGGAATACAGCTCAAATGGTTAGGTGCTAATATAGCATTCACTGGGCCCAACCTGCAGCGTTGCATGCACTGGGCCCAACCTGCAGTGTTGCATGCACTGGGCCCAACCTGCGGCGTTGCATACACTGGATATGGCAATGCCAGGAGGGAGAGGCAGGCGGATCAGAAAGCCAGGGTCATCCTCAGCTACTCAGAGAGCTGAAGGTCGGCTTGGGATATGTGAAGCCTTGTGATAAATAAAAGAAAGGAAGGAAGGGAGGGAGGAAGGGAGGAAGGGAGGAAGGAAGGGAGGGAGGAAGGGAGGGAGGGAGGGAGGGAGGGAGGGAGGAAGAAAGGGAGGGAGGAAGGAAGGAAGGAAGGAAGGAAGGGAAAAGAAAAGTGAAAAAAAGAAAAACAAACAAAAAACAAAAGCAAACAAAACAGAAAACTCGGAACCAGTGGGATTCTCTCTTCTTATTTTTAGTTAGTTAACTTTTCAGGCCTCGGATTTTTCATTGCTATGGGTGGAAGACAGAAATGCATGAGGTTGCTTTAGGAACCCAGTTCTGAAACACCTTGCTCAGTGAAGGCTCTCTGAGGACATTTGACAAATGTCCACCCAGTTGGCCCTTCCCCACCAGATGACACCACTGCTGGAAAATCTGCAGCCAGGACCTTGAGACATCCCATGAAGACTCTGGCAAGCTCAACAGCATCATTGTTTTTCCCTGTTTCAGCTGTGAGTGGGTTCACAAATTTCCAAGAGATTTTGCATTCACAGTGTTTCTCCATCATTCCCATTTATTTTATGTGTTATTATATATTTAAGAGCATAGTAGTAGATGAAAAATTGTTATTAAATTTATTTTATAGTATCCCGGCTAAGCAGAAAAGAATTGCTTTATTTGAGCTTTCATGATTTCAGTCTCAAAGATTAATAATATCCCTTGTACATATTATCACAGCTTCTGCCATTTACACAGAAAGATAACTATGCTGGCAATAGGAGTTTTCCTTGATTACCCATTTGCCTAACATGTGCACATAAACACACATATTTTATATCTACTTTTACAGTTTTATTATCTAAGTGTGGGTGATCCTTTCATTTAGGATAAGAGTTACATATATTAAATGAAAATCAGGAAATAGAAAATCTAGTTCAGCAATAGAGTGCTTGCCTAGCGTGCTCAAAGCCCTGGATTGGATCTCCAACTGTGGGAGGGAGGGAGGAAAGACGGGAGGGAGGGAGGGAAGGAGGGAGGGAAGAAAGGGAATGGAAAGGAGGGAGAAAGCAGGGGAAGAAAGGGTAAAGGAGGGAAGAAAGAAGAAAAGAGAAAGCTGAGGCGCTTGCCTCTTGAAGACATCCTTGCAGCACTCACAGGAGGTGAGTCTGAGAGGCTCCACTCCTACTAGAGCTTCTGGCTCCATGAAAGACTGGATCTAGACCCAGCCATCAGCAGGTGGTTCTAGACTTAGACCTTGGCATGCCAATCCTTCAGCATCCGCACCATCCACCCTGGAGACATACTGTTTGCCTTTCTGCTCCATGGTTAAACTTGCAATCAGCATGGTGTGATGGGAATGTTTGATCCACTGACCTGGAAAGTTCTCCAAGACTGCCCAGTGAATTAGCCACCACTGGTGGAGGAGAATAAGGGGGATCCTACTAGGAGATCCTTTGCTGGCCTCTGCCCTCCCAGTCCAGGGCTCTCCTGGGAAAGGTTTTTTTGTTCTTTTGCTTTTTTGAAATGTTAAATGCATGAAGGCTTTGAATCATTGAAGAGAACAAGAAGGGGATTCCTGGCTGAGATTTTGAAAAAGAGAATTTATGAATTCAGTATTTGATACCCAACTCACACATTCACTGGACTCACCCAAGCAAGGTCACAACTAAGGTTTTAGAAAACAACACCCCTCACAAACACACCCTTATGAACTTCAAAATAATATACCTCAGGGATGAAGAGATGATGAGATCCTGAGAAGTGTTACCAGTCATCACTCTGAATCTCACTGTGCAAGATGTAGCTATGGAGAGGCTGAGATCTTGAGATAACACATGAATTGTGCTTATTTGGCCGCCAAGATGACTCAGCAAGTATAATGCACTTAGTGAGCCACCAAGATGACTCAGCAAGTGTATTGTACTTAGTGGGCCATCAAGATAACTCAGCAAGTGTATACACTTAGTAGGCTACCAAGATGACTCAGCAAGTGTATTGCACTTAGTGGGCCATCAAGATGACTCAGCAAGTGCATTGGCTATTCTTCTGTTGCTGTGATAAAATGCTGTAACCAAAAGCAATTCACAGAAGAGTTTTTAGGGGGTGCTTACCATTCTAGAGCAGTGGTTCTCAACCTTCCTAATGCTGCAACCCTTTAATACAAGTCCTCCTGTTGTGGTGACCCCCAAGCATAAAATTATTTTCACTGCTACTTCATTACTGCATGAATGATAGTGTAAATATCTGTGTTTTCTGATGGCCTTAGGTGATCCCTCAAAAGGGTCACAACCCACCTTTGTTCTAGAGGAATAAGAGTCCATCACAGAAGACAGGCAAGGCAGCTGAGCGACCACACCTCAAACCACAAACACGAAACAAAGAGAGCAAACTAACTCTTACAGGCTACCTCCAGTGACATATGTCCTCTAGCAAGGCTCTACGACCTCTTCAAACCACCATGTGGGGACCAAGTATTCAAATGTCTGAACCTCTAGGGAGAATTCTCATTCAAACCCTCACAGTGTATGAAAGGGCTCATTGCACAAGCTTGATGCACTGGCTTCAATCCCCAGAACTCGTGTGTGTTAGCTTCATTTCTTCTGCTATTATAAAACACCTTGACACAAGCAAGTTTAAGGAAGAAAAGATTTATGCAGCCTACAGTTTCAGGTTACAGTGGGTGAGTGAGGGGAAGTTGAGGCAGGAACTTGAAACAGCCAGCCCTACCCACAGTCAAGAGTCATGAATGCATACATGCCTACTAGAGCTTAGTTCATTCTCTGCACTTATATGTGCCAGAATCCTCTGCTAGGGAATGGTGCCGCCCACAGTGGGCTGGGTCTTCTTATATCAGTTAGCATAATCAAGACAATGTCCCACAGACACGCACACAGGCTGACCTCTTAGACAATCTTTTCCCAAGTGACTAAAACCATCATATCACATAAAGGTGAAGAGAGAGAAACAAAGTTGTCTTCTAACTTGCTTACATGTGTCAGAGTACACCCACACCCACATGGAATCACACATATGTACAACACATATGATAATAAGTAAAAGAAAATTAGTGGTTAGTTATTATGCAAAGCAACCATATGAAATTCGAGGCTCAAACTCTGCTCTAACCACGGCCTGTTCTCACGTGAGAAACCAGCCAAAATGAGAATGGCTCACCCAAAACGTACCATCTCAGGACAGGATTCCCAGACATTGGAAGCTTCCCTTGGGAATTACAGTTAGGACGGGTGAGCATATTCACACTCTGTGTGAGCAAAGTTGCTAATTTGTGTGGACATAGATAGCACTGGCTTTAAGTACTTGGTGGGGGTTAGCTCCTGGGGTGGGGAGTAGCTCCCATGGCAATCAGGACCTGTCCAGAGAACCTTATGCTATTGGCTGGCAGGCCTTCTCTGGGACACACTGTCCCAAACACACATTGTTCTGTCTCCTTTCGAGGACCATTTTGAAAATGTCTCCTGATTGAATGACATCTGCCCCCTGCTGAGCTCTCCACGATGTGCCCATCCTACCGAGGAGCGTGCTGAGCGCACATCTTCCTGGAAGACTGCTCACCGTCCTGACTCAGGCATCATTAGGCCCACTTTACAGACTCAGAAATTGAGGCTTAGACAAGATAGGCAATTTGTCTAATTTGCTGCTTGGCAGCCTGCCTCCAGAGTGCTCTCAAACCACCTCTTCTCAGATATATGCAGAGGGCCAGCAAGCCAGTGTAGGCACAGTCTGGCCTTACTTCCCCGTGTCTTTATCTCCTTAGAGAACCCACAGAGAAAACTCGAAGTGGCAGAGTTAAACCTAGGCTACACCTGCAGGTGGAGAAGGCTAGACTGGCCACGTCCCTTCAGATGTCCCCGAGGCCTCTGTAGTTAAAGCTGGAGTTCCTACCATTTGCTGAAGTGATTCTCACCTTGGGGTTCCCCGGACCAGGAAATCACATTCTAAGGCACTGTTTGGAGCCTATTGGGATGAGAATTCTGGGGTGGAGCCCAGCAAATTTGTTTTCCAGAAAGAAAGAAAAAGCCACTGAGGAAATGCCTCGATAGGTATAAAGTTCTTTTCATGTAAATAAATGTAGGGAACTGTATCCTGGTCTCCAGAACATACATAAAGCAGGATGCAATTGCAGATACCCATAATCCCAGCACTTCTAGAACCAGCGAGGAGGCAAAGCTGGGAGACTCCCTGGAAGGTCACAGGCCAGTTAGCCTGGCCTATGCAGTGGCAGACAACAGAGATCATGTCTCAGACAAGCTGGAAGGCAAGGATTAACACTTGAGGTTGTCCTTTGACTTTCATATGTATGCTGTGGCAAGTACATCCTTACACACACACACACATTTTTCTAAGTTTTCCAGGTTATTCTGATTCTGAAAAACCCCTAGTCTGTAACACACAGGGAGAAGAGGGAACATCAGCTAGGTGGGAAGCTGTGACTTTTAAACCTTCAGCAGAACAAAAGGCAGATCATCTACCATGACTACAAGACTCACACTCCAATCCCATCCGGGTGTGGGACAATGCTCTATATTCTGTCAGTTATGTTTTAAATAAACCCCGATTGGCCAGTAGCCAGGCAGGAAGTATAGGTGGAACAACCAGACAGGAAGTAGAGGTGGGTCAATGAGAACAGAAAATTCTGGGATAAGGAAAGCTTGGTCCGCAGTCCTGACCCAGCGACAGAAGAAGCAAGATGTAACTGCCCCACGGAGTAAGGTACTGAGCCATGTGGCTAGCATAGACAAGAATAATGGGCTAATATAAGTTATAAGAATTAATAAGAAGCCTGAGCTAATGGGCCAATCAGTTTATAACTAATGTAGACCTCTGTGTGATTTCTTTGGGACTTAATGACTGGCAGGAACTGGGCAGGACAGAAAACTCAGTCAACACCATCCAACTCCCAACCTCATCCTTCAGCTCTTTACCCAACAAGTTTCATGTGTCAACATCACTTGCTCTCCCCACACCTTGTGCTCTGATCCTCTGTATCTTTGCATACATTTATAAATGTATGGCAATCTTCTATACTTCTGTCCTGTGGTAAGGAGGCTGCTAGTTAGTTCCCAGCCACTTAGCCCAGAAATAACCACACAGAAACTGTATTAATTAAATCACTGCTTGGCCCATTAGCTCTAACTTCTTATTGGCTAACACTTACAACTGAATTTAGCCCATTTCTATTAATCTGTGTATCACCACGTGGCTGTGGCTTACCGGCTAAAGTTCTGGCATCTGTCTCTTGTGGGACACCATGGCTTCTCTCTGACTTCACTTCCTTTCTCCCAGCATTCAGCTTAGTTTTCCCCATCTAGCTCTGCTATAGACCCAAAGCTGTTCCTTTATTAACCAATGATATTCACAGCATACAGAGGGGAAGCCCACATCACTGTCCCTAATCCTCCTGTTGTTCCCTGTTTCCTAGCTGTCTTGACTCATCAGTTAACATCTCATCTAGAAGCTTTCTCACATTCCCTTTCTCCTCGACTGGCCAGTTGCCTGGGTTCACACACTGATTGACTTTCCACTAGCATGTAAATGCTGCATTGACACTGAGGGATTGTGTCAGACTGACACACTTGAGATTCAGGATAATTCATTATATTTCTGCATCATTCCAGGGACTAGCAGATTGCCTACTTAAGGCCCACTGCTCACAAGCCGTCTTTGGGATAGCAAGAGATAGATAGATAGATAGATAGATAGATAGATAGATAGATAGATAATAGGTAGGTGACAGATAACAGTGATAGATGAATAAATAAATGATACAAAGACAGATAATAGACTATAGATGGATAGATGGTATAGATGATTGATGTGTATATATATATGTAGATAGACAATAGACATATGATGGATGAGATAGACTATGCGCAAGCATTCTGAGGTTTAATCTTTGACCCATTTTCAAATGTGATTTAATAAAATCTAATCTCTCTCTCTCTCTCGTGTGTGTGTGTGTGTGTGTGTGTGTGTGTGTGTGTGTGTGTGTGTGTGTGTAACAGAAATAGACAGAGAAACCTTAAGAGAGTCAACAGTCTCTTGGCCCCTCTTTTTGGTTCCCTTCTTCCCTTCTGACTGCCAGGCCCTGCCATAGTACCTTAGGTCTCCCATGAGAACAGCAACAGCCACATTCTGCAGATCCCTTCAGCTGGCTGCTTTGCCAAGAACATATGTTTCTCTGAAACAAATAGGAAATTATCAAGATGGAGGGATGGAGAGCTTCGTATTGACTTCCAACACATTCTGCCTTTTGCGGGGGAGGGTGTCTATCTAGTTGCTTTAGAGATCCTGACTCAAAGACTAATTAATGCCTATACTTGTGGATTACATAAACATTTGAAAACTCATATTGGATCCATCTGCTGGAACTGAGCAAAAATTTGTACTAATCCAGAATAGTGGCTTCCAAATATGCCATGCTGAACTGACGTTCATCTGCCAACAGACTGAAGAGTTCCATAAGTAATATAGGCTGTTCTAATGACCTTGTTTGTGTGTTTGTTTGGGGAGTGTTTTTGTATGTGTGTGATTATATGCTATAGGGTCTCATGTAGCCAATGATGGACTTGAACTCCTTCTATCCTGCCTCTGCCTCCCAACTGGTGGGGTGATAGGCGTGTGCCATGCCACCATGCCCAGGCACAAGGTCAGTTTTTAACCATCACAGGATCACTTGGGAGTACTACAGCTCACCTGGAGCAGCTTTGTTAGATATCTTAATTTTTTAAAACTTTATTCTCATGTTTGTGTGTGTGTTTGTGTGTGTGTGTGTGTGTGTGTGTGTGTGTGTGTGTGAGAGAGAGAGAGAGAGAGAGAGAGAGAGAGAGAGAGAGAGAGAGAGAGAGAGAGATTGGGGAAGGCACATCCACAAATGTATGGAGAACAGAGGACAACCTGTCGAATCTTTTTTTCTCTTTCTATCTCTCCATGGGTTCCAAGGATTACACTCAGGTTGTCAGGTTTCAAAGCAAGTGCTTTTAAGCATGGTGCCATCTTGCCAGCCCCACTCTAAAATTAATGTGTGTTTATCTCATTGTGTGGGCTTTGAAAGGTTTTATTTTTAATTATTTCAGGCAGTATTTTCCATTTTCGATTAGAGGGATGGTAAGAGAAAATACAAGATTTGCTCACACAGAGAGAGTTGGAGGATATTAGGATCATTGAGACAGACAGGCAGAAAGACAAATATTGAATATCATCACTCGTTTATGGAAACTGAAAATAAAGTTGATCATATCGATGCAGAGAGTCCATCAGTGGCTACAGAGGGAGCTTAATATCCCAGGGATATAAAACAAGAGGGAGTAGGGCAGGGGAGGGGAGGAGGGAGGGGAAATGCAGGGAAGGGAGGTGAGGGGAAGGAAGGGGTAAGGGAAGGAAAGAGGAGAATAATGGTCACTCACGTTGAGAATATGGGAGCAACAGAGAAAAATCTGTTAAGACACCAGACTACGTTTGAACAGTAGGAATGATTCTGTCATTCTGTGGCACGGTGGGGTAACTGTAGCCAGCAAACACATGGTTCTTTTCAAAACAGCTCAAGCAGAAATTAATGCTTGAGATAAAAATGCCAATTACCCTGAATTGACCATTATACATGTTGCATCCTATAAATATTATGTCAATAAAACAAAAAGAATATATATATATATATATATATATATATATATATTGCTTATTTCTTAAATAGGGCCTTGTTATATAACTCAAAATGACTCCAAACTTATGATCCCTCTGCCTCAGTCTCCCAAGATCTAAGAGGTTATAGACATGTCACCACAAATATCTAAATTAAATATTTTTAAATGTATTCTCAAGAATTCATCTAAAATCAAGGTGAAGGGCTGGGCAGGGCAGAGGTTCAGTTTGTAGAATGCTTGCCCAGAGGCCTGGGTTCAATTCTCAGCATCACATAAACCAGGATCTTTTTGGTTCATGCCTGTAGTACCAGCACTGGGGAGGTAGATGCAGGAGGATGAGAAGTTCAAGCTCATTCTTAAGTACATAAGTTTGAAGCCAGACTGGTCTACATGAGACACCATCTCAAATATAATATAATAAAATAAAAGTAAAACCAAGCTGAGACCTCATAGTTTTTATAATCACAATATTCTCTGGGGCCTCCTATCCAATTCCATCTTTTTTTCTATTTGATTTCATTAAAACTATTCTGTCTTATTTCTCAATGCCAGTTTTACTTCGAGTGGATTTCATGACCTGTTAACGCAAGCCCAGGCCCCAGCAGACAAGGATGGAGTGACGAGGTGTGGGAAAGGGCAGTCCTTCCTCCATGCCTCTGCTGCACCAGCCTGGGCTGGGTTGAAGCCCGGATGCATTCACCATACAGATGAGCTGGTCACAAAGAGTCATGAACACATGTGAGAATGATGTCATCGGCACAGTCACAGCCCAGGGATGGGCACAGGCCCCTCGGCTGTGAGTGACACCGCATGAAGTCATCATCATAGCGAGGTCTAACAGCCATGGGCTTGTCATGTAAAGGAGCATTATCGTCACCCCAGAACATCTGAACATGTTTTATTTATTAGTATCAAATGTTGCCCCCTGCCAGCACCCTCTGCTTCCCACTTCCTGTCTTCGGTAACTGAATAATGGGTTTAATGAAAAACACCAGAGTAGAAACGACAGGCCTTCAAACAGCAGTCACTGAGTTTAAAACCAGGAGGAGGAACAGCATATTCTCTGGTGTGTGCACAGTGCCTGCTTCTCATCAAGGGCAATTGGCCCCTCTACCCCAAGCACCCTCGGCCTCTTGATGAAGGACCCTGCTATTCCCAACTTGTACTTTTGCAACTCAGGTTGCTTATCAACTACATAACACCAACCAATTGGCCCAGGACCTGAATCAAACAAAAGCAAAAGCAGGGAGAATCTTATACCATGGTCAGGTTCAGTCTTTTTGAGCTTTAGAAGTTTTGTTGCTGCCCTCATCCTCAGACATCAGACTCTAGATTCTTCCAATTCTAAATGCAGATTCCTACTGACTACTCTCCAGGGAGATTCTAAATCTTCAGCCCTGCCTGGGCCTATATTGCTTCACTGAGAGCATATACCCACATATACCGATAGGAAACAGCATACTGGAAATGGTGTCACTTTTTTGAAATCTCAAAGTGATGCACCTCCCCCAGCAAGGCCTCCTAACCCTTTCCAAACAGTTGCCCCAACTGGGGACTAAGTATTCAAACATATGAGCCTATGGGGATGGGAGTGATTTCTTGTTCAAACTACCACACAGTGTTCCAGTCAACAGCAGGCCACATGTTCCAGAGTGGCTCCTTAAGACAGCATTGATACTGTACCACAGCTGTCTTAGCCAGTGTGCACGATGACGCTCACACAGAGATAAAGTCACCTAGTGATGCACTTCTCCGAAGGCAGCACTGAGTGCTCCGTGACTGTGCTTTCCTCAAGGGTTGCTGAATGTCTGTCTTCCTCATATTTCTTCCCCATTCTTTTTCCCTCACACAGAACCACAGCCCAGCAGGGCATTCTAGGAGTTACTCTGTATTCAATCTGGCTGGGTTCCAGCATAAGTACCTTTCATGCCCAAAGCACACAGATCTTGCATCATCTTGGAAAGACCTTTAAAATAGCTCTGGATATGTCATTGAGGACTGTGCCCCTTTTATGTGGGGATGAAGGCTAAAATATCAAGCTATTTCCCATCCATGGTTAGGGCAGGGCTCAATATTAAAGATAAACAAGCCAATAGAAGCTAACCCTTAGAGAAATCCTAAGAATTCAGTATGTCAACAGAAGGTCAGTCAAACCAATTAGCCAGTTCCAAATTCACAGGCACTCACACATACACATAATGCTCCATAGAAGAGCCAGCCCTCCAAGGTTGAATGGCAAGTGATAACTCAAGAGCATGCTCTACGATCTAGCTGAATAAATTCTCCTTTTGACATCAGATTGTGATAGCAGTTGCCTTCTGTATTTGTGAGTGTGCATTAGAAAATACGGTTTTAAAATATATTATTAATTAGTAAACTATAATTACTTATTTATGGGATTCTAAGTAAGATTATTTATACCCATGTAATATGGACTGATTAAGACAGGTGAATGAATATATCTGTCACCAGGGGATGGAGAAATGACTCAGCAGTTAAGAGCATTTGTTGCTCTTGTCAAGGACGTGGGTTCGATTTCCAGCTCCCAACATCACGTAATAACTCACAACCAACCATAACTCCAGTTTCAGAGGATCCAATATCCTCTTGTGAACCCATGGACACAAGGCACACACTTGATACACATACATACAATACATACACAAAAGCAGAATGCTCATACACATAAAAAATAAATTAATTTAAAAAGAAACAAAATTGTTTGACTGTGTGTGTGTGTGTGTGTGTGTGTGTGTCTGATGAGTGTAGTTGATACTTTAATTCTTATGTGTAGCAATGCTGTTTGGAACTCTATATACAAGTCAGCTCACAACTATCCCGGATATGGGACATGGCATATTCTCAACATATGGAACACAAATTAATGTGCAGTTGCCTATGCCACACATGTCATTCTTTTTATTTAAAACTGGCTTAGCAGGGGATGGTGGTATGTTCCTATCATCCCAGCACTTGGAATACTGGGATGGGATGGGATGGGATGGTCATGGGTTCAAGGACAGTCTGGACTAACTAGCAAGACTTTGTCTCAGAAAAACAAAAGAAATAAATCAAAACAAAATGTAAACAAAGATGTAAGTGATTCAGTGCTTTTTCTCAGAACCAGTCTGGTGTGGGAGGTCCTTCTGTGTATGTGTTGTTTTTATTGGTTAATGAATAAAGAACTGCTTTGAGCCTATGGCAGGGAAGAACAGAACCAGGTGGGGAAAGCTAGACTGAATGCTAGGAGGAAGAAAGGTGGAGTCAGAGAATCGCCATAGAGCCACTGGAGATAGATGTGCTGAAACCGCTGGTAAGCCACTGCCACGTGGCGATATACAGATTAATAGAAATGGGTTAAGTTAGTATGTAAGAGTTAGCCAAGAAGAAGCTAGAACTAATGGGCCAAGCTTATGGTTTCTGTGTGATTATTTTAGGTCTAAGATAACCAGGTGGCTGAGAACCAACAACCCCTAGAGTTCTTACCTCTACCAATGCTCAGATCAAAGGGGCGATCCTATCCTCAGACTGACTTAGACTATAAACTCAGAGTCACTGATGCTCAGACTTCTGCCTCAGACCACTGTGAGCTTCAATCTCCTCCCACTTTATATTCTTCTCTTCACCCAGCCATATCACTCCTGTCTCCACCTCCCTAGTGCCGGGATTAAAGGCATGGGATCCCAAGTGCTGGGAGCACCTTTGTGTGAGCTCTGTTTCTCTTCTAGACTGGATCAATTTCTAGTAGCCCAGGGTGGCCTTGAATTAACAAAGATCCCTCTGCCTCTGTCTCCTGAGTCCGGGGATTAAAGGTGTGAGCCACCACTGCCCGGCGTCTACTGGTTTAGCTGGCACTCTGATCTTCAGGTGGGCTTTATTTGTTAAAACACAAACAAAATGTCAACACAGGAGCCTTCACTGTTAGATCTTATATACTTAATACTTTTCAGTTCTCAGATACAAGACTTTTTATGTGTTGTCAAGTGAGACTAAGCCTGCTGAATTTCATAATTAGTCATAATGGTCTTTTGATGGAGTCTTCCAGGTTTCTTACAGAGAAAATGATGCCACCTGTACACTGACAATTTGGCAGCCTCCGTTCCAATCTGTGTCTTGATTGCTCTTCCTAGGACTTCCAGTACATGTAAAATCTAAATGTAGAAGGCAGACATCCTTGTCCTGGCCCACTTTACAAAGAGAAAGCTTTTAACTCTTACCTATTCAATATGATGCTAGCTGTGGGTCATACACACCCTTGTAGAAGGAGCAGCATGCTGCATTCCTGCCACCCGACTCCCAGCCACCTAGCTTTGCCCCGGAAATAACAACACACAAATTATATTCATTTAAACACTGCTTGGCCCGTTATATCTAGCCTCTTCTGCCTAACTCTCATATCTTGCTTTAACCCATATCTAATAATCTGTGTAGTAAGCCATGAGGTGGTGGCTTACCAGGAAGATTCTAGTGTACGTCCATCTTGGGCTGGAGCTTCATCGCGCCTGGCTCAGAGAGGAGAGGCATGGCAATTGCCTCACTTCCTACCAGCATTCTGTTCTGTTTACTCCGCCTACCTAATTTTCTGTCCTATCAAGGGCCAAGGCAGTTTCTTTATTAACCAATGAAATCAACTCAAAACAGAAGACCCTTCCACATCACACCCTTTAGTATGTTAAGACAAAATGAAGTGATTGCCTCTAATCCCGATTATTAGGAAACAAAGGCAAGGAACTACTACGTATAAGGTCAGCCTGGACTACATAATGAGTTCAAAGCCACCCTGGCAACTCAGTTGAGATCTTGCCTCAAAATAAATTTAAAAATATAAATTAGGATAAGACTGGCAAGATGGTGTTTGTCTCCAAAGCTTGCGACCTGAGTTCAATGTGTATACACAAATCAAAGATAAACAGCTAAGCAAATGAGCTATAGCTCAGAGGTAGAGAGCTTCCTGGAGGACTAGAGAGGATCAGACAGAGAGGAAAGAGCTCTAAAGATGCCACCACAAGGGAAATGACAGACTGAGTGTGGCTGAGAGAGGCGGTGCTTAAGGACCCAGAGGAACCATGAGCCCGCTGTCATTGTTGACACCTATGCTGAGCCTCTACCTCAGTCTGATTCACACTCCAGGGCTGAACCCCACACCACCCCATGAATTCTGCAGGTCTGATTTGTTTAATCCGTAAGACAGCCCGCAAGATCACTTAATGGGATTTTTATCCCTTTCTATGTCTTATTAACAAGAAAATTTAGTCAAAGGAGCTCCCCCCCCCCAAGAAAAACTCTCAAAGGAGAGAAAAGAAAGCTTCTTCATTGATCCCGGCATATCTGCAACCCTGATTAATCACGATAGTTTGGGGACCACAGGAGATAAAGGGGTTTGGCCTGAGGTTTCCTTTAGGGACAAAAGATAATTAAGAACAAAAATAATGCTTCAGATTTAAAAAGAAGACTTCTTCTTTAATGAAAAACTTCTAACCACATAAAACCAATCTCCAGGGGCTTTGTTGAAAACTGTTAAGATAAAATATATTCCACATCTTACTCTTTGCACAGAAAGGCTTCTCATGTTCCCTCCCATCAACTCTCTCCTCGGGGTATTTCTGATGTCTGCAAAACATATTACAGCCGTTTCCTGCAAGATGGTTCTGCAAGGCAGTCCCTGAAGTTCAAGAAATGACTGAGGTTGAAGGAGCTGAGCAGGGCTTCCAGGAGGAGGTCTTTACACAGGCCAGGATGTGAGAGTCAATCTCCACCTCATCCCCCACTGGGCAGACCTGGAGGGGGGCTGCTATGAAGTCAGGCTCTTCCCAGGAATCCTCTTCAGAGAGAACCAATAACTCAGTAAGTCAATTCTACAAGGCCATTTTCTTGCCAAATCTCACAGCACCCTGTGTCATTTCTCTGCCCATTGTATAACTCCCTTTCCAAATTTATGTCCAAATTTATGCTCCTTAAAAAGTGAGACCTTCATCCCAAGGCAGTGGAGTCCATTGGGCGGTCAAGTCCAGGTGTTCGGGCTTGACCCATTCACTTTTACAATTGCCTTGGGGAAGAGTGCATCTTTCTCCGGGAAAGGGATTGAAGGATTCTGGTTAGGGAGACCAGTGTGTAACTGCACCCCATGCCTCTGTACCCTAGCCATGATAACCAGTCTTCCCAGGATGGCCTCTGTATTTCTTCTTCACCATTTCAAAGGTAGAGACAGCTCTTGAACACTTCAAGTTCACTAATAAAAATATATACAAACAGTATTTTCCATAGGCCACAATTTCAAAATCACCTTCTTTTGCATTGATTCCCCTCTACTTCCCCCTCCTTCTGGACAAGGTTTCATGTAGCCCAGGCTATGTGAGTAAACTTTCAACTTATTCTAGCTGAGAATGGCCTTGAACTTCAGATCGTCTGACCTCCACATTCCAAGTGCTAGGCTAACAGGCAAGCACTACCACGCCTGGCTGAAAACTCACCTTTGGTATTACAATCATATCTAAAACCACACAATAGGAAAGGAAAACAAAACATAGCATTCAAATTCCTGCCCCCCCCCCACAATGTGAGGTACATTTTAGAAGGAAAATAAGGAAGCCTGGAAGCAGGAGAGTATTCCATCTGGCTTCCCATTGACTGGTGCCTATGACTGCCACTGAACCAGGAAGAAGGACAAAGTGGGCTAGTGTTTCTATTTGAAGAGCAAAGAGTCAGTCTTTTCACATGCTCCAGAGGAAGCAGCAACTGAGAATCAGCATAGTTGGCTCCAAGCCTGAACGACACTGAGGGCAGGCAGAGGTGAGTTATGCCTACAGTAAGGTCTGATGGAGGGTAGAGATGGGAGAGATCACCACAGACCTCAGCTTGCCCTGAGTGTGATCATCTCCAGTGAGCCCAGAGAACTCACCATGAATTCATCACCCAACACTGCAGCGTCAGATGATGGCAGAATGGCCAAGGGAAGGACTATTACCACAAAGGCCTGGTGAAGCGGGGGATAGAGCACGCAGGTCTGTAGGTGCTTCCAAGGTCCTCTATCAGCCAAGAGGGTGCACCCTCACCCTCCTCCACATACTCAGACACTGTTTTGATTAGGATTAAGGGCAAGGCAAGAATTGAAAAACTGAGAATTGATTCCAAAAAAACCAAGCTAATCTAATGAAGTAAGAATCCATTTAGGATTCCTCTTGAACCACAGGGTGGAATGAAGATGGGGGATCCTGACAGAAGAGCTCACAGACTAGGCAAGTTATGGTGCTTCCATGTCCTCTGCATGTCTCCAAGGGATCCAATACCTTCTTATAGCCTCCATGGGCACACACACACACACAAATACACACACACACACACACGTACACACATACACACACACACATACACACACAGAAAGCGTTGAGGGAGGGCCGCTTGTTGGTTCTCAGCTGCTCAGCCCCAATATAATCACACAGAAACTATATTATTTAAATCATTGTTTGGCTCATTAGCTCTAGCTTCTTTTTTTTATTAGGTTAGGTTTTTTTGCATTCAATTTTATTTTTTTAATTAATTAATTTATTTATTAAAGATTTCTGCCTCCTCCCTGCCACTGCCTCCCATTTCCCTCCCCTTCCCCCAATCAATTCCCCCTCCCTCATCAGCTTGAAGAGCAATCAGGGTTCCCTGATGTGTGGGAAGTCCAAGGACACCCACCTCCATCCAGGTCTAGTAAGGTGAGCATCCAAACTGCCTAGACTCCCCCAAAGCCAGTACGTGCAGTAGGATCAAAAACCCATTGCCATTGTTCTTGAGTTCTCATGGAACTTTACCCGGTAAGCCACAGCCTACCCCTGGACCTAGCTCTAGATTCTTATTAGCTAACTCTTACATATAAAATTAACCCATCTCCATTAATCTGTGTATTGCCACATGGCTGTGGCTTACCGGGTAAAGTTCTATCCAGCATATTTGTCTCCCATGGGGGCTACATGGCTTCTCTCTGACTCTGCCCTCTTGCTCCCAGTATTCAGCCTAGCTTTCCCCATCTAGTTCTGTTCCCCTATAACTTGCTATAGGTCCAAAGCAGTTCCTTTATTAACCAATGATATTCACAACATACAGAGAAGAATCCCACATCAAGAAAGAAAAATAAATCTTAAAGAAACCTACCTCATGAGGTCCCTGAGGACAAAGGAAAATATGATGCCTTTAGAAAACACTCACTACCTAATGCCTAGTACACACAATAAATATCAGCTCTTATTTTTGGATGGCAAATGCCTTCAGCCTTATCCACCTTACTGCCTTAGTACTAGCCAAACCCCTGGTCTATGGCAATGTTTAAGAAACGCTAGTTGAATAAATGCTGAATAATCCAATGCATACAAATCAAAGCTCAAACCATATTTGCCTACTGAACAAGAACTCAAAATCAGTTGTCACAAATTCCTACGACACAGAGCCTCAGAGTAACAAGAATTGGGTGTTCCCAACTCACAGGCAAGGACAGAGAACATTCTCCATCTGGATGCTGAGGAACCAGTGAAGTTATATTAGGGGAGCAGTGTGGTCTAGGATAGCAAAGCAAAATTTCAGAGACAGGAAGATCAACTTGAGAAAGCAGAAAAGAGGGTTGGGGAAGTGGCTCAGTAGTTGGGAGAGTGCCGCTGCTGCTCTTCCAGAAGAACTGAGTTCAATTCCTTACACCCACGCGGTGGCTCACAACCATCTGTAACTCTAATCCCAGAGACTCCAACGCCCTCCTCTGGCTTCTGGAGGCATTTCATGTGCATAATACATAGACACACTTGCTGGCAAAGCACCCGTGCACATAAAAGATAAAATGAAAAATGCACAAAGAATACAGAAAAGCATTTAGAGGAATGGTGATGTGGGGTACACCCTTCCACAGCTAATGTAGATATATCAGCATTTTTATGTGACCAGATCACATCACAAAACAATCATTCCTGGTAGTCTGGAGGGGGCTACATGTTGAAAAAATAGTAGATTAAAGGCAGTTTACCACAGGCTGTAACTGGAGATGAAGATTTCTGAAAGAGGCAGCCATAAGCTCTGAAACACTCTCTCCAAGGGCAAGAGAGCAGTGCCATGTGTTTTCATGTTCAAGGTCACCTTAGAGAAAACAAGTGTTCTCCTGGGGAGGCAGGAAAGCCTACCAGACATTACCAACTCTGTCCTCTCTCCTGACGTATAAGCATGTCCAGGCAGGGGCACTGGGGAGCCATGAGATCAAGCTCATTCCTAAGGTCTTCTCTGGCCCTTTGGCTGTGTGTCTCTCGATACTCACCATTAGCCACTGGCAAAGACCATCTGTGTCTCCTTTGCAACTAAAGTGCAGAAAGTTAATAAATACGGTGTTAGGTGATCAAATGTGACCCCCCCCACACACACACACATGCATGTATGTCAGCCTAATCCCTAGGACCCATGTTCTGTGGTTTGAACGAAGGTCCTCCAAAGGCCGTATATAAAAGTCTTGGTCCCAAAGTGGCACACTATTGGAAGGTGAGACATGGCACCTAGTGAGTGGTTGGACACTGGAAGCCTGCTTGACCTTGAAGGAGATGATAGAACACTAGATCCTCCTCACCCCTTACTTCCCAGCTATTGAGTATTTTGCCTTGTGTCCCTGCCATTACATGTGGTCTCACTACAGGCACAAAAGTGAGGGGTCACTGGCTTATGGACTGAAATCAGCAAACTTTGAGTTAAAATAAGCCTTTCCTCTTGTCAAATGAATTTTCTCAAGCATTTGCTAGAGCAGCTGGAAGCTGACTTGCTCACTTTGTCTCACTCTACCCAGCAAAGGGAGCTCTGAAAACATAAGGAAATTAACAGTCTTGAGGTGGGAGGTGATTCTAAAACACACAGAGAGGTCCTTACTGCAATCAGAAATAAACAGGATATAAAAGAGACTTTATTGACGGGAGAAGCAATGTGGTGATGGTAGCAGGGCTGGACAATTCAGTCACAAGTCAGAGGTCACCAGAAGCTGAAGAAGGCAGAAATAGATTTTCCCACGGAGATCCGGATGCCGCCACTCTGCAGACTCCAGATATTTAGTCCTGCGGACTTCTGGCCATAATAACCGTAATAACCACCTTCTGTCATCTTTTAGCCCCTAAGTCTGTCATAGCTTGTTATAACCATCCCAGGGCACTAGTGCCTGTCACTTCCAGTGTCCAACAAGCCCACCCTGGGCAGAATCCATACTGTCCAGAGCGTTGCCGAAGGGCACACCCATCCCGATGAGATGCAGAAGTGGTGATTTCACTCTTGTCGGACATGACCTTGGGTTTCACAGGAGGGGGCAAGTCTGGACTCGGCTATCATGGGAGAAGACATGCATGTGCTCCATTCCTGAGCTTCTCTCAGAGAAGAGACTCTGCCCCGGCACCCTCTTATATTGGTGAGAGAGTATATGCTCATCTCTGAGGGAGAAGAGAGGAGGCCTCTCTGTCCACCCCAGAGCCCCCATTACAAACAGCTGTATGTCATCACAGAGGGCCTCCCAGCTTTCCCACACTTCCCAAAAGAAGTCGAAACTTGAGATTGCAACTCCAAGGCCTGCTTGGCCTGAATGTCGCTGGAACATGGTACTGTGTTATTTTTGTCTTCACTTCTAGTTGCCAAGACTCAAATTTCCAATTTCTTCTGAACATCTACAATATGGCTATGAGGGGGCCTAGATTCTCCCAACAGTAGCGGGAGCCAAGCCCAGCTGTCTCCTTAGACCAATAAGGTCTTCTTTCTCCATCTCTCACTATCATGTCTCAAACACAAAATGCTGCTCTCTGGGCAAGCCACCTCACCGTTGAACTTTGACCCAGCCTCCCTCCTTGGGCGTAGCAGGTCCTCTGCAAAGCACTGCATAGGGCCCAGTTCCACCCTTCAAAGGCCTGAACACACTACAGAAATCTCCTCGGACCTTTTTGGCTACTCTGCATGGCCTGGGGGAAATAATGCAAGCCTCTCATTGCATTCCTTATGTTCAGGGTCTCCTGCGAGCAATAGGAAAAGAGAACCAGGGAACATGAGACTTTCTCTAGTCAAATACCCCCAATATTAAAAAAAAAAAAATACAAGGGGCAGGCAACAGAAAAGCATTCAAAATCAATAGAACCAAGACCAGGGTGCCCTCTGCCTCTGAAAGCATAGCTGCTCTTTCCACAGACGTTCTGAACCATGGGTAGTAGAGTCTACATTCTTATATTGGCTTCAGAGGTTTGCTGATGCTATAGACATTTGAAACAATGAGTTAATCATGACAGGAGTAAAAATTCAGGCCCCCACCTTCTTTGTCAAGTCCTCCCTGCCTCCAGCTCCAAGGTTCAACACCACCGCTCTGACCCTACTCTGGAACTGAATTTCTGAATCATCATAGCCCAGGGACTGGCTCTGAGGAAATGTGGCAGCTATAAAAAGAATAATAATTTCATCATTGCTTTCCTTTCATGGTTTGCTACTTTGATGTATTGAACTTTGGCACCCTGTTTTTCATTTGGGTTTCGAGGCTGAACAAATGATTTCAACTTTTTAAATTAGCCATTCAGATTTCCTTTGTAAATTGTGAAATCGCAGCCTTGGTTTCTCTGCTGTACATAGCTTCTTGGTGAATCTGCAAAATCTGTCTGTGGATGAAGCACAGTTGTTGAGGTCAGGCTGTGTCCTATTCTAAGTTGTTCCACCTCCATGGTGTCCAAATCAGCCAGAGGGAGGAGCTTCGCCCTGAGCTCAGTTCCTAGCCATTCTGTAGCCCACATTTACACGTGCAGAGAAAGATTTACCACGTGACATGTGACGTGCTTAGGAGAGTTGATATTAGCAATTACGGTTAGAACAGAAGAACCCAAGATTGCCTCAGCCAGATGGCCAAAGATAATTACCTTTGAAATGCCTGGACCTTGTTAATTTACTATTAATTTACCCAATAAACTCTGACATTGTAGAAGCACAGAATGGCGCTTGTCCATGTTTCTGACATATCACAGTCATGCCAACAGTGACTGGCTGAGCAGGCTGGTACCTTCTGCTTTATATGTTACATGAACTGCACGCCACAGGCACAGCAGGCCACAGGCACAGCAGGCCACAGGCACGGCAAGCCACACCACGGGCACGGCATTGCTTCTGCCAGGCCAGGCCACTTATTTGTGGCTATTCTAATTTTTATAATAACTGCTCTTATCTCTTTCAAATACTAATCCCTTATGGTCTAGATACTAACAGTTATAATTATAGTCCCATTGTATGCTTTACCTCTATAATCTACCTAGAACGTGAAGCTCAAACTGAGGCAAGTGTCTGATTCGGTTTTTCCAAATTCTTGTTTCCCGCACACCCACTGTTGTGAAATAAGTAAGCAGTTTATTTCTCTTCCCTTCAATTAAAAAAAACTCAACAAATATTTATTTTCTACTATATACCAGACATGGTGCTAGATGCAGATTATGTTGGTTTGAGCAATGAGGGTACGGATGCATTAAAAATGAACTATAAATGATTAATTGATATGAATTGTGCATGTATATCACTACATGAATGCAACTTACAAAATAAAATAATAGTTAAAAGTTCAGAGGTTCAAAGGTTCTGTTCATCGTGGAAATCCAAATAATAAAAACCTCAAAATATTAAAATTGTAAAAGGAAAGCAATAAAAGTAAATCTCCATAGCTAATATGCTTGCTGAGCATCCATTTCTTGGCTATAATGCTCAGGAACTCAGTTCCAGTTCGGTCTCAGAGGCTGGAACAGACATGGCTACATAGGAGCTCTCTTAGTTAGGGTTTTCATTGCTGTGAAGAGACACCATGACCACAGCAACTCTTATAAAGAAAAGATTAGCTGGGAAGGTTTTCTTACTGTTTCAGAAGTTCAGTCCATTATCATCATGGTGGGGAGCATGGTGGCATGCAAGCAGATGTGGTGCTGGAGCTGAGAGGCCTACATCTTGCAGGCAGCAGGAAGTAGACTGACAGTCACACCGATGGAAGCTTGAGCAAAAGAGACCTCAAAGCCTGGCCCCACAGTGACACTCTTTCTCCAACAAGGTCACACCTCCTAATAGTGGCACTCCTTTTGGGGACCATTTTCTTTCAAACCGCCACAGGAGTCATGGCCAGGAAGAGATGACTGGAACTTTTGTTCCCATCATGGGATAGGAGGAACTCTATCTAGTATACCTCTCAAAGGTCTGATAGCTTTCTTTGCTTATGCAAATCATTTTTCCTAAAGGTCTCAAAAACATCTATAGTTATATTTATTTACAACATCATACTTCTAACAAGGACTTTTCCTATACAGTTTTGGTTTGGGCTGCTATTCAGAATAAAATTTTTAAAAAAAGATTGGGTTTATCCAAAATGGTTCTAACAGTTCTGCTGAGGAACGAGAAACATTTGCCTTTGGTCTCGAGGTACTGGCAGAATGTGGAGAAACAAAAGATGTTTGGACTCCTAGACAGACACAATAACACGCAGGTGAGCAAAGTCAAACAGACAACTGGACATAAGGTATGTTTGCAGACATGATTGCAGTGACAGGCCAGGAGCTGAACTGAATCCACTGAGTTTTAGAACTGGAACTTTTGATTTTGCAGGCTGGAAACACAATACTGAGCTACAACAATTCAGTCAACCAGGAGCGATGTCCAGAGACATTCGTGTTTGTTCTGAAATGAACCCATTGCTTTTCATTTTCAATTTCCCAGACTTTAACCTTCAAACTCCTGTTCCAGGCAACTGATCCCATATTTGCTAGAGGGGGACTTACATTTTTACATATAATCAAACATGAATATCTATCTCATTTATCTATCTAAATACAAGATGAGTACTCAGAAAATTTATTTCAAATGGCTGAAAATTTACTATATTTGATGAAACCTATCACCCATTGTATTTTCTGTAGCTGTCATGTCTCCTTTGTCCTTTTGAGGGGTTGGTTTTGGTTGGTTGGTTTGGTTTTTCTGAGACAGTATTTCTCTATGTACCCCTGGATGTCCCAGAACTTGCTGTGTAACTTACAGAGATCCACCTGCCTCTGCCACCCTTGTGCTGAGATTAAAGGTTTGTTGTAGCAGGGAGGCTACTTGTTCATTCCTGGCTGCCCAGATCCAAAATAATCACACAGAAACTTTACTATTTAAATCACTGCTTGGCCAATCACTTAAGCAAATTGCTGGCTTACTCATATTTTAAATGAACCCATTTCTATTATTTTAGATTTTACCACAAGGCTTATGGCCTACTGGCAAGATTCCAGCTGATCTGTCCCTGGCTGCAACTACATGGCATCTCCTGACTCCGCCTTCTTTCTCCCAGCATTCAGTTTAGTTTTCCTTGCCTCGCTCTACTCTGCCCTATCACAGGCCAGTGCAGATTCTTTATTCAATAACCAATAAGAGCAACACATATACAGAAGGACTTCCTACATCAGTCTGTGACTCCATATATATTTCCCCATAGACTTTTATTTTGAATACTTGTTCCAAGGCTGTGGTATTTTTGAGAAGCTGTGGAACCTTTGAGAGGTTGGACTCCTTGGAGCAGGTCACTAGAGGCAAGCCTTTCAAAGTTATACTCACACCTGGTTCTGCACTGCTTTAGGCTCCTGGCCCACAGTGATGTGAGCAAGCTGCTCCTTCACATTCCTGCCACCACAGACAGCGCCACTGTCACTTCACGGTGCCTTCTCACTACAGCAGATGGAATCCCTCAGTAATCAGAAGCCCAGACAAACCTTCATTACCTCCCTTAGGTTGCTTTGATATATTTGGTATTTTGGGCACAGCCAATATCCCCGCAAACCCATGAAACTCAATGACCCTAGCCAGAATAAACGTTAAAGACAGCAATAGGCATGGTAGTGGCTGCCTTTAATCTCAGCAGTGGAGAAGCTAAAGCAGGGACATCAATCATTTAAAGCTGATCTGCAATAGATAGTGAGACTTACTGATAGCTATCTTTCTGTCAATATTTTCATTTTGACACTTTTATATAAATATATGTATCTTGACCATATTCACCTCCTCTCCCCTGCTCTTCTTCCTCTTCAAGACCCAAGCATGTTCCCCTCCCATCTTTATTTTTAAAAATAACTCATGGAGTCCAATTAGCGTTGACCACATGCACATGAGGCCCACACTGGAGCATGGGAAACTTACTTGAGACTGAATCCCTGAAAAAAACTGACTGTTACCCAGCAGCCATCAACTGCCAATAGCTACTCAGGCTATGGGCAAGACTGAGGGTGGCAATAATTTATGGGCTGAATCTCCGGCAAAGCTGTCCTGAGTTGGAAGGTGAAGTTCTCAGATCCCTGTGGCTCTCATAGGCTCCAGGTAGGGCCATGGTGATGAAGAGAGTAATAGCAAATCTTGATTGTCAATTTGATTAACTCAGAGACACACTTTTGTGGGGTGTAGGGTCTGTGAGGAAATCTTCAGGAAGGATTAACTGAGAAGGAGCCACACCCTCAGAGTGAGCAGCACCTCTGACAGTGGCCCATAGAGAAAAACATGCAAGGGAAAAGCAGTGCCTCTTCGCCTGTGTGCTTCACCTCTTGCTTGTGAGTGCATCTACTCTATAGCCAGCATTGCTTTCCTTTGCTGTCATCAGACCCCAGCTTCTTTAGCCTTCAGTGCTAGATTGTGACTGATGACGTCTGAGTAGTTCCTGGGTTCTCAGTCACTCCACTGTAGACAGCATTTGTTGAACTATCAGCCAGTGTGTGTGTGTGTGTGTGTGTGTGTGTGTGTGTGTGTATCTACTATGTCCTTTTGTAAATATATGTTCATTCTGTAGGTCTTGCTCCCCTAGAGGACACTAATGCAGAGATCCTATCTCAAAGCAACAACAAACACCAAAGCATGTAATAATCAAATGTCTGAATAAATGTGTTAAGGAGAAATCTCAAAAGCTGTCAGAGGATATCCATATGTCTAGAAAAATGAAGAAAGTACAGCAGCTACCCGGTTGACTTATTGGATGGCCTGCTCTCAGACTGAATTCCAATATCACTTAGTCTGCTGGCCGTGCCTTAATGCCACACGCCATCAGATCAGGCAGTAGAAATGAATTGAGTTTCGTGAAATTTATTTTAGGCTTCATTTCCTCCCGAGATAATAGGACAAGTGTCTTTACACATCCCCCAAACGCCGAGTCTTATTTAAAAGAGTCTACTGGCAAGCAGAACTTTTAACATTGATTGTAGAACAGATCGCATCAGATGTGACCTCTTGTGGGCTGTGTTTTGTAACCAAATATTAACCTTGGAAAGCATTCACACAGGCCTTCCTAGAATTCATGAGACTGTTGGAAAGAACAGGGAAAATTTTATGAGGTTTTAAGTATCAAAGTGTTAACCAGTCATTCGGCCCCTCTTGTCTATTTAAAAAGTAAAATAGTCGAGACAAGCATGCAAGAATAGAGAGATCTGCCCCTCCCTTCCCTGTCTCAGTGTTCCTACACAGTCAGACTTTCCTTGGAGAATGCATACCTCCTCCTTCCTATGCCTCTTATTGTGTTCCAGTCCCCCAAACACACAGCATTGAACTCACGGTTAGGTTTTATATGCCTAAGACACTCAAAAATATTCCTTGTAAGTCATGCAGTTATGTAGCCACGGCTTCGGTTCCTTTCTTATATTTTCCTTTGACTTAAGAATTTCTCCATTAGGGGTTGGAGAGATGACTTAGAAGTTGAGAGCCCTTTCTACTCTTACACAGGACCCAGGTTCAGTTCCCAGCTCCCATATGGTAGCTGACAACCTTCTATAACTCCAGTTCAAGGAAGTCTAACTCCCTTTCTGGCCTTCACTGGGACCAGACATACACATGATGCACACAAAAGCGGATAAATCCTTAAGGTAAATAATCTTAAAAAGGGATGCTTCCTTTTTAAAGTCATGCTATTTTAACTGATGAAATTTAATATTCATAATAGGCTCAGAACAGCTCTAAAACATGACTAGGCTGTAATTCCGGGAAACTAACAGAAACTTTGATGGCAAAAGATTCTTAGCAGTGTGATAAACTATGGGTGTTAAAATGGGGGGTGACAGAGAAAAACGTGGACAGCACCAGAGATTATTCTCTGCCCTACATACTCACGTGCGTGCGCATGTGCAGGCACACACACACACACACACACACACACACACACACACACACACACTGCATAATGCTTGAGTCCATTCCTGTTGCTACAGAGTTGCTTCACACTGAGTAATCCATAAACAGCAAGCAAAAAGAAAAAAAGTATTGTTCATGGTATGGAGACTTAGAAGGTCAAGAAGACAAAACAACAGCCTACAGAATGGGACGAGCTCTTCACTAACCCCACATCAGACAGAGGGCTGATCTCCAAAATATACAAAGAACTCAAGAAATTGGTCATCAAAAGAACATATAATCCAATTTTAAAAACTGGAGTACAAACCTAAACAGAGAACTCTCAAAAGAGCAATCTAAAATGGCTAAAAGACACTCAGGGAAATGTTCAACATCCTTAGTCATCAGAGAAATGCAAATCAAAACAACTCTGAGATCCCATTTTACACCTGTAAGAACGGCCAAGATCAAAAACACTGATGACAACTTATGCTGGAGAGGTTGTGGGGGAAAGGGAACACTTCTGCATTCCTGATGGGAATGCAAGCTGGTACAACCCATTCAGATGTCAGTGTGGCAATTTCTCAGAAAATTAGGAAACAGCCTTCCTCAAGACCCAGTAATACCACTTTGGGGTATATATCCAAAGGATGCTCAATCTGCCACAAGGACATGTGCTCAATTATGTTCATAGCAACTTTGTTTATCATAGCCAGAACCTGGAAACAACCTAAATGCCCCTTGACCGAAGAATGGATAAGGAAAATCTGGTACATTTACACAATGGAGTAATTCACAGCAGAAAAAAATAATGACACAAATAAATAAAAAAGCTTGCTTTAATTAATTTGGTCATGATGATTTGGGTTGGTGGCTTTTCTCCTCACATCTTTGGGATTAACACTAGCACACAGACTGAGGATACACTCAAGCCAACAAAATTGGATATTTTTAGTAATATTTTTATTATTTATTGACTTTATTGAGCTATAGATTTTTCTCTGTTCTGCTCCGTTCCTCTCCCCTCCCCTTCAACCCTCTCCCATGGTCCCCATGCTCCCAATTTACTCAGGAGATCTTGTCTTTTTCTACTTCCCATGTAGATTAGATCTTAGGGTCCTCATTGTTGTCTAGGTTCTCTGGGATTGTGATTTGTAGGCTGATTTTCTTTGATGTTTTAAAAACCACTTATGAGTGAGTACATATAAATAAAATTGGATTTTTATTATGCACCAACATGAAGAATAGACAGGTGGGCACCCAGTGTTATTTGTAAATTCATATTTGGGTTTTCCCATTAAACCTGCTCAACAATAATCTATGAAGGGTATAAAGGAGGGGTCTTCAACCTTCCTAATGCCGTGACCCTTTAATCCAATTTTTCATGTTGTGGTGACCCCCCCCCCACCATGAAATTACTTAATTGCTACTTTATAACTGTAATTTTGCTACTGTTATGAGTTGCTATGTAAATATCTGATATACAACCTCTAAAGGGGTCATGACCCACAGGTGTAAACTATTCCATCCCTTCCGTCATTAGCGTCCTTTCTGCCTGGTACCCAACACTGATGGCTTTACTTTGCTTAGCACACCACGTTCACACCGACCATCCCTCCCTTTACAATGGGTCGCCAACATTCTTTCTCCAGAGCTCCTTGCACCAGGTCTTTCTCCCCTAACCCTTCCTCCACATTGTGAGGTGCCCTTCTTACCAGCTCTCTGAAATAGCCCCTCGAGGGGTGGCACTCTCAGGCAAACCGCCCAGCTGGAATAGAGGGGAGCAGAGCCTCCGTAGTCACGGGAGCCTGAGTCTGGCCCTGTGCTGAGAAAAACCCAGCTGTAGACCAAATGGCCTAATAAGGGCTTTTTCATCTGCAGCATCAAATTTTAGTCATGCTATTTCCAGTCCCACTGCAGATTCATCTGTTAATTTCTCCAGACAGGAATAAACCTCATTTATCTGTTTACGAGGCCAGAAGTGTGGAGCTTAGAGAGATTCGGCTCTCACTGCACACCCGATGTTCCACCTTCAGAGTCTCCACAGAAACAAACCCAGTGACAATCTCTAAATGTGGAACACTAACACACACAAAAGAAGAAAAGCCCTATGTGCACACTTGCTGGGTAGCTATGGAATGTCTACACGTTCTAGGAGTCTCACAAGAGCACTGCCTTCAGCTACTTAGCCAAATTATTTGTGAATGTTATCCAAGACATTTTTTTTAATATTTTTCACATATGTGTATGTGCCATGCATATGTGTGCATGATTTTGTGTGTGCTGATATGTATGCCATGTAGCATGCAAGTGTCTATGTGCGTGGGTTTGTGTGTGCTGATATATGTGCCTGTGGCACACACGTGTCTGTGTGCGTGGGTTTGTGTGTGCTGATATATGTGCCTGTGGCACACACGTGTCTGTGTGCGTGGGTTTGTGTGTGCTGATATATGTGCCTGTGGCACACACGTGTCTGTGTGCGTGGGTTTGTGTGTGCTGATATATGTGCCTGTGGCACACACGTGTCTGTGTGCGTGGGTTTGTGTGTGCTGATATGTATGCACGTGAGAGCCCAGGGATGATGTGAGGAATCATCCTATGTGATTCTTCAACCTTTTACATTGAGGCAGGGTCTCTCAGTTCAACCCAGAGCTCTGCGATCCGGCTGGTCTTCATAGCCAGCTCACTCTGTGGACCCCCATTTCTACCTCCTGAGACTTGAATTGCAGGTGGGCCGCCCCACCCAATCACCATCTGCCTGGGTTCTCAGGGTCTGAATTCCTGCATAGCCAGTGCTTCAGTTGCTGAGCCATCTCCCCATCTCAAACCCTAGAAAATGGATCTCGTGTGGTTCTAAAATATCAGTCAAGCTCTACTGCATTGCTCAATTGTGTTCAAGGCACAATCGGTGGGAGTGGGGGAGGGGGGGTCAGGACTAGGCACCGAGATCACAGATCTGCCATTCTTGTGGAGGTGGACCGCTGTCATTCAGATTTAATCACACTCCCTCCTAAGATGACTCTGAGTCTGTCTCCTCAGGAGCCACAGGCTGAGAAGAAGTCCCAAGCCTCAGCATTCCTGCTACGTTTATCTTCCTTCAGTCAGGCTGCTAGCCAGCTACATAGGAAAGGGGACATTCTGGGTCCTTAGAAAGGCTTCCTCACAAAGTCCTTCTTTAGGGTCTGGAGGGATGGCTCAGGAGTTGTGCTGACTAGTTTGGTGTCAACTTGACACAAACTAAAGCCATCTAAGAAAAGAGAACCTCAACTGAGAAAATGCCTCCACAAGGCTGAGTTGTGGGCAAGCCTACAGGGCCTTTTCTCAATTAGTAATCAATAGGGGAGGGTGGGGCCAACTCTGGCTGGTAGTCCCGGCTTCCATTAAGAAATCAGGCTGAGCAAACCATGGGGAGAAAGCCAGTAAGCAGCACCCTTCCATGGCCTCTGCCTCAGCTCCTGCTTCCAGGTTCCTGCCCTGTTTGAGTTCCTGTCCTGACTTCCTTCAGTGAAGATGTGGAAGTGTAAGCTGATGAACCCTTTCCTCCCAAGCCTGCTCTTGGTCGTGGTGTTCATCACAGCCACAGTAACCCTGACTAAGACAGCAGTTAAGGACTCCTATTGCCCTTACAGAGACCCCGGAGCAGGTTCCCAGGATCTGGGTGGGGCAGCTCACAACCACCTGTATGTAGCTCTAGTTCCAGGGAATTTGACACCCTTTCCTGCACTCCTGCACACATATGGTACACACCAACTCATGAATTCTTACGTGTGTGAATAAGGTAGAAGATAAGGCACACACACAGCTATAAAATAATAAATAAATCCACACAATGTTTTTTTAAAAAAAATACTTGGTCATCAAATGGGAATTTCATGATTGCTCACACAGCTCTGCATGGGAAGTGTGACTCACTGGACCTGAAGTGTTTAACAGAAGGGCTTCTTCTTGGCCATGTGCCTTCCTTCTGGAAGTCTACAGTAATGATCTGTGCTTGGGAATGAGTGCTTAGCTCCCAATAAAACCCCGGGCACCAAGTCTCTAATGAATTCCTTCCTAAGCAATGTGGCGCACCATGTGTTCTCCCTGTGTGTGGAAGTTAACCATGTTTCCAGTGACTTCCCAGCGAGAGGAACCAGAAATGCGTGCTCGCTTTGTCTGGGATTCCCATGGCCATTTCTTCCTTTTGCTGATTTTGCTTCTGGGCCCTTTGTTGTAAATCACAGCAAAACACAACTTCATTACAGACATGTCAACCTAACTGTTCTCAGCTTTCTCCAGCTGGAAGGTGCTATCATACTATCACTTGGTTTTGTTTCTTTATCCATTTTCCATCATGTACATGTGTGGCGTGCATGTATGTGTATGCGTTTTGCATATGTGAGGGGTGCATTGAACATATGTGCACAGGCACATGTGGAAGCCCAAGGTGGTATCAGGAATCATCCTCAGTGTCTCTTCTACCTTACTCAATGAGGCAGGGTCTCTCAATCAAACCCAGAGCTCACTGATATGTCTAGCCTTGCTAATCAGCTTGCTCTAGGAATCCCTTGTTTCTACCCTCTGATGCTGGAATGACAGGCAGGCTCCCATATCGGCCAAGCATTTACATAGGTTTCTGGAGATTCGAACTCTGATCCTCACGTTTGTGCTGCTGTCTGGGCTTTAGCTGCTGAGCAATTCTCCCGAGCCCTATTTATAACAATGAAGTTTTCCCTTGCTCGTGTCTTTAAATAGTGTTTCCATCTTGTATAGACACTCACTGTTCTTGGTTCATCTCAAAAAGAGGCATTCTGAGATCTTTATATTCTGGTCTGTTTCTTTATATCCAGTCTGGATGCCATGGTTCACGGGGTACTTGTGTGCCTGGAATCTGAATGCATAAGAAACATGATTCTGCTCCCCAGTGTTCTGGGAATGCTTTACACTCCTGCCATATTAACAGAATGGTTTTATTTTTCTAGGAATACTCGGATTTTCTGCCTAGGTTTTGAAACTTTTATTCTCTCTTTATAAATATTAACACAGACTGAGCCGGATTCCATTTGTCCCCTCACTCTCCTGCCCCAGTCTTGTGTCCCTTCTGCCTGGGTTAGGTCTGACCTTGACCCCATCAGCACTTCAAAATCTTGGGATGCTTGAAGAAGGGGCTTTGTCTGTTTAGCAGAGAATCCCCAAGTCCAAAGGATCTCGTCATCACACTAACCCTAAACAGATTCATATTTCAAAGTGGATTCTCTGCTAAAGAGACAAAGCCCCTTCTTCAAGCATCCCAATATTTCCAAATCAGGAGCAGAAGGAGAGAGAGCACGAGCAAGGAACTCAGGACCGCGAGGGATGCACCCACACACTGAGACAATGAGGATGTTCTATCGGGAACTCACCAAGGCCAGCTGGCCTGGATCTGAAAAAGCCTGGATAAAACTGGACTTGCTGAACATAGCGGACAATGAGGACTACAGAGAACTCAAGTACAACGGCAATGGGTTTTTGATCCTACTGCACGTACTGGCTTTGGGGGAGCCTAGGCAGTTTGGATGCTCACCTTACTAGACCTGGATGGAGGTGGGTGGTCCTTGGACTTCTCACAGGGCAGGGAACCCTGATTGCTCTTTGGGCTGAGGAGGGAGGGAGACTTGATTGGGGGAGGGGGAGGGAAATGGGAGGCGGTGGCAGGGAAGAGACAGAAATCTTTAATAAATAAATAAATAAAAATAAACTCCATTTTGATTTTGAAAAAAAAAAAACAAAGTGGAGAGAGAGGTACCTGGCTATGAGGTCACGGTTACATTCACCACCTCAGTACAAAGTCTAGATCGGATGTTCTGATCCATCCCACTGGGTGGTTTCATCCCCTGTCACTACAGACCAGGCTTTCTCCGGTGGTCCTTGGGGTCATGCCAGCAAGACCACTCGGAATCACTGGTCAAGAGGAAAGACCGAAGCATCAAGACCTTGCTAAATATCACAGACAATTCATTCCTTTAAATTTTGCCATTCAATCTTATCAAAGGGAGCCTGACCAGGAAAGAAGCAAACCCCACAGAAAAGGAGTCAAGCTTCAAGACCATCTGACTTCTACCTAAAGACTAGTATCACCTCTGTGTTGGCAGGATGAGCCTCTATAGTTTCAATATTTAACTAAAGGCCTACACGCTACATGCTTGATCCTTAGAGTGGGACTTTGAGCTGGAGTCTTGTGGGAAATTCTTTGGTCATTGTGTGACTTTGAAGAGAACTGAGAGACACTGGTTCCTTCCTTTTTTTCTTCCTATCCTGACTTATGCAGAAGTGAGCATATTCTTCTACCTCACACTCCTTCCTTAGTCTGCTTCCCCACTATAGGCCCAAAGCAATGAGATAAACCAAGCATAGATTATAACCTTCAAAACTGTGAGGCAGAATCACTCTTTTCTCTTTATGAGTTAATTGCCTCAAGTAGTCTGTTACAGCAACGGGAACTCCTATGGAGCCTTTCTCTTCGAGACTCTCCCATGCACCATCTGAAAACCAGAAAGGATTCTATCTCAAAACTTTTTTAAAAGGAAAAACGGACTAGGGATACAGCTGTATAGTGGAGTGCTTGCCCAGCGTCTGTGAGGCCCTAGATTCACTTCCTCCTCCTCCCCCCCCGCACCGAACTACATAAAAAAAAGGTAAAACAAGACCAAAAATGCTCTGGAAATATTTTTTCCAATCCCAGGAAACCAAGCATAAACATTCTGGGAGTCCTTTTTTGGTCTTTATCCTCCCCATCCCAGCCCAGTGCCTGAGGTTAAGTCAGAATCCGACCACCATGTCCACTTCCCTGCGAGGCAGGCAGAGGAAACCTGACCAGCCCATTGGGCCCTAGAGACATTGTTCTACGGCTCAATCCCCAGGTATTAGGCATTATAGGAACTCAAGCAATGCTGCCGCCAACTAAATGTTGCTTGGTCCCTAAGAGGTTGTGAGAAATAGCAAATGCATCCATCCAATTGTTGAACGGTCTGCAAGGTTTGCTTTCATACGATGTACAAAATGTACTGCCAGTCACTAGATTCATGGTAACTCATTTAAACACAAATTTGAATCAAGCTCACTATTTCATCTAGACAATTTCACGATGTTTAGAATGGACCTGGCATAGAATATGTATTTTCCTCCTCAGACTGGCTGAAGGGCCACGCTCCTCGGTTTCTACTTTTCTTTTTCTCATTTCTCCCAGAAAACCTCTCCTTGGTCTCGCTCCAAGCTTTCCAGTTTTGTCGACACAGAGTCAACTTCAGCTGAAGTCACACTGCGTGGAGCGGCGTGCCCAGGAACGGCTCACACATGAAAATCTTTAACTATAGGAGCATGCCAGCAACCCACTGACCACATTCTCCAAAGGGGCGTCTAATGGTACATCCCCTAGACTTACTGGAGTGAGGGCAGTCTCCTGCATGATTTTCCATTTCTCCATTCCTAATAGACACAGCAATATCCAAGAATTTAGTGAAGAAAAAAATCAGGGCTTTGGAAATGTAGTGGTCAAATATATTGCTGTCTTCCTGAGTATTTTTATGTTTGAAAGTGTATGAATTTGGGCTAAGACTAATAGGTGTTTCAGATGTCAGGGTGCTTGACTTTGAGTGATTTATAGTCATGTAAAAAAAATATAGTGTGTGTTTATGTTCAAACATGAATATACATATATGTTGGGAAGTTTCCAAGATTGGAACTTGAGAATGTGGGTGGCTGGTATCTATGAAAGACAGCACACATCAAGAGAGGAGGAAAGGGAACATTTGCTGAGCGTCTGCAGAGGGCTGTCACTATATCTCATGGAGACCGTCTCCCCTGGTCTTCACACCAAGTCTTCAGCGTCAGCAGAAACTTGGCTTTGCATCAAGGCTCAGAGACTCCCAGACCTCAGCTGTTGCCTAAGGCGACACACACGATTATGCTCATTTTTCTTAGGTGTTGTCCTCTGTATTGTGGGGATTTTCCACTGTGAACGTTCATGCACAGCCTTTGTGGGCTGGGTTTCCTATGGCACTGTTAGAATCCCCTAGAGGCAAGGGCATGATGCTCCTTCAGAGTCACTGCTCAGGTGTCTACACCAGCTGGCACAGTCGACCTCCAAGGAAGGCACAAGAGAATAAAGTTCCAAGGGACACACTGGACCTGATCTTCATTCCTACCAACAAGGCTTCAATAACCTGCCTTCTTTAACTGCCTTTTAGGAAAACCTAACGGAATAACTGGCGCATCTATGGATGCCTGCTACCAAACCAAAGCTTTGTGCAATCCCAATATAAGAAGCAACAAAAATGGAACTACGTCGCTTCTGCGTGGCCTTGCCTGAACACACCACAGTCCCCAAGCCTCTGCCTTTGAACCTCCTGATGTCACAGAGTACGGCTGTAGAGATAATTAGTATAAGAGCCACCAGACTATCAGAAAATAACCCAGTTGGGACCTAAGCTCCCAGAATAACCAAGGCCTCCATGGCTGGCCTCCACAGAAAGGTAGAAATCACAACAAACAGTGCAAAGCCGGTTCTAATGTCTTTAATCCCCCAATATCAGAAGGATAGCACCCAGGTTTCCAGGCTTAAGGTCTATTTCCAAAGTAATTCTCTACAAGTATGGATAACCGGGTGGGGTGGGGGGAGAGTTTCAACTTGTTTAGCATCAGCATGAATATAAAAATGAACTTGATGTTATCCTCCTTGAACTATCAATTTAGACTCTATCATTTCAAGTGCGATGAAGCAGAGCTGAAATTAGAAAGTTAATTATGATCTATTTTATTATTCTGATGTGGAGTTTACAGTTGCTTAGAAATTAAAATAGAAGAAAGGAGAGAAATGGGTCTAAAACCTCCTCCAGATGGGTGTGCGAAAAACTGGGTCCCAAGCAGAGTAGAACCCTTAAGGGGTGCTACCTAATAAAAAAGAGGTCCTCAAGTCGCACCAGTAACCCCTGAAAGGGATAGAGGAAGTGCCCCTTCTTTCCCTCTTTTGTGTCCCAGCTTTGCCCTGCCCCGAGTTTCCTCTCGGATGTACTTTTTCACCTTAGGCTCCAAAGGATTGGGACCAACTGACGGTGCATTGAAATTTCCAAGACCATAAGCCAAAATAATGTTTTTCTTCTCTACAAGTTTATTACAGACGTCTTCTGTGGTGATATGAAGCTGACTGAGACAAAAGGGCATAGAGGAGCTGGAGAGCAGAGGCAGGAAGTCTGGATAAAGGGCACCCCATTCACAAGGAGAAAACATGCAAAAATCTCAGCTTCACAGAACCAGGAAGTAGGAGTCTCCATTGACCCATGTCTCTGACAGTGTTGGGTAACCTACAGTTGGCCACTGGAGACTTAGTGTAGGTAGAAAATGAACAGGATGTCTTGGTGGTCTCCAAATCATTAGCATATATATTCCCCTAGTTGAGTTCCCAACTTCAATAAACAGAAGGACTGACACTCCCTCTAGGAAAGAAATAACTAAAACTAACAAAATAAACCAGCTTCACACTATTTATTAATGAACTCAAAGTTATTAAAAATCAGAGAAATTAAAATGATAACAAAATGATGCAACTTCCAACCAAATAGATACAAAAGCTTTAGAACTGAAACCAGTCCCAGATTCAGGCAGGGGGTGGGATTTTCACTTGGCGCAATGAGGATGAAACTGATCTCGCTTGAGAACTAGAAGGATAGAGAGAGAGAGAGAGGGTTTGTGGAAGAAAATACAGAGCTCTGTTGTGAGCATAGATAGATGCCTGAACTTTACCCGGTAAGCCACAGTCGTGGTGATACACAGATTAATGGGGATGGGTTAATTTAAGACGTGAGTTAGCCAGAAATATACTTAAGCTATTGGCCAAACAGTATTGCAAATAATGTGGTTTCTGTATGATTATTTCAGGGCTGAGCATCCAGGAACACAAACAAGTGGCCTCCTATAACACAGATGGCATCAATAGCTCAGCGGAAGGGAATCCTGTCTCCTGGGCAGCAGGTGAAATTTCACTGAACTAACACACTCCGACCTTCTGCAGCATTTCTCTCCACGTGGGTTGTTAGCCACATAAAAGCACACATGTAGATATTTACCTGTTTTAAATGTAGCAAGGGGCTGGGTGTAGTTGAGTGATTTATAAGCACTTGCCTAGTGCAAGGCCTTGATCCCATCTCCAGTACTCCAATAAGCTGGTGAAACACCGAGTAGGCCCAACAAAAGAGGCACTTAATAAAACATGCAAAAAATTTGCACGTTACTCTACAGATATGAGAACTATGAAAAGGAGGCAAGCGCTGCAGATATAAAACAAGACAGTGTGTTACACGCCGAATCAGTTTCTTCCCCAAGACAGAGTAAAAACTGTAATTAGAGGCAATTTTTCAAAATAATGTGGATTTTATCTGTTATATTGCATAAGATAATGGGTACCAGACATACTCCAGGCAGGGGTGATGGGGGAGGGGAATCCATGCCTAAACCTAGCATAGTTGATGTGGTAAACAATGAAGACAAAGTAAAGATTCTTACAGTGGCCAGAGAGAAAGGATGGGTCATCTAACACAGAATGGCAAGAGTGGCGGTGTGTTCCACTGAAGCAGCTGCAGATTCAAGAATATATGGGAGTAAAATCTTCATCAATGTGAAAATATTTAACAGACAAAATTATGCTCACAAGCAAAGGTAAAGTCAGTCATTGACAAGGTCACAGAACTGGAACACCAAAATCTTGCACTTTTGTGAGTAATAATTTTCAATAAAGGAAAATGTTGGGTTTATCTGTGTAAAAAAAAAGAGACCAAAGAAGAAATGCGGCTAAGTTTCTGGGGTTTTGACTAGGAGCCCCTCCCAAGCGAGGCATCCTCTATCTTCCAAAATAAGAGGGAGGCAGGCACTTAGCCTTGGCTGGGGCTGAATCTTGTCTCAGTTTCCTTTTAAGAAAAGAAGTATTTTTTGTTATAGAAGTTTTAAGCCAGGCAGGCCTTCACTGTTGAGTACTTAACAAAAGAAATGCCCTTCTTTCTTGAAAAAAAAAAAATTCCCAAGGCGAATTCTCTGTCCTTGCAATTTCTGAATTATTTGGTTTTCTTATTTTTGTTCTAACTTGTTTATTTGGTTTGGTAACAGGGAAGAGCTTCTGTAGCCCCTCAACTTCATACTAGATAATTTTTTTAATATTTTTATACATTTCTGGGATGGGGGAAGTGATAAAATTGATAGATAAAACAACACCATGGAAATATGAAATATGCAAATATGTGATTGAAAATTAGATCTAAGGAGATCCCAGAGGGAAGAAGAAAACTTAAACAAATAAAAGGCTGGAGGCAAACACTAGGCTAGGAAAAACACGGATCCAGAAGGGGACAATAGACACCAGCAGGAAGACGGCTTCTTCTCTGTAGTCAGTGGCCAACAGCTTTCCAATGCTAAAGAAAAGCCATCCTTACAGGACCAGCTATGACTGAGCCGGCCTCTGCCTGTGAGTCCAGTGATGGGTCTTGATTTTCTTATCTTTCTAGTGTACATCTATCCTTATTCACTTAAAACAAAGAAATCTGTCACATCACATTCACCTCCCTAGTACCTGGGTCGGGCTTTTTCAAACTCTATCACCACATCTCTCGTCTGCGGCAGCTGGTAGAAGGTGGCGCTGAACACAGGACTGGTAGCGAGTTTGTGGATGAGGGCTTCTGCACTTTGGGATAGGACCATTTTTGTGCAGATGTTTCTATAAGCCCAGGCTCCCTTCGCATGATGGGAAGCAGCCCTCTTCTGGAGGGAACTGTCTGTCGGTCGCAATTAGGCATCTTCTCAGACCTACCCTGTGGTATCACTTACTCTTTCCATTTCTAAACAGCTTTAACTTTGTGAGCACAAAGGCCAAAATAAAGCATCACAGGCATTCGGGCGATGAGGAGATATGTCAAACAACAAAACAGCGAAAAGAATCCTGAGCCGCTGACCATCAGTGAAACGGAAACAGTCTGAGAGCCACAGAGGTCCAGGAAAATTAAGATGCCCTGCAAATGTCTCCTCCTCACACTACGCCACCAAATACCTAAGTTGTGATACAAACTGATAAGACTTGGCGCTTTCACGGGTTTCTCGCTTTTGCAGTCTCTATGCAAACTCTAAGTGATTAATCCTGACAGCACTCCTTGGAGAGACGCTGGTCTGCAGCCAGCCAGAGTGTGTGCACCCTCACGCCAATTGTGTAAGCTCACACACACCCATTCCTTTCCTCCACAATTTCCCATCATCCAGGGCTTAAACTCTCATGACAGGTTTTAGGCAGGCACCCCCTCTTCAGATTGTCCCTCGGTTCCCTCCAGGGTTATGTCTCTCCTCAGAGTTCACTGGCTTTGATTTTACATTCAAATGTATCCCAGGATTCCCAGCTGAACGTGAGGAAGTTTAATGGTTCCTGAATCTCACATTCTCCCATGTGAGCTTAAACATCCTTCCATGTTCATAGAGTGTTGATAGTACAAATCCCGCCTTTCAGGATAGTCTCCACAAAATAAGGAAAGGGAAGCAAAATCAAACACACACACACAAAGACACTATCTCTTCACCAAGAGAGAAAAGAGGAACACACGAGAATGAAACCCCAGCTCCATCCTGGTCTCACTTGAATTCCTGTGATGAAGTACCCTGACAGAAAGCTATGTAGAGGGAGGGTTTGCATCTCACAGTTTCCGGTCACTGTCCAGCATTGCAGAGGAGTCACAGAAGCGGGAACTTGAGCCAGCCCATCACATCCTGTCCACAGCCAAGACCAGGAAAGAGCAAGCATTCCCTTGCTGCCAGCCTACTGCCATTCGGCTAGCTTTCTTCATTCTTCCCAGTTCAGGTTGCAGCCTAGGAAATGGTGCCACCCACATTGGAGGTGTGTCTTCGCAGAGGTGTGTCTTTGCACTAACTAATCAAGGCACTCCCACACACACACCAGACATGCCCACAGGCCAATCTGATCAAGTAGTCCCTCATTCAGGTACTCTCCTCCAGTGCTTCTAAGCAGTGACAAGCTGATATTTTAAAGCTAACTGTCACAAATTCCTTTTCTCTTTCCCATCATTCTGCATGAGACTTAATTGTAAAACACTAGACCATCTGTGTCTAAATGTGTAAGTCAGATCTTATAACTAACACAAAGACTTAATATAAATTGTATTAAGTTACTGATGAGGCTGGGAAGATGGCTTAATGAGCAAGAAGAATACTTGTTGTGCAAACATAAGGACCTGAGTTCAAATCCCCAGCACTCATGTAAAAAGTTGGTCATGGCTTTATGTGCCTATAGCCTCAAGACTATCAGGGGCAGAAATAAGAAAATCAGTGGGGCTTGTGAACCTCCAGCCTCACTCCAGGTTAAGTGAGAGACCCTGTCTCAAAAGACTCCTGATAATCCCCTCCGGTCTCTACATGAAAACCATGTGAGTATTCTCCCCACACACATGTGCATGTACCACACACACACACACACACACACACACACACACACACACACACACAAGCTACTATTGCCCTAACCCTAATGTGTTCCAGCTGTGCTAGAAATCCACCCTAGATTGTATTGCCTGCACCTGTCTCTACAGGACCTCCTCTCATACTGCCCCATTTCTAATGAAGTAATTAGATTCTTGATAGCAGTTAAATGAAGTGCCCTCCCCCCAAAAAATTATCTTAGAATACCTATAAAACATCAAAGAAGGGATTGTCACATGCCCAATGGTGTGAAGGGGAAATCCCCAGGGAGATGGTGAAAGCCTGTAGAACCATGGCAATAGCAATTAAATAGTCACAGTTATCCCCCAAAATTACACGAGTGACTTAAAGTCAAAGGCATGTAAGTCTAATAAAACAAAATCATAAAGCTAAGATTTTTTAATTTCAGATGATAATCTAAGGAACAAAGCAAGAAAGGAAAATATAATAGGCCATTTTAATTAAACACACCAGAAAACCTGATTTTACAACCTCATCCATTCTATAAATAAGGCTTCTTGTTAATAATTTAAGCTGAACCATTCCCAGCTACGGGCTTTAGGGAGCACAATTTAACAGTCCACTTATAATGGCTATAAATTCCTCAGGTAAGACAAAATTAAACGGTCACCAACCACTCAATATGGAAGTTAATGACTCTCTCAGGTCCCATTTCATCTTTAAAGCATTGCTGTCTCGACATTCTCTCGTGTTAGTATGACTTTGGAATCTCTGAAAACCTCAGAGCGCTCTTCTCAGGGGACAGGGCTCACCAAAGGTACCGTGTGTCTGGAAGTCCGTGTGTTTTGTCCATGTTCATCTCTGTGGTTCTTGGCTTCAGTGATTCTCTCCCACTCTTGCCTTCACAAGCCTTCGGTTGCCAGAAGAGTAGGTCACCATGAGAAAAACCAATTAAGACCCCTGGCAAGCCAAAGCTCCCGTACAATTGCCTCCAAATGACCAGTCATTAGAGATATCCATAACCTGTACTCATATCGAGATGTCCATAACCCATGTCATATTCATGCCCGTGTACTCAGCAGAACAAACTCCAGATGTGGCCAGTAAGCAGAAGAGAAATTTATTTTCCAAATAGGAACTAGTATGAGTTAAGCAAAATGACGATAATACTGAGGCCTGGGCAAGAGTCTTAATATGACCTTTGAAGTTAAAGAAGGAATAGCCACACTCCAATCCTGCAGAGTGTGGAAGTGCTCCAGTGTGGGTGAGGGCTGCGACATTGTGGGCTGCAGCATCCATAGGCTATACCACCATGGGCTACAGTTCACTTTGGGCTGCCAGAAACCCACAGCTGAAAGTCAATTCCCATTCACAGGCTGAGGGATGAGAGCTGAAATGGTCATCCCTCTGAAATGGCCTAGCTTAAATCCTGAGCCAAGAAAAGTGTCATGTAAGACCAGAGTCTGCACTGCAGTGGGCTGGAGACAATGGGAATGCAATTCCCGCCTGCCCATTGAACCTCTAAGATGAAGAACAGGGAAGAGTTATAGGTGTCTTATGTCCAGGATCAAGACCATGACTGACTCCTCTACTCCACAAGGCTCCTTTAGAAATATACCATTAAGCCGAGTGTGGTGACGCACCCTTTAATTCCAGCTCTCAGCAGGCAGAGGCAGGTGGATCTCTGAGCCGGGGGCCATTGTTGTCTATAGAGTGAGTTCCAGGCCAGCCAGGACTACTCAGAGAAACCCTGTCTCAAAAAAACAAAAACAAACAAAAAAAGAAAGGGAGGAGGGGAGGGAGGAAGAAAGAGAGGGAGGGAAGGAGGGAGGGAAGGAAGGAGGGAAGGAGGGGAAAAGGTAGGAAGAAAGAAAGGAAAAAAGGGAAGAAAAAAGAGAGAGAAAGAAATATACCATTAAGTCAGTAACTGATGTCTTTATCATCTAAAAGGAACCCATTCATCCTTTCCATTTTACATATGTTATTTAGTCAATTATAAGGCACGGGTTTTACATTTTAATATCTCTTAAGTTAGGATCCATATAGTCATTAATAACATTCCACAACCACTGTTGGTCAAATGGTTCATGGCAGACCACACGCAAACACATATGAACTTAGAGAGGCTTGTCTGGACAGCTAGAAACATGAGGATTTCTATCCACTCAGCATTTAAGAAACACTTGGAAAAGCCTGATTTCCTGGTTGTTATTTTCTGATAAGACAGAAAACAATGACTATATCAAAATATGTGGGAAAGGTGCCAAACCACAAAAAAAAAAACTGGGTGAAGAACATTTGGGGGTTTCTTAGGGTGTGACAGGGAACAATAAACATGGATAACAGACATGAAAAGCAGAAAACCAAAACAGTACAAACACAGCACTAATTCATTTTGCTTATGTCTTTTTGTGGGATATATACAATGATATGTGTGTATATATATATGTATATCTATACATATATCTATACATATATATAATATCAAACAATCTAAATACTGAGATAATTTAAAGAAACCTCTAATATCTAAATACATCTCAGAGAATTCTTTTACTAAGTTTAAAATAAAAATTTATACTATTTTTGAAAGTTATACATTATATACATGTATCAAATGTTCATGTTGGACCTGTAAAATAAGTATGAATACATGTCATTTAAAAGTTCCAAGTAAGGAATTAAATTACATATGGCATATTAAGCAGCGTTACATCACTTAATCTGAAGAAAACTGTTCTTTACTGGTGACACACAAAATAAAGTAACTTAAATTTAAGAGAATTTCAAACTTAATGAAATACAACAGTATCCCTACAGTTTTATTCAAATCCCCCAGTAGTCCATTCTCACAACTCACAGCCCATTCGCCACATTTCAGTAAGAAGGATGACCTCCCTAAAGTGACTCAGACGCATGGCAGAGAATGCTGGCTATGCTTCTCCCCTTATTCCAGGGAATGTGACAAGATGACAGACTGGGGCCTTTGTCAGGACCTGAGCTCATGTGCACACCAGTCCCCCCCACCCATGAGCTCTGGGGGAACTGAGGTATGCCACCTCCAATCACTTCCTTGGTAACTTAACTCAACCTAGTGACCCTCTTCCCGATGGCCTAACGGTGACTCCCGGGGCAATTCTGAGGAGTCCCTGCTAATCATAGGAGACCCCCATGCACAGCAGGCATCCTTGTCTGACTGGAACAAAATACCCGTAACTACCAATGCCAGCTGTGCTCTGCTCTGGATACCGGCTTCAATCACAGGAAGCCATTGAGATGTGACACGTTTGGTTGCATCGCCATCTTTGTTACAGTTGCTATCTTGCCTCCTCACCTGGTATCTCTTCTTCTCCCAGCCACTCATATTCTCAGTCCTTTGTGTCATCGTGCAGATCCACACCTATGACCCATGTTCAGACAAGTCATCCCTGGCCTTCCTAGCTCTCCAGTTCCCCTCCCAACTTAAGTATCCACTTTATCTACTAACTGTCCTGAAATGAAAGCAAAATATCCCCACAGGCTCATGATGTTACACTAGAGGCTTACTAGCTTGCTCGTTAATTTATTTGCAATGAGATTCCTTCACAAGAAATACTAAACTCTTGTTGTATCTATTGGTGTGCCCCCACCCTCCCAAGCACACCCAGTACAAATCAGTCTTCAAAAAATGTTTCTTGAATGAATCAGTGAATCAACTTGAGAGAGAAGTGGAGCAGGTTAAGTCTGTGCCGTGCATGCTAGGTAATACTAGGTTACAAACTGATCAAGAGGCATTCCAAAGCATTAAGCAATGGCAAAAATTAAACTGGCCTATTTTCTGAAATTTTTTCCAGTGTACTATCCATTCTTCTTGCACAAATTTGATGAAGTTCCCACTGGAGTGAAGATGGTGAGAAATCTCCGTCTACACTAGATGACCAAGCTCAAGAAATCCAAAGACCAAAAACTACTAAACACCATTGGTAAAATTTCAAACTCCAGCAGAGGAAAACGGTTGACCATGGGCTGTCAAATCTTTTCATTCATTCTAAAACGTACTCCAAGGATGCTCCCCTGCTGCAAAGAAACAGCTCCAGTCAAGCTGACCAGCTTGAGATGACCTCTGCTCCTCTTGGGTAGCAACATTTTCATCCGAATAAAGAAGCTCTCAAGACTTCCAGCAACCATGGTGAATCTCTTTACCTCCTTCCTTCTGCCCCCAATGCCCACCGCCCTCCTAACTCCAAGACAACAACAAAGAAATAATCCCGAAGTAAACGGTCCAGAGTCTTGACACTCCCAGAATTCCTAAGTGCAGAAATTAAAATTTAATCTTAGGGCTTATTTGACCTCCACTATCATCTACTGTTTTTATTTACAGCAATGGGCCTGGGTTTAGGAAAGATTACAAAATTGATAAACATCCATTTTTGTGACTTTCTTCAGTGCTAGCTATGGGAGCCAGAAATTAGAACTGGGTGGCTCCCTCCTGCCTGACTTCCAGGACAGTATTGTATATGCTAGATCAACAGTTCCTTAAATTTACTTCCAGAAGTCTAATTGTGTGTGTTAGTTTTCTGTAAACCGCTTTCTGCTCAGGGAAATTGTGGAAATCCTACATCAGCTACATATACCCCCATAGATTCACATTATTCAGGTACATATTAAAAATTTGGGAAGCAGTTGGTTCTTTGTGCTGGAATCTCCCAAACTGAACAATGACTCTGATGTTATTTTTTTAATGTTAATTAATATTCCACTGACATACCGTTCCTTGAAAAACACAGCTCCAGATCCTTAAAATCCCAGCCCCCACCCCATGCTCCCTACCACCCCCAAAGTAAACAGCATGAACAACGAAATCAATCAATACTCTGCAATCATTCACTCCCTCAGCGCACACAGCGTTTGTTCCTCTTTCTCTGATGTGGCTCTGACCTGCTTCTGGTCTCCCGAATGCCCTTGAAGACGCCAATCTCTTCCGACTTCTCCCCAGCATCTGTGCCACTCCTTCAGCCAGGGCCAGCAGCACTGTCCCTAAGAGTCATGTAATGGCTGTGACCTGAATAGACTGAGCGCTCTGAAGTCTGTAACTCTCCCTAAGGTTCCAAACCTTTCACTCTAGGTTCTAAATGTCCCCTGCCGTTTAAACAATTGCCTCGTGAGTTACAATTAATCTAATGATAGAATCAGGATCACTAACAGGCCGGAACAGAACTCACTTGTGGCTCTCTAGTCAATCCCAGTCATCTCTTTGATGAAATGAGAGGGAGAATCTAGGTAAAGCAAAGCCACCCCAGCCAGAACTTCCAGAACTTTTGCCCCAGTGCTCTCTCCACTTGAGGTCTAAGAACTATTGTGGAACTGACTGACTTGTAGGACCTCGTCTGTTCAACGGTTTAAGTCAACCGGTCTGAGGGGAAATGGCAAAGGCTGTAGGGTTTTCCAGCTGATCCACTTTGGCAAGAACATCCTGGAGACCTCCAGACAGAGACAAGGCCTCTATGGAATTATAGGACAGAAGCAAGAGGTGGCTGCTGTTGTCCTGAGCAAGGTTTGTCTTTGGAAGAAAGGTGTTAGCATTTACCCCATGCTCTATGGGACAACAGACATGGCTTCTGAATTTTAGACCCTAGAATCAGGAAGAAGGAGAGAGAGAGAGAGAGAGAGAGAGAGAGAGAGAGAGAGAGAGAGAGAGAGAGAGAGAGAGAACAGATCTTATGCTCTTCCTGGTTCTGTTTTTAATCTGTTTTGTGTCCGTTTCCATCCTCAACTCCTTCAAGGGTTTGTGACTTGGCTGCCTTCAGGATGGCCGAGTCACCTTTTATGAAGGATTATGAAATGGTGTCATTTTCCATACCCTTCAGAGGACACCCTCAGGTTGAATTAGCAGCACAGGTTAGAAGCTAGTCACACTTGGGTGAGGTCAGTGTACAATGCATAGTGGCTTTCAGAAAGACCCCATATGCCTTAGTCAATTTAGTGTTGTTTTAACAGAAGGAACCTGGAAACTTAAGCAGAAAACAATTGTTTTCCACAGTGCTAGGACCAGGGAAGAGCAATGCCAAGATGCTCAGATGCTGACACTAAGCAAGGCTCCTTATAACTTTCTGATGGCCCCGGAAAGAGAATACACACAGAACAGAAAACTTACTTTATTAACACAACCACTGCCACAATAACTATGGAACCCTCAAGCAAACTAAGTTGCTCTAATGATAAAGCTGTTACTCTGTTCCAGATGGTGGAGCCCCTAAGATCTAATCCATTCTTAAAGGTCCCGCATCCCCAGACCATCACAGCGGCAATCAGATTCAACAAGAACTTCAGCGGGCATGCTCAAACCTTAGCAATGACCATCTGCCGCAATATAGTCCCCAAGAAGGTCATTGGGAAGAAAGTGAAACTCAGTGGGAAACAAGAGCAAGAATTAATTAAAACAGTGAAAATAATGATAGAGCAGGGGCTTTGCACACATAACCAGAAGAGCAAGTGAATTCAGAGAGTGCACAGGTCCCCAAAACGAGACGAACCATGATAAAGCATGTTGCTTTCTCTGCTGAGCCACACCCTCTGAAACAGTGAGCAAAGACATGGGAGGCCCAGGAACCCTTCAAGAAACTCTCTTAAAACTTATCATGTAAACTACTGGCCCCAAGTGGAAATAAATATCCAATATTTTAGTAGTCACTCTATCATAATAAAGATGGATATGAATAATTCTGCTCACATTTTATCTAAAGCTTAATATAATATCCCACAAGTCAGTCCTTTCCGTAGCTTGCCCTTGGAACTCTGTTATTAAATAGGGCATTTTTGTTTTTCTGCATGGGTGGTATTGTGGATCAGGCCCAGAACTTCCTGCACATGAGGCAAGCATTCTACCTACCACTGAGCCACTCCTCCAACCCTTAAAGATGATTCCCATAGCACAGTGGTTCTCAGCCTTCCTGACACTGTGACCCTTTAATACAGTTTCTCACATTGTGGTGATGCCCAGTCATAAAATTTTTTCATTGCTACTTCATAACTGTAGTTTTGCTACTGTTATGAATCATAAAAGTATCTGATAAATAGACTAGCGGATATATATATATATATATATATATATATATATATATATATATATATTAGCTGATATGTGATCCCCTGGTGGGATCTCGACCCACAGGTTGAGAATCACTGCTGTATCAGAGGCTTCTATCCTGTCCTATGCCCTAGTCATCAAAGCCAAGTAGATGTGTTTGATGGACCCAAACTTCTCAAGGTCATTTGCTGTCCTTGACTCTGTTCCTGCTCTCACTCCAGACTCTCTCATCTCAGTCAAAAAAAAAAAAAAGATAATCAAGAAAACCCAAGAACTAGGAAATCTCAAACTGCAATCTCCTTTGGTTTGAAATTGATTAAAGAAAGAGCACCTGCTGCTTTTTAGGTTATTTCCGAGGCTTACTTAAGCCCTGATGCAGATTGTGGTAGCTTTTTATAACAGATAAAATGTGACCATTTGACTTAAGGGAGGTAGGGAACCTTTGCAGTAATATTCCAACGAAACAGCAATTTACGTTTTCCCTGGGTCAGCAGGATGGGAACCACTTTGTCTTCACGCAGGCAAGCTCACAGGGCGATATCCACCTGTTGTCAAGATACGACTTCTGAACCAAATCAGTCTGCACACTAGCTCAGCCCTAACTAGGGCTCCCTGAGCACACATGTGGGGGTGATTCCAAAGCCGAGACTGTGACTGGGGAAAATGTTGCCTTCCTTTAATGTCACTCAGGCTGGGGGCGGGGCGTGCATTCAGCTCTTCCTGAATGAGCTCCTCATTCAGCACAGAGTCCAAAGTGAGCAGAAGGGCAGTGAGCAGTCGGCTTAGCTCGCTGATTACAGTCAGCAAATCTTGCTACATCAGGGCCTGCCTGGGATTGCAACCTGAGAAGCAAAGACATCCCCAAGGAGGCAGGTGGGACTTCAACGATCAGCGGGAAGCCTAAAACCTTAGAAGCTCAAGCCCCCAGGTGGCCCAAACTCATCACATAGCACACGCTGAGTCTTGTGTCAGCGAGTCAGACACTTGGAAAAAAACGAATTATTCTTCATTGTCATCAGCATCATCGATGTCACAGTGTCACCCAAGGGCATTAATCAGAGTGGTACCCAGTGCTGAACAAACACAATGGAAGGAATCCGTCCCTAAGTTTCTCACTGGCAGGGGTGTGTGTGTGTGTGTGTGTGTGTGTGTGTGTGTGTGTGAAGAAAGAGGCTGGAGCTGATGAGCGCTCACTGTGTGGATGTGTAGAGATACCACAATAAGCCCTATGAAAACTTATTGTTACACATGCTGATCAAAAATCAAAAGGAAGCAAACCAGCCTTTATGAAGATAATGCAGTTAATATTTCCACAAATAGAAGAAGGAAAAGGAAGGAAGGAGGGGAGGAAGGGAAAAGAGGAGGAAGAAGAAAGGAGAGGAAGGGAGGAGCAACACCGCAGTCCTGATATCAAAATAGACTTCAGACCAAAAGCCACTCAGTAAGGCAAAGAGCATGGTCTAGTTTTAAAAGTTATTTTTTACATGAAGATTTAGCAGTCTAGGTAGAAAATAACCCAGTAATCACCTATATAAAAATAAGTTATTGATGAGATGTAAGAATTAAGTTTAAAAAAAAACAGTGAGAGGACCCTTAACACATGTGTCTCAAAACATATTGATGACAATAGATCAAAGAGGCAAGGTACAAAATAATTACCTCAAAGTAACCCTTTCAGACACGGATTGAATAGCACACTCCAGTCACAGAATATACCTTCTTCTGGGGCAGACATAGAACCAGAACTGGCTACACACTTTGGCTCGATTGAATGCTCCGTACAATGAAAAAGAACCTGCAGTCCTGCTTAAATAAAATGCAGAGGGAGAGAGAAGAAAATTGAAGGCATAAAAAGCCCATTAGAAGACCCCCTGGATATTGGGCAAGTGAAAAATACAAACAGAAATTAAAGAATTTTGTAAAACAATTAAAATGAAAACACTACCTATCGCTTCAAGGGGTCTAAACACTACCTACCGCTTCATGGGGTGCACTGCAGACATGTCTAGGGGATCTGCGGTGCTGAACACCTGGAGGGGATCTGAGTGCTGAACATCTGTTTCCATTTTTAAAAAGATGAAAATTACAGCTCTACAAAGCACAGATAAAAAGAAAATAAATTTAAGAACAAAAACGTTATTTATAAATAACTTTACATCTAAAACAATGAGAAATTCAATGAAACAGATAAATTCTTCTGTTCCAACTTATAAAATGTACACAAAAACTTTGGGGAAAAAATGGACAAGAAATGCGGTCATATACTGAAATATGTAATGACCCTAATTTAAAAAATCTCAAGGCCTGGAAGGCTTCAGCATTTCTTCAAAACATTTTGAAAGAGATAACATAGTTTGAATGAAAATGACCCCCACAGGCTCAGAGGGAGTGGTCCAGTTAGGAGGTGTGGCCCTGTTGAATTGGGTGTGTCACTGGGGGTGGGCTTTGAGGTTTCACACAGTCAAGCCAGGCCTAGTATGCCTGGTTCTCTTCCTGTTGCCTGCTGATCCAGATGTAGAACTCTCAGCTACCTCTCCAGCACCATGTCTGCCTGCACGCCACCCTGCTTCCCACCATGATGACAATGGACTGAACCTCTGAAACTGTAAGCCAGCCCCAGTTTAATGCTTTCCTTTATAAGAGCTGCTGTGGCCATGATATTTACAATAGAAACCCTAGCTAGAAAGATAGCAAAATGAGAAAGAAAATGTTATACCAATCTCCAAAGACATTTTCAAATCACACATTTGTTGGTCTATGTGTTGACCCCACAGTTACCCAAAACTAAGAAGTCTTCTCAAGGCTCTCCACAAGTAACTGAGAACCTGCTGTCTCTGTCTGAAGCAGCAGTTGTGTGCCTACGTGGTAAGCATAAACAGGACCTGACTGATGCCCTGTAGACAATGTGCAAAGAGCTGTGGCATCCCTGACCCACCATTGAGCCTAGCAGAGCACACTAAGGTTGGAACAGCTAGTGGGGGCTGAAGGACAAGCAATGGAATCAAGAGGTGGAATCTCAATGCAGTTTATACAACACTGCTCACAACAGCCATGTTGTGGAAACTAACTGTCCATCAACATAGGGATCCACAAGGAAATGTGGCATGTGTGTGTATGTATACACACACACTCACACACTCACACACACACACACACACACACAAGTGAAATGCTTTTCAGTAAAAAAAACAAAGTGTAGAGTTATGTCATTTGCAGGAAAATGGATGCAACTGTGGATAATCATAATAAAATAATTAAGTCAGTCTAGAGAAACATGTATCACACATTTTCTCTCTTTGTGGTGCGCTCGATTTTATATAGATACATAAAACCATGTACTAATGACATGAAAGTAGATGGGAAAATTCTAGAAGAGAGGGCTAACGGAAAGGTGGTGGAAGGAGGAGGGTGGTTGAAGAACGGGAAGGATTGTGCTCAAAGTACATTCAAAGTACATAATATACTTGCATGAAAATGGCCTCATATCACCCAGTTAAATATAGTAAAGTTAATAGAAAAACACCACCCAGGTGCTATAGATGCTTAAGACAAAAGAGATAACTTCCAGGTGGGGTGCATTTGAGCCCCACAGCTCAAGAGAGGCACTGCTTTCCCCTGGGGTCTTGATTATCGCTCACCCCAGGCTTCTTAAAAACTACAGACACCCTAGGACAGAGAGATTCAGTATTTAGTCTCCTCTGTCCCTCATCCAACCCTGCAGCAGAGCCATTCTCCCAGAACTAATTGCAAGCAGAGGATCCCACTGCCTACCTAGGACCAGCTTTCAGATGGAATGTGAAATTGCTGACCTTTTGGAGCCTTGGGCCTCAGACTAAAGCACGCATCTCTAACCAAGGCTCACTGATATGCTGGCTACCTTCCAGTTGCCTTCATCAGCGTATTCCCCTTGCTGTGCCCCCTCTACCCCCATCCTTAAAGCCGAACATTTAACAGCATCAGGGTTTTTTCTGTAGTATACTGACAGCATCAATGGATTCCCTGGTTCCTACCTGAGTCTAGATGAGGCAAACAGTATTATGAAACAAGAAGGAGGGTAGAAGACAGGGTGAGTACCCCTGCTCATCCTCCCTGTGACATCAGCCATCTCTCCACACCTGCTCCCATCCCTGTTCCTCCCATACATCCCCTTCCCTACCCTGTCCCCAACCCCACAACAAGCCTTCTGGCCACTATTACTCTCTGTGTGAACTGAGTCACCTCCGTGGTTTTCTCTACTTTGCCTCATAGTCTGAGAACATTTGTATATAAGCTCCCTTCAAAAGTCTGGCATCCTGCATCACGCTGTTGTTGAGCCTCTGATGCTACAGGTGAAGAAAACAGACAGAGGAACCTGGATGAGAACCAGGGCTTTGCAGCTCGGTCAACACGCCGGCACATGGTGGAGGAGACCTGTCCCCCAGGATAACTGTCATTCTGGAGTATTCCCAATGTGGAAACAGGAAGGAAAACTGGTATCTGTCTTTGCTGGATGTGGAAAACTGAGATTAATGCCTCTTTTATTACAGTGCACTATCTGCAAGATCAGGCATGCATTTACCGAGCATTAATTATGAATTATCCTAACGAGCATTTTGAGATTACTATGAAATTGTGGGCTTTCTTCTCCTTGATTTTATCTTTTTAAAGTCAATAAAGTTTTATCACTTACTGTGTTACTAAAATATTAACTTCTCTATTTGTGGTGCTAGGAAGGAAAAAAGTGATGTCCACATCCCGACAGGTCAGCTTGCCCTTCACTCAGAGGGCTAAGAGGGCTTACATGACAGGGCAGATTAATTTGTATAGCTCTTGACCTGGAATCCCCTTCTGCAGGGGGATGTGGTGGGGGGATAGGGAGGGAGGGAGGAAGAGAAAGAGAGAGAGAGAAAATATATATGTATCACATATCACAGCCAAAGGAGCTAGGTTCTAGGTGTAGACCAAAGAATTTAAGAATTACATAGCTTAAATGCCTAGAAATTTACGTTTACTGCCCATAAACAAGGTATAAGACACCACTGTCATCCAAACAACATTATTCTACATTATAAATAATGTACTTTACATAAAAGCATATTAAAAAACCTCAAATGTGGGGCAGTTTGTCTTTTGAAACAAAGAAGAGCCTGAAATAGGGGCAAGATAGCATGACGTAACCCACTGTGTCCCGAAAGCAAATGCTAATTAAAAGCTCGGCAGTCCTCAGAAGATGCACACAACACAGAGCGCGCCTCTGGAGTCTGCGACATGATGAGGGAGGCAAGCCAAGTTTATCTCCAGCAATTATTAAAGAGCATTAGCAAGCTGTGCAAACATGAGGACCTGAGTGCCTATATAATAGAACGGGAATGGCCATACATTTCTGTAACCCCCACAACCAGAGGCAGAGACAGGACGGTCAGCTCCCTCGCTACCAGCCTTGCTCAAGATTCAGTGAGAGATACTATCTCCGGAAAACCATGTAGAAAGTAGTAGCCCACAACTCCAAACCTCCACCTCTGGCCTTGGCATGCATGCACAGACACATGCATCAACACACAGATGTTTACATACGCCACACACACACACACACACACACACACACACAACAGGACCCAGGACCCAGGAACTCTGGGTTTTTCTCTTACTAACGGGCTTGGAATTGGAGAGGGACTGAGCCAGAGTCCAACTTCAAAACCAGCTCTACATATTTATAAAGAAATGTTTAATAAGACATATATATAAAAAAATTATTACTTACAAAATGTGTCCATCCATCAGTAATTAAATATTCAGGGTCCCTTAATTTCTTTGAAGATGAGTATTTTCCTGTGGAGATAAGAAAAGAACCCTGCCTCCAACCTATCTGTATTTCTTTACCCAGGACCCAGGACCCAGGACCCAGGACCCAGGACCCAGGACCCAGGACCCAGGACCCAGGACCCAGGACCCAGGACCTTGTCCAGAGCCTTAATTAATCTTTGCAAAAAGTCAATAAAGGGTTCTCTCTGTCCCTAATTCTGGTACATGATTCAAGCCTTTTTGCTGGATCTTGTATCCTATTCCAAGCATTTAAAGCTGCTTGGTGACATAGACACAGTACTTCATCGTCATAAAGAGCTTGGACCTGTGGATCAGCATATTCTCCTGCACCAAGAATTTGATCTTGGGAAACCTCAACACCTTTTGCTCTTCCTTGCTGTTCCATATGTTTGGATTCTTCTCTGAAATAAATTCCAAACATCAAGGAAGGTCCATTATCTAAAACTGCAGACACTAACTGATGGAAATCATGGGGGGTAGCTCTAGCATTAGAACCCCAAGTCCTTATCATTTCCTTTACATATGCATTGTGCAAGCCAAAATTAACAACAGCTTGCTTAATTTCTTTCAGATCATTCATTGCTATTGGCGTCCATCTAGCTTCTCTGACTCCCTTTGAGCCTTTAGAAGTTGACGCTTTGTCAGAATTAAGTATAGGGTATGTCTCTAGAACCCTGGGTAAGCCAGTTCTAATAGCTGGTGTTGGCATTGTATCCTGTCCTTGTGCCTCCTTACTCTGTTCACCAGCTGCAATAATTTCTCCAATCTTTTCAAATCTTTTTATCACTGTCTCTCTTAAATCCTGAATCTCCTGACCTATATATATTTCCAGTGATTTTCACTGAGGTATCAATTTTTTGATCACCATTCTGCACCTGTGATTCCAAAGCTTTAATTTTTTCCTTCAAAGATAACATGTCCTCCTTAAACTTTTCTTGTATATCATGTAGATTCCCATCTTGGAGGTACATTCTGTCTGTTACCTTATCAAAACTTTGTGATAATGTCTGAACGTCAAATTCAACAGCCTGAACCCTTTCAGGTAACTTTCTAATACACTTGGATATGGAGTCAATTTTGTCTGTCATAGTATCCACTTGTTCAGATAACCTCTGGTTTTCAATAATTTTAATCCTGTCAATTAGTTGTTCATTATTAGTTCGTAAAGATTCTTTTGTCCTTAGGAGTGCCATATTCTTCCTTAATGATAGAATATGGAAAAGAAAACTGGAACCTGTGACCTAGTGTAGGTCCAACTTGCATTTCAGAAAGGTGAGTGATGGCAGAAATTTCCCTGCTGGACTCTCGTGAATCCAGCCATGAGGAAGCTGTCACTACAGCTACTTCTATAACATTATACTCCAGGACACGACAGTTTGTTATTCCTCATATTTTAGAATCATGACTAGTTGATGTTAAAAGTCATTTAGGAAATATAGTCAACATGGAACAGCTAAATTGCATGTAGGCAGTTGAATCACAGGGAAAACCCTTACATCTTGCTAAGAAAAGAACTACCATGGCGCTGGGGAAATGGTTCAGTGGTGAAGGGCACTGCTGCTCTTGCCGAAGACCCAGCTTCAGTTCTCAGAATCCACATGGGAGCTCACATCCACTAGTCCAGATCTAATGTCCACTTCTCATTTCCATGGACATCAGACACACTCAATGCACAGACACATATGCTGCCAAACACACATAGTCAGAAAATAAAAATAAATCATAAAGAACTGTACTATGGAAAGGAAGAACAAACATGATAGAGGACCAGTGGCACTGTACTCTAACAACTACAATTTCCACACTATTTTATGACTATTATCTTTTTATCATAGCAATGTGGTGAGAGAAGTTTTATTCTCATTTCAAAATAGAGGAGGCTTCGTATTAGGGAGCCTGAGGCAGATGACAGAGAAACTGACTTGTGGTTGAGCTATGGTTTGAAAGTTCCCCCCGGGGTCATTATTGACAACCTGGTCCTTGACAATGTGGTATGTGAGGTGGCACTTGATCATGGAGGGTGCTGCCTTTGGGAGGGATTAAGATAGTTCTCATGGGACCCCAATCACTGTCTGGCTTGCTGTCTTATGGTGTGATCTCTTCCTCCTCCATGTCATACACCTGCCATAATGCCACCTGCCAACAGTCTCTCCAAAGGCCCATATATGAGGCTGCCTGACCTTGGCCTTTTAGCCTCTAAATCTGTCAGTTAAATAGAGCAGCCTGACTGAATATTTCAGTATAGCAAAGAACACTGGACTAATATGTTGTGATACGAGCGGCGGGGCTGCATCCCCTGCACCCAGCCGCCCGCATGGCTAGCTTATGCCCTGAAATAATTACACAGAAATTGTATTCTTTTAAACACTGCCTGGCCCATTAGTTTTAGCCTCTTATTGGCTAATTCTCACATCTTTGATTAACCCATTTCTAATATGCTGTGTAGCACCACGTGCTGGCTTACCAGGAAAGATCTTAACCTGTGTCTGTCTGGAGTGAGAGAATCATGGGGACTGGCTGGCTCGGCTTTTTTCTCCCAGCATTCTGTTCTGTTTACTCCACCCACCTAAGGGTTGGCCTATCAAATGGGCCTATGCAGTTTTCTTTATTAATTAACCAATGAAAGCAACAGATAGAAAGATGACCCTCCTCCATCACTAATACACCAAGAGAGCTAGGTTAGAGTGTACCCAAATTCCAATCCAAATCCTCTGTGTTTTCTTACTTAGCTTAAAGTTTGACAGAGGTTACAGCTAATGGACCCACAAAGGTTGATGCTGACTTTCTCAGACACATATACTTCCCATCCTAGTGTTTAGGGCTTACTCTTGTCTGAGATGCTAAACAGGTTTCTTATTGGCCATTTGCACCAGAGTCAAGGGAGGTAGCCTGATAAGCTACAGATGTTTGATATTTAAACAGAAAACTGATTTGGGTACAACTCTGTGACAGAGCATTTGTCTCACATGCACAAGGCCCTGAGTTTAATCTCAGTCCTACAAGAAGGAGAAAAAAAGAAAAATATGAAAAATGTCCCCATTCCTGATCCTCTTGGGTTTGGTGCAGAAAAGAATGAACACAGCAGCCTACGACTCTCCTGGGAAATGCTGCCTGGCACAGTGGAACTTTGGGTGGAGTCTGCAAATGAGGCTTTGTAGAGCGCTTCTGTCACTCGCAGAATCACAGAATGAATCTCCATGCCCCAACCATTTACAAACAGTTCACGTCACACTTGAGACCTGCTGTACTTGTGGGTATCTGCATTTGGGGTGTGCTATGCAGTTAGGTACCTGCATTACTCATAAGCCTGGCCCTGGGCTTGGGCAGCTCCTTGGAAGAAAGTCTTTCACACTTTCATTGCTGGGGTGGTAGATTGCACCCTGTGTGTCCCAACTAAGAGAGCAATGTCAAGAGCTTCTGGCTCCTGTGAACTTGGCCTCTCGTGCCCTCTCCTCAACAGTAACTTGGCCCCAAACCCTTGCTTCAGTAAGGGGTGTGACTTTGCCAATATCCTGAATCCTAAGAACTGGTTCTGGGACGAGACACCTCCAAAACAGATGCCCACTTCCTACACAGTGCCATTGTCCAAATAAAGAGCACAGAAGATCTGAAACTCACCTTGCGCAAATTTCTCTTTATACAGAGTCCCCTTAGTGTTAACCACAGGTCACCCGAAGCTCAGGTTGGCTAAAATACACATTGTTCTATTGTGAGTTCTCGGATCTGCAAGGACACACTTCACTTTATTGTAGAACTGTGCATGGCTTTTCCTCCACCCGCTTTGGTATTTTGTTGCAGCAACTAAAATGCTCTGGGTTTTCCCATGAATTAGTTACACTCAAAGATATTTCTTTTATGAATGATTAGATTCTTCTAGCTAACAAGCTGCTCTGTCCCCAACCTCTGAACTGCATAGTGACTGCCGCCTTGTGTGTCAGAATCCCAGCTCTCAGACTTGTTGGTCCCAGCAGCCCCTGTGTTGCGGGAACTCCCCCAGACAATAGCCTTTAGGATACTGGCCCACTCTGGGCGTGGTCTCATGTACTTTAACTGCCTGAAAGCTGAGCAAGGTTTGGGTTGGCTGATCCTCAGTAGGGACTTGGTAATTTCTAGCCCTCCTACCCCTGTGTGGCTCAGTCCTGCCAGCTAAGTGGCTGAGTAACTGATGCCTGCAGATTCCTGCGGCAACTCCTCTGTGGCTTCTCTGACCCATGTGGCTCACTGCTGCTACCCAAGCTAGGGTCTGCTTCTCAGGTCCAGCTGCTGTCTGGCCTGCTCCGATCAGCCTGAGCTCTATGCCTGCACCTAGAACACAGGCTTGCATTCCCAGATTGGAACCATGAGAACCACTGACCCAAAATCCACCAGCAACTTCACAGTTCACATTTGCCTGCAAGCTCTGAGTCCTTTGAGCTTCTGCCTGTGAAGCTCAAATTTCTCCCTGTGAAGGTGCGCTACTTTTAAATTTTTTTGCTGAGTCTCAGGTGATTCAGGCCCTGATCTAGGACCTGCCTTTCTGCCACAACTCTGACACCTGCTGAAAAATCCACAGTATTACACCTACAACAATTTTCTCAAAATTATATGGGAGGTAAGTTAACTTGATACCTAAGTATCAGATTGATTGGTAAATAAACAAACAAATAAATTTGAAGATTGTAAACCAATCCCAAGATAATTGTAGACAATATCACTACCCAGGAATATAATAATATTTTTTGTTTCTGCTATGAATGGATTGATGCAAGAACTAAGCTGTATGACCTACCTGGTACATATATTTTTGTGGCCATGGTGGCTATTATTTTTTCATATGATATCGCTAAAGAAATGGTTTCATAACAGAGTCAAGAATGAGAGACTTTTAGAAATGATACAGTCTTTATTGACTCGTAATGAGAAGTTATCTGTAAAGATTCATACTTTTGAAATTGACCATCAACATCTGTTAAAAAGGTATGATAAGCCAGGAGATAGAACATCCCACCAGGAAGGCAGTCTACATGCCATCCAAATAATATCTATGGATAAGAAGATATAAGTGAAAAAATCTAAAACCTTGAAATAACATGTGCAGAATGAGAACTAGAAATTAATTGATTTGAGGAACTCATTAGAAATATTCAGAGGTCAAGAGGTTTAGATTTTACAAAAGACAGTGATAAAAAGATTTGAATCAATCAAGGACCTTGTCAGATCTGATAAGCAAGGAGAGGAGGTGCAGGCAAAGGACAGTAGTAAAGATTTAGCATTGCCAATAGCTCAGAGTCAGAGATGACTTTCCAAGAGTATTAGCTATTGATCCTGTTACTACCAATTTAAAGCCAGTAAATTGTCAATACCCAAAAGGATATACAGAATGTAAATTGAAACCTATACATTTGAAAGATCTAAAAGATTAAGCAAGCAGTAGTGTCTTATGGCATGCAATCACCATATGTGAGGGAGTTGTTAAAGACATAGGCTTCAAGAAATATGGTTACTCAAAATGATTGGCTTCAATCAGTCTCACCCATGCTAGAAGATGGATTGTAGTTACAGTGGAAGTGTTATTGGAGAGAAGAGGCTAAAGCCCTGGATCATCAAGGTAGAACTAGTGGTATTAAGGCCTCCCAAAATTAAATTCATGGTGAGGGATGTTACACTGATCCAGATAGTCAAGCTATATACAATGAATACATCTTATTTCTGTGCCATACAGCAGCCTTGAATGCTTGGGACACAGATTCAAGAACTAGGAAGAAAACTGAATCATATACTAAGGTCATGCAAGGCTCATGAGAATCATTTAGTGACTTTTTACAAAGATTAGCTAAGCTGTACAAATAGGGGTAACAGATCCAGAAGCTAGACAAGTACTTACTGAATCTCTGGTTCTTGAAAATGCCAACTTAGAATGCAAAATAATACTTGGACCATGAAAGGTCAGATTGGCACCAATGGATGAATGGATCCTGCACCCAGTCAATGTTGAGTCATTTGATTATAAGGCTGAAGCTTGACTGAGGCTTGGGTAGGAGAAGAAATTTCCCAAGGTATGAAAAGTCATCAAAATAGCAAATGTTTTTATTGTGGTAGAATGGGCCATCTGAGAAAGGATTGTAGAGAGGGCATTCATACAAATAATGTTTCTTGTGGAAATAACAAAAATAAAAAGTCTCAATGTTCTGAATTATAGAGAAGATGAGGCAAAGGCCAACATTGCACCAATAAACTCAGATAAATAAGAGACAAGCAAGGTAAGCTGTCAGCACTGGCAAACTCCTTAGGGGGTTTCTCACAGACCCCAGTTCAAACGTGGTCCAGTCATTCTCAATCACTGTGGGGCACATGCCTCCCCAGGACAATGCAAAACTCCAGTGCCTGCTGTAAAAAACATATTGCTATTGACAATAGAAAAATCCTGGAGGATGAATCAAAACTTTCAGTAGAACATCGGCAATGTATATTTTGGCAGACTTCTATAAATGATATCAAAGACCAAAGCCAAGAGTATGCATAAAAAATCACTATAATTTAAAGGATGATTGAAACTTTTGGTTCTACAGCAAGAAAACCAGAACATCCCAACTCAGATGAAGTAGAAGAAAATAACACTAAAAATCACCTTATGGAGATACTGCGGCACTGAAAGAGGAAATGAAAAAAAAATCCCTTACACAAATGGAAGAAAAGAAGAAATCAATAACTCCCATGAAGCAAACCAAAAAAGCAGCCAAACAGGTGAAGGCAACAGTTCAAGACTTAAAAATTGAAAAGGAGGCAATAAAGAAAGCCCAAGCCAAGAGAACTTCGGAAATGGAAAATCTGGGTAAATGATAAGGAACTACAGATGCAAGCATAAACAGAGTACAAGAGACAGAAGAGAGAATCTTAGGAGTTGAAGATATCATAGAGCAAACAGATTCAAAGAAAATGTAAGATCCAACTAATTCTTAACACAAACTATCCAGGAAATCTGTGACACCTTGAAAAGACCAAACCTAAGTATAATAGGGATAGAGGAAGGAGAAGAAGTCTAGTTCAAAAGCACAGAAAATCAATTCAACAAAATCATAGAAGAAATCTTTCCCAAGCTAAAAGTACTTACCTATATAAAATACAAGAAGCTTATAGAACACAAAATAGACTGGACCCAAAAACAATTCCCTCAAAACATAACAATTAAAACATTAAACACACAGAATAAAGAAAGAATATTAAGAGTTGCAAAGGAAAATGCCAAGTAACATATAAAGGCAGACCTATTCAATTTTAGCCCAACTTTTCAGTGGAAACAGTGAAAGACAGAAAGTCATGGTCAGGTGTTATGCAGACACTAAGAGACCACAGATGCCAGCAAATACTAACATATCCAGCAAAGCTTTCAATCACCATAGACAGAGAAAACAAGATATTCCATGACTAAACCATATTTAAGCAATATCTATTCTCAAACTCAGCCAAACAGAAAGTACTAGGAGAAAAACTCCAACCCAAGGAAGTTAGATATATCAACAAAAACACAGGCAATAGATATTGCCACACAAGCATATTCCTAAGAGAAACACACACACAAACACAATATCACCACCACCAACAAAAACAAAAATAACAGGAACTAGCAATCACAGGTCATTATCATCCCTTAATATCAATTGACTCAATTTGTTTACAGAAAGACACAGGCTAAAAGATTGGATACAAAAACAGAATCCATTCTTCTGCTGCATACAAGAAGCAAACCACAACTTCAAACACAGACATTACCTCAAAGTAACAAGTTGGGAAAATATTTTCCAATCAAATAGTCTGGGGGGAAAAAGTTGGTGTAGTTATCCTAATATCTAAATAGACTTTAAAATTAATTAAGAGATGAAGAAGGTCATTTCATTTTCAAAGGAAAGATCCATCAGGATGAAGTTTGTATTCTGAACATCTATGCCCTAAATACAAGGGTACACTCATTTGTAAAAAGAACCATTGCTAAAGGTTAGATCACACATCACGCCCCGCACACGAACAGTGGGAGACTTCAGTATCCCACTCTCACCACTGGACAGGTCTGCCAGACATAAAGTTAAAAAAGAAATAAAATAACTAACATGTTATGGATCAAATGGGCCTAACACACATCTCTAGAACATTCAATCCAAATACAAAAGCACATACCTTCTCAACACCCAATGGAACCTTCTGTTGAAAGTGATTTCTGTCCCACCTGGTCTCGCAGCCAGTCAGTCCTAAATAAACACACAGAAGTCTATACATTTGTTGACAGAGATTTCCATCCTGCCGATCTCACAGCCAATCAGCTCCCCCAAAACACAGAGGCCTACATTAATTATAAACTGGTTGGTCTATTAGCTCAAGATTCTTAGTAACTAGTTCTTACATCATATAGGAACCCATAATTCTTGTCTATGTTAGCCATGTGGCTTGGTACTGCTATTAGTGAGGCATTCTCATTTTGCTTCCTCTATGTCTGATTTCCTCTGTGACAGTGCAGACCATTTTTCCTCTTCCCACAATCCTCATGTTCTTCTTGCCCTGCTTCTATTTCCTGCCTGATTGCCCCACTAACATAGGTAATGGATCAAATGGACTTAGCAGGCATCTATAGAAAATTTCACCCAAATAGAAAAGAATATACCTCCTCGGTATCTCATGTAACCTTCTCGAAAATTGATCACATACTTGGTAACAAAGCAAACTTCCACAGATATAAAAAAAAAAAACAAGTTTAGTAACTACCTGTGTCTTATCGAATCATCATGGAATAAAGTTAGAATATAACAACAATTCAACCCCCAGAAAACCTACAAACTCATGGAAACTGAACAGTCAACTACTGAACCACCCCTGGGTCAGGGAAGAAATAAAGAAAGAAATTAAAGTCTTCCTTAAATTCAATGAAAAAAAGATACAAAATACCCAATCCTATAGGACACTATGAAAGCAGTGCTAAGAAAAAAGTTCATAGCGCTAAATTCACAAATTATAAAAAGATGGAGAAAACTCACATTAGAGACTTAACAGCACAGGTAAAAGCTCTAAAAAGAAAAAAAAGGAAGAAGAAGAAGCTGACTCACCAAGGAGGAGAAGAAGACAGGAAAAATCAAATTGAGGGTTGAAATCAACAAAATAGAAACACGGAAAACAATCCAAAGAATCAATGAAGGAAACAGTGCTAGTTCTTTGAGTAAAATCAACAAAATTGACAAACCCCTATCCAAACTACTTAAAAGGAAGAGAGAGAACATGCAAAATAACAAGATCAGAAATGAAAACGGAGCCATAACAACAGACACTGAGGAAATTCAGAGAATCATTGGGTCTTGTTAAAAAGCCTATGTGTGACAAAGTTGGAAAATGTAAAAGAGATGGACTTGTTTTTAGGTAAAATCCAAATACCCAAATTAAATCAAGACCAGGTGAGCAGCACACAATGCCTGTCTGCACTCTATGTGCTACCATACAGTTTGTGAGCTAGGAGCAAGGGGCTAGAGGTTAAAATACACAAACACACAGACAGAGAGACAGAGACATGGACCTCTACTCACTGGTAAGAAGCCCTTTATACAATAGCACCCTGGAGGCTTAGCACCCAACAGTCAAGTGGGCCAACAGGTGAAAACCTTATCCTCTGATCCTCAAGACCAAGGCAACCTCTTTTGGCTACAGAAAGAAGAGCTGGAGAGATAGTTCAGTGGTTAAGAGCATTGGCTGCCCTTCCAAAGGTCAGAAGTTCGATTCCTGGCAACCACATAATGGCTCACAACCATCTGCAATGAGGTCTGGTGCCCTATACTGACAACAGAAGGGAAAGGCAGGAGAGATAGCTCAGTGGTTAAGAGCATTGCTTGCTGAGTTCAATAAGGGAGGGGTCCCTGGGTGTCTCTGGGTGTCCCTGGGTCTCCCTGGGTGTTCCTGGGTCTCCCTGGGAGGGTCTCCCTGGGTCCCTGGGTCCTCATATATACCTCATTTATAAGAATAAAAACAAATTATGTGACAATAAAACACCTAAAAGATAAAATTGTCATCGGTGTCCCTGAGTGAAGAAATGGGAGACCATCAAACCGTAACAAGATGCTTTACTGTCTTTCTTAACAGCGATGCTTCCTCCCTGGCAGCGGAGATACGCCCTGAGGGACCACTGAGGGAAATTTTAAAGCCATCCATAGACTGGTACAATCTGAGCTTCCCAGTAGCATCCCAACAAGATCGGCATCCTCTGGTAGGTGACAGAAACCGGACATATGACTCTGCTACTGCCAAATTCTCAGGAAGACAATGTCATGGGCATAAAGTGAGCTGTGATTGGCCCTCGGATCAAGAATGGGAGCTGTAAAATCAAAGCCATAAGGCAAGAAGAATCTGCCTTGTGTCTCATAAACTGAAAAAGCAGAGAGGAAAGAATTAATATTTCCTAAACTTGCCATGTCTGGTGAATGAAGGGGGAATTCTATTTGGCTCGGGAGAACGCAGGAATAGATCCATGGATACGATGGAAATGTTTACGAGCATCTGTTCATTCATGATTTCATTCATTCATAAATCAGTCCGTGGTTGTCCAATAGCTGACTACATGTCAAGGCTCAAACACGGGGATAGGTGCTATAGATAAAAATAAAATAAATCGGTGAAGCGCAGTCCCTACTAAAAGGAAATCGATCTAGTTGCAGATGTAGGAACAGAAAAATGGTGTGTGGTGAGTTTCAGTCTAATCCTAAAATGGGCACGAGGTCCTGGGGAACTCAGGAGAGGGCAGGAGGCAGCGGACAGCTGAGATGGCCCTTCGGCTGAGTCTCCAATGTCTCTGGTGGGAGACGAACAGCCAGGAGAGCCAGGTAGAGGAAACAACTGGAAGTGAGCTGGAGAATGGTTCCTGCTGACAGCAACACTTCTGCGCATGCTCGCTCAAGGCGAGTTAGGGAGTGCCCACCAGCGGCAGAGGCAGGTGAGCCCAAATCAGAGCAGGCTTTCTCAGAAGGCCATGGCATCGCAGTCCATTAGCTGGGGACTCTCAGGTGGGAGCAAGCCTCCCAGGCCATTCTCGGTCACGTGGGACAGAACAAGGAGAAACTGATACTTTTTCTTCCCTCCAAAAGTCTTCCCCTAACTGGTTGGTGCCCAGGCCCTCTTGCACAGCAATTTGCTTTCTAAAGAAGCCTCTGTAGCACCTTCCCCTCATTTCACACTTGAAGAAGAGAAAATGGAGATGCTGCTCCCAAAGGTCAAGGTTCCAAGGTCGGATCAGAGAAACAAAGAACACAGCTCAGTGCAAGAATCTCATCTGCCGTCATGCTGAAACTTCTCCATGTCCCCTAAAAGCCCCTTGTACCCCGACCCTTCCTGGCCTCCCATAGATATCTGTGACAGGAAAATCTTTATTTCCATCAAGGCCAGCCTTGGATGAATCTATTTCCTATTGGTAGTAGAACAACAAATCCTCAAACACCAGTTTCCAGGACTCTCGGTCTCTGGTCTGTAGACCTAGCTCTGCCTTGGTGACCCGCATTTCAGGCAGTTCCCGGGTGATGTGGATATGGCTGGCGGGGATGTCACTGTAGGACACACACTTTTACAGGCTCTAGGTCTCACCATAGACGATTAACAATTCAGAGGGGAACCCAATGAGCAACTCACTAAAATGGAGGATGCCCTGAACAACACACCCGGTCAGCTCCATCTCTATATCAGAAAAGAGAGGTGTGGAACCACCTCTCCAGGGCATGGGACGATTGTGAATCACCATGAAAGCCCTGCTAAAATTTATTAAATTCACCACATGTGTTAATGACATGTTCATTTCCCTATAAATAGCTAAAGTATGGGGAGGGAATCAACGTTGGGTTCTTCTTTGCTGGTCTTGGCTGCCTTGAACAACAGGATTATCAGACAGTCTCAGCCAGCCAGACTACCTTTTTGCCAGCTCAGACCACCCTGAACACTCTGTAGGGTAACTCTGAAAACTACATAATGGATGACCTTAGCTTATTGCTCCAACTCTTGAAGGTCCAGCCTCAGCCAGAGCTATTCGATCTGTTTGTATCAGAGTTTTGATATTACAAACACTCCTGAGTTCTAGAGGACCCTTACCAAAGAGGGAAATGCCTCCTCCAACAGTCCAGCAGACAGAAAGCTAGGATTAATGCTAAGAACCAAGGCTGTGATGAGTCTAAAACACAAACCTCAATGACCTTTACTGATGCTAAGAACCAAGGCTCTGATCAATCCAAACAAATGACCATGTTAGGTTAAAATAGAAAGAAAAAGTAGCTGTGACTGGTCCGAATAAGTGGTTTAAATTGTTCCAAACTCCCTTTCCTGGACTGTATAAGCAGATTGCTGAGGCCCAGTTGGTGACTCAGCTAGGAGCCATGACTGCCGCTACCTTTGTGTTGAAGCTTTAGACCTAATAAGAGGCTTCTGTAGGGTGGTGTGGTGGGCGCTGAACTGGAATCATGAGAAAAGAGACAGCAGAGTGTGGTGGCAACATCTGAACAGCAATGGCAGAGAGAGCTGGGGAGCAGCAAAGCCACGCTGTGAAAACGTCATGATAGCTAACTGCATCTCAGCTGAAGACACAGCAGCTCCCTAGCGCCCAGACAGCTTGGCCAGGTGCCCCAATCCGCCCTACTGGAGATAGACACCCCAAGTCACTCCTGTCTAGCTGGGCTATGGAAGGAGCCAGCAGAATGGTCCGGGATCAATCACAGCAGGAACAAGATGTCAGAAATAGACAAGTCATCACAGCCTGGCCTCATTGCAAAGGCAGCAAGGCAAACTCAGCTGACTGACAGCTAAAGAAGAGGAGACTGAGCAGCCAGGGCAGGATGAAGGCTGGCAAAGACGGCCAGAGAAGGCTCTGAGTAAAGAGGCATAGAGGGCTACACAGGAGCCAGAAAAGAGAAACTGCAGGTCGCGGTCTCCAGAATTCCAGAACGTGGTGGATCTCAGACCTCAACCTCGGAACTCTATTGTGGGCCACTGTGGAGGGCCAGTGGTCCCAACTGCTGAAGACCTATAGTCAATCTGTAACTTGTGGTGCTTAGGGTGCCTATGCACAAGGCCCACATGGGGGCTGAACACTAGAGGGCGCCACTTGCTACTGCTTCTGGCTGCCTATTGCTGCTCAATGAGAGACAGAGCTTGAAGCCCAGCTTCCTGTTTCCCCAGGGTTTCTACCCAGGGAGAGCAAAAACCTGTCAGCCAGAAGGTTAAGAGAAGATGAAAACAGAAAGGTACTCCGTTCTCAGGTAGCCAGAGAGCAAGGGGGACTCTCCACTGAAAGCCCGTGAACCCCCTTGCCCTGAAGAGGTGGCAAAAAGACCTGAGTGTGTATCTCACTGGAGGGAGACTTGTTCATCTCGTCCTCAGGCATGCTCTGATCTTTTCACCTTTGGGACTTAGGCTGCCCTCCTTCAGGCTGACTATTTGACAAGACCGTAACGGAAACTCATCTCACTTTCGGAAGTAGGAAAAATCCTGCCATGAAAGGGTGAGAAGCCAGGGTCTAGGAACTAGAAAAGCAACTGTATGTAGGTAAAAAGCAGAGACTCGAGGGTGAGTGTGTCAGGCACCTTTCCAGCAGGTGAGATCTCAGAGTCTCTCTGGACAGCAGATCAAACAGATGCTGCTGGGGGCTCCCAGAGCCCAGAGCAGCCCTGAGTGCACCCTCACCTGGGCACCAACCATCACTGACCCTGATATCACCAGAGGGGTGAGTCACTGGCCATATGTGGCAGAGAACCCCAGTGTGTTTGTCTGTTGTTTTAAATATCTAAGCAGCTCTGCATCAGTGCTCTCTGCGCGAGTTATTATCTCGTTGCAACAGTGCACTTGGCAGGAACATCTTAATGGGAGAAGGATCCTTTTCCGATTGTTTGTCAGGGAAGGAATGGCCCATCATGGCGAGGAAGGCATAGTGCAGTTCACCGCAGCTGGGCTCGGCCGGTGGTGGCCGGAGCATATGATATCATCTCTACAGGTCAGGAGGCTGGGCTGTCATCCTCAAGACCCAGCTCCAACCCACCCAGTGTTCAGACACATGAACCTATAGGGGTTTACATCCAAATAATAATACTTTTGTAAATGTGATTTATTAAAAATTAATTCCTAGAGAATCTATTAATATCAAACAAATTCGAGTGGAGGAAGAATCTACCAAATACTCAACAAGTACAGCTTGGGAGTCTCAAAGTCATCAAAAAACATGTTTCAGAAACTTTCACATCTAAGAGGAGCCTAAGGAGACAAGATCATGAAGTAGGCCATGGTTTCTGAGATGGGTGGAGCAGCAAAGGACATTATTAAGAATGAAGGAAACGTGAAAGGACTGTGGACTCTGGCTATTAGCATGGGCTGATATTGGTGCAGTTGTGTGAACACTGCACAAGATTCAGGTAAGACATTAAAAGAGGAACACCCTGGAAGGGAGGTGTCTGGGAACTATACTAACTCTGACATTTTCCCTTGAATCTAAAACACTTTTAAAATGATAGAATTCATATTACAAAGTAAAGCACTAAAAGGATAAATTACAAGAAAAAAAGAAATAAGGTGAACAAAATAAAAACTCCAAATATACGATCTTCAATAGATACAAAGTTACATTTCAACAGATACAAGAAGGAATGAAAACCCTTATATACATCTTTATTAAAAGTAAACATTTAGACTAATAAGTAACAAATTACTGATATGCTCATGATACTTGTCATTGCAACTAAATAAAGGACTGTGTATGAGAGATCAAATCCCCACATTGCACAAACACACACTTAAAGGAAACATGCTTGGCTGGGCAGTGGTGGCACACACCTTTAATCCCAGTACTTGGGAGGCAGAGGCAGGTGGATCTCTATGAGTTTGAGGCCAGCCTGGTCTGCAGAGTAAATTCCAGGACAGCCAGGGCTACACAGAGAAACCGTGTCTTGAAAAAGAAAAAAAAAAAGGAGAAGGAGGAGGAGAATAAATATGTTTATTACTACTAAAGTTCCTAACATGAAGTGTGGCCCTGTTCTCTACTTATCAATCTTTGATCGTGCTACCTCTTCCTACTTTACACAGGTGATGCCCAACTGGTTTGTTTTATTTTGCTAACACAAGCAACAGAGAAATCATTTTATGGAAGTACTTTGACAACAGGATCACAAGACTCAAAGACACTTTAGTGAGCTTCATTTATTTATCCCAAATGAAGAAGACAATACAGCGGTTTGTCTTCAATATTTATTTTCAAGATTGTGTTTTTAATCTCTCATCATACCACCCAAGAACTTTTCTTCTGTGAACCTGAGATCAAGTGATTTCCCAATTACAGAACTGGATATGAGATAAAGGATATTTGCTTCATTCAATGAGCAATAGGGCAAGAGGATTCTATCAAAGCCCACGAGGCTGAGACAGGAAAGGGGATGCACACTGTAGCCCCAGAGTTCACAGCCAGCCCAGGACATAGCATGAGAGCTCATCTGAAAAAGTCAACAACAATAACAAAAGAGAATCCATAAGGTGTTGGCTGATAACCTTTTGCATTTTTGGAATATCAAGATTGTGATTTATTTGATAATTGTTGTGGGACCACAGGCTATGTCATAACAATCTGTAGAAACTGCTCTTCTCAGCTTCTAACTCTTGTCTTGTCCTTTGATCTCATCTGCCACTGGAAGGCTGACCCTTTTCTCCTAGACATATTGGGGTCACTAGAACATCAAACACAGCAGAGGTGAGTACCTCCAGCCATCCCCTTCACCTCTTTACCCAGAGAAGCTGATAGCTCTCTTATCTCACAGAACTAGTAACTAGATCAAACCTCCTCCTCAACTTTGTCTTTGTCATCATTGTACTGCAATATACAATGAATTCTTTTATTATCACACAATAAAAAATATCTAGAATGTAGCTCATTATTCTTTACTCCCATTGGAATTTTTGCAAAGTTTGAAGTTTTATCTTGTGGTTTTATTCATGGCAAAACTTTCTCAAAAGAAAATGGTTTGTTGATTTTCCTTCTGGCTCAAGGTCCTTGACTCTAGAAGCCAGAGCTTTTTCTTTTCATTGCAGTTGTGACATGAGAAAACATGTCTGCATAAAACTCAAACTCTGAAATATACTTAGCAGTAACCCTTCAGAAAAAGTGGGGGGAGGGACAGAGAGATGGGGGAGGAATGAGGAACACTCCCAGTCCTGATGTTTTCATAATCTGTGATGTTCAGAAGTTGGACCACTAGCTGTATGCAGATCAAGATCCACGTGCATGCTACAGACATTCCCACCTCGTTTTAATTACACTTTAAATGTTATAATAGAAATTGTGATATCCAAAGTCAATAGATGGTCTGCTTGCCTCTTATATGCTTTCCCACATTCAGTCCTTGCCAAACATCTCTATTATCTTAGCTTCAGATCAGCCTCTAAGCCTTGAGAACTGTGACATCCTTATGGATCCACTTGTTTGAGGGTCACTGCCACCAGTCAGACAAGCATTCATTTCAAAGCCTTAAAATCTGCCTTCAAAAGTCACCTTGATGAAAAAACAAAACACCACCTTACTGAGTAAATGTGACTACTGTGCTATAATGCTCTTGTACCGTGTAAAGATTTGCCACTCATATTGGTTTAATAAAACTCTGATTGGCCAGTAGCCAGGCAGGATGCATGGGTGGGGTGACCAGACTAAGAGGATTCTGGTAAGAGAAAAGGCAGAGAATCAATCACCAGCCAGACACAGAGGAATCAAGATGAGAATGTCTCACTGAGCAAAGGTACCAAGCCACATGGCTAAACATAGATAACAATTATGAATTAATTTAAGTTGAAAGAGCTAGTTAGTAATAAGACTGAGCTAAGAGACCAACCAGTATGTAATTAATATAAGCCTCTGTGTGATTATTTGGGACTGAATTGCTGTGGGACTGGGTGGGATAGAAACTTTCATTTACATGTGGCCACTTTATATTCTTCAAATGAATCTTTGTGTTATAAACTGTCCTTTTTAAACATCTATACCTTCTTCCCCTGCCTCTTCTTCACTAACCGCCTTCACCCTTCCCTTATACATTCTCTTATGTTCTTGAGTTCCAAACTTCAGGCTGCTCATGCTCAGTCACTATCACAGGACACCTGGGACTAGCCTCTGAGGAACATGGACTGACAGACCACAGCCCACTTCTCTTCAGAAGTGAAACACAGACTTTAGTGCTGTTTTAGGAAAAAGAGAGATGCAGCTGAGAGAGCACTGTCTCCTCTCATGAGTGCTGTAGTCGAGAGGTTTCTACTCAAGCTTTGCCTGTATAATTCCCCCAGCAACACACACACCACACACACACACACACACACACACACACACACACACACACATCTCTTTCCCACACTGCTCATTCCTCTCTTCGTCTCCCATCATCTGGGCAGCCTCCACCTGCCACTCACAGCCTCTTTGTCACACCAGCAAGAAAGGCATTAGGGACCTCATTTCTCAGACCCTTCCTAGACAACTGCAACTGTCATCATCAGACAAGGCATTTGGGCTGCTGTGTCTTCACTGTCCTATATGTTTTGAGAGGGAAAACTAAGTCTTAATTCTTGTAGAAGTGCTTTTCTGTTGTCTTTTTAAAATCCTAGTTAGAGAAAGGTAGGTGTTCCATAGAAATCCCCTTGTTGCCATAAGAGCCTTCTTTCCTTGGCCTTGCATAGACAATAAAGCACGCTCGCAGCCAATAGCATATTTAATTCTGACAGCATCTGAGGGATAGGTCATGCAGATATTATTGTGTCCATTTAATAAACAAGGGCCACAAATGTCCTACTGACTCATAGAACTGGAAACCCAATGACTATGTCCAACTAAAGGCACACCTACATCCAAGGCTCTAAAGTTGTATTGCTTAGATGTCCAGCACCCATCTCAGGGAAGCCAAATGTCTTGCTCAGGTTTGCACAACTCATCATTCTTAAGACAGGTGGCTGCATGGTAGTTTCCAAATTTCAAATTTAATACTTTCTTACATAGTTTCTTTCAGTGTAAAGTGGTCAAAGCCAGGTGAAGTGGTACATGTTCATCAGCTCAGTACTGAGAGATAGAGGCAGGAGAATCAGGAGTTCGGGGTCAACCTCAGTTACATAGCCATTCAAAGTTGGTGTGGGTTACATGAAACCCTGTTTCAAAAATAAGTGACAGAGGAGATGGACAGTTGGGATCACTGCCCGCTCTTCCAGAGGACCCTTGTCCAATTCCCAGCACCCACATAGCAGCTCAGAACTATCTGTAACTCCATTTCCAGGGGATCCAATCCCCTTCTCTGGTCTCCAGGTACACAGAATTCATATGCTGCATAGACATACATGAGGGCAATGTACCCATAAAAATAAAATAAATAATAAATTTTAATAAGAGAGAGACATACACACAGAAATATGGGGAAGAGGGAGAGGGGGTAGGAGATGGAGGGAAAGAAAGAGAAACTTCCCTCCTTCAGAGAATTTTTTCTGGGGTCCATATTCACCTGTGGTTCCTGTCATATATGATTATGAAGACAGACACTGTCATATATACAGGTCAGAAGACTTTTTTGGAACCGAATTGTCATCAAGAATAATTTATTACGATAGTTCACCTCTAAATCCCCCCCTCTTTCTATCTCTCTCTCTGTGTGTGTGATGCATAATGACGATACCAGTCTACATGACAACATGGATTAAGAGAAACTTTACAAGACCCCACTCCTAGATGAAGATTAAAGGCAATCAATGGTTGCTATGAGAATCAGTGTTCTCCAAGAACTAGGCCTCTGATAGGTTATCCAATCCTAAGTGGTTAGCCCTAAGCACATGTATCTAAGAACAACATTAAACAGGTTTGGCAATATGATGTGTTTATATATAAATGTGTAACTATATTGATTCTAGAAGAAGAGGTCATGAAATTGAGAGGGAGTTGGGGGGGACATGGGGAGAGTTAGAAGATGGAAATAGGGAGGGATGGAAATGATATAAATATGGTACACACAGATGAAATTCTTAAAGCAATAATTAAGGAAAACATCCATTGGCTTGTAGAAGTGGAAAATTCAAAAGCTATCCTGACCAAAACACAGCTGAATGCAGGGTTTCAAATGGAATGAACCAGCCGCCATGTCCCACACTCAAGCTTGACATGTCACAAACCTGAGCCCCTACGAAGCCTCTAAAATCTGCTGCTTCTGCATCTTCTGTACCTCATGATGGACAGCTCATCCTCCAGTCATGCAGGGCAAAACCTGGAGTCACGTTTATCTGGGTCTCTTGCTGAGCCGCCATACCCATTCATTCATCACCACCTCTTATGCAGCCTTCTTTCCCTCCTGAACACATCATCAACCATGCCAAATGCAGCCTGCTCGCTGGCTGTCTCTATTAGGTCAAATCATTCTCATCCTTTAAATAAGTAACTACAGCAGCTTTTGCCTTCTTAGGGGCCGCTGCCCACATTAAGTCAGAGAGCTGTTCTAAGAGCATGCCAGATCGTGCAGTCACTCTGCAAACCCTCCCTGCTCACTGGAGATAGAAGCCAGTCTTCCCAGTGCCCCACAAGGTCAAACCTGCTCCTTCAGCTTTGTGCCTGCTCACCTCCTCCTCTTCTCCCTCAGACACCCTGCTCCGGCCATGCTGACTTCCTCCTCAAACACTCCAAGCCTGTCCCCACTTTTAAGTTCTTTGCTCAGCCTTTTACCCAAATGAACTTCTTCCGTACATTCATCCACATAATTCACACCTTCATATCTTCCAGATCTTTCCACAAATGCCTCACTTTCTCAGAAAGGTCTCCCCAGGATGCATTCTCAAAACTCCAGATATCCTGCCCACCAGCATCCAGCATTCCCTCCCTGGGCATCTCCATGGTAGTCACAGGGTGCGCTACTTGGTTTGTGGCTGCCTTTTCCTTATTGTCTGCTTTTCCACTCTAGAATGTAAGTTTCCTGTCTCTGTTGAAAGATGATGATTATGTCCATGAAGAAATGCTGGGCAGCCAGGACTTCCCCTTTGTTTACAATGAACTACATCTCCTGGGCCAGAAATAGTAAAATTCCTGACACAAAGACCCTTTCAGACAAATGCCACGTGTTTTCTCTTATGCGTGGAACTTAAATTTAAAATTATATACACATGTATGTATGTATATGATACATGTGCACATATAGACATATACACGTGTGTATGTGTAGGCAAAACTAGAAAGCAGAATAAGAGGGAGGGAGGCGATCAAAGGGGAGGTGGGAAACATGTGACAAAGAATGGAATACTAACTGCGGAGGAAAGAGAACCAAGAGCACACGGGGATGGAACGTGAGGGAAAGGGGGCAGACTGAAGGATGACATCTGTGTGAAGTCGTCATGGTGAAGTCCATTGCTCAGTATGTGAACCAAAATAACAACAACAACAACAATAATATAGACCCTTTTCATTTTTCTGTGTTCTTTTCAATTTGAGTTAGATCTTGTTCTAGGGCCAGATGTAGACACTGTGTCCCTTTGAGGGAAGACTAGAGATATCTTCCTGTGGATCACAGATTTTCACAGCCAGCCTCTAAGTGGGACCACCCAATTATAGCCAAGATTGATGGCCAAAAATATCCATTCTCAATCAGGAAGGTTGTCTTGGTAGGTAAGACCGTGTACTGTTTTTGCAGAGGCTTGGAGATCAGTTCCAACACTTGTTTTGGAGGCTCAGAACTGCTGGTAACTCCAGTTCTGTGGACACAATGCTTCTGACCTACACACACAATCACACACACACAGTTTAAAAGCAACAAAATAAATCTTTAACAATATATTCAGTCTCTCTATTTTAGTAACAGCACTCCCAAGTTTTCACTGACTCTAGGAATAACTCAGGCCAATAGCGTGTGGGCAAAGGGATGTGAGGTCATGCCTGTAAGGAAGAATGTACATGTTCCTCTATGATCATCTCCCCCTTCCTCTCCTCTCTCTGAGGAAATGAAAAGGACTGATCACCTGCCATGGACGGAGAAGTGGAAGCTCTATGCCTGCCCCCCGCCCCGGTCCCCTGTAGCCTGCCATATAGGAGGTAAAGTTCTACACCATTTGAGTCATGGGACATTGAAATATCTTTGCTATTGATCTGATAGCCCAATTCATACGACAAAGACTTGGAGCGATTTCCTTGACACTGGATATTCAAGGTCCAAAGCGTACAAGGGGCTATGAGAAGGGAATAAAAGCAAAATGCTCCAAGTGCTAGATCTGAATCTGTCACAGCATTCTGGAATCTCTAGTATTTAAGGAGCTGTTTATACTAACACAGAATAACCACATTAAAATTGACAGATTGACATCATGTTCTATTAGTTAATTTTATAAGACTTATGATTCAAGATTTCTACGTATGGGTGATGCCAAAAGAACACCTAGGAAGCTGTTGAGTGGCCTCCTCTGGAGATGGGAACTGGAGTTTAAGGGCACAGCCTTAGAGGAAGATGTCTTCCTCCAGGTGCCCACAGACATGAGTCCATGTACAACTCTGTCCAAAACTAGGTTAACGCTTAGACAGCCAGTGGGGTGGAGAGGATATGCTCAAAGTGCATTGTGTCCATGCATGTCATGATGTGTCCATGCATGAGCACGTCATGATCTGCGTTGTGCTTTCCTGTCGCTTTAAGGGACAAGCCATGCCCACTCCCATTACCTCTGACCTGCCCGCCGCCATCTTGGGCCCTTCCTTTTCTGCTTCCTTGACATGCGTGCTTTTTATTATAAGGAAGACCTGGGAATGTTATGGTTTTGGTCCCTTTAAGAGACAAGCCACACCCATTCCCCTCCCCATCCGCTGGGGCAGGCTGATCTTCAGCTTCCGGCCTGAGCTCTTTCTCTTTTCCATCTTCCTCTTGGAGAGAGGTAGCTTCGCTTCTGCCTCTCTCCCCACTTCTCTGCTTCCCCCCTTCTCTGTCTCTTTCTCCTCTCTCTTTCTCTCCCTCTCTCTCTGTCCCCCCCCTTCACCCTTCCTCCTCCATAACCCCCTGAATAAACATTCAACCTCACCCTGCATGTCGTGTCTATCCATGTTTCTGTCTTCTGCCCGCCAGCCATGTGTCTCCCTGCCTGGGACCAGCCATTGCTCAGGGACCAGCAGCCATCTCTGCCTGGGGCCCACTGCCTGCTGCCACATGGCCTGCCACCACTGCTCTGAGACCAGCAGCCATCTCTGCCTGGGACTGGCTGCTCCCAGGGCCTGCTGTCTGCCACCACATGGCCCGCCGCCACCATTTGGAACCTACAGCATTTCTGCTGCCTACTGCCTCGGGGATCTTGCAGCATTTTTTTAAAAAAAAGAATAACAATGTGTCCATGCATGAGCATGTCATGATGTCATTCATTCTCTTGTGCAGTTAATAGACGGCAACCGAAAGTGGGGAAAATGTCAACTGATTTACAGCACATTGTTAGAGATGGTGAGAGTCTCAGCCAGCCACTTGACGTTTGTCACAAGAGGATCTTCTAACTTCATGCAGGGGTAGGGTGGAGGCTGGGGGGATGGGGAGAATCACATTTTCAGTAGCGCGGTGAAAGAAAACACACGTGCTCTAAGGTAGTTCTTACCAGTGAATGTGAAGGCACATTTAGAGTTAGATAGATGATAGACGGATAAGTAGATGTTCTATGAGATAGGTGATAGATGATAGATAGATAGATAGATAGATAGATAGATAGATAGATAGATAGATAGATAGATAGATAGATAGATAGATAGATAGATAGGCAGGCATGTGATGGACACACAGATATAGAGAAAATACAAGAAAACTGGGTCTTTTCCCAATATATTTCTGTTTGAAGCCTCTGCAGTCCCCACATGCATTACCATCGTTTTGCAAAGGTCATTCTTCAAGGAAGGGATCATCACCAAGTCAGAGTGGAGACAGCTCAGCCACAGCCCCGCTTCGCACTGATCCACGCTGCCTGCCAACCCCCGCATCAGCACCTCAGTCAATATTTCATCTCGAAGCTAAAATTAAGTCGTCACCCCTCCTGCAAGCGATACTACTCCTGGAATAAAAACCTTACGTGAGGTTGGAGGAGGAACACTTAGCAGCTGAAAACAGTTCCCCTGTGACCTTGAGCTTTTATCGCCCCAGAGCCAAAATAAAATCTCTGACTCAAGATTTATGAATAAATAACTAACTATGAAGATGAAAGCAGCTCTGGAGAGAGAAAGCAGGACTTCTCCTTTGGCAGACGGGGGTTCTTCGGTGGGTGGATGTTACTCTTTCTTCCCTTCTCAAAATATTTGCAAGACAAAAAAAAACAAACAGACAAAACAAACAAGCAAACAAACACCAAGCTCTGGAGCCACAGACAGATTCCTGCAGCCCTCTTCCATGGGCCTTCCTGAATCTTCAGAATGAGTTCAGGTTACCCAGACAACGGGCAGGAGTACCACACACACTGCCTCCATCATCCTCAAGTCTGTCCCTCCCACCCCATGACACCCTTTCTAAGCAGAGCGTGGGTGTGCTTTTGCGATGGTTGACCTACCAGCCCCAGTCTTCCCACAGAAGGGATCAGAGGCCAGAATTAGAAGAGTCGGACTCCAATGGAGATTGGAGACCACTCTGAGATCATGGAATGCCCCCCCCCCCCCCCCCCCCCCGCCAGACACCCGATGCCACGCCCACCTTCTTCAGGATAGGTTTTCTGAGAGAAGCTCCTGCCCTGAAGCAAAGATAAACAGCTTTGGAGTTTGGAAGGCTAAGTCAGCAGTTCAAGGACACTTGTTCTTGCCGGAGACCTGGGATCTGTCCCCAGCCAGCACCCACTTTGGGGATCACACCGTCTATAACTCTAGTTCCAGGGAATCCAATGCCTCCTTCTGACTTCGCTGGACATACGTGTGCTGCGCAGACATACATGCAGGCAATTCACACACATAAAATAAATCTTTAAAAGTGTTTAAATAATAATAACCTTTGGAAACGTCTCAACCCTCCCCACCCCACCCCCCGCGCCACCTCCAGGAATTAAAGGGAAAAAAATTACAAATAACCGGTTTTTCTTCAATAGTGCTTCCAGGAAGCCAGTCCACGGGGAGGGTCCTCAACTCTACCTGTTCTACACCCTCTGAAGAACTGCTCACACCTTCCCCATCATTGCAGTTCAGCAAATAACACCCCGCCCCCCATTGTGTATAGAGGAAGAGAAGAAGGAGCTGCCTGCTGCCTGCAGAGAGAGCAGAATGTGGTGAGGAGCCAGGCACCTCCTGTTCTCCTTAGGACTGCAATTTAGGAGCGAGCAGAAAAAGCTCTTGCGCTCCTAGAGCTGAAAAACCTGACTTTTCAGGTTTTATGTTCACACCCCCTATTACTTTTCCTTAATCGGATCTGTGTGCATTCCTGCTAACTCATTTTCACCATATATTTTCTGAATTAAAACAGATTAAGTAACACCGAAGCCGTGTGGGCCCTTCCCAGACTATAGCAGACTCCTTGAGGTGGGGTGAAGGGATACAGACTGTGGGATATCTCATTTCTGCAGACTAAAGATAGCAAGAACTTCCGCTAAATGAAGCTGAATTTGCTCAGCACCGTGACAATTCTGATAGGAATGGCTTCAGAGTTTTCAGTCCATCAGGATGGTGGCAGTGGTTCGCCACCCTGGTAACAGAAGTGTGAAATGGGACTCCTCAGGTTTCTCAGGCGTTAGTGACTCAGCTGGGGACCCTAGTGTTTGAATGCATGAGCATAATTCAAAACTAAACCGCAACAGAAGTCAAAGGTTCTTCCTCAGCAGCACCCGCTCTTGAACTCGGAAATAGCGTTCATTTTTAAGAGGAATTTCTCCAAGAAATTTCTGTAACTTCTCAAGGTTCCTTCACCTTCAGGATTCCAGGACTCAGGGCTGGAGAGATAGCTCAGCAGTTAAGAGTGCTTGATGCCCTTCCAGGGAGCCCAAGTTTGGTTCCCAGCACCCACACTAAGTGGTCACAACCACCTTATCTCCAGCTCCAGGATATCCAGTGACTTAGTCTGGTGTCCTTGGGCACACAGGCACACAGGCACGCCTGCACGTGCTTGAACACACACACACACACACACACTTTTTTTTTTCTCGTTCTCTTTTTTCTTCTTCTTATCTTGTGGAAGAATCCAGAACTCCAGGACTCCCGATATCCCTTTATTCCTCAGGGAGCCTTCGGTAAATTTAGGTCTCTGTGTCAGTCCCTAACAGTAAATCTCTGCCCTAAGTAATTTTATGACATAGTAAAACAACTTCATAAACTCTGTGTGATATCAACAGCTGTTTAACAAACTGCTCACTCCTGTCCCCCTGTGGTCCAAACAAACTTAGCCTGCTAATCGCCTACCTTATTTGTATAGCAAATTTTTTTATTCTTGCCCTAAATGCTTTAAGCACCACAATTTCAACACAATTAGGGTGTAATTAACTACAAACATTTAAAGCATAAAATTCGGTGTTTTAACAAGTGTAAACCAACATGACACTGCCTATAATCAAGATAATAAACACAGAGTTGAGGTGGCAGGTTAGAAGCCAGCAGCATGCGCTGGCTTCCCAGCGGCTCAGATTGGAGGAGCCAGAAAACGGCTTCCCAGCAAGGTGGTTGTCTAAGGAGGCACACTGCAATTTAATACTGGGCAGAGACTTGGGGAGATCAAGTACTCTGGTTACTGCAACAGAAGACAAAAAATAGCACAAGTGTCGAACCCACAGTGGCCTGGCTTGCTTCAGCTGCCAGCATGGTGCAAATTACAAATCACCTGAGAAGAGTCTCAGTGGCGGATTGTCGGCAACGAGCAAGCCTTTGGGCATGTTTGTGGGATTGTCTGAATTAAGTTAACGGATAAGGAAAACCCACTATGGGTAGCACCATTCCCTAGGCAGGGGACCATGAACTATGTAAGAGTAGAGAACTCCAGCTGGACACCAGCAAGTGAGCGAGCGAGCATGCATGCATTTCTGCTCTTAGCTGTGGGATTCGAGGAGCTGTTCTGAAATTCCTACTTGACTTGTCCACTGTTATGGACTATAATCTGGAATATAAACTGAAGCCAACGCCTTTCTTCCCTAGGTTGCCACCACAACAGCAATGAAACCAGGACATAGGTCATGAGGAAATACTGGCACAGAGAAGGCGGGCCGTCTGAACTCTGCTCATCTGGGAGCTGACAGCGTGCTGAATATTTGTATCCCTTTTCTACACCGTGTTGGGAACAGAGCGTGACTTTTTGAATATGCATCAGACACCTGACTCTCTGATATCTGGCATGGAACCTACCCTGCTTACACTTTAGCAGATACTTTAACTCAAAGAAGAGATGAGTTTTATTTTTGTTTTTGTTTTTTAACAGAAAGCCAATAACTGAGCTCCAGATAAGCACCCATAAGACATGAAAGAACAAAAGGACCATGGACATCAAACCTCTGAGAGACCACAACATAAGTTTCTCCTAGTTGCCTTCAGAAGCTACTGTGGATAAAACCAGGAAAGTGAACACAAAGGGGTGTTCCACGTACCACTGTTTACAATGTCTGATCTACTGGAAAAACCCCATTTTTTTATGAAACTTACAAAGAAAAGAAGATTGTCCATTTCTGATACCACATGTGATGTGTCAAAATAAATTTAACGCTACCAAATCAACAAGAAAGTAACACCACAAAATTCTATTGGAAATGTATTCAGAACTTCATGATCTGATATCCCAGGCCACATTATCAAGAGAAAGCTCTTCTGTACAAATGCCCTTACATATAAGCTAAGAGAATGTCCATTTTAATAAGGGGTGAATCTCAGTACAGAAACACAAAAGACATCTCCAAAGTGGGCAACATGACTCTCCCCAAAACTCTAATTCCCCCAAAGACCATGAAATTGACAAAACGTCAGATAAATAAGTTTAAACAAAATGAGTTTAGAGAAAAAAAAGATTTCTGGTGAAAAAACTGCGAGAGCCAAGGGATATGGAAGCGTGCTGAGAAACATCTTCTAGGCACGACAGCACTACCACATACATGACCCACAGCAGATTGTACCTGCACAGGATCTATATAAGATCAAGCCAGTCCTCATTCAACATGGATGAGGGAGGGGTTCATCAAAACTAATGGTCCCGAATTAAAGAGAAATCAGGTTTCTTTTCTTAGTGTATCTATCAGCAAGGAAGGAAGCACTACGTATTTCCATTCCTTGGGAAAATAACTACATAAATTGGGTTATTTTATGTGACCAAACATAACATACATGCATGTAGCCCCAATTAAAGACCACCCCAGGATTTTGTTAAATAACTCTCTGACTAATTGAGCTGTTTCAAAGAGGAACCACTTAGACTCAATATAGCTCTTTCCCCAGGACACATATCGCCACTTGAATTCTTCATCACTGTATTTAATTGATCATCTCTGCCTTCAAGAAAATGGGACCATTCTCTTCTTTTCTCTAGTACTTGGTTTAAAAAGACATCCGGGGAAGTATAGAGGCTTTGAGTTTTAAAACATAAATAAATGAGAGTTTCACTAAACACAACAAAACCTTCAAGTGTCACTCTTTAAACCCCCAATTGCTTAACAATAAATTCTCTTCCCCTAAAACATAGTAATAAACTCTGCGAAAACAGTTATTGGCCTCTTGCCATGATTATAGGGTATTTCTGCTTCCTAGATAGCCTTGGTGCTAGCAGAGAAATTGGGGCCCACTCTTGGAGGTTTTGGTCTCATCAATAAAAAGAATTTAAGAACTGACTTAAAGGGATATTGAGTTTATAAGAAAAAGCACAGAGAAGGCAAGTTGTCCATCTCAGTGATGCCCAGAGGACAGAGACAGAAGAGAGAACCATGCCATTTTGCATGAATACTACTCAGTGAGTAGCCACATGACAAAAGAGAGATAAGTTCAGAGGAAATATGAAAAGCCCAAAGTACAAATGAAAACATGTGGTGGGAATTTGTTTCGCCAATAGATTTGGGGTACCGACCTTTGGGCGTGGCTTCTTATCTGCAGACTTGATCTCTAAGGAAAGAGGGAGGCGGTTTCTCTCTACCTCTCCCTCTGGTTTGGATGGTAGGAGCCCAGCGGCTTGCTGTTGGTGCTTTCTCCTTGGGCAGAACAGGTGTGGCCGTGTCTGACCTTCCTGTATCAGTGAGTGTTCACCCCTGTTATACATCTAAATCAATTCTTTAAACCTGTCTCTCCCATACAAGAATTTTCTTTTCAAAATCTTAAGTAAAGTCTATACATTTTTATTTTTAAAACTGCAGCTTTTGGAAGTGCCCTTGGGGCTCTTTCGTTTTGTTTCACTATTAAATGATTGGGTTCCACTTTCATGTTGTTTATCTCCTTTAACTACATTCTTCTAGACAGTCTCTCTATGTACTTCCACTTTCTAGCAACAATAATAGTTTTCCAAAAGTTTTGTTTCCTTTTAGGTTCCCTTTTATTGAAGGTAATCTTATTAAAAGCCTTCAATAATGGACAGCTGTCAGAATACCACATTGTATTGAAAGCTCCACCCCTAATCTATTATTTGTCTCCTTTTAATTAATATACTATAGATTAATAGGATATAAATACAATTCAGCTTAAATTATTCACATTATTTAACACCTGTCCTTCCTAGTCTTGTTCAAAGCCAAATGTTTAATTTTTCCAATTTACCAAATCTAAGCATAGATTTTTCTAAAGTTACACTTTCATGGTATCAGCTATATTTTAAAAATTAAATAAACGTACAATGTAGAGATATCTGAGCAAATTTGCACATACAAAATAATGAAGGTGAAGTTTTCTGATTATTTCCTTTCATTTCCTGTAGCTTATTGGTTAAGAGAAATTAAAGAAACATTGTCTAAGACTTAATGTTTTATTTAATTATTGGTATTTTAAAGGAATTACAATAAATTTCCCTTTCCTTTCTTAAGGCTGAATAATTCCATATACCCTTCCATAATTTTCTTCAAATTCATGGCTTCTTCATTCGTTGTTATTGATTTCATATATATACACATTTATAAACATATATATTTCTAAACATAACATGTTCATTCCATGTAATGTTACCTGTATGTATATTTTCAGGGGATATTTGTGTCTCTGATTTGTATGTGATACAACATTATTTCTATCAATAAAATGAAAAGACTGCATTGAAAAAAAAACTGTCTCTCCCAGACTCTCGCGGATTCTCGCTACTAAAGCATATGCAGGTTCTGGCCAGCATCTGCAATAAAAAGACAGAAAAGAAAACTGGAAAGTTCTATCTTTCTAAGTCAGAATTCAGAAAGCCATGCACACCCATCAGAGCCTCCTGGCAGCTCCTTAGTGACTGCCAGAAAGCAGGGAATCAGGAGAGGAGAAGTGTATTACCTCAGCAAGGGGGTGATTACTCCTCCCCTCTCTTCAGCATAAATTTGGGTGAATCATTTTCTGAGGGGTTATCTTTTAGCCAGGTGGTTGACTAGCCCAAATTGATTAACTCCTATTTCAGTTAGTTGGGAATGTTAGGTCCACCCAGGCTTAGGTAGCTCCCCTTCTCCAGAGCAGAAGGAAATTGGTCTACCTGAATGGGCTGCCGTGGAGCTCTGATCAAAGCTACTGTGATACTGATGCTGGATGTATTCACCCATAAGAATATGAACATGCCCTCCCCATAGACATCAGCACATAGGAGCCTGATAGGGTAACTAACCCACATTGTGCCCTGTGTGTGCACTTCCTGATCCTTCGCTCTAAGCCAATGGTTCTCCACCTTCCTAATGCTGAGGACCTTTAATACAGTTCCTCATGGTGTAGTGACTCCCAGACACAAAATTATTTTGTTGCTACTTCATAACTGTAATTTTGCTACTGTTATGAATCGCAATGTAAATATCTCAATGAAGTATTCTGATAGACAACTCCCAAAGGGGTCGAGACCTCAACCCCAGGGGTTGAGAATCCTGCTCTCTGCCACCTGCTCCTTCCACCAGCGCCCATACCAGGACATCTCGGTTGTGGCCACTGAGATGGAGCTGCGCCTTTCTGTGTACCCTGCCATCAGGCACGCATTTAGCAGTCAGCCCTCAATCACACGGGATTCGTACAATCTGAAAAGCTGTGTTCAATAGTATCACAGAGGAGGCTTGAACCCCCTTCCCAGATCAGATATGCATCTAAGCGAGCATTCCTGCGGTCGCTGTTTTACAGGGCTCATTCGACCTAGTCAATGCCCCTTCCCAAAATGTCCCCCAAAAGGTAGAAATGTGTTACTACTTTCTCAGACTTCCGTCTTCCACAAACTCTGGTCTTTTAAGTTATAACATGCACTGTGTTCGTGTCATTCCCTCAGCATGCTGGCACCGTGCTGGACTTTGACCCATAACCCTCGTCCTCAGTAAGTAGGGAGGCAGGAAGCTGAGTTCAAGAAGAGTTTTAAATTTAGGCTGTGAAGCCACATGCCACTCCCAGAGGAGTTCTGAGTGGCTGAACACAAAATACCTCACAGTCAGTCATTAGAATGTATGTCCAGCATGCTATCAATCTGATTAAACTGTAATGAGACTCTGAGCAGAAAAAAACAAAATCAGTTTGTGTTCTTATGCTTTATATTCTTAATTTGTTGATAACCTCCATCATATACTATAAAAAAGTCAGACTTCAGGCTTTCATATTTTAATAGAATTTTAAAATGGAAAAGAATTAGCCCCTCTCCATCCCAGTAGGACAAGGAGGGGTGGTAGACCATGAATACGCAAGCGTTCTGGTTTTCACCAACATCCTGGATTCCCTAAAGAGAGGTAGACTATGAATATGCATGTGCCCTAGTCTTCATAAACATTCTCCTGGCCTTATCTTCTGCTCTCTAGAAGTTTACTCAAGACTGTTCATTCTTTTTCTTTCTTTCTTTCTTTCTTTCTTTCTTTTTTTTTTTTTTTTTTTTGGAGCCTGTCTTGTAAACAAGGCTGGCTTCAAACTCACAGATATCCAGAGTGTTCATTGTTATCTTAATGTTCTCCTTTTTGCAGTGTCAAAAAATCCTCCTGGGGATTCTAACCATATGGTGCACTGAGCGATGTAAAAAAATAATAATAATAAAGACTTTCTAAAAGTCATGTTAACTGCTTGATAAAATACAGTAAATCTTTAAAATCAAGACCAACTTTGAAATGAAGCAGTTCCAAGAGAAAAAAAAAATCAAAGACAGAGGCTCAAAGAGCCTGCACTTTTATGTCCTTCCTCTGTTTTGCTTAGTAAACACTTTCAGAGAATCATTAGATAACTACTCCTCGATTTAAAATGCACCGCACTGAATACACCCATTGAAAGCTGAAAATATCCTATGCCAGGATACACTGAATACATCTAACTACTAAATACGGTAGCTTAGCCTAGCTTATTTAAAGCTGAGCAGCTAGCATTCGCTTACAGTTATGCAAAATCATCTAGTCAGAAGCCTGCCGTGTGCATGTTTGTACGTATGTACGCATATGTGCATGCATCTTCTTATATGTGTGTAGGTACTTGCAGAGGCTAAAGTTTTTATCTTTTTTTTAAAGGACCTCTCATTGGCCTAGAACTTGCCACGCAGACTAAGCTAGCTGGCCACTGGACCTCCATGAGCTGCCCGTCTGCCTCCCCAGCTGGGCTCATAAGTGCGCCACCATGCTCAGCTGTTTATTTGTGTTCTGAAGGATCAAACTCAGGTCTCCATGACTCCATGATTGCACTTTACCAACTGAACCCACAGCGGGTCCTAAAGTACCAATATTTCATTAAATGTATCGACGGCGGTGGTAACATAGTACACAGTTGCTGCTTCCTAGGACCATGAGTCTGAGAGGGAGCTATGGCTCCTGGCACACAGAAGAGAGCAGGAAGGACTCTCCTTGGCTTTTGTTGTGAGCACACAGTTTCACTTAACACAGCCAAGTTCAGTATGGGTCTGGTGATACCCGACCCTCACTATTAAGCAATTATTTTGTCATTCATGGAATCACTATATGTTTACTGGTGAGATGAGACAAACAAAAAGAGATACAGTCAATACTCTCTACACCATGGGTTCTTCATCCATGGGTCGCACCTACCACATGTAAAACATATTTGAAAAAAATCATATGCACTAAACACACACAGACCTGTTTTGTTATTATTCCCTGAACAATACAGCTATTTATATGATATTTACTCTGAGTCCAACATAGTACGCAATTTACAGATACTTTCAGGTCTATGAGAAGTGTGTGTAAGAGATGTGGAAACAGCAAGGCACGAGGAATTTCAGCCCCCTCGGACGTTAGTGTCCACAGGGAATCAGAGAGTCAGTCCTCCAAAGATACGGAAGAATGTCTGTCATCCAAACTTTGGTCAGCCAGAGAAAACCACTATCATTTTCTTGTGCACATATTCTGTAATAAAAATAAGATCACGTTAAGTAGTAATGAAACAATATCACCATCCCTTGGGAAACTGAGCAACGAGTGTCTTGAGTTCAACTCTAGCCTGAGCTATAGATAATACCTTACTTCAAAGAAAAGAATCATACTATATTATTTATAGTCTGTTTTTGAATAGCTGTGCATGTATTTAAATTGTTTGTATACTATCATTTCAGCAGTAAAATTATATATATATATGGAAATGTTATTATATTTCACCAACATCTTACTTCTAGACATGTGTTTTCAAGTTCTTTATCATATTTTTTGCTTAAATTTAGTTTGGCTTTTTGTGGTGAGTTTTGTTTTGTCTTAGTTTGGAGTTTTTTGCTTATGTTTTTGGTGTGTGTGTGTGTGTGTGTGTGTGTGTGTGTGTGTATGTGTGTGTTTGAGAAAAGGTCTCACTGGGTAGCCCAAGTAGGCCTTAAAATCCTGCATCAGCCTCCAAGTTACAGGAAGCAGAAGGTGTGAATGCCTAGCTCACCAATCCTTTATCTGTTATAATGATTTTTAAAATGTACCTGCAACAACTACAAAAAAAAAAAAGCTGGGCAATGGTGGTGCATGCATCTAATCCCAGCACTCAGGAGACAGAGACAGGCAAATCTCTGTGAGTTTGAGGTCAGCCTGGTCTATAAAGTGAGTTCCAGGACAGGTTTCAAAGCTACAGAGAAACCCTGTTGTACAGAAGCTCAAAAAAAAAAAACAAATAAATGATGGGGGAGTGTCATATATCAATCTGTTGATTTCATTGGTTAAGCAATAAAGAAACTGCTAGGCCCATTTGATAGGCCCACCCTTAGGTGGGAGGAGTAAACAGAACAGAACACTGGGAGGAAGAGGAAGTGAGGTCAGACTCCACAGCTCTCCTCTCGGGAGCAGACGTCCACCATGCTCCTGGCTCCTGGGCAGACACACGCGATGAAGCTATGAAGCTCCGACCCAGGATGGACTTAGGCTAGAATCTTCCCGGTAAGACCGGTGTTATACAGATGATAAGAAATGGGCTAGTCCAGGTGCGAGAGTTAGCCTAGAAGAGGCTAGATAGGAATGGGCCAAAGCAGTGTTTAAATGAATACAGTGTCTGTGTAATTATTTCGGGTAAACCTAGCCGGGAAGGCAGCCGGGTGGCAGGGACACAGCCCCGCCGCCCCATATTACTACAAATAAACAAAAAATTGTAATGAAATTGTTCACACTTTTCTGCAGAACCAGTGTTTAAAAGTACCATTGCTGATCAAAGATATCCACATTTTAAGATGTTCTCATTTGAACTGCTAGCTACATCTCCAAAAATAGTAATTTATATTGTATCCAGAAGTATAATAAAACACGGTAATAATAATAAAAACAAGAGACAACCTTGCATTGAAGTGAATTATCTTTTTTATTTAATATTTATCAACTTGACGGGTAAATCATTTCTCAATGTTTTGGTTTACATTGATCTTGTCTTCATTGACCACTGCAAATTTCCTTTTATAACTTGCCTATTTGTATACATTTTGCCTTATTTTACTGAACATTTACTTTCTTAAACATTTTTTTAAAAAATTTGTTTAAACATGTGTGCCTGTATGTAGATTTGTATGTGTAACATGTGTGTGCAGGAGCTCACAGAAGCCAGAAGAGGGCTTCTGATCCTCTGGAGCACTTGCAAGCAGCCCTATGTCCATGTTAGGAACTGAACTCCCAGTCCCCTGCAACATGAGTGCATGCTCTTAGCCATTGAGCCATCTCTCCAGCCCATGAATATTTACCTTCTAAACCCACTGATATGGTAATTTAACTTCTAATATAGACTTACCCGTATGCCCAAAATGCCCAAACCCTTAGAGATGAGGTTTCTGAGTGATGTGGAATTCCCCTCTGTATGTTATGAATATGTTTTATTACCATTGGTTAATAAAGAATCTTCTTTGGCTTATGGTAGGGCAGAATATAGGCAGGTGGAAAAACTAAACTAAATGCAGGAAGAAAGAAGGCAGAGTCAGGAGATGCCATGTAGCCACCCAAGAAACAAGATGTGAGGTCACAAACCATGAGCCTCATGGTAAAATGTAAAACAATAAAAATAGGTTAATTTAAGATATAAGAGCTAGTAGGAATATGCCTGAACTGTTGGCCAGTGTTGTAATGAATATAGTTTCTGTGTGATCGTTTGGTTCTGGGTGGCGGGAAACAAAAGCACAGTCTCTGCTTCCAACTCAGACCCACTCTCCTATCTGGTCTGTATACTACTATCTTGTAGTTATTTATGCTCTATTTGCATATCTCTATGAAATTTTTTTTGTTGAATTCAGAGCATAGTAACAAACCCTTAAAATGATTTTGAGGCTGATTCTCTCACATTGTCTCTCTGTTCTGTGAGAACAGTTTAACCCATATCCTATTAACAAATTCACTTAGACTCTGATAGATGATAGATGGGCCAGGCATGGATAGCAGAGAGCCCAGAGGCGTCTTTATAAAAAGGCTTCATTCACTGCTTCTTTCATAGCTTCCTTCAGGGTGTGCTTGAATCCCGTGTGTTTATTAATGTGCATGGTCACTACAGGAAGAAATAATAAGCCAGCAAACATGGCCCCAGTTCAAAGACACTACAGGCTCATGAGAATGTCATCAATGAGTTATATGGGAAACAACGGGTACAAGGACGAGTACAACAGCGAGATATTCAGCACTGTAGCCTACAATAATAGGGTCCACCAGTTGCATATGTCAATCAAATCATGACAGATGTTTGGTTCAGTGTAGAGCTGATTAGAGAAACAGAAGTAAATCAACTCGGGAAATATATAAAGGCAAGATCAAAAGTGCTTCTTTATAAATTACACATAGAAAATATGAGAAGGGAGTGGGTAGAAGAGTCCTAGCCTTCTACCTCGTACAGGTAAGGGCCCTGGCTATTACCTCAGGGATCCCACAGGTATCTACAAGTAAATAAGTGTGTATATGTGTGTGTGCATACATGTGTTCTTCTGTATGTGTGTGTATAGTTCATTCTAATGTTAATGCAAACGTTTTAAAGATCTACCAATTTTTATGTAAGAACATTTTTCCTATATGTATATATGTGCACCACAAGTGTCCATGGAAGCCAGAAGAAAGCAATGAAATCCCATGGACCTGGAGCTAGGACCTGGAGCTAGAAACAGTTATTAGCCACCAAGTGGGTGCTGGGAACTAAACTCTGAACCTCTGCAAGCACAAGCACTCCGAAGTGCTGCGCATCTCTCCAAGACACAATAGAAACATCTCAAGCTGACTGTATGAGCACTCACATTGTTAAATAATTCCCCACCGAGAGTCCAGGCTGCCTCAGCTTCCAAGGTCCTATTAGCACCAAGAACCTTCTGCATGTCACCTGGGTGTCAGGTCAAGTTGGCACCATAGCTCACAGCTCTGAGTCTGGCAGGTCCTCATGTCAACTGACCCCTCTAACTATAACTCCAACATTGAATTCTTTCATCAATAGAAAATCCATCTTAGGAGGTAATGCGTTTACATTTTTCATTCTTTTAAATTGGCACATTGCAAGCTTTGTCATTATAAAACTTCAGAGTGAAGAAGTCGATCACTTTAATTATCACAAACTAATTGAGAAACTCTGGAGGAGATCTAAAAATAAATAAATAAACAGGTGGCCTCGGGCCAGGGAAAGAACAAGGAGGTTGTGTCAGGATGAAACTGAAGGGATATTTGTATGAAATAGATGAAAGTGGAGAGAACCTTAATTAGCCTAATGCTGAATTCAGGAAAAACTGAAGAGGAACAGGGAAGGTTCTGTCCACAAAGCCTATCACTGTAAATTAAGTAAAATTAGGTTACTTAGAAAAACTGCATAAAGGCATTCAATAAATTTGAGTACTAAAGATTGCTATATACACACATAGACACACAGAGCAGGGGAACAGAGGAAGCCTGGAAATAGACTCTTACATTAGGGCCAATTGATTTTCAAGACGGTGCCAAGACAGACAGTTCAATGGGGAAGGAAATTTTTTCAACTAAATGTTCAATAAACATTCAGTGACTATCTATTCAGTGCAATAAAAATGTAGCAGTCAAAAAAATGAAGTTGGATTTCTTATAACACACACCACACACATACACACACACACACACACACTTTGAAATTGCCCAGAGAACTAAATATAAGAGCCCAAACTACAAAACATATTCATGCAACTGAATATTTCTTGTTGATTTTTTAAAGGCAAGGTCTCACTATGTAGACCAGGCTGCCTTCAACTTAACCATCCTTCTGTCTGTCAAAAGACAGGGTGCACTACAGAGCCGAGCCACAAGGTGGATTATGGAAGAATACAGATGAAGGAAACAATGAACAGAACACAGCGAGATGAGTCTTTCAAACAGAGGGACAGATGGAAGAAACCAGTTATACCAGGTCGTGTGTTATATTCGCCTAGTTACATTTCATTAGTTCAGACATTCCTGATCCAAACGTCTCTGGGTCAGGAAACACCATCACAGACCCACCAGAGGTGTGCCTTGTCAATCTCTCAGGCGTTTCTCAATCCAGTCGACTTGAGAGTCAAAATTAAGCCCCACAGGACATGTAAGCGAAGGTGGTCTGAGCCACCCGAATAGGATCAGCCACCAGCTGGAGGCCACCAAGTGAATCAAGTCAGTGCCAAGTGGGGCAGAGGTGTTGATGAGCCAAACTCTGTTAGATTCCTGTCTCACAAAAGCCATAAGCTGTAATAATGACTGCTGGTATCGTTGAATTGCTAGATAATTTGTTTTGGTTATTTGCCTGCTTACTTGATTTTAGTTATTTGAGTACTAGAAATTATGCCCAGGGTCTCGTGCTTACTAAGCAAGCACTCTACTGTGAGCTAGACCTCACTTCTGCGACTCTCACTACGTTACACAGGCTAACCTTGAACTCTGTAACCCAAGCAAGCTTCAACATGGGATCCTCCTGCCTCAGCCTCCGGAGCAGCTAGGATTCTAGATCTGTACTCCCAGTCAGAGCTTGGGGACTAGCTTTCCACACAGTAAGTAATCAGAACAGGGTTAATGTGAACTCGTCCTCTGAGGTTCTACGGTGGGGAGAATAGAATTCTCCCCAAATTTATATCCAGCCAGAACCTCAGAACGGCAACTTATTTGGAGACAGAGGTTTACAGATATAAACAAGGTAATAATTGAAACGAGATTACGTTAGACTGAAGAAAGGTCCTGAAGCCACTGAAAAATCTCATTAGAAACAGATCCAGCAACAAGGAAAAGGCGGAGACAGAGTTGAGTGGCACCACTGTGAGCCAATGAACACTGAGAATTGGCAGGCGCCTCCAGACATAGGAAGCTACAAGAAAAGTAATTTCCCTGGAGCCTTGGTACAGGATGCGGCCTTGCTGACACCCTCGTGTTAGCCTTCTGGCTTCCAGAACTACACGAGAGTACATTTCTGCCCTGCTAAGCCTCTAGGCCTGTGGTGAATCGCAGCGGTCCAGGGAGGTTTACTTCTGGGCCATTAGTCTCTGTGTGCCCACAGTGAGAAGTACAGCTGGTATGTCCCCAAAATGCGGGTTAATTGCTCCTACCCCTGGTGTGAGAAAAACACAGGTCTCTTCCTGCCTGGACAGAAAGACCCTGACTCTGGCTGCCCTTTAGGGGGTTGGGTTTTTTTCTCTACTTTTTAAAAACGGTTGTGTTGAAGTTCTTCTGGTCTTTTCAAGTCAGGACGAGAGCAACACTTTCTAGGTCTATCTAAATCCTAAACACGAGCTTGGATGGCACTCTTCTAGTCCGGCCTGCCTGCGTTGGTACAGAGGCACCATGTAATGTGTCATAGTACATTCTTCCCATTGTTAAATTGTATTTGTTTATTTACTTATTTGTTTGTTGTAAAACCATACAAAAACAACGTGAGTTCAGCACTGGTAGCTTCGAGACTTCTCTCTTTCACATGTCTTTAAGTTAGACAGACAGTTGACAAGACCATTTGATCAGCTATGAATTGACCGTGTTTTGTGCACTCCAGCCCCCAATCCCCAGGTCTGCATTCTTCAAGAGAATAATGAAGATTTTCCCACACTGTACACTAAAATTCTGATTCGCTTCAGGATTCCTTTGTCCTGCACACACTGCACACACACTACATCAATTCTGAATGCAGATGCGTGGGGCATAGATTGGGAAACACACACGAGCTGTAGGCTCGGACACAACAGGTTAGCCTCCACTTGCTTTTGAAGAACTCACACTAGCTCCTGATGGTGAGCGTTTTCCGATTTTAATATGAGTAGCAAGAAACACACTCAAGTCATGGTTCCCCAGTGTGTGAAGTCTTCTATCTCCAGCATTTCTTGTTGGTACTGCATGGTCTTCTGACATCTCTCTTATAAAATGTGAGCTACCTGTCCAACAAAGTATTTCTCACCTGAGGAGAAAAAATACTAAATAAAACAGGAAGACAAAAGAGTATTTGTGTGTGTATGTGTGTGTGTACATATACGTATGTGTGTGTGCATATATGTGTGTGTGTCAGTGTGTGTGTATCTTCTCCATGAATCAATGTTTTATTTCACATTGAGGGTTGGAGCTCCAGCCCAGAGTCCTAATACCCTCCTCCAGAACCATAGTGTTCAATTGCCCATACCTGGATAGGTACTGGGTCTCTCAAGATCCCCCAAAGATATAGCCTGTTCAGCTATGTTTTTCATTAATTTCCCTTTTCTTTATCCTAAAGAGATAGGTTTCCTACAGCAAGCATGCTATGCTAGTGTCTGAAAATCTTGTCCCACTTAGAAGCCAACAAGTTGACTTTGTACTCTTTCATGAGTGCTGACAAAAGACAGAAGATTCTAGACCACAGAAATTCAAAGTTATTATTCATGGCTCAGCAAACAGAATGAGCTAATGTTTGTGTTGGTTGCCTTTATCTCCTCCACCTCTAATTCCCTTGGGGGCAACTTGAAGCCACCCAAGTCAGTGCTGCGTGACACACAATGCAATCAAGAGGCAGTGGGGGTGGGAGCTCTGCCTCCTCTACAGCTAGGCCACACTTAGTTCCAAAGAAAGCCGTTACTTCATTTTTCATGGTTGCTCACTGGAAACATGACTTTGAGCAATGACCCAGAAAAGCATGGTCAAAGCCTTGCATTCTGGAAGTTTTCAGCCAGAACGTATAAGCACGCTCAGGGCCCGGGAGGATTGCCTCATCCAACAGTGACTGCCAAATACTGGCGGGAGGACTCAGCCATCTCTAGAAGACAAGCTTATGCTGGATTTCAGACGCTGGGAAAATGTTGCGATTACATGTGTTTTATCCACAGATAATCACGGGCTGTTTGATGAAAAGGGCTAGACAAACTGATGATGACATACACAGAAAGTATGTCTTAAAGTAAACTTAAAATGATTTTGCCTTGTTTTTTTTTTTATCAATTCTTAACAGTTTTGAGTCCGCATTTTGTGTTTCCTTTAACTGCGTTCTTGGATTCTTCTCTTTCCAGCTTGCCTCTATCATCAAGACCCTGGACTGAGGCTCAGGTTCCTCATTACACTTAAAATCAAAGTATTTTCATCCTTATGTCATCCTAGAAGATAAAACACTTTCCATTAGAGAACCACAACATAATCAGAGAATCATCTACAAGCGGCTGTCCATACTCCAGCTCTCAACTCTAGGTTCCAGGCCAGAATCTATCAGGAGGAAAAGGGATGCGTTGGAGGAAACTGGGAGACGATGGATGCTTGGGGGCTGGGAGATGGATGCTTGGGAGGCAACTGAGAGGTGGATGCTTTGGAGGCTGGGAAATGGCGCAGTGGGTAGAGCACCCTGCACTATCATAAGGATCTGGGTTTTATTCCCAGACAAGGTAATTAATATCTGCAATCCCACTGCTTTGTCAGTGAGATGGAAAGTAGAGACAGGAGATCCCTGAAAACTCACAGACAAGCTAGTGTGGTGCCCATCACAGTAAATAACAGAGACCCTTATGTAAACAGGATGAAATGTGACACCTGAGGTTGCCCTCTGACTTATACACACACGCGTGCGCGCACACACACACACACAGATGCTTAAAAGAATATATGTGTGTGTGTGTTCATTTTTCAGCTATACTGAGGATGATTGGCAAGCTCTGGTGTGGGAGAAATGTCTATATTCTGTCAATTATATTTTAAATAAATACTGGTTGGCCAGTAGCCAGGCAGGAAGTATAGGCGGGACAACTAGACAGGAAGTAGAGGTGGGTCAATGAGAACAAAGAATTCTGGGAAGAGGAAGCACTGTCTGCAGTTGTGACCCAGCCACAGAAGAAGGAAGATATGACTGCCTTACCAAAAAAGGTACTGAGCCATACGGCTAACACAGATAAGAATAATGGGCTAATATAAATTATAAGAGTTAATAAGAAGCCTGAGCTAATGGGCCAATGAGTTTATAACTAATATAGACCTCTGTGTGATTTCTTTGGGACTTAACGACTGTAGGAACAGGGTAGGACAGAAAACCTCAGACAACAAAGCTCAACTAACATTTTTGTCTTCCTTTCATCAGCTATAATAACTTTTTGTCTGCTATATTAAAGCATTCACTGAGTGGTATCTAGTGATTCATCAGATTACTCTAATTAATACATGTTGTTTTATTTAGCCCCACAACATTTCAATGTATTTCCCTAGGTACCATTATCAGAGCCATCTTACAGATGCAGAAATAGTTCAAACTATCATTAAATGATATAAAAAGACACTAAATCAAGGTATCTTGATCCTGAAACTGACACTTAAAACTTCTCACTATTTCTTCCAGAATCATTCAGATTCCCCCTTCACTTCTTGTTTGCTCTTTTGGGATCAATAACTTCTTTAATAGCATACCTAATATAATTTTCACAAGAATTTGCCTTTCCCAAATATAATATAGATAAATATAAGAAGATGGAGAATACATGATACAAAGAAAGAACCTTGAAATCTGCAAGCGAGAAACAGCACATCATAAAGAGGGGACTCTCAATAAGGCTAACAGACTTCTCAGAAGACATGTTGTAGGCAAGGACTTGGGAGATGGATCAGTGATAAAGAAGTTGTGTTGCTCAGCCTGAGGACCACTGTAGAAGGAAAGAACTGACTCCCCAAAGCTGCAATGGTTATACCACATTTTAATACACTTAATAGCTCTTAAAAACACTAAAAGATAGTAACATTGGAAACTCTCTGTTGGATATATTTTGCCACAAGAAAGGCAAAATATATGGGGAAATATCTCCATGAGTAACACCCTAGGTCCCCCTGGAGGCTTTGGGATTCTCCACATCACACTTCCATTCTGTGACTAAGAGTCACTTTGAGATGAAATGTCAGAGCCTCTACACAGGGAAGTCTTTTCATTCTGGGCTTAGACTTAGAGAAACCCCTGTCTGTCACTGGTGTCTTTCTTCCCTTCTTACTGTCAACCTTATGACAGAGTTGTCACTGTAGACCTCCTAGGCCATAGCATGCTTACCTAAAGCCATCAGAGCCAACAGGTTTCTATTCGGGGCTATTTGCAACTGTCTCCTTGCCTGACAGGTCCTCTGAACACATGAGACAGTGTGTAACCCACCTTACCCATCACCAGGGAAACACACAACTCCATTTCTGCACTCTCCACCATCCCTTCTCCCCTCCAATTTACACAGCCTTGGTCCTTCAATCCACAGCCTAGGGAAGTAGGCATGCATTAAACAAATAATTGCATAAATAACCAAGTAATTACTGCTCTGATAAATGCTTCAAAGGAGGATTCCAGCTTGTGTTACAAATGTTCAACTCTAGGACTTCCTACCCCTGCTTTACCTTTCAGAGATTGGGGTCGGGGTGTTGCCTGACAAAGGGGCATTGTTCTGATTTATTTTTATTGACACCTTGCCACAACCAAGCATCACCTGGGAAGAGGGAGCCTCAACTGAGGGACTGCCAGGTCAGATTGGTCTGTGGCTATTTCTGTGGGGAAGAGTCTTGATTGTTGATTGATGTGGGAGGGTTTATTCTACTGTGGACAGTGCTACCCTTGGGCAACACATGTGGTCCCATGTTATATAGGAAAGCTGGCTGGGCATGACCCAGTGAGCCAAAAGGAACAAGCCAGTAAGTGGTCCTCCCCGGGTTCTTCTGCTTCAGGTTCCTGCTTTGAGCTCCTGCCCTAATTTCCTCAGTGATAGACCATTATCTGAAAGTATAAGCTGAAATGAGTCCTGTCTTCCCCAACAATAAAACACCTCAGATAACATAGTTTATAAAGAGGAAAGTGTGCTTTGGGCTCATAGTTCTCCTCTCATCTGTGACTAACTGGTTGTCTTAGTCAATGTCCTATTTCTGGGGAGAGACACCATGACCAGGGAAACTCTTACAAAGAAAAACATTTAACTGGGGCTGGCTTACAGTTCAGAGGTTTAGTCCATCATCATCACGGTAGGAAGTGTGGCAGTGTGCAGGCAGACATGGTGCTGGAGAGGGGGCTGAGAGATCATCATCTGGATCAGTAGGCAGCAGGAAGAGAGAATGGGCCAACTAGGCCTGGCTTGAACTTCTATTACCTCAATGCCCACATACTTCCTACAACAAGGCCACATCTACTCCAACAAGGCCACATTTCCTAAGAGTGTCACTTGCTGTGAGCCTGTAGGGGCCATTTTCATTCAAACCATGACACGGTTCCTGTTGCTTGAGTCCTATGTCAATACAATAACATTGCAGAATACACAGTAGAACAAAAAGCCTCAACTTATGACCTGGAAGTGAAAGACAGTGAGGAGGTAGGTAGGTGATCCTACAATCCCCTTTGAGGGCATACTTCAAATGACCTAAAGATTTCCCATAAAGCCCCTACCCTCAAAGATTCCCTCACCTCCTCAAAACACAACCTTGGGGAGCAAGCCTGAAACACATGGACCTTTGAGGACATTCAGCATCCAAACTGCGCCTATCTCCCTGCATTCTGAGCTTCATGCACTTAGCTGCTGTAGCAGGGATGCAGATTTGTATTGGGGACTCCACTGCAAGATGTGTAGGACAGAGAGGAGTATGGGAAACTATAGTAGACTTCTTCTTGTAGTAATAAGGGCGGCGGGGCTGAGTCCCCAGCACCCCGGCCACCTGCACGGCTAGCTTATGCCCGAAATAACAACACACAAACTGTATTCATTTAATCACTGCTTGGCCCATTAGCTCTAGCCCTTACTGGCTAATTCTGATATCCCGATCAACCCATCTCTAATAAACTGTAGCATCGGTCTTACCGGGAAAGATTCAGCATGTCTGACCTAGCGGCTTGCTTCATTGCATGCGTCTTCCCAGGAGCAGGGAGCATGGCGTCTCTCCTGAGGCGTCTGCTCCCGAGAGTAGAGCTGTGGAGTCTGAGCTCACCTCCTCTTCCTCCCAGTGTTTTGGTCTGTTTACTCCACCTACCTATGTTCTAACCAATGAGGACCAAGCAGTTTCTTTTTATTTAACCAATGACCTTCCTCCATCATCTTCTTTGGGGTCACCAAGCAGTTCCCAAATCATGACACAGAGACTTACTAGTTTTGAATGCTCAGCCTTAGCTTAGCTCTAATTTTAACCTGTTTCTCTTTATCTACATTTGCCTCGGGTTTTTTTTTTAACCTTCTTTCTTTCTGTATCTCTTCCTTTCCTGCTGTCTCTGTGTCTGGCTGACTTCTGGCCTGAGTGTGTCCTTCTCTTTCTCCCTTCTTCTCTTCTCCTCTTTCTCTCTGACCACCAGCCACACCTACCCATCTCTGCCTAGCTATCGGCTATTCAGCTTTTTATGAGACCAAGCAGGTGCCTTAGGCTGGCAAAGTGAAACAGCGGCACATCTTTACATCATTAACAAAGCAGCATAAACAAATGTAACACACCTTTGTCCCGTGAATATTCCACCACACAAAACTCCCTTATATTTCAAACTTCTTCAGAAGAACTTTTACCTACCAATGGGAGCCTTTGGCTTCCAGCCTGTCTTTTAACTAAGGCGAAGAGCAACATTCCCCAGACAGCCAAAGCCATCAGCAGCAACACAGGCATTTGGGCAGCAATAAAAATATGAGAACCTTTCCCCTCCTAGAGCACTCACTGCTGCTTGCAGAGTCCAAGATGTACCAAGGTCGTTTATCTCTGCAGACATTTTTGTTGACTAATAGGAGGCCTCAGATTAAACTCATTAGTTATTGTCCTCCAACTTGACCTCAGGATGGAAAATAAAGAAAAACTTCCGTTGTTGGAAATTCAAATGAAATACATAGAATTTTTGAAAGTTCCTCTTGAGTGAGAATTTGAGATGAAACATGATAGGGTGCTGAGATATGGCTCCATGAGTGAGTCCTGGCCACCTGAGTTCAAATCCCCAGAACCCACTTGAGTCAGGAGCAGTAGCTTGTACACTCCTGCAGGGAGACAAGAGGCAGAGGCAAGAGCCCCAGAAGCACATGGGCTAGCCTGGCATATGCTGCAATAAGAGAGACATTGTCACAAAAGCAAAGTAGGTAAAGGAGGACACCCAGGATTGTCCTCTGACCTCCATGTATATGTCGGGGCACACACACACACACACATCTACCTGCACTCACACAAATGTGCAAATGTGCAATATATGTGTGTGTGTGTGTCTGTGTGTGTTTGTGTGTGTACCCACATCATTACTCATGCATGCATTTATACACACACAAACACAAAAATGAAGGAAGAAAGGAAGAAGAAAGAATACATGCCAAAAGAAAAGAAAAATGTCAACCAGTTCCATAGGGAAAACTGGGCCCAATGTGAAGGTAATGACCACTGGGACTCAGCTGTGTGGCTCTGGTCTGGCTAATCCCTCAAGGCTGCTCTGATGAAACCACAGCTCCTGACAGGCTCGGCCTTCATGCTCATGACTCCCATGGCAATAATGAACTCAGCATTTTGAAATCAGAACATTCTTACCCAGAGCAGGCCAGGGTATGGAGTAAAGCTGGTAGCCCCTTGACAAACATCACAGATATGTTATCCCTGACTCTCCTTCATTTTGAGATGACATTGGCTTTTCCACTTTTTAATATTTGAGGATGGCACTGTGGAAACAGCTTCCCTGTCCCTCTGTAGAAACCAATGACAGGGACAACCAACAATTCTCTGATCCCTCTTTCACTAAGTTCACAAGTGATGACCAACCATTAACAGAGCCCTGTTGAAACATCAAGGTCACTGATGACAAAGGAAAGAGTGTCCAAGGGGGAGGAACTTCCCAGTCACTCTGTAGCAAGGTCAACACTGTTCCAAATGATCCAGTTTTTATTAGAAATACTGAGACTGTCAGTGTGGGGAATCTGTATAACACTCTAAAGCGCAGGTGGCAACTCCAGAGGAGCAGAAGCCACTGAACAGGGAAGCAGATTTTCTAGGGAGTCGAGGAACAGAAGCTACCTGGAGCTGAACCCCAGTCCTGACAGGGACTGGGCAGGAGACCAGGTTCCTGAAAAGGCCTAGACATGAACAGGCTGAGGCCAACAGTGGATGCAAATGAGGGTGAATCCTGTGATTTCCACCCCTGAGGAGACTCTCGCTGTGCCAGGAACTATGATTTAACTGGTTTTGTTTTAATTTTGCTGAGTTTTAAAATTAAAATGTGCTGTGGGGCCCTTAAATAAGGCAAACTCTAAAAAGCTAATAAAATCACCCTGGTGTCTACCTCTAGCAATAACCACACTCAGCGTGAAGGAACAGCCTTCTAAATATTCTGCTTTACAGATTTGTCCATATGTGCACACATATACAAGGACAGATAGATATGCAAACACACATGTACATATACACAAGTGCACAAGACCTCACATATGTAAGCACACACCCACACATACACGCCTATACATATACAATCACACATACATGCAAATACACATAGACACACATATACCCATATATGTGAGTACACACATTTATGCATATACAAGCTCAAACATATGCAAACACATGTGCATGCATACATACAAATGTACAGAGGCATACATGCAGACATTTTAAATAAATAACTTATGATCAGCCTGCTGTCCTATAATATACTTCATTAGCATTGTGGCTACAGATGTATAGATCTATATTAAGGGTTTTAAGCCATAAATATGTATATATTTATATATGATATATATGTATTCAATTATCTATATTTATTATAGTCTACTCCACCCTCAAGTAACAGATGAGCAAGTTTTGTTCTTTTAGACTTAGAACATTTTTCTTAGGTACCATCTTTGTGCAAGAAAATCCGTGTGTGTGTGTGTGTGTGAAGTATGTGTATGTATGTGTGTATAAAGTATGTATGCATATGCATGCATTCACATGTGTTCGCATATCATGGCTCATATGTAGAGGTCAGAGGACACCTTCTGCTGCCAGTCCTCACCTTCCACCTTGTTTCCTACTAGGTGATCCAGGCTGTTTGTCACTCCTGTACCTGCCCCACTCCATCCTCTAGGAAATTTCCTGTCTCCATCCCACGTAGGGCTGCTGGGATCACAGACATGTACAACATATCTAGCTTTTACTATGGTTCTAGAGATTCAAGACTGAGTCCACATATTGGTGTGGCAAGCACTTTGACCCACTGAGATGTCTTCCAACCCCTCAGAAAAATTCTTGAAAGTGGAACTGTGGGGTTTCTGGGAAGTCTGACTCTTCAGAACATGGGCACGTATTGCTAAACCTGGATTTGTTTGCTACTTCAGGAGCTTGTTTACGGTGACGATTGCTGTGATCAAACAACATGACCAAAGCAACGTGGGGAGGAAAGGGTTTATTTGGCTTATACTTCCACATCACTGTTCATCATGGAATGGGATCAGGACAAGATCCTGAAGGAAAGAGGTGATGCAGAGGCCATGGAGGGGTGCTGCTTACTGGTTTGCTCTTTATGCCTTGTTCAGCCTGCTTTCTCATAGAACCCAGGACCATCAGCCCAGGGATGACACCACCCACCATGGGTTGTGCCCTTCCCTATTGATGACTAATAAATCACTAATTAGGAAAATGTCAAAATGGCAGCCTACAGAATGGCTTCACCAACCCCACATCTGACATAGGGCTGCTCTCCAAAATATATAAACAACTTAAGAAATTAGGCATCAAAATACAAAAAAAAATCCAATTTAAAAATTGGGGTACAGATCTAAATTGAATTCTCAACAGAAGCATCTCAAATGGCTGAAATACACTTAAATGTTGTTAAACATCCTTAGTCATGGAAATGCAAATTATCTCACACCCGTCAGAATGGCTAAGATCAAAAACACTAATGGCAGCAAAAGCTGGAGAGGATGTGGAGTAAGCGGAACATTTCTCCGTTACTGGTGGGAATGCAAACTTGTACCGCCACTTTAGAAATTGGTATCGCAGCTTCTCAGAAAACTGAGAATCAATCTACCTCAAGATCTAGCAATGTCACTATTGGGCAATGATGATCAATCATACCACAAGGATATTTGCTCAACTATGTCCATAGCAGCATTATTCATAATAGCCAGAACCTGGAAACAACCTAGATCCCCTCAACCGAAGAACTGATAAAGAAAACGTGGTATATTTACAGAATGGAGAATTACTCAATGGTAAAAGAAAAAAATAACATCTTGAAATTCGCATGCAAATGGATAGAACTAGGGAAAAAAACATCCTGAGTGAGGTAACCCAGGCCCAGAAAGACAAAAATGGTATGTACTCACTCGCAAGTGGATATTAGGTGCAAAGGAAAGGATAACCAGGCTACAATCCACAAACCCCTGAAAAGTTAGGTTACAATAGAAACCCTAAGAGAGACATGCATGGATGCCCCCAGGAAGGGGAAATAAAATCTCCTGAGTAAATTGGGAGCATGGGGTGGGGGAGGATAAAGGAGAGAGGGAAGAGAACATAAGAGAATGGGATGGTTGAGCTGGGAGAGGGACAGAAGGAGGGCAAGGAAAGAGAGATCTTGATAGAGGGAGCCATTATGGGGTTAGGGAGAAACAGAGATTCCCAGGAATCCCCAAGGATGACCCCAGCTAAGACTCCTAGCAATAGTGGAGAGGGTGCCTGAACTGGCCTTTCCCAGTAATCAAATTGTTGACTACCCTAATTGTCATCATAGAACCTTCACCCAGTAACTGATGGAAGTAGATGCAGAGATCCACAGCTAAGCACTGGGCCGAGCTCCCCAAGGCCAGTTGAAGAGAGGAGGAGGAACCATGTGAGTAAAGGGGCCACGATCATGATGGGGAAACCCACAGAGAAAACTGACCCAAGCTAGTGGTAGCTCACTGACTCTGGACTGACAGTTGGGAAACCTGCATAGGACCAAACTAGGGATGAATGTGGGTTACAGTTCTGTGGCTTGGGAAATCTGTGGGGCTACTGACAATGGGACCAGAATTTATCCTTAGTGTATGAACTGGCTTTTTGGAGCCCATGCCCTATGGAGAAATATCTTGCTTGGCCACAATACATGGGGGGAGGGGCTTGGTCCTGCCTCAACTTGATGTGCCAGACTTTGTTGACTTCCCATGGGAAGCCTTACTCTTTCTGGGGAGTGGATGTGGGGTTGGCTGGGGGAGAACAGGGGAGCAGGAGGAGGAAGGGGAGGGGGAACTGTGTTTGGTTTGTAAAATAAAAAAAAACTTAAATAAAAAAGTGTAAAAATAAATTTAAATTGTTCACAGGGAAAAAAACAAAATGCTACACAGCACAGCTGAACATTGGTGGGTGGGGCATTTTCTCAACTGATGCTCCCTCCTTTCAGAGGACTCCAACTTGTGTCAAGTTGCCATAAGAAGAGCCAGCATAGGAGACTTTGGTTCCCATTGTTTCTCTCCTGGCTGATGAAGCTCTACCTGGGCCCTCATCTTAGCCTGGCTAAGTTCTACCCTTTCCTAGAAAGCACAGGTATTCCTGGTTTCCCAAGTGTCTCCCAGAGAGAAGGCATGCAGCCCAGGCTTTCTTGGCTGCACAGTCCCATGGTGGAACAGGACCCTGATGGGGGCTCCTCTCTTCTGCAGTTTCAAAACATTGTCCTCCCTCCACATGAGAGACCTGTGACAGGACCTGACATGAGAGTCGCCGCTACTCCTGACACAGGTCTGTGTTCTCAGCAAACAGTGCTGGGTAGAGACCTCAAGCAAGCATCTATAGCACACAGTCAAGAGTTATCCCCTAGGTGTGGTGTACAGAAATGACCCATTTTACCTGCAGGAAAAGATTTAGGAACATTTAAAGGCATTTTACATGATGACAATTAGGACAATGTGCCACCAGTGACCAGGGAGTGCAGCCAGAGATACTGCTAAACAGACCTCCAAGACACGGAGCAGCCCACAGGAGAGTCACCCAGGCCAAGCAGCTGGAAACTCCTGGTGCATATCGGGTAGCTCTGGATATTCCTGGTTCTCTGCTTGCTTTGGGTTTAGTTTCCGTACAAGTTCTCACTGTGTAACCCAGGATGACTTCAAACTCAAAATCCTCCCGCCTCAGCCTCTTAAAGCCATGGGGTTACAGGTATACACTACCATGCCTGACTTATAGGAAGACTAATAATAAAATTCACACTTTGTAATTTTACCCTTGTAGTCATTAATTCGGATTGTCAACTTGGTAAGATTTAGAATCACCATGGAAACAACCGTTTGGGCATGTCTGTGATGGAGGGTCTAGATTCAGGTAACTGAAGAAGGAAGACCCCACCATCAAAGGCAGGACCATTCCGTGGGTCAGGACCCTAGAGCTAAGCACTGGCCTTCGGCCCTGCTGTTCCATGACTTGCAGAGGCAGTGTGACCAGCTGCTCACATTCCTGCTGAACATTCCCCAGCACAAAAGCCCAGACCCCAGACTATGAGCCAAGACAAACCTTCCCTCCCTAAGTTTGCTTTGGCCAGGCATTCTGTCACAGCAAGGCAAAACATAACTAATATATCCACCACAGCCTCTCCATTCTCTGCTCCCTCTCTCGCCCCCAATCAAGATCCACACCCCTTGTTTTCTAGAGTTCAAATCCGCCTACCAGCTTGGGATACCAAGTGGCCCTGGCATTTCTTCCCGAGTCTGTTTGACCATTTCAACAGAAAAACAGCACCCTGTTTCCTCCTGTGGCTTTCATTTCTTGATATCATTTTAATACACAGTCCCCTCTCCAAACACAAGTCACTTGTGTGGCTCTGGCGGAAAAAGGCAGGGGTTTGAGGTGGGTAGCTCCTCTTTGGAAGAGTTGCAACACACAGCCTGGGGATGAGGCTCAGTTGGTATAGTGTCTGCCTGGCGTGGGCAAAGTCCTGAGTTCTATTCCCAGCACTGGATAAAATCAGACATGATGGCAAAGGCTGTAATCCCAGCATTCTAGAAGTGGCAATAGAAGTATCAGATATTCAAGGTCATCTTGTTATCTAAGTTTAAGGCCAGCCTGGGTTACATGAAACCCTGTCTCAAAAAGGAATAATAAATAATTTCACCACTCCACAGACCACCCCTTCTCTCTCTCCACAACCATTAGATTAATAAAGAGCAGAAATAAAACATTTGAAAGCAATTGAACCCATTCTTTTGGTGCACCCCACAAACTGGAGGGCACTCATGTTTAATCTGGACATGGACTCATTCCAGCTTTCCGTGGGGTTCACTCCCTCAATAGGTACTCAGTCTACACTATGGGCTAACTGACCAAAAATGACTCCCCAGAAGAGAGAAGCAATGAGCGATGAATAAAAAGCTGAGGTAAAGCAGATGGGCCCCTATGATAACAGCCCCATACTGTCCCCCTGATGCATTGGAGTGGCCTGCAGAAGACACTGAAAGCCTCAGCTGTAGAGGGAACTTAGTCCAGATCTGAATCCATAGCCTACGTGTATGTGCGCACACACAGACATCTCCCCCAGCCCCTGGTGGAAATTAGCCACGGTCAGTTTCTTTCCCTGTCATACAAATGTGTCATCCACAGAAAGAAAAGAGCCAAGTTCTCTCTGGGTCAGGTCCAGAAAAGACTTTTTTTGCCTGGCCAGAAGTATCACCAGAGGAGGGCGGTTAAGAATGGGCAGACAGCGACCACAAAAGGAGAGCCACTGTGATGGAGAGATGGCTCAGTGTGTTACGTATCCACAGCAGAAGCGTGAGCACCTGAGTTTGGATCCCCAGCACCGATGTAAAAAGCCAGGCCTGGTAGCATATTCTCATGTAAACGCTGGGAAAGTGGAAGACTCCTGGGGATCACTGGACAGTCTATCCGGTCATATCGGCCAGCTTCAGGGTTCCGTGAAAGAGTGGCTGTCTCAACCAAAGGGTGGAGAGGAAGATGCGTGGTGCTGACCTCGGGCCTCCAGGCACACAAGAACATAGCCATACACACACAAACACATGCATGCATACACACATACATAATGCATATATGTATATATACATACAAATATATACAAATATGCATACATATACACAATAGATATGCATTCATGCAAACATACACACATACACAAATATGTATGTGTTATGTATATATATGTATGTATACATTAAAATATAATGGAAGTTCTTATTGGTTATTCGGAAACTACTGAGATTTGGTAGAGTTGAAAGTTTTGTCCACAGTTGGCAAAGAACTGCCTCTTAAGGAACACAGCAGCCACCAAGACTCAGTGTTTCCATCTGTAGGATGAGAAGTATCCTTTGGTGCCCAACATGGCGTGATTGAGTGAATGCTAATGTCTAAAAGGCCCCCACACTGACTGTGATCTTGTCTCACTGCTCACAGTGTCACCCGTGGAACAGGAGCAGCTGTCTCCTCGGAATGTACTAGAAATGCTGGCACAGGCCTCTCCCTAAACCTGACTACAGACTGCATTTTAACAAGTTCCTAGGTGACGCATACACTTATTAAAATTTGATGAGCACTGTTCTAAACAAACGCTCCTAACAAAATATAGAACGCTGCCCCCGAGACGGCTGAGGGCTTATTCAATCCATCAATCAATGAAACCCTGCCTGACAGCCAGTTCTGTGTGTGGTGCCAGCCTGAAGCACCACACGGAATAGAAAGTAAAATAGCCTCCGGGGAACACAGGGTTGCAATAGTCCCCACCGCCACCACCACCCTGGAAGACCCTGGACACACCACAGTCGGATGAATGAAGGCAACTTGGCCTCTATGGAGTATCTTTGGACTCTGGAATCCAGATGTGCACCAACGGGGCGGTGATTACTTCTTTTCTCCCATAGGCCTTCCCCAGGTGCTGCCGCTGGGAAGCGGGCAGGCAGATCTGAATGAAGATGTGAAAATGTGAAATCAGAGATAATGGGAAACAAATAAGCAATGGGGTTGAGTGCAACTAGGAAAAGTGACGGCTAGAGGCAGAGGCCTGGACCCCACAAAGACTTCGGTAACTAATTTCTGGGCTACCAGAGGCGATCTCCATCAATGGCCGTGGGCAGTGCACGTGAGTTGTAGTCGTTGTGACTGTGCTCCAGCTAGGGATTCATGGCTCTCATGGTCTGATGGAGCTGAGTCTTAAAATAAAAGAGCATTGCTGCGGGGAGGGGGGAACTGCACTCCCCCCCCCCCAGCTTCTGTTTGGACTCAGGGATGAGAAGTAGGAAGAGGACAAACAGGAAGGCTGAGTGGGGCATCCGGTTATCTCTTTCCTCCCATCACCGCTTCCCCATTGCTCCAGCCTGGCAGAGACTACATCCTGCATGACGACAGCGGTGAATGGCCCTATGGGGGCACAGTGGACTATCCTAGGTAGGTGGGTGTGTGCTACCTTCACGGTGAGGGTGGAGATCATGGTGGGATGCTGTGGACTATCTCAAGAAGGTGGGCATGTGCCACCTACATGATATGGGGAGAGGCTGTGGATGTCATTAACAATGCCACCGGCGAGGCATCCTACAACATGGCAAAAATGTGGGTGTGTCCCAATTCAGAGCTGCATCCCTCCTTGTGGCCCTTTTCAAGGCATCGCCTGCCTTAGCATCCCTGCCCCCACCATGGGGTCCATTAACTCAGGCTGGAATCAATACCAATCACAAACTGCAGCCTAATGAGCCTTTGGCGGCTTGCTAGACTCTTCACAGGTACAAGGACTCAGCATGAGGGGAGAAAAGAGAGCAGTACATTTGCTCTGGGTGCTAATTCTTAGCTGATGCATTGATTGAGGTTGAGGGGGAAAGCAGGACATGAAGGCAGACGAGTGGGGCCCTAGGACTCAGGCACCTACGAATGGAGAGGCTCTGATGGTGTCTGCGAGGGAACTGCAGGTCTGGGACATCTGCCTGTGCCCAGGAAATGAGCGGGTGGGCTGAGGATAGAAGGTCCCTCCTCAGCCTCAGTGCACACAGGCAGCTTAGTTACCGAACTAAAGAGGCCACAGGCCTAGGGTCCTAGCTTCCCTGAGTGTCTTCCAATGATGTAGGAAAGACCACAGCAAGTGGCTTACATGATGATATGTGCTTGCAACGTTTTCCTTTTTTAAGGCAGGGTCTCAGATAGACAAAGTCAGTCGTTAAAGTGCTGCTGCTAAGTGATTCCTTGTTTATCCATCTTCCTTATTCCAAAATTCCACACTGAGAAACCAAGAGAGATGACAGTGTCTGCTATGACGTTCCCACTCTACAGCAGTGTCCACCACACACGGCTTGATTTCAACTTCTTATTCTACTGCCCTGGCTTAGAAATGAAGAAAACTGTCCAGAGCCTAGCTGAAAGTAAGCGCTCTTGTAGTTTGGAAGAGCGGCTCTTGGACAATCCTAACTGTCCACACATTGAAGCCTAGGCCTTAAGTTCTGGAAGAGCTCTCAAGGCATCATGGTTACCCTCCTCCGGGTGACATCACTCCCACACATGACTCTCCAGGGTCAGTCTAAAGTAGAACCAATGCTCAGTACCTTTCCCTTTCTATTCATGGAATCTGGACAGAAAATGAAAGCAAATCAAGAGCTGACGGCCACTGCCCCATATGCCAGTCTACTGAGCCCATCCCAGGCAAGGTTAATGTTACATGTTCTCCATGAATTGGTGGGTTTTTGCTCAGTTTTTTGACAACTTGACACAGCTAGGGTCACCTCAGAAGAAGGAACCTTAACTGAGAAAATTCTCCCATCAGATTGGCCTGTGGGCAAACCTGTAGGGCATCTTTTTGATTAAGGACTGATGAGGGAGGACACAGACCACTATGGGCGGTGCTATCCAAAGGCAAGCAGTCTTGGTGTGTATAAGAAAGCAAAGTGAGCAAGCCGGTAAGCAGCACTCCTCAGTGGTCTCTGCTCCTGTTCCTGCCTCTGGGTTCCTGCCCTGACTTCCTTTCACGAAGGACTGCCATCTGAAGGAGAAACCTACCTTCTCCCCGTCACATGGCTCTTGGCCATGGTGATTCATCATGGTATCAGAAACCTAAGAGGACAGGTGTGAGCCTCTACAGTCACTGAGGGTTCTTTGGGGGATTCAAACCTCTATTCAAAGTCACCGTACTTAGCCATTTCTCCAACTGGTCCTTTCTCAAGAGAGGTCTTTAACTGACCCGCCTTTCATTATTAGACCACTTTCCACAAAATCTCACATACACAAAACACCAGACAGGATGGAGCCTCAGGAAGGATGAGCAGGGGAGGGCATGACCTCAGAAGGCAAACTGCAGAACAGTTTCTATGGGGTAGAAAGTTCTAGCTAAATGATGCCCCACTTCCCCTGCTTGCCCAAAGCAAACGACTCCAGCTAAGGCAGAGCCTATGCCTGTGAGTGAATGGAAGGATGTGCTCCTCAGGGTCCCTGCAGGTGGATCTCAGACCCAGTCATCTAGAGACATCCACGTCCTGCTTTTTCTCTGAGACTGTCTTCCTGCAAAGGACCCTGGGCAAAGCAAAGACTGACACCTTGGTCTCTGACTAATCATGCTGCTGTGGTCTGGGTGAGTATTTGCCAAAGGCCTGTAAGCATTTCTTCCTCCTCTTCGCTTGCTCTTTTCCCCCCGACAGATGGCATGAATAGTCTGCTCTGCCCCATTCTTCCTCAGAGGCCCAAAGCAATATGACTGTTCAGTCTTACACCACAAGCTCCAGGACCAGGAACCAAATAAGCCCTTCATCTTTGTAAACTAACTGTTCTCACTACTTTATTATAAAAACCCAAATTTGGATAAGATATATTCAATCAATCTGTCTGTATAGCATACACTGTGTGACTGACTTAGGAGCTAGAAAAAAGGCAATGAACGAAAGAAGACACTCTTAGATTTACATTCCACTAGTCAGGGTTGTTTTGTTTTGTTTTGTTTTGTTTTGTTTTGTTTTGTTTTGTGTCAGGGACTTACGTACCTCAGGCCAGTCTTGAATTTGCTAAGTATCCAAGAATAACCTTGAACTTCTGAGCTTCCTGCCTCTACTATCCAAGTCCTGGGACTATAAGCACACACCACTGTACCCAGGTCATAAAACCGAGGGATTTGTGCATACTCAGCAAGCATTCTACTGAGCCATGCCCACGGTCCATTAGTGCTTTGGTTTTGTAGGGTTTATCCTGTGCTGTGTGGGTTCCAATGGCTAGGCCCTCTGTGTGTCCTCTTCCCACGGCTCAGATTCCCACTCCTTATCATTTCTCCTTAACTAATTCAAGGCTTCTTCCATGGCTAACTCCAGTGATACCTCTTCTGTGGTTGTCTCCTAGAATCCTCTAGTTTAAGGCATCTTTAATCTACAGCCAACACCAAATATTTAGACCTTAACACTTTACCTATCTTTTATATATGTTGATGCATATATCCTATTTCTATACTTATTATATATTAAAGTACTTAGATGGCAGAGACTGGACCTTGAACTTTTTTTTAATCTAAGCACTAAAAAGAGGTCCTGGTGGGGCTGGAGAGATGGCTCAGAGGTTAAGAACACTGATTGTTCTTCCAGAGGTCCCAAGTTCAAGTCCCAGCAACCACATGGTGGCTCACAACCACCTGTAATGAAATCTGGTGCCCTCTTCTGGCCTGCAGGCATACATGCAGACAGAACACTGTAAACAAAAATAAATAAAAAGAGGTCCCGGAAAGGAAAGAGTACAGCAGAAACAGTAGTAGTTAGCTGGATTGACTACAAATGGAAACATATTGGTTCCTTCTGTTTGGACAAAGAGCCAGCAAATAAATCAGGGATCTCACAGGAAGGGCTGTTTTCCTTGGTGGCAATTTTGCTTTTTCCAATTCATTAATAACTACAAAAGGGCAGTTTTCTTAAGTAAGTTTGGTCTTAAGTACCACTCAAATGCCTATTGTGAGCTGTTGCCTTGAATGAACTGTCTTTGAGGTTTATTTTCATCACTCAGATCATAGGGCTTATTAATGCTTCCTTCTCATTCTGCTTAAACTGACTCGAGCAAGCAGTCACTCTGAAGGCACGATGTGGCAGACTGAGTAACAGCAATAGCAGGATTAAAATCTACTCTCACATGACAAAATTTTTTAAATGAAACAAGATAAGCTTCGTAGATTTGAAGAACAAACTGTCAAGCTTGGCAGAAACTCTCGACAGTTATGTGATTCAGTAAGTTTTGCATGAGGAAGTCCAGGCAGGCAAGTATTACTGCTGTTCAGGCTGGTATTTTTTTTTTCATGGAAATTCTAGGAAACCTGAAACTTTCCAGAAATACACATTGATAACTAATGCCCCACTTGAATGTCTCTCTAAAATTTTCAGTATTTCTATACACATTATCTTACTGAGTTACTAACCAATTATAAAGGTAAGTAGACATCCCGTACACCCCTGAGACAGGGTTTCTCTGTGTAACAGCCCTGTCTGTCTTGGAACACAAAGCTCTCGCTTTGTGTATGCCGTCCACAGACTCAGCCTGGAGGTGTATGCCGTCCACAGACTCAGCCTGAAGGTGTATGCCGTCCACAGACTCAGCCTGAAGGTGTATGCCGTCCACAGACTCAGCCTGAAGGTGTATGCCGTCCACAGACTCAGCCTGAAGGTGTATGCCGTCCACAGACTCAGCCTGAAGGTGTATGCCATCCACAGACTCAGCCTGGAGGTGTGTGCCGTCCACAGACTCAGCCTGGAGGTGTATGCCGTCCACAGACTCAGCCTGAAGGTGTATGCTGTCCACAGACTCAGCCTGAAGGTGTATGCCGTCCACAGACTCAGCCTGGAGGTGTGTGCCGTCCACAGACTCAGCCTGGAGGTGTATGCCGTCCACAGACTCAGCCTGGGGGGTGTATGCCATCCACAGACTCAGCCTGGAGGTGTATGCCGTCCACAGACTCAGCCTGAAGGTGTATGCCATCCACAGACTCAGCCTGAAGGTGTATGCCGTCCACAGACTCAGCCTGGGGGGGGGGGTGTATGCCGTCCACAGACTCAGCCTGGAGGTGTGTGCCGTCCACAGACTCAGCCTGGAGGTGTATGCCGTCCACAGACTCAGCCTGAAGGTGTATGCCGTCCACAGACTCAGCCTGGGGGGGGGGGGTGTATGCCGTCCACAGACTCAGCCTGAAGGTGTATGCTGTCCACAGACTCAGCCTGAAGGTGTATGCCGTCCACAGACTCAGCCTGGAGGTGTATGCCGTCCACAGACTCAGCCTGGGGGGTGTATGCCGTCCACAGACTCAGCCTGGAGGTGTATGCCGTCCACAGACTCAGCCTGAAGGTGTATGCCATCCACAGACTCAGCCTGGAGGTGTGTGCCATCCACAGACTCAGCCTGAAGGTGTATGCCGTCCACAGACTCAGCCTGGGGGGGGGGGTGTATGCCGTCCACAGACTCAGCCTGGAGGTGTGTGCCGTCCACAGACTCAGCCTGGAGGTGTATGCCGTCCACAGACTCAGCCTGAAGGTGTATGCCGTCCACAGACTCAGCCTGGGGGGGGGGGGGTGTATGCCGTCCACAGACTCAGCCTGGAGGTGTGTGCCGTCCACAGACTCAGCCTGGAGGTGTGTGCCGTCCACAGACTCAGCCTGGGGGGTGTATGCTGTCCACAGACTCAGCCTGAAGGTGTATGCCGTCCACAGGCTCGGCCTGTCTTTACACACTTTCAATATGCTATCCAACACTCAGTCAACAATAGGTAAGAACTAGCCTTACAGCTGAAGTGACAATGCAATTGAATGAGCCCTCATATAGACAATTGACAGGCCTACATGACTTTGATGAGAGAAGTCCAAGAAAACAGTGACGAGATAGGAAGTTTGAGGAAAGGACTGGAAGCTCCAAAAGGAGATCAATGGGTGGGAAAGACTAAATGCAGCTGACAAGAAAACACTGGTCAGAGAAAAATTCTCAGAGTGAGACATAGAGAAGTACAGGGAAAAAACTTTTTAAAAAGACTAAGAGACCTACAGAATGTTTCTTTTCCAATAGTGTAAGTAAAATGTATTCAATTCTGTACTATTAAAAAGACAAAAAATAAAAGAGGGCTCAAACCACAAGTTATAAAAAGCACCATAAGTTCTGAGCAAAACAATCAAAAAGAAAATTGCGCTTAAACACATTATAGAACACTAAGTACAAAGAAAAAGCAAGCAAACAAAAGGGACAGCCTGCTCTGACAGAGCAAGGATGCGACCAACAGCTGACTCTCCTGCGTGAACTATGGAGTCCCAGGAGACAGTGGGACAGCATCTTCAAAAAGCTGAAAGGAAAAAAGCTGAGACCTTAAAATTCTGCCAAAGATATTGGCATTCCATGATGAAGACTCATTAAAAAAGAATTCTGAGACAAGTGACTAAAATTTTCAGCAGAGTAATCTCACTAAGGGAAATTCTAAAGAGAGTTCTGCAAGCAAAAGAAATATAAGACAAGTTAGGCTTTCTACCCTATGCTCACATATCATGGGATATATGTGTTTGGATCAAAGGGAACATATCAAGATAATCCTATCAATAAACAATATGGGACTGGGGGTACAGTGAGTGAAAGCCAGGTTTTCAAGTAAGCATGAGGACATGAGTTCAAATCCCCAGAATTTAATAGAAGGCAGACTTAGCACAAGAGACAGGAAACCCTGTTCTCCTGTGGGAAGGCGGGATGTGGAGACAGGAGACTGGAAGCTCATGGGCAGTTAGCCTGCTCCAGGGTTCAGAAAAGCAGGGAAAGGACTCGCCTCCAGGGAGGTGGAAGGCAAGGACTAACACCGAGGTTGTCCCCGACCTCTACACACGTGCTATGGTGTGCACACATTGCATTCACACTAAGAAATTTGCACACATACATTTATACACTGTATATATACATTTACATACACACATAAGTGACAGTATGAACACACTGCTACATGTAACAACATACACGGCTCTTCTAAACATAATTATAATGTTAAGTGACTAGGGCACATGTTTTATTATTTCATTTGCCTAATGCTAATTTTAAAAACTAGTCAAAAGAACTGTGCTAGATGTTACTGTTGGAGTCATATTTGGGGGAAGGGTGGTAGCCGTGTTGGGAGGGGTTTCTAGAGGGCTGATGCCCTAGGCAGGAGGAGAGGCACACTGGGTATATTCACATTAAATGGATTAATAAATGATTTCTGTGTTTTCTGCATTAATATCATGCTTCCACTTAAAATTTACTGAACAACAAAAACAAATTTATTTTCCAGAATTATATAAAACAATCATTTCATAAGTAATAACTTCCTAGTAATTCCACTTGGGTAATTTACTCTCAGCAAATAATTTAGTGGAATACAGTAATTTCATTTTTGGTACTTCATCCTAGAGGAATAATTTTATGGAATATACACTATGAACTATCCCATAGAGTATGATAGATTCACATGGTTCCCTGTGTTTTGCAAAGTTAATCTGTTTGTGTACCAATTTTCTTTCTAATGTTTCTATAGTAAATAATGATGTGATCAAAACCTTAGATGGTCCAGTAATTTTTTTCTTTTAAAATTATCTCTCTAAAATAAACTATCAATAAAAATATTTATGAAGATTACATAATGTAAATGTTGTTTAATATAAAAAAGGTATTTATAGGAGAGGCTGGAGAGGCTGCTCAGCAGTTCAGAGTATGCACTGCCATTCTAGAGACCAGAGTTCAATTTCCAGTGCCCATGTCAGCCAACTTACAGGGGCTTTAACTCTAGCTCCAGGGTTCAGCACCCTCTTCTGGCCTCTGTGGGTAATTCACACCACACACACACACACACACACACACACACACACACACACACACACACACACCTTTAAAAAATTAAATAGGGTTTGCTCTGGTTTTCCTGTCTTAGAACTCTTGGCTAAAACACAAAAGCAGGTTCCCGACTATCTCTGCTTGGTTCTTTCTCTGGCTCTCCCCTGCAGGGAAACTCCTCCAAGCCAGTTTGAGCCCCTGTTTCAGGACTTAGGTTTGAAAGCAGAGCAACCTTGAACACAAACACACAAACGACTCACTCGCTGACAGAACTTGCTGGAGAGAAAACAGCACCAGACCTAAACCACTAGTGAACCCGATTCTCCCAGAATCCTCCTGCAGCTTCTGGAAGATGTCTAGATGCTTCAGACAAACACGGTTTCCTCATCCCTGCATACTGGTTACTTCGTTGCTAGTGAACAATCTCGTGGGGAGCTATTAAACTTTCCTGCATCTCAAGACTTTTAGTTTGGAGCTGGGGAGACTGACTCAGTCAGTAAGGTTCCTGTCGCACAAACATGAGGACTTGAGTTCAGGTCCTCCGAGTCTAAGTATAAGCTGAACACAGCAGCACACAGCTCTGGAGAAGTGGGGACATAAGGACCCCTCAGGCTTGCTGGCCAGCCAGCTTAGACAAATGGTGAGCTCTAGGTTCAGTGAGAGATCTTGTCTCAAAAATAAGAGGGGTGGGGTGAAGGAAAATATCTCTGGCCTCTGCATACATGTGTCCATACATACACCAGCACATACGTGTGCACACATATACAACACACACACACCTCCTAAAGCTTAAAAACGAAGAACATAACCACACATGGAAATAAGTTTGTCACTGTCAGGAAACCTGATGAGAAATTTACAGTTCAGGGTTTTTTTTTTTCCTGAGACTTCCCTAGAAACAGCAGAATTAACCCATTCCAATCATATGAAATTTTTGTTTCCTCATGAGTCATTTCATTCATTCATTCCACAATTTTTGGTGCCAATGTTCTAAAAGATATTGTACCAGGTTCTGGATATGAAGAAAAATCTATTTTTCCTGTACTGATTGAGCTCAAAATCTGGAAGATTTTCTTGCTAGCAGGGTCATGACAGTGGTGGGAATCAGCCATGCCGGGGGACTCCCAAGGGCAGGGCTAGGGGTCGGGGCCTGGGCTAGTGATCTATGGCTTATATAATCATCTACCTCAAGCTCATGGCTTCCAACAACTGACATTTAGCATCTCATAGTTTCCACCGATCAGCAATCCATACATCACATGATGCTGATCATTATGGCCAGGCTGTATGTATCTCTGTCTGGAACCTGGGTCGTCTTCCAAGATCACACGGGTGTAAGCAGACTTGAGTTGCTTGAATTACAGAATTAAAGATCCTTTCCATCTGTCCATGTGGGGCTGTTCTTGTCTCTTCAGTGACCCCACAGGTCCTGGCCACATAGGCCTGCCAAGAACCATTTCATCACATGGTAGCTTACTTATTTATAAACTTATTTACTTATTAAAGCCAATCAAATTCTAGACCCTCTAGGATAATCTTCCTTCTGATTCATTAGAAGCCAATTTGATCGCATCTGCAAAAGCTCTCATTTCCATCCAATACAACTCAATCAAGGGACGATTTGTCATACTCACATGGCAGGGAGCCTTGTGAAGTACGGACGCTGGAGGGCAGAACCCTGGGGTCTGTATTAGAATCATCCTCTGTTGGCACCTATCCCACAATAGAACACTCAGTGGCATCCAAAGAGGAAAGAAACAATCGTAAGTAGAGGAATGCAGGAGATGGGATGAGGGAGATGGGGATTCAGGGAGGGGAAGAGGTGGTTCAGCTAAAGGCCCTGATCAGAGCATTGTGGCCCATGAGAATATCACAGGATGCTCAGGGGAAGGGCCTGGTTGCTTTTCTTTCTACCCGGACTACACAGCAGATGAGAGGTCACTCTCCAGACAGAAGAACTTTGCAGGAAGATATGAGGTTATCACCAAATGCTTGGATGTCTTTAGGCAAAATATAAAGATGATGTCTGTCTATCTATACCCCGGAGAAAGGGAGGCTAGAATAAATGGTACAGTTTTGAAAGCTATCCTTCAGAATCAGTCAGGAAACCCTAGTAACAGAGGCAGTCAATACTTGTGAGTAGACAAGGAGGACCTTGAAAAGTGCAGCGGGAAAGACAGGAGCAGACAGAGGTAAGGAAGTGAAGGCTGTGGGAATAACCAGAAAAAGAAGCAAGGCTTCAAGGAGGTGGCCCCAGTGGCCAAAGCTGCCCAGATGTTAAAGACCAAAAGCCACCCGTTCACCAGAGGGGACCCACGAACTGTATGGGTTACAGCTTTCAAGTCAAACATAAAGAAAAGGTATTTCAGTGGGTCCAAGGGTGGTTGCTCCGTGAGGATAAAGGTCCAGAAGATTCTTTCACGTGAGCAGGAGGGAGAGGATAGACTGCAGGGTGGGCTGTGGCAGAATTGATCATAACCACAGAGGACACTGCGGTCCTGTGTTGAGTCACAGAGACACAAAACAGCCAGAACAGACTACATAAATCCTTCAGATCACATTCATGGGCTGACAGGATATGCCAGTTTAAAAAAAAAAATCTTTCTTTGGAAAACTCGGATGGACTCTTGGGTCACATCTGGGTCTTCCTTTCACACTTATCAAACCCAGGCCCACTTCCCCTTCAAAGCATCTCTCATGGCGGCAATTTTCCAATTGCTGTCGTGACTCCCTGCATTGAACTCCATGAAGGGTGAGAGGAAGCTCATCTCTGATTGGCTCAGTATTACATCCCTGAGACCTCACAGGGGTTCTGGTACCAATCAGCCCTTAGGTAAACAGGTACTATATATGTACACTAAGGCTTTGTATTTTAGAGCTGAGGAACCTGAGTCTGCAGAGTTAAGAGCCCTAGAAGCAGGCTGACAAAATCTGTGCTCATTTCCAGGCCTCTCCAATGAATGCGCGCCTCCTCCTCCAGCGTTATCGCATTTCCTCTGAGTAAGCAGGGCGTGTGCGTCAGCACCAGCCTCTAGAATGAACAGCTCGGGGCTATCACAGCCAGCCTTGCCATGGTTCCAATGACACCAGCCTGCTGTGACTCCACAATCCCTCTTTGTGAACTCCCACTTAGCAAGGACTCACTCTGCACAGAGCACAAGGAGCTCAGGGCATTACGTCCAGTGACTCATTTTATTTCCATAATAATTCCTCACTTTGGTTACTCTTTTCACATGAAGAACAACTAGGTCTTTGAGAAGTCAAGTCACTTAGCAAAGTTTTGTGTGTCAGGGACAAAGACAGCTCTGGCAGACCCCAGAACACAGGGCCTCACGCACCACGCTCTCTAGGGTTTACCAACCACGTCTTTTTCTGAGATGTCTAGCAATTCCAGTGTTCTCTTCTGATAACACTCTATTTGTAACTGTGCTTATCTTCTAAGCAGACACTTGGGCCCCTCCCTTTAGCTGTCAGTCTGTTGAAACAGTGGACTCCAAGAAATTGGAATTTCCTTAGGAGGTCCATACAGGGAGAGAGAGAGAGACAGACAGACAGACAGAGACAGAGACAGAGAGAGACAGAAAGAAAGAGGAGAAGGGGAGGGAGGAAGGGAGAGAAAGAAAGAGAGAAAAGGTTAGGAACCTTGGTGCCAGCCAGAGAGTAACTTATCTCCTGGAAAGAGACTTCACACAGTTCTGACAAACTGTCAGGCCATCTTGCAGAAGCAACTAGGGCAGAGACAGTGATGGGCCATAGACAGGCGGGACAGCACCCTGGCCAGAACTACTTAACTACACACACCTTCTGCATTAGGCATCTTTGCTCCTCTCCCCAGGTAGCCATATTGAGTAAATATCTGCTTTTCACCATCGCTTGTCTACTTAGTTGGCCTGTTGAGGCTAGTGACCGAGCCTAGTTGTTATGATTGCCAGAACACAGGCTCTGACCGTAACCACACCGGTAACAAATTAGGGAAAGTAGATTGACTAGCCAAAGAAACCAATGAGCTCCTTCAAGGCACTGTGGGTTACTGTGAGATGGAGTTATAGGGGGAAGAGAGGCTAACTAGAAAGAAAGTCATTGAACTTAAATGAAAACACTGCTACTCATTTTACAGTAATATGAACTTTATGATAAACAGTATCTATGAAACTGTTATATACATACGAGAGTGTGTGTGTGTGTGTGTGTGTGTGTGTGTGTGTGTGTGTGTGTGTGTCTAATACTCCGACCCATGCCCATATGCATTAGAAACAGATCCTTAGAAATACTCATGGCCATGCCACAAGAGGAGGGAACACTGGAGATTCCTAGCTTAACTATGTTTTCAGTTTTACCTGTTTTACACTCCCTCTTCCCAGAAGGAGAGCGTTTACTCTTCTGTCTCACATCTTTCCTAAGCAGAAGTATTCAAATGCCTCACGTGGTCAGAACAAGAAAATCCTCTCGACATAAACCCGTCTCTGAGGAGGAAGTGGGGCATTCTAACTGTCGATTAAATGACAGGTGGCAAAGGATATGTAACTGAGCCATTTGGCAGAGGCGCTACTCAAAGAGTTTGGGGGGAGAACTTCTGTTTTCGCCTCTAAAGCCACCACCTGGCAGCTGTGTGAAGTGGGAGCCTGTTTGATCACTACAAATCTAGGTCTACATCTGTTCAATGACACCATAAAAGTGAGCTCCGCCCCCCTCGCCATGCCAAGTTCCGTACTAAAAATGTGTCAGCCATAGGGCAGAGCTTGCTGGTCGGTGAGGGCCCATGAAGCCAGGCTATAAGGACATTCCTCCTTGAGCTCTCTCTAGCCCCGAGGTGACTTGTTCAGATGACACTAGACACACTACTGAGATGTGCTCCAGGTCCTTAGTCAACCAGCTTCACACTGAGCCCAAGGGGTTGGGGCTTTCCTCGTCATCTTATCTCTTTACAGGAAAGATGCTCTCGGCAGTGCAGTCTATCAAACCAAAACCTTAATCTCTTTGTGGCTCTTCTACCCCTGTCACCCATTCCTCACCATGTCCTATTGATGCTTCTTTGGTCCTGACCAATTCTGTATCCAGTTCTGTGGGGCATCCTTATCCAAAACCTGGATAGTTGCAATGACATCCCTGCCTCTAATATGGCATCTGCAAACCATTCCCCATGATGTCTATGGAGTTATCCATAAAAAACAAAAAAAAATAAAAATAAATAAAAAGTAAAAAAAAGCAAAAAAAAAAAAGTAAAAAAAGCGGCAATGGAGCAGTTGCTTTTTCAGAGGGCCTGGGTTAGGTTCCCAGCACCTACATGGCAGCTCCAAAGCATCCATAACTGCAGTTCCAGGGATCTGGCTCCTTCTTCTGCCCTATGTTAGTGCCAGGCATGCGCATAGTACACATGCTGGCAAAATACTCATATACTTAAAAAATAAATCTAAAAAGTGCTAAATTTTACAAAATTATTCCCAAAGTACAAATATCAATTAGCTCTACATTGCCTGCAGAACAAAGTTAAATTCCTCAGCGTGGGATTCAGGGCAACTTATGGTGATGGTCCAGTCTTATAACCATGGACAGACACAAGCCCTCCAAATTACTCTTTGTCTCTCTCGGTGACTTAATTTGTCATTCTCTTACAATATGACATTGTAAATCTAGGTGTTTAGGTAGAACATCCAGTCGGTAAAGAGGGACAGTCATTTAGGTTGAGGAAAGCTTTGCTTGGGAGCCCATCACAGACTTCATTCGCCAGCCCCAACTGTCTCTTCTGTCAATGAATAAATCAAGCTCCAATAAGACATTTACAACCATCAGGATGGAACATACCAGTAAGAAACTCTCGGAGAGCTGGGTTGGGACCGCTTCTTCAGTAACTTCTTAAAGTGGAATTTTTTTAAGATCTTCTTTTCAAGGGGGTGGGAGTCTGTGTGTGGGTATGTGTGCATGTGTGCAGAAGCCTAAAGAGTCCAGAAGTTTCCAACCCTCTGAATCTGGAGTTCCAGGCAGTTGTGAGCCCCCATCCCAATGTGGGTACTGAGGTGGGAACGTGGATTCTCGGGAAGAACAGTATGGACTCCTAACCACCAGGCTATCTCTCCTTGTGTTATCATTTTTCAAGGCATTTGTTTTTTGTCTTGTGGTTCCTGGCATGGCACTTCTAAAACCCTTGAATTTTCCCCACGCTAGGATTCTAGCAGCCGGAACAGCCTCTGATAATAGCCTTGAACTGTTGAACTGTTGGGATCAAATTGAAAATTCTTTCAACTTGGTCCTTTCTTGTGTCGCTTCTAAAACAAAATCATCATTAAAAGGCAGCAACCCTCTTCAGAACATGGCATGTGGGCAGAGAACCACACTGCTTCCATTTGCTCCATGGTTTTCCTGTGGTTTCAAAGAACTCGCGTGCACTTTATGGTTCCCAGGCACAAGATGAAATTTCCTACCCTGGTGGGAAGGTCAGGCCGTCTCCAGCTCTTTCATATGAACCTTCCAGAGACTGGTAGGAGGATCTGCATACAGTAGACCAGTTCCATTCAGGGACTGATGACAGTCCCTGGAACAAAGAGAAAAACGCCCCTCCGTCTCCACACTTCCGGATTGGAGCAGAATAATAACCGCACTTTGCAGGACTGAAGCGATCACAGCCACAAGGCAATTTGGCAGCTAACTGGGATATCGCTCATCAGCCAGCTTTGCAAGGAAATCAGCATGGGCCCAGCCACGAGGATCAAGGGCAAATTGCTTTCTTCTTACTCTCCAGGGCCTAGAAAAGAGGAGATGAGGCCTGGCCACTTAAAATGTCATCAGTGAAAACCAGAGCCAGAGATTTAGCATCAGCAGCAGCAATTTGAGCTACTGGTCTCAACTCCACAGAAGCCAAGGATGTAAGAAAATGGAGTTTTACCAGTGATTTTAAAAAAGACTCATAATTCTTACTACTCCCCTGACATTCGGCAAGTCCCGCCTGCTTAGGAATCCAAATGAGAAGCCTGACAGGTGTGGACTGAGCCCTGCTGCATTTCAACACAGCGTATATAAAATTGTTCTCCGTTTTGAAAAATTCACAAGAAAGGGACATTTTGGAAAATAGGATTGATTGATTGATTGATTGATTGATTGATTGATTGATTGATTGATTGATTTGGCCTATCTACTTAGTAAGAAGTCACAGCAAAAAGGTCCCCTCCTGAGTCATGTCCTGGACCTCAGGGCACCTGTAGCCACAACCTGAGATCCCCTGTTCATTGTGTTCAAGATAAAGGCAGCTGTTCTTTCAGCTCTAGGAGCTCAGGACTGCAGGGTTAGCTTTCAGATGCAAACGGCAGGTCAGAGGTTCCCAGAACCTGTCTGGAATTGAGGAGACCTCATGCATCCTCCCATCAGACATTCCGATGGAACCTCTCACAAAGGAAAGACACCTTGACCCTGCGGAGCTTGAGGGTGGCTCTGAGGTCAGCAGGAAGCCTGGCCACATGGGAACACCAGCCTCCCCTTCTGCTCTCCTGCCCTGTCTTCCTCAAACAAATTCTAGGACCTCAAAAATATTTTATTTTAAAATGCCTTGTTTTTTTCATATTACAGAGAACTACAAATTACACATTTTCTAGTTGTCATAGCCTATATTTGAAAAAGTATACGAGTGTGCATAAATGCTTGAGCAGTTTTCAAATGTCAATTAAGACAGTCTTGTTTCTGTGACTGGATCCACGTATCTTTTCGGGGAAGTGAAAATTTTCAGATTCCAGTCCAAAGCCGGCCTGGAGAAACAGATAGAAAAAATGTTTCTCATCTCATATGGTTGAACTTGACACTGTTTGCTTCGTTCTAACTGCTAACACTGCCTGCTGTGTTGATGTTTCCCTCCCAGTCTATAGACACCCCCCCCCCATATATGACAGATCCAGCTGTGATTCCTGAATCCTGTCTGGAAGTCATTCTGCTCTATTGGGTTTGACAGAGAAAAAAAATCCCTAGCATCTGAAGGGCCGGGTTGTCTGAACTTAACTCAAAGAGGTAGCATCCAGGGAGAGCAACTCCCTGCACCAGCTGATGGTGAAAGACAATCAGTCAGGTGCGTGAGAACGTTCCAGAATAGGGGGTTGTTAGGACATCTGGTTCAGGGGGAATATGTTTGCCTCTCAAGCATGAGGACCTGAGGGTGACTCCAGAACCCACACTATCAGGGTTACTATGGTGACAGCTACACTAGTCATCTCATTCCCAGGCTCTGCAGGCTGCCCTGTGACTCCTTCCTATCCAGAAGGCTCTGTGACCTAATACAGGAACATTTCCTACACTGTATCCTGACATAACTCTTTGAGCAAAGTGTAAAGGGGAGGAGAAGAGATGCAGAACATGAGTTGACCCATTCTCCATACCCCTCAAGTGCCAACCTGGTACTCCAGGCCGGGGCTGAGTGTCGTCAATTTCCCTGAGTCTTATCTCCTAGGTGACAGTAGGGAGGACATGGAAGTCAGTTCTGCTGTCCAGTGACCATTTCTGCTATGTGTCTAGTCAGTACTTCGTGATCTTCATAAATAGAATCATAAATAAATAAATAATCTGATCATGGTAATTACAGAAGAAATTATAATGGCTAAAGAGACAGCTTACTGGGTAAAGTTCTAGCCATGTAAGGTTAGGGGTGGAACTTGCATTCCATAGAACTCAAAGAAAGCTCGGTGGATGTAGCAGCCTCTTGTAGTCCCAGCATGCTAGAAACAGAAACAGGGGGGTCTCTGGAGCAAGCTGGCTACCTAGACCCGAAACAGTAGCTCCGTGTTCAGCAAGATACCCTACCTTAATATATAAAATAGAGAGAAATCAAGGAATGCACCCAACATCAACCCCTGGCTTCCACATGCACAAACACACACGTGCATGCACCCACACATAAACTTAAAAGAAGAAAAGAAAGGGTAAAAATACACGCAGAAGAATGAGGCTGTGCTTGTGGCACATGAGTGTAATCTCAGCACCGGGAGACTGAAGTTAAAGGATCACCAGTTTGAGGACAGGCTAGGCTTCAGAGAGACTTTGATGCAAGCTAACGACACATATTAATACCCTATCTAAACATACACACAGAGAGAGGGGGGCGGGGATTGACACCAAAGTATCATTCATTCTTGTATTCCACAGTGTCCTGGCTAGTTTTTGGTCAACTTGACACAAGCTAGAATTATCTTAGAAAAACCACAATTGAGGAAATGCCACTGTAGGATTGGTCTATGGGCAGCCCATCGAGAATTTTATTAACAAATGATTGAGGTGAAAGGGCACAGCCCACTGTGGGTGGTGCCACCCCTAGGAAGCTGGTCCTGGGGTATAGAAGAAATCAGGCTGAGCGAACCTTGGAAAGGAAGTCAGTAAGCAGCATTGCTCCACAGCCTCTGCTTCAGTTCCTACTTTTAGGCTCCTGCCCCATTTTGGTGCCTGACCTGATTTCCTTTGATGATGGGTTGTGATGTGGAAGTACACGCAAAATAACCTTTGCTCTCCAACATTCTTTTGCTCATGGTATATTTTCACAATGATAGAAAATCTAACTAAGACACACACCTATATATAAAGAGTCCTATCATGGGCACCCAATCTGGAGCAAACAAAACAGACAAAGAGCTTGACCTCATGTGCTCATATTCAATAAGAAGGACAACTAATAAACAAGAAAAAAGAAATTTTAACTGCAAAAGGGGATGTGTGTCTCCAAGTAGCTAACAAAGGTTCTGCGATCATGTGATCACTGATGTCAGAGTCTCTGGTGACATGGGAAAAAAAGTTGCAGGATCAAAATCATGACCAGAGGAGCAAAGAGAAAGTGGGAATGAAAAAGTAGAAAGCCCAGTAATGTCTCCATCCAAGGAAAATGAACAGAAGTAACAGCTACACAGCAATGTAAATGCACTTAAGGTCACCAAAATGTCTGTTTAAAGTGGTTTCAAATGGTATAGTTATGCATATCACTAAGAGAAATGGGCACAGAGATAGAAAATGATATCTGGAGAGCAGTGTTCTGAAATCAAAAGAAAATTTTTGAAGAGAGTTTTGTGTGTTTTCTTATAGACCTCGTTGATTCTACAGGGAAGAAATTTGTTAATTCTGGAAAAGTGGAGTTCGGCATAGAGGAAGTTGTATGGGAAGTGGTCCAGTAAACAGGAGACATGGATGGTAGAGAGGCTGAGAGGCAGGTAGGCTGGAAGACATGAAGATGAAATAAATTATGCAGTCAAAGCAGAGAGTGAAAAAAGAAAAAATGAATGGTTTATAGAGAGAAGAAAATGTGAAATAACTGTATTATGAATAGGAAGGTAGAAGAAAATACAAAGTATTTTCAAGAATCAACCTGGGGTTCTAAGCTGAGTTTGAAGGAAATGACGTCAGGAATGGTTATGGACAATGACCTGTGGTTGAGGTCATTGGCTTGAAAGTGCTACAGAGCTAAAGGATGGTCAGAGTAGAAAATCCAAAGCAATGTCGCATCACAGAAGAAGGTGCTAGCAACTCATATCACAAAGCGTTACTCGTGACGATGTTGGGAGACTCACAAAGGCAGTAGAAGCAGAGTGTCCTCAGTGAGTAGCAAGGGGCACCCTGGAAGCTGAATTGGAAAGCTAACAGATATTATCTGCCCAGTCATGTTACGTGCAAGGCAAGCTTCTGAGGGAAGACTCAAAGAAAATGTCTGACTGCATTGATGTACAACCCAATAGAGTCTCTCTGACTCATGCAGAGCATGAGGAGAGAACAAGCACTCTAAGACTTGTGTAGAAGTAGAATAATCAGGCCCAGAGAGGTTCTGATAAGACAAAGCACATTGAGGAAGACACGGAGGGTGTGGTCATTTGAAAGAAAATGGCACTATCAAGAGGTGTAGCTTTGAAGGGGGTCTGACCTTTTTGGAGGAAGCATGTCACTATGGAGGCGGGCTTGGAGGTCTCATATATACTTAAGCCACATCTAGGGTCCCAGTTAACTTCCTGTTGCCTTTGGGTCAAGATGTAAAGACTCTCAGCTCCAGTACTATGTCTGCTTGCATGCTGCCTCATTTCCCACCATGTTGATAATAGACTAAACCTCTGAACTGTAAGCCACCCCAAGTAAATGTTTTTCTTTATAAGAGTTGCTGTGGTCACTGTGTCTCTTCACAGCAATAGAAACCCTAAGACAAAAGTTGTTACCAGGGTCTGGGAGGTTGCTATGATAGACCTGACTATACTTTTGTTTGAAAGAATCTGGACCTTGGATCTATGAATTTGAAAAGCAGTTGAATGTTTTAAGTGTTGCTTAATAGGTTATAGTAGTAGGAACATGGAAGACAGAGGTGCTAAGAGTTATTTGAACTAGGGGAGACTCACTCTAAAGGTTTCAGAGGAGAAGAATTTTAGTATATGTCCTAGAGATCATTCCTGTGATGTTTTTGTGAAGACTTTGGCTGCTTTTTACCCTTGTCCAAATAGTCTGCCTGAGGCTAAAGTGAGGAGCTTTGTACTAATTCCATCAGCAGAAGAAATCTCAAAACAGCTTAGTGTAGACTCCGTCATGTGATTTTTGGTGCTAACTCTAATGAAGGTTCACAATGAAAAGGAACAAATTGAGCAGGGTAAATTACAAAATGTAAACTTTGAGAAGAAAAGGAGCACCAGAAAGTGGAATGGAGCTAAGTCCTGTGTTCAAGGCGATAAACAGATTAAGAAATGGAATAAAGGGAGTGGTGACCACAGGACAAGACCCACCCAGCTAAGTTTCCAACTTGTGAAAAGGAATTAAAGTTAAGAGCCCAATGTGGTTGGTGCGTGACTTTAATCCCAGCCCTGGAAAGGCAAAGGCTTGTGGATCTCTGAGTTTGAGGATAACTAGATCTACAGAGGAAGTTCAAGGACAGCCAAGCTTAGACAGTGAAAGTAATCATCAAACACAGGAAGCTGGTGAAGATAGAATAAAGCAAAGGAGCTGTGGTCCAGCCCCAGCAAGTAACAGAACTTGGTAGCTTCCGTTATATGTTTCTGGCTTTATAGTTGAGGAGAAAGGGGTTATAGAATTTGCCTCCATGACTAAGGAAAGCTGCTGAGGCCAGGCATGTGTCAGGAGTGTCGCTGAATGAAGGCCTGGAGAGGCCATACCATAAAGTTACGAAGCTGAAGCCTGGATTGCCTTGGAGATCCCAAGATGTTGGAGATGCCAGAGCCATGGGATACCTGCTAAGGAGAATTGCTAACAGGAAGTGGAACAAGCCCAAGAGAAAGAAGTATGTTGTGGTCAGCAAAGCTGAGCAGAATTGGAGCTATGAAGAGCATTTCAACATCAGATATGGAACTGCAGAGTTTGGAGTCTGCTTAGCTGGTGTTCGGTCTTGCTGTGGTCCATTATTTCCTCACTATGCTCCCTTCCCTATGTTTTGGAATGGTAATGTGCATCCTGTGCCATTATATGTTGGAAGTGTGTGATCTGTTTTTTGAAGAGACTTTAAATTTTGGACTTTTAAACATTGTTGAGACTATGATAAACTATGGAGTCTTTTGAAGTTGGACTGAATGCATTTTTGCACAATGATATGGCTACAAGACATTGCTATTCTTCACAGCAATAGAAACACTAACTAAGACAGAGGATAAAGGGATTTTAGGGGGATTTTATCAATAAACAAACTTATGTCAGGTTTACTCAGAGCTAGCTTTTAATTTTCCTCTCTCTCTCTCTCTCTCTCTCTCTCTCTCTCTCTCTCTCTCTCTCTCTCTCTCTCTCATTTCTTTAAAACAGGGTCATATTTAACCCAGACTGGTCCCGTGGACCTTGAAGTTTTGATCCTCTTGCATCCATCTCCTCAGTTCCAGGATTATAAGATATATGCCACCATGTCTGCGATTACAGGCCATGTGCCACCATGCCTGGTTTGTACAGTGCTAGGGATCCAACACAAGGCTTTGTGTGGGTCAGACAAGCATTCTGCCAACTGAGCTCCACAGCGGCACTGACTCTGGACCTTCCTCTCAAGTAAGCCTTGAGTTTTAGGTCCATATTTGCTGAGTCCACTTTTACCAAGAATCCTTGAGCCCCATTCTGTGCTACTTCTCCCCCTCTTTGATGTCACATTGCCTGACGAATAGAGAGCAGACATCAGATGTCCAAAAGCCTTTGGCCCACCAGGACTTGACTCTTACTTCCTGAGCTATGCTAATGTGCTATGCAGAATGGTCCAGTCATCTCTATGTCTCTGTGTCTCCAGTCACAGCACATCCTTGAACGTCAACGTCTTTATCAAAATCCATCCATAGGGTATTCATTTTCATTCCCTCTAAAAATCCTTTTGCTCCCTAGAAGAAATATGATATCATAACAAAACACTGGGTTTTCCTTTCGTTACTCTACACAGCCTCTTTTGACTTGGCTGAATGTCAAGGGCAGGAGTCATATCCATCGGGTCCATCACTGTGTATCTACTGCCCGGCACACTGATTAGCATTCACAAGACATCCACAAACAGTTTTTGAATCAATAAAGAATGCATACATTCTTCTGAGGAATAGGATTTTGGTAAGCTGCAAAGTCTAGAAACAATAGCCCATAAAGTCATTGTGTCTTCTCCAACATTCATTTCAAAAAGCTGCCAACAGACATGGATGGTGGGAGATGAAGCTGCGAGATTCACTCATATCCCGAAAAGGCTTCCTTCTTGGTTGCCACACAACTGACTAAGCACTCTATAAATGCCATGGTTTTGTTCTTTCCACCACTTAAAGAAAAAAGGAAAAAAATATGCTTTGGGATGCCTAGGAAAGGGGTCATTACCCCCACACACACACAAACACACACACCTGATGTTGTGATCATCCTTGCCTGGCATTTTCAAAATTCTAATTTAATCCAGTGTCTTTTTGGTTCTCAAGTACCTAAATGTAGCCAGCAAATTCAGGACCACATGTCAATCATTTGTAGATTTGTGTCAGTTAAAGGTCTGGTAGAATGAGACCAGTAATATCCCTCTTCCAATAGCATAAGGCAAAAGGATTATTTTTTCCAAAAATAGAAAATAGTGAACTGATAAGAAATACTCTTAAATTATTCATCTAGGGTCCATTCATTTCTTTTTAAGATGACTGTAACAGTCTGTGTGTTTTGGGTTATGGTTAGTAGATATGTTTCCCACCCCAAACACTACCTCTTGGGTACCATTTTTTGTCTTTTAGAAAGAGAACTGAACAAAGGTTACTCTGTTCTGTGGGTCTCTCAGAAGAATCTGAAGTCTGTTCTTTTGTTCTTAGAGGAATTCGTTCTCTCCTTCCGCTGTGTGGGTTTTTAAGATCAACACAGATCATGAGGCTTGGCTGCAAATACCTCTTTTTATCCAATCACTCAGTTTAAAAATGGAAATGACAATAGCCCCTCAATCTGGAGAGGAAGGCATGAAACCTGAAATATAAAATGCCTAGAGAGTGATTAACCTACGAAACTGGGGGGAGGGGCTCCTTGCTGCTACCACCACCACCAATGAACTACAAACTCCAAGCCGCACGCGCTCACTCACGTGTCAGTCCTACATGCCAGAAGGCAGTCTTTCCACAGATCCTCACCTATGTGTGGGGTGTAAACATAGTAGATATGGTTCATGGTGTTGTCTGTGACAGTCAAAGGAGGGATGAAGATTAATAAATAATCAATAGAAGAATTGGTTAAACCAGTTCTGGAACTTGACGGCTGTGAATCCTATGCTGAAGAGAACTCTAGAACTATAGAACCGAACTCTATGCTATGTTCATAACTGACCTCCAACACCGATTCCCCTTCCTCTCTTAAGTTGCCTTTGTCAGGCATTTTATGACAACAATAAAAAAATAACGAACAGTGCATATGAACGAGGCCCACTGCTAAAGACCAGCGCGTCAAGAATGGCGTCCTGTGGGTCCTTGTGAGATAAGGGTCACAAAAGAACCTAGAAGAAGAGCAGCAGTTTTGCTTGAATGCCATGGTGGTCCACGAGTAGGCACTGTGAGCTCAACTTGATCTCTTTAGACACAAGGAACTAAGCCAAATCTATCATTTCCAGTGTTGTCTGCTCACTTGACTATGGTGACCACTGTGGAAATCTGCAAAAGGAAAGACAGTGCAAAGACTGTGTTCAAAGATGTCAAAAACTTGAGACATGGTGTCCTAATCTATTGCCATTTGGACTGAGAAGAGTTCATGGGAAGCAGCTACATGACTGATGATGGAAGCTACAGAGAAAAGAGAGTGCACAGCAAGACAGGAAGCAGGAAGGAGAGCTGGCTGGGGAGGAGATGGTAGCTTTGCAGCTCCTGTATAGGCTTAGACTGCACTACAGTTGCACACAGGGCTGGAAGAGGAGCCAAGTCAGGAGAGGAGCCACAGGGAAAGGACTAAGGAGATTAATGCAACAGGGAACAACCACTCAGATCTGGCACTGTATGCCAGCATCCGTGATTGTTTTCCTCTGTAGATTTTCATTTATGTCAAGCTTGGAAGGACAGAGGGAACAAGTTTTACTTATAAAGTGATCAGCCAGCCTCATGACAGTTGAAGAATCTTGAAAACCATAGGGAAGCCAGGCTTCTGAAGGGAACAAAGCAGACAGGAGCTGAAAGAGCACAGAGCTCAAGGGAAGTTGTCCTCTATCCCTGTGACAGACTTGGAGGCTGAGCCCACTAGCATTTGCTATCAGAGCCAGTCACTGATGGGGTTGGCCTGGGATTCTGTAACTTCTGTGATCTGCTTCGATATAAGGCTGTTCCCTAAGCATGAGTGTGTCTCTGTATTCAAAGCTACCTAAAAATAGGAGTGAGACCTCTTCTCCCTGAGGACCTGAGGACGGCTCTTAGTCAAGTCCTGGAATCTCTAATCTCAGATTAAGGAATACCTTGGCCTCTGTAACACAGAAACCCTTACTGTCAGTTAGAAGGTGGAGCTGGAAAAAGAAGCAGGAGGGAGAATGTATTCCAAGGGGCAGGAACCCTGTATCTACTGCCCCAAAGGCAGATGGCCTTGCCAGTTGACTACCTAGCCGGACAGAAAAAGAACACTGAATTTATCTCAAGAAAATCAGTATTAACAAAAGGGCTAGTATCCACCATACTCAGCCCTGTATGGAGGGAATATTGTCAATTTTTATTTATCTTTATTTTCTGCATTGTCTTTTTTCCCCAAGTACTAGGGATTAAACCTAGTCTTAACTATGCTAAGCAGAGTCCTAACTGAGCTGTAGCCCCAGCCCATTTTTTTTAATTTTCTGAAATGACCATACAATGTTTGAGAAATTAGAAAGGCCCATGTCATCGTGAACTGAAAACACTTGCATTCCTCATGCCTTTCCCAACCTTTCCCTCAACCAGGCCTGAACCACTGAGCACAGCAGGTCTCCTGTCTGCCAGATCTGGTCTCAGCTACAGCCTCCTGCTGTTCTCCTTCTGGGACTGCCTTCCAAAGTCCTCCTGAGTCACTCTACTCCTGTCTCCACAGCCTGGACATTTTTCTCGGTTCACTTTACTCAATTTAGCCATTTTTAAAATATCACTGTGGCATCAAAATTTCAGCAGGACCTTTTGAAGTCATTTCTGATTTTTAAATCTTTCTCTTATGTCTGTCGTTCTGTGTGTCTATGGTGTATGTGCCTGTGTCCGCAGGTACGCAAACTCGAGCACAGATACACAGGGGCCAAAGGAGGATGCCGGGTGTCTTGCTCTAACACACTCTGCCTGTTCCCTCTCCCACTGGACCTGGAGCTAGGCTGGCAGCCAGCAACCCCCAGTGAGTGAGCGTCTCTCCTATCTCTGTTCCCCGTGGTGCTGAGATTTTTAAATGCTGGGAATTTGAACTCACACCTTCGTGAGTACACAGCAGTGCTCTTACCCACTGACTTAGTCATCTCTTCAGCCCTCTTCTAACTTTTGATTAGCACACATTCATTATACATAATAATGGTCTTGTTATGATGTTTTCATATAACATATGTTGATTACATTCCCCCTCCATTATTCTCTATTGTCCCCGCACACTCCTGCTGATCCCCTCTTCTTCTCAACCAGTTCCCTTCAAACTTCCACAACACGACTATTGTAAGCCAGTAAGCTTCCTTAGGGTTGCTTACCAGAGCTTGGGTGGCGGGTGATTTGAAGGACCACAGGCACCTTTTGCCACTGAAGAAAATGTCTTTCCCTCCTTCCAACCCCTGCCACCCTTAACTACCTGTAGAACACTGGGGAGCAAGGGACCTTTGCAGCCCCTCCACACTGTATATTTTTGTTATCATTTATTTCTGTTGTTATGCCTATCACCAGGACAGGTTTGGTTCTGAAAGGTGACACCAGTTGCTCAGCCTCCCTGTGAGCAGGAAAACGGCACTGTTAGACAACACACTGCATGCTTCCACCACACTTACCCTGAGAGCATTGTGTCTTGGCAGGGACAAGGACCTCAGCCGAAGCCACAGCTGCAGGGAATAGACTGGAGATGGGGGCAGAGTGCTGGAGCTAAGGAGTGACAGCCACAGTAGGCATTGATGGAGCATTTCCCACGTGTCACAGTCTGAGCAGCCGTCATTCCACTCTCTACTTCGACGTATTCTTTCTCGAATACTTGAGACCCTTCATTTGAGAGACTCATGTCTACTTTATGTGACTGACTTAATTCGCCAATTGTAAGAGAGAAGGCCCTTGGCTAAAGACCCAACGCTGTGTTCTCTCACCAGGGTTTTTCAGTACTAAGAAGAATCTTTATCTCCATCTCCAGTTCCCGCATCTACCTCTCAATGGGCTTCAAACTCCTAAGGGCAGACATGATTTATCAGCTCCACTGAAACCCAAAAAAAAAATTTAATGAAGGAATAAATTAATTACTGAGAATTGAGTCCCAAGATTCAAGGCATTCCCAATCAAATAAGAACAATGGAAATTGGACTGGGTGGGGATGGTTAACTAGAGACTAGACAGAGCTGGGTAGCAAGGACACTCCCCACACACTTGAAGCAAAGAAAATTTATCACGTGGGAGAAGACAGCGATAAACAAGCCAAGTGGCTGTGAAACTATAAACAAGAGAGAATTTGAGAAACTAAAGATGGGGCTATGTTGTTGCTTGGGAAGGAGGGAAGATAGCTAGAGGCATTCAAAACCTACGGTATCCAGCAAACGGGGGTTCTTAGCGAAGATGAAAAATGACGATCAATATTCCCAGGACTAAGACAGGGCCAGGAGAGCTTGTGGGGTAGCAGCCAGCTCTGTTTTCGCCTCGGAACTGTTCCAGATTTTAGAAGAATGACTGATAGAAGAGGGGACCAGAATCACAAGCGCCCTGGGTGCCGTCTGCCAGGCTGGTTCACATTTACACACGAAGTCGAAACCTGGGAGACAAGCAGTGCAAAAGAAAGGCCCCAAACCCAGGTCTACCACCAACTCCCATCTACGCGTTGATTTCTCCCCTTCGGTTGCCTCCTGGGGGTTGCTGTGAAGACTGCAGGTCTTCGTGTGGAAAAAGACTAAGAACTACAAGCTGCTTTGCAACTCTGACTTTAACAGTGAAGCCCCTTCCCTGAGAGCCACTGCAGTGGTGGGCATCTGGGAGCCTCCGCTACAGCTAAGTTTGCCCGCCACCACCACTCTGGCCTGGGGTGGGACCACAAAGCCTCAGAGAGCATGGTCTGTACCCTGTTCAGATCTAGCAGGCACGAGGGACCAGGGCCTCCTGGTTCTGGGCCCCTAGTTAGCCAACCAAGCCTTGGAGAGCATAACTCCACCCCGCTCAGACAAGTGTGTATGAAAATGCAAATATATCCTGAGCCAGGCACCTGGGAAAATGCAAAATGATGTCTGTCAGCTAATGAGAGTGATACAGTTTGCATTAGAAAGAAGACTTACAAGCTGTGAATGACTTTCAGAAAATGTTGGGAGTTATCCAGTGGCTACAGCCCTATTGAAAATTGAAAATTGTCTACAGAAGATCTTGAGGCCCTCCATGAGATTCTGTTTTTGTTTTTTTGTATGTTTGATTGGTTGGTTGGTTGGTTTTTTTTATTTTGTTTGTTTGTTTGTTTTTGGTTTTTTTGTTTTCAAGGCAGGGTCTCTCTGTGTAAAAGCCCTAGCTGTCCTGGCACTAGCTCTTGTAGACTAGGCTGGCCTTGAACTCACAGAGATCTACCTGCCTCTGCCTCCTGCATGCTGGGATTGAAGGCTCAGTCAGATTCTTAAGGGGAATAGTGATCCCAGTTCCCCTAGAAACCCTTACTTTGAAGCAGTAATTTCAAAATAATGATTCTTAGGCAATTGCATTTGCTCAAATTTTAAAGCAAATCAATAATTATTTTCCAGCTGATCAATTGCTGCAATTTGCTTCAGTGTTGATTGGCTTGCTCTTGCAAGGGTTTGGTGCAGTGTAACAGCCCTGTCGCGTCCAAAAGTCATTATTTATCCATGGTTCTTACAGTCTGTCCCCTTTTTCTTCCATGATGGTCCCTGAGCCTTGCCTAGAAGAGTGTGATATAGAGGTCCTATTTGCGGCTGAGCATTCCATGGGCACGTATTCTCTATACCTGTACGGGATTCTTTGTAACAGGAGATGTAATAATATGCTTGGATCCAACAGAGGAGGAAAAGATAATGAGGAGGGGATTGTGGAAGCACAGTCCTGGATTTGCACAGGGAGATAGGAGTTAGCAAGCTTTCACTGAGACCACAGAACACTGGGAGGAGGCAGAAGCAAGAGCCAGGCCGACAGACTCACTGACTATGGAGGGGGAAGTCTGCCAACACCCTCTTCTGACGGCTTCAGCGTCTTAGTTAAGCAGGATTCAAGGTCAGAGGGTGAGAATGGGAATGAGGGAGGGCTGTGAAGTTTGAAACGGCGAAATGGCTCTCAAGGAATGTGAGAGAGTGAATGAAAATGGGAAATGGACCAAGATAATGACCCCGGGCAACATTAAGTTCTCATTTCAAGTTCATAGTCATGAATATAAAGTCAAACCAGGCATCGAGAGTGTGAATTTTCCCAGTTGCGTTCATCTGTATAGGTATGTGCGCAGAACAGGTGGAGCTGTAGCCAGGGTGGTGCTGTCAGTAAGAGCGTGAAGCAGGAGGAGGGTGTAGGAACAGAGGGTGTCTTTAGATGAGGAATTAGAAAGAAAGCTCATCATAGAGAGTAAAGGGCAGGTGTCAGAAGGATGAGGGGGTCGTGAAAACCAGATAGGATCAGCTCATTGCAGGGTACTTCTGGGCTTGAAGGATTACTGGAATTCAGGATTCTAAAGGGGAAAGATGAGAAGATTGAGTGACATTAGTAAGAACCATGGTACCCAAAATAGGTTGTGGGATGCAAGATGCAAGTGTTTAAAGGGACTATAGAGGATCTGGAAGATGGAAGTAGGAAGAGGAACTGGAAGACGGAAGTAGGAAGAGGAACTGGAAGATGGAAGTAGGAAGAGGAACTGGAAGACAGAAGTAGGAAGAGGAACTGGAAGACGGAAGTAGGAAGAGGAACTGGAAGACAGAAGTAGGAAGAGGAACTGGAAGACAGAAGTAGGAAGAGGAACGGGAAGATGGAAGTAGGAAGCGGAACTGGAAGACAGAAGTAGGAAGAGGAGCTAGAAGATGGAAATAGATTATTATTCTAGGGCCAGGCTTTAGAAATTATGGACAGGAAAGTTTCAGGATTAGTGTTCTACGAAAGGAGAGATTGAACAGTGATGTCTACCAACGTCATCATATCTTTAGAATTGTTCAAGCAGAGGTGACACACACCCCCAGCCTCTGAGAGTGACTTAAGAGAAAAGGCTCCCACAGAAAATGGATTATATTTGAAAGCTGTGCAGCACTGATCCTGCCCAAAGCTCCCCCTTTGTCTCCTTGTAAACTTCTAGAAGGGGATGCACAATGATGTAATGGTATTTGCTCATGGAGTTGCCCTCCCTGCTCCAGGTCCCTTCCATCTTCTGGGTGACAGGACCACTCAAGTTCTGCAATCCTCCACTTAAACCATTCTTTAAACTAGCCTTTTCCCAGGACCCTCTCCAAACGATAGAGGGTGAGGATGGAGGATCAAATCCAAATGCATAGGGCTGGTAGCCAAGGCTCTCTTACTCTGAATCCTCCATCCACAGCGCCTTCCTCAATGACTCTCTGTGACTGTGACCTCCCCTGTTTGGTCATCCACCTAGGAGGCTTCTCTTTTTCTCCCACACCACTCTTAAGACAACTTGATACCAACAAGCCTGTGCCATCTCCCAGTCCGGCCTTTCCTGTGCTAATAGAGTTATGGCTTTTCTCCTCCAAGCCATCTTAATAGTATACATTATTGGCAAAAAAGACATATTTTTCCCAACCTACTATATTTCAAAGAGATTTCTGCTCAATAATTCTTTCCCCATGTGAAAAGGGGTTGTCACGAGAAATAACTGCACACTCTGTCTAGAATGGCTGGTGTCCTGAAGACAGAGATTATCTCTGATGAACCAAAGACTGCCATCTAATGGTGCTTGTTTTACAGAGAAGAATGTTTGGTTAACCAGCTGTTGTGACACTGTTGGGCTGGGCTTTGAAGTCTCCTATGACCAATAACACAATTCACTTCCTACTACCCACAAAGCAAGATGCAGAACTCTCAGCTCCTTCGCCAGTACCATGTCTACCTACACGCTGCCATGTCCCACCATGACAATAACGGACTGAACCTCTGAACTGTAAGACACCCCAAATGAACATTTTCCTTTGGAAGAGTTGCCATGGTGTGTCTCTTCACAGAAACAGAAACTCTAAGACACCATACCTCGCTAGCCATGCCCTTGTATCATCACACAAGACTTGCCATCAAATTATGAGCATCTCAGTGGCTAAATCTTTTCTAAAGGACATCAGAATTCCCATTGTCTTTCATTTGTTCTTCCCATTGGCATGGGAGAAAAAAAAAACTCTCTCACCTCAACACTTCAAAAACAATATAGGTTGTATCTCTGCTCCATTTAATTGGATGTAGAAAACAAGGTCACTGCAACCATGTGGTCCCTGCACCTTTAGAGTCATCCTATCAGCAGAAAGGGGAGAGAGCTCTGCTGTCATCTGCTTAGAAGCAAAGCAAACAGCATTCGCAGACCTTTAATCCCCTCATTAAGGCAGACATTTGGACCGAGAACTCTGACAGCTCTGCTATGAGTGTGGGAAATAAGCTTCTGTGGCTTCTTCCTAGCAGGACTGGGGATGCTCTGTTGTCCTATACAGCTACGGGGTGTGCGCATGTATGTGCCAGTACAGAAACATGTGCACGTGGGTGTGTGTGCATGTATGTGCCAGTACAGACTGGGAATACTCTGTTGTCCTATACAGCTACGGGTGTGCGCATGTATGTGCCAGTACAGACTGGGGATGCTCTGTTGTCCTATACAGCTACGGGGTGTGCGCATGTATGTGCCAGTACAGAAACATGTGCACATGGGTGTGTGCGCATGTATGTGCCAGTACAGACTGGGGATGCTCTGTTGTCCTATACAGCTACGGGGTGTGCGCATGTATGTGCCAGTACAGAAACATGTGCACGTGGGTGTGTGTGCATAGGGAGACCAGAGACAGTTATCAGATATGTTATTGATATTGTCAGTATCAATCACCCGCTACCTTCTTTTCTGAGAGGATCGCTCATTGACCCCACAGCTGGACTGGCTGAGCAGCGAGCTCCAGGAATCCATCGGTCTCAGCACTAGGATTACAAATGCATGTTCCCTTGACTTTATAACATGCAAATAACAGCATGCATATTTGATCAAATGTTTACAGTTATTAGAGGTGTAATAACTTTTTTCTTTTTATATGTTTATTTTTTATTTTATTTATTTTTATTTTTTTATTTTTATTTTTTTTTTAGTTGTTGAAAAAAAATTTCTGCCTCCTCCCCATTTCCCATTTCCCTCCCACTCCTCCCACACATTGCCCCCTCCCCCTACTCCCCTCCTTCCCCCTCTCCCCCACTCCATTCCCCCTCCCTCTCGAGAATGAAGAGCAGTCCAGATTCCCTGCCCTGCGGGAAGTCCAAGGTCCTCCCACTTCTATCCAGGTCCAGGAGGGTGAGCATCCAAACAGGCTAGGCTCCCACAAAACCAGTTCATGTATTAGGATCAAAACCTAGTGCCATTGTCCTTGGCCTCTCATCAGCCTTCATTGTCCGCCATGTTCAGAAAGTTCGGTTTCATCCCATGCTTATTCAGTCCCAGTCCCGCTGGCCTTCTTCACAGAACCTAGAATCACCTGGGAGACTGGCCTCTGTTCATATCTGTGGGTGATTATCTTGACTGCTTTAACTGAGGTAAAATTTACCTACTGTGGGTAACACCATTGACAGGCTGAAATCCTGGACTCCACAGTGTGTTTCCTGATTGTGACAATGATGTGACCAGCCACTGCATACTGCTGCTGCCCTGGCTTCTCAGCAATCTTCCCCTTCCCCTTAAATTCCTTTTGTCAGTCTTTTATCACTGTGAGAGCCAAGGCCACGTTTTAAGTTTTAATTACTACGTCTAAGTAATCCAGGGAACAAAACTGCCTCAGATCTGCAAGCCCCTTTGCTCAAGGACAGATACTTCCTGAAATGCTGGAGCTTCCCCTAGACAAGTTTGTTTATCCCATCTGCACTGGGTGCACTTGATCACATTTGTGGACAGGAAGTATATTGTTTGGAGGAACAACAAGATGTTGCTTGGACCCAATTGGACCTGATAGTAAATACAATGAATTATGTCCTTCTTAAAATGCTACAAACTGTTATTCTTGACCATTTCCTGGGAACCTCGGTATGGACCTGGCCAGATTTTATTAAAGCTTGGCCACTTGGCCAGATTTTATTAAAGCTTGCTTCATATTTGGCTTTAAAAAAAAACAAAAAACAAATGCATGTTCCCATGCCCCACTTTCCAAGAGAATGTCTGGGGATCTGAACTCAGGTCCCCAGGCTTGCACAAGGAGCACTCTACTGCCTTAGCCCTTCTCTCAGCCTACGTATAACTATTTTTGAGGGAAGAAGGGAAAACTCGGATCATATTTTACTTTCTTTCTTTGCTTTGGAATAAACCCATCTTTGCTTCCAAGCACTGAAAAAGGAGCCTACATAGAAGGACCAGCTGAGGATGCTCCAAATTATAAAACAATCAGAGGCTGCCGTGGGACTGACTGCTTTAAACTATGACACGAATAGAAACAGTCATGGTAAGCACATTTAGAACCTCAGCACTGGGGAAACTGAGGCAAGAGAATCATGAGCTAGATGTAAGTTACAGAGAAAGATCCTGGAGAGAGGGATACTAAATCTGAACCAAATATATTGGTCATAGCTAATCAATGGCCTCTAAACTTGACCTTTTATAACTATGCTTATTACCAGAGAAGCCCACTCATTCCACAGACACTATTTCCATACACATGTGAGCAGCCTCAGAAATTAAAGTACCCAGTAAAATTCTCTGACTCTTCACACTGGAGAAGATACACTAACAGTATTAGACAATATTACTTCCAATTTCTTAAATTCTCTTTTTGTTACACTTTCTTTTTTATTTTTAAAACAATCTTATTTTACATACTAGTCCCAGTACCCTCTCCCTCCCTTCCGTCTCCCCCCCACCCCCGTTCACTTTTCAGAGGAGAGAGTGAGGCCTCCCATGGGGAATCAACAAAGTCTGTAAAGTCACTTAAGGCAGGACCAAGTCCCTCCCCCGTGTATCTAGGCTAAGCAAGGTATCCCTCCATTGGGAATGGGCTCCAAAAAGCCAGTTCATGCACTAGGGATAGATACTGGTTCCACCGCTGGTGGTCCCACACACTGCCCAAGTCACACAACATCCACCCACATTTAGAAGGCCTAGTTTGGTCCTATGCAGATTCCCCGTCTGTCAGACTGGAATCAGTGAGTTCCCACTTGCTCGGGTCAGCCGTTTCATGATGGTTTCCCCGTCATGGTCTTGACCTCTTTGCTTATATGATCATTCCTCCCTCCCTATGGCTGGATCCAGGGAGCTTGGCCCAGTGCTTAGCGGTGGATCTCTACGTCTGCTTCCATCAGTAGCTAGATGAAGGTTCTATGATGACAATTAAGGTAGTCATCAATCTGACTACAGGGCAAGGCCAGTTCAGGCACCCTCTCCACCATCACTTAGGGTCTTAGCTGGGGTCATCCTTGTGGATTCCTGGGAATTTCCCTAGTGTCAGGTTTCTCTCCAACTGCATAATGGCTCCCTCATCTTTTTCCTTCATGTCCTTTTCTGTCCTTCCCCCAACTCAAACTTCCTGACCCCTCATGTCCTCCTCCCTCCTCTCCTTCTCCCCTCTCTCCTCCTTTTTCTCCTCCCCCCATATTCCCAATTTACTCAGGAGATCTTGTTTATTTCCCCTTCCCAAGGGAATCCATGTATGTCTCTCTTAGGGTCCTCCTTGTTTCCTAGCTTCTCTGAGGTTGTGGACTGTAGGCCATACCACCCAGAATATGCCCAATCTCACCTGTTCTTTAATTTTCTTTATTATTGATACGGGTAATCAAACACAATGTCCCACCATTGCTTGGCGAATGCTTCACCACTGAGCTAAACCCCAAACCCACTCTGAATGCCACTTTTCCAACTCAGCTGTCTTCCTTTAGGTGCTATGCAGAAAGCACAAGTGAAATGAAAACCAGCCCTTTGCCTTGCTCTTGGATTCACGCACAGTCACCGAAAATCATGAAATACTCTGTTAAGTCACCAGTTACAGCACTTGTTGGAACTCCACAAAGTTAAGATGCGAACAAGGTCATCTTCTGGCCTCCTCTCACATATGTACCTTCACACACATGGACACACACATATACATATACACCTAGGCAGTGCCCACCAAGACAAGGCATAGCTCCTAATGCGTTGAAGGACTAGAACTGGCTAGCATCGCTTCTGGGGTATTGAATTGGTTAGCACAATCTCAGACCAGCCTAGACTTAGGACTCCACATCTTGATAGGAGAGAAGAGAGTAATAGGTGACTGTCTTAGGGTGTCTATTGCCGTGAAGAGACACAAAGAACATAGCAACTCTTATAAGGAAAACATTTAATTGAGGTGCCTCACTTACAGTTTCAGAGGTTCAATCTATTATTATCACAATAGGGACCATGGTGGCACGCAGGCAGATGTAGCGCTGGAGCTGAGAGCGCTACATATTTGCAGGCAACAGGAAGTCAACTGACTGTCACACTGAGGAAAACTTGAGCAAATGAGACCTCAAAGCCCGCCCCCACAGTGACACACTTCCTCCAACAATGCCATGCCTCCTAATAATGCCAGTTCTTTTAGGGGCCATTTTCCTTCAAACCACTACAGTGGCCACCTCTAATCTGCCATAGAAAGAAAGAATGCGACTTAGTCAACATTAGGAAGAAAACAAGTGTTTGTGGTTTTGGTGAGAATATTGTCTATCATCTGTGAGCACTAGTATTGGAACACCTGGTCCCCAGCTAGTGACTGTTTGGGTAGGTTTGGGAAGTTTAGCTTGCTGGAGGAAGCTTGTCTCTGGGAACAGGCTTTGAGAGTTTAAAACTGCCCTCACAACACTTCCGGTTCTCTCTCTCTCTCTCTCTCTCTCTCTCTCTCTCTCTCTCTCTCTCTGTTTAGTGCTTGTGGTTGACATGTGAGCGCTCAGCCTCCTTCTTCTGCCACCATGCCTGTCGCTTGGTGCCATATTTCCCCATCATGATGGCCTCGGATCCCTTGGGAACCATCAGCCAAAATAAGCTATTTCTTCCTTGTGCTGCCTAGGCCATAGTGTTTTATCCCAGCAACGGAAAGTCATTAGTACAGCCCTTGAGCTGGGTCTCAGCTCTGCTCAGTCAGACTCCAGGTTCATTACTACCCTGTCTGTTCACATTTCACTTCCCATGCATGCCCTCCTACACAGTCGCCAAGACAGACCAGAAAGAAGCCTAGCCCAGACTCCTCCCCATGGCAGTGGCATAACCAAGGCACAGGCTGTCTTCCATGAAACCAAAGCAAAGCTACTGACCCATCTCTAGGTCCAGGGACCCAGGCTCCATGCCCTAGGACTCAGATTTCCCCTGACCCTGACATAAAGGATTTGGGCTTTGTAAAATATCTCCAACAACTCAGATTTCTTATACAAATTTTTGAGTACACTACAGAAATGACAAGTGAAAACTCAAAGAGCAGGCACAGTGCTTTGCTGTGACACTGAGTTTTAGGTCAGGGCAAGCACAGAAATCGCCAGGGGCTTTACTTAAACTGTGGTGATGACAGCAGGAAGAATTGCTGGTATATTGAATCCTTGCCTGTGCAGTGACCTGCACTGGGATTTTCTTTTACCCAGAGACTGGCAAGAAGTAATGGCCAAGCAGGTAATGGTCCTAAGGACCTTGTCTATAGAGAACAGAGAAAAACACGGGTGGAACTGCCAGGAAAGGACTGCACAGTGAAGAGAAAAGATATTGAGAAGTGTGTCCCCTGTCCCAGGAGGTCAGAGGCTCCAGGAAGATCCATAGGGAAGCAGTATTCATGTTCTGACTATCTTTTGACCACTTCGGGGCACCTGGTCTTGCTCATTCTTCCCTGAAATGATGGTTGCTCCTTGGTACCACTCAGACTCCTTGGCCCCTGGCCCTGGAGAGAGCCACACCTTTACAAGCATTTTGCCTCCCCGTAGCCTGCACCATCATTCTGCCTTATCTCCCCAGAGCCAGTATCTTGGTTAGAGAGCTTTTTATTAATCATTCAGAAGCCAGCCCTGAGCTGCAGGGACATTGTTGCCTCTCTAAGAAGCCTCTGTCCACCCACGGTCATTACGAGAACCGCACCAATTGCCATGCGCATTCTTATTTGCTCAAGGCGGTTGTTTTTATGAGCAGCGGTGAAAACGAAAATCCCATTATGTCCAAGTTAATTCCTCTGCGGTACATCGATAGATGCTCTTCAGAGGCAGCGCATCAGACCAGCCGCAGCCGGTGGCATAGAGAGCTGACCAAATTAAAATTTCAGTGAGGCGTTCGCGATTAGAATTTCCATTATACCCAGTCCTTCCATGGACCCTAGACCACCGTATCTGGATGATATGTATCCCAGAGTGCAACAGAGCCCACCTATGCATTGCTCGGCCAGCAGCTGAAACAGACGACCATCAGGTAACCCCAAACAGTGTGTTCCGGCCTCCATTTATGACCTGAGGGACAGCTCACATCACGTTAATCAGCTGTGACTCACCGCCCTTTAGCTGGCAGTCTGCTCTCTCCAGGATACTTTTTGACCAGGCATCTCTCCACTGCTTTCCACAGGCAGGGGCAGCTGGCATGGCCACACATGGGAACTATTGTAGTCACAATGCCCTGCAGTGGAGAGAGGCAGGTATGGCTTAATTTTGCTGGTGTGGCTTTCTCTAAGGGATTAAAGAATAGAGCCGTGTATTTTTCTTCTCTTCAGAGGAAAGGGGAGAGGGATGTGTGGCTGTGCTCCTGATGAGAAAGACAGGGAGAGCTTGAGAACAGAGAAGACTGCAGATAAGGAGGGCATGGCCGCCTCACCCACTCATCATGAGGAAGATGCTCCCAGCCATGGGCAGAGTGAGGAGCTCAGATGAGGAGGGCACAGACTCACCATCAGGGAAGATGCTCTCAGACATGAGGGTATGAGGAGCTGCTCACACAAAGGCTTCCTTTCGGTTTAGAGAGAGTTCAGAGTAGAGAGAGTTGAAGTGTGTTTTCCCCCACTCGCCCAATCATTTCACTCTGTGAATTCATCTCGACAAAATAAACTTGATCCAGCAATAGCAATGCCTGCTTCTCTTACCATAGTTTAGGGAGGTGTCAAGGTCACTGTTTTAAAGTACCACTGGAGTTGAGCACGCTAACATTTGTCAAGAATAATGTGCACCTATAAAGAGACAACAGCAATGAAAATGTCTGTAAAGGAAGAAATGCTATTCACTAGCTCTGCATGATCCTGATTAGCTGGATGATTCCTCATCTCCACGCATCTGAACAAGACTGCCATTCAGTAAGTCTCAGTGGCCAGTAAGCCCAATGGGACAAGAAGGACGGCAGCTGAGAGCTTAGGCCACGGTTGAGGCTGAGAGATGCCTGCCTGTGGACCAGGTAGACTCTGATAGCCAGTTGGAAAATCAGCGGAGTTACCTGGTGGCTGAGAAACTTGGGGAGAGAAGGCACAGCTGACAGAGTCAGAGAGATCCTCTAGGGCAGTGGTTCTCAACCTTCCTAATGCTGCAACCCTTCAATGCAGTTCCTCATGTTGTCATGACCCCCAACCATAAAATTACTTTGTTGCTAATCTGTAACTGTAATTTTGCTACTGTTATGAATTGTAACATAAATATCTGATACGCAGGATATCTGATATGTGACCCCATGGGGGTCACAACCCACAGGTTGAGAACCAGTGGTTTTGAGGATACTCAGACCAAATGCACCCCTTCACAGGATGTCTATGGTCAGTCCTCAGAGCACTCAAAAGGAGTCAAAAACGAATAATGAACATAATATGAACTCCAAGATTCAACAAAGAACAGAGAATGTGGGGTGGAGAAATGGCCTAGGAGCTAAGAGTATTCACTGCTTGAGCCAGCATTCAGCCTCAAGCATGCACTTTGGATGGCTCACAGTCACTGTGACTACAACTCCAGGGATCCAACACCCTCTCTGGTTTCCTCAGACATCCGCCACTTGCATGCTTGAACACACATATACACACCACAAATCATACACACCACACACATAGACACACACACACAGACACACACACACACACACACGCACACGCACACACACACACACACACACCTTTTTTAAAGGAGGAGGTTTCCCAGAATTGGTAGAGAATTAGGATGTGTTGACACCATCTACAGTGTGAAGGTGGAAGGTGGGTTTCCCATGCCTAGATTATAACTTCTCACTCTTCCCTGATGGAGTTCCCAATAGAGAAAGCACAAAGCAGAGTACATCTGTTCCCATAACTGAGAAAGTGACTAAGAGTCTAAATAAAACAAGACTTTGGAAGCAAAAACAAATAGTACCCCAGGGTTCAGAATAGAAGACCTGAGTGGGCTCTTCCGCTTCCACCCTGCAAGCAGCTTCATGCCTACGTGTATAAGCACACACTCCAGGAGTGAGGATATGGCAGAATTTCATAACAAGTCTGCAGCCTACTGAACAATGCCAACAGAGCACCAAGTCACCAGAGACCCAAACAAAACACGTACATTGGCAATTCTTCCTTGTCAAGGGAAGGGAATGTCTGTGGAGTTGAAGAGGAGATGAAGAATGCCCAAGTGTTTGTCGGTGCTTGTCTCAGATAAGGAAGTAGCCGGGTTTGTTGTCCTCCGGTAATTTAAAAACTGCTGAAATGTAAGGAAAACAAAACACAAAGGTGATGTAAACAAGGAAGTTTATTGATAAGCACATTGCTTTCTTGAGAAGTTCTTTCTAAAGGGAGCTGGAGACCCCATATGCTGAGCTAATGGACCAATGCAGCCTCAGATCCCATCCCAGCTTCACAGGTGACCACCTAGTCCCAGGTAAGGCAGTATTGGAACGTACAAAGTGCGTCTAGCAGAGTCACCCCAAGGCCGATGGAGACTTTCAGCAAGTGTTCTAACAGTAAAGGATAGGCTGTGTCTAGCTCACTTAGCAGCCAGGCACAGTCCACGGGCCCTCATAGATGGGTCATCCTGGATGAAGGCAAGCATCTGTTCAATGTTCCCACAGCCCGTGTGTAGCTGGGGCAGGGGGAGTCTTTGCGATCCTGACTAGGGAGCTTTGGATACCCATGAAATATGCTGACAGCCCAGAATAGGTTCAAGGCTTTGGCTCACTGGCCAGCTGCCTGAAAGTGGAAGTGTCCTTGGACCACACACCGTGCCCTCTGTGTTCTGGCCATAACCGAAATACAGGATGCTTGAGCCACACAAAGGCTGGTACCCACAAAAGAGGGAAGAGAAGAGAGAGACAAAATTGTCTCTGTCTAGAAGCTTCCATATTCACTTCTTTCAGCTCTCAAGGGTGTCTTGAGGCCAATTTGATGGCTAAAGACAGGTAAAATGGGCAAGGTACTCCCACCCCTGCCTTCAATCACAGCTACTCAATTTCGGATTCATTTGTGCAGATCTATGCCAGCTTTTGCTTGGCAGAAGGCAGAGGTCTTCTGAACAGCACCGTTTTAGAAAGAATAAAGAATACGAATCCCTAATAGAACATGAAGCAGAACTCTTGGCCTCCAATGTAACCAATTATATAGATTGAGTCAAGCGTGGCTGATTGCGAGCTGCCAGCTACTGACTTATTTATCCTCTGGACTCTTGCCCATGGCTCAACAATCCCAAAATCCAGTGGTGGGGAGGAGAGAGCCCCAGCCTCAGATATAGGACACGTGAGGTGGAGGTTGACTTCTTTTGTTTGCTGGTGGTACATCTCCCTAGCTTTGCTTGCTTTACCTTGTGTGTATGTGTGTGTGTGTGTGCGCGCGCGCGCACTTGTGCATGTGTTTGTGTGCACGTGTGCACATGTAGTAGCTGCGTGTGTATGTAGGGGTAAGTACACACATATATGTGCGTGTATATGAATGTGTCTGTATGTGGAAGCCAGAGGATAACCTCAGGTGCTGTTCCTCAGTTATCCTCCTCCATTTGTCTTATGTAGACTACTTATTTTTATTCTATATGTATGCTTATTTTGCCTGCTTTTGTGTGTGTGTGTGTGTGTGTGTGTGTGGTCCCCACTGATGTCAGAAGAGGGTATCAGATACCCTAGAATTAGAGTTATAGAGGGTTCTGAGCCACCATGTGGGTTCAAGTAAACAAAACTGGCTCCTCCATAAGAGCAATGAGTACTTTTAAGCACTGAGCCACCCCTCCAACCCATCCTGCCTTTGAGGCAGAGTCTCTATTTCACTGGGACCTGTGGCTCAACAGGTAGGCTTAGCCTGGCTGGTCAATAAGCCCTGGAGATCTGTCCCTAAAGACTTAAGATACAAGTGTGTGCTACCATGCCTAGATTTTTACATGGGTTCTAACTGAACTCAGGTCTTAGTGCTCGCAAGGAAAATGCTTTACTGACTGAAATTCTCTCCATCCTTCCTTTGTTTTTCTTAACTGTAAAAGAACATGGTGAGTTACCACACACACACACACACACACACACACACACACACACACACACACACGCTATCCAAGGTTCTGAGGACAATTTATATAAAAGAATTTCCCTGTGAAAGAGACTATAAAAATTGTTCCTTCTGAACATCACTGTGCATCTCTAGATGGTCCACTGCTCAGCACAGCCCTGCACACACTTCAACCACAGCATCACTGATTCAAGTGGACCCAAACTTCTGCCTCCTGAAGTTCAACAGGGGTAGGCCAACAAGTTAGACTTAAACAGGGACATCAGTACGAAGGAAATCCTGGGATAAAAAGGCTGGGGCCCTACCATTATCCACTGCACTCACAGATACTCTGAAGATTGCCCAGGTCAGAAATAGAAGCACCCAAAAGCTCTCTGAGGAGACCTGCCTGAGGGATTCCCCTTCGCTGATTTCACATACACCTCACAGCCATTTCTATGGCTTCAGCTACAGCTCCAGAGCTGAAGAGAGCCAGGAGCTTTGCAGCATCATCTCCTGGGGCCCCCTGTCCCAGCCCTTCACAGCCAAGACGGTGTGGACAGAGAGAAGACCGATCAGTGACTATGAGGGTCAAGAAGAGGACAGCATTGGCCTTGGTGTCCAAGAAGAAAAGATGAATGATGAGCTGCAGTGGGACGGGGTTGGGGTGGGAGGGAGTGGGGAAGAGGAAGAAAATGCCTTGTCATTCATGCAAGGGGAAAAAAAATCTACCATCCTTAGGTATGCAAATACCAGGCAGAAGGCGATCTAATTAACAATATGTAGCCACGCCTCCCTTCACCCTGTCAGTAGCTTCTTAAACCCCAGAAACCCCAGCATCAGATCATCCAACCCATTCCCCCATGGGTGTTGCTGACTCCTCTACAGCAGCTGCAGATGGAGCCGTGGAAGGCACCGAGCATCCCAAACCATTTATATTTTAAACTGTCAATTAAACTCCGGCATATATGGAAGGCCCTACTCTAAGATGCAGAGGTCCGTGTGACACTCCTAAAAGTTATCTCCTAAGCAACTGTGTATTCCTAAATCACTGTCATCATCTTAACCGATGACACTGGGAAGTCAACCATGCTCACTGAAAGGACCTGTGATTGTAAACTCAGAGCCAGCCCACTGAGAAGCAAGCCTGGAGGAGTAAAAGGTCAAACTAAAATCAAGCTGCATAGGAAAGGGCGCTACTGACCCTTGCATAAGCATCAAGATTGGCTAGAGGTGTGCTTGCATTACACTAGGAACACTGGAAGGGAATGCCAATGTATTCATGATTATCTGTGACCCTTAAATACTGCTGTGCTATTTTCAAAGCCCTTTAATGTCACGATCAAATCAGATGCTCACAAAGCTTCTTGAATGCACTCAGCACAGGCACGGGTCCCATTGGACAGATGGGAAAACTATAATCCAAAATGCTATGTGACTACTCTATGACCACACAGCTGGCGACAGAGCTGAGCCTTAAACCCAGGACTCCAAGCTTCCACCTCAGTGCTTCCTCTTAGGGAAGACTGCTGCCATGAGAACCGGACAAAAGCAAATGACAAGACTGGGAATGTGGCTTGGTTTTAAAAGCCTTCATGTCAGTTTTGAGAATTACAATTTGTAACATTCATTCAAGCTAACTTCTCCACACATTTTTGGGGAGGGGGGTGTATGTGTATAGATGTGTGGTGTGTGTGATGTGCATGTGTTTGCCTATATGCCCAATGCCCGAGCAAGAAGCATTGGATTTTCAATGTCCTATCTAACTCACCCCAGCATACAAGGCAAGCAAAGCACAAGTTCTACAGAACTGGGTTCATGAATAACAAGTTTTTTGCACTGAGCACTGAGTGAGCTACCTGAGCTGTAGAACAACTCAGACTGAGCAAGTGACACCTTAGCAGAGAGCGAATGAGCCAATTGTGGCGATGGCTTCTTCCCCTTGCTCTGAGCAGGATCGGTCTCCCCACCACACCACTATCTTTTTTCCTATTACAATATGGTGCAATGTTTTCCCTCTCGATGCTCGTGAAACACTACTCTTGGGTTCCGGGTTAAAACACGACCCTAAATCTTATAAAGGAAACAGGGGCCAGGAAAATAGGGTGTTACATTGTAGAAGAAACAGCCCACCCACCCAACCTGAAGGCCATAGCTTTATAGCTTTTCAGCGGGCCAGGAAGATACGCAAGCTCTCAGCCTGTACAAACAGTATCGCAATCCACCAAGGCAACTTCAGCTGGTTCCTTTTGCTCCCGTGGAGGATTGAGGCTAATTAGGTTGCCAGATGAACTAAGCATGTTACACGTGTTGAGAGACAGGTTTCTAACCTCTAAAGCAGCTTGCACTGCTAACGCCTCTATTTGGGTCTGGGCAAACTGCTTCAGCCTTCCCCAGAGTGGCTGACGGCCTCTGCATAGCGGGAGGAAGGTTGTTGCTGAGCATAGGGAAGTGTGGCGTCCTCGTGATCCAGAGTGTCACAGCGGCAGCACTATTGACCCTGAGGACCAGGTTGCTCCATTGTGGAGCCTGTTGGTTTGCCAGGGCTGTAAATGAGCACCACAGACAGAGTAGCTGAAAACAAGAGAGATGTCATTCCTCACACTTCTGGAAGCTGGAAGTCTGGTGTCAAGGTGAAGGTAGGGTTAGCTCTTCCTCGGGCCTTTGAGGGAGGATACATTCATGGCCCTCTGCAAGTGGCCAGTGTTAGGGAATGACCCTGAAATGCACCCTACTAACTCACGCTTTCAACAATGGCCCCAGATGGCCCCTATTCTGAAGACTATGAAACCTTCAGCAGGTAGAACCTGCCTGGTGAAAGCAGTTCAAAGGTGTGGCCTTTGAAGGTCAACCCCTTCTTCTGGGGTAGCTCTCTCTGCTTCCTGTCTGTTGCAATGTGAACATTCTCATCCTTCCAATATTAGAGTCTCAGCTGTTCTCATCACAAGATTTTTCCCATCTTCCCCATGGCACTGGACTAAAATCTGTCTGAAACCCCAGCTAAAATTAAGCCTTCCTCCCTTCAGTTGTTTCTGCCGGGCATTTGGTCCCCACCTTAAGAAGCATAACTCCTAGAAACAGCACTCCGGGTGCCCCTCGAGTGGTGTGATGCCTCACTCCAGTCTCTGCTTTCCCCTCCTCTTGGCTCTTCCTGGCCTCTGTCTTCACACCATCACCTGGGAATACGTGGCCAGGTCAGTGCTAGGATGCTGAGTATTAGGGTTCCCACGTGGCTTCTCAGGGATGCGAGGTTCAAGCCATGAAGAAGAGCATCCTGAGCTTACAGTGTGGGCTTCAGCATCCTACCTCATGCCCCTCATGGCAACACCATCCCTGTCGTGACAATTAAAAATGTTCCCAGACACTGCCCAAAGTCCCCACCAGCAGAAACGTTCCACTTGAGAAGGCATGTCTTAAGGGTTGGGGTCAGAAAGACGAAAGTGTCATCTTGCTGCTAATGGCTGGGGCTGTGACCTTAGAAAACTCTGGCCACCCTTTCTTCCCTTCACCTCACTTCACTCCTGGGTTGCAACATTGCCGAGTATTAAATGTGACTGCGTCAAAAAGCAATTGCTGAGAACCGGGAGCCAAGAAATGGCAGCTGCTATATTTCATACAACGGGGAAGTTTCTTTGGCAAGATTCTCCACAGGCCCCAGATTTACTTACCCTTGAACCCTGAGGTCCAAAAAGGCAAAGTTGCTCTCTCAAGGGTTCTGCACATCCTCTGTGAGGAGCCAAACACCCCTACAGAGCCCACCAATGCCTTCACAGTGCCAGTGACTACCGCGCAAGACCTGCAGATCTGTATATATCAGAGTCAAGGAAGGGCCTGAAGGGCTGGCTGGTGTGCCCAGAATGTTAATGGGCTATGTTGCACAATGGATTCAGCCCAAGAGAACACTAGAAAATCTTCTCGAGGAGACAGGGTCAGGGAAGGGAAAGAAGGTAGGGAGCAGATAGTGGCTTCTCTGTAGACCTGGCCTCCTATGCCATGACGAGACTGACTACCTGAATTCTCACACTGATGATGAGGTGTGGTTACTAAATTACTGATCTAGTTCCCTTGCTGAGCCAGAGACAGGCGTAGCATGGCATTCACATGCCTACCCCTTACACTAAAAAGCAATGCCTGTCACATGACAGAGGCAGTGAAGGTGTTTGTTAGTCTGCTGCTCCCATGCTATCAAGATTACAGGCCTCTTCCATGGAAGTGTTCTGCAGAGTTCTGCTGCAAAGAATTCAAGCCCATCTCTATATTTGTTGGGAGAGTTCTTATTCTGTAGATTTCTACCCATCAGCTGAGCATCTCAGGGAAGGCTAATCATCATCATCATCATCATCTATCCTAGTGACATATAGAAACCCTAGAAGTTATGTGTCATCTTTTCTCTGGATTTCTTTTTTTTTAATTTATTTATTTATTAAAGATTTCTGTCTCTTCCCCGCCGCCGCCTCCCATTTCCCTCCCCCTCCCCCTATCAAGTCCCCCTCCCTCGTCAGCCCAAAGAGCAATCAGGATTCCCTGCCCTGTGGGAAGTCCAAGGACCACCCACCTCCATCCAGGTCTAGTAAGGTGAGCATCCAAACTGCCTAGGCTCCCACAAAGCCAGTTCGTGCAGTAGGATCAAAAACCCAGTGCCATTGTTCTTGAGTTCTCAGTAGTCTTCATTATCCGCTATGTTCAGCGAGTCCGGTTTTATCCCAGGCTTTTTCAGACCCAGGCCAGCTGGCCTTGGTGAGTTCCCGATAGAACATCCCCATTGTCTCAGTGTGTGGGTGCACCCCTCGCGGTCCTGAATTGGACCCACATTGGAGCACCGGACAGAAATCTCAAGGTCCAAATCAGGAGCAGAAGGAGAGAGAGCACGAGCAAGGAACTCTCTGAATTTCTTAAGATTTATTTTTCATATTCTTAGTTATGTATATGTGTGTGGGGAATGCATGCAAGTGCAAGTGCCCAAGAAATCTAGAGGAGTCAGGTCCCTCTGGAGCTGGAGTGACATCCAGCTGGGAGCTGCCCACACGGGCACAGGAACTGAGCCCCCAGCTCTGGAAAAGCAGTATTTACTCTTGACGGCTGAGCCACCTCTCCAGACTGTTAGTTGGTACCTAAGGCACACCCTGTATTATATCAACTGAAACACAACCCACATCACTCTAGCTGAGTTCTCAATGTGGTACTAAGGCCAGGCCTCAGCACGTAACAGATCCCTTGGAGAGGCCAAGGTACTTTTGTCTGCCACTACCAATGACTAAAGTCGCCTTCATTTTTCTGCCTGTTTCTCCATGGGCTACATTTGGTGATGTAGGACAGGGACTCCCTATCCCCTTGGAAATCTTTAGGCCTTCCTCCATCCCAGTTCATAACTCCATTCCAGTCTGGGGGCAGAATAACAGGAAGCCACTCCCCCCACTCCCCCCACTCCCCCCACTCTGTCTTATTTCCCATCCCAGAATGACTAGCAGTGGAAACATCTTCTTTAGGAACAAGGGGCTCTGGTCACTATTGTCCCACTCCCCAAAATCGCTATATTTATTAGTAACTTTCAACATGTGAATTTATTCAATCTTAACAAATACCAATAAGAGGCATTACTTCTATAGTGACAATAACACAATTCTCATCCGGCCCAGTCCTCATCACAGTTATTCCTCTGGAAATAATCTCACCTACTCATCCCTCATGACACAGGCTGAGTAAATCTGGTTCACAGAACATCAAATCACCAAGAAAAACACCTTCCAGTATGTTGTTTGACTTGTTTGAGCTAAGGACTCAGGATCTCAGTGAGTAGTCTATCTTCTGACTGGTCCAAATCTCCCTCTGGATTGGGTTGGGTTACACCTCTACTTTGCCTAGTTTAAGAGACCAATCTAAGGTCAGTTCCTTAAACTATAGAGTATATTGGGATTTCTTGTTTGACTGTGAGTCACCATCTTTTTTTTTCCTTTCAAGGTCTAGAGAGATGGCTCCACAGTGAAGAATACATAGTGCCCTTGCAGAAGGCCTGAGTTCAGTTCCCAGCACCCAAGGTGAAACAGCTCACATTAGCCTGCAACTCCAGCTCCAGGGGATCACATGCCCTCTTCTGGCCTCTGAGGCACCTGCACTCACATATGCATAGATAATCACACATATACATAATTCAAACCAAAAATAAAACTTATTTTAAACCTCCCTCCCCATTTGAAGGAATGTTCTTTGCGCAAATGCACAGAAGCTAAATGTAGGTGTTTGTTATTCCTTCCACACCTTGGCAACCAAATCAAGGGCGTGCTCAAGGGCAGGGCTACTGCGAGGATGCTTCACGCTGCTCACTGCAGGCTGTGCCAGCACATCACAGACATCTGGGTGTACGTCTTCATTCCAGCACATTCCAGCAGAGGGGAGCAAAATGTCTAAGAGGAGGACAGCTTTGTATAGTTCACACAAGGCTTCATCTGGACCAATAGTGCCCCTGGTCTGGCCCATCAATACCCTCAGTCATGAGCAAGTGATATAAAGATCAAAGTGGGGGAGAGTGACTTCCGTGGGCCGTGTTTGGTGAATAGTCCCAGGACCCGTATCTAAGGTTTGTGACGTATCTCGGGGACTGCAGAGTACCAGCGGTGCTACTCTAAAGCAGTGGCCGTAGTCACAGCCTGTCTCAAGTCCCCATTGTGCTGCGCGTCTGGTGGTTAGCCCCATTGTCTGCGGCCAAGGTTCCCATGTCCCCACATTCCAGCTTCCATATTGATTAGCCAGGATTATTCCAGCTTCCTGCTTTTATCAGTCAACTAGACGCAGCTAGAGAAAGACTCACAACCATGCAAAAACTACAAGCTTCCTTTAATACAGAGGTTCTCAAGCTGTGGGTCACAACCCCTTAGTGGGGTTGAATGACCCTTTCACAGGGGTCGCATATCAGATATCCTGCATATTTAGATATTTACATTATGATACATAACAGTAGAAAAACTACAGTTATGAAGTAAGTGATGAAAATAATTTTGTAGTTGGGGGTCACCACAACATGAGGAGCTATACTAAAGGGTCGCAGCATTAGGAAGGTTGAGAACCACTGCTTTAATACATTTGTTTCCTTGTTTTGGTGGGAGCCATACTGTGCCTTTTTGTGTGTGTGTGTGCTCCTCAGTAATTCTGGTGCTTCCTCCAATGTCGCCTCTCTCCATCACCTCCATCTTCAGCTGACAGCTTCATTCCTCACCACTGCAGGAAACAGGAGCAATGAAACCCATCCTTAGCCATCTCTCACTTCCTCCATGTCTGACCCGTTGGTCTTGCTAACTGCAAAGATGGCTAATGAGTTAAAGCACTATCCGAATGAAGGGAAGGATTTGGGCTCCTTGCTTCTTTCTTTAGAGGTGGCGCATAGGTTGGATGACACTCCTTTCTTCTAGACCATTTACTGATTCTTGGGTTCAGATTTATATTTTTAAAAATTGGGGTACAAGTTGAAGGGATACCTTTCAGTGTATCCTACCCTCATGAGGGGCTGCTGGGTTGCAGAAGAGGACATATGTGCAGTCATTCGTGCCTACTTAGACCTTTCTCCATATCAAAATCCCCACCTCCTGAAAATGAAAGCGACTCCAGCAGGTTTAAATGCAGCACAGGACCCTGGTCACCCCCTTCTGCTATGAAACATTTGCAGGATAAATGGCCCTGTTGCTCAGGGATGCTTTTAGAATGAAAAGCAAAAGGAAACTAGCACCAGACATTCCCAGTTGGCCTCTTTGCTCACAGGGATGTTCATGAAAACAGGCCCTCCTGACGTGTCTACTTTGGTAAATTTCTGAGTTTTACTTGTGTGGATAAGTTATTTATTGATAGTCTATGCCTGGGGGCCCTGGTTGGACAGGAGGTTAATTTGCATAAATATGACATAGAGTTCTTCTACCTCAAAATGAAGCAAACTACTGTTTAGTCAAACGGAGTCCCTTGGTGATGGCCCAGACTGAAAGCTGTGGAGTAACTACAGCAGCACCTGGTCTCTGCAATGCGTGTGGCCTCCCAGTACCTGGAATTTAGTTCTGGACTGTTCCAGGCAGAAGAGTGCTCCTCTAGTGAAGAAGCCAGGCAGAGGGGCCTCAGAGTGCAGGCTCTGGGTCGGTGAGTTTGGTGTGCGCTTGAAATAGCTGCTCCTAGATAAGTCCTTCGTTATCTCTAAGAATCAGCTGTCCCAAAGAGAGGCAGTCTGCCACCAGGCAATGTAGGCACAGATGTCAAAGCATCTGTAGGGGGCTCCTGAAAGGTCTCCTGAATCATCTGAAGCGTATTAAATCTAAATTCCTCGTCATTTTGTTTTTTTAAGCTCTGTGAGTTTTAGCATTCCTTGAGTTACAAATCACACACACACACACACACACACACACACACACACACACACACACAAATGAAAAAGCAAATCAATCTGGCTTAAATAGGAAAGAAGGGGCAGGTGTGCCGACTCCTAGCTACCAAAGTTCAGGGGACGGTTGGTTTCTGGCATGTTTGATCAGCTTCCCTGGGCTTCCCTCAGCATGTCAAGACCACAGAGCTTCCAGGCTCAAAGTACTAAAATTGTAAGCAGAAAAACAAGGTCATTTTCCCCCTTGGTTCCCATCATCCTGGGTTACGTCACCATCCTTGCACCTGTCACTCTGGCTCTCAGAAGCACCCAAAAGAACTGCGGAGACCTGGCGGTTGATCCCCTCCATGCTGGTTTAGTAAACCCCAGAGCTGGGCCTCTGAGTTACAGCCAGGTTCCCAAGGAGCCCTGACCTGACATGAGCATCAGGACATCTGACTTTGAAAGTCACCGCTGTGTATGAGCTGTTTTATGTTAGTGTGTCCAGCTGCTCTCCATTAAAATCTAAGTTCTCAGGGTGAGGTTGTGGCTTCTTGGTAGGGTACTGTCTAACATACATGAAGCCCTGGGTTCTGTTCCAGAGCTGAAGAACCCAGGGGTGGTGGTAAATGCCTGAATCCTGCTGGCACTGAGAAGATCTTAGGGAGAGGCTGGAAGCTGAGAAAGTCAAGGGTCATCCTTGGCTATATAATGAATATGAGGCCAGCCTGGGCTATATTAGACTCCATCTTCTAAAAGAAAAATCTAAGCAACAACAAAGTTTTGAAATGGTCACTCTAGCTTCTAGAACTCTGGCCCCAGCCTTCTGGGCTACAAAGGAAACATTTTATAAAGGAAAACTTGTGTGTCTGCTTAAGAGACAGCAGGTGAAGACAACGGGGGAGTTGACATATTCCCTCAGTTCTAGATGCTGAGTCTAGACAGCTGTTCACACAGCCATGCTCTGAAGGATCACAGTAGTAAGAAGAAGGTGCACAGATATTGCCTCCCAAGTGCCAGGAAGATGCCAATGCCAAGCAAGCTTCCAGTGCTTGGGTTACATGGTTGGTGGCTCTGTAGTCTTGGGAATACTGATTTTCAATTACGTCAACAAGAAAGAAAATGAACTTTTTGGGTTAAGAGATGTTCAGCCAGTAAAACCCTTGCATCACACAGTGAAGACTGGGGCTCAATCCCCCAGAACCCACATTACAAAAATTAAAGTCAGTAATCCCTACAATGGGGAGGCAGAGACAGGCGGGTCTCTGGGCCTGACTGGTGAGGCAATGTGGCTTAATGGATAAACTCCAAGTTCCAGTGAGAGGCTCTGTCTCAAAGAACAACACGGATGAAGACTGACACCTGAGGCCGACCACTGATCTCCACATGCATGCATGCACACATGTACCTGTACATACATGATCTCACGCAAGCATGCACATATGCCCATATACCAATAACTTCACAAAAAAATCAAGCTAGTCTTCTATTGGGTCATGAGGCGTTTCGGACTATTTTATATTCCAGAACTTTCTGGCTCCTTAAAATGTCCAGTAGGTCCCTCAAATGCTGTCATTGTATAAGGAGCCATTGTTGGAAAAGCCCATAGTTCATTCCTGTCTTAAGTCTCTCTATTGGCTGGATTTATGCTGGGGGTGCAGCATTCGCTGTCTCCCCCTGATTGTTACACTATTTACAGTTCAGAAAAACTACAAGAAAAAAAAAGGTAACACATTTTGCCAGTCCTGGGAAACTAAAAAAAGGCAATATGTTTTTGCACACACATACGGTTTCTATAATATCCTTTTAAATACAGTTTGACCCAGGCCTCTGATAGAAACAGCTTGATTGTGGACAACAGGCACTGAGATTCCACCCCTGCCCGAGGCAGGGAGCACCTGGACTTGATTTGTGGCTCTGAACAGAGCCCCGTGCTGTTGGGAGATTTTCATACCACCGCTTTATTGGCTGACCTCCCCAAAGCTGGTCCCTCCACACACGAGCCAGCATCATATGTTTTCCAAGTGGGTGGTGATCTGGAATCCATAAATAATAAGCAGGAGAAGAAAAATTATGACCCTAAAATAGAAACCAGAAATGTGTACTCACAAAATGGAGCTTCCCCTGAAGCACGTGGTCCTCCCCTGTGAAATAATATGGCAGCCATGGGTGTGTTCACCAGTGCCACCCCACACACCAGAACCTGAGAAAAACAATCCAGACAGCTCAAACAGACTTATGAAGTGATTGCCACCCCGCAGCCACCCCGGCCCTAAGGCTATTTCTTGGTTATTTTTGTATTACTGAGATCAAAATACCTGACACAGCAACCTAAGGGAAGAAAGGTTTGTTTTGTTTCATGATTTCAGATGGTGTCAGTCCATCACGCCAAGGAAGGCGCACCAGGAAAGCTCAGTTCACAGTGGCAGTAGCAGCTGGCAAAGACCGGTCACCTCATGGTAGACCAGGAAATGAAAAAGAAACCCAGAACCAAGGACTGAGTGTAAACATCAAGGGCCTGCTCCTGGTGGCCCACTTTCAACAGCTAAGACCCTCTTCCTAAGGATGCTATAGCCTTCAAGGACAGTGTTGTCAGCTGAGGAAAGCTTTCCAAACAAAAGCCTGTGGAGAGATCTCAGGTTAAACCCTGGTTCCTAGGCTACAAATTCCACAGCCCCGTACTGAACCATACCCCTAAATACTGTAAGAATTCACAATACAATAATAAGGAATTGTATATTTTAGCATATCTATGTGTAGATGTGTTGAAAATAGGCGGCAGGAATATTTCATCTCCATCTTAATTCCCCGTCACTCAAGCCCTCTGTCTCTGACGAAGAGTTGTTTTGTCGTGCATGGTTTTGTTTACAATGAACTCAGCCATGTGGGTTCATATTCAGATCTCCCTTCCTGTATGGGAGCCCACAGGAATGGATCCTTTCCACCTTGACTAAAGGTCAGAGTTCAGAGCTATTCTTGCTCCTTTAAGGTTACATGACAGGAAGTTTGACCTAAAGTGTGACTAAGAACAAGATGTTTTGACCGAGTGTGGTTACTTGATGCTTTAGGTATTAAGAAGGTAATTACTTCGTTTATTCTTTGTATCTTGGTAAAGAAGTCTTTTGCCTTTCCCCTCCTTTTAGATTGGGGTATGTAAAGGCTATGAGAAACAAGAGGAGAATCTCAGTATTTACTAGGTGCCCTCCTGACTCTATCTGTTGTCTCTTGTCTATTTCTTTCTCCATCCTCACTCTTCCCCCAAAGCATGGATGAACATATTGGGCCGGATCCAACAGCCCTGTTTGTTTGGTTTCTTCCTTGTCTTTGTGCATTTATCTACCATAATCACACTACCCTAGAGCAGTATGCGGCTCTCACAAGGTGCTGTGACCAGAGAGAACACTAGAGTTAGACGTGTTTCCATTCATTAGTGTGAGAAGGCAAAAGAAATAGACAAGAGAACAACAGCCTAAATGACCCATCACACAGTATTGTTTCCTCTGGGTAATCTTTCTGTTGAATAAAGATTGTAATGAAAACAAGACTCCTCCAAACACACTTCTCCCTCTCCCTTTTTCTCCCTCCAGGGCATGTATGCATAGTTGTTGATATCATGTGTCCTCTTCCATTGGTCTTCACCTTATTCTTTCAGACTTTCAGGGTCTCATGCTGAACCGGGAGATCACTGATTGGCTAGGCTGGTCTTACGCTGAACCACGAGATCACTGATTGGCTAGGGTGGACACTTAAACAGGGATCCTCCAACCTCCCAGGGTCCTCCAGGTACTAGACTTAGATCTATGTCCCTTTACCTGATTTTTCCATGAATCTGGGCTCTGAACTCAGGTCCTCATGTTTGCGTAGCAAGCCCTTTTACCAACAGTCATTTCTCTAGCCCAAAATATATTTTGTGGATATGATTTTTGCCATGTATGCAAGTATTGAAAAGGGCTAGAAGCGGTAGGGAAGAAGGGGGAGTTCTGAACTCCAAGGACAATAAATGTGATGTAAGATTCCTCAAGACCTTACCTGCATGCATTCTCAGCTCAATACACTCAAACCCCAGAACCCAACTCCTGTCCAATCCAGACAAAGTCACAATGTAGATGCAACCATGTGACATAACCATTCCTCATAGATGAAGGAACTAAACCAGTCTAGCAGGCATTTCCTTTGTTATCTCTTTTCCAACCCAAGAGTTCCTCCCAAAACTGTAATTTGGAAACTCGTCGTCCCACCACCCAGCTCCCCCTCAGTTCTGTCCCCAGGAAAGTACAAGCTTTCACAATCAAGCCTGACATTTACTTATTTTCCCTTTAGGTTAATAAGATGCTCTTCTCTCAGCAGTGGCCCCCATGGCTGCCTTGAGCAGAACCTGCCATCTCTAAGTATGGCTGAATTCCAGAGCCTCTCTGCCTTGTCTGAGCTAAGGCAGCATGCTCTTGATTCCCTCCATCTCTGTGCCTGTGTCTTCTCCATCACAACAAACCTCCATAGTCCTCTGACTCTTCTTTCCTGTGAGTCCCACATCCTACCACACCCCCTCACTTCCCTCTGACACTCCAGCAACAACATCCCACTCACAAGTGAAAAGATTCAGAGTCCGTTTTGGGACAATGTACATTTATAGAACCTCAGTGGATCTCCCCAGATCTGTGTCATCAGCCAAACCCACGCCTTCTGTGGTCCTTCTGCTGCCTTTCATCACCCTAGCCATTCCAGTGGTCTTCCTAAGGAATTTGGTGGGAGACGGCTATTAGAAGGACAAAAGACATTCGGTAGACTTTAGTCATCCTTAGCAATCCTGTGGTCCAGGGAGGACCCTTCATCATCATTATCTTTGTCCTCTGTCCTTTACCCACCTCATTCACACCTACAATACTGAGAATCTACCTATCTTGGCCCAGTGTTTTTAGCATTTCCATGCATCTGGTTTCTACAGCAGAGCAAGAGGGAGTGTCAATGAGTTCATTGGCCCTTGGTTGAAGGAGCTTTGCTTCATTCACAATTTTTCAGAGAGTTGGTGGGAAAATTAAACTCATTCCCACTCCATTCTTCCTCTTCTCACTGCTTTCCCTGGATTCAAGAAATAATATAACATGATGTCTATAAAAATATAACTGAATGATGCAGAGGAAGCTGGGAGTTCCTTCCACTACCCCCAAGGATCACCAAAGGGGACTTACCAAAGAAGGGGGCGTTCTTCTGACATTCCACCATTACCTCAAATTATGTCATTTTTCTCCCTATCTCTGCTAAAACAGTCTAAGGAAATATTTTTTCCCCTGGCTCTCCTTCTCTTGACCCTATTGGTCCCCTAGTTTCATTCCTTCCTAGATTCTCCAACCCTGTCTTTCCTTCCATAATCTTATTATTGAAATCAAAGGTCTCTGTGCACAGGCCTTCTCTCTAGACACACAGATACTTAATATACACAGAACATGGAATTCAGACATGTGCAGGCATGCATACCTGTGCACACTGCAAAAGATTTACTGCCCTGAATGTTGCCACTTTTACAGATTTATTCTCTGAATAGTAAGTTTTTCCCATCTGGGACAGACCTGGAAAGTGTTGGTGGGAAAAAGAGAGGCCTGGGTATTTCCCCAGCCCACCCAGGTTCCAGCCATCCTACAAAGGAAGAAAGGAATAACGGAAGGAGGGGGGATAAACATAAATCACCAAGATCAAGGACTGGAAATGCTATTCCGTCTAAGGCTTTAGAGCCAGCACAAAGATTCAGATCATCTGGGAGACATATAATAACAGCATCTGGTCCATCCTCAGGTGGGTTAGCACCTCAGTCGGCAAGCTCACATTTGCAGAAGCTGCAGAGTGTGATGCTTCAAGATGGTACCCGGAGAGCATGTACACACCGTCTGCCCACCGCAGGGATTCTGCATCTGAACCCCGAGTCAGCCTACACAGCTTTTGGAGCAATCAGAAATTCCATTTATCATGTCAGAGTCTTCCAGAAGCAGATTTTAATTCTTTCAACCTGGGTGATACACACAGTCCTATGAAGGATGGGGGCTGGCTAGGAAATGGGAGGTATATCAGGTTGTTAAACAACTCCAGCTACCTAAGCAAGGAAACGCTGAGGAAGGGATGCCCAGCTATCTCTACAGATACCTAGGAGAGAGTCGGAGCGGGGTTTTAGCATGCCCTGAAGAGTTCTAGAGCTCCGCTTATAGCTGCCGTCTCTAGTTGTCAAAAAGCAGATGCAGCTTTGGATTGATCACAGGTGTGTCTAGGGAGCAACCAAGAGAACAACACAGTTCTTCCTGGACTCTGCCAGACCCTCAGGTGTGGGGCCTGGGTTCAGCTCTGAACATGGCTTTCTATGAAGGGTGGTCACAAATTGAAGTCCATCTAGAGAAGTGTAGACACGAGAGGGATGGCCTCTGAGCCACGGCTCTCAAATGAGAAATCCTTGAGTAACTCAAAACAAACCACAGATTTTATATTCCACCCATACAAAGAAACAGAGACAGACTTTTGTCTCCTCGCTCATTATGAGATAGATAGTCTGCAGAGACCCACCACCATGTAAGGAACTGTTTCAGTCACTACTTAACATTGTAAGAATTATAACTGGTTGAGTCTTGTGTATCCCTTTAAAAGTTTCTTGAACGTGAGGATTTTTTTTTCTGTTATTGTGGTTGAATATGAAATGCCCTGTTGGGCTCAGGGGTTTAAGCATTTGGTCCCCCGCTGATGAGAGAAGCACACCCCTGGGGGAGGGCTTTGAGGTTGCTCAACCTTGCCTCACTTCCTGCTTCCTTGTTTTCTTCCCCATGGGTAGCTCAGCTGATACTAGACCCACGCACACTCCTGCTGCCCTGCCTCCCTGCCATGATGCCCTCCCACACTCCTGCTGCCCCGCCTCCCTGCCATGATGCCCACCCACACTCCTGCTGCCCCGCCTCCCTGCCATGATGCCCACCCACACTCCTGCTGCCCCGCCTCCCTGCCATGATGCCCACCCACACTCCTACTGCCCCGCCTTCCCTCTGCAACTCTAAGCCAAAATCAACCTTTTTTTCATGTAACTTGCTTTCATCCGAATGCCTTATCACAGCAACAGAACGGTGACCAAAACATTAACGCAGCTTTATGGCGTAGAACAAATCCCAGCCCACAGTGAGAATCTAGGGGACCCTGGATGACTGAGTGAGTGAGTGAGTGAGTGAGTGAGTGAGTGAGTGAGTGAGTGAGTGACTGACTGACTGACTGACTGACTGACTGACTGACTGTTGTGAGTAACGAATGAGTGAGCTGGTCCAATCTCTAATTCCTTGGAGTCTAATCGTTTCATCCATACTGATAGGAGAGTAAGAAACAGCCCAAAGAATGTGAGTTTAGCCTGGAGGAGGGAAGGAAGGAGGTGTTTTAATATCAGGCATGTTGTTGTGCTATTATGATATCTATTTTCCAGATGCTCAAATTGATTCAATAAATGGGAAGAAACTTCTCTCGTTTCTCACAGGCAGAAATAAGAGTCCAAATTTGTAGAGCTGGCGCTACACAGAGCTGTCGTTCTCGCTGCCTTGCAGTACGGAGATGGCTGATCACAGGGGACCCCTGCGGCATTACCCTTCATCTCAACACTAACTGAGCTGCTGTGCTAGGAGATGGGCTCTTCAAGAGCAGAGACGAAGGCAGCTCTCTCTTTCTCTTGAGAAGGCCTTTGGACACGTACTACTGCTCTGTCTCTCTCTCTCTCTCTCTCTCTCTCTCTCTCTCTCTCTCTCTCTCTCTCTCTCTCTCTTCCCTCCCCCTCCCAGATTTTCCTTAATAAATTCCAAATAACTGTGTTTTATACCAATTTGTCCTAAAATTCTCTTCTGCGGCATAAACCAGGATCCTGGTTGCACCTGAGCCGGGCTCTGAAAAGCGCCCCAGGCTGTGCATCTGGTACTGCCTAGCTGCATCTGGTACCCTGGTACTGCCTGGCTGGGTCTCCTGCCACTGCAGCATCCCCTGCTGCTGTTAACCCTGAGAGTTATTAGCATAAAGCTCTTATAGAAAAAGCTGCCTTCTGTGACGCTCACAGATCTTTGTTTGGTTTGTAAAATGCTTTAACTTTTTCATTTTATGGACCTGGAAGCCATAGTTTTCTGTTCAGAGGAAGGGGATGGGGAGCAAGGGTTATTGAGATTCAGCCAGGGCTTTGCACTCGTTAAGTTTACACTCTTACCATGAAGCTCCAGCTCCAACTTGGGCGGCTATTAAGGAAAGAAGAGGTGTGTGGGATATAGGGCATTGCTCTGGAGTGTGGCTGAAGGCTATGAGTGTGGCTCGATGGTGGAGCACTTCATGTGCAAGGCCCTGAACTCAATCCACAGAACAACAACAAAGATAGACAGACAGACAGACAGACAGACAGACAGACAGACAGATAAAAGGGGACACGTCAAAATACTGTATGCTATGGAAGAAAGACATAGCTTTTCGATAAATGATAAATGATCCTTTCTAAAAGACTGGATTGCTTTCTCTCGCTGTGCAAAAAAAAGAAAAAAAAACAGCTCAACATGGATCAAAGTCCTAAGTCTTGAAATTCAAACTATGAAATTGCTCCAAGTGAACACAAAATAAAATACTTAGGACCCTCAACTTCAGGCAACCAAATGTTAGACAAATAAGAGCTCTGCCGCAGACTGGGAAACAGTCAACAGGATTAAGAGACAACCTACCAAGTATGAGAAAATATTTGCCAATGGTAGATCTGACAAGGAATTGACATGCAGTAAGTATAAGAAACTGGAAGACTAAACCCCGAGAAGCAAAGAATCCAGTTTTGAAATGGGCTAAAGAGCAAAGTGGAAGCCAAATGTGGTGTCTCACGCCTGTAATCCCATCACTCAGAAGGCAAAGGCAAGAGGATCCCAAGTTCAAGGCCATTTGGACTCCACAGTGAGTTCCAGACACACCTGAGTCACTGAGTGAGACTGCCTCCAAAACCAAAGGCCAGGCACAAAACAGGACATGAACTAAAGATCCCACAGCGTGCTTGCCTGAAAAGGTTCAAGGTCTTGGGTTAGATCCACTGCACCACAAGAAAAAAAAAAGCACACAAACAATTTTCAAAATACAAACAGAGCCAACAAATAAATGAAACACACTTCATTTCACCAGCCATTGGAAAAACAAAAAAGGCAATGAAATATCATCCCACCCCAATTCAAATGGCTATCATCCAAAAGGAGGAGGAAAAAGACTAGGGTCAGGGTTGGGACGAGAATAGCAAATTCTGGCAAGGATATGGAGAAACGGAGTTCATATACAAGTAATGAGACTAATACAAGCATTATGGAAAACACTGTGAAAATTCCTCAAAAAATACATTTATAAATAAATAATAAATAAATTAAAATTAGAATTACCACCCAAGCAAGCAAGTCTACCCCTAGATATATACTCAGAGGAAATGGAATCTTTCTACCAAACAGATAAGCATCATTCATAACAGCCAAAATGCACTAGCAACCCAAATGCCTTTTGCTGGGTAAGAGGACGGAGAAAGTGCAGTCTAAGGATGAAATCCTGTCCTTTGCTGCATGGAGAGGGTTGGAGGCTGTGAGGTGAGTGAAAGAAGCCAGGCACAGATGGACACATACCACGTGTTCTCACTCAAGGATGGAAAACAGTGTGTCAACCTTGAAGAATGGTAGGGAATCGCGGTCCCTGGGGGTGAAGTATGGCAAGTAGAGAGAGAAGCAAATTAAGAGGGGTTCTTATGGAATGAGAAGAATGTTTCTGAGGGGAACAGTTGAGGATGGGAGAGGAGTGGAAAGACACGATCAGTGCATGATGGATGAGTGTACAGGGCATCACAGGGCGTCCCATTAATTTCTACAGTTAATGGGTATTGATGATAATAACATCAAAAGAGGCAGATGCCAAGGCTGCCTGTCTATTCTTGTACCAGGAATGATGCCAGTGCCTTCCTTGTTGAATGCTAAGTGAGCTGGTTGCATAAACCAGTCATATCTTCTGCCTTGAAGTGTTTACAGTAAAGTGGTACCCCAGCAATGTGGAATGCGCCAGAACATGGCAGGAAGGATTATCATAAGAAGAAAGCACTGCGCGTTGCTCAGTGTGCTGGTGCATGCTTATAATTTCAGATACCAGGGAGGCAATGACAGGAGCAGCATGAATTCAGAACCAGCCAGGGCTACACAGTGAGTTCAAAGCCAGCCTGGACAACTAAGAGAGTTGTTGTCCCCTGTCTCAAAAGTTAAAAGGGCTGAAGATAGCCCTCTGTTCAATCATCAGTATTAGGGGGAAGAAATTTTGACTGTTATTTGGGATGTAAAAGATGCTCTTCCTAACACTTTTGAATTAATTTTAAGGCTTCCAGCAAAACTGAGATCAGTATGGCTATGATTCTTACTTTACAGATGAGTGGACAGAGGTCCAAAGGTAAGGAACTGAAAAGGATCACAAAGCTAGAAAGTGGTAGACCCAAACAGACTGACTCCAGAGCCTGCACACCGTCCAGTGCACACTGCACACTAACTCCAGAGCCTGCACACAATCCAGTGCACACTGCACACTAACTCCTGAGCCTGCACACCGTCCAGTGCACACTGCACACTAACTCCAGAGCCTGCACACCATCCAGTGCACACTGCACACTAACTCCAGAGCCTGCACACCGTCCAGTGCACACTGCACACTAACTCCAGATCGTGCACATCATCCAGTGCACACTGCACACTAACTCCAGATCGTGCACATCATCCAGTGCACACTGCCCACTAACTCCAGAGCCTGCACACCGTCCAGTGCACACTGCACACTAACTCCAGATCGTGCACATCATCCAGTGCACACTGCACACTAACTCCAGAGCCTGCACACCATCCAGTGCACACTGCACACTAACTCCAGAGCCTGCACACTGTCTAGTGCACACTGCACGCTAACTCCAGAGCCTGCACACCTTCCAGTGGACACTGCACACTAACTCCAGAGCCTGCACACTGTCCAGGACACACTGCACACTAACTCCAGAGCCTGCACACTGTCCAGGACACACTGCACCCTAACTCCAGAGCCTGCACACCATCCAGTGCACACTGCACACTAACTCCAGAGCCTGCACACCATCCAGTGGACACTGCACGCTAACTCCAGAGCCTGCACACCATCCAGTGCACACTGCACACTAACTCCAGAGCCTGCACACTGTCCAGGACACACTGCACCCTAACTCCAGAGCCTGCACACCGTCCAGTGCACACTGCACACTAACTCCAGAGCCTGCACACTGTCTAGTGCACACTGCACACTAACTCCAGAGCCTGCACACTGTCCAGTGCACACTGCACACTAACTCCAGAGCCTGCACACCATCCAGTGCACACTGCACGCTAACTCCAGAGCCTGCACACTGTCCAGTGCACACTGCACACTAACTCCAGAGCCTGCACACCATCCAGTGCACACTGCACACTAACTCCAGAGACTGCATACCGTCCACTGTACACTGCACACTAACTCCAGAGCCTGCACACCGTCCAGTGCACACTGCACACTAACTCCAGAGCCTGCACACCGTCCAGTGCACACTGCACACTAACTCCAGAGCCTGCACACTGTCCAGGGCACACTGCACACTAACTCCAGAGCCTGCACACTGTCCAGGACACAGCACACTAACTCCAGAGCCTGCACACAATCCAGTGCACACTGCACACTAACTCCAGAGCCTGCACACCGTCCAGTGCACACTGCACACTAACTCCAGAGCCTGCATACCATTCAGTGCACACTGCACACTAACTCCAGAGCCTGCACACCGTTCAGTGCACACTGCACCCTAACTCCAGAGCCTGCACACAATCCAGTGCACACTGTACACTAATTCCAGAGCCTGCACACCATCCAGTGCACACTGCACACTAACTCCAGAGCCTGCACACTGTCCAGTGCACACTGCACCCTAACTCCAGAGCCTGCACACCGTCCAGTGCACACTGCACACTAACTCCTGAGCCTGCACACAATCCAGTGCACACTGCACACTAACTCCAGAGCCTGCACACCGTCCAGGACACACTGCACCCTAACTCCAGAGCCTGCACACCGTCCAGTGCACACTGCACACTAACTCCTGAGCCTGCACACAATCCAGTGCACACTGCACACTAACTCCAGAGCCTGCACACTGTCCAGTGCACACTGCACAGTCTTCAGATGATGGATAACAAGAAGCTCCACGGAAGATGCGTGTATCTGAATTGCTAATGGCATCACACTTTGTTAACTGAAAGAGAAACAGAATGGCCTATTTGAAAGACAGCATTGTCAAAGACAGACTTCACATTTCCACAGTAAGAGTATCCACATGCCCTTAGCAGCCCTTCCCCTTCTGCTGAGACCTTCCCTCCAAAGGGACTAGAACTAGGTACACAGGCCTTCTAAACCCTACCTCTAGAGTGGCCATGTCTTTCCAAAGCCATGATGCCTAGGAAGACTAAGAAGCATAGCTCACATACCACTTAGTGACAAGTTGGTCATAGAGCTCTCAATAAGATTATACTACTTGGTGACATTGTAGCCATCTTAGTGCCTGTCTGACACCTTAGGGTGTCACATAAGATTATGTTAAACTGCCTGACAATGCATTTCCCAGGATATGTCCACACTGTTAAGTTAGGCACCACTGTGATGCTCTGGTGGAGCTTGGCAGGAAACTTCTTCACCCCAAGAAACAAGCGGCACCATTCAAGGCAGAATGAATGGTCCCTGGGGCTCTCTCCCTTCAGCCGCAGCATCTTCACAGAGCTCCATAAGGGAAGGACACAGGCTGAATTCCTAAGTCAGCATTGACTGCAGAGTGATGCTCAGCTGATCCTAAGAGAAATGAGGGAGGAAGAGCCTCCAGAGGGTCTTGATAAGCTGGTTTTTCTGTAAACATGAAGACATGGCTGTCAGTATTCCACATCAAAAGCTGTGGATATACGTAGGAGTCATCTAAAGAAATGGGCATCGAGAAACTGTCTACACTGGCCTCCTGCCACCAGCAAAATGGTCCCAAAGTAACTTCACAGGGATATAAAACTGCCAATGTCTGTTAAGACCTTCAGAAGAGGAGAGGCAAGAAAGACACAGTAGGTTGACTTTTGTTCCACAATTCCACCCTTCCCCAGTAACCACACTGGTGGGGAAGTATAGGACATTCACTTTTAAACAGCGTCACCTGATCAGGGTGACCATTTGCCTGTCAACTAGAGGAATGGGAAGAATGTGGGAACCTTTCATTTTCAGGACAGACAGGAATTACCCAGCGGGCTTTGCAGAGCTCGGCTAGTACAGGAGGATGTCCGCTGACACTCAGAAGGGCAGACAGGAATTACCCAGCGGGCTTTGCAGAGCTCGGCTAGTACAGGAGGATGTCCGCTGACACTCAGAAGGGCAGACAGGAATTACCCAGCGGGCTTTGCAGAGCTCGGCTAGTACAGGAGGATGTCCACTGACACTCAGAAGGGCAGACAGGAATTACCCAGCGGGCTTTGCAGAGCTCGGCTAGTACAGGAGGATGTCCGCTGACACTCAGAAGGACAGACAGGAATTACCCAGCGGGCTTTGCAGAGCTCGGCTAGTACAGGAGGATGTCCGCAGAAGGGCAGACAGGAATTACCCAGCGGGCTTTGCAGAGCTCGGCTAGTACAGGAGGATGTCCGCAGAAGGACAGACAGGAATTACCCAGCGGGCTTTGCAGAGCTCGGCTAGTACAGAAGGATGCCCGCTGACACTCCGAATGAAGCAGCTGTAATTATGACTGCAGGAGGGCAGTCACGGGCACTGTGGAATAAACAACACAAGCGCCATCAAGGCGTCTGCACTGCATACAAAGTGCAGAAGCTATGTGACCAGCATACACCATCGCCCCGCTGGAGATGCTGCCGCGCACTAAGATGGATGTGCTTTGCAACTTCTTTGCTTGCACCACCTCCAAAGTCAAATATTGTTCAAGGTCAAGTGTGAGAGGAGGAAGGTCTTAAAAGACTTGGAGAGCGAGCAGGGAGATTGGTTAGTGTTCACTGTCAAGTTAAATGGATTTAGAATAACCATGGAAATACATCTCAGGGTCCATCTCTGAGCATGTTTTCAGAAAGGCTTAACTGAGGAGGGAAGAGCCTCCCTAATATGGGCAGTACCACCTCGTCCACTGGGACTCCAGACTGCATGATGGACGGACTGTATCCTCAAATTGTGAGCCGAAATTAGACTCCTCCTTCTGTAAGTCGCTTTTTTTTGTTGTTGTTTTTTGGTTTTTGGTTTTTCAAGACAGGGTTTCTCTGTGGTTTTGGAGCCTGTCCTGGAACTAGCTCTTGTAGACCAGGCTGGTCTCGAACTCACAGAGATCCGCCTGCCTCTGCCTCCCGAGTGCTGGGAGTGCTGGGATTAAAGGCGTGCGCCACCACCGCCCGGCTGTAAGTCGCTTTTATTGGCTATTTTGTCTCAGCAACCACCAAAGTAACTCAAACGAATGGCCACACTCAGTCTGCTTTATATAAGCATGAGGGGAAAGTATATGATTAAAATGCTGTCTAATTGGTTAATGTCTGCTTTGTATAAGCATAAGGGGAAAGTATATGATTAAAATGATGTATAATTGGTTAATGTTGGGGCAGGGGAGGCTTCTTTCAATGAGCTAAATTGGTTTTAGAAGTCAGTTTTAATGACATTGATGATTTGACAAGAACAAGGTCTCTGGCTAGGGGCTCTTATACCCTCTTCTTGTCCCCATGGGCACTGCACTAACATGAGCAAACACACTCACACACACATACACACATGTTTTAATCTCACATTCCAACATTGGTGAGAAGAACTAAAAAAGACCTTCTCAGGAAGCATGGCTTCCGGATGGCTTTCTCACTGGTGAAATATGTCTGTCCAGTGGAATGACCATTGTCCCCTTCCACAAGCTCACCAGGTCATCAAGCTGACTCAGTGGACACCTGTTTCCTCACTCCTGACCCTGATCTCTGTGTTCTCAGCCTTGTGTGGTCAGGAGTACAGTCTTTGTGTGTGTTCCCCACCTCACGTGGAAGGGTCTCATGCGGAGGACCAAGGAGCATCAGCTACCAAGAGAGGCTTTGCATGTAGCCTTCCATTTATTCCTCCACTGACTTCTACGCCCACACTGTGGAACTTCAGCTCCAGCACACGCAGGGAAGACCCCTGACAGCACGTGTAAGCACAAACACATGAGGCTGTGGTTAAAAAAAAAAAGATCAGGATAGTCCACTAGGGGGGCTGGCAAACATGTTTCTAATCTTTTTACCATTAAAGTCATAGCATTCAACTGGACATGGCGGCCTTTCTGCATTCCTAACATTTGGGAAGCTTAGGCAAGTGGATTTCAATTTCTAAACCAACCTGGGATACACAGTAAAACATAGTTTCAAAAAAAAAAAAAGAAAGAAAGAAAAAAAAGAAAAAGAAAAAACTCTTGTCCCCTGCAAACAGAGCCACAGTTTTACACACAGACAGACACACACACACTCATGTGCACCCAAACTCACCAGGCCTCATGCATCAACCTATTTTCAAAGTACTGTATTGAACTCAGAACTAGATTGCCAATGGTCCAGCTCAGCTAGGCCTGTGCTCACAGGTTAGAGAGAGGAACTAAGTGCCGTCCCTTCCTCCAGCTATCAATCCTAAGAGCTGCCCTTCCTGTTGTCGCACTGGCTCAGCCACCTATCAGCCCTTCATGTTGTCACAACGGCCGAGCACAGACCACAGGGTCAAACGATGCCCGTGTCACTAATCAGCTTTCTTCTGGCAGCTGCTCTGCTCCAGAGAGCACCACCACACGCTGCCACTATCAGAATGCCACATGAATGACGCCCACAGAGATGCAGCAAGCCATAAGCACTAGCAGGGAGTGGACTGGGAGAGCTAATTGAACAAGGGCTACCACTGCCCTGTGTTTCCTATAGAATCTATCTAGAGCATGACTATTGTAATGTCTACATTCCAACTTAAGAGACCATCTGCAGCATCAGTAATCACTAGTAATTACTGTATCTCAAGTCCACCAAGAACCCCCAGAGACTATTAAGTTGTAGGGGTTTTGGAGAAAAGAAGTCTATGGCCAGAGTCTCCTCTATCCCTCCCTCAATTTCCTGGCCTGTCTCAAAGCTAGGTAACTACTTCTCATACAAAATCTCAGTGGACATGGGTGACAGTGAAGGAAATGAAAATAAGGTTTTGATCAGAGTGCAGAAAAGAGTTCAGACCCCACATACCATGACACCTCTGGCCTGTCCCTTGACCCTACCATTTCAACACTATAGCAAAGGAGACAATAGACCTTTACCCATATTATCCAGGCAAGGTGTTTGTTCTGAATTAACAAAGATAAACGTTAGATGCAACAGAAACCAATCCCTTCTACTCGTGTTAGCTACCTTTGTGTCACTCTGACCAGGCACCTGACGGAAACAACATCAGACAAGGTTTATCTTGGCTCGTCGTTTCAGAGGGTTGTCCATGTATCATGGTGAGGAAGGCATAGAATACCTGTGGGAGAATGTGCTGGAGGTTATTCGCAGCAGACCAGGAAGCTGACTGCAAGAGAGGAACCAGGGCCAGTATATGGATACACCCTTCCAAGAGCTGACGTTGTGGTCTCAGGTAGGCCTCTCCTCTGAGATGTCGTCACCACCTCTGAATCAGGTACCACCAGCCACCAGCTGGAGAACATGTGTTCCTAACGTGAGCCTATGGGGCCATTTCAGGTTAAACCCATGGCGTTCCCTTACACACTGTATGCTGGCCATACACATGTGCAGTAGTCCATCTCGAGTGGGGTTCTAGGAGTGAGTGAGTCCTAAGGGCCACTAGAAACACCTTCATACACACTGCAATCCTGTCCGTTATCAACATACCTGGAAAGAGAGACTATCAATTGATGGGATGTCTGTAGGGTGGAAAGGGCCAAGGAAAAAACACCCTGCCCCATGACCTGAGTCAAGGAAACACACCCTGTGATGTGGGATGTCCTTCTGTATATGTGTTGCTTTTATTGGTTGATGAATAAATCTGTTTCACCCAATGGACAGGCAAAAGATAGCTAGGTGAGAAGGTCAAACAAAGATACAGGGAGAGAGAGTAAGCAGAGTTGAGGAGACGCCATGTAACCTCTGAAGGAGTAACATGTCACACTGGTAAACCACAGCCTCGTGGCAGTACACAGATTAATAAAAGTGAGTTCATTTAATACTTAGAGATAGCCAGTAAAAAGCCTAAGACTTTGGCCAGAGGGACCACAGGGACAGAGAAAATTTCCAGCCCCAAATGGCACCCATATGGCAAGAATTTACATATAAAGTCTGAGAAAGCTTAAAAAGGGATCCTAGGCAGACAAGGACAGAGTCAAGTGCAGCTTTCAGTAACTGTCTTTACTCCGATAGGCTCTGTGTGCTGGCAGCAAGCAGAGGTGCAGCTTCTCTAAGAAAGGCTTCCTGACTCAGCACTAGTAGCAAAAACCACATGGTGGTTCTTTTAAGAGGCCCTACCACAAAATACTTAAATGGTGTTTAGGAGCAGCCAGCAGCATGCTTCTTGGTGGTGGCATGGACCTAGGAATTCTGCAGAGTTGTGGCAATAAATGTGGCTCCCACCAATACTTCTGCCATGAAGCTACACTCTCAGGAAGTCAAGGAATGGGCAGAGCCAGCCACCAAAGCTGCTGCTTTAATCCTAGCCATGCCAATTAGCAGATTATAGACTCGTGTTAGAAAAAGATGGAGATATACAGTAAAGACAGATTTAGGCACACACACAAAAAAATCTAATTGTTTTACAGTGTGTTTAAAAATAAACATAGGCTTGGGATAGAAAAGGAAAGGAATAGAGAAAGTTCCTTTAAAAAGAAGGAATAAGAAAAAAGTCACAACAAATGGAAAACACACAGAGTCTGGATATTGTATGTTATTGTGTTGTCTTTGAATTGTTCAACTACTGAGAAAGGAGTAATAGCTGCTAAAAGACATTCCATTATAAATGCTGCTGGATTATTCCAACCTATATATTTTTGAAAATGCCTCCACTTCAAATTTTAAGTCAAAACACATGTTACTTTGGAGACTAGATTTTGCTTTTGTTTACACAGGGAATGAGAGGCTCTGGATTCATTCTGGGTTAAGAAAAATAGGGTTTGATAAATGAAGACCCTTTGAAAAATCTCCAATGGGAATGGACAGCCCATAAGATCCAACATTTCAGAGCACCTCTGTTGCAGTTTCTTCTGAGTTCTACATCCAGAACAGCCTCAAGACTGCAAGTAAGATGATCCAGGCTCACAGAATATTCAAGTCAGGACTTGACCATAATCCTAAATTGGCTTTGAGAACCCATAAGATTATCAGCACTCCCTATCAGCAGGAAGTAGCCTAGAAAAGTACAGCCACATTCCAAAAAACATGGATTACAGGTGTTTGTCTTTGTTTAGACTGTTGGTTACAAGTTGCTATGAATAATGGTCAGGAATAAAGGCTAAATACAGGAGATTGGATTCAGAGTTCTTATTGTGAAAAGAAAAAAGAGGGAAATGTTGTGGAATAGTGCTCTTGTAGACTGTCAAGATTTGTTACTTGTATTAGTTTAATAAAACACTGATTGGCCAGTAGTCGGGCAGGAAGTAAAGCTGGGGCAACCAGATGAAGAGAATTCTGGGAAGAAGAAAGGCAGGGACACAGTTGCAAGCCAGATGCAGAGGAAGCAAGATGAGAATGCCTTACTGAGAAAAGGTACCAAGCCACATGGCTAAACATAGACAAGAATTATGGGTTAATTTAAATTGTAAGAGGTAATTAATAAGCCTAACTTAACAGGCCAAACAGTTTATAATTAATATAAGCCTCTGTGTGTGTCTTTCTTTGGGATTGAATGGATGCAGGACCAGGAGGGACAGAAACTTCCATCTACAGCCCTAACCCTGAAATGATCCCAGCACCAGGGCTGAAATCCCACCAATCCCTGAACTCGCCCCAGAGTCAGGCTGCAGAATCCCGCCAATCCCTGTGCTTGCCAAAGAATTAGGGTGCAAAAACCCACCAATCCCAAACCACCATGGAAAGCACTGTCTGCCCTCCTCAGCCCCAGAAACCCTACATAAGTTCTGTATCCTGTACAGTTTGCTGCCGCTTCTCACCCTAGAGGCAGCCACCCTCCTGGATTTTTCCTTCTTAATAAAACTCAAGTGAGGTTTGTTGTATGGTATGACACTTTTGCCAGAGCGAACCCAGCTGTAACAACTTTGGCTGGAGCCAGAGCAGAACAGAACTCCAACACTTTCCCTGGGGAAATGTTCCCTAGTGGAGCAGTTGTACCACTTGGCCAGACCTGAGCACAGATGTAACACTTCTCCAGAGCAGAGTAGAGCTCTAACAACTTCCACTGCTGAAACCCTCCCCTGTTGGAGCAGAGTTGTTACACTTGCGTTGGGGAAATCTTTCTCGGGAGCAGGGCTGGAAGTTGTGTTGCTTGGAGTGACTTTGTGGTATTCTTTCACTCCCAACTGCCAGGATGCCTTCATCTGCAATGGATGATCTGCCTCCATCAGATAGTCAGATCAGATCATGGGCATGTCTGCAAGGCATTTTTTGACTGCTAATATATGGAAGGATCCAGCTCACTGTGGACAGTGCCACCCCTAGGAAGGTTGCCTAGGCTGTACAGTAGCTGAGCAAACCAGAAACTGCAAACCAATAAGAGGTCTTTCCCAACTTAATTCTTATATGGATTTTGTTTCAGTTCCTGCCTCCATATTCCACAGCCTTGAGCTCCTGCCCTGACCTCCCTTGATAATGGGCTATGACCCATGAGCTGAAATAAACCCTTTCCTCCCCTAATTGATTTGGGTCAGTTTTTTTTTATTACAACAACAAAGAACAGATTAGAAGATACACATACACACCTCGTGTAAAAATTACCTCTTCTATTTATGATAGAATCCATGTCCCATCTTTTGAGAATGGAAAGAATAATTAAGGCGTTGTCTGTGGTCCATGGTTGGATGAAGATAGGAGGTGAAGAGGACATCAGGGCCCCTTATTTATGAATGAGAAGATGTAGATTCTGGAAAAAGAAATCAACCATAGTGACAGAGGTTGTCACTATGTACTCCTTGATCCTTACAGACTGGCCTATATAGTATCTACATGTAATGCCTCTATCCTCAATCACACACAGGTTCATCACAAGTATACTCCCTGGTCCATACAGACAGACAGGTTTATACAGTATCTACATGCACACACAGATACTCCCTGGTCCTTATAGACAGGCCTATGCAGTATCTACATGCAATGCCTCTATCCTCAGTCACACACAGGTTCATCAACTCAGAGATTTTTAAGAAAGAACAGCTTTGTAGCTCATCTACCACCCTATCATTTTTGAGGAAACTCATTAACAGGACCCATTATAATGCCCATTCCTCCCTAATGGGGTTGTTTTCACACACTAATAGTCCGCATTAACATAGTTTTCCAGTGTGCACACAGCAGATTCCGTTAACTTGGGAAAGTGCAGCAGTAACAGGTAGATCCGTGTCTCTTTAGAGCTCAATTTAAGCCCAGTGCCCTGGCTGGACACCAGCTAATAGTGTGACGTGAAGAAAGACACCTCAACCTTTCCATTGAAGCTTGTAAAATAAGATGGAGTTAGGGAATTTATCTTCCACTGTGACCTACCAGCTCTAAAATCCTTTACCTGTGAAGGTGTCCCACAGGGTTTTCTTCTCCAGCCTCCACGGCCCTTACAGGGAGCACCCTCTACCTATTATTTGATGAGAACAGTTTGAGTCACAGTTCACGTTTCTGTGCGACTATCATTCCCAAACTGGCTATGATGGCAGCACTTTTATTTAAATCCAAATAATAATAATAATAATTCCAAACAGTTGGACCAGTCCTTTAGTGGAGGCAGTAAAACCAAGACAGAGTCCTCAAGACTTCCAAGTTTCCAAGCCCATCCTTGATCCTGCTCTAGCATCCTAGCTTCTGTTTTTCTGGGCTCTAGGTTCCTCCCAGAAGATTTCTTGTGAGGTGGTGTACCTTGCCCTTTGACCCCAGAATGACCTTGACTTTGATCCACCTGTCCCCCTCTCCATGCTCTGGAACTGGAGCCACTATGTGGGTACTGGGTCCTTCGTAAAAACAAGCACTCTTAACCACTGAGCCGTCTTTCTAGTCCTTACCACATACTTCCTAAACAGAATTTCCCTGTGACAGCGAGAGGGCACTCCAAGTCACAGGATAATCTCCACGTGTTCTCCAGAGTCAGCCATATGCAGTGAAAGGTCATTTTATGAGCATAGCCTCACCGTGCCGGAGAATGTTTGCAAACCGCTTTTTAAACACTGCCCTCTGTAGCAGTCGGGGTTCTCTAGAGGAACAGAACTGGCGGAATGAATACATTAAGAGAAAATTTGATTGGTTTAGACAATGAGGTTGAAGTAGCCAAACAATGGCTGCCTCATACCAGAGAGACAGAGAACTCTCCTGAGTTCTGCTCAGTCCACCACCAGGCTAGCTGCCTTGGCTCTTTCAATCTGGCTCCAGAGCTTAGAGAAGGCTGCTAGTCATTGGACCACAGTGAAAGCCAGAGGAAGCCGGTTCTAACATTAGTGAAGGGATCAGTAAAGGCAACAGGGTAGGTGAACTCAACAGCAGGAGTAGAGGCCAAGAGTGAAAGAGCAAAGCTTCCCTACTCTGTGTCATCAAGTTGACAACCAAGAATCACATCACACGTGGCTATCATTTTAAGTGCCCCTGCCTCCTCTTCTTTCTCGATAAAGCCTTTCCTGCTCCTAACTGGAGAGGTGTGGACCACTCTGGGTTTGCATACTGGTGACTCTTTCCTTGTCTCTAGATTTACTTATTTGTCCTAATTATAGGCTGGAGTGGTCCTCAGGGTGTTTCACATTACCTTAGTAATCATAGAACACACGTCATGACTTCCGCCATCATAGACCCACAGGTGCTACTACACCTGACTTTGGGACAGACTTGACCCACCACCGAGGTGCTGGCCTCAAGAGCAGTCTCCTGGAGGGTTGAACAAGTCAACAGTAAGGAAGTCAGTGTCCCAGGAGAAGACTTAGACTTGACTAGCAGGAGGAGGGAAAGAGGTGTGAGCCCACAATTCATATCCTCTTCTTCCCTTGGTAGGAGAGCTACCCCACTCCCCGTGGGATCTCTGGAGCACTGTTTATAGGACAGAGGCCTACCCACTCCCCGCGGGCTCCATGTGGGCTCTCTGGAGCACTGTCTGTAGGAGAGAGGGCTACCTACTCCCTGCGGGCTCTCTGGAGCACTGTCTATAGGACAGAGGCCTACCCACTCCCCGCGGGCTCCATGTGGGCTCTCTGGAGCACTGTCTATAGGACAGAGGGCTACCCTCTCCACGCAGGCTCTCTGGTGCAGCCCTCTGGTTTTTTGAAAACTGACATCAGTGTGCCAATGCACTTGCCTGGCATTCCTCCCCTTTCTCACCTGTCCTCCCACTTTTCCCACCCTATTCCTTCCCAGGATTGTGCCCACAGGAAGGTATTCATGTGGTGCAGTTTTACCTCAGGCTCTGTTTTCATGGCCTCCAGCCAAATACACTAAATAACCATGACCTTGTCTTCCTTGGTCCTCACTTCTATTTCCAGGACTGTGAGTAACACTTATTTCATTCTGTCTTGTGTTAAGGCTGTTTCTGATTGGCCCTCCCACGGCAACTGCTGTGTACAAGTAGGCACTTGGTAATTCTTTCATATGCTCAAACAAATAAATTAAACGACAAGTAATTCTAACAATCAAAATGTATTTGACCCATCAGGTTCCAAGATATATATTACCACCAAAGCGTGACTCCAATTTTTCCCTCTCCTGTAAATATCAATACAGAACAGGTATTTTTTTCTCTAACATATCTCACTATTCATAGAAATTTGGATAATCACAACTGCTGAGGGAACCAAAAGACGAAGAAAAGAGATGGCTGATCAAGTATCCAGGGATGCGCTCTGTATCCAAAGTCTAAACTAAATGGAAGAGTGATCGCCTGCTGCTCGCCATCATGGCACCCCGTTCTTCCTCCCTCTGTGAACAGTTTACTTCCAGACCTTTCTAAACACATCATATTGTCATAAATCACGGTGACATTACTGAATCTGCCTAGACTCACAATCCATCAGCACAGCGATAACAGAAGGGAGCATACAGCAAAAGCCAATGCATTATTGATGCGCCCCGTAATGAATGCCCATTCAGTAATTACACTCCCTCCTACTGAAAAGGCAGGAGAGTGTATGTGATGTGAATTCAAATGCCTCTGAACAGCAGAAATCAGCCTGAGCATCTCCTGACCCGAATGCCCGGTGACTGTGATGTTGGACATCTTTACCTAATGCTATTAGAAGCACTGTTACCGTGATATTGTGTGGGTTCCTGGCTTTTTTTACTTTTTCCCCACGATCTACTTCCCAGGCCTCCATCACCAAGTCATGGCCCACCCTAGACAGAGACTTGCCCTCTTACAGACAGAGGCTTAAGACATGATAAGGTCAGCAATGAGTGAGTCAGACTCCCAGATGGGATTACAACTGGGAAGACTTCTGTGGTGGTTAATCTCAACTGTCAACTTGATGAGACTGGCCTCTGGATATGCTTGTATAAGATTATCTTATTAGATTGATTGAGGTGTGAATTCCTGCCCACCAACTCCTGGGCAACAGCCCACAGAACAACGAAGCTGTTTGTCTAGCTGAGAACAGCCCACCCCACTCCAGAGGCCCACAAGACCCTTGACGACATGTGGATAGGTCTAACAATTCCTGCTATGAAACAACATGGTAGAATCACAGGTATGGTATGGCGTGGCGTGACGTGGCATGGTGTGGTATGATATGGTATAGTATGGGCTGGGCTGTGAAGGCATTAGCAACTGTGTTCTTGGAGTGCTGACTACACTAAGAAGCACTTAAATGTTATGTTTATGCTCAGTGTAGAGATTGAACCCCATTCAAGGAGCTTTTAATCCCATCAAAATTAAAATTTTAAATATGGAGAATATATTTCCCAATACTATATAACAAAAAAGAGCCTAGCAAGAAAACAGTCAAGCAGTCATCTAGAACATAAACCATATAAGCTGGAATAAGACCCAAGGCCGAACCAACCATGCATGAAAGAAATAGAGGAACATCTATATATTCGAGACCTAGCAACTTAAAGCCTCTGCCTTTACCTAAACAAAAGCTTCCACTTCCTGATGTGTAAAATGTGTCGGCCATAACAGTCTGGAACACTCATAGGAAAAACGTATGTGAAGACATTACACAAAGCTCTACAGTGCACATGGTGACATCTTGAACCTAAGTCTTCTCATGCTTCCAAATAACAAGGGTCGCCTCTCATCATTTTGTCCAGATCCCACTTCGCTCTGCCACTTCTGGTCTGTAATCTGGATCATCCTAAAAAGGGAGATCCAATTTAGACAAATTGGCCCCATTTGTAGGTGTGGAACACAAAGCAATTGGCCTATGGCACTCCAGGAACTGAACGTTCAAATATCGCAGGCCTCACATCCGGGCAGCTCAGCCCCTATCCCTGAGATGCACAGCAGCAGCAAAGGGTACCCAGCATGATCAGGCTGGCCTCCTCTCTGGAGTCCAGAGAGCATGATCACAGGAAAAGAGACTGTGGAGTTCCAAGACATGTCATGTGGTCAATGATCAGCCAATCTCCTGGCGAGTCCTTGGCGTCATTGACTATACACACTCAACGCATGACAGCCCAGCAGCATGGGGCAGACTCAGATTTCAAAGCGATGGCTTCTGGTCCATGCCACGACACGATCTGACTGCAATCCATAATGTCAATCAACCTCTCTGGGCCATAATTTACTTATCAGAAAAATGAGAGTGAATGATGCCCGACTTGTCCATCTGTCTCTGAGCCTGTCAGGCTTATCAACAAGATCATTGCTATAACAATGTCACTGACTCTGAGGGACGACATAAGAATGGCTTCTGTGAGATGATGGTGGCAATGGGTCTCTTGTTCTGGGTCCTTCACAGACCGGGACATCTCAATCCAATGTTTGCTTCAATGAGATGGATGGAGGGACTAGATTTCTGTGAAATATATGTACATCTCCCAGAACTTCCTTTTTCTGTAGGAGATTGCAGTAATAATCCTGAAGTGAACTTCTCATGGAAAAGGATGGAGTTCCAGAATTTAGCCTGCTCCGAGACTCAGTAAATGACAGCCAGGTGTGGAGCTGCATGTCTGTCACCCCGGTACTCAGGAGGCTGAGGTAGGAGGAATTCTGAAAAGTACAATCCTTGAGGTATGTAGAGAGACCGAGTCTCAACAACAACAACTCTATGTGCATGTGTGTGTGTCATGTTATCATATATACACACATATATATAGATCACATATATAACATGATGTATGTGTGTATATGATTTATTCATATATATGATAACAAATGTAATACCATGTCCTGCTTGGTAACGATATGTGTCATATGTGTCTGTATGATCAGTTAATAAGTTCTCTTACATGTTTGTGCACCTCTCTCCATTAAGCTAAATTTTCAGCTAAATGGTGTCATCATTAGAACCATTAGCTTTAGAGTCAGATGTGACGGCACGTGCCTGCAATCCCAGAAGCTAGGAGGCCTAGGTAAGGGCACAGTGTTTTCAAGGCCACCTTGGGCTAGACAATGAGAACATCTCTCCTATTCCTGAGTCCAGCCCCCTTGCTTGAAACCTTACAATTTTAAATGGACTTTCTACAACCACAAGCACAATTTTATCCCTAAAGCTCATAAAGAGGATTAGTGCTCACAGGGATGTCTATGTCAGACTTAGGAAGCAGTCATAAATGTCAGGAGTGTTTTAACCCTTATTTATAATATTCTTATTCGTGTTCTAAAGTTTTCATACATTTTAGAATGCATTTTGCTCAAATCCATCCTCCAATACCTACCTCTAACTCCCTCTAGAGCCCCCACCCCATCTCCCTCCCAGCTTCAGGTCCTATTTGTCTAATGTTATTAATAAAACCCTGAGCACAATTGATGCTGTGCATGGGTGTTCAGCCACCCGCTGAGGTATGGGCAGCGACTATCTGGAACATTCCCAAAGGACAGCAGTTTGTCATCCATCAGAAGCCATCAGCTGCCGCCAGCTCCTCTACTGTGGGTAGGGACTTCCGGGCACATCCTCTGCCCACGTTAGAATTTTGATTGGAGATATTAACACCAGAGATTAGTGTGACTCTAATATAATAGAGATTTGTGGGACAAGCTACCAGGCAGCCTTCATCTTCAGAGCCTTAGGACCCAAGATGGGGCTGAGGGTCAGAGAATATCACAGTGATCAAATGCATGTATGTTTCCTCCAGGGACAGCAGGTCCAAGCTGTAATAGATATCAGAATGGAGCTGTCAATCGTGAGGTTCTGGCTAGCAAGAAATCAGTGTGGGGTAGAAAGAAGGAATGTCACCCAAACAGCATGAAGTTCTATGTCCATACCAGTAGGAGCATCTTGAGAGCTTGCAGCATCATTGGGCAGTGTGAACGAGGTTCACATCTGTGGATGAGGGAGAAACAAATGCTTCTGCTGGTCGCATCACTGATCTACATATCTTCAAACGCTGTCTTTAAAGTCGGCAGCTCTACTCTTTAACACTGTAAAAAGGCACAGTGTGGAACTAGTGGCTTCCTACCCACCCCCTGCCTGCCAGCGAGCCTTCATGCATCCTGAGTGCTCAGGGTGTCCAAAAAAAATAAAGTTATGCTTTTTCTCTGGTGATTTTCCTAGAGTTTCCTGGATTGACTAAAATTCAAAAATTAGAAAACAAACCAAGAAAACCTCTTTTCCAGAAGGGTCCTGAGCTTCCCAGGTCTAAAACCACCTAACCAGTTCCCATCTTATCACCTCCATTTGGTCACTGTGTATCCCAAAGACACCTTCTCCTGAAGCCTTCCTGTCTTTCTGAGGCAGGGTCTCATGTAGCCCAGCATTCCCTTGAACTTGGGGTCCTCTTGCATGCCTGAAATAGCACGCATACACTGTCGTGTCTGGTTTATGAGGTGTTAAAGACTTCGTCTAGGGCTTTGTCCACACTGGGTAAGCCCTCTACCCGCTGAGCTACATCCCCAGCCCTCTCCAGAGCTTTCCTGATAAACCTTGATGGCTGATTTGTCTGTTTGTGTTTATTTGTTCCGCGTCATCAAAACGAGAGTTATGTATTTTTAATATATTTCTATTAGAGGTTATGAAACAGTCAAATCTAAATATCACTTAACTCCTGCACCAGTGAAGCTCCCTGGTGTCTCCTCAGAAGAGGGGCACAGCCAAGCTCAAAGTCCAGAGAGCCTCACTGGAAACATGAGGTAGCTCCCAGCAGGCAGGCAGCGTGTGGCCCTCAACACTTGCATGGCAGCAGCCCTGCTAGACGCTCTTCTTCCCAGCCCGCCAGAGTCCTCACACCACCCATTCCATTGCCACCTCCTCTCTGAGCCTCTCCTCAGATACAGAGCCAGGGACATCCCCAAGCTCTACGTGCTTCCCTCTGGAAAGATGGTCCCAGCAGCACTTGCAAAATGGGCTGTGAGGGTTGAGCAATTTCTCTAGGTCAGTCCGAGAAAAGTCCTACAAGGCCAGAAAACCAGGCACTCCTGGCTCTTTGTCACCTTCCCAGAGTTGTGTCCCCATCAGCACGGACGCACACACAAGCTCAGAGACACCTTCCACCCTGTCTGCAGCACTGCAGGTCTCATTTGCATTTTTAATTATTTCAAAGCAATCATTTATTAAGAGAGCAGTTTAAACGTGTCTGCACAGTCCTTGCAAGTACTGCTTCTATCATCAGACTCACTGACCAGGGAGCTCTTCTGAGCAGCTCAATGACCACGTATAGATTATGTGTTAGATATGGTCCTAAGGACCCTCCTAACCCTCCCCTTTGACCGACAGTTTTGCTTTTTCTTCTACTGATGCTGATACAATGGCTCAAAACAGCCTGGATGCAAATTCAAGGTCACGATGATCACCTGCAGGGTGAAAGAGCCAGCATTTTGGCCCAGAGCCATCTTGCTCCAAAGCGCGGGTTCTTGGCTCTGTACCACATCCAGCTGCAGCCACACCGAGAATGCAGTGGAAGAAACACAGTTCCAACATCAGAGTGTCAGCTAGCTAACTCTCCTCAGAAATAACTCATAGCTCGGGGCATTCGGTCGAAATAGAGTTGGTTCCTTTTATGACACTTTTCCCCCCTGGCAGACATTTTGGCTTTTCTGTCAGAGTGCCTTTCTCTTTCCTTAATCCACATTTTGCCCTTGGGCATCACACACGTTAATAACACCTCGGCTTGTACCTCATTGAGACAGGAGTCAAAGCCGTCTCAGCTTTCTTGTTCATCAGCCACCATTTGATCTCCTCTATTTGGCCACCCATATCAGTTAGGTAGGTAGGTAGGTAGTTAGTTAGTTAGTTAGTTAGTTAGTTAGTTAGTTAGTTAGTTATTGCTAGTTCCATAGAGAGAAGTTAAATCACATGGCATGTGAAGAAAGCATAGCATTTCTGAAATGAATATCCTCTCCTACCAGACCCAAGTTTCAAAGTCTGTTGTTCCCCTGAAGACAGGAACCGAGTTGATATTTAAAAGGTTTTAATTAAAATGGCAAAGTGGGGCCCGCTGTAAGAGGTTGGAATTAGCAAGTTGTGGGTTTATCTTCATCTTAACTGTCACTCTGTAACCCTGAGGACTTTGTAAAACAAGGTCTGCTTCCCTCCACACAGAACAATCTGGCCCTCTGTTGCCAACTCCCCTCCCTGCTCTCCTCCCTCCCTGACTAACTTCTCGGATCCTTCAGTTGTGTGCCGGCCGTCACATCCCCAGCCCTATCCTGCTCCTCTGAAATGAGATTCCCCTGTAAGTCCCCCAAGTGCTGAAGTGTCCCAACCAGAGTTCCTGAGACCTCCCTACCACCCGGCTTTCCACTCGTCCTCCTGACCAAATCCTGCTTAAGTATCCTGACCAGAGTTCCTGAGACCTCCCTATCACCCAGCTTTCCACTCTTCCTCCTGATCAAATCCTAGTAGACATGGAATGTCCACAAAGATAGGCACTTGGGTCCACCCAGTGCTGAGAGCTTGAAACCCACAGGTGTCCCCGACACTACTCACAGCTACCCTGTCCATTGAGGCTCCCATCGCCACAGCCAGACTCAAGGTCCCTGAAAATCCTGAACTCTGATATTCCACTCCACGACCCTATTCTATGGCCTTTTTCTTTGCCTTATTCCTGCCACGCCTGATCCTTGGCCCCACAGGGATCCATTCATTCCTTGGCTCCTCCATTCTGCTCCCCTCCAGAAGCAGCAGCTCTTCTCCTTGCCTTACCCAGCCTCCCCACCCCTCCAGGCGGTCCCAAAGGTCCTCTCCCTGCTAACCCAGCCTCCCCACCCCTCCAGGCGGTCCCAAGGGTCCTCTCCCTGCTAACCCAACCTCCCCACCCCTCCAGGTGGTCCCAAGGGTCCTCTCCCTGCTAACCCAGCCTCCCCACCCCTCCAGGTGGTCCCAAGGGTCCTCTCCCTGCTAACCCAGCCTACCCACCCCTCCAGGCGGTCCCAAGGGTCTTGCCCCTGCTAACCCAGCCTACCCACCCCTCCAGGTGGTCCCAAGGGTCCTCTCCCTGCTAACCCAGCCTACCCACCCCTCCAGGTGGTCCCAAGGGTCCTCTCCCTGCTAACCTCGACAATTGCTTTCCAGCTCTTGCTATCATGTTTCTCAGGGAAATTCCAGCCCTCAGCCACTGCCACAGTCTCGTCTCCATCCTGACACCCATCTCATCTACACTGCAGACAAAAGCCTGGCAGCTCCCAGAACTGGCTCCCTTCATTGCTCCTGGTTCACCCTGGCTACTTGTACTTGGTCAATATCGGCTGCCATTCCCCCAGTAACCACTCCACGTGCATCCATCTGTGTCCTGCCACCCTTAGAATCTTGACACCTCCTTCATGGATAAATCTGGGGCTCCAGACTTAGTGCCTCCTCGTCCTTCCTGCATCAAACTGTACTTAAATGTCCGTCTGCGAGGGCTGCCACAACGAAACAGCACAGGCTGCGGGGCTCAAATAACTGGCATATTTTCTCACCGTTCTGAAGGCTGGAAAGTTCAAGAACAAGGTTCTGGCAGGATTCAGTGTCTGTGAAAGCCCAGTTATTGGCTTCAAGAGGCTTTCTGCCTTCTTACCATGTCCTCACATGGCCTTTCTTCAGTGTGCGTACACAGAGAGGGGATGGGCTGGACAGGCTGTCTGATTCTCTTTCTACCAATATTACAGGATCAGGGCCCCATCCTTTTGACTTAATTCGACTTGAATTCTTTCCTTATGCCCAAGATAGCTGCACTGGGGTTAGGTCTGCGGTGTATAAACGCTGGGAGGTGCATATACCAGTCTACAGCATAACACCACAGCAACGTATGTTCTCCCTCTGAACTCGGAGTACTCGGAGTATTTTCTTCTTTATCAATATTCAGCCTTCTGCCTGAAACCTTGTTCCCATTTCTGTGCACACATCTCTTCCAGAACCATGCTTCACTGGTTCTCCCTGGCCTCTTTCTTCTCCGTGTAGGATATAAAGAAGAAGGAAACAGCCCGCCAGACCTCAAAGAAACTAAGATCTTCTTGGAGAGTCAATGTGAAGAGGCATTGAACAAAATAGTAAAGCAGACGTGGGACAGCCTAATAGACCCTCATGAATCTACCACCCAGTCACAAAAGCCAGCTCTGGAATGCCCCACATAACTACAGGGCCACCTGATACTCCTGTCCCAGGCAACTGTCCAGTTACACGGACCATGAAGGGGAGCTGCCTGGCCTTAACATTAAAACCCTCCAGGGAGAAATTCCAACAAGTTCCCCTCCCAGACTGGCAGAGGCCAAGCCCTTGGGAGCACTTAGAAGGGATATGTTTTGAGGTCAAGCCAACCCTTTCAATTTTATCCTATTTCTTAAAACGCCTCATTCAGAATGACCGCAAGGCAATCAACCAAAATTACTTTCTGGAAATGAACAATGTGAAACTCTGGGAAAGTACAGTTATCCCCAGGACTATCCAAGTTCCAATAGCTCAATTTCTTCCTAAAAGACTTGATGGCCCCTGAGTAATATTCTAAAAATGCTGGGTGATCTTAGAATGGTAGATAAGGGAAGGCTGAACTTCTGGGAGGCTCTCTCTCTCTCTCTCTCTCTCTCTCTCTCTCTCTCTCTCTCTCTCACACACACACACACACACACACACACACACACACACACACTATTGCCTTCACTAGATCTCTGAAGTCCCTCCCTTCCTCTTCTTTTTCATTTCTCCCAAGGGGCATAGCTGAAGCTTCCCGATTTTTCTAGTCTTTGTAGTGGAAGTCATCCAGCTCTGTCTCAGGGACTGACAGATAGAGGCTTTGCAACAAATTCTTGAGCACTGAAGAATAAATCAAACTGTATTCGGGAATCACCAGGTTGGTGCTTTATTGTGACTCTTGCCTATGACATGTCAGACACTGGAACCCAAGAGCAAGGACCATGCCCAGAGTCAGCCATCTTCCCAAGAAAACCCTGCTAGTTCCCTGTGATGGAGACAAACTTCATGTCTAAGATCTATAGCCCCGAGATTTTTCACAGTGAGGACAGTATTTCCTCTTGGAAGGATTTAGTCACTAGAAGACCTGAAGAAAACAGTGGGCTGGTAAAGGAAGGAAGCAAAGTTAAAGATAACGTGGACCATGTAGATTCACCTCCAAGGAGCAAGCCCAAGACTGCCAAGTGGAAATGAGAAATACAAGGCAGCTGGTTTGAAGAGATGATGCATATATTTATGACACTGTTCCTGCTGCATATTCATGAAGTGGACTACACTTTTCAGTAAACAAAACCAATTCCAGGCCAGCCAGGGCTACACCGTGAGACCCCATCTCAAAACAAATGAAATGTAATAAACAAAATAAAATCAAGTATCTTAGTTCATTCATTTTAACTCATTAGCTTCTCATCAATTTTTAAGAGACATCAGAGCACAGAAGAAAAAAAAGCACCTATAGGAAGAGTCTTTCAAACCATTTTCACATTTCAAACCATAAGAGATCAAAGGCCCAGAGAGGTTAAGTGACTCTCCCAAGAGCTAGACCTTTTAAAAAGACCAAACTCCAACCCCCATCCTCTAATTCCCAAATAGCATCTATTCTCTAGAAAGGGGTATTGTAAATTGTGCATAGCTTGTTTTCATCATGGGCTTATCTCTATTCCTAGACATTTTATCCACATTGCAAGATTCCATGCTTCTCTTTGACAAACTCCATACCAAATTTAAAACCCCCGTGCAGCCTTCCAAGCTGTGATTGCTTGGGTCTCTGCAGTGAGCACATGCGACTCTGCGGGATTATTTGCATGCATGACTACACAGGAAGAAACCGCTATAGTAACAAGCAGAGTTTGACCAGTGTGTTGATAGCTCAGTATTTAATTAGGAATGTGCATTTTGCTTTGGCTAATGACTGCTTTGCTTGGTTTTTAAGTAAAATGGCTGTTTTATAGGCCATAAGAGTCAGATTGCATTACTGGAAAAAGTTTCAAACAAAATATGTTTGCTATCAAAATAGGTAATCAGGGGCGTTGGAGAGACGCTCTGGTGGCAAAGTGTCTCATGGACAAGTGAGGAGACTTAAGTCGGATTCCCAATGCCCATGTACAAACACAAACTTGATGATGTACAGCTATAACTCCAGAGCTGGGTGGGTGAGGACAACTGGCTGATTCTAGAGATCCTTACACAGTTATCTCCGTCAAATTGATGAGCTCCAGATTCAATGAGAGAACCCAACCAGAAAAAAATAAAGTAAGAAAGAATGGTAGAAGACACCCAACATTAGCCTCTGTCTTCACACACAAATGTGCATCACACACACACACACACACACACACACACACACACACGATACCACACATGCACACAAAGAAATAGGTGATTAGTTTACTAATGTCTACATAAAGTTATGTGCTTTATAATGTGCATAATTTGAAAATTATGGAATTAAGGTTGGGGATATAGCTCAGCTGGCAGAGTACTTGCCTGGCATGCACAATGCCCTCAGTTTGACCCCAGCACCCCATAAACCAAGTGTGGAGATACATACTTGGAAACCTAGCACTTGGGAGGTAGAGGCAGGAGGTTCGGAAGTTCAAGGTCGCTGGGTGCAGTAGCAAGAAGCCTGTGAAGTAGCTCATGGCCCTCTACCGCTCTGAGACTCCAGACTAGAGAAACTGATGAGACAGAAGAGCCTGTACAACAAACACAAGCATACGTTGTGTAGGACACCCGCTAGGGGAAAGAGCGGTAGGCATCACTTGAGGTCCTGTGGTCCAGGTCTTCTAGTATTTGCCTTTGGGAGAAACATCACTGAGGCCTTTTAAATCTCCCGTGGTGTCCAAATTTGATGGCATGATGATACTTGGTGGTAATATGATTTATTTCTAATAGTCCTTGATTCCCTCCGTAGCCCATTATGACCCCATCACACATCTCTTTGCCCAAGGTCTGAGCTTTGTTATCATTGGGTCTGGGCTACACTTTAGGGAATGAAAGGACCATGAAGTGGACTCACTAAAGGTGTCCCTCCTGCTTGTTCTTGCAGCATCTATCACAGGCTCTCACAGTTGCCTCTAAACTCTGTGATTGTAAAACTCGACCCTATATGTGTTATCCAAATCTTTCACAATAATCTTTTAAGGGGGAGAGGTGACTTTTCCCATGCAGATGAGGCCTATGGTCCAGCTGCGTGTTTGAAGTTCCATACACCTTGATCACACTTACCACCGCCAGCTCCTCTCTTCCACCTCCCCAGGCCATGCCCCAGTCTCCTCTTCACACCTGCTCCTTTTTTGCAACCACTGAATCCAACTTGACTGGTCTTGCTGGTTTGACCTTATCCCTGGCTTGTGCAGGTAACCATGGCGATCGTGATGTCCAGAACACAGCATTTCACAACCCTCCTCCTTGACCTCCAGTTGTATCTCCTTTCATTCCCCTCTTCCACAATGCCCTCCAATCCTTGGTGGGGGAGGGGTTGTTGATAGAGATGTCTCACTGAGGGCTGAGTGATATGGTATGATGTGTGTGTGTGTGTGTGTGTGTGTGTGTGTGTAGTGATATATGATTAATAGTCCTTTGCTCTCAGCATTTTGACCTATTTTGAGCCTCTACATTGCTGCCCACTTCAGAAAAACCCTGTGGCCAGGTCAAGGGCAGATCTATCTTTTCACATCCTTTCACCCACAATCCTTCACAATCTTATCATCTTACATTGTACCTCCCTTGATTTATACTTGAAAGACTCCCCAGAAGTTGGACATAATGGTTTCTTTTTATTGTGCCTTCCCTAGGAGACGATGTTACTCTTTTTGAGCTACAAAATATCTAAAAAACTAGACGACTTGAAAACAACAGAAAGCAGAGCCAACAATGAAGGTCCATGATAAATCTCTTGTCCAGCATTCAAAATAAAATTAAAAAAGAAAAGAGAACTCTATTTTTGCATTTCTGTAAAGCGGGATATTTAAGATCTAGGCACCAATAAATAAATCTTGGGTCTGATGAAGGTACTCATAGCTTGTGCTGTGTCTCCTCATGTCTACAAGGTAAAACAGAAAACTGAGTCCCCTACAGTTTTCTCTGTAAGGGCACTAATACCCTTTGTAAGGGAGCCAACTTCATGACCCACTCACCTCCCCACATCCCCTTCTCCTAGAATCATAACCTTGGCACTAGGGAGTCAATGAGTGAATTGAGAGAGACACAAACTTTGGACCCACATAGAGTCCCTACTTCATGCAAGCAATGAGGTCCATGGGGCACTCCCAACAAAGGAAACAATTTAAATAGAAACACAGACACGTGCAACAATTGCTCACTACATCGTGAAACACAGACATCACCGGCATTAGCCAGCTGTGTCCAGGTGTTTGTACTTCCTGCCCATCCTCTGGTTTAAGGGGAGTGTCTTCTTTCTGACTCCCCAGGTCCGAGGTGTATGTCCCCATGGGCTCCCATACGCACTCTTGTTTATCTTTTTAACCACAGCACATGACATTTGTTTCTATTTCCCTCCATCCTGTTCTTCAAGCCAAAGCACTACTCTGTGGTGGCCCTGCCTTCAAGGACGGGCCAAGCGTGTAGCACAGAGCCCAGGGCAGCACTATCGATATGTTGACTATGGAAAGCTGACCTGTGCATTACTAGGAAGAGTGAAGAAAAGGCCCCGGGGCTGAGAGGAGGAACCACACCGCACTAACAATTCTGATTGACAGATTAGAATTGATCGATTGTAGATAATTAAAACGTTGCTGATGCAGAGCCAAACTCTCTTGGGCTATCTTCAGTCCTCTTGATATCTATTCATTGCCTATCCATGTGTCTGACATCCTTGTGACCAGCAGATAAAATCTCTGGAATATATTAACACAAAAGACCACTAGCTTCCACTGACCACAAAAATTATAATGTTATCAGATCATTTCTGAATAACATAATAAAATCCCTCCACTGTAGCTTGCCTACCTGCTATGTCCACCAATGTTTGCAAAATGCCTCAACTTTTGACTCCCCTCATGCTGTAACCAGAAAAGCCGGGTAAAACTCTTTCCATGTTGAGGAATTTGAGGTAACCTGAATCCTAATGTGAGACCTGTGTTTTACGTCTACAGCCATGCAGCAGCATCGTTCCCGACCAAGGACAATTAGAGGCTGGCAGCAACACCCTCCAGTGCAACAACCAGATGTCACCAGCTAGGGACATAGCTCAGTGGTAGAGCCCGTGCTTAGCATGTGCACAGCTCTGGGTTCAATTCCCAGCACCCCAAGAGGATGCAGAGAAAAGAAAACAGGGGAAACAGCATCCTGCTGGGTTACAGTGCCCTCTGCCTCAACTCCATGTGAGGACCCCTCAGCCACCCCTTGACCTGGTCACTATCGTTTATCTTCTCTTTCCCAGTGGCCCTGCAAGTCGAGGACAGTACTTGGTTGTCTTTTACTGGCCAGCAGGCAGCCTCTCTGCGTGCTGCGCCGCTAAACACAATTCCATGCAGGACTACATGGCTACACGCGGCACACGGCTTCCCAGGCATGCCACGGTGTTAAAGGCTCTGGCTTGATTCATGCTCCGTGCAAAATAATAAAAATCTAAATTGCAGTCATGATGTATCATTTGTCAAGCATTTTGTTAAAGAAAGATGAAAACATGAATGATGGATGAACAAAGAAATGAAAATTTAACTAAACTATATAGGACTCAATATGTCCATAACTGCACTAATTAGTTTTACATGCAAAGTACTGTATACACAATACAAAGACTAGCAATTTTCAAAAAGTTTGTGTCCCACAGTGTGCCTTTCGCATGACAACTTCATTCATCCATCTATCATGAAACAGGGACTATGGAAGATGTTTCTGTCTTTCGGAGTCATTTTAAAGACTGTCAGCTAACACTTTTCATGGATAAGGAAAAGACCAGCTCAATACTGAATATTTATTGACAGAATACCGGCTACGCAGTCTCTTCCGTGGTATGGATGTAGCTTTAACATAAACTGAGCCACTTTTGAACTGCAGCATGCAAGAGGATCATAAAGCAGTTTCTCCCATAAGAGACAGCGAGCCCAATGTGACACGTTTTTTCTGTGGGCTGGATTTAACACAAGGGACTAAGAGCCATCCTAACTACTGAGCCTTTTGCACTTTCCGGTTCTTCCTTTCCATCACACACACTCTCCAGTGATCATATGAGCCCTCCCAGTCCTAGGAAGGCCTCGGGGCTCAGCCACACAGCTTGGGCATCACTGGCTCCCGGCCCTTCTGAAAGTAGCCCTGCCTTTCTGTGCCAACAGGCATGATAATTCAGCAACACAATTCAGGATTTATAATCTGGGGCGGGGGGCGGGAGGAGGATGATTAACCAGGCTCTCTGCTCAGTCTCTAGCCGTGGCCCCACAGTGACCGGTGACCTCACAGAAGCAGGAAGGGTTTGCTCTGTGGCCTCAGTGGCCCTTTTGAAACTACATAAGGAGAACAGATGGCGCAGGGACCGCAAATGAATATTCATAAAAGGAAATCAATTACCCACCTTCTGTGCCACCTGCCCTCTCAACCCAGCTTAGCCCGCAGCTGTGAGGGACAGGGGGCTCACACACATGTCCCCTCGAGGGCATTCACAGAGGCCAACAGCCCAGTGCCAAACCTGGAGTTTTGGCACACCTGACCTGAAAAGATGGAACATTTTGTTGGTCTTGACCTTTAAAACAAGAGCCAGTGCCATAGCAAAGTGGCACACGGCAATGAAGATTGCAAGACCTTCCAAGCGGCTCCAGGGCCGCGGCTGACCTTTTTACACTCCTTCCCTTGGTTCTGATGACCCCACCCTGAGCCACACTCACCTCACTCACCGGATGAGGACAGCACCCCAGTAGGCAGTAGGCTGTTCTGGGCTGATATGTCAAACAGAAAACCCTCAAGCAACCAGGAATAACAAACATTGCTTCTTCCTGCCCGCCACCAGAAGACGACTTCCGGGTTCTTTGGGTAAAGGCTCTGAGCGCCAAGCCTGAGAGCCTGATTTGAGCCCTGGAACTTAACACAGTAGGAAGAGAGAACTGGCCGCTGTAGTGTCTGACCTCCACATGTACACCGTAGGCCACGCGTGTTCACATAGATACATATTCGCATATGCACGCATACATTAAATAAATACATATAAAAAATAAATAATTTTGGGGCCGGTGAGATGGCTCAGTGTGTACAGTGCCTGGCATGAAAGCACAATAACTCAAGTTCAATCCCCACCACCCACATAAGGATGGACGGAGGGAGCCAACTCCACAAACTTTGTTATGTACCCACACATATAGACAATAATAACGAATGGTTTTTAAAAGCTAGCTCAGCCCACTCTGTGGTAATGAACAAAGATATGGGATTCCTAGAAAATTATGTAACTTTTCAAACAGTTGAAGCATACTTAAATAATTGATGTTAATATGTACTATTTCTTTTTTCTTTCTTTCTGTTTCTTTGGGAGGGGGTGCTGGGGGTGGTTGAGACGGGGTTTCTCTGTAGCTTTGGAGCCTGTTCTGCCACTCGCTCTGTAGACCAGGCTGGTCTCGAACTCACAAGATCCACCTGTCTCTGCCTCCAGAGTGCTGGGATTAAAAGTGTGCTCCACCACCGCCCAGCTCTTCTTACAGTCAGTTGATTTAAATAATAAAAGTCTCTTATACACATGTTCCTCTATCCAGCCACCTAACATGAGCCTAGCCACCAGAGCTTGTCTGACATCACCAGCACAAGCTGCACTTGGAAAGCGGCTTTACCAAAGGCAGAAAAGAATGGCGTCAAAGCGCCCAGGTCACTGATGGGAAGCATCTGTCTGTACAAGGCCCTCTGTTTCCGCTTGAGTGGCAGCGGGCTCCTTTCTCACACGCTCTTTCACTTGCTGCTGTGTCTTCCCCCTGGAACTCAGGTCCCCACTCCCCATGAGAAGCGACAAAATCGGTTACAGCTCTGCTGCCCCAGGTTCATAGCTCTTTAATGTAAACTGTATGTGTGTCTATGCGTACGTGTGCGGGTGTCCATGTATATGTGTGTATGTATATGTATTACGTATGTATGTGTATATACACATGTATGCCTTACACTAGTTTGCTGATGTCCGAAGAGGCCAGAAGAGGGCATCAGATCCCCTGGAGCTGGAATTTGCAGGTGGCTGTGAGTCACCCCACGTGGGTAGTGGGGCAGCAATGCTCTGAACTGTTGAGCCAATCCCTAGCCCTCTGAGCTCATATTCCTTGATGCCCTATTTCCAACCTTGTCAAAAAACATCCTAACACAGGGACGCCACCTTCCTACCACGAAACCCTGGCCATGCTCATCTAATTTCCTTAATGTAGGGAGCAGTGAGGTTGGGGACAACATGGCAGTCAAAAAGGAACAGTCCTGTGGAAGAAAACTGATTCTGAAGGCTGGAGTGTTAACCCTTGCTTGCCCATGCACAAGGTCCTGGGTGCGAGCCACCACACTGCAGAAGAAAAGCAAGCCGTGTCTGTTTGCATCCAGGCTGCCTCCTTTCTGTGTCCTTTATTTCTTTTCCTGCTCGGTTCATCCGGGTGTATGTTTGAAAAGTAGTGAGTGGAGGGGAGACGAGAAAGAATCCAGGTGATTGATGCCCCACCAGGGAACTGCCCTCGTCTCTGGATTCAATCCTGCAGAAAAAGAATTGCATTATTCTAATCAAGTGCTCCAGGACAGCTCTTCTATGCCAAACCAAGACAGGGAGCAATTTGTTGGAGTCACCTGGGCCTCTTTCTGCCTTCCAGACTGTCACCAGCTCAAACCCTGCAAGCAAAGACAGATTCCAGGCACCCTGGAGCCCCTAAGTCCTGGATTCTGCTCCCATTCCTTTCTCACCTTCCTCTTGAAGTGGACAAAGCTCTGCTTGCCGTTGCATGTGACACACCTGCCTCCCCTCTCACCCCATGGGGCTCTCCTCGAACCCCCTCCCCAATAAAAACTGGAGGCTGAAAGAAAAGGGGGAGAAAACCCCTAATGGTTATCATTAAAGTACATCCAACCTGTGGCTCGCAGATTGTATGCACCCCACAATAGCTATGGAAGACACTCAAAGAAAAATCAGAAATTTGCTTAAACATTATAAGAAATTTTTTGCAATTTTGTAAAAAATTTTTTGCATTTTTTTCAATTCAGTGTAGCTCTCAAGTGTGAACTTCGACACCATGTCAATGATGTCAAAGGTGGTACCTATCCAGTCATAGACCCTTAAGATCCCTAAGGCAGAGGCTCTCAACTTTCCTAGTGCTGTGGCCCTTCAATATAATTCTTCTTGTTGTGGCGACCACCCCAGCCATAAAATTGTTGCCGTTGTTACTTCATAACTAATGTTGCCACTGTTATCAATCATGATGTAAATATTTTGGGAGATAGAGGTTTGCCCCTACCTGAAGGGGCCATGACCCACAGGTTGAGAACCACTGCTAAGGCGTTAAACTCACTGCCTTGTGTTAGAGGTGGGAACATAAAACAGAATTTTCCTCAAACCTGGAGTTGTACCTGAAGGGATGCAGCAGGCAGCCAGGAGGAAAGGGGAAGGGGGAGACAAGGGAAAGTTGGCCTCAAAAAACTATTGCTTCTGATGGAAACTCCAAGTGGATCTTATACAAGTTCCTGGCCACACTCCTCAACCACAGCCTGCAGCTGTGATGGAGTCCTACAAGGGAAATGTACTGCCTGCCCCTACACCTGGCGTTCTGGAAGCCATCCTCCCCCTTACTCTAGGACTACACAACCTGGGCTTTCTGCCAGCCATGTGTTACCCCGCCCTTTCCTCTCTCCTACCTCTTGCTCACAACCTATATGCTCACTCCATCCGCTGAACTTCAGTTTCTCCATCTCCAGCAACCGTGGAAACCACTGCTATCCAAGTCACGCTGAGTAGTCCCTTAGTCTCCAGAGCTAGTGTGTGTGTGTGTCCCTATGTGTGTGGTGTGTGGGTGTCCCTATGTGTGTGTGTATGCATATGCATGTGTGTGGGTGGGTAGGTGTATGCGTATGTGTCGAAGGGGTGTGGGTATGTGTGGGTATGTGTGATGTGGTGTGTGGATGGTGTATGGACATGATCCCCGTCTCTTTTTTCATTACATTTTCCTGTCATTGTTGTTCTACAGAAACTCTGGGGGGGGAAAGTCACGGGCTTATTAAAACAAATAAGAGAAAGCAAGCAAAGCATTTGTGCCTCCTACACCAGAGACGCAGGCTCCTTGCAGGCTGGGCTTCTCATATGACTTGGGGGCCCAGGGTTTACTGGCAGAGCCTGACCCAATTGGAAGGCCACAGAGAGGAGAGGGATTTGAAAGGGAAAGATGGATGGGCCCCTTGTGAGCAGTATGAAGGTCAGCGAGCCATGCTTTCAATCCATGGGGTGTGACATCTTGGCAGATATGGAAATCTCTGTGATTTTCTTTCTGAAGGATACCCTGGGTGGACGGCAGCCTGGCTCGCTGTATATATTCAGGTCCTGACAGTTCTGGAGAACGCCTTTCTCCTGCACAATGGGGGCATTCTCAGTCTCAGTCAGAGATCCAAGCTGGGACAGGGCAGGCATTCAGGCCCGGCAGGAAGGCACTCAACCACAGCTGGAAAGGAGGTTCGCTTCTCTGATCTGGAGGTTTAGAAGGAGCAAGGACCCTGCCACCCTCTCTGTCCTGGCTAGGTACAGTGTTGACCACTACCTGGTGCAGCTTCAGGTACCAGCACCTGGCTCTGAGTAAGAATGACCAGAGACCCTCCCCCGTCATCCCCTCCCTGGCTGTCACGCGGGGAAAGAAACTGAAGGTGAGACATGGTGGTATAAGTCTCTAATTCCAGCGCTTTGAAGAATGAGATCAAATAAACACAAGTTCCAAGCCAACCTGAGCTACATAGGAAAACCTTTGGGGAAAGAGGACATAAAAGGAAGAAGGGGTAGGAAGAAGGAGGGTAAAAATAGAATTTTAATTCCATATCCTGCACACAAAGCCAAGCTCAGGTTTCCCTCCCAAAGACAACTTGGCTGCCTGCAGTGACTCCAGGTACCATGCGATGCATAAGGGCAGCCGATTGCTGAAGCGCGCTCCCACACACCATGTGTCCCTGATTCGGGGTCTTCCCTTCTCCTTTTCTACACGCTGGTGTGCCTCAAGGAGCTGGTGACATCCCTCTCCCCCCGGAAGTCCCTCCTGACTCAGCCTAGACTTGGAAATCTAACTGCTTTGCTTGTGACATCTGCCTGGGATAGCCTTTCCTTGTCCTTGCCCTTTTATACGACAAGAAATTCCCTCTGTGAGTTTGAGGCTAGACAAGTCTGTCGAGCGAGTTCCAAGCCAGGCCCTACATAGTGAAACCTTGTTTCAAAATAAATAAAGAAGAAAGGAAGGAGGACAGAGGGGGGAAGAAGGGAAAGGAAGGGAAGGGAAGGGAAAAGAAAGGAAGGGAAGAGAAAGGAAAGGAAGGGAAGGGAAGGGAAGGGAAGGGAAGGGAAGGGAAGGGAAGGGAAGGGAAGGGAAGGGAAGGGAAGGGAAGGGAAGGGAAGGGAAGGGAAGGGAAGGGAAGGGAAATTCCCACTTCTGCCTGGAGAGACGACTCCATAGTTAAGGGTGTTCGCTGACTGCTCTTGCAGAAAACACTTTTCATTTCCCAGAAAACAAATCCATTGGCTCACAAGTGCCTGTCTCTCCAATTCCAGGAGATCTGGCCTCCATAGGAGTAATACTCATAGGCACAAACTCAGACTTACACACACACACACTTAAAAGCAAAAACAAAATCTTGGGGAAAAGACTCCCACTCTCAAGCTTCACTGAAGCCTTCCAAGCCCCCCCCCACCCCCCGCCGTCCCAGGTCTCGCCATTTTCTGTGTCCTTACACTCCACGTCATCTCTCTCAGGAAGCCTCCTCTATCCTGCACTGCAGCGCACACCCACGCGGACCCTCCCCAGAAGGAGCGTCCTTCATCTTCACTGGCCTTCGAGGCCCAGCAGAAGCATCTTAGATGAACTGAGCACACTACCTAAGGTCCCAGGCTCACCCAGAGTTCAGACAAAGCCACACTCCCGCTCAACTTTTCTAAGAAAGAATTCATGGTGGATGCCTGTCACACAAACTGTTTCCTGTCAGAGCTCTTGAACAGGTCCTGGAGAGATGGCTCAGGGGTTAAGAGAACTTTCTGTTCAATCATAAGCATAAGGGTTCAGATCCCAGTACCAATGTAGCAATCAGGGCATCTCACAAAAACTTGAAACCCAGGTTTCAAGGAATACAGTGCTCTTTTCTGTTCTGGCCTATACACACACACTCACACATGCATTCACACACACACACACACACACACACATACTGGAGCATGTGTATGTCAACACATACACACACACACACACACACACACACATTTTGAAAAGCTTAAACAACACTCCCTTAAAGGGTCACATAAAGAAAGCCTTTGTCAACTGTACTGAGACCAGATTTGACGGGAAACCCCTCTGTGATACAAGGGTATCAAGAATGTGCTAAGAAGAACAGAAATGGCCACAGAGATCCTCAGATTCTCACTTCATGTTGATGGTGATGGCCTCAATTCTCTGACTTCCAACCTCACCCTGGGGACCTATGAGCCCTAGACCAAGCCTGGCCCTGCTGACAGTCCCTGGTCAGAAAGACCTCTGATATCACAAACTAGGGGTAGGTGAGCAGCAAAGCCCTTCTTCAGACACTTTCCTCTGCCGGGTTATGATGGCACACTATTCTCCAACAGAGCGTGGAGCCCATTCCATAGCCCCCCAGAGCTTCAATGGACATAAAAGGGGAACAACTGAACAAAGGAATCTCAAAGTACGAGTGCCATCATGAAGGCTGCAGCCTCTGGTCACCCACCTAAATGCCACTCTGCGCTGGGCCCAAGGACAGTCAAGTCTTCCTCACTGTCACCTTTGAATTTTTTTTTTTTTTTTTTTGATTTTTCGAGACAGGGTTTCTCTGTAGTTTTTGGTTCCTGTCCTGGAACTAGCTCTTGTAGACCAGGCTGGCCTCGAACTCACAGAGATCCGCCTGCCTCTGCGTCCCGAGTGCTGGGATTAAAGGCGTACGCCACCACCGCCCGGCTTCACCTTTGAATTTATGAGCATGGCCACTTCTCAAACATTTCTCTTGGCAGAGATAGACTCCCAGCAGGTAGATGATCTTGGCTGTGTCTAGACAAGAGAGAGTGTTGAACTTGCCGCTGATTGGCTGAGAGGCTCTGCTTCCCATCCCGTTCCTTCCTGCTTGTTGGTTGAAAATGGGAAAGGCGGACCAAGTTTCAAATCCCAGAGCCACCTGTGTTTATCTGTGTAAGCTTAAACTTGACCTCTTGACCTTGCTCAACTCCAATCCTTGATCTGAGAAAAGAGATAAAAAAAAGAAGGAAAAACCACGTTGCTTGGGAAACTACTGCACAGAAGGTGAAATCTACAAAGCAGCTGGCCAGGTTCCTGCAGAAGAACTTGGTTTGTGCTACTTGCCTTTACTGTAACTCAATTTCCCCAAGTATGATGGGGGGGGAAGGTTTACAGTCAAATTTGAAAAGACTTTGATTAAGCTAATTGCAGCCTGGCATGGTAACCAAGTGCCTTAACACTCTCAGGGAGGCGGAGGCAGGAAAACTAGATGGCTCCAGTTGGCCCGGAACTCACAGGGACCTTGGCTGAGGTTAAACACCTGTATCACTACACCCAGAAGAACTCAGAAATTTTACCTTCCTAACATCTGTATGAACTGTGAATCTCCAAGAAGTACTGCCTTCCAGTTTCTAGTGTCTCTCCAGGCCACTATAAGCTCAGGCTTCTCATCACGGAGCATCACTTACGGGCAGCGGATGATGGCTTATGCTTCTCAAAACGATGCTTAAGGCGACGGAGAATGTGTCAATTCCATGTCAGCTTCTCAAATGCCCTTTGTGCTCCTTGAGAGGCATCACCGGGAATTAAAACCAAATCACATCCCTGCTCCAAGACAGAAGCCTGGCTTACCCAAACTCTCCCTTCTTTCCAACAGACACCTCAGCATTAGCCCCCCTCCCGCCACTGCCATAGCCACTCTCACTGGTCTTACTGCGGAGAATGGGTACCTCAAAGAAGCAACTGAAGAAAGAAAGTGTTTATTTTGGATCATGACTTGAGACTAACATCCATCATGATGGGGAAGGATGGAGAGATGAATGCCTGCAGCTGCTGGGGGAAGCATGATCCTGCTTGTTCTCGGTCAGTTAGGGAGTAGAAATGAGTGAGGAGATGGGGTTCTGGGCTAGAAACCCAGTCCCTCTTCCCAGAAATCTGCCTCCTGCAGACAGGTTCCACCGCCCAAAACAGTGCCACCATCATCAGCAAGGGTTCAAACATGTGAGCCTGTGGGGGACATTCACGCCCAAACCCTAACAGCTTGTATCTCTGTTGATATCCCCAGCACTAGCACCCCCAAAAAATTACAGGGAGGACTTGTTTGGTGTTTTTTTCGGGGTTCCTCTCAGTCACCCCCTACAAATTCACACTAAGTAGGGGTTGTTGTGTTAGCTGTGGCTGCATAGAACTTTCAGCCGTTTCCACTAATTTTGCACGTCCTTGTACTAGAAGCGAACCGAAGATTCCTGTTGCCTACTACCAAAGAAAGAGAGAACAAAGACATTTAAGGCAGAACAGAAACAAACGTCAGAGAAGATCCTGGGCTCCTCCAGGCTGCAGCATAACCCTCCAAAATGAATCCTGTGATCACGGCGTCAGTTCATCAGATCCTGGCAAGCTGCAGAACAACTCAGTTCTGCTTGCAAGGGGCTTTCAGTCTGCCAAGGGAAGGGATTAATATTCATAGCCGTCCTTCCAAAACTAGCGGGCATGAAGAGCCGCGGTAGACGCTTTTGTCCAATAAAGCCCTGCCTAGAGTCCAGCCTAATAGCTCTGCGCTTTGGTCTGTGGACTGGATTCAAGGACAGTTTATCCCTGCATGCAAATGAGAATGTCAGCCGACTCACCTTCACCGTGTCTCCTGGACCTGGTGGCACACTTAATCCTGCTGCTAAGTCAAATACAAAACCTACAAACGTCAACCCAGAGGGTTGTCTGTGCTGGAGACAGGGAACCCTGAAAGGAAGAGTTAATTTATCCTCAATCCCACCTCCTCAGGACTGCACACTGCTCCCTCCAGCTGTGTCCTCTACTCCTCATGACACCTGAGCCCAGCCACCTGTCTCCAATGAGGCGATGTTCTTGCTCAGAGGGAAGAACCATCTCCTGGGGACTAGCTAAGGTGTCTCGGAGGGTACAGGTGTATGCCTCCTACTGTATGCCATTAGAGTCCAATCCCCAGGACCCACATGATGGCAGGTTATCCTCTGACTCCCATATGTGTGTTCTGGCATGTCCTCCAACTTGGGGAGGGAAGGGTTTATTTGGAATTACGGTACCAGAGGGATAAGACCCATCATGGTGAGAAGCATAGTAGCAGGCAGCAGGCTTGGTGGGAGGAACAGGAAGCCAAATGCTCCCGTCTTCCAAGTGCAAGCACAAAGCACACAAATACAGACATGCATAAATAAACAATTGCTCTCTAAAGCCCTTTTTTTTAATGCATGTCTTTTTTTTATATTTATTTATTTACTATGTATACAATATTCTTTCTGTGTGTATGCCTGCAGGCCAGAAGAGGGCACCAGACCTCATTACAGATGGTTGTGAGCCACCGTGTGGTTGCTGGGAATTGAACTCAGGACCTTTGGAAGAGCAGGCAATGCTCTTAACCTCTGAGCCATCTCTCCAGCCCTAAAGCCCTTTTTTTAAAAATCACCATCTGCTGAAATTCATACATTTAGAAGTCCCATGGAGGATTCTGGCCTCACACCAACTCTGGCCATTGCAGCTTTCCATTGGCCAGAGAGAAAAACCGAGGCTGCTGGGTTAAAACACAACCAAGAAGGTAATGCCAAAAGTGACTGAGGATGACATAGCTAGCCAGAAATGGATGCCATCGGGCTCAGTCATTGTCATGGGGCCCTCTGAGAACCTGTTAATACCATTGGACACAGGAGCTGAGCTCCTGGCCCTGCTGCAATCTCGCATGACTAACTCCTCATTCACGAGTGCTTCCTGGCACACAGCAAGCGTTTGGATGATGGGAGGTTGTCTCTGCAAGACTAGGAGGATTATGTTGGGCCTCTGGAGGACTAGCCACGTGTATTAGCAACATCTCTGTCGCTGTGATGAAACACCATGACCAAGCCAACTTGAGGAGGGAAGGGTTTATTTGGAATTACGGTACCAGAGGGATAAGACCCATCATGGTGAGAGGCATAGGAGCAGGCAGCAGGCTTGGTGGGAGGAACAGGAAGCCAAATGCTCCCGTCTTCCAAGTGCAAGCACAAAGTAGTAGAGAGCAAACTGGAAGCAGGCAAGGTATTTTTACTCCTTTACACCTCCAGGAACCTACTTTTTCCAACAGGCCACAACTCCTAAACCTTCCCAAACAGTGCCACCAACTGGGGATTGAATGTTCAAATGTCTAAGCCTATGGGGACATTCTCATTCCAACCATATCTCATCAATTGCCCCATATGTACATAAGACTAGACAGCCAATCAGAGTCTCACATCTATCCACTCTTCCCCAGGCAGCTCCTCTCTGAAGCTCGTCCTCCACCCTCAGGCTCCATGTCAGCATCCCTTTTAGTTTTCTTTTTTTTTCCAGACAGAGTTTCTCTGTGTAACAGATCTAGCTGTCCTGGAACTAGCTCTCGTAGACCAGGCTAGCCTCTAAACACACAGAGATCCACCTGCCTCTGCCCCCCGAGTGCTGGGATTAAAGGTGTGTGCCACTACCACCCAGCCCACATCAGCATTTTGAGCACTATTTGACCATCTCTGAAATGTGAGTAATAAACTGTCACATCTGTCTCTTCTGCCCAATGGACACCCTCTGGAACAGGATCCAAGGTTTAAGCATCGTGCCTTCTCCAACATGTCATTCGTAGCCTAGGACTGGTCTGAACATTGGTGACATTGTTAAAGCCCAATCATATAGCCAACTTCAACAACAACACCCCGATCTTCAATGTTAGCCTTCTAATGATTCAATATAAGTTGTCAAAATAGATCTCAAAATATGCCCAGCCCTATTCTCCCCTCTCCCTCCTTCCCTTAGGACACGATCTTGGACACACTACCCTTGAGTTCTTGTTTCTTCATTTCACACTTATTTATTGACCGCTCGCTCTGTGTGAGTGATTTTCCCACAGGAAACTTAAGCCTCCATGTCATGTCTGCATCTCTAGCTCCCATGCCTCAGGTGCTGGGCTGTAGAAGCAATATAAAGCATTTCATCCCATGCTTGGTTCTCTCTTTCCACCATGTGAGTTTAAGTCATCAGTCTTAGTTAGCTAATAATCCATATTTCCAGCCTCTAGAACTAGTTCAGAGTAAAAAGAAAAAGAAAGAGGAGGAGAAAGAGGAGGAGGAGGAGGTGGAGGAGGAAGAGGAGAAGGAGGAGAAGGAAACCCTTCACTGTAAATACAATTTTAAAATAAAAACAGAAAAGGAAGGCCCCAGTGCTATCAACAACCTTGAAAATCTTTTCTCCTACCTCTGCTCCAGGGAGGGCAGGAGAGGGGATGTACACCACTAAACATCCAGAGAAGGCCAGGGCCCGATTGAGGCCAGCATCGTCATGTGTCACTGCTGCCACCGGAGTCCCTCCTGCAGCTCAAAGCACTGAGGTCGAACCCCCCTTGCCCTCCTTAAAATCCCCCAACACTGTCAAAGCCAACCATCCCATCCCACACTCCGCAGTGACCTTGTTTTGCCCTCTGCTTCACCCCCGCCCTCTGCCCCTCTGACACCTCAGTAGAGAGGCAGCCCCTGCCTTCCGAGACCAGCTGTCCTGGCTCGGGACAATCTCCCTTGACTACATCCCCGGCCTTTCTCCCTCCTTCCACCATTGTCCCTCTCACCCATGAGAGTTATTTCTCCTCTGCTTTCCAGACCTACATCTGTGCCTGGACAACCTTGGACAGCTCATTTAAGTTCTTCTGTGTGAATTAAGTTAATTTTAGAAGTGCCCGTTTCTTGGATCGGATGTGCGAAGGATCTGCAGAGCCGGGGGCCTGTTGCCGTGTCTTCCTACAGGCAGAGATCCTCCTTTCATTTCTTCTCAGATCTTCCTTGTGCCCTGAAGTTAACATTGTGTAGACTGGATGTCCCACAGACGAGAGAAACGTCAGATGGATGGCCGCAATGTCCCTGGATGAGGAGGGACAACTCCCCTGTGGGTTTCACTTGTCAGATTATCTCTACATGAAAGTTAACCGCCTGAGCACTTCTCTGAAGCATGGAAACACTGTTTCTTAGACCAGAGTTCTTGAGGGTCAGCTGTTAACATGAAGTGATGTGGGAGACAGCATCCCACTGCTAGGCTCCCAGCAACTACAGCTGAGATCCACAGCTCCCAGCAACTACAGCCAAGACCCACAGCTCCCAGCAACTACAGCCGAGACCCACAGATCCCAGCAACTACAGCCAAGACCCACAGCTCCCAGCAACTACAGCCGAGATCCACAAGCATCATTAACATGCATGGACTCGATTATGATTGCTCATGAAGTGGCGTTTGTCATCTGCAGAAGATGATGTGCATGCTACTGTAGAAGGCAAATTTGCTGATTCCTTTATCCAGGCGTATGAATTCTGTTTATAGTTTGTCATGCTAACTTACCGCTGTCGCTTGCCTTCTGGGAACAAAGCCCGGCTTACACTCAGGGGTCCCCAACAATTACAAAAAACACAAATGCTTTGCTGTGGGACCCTGTCTTCTAGGCATGACACAGCAATGGTGTGCCTGAGCTCGCGGTGATTGACAGGACCTGCACAGACAAGGCCATCAGCATCTCAGGACTCAGAGGGGTACAGCTCCTCCCTGGGGAGTAGCGGGAAGCTAATGGCTGCTGGGGGAGGGGGAACCCCTTCCTTCAGTGGTGTAGCCTCTGCTAAGTGGTCCGTGCTCCGGTTAATAAACTTCCATCCTTACTCACGTGAGCAGTCCTAAGGAAACAGGAACAACAAGGAAATGTGACAGTTGAATGGAGACTTGTTGGGAAGAGGGATGGGACCAGCAGGAGGGGAACGGGGACAAGAGAGGGTGAATGTAGTTGAAATGCTTTAGCTACATGTATAGAAATATCATAACAAACCCCGTTATTATGCATATTAATATATGCTATTAAAAACTCTCCCCCAGTGCCTGTTTAACCCGCCATCTTTCTCCTCCATTTTCTCCCTGTCAAATCTCTTCCACAACGGCCCGCATTGATGCCAGCATTTGACTCTCCCAAAATATCAGAATCTGCTCCACAGCATTTTCCAGCAACCTAGTTCTCAAAATTGGGGGTGGGGAAGGGGGTGCTAGCTCTCAGAACTGGGGGCGATGGGAGGGGCAAGAGACGACACTGCTATTCAGCCCCTTTTTCTTGAGTCATTTGCTCAGTTCCCAGGCAAGAAATCAATCGCAAATCATGATCCAGAAAGAGAAAACCTGGTCGCGTTGCATCTGCAAGTTGACAAACAACAAGAAGCCGGGACCAGAACTGATGGAGAAAACAAGACTGTCCATGCCGGATCCCAGACTTGTGACTGGACGCCAGATGGCTCAGGTTCACCTGTGAGGCCAGGCCTGCTGCGTGACTTCATTTAATTGTGTGTTTCGATGATTTGGTATCTGCAGCCAGAGCCTCTGGCAGCAAATGTCCTTTTCCACCAGTTCAAGCAAGAAAATGTACCTGCCGCGGTCGAGTCTGCCTCACTAAGCTGCTGACTTATTTTAAGAACTAAATCTTTCCTGTTACTCTATTTTTTCTCTCTCGGAGTGTGTTGCACTCCAAGACTGACAGAAATAATTTGCAGGCCAGGCAGGAATCCTCTTATGTGGTGACCTAGCGCCACCTACTGATCAGCCGCTTAATAGCAGCCAAGAGGACCTCGGAGGTCCTTTTTTAGGGAAAATAGTTTTCTCCGAGGGCGTTTTACATGAATTCTCCTCTCCTTACTCAGCTGGAACACTTTGCCGGGAAGTCTTATGATCTTTCTATCTTTGAGGTAAATGAGCTAAGACCCATGGCACCAACAAGGAAGCCGAGCGAGACTTTTACTTGCCAGTCCTGCCTCACCCTTCTTCTTTGGCAGCTGTCGCTTCTAAATGACGAGTTCATGACAGACAAGCTAATGCCGTCTCCAGGTGTCCCAAACACAGACGTGGAGAAAGATAGCCCTCCCAAGGGACCTGATGCAACCGTCTTGTCTTTATTTAACCTTTCGGATCAAGATCTCTAAATTTGGGGTGCAAGATTAGTCTCACGGTGCCATGTCGCCGTGGCTCTTCACATCTAAGAGGAAGAGAGTGTCTCCACTGTGGCCGCTAAGAATAGACAGGCTGCTGGCCGGGCGTTGCCCAAAGTCCTTGCTCATTGCCTGCCCAGTGCGAGAAGCGCGAGCTACAGGCACGCACTCTCCAGCGACGTCAGATTCCCCGTTACTGCAGATGTTTAGAGATTGGGACTTCTTGCCCTTGGCATCACTGGGTCAAAACAGTCTGTGTTACTGTGAAGCTGCCCGTCCACCACAAACATTTAACAGTACCCTTGGCCTTTTGCCCAGGAAATGCCAGTAGCACCCCCACTCCCCAACTTCATCATGTTATAATAACCAAAATATCTGCAGATGTTGCAATCGGCTCCCTACCATGGGGGACACAAAATCACCCTGATTGAAAACCTTGTGTCTAGAAACAGGTACATAAGTCTAGTGGTTTGGATGTGAAATGTCTCCATACATTCATGTCTTTAAACACTTGGTCCCAGTAGGTGGCGCTGTTTGGGGAGGCTGTGCTGGGCACGGAGACTTGCTGGGACGTGGGAGGCTGTAGGGACCAAGCTTTGGGTTTATAAACAGGTCCTTGGAACTTGCTCTCCGATTCCTAATTCTCCCCTTACTTCCCTGGTGAGGAACAAGTCACACCAGAAGCTCCGAGCACCACGGATGTGCCACCATTGCCTTCCCTACCATGAAGGACTAAATGATGAGCCAAAATAAACCTCTACTCTCTTAGATTGACTCTATCGGGTATTTGGCCACAGCAGGAAGAAAGGTGATGAGTGGAAGGAGGGGTGGGAGGAGGGGGGAGAGGGAAGAGAAAGGGTGGAAGAAGTGGTGGAGGAGAAGCGGGTAGAGAGGAAGGAGAAAGGAGGGAGGAGGAAGGGTGGGAGGGAACAGGAGGAGGCACTACTGCCACCACCATTTAACACAAACACGTTGCCCCAGGAACATAATGGCTAGGCCACTGGTCTTCTAAAAAGCACAAATGGTGTGCAGAGACCTCTGTTGCCTCCTGCTGTTTAACCCACGAGGAGCCTGTCCTGGCTCTCTAAAGAGACATTTGTTACACACGAAGAAACTGAAGTTCAGAAATGTCAAGTCACTTGACCGAGGTCATACAGCTAGGAGCAGCAGAGCAACCAAGGGAACCAGGATCCCCACCCCCAAATGAGAATTAGCACCCAATCCAGGACCAAAAGTTCTAGAACAGTCTCAGCTCTCAACCGCACTCTACAGTCCACCAGAACTGTCCCAGCAATCTGTCTAGACGGAGACCTGCAGATAAGAAGGTCTAACTACTCTCTGTAAGAAAATCAACCCAACATTCATGCTGGGGGGTTGTACTTCAGCGCTGAGAGTTTCTGATCATCCATTTACAAGATTAAGAAAAAAAAATTATCAGTGATTTTCAATTTTGCTTTCAAATAGAATCATATCAAGGTTTTTTCAAAAGGAATGACTAAACCACACAGTAGCTGAAAGGGACTCTCGGGGACCCGGGGACACTCCAGTGTGCAGTTAGAATTAAGATCCCTGAGACATCCTGGTTCCCGGGCTGAAGGCCACTGCCACCTCACAGGCAATCAGGACACACTGGGATGCTCTGGTGGGAGTGAGTAGCTGGGAGACTTCCTGGAACTTTTTGTGGTCTCGGCTGCTCTCCAGTCCATGAAAAGACCGTCAACATCTCATCAGAGATGAGACCACGAGACATCAGAGTCCACTGTCGCTCCAGGTAGGGGTAAGCCTGGGAACGAGGACAGCAGCGAGAGCTTTGCTCCAGCCCATGGTCTTGCAGGAAACAAGAGAGCACACCTTTCTGAGAATGGCTCACACCTCTCTTCCAGCTCCCAGAGGAAGATTCTCTCCTCCCAGCTCTCTCCTCCCAGCTCCCGGGAAGGGGGAAATGCCCACTCATCAGGTATGCAGAAGCTGTTTAGGCAGCACCGCTGGAACTATGGACCTTTTCTGTTCCTTCCAGTGCCTTCTGATGTCACTGTTTGTACAAGTGGCCCTCCTCTAGCAGGATGGCTTCACCTAGCACTTGCAAGAACAATTAATAATAAAAAAAATTCCATGCCCATTTTCTCATGCATGCTTCCTCAGGACCCACACAAAATGGTTCCATCATCATCTTCTTCATCTTCCAATCACACACACAAAAAAAAAATCAGTTAAAGGGGACAGTAGAACACAGGTGACAGGAAAGAGGTGGAATGCAATAAGAACACAGGCGACAGGAAAGAGAGGTGGAATACAATAAGAACACAGGCGACAGGAAAGAGAGAGGTGGAATGCAATAAGAACACAGGCGACAGGAAAGAGAGAGGTGGAATGCAATAAGAACACAGGCGACAGGAAAGAGAGGTGGAATACAATAAGAACACAGGCGACAGGAAAGAGAGGTGGAATACAATAAGAACACAGGCGACAGGAAAGAGAGAGGTGGAATGCAATAAGAACACAGGCGACAGGAAAGAGAGAGGTGGAATACAATAAGAACACAGGCGACAGGAAAGAGAGGTGGAATGCAATAAGAACACAGGCGACAGGAAAGAGAGAGGTGGAATACAATAAGAACACAGGCGACAGGAAAGAGAGAGGTGGAATACAATAAGAACACAGGTGACAGGAAAGAGAGGTGGAATGCAATAAGAACACAAGCGACAGGAAAGAGAGAGGTGGAATACAATAAGAACACAGGCGACAGGAAAGAGAGGTGGAATGCAATAAGAACACAGGCGACAGGAAAGAGAGAGGTGGAATACAATAAGAACACAGGCGACAGGAAAGAGAGAGGAGGAATACAATAAGAACACAGGCGACAGGAAAGAGAGGTGGAATACAATAAGAACACAGGCGACAGGAAAGAGAGGTGGAATACAATAAGAACACAGGCGACAGGAAAGAGAGGTGGAATGCAATAAGAACACAGGCGACAGGAAAGAGAGGTGGAATGCAATAAGAACACAGGCGACAGGAAAGAGAGAGGTGGAATGCAATAAGAACACAGGCGACAGGAAAGAGAGAGGTGGAATACAATAAGGGTTAAAGACTTACATGGGACAGGGGGATTTAGGAGCTGGGATGGCAGGGAGTGGATTAGCCCAAAGTGTGGATATATGAAGAAGCCTAATTAAAAGCCATTAATTTTAAGAGAGAGAGAGAGAGAGAGAGAGAGAGAGAGAGAGAGAAGATAGATATTGAACAGAAGTACCCCACATGAGTGAGTAATACTGTTCCCAGAAGACATAAGTTATTAAATGAAATCTCAATGCCAGGCAGGCCGTACCTCCCTATGAGTTACTGTTTAAGGAGTCTCCAGAGATACCCAGAACAGTACAGCCCATTACTGCTGCTCCTGGTTGCCCACCATAGATAGATGGTCAGACCCTATTGCTGAAGACACCCCTAACTTTCGATGTTCAACACAGAGAGCAAGAAACTCTCTTGGCTAGCATGCATAGTGCCTGAGGTGCGGTGCAGGCCTCTAGAGGAGAAAGTCACCAATAACCTGATAGAGCTGTGACCCTTGCACGCAACAACACTGATTAGACCACAGAAAGAGCCCCCTGGAATATAAGGGCACAACAGCTAAGCAGGTAACCAATCACTTTCTGATCGGATGTGAGGCCTGCCCCACAGGAGAAATTTCATACCTGGTACTGTAAACCTGAGCAAAAGCCCATGCTGATGAGATTATAGGCCCTGTCAGGCAATATGGGGTATCTCTCTTTTTTCTTTTTTATTTTTTCTTTTTTCCTTGCTAAAGGGTCCTACTATCAACTATCAAACACCTTCTAAATATGCGTGTACCAACAGATCTGTGCTCCTTTCGGCTTTGGTCAGAGAAGCTTCCTTTGGCTGTGGATGGTGGTTCATGTAGAGACACATCACAGGTCAAGGTGCTGAGTACAAAACTCAGGGCTCAGCTGTGGATGGGTCGTCTGTACCGACCTCCCAGAATCCAATGTTTCAGGAACTTCAAAGAAGGGACAGACAGAATGGAAGAGCCGGCAGGGGAGCTGTGGAACGCTGACTTTTGGGTCTGGCACAGCTGCCCCGTGCATCCGATCTCATTAGTTGTGGCTATCTGCTCACGTCCTACTGGAGGAACCCACACTCACGAGCGCGCAGGCAGCACTAATTGGGTTCAAGGGGTAACTGATAAATCAAAACAGAGAACTCGAAGCTGAAGCTTGTAGGGGAGGGGTGGAGGCACTAGAGGGAGCTAGAGGGAGTCAGTAGGAGAGTCGACATAACCGACAGTTGCGCAAGCATATGGAACTCTCCAAGAATAAAAATATCATTTAAAATAAATAAGCGAACAAAAAAGATTCAATGGGAAAGAGGTTCCTAAGATGTTAGCACCTGGGGCTGCTTCTACAGATATACACATGAATGCCAGGCATTCTTACTGTATTTTAGAAGTGACGCAGGAAAAAAAGAAATCCTGGAATTCAACAAAAGCAAGAAGAGGCGCAAAGGGTTGGGGTGGGGTCTGAGGGTACGACGTACTGGTGGGTCCCTCCCTCCCTCCCTCCCTCCCTCCCTCCCTCCCTCCCTCCCTCCCTCCCTCCCTCTCTCTCTCTCTCTCTCTCTCTCTCTCTCTCTCTCTCTCTCTCTCTCTCTCTCTCTCTCTCTCTCTGTGGGAAGGCTCCAGGCCTGCAGTTGCGCGGGTCTGCCGGTGGGAGGCGATGTGGCGCCGCTCCGGCCATCTCTGACGGTGGCCTTGGGAATGTGGCCACCGGGACCTGGACACCGCCCTGCCTGTGGCCGACACGTGGCAGCCTCAGTCAGCCAGCCCAGCCTGGGTCCAAGGTCCTGTCCTGCGAGAAGGCAAGGGCGGGGGAGGGACTCCCAAAATGAAAGTTCTCGACTGCTTTGTGGTCACAGCCAGTCTGTTTTCTTGTGGATGCTAGGATGCCCTGTGTGCACAGGCACTTGGGGTAGAGAGCCAAGAATCTTTTCTGAACTCATGAATTTTCCAGACTCGGGATTTTTCACCCAGATTTCGGGGCCAGGGCCAAATGAAGAACTGTGTCTGGGACAGTCAGGATACACAAACTGGAGGCTTCTTGAAGTGTGTCTGGTCCGACTGGAGATGAGATGAGAAGAGTTTTCCCTTCAGAAAACTTAGAACAAAGGAGGAAGGGAATGTAAGCTATGTTGTTAGAAAGGCTTCACAGCTTAGAACGCTTGAAAATGCTGCCGGCTTGAATAAAATGTCTAATTATAATTCATGTCCCCTATTTTGTTAGTGTGGTTTTAGCTTATCAGAATGTAATGCTATCCAAGGTGACGCAGGAACTCTGCGAATCCATTTACCAAAAACGGGAAGAGGAGGAAAAAAGAGGGTTTCCAAGAAACTTCACGTATGTTATCCGGAGCCACCACAATCGCGTGCACGGCTGTGACTAAGACACCTAGGGGAATGGAGCCCACTCTGTATGACTACTAACCGCTCTCTTAGCCTCCGGCCTCAGGTTAACACCCATATTTTAACCTCTTCAAATGTCTTCTTAACACCCCAACGCTGCTTCATAGAGTCCTGCCCTGAGGGCGCAGCCCAGCACCCGACTTAGCCTGGGGAGAGGTCTCTCCTCAAGGCCGCTGTGGGTGGCAGCGCGGAGCTGTCTCCTGCCGTACACTTGTATCACCGCAGCTGTCGTGACCAGACCTTATCCTTCTGCCCCTGTCGCCGCCCAGCCCCACCGCTTGATCTGCAAGCACCAGCGCATGTGTTTTATTGCGCATGTGTTTTTGTGGAAAGGCTGGGGAGGTGCAGCGCAAGCCAGTGTGCCTATGGCAAAGAAAGAGGCAACTGGTTTCTATCAGAAAACAAACAAACATAGCAAACAAACAAACAAAAAAGTCCAGAGTACATTCATCCCATCTAGAGCAGAGCCCACTTAACCCCTAGAAGTCTTTTAGAAACCACTGTACTGTGCTATAAAGCCCTCGGCCACCATAGCGTGCTATGCTTGTCCTCTTGAAACTCAGCATCCCTCAGTGTTCTGGGTGTAATTCAGGTTTTGGAGAACCGCCAGAACCTCACTTCCTCTCTTAGTTTTTCTTTCTTAAGTGTGTGTGTGTGTGTATGTGTGTGTATGTGTGTGTGTGTATTTTGCCTGCATGTGTATATATGAACCACGTGTGTACCTGGTTCCTATAGCAGCCAGAAGGGGACACTGAATCCCCTGGAACTGGAATTAGAGGTGGTTGTGAGCTGTTGTGTGTGTGTTGGGAACTGAACCCACGTCCTCTGGAAGAGCCGCCAGTGCTATTTCTGAGCCATCTCTCCAGTGCCCCACGCCCCACACACACACTTTAGTTCATAATTCCTCCTGTGGTTAAGAAGCCACAGCCCTTCACTGAGGCCCTCACAGAGGGAAGCGTAATGTTTTGAGATGGACCATTGGCTGACTGCCGTTTCCTCACTGCCAAGTCCGGTCAAAAAAACAAAAACAAACAAAAAAAAGACCACCTTCCTATCTTCCACAGAGATGTACAACAAGGCTAAGAAGTGGAGTCAGGTGATTTCAAGGCAAAGCATACAGAGTCGGCAAATCAGAGGACCCCAAATGCAGTGCAGTTGTGTTTACTAGCCATTGGCTGAGCCCAGATACTGGGAGCTGGAGGATCAGAGTTGAACCTGCTTGTCTTCGGTGCGTGGGCTTCTGTCTGGAGGAAAGAAAGGGGCCATCTATCTTCCAGAGGGCTTACTTAGGGGCCAGTCACTTACAGACAACGGGAGTGTGGAGTGGGCTGCTTAAGCAAGCTGGCTGGAACAAGCTGGATTTCCCACTGCCAAACACTGAGATCAAAGGATGCATCAGGGTAAGCCAAAGTTGATTTATTACTCAGGGTGAAGGGATATCGGATGGGATTCCAGGCAGGTATGCACACAAGAGCACGCCATAAGCCAGGTGTGGGGTCATGCGGGCTGTGGTCTCGCCACAGAAATGCTGCCCACAGACCAAGCTCCTGTGTTCAGCAGTCAGCAAGATTTCCCAGGAGAGAAAGACCACACACACACTAGAGTCAAGCTCTGCCCGCCCACCTCCTCCCAGGTTTCCTGACTGTCTGAGACCCACCCCAGCAGCCAGCAGCAAATCTCACTTTGTGAGGCCTTCTCCTATCTCTGGTCTCATCAGCCAACTTGCCCAAGAGGTCACTGTTGGCTTCTGCCTGGAGACTTGGGCGGTGCCACCTGCCTTATCCCGGTCCTGCCAGTGTTGAGATTCTGCCCCCTCTTGCCCTGAGGACCTGGAGACCATAGTCTGCCTCTCTTCTTGGTACCAGGCCCTCTCGGTGTTTTCTTTCTGTTTGTGGGAGAAGTTGGCTTCCTGCGGGAGCCCTTCTGAGATGCAGCCCGGTCTGAGTCAGAAGCTACGGGGGCATTGGATGATCTTCGAGCCACTTTCTGTGACTCCTCCTTCAGCAAGTCCAAAACCGTGGCTGGAAGGTAAGCATTCATTCAGTGAGAAAGCTGCAACCTGGGGAGTGGCTGTCAAAGAAACACTAAGGGACCTCACAGGCTCTTGCCAAGTTCTCCAAGTTGGCCTCCTACTCTCAGGCTCAAGCAATCCTCCAGTCTCAGCCTCCTGAGGAGCAGGTCCTGTAAGTTCTGCTATACTCAGCTTGCTATGATATTAATTCTTTGCATTGATATTGTTTTACTATCCTTCTCTGGTCTTGCAGTAAATGCCTTCCTTTGTGGACTGGGGTCACTCCAGAGATGGGGATTTCTGCCTAAGATGATATCCTTCCTCTTGCAAGTCTTCTGTGACTCCCCATTTTACCATGAAGAATTCCTCACTTCAGGCTCCCTCACAGTGCCCTGCACCCCCTTTTGTGCCAGACCCTCATGATATATTTAGCTCTCCATGTCCTCCTATGATTTGACTTGGAATTTGTATAGGTCAGAGATACTGAACATCCTTTGTTAAATAGCTTAGAACCTCCTGCAAAGCAAGTACTAATAAATATTGTCAAGTGAATGAATACATAAATAATTACATGAATGAATGAATGAATGACTAGAGAACAACAGATCACGGTAGAAGCAGGTATCTCTCCCATTAATTCCAGTTGGCAGGAGAGATGTATATACTGAACTACAAGTTATTAATCCTCATAACTCTTAAAAGAGAAACTGTGACCATTGGAGCCCAAGATGGCTCAGTCATTAGAGCACTTGCTGCTCTTGTCAAAGATCCAGATTCAGTTCCCAGCATCCACACAGCGACTCACAACCAACTGGAGTTCCAGGGGATCCATAGCCTCTTGCTGGGCTCTGCAGACTCCTGCATTCACACAGTGCACGTCTATATTGCAGGCAAAACCTCCGCACACAGAAAATAAAACAAATAAATCTCACCAATAGAAAACCATGGAGGTAGGAACCCCCCACCCCACCCTGGGGATTTGTTAAAGATGTGACTGCACCAAAGACTAAAACCAAAACACAGAAGGGGACTCACTGGCAAGCGGCCGGAACCGGATCTTCTTAGTCTTGGTTTTCACGGGCACTGGCTTGTATTTGCACTTGCCTGGTGGGGCTCGCCTAGAAACACGGGCAGGAAGGGTGATGACCCAAGAATTAAGACATCAAGGTTCACTAGAACTGGGGCGGGCCCTTTCTTGCCCACAGGACTGGGTGGATGCTATAGGAGTGGGCTCAGAGCTAGATGCAGAGGAAAAAGGGTACTCGGGGCCTTCAGCAGGCAATGAAAAGGGGAGGACAGCATGGTGACAGGCACTGGGTCCACATCAGAGCAGCTCAGGACACCTTTCAAAGTCTCAACACATGCTTCTATGAAATGCAATAATAATAATAACAATAACAAGAAGAAGAAAGAAGGGGGAGGAGGAGAAGGAGGAGGGTTTCCAATGGCTCACAGGGAGATAGTGAAGTTTGAGAGCTGTGTGCCTGGCACACCATACGTGATTGATAAAGAATGGAGTTTAAAAAAAAAACGCAGCCGGGCGGTGATGGCGCACGCCTTTAATCCCAGCACTCGGGAAGCAGAGGCAGGCGGATCTCTGTGAGTTCGAGACCAGCCTGGTCTACAAGAGCTAGTTCCAGGACAGACTCCAAAACCACAGAGAAACCCTGTCTCGAAAAACCACAAAAAAAAAAAAAGAAAAGAAAAATGCTTGGACAAGGCCCAGCACATAATAAGAGTTCAGAAGATGATTGTAATGATGACGGTGATGATGGTGATGATGATGATGATGATGATGGTGATGATGGTGATGATGGTGGTGATGATGATGATGGTGGTGATGGTGGTGATGATGGTGGTGATGGTGGTGATGGTGATGATGATGATAATAGCTGTTACAAGGGCAATGGCGAATCACTTTAAGGAAAATCCCTTCAAAGGGTCCGGCGCAGACCCTAAGGATGGCCCTCCTCTCCAGCTACCATCATGCTCATTCCTAAACTGCACATGTTCAACTCCTGAAACAAACGGACTTTGGGCACTGAGCGGGAACATCCCTGCCAGCCCTCTCTGCCTTCACTTTGCTCCAGCCCTCTCTCCGATGTCACCCTCACCCCATGTAGGCCAGTGTGCTGACCCAACTGGCTTGCTATCTTCTTGGCATCCGGTCAACATGTGTGTGCATAATGCTTGCTGTGGTCTCCCTGGTGCATGGATAATAAATGCCGACACGAAAAGAGGTGCAAACAGCCAGTCTTTGTGGCTCACACCTACAATCCAAGCACTCAGGGGGCTGAGGCAGGAGGACTGCTTTGAGTTCAAGACTACATAATGAGTTCCAGGCCAACCTAGACAATAAAATGAGACTCCCCTCTCAAGAAGAACAACAGAAGTTTACACCTGCCTTCCGTCTGGTTCTTCACAGCTGCTCTTGGGAAAGACAATTATCTCCTCAGCAAACTTAATCACCAGAGTGTCAAAGTATCATCACCCACCCAGAGCCCTCAGAAGGCTGGACTGCTCAGGCCTGAGAACAAGAGCTGTGTGCAGAAACAGACCACAGTGGAGGCTGCCCAGACTGAGTTCACCCTGTGCCAATCCACACGCTACTCTGAGCAGGGCATCTAAGGCACTGCCTTGGGGATCAGCTGAACCTCTCCCAGGAACTTCTGAGATTACACAGACAGAAAGCCTAGTTGTTACGTTATGCTGGACCCTGGGCAATGACTAAATCTATTTGTCAGTTATCCACTGAATGACACCTCAGGCTGGGAAACAAGTCTCACAGGGAGTACCAATCCGTAGACCTAGCTATGAGCTAATTCCTGAGAAGAAAATGACACCAACCCTTACCTCGAGGGGTCGACAAATTTGTAAACAGATCCGTGTGCTGCATAGGCGCTTGGGTAGGAAGTGGCCAGGAAATACAGCTCCCCTAAGGAAACAGGAGTCAGCAACAAGAACACATACCATCTGGACACACAGAAAACAACCTAATGCAACTGTGGCACTAAAATCTGTGAATGCCATTGATGAGCTCTGGACTCCTGCCTGTCAGCCTCTCATGAGGCTGCAGGTTTCTTGGGGAAAGTTTGTAGATGGAGGCTGCTTGTTCATTCTCAGCTGCCCAGACCTGAAATAATCACACAGAAACTATATCAATTGCAATACTGTTTGACCAGTAGCTTAAGTGTATTTCTAGCTGGCTCTTACATATTAAATTAACCTGTTTCTATTATTTTATGTTTTACCACAAGGCTTGTGGTTTACCGGCAAGGTTCTAGCGTGTCTGTCTCCTGCAGCAACTCCATTGTGTCTCTCTGAGTCCACCTTCTTTCTCCCAGCATTCAGTTTAGTTTTCCTGCCTACCTCTATTTTGCCCTGTCATAGGCCCAAGAAGCTTCTTTATCCATTAACCAATAAAAGCAGCACATATGCAGAAGGACCTCCCACATCAAAAGTTCATCTCTGAACCCCCAAAGACTATCTCAGAGCAAGGCCCAGTAGAGGCCACTCCATGTGTGTATTGGATCCACCAGGCTTTTTTCTCTATCCCTTCTTTCCTCCTGGAAACATCAATGAAGCTCCACTCCCTTCTCCAGTCATTCCACACAGGTGAGGCTTGGGTGCAGGCTGGGGCCAACTGCCAGGCGCTTTAACTCTGCCCCTTCATCCCTGTGTCCTGTCAGCCTCACTCTGGCATTTTCTTTCTCAGTCCACCCCCACCCTTCCGATCTTTCCCCTTGGTCTTCTCCACACACCCCCATCCCAAACATCCCCAGCCATACGCTCCAGTGTCACTTCTAGAAAGAGCCCGCTTCCTCCCAGTCCTTCCTACTTGCATGTCAGGAAATATCTTCATTCTTGTCTGATTTCACCTGGCTTGGCACCTGCCCAAGAGGAGCATGGTTGTGTCTGAGGGTGGGCCTCGGCTCCAGTGTCCCATTGGTAATACTAGACATAAATTATCATAACACCAGTTCTGAACTGTGCTACCCCAGGTGGCCTCCCAACCTACATACAGACCCAGCTAGTCATTTATCGAGAAGACAGAGCCACAGTGCCTCAGAGAGGTGTAGAGGGACAACCAGTGACTAGTGCTTTGTGTGGAGGAGGGGAGGATCTGTATATGTTCACATGTATGACGTGCACACGTATGCAACAGCATGCGGAAGCCAGAGGTTGACCTTGAGTGTCTTCCCTGACTACTCTCCAGCTGCTTTTCTGAGGCAGGGTCTCTTATGGAATCAGGACCTAGGCTGGCTAGGCCACTGAGCTCCTGGGTCCGCCTGCCTCTGCCTCTCCAGCACTGAGGTTATAGCTGCACACTGCCTCACCTGGGTTTTACCTGGGTGCCAGGGAACTGAACTCAGGTCTTCATGCTTGCCTGCAGGCACCCAACAACCGAGTCAGTTCTCCGGCCTTCTCTTCTTCCTTATCTCTGGCACACGAGCCTCGGCCACTCTGCCAACGTGACACAGTGCGCAGTGTATCAGATTCACTTACACGGCTCATGTGACTTTTTGTCCCCTTTGTGGAAGACAATCGGGAAGTTGCAAATGTGACAGTTCTACGGCTGTATTTAACAGCTTTCGTCCTCAGATCTGTAGAGAACAGTGACCATGTGTTTCTCTGCAGCGTGAGGCTCTTAGTGTCTGCTGAGTCTGCTACCCAGGGTGACAAGTGTTGAAGACACTGTGACTTCACATACTGATAACGTAGTTTGTAGCTGTTCTGAGAAGAGGTCCAAGGAGTTGGGACACATCCTACTCTGGATTCAATTAGTACTATCTGACTGAAACGCCAACACCAAACCCCTCCAAACTATATAGAAACTCCACAGTTGGGGACAGGGCTGTCTCACTGCGTGTTCATTTTCCATGTCTACAGCCTGTATAATGTATATGTTGTGAACATGCCATAGACTTCCAGTTCTATCTTTAGGAAGGAGATTACAAAAGGCAAATTTTATCTGTGGTATCCAGCTAATATCTTTAATATCTATTTTATATTCTATTTGTTAATTTTGTGTATGTGAGGGGCATGTATACCACAGTAAGTATGTGGTGATCAGAGGACAATTTTCAGTTCTCTCTCTGGGATCAAACTCAGGTTGTCAGGTCCAGTGACACCTCAACCAGCTGACCTGTCTTGCCAGTCCCTTAATACCTGTTTTAGGCAGAGAGATAGCAGTAACACAGGGAAACTTGCTGCAAGCATCCTTCCTTAGATCAGCTTACAAACAGGCCCACGAATAGCTTGGGGCCAGCCATTCACTGAGCCTCACTTCAAGTCTAAGGGCTCCACGGGTAAACTGTGGCAAGAGAGGAGGCAGAAGGCTAGGGCCACTGAAAAACCGCTTACCTAACACAGCAACTGGTGCAGGGGACAAGGACCTTCTCATCTAGAAGAGCCTCAGTGGGAAAGAATACACAAAAGACATGAAGTGGAGCCTGCTTGGTGAAGGTGCAAGAGAAAGGAGCTCGCCTGGGGGCAGCTTCTAGGGCCTCAGGGCTGACCTGGGACAAAGCGTTGGCCAAGTCCCGCTTCCCAGAATTCAGTCGGGGCCACTAGCTTTGTTTGCCAGGAGTCCTGACTGTTTTCTTCTTGTGACAGATGCCTACAGCCTCTACACAGCAAACCTCCGAAGTCAGGGTTCTGCCCTGTTTCAGAGAAGCCAGCCTCCAGAAGATGCACGTCTCTAGGCAGGCCAGCCTCTGGGGGTGGGGCTTTATCTACCTTTTGGGGGGATCCAGCAGAGATGCCCCACCAGGGTGGATGGCTTGCACCAATCCATTCTCTCTTCACTGAGCAGACTTCTGCCAGCCTCTGGCGTCTCTACTTCTTTATGTATTTGGATTCCCAATTTGCAACTCACATAGACTTCCTCTATTTAAATTCTTGACTCTCCCGAAATACCCTCTGCTGTTATAGAATGTTCCTCTCAAAGTATCTATCTAGCAGCTAAGTGAAAGAAAAGCAAGAGGGCTGACTGGATTTCCTTATTACTTACTCAAGCTAGGTTCCTGTGCAGTCACTCTGAGGACCCAAATGGAAGGAGGCTAAACTCAGAGACTTGCAACCCTGGCTTCACATCTATGAAGAATCTCAGGTATCTATAACTCATAGACACTCGGCTTTGATATCTGTGCTCTCTGTCTCTGTCTCTTCGTCTCTTCATCTGTCTGTCTCTGTGTCTCTCTATTTCTGTGTCTATCTCTGTCTTTATGTATGTCTCAGTGTGTGTGTCTCTCTCTGTGTGTGTATGTGTGTGTGTGTTCTCTGTGTGTGTGTATGTGTGTGTATGTGTATGTATGTGTGTGTGTGTGTGTATGTATTGTAAGACAAGGTCTCATACATCCAGATTAGTCTCAGACTTGCCCTGTAGCTAAGGAAATCTTGAATTTCTGATTCTCCTGCCTCCATTCCTAAATATTAGTATTACAGGCATGCACCCAGAGCCTCAGGAACTCTAGCAACAAACTCCATCCACAGCCTATGGCACCATCTCATTACCTTTGTGCCACTATACATGTTGACAAAATATCCTGTGTGTACTTAGGTAAACAAAATGTAATTTCTTTAAAATATTAAATTTTAACCTTTCAAAATGAAACATTAACTAATGGAATGCTGAAATTAAAAATGAGATCTCTGGCTCTGTATTTTTAAGAGTACACATGTTCCTCAGACATGAATACATGCCTTGGCTTCAATGATCAATGATGTTCTTAGCCTCTTCTGTCAACTAACCTTGCTGCCTACCCGCCCCCATACACCTTTGACACCCAGATCTCTTTCTTACTAACCCTAGGCAGAGTCAGGAAGACCCTAACCCAATCAATGATCACACATCTCCTCCCACCCAAGGGGATAAGAATGCGCTGCGCATTTAGTCTGACCCACTGGTGCCTTGCCCGCGTCATCATACATTGTTTTAAAATAAAGTCAGCAGAAGGGGAGTATGTGAGCCTCTCCAAAGTCAGAGATAAGAGCACAGAGCCCCTCATGAGGAAGTGAGCTCTTCCACCTCAACAGGGTGGCATGTGGGACAATCAACAGCCAACCTGTTTCCTCCCCGGACACCGGAGATAAAGGCTGCACCACCTGGACACCAAGGTTACTAATTACCCAGCGTGTTATGAGACTCTGCCCATGGACTGCCGTGAGAGAAGCGACTGTTCAAACAACAACAGACAAGCAGCCAGAGCCCATGGTTACGGAAGAACAACCCAACAGGACTGCAACAGGTTACCCGCTTCGTCTTCCGCAAAGGAGATGATGAACTGGCTGTAGGTGCTGATCAGCCCCGGGAAGGCACAGGACGAGTTGCCCAGGCAGATATCTTGCTTTCTCCATTTCTTGGTTTTCCTATCTTCCTGCAAAGCCATAAGTCGACTAGATGAAAAATAAAACCTTATGTTGTAGGAATCCGTATTTCCACTTCAGAGATTATTTTCCCACCAAGAAATGGGGGTCCTTAAATATTAGCCCTGGGTCTTAACTGAGCATGGTAAAGCACACCTCTAAGAAGCAAGAGGATCACCATAAGTTTGAGACCATTCTGTTCTCCATAGTGAGCTAGCTGTAGGTCAACCAGAAATAGCAGTACCCTGTCTCAAAAAGCAAACAAATAAATAAAAAGGTAAATAAATACTTCCTTACCCGCTCATGAAGTCCCCGAAGATGTAGAGGCCGTTAAGATTGGGAGATTCACACCCACGGTAGACATACCCTCCCGTGACCGACTTGCCCACTTCATGGCCATAAGCATAGATGGGCAAAATGTCATCTATCAGGACCGAGAAAAAAGAACAGAGATTCTGCCTCGGTGGAGCGGTCTAGGGAATCAAACATGAACTTCTGAATTCAATTGTCTGATTTAGCTTTTGGCCACCAGTAAGCCAGACAACTGACTCAATTGTTTTTAGGTTGTGTTTGTTTTTTTCTCAACAGACCAATCACAAATGCAAGCTTCCCTTTAAATCCCCTCCCTGGTTCCCTTCTTAGACTCATGGAAAATACTCAGGTGTTAGCATATGGGAAGTCTGAAGACGTGGGTGGAGGCAGAAGGGTCAATAAGCATAAAGTCAGGCTGGGTTATGTGAGACCCTTCCTCAAGCGCAGGAGGAAAAGGGAAAGGAGGAGGGAGAGGAAGAGGAGGAGGAAGAAGAGGTGCTAGTCAGTTTTCAACTTGGAAGCAAGGGAAGCTCCTAAACAGCCCTTGACTGTTGATTTTGAGGGGCTGCTCTCTTCCCTATGTGTGGAATACCATTTTAGTGGACCGTCCCAACTGGGAGACTGTGTTTAAAGTTTATGCAGCCATCAAGTTTGCTGTACCAATGGTTCTTAAAATAGTATGCCTAAAAGTCTCTCAAGGAACTTCTTTAAAGCACAGTCACTTCCTCTACCCCAGCTCACCCAAAATGTAAATGCGTTATGCCCGGCATACACCAGCTGAACCCATCTTTTAAAAGGAGTTTTACATTGATGCACTGAGCCCTTGCCATGAAGACTACTTTCAGGAGCTGGTTCAAGTCTTCCCTCACTTGGGTCCCAGGATCAACTCAGGTTTATCTACCGAGCTGTCTCACTGGCCCCAAATCAATATCAACTGGCTTATCTTCTATTCCAGAGTTGGCCAACATTCCATTCTGTAGATCAGAACCTGTGTGCCAGTGATCTGAGCAGAGGAAGTTGCGATAGAGAGAAGGGTTTCGTGTTGTACTCAGGAGGCTGCGGCTGGAGGATCATGGATTTAAGGTCAGGGTCAGTCCAGGCTTATTCAGACCCTGTCTCAAGAAGCAGAGATAAAAACAAGCCTCACAGTAGTCAATGAAAGGCAGCCACAGGGAGCTAGAACAATAGGAAAATAACTGATCAGCCAATATTAGGGAGCTACTCCCCGCCCCCTGTGGGCTGTCAGAATTGGCTCTGAAATCACAGTCTTCCAGCCTCTGCCTCTTGCACTGGAATTCTAGGCAAGTACTATACCCAGCAGGATCGACTTTCAAACAAGCATGGCCAAAGTGTGTCTGGTGTCACTGTCTGGGGCAGCAGAGGTAGCACCCCACAACCCAACAATCAGTTACCATGGAGATAGCCTTCAGGGTACTCAGGTTGTGTACCGCTGTCTCCACTGGCAACCTAGTCAACTCATTCCAAAAGCCTAGACAGCGTCTTACTTACCCAAGGAAGCGTTGTGACAAAGCCTCTTATCATAACACTCGAATCCTTCCCTTGCCCTCCAGCCATAGTTCCCGCCTTTGACAATGAGGTCAACTTCTTCAAACTTGTTCTGGCCCACGTCCCCACAGAATATCCGACCCCGGCCCTGGCGGGTGACGGGGTCCCCTCGGTCCACAGCACAGCGCCACATGTTTCTGACCCCGTAGGCGTAGACGGCAGGGTGGGCCCCTGCCTCAGAAACAAAGGGATTGTCCAGGGGCACTCGATACGGCCGGCCATCCTTGCCTGCCCCATTCACATCAATCCTCAACACTTTCCCCAGCAGAGAGCTTCTGAAAGACACAAAAAGCCAAAAAAGAGGCCCAGGTGAGCAAGGACCAGAAGAGAGATAGGGGGTGGGGAGGATGCGGACACGAGGGGTGGGAGGGGGGTGCAGATCACACTGAGAGCTGGTGCCAGGAGAGAAAGCTAGGTGAAAGTGGCCTACTTGGTTCTTTTAAATCTGTACAAGACGCTTAAGAGTTCCTCATCTCTGGCTCAAGGAGATCTACTCAATAATGCGACAGGATCCTGCACCACATAACCCTCAGTGCTTCAGCTTTTGTTTTCTCTCTTAACGATGGGTGCTCTCCAATTCAGTCTAATATTATAAATTTGAAAATAAGTAATGGCTTTATTTTTCCCCAGACAGCAGTGTGCTCAGGAAAAAGACTTTTTTTTCTTTTTTGAGAAGATCTTGGAACGAGTTTGACTGCTGTAGGCAAATAACACCGTGCGGCATTGCTGCTGTAACCATACATTTTATGAACTATTACGCACATGGTTCTTGGTCAAATCCCTGAGGGACAGCACTCGGCAGACACTAGCTTAGTATGACTGACATTAATATTTTACTCCTATGAACAGCGAGCACAAGCGCTTCCTGAGTCAAAGGGCAGACTGGCGTGGGTGGCTCTGATACCAGGGTGCCAGTCTTGGGCTCTGCCATTTACCTACGGTTCCTCTTTGGCATGGCTGTAAAATGCAGACCATGACCCCTACACTTCACAGGGGCCTTTCATCCACGCTTACACGAGGTCTGGTACTGGTGTCATTACAACTAAAACGGATGAAGCTTTTCTTGCCCTTTAGCATGTCAGGTTCTCCAGAATAATATACAACCCAAATGAAGCGGTCGCTGGCAACATACTGGGCGCTCAGTATATATCAGCTCTGATCAGCTGGCTTCCCGTGTGTCTCAGGGCCTAGGACAGAGCTGGGGACACACTGTCCAGTACTACTGTTACGTCGAATTAAATGGCGGTTGTCATAGACCATCCTGCTAGCATTCAATTTTTAAATTCTTTTCTACACAGCGCTGTGGTAGTTATAGTAAGTATTTATTTATTTATCTATCTATTGAGACAGGGTCCCGCACTGTAGCTCTGGCTGTCCTAGAACTCACTCTACACCAGGCTGGCCTCACACTCAGAGATCCGCCTGCCTCTGCCTCCCAGGTGCTAGGATTGAAGGTGTGGGCCACCGCACCCGGCTGCATTAAGTATTTATAATATTAACTAGAAAAGTATTCTGTACTATTTATAAGACAGACACCAAAGGCCCCTCTCCCTGGCTCCAGAGGAAGGGACTGGATCTTCTGAGTTGGACTCTGGCAGAAAGAACACTGTCCCAGAGGAACTCTCAAAAGGAGCAACAGCCGCAGCCTCCATCCTGCTTACTTGTTCTGAGCATTTCCAAACTTGCCAAAGGGATCCCCAGCCTGCCCTCCATCCCCAGTGAATATGTACAGATAGCCATCCAGGCCAAAAAGAAGCTGTCCACCATTGTGGTTTGAGGCTGGTTCATCTATCTCCAAGATGACCCTGGAAGAGAAAAAGAAACTAGACATTAGGTTTTGGCAAGGCTGAAGCCACATGTTCTCAAGACACCCAGAAGTTGCTTGGCCCAAGCCACCAAGATCTGCAAAAGTTAGCTGAACCTGGCTTCAGTCTCCAAGGACCACAAAGGAGGTGTCTTGGGGCATAAGGGTCCCCATGTTTCCTGGTATATTTCCTTTGTGAATCTTTTATCTTTTTTCCAGTACTAGAGATTGAACCTAGTACTTTTACACAAGTCAGGCAAGCAGTCTGCATCCCTAGAGGTTTGTGGTCCTTTCTTCTCTCAAACCATGACCTCGCAAGCTGAGACACAGCTAGGGTGACAGCCAGTCATCTGCAGGGCTTGCCTTACTCTCTCTACTCCACCAGAACTTCCTATTCCTTCCTTAGAAAGGCAAATGTGGCAGGTCATTCTGTTCTTTCCAGTCCTTTAGTCTGTCTATAATGGGAAAAGAGCCAGGCAGGAAGGAGAAAGAAAGGGAGAAGACAGAGTTACGGAGAGACAACGATGACCTTGGAGCCAGCTAGAACTAGTGTCTCATCTGTCCTGGTGAGCAGCATGGTGACAGAGTCACCTGTGTGGAGAGTTGCAAATGAGTGACTGTCTCTTTGGACTGCCTTCTGGGCTTGTGTACAGGAGACTGTTGTAGGGAGAGAGCCAACTTTCTAGATTGGTAATGGATGTGGGCGAGCACAGCCCACTGTGGGTATCCCATCCTTAGACAGGCGGTCCTGGGCTGTATAAGGAAGCTGAGAATAAACCAGCTACCAAGTGCATCCTCTATTGCTCCTGCTGTACTTATTGACTGTGGAATGAGTCCCTCAGTTGGAGGTAAAGCTGCATGGAAAAGCAAGCAGGTCTACCTTCAAGTTACTGTCTGAGGTCCTGCCCTGCCTCCCCTCCTCTAACTTGTTGCTCGAGGGACCCATCACAACCACAGAATGAAACTATTGCATCATTTACCCATGCACAAATAGCTTTACGGCCTTAGGCCATAGCTACCATGCAAGTGAGAAATCCCATACTAAATGCAAAGGGTTTGATTTCTAGTGGTCACACAATTAGTTAGAGGCGACTGTTGTGTTTAATATATGATCTATAATCACCTTAAAATTCCTTTGGGCTGCCAGTCCTGGCTTCTCCTTGGGAAACACAAGCAAACATGACTCTAACTAGGGCAGTCAAGCAAGGGCTACACCCCATGAGGACGCTTCTCTCTAGACTTACCCAGGTTGTTCTCATTCATCAGTACTGACTCAATATTTCTTATGTGTATTAATCTTTCCTTGTAAGTATGTTTTCTTTTCTGTACCACCTGTATGCAGTACCAGCAGATGCCAGGAGGGGGAGATCGTATCCCCTAGAACTAGAATTACAGATGGTTGTGAGCTGCTGTGTAGGTGTTGGGAACTGAACTCAGGTCCTCTGCAAGAGCAGCAACTGCTCTTAGCCCCTGAGCCATCTGTCCAGCCTGTTTTCTTAACATTTCAGGCTAGTGCTCAGAACCCAGGCCCATTCCTTCACCGTCACCCCAAGAATGGATGGGCATCATTTGGGAGCATGATTTCAGGTTCTCATAAGATTGTCTCACCTCTCTGATTTGGGGTCCACTTTGTTAGGGTCAGACAGAGAAACCTTCATCTCACTTATCCGGATTTTCTCCACCTTCCTCTTGCCCAGGCATGAGTAATAAATGTACAACTTGCGGTTGCGGCGGAATTTGGGATGAAAAGCCAGCCCCAAGAATCCTCTCTCATCCCCAATCCACGGTGTGGTCAACACCATGCTCTTGAGGTCCAGGAAGGGCTGCTCCAGGCGACTGCCATCAGGGAGGTAGACCCACACCACGCCTACCTGCTCAGCAACAAAGAAGCGATGGGTGCCATCCCCAGCATGGACCATGGCCACGGGATTCCTCAGCCCATTGGCCACCTCGGCCAGGCAGAGCTGCAGGCAGCCCTGGTGGTCCTCAGCTACCATGCCCAGGTTGCGGTTGAGTTGACTGTTCCTCAGCACATTAGGGAAGCAATAGTCCTCGTCAGGAAGGTTGAGGAGGTGGCAGAAGCGGGCGCCATCCTTTCCATGAGACTCCTGGAGGCTGCGGTCATTGGTTAGCAGGGAGATGGCAGAATGGCAGTTGTGATGGAAGGCGTAGCAGTAGTCAGAGCAGAGGCCAGGAAGGTTCCGGAGGGGCGTCTGAGGGTTCTCGGCATCATAGAGGTGGGCCGCATAAGGAGAGCACTCCTGGAAGAGAAACCAGAAATTTGATCTCAGTTTGAGCAAGCAAAAAGAGAGGAGCAATGGTCTAGTAGGGAATCTGGATTCTGGAGGTTTGCCTACAAATTGCTATTAATCATTTCCCCAGGACCCAGCTTTCTAACAGAGTTGATAAACCTGGAGGAAAAAACCCTCATATATTCACCACACTGTGCCTAGCATTTCAGCAGCTTAGATCTTTTCCAAAATATTTATTAGCATATATTAAATTTTACATAATAATGGGTTTCATCATGACATTTTAAGACACATTTATAATTCACGACATCACCTTTCCTGTCTCCTTCCCATTCTCGCTGATCTCCTTCTTTCCAAATAGCACCCCATCTACTTTCAGTGTGTGTGTGTGTGTGTGTGTGTGTGTGTGTGTGTGTGGTGAATTTTGTTAGGTCTGTTTACAGGACAATGGGTGAGGGTTTCTTTACAATAGCAAGGCAGCTTATCTGTGGTTATACCACTGAAGAAAACATCTCTCCCTCTCTGACCAATCGTTAACTAGGATATAAATCCTCAGGGGGTGGGATCCCATGAATCCTCCCCATTTCGTGACAGGCTGCTAGTTAGATCTTGCACAGGTCACCATAGCTCTTAATAGCTTAGTTCTTGACACTTAAGATTCTATTAGCTGGGTGGTGGTGGCACATGCCTTTAATCCCAGCACTCAGGAGGGAAAGACAGGTGAATCTCTGTGAGTTCAAGGCCGGCCTGGTCTACAGAACAAGTTCCAGGATGGACTCCATAGCTACTGAGGAACCCTGTCTTGAAAAAACTAACCAAGCCAAACAAACAAACATAAATTATATTAGATGGATGAATAGCTTTTAAAGCTCTATCTTTATTTATGTGTATATGTGGGTGTTTATGAATTTATGTGCACCATGTATGCAGGCATTGGCAGAGGCCCAAAGAGGGCATCAGACCCCTTGGAACTGGAGATGCAGGTGATTGTGAACCACCATATGGGTGCTAGAAACCAAATGCTAGTATTTTGCAAGAGCAGCAAATGCTCTTAACCACTCAGGGAAAACCTCTCTATCCCAAAAAGAATATTTTTTAAAAACAATGGTATTACATCTTTCAACTCTTCCTTTTCCTCAAGGTGAAGCAACATGGCACAAGTTCCGTGTCTATTAAACCCAGACACCTAGCGTTAGTATTTCCCATTCTATGTTCCTTCACGTTTGAAATAGTTAACAAGTCAAGTTTATATAATCAAAGATCTCGCCCAGAGATTTAGATGTTTAGTCATTCCTTCATGTATTTAACATTTGTGTTTGACATAGGCAGGGCACTATGCTGGAAGCTATAGGTTTCTTTGTCAAATCTGGCTTTTCAGTAATGAGACTGCATATAAGCATATAAGGCTTAAATGTCCGAAGGAGTATCTGCTGATTGACCTCATAGAGTCTAGGACCTGGGCTACAGCAATTTCAGAGACAAAAGTGGTGTACAAGTTCCTTCTGTTTGTGTGTTGCTTTCATTGGTTAATGAATTAAGAAACTGCCTTGGCCTAGTTGATAGGTCGGAACTTAGGTAGGTGGAGAAAACAGAACTGAATGCTGGGAGGAAGAAGGGCAGAGTCAAAGAAGCCAAGGATCCTCCACCTCAGACAGACACCAGTTAGAATCTTGCCAGTAAGCCACAGCCACATGGCGATACATAGATTAATAGAAATGGGCTAAATCAAGATGTAAGAGTTAGCCAATGAGAAGTTAGAGCTAACAGCCAAGCAATGTTTTAATTAATACAGTTTTCTGTGTGATTATTTCGGGTGTAAGCTAACCAGGAGGCCGGGACAAACAATTGGCCCCTCTTTACAACACAACAGAATTCTGTGGGTCTACCATCAGCTCCCTGTAGTGCTGGCAAACAGAGGCAAGGGAGACTTGGGAAGTAAAAATGGCGGTTGCGGTGGTTTGAATGAGAATGGCCCCTATTGGTGCATAGATTTTAATATTTGGTCCCCAGTTGGTGGGATTGTGGCCTTGGAGGAGGTGTGTCATGGGGGGGGGGGGGGGGCTTTGTGGTTTCAAAAGTCTCAGGGACTTCCAAGTGTTCTCATTCTGCAAGATGAATCAAGATGGGATCTCTTGCTGTTCCCTTCACTTGGCCTTCATGGGATCTAACCCTCTGAACCCATAAGCCCATGCTTTCTTTTATATGTTGCCTTGGCCATGGCATATTATCACAACAATGGAAAGGTAACTAAGACGTAAGGTTGAAAGGACAGAATTTGGGACAGCAGGATAGAGGTGATCCTGTCAGCCAAGCATCCCAGACCAATGGCAGTTCTCAATCCGAGCAACTTGTCCCCTTTACAGAGGGATAGAATCACTTTTCATGTTTATTAGAGTTCTGTGGTTCTCACTTATTTCCCCTGATCGGACACCGTAGAGCAAGCCCTTGGCAACCAGGCAGGGGGAAACAAAGGAACCCAGAGATGCACAGTGTCTCCCCCTGGACTGTCTGGTCCATCCAAGGCTGTTTGTCAGAGGAGCTACACAAACCAAACTGATGCACTCTCTAGTGTCAGCTCACTCTTGGAGACTGAAGCAAAGAGAGAAGAGAGGAGAAATAGGGCGAAATGATGAAATACTGGGGAACAGCACTGACAGCGGAAACATAACCATCACCCCGGCATGCTAAGGCAGCCATTTAGAGCTGGCCAAGATGTTTTGACTCATCTCAGAAACAAAACCAGCGTTTCTTCAGGGGGAGAAACTCGGGCCCAGAAGATTCTCTGCTGTGTGACTGTCCCCTTGCATCTCTCCCGTGTGCAGGCCCCACGAGCAATGGTGAGCAAAGTACACAGTCAGCTTCTCATGGAGCTCATACTTCCTGAAGTTCAGAGAACCGGTGCAGAAAGGGGCCAGACATGACGCTGGTGCTTTACTCTGCTGTGATGTAACCAAGAGGTCCTGAGACCCGAAGCCAACAGGACTCCAGAAAGGCAAGGGTCGTAACTACCTGCAGAATCACTTTCAGGTCTAGACCACAGAGTGGGGGGAAGTAGCAAATAGACACACATAAGGTGACATCATTCTTCAAGTCCATGAAACAAGGGAGCAGCTGAGTGTGGCTCCTGAATCGGAGAGGACTCGGGAAGGAGGGAGGTTTTCAGTAGAGGACTCCCATGCTACTTGTAAAGCCCAGCTCCTGGGGCTGAGGAGGCGGCTCGGTGACTGAAGAGCTGTGCTTACATGAGGACCTGCGTTTGTATCCCAGCCGGGCGACTGTGCCTGCAACCCCAGCACTGGACCAGAGGCAGAGGACAGCTGGAGCTCACTGGCCAGTCACCTACCTGAGTGAGGGGGTCCCAATTTTACAAGAGACCCTGTCCCCAAACATAAGGTGAAGGGTGATGGAGAAAGACACCTGACAGTGAGCTTCAGTAAAGACACACATACACACCACACCACACCACACCACACCACACATGAGAACATGTGCGTGCCCCTGCACACACACACACACATGCACACACATACACACCACACCACACACGAGAACATGTACGTGCGCCTGCACACACACACACACATGCACACCACACCACACCACACCACACAAGAGAACATGTGTGTGCGCCTGCACACACATACACACACATACACACCACACCACACATGAGAACATGTGCATGCTCCTGCACACACACACACACACACACACACACATGCACACCACACACGAGAACATGTGCGTGCGCCTGCACACACACACACACGCACACACACACACATACACACCACACACGAGAACATGTGCATGCGCCTGCACACACACACACACATGCACACACATACACACCACACCACACCACACGAGAACATGTGCGTGCGCCTGCACACACACGCACACCACACATGCTCATCTCAGAATCAAATCTCCAGGAAGCAGCTAAGGGATAGTGCCTTGGCATGAGAGCACAGCCCCAGGGCAATGCCACCAAGGTGGCCGCCCTCTGACTCAAACTGTACTGTGATGCCTGCCTGGGATGCCTGTGCCCATGCCTAGAGCTGGGGAGGCCAGTATTCTTGGGAACAGTGACCATGGTGGAAAAGAAGCCCTGGGACAGCCACACAATAGCACTAACTCTGGGAGATATCAGGTCAAAGGTCAGCCTGGACTTCCATCACATCACGAGAGTGCTGCTTTCTTAAGCAGCTTCTCCCATTGGCACCCTCTCCCCACAGACTGGCATGTGTATGCACAGCCTGTACCCTCTTGTTTTCAAGCTCTGCTCACCTAAGGTGATGCCTCCCAAGTGTGGATTTTGGCTACTGGCGAGCCTGGAGCAGAGAAACTCTGAGTCATTGCCGCCCAGCAACTTGAGGCTCTCTCCCTGCAGCCCAGGAGTTCTGCAGACAGAACCCCAATTGCCACCGCTGCCACTGCCATAACAGAAGCTCCCTTTGCAAAGTGCCCACCCTGGCAGGGGCCACTACCGTCTCCCTTGCATGATCCATAAATGCCACAGGCATGCTGTGTCCAGCTCTCTGGTTCCTATCGGCAGGACAGAGCAGCTGCCCTGAGAACCTTATGAATGCCTCTCAGACTTCTGCTGCCTGGGAAAACACCTCAGAGGGAAGAGTATGGAGAACCAGCGCACACCCTCGCCCCAGCTCTCCAGGGAGGCACCTGGCAGGAGCGCCCTACTCCAGGACCTGCCTCTCAGCCCAGCACTCTAAAGCCAGAAAGCACTTTTCCAAACTGGCTCTCTCCCCTCCTTATAGGAAGACCCACCTGGCAAAGGATGTCTTTAATGTAACCTCCACACAACTCGTGGCCCCTCAGGTCAAAGTAGTTCATGATGTCCCAGTACCGGGCAGCGATACGGTGGTCCTTGCGTTGATCACAGCAGCCGAAGGAGTTATAGTCCGAGCAAAACTCCAGGTGGAGAGGAGGACGGAAGGGTGGCCCATAATCCAAGCACTGGGGGTGTCCCTGCAGCAGGCCCACCCAGCCCAAGAACGTGAGGCCCAGGTAGAAAATACCAGGAGAGAGCCATGGGGCCGGATGACCAGGAACAGTGTGTGGGCTAGTATGTTTTCCCAGCATTTGGGCCCTGGGAATTCTCTGCTGCTGCCTTCCTGGGTTGGCCTGACCAGTCTGCCCAAGTTCCCTCCCCCGCTCCCAATTTCTCTTCCTTCTTTCTCTCCCTCACATCCTGCCCCAAGTTCACCGAGGTGGTTCCTCAGGAGTCCTTTGTCCGGACTGGTGACTAAGCACACCAAGTGACCTTAGTGAAAGGTGCCCTTACCTGTCAGTTCCGTCTAAGAGCAAAGCTGGAGGGAGTCTCAGTCCTAGTGACCTTAGTGAAAGGTGCCCTTACCTGTCAGTTCCGTCTAAGAGCAAAGCTGGAGGGAGTCTCAGTCCTAGTGACCTTAGTGAAAGGTGCCTTTACCTGTCAGTTCCGTCTAAGAGCAAAGCTGGAGGAAGTCTCAGTCCTAGTGACCTTAGTGAAAGGTGCCTTTACCTGTCAGTTCCGTCTAAGAGCAAAGCTGGAGGGAGTCTCAGTCCTAGTGCCAATGCTTGGGGCCCACGGGTGCTCAGTCAAAAGGCGTAATGGTGCCAATGACTGAGGTGCCGTGATTCCTCAACCTGCACAGAATTCCTGCCATGTTGGGGGCAGGCCAGGAAATTCCCACTTGTTTACTGTTTCTCTGCAGGCTGAACAGCACATCACACATTACAGAGTCCCAACGGCAAACTCTGCAAGACAAGCGTCCAGGTTCCTGCAGTGTACAAGGACACAAACGACTGGTGTGGGTCTGGGAACGCATTGGGGAGGACTGTCTGGGAACGCATCAGGGAGGACTGTCTGGGAAAGTATGGGGAGGACTGTCTGGAAAAGTATGGGGAGGACTGTCTGGGAACACATGCATCAGGAAGGATTGTCTGGGAAAGCATTGGGGAAAACTCTCTGGGGAACACATCAGGGAGGACTGTCTGGGGAACATGTCAGGGAGGACTGTCTGGGGAACACATCAGGGAGGACTGTCTGGGGAACACGTCAGGGAGGATTGTCTGGGAATACATCGGGGGGAACTGTCTGGGAATGCATCAGAGAGGACTGTCTGGGAACACATGCATCAGGAAGGATTGTCTGGGAAAGCATTGGGGAAAACTCTCTGGGGAATACATCAGGGAGGACTGTCTGGGGAACACGTCAGGGAGGACTGTCTGGGCACACATCGGGGAGGACTGTCTGGGGAACACATCAGGGAGGACTGTCTGGGAACGCATCAGGGAGGACTGTCTGGGAACGCATCAGGGAGGACTGTCTTGTGTATGCTTAGATGGCTTGGATGGGAGGAAATGTCATAACTCTTGTGTGCCCAACAAGAAAAACCCAGACAGTAAAGGGAGGGTGTCTCAGTCACTTCACTCTGCTGCAACAAATATCACAGACTGGAACGTGGGTTGGTAGAGTGCTTGCCTAGCATACATAAAGTTCTGGGTTTGATTTCCGGTACCTCACAATCTAGGCTGCACTGTGTACAACTGTCATGTTAATACATAGGAGGTAGAGACAGGAAGATCGAAGGTACAAGGTTATTCTTGGCTATACATCAAGTCTGAGGCTTGCCTGGGCTACATAAGACCCTATCTCAAAAGTACACAAAGAAAATAGACTGGGTTAGCTTATAAACAGTATAAATTTCTCTCTGTTTAGAGACTGGAAAATTCAAAATCAAGGAACAGCAAGTCCAGTGAGGAACCTTTGTTGCTGTGTCCCCACAATGAGAGACAGAAGAAACTCACCCTCCGAAGTCCCCTTCCAGGCACCCCAATCGCTTCCTAGAGGGTCAAGAGGGTACATGAAGATTGAGCACAGGGTCTCACACATGCTGAGCACCCCCACCTCTGACCTGCACTCCTTAGCTGCTGTACTTTAGATATCAAATATTCTCTAAAATGCATACATTGCAAACTTGCCCCTCCAAACAGTTTGTGGCACCACTAGGAAGTGCTAGACCCTTCAGAGACATGGCTACATAGAAGGAAATCAAGCACTGAGGGGGTGTTCTTCGGTGTATTTGAGCCCCCACTTGTCCCTTGCTGTTTCCCAGCTGCCACGAGGTAAGCAGCCTTACATTTCCTGCCATTTGAGAGGTTACATCACAGATCCAAGTGTAATGTATGCAGGACCATGGGCTGAAACTTCCAAAACCACAGACAGGTTCAAGTAAGCCTTTCCTGGTGGTCCTGGACATTCTTATGGTAATGGAAAAGGTGGCCACCTCATCAGCTCAAAGCCTGGCTCTTATCACTCATACATTGACAGGTTTCAATAGACAAAATTTTCATGAGCAGATCCTTGTGTCCCAGAGCGCAAAGCCGAGGAAGCACAGAACACTCGACTTCCTTATGCTGCTAGATCTATAGCTGCTCTGATTTTCTTACACCTAGCGGGGAGTGCGGGGGAGCATGTCATGGTATGTGCGGAAGTCAGAGGACAACTCTCAGGAGTACATTCTCGTACATTCTCTTCTATTCAGTGGGACCCAGGGATGGAACTCAGGTTGTTGAGCTTGGCTGCAAAGCCACCACACCAGCCCTATGGCTGCTTTAGAAGCATTTTTGCTCCATGTATGTCACCAGGATGCAGTAAGTCTGTTGGCTTGTTTCATATATGTCTCTGTGACCCAATAAGCTTTTTTTTTTTTTAGATGGGGTCTCACTATATAGCCCTGGCTGGCCTGGGCCTCTGTATGTAGACCACACCTGCCTCAAATTTACAGTGATGCCTCCCGAGTCTAGGATTAAAGAGATATGCCTCTATACCCGCCTGGCTTTTAGTTAGCTCTTTAATGGATGGATATGGAGCCCTAAATCCACATGGCCCCAAACCCAGAGGGCACAGGTCCATGCAGATATTTAGTACCTGAACTGTGCTTCCTTCCAGCATTTTCTGTGATTCCAACCCATCGGAATTGTCAGAAATCTTTGACACACCCAGCCAGCCCTGCTGTGCTTCTACAGAGGGCAGCCCAAGCGGCTCTCCCACTGGCCAGAGGAAAGCCTTTGCCAGGAGGACGTTAAGACCATGAGCCTAGGTGTAGCCAAGCCTCTGGATTTTAAAGGCCCCACAATTTTTTTTGTTTTGTTTTTGTTTTGTTTTTTGAGACAGAGTTTCTCTGTGGTTTTGGAGCCTGTCCTGGGACTAGCTCTTGTAGACCAGGCTGGTCTCGAACTCACAGAGATCCGCCTGCCTCTGCCTCCTGAGTGCTGGGATTAAAGGCGTGCGCCACCACCGCCCGGCTAGGCCCCACAATATTTAAGATACAAACAATACCCATAAAACCAAGGGGCGGTCAGAAGTGGGGAGTCAAGGTGACATTCAACACCACACCTTGTCCACACCTGTTGGCTCACTGGCAGAGCTGAGGATGAAATCCAGGCTCTCATACATGCTGGGCAGACAAACCATCGCCGAGGCAAATGCTTCACCTGTTTCTGAAAGCATAGGCTGGAGTGTGATTCACTGGTGACCGTGCCATTTCCACAGGCTGTTTACTCAGAGGTCGGTCAGTCCTTGTCATTGCTATGGAAACCTTGGATGGGAACAGGAACCCTTGACCTCATGTTGGCCAGTGAAGTCACAGCCACCAGGGCCTCCTAAACACCTGAGCCCGGGTGAGTGTGTGTACACCTACCATCCTGGAGACAATTTATCCATCGTTTATCAACATCTTGCTCTTTCTCCTTTGGCCACAAACACACATGGAGATTTTCCTGTCTGAGGCAAATGTTCTTATAGAGCTTAGTAAGGAAAGATCAGCAGGTCACTGGGCACCCTGACACAAACTCCTCATTAATGTCACATTTCAGAAAAAAAAATACATAATGCAACGTCATTTTTCAACAGGTCCTCAGTGTCAACTCAGCAAATAGGTATTGCTGTGTGCAAGGTGTCCTTATGCAGGCAAAGGAACACTAATAAGACGAGATACCTGGGAAACTGAGGCAGGAGGATCACCAGCTTGAGGCTAATATGGTCTATATAGGAGGAAGGAGGAGTATTGGTGGTTTGAGAGAAAATGGTCCCCAAAGGGAGTGACCCTATTAGGAGGCGTGGCCTTGGAGTAGGCGTGGCCTTGTTGGAGGAAGTGTGTCACTGGGAAAGTGGGCTTTAAAGTCTCCTCTGCTGAATCGACTCCGAGTATCCAGTCTACTTTCTGTTGCCTGCAGATGAACATGCAGCAGCTACCTCTCCAGCACCATGTCTGCCTGCACACTGCCATGTCCCACCATGATGATAATGGACTGAACCTCTGAACTGTGAGCCACCACAATGAAATGTTTTCCTTTGTAAGGGTTGCCGTGGTCACGGTGTCTCTTCACAGCCATAGAATCCCTAAGGTGAGGGAAAGCATTTTTTAAAATGTTGCAGTGTGCAACAATGGAAGGCGGATTATATTAATTGAGGGAGGACGGCGCCATGGAGGACTCACAGGGAGGAATGGTGATGGTAGACATCTGAGCATCTGGGGCTAGAGGGGGTTTGATAGAGCACTGGCAAAAAAAAGAACAGTGTTAGGGAAACTCGGAAATTAGGTCACGGCCAAACCATTAGAAGCAGACTCAGTTGGAGAATTGTCTGGACCTATCCAATAGGACCAGACTGAGAGCTGAAGTCATGCCAGCACCCAGTTGAAACACACATTTGTAAATTATTGTTAGTTGGCCTGGACTGCTGTATAAGGTGCTCAAGGTTAAAGGCCTCACGAGAAGACTACTGTCTCCCAGTTCTGATGGCCATGAGGTCACGGTGTGAGCAGGGCTTGTTCCTTCCGAGGCGAGGACTGAGAACCAGTCCCAGTCATCGTTTCCAGCTTGTGGTGGTTCACAAGCCATCTTCTGTAGCGACGGCTTAGAAGTGCTGTGCAATGATTCCAGCTGCTGCCTTCCAGCTGTTTGTCCTGTGTGCGTGTATGTGCCCACTTGTACTTTTATTGTTTGGATTAAGGCCCACTATAACGGCCTTCTTTAAATCATGTGGACATCTCCAGATGAGGTCATCTCCTGAGCCACAGTCTTCCTGTAGCCCACTCTCATGCCACGCTCCTCCCCCGAAGCCTCAGGTGAACAGATGTACCTGATGATGGAGAGCAGCTCCTGCACATGTCCTACAGGCCAGCCTACAGAGCACGCTCACACCACAGCTCCCAATCTAAAATAATTCCCGGAGGTGGGAAGGCACACACCCCATTACCACATGGAGACAAGCCTGTGGGGCCAGAGGTTTGGAAAGGCACCTAAGAATCCCACCAGGGGTCAAATGGCAATAAAATCCAATATTCTGAATTACAGCTCAGATCTCGTTCCATGATTTACCAGACTCAGAAATCACTTTCAATTGTTCTTTTTATCAAAAACCTTGTGTCTGCGGCAGCTAGCTACTGAAGGCACACTAATTGAACACAGCCGTCCTGATGGGGGAGGTTATCTGTGAACTCAGGGTGGTCACGATGGAAGACATGAGTGAACTGGCATGGAGTCATCGTTCTCCAAGTTCAGGACTAAGACACTTCCCACATCTTTTGTGGGGACACTCAGTGAGCAGCCTGTCATTTCTCTTTTAAAATGTTACTATCCAATAATATTATCCCTTACTGAGGAAATCCACACGCCAGGCCCCATGGCACCCACTCAACGGCTGCCATTCTCCCGCCACCCACTGCTACAGAACACAGGGACTGAACCATTAGATCAAGTGTTTTAGATGTGCTGCGCCTTAAGACCACCAGGTCTGACTTAGGGGTTTGAGATTTCATCAGGCCCAGTTTCTTTTTCTTGGTTTCTGGCTCTGCCACATTTACGGACATTTATTCATGCTCTCAGCTGTTGGTGGACTGCGCGTTCATTTCCCGGCCACCCAGACAGACCCAAGTAATCACACAAAAACTACATTAATTACAACACTGTTTGGCCAATGGCTCAGATGTTATTTCTAGCTAGCTCTTACATCTTAAATTAACCCATTTCTACTAATCTGTATATCACCATGAGGCTGTGGCTAAGGTTCTGGTGCCTTTCTCCTTCAGCAGCTACAATAGCATCTCCCTGACTCTACCTCCCTTCTCCCTGCATTCATTTCAGTTTTTCTGCCTACTAATATTCTGTCCTGCCATAGGCCAAAGCAGCTTCTTTATTAATCAATGGTAATAAAACATATTCATAGCATACAGAAGGGAATCCCACATCATCTCCCCTTTTCTGTCTAAATAAAAAGGTTTTAACTTTAACATAGTAAAATTACATATAACAAAATAGGTATCAAGCAGGAATTAGTTACAGTATTTCTTTGTGAGTCTAAAGTCTCATATCTAATTTATCTTTTATCATAACTAAGGAAAACTAGAACTCAGCTACTGCTCCAGTGCCATGCCTCCCTGTCTGCCACCGTGGTCCCTACCATGATGACTATGAACTAACCCTCTGAGACCCCTAATTAAGTTTTTTTTACAAGCTGCCTTGGTCATGATGTCTCTTCACAGCAACAGAACAGTAAGACACTAACCCAACAGTTTCTCAAGGCCCTATTTTTGGCATAAGCTTGCTAAGGTATTTTCCAGGGGGTGGACACCCTCAGTCACTTTCATACACTTTTATTTACTAAACCAGACATTGTTAGGTGGTGGAACATAAAGATGTGTGTGCCTCACTAACACACTAATGGGTAAGACAAGCACTACAAAGTAATTAGACGTGATAGTTTGGGAAGACACAGTATGGTGGCTCCTAGGACACAAAGAGGGAGTCTCCCAAAAGCCTGGGACAGAGAACAGACCTTGTTTGCTTGAGTCAATGGCCTCAGGAATCATCTCTCTTCTGATCCTAGCTACCCAGCTCAGTGCTTCACATGGGGCTGGGAGACAGTATCTTCAGAACCACTCTTTGGTGCCTAACCCTGGAGAAGTACTTCATCTCTGAGCTCCAACTTCAGCTTCTTAGAAGGGACAGCACAGAAATGTGGGGGCATGAAGAAATGGGAGTTTCAAAGTGCCTAACAAAACCTGGCTGGTGTCGTTATTCGTAGTGCTGGCTTTAGGTTCAGCAGACCTAAAATAATTCCCACAGGTGCTAAATCACAGTGCTCTAACGGAACATGTGATAAGAAAATTCTAGGAAAGAAAAACTCTGTGTTGTAGTATACACATGTACTAGCTGAAGCAGAGAATTGTGAGTTCAAGGCCAGCTGTGTCTGCATGGGCAGACCTCATTTAAGAACTAAAACAAAACAAAATGTAAAGCTTTGCATAGAAACGAATGAGCACAGCTACTTACCTCCCGTTCACAGTCCCAGAAAACACTGGGATGCACAAACCTTAAGGTTCCAGCAGTGGCGTCCTGCTAATCTCAGCCTGTGCTCGGAGCTTCGTCTGGGCATTTATTCCTAGTGTGCTGTTTGTGCTGCTTATACAGAACTACTGTGCGCCCCCCCCCCCCCCCAGTAAAGCTGGTCCCTTTAGTGTGCTGACTCCAACTTGGTCTACAAGTGGTGCTATGAAATGTCCCCTTGTTTCATTTGTCCATTATGAAGCTCTTTGTTGATGAGTCCCACCCCCCCATGTACAAAATACTACTGAGATAAAAGTTATTGACAAAGCATAACTTGCCCAGTTTTATTGCACAAGGTTTAAGACAGGTAGGGCTGTAGGCCAATGGGGAAATGTGTCGTTTGTCACCTGAACACTGAACTTCCTGGAATCCAAATACTAGCCACTTCAACAATAACTGCACAGGAGCCAAGGCCGTTCTGAAGCATTTATCAGTAGCACAATACACTACAGAGCCCAGCCTGTGTTCCTGGAACATGTCTTTAGTCTCTGGTCAAGTTGTCCCACTGGGCCTACTTTGTATCTGGGGCATTATTTTACTGGTAGAACTAGCTTCTACTGTTATATTCTCATTCCCAAGAGAAAAGGGAGAGGAATACCTGAGTTCCAAGCACATCCTAGATCACCGTGCCCCTCAGCCTCTTCTACCATTCTGACCCACGTCAGTCCTCCGGAGTCCAAGTCCCCCCCCCCCCCCCCCCCGAGAGATACTTAGGCCACCTGCTCACCTCCTCAACAGACCTCGTCTCTAGTACCATCTTCATGGGGGTAAACTGAACATGGGCCAGTTCGAATCTATTTATTACAGACACCACAGGCAGGCCAGCTACAAATGTAACTATTCTAGAGTTATGTTCTTCCACTAAACAACACTTGTTTTCTGTTGAAAAACAAAAACATTCCTTTTTCAGTTTTCTGGCTAAAATAAAGTGTAAGAATCATCCCGCTGAAGCACAATTAATAAAAACTCAGAGACAGATATGGGGTTTTAACCTGAAGATCCAAAAAGCAAAGCAGCCAAGCCACTGGCTCTTATCTTGACCTTAGTCCGAAAATGGCGATCCTGTCTCCAGGAATCTCAGAATGAGACTGTTTGAGAACTGTCTTCTCCCATCTTATATTCCTCTCTAGGGCTGGGATTAAAGGTGTGCACCACTGCTATCCCATTATTATGACAAACTAGTGTGGCTACTGGGATTAAAGGTGTGTCACCACTGCTATCCCATTATTATGACAAACTAGTGTGGCTACTGGGATTAAAGGTGTGTCACCACTGCTATCCCATTATTATGACAAACTAGTGTGGCTACTGGGATTAAAGGTGTGTGTCACCACGGCCTGGTCGATGAGGCTCATCAGTGGGGCTGTTTTACTGTCAGATTTTCAGGCAAGCTTTATTTATTAAAATACAAGTAAAATATACATGTAATGTTACAAAAAAGAAAAATACAAGTATATACATTTACAAACAGTAAAGGCAGTGAAATTAACTATAACTGAGAATAAAATGAAATATAAAAAACATAGAAATAGGGGGCTGGAGAGATGGCTCAGCTCTTCCAGAGGACCTGGGTTCAATTCCCAGTACCTATGTGGCAGTTCATAACTGTATGTAACTCCAGTTCCGGGGAATCTGACACCCTCACACAGAAAAGTATGCAGACAAAACAGCAATGCATGTAAAATAAAAATAAATTATTTAAAAAAATAATTAAATAAAGGGCCAGGGAAATAGTCCACTAAGACACGAGTTGAACACAGCACCCACATGGGAGCTATGCACAGGGCTGACAAGATCCATTCAGTGGACAGGGTCACCTGTCACTCTCACTGCCACAGTCGGTCCCCGAGACCTACATGGAGGAAGGAGGAAAACACCCCTGCAAGTCATTCTCTACCACACTCATGCCCGGTCATCTGCACACGCTTACACACATAAACACACACACACACACACACGAATGAATACATTACAATTACAATCCCAGAGCTAAGAAGAATCCCTGGGACACACTGGTCAACCAGCCTAAGAGGTGAGTGCCGGGTCTCAGTGAGAGACCTGTCTAAAGCAAGGCTCCTGAGGAAGGACCTGACACAACTGTCATGTACACATGTGGATGTACACGTGTGTATGCACACGCTTATAATAATTTGAAAAGCCATCTTAAAACATCAACCACTCACATTCGATAACCAATGAGCACCACACTGTGGCAACAGCTGCAAAGCAGCTTTCCGTCTAGGTGCGAACACCTGGATTTACAATACTGTATTTTTTCACAGACTTCTTCATCCGCTTAATTTTCTTCTTCAAGGTTTCATGATCTTGTTTCAAAATATACCGAAAATATCTACAACCTAGAAAATAAAACAAAATAAAAAAGTTTTAATATTTCTCAATTAAGTACACTTCTACATTTTTTACTTTTGCTTCAGCCCCCGAACACTAAGGATATGAAAGTCGACTCATTTGTGTCCCACACACCAATGCAAAAGGAACTACTCGAGCGCTACACTCTCCCTTAAACAAACACTATTTTCTGTTTAAAACAAAAACAACATTCCTTTCTCAGCTTTCTGGCTAAAGTCTGGCTAATAAAATAAGGATTTTATTACATCCTCAGCTGACAGACCTCTCTCTCCTAAGAAAACGCCAGGTTATATCCCATAACTACAGAACCTCTCTGCCATCCCTGAGGAAAGGATGCTAGTGGTGCGGGCTAAAGAGTGTCTGTAGTGTTACTAAAATAATTTGTGCGTTTCTTTTGAGACAGGATCTAGCCATGTTGTCCAGGTTTTCATATAATTCCTGAGTTCAAATGATCCTCCCACAACAGCCTCCTGGTATCTGGAAGGCATGGAAATTTGTATTCATAAATATACTATTTTATAGTAGAAGTTAAATACAGCCAGATTTCTGCTTTCACCTATATAGAAAACTGGAAAGAATTTCACCCTGTTCTAGCACTAAAGAGCTGCATAAACGTGAAGAGAGCTCACGGAGGAAGGCAGCTGGGTTGCTAACTGTGAGGAAGGGCCTCCAAAGAGAAAGGGGCCGGCTTTGCTTTCGCACAGCATGGGATGAAGGCAGCTGTCACACCCATTCTAAGACGAAGCAGAAGCTGACCAAGATGGAACGTGAGGATGTAACGATGGTGGCCAGAACAAGAATCAAACTCAACTCAGTGCTAAACCAACCCAAAGGAGAAAGGTGCCATTCTCAAGCAGAACCAGGCTTCTCACTCCCAGAACACTTGAGAATTCAGAGCCCTCCAAGGGATGTTCACTTGGTATTGACAACCCAGTTAGCAAATAAGGAAAGAGCCATGCTCACAACGTGCATTTCACACAGAAGCCACCAAAGGTTGCTGCTTGGCCTAAATGACAAGAGGACTGGAAACTGCCCCGGGCCTTCAGACCCAGCTCAGACGCAGCTGCCCTGGGCCTGCATTCAGGGTTCAGGACGGAAGCCCTGCAGGCGAGCCCATTTCTGTTCCGTCACAAGTGTTCTTAGAAATGGCATCTTTCAACTCTGTTTTCATGAATCCCCTTTTCTCATAGACCCAACCTTTCCCGCATCTTAGTAATGTTAAGAAACACACAGATTCCACTCCACCAGAGACGCCCTCTCAGCACTGCGCATGGCCGTGAGCCTAAGGAGCTCACTGCATGGGACTACAGGCCACGAAGGCGAACTCCGGAAACTGTAATCACAGGGCTCTGCGGTGCTCACTGCCGCACTCCTTCCTACTTCTAGACATACTTCATGGCAGTTTACTAGAATGTTCCACTGCTCATGTTTCAGTGGTGCAGAGCAGATACACATTTTACTGAACAAAATATCCCATAATAAAAGATCAGTTTCGTCTTTTTAAGAGACTTGCTGTTCACAGGTGGTATTCTTTCTGGGGCGGGGGATGTTCATTCCTTACAGGAGAGTAAATATAACACGATGCTAATGAAGACATCGAGGTCAGTCAAGAGCATTGTACTTTTTGTGATGTCACAAGCAAACCTTACAGTCTAGCCCAATAGTCTAGCCTGCACAGTGTATTTTAAGGCCCAAACTCAAGTCAGGGTGTGGAAGCCAACCACACAGTATATAAGATCCCACATAAGCTCTTATCACGATCCTGCTCAGGGCTCACACTCTTGTTCCAGTCATTTCTCAAGCATCTATAACGCTGAGGCATCATACTGGACAAGATGAGCAACAGGGCTCACTTTCTAGCTTCAGAGCCAGCCGACAGCTACACTGGGCAGTTGTGGCGCACGCCTTTAATCCTAGCACTCTGGAGGCAGAGGCAGGTCGATCTCTGTGAGTTCGAGGCCAGCCTAGTCTACAAGAGCTAGTTCCAGGACAAGCTCCAAAGCTACAGAGAAACCCTGTCTCAAAAACAAAATAATAATAGTAATAATAAAACATTAAAAGTAAATAAATAAATAAGCTACATCCAAACAAACACAAAATCACAGAGAAAAAAAACACAAACCTTTTCCTAAAAGGATTCCTGCTACAAAAGCTTTCTCATAAGCTAAGTCAGCATCTGCCTTCCAGTCACTCTTTGCCCAAAAGAAGCTGAAGTGAAAGGCCGGCCACCAGCTTCTCCTAGATTTCCACTCTTCTTCGACCCACGCCGGATGGCTTCTGGAAGGAAACATGAGAAAAGAAAACAGTGAAGTGGACTGCTGTCATCGGAGCTGACTGTGCGCATCTCTTACAACAACACGTTGACTCAATCCCTTTGATGGTGGAAATGTCTATTTTCTAGTCCAAGAGCGCACAGATCCCCATAAAGCACCTTGCACAGAGCGCACCACACGGCAACAGTTACTATCATAATCACCTAAAAGGAACGGTACAATCTTAGATAAAATTAGGTGTTACCAAAATTACTTTGCCAATTCAGATGCTATCACTACAAAAACATACAAAAATGACCTTGATGATGAACCAAGCAAACTAAGTGTCCACCAGCAACTCGAGTAAACGTGTATTAACTAACACCCGTGGCGGCCCCTGCGGTGGAGCTGCTGGATCCAACATGTGAAGACTATGTCTCTTGGCCTTCAGAAACCCTATGGCCTAGTAGGGATTAAACGATACTTCGGATCTGTGAAGCGACCGATGGTGAGTGTGCCAACAAACTGGACTGGTGCTTAAGAGCCCAGACAGCAGTTAACTCAGGTCCTTTACCACACGAGGCAACAGCAAGAGGGCCCCGGCTTCACCAGAACAAATCTGCTGGTGCCTTCACCTTTGACTTCTTTGCTACCAGAGCTTTTTAAGAAAATAAATAAGTAAATAAATAAAAGTCTTAAGACTTCTCTGTAAAATCCACGTAGTTTCAGCCTTCTGTCTTCAGTATTTTTGGAGGATTGCGGAAACACTGTCGGAACCTGGTCCAAGAATGAAGTGGTGTGAAAGTTCTCAGTGCTTGTGAGAAATTCCAAGAAAACAAGACGAGTCTTATATCAGTTTCTTCAAAAACATGGAATTGTTCCTGGACTGTGTTTCTGTACCCCACCCGGTATAGCAGACGAGAGTGAGTTTACTTCAGCTGTCGCTAGTCACATGCCCCTACGGACAAATGTTTCTCCAAATCTGTCCTGTCCCTGAGCTCAGACTTCTTAACCCTCAGAGTATAAACTGTCTGAGGCTCTGAATAAAATTGGATTTATTCAGAGTCTAACTACGTGAGACTTTCGTCTGCCTCACTTTTGGGCCCCGTGTCCCAGGTTCATGCCACCAACCAGAGTAGCAAGTAAAGTCAGTTCTATGCCCGAAGCGAGTATTCTCAAACATAGGATTTCCTCACCACCCAAAATGGGCATAATGTTCAAGTGAAGCTTAACTCTGGGAGGCCTCTCTTCTCATAAACAGAATACCTGTGAGCAGGGTCGTGCCTTTTCTCTTACCCAGAATGCAGTGCTGACAACATGCAAGGCAGGTGCAGCGTCAGACATGCTAACGTGCTTCCAGATGTGGCATTGATTTTGCTAACATGAAATATATGCATAGAATTTCTGTGTGTTAGGCTTATGAGTTTGTATTTCCTAGCTTCTGATACTCAGAAAAAAAGAGCTAAGATCCTATACAGGAAATGCAAAACCATTAAGTTAGAAACGTTAAAAGCAACACCTAAAATGTGGTGAATATTACTTATAGAGGTAAATTATTTGTGTTTTAATAAGTAAAGTTTACCTGAAGACCAGAGGGCAAAGCAGCCACACTAGTCAGCCATATAGGCCAGGGAGTGGTGGAACACACCTTTAATCCCAGAGACAGAGGCAGTTGATCACTGTGAGTTCAAGGCTACCCTGACTCAGTCTATCCAAAAGAGAAACAGAACTCACGCAAAGATGATCCCAGCACTTGGGATCACAAGCCTTTAACCCCAGCACTAGGGAGGTGGAGACAGGAGCGATATGGCTGGGCAGAGAGAGGAATATAAAGGAGAAGAGACAGAAACTCAGTGGAGTGTGGAGTCTAAGGATTTGGTCTGAAGACTTGGTAGAGGTAAAAGGTCTCTCTAGTGGTTGGCTGCTTTGCTTTTCTGATCTTCAGCTTGAACCCAGTATCTGGGTTTATATTATTTGTGCTACAATTACTTATGTTGAAGACTTACTCCATTAATGTCTGCTTCAGATACGTTGCCAAGTATTTCCAGGCAGTTATGTTCTTAGTGCATCCAGCAAAATCAAGGAATTCAAATAATACACCCAAGCCCAGCTTCCGGTGTTCTTCTGTCTCTGCAACAGTAACAAGAGCCCAAGCTTACAGAAGGTACTAGAGAAGTGCTCGGAGCCAAGAAGCTACAGCATGTTATTCATTATGAACTGCAAGCCTTCTGGCTGGTTAGGTGTTTAAAACAATTCATCATGCTCACTGTGCAGTGATGAGATGAAGGTTAAGGACGTAGGACATAAGATGTGAGCCTCTTCTCAGGTTACACCCCTCTAAATACCTCCTACCCTATTTGGCATGTTTAGTATCTACAGGTTGGGACCTACAGACTTTGTAACAATTGGCTTAAACAAGCTGACTTCCTTCTAAGACAGATGTTCTTTACTGTACTGCACTGCAGCACTCAAGGGGTTAACAAGAGGTCCTCCTACTTCCCAAGTCTCTCCACTGGGCCCGGACACCAAGCATTTTAAGCTGTGAGCTGGGGATGTGAACTCTCCACTGCAGAGACAGGTTCTACAGTCATAAAGCAAAGCAACCACCAGCATCCCAGGAGGCACAGAGAGCCAGCGATTGCAGCTTGTGAAAACAGGTGAGGAGCGGAAGTGGCCCCTGGATCACAGACGCTGGCCCTCATCTAATCTATACACACAAATAAAGATAAAACACAGTTTTACCTGATTTCCTAAGCATTGTGTGGAATTCTAACATCAGTGGATGGGATGGCACAATCCCATGTAAAATCTGAAAGAGAAAATAGTCTTGTAATTTACACAGTATACAGACATTTCTCAAATTCTAGCTTTCTTTCGTGTAAAATTCTTACTGGCTAATATGCTCTCAGCAAATGAACTAAGGACTTTTTTTTTTAATCCAGTTTCAATCTGAACATAAGAAGGTATTCTCTGGACGGAGTGCTCACTTGGCAAGCATGAGGATTTGAATTCAAATCCCCAGCACCACAGACAAGGCCAGGGGTAGTAGCAAACACCTGTAATCCCAGCACTGGGGAGAAACAGTAGGATCCTGGGAGTTCACCATCCTGGCAACCTAGCCTGTGGGTAATCTTTAGGCTGAGTGAGAAACCCTTGTATCTAAAAAGGTGGAGGGGCTAGAGATGGCTCTGTGGATAAGAGCACATGGCAGCTCACAGCCATCTCTAACTCCAGTCACAGGAGGATCCAACACTCTTTTCTGACCTCCTGAAGCACCGCATGCATGGGATACACAGACATGCCAAACAAACACGCAATACACACCTGGTCTGGGGACACTGCTTAGTCTGAGAATTGTTTGTCTAGTAAGCACGGGACCTTATTCTGATCCCTAGAACCCTGGCACATCTGGAGTCTCAGCATTGGAGAAGCAGAAACGAGTGGGTCCCTGGGGCTTGCTGACCAGCCAACCTAGACTACTAAATGGGCTTTAGGGAGAAAACCTTCTTTATGAGACAAGATTAGCCAGGTGTGGTGGAGAATGCCTTCAATTCTAGCACTCAGGAAGTAGAGGACGGTGAATCTCTGTTAGTTTAAGGCCAGCCTGGTCTACACAGGGAGCTCCAGGCCATCCAGGGTTACACAAAGGCAACAACAACAGCAACAACCTAACATTTAAGGAAACAAACAAAACAGCGTAGCTAGCTCTTGAGAAAGGACGCCCGAGGTTGACCTCCGGCATGTGTTCTCTCTCTCCCTCTCTCTAATTCATCTGTGGTCTCCCTCCCGCACCCTCTCAAAATTCCTGCTAACAAAATGGCAAGGTTCACAGGAAGAAACAGACTGAGTAGACAGGCTTTTATTTCTATCTTATACATATCGATTCTGCTTGCCATACTAAAAACTTAAACGATGTTGCTTTTGAAAAGAATAGAAGAAATTACAAAGCCAGGCATGGTGGCCGAGGGCTTGTAATCGCAGAATTCAGAAGGTAGAGGCAGGAGATCAGGAACTCAAATCCAGACAGGCTGCAGAACAAGTCTGAAGCCAGTCTCTAACTACATGGCACTCAAGTCTCAAGAAAACAAAATCAAAGAACTCACATAGAAAATACCATATTGGTCAGAAAATATCACAGAAGATTTACATAAAACAAAAACTCAAAAGGGCAGAGAGAGTAATTTTAAAGAATAAACTCAAACAAACCACGCTAAAAAGCATGTGATTGTTCTAAACAGTTTTTTAAGAAAAAGTAAGGAGAAACAAAGACTTTATTTCTTAAGAATACAAAGAACTATTTTATGACTGTGGAACAGGATCTGAAGTAACATTATCTCACATTCAAAGCATATATTAAAAATGAATTTGAGCAAAGGTGCTTGCTGCCAAGCCTGGCAACCCAAGTGTAGATCAGAGGGGAGACAAGATGTCGTCTGACTTCCACATGTACACAGACAAAATAAATAAGTGGATTCATGCCTGCCCTTTTTGGAAGAGAAAGGAGTGGATTTGGAGGAAGAGTGGATGTGGGTGGGGAGGGACTGGGAGGAGAGGAGGGAGGGGAAACTGCATTTGGGATGTAATCCATTCTGTTTCCTGGGATACTTTGGCTTTGTTTCCAACAAAACAACAAATTTTGTCAGTTTCTCTTAGTTTTATAAGAGGTCAATGAAGCAATGTCAGAAATAAATATTGACACAGCAATAACAGAAGTTATTAAAATTTGGTTCCTACAGTAACAGTTTTCCATTATTTATCTATGAATGTCTCAACTCTCTCAAATTTTTTTTATTGAAATATATATACTGCTATGGCAAACAAGTACTATGTGCCGTCAACATGTTTTCGTGAAGCTGAACACACTCACGTAACCACCACATGAGTTGGGAAGCTCTCAAGTTCTGCCTGTTTTGGGCCATTCCTCCTTCTCTTCCTGGACTCCAACCACACACACTGGGCTTCCCACCAAGCCCTGACATAGACTTTCTACACTTTTTATCCCCTCATGTGGGCTTTCACCTGCAAGTACATGGCACTGATCCTCATTTTGCTATGACAACCCTTGGACTGCATTCTTAGCTCCCAAAACTTGGGTTTCACAGAAAGAAAAATAGCATTTCTCTATATATTTTTTTTAAACCTAAATCAGTGTTCAAGCCTGTACAGGTGGTGACCCTCTGCATCCCAGCATTTGGGAGGCTGAGGCAGAAGGGCTGGAGCTCAGGAGTTAAAGATGTGTTTACTATGCTGGGGGACCTAGGTTTAGGGTAGGAGGGAGGGAACGCCTACAGTCAACACACACCCCTACCTAATTGTTTTTAAAAAGGCAAAAGACTTGAATAGACATTACTCCACAGATGGTAATAAATGGCCAATGGGCACATGAAAAAATGTTCTACTGTGACTAGACATTTGGAAAACACAATCTAAACTACAGTGAGACATTATTTCACATCTACTAGCATAACCTATTATCTGAAAGACGGGGTGGGATAAAGAGTTGGCTAGCATGCAGAAGGCCTGGACTCTTATGTTCCTCGCAGAAACACAAACAGGACACAGCTGCTCTGGAAAGCCATTTGATGATCCCTCGAAATGTTAAACAACGTCATCCAGCAATGTCACCCCTAGGTATACATCTAAACAACAAAAAGCAGGGACTCAAACACCCCACATCAATCTTCACAGCAGCATTACTGACTAGAGTCAGATACGACACAACTCAGGCATCCATCAGCAGATGACTGGGCAAGCCAACTGTTCGGTAGCACAACGAAACAATCTTACAAAGAATGGCAGTTCTGACACTCCATTGGAGGGACCATGGAATCTGAACTACACAAAAGACAAATGCTGCATGATTCTGCTTATAGGAGGCATCTTGAACAGGCAAATTCATTAAGATGGGAGAAGACAGACATTCAGGGTTTGGGAGAGGCAATAACAGCAACTTACTGTTTAATGTGTGCAGAAACTTTATAATAATAAAAACATTCAGAAATTGTAGTGATGACAGAAAGAAACCGCTATGTTTGTGCCAACTATAAAACTTAAGGTGCTAAGTTTTGATATGAATATTTTATCATGCTAAAATTTTTTTACAAATACTATATAACAACCCCAAAAAATAATACATCAAAAAGTAGAATATTTCAGAAAAAAGTAAAAACCTAAGGATATGCCATGTTCTATTTAGAAACCTCAATCTCATTAAAATGTCAATTTTTAAGGCTGGAAAAATGGCTCAGTTAAGAGCTTGCTGCTCTTTCAGAAAACCAGAGTTCGGTTCCCAGCTACCATGTCAGATGACTCAAGAGTGCCTGTAACTCCAGCACCATAAGATGCAGTGCCCTCTTCTGGCCACCTCGGGAATCTGCACTCATGCGCACAGCCCCACACATGCATACATAATTAATTTAAAAAAATGGAAAAGGTGCCAGTTCTTTCAAAATTGGTCTACAGACTCAAAATCCAAGACTTTTGTTTCTATAGCAACATACTGATTTTTAAATGTATATAAAGTAAAAGAACCCAGAAAAGACAGAAAATTTTTGAAAATGGACAAATTTAAATAATTTTCATCTGATTCCAAGGCTTCTTCAGTTACACTAACCATGCTATTGGTACATGATGGAAATATATACCATCAGGGCCAACTGATCTCAAACAAAGCTCCCAATGGAGAAAAGACCAGTCTTCAGTTAGTGCTAGACCAGCCAAGTAGGGGAAAAGATAACCCTGACTCTCATACCTCACAGCACGCAAACAATAACCCATCATAAACTTTCAGCATAAAATCATTCAGCACATCTAGAAAAATGAAACATAAAAGAGAATCTTCATCAGTTTGGAAAGCCAAAAATTTCTAAAAGAAAATACATTAAGCCATAAAAGAAAAACTGTGAAATTTGGATGCTGTTGGGATTTGTTTCAAGGACACTGCTAAGAAATATAACATGTAATATGATGTCTACTATAACTGTATGATAGATGTGATCCAGAGAGGCCTGAACAGGAACGTAACATGCAATATTATGCATATTAGAACTGTATTCGACACATGCAATCCAGAGAGGCCTAAATAGAAACATATTGTGGTGATTTGAAAGAAAATGCTTCCCAGGGAGAATGGCACTATTAGGAGGTGTGGCCTTGTTGGAGGAAGTCTGTCTCTGTGGGGGCGGGCTTTGAGCTCTCTTTTGCTCAAGCAACTTTCAGTCGACTTCCTGCCCCCTGTAAGATGTAGAACTCTCAGATACTTCAGCACATCTGCCTGCATGCCGCATGCTCCCCTTCATGATAAGAGACTTAACCTCTGAAACTTTAAGCAAGCCACCCCAATTGAAAGAGCTGCCGTGGTCATGGTGTCCCAAACTAAGACACATACCATGCTCACAGTGTTACAGTGGATACTCAGAATACTGAAGGAAGAACTTAGTTCAATCCCCAGCACCAAGAAGACTTCTTAAAAAGAAAACACAGACAAGCAAAGAACCACAGAGAAACAATCTAACAAATCCATATCTAACAAGGGAATTGTATCTAAACCACATAAAAGCTCCCCAGTTGGTATAAAAACATCCCCTAAGAAACAGGCAAAATAGCTAATAAACACAAGGAAATAGCAGACCCCCAAAAGATGCTCAGCATCCCTCATCAGGGAACAGCATATCAAAGTCACAATGAAACCCGAATGCAGTCACTGCAGTAGCCTTGATGGAGTCTTTAGGATGGAGGCAGGTGAGATAAGACTGAACTTCTACTCACACATGGTAGTAATGCCAATAGCATAGTTCCTTAAGAAGCACAGACTCTCCTCACTTAGCAATCGCATTGTTAGGTAGCTAGCTACCCAAGGAAACGCACAGACACACGTATGTCTTGGCAGCATTATTCTTGACAGCTAAAGAATGATAATAAGGACTGGTTCTGCAGATCAGTGAGAGAGAACTTGCCCAGGAGATGTAACGCCCTGGGCTCACTCCCAGCACTACCAACCGTGTGTGTGTTCACATGTGTCTCCAATGACTAAAGCACAGTCAATAGAGGCCCTGCCCCACAAGCATGAGTCTGTGAGCTCAGATCCCTAGAACTCACACGTAAAGACAGTGCACGCCTATAAACGTGGTAGGGCGGATCCCTGAAGCTTAGTGGCCAGTCAAGTTAGCCAATGAGGAGTGCTCGGTTCAGTGAGGACCCCGCTCAAAAGATGCTTACTGCTCTGCCTGCTGGCTAATATCAACTGTAAAAAGAAAGTGGAGAGCAACAGGCTGACAAGACACCGACTCTGACCTCCACACCCATGACACACATGTGCACACGATACATCGGACACACCACAGCATGGAGAAAACTAAAATATGCTACACCAGAGAAGCCAGACAAAAAGTAAGGTAAAAGCTATAGGATTGCATTTATAAAAAAATTTCAAGAGGTTTAAAATAAATCAACAACGGTTGCCTGGCACGGGGGCATGTGAGCGGCTGGCTGTTTGGGGGGTTAGACAAGGATCCTGAGTCCCGCAGAAGTACTCTTGAACGTCACTTTCAGGGCAGCTCTGTGAATGCAAACACTCATCAGAGCACAACCATGCATGAGAATGACCGCCCTTAAAGTATGTCAATGAAATGTCAATACGGTTGTTTCCAAAAATATCACTGGAGCATTTGCAAGCAGAGTGCTGAGCCTTTCTCCTCAGGAGCTAGAGTTTCTTCCTAAAGCACACATAGGGAGCAGCGTTCTCTACTGACCACAGAACACTATTCATACATTACTGTTTACACTTTGTTGTAAACCCAGGGCCTTGCATATGCTAGTCCAGTGCTCTACCACTGAGCTACATCCCCAGCCTGGTGTCATTTCCTATGGCTGTCACAATATAAGGAATGGCTTTCTATTCAAACACCGGGAAAATGTCTATACCTTAAGAACACTTATCAGTTTCGCTCTTGGTGCCTTCTCTCTCTTCAGAAATTCATATAAGTAGATGTGGGCATTGGGGTTTGAGGGGAACTTTTCATCATACGCATAATTGGTGAGTATTTCTCGGGCTCCATCTTGATCACCATAGAATTCTAGCATCTGTATAAAATAAAGTAAGTCTTACATTAATTCTGTAAAATAACTCCACAAAAATAAGATACGAAGTTACTGCTAAGAACAACAGCCGCAACAATAAAAAAGAAATCACACGTGACAACAGCGACACTGATTCTGCTTTTCTAGCTCCCTGCAACTGCTACAAACAGGATCAAAGGTCTACATGAGGTCTCATTCTTACCTTAAATTTGTTTCTAGAAAATGTAGACACCCCCCCCCCCCCCAGTGTAGGAACTGTCCTTACAAGAAATCAAGTCCCCAAAGTAGAGACCACTAATGACCAGGTGTAAGCCAGCGATCTCAGCGCCCTAACTTCAGGCTGAAGGAGTCCGTGCTAGCGATTCACAGAGGAACTAGATTATCTTTTGGCAGGAAAACGGTCTCTTTAGTACCAAGCAGCACCCAAGCCCTCGATTCTTCTGCAAGGAGTCTGAGACACTGGGGTAGCTTTATAAGCTTTATAAAAGCCGTTGTGTTCCTTGGCTCCATGCTGTGACTTTGGTTTAGTGTTTTTCCACCTCCCTTCTACAAATCTTTACAATTATCCTGTTTTTACAGTATGTTCAGCAATAAAAATGCAGGCTTGCCAATCACAGTTACATCACTATTTCACATAGGTATCTGGCCATGACAGGTATATCTACTTTTCTCATCAATGCCACCAAAAATTTCACAGAAACAACTAAGAAAAAAAAGGATTAGCCAGCGTGGTGGTGGCACATGCCTTTAATCCCAGCACTCAAAGGCTGAGGTGGGCGGATCTGAGTTTAAAACCAGACTTATCTACACAGAGTTCCAGGACAGCCAGGCCCACACAGAGAAACCCTGTTTTTTTTTTCTTTTTTTTGGGGGGTGGGGGGGTGGGGGTGGGGAGGTCAGAAGGAGGAGGTGGAGGAAAGATTTATCTGGATGTAGAGTTCGGAGGGCAGGAATCCAAGACATGACTGAAGGCGTACTCTATGACAGCATGCAGCAAGGGCTATCACTTGACACTACAGGAACAGGACGGAAGCAGGGTGCTCCTAGTGTCCCTTCCTCCAGCCAGGCCCCACCACATACAGTTCCAATCTCACAAAGCTGGTGACCACCAAGCATTCAAGTACATTAGTCTTTATGGGCATTTCAAATCCAAACCATTAAAAAGTCAGCCAGGGGTAAAACTAAACGAGACTACCTTACGGAGCATATTAGTATTCATATATACCTAGAGCGGGCCTCACACTGGCAACACCCCTCCCTCAGCATCACCACCCTGGCCTACGACAAGTGATTTACTTACCTCCACGTAACTCTTCACAAAAGGGTCCCAAACCCCGGGAGTTTTGAGCAGCGCAGAAATACTTGCAGACGTCTTGCAGCTCTGGCTGAGCATGTGTTGAGTTTTTGCGGTGTAAGCATAATCATCTTCATCTGCTCAAACGTAAGAAATTCGTTCATTCATTCAGAGAAGCCATAGTAACGTAAGAAACTCACTCATTCATTCAGAGAAGCCATAAGCAAAGCTCAAGTCTGGGTGGACACTGGTAAACTCTACCAAGTGCAAAGAGAACTGGTACCTCTTATGGGACGCCCAGCTCCCCAGCAGGGCACTGGCAAACAGTCTAGCCGCCTCTAAACAGCAACTATCCATCATACCCAAGGTCAGCTAAGAGCTGACTATCGACTAGCGCAAGCAATGAAGATCCTCCCTCTAAACAAAATCACTGCACCGTCATCTCTGCAGAGGCAGAAAAAGACACGACAATGTTCAGTAGTTCTTTGTGTTATGAAAACAGTCACCAATCTAGGAACAGGACTCACTCAATCTCGATTTTTTTTAATTTTTTAAAAATGTAATTAAACAGCTAACAGAGTTGCCAAAATCTGAGGAAAGGCAAAGCATCCTCTCTCGTGACTTCTGCTGCAATGCCAGGCTTCCATCAGGGCAATGAAGCAGGAAACGCAATGACGCCTAGACTGACAAGGACAAAACTTATCTCCTTTCAGGTAACACAATCCTGGCACACAGAAAGTCTCAAGAAAACTGCACTAAAAACCTGAGAGCTAGGTGGGTGGAGCCGGCTCAGTGGTAACAGCACTAACTGCTCTTACAGAACCAGGGTTTCATTCCTAGCACCCACTTGTTGCTCGCAACCATTTATAAACCTAGTCCCAGGGGATATGATGCCCTCTCCTGGCCTTTGCAGTCACCAGAAGAAATGTATGTGGTGCAGGCACACATGCAGATAATACACATAAAATTTAATCTTGAAAAACTTTATAAGCATTAACAATTCATTAAGATTGCAGAATATAAAACTGATACACAAAAATAGATTATATGATGGAGCACGGTGGTGCAGCACCTGGTAAATTTCAGACAGTCAAGGCTACATAGAGCAAGGTTTCTTCCATCCATCTGGACTAACTCAGAAGTCTGTGAGCTGTGCTGTGCGGCTATCCGCCACCACAAGAAAGCTGGCTGTGCCGACTCACCCAGCTCTGACAGCTCCATCTTCTTCCTGGACCACGTGTAGTACTGTAAAAGCCCTTTGTAGGCCTGAACAAGGTTGATCAGCACTTCCTGAGAGGATGACTTTTCACCGTACCGCCATGCCTCTGCATCAGTGAGGTTTCTGTTTGCATCCTCCAGCATTCCATGATGTAAAAGATACAACGCATGTTGTAAGGAGATCTGCACCAGTAAGAAAGACTCAGTCGCTGAAGTCAGAACTCTTAGTTAAAATCTCAGGAGATTTAACACAAGCTGGCCTAGTCCTACGAAAACTATGCAGTAGGACCCCACATAAAAGGGAAAACTCAACTGGGTGGTGGTGGCGCATGCCTTTAATTCTAGCATTTGGGAGACATAGGCAGGTGGATCTCTGCGAGTTTGAGGACAGCCTGGTCTACACAGAGAAACCCTGCCTCAGAAAAAAGAAAAGAAAAGAAAAGAAAAGAAAGGAAAGGAAAAAGGTGAAAGCTCAGACAGTGGTACAGTCCATACTCTGTCATTTACATTTAGACAGACATGAGAAACAACTAACATTACGTAACTGAGAGTAACAGAATACAGCGCAACACAGTGAGGAAACTGGGCAACGAAGCCTGAACTGTCAGTCACTCGACGCTTCCTTCACCTGTCTTCAGTAACCCTTCAAAAGAGGCTGTTCAAGATTAAATGACATAATCTTATGTCTGCTTGACCTACAGTAGACAACATCCTAACAACTTCATACATGTCAAATACGCTCACAGAAAACATCCTGCCAACGAGTGCTCAAGAATGGATTTAGTTTATGAAGGAAACGGTATCCCAGAAACAAAAGCAAAAACAGCCATAGAGCTGGGGGTGGTGGCACTCATCAATAATCCGAGCACCAGGCAGGCAGGCTGAGGTAGGACTGTGAGCTGGAGACCAGCCTGGGCTACACAGCAAGGCACTGTCTCAAAAAAAAAAAAAGGAAAAGAAAAGAAAAACACAAGCCAACAAACAAAGGGGCTAGGAAGGTGATTCAGTGGATAAACTCTGCTGAGAATGCATGAGGACCAGAGTCTGGATCCCCAGAACCCACAGGTCAAGCTGGGAGGACACAGCGGCCTGCCTATCACCCCAGTGCACAAGAGGTAGATATGGGATCCCACAGCAAACTTGCTAGATAGATTAGCTGGGCAGAACCAGGGAGCTCTGGGTCAGCAAGAAACCCTGCTTCAATAGGTTAAGGTGGAGGAAATTCAAAAAGGCTCCTAGTGTCAACATCAGACCTCCAGACTTACACACACACACACACACACACACACACACACACACACACACGCGCACACACAATCAGAAAATTGAGCAAGTAAAAACAAAACCGAGAGAGCCAGGAGTGCACATTTATGCTCTGCAAGCCGTGTGGTTTCTGTCACATTTACTCAACTTGTGGCCGAGTCCTAATACAACTTTATAGTTTTGAAAAATTAACAAATTATTTAGAAAATTACTAAAGAATGATGCTTTTAGTTAGGGGCTATAATACTGTGGTGTGGTCTCAGTCCCTCTTGCAAAAACACTATTATTAAAGACAGGGCTTCGGAGAAAAGGTATCCACACAGCAGGAAAGTTGCAGCATTTGAACATGTTCAAGTTCCTACTTTTGTTCAGTTTGCCTTTTTCTCAAAATGCCAGCTCAGCTCAAGTTCAGCAAACAGCTGAGAACTGGCTGTGTCCACAGTGAGGTCCAGTTTTATCTCTGAAGGCCTGAGCTTGACGGCCAGAGACAGACAACAGGGCTCCAATCAGATCACACAGAAGGTGGAAGGAGTGCTCTCCCAGCTCCTTTACCCACAGGGCTCATCTATTTTCCATGATTTTCTCACTCAACACTGATACAGGCATTAAAACAAACCCACACTGAAAATACAAATTTACAAGTCTACATTCTCACCTTTAAATAGTTCAAGACGCCAATATTTTTCATCCGGTCAGCAAAGTTATTAAAAGTCTCCACATTGCTTTTAGGATGATAAAATAGAATTTCACTTCCAAGCTTCCAAATGATCTATCAAAGCAGAAATTAAGAGTAAAATAATAAATCCTTAACTCATCCAGTTTCTTCCTATAAAATTTTGGATTTTTTTTCCTGATTACAATATGTAAAAGTAACTTTCCCTCTCCATGGAACCACCACTGCTGGACTTTGCTACACCCCACCTGGTAAAGCAGCACTCTTCCTAGGTGATAATGACTACATCTCAAAATGCTGGTGTGCTGCTGGCATGTCTGCTGCTGTCATCAAACACACGACCACATCAACTGAAGGAAGGGTGTACTCAGGCTCACGTTCCATAGGGTCAGTCTATGCCGGCAGTACTAAGGCATGGCGGCAGGAGCAAGCTCATATCTTGAACAGCAAGCCTGAAGCAGAGAGCAAACTAGAAACAGTGTGGTCTTAAATTCTGAAAGCCACCTCTGGTGACAGACTTACTTCTTCCAGCAAGACTGTACCTACTAACCCCACCCCCAAACAGCGCCACCAGCAGGAACCAGTATTCAAGTGCCAGAGCCTATGGGGGCATTCTCATGCAAACCATTACACCTGGTAAGAATAACAGTGCCATTATTAACTTAGTACTCTTTAAAAGGCACCCCCTGAAATCTCACCTCCAACCCTCCAAGTGCAGACAGTAGGCATGTCCGCACCCCCTGAACCTTCATCCACACAGAGTATATGTGCTACGCACTAAGGATATCAATCTAAGAACATCTGTCAGAAAAGACAAATTTTAATGAAATATATGTTCTCAGGCCATATTTTGGTGACAGAATTTGAGCTCTGTTTTTCTCAGGGAGCAAATACCTATTCCCTTTCAACCTAGATTAATAAAATCAGGTGTCTTAAAAACAAGAAAAAGTTGCCTCTGCCTCCCCCTGCTGGGGTTACAGGTGTGCACCTCCACACCTGGCTTTTTATACAGCAGGACATCAGGAGTGCTGGGCATGAGCGTGAAGGCCTAGAGGAGGCAAGAGCTGAAGAAAGACCTGCTCCATTAAAGGTTAAGGGTGATGAGGCTAGAGAAGAAAACCCTAGTTAAAGAGACGGGGCCAGACAGGCAGACCAGGAAGAGGGTGACTTCCTAAGAAGTCCACAGCAATTAGAGGACCATGGCTGGTGCGCCAGAAAATGGAAAACCATCAGTGCTCTCAACCAGGGTTTGGAGAAGCCCCGTCTACATTGTTAGTCAGTAGGGAAATGCAAATCATAGCACGAGCAAATTCTAACTCACAACTCAAAGTACAAAAAAAAAAGACAGGCGAAAAATGTAGAGCTCAATAAAAATCAATTAAAAAAAAAAAAAACAGGCATGGTCACTTGTACCTACCAGCCTCAAGAGGTTTAAACAACGGACTGCTGTAAACCTGAGTCTGAGCCAGCATGGTATCCAGATCAAGACTTTCTCAATAAGTAATTAAGTGGATGAATGAAGGAATGACCAATAAGGATGTGAAAAAATTAAAACATTAAATATTGCTGGTAGAAATATAAAGTGGAAAAGTCACTTTGGTTTGGAGTTTGGTAAAACCTTAAGAGATTAAGAATAGTATTATCATATAATCTACAATTCCACTCTTCAGTATACACCAAAGAGAAATTACAGCAAGCACCATGCAAAAGCACATACATGAATGCTGAGAGAAAACACTGATGGGCGGATGCATGCAGTGTGGCATTCCATGCAGCGGGACACTGACAAAGGAAAGACGCAATCAGGCATGGTGGGGGCACGCCTGTCACGCCAGCACCCAGGAAGCGGGGCAGGTGAGACGAGGGTCTACTGTGGGGAGAGCTAGAAGCGCAACTCCCAGCAGCCACTGTGCCACCTGCAGACTCCCACTCTGTCTACCTCAGGGGCGGCCTGTCTCTTGAAGGTGTCCGAGTCTTCCAGGGTCTGTAAGTAGCTGTGCATATAGTCTGCAGCTTGCTGCCACTGGTGCTTCAGCAGGGCTTCTTGGATGAAGCTCAAACAAGCACTTGTTGTCTGAGTAAAATCCCTCTTCTTCTTCCCTCCGGTCACTGTAACAAAGACAGCCGACTCCAGCTCAGCTATTCAAAACTCAGTCAACACAAGCTTTAACAAGGGCAACAAGGAATTCTATAAGGAATTAAATCAACAGAAATTTCCTTAACATTCCTGTGTATGTGTTCCTCAATGAGAGACCAATATTCTGCCAATGCCAAAGATATAAGTGCTAGGTAAAGAGAACTAAAAATCTAAAAATAAATATATATCTATCATAATATAGACTATGTATTAGCTTAAATGCAAAAAAAATTTAAAAAACTGATTTCTTATCATTTCCTTTTTGTCTATAGCTGTAAGCAAGAAAAGGAAAACATTCCATCTAATCTTAGCAAGATAATCAAGCATCATGGTTCACATCTGTAATCCCAGCACTTGGAGGCTAAGGCAAGGGAACAACCATGAGTTCAAAACCAGCCTGAGCTACATTAAGTGTATTCCAGGTCAGTTGGGGATAAACAGCAAGACCCTGTCTTAACAATAACAACAAATAAAATAAGAGGGGAGGGAGGAAGAACGAACTAGCTCGGTTATTCATTTTGTATCTGGGTGCAATCTCAGCACTTCCTAGAATGAAAAGTGAAAGGCTTCGATGTTGGTCCACTTACCGACAGTTTCTATGCGCTCCTGAAGCCATGGGAAATGCATTCCAGGATTAGATAACACAGAAGCTTCTCTCTTGTCACGCTCTGCCACCGCAAGCCTTGTCAATTCGTCACGGAATTTGCTCATATTTATTCCAAATCGAGAGTATCAGTTAGCATCAGTACATGTTAATCCTCAGGCAACTGAATGGAACAGAAGAATAGCCATCTTTTCTTCTAATAAATATCACCTGCAGCAGAACCCATTGTATCTCACAGTTCTTTTAAAGTAAACTTGAATCTGGTTAAGTCAGCAACAGCCCAAACTAAAGTTCACTTTTCAAAAAGAGAAGACTGGGAACAACAGAGGACCTAGGCTCGGTTCCCAGCACCCATGTAAGAGCTCGTGATCTTCTCGAACCCAGGGCACCCAATGACCTCAACAGGAGTATACATAGTGCATATACATGCAGTCAAACACTATTACACTATAATTTTTTAATCCATAAAGACAAAGGATACTGTTAAACTATATATCAAGCACACACAAAAATTAGACAATCCTTAAGTACAAAGTAAAAACTTAAAGCTACAGAGAGAAATTGAACAATACCTAACAACATAATATAACAAGTACAATAATAGCAGTAGCTGGTATTTACCTGGACTTAACTACATACTTAGCCTAAAATTATCTAATTTAATCACGGAAGCAACCTTCTTTTCTTCCACGTTAGGAATGAAAACGGTAGGACCTAGACAAAGTATACAACTTGACCAAATGAAAACAAGAGTCTAAGAAATGCAGAGCACAGACCGGTCGGCTGGTGTTACAAAAACCACCAGGAGGTGGGCAGGGGCCATGGCAAATAAATGGCTCTACAAACGCAGCCATAGCCATTGCGCTTGAAGAGAACTGTCAAGATGCTAAGACCCCTGTTCTGTCAACCTATCGAGTACTGAAGCTTTACGATTTACAATCCCACCAAATTTCCCTCCTTTCTGCAATCCTACAGCACTACCCGAGTTCCGGACACCTTCAGATTTGTCCAGAATTAATGCAATGGCGTCGCTTTTTGTTTGTTTTCTGCGGTGCTAGAGACGGAACACGGGGTCTTGTGCTTGTTGACAAACGATTTCTATTTTCTTTTTTTTGAGACAGGGTTTCTCCGTAGCTTTGGAGCCTGTCCTAGAACTAGCTCTTGTAGACCAGGCTGGCCTTGTAGACAGAGATCCGCCTGCCTCTGCCTCCCAAATGCTAGGATTAAAGGCGTGTGCCACCAGCACTCGGTACAATTTCTTTATTTATGCTACGTTGTTTATTGCGAGGGGTAGGCCACCGTGCTCGTGTGAAGGTCAATGGATAATTTACAGGGGTCCTCGCACCACGGATCGACCTCACCTGGCTTGACGGTAATCTCTACGACCTGCTGGGCCATCTCCCAAGAGCTGCCTCAAATTCTGTTTCTCTGCCTTCCATCCAGATTAAGCTTTCAAAAATCAAATTCAGCCGTTCGGCGCAAAAGCTTGAAGTAACATCTGAATGTGAAATCAACCGTCGTGGCGGTTGCCACGGTAACCAAAACTTCACAGTCCCAGTAACTCACGTTCCCAGAACCCAAGATTACAGAAAGCCAGCAGGAAATAGCAGGAGGGAGAAGCGGACGCTTACAGGCCTCCTCCAAGTCCACTGCGCGCTAAGGGGGGCACAGACCCCGAGCGCGGCTACGGTGGGGCTCCAGAGTTTGCGGGTGCCCACGCCACCGACTGCCGAGAAAACCCTCTCCGGAAGCCGAGTTAGCGAGCGCTTCCCGTGAGCTTGCGCAGAACCAGCCCTGCCAGCGTTCGGAGAGTGCGCATGAGTAGCCCCGCCCCTCCCCCGTGCGTGGCCGCGGGAGGGGGTGGGGAAGCGGCAGAGAGGCTTCAGAGCCTGACCCGGATGTGGATGTTAGTTTCCGCGTTCCCGATGGTTTGGCCCGGATTTACATCCTGGTCTGTGCCGCCTTGCAAAACCAAGGTTTCCGTCGCGAAGTCGAGTGTTAGGAGGGGGCACGTAGCCGATTCTGATTGCTGCTTTGGGAATTATTTGTATTAAAATTTTTAGGATTCGATTTAAGGGATTTGCTGCCTTCACAGGTTGAGCAAAAATCCATTTTTCCTTATCGACGTGGATTGTTCTAGGGATCGGCCTGGAGTTCGCTTTCAAGAGGAACTCTGACAGCCGTATATTAATTATGGAGGTGGATAGTGGAATTGTTAGGTCGTGTGAAAGGGGGAAGGGCTTAGGGAAGATATCCCGAAGACTGGCCAGAGATGTGTGGAAAATACTGTCCGAAGGACTGATCTGTTAATGGACAGATTATCAGAGATGTGAGCAAGCACTCATGAGTAAAAGCTAAATGGAGGCAACCTAGAGTCATCAGAAGAAAAAAAAACTGTTCTTAGTTATGAATGCGTAAATGATAGTATGGACTCCTAAAGCTCTGAATTTGCTGCTGAGAATAGAATCTGAGTATCATGGAAATTAACGGGTCTATAAAGAGAGTTTGTATATAAGAGGGATTTATTTAATGCTACAGATACTTTATTCTATTTGTTTTCTTCATAACCCATACGCAGTAGCCATAGGCACTGGAGAGAGGTTCTTCAGATTGTTTTGGGGCACTAGTCCTTGCCCTTCAGCCAGTTCTTTTTGTTGTTGCTGTCTTTGTTTTGCTTTATTTAGGTTTTCAAAGACCAAGTCTCTACATAGCCCTAGCTGTTCTGGAACTCACTGCAGTTAAGGCTGACCTAGAACTCAGAGATCCATAGAATTCCTAAGAGTTATGCCTGCCTGTTTCCTAAGCGCTGGGCTTAAATGCATGCACCGCCATACCTGGCCTTTAAACCTGTGCTTTTTAAACTACAGGCAAAGCTAAATAAACTAACTGACGAAGTGGCCAAGGAGGGATGATCATACACACGAAGACAGTGATTATCTTGTCATCTGGAAGCGTGGTTCATCAAAATCAACTGATTTTTCTGTTTGTTCATGTTCATAAAAATGGAAAATATTGACATGACTTTAACCCCAACACTTGAGAGGCAGAGGCAGGTGGATCTCTGAGTTTGAGACCAGCCTAATCTTCAGAGGGAGTTCCAAGACTGTCATGGCTGTTACAGAGAGAAACCCTATCTCAAAAAAATAAGGAGGGGGGTTGGGGATGTTCTGATGTCATCATTTTCAAACATCTCTTAACATTGGGAGCTAGAAATGAGAAATCCATTATCTTTACGTTCCTTACACACCACTTCCCTTTCCCACAGTACAATTCTGGATGAAATTTGTTGAGAAGGAGCATGCACAAAAGCTTTCTGATTTCAGCCTCGAAGAATGTATGTTACAAGGGAGAGGATATTATTCTCATAGTTGCTTTCCACTAACAGAGCAACTTAGTAATGCTGATGACTACATTTTCTTTTTTTTAAAATATATTTATTTATTTATTTATTTATTTATTATGTGTACAATATTCTGTCTGTGTATATGCCTGCAGGCCAGAAGAGGGCACCAGACCTCATTACAGATGGTTGTGAGCCACCATGTGGTTGCTGGGAATTGAACTCAGGACCTTTGGAAGAGCAGGCAATGATCTTAACCACTGAGCCATCTCTCCGGCCCTACATTTTCTAAAAGCTTTGGAGGCATCTTGGAAAATATTCCCACAAACCTTTTCTGTATATATATATATATCTTCACATAATCAAGCAATTGAAAACATCACAAATAAACTACACTACATCATAATGGTATGGGTGAAAAGAGAATGTGGCAAAAATAAAAGCATAAAAACAAAGCCAAATTGCATGGCAGAGTAGAGAACACTTTTACCCAACTATAGCTTCTCTGAAATACATGGGCTAGGACCCTACACTAGGCTGAGACTTGGGAAAAGACTCTTCTAAAGGCACAGCTTCACTTTCCCCCTCCTCGTTTGGTACCTGAGCCCCCAGGCTAGCCTTCTGGAGAGAAGATGGATGAAGAAAGAGCTCCTGGCATATGAGCACCATAAAGAAAGCACAGACATCATTCAGTGCCTTGGTTCTAGACACGTGGAGAAGGTAAAAAAGTGGTCATCTCAGAGTTTAGAGCAGTTATTGGCTGAAAGCAACCACATGAATGGTTCCAGTTCAACAGGTATAGCAGAAGCAAGCTAAACCCTACACAAACTCCCAGTTCAAACTGAACATTAACGTGGCAGTTATCTGTAGGCATCAAGTTGTAGTGGTTTGGGCTAAGAAAATATGATGAAAGTGGTACTATAGCCATTCTAGCCCTGGGCTTACACTTCTGGCTTTTATTATGAAGGAGGACTCCGGGCAACAAGTTTAAGATACATGACTGGGGGTAATTTAAGTGAGATACAGGTCTATTCCAATCAGTTTAACCACCACACCACAACGACCAGACAATGGGATGAAGCTATTTCAGCCCAAGTCATAGCTGAAGAAAGTCGCTTGAGTGACCCCAGCCAGTAACTCATAGAATAGATCATTCAGCTAAGTCGAGACAAGACATAAAGTAGGGAGAAAGAAATGATTTTGCTAAGCCACTAAATTTCTTACATAGGGTGGAATGAGTGTCAATCTGTTTCCCTACTGTGAGTCAACTTTAATTCTGCAGGTCCCTTCAGCATTGCTAGCAGTGCCGTCCTGTTGCTGTTGTCTTGGTTTTTATTTCAGTTTGGAAGAATATTTATACTGGGCCAGCAGGTTTTATTTTTCCTTTCAGCTCTGTAAACCTTCCCAATGACTTTTAGTCTCATTTCCAATGAAATTAAACTTTAACCATTTTTACTGATCGGCAGCGTCTCACTTGGCGCTGGTTGCTCTCGTTTTTCTCCGCACTCTGTATTTATAGGTAATAGTATCCTGCGCGTGGCTCTTTTGTCAGATGTTTATACACCGAGTCTCCTTGACCCACCAGTTTATTGTTTGCTATTTTGGAAAAATTTTAAACATTTTTGCCTCAAATTAATTTCTGTTCAATTATGTCCCTACTTTCAAACACTCTGAAGACTTCTAATTATATATTTGTTTTATCACTTAGTATTAAGAGATTGTAATAAAATCTCCACTCAATTTTTTTCTGATCATTAGACCGATAATGCCTATTGGTCTATCTTCAAATTGACTCTTTGATGATTGACAGTGTAAAATCTTCTCATAAGCCTGTTTCATTATTTTTTTCACTTAAAATACTATGTTTTATTATTTAAATTTCTTTTTTCAAAAGAAAGTTTTCACTTAGGTGTTGATATACCCTATTTGTTCATTATAACTATGCTTTCCACTAAATCTTTGGAGTAATTTTTTTTTTGAGACAGTCTCACTGTGGAGCTCTGGCTGGCCTGGAACTCAGAGCTCTGCCTCCCAAGTGCTGGGAGACAAGGGTATGTGACACTGCAGCCATTTTATGAAATAATTTAAATTTTATTTCAGTCAATTCTAACATGTGGGTCATCTCAGTGATGTCTTATTATTCGTGGTTTTTTCTTTTAAAATTTCTTCTTTCTAATTCTTTGCAATCTGATAAGGTTTAATTCTATCATAAACATTTATAGATTATAGGGAGTTTATATTGCTTTTTTCTAAAATGGATTGTAGTGGTTAATGTGATTTCTCAATCTTATTACATAAAAATGCCCAGAGAGTATCTGATGGTGTTTCCTTTCCAGTGACAGTTAAGATCATCAAGGTTTTCAACTATGGATTCATCACTTAATCAATTCCTAATATTATCATACCAAAAAGTATGATAATATTTTAGGTGGTGGTGCGAACCTTTAGTCCCAGCACTCTGGAGGCAGAGACAAGCAAAAACAATAAGAAAGAAGCAAGGCCCAATGGTAGGAGTATGTGACTGGCCATATCCGTGGTCTGCGTCTCACCCCAACCTCTCTCTGTTCTTCCTATGTGACATGCGATGAATTTCCTGTCACATGGTCCTGCCACTATGATATGTTGCTGCAGAACATGGAGCGATGCCACCCTGAATCTACTGAAACTGTGAACAAAATGAACTCTTCCCCTATAGGATGTTTGTGACAGTGACAGGCGTTTTGTCACAGTGATGGGAAAGCTAATGACGCAAACAGTTATTATTTTTACATATTGTGAAAATCAGTCATGAGAGGAGTCTGCAAATTTTTCACATTCAGCTTGAGTTGATTTTACTTTCTGACTCGTTCTGCTACATTCCCCTGCTCTTTTGAGTTTGTTCTTTCTGTTAAGTTTTTTTTGAAGGGGGGGGGGGGATTGTGGGAATGCTTAAGATATAATGACAGTTTTGTTTTGTTGTTTTTTTCTTTTTCAGAATAGCTGGGAAGAATGTCTTGTAAATGCCATAAAATGTTAGGGTTTTGGGGGCTGGAGAGATGGCTTGGTGGTTAAGAGCATTGACTGCTGCTCTTCCAGAGGTCCTGAGTTCAATTCCCAGCAACCACTGGTAATAAGATCTGGTGCCAACTTCTGTCTGCAGGGACACACGCAGGCAGACTATTGTATACATAATAAATAAATAAATCTTAAAAAAACACATTAGGGTTTGGTAAAACCCCACAATCAACAGTATATTAGAGTATCTTAAGAGGATATAGAGCTTGGCTAAAAGTATTTTAGACCCTAAAATACAACATTAAGCTTTATTTGTTTTGGATTTCCAAACCAGGGTTTCTCTGTGTAATATCTCTGGCTTTCCTAGGACTCACTTTGTAGACCAGGCTGATCTCAAACTCACAGAGATCTGCCTGCCTTTGCTGTGTGCCACCACAACCCAGTACTTTGTTTTTAATACATTTGTAAAAATAATTCAAATATATGGCATGGTGCTAATGTTAATTTTTTAAAGATTTTATTTGCAATTATGTGTGTGTCTTTGTATAGGTATGTTCACATGAATGAAGTTCCCGAAAAGGCCAGAAGAGGTTACCATATACCCTGGTATTGGAGTTTATCAGTGGTTGCGAGCTGTCTGACGTAAGTGCTAGCAACCAAATGTGGATCCTTTGCAAGAGCAGACTGTACTCTTAGCTGCTGAGCGGTCACTCCAGTCCCTAGAGTTATTTTTTAGTCACCGTTTTCTAGTACTGTGGCCATTTTTAAATAGGGCTAACCTGGTTTTTGGTTTCTTTTTCCAAGACAGGGTTTCTCTGTGTAACAGAGCTATCCCTGTCCTAGAACTCGTTCTATAGACCAGTCTGGCCTTGAACTCACAGAGAGCTGCTTGCTTCTGCCCCCGAGTGCTGGGATTATAGGTGTGTGCCACTACCTCCTGGCAATAAGTAATTTGGTCTTATACCCTGATCCACATGAGGACAAATTGCAGAAAAACTACAGTAACTTATTGGTGGTTCAGAGTGCATAATCCTTGGAAAGTTATTCCATATTTACTTTTTTTTTTTTTGAGATTGGCTCTCAAGATGTAGCCTCGGTTGCCTGACAATTGCTGGCTTGGAACTCACAGAGATCTACCTACCGCTGCCTCATTGCTGAGGTTAAAGTACGTGTCACCATACCCAGCCTCATTTCCATCCAGTATTGCCATAGCACAATCATGAACGGAGAGGAAAACCCAATCTCCTGAAAAAGAAGGCACCTTAATGCCTCGCCCTGGTGATACGCTGGTAACTGCTGTCAGATATCCTCCAGGGTGAAACATTCCTTCCTAGAGTTGCGAGACCCAGAAAGTAATGCAGGAGGGTGCAGAGGCCCAGAAAGACTTCCCAATCTAGCGAGATGCCTGCAGGGTCTGTAGAGAGCTCCAGCACTGCGACTCCATGAGTTCACCCGTGCTGGGGAGGACTTCTCAGTGGCGTAGCTGCCTGTGAGTCACCCATGCTCCTGAAAAGAACCTGAGCGCACTCATTGGTTCACCAAGATGGACTTTGGTATGACTGTTGCTTTGGTCTGTTGCTGGGTCCCTACCTGAGGTTGTGCCTCTGTCTGGGTAAACGTTTGTGTCCTGGCTCCCCAGGGAAGCTCCCCTTATGCTATGCTGAGCCCAGGATGTTGTACCTGGACCTCATTCTGACTTTCCTAGCTATGGACCTGGCCTGCTCCCTGACCTGTCAGTTTATTTAAGCAGCAAAAAATTAGAAATTAGAGTCACACCACAGTGTGAGGAGCTTGGAAAAGAAACAAAAACTCTTTGCTTACCCAAGCAATGTTACCTTGGAGATTGGAATCAGGAAAATTTCGATCCCAGAAGGGGTTGCAAAGTCACACATAACAGTGTACCTGAAGCATCAGAGTGCACTATTGAGTGAGATGTTGTTGGAACTCACTGTGGATTTTGGGTTTTGTTTTGAAGACAGAAATATTACTATATAGACCAGGCTGGCCTCCTCCCTCGGCCTCCTGAGCACTGGGATTGCAGGTGTGTGCCCCCAAGAGCAACACACACAGCCTTTATAAAGGACTTTTCTGAGCCCAAGCTCCTAGAACTAAGTCAGCAGAGAACGGAAGATTAAGTCAAGGTTAAGATGAACAACTGATCTGTGTGGCAAAAGAAAAAAGGATGGGGAAGGAAGAAAGGGAAGGAGGGAGAAAGCAAGGAATGAATTTCCTCATGATAGGACAGAGATCTCATTAAAAGATTTATCATACAAATTCTACAGTATCTATTACTCAGGAAAACAAAGATGAGGATCAGCAAGACAGCTCAGCAGGTAAAAACACACGCCACAAAAACCTAATACCCTGCGTTTGATCCTTGGAACCCACGGTGGAAAGAGAGAACCAACTCCCAAAAGTTGCCCTCTGACCTTTGCATGTATGTGTGCACGCACATAAGCATGTGTGTGTACATTCAACAACAATAAAGTCATTTTAAAAAAGAAATAAAACCTGAAACTTATGTGGACCGTGTGAGTTGATCTAGTGGTGTCTGTAACACTAGGAACATCTTCTATTGGCCAAAGCGAAAACTCTAGAAAATAGTGAACTTTCGTTTTATTTTTATCCTTCTTCAAGAAATTGTCATATTTTTCTGCATTGATTACACTTTCATTAAATCAGTAAGTTTAGTTACAGGAATGGGCTCTTCTGTAATTTAAAGTTTGTCTAAATAGAAAAAAATAAAGATTCTACTTTTTAATCTTGGATTATAGTTAAAAATCATGATGCAAATAAAATGGCAAATCAGTTTATATATGTAGACATTAAGCATATCTAATTACGGAGCTAAAATGAAGTCTTGTGGGAAAAATTACATTAACCTTTTAAATAGTTTGTGTATGACTTCTAAAACTTAAATTATTTTGTAATTGGTTATTATATTTTTATCAGACATTCTATTCTGGGGAACCAGAAACAAGGGAAGTAAATGTTCACATATAGAGTCTTTCTTGCTGACAATCATCCATCCCGTCATGTACCTTCTCACATGCCGTGGAGGTTTGGGTAGGAAAGGGCTTTCACACTAGCCACTGAAAACTCCTGCTTTGCCCATGCACAGTTGCTCATTGTCCAGTCTTCATAGAGGGTATTTATGACCCTATTTATCATTCCGTGTGCATGCACCTGTTGAACTGCAAACACCTCCAGAGATTTGCTCTGGTATTTTCTCAGGCTTGGACAGATGCCTCAGCAGTTAAGAGCACAAACTAATTTTTGTTAAGGACCAGAGTTCAGTTCCCAGCACCCACATCAGGAGGCTCACAACTTCCTATAACTCCAGCTCCAAGGGCTCCGATGCCCTAGACTTTACCTCCGCAGGAACCTGTGTTTGCATGCACACACACACACACACACGAGACAAACACACATACACAGAATTAAAAATAAATCTTTTTTTTTTTAATGTGTTTTCTTTTTCTTGTGTCTTGGCACTCCTCCACAAAGTGCCTTTGATCTTCCCAGCAAGCTTGGGAGGACATTCCTGGCCTTGCTGTTTCTGAATGAGAACATTTCCTGGGGTAGCATCGCCCAAACATGTTTCCTTTGCCAAGGCTTGCTGGAGCATCCACCAACTCTACTGGCTGTAGCAGACTGGAATTTCTCTGATCAGTTAGTTGATCAACACAAATAGGCAATCCTTTTATTTTCTTCTTAATAATTACTGTAAACTTTTAACCTTGGTCCCAATTCTATAAAGAATCTAAGACTTAGAAAAATCAATGGCTCATCGTGGTTAACTGACTCCTCATTCAGGCCTTTGGCTGGCTAGTCCAGGCCTTCGGCTGGCTACATTCCCCACCTCTTCTGCTGCTGCTGCTGTTCTGCCGTTCACATCTGAAAATTAAGGGGACAAGGCCAGGCAGTCTGCCCTGTAGAGACTGAGCTGTGCAGGCCACACCCTGAAATCTGTTCTGCATTTGTTGCAAAACACCAAATATTTGACTTCAAGGAAAATGGTGCCAAGGTAAATTCGGGCCAACCAGAAACAGGAACCTACAGATACACCCGTGGATTAGTACCAATGGCAGATGTTTGAGTTTCTTTCTTTCTATGGTAGGAAGTAGAATAATATTTGTCAGAGATGGACAAATAGTACATGTTGGCAGGAAGTGTGGCCTTGTATTTGACTCACTCCCAGAGAAAGTGCACGGTGACAAGACTTTCTTAGCTGTGGGAAGGGAGTAAGCCCAATTGGCCATGCTCAACACAAACCTCATTCCCTATGTTCCTCAGAGCAGGTGGCTCTCTTGTATCCACCTCTGTCATTGACTCCCTTTACTTAAAGTCCCACAGCTGTCTGGGTCTCTGCTGAGACTAAATTCTTGTGTTGGTTTTCAATGGCATTCATAATCCGTCCTCTCCTTCCCACCCAGTTTGGCTTCTGCTGTTGTATGCATGCCTTCACTGTAGTCGGATGAATTTTCCTTATTTTCCTTTAAACAAATTGTTTTCTGCCTTTAATCCCAGCACTCAGGAGGCAGAGGCATGCAGATTCTGAGTTTGAGGCCAGCCTGGTCACAGAGAAAGTTCAAGGTCAGTCAAGGCTCTGTAGAGAGACCCTACCTCAAAACAAACAAGTAAATAAATAAACAAAAAAACAGAACATTTCTCCAGTCTTCCTGAAAGAAGTGTGGTGCTTTTGATTTTTTAGCAAGTAATTTTATGTGTCTGCATGTGGGTTTGTGCACGTGTGCGCACTTGTGGAGTGCAGAAAAGAGTGCTGGATACCTTGCAGCTAAAGTGCAGGCAGTTGTGAGCCACCCAACATGGGATACTAGAAACTGAACTCAGGTTCTGAGCAGTATGTATTCTTAAATGCTAAGCCATTTCTCCATCCCTGTATAGTGCTTTTGGCTGTTAGATGAGTCAATAGTGTAGAACAGTCCTGTTGTCTAAGAGAATAATTTTGGATCTGTTCACAGAAAAGTCTTCTGATAGATTAGAATAAAAGGCATGCCGCAAGATTCTGCCTTTGCATATTTCTAAGGTGAGCTATGAAAGGGCTCCCATGCCAGGAGGTACATTCATCAGACTCGGATAATGCTACTCAACAAACTGAACACGCAGGAGGAGCGAGATGTGCACTGGGGTGGGAGGGTCTCACCACACACTGGGCTAGGTGAGTTTCCATAGCCTCCTCCCTCAGCACCCCAGCCCAGCAGACAGCCATCTCAAACCTGGCCCCCACATCATCCATTTCTCTGCTGACAGCCCTCCCTTAGCTGTGCCCTATTTGTTCTACTGTGCTTTAGCCTCAGTGGGTTCTTCAGCCTCATGGGGCCCTGAGGTTTTTTATTTTAAGTTTTCATGCGAGAGTGTATTTAATGGAGCTTTGTTCTCTGTGTTCCGGTTCTTTGCTGTAGATTAAGAACAAGTGCTTAAAGCTGGAATTGTTTTCTATCTCAGCTTCATAGCCAGTTTACATGCAAAGCCTGGGCATACAAAATCCTGACTCAAAATAGAAAAAAGAAGGAAGGAAGGAAGGAAGGAAGGAAGGAAGGAAGGAAGGAAGGAAGAAAAGAGGGCTGGAGAAGTGATTAAGGGCACTGATGGCTCTTCCAGAGGACACAGGGTTCAGTTCCCAGCACCCACATGGCCTCTCTCAACCATTTGTAGCTGGTTTCTGACTATGGATCGGACTCCCTCTCCTGGCTTCTGTGGGCACCACACACAGAAAGGGCATAAACATATTGCCAGCGTGATACCCATATCCATAGAATAAAAATAAACAAATCTCAAAAAATTAAAGATAAAACAAACAGCAGAAAGTCAGAAATGGCCCAAACATATCTGTATCTATATCTATATGTCAGGAAATTATTAAAATATGAGCTTAGAAATAAAACCAAACCAAAACAAACAAACAAAACCCAAGGATGTGTAAATACAAAGGAGCTCTGATCCCTAAGGGGTGGAGGAGGACAGTGTAAGAAGGAACGGATTGAAACATAAAGGTACAGGAGTCCAAGCCTTGCCTGGGCAGGAAAGCTGCCGTTAGGGCCTGCAGATGAATGCTTTCCCTTCTCAAAATGGTGATGGGCATAGAAGGGTGGGAGAATGCCCAACAAAACCACCCAAAGCCCCTTCAGGAATCATGTTTCAGTCAGTTCTCACACCTAAGCCTCTTTGCTTTGTCTCCCCAAATTAAGCTGAGGACGAGGCCTTGATAGCCAGTCCAGAGAGGCACCTAGGAGCATGTGTGGCATGTATAAATCAGGCGGTTCTCTCTGACGGTCTAACGAGTCTACATTCTGACAGGAAAAAGTGTGAATCTTTTTCATTGGGCAACAGCTCCACTTGGTGAATGCCGAGACAGAAGCTGAGACAGAGGACATTTTTCATTATACATACATGTAGGTTTCCTCATAGTCCAAACTGGTCAGTTTGAAATGCTTAGTAAGAAACTATTTGCAAGCCCCAGTGAGGAGACACTTCCCTTTCAACTGTATTTTTACACAGTAGTTTGCACTTTTATTTCAGTAGAATATAACTCAGACTTCTAAGGATAGTAGCTTTTGTTTTATTTTATTTTATTTTATTTGTTTTGTGACAGGGTTTTGCTATACAGCCCTGGCAGGCCAGAAGTTCACTATGTAGACCAGGTTGGCCTCAAGCTCACAGCAATCCTTCTGCCTCTGACTCCTGAATGTGGGAATCATAGCAGGAGCTGCCACCCTAGACTGACTAGTTTCTGTTTGAATTGTGTCTAAGTAATAGATTTCCAGAGTTGTCCAACTTATAGAAATAAAAAAAAATGAATCTGATAATTTCTGTTTAATAGTATACATTTCCCGTATATAAATATTTTCTAACTTTAGGCACCTGTTGTATTTAAGCATTTAAATTATCTTCTTATATATGTGTGCACACAGACGCAGATTAAATCAGCACACAGTGAAGAGAAGGGACAGACATACCTAGTCACTCCCATCCATTGTGCCCGCCCCTTCCTTATCTAATGTATTAGTTACTTTGTTGCTATGACCATAAAGCACCACAACAAAGAGCAGTTTACCCGAGACTGAGTTTACCTTGGCTTACAGTTCCATAGTGGGTGTCTATAGTAGGGGGAAGGCAGCCCAGTTAGCTGGATGCGGAAGCTGATGGGTCATAACACAATGACACCCAGGACACAGAGAACAAGCTACCAGTCATGGGGAGGCTCTAAACTTTCAAACCCCACCCCACAGATGTACTTCCTCTAGCCAGGCTGCACCACCCAAAGGTTCCATAACCTCCTGGAACAGCGCCACCAGCGATGAGCAAGTGTCCATAGACCTGAGCCTGTGGGGACATGTCTTCTTCAAACCGCTACTCCTGGCCTTCCTGCCGTGCCCTCAGGAACTGCTCAGCTGTGCTGCCCTTGGTAGCACATGATGTAAATAGAAGTTCACAGTAGGTGTTTTTGCCTAACTTATCACACGCCACATCCCCTCTGCTGCTAATCTCAATAGCCCATCATTTTTTTTCAGTTGTTTTCCAAAATATATCTTCTATTTGCTTATTTATGGGCATATGTTTACTTGTGTTTTTTGTTTGCTTTGCTTCTTTTTACTGCTTCAAACAAAGCCACTCATCATCAGAGTGTGTACATGCCTTTTGTTTCCTTTCTCTGGGGAAAGAAAGACTGGGTGTGTAAGGCAGATGTGTTTTATAGTCAGGAAATCGCCACGTTGTTTTCCAACAGCTCACACTGTTGACTACACCATCCACGCTCCAGTCAGCAGCACTGTGAGTCTTCTAGCACACTTCAGCTTTTTCAGTACTTGTCGGCATCAAACCTTTTTTAAAATTTTTTGGTGAAGACAGTGTTGCTTTTTTAAAAGATTTATTTATTATGTATGCATGCCAGAAGAGGGCACCAGACCTCATTACAGATGGTTGTGAGCCAGCATGTGGGTGCTGGGAACTGAACTCCGGACCTCTGGAAGAGCATCCAGTGCTCTTAACCACTGAGCATCTGTCCAGTCCATCAAACCTTTTAATTGCACCATTCTAGCGTCTGGGTAAGAATGTGGTTGAGAACTGCATCTCCCCAGTGATTCCCACTGCAGTACCTTCTGTGTGCGCAGTTGCTGGATATTACTCGCTTTTGCTCACTTTTCCAAGTAGGGTTGATCTACTATTAATCAGTTGTGAGAGTATTCATATATTTTGATCTAATTCGTCTATAGACATGTTGTACAAACACTTTATCCTGTTTGATTTGCCCTTGAATTTCTATCCACTGAATATAGAAATCAGAGTAGAAACTTCCATTTTGATTAAATCCAATGTACTGATTCATTTCTTTCAGAGTTTGTGCTTTTTATCATTTCAAATTCTTTTTGGTCAAATCTAAATTGACACACATTTTTGCCGGTGGGCATGTCAGAGGAGCTACAGATGGCAATGCAGCCCAGTGGGTAGCAAAGCTATGCTGTACATCATGGAGAGGCCATGGTGATTAGTTAGATCTATGATAAAAGATACAGGTCAGAAAGATGATTAGGGAACTAGTTTAGGTTAGTCTGCCAATTGCTCCAATAAGAGATAAAAAACAAACGCAACAATAAAAACACAAAACAGGCTAGAAGTCACCTTCCCCTTTGATAGATGGGAGATTTTCAGAAGATGGAAAATAAAAATAAGGAAGTTTCATGCATTATAGACACATGAATTCAGCCTATGGGGAAACAGGGTAATGATCAAAGAAAGCAATTATACTCCTACATCCAAGGTTAGGTCTGAGTTCCTTGATCATGTAACTTACAGAATTAATCACAGGCCCCGGTATGCACCTTGAAAAAAAAGTTCTGAAAGAAAATTAAATGACCCCATTGTGTGTAAAGAAAAATAAATGGTTAGCTGGCCACTTGTTTAACGTTTCTCTATAGTAGAAACAGGATAGGAGTTTTACACTGAAAGGTCAAACAGCTGCCTGCCAGTACAAAAGGAACTGACTGAAATAGTCTTAGCTTTTTTAAAACTTGGTTCATTGGTTGTAAGAGAATCATTGCTTTGGGGTGAAGATGTTATGGTGGAAAAATCAATACAAAGAAAAATGTTTCCTTGTGGACTTCTAAGGAAAACATGCAACTTGTGATCATAACGTGGTTTCTTCCTGTGTAAAGATTTTAATTTGGTTTTGGAAATATGTAACTTGTGGTTGTGAGGCAATCTTTTCTTGCTTAGAAATTTTTGTCTTGGGGCCATAAAAGAGAAAAATAAGAGATATAATGGGAGGAAAACATCAGGAAAGATGCAGAAGGAGAACTGAGGAGGAGGAAGAGGAGGAGGAAGAAGAAGAAAAGGAGGAAGAGGAAGAAGAGGAGGAAGAGGGGGAGGAGAAGGAAGAAGAGGAAGATGAGGAGGAGGAAGAGGAGGAGGAAGAAGAAGAAAAGGAGGAAGAGGAAGAAGAGGAGGAAGAGGGGGAGGAGAAGGAAGAAGAGGAAGATGAGGAGGAGGAAGAGGAGGAGTAGGAAGAAGAAAAGGAGGAAGAGGAAGAAGAGAAGGAAGAAGAGGAGGATAAGGAGAAAGAGGAGGAAGAAGAGAAGGAAGAGAAGGAAGAAGATGAGGAAGAAGAGGAGAAAAAGGAGGAGGAGGAAGAGGAGAAAAAAAACAGGGCAAAAGAACAGAGGAAAATCAGAAGCAGCAACAGAAAGGAAAAGAAGAAGAATTAAGCCGTGGCCTCCTGTGTGTATGCAGCTCCGCGATGCCATTCCTCCTCTCCAGGTTCTCTGACCTATGGAGAGCTGGTTCTCTCAGCCGCACATTTTGTCCTGTGTCATCTTGCAGGAGTTTTATTGATTTATTCCTACACCCAGGTCTATGGCCTGTCCCTATTACTGTGTGGGACCCTATTGCTCCACATCCTCACCTACAATTGTCACTGTCTTTTTCATTGTAGCCACCCTCGTAAGCTCGAAGCATGCACCCATTGGCTTCTGCTTCACATTTTCTAAAGGTTCAGGGCACACAGTATCATCTGGTTAGTGGCCTTCACACACTAAAGTTGTCTTTTATACTGAGCTGTAAGAATTGCTTATGTATTCTAGATATGAACCCCTTACTAACTGTATGAATTACACGTACTTTCTTCTGAAGAGAAAAGAGTCGAGGTTCTCATGTAGCCTAGGCTGTCTCTGAACTTTGTATGCACTCAAGGCTAGCCTTTAAACTCCTCATCTTCTCGCCTACATCTTCCAAGTGCCAGGATTGCAGACAAGGGCCAGCACCCTGCCACTTCCTTACCTCTGTACGTCTTTTCACTTCCATTTACGAAATCCTTTCTAACAGGTGTTTTCGGGCTGGAGAGGGACACCTTAGCTACATTGTTTTTCTTTGGTTGCTTCTGGTTCAGGGCCACATCTATAAGCCATGTCTGATGTAAGATTTGCCCCTACACCTTCTACCATTATACTTTAGTATCTGCGATTCACTTGTAGTTAATTGTGGAAGTTTATTTTAATTCTGAAAAATTAAAGGATTTCACTCCATATCTGAAAGATAATTCTGACATGTCAGTTCATTTTCTTTGGGGGTCTAAATTTCTCTGTTACCTTATAATCTCCTTTCTCGTATCTGACCAGAGTCTTCTGTCTCTTACTATGCTACTATTATTAATAATAATTACAATAATTTTATTTTATCATTATTTGTTGTTGTTATTGATGTTATTATTTGGCTGTGGTACTTTGGAGCAAACCCAGGGTCTACATATTCAAGGCTCGGGCTCTACCACTGAGCAACATCTGTAGCCCTCATATTTGTTTTTGTTTTAGAGGTCAGAGTCTCACTGTGCAGCCGAGACTGGCCTTGAAAACATGATCATCCAGCCTCAGCCTCCTGAATACTGGAATTGCAGGTCAACACCACCAGGCCTGGCTAGAAACCTTTTTAATGCTGACACACCAAGTTCTTTGCTTAGAAAACACTGCCTTGTGATTGGTTGGCTTTCTAGTAGGGTGTTGATAAAACACCTTCCTATTAACTCGTCATTCGGCTCTGTCATTTTTTTTTAATTTATTTTTATCTTATTGTTAGTATGATTGAGTTTTTGAGACAGGGTTTCTCTGTTTAGCCCTGGCTGTCCTGGAACTCAGAGATCTGCCCACCTCTGCCCCCCAAGTGCTGGGATTAAAGGCGTGGCCATCACCACCCCAGCTCTGTCATTTTATCTTCATTCCTATGTACATATGGTGCCTGCTCTAAGTACCCTGTAGTTTCCTCCCTTACTACTTTTTTTAATTAAAAAAAATAAAATTTATTATGTATACAGTGTTCTGCTTGCATGACAGAAGAGGGCACCAGATCTCAGTACAGATGGTTGTGAGGCACCATGTTGCTGGGAATTGAACTCAGGACCTCTGAAAGAACAACCAGTGCTCTTAACCTGTGAGCCATCTCTCCAGCCCTTTACCACTGGTTTTAAGTATTTTGCTGCATGGTAACTATTTTATCACTATTTGTGATTCTGAGTGTATTGAGCTTCCTAAATCAGTAAGTGACCGTCAGGTTTGGAACATTTCCCTCATGATTCCTTCACACACGCTTTCTGACTTCTTGTCTCTCTTAGGAGCCTTAGTTATATGTACACTGGGCTGGTCGAGTTGCCGATGCTCGTGGTTCATTTCTTCCAGGCTTTTGTTTCCTGTGGGAGAGCTTACATCTCATCTGTAGTTCACCAGGATTTTCTTCTATGATGCCCAGTCTGCTGTTGGTCCCATTCAGCGCAATCCATCCCAGCCGCTGTCTTTTCCCTGTTTTTCTTTGGATGGAAGCTGTAGTCCTCAATGAGCACTTCCATTGTTCATAAAAGACAGCTCCTGGCAATTCCACTAGTAGGTTTTCCGGATGCTTCTATGTAGGGGAGACTCAGCCAATCACCTTGTTTGCAGGGGGTGGGGTCCCCCGAGGATATTTTTTACTTATAAAGATTGCGGGCATGCTCTCTGCCTTCCCTTCTGCTTTCCTGTTCTTCGCTGGAACTTCTGGTTCTGTAAGTCTATTTCCCAATTAAAGCTATATATATTATTACAATCTCTGACTGAGTTCATTATAAGCCGCTACACTTCTAGACAGGTGTCAGGGCAAGTCCGCAATGATGTGTTTTGCTATGCTGTCTTCTGCTTGTTTCAGATATATTTGTCTTGTCTTCTTTTTCATGCAGAGGTTCTCCAAGGTCAAGAACCTGCTATATCTTATATTTCTATGTCCCTTCCACCACAAACAACACAAATGTGCTTTTAACCATTACACAGTGAAAATCCCCCTTGTGGGGCTAGCAAACGATGCACCAGTGTCAGAGTTTATGTTAAGCACCAGAGCCCCACAATCAGATGCAATGCATGAGCAACAGCAGTGCTTACTCACACACTGGTTACACACACACTAGTGGGCGACATCACTATCACCCTGGTTGTCGCCTGAGAAGTTTTTTTCTCATGATCCACTAGACTGCTAATGTCTCTTTAAAGAAATATATTTTTAAAGGAATACATGTAAGTTAAGCCTTCAGAACCCCATGAGCTAATGAATAGACACATGCTGTCAAGTCAGCAGACATGAGTTTGATCCCTGGGACCCATCTGGTAGAAGGCTGGTCTTATCTCTGATCGCTGCAATGCACTTCCAGAGAAGACAAAGAAATTTAAAAATGAAAACTTTCATGCACCAAGGAGCCTATTCTTCAGTAACAGAAGCATTGACCCTGTATGTAAAAACATATTTAAGTTAAAATGCCACATTGCTTGTTACTCTTCTTTTTTTTTTAACCAATGAAATGTCATTTAATTCTATTCTGTGGAAATAAGACTTTAAACTACTCTGCTCTCCCTACCCCGGCAGCACACTGCACAACAGGAAATGGCGCAGTGAGAGTGTGGTCACTCACCTTGACAGACATGTCCCACGCTAATAAACACATCTGTGGACCTGTTCCTGGTGTTGGGCAGCTGCTGAGGGGAAAACACTGAGTACCCTGTGCGTGGGACGTGGTTGCAATCCAATAATGTGACAAAGGGGATCCGAGGTACAACCAGCGGTTCATTGTCGAGCAGCACATCATGTGTTCCAGACGTTTCCCTAGCCAGCCAAGAGGATCGAACTAAACAAATCAGGCCTTGGATGTAGCTCAGTGCTAGCTCGTGCTGAGCATGCCCACTGGCACCACACAAATAAAACAAATGTTACCGCTCTTATGGAGCTGTTTGAAGTTGGTTAGGGGACAGACAAACAAACATAAGCTAAGTGGTAAATGCACTAAATAAAGCGCTAACCATCCTGGGAAGGTTTCTCGTGTGTGTGTGTGTGTGTGTGTGTGTGTGTGTGTGTGTGTGTGTGTGTGATTTGAAGACAGGTGTGTGGTGCTGCTACAGAGGGAGGATGGTGGAAGGGTACTTACCCTCGGGGACTATGAGAGCAATTATTGCAGGTAGGGGGAAACTGCAAGCACAGATGCACCAAGGACTTGCTGTTTGAGCGGGCCTTGAAGAGGAAAGGAAGGGGAAGGTTGCTACCAAAGGCAAGAGAGGCAGGGTAGTCTGTGGTAAAGCCATTGCATGTTACTTGGAAATGCGGAGTAGTGGAAAGGGTTTAGGAGAGGAGAGACACCTCCGACTTTATCCTCACGGATTTAATCGAGCTACTAGTACTGTCGAGACAGCAGCTATTGGCAACCCGAGAGCATCCAGATGAGCTATGAAGTTGATCTGGCCTCCAGTGCTGGCAGAGCAGAGGGTGGGAAACGGAAGGAGGAACACATGTTGGGCTAGATGACTTCTTTATGGACAGAGACGAGGATCTCAAGGTCTTGGGCAGAGGGTTACAGGACAGTGGTTTTCTGTCCACTAACCTCCTAAAAGGATGCCGCTTTCTAATGTACCATCTCACCTACTATTCCATTAAAATAAAGGAGAAGAGTGTGATGGGGGTCAAAACAATCCCACGGAGTCTGAAGTGAGTGTGTACCGAGGGAGTTGAAGGGAGTAGTGCCTGGATTAGTTGCTTATTGTGGCCAGCCCTGTGTGGGACTTGGCGGTTCAAAACTAAGAACGGCAGTTGGAGGAAGTGATGAAGAGGGATGGCTGTTTTAGCATGGACCAGAAATCCGAAGCTGAAGGAGGGAGGCAGAAGAACCTGTTGGGATGGTGCAGAGAGGCAGAGTGACGAACCGGGTGACGCGGAGGGTCGTTTGTAAACCGAAGTCGGCGATTGGGTGAGGCGGAAGGTGACTGTGGCGGTTGCCAAGGCAGCAGCAGTTCGGGAGGGACGCCACGGCCTCCTCCAAGGCACAGCGCAGCCTGCTCTGAGCCCCTGCTGACGTGTCGCTCGCTGCCGCCCGCCGCCCGGGCGCCTCCTCCGGCACCGCCTGCTCCTGCCCCGCCCCCGGCACCGCCCGCCGGCGGCCTCCGCGTCACCCGCGCCCGCGGTGCCCACAACATGGCTGCGGCGCCGGGGCTGCTCCTCTGGCTGCTCCTGCTCGGACCGCTCTGGTGGGTCCCGGGCCAGCCGGACCCCAGCCCCGGCCGGCGCTTCTCGGACCTCAAAGTGTGCGCGGACGAAGAGTGCAGCAGTGAGTGTGGGGTGGCTGGGCGGGAGGCGCTTTCCCGGGTGGCGGCGACGGCCGATCGGGTCGGAGTCCCGCGGCTCGCACCTAGCCTAGGGGGTCTCAGGCCCACGGAATCCATGCAGGGACGCTCTGCTCGCCGATCGCCCTGGTGGCCCTGGCGTGGGGGCTGCGCCTGCCACTTGTTGCCGGGTTTTGCTCTCTGCTGCTCTGACCTGGCTGGGGGGCGCCTCATACCCAGCCGGGTTTCCCGGGGTCAGCTCACTGCTTCCCGGTCCCCAATCTCCAGCTGGGCTCCCCGAGTGATGGGGTGGCGAGTCCCCGCATCCTGGGCGCCCCATGCTGCAGGCAAGAGCGTCCCTACGCCTGCCGCGCGGACCTGGTTCCACGTAAGACCGAGACCCACGCGCTAAGGGACCTGGGGCGCAATCCCAGTGGCTGATTGATGGCGGGGTTCCTCCAGAAGGCACCCCGGTGTTGTCTTTTCGACCTCTTAGCTGTTTTGGGACCAGCTCGCATCACCTTTGGAACCGGAGGAACTGGAGTTTAGGTTTGGGATGAACCCAAGGCCAGGAACGCAGTGTATTCCGAGGTCTCCCTGGTTCTCTGCCTCAGTCCTGTCTCTCTTTTGCTTCTTGCCAGTGCTAAGTAGGGCTGTGGGAAGGTCAACATCTTTTGCTCTTAAAGAGGCCAGGAAGCTGCACCTGTCACCACCTGAGAGCCGCAGCCTTCTCCTCTATGCGCAGTCGCGCCCTGGTCCTGGGTTAGAGGTGGGCCACAGGGAAGGTTACATTAGAAGAGAGTTATTGCTGTGATGGTGAAAAATAAATATCCAAGAGTCCCAGGAGTCAGTCCAGCTTTATCCTTAGTCCCCTTCGTTGCTGGGACCCAGTCCTGTCCAGAATAATTCATAAGGTTTCCAGATTGGTCTCCAACAACTGTGTCCTTCATAAATCACAAGCAGTACATGTAGAATATGATTCCTCCTAAAAGACTAAGAAGACTACATGTTAGCTATTTATGCTTCAATTGGTTTTATGAAAAAAAACAAATTTCATCATTTGAATGGTTTGCATCAATATCATTAAAGGAATAGAAAGAGGGTACCTGTAATTTCTATCACCTAGATTCTAGGTGCTAGAGGTACCCCCGGGCCAACGTAAATAAACACTGTAAATAAAATAAAGGTGGAGCTACCATTATGAATTTCCCCTTTCATTTTTCTATTAACAAACCAGTTATCGCCATTTTGCTATTGAATATTTATTGCCCAGTGTTTTCTGTTCTTTGCTGTCAAACAATGGCTCACCTGAGTCCCTCAAAACTTGAGAGGACAGTATCACTGGTGCTGCTTCAGAAAGAACTGAGACTCGTGGCTGGAGAGGGCCGGGCTGTACCATAACTTGAGAAGTGGCCCGTGTCCAAACAAATGTAACCAAAGGCAATGAGTAATGATAGAAGAAGCAGGCCCAGGCCCGTGCTGCCTGGTAGGAAGTGCTTCATGGTGGGACAGTGTCAGGTGTCACGAAAGGTGTGATGCACTGTGCATGTCATTCATATACAATGACCACACATAAAGACAGAGGCTGTCCTTGATATAATACTATACATCCCCAAGAGTCTAAGGAGGGAACCAGAAACAGTGCCTTTTCCAATTGGAGTAGAATCCCAGCCTTAGGTTCCTTCAGTCTGGCATCTTGCTCAGTCCCATCTGAAACAGGATGCTGATATATGTGAAAATGGTCTTATTTCAGCTTCACAAACCAAGTTACACCCTCCAGATCTGTATGCTTGTGCCTTGAATAGGTATTTTTTTTTTTAAGCGTGTTTGTGTACTATTGCTAATTGGCTTTCAGACAAAGTGCAATTTCCATCACTTCCGTGTCTCTGCCTTTTAATGCATAGTTAATTTCATTTGGCAAGATGCTGCTTCTGGGCTGGAGAGATGCCTAAGGGGATGAGAGCACTGGCCGTTCTTCCAGAAGACCCTGCTTCAATTCCCAGCACCCATACGGCAGCTCACAACTGTCTGTAACTCCAGTTCTAGGGGACCTAACAGCCTCACACAGTCATACACACAGGCAAAATACCAGTGCACATACAAATAAATGAATCTTAAAAAACATACTGCTTCTATTAGTGTGATTGAAGCTCTGTATTTATGTTTATTTGTTTGAGACAGGGTCTCACTATGTAGCCCTGGCTGGCCTGGAACTCGCAGAGATCTGCCTGCCTGTTCCTCTTCAGGGATGGGATTAAAGGCATCTGCCACCATGTCTGACCATAGTTCTGCATTTTAAGTGAGAGAAAAACTTCTGACCTAGTCTCATAGTTTTGTCTGGACCCTGACAAATGAGATATCCATCTTGGATTTTGTTTTTAGGAAAAATTGTTTTGAAAGCTTTTTTAGATTTGCATGTGTGTGTGTGTGTGTGTGTGTGTGTGTGTGTGTGTATGTAACTGGGGGACCGAACCTAGGGCCTGTTTAATAGTCTATACCATGCAAACATTCTATTATTGAGCTACATCTTCGGGCCTCTTTATACTAAGTTACCTAGGTTGGGCTTTGAACTCCCTCTCTTTGTCAGTCAGATCTTGAGTTTATGATCCTCCTACCTCAGCCTCCCGGAATTGCAGGTCGACACTACCAGGCCTGGCTAGAAACCTTCTTAATGCTGACACATCAACATTATTTGCTCAGAAAACACTGCCTTGTGATTGATTGGATTCCTAATAGCGTGTGATAATACGCCTTCCTGTTAATTCATTCAGACTCTGTGCAGAGACAACTTAGCCACAAATGAAATGGACGGTGTTTACTGCTGCACAGGGGCCGTTGCAGCCTTTTACAGGTAGTGCCTGTTAGTGGTTGGTTCGAGTTAATTGACCCCTTGGGGGTTCCTAGGCGTTCTTTCTGGCTCCCTGCTATCCCCACAGTTAGCTATGTTTAAACCAGTCAGCACCTGCACCTGCATTTACACATCCACAAAGTGAGGCCTTTTATGATGATAAAATGGCAGAAGGGAATGGGGGGGGGCGCTAGAAGATTAGAGAGGGAAACAGAGTTGACCTGAGAGCAGCGGGGTCTGTGGTGGCCGACGCGTTGTCTTTGGTTTCTCAGACAGGCAGAGAGAAAAGTAGAAATATTCCCTCATTCGATTATAGCGGATGATGGGACTTAACAGCCGTGAGGCTCCAGGGATTTCAGACTCTTGGAAAATGTGAATTGAAATCCATTCCAGCAGAGTACTGGGAGGGCTTGATTGTTGTCTGCAATGGGATTCATGTATTTCCCGAAAAATCTCTAAGAGCTTTTTAAGCTGGTAAGGCTTGCCTCACACACACAAACCCCGGCTTTGAGATCCGGCAGGTGCCAGCAGCAATCCCGGTGCTTGAGAGGTTAAGGCAGGAGGATCAGGAGTTCCGGGCCATCCTTGGCTCCCCAAAAAAGTATAAGGCCAGCTTGGGGTACAAGCAATCCTGTGGGTTTTTTTTTTGTTTGTTTGTTTTTTTAATTGCGTGTGGGAAGCTGTGAGAAGTCACATCCTAATGCCTTGTTTTTTTTGTTGTTTTTTGTTTTTTTCCAAAAGATCAGGTTTATTAAGGGCATGAAGGGCTACTGAGAGCCCCCGCTGTCGATGGCATGTGCCTGGGCGGGTAGGGAGGGTTTCCACAATCTGGATCTACTTGAAAGTGTGGCTCTCGGCTCCACCTCTCCCAAAGCCTTTGGGCCCAAACATGGCTGAGTAGCAGGGATGGCTGCAGTAGGGCTTGCCTTCATGCTCAGCATGGCTCCCAGAGGTCAGTGTCTTTCCACATTTCTCACACTTCAGGCAGGGGCGATGCCAGTCCTTGCCTAGTGATGTCACTCGCTCAGCGAAATACACCTCCTTGTCGCACTTGGGACACTTCGGCATTAATGTCTTGTTTTTTTTTTTCCTGAACACAGTGCTAATGTACCGCGCTGAAGCCCTTGGAGACTTCACAGGCCCTGACTGTCGTTTTGTGAGCTTTAAGAAAGGCGACCATGTGCATGTCTACTACAAACTTGCAGGGGGATCCCCGGAAGTTTGGGCTGGGAGTGTAAGTAGAAGCACGAAAACCTTTATTTCCTTACTTTTGTTGAGGTTTGTAGTACTGCAGATTTAAATGCTGTTAATATTGTCTTTCCTAGACTGTAAATGGAAGGCAGTCCTAGAGGTCCTAGCAAGCCTCAGACCGGGCATGCAGTAGGGGCGAGACAGCCCTATGGTCCTAGCAAGCCTCAGACCTGGCATGCAGTAGGGGCGAGACAACCCTATGGTCCTAACAAGCCTCAGGCCTGGCACACAGTAGGGGTGAGACAACCCTATGGTCCTAGCAAGACTCAGGCCTGGCACACAGTAGGGGTGAGACAGCCCTATGGTCCTAGCAAGCCTCAGGCCTGGCACACAGTAGGGGCGAGACAACCCTATGGTCCTAGCAAGCCTCAGGCCTGGCACACAGTAGGGGCGAGACAACCCTATGGTCCTAGCAAGCCTCAGGCCTGAAACACACTAGCAGCAGACAGAGGTTGCTGCAACAGAACTGAACTGGTTCTGGCTGATGCCCCACAGTTATACATGAAGCTGTACATATAATTCAAGTCAAAATGGCCAAGACCTGAAAATCTTAAAAGTTCATTGCATCAAGAAAGAAGTATTTGTTATCATTAGACTTAATCTTATAAGCAGTATGCAAGATAGCACTTAAGGTGTTCAGGGTTAAAGTTTGTATGTCTTTTCCCTGTTAACAAAAAAATCTTTCAAAAAGCTGAAACAGGTTTAGGGAGATAGCTCAACTAAGACCTGAGTCTGATCCCCAGAACCTACTTTAAAAAGCCAAGCTTTGTGTGGGTGAGCTTTTAATGTCGAGTCTGGGAGGTGCTGGACAGGTGGACCAGCAGGCCGCCTAGGCCGCCCAGCTTCACCTACTTGGAGAGTGAAAAACGGAAGGTGAGATGTGAGGGAGGGAGAGGCAGGCAGACCACTGGAATTTTAAGGCCAGCTTGTACTACATAGCCTGTTCCAGGCCAGCTTGGCCTACATAGTGAAACCCTATCTCAAGACACAAACAAAAACCAAAGCAAACCAAACCAAAAAACCATAAGGTAGACAGCACTTGAGGAATGGCAGTGAGTTTGTCCTCTGGCCTGCACACATATGCATTCCCATACACACTCAACTGCACACATGCGTGCACACACACACACGCACACTGTACGTATATAAACATGCACATACATGAACATAGACATACCACATGTAGGCAGGCACACACAAAGGGAGAAATATTGTATTCACTGTGGATCTTCTTGTTTGGTTGTAACTTCTGAGGTATCTTTTCCTAGCTTTGCTTTGTGCCTAGAAGTTTCCCCTGGGATTCTGTTCCCGACACTTTGGGCCTCTTGGTATCAGACACAGCAGACAACGACCGAATCTGTCATGCTCGTATGTTTTAAGGAGACTCTCAGCAGTGACCTGGCTGAGAAGCATGGGAGCTGCCTTTCCCTTTGAAGAGGGCTGGTCCATGGAACACTGTTGACTGAGGGCCTGTGATGTCCCGTGGGATTGTTCCGCCTTAGAAACAGTCCCACTTCCAACCATGGAAAGTGTTGACTCTCGATCAAACACCAAATAACCAACACAGAATAAGGTTCTAGAAGCCCCCTAGGGAGAAAAAAAAATTCAGCTTCCTATGGGGGATTTTTTTAAAGTATGAAGTGGTGGGGCATAGTCTTTTTATTTAGACGCCTCCCAGCGGTATCACGGACATGAGGGAGAGTCTGTGCTGTTTTCTCATGTCTCCCCAGTGGGTGTCTGGATAGGCTTGACTCTGGAGCTGCTCCCCATATATCTGTGCTCCATTTGTTTACACGGTAGTTACGAGGTCCTTCTACCTTCCCCGCCTCTGGGCTTTTGGATAGATCAGCCTTTTAGCATTTGCACCTCTGGACAGATGCTTCCTTCTGCATCATGGCTCTCTCTCTCTGCTTAATGGCAGGCTCTCAGGTATCCAAGCTAGCCTTAAGCTTCTGATCCTCCTGCCTCTGCCTCCCCAGTGCTGTTGTGTTCTGTAATGCTTCAGGTCAAACCAAGACTTTCTACATGGTAGGCAAGGAGTCTACAGCCCAAGTCCTCACCTTACCCCCTTAAGAAACTCTGCTTTAGCACCCAGCCTGGTGATCTCGGCCGATAGATATGTGTTAGGGTGGGACTCTGTTTGCCCTGTTCCTGTGACGCTTTTTTACTGCTTTGCTCGTCAGCCAGCTGGTGTCTCAGCTCACTAGCCACGTGTCTTCTCTGCCTTCTTTTTGAGTATCTCCTTACGGGGTATTATAGTGCTTACTTACATTTGCTCTCGCAGCAGCTCAGGCAGAACTGACCCTTGTGAGGCAGAGTCTGTTCCCCATCCCCAAATCAAATCAGCAGTACTTTGGCAGGGACGGTACGCAGAAGCAAAATTAGACATAAGAATTACTTCTGCGAGAGCCTGGATTCCACGAGACGGTAGGAGAGGGAAGCACCCGCATCTGATGATGGAGCTTTATGTAAGCTGTGGCCTCGGTTGACAGATCAAGAAGGGACTTCCCCTTCCTTTTCACACATCTCTGATTCCTTCTCTTTTCTAGCCCAGCCTCTATAGCATTTGAGTCCTGCAGATGGGTGGCATGTATTTCTGCTCTCTCCCTTCTCATTTCATGAACCTCAACATTTGTGGAATTAGCTAGTCTCCCTCGTCTTCAGAATGACTTGTCTTCATATCTTAATTCCCATCCGACAGTCTCTTTTTGTTTCCTAGAGTTTCAGGGTTTATCTGCCAGACTTGTAGCTTTTAATGCTCCAGGTCTTATCTAATCTTTGGGGCTTTATTCTATTACTAACATGGCCTCCAGATGGTCTCCAGATAAACCAAGAACACTGGTGAATGACGATATTTTAGAATCAGTGATAAGGTGGCTTTTCTTCTTCTTGTGCCCCTGACTGGCCTATCAGTCCGTCTATCAGTCTGCTTTATTGGCTGGGAACAGGACTTTGCTTCCTTTCAGGCTGTGGCTAGAGAAGGACACTTCTCAGGTGGAGCTTTTATTCACTGTCTGCACACTTCATACATCTTAATTATGTGTGCTGGGAAAGACTGGGGTCATTTTCTGTAGATTCATTTCACATGGAACATGAGAGGTAGGTAAGGATGCATCACGTCATAATTTTATTTAATCCCCCCAGATACTTCTAAATACTGTTCTTGGAGAAAGCTACCATAGTATTTGGTATGAAGAGATATTGTTTTGTTGTGGCGGTATACGTTTCAGAAGTCTCGTTTTCTTCTGCTTATTCCCATGGCTGCTGTGGATTGACTTAGGGGAGACTTGTAAGAAGCGGTTCATGAGCAATGCTGTCAAGTGCTCGTGTAAATTCTTGCCAGAGATCACTTGGAACTGTGTTAGCTTTGGTTTGCCAAGTCTTGGCCATACAGTTTTCAGGAAGCTTCTCCTATATAGATCTCTAACTACTTCTAACTGTATGCTATGTGCCAATATATAAAAAAACACGGCTTGAAGAACTGTTGGTTTAATAATATTAATTTTCATTGGCACAGTCATTGCAGGGTAATTTTAGCTCTTTCTTGTCTGTGTATTTCCTGTCACTCCTAGAACTCTCTCCTTTGATTTCTTATACAGAACTTAATTGGTATTTGCCCCTTTTGTCCATTTTTTTTTCACACAGGTTGGACAAATCTTTGGATATTTTCCAAAGGATTTGATCAAAGTTCTTCACAAATACACGGAAAAGGAGCTACATGTTCCATCAGATGTAAGTTGTTCTCAGTTACAAATTGGTTTCTATGTTCTTTGTAATCGATTAAAATTTTGGTGGTATTGGTAGTGCCAGCTGAAGACAGTTTTAGGCAAGACATTGCATTTTCCCTTATAGCTCTTAAGAGGTGCAGTGAACTCTTTTGAAAGTCAGCGAATATGTTTTGGATGGGGAAAAACAACCCGATGTTTGTGTAGCAGATTTTAATTTGGAATCAGACTGAGAGAGAAGAACATTTATAAAGCATTTGGAGGAGTTATGCATTCTGATAATTGTTCAATGGATTAAGGTTGATGTTCTTATGAGAGACTATAGACTGATAAGCAGGGCTTTTTCTGTTTCTTTCTTTCTTTCTTTCTTTTTTTTTTGCATGTGGAACTTAAGAACTTAATACATTAGCCAAGTGTAATGATACTCACTTACTCACTTATAATCCTATTATTTGGGAGGTGGAGAGAGATTGATCAAGAGTTCAAGGCCAGTCTGAACTATTCAAGGCCTCGTCTCACAAAAACCAAAAAAAGAAGAAAAATATTTTTGTACTTAGTTATCAGAGAGGTAAATAATTTTATTTTACACGCAAAAAGAGGTGTCCTGATTTGAAAATTACCCACTGGGTACTAAACATTTTAATTACATAGAAATCAGGTTCAATTACTCAGACTCTAAAATGCGTGCAGACCTATTCGTACAAAGGCTTTTTCCCTGACTCCCGTGATTAAATACTTAAGTCACAGACTGGGAAAAGCGATGCTAAGGGCTTTATTGTGAGGTCCAATCTCAAATCTGTAAGGTTCCAGCTCTCGCTCTACAGAGCGTTCATTCATGGCACAGCTTACAGTGGTCTTCGGTCTAAAATGATTCTTTTGTTCTAGAACCCTCATTCCCAGTTATTCCCGCTCATCCCCATCACTCCCATTTCTTTGGGAACAGTAGTCGCCCCAGTCACTTTGGGCGTCTCTTTCAAGTGGCCGCCGAGCACGAAGCTGCTGATCGAGGGTCGTTCCTGAGTGGGGTGAGGCTGTAGTCAGTGTTGCAGAGCCATCCCCGGTCCTCAGGGTCCTCGATCTCAGGGAGCATTATAGCATGATCCCTGGCGGACTTCCCTTTTGACAAAGGCTGTGCAGGATGTGAGATGCTCATGGGACCCGAGACCTCAGCTGCTCTGGGTTTTATTTCTCATCACCCTGCTCTTGACATTAAGAAGATGGCGCAGAAGTGCGTGTGATGAGAAAAGGAAGTTATTAGCCCCTTTTGCACTGGCCAGGCCTCTCCAGAGTACTGTGTGCGATTCCTTTGGTACCGGATTGCTTACTTTTGGGAAAAGGGAAGAATGCAGATTTATGAGTAGTTTTAAAAGCAGATATTCATCACCATTGAGAACTGTAACTTACAGAAAGGTATCGCACTGAGCTTTGTTTTCAAGTTGTTGTTCCACTAGTAATAAAAGTGGAGATCCCCTCAGACAGCGTTCTTCATCCCTTTAGAGCAGGGGTTCTCAACCTTCCTAAAGCTGCGACCCTTTAATACAGCTCCTCACGCTGTGGTGACCCCCAACTATAAAATTCTTTTCATTGCTACATCATAACAGTCATTTTGCTACTGATACGAACTGTAATATAAATATCTGTGTTTTCCGACGGTCTTAGGTGACCTCTGTGAAAGGGTTGGTTGACCCTCAAATGGGTCATGACCCACAGGTTGAGAAGCGCTGCTCTAAATCCTCACTCTCTGTGCACCGATCTGCCATAAGATAAATTTTAAGTTGGCATTTCTAAGTCCAGGAAAATATGTTCCAAAAATCCATGCAGACTTAGAACATGACAGCCAGTTAATTCTGCCTGTTTCTAGCTGGCTGGGCAGAGATGTATGGCATAGAGGATTTAGGGTAGAGATGCTGCGTGGTCCTGCAGCTCCCCAGACAGATCCTTAGGAGTTGAGCATCCAGGTCATCAGGCACAGACTTTAGAAATGGGAAGACTCCGTCTCCCCACTTCCCTCCTCTGTTGTTATGTTAGTTACTTTTCTCATTGCCCTGGGGAAAGACTCGGCAAATGCAGCTTCAAGAAAGAAGCACTTGTTTGGGCTCACAGTTTGAGGATAGAGCTCATCACGGCAGGGGAGTCTTGTCTGCAGGAGTGTGAGGCAGATGCTCATCTTGATTTTTGTTTTGTTTTTGTTTGTTGTTGTTGTTTTGTTTTTTGGTTTTTTGAGACAGGCTTTCTCTGTAGTTTTGGAGCCTATCCTGGAACTAGCTCTTGTAGACCAGGCAGCTCTCGAACTCACAGACATCCGCCTGCCTCCGCCTCCCAAGCGCTGGGATTAAAGGTGTGCGCCACCACCACCCAGCAAGGCAGCTGCTCATCTTGTGTTATGCTCCAGAAGCTCAGAGAGATGAAGTCTGATGTGAAGATCTCTTCCTTTTCCGTATACTATCCAGGACCTCAGCCCAGGAAAAGGTGCTGCCCACATGCAAGGTGTCCTTTCCCTCGACAGTTAGCCTGGTCTGGAAACTCTGACAGCCACGCCCAGAGGCTTGTCTCCTAAGCGGTTACAAACACTGCCAAGCTGACAATAGCACCTGTCAGCTCGTGCTGAGAACAAACTGAGAAACACAGAATCGCTCAGAGGGAGGATAACATGTCTCCGTTTGTTTACTCACTGTGCTTTTTAGAGAATATGACACGGTTTTGACAAATGCAGGAATAATTGCAGTGTAGAATAAGACAGATTTACCTCACCAGAGCTGGCCAACTGGGAGCCTCCAACTGTCCCCCTAAAACTGACAGCATGGGGGAACAGATTATTTTCCAAACAGAAACCAGGAATGGGGCCAAGCGAGCTCACAAGCCACGTGAGTCATTCTTCTCCCGAGGAAGGGAGAACGAAAGTGGCTTCCACCCTGATATCCCCGCAGTAGCCCAACCCTGGCTCAAAGACATCCTGGAACCAGGCACAAACTCAGAGTTATCTCTGTCCCGTATAAGTGCCCTTGGGACACTTGACTGTTGAGACACTAATGCTTTTGGTTTTTTCCGTACAGGAGACAGATTTTGTCTGCTTCGAAGGTGGAAGAGACGATTTTGATAATTATAATGTAGAGGAACTTCTAGGGTTTTTGGAACTGGATGACTCTGTACCGGAAGAGTCTAAGAAAGCTGAAGAAGTTTCTCAGCAGGGAGTGAAATCTCCTGAAGGGGCTCAGGGCACTGAACTTGAGCCCCCACCTGAGCCTGAGCTAGGCAAAGCTGACTCAGGGGAACGAGAAGGTGCGTTCTCAGAGAGCACTGAGGAACTGCAGGAACAGTCCCCAGCTCAGGAGAGCCACCCACATGCCTCTAGTGCAGCGGATCATGCTCAGGGAGTGCGGTCTTCCTTGGACAATTTTGAGGAAGTGCTGCACGATAAATTGAAAGTGTCAGGAAGTGAAAACAGAACCAGCAATAGTTCTCCTGTCCCCGTGGAGCAGGGGAAGATAGATGCTTACAAAGTTCTGAAAACAGAAATGACTCTTGACTTGAAAACCAAGTTTGGCTCAACTGCCGACGCGCTGGTGTCTGACGACGAGGCCACCAGATTGGTCACTTCGTTAGAAGATGATTTCGATGAAGAACTGGATGCTGAATATTACCCAATGGAGGATGAAGAAGAGGAGTATGCAGACAACCCTGATGAGCTACCGTTACTCTCCTTTGCAGATGAAGATGATGAGAGAGTCCCCAGGAAGCCTGTGATGAGCAAAGAAGATAAAGTGGAACCTACTCTGCCTCCTGGCATCCAAAAGGACAATAAAAATTTATTGACAAGCTTGGGGGATACTTTCTTCTCTATTGTCACAGGAGGTGAAGGAAAAACAGGTGCGGTGGGTTTAGAGAGTTCTAACCCGGTGGAAGACAAGGAGGATGCGATGGTTTCAGGTAGCCATCAGAGGAAGCCAGAGTCAACAGCTGGCCATGTGGACCCTGAGGATGAAGAAGATGACCCCTTTGTAGAAGACTCCAAAATAAATGGTGAGAAGAAGTCAGAAACAGAGCCAGAACTTGTCCTTACAGCAGAAGAGAAGCTACCACAGGAATCCAGGAGAGGTCTGGCACACCAGAAGCCCAAATCAGAGGTTGCAGAGTCAGAAACGGCGGCTACTTACCAACCTCAGAGTAGCAAGCTGGATCCTCTGCCAGCTGCTGAAAAGGGCAAAGAGTTTACATTAAAAGCCGTCTTTGAAAAAAAAGAAAATGGCCTAAAAGAACCAGTTATCCATATCTCAAAGGAAATAGTCCACGAAGAAGAGACCAGAGACGGCGTAGAGAGTGACTCGGTACCCAGAGCTGTGGGGAGCCCAGAGATGGGAAATCATAGCAAACGTGAATCCTCGGATGCTGCACCACTTTTAGGAGATAACCAGCCGGATGCATCCAAGGACAGAACGGAAGTCTCGGGCGCTTCCGTCAGTGAGCCAAAAGTGGGCCAACGGGAGGGGTTTCAAAATCAACCTAGATTCCCCTCTCCAGAGGAAACTGGTCTTTCGAGAGAACTGGGGGACAAAGTTCCTACTCTGGAAGGAAATCTTCCTTTGCAGCAGCAGGAGAGAGATGAAGCTGGTGGAGAGGGCAGAGAAGACCCTGCAGCTGTGGAACCATCTCACCCCCAGGTCATGCAGGGGACACAGGAGGCCGATAGCCCGGAAGTGCCCAGAGTCCAAACCCAAAGGTCGGAAGCAGAGGAGGACGACGATCCCCCTGAGGAGCTACTGGAGGACGAAAATGCTGTCAGTGCACGGCAGTCTAAAGAAAAGCCCCCCAGCGTTCCCCACAGGAGGTCAGATATGAACTCTGAGGTTTTTGAAAAAGTAATTGTAGGAACCCTTAATCTTGACACTGAAGAAAACAAACAAGCACCTAATATGATTTTGGAGGTTGGAAAAAAGAGTGAAACTTGGTCGGAAGAGGCAGATGGTATGGGCGAGGAGTCAGGCAGTGGGGTGGTGGACAAGGAAGAAAGCCCCCTGGCAGACGTGAGCGCTCAGGGGCCGTCTGAAGCCCACGGCCCTCCCGAGAAGATGGCAGCTCACGCTCCAGTCTTTTGGGAAGCCGTTCAGAGTCAGGATCCGAATGACCTACAAAACGACAACCCCAAGGAACTAGTTGATACCTTGGGGCTTGTGGAGATTCCTGGGGGAGAAGAAATCTCAGAGGGGGAGCCTGAGGATCCTGAGGCGCTTGGAGGCTCAGAAAGCCAGGGGCATGATGCTGAAGACCTTGAGGATGGCCTGCCCCAACAAGCTACCCCTGAAATTCCCGACGTGGTGCTCAAGAGCATACGGGAAGACCTGCCCATCATCAACAGCTTCTTCAAGGACCACAAGTCCCTGTATCGCTTCCTGAAGTACTTTGACGTCCACGTGCTGGAGGGCATGCTGCAAGATATGTCCATAAGGCTGAAGTCAGCGCAGCGGGACAGTCTGCCCTACAATGTGGAAAAAGTCCTAGATAAAGTCTTCCGTGCCTCTGAGTCACGAATTCTCAGCGTGGCAGAGAATATGCTCGATACCCGAGAGCACAAAAATAGAGATCTGGGGACACAAGAGAACAGCCTGTTAGAAGAAGCTGCGGTGCTGGATGACGTGCAGGACCTGATCTACTTTGTCAGGTACCAACACTCTGGAGTGGAGACGGCCCCACTGGTCACACCTCCACCTCATCAGGAAGGTGGCGCTGGACCAGTAGAAGGTAAAGGACCTGCCTTTGACCTTGTGGAGTTAGGCTGGGGAAGCAGGAGCAGGGTGGTGGGGAGGGGTTGTACTTTTGGGGTAGGGATATACTAAAGTGCTTCATTTCCTTTGTGTAAAGTTCTAGTCACTCTTCCCGTGTGTGTAAAGGAGAGGAACCTACAAGGAAGGCTTCCCCTTCCAGCTTCCTTTCAGACTGACCATGAATGCAGATGGGCTCACGTTCCTAATAACTTTTTTCCCTTCCATGGAAGAGCTGAAATTGGTTTTCATTTCTAAAAGGAAATTTTATAAAACTTTTAAATATATAACCAAGAAAATAATTCACAAAGTAAAACTCTCAACAAAGCACAGCTTTCACGGAAGGTTATAAGGGCTTTATTTAAACACAGGGTCTTCACACAGTTATTTGGCAGCACTGATGCACCTTTGTTCTTCCAGACAGATAAGTTTCAACTTTCACGATACCTATATGATTTTATGTACCTGTCTAAACCCTGAGATCCAGAAATGTCTGTCTGTCCTTTGGAGACAGACTTACTTCACTTACTATGATGATTTCCGGTTGCATCCATTATCCTGAAAATGATATAATTTATTCTTTATGACAGAAACGATTCTACCATGTGTATATCCCACATTTTCTTTCTCTGTCCCTCTGTTGTCGGACGCCCAGGTTGTCTCCATAACACAGTAGTCGTGACTAGGGTGATAGCAAGCATCGATCTGCAGTGTTTTCCCGGTTACGTCATCTTGGAGTTCGTTGGGTGAATAGTCAGGAGCGGTGTAGCTGGTTCCTATGGTAGATTTGCTTTTAGTTTTTGGATTGCCACAGTAGCTGGATGAGTTTGCATACCTGCCAGCACCAAATGCGGGTTCCTGTTTGTCATTCTCTCACCAGCATTTGTTTTAATGACACAGTTCTGACTGGGGTGAGGTAGACTCAGTGTGGTTTCATTTCTTTGGTGGCTGGTGAGGCTGGACATGTGGTTACTATGTAGCCTTCTGAGTTCTTTGGCTAGTCTAGGTTGAATGTGCAGGGAGCACATTTCTTCCTATTCTGTCGTACTCCTTTACTTGATGCTCCCTTTGCTGAGCAGAAGCTATTTAATTTCAAGAAATTCCATTTTCCACTCATTGGCCTTATTCCCCGAGTGACTGGGATCCTTTTCAGAGCCCTTGCTATGCATGCATCTTGGACAGTTTCCTTACAATAACTGTGTTTTATTCAAGGATTGGCTAAAACAGCTCATTAAATGGATGCCTTGCGTGAGTTCCTTCACTCTGCGTAATTTTTATCTTTTGTGGGTGTCCTGCTGTTTCCTGCTTCTTGGGGACATAACTCCAGTTATGCTTCACTGGGCCCTGGGGTTCTTGTGTTAGGTTAATCAAGGCCGGAGCGAGGTCGAGGGGCTTTCTAACATCAGTGGACAAATAGAAGCATGCATTTGTTGGACTGACCCCAGGATACCCTGCCATCAGCTCCTGATCCCTGGCTACACATTGTGTTCTGGGTAGCCATGCTTTGCAAACCGAAGTAGCTGCATTGCAGGCAAATGAAGTGGGCATAGAGTTACAGGAACATCTGTTTTCACAGAGGTGCTAATTTTCCTGAGACTTGGGAGAAGTGAGCATTTCTTAAAAAATCAAAGCTTTTGCTTAAGGATGGAAAATTCAGGTTGGAGATATGACTCCGCAGTTAAGGTCACTGGCTGCTCTGGCAAAGGAGTTGCGTTCTGTTTTCAGCACCCACATGACAGCTCACAACCATTATACCTCCAGTTCTAGGGGATATTATGCCTTCTTCTGGCCTTTGTGGGCCCTGCTTATAAATGATACACATAGGTACATGCAGACAAAATACCCATACATGTAAAATAAGATAAATCATCTTCTTTTTAGTTTCTGATGGAAAATACTAGGCTGCAAAGAGGCACTCAGGCTCATAGGGAAGGAAATGGGCCCACTCTTTGTTGCTTGGCAGTAGTTTGATAGGATTTGAAAGACTCTTTGGCAAGCTACCCACGTGCAGAATGCCCTTATCTATATGAGCTCTGTGAACCCAGCCACCTGTGTGTGAAGGAGGTTATATTCTGTATGTGGTTCCCGTGTTCCGTGCTGGACTGCAATTATCGTCTCCGTGTCTATGTGGGCACACGCTGGGTTGCCAAGGCAAAGCAATGGATTCTCTTCCATGAAACACCGTGGAGTGAAGGCTTCTCTGTAAACCTGCATGTCAGTCATTGTTAATCTAGAGGGAAGAAGTTAAAACTCCTGCTTCCCTTTTCACTCGTGCATACGTGATCCAGGACATTGGGCTGTGTGAAGAGGGATTGCTGGTGGCTCTCTGATCAAGCCCTCCCCATGTGTTCTTCTCCAGAGGTGCAGCCACCCCAGCAGGACAACTTACTACAAGAAAACACAGGAGATCTTAGTGTGCCGCTTCCAGAGGAGCCTGGTCTCTCGGATCAACCTGTGACCAGTGTGCCGCTTCTGGAGCAACCTGGTCTCTCGGATCAACCCGTGACCAGTGTGCCGCTTCTGGAACAGCCTGGTCTCTCGGATCAACCTGTGACCAGTGTGCCGCTTCTGGAACAGCCTGGTCTCTCGGATCAACCCATGACTGGGCACACGGGTGCCTCAGAGGCGTCACAGAAATCAAATACTGAGAAAGACGTAGATCCAGGTAAAGTTTATAATTTTTCTCTACAAAATAGACATGCATTGTAAAAAAGGCCTGCTAAGGCTTTATTCTCAAATGCAGGAAAGACAGGACAATCCAGGTGTGTATAAGATTTAAAAATTTTCCACAAGTAACAGAAAAGCAAGCGTTCAGACACATGAGATCGAAACAGGGAAGAGGCCAGGGGCTGTCATTGCAGACCAATGTTTGGCTATACCCAGCCGCTGTCAATCACCTCAGTGTGAACCTGAGCTCTTGTCCTTCAAAGGCCACACGCTCTAAAGCAGAGCCTTCCGTCAGACAACAGCACATGAAGTGCTGGCCCGGGGAGAGCAGGCTGTGTGAAATAGACCCCAGGAAAAGCTGACAGGCACCAGCTAAGAGTCTGAACTCCCGGGTCCTGGTTCTTCCTCTTCATCTCCACTTCTCTGAATAGCTACAGAATTCAGTTGCTGTTTTGATTTTTCTCCTCCATAAGGCAAATACAGCTTCTTAAAGATGCTGCAAAGGAGTCCAGATGTCCTTTGAAAGAATGCTTTTAGGAAACAGTGCAGGAATGAGAGTCCAGATCAGACTGACGTTTATAATTGTAAATCCTTGGTTTACGCACATGGGAAATATTGGTGGGAGATAAGATAAATATTAGTTTTGACAATCCTCAGTAATGGTTTCAATGCTTCTCTAATTGTTGTATAGCTCACTCTTAGTTCACTAGAAGCTCTCACTGTGTTATTCTGCCATCCAATACAGTACCATGAGGACGTCCTTACTGGGTTTCTTTTTGGGGAGAGTTGTTTTTCACAGTCCTGGGGACCATACTCAGGGCCCTGTGTGTTAGGCTGGTGTGTTTCCACTGACTGTCAGCTCCAGCAGTGTTTTGTGTGTGCGCGAGCCTGTGTACATGTGAAGCATATACACAGTGTTTTGTTGTGCGTTAGTTTCCAGAAATGAAGGGTTCGAGTCAGTAGGGTACCATCCCCTGCTCTCCAGCTAATGCACAGAAGGCAGGGAGCATCTCAGCAGAGAGAAGTCGCCGAGCCAAGCGTGAAGGATGCGTCAGAGCATGGCATGGTCATGTGGAACATTTTTCAAGTTCTTTTTTTTTTCTGTTTTGTTTTGTTTTGTTTTGTTTTTTGAGACAAGGTTTCTATGTGTAGGTTTGAAGCTGTCCTGGAACTTGCTCTGTAGACCAGGCGGGCCTCAAACTCACATAAATCTGCCTACCTCTGCCTCCCAAGCCCTGGGATTATAGGCATGCGCCGCCACTGCCCAGCCCAAGTTCTTTTTAATTCAGAAAGTTCCTGTTTACTGAAAAAGAGTCAGGCACCATTGAGATTCACTGCTTTTTTGCTCAACACCTTCAGGGAAAAGTTGTGCTTGCAGAACTTGGAACGGCATCTTTGCTTTATATCCTCCCACGCGGTGCCGGTTACCTTTCCAGGCAAGTCTTCCCTTTGGCACAGCATGCACCTCAGGTGCTAGGATGCTGACCCAGCTGGGGGGATGTCACCCGTTGTCAGTACTGGGTCAATAGTGAACTGAGTCTTAAGGTTGGGAGGGACCCCAGAGGGTCCAGTCCTGCCTTTCACTAACGGCTGTCGACTCAAGCTGAAATCCCACCTGCCTTCCCCTCACCTCCTTCTGAGGCAACCTCTCAGGTATAGCTGGGCTTTCCTTCTTTCACAAAGCCTCCGTGCCAGTTCCCACTCCACAGGGAATTCTTTTGCATCATTCCTGGCATTTACCAGATTTCACGCAGTTGTCACCTGTCCATAAAGGAAATATCAAACACCCGCTACATGCCAGCTATGCTAAGCCTTAGTGCATTCTATCTGCAAGCCTTTATTTTCTTTGTATTTTTATTTAGTGTGTGTATCGCCATGGCACACATGTGGAGAAGACAGCATTCAGGAGGCAGATCTCTCCTGCCATGTGGGTTGCAGAGATCAAACTCGGGTCATTAGGCTGGACTGAATATGATTGTGTCTGTACAGTTTTGTTTGATGGTGCTGGTTTTTTTGGTTTGTTTTGGTTTTTGTTGGTTGGTTTGGTTTTGTGGGGATTTTTTTGGTTTGTTTTGAGACAAGGTAGACCAGGCTGGCCTTGAACTCATAGAGATCCTCCTGCCTCTGCTTCCTGAGTGCAGGGATTAAAAGCCTGAACCACCCTGCCCAGCAATTCTGTCTATATGGAGAACATCTGGGCGTTTGTCTTCAGTTTCTGTAAATGGACGGGAGACATGAAGGGGTACCTTGGACAGTGTAGATGAATCTATTTTTATTAAGAATTTGATGGATCCGATTAAAATCGTGAAGGCTTTTGCTTTTCTCTGTAATTTTCCTTAGGGGACTTGAATATTCTGTGCTCAATGACAAATATTTAGAGGACACTCAGCCAATATTTAAATGAAGAGAAACAATTCTTATTCTAAAGCAAAAGAGCAAATAAGGTGTCTTTTGCCTCCTTTTAGGTTTCCTTGTAACGGAAGACTCTCCTGTTGGGGCTAGTGATGCAGAAAAGCTCCTGGAGACAGGGGCAGAGGAGCCAGTGAACATCCCACCTCCGGAAAATGCACTCGGTTCTCTGTATTCCTGCATCCTTTACATAAGTGAGATGGTAAGTCTGACGTAGTTTCCTCAGCTAGAATGTTGCCCAGTACAGGGGTGTTCTGCAGGGAGACGGTATGGGTGAGGAGTGGTACCAGGTCTTAATGTTGGCCAGGCTGACCTTAAATGCACTATGCAGCCAAGGCTGACCTTGAACTCTCGATTCTCCGTTTAGCACCTCTAAAGTGTTGATGTCATAGCCATGGGCCGCCACCTTGGTGTCACTTGAGGGAGAATTTAAAATATCTTTCTGAACTCTGAAGGTGATGCCTGAGGAGAGCCGCAGGTGGATGGCTTTAATTAGGAGCTCTTAGTTTAGCACATGAGCATTTACTGCCTGGCAGGCTGGGCAGGCACACACCTATGAAGCACAGTTGCCTCCTGGGGACCTTTTGGTACCTCAGGGAACTGGAGACACTCACTTGAAACAGAAAATAAGGTTTTTGTCAGGACTGGTAGAGAAGAAGGAAGGTTAGGAGAGAGCTGGGATATTGTAAGCAGAATCAAAGGGAATCCGAAGTATGGTTTGTTGTTGGATAGAATGGGTGGGAAGGGTGACAGGAGCAACAGGGACAGAGGTGACGTGTTCAGAGAAAGGGAAGCAGGAAGAGAAGGGGACATAGGGTCACTAGGGAAGCCGTGGCGTCTGTGGAGGGTGATGGGCAGTGTGTCCCTGAGTGCTGTTGAGCTGCCAGTGTCGGGGAGCCTTTGAAGGTTTGAAACAGGGAAGTGGTTTGTCAGATCCATATCCTAGAAAGAGCTATGATGGCAAAATGTTTATTCAGGCTAATCGTTCTGAAGAGAGTCAGGATCCAAGAAAGACATTTAGCCATCTCTAATAGCTCAGTCAAGTGCGGAGGATTGAGCTCCCCCTTGCGGTGTGTGTGGGCATTGGACATTTTTCTAGGTAAATTGGATGATGCTGGAGGCCAAAGTGATGCCAGGACTGCAGATGTCACCTGGGTCACAGCAGTCTCCTGTGGGGCCTGTAATTTTGAGGTTTGTGTAATGGCGTTTTGCTGTTGATGTTTCTGTAAACAGGTTTTGAGTCAGGAAGATCTGCTTTCAAATCCCTATTTAAAAGTTTGCAAATTACTAAGCCTTGTTTAATTGAAGCATAATAAGAACTGCAGATCCTTATGGTGTGGGTTCTGGATATATGTGTATGTTATGTAATGATCAAATCAGGAATACTTAGGACAGTGGTCATTTCTACGTGCACTCGGGTTTTTTTTAAAGTTTTTATATTTATGTATGTATTTATTTAATGTTTGTGAATATGTATGTGGACGGCAGATGAAAACTTGAAGGAGTCAGCTCCCTCCTTCTATCTGTGGGCTCTGGGAACCAAACCCAGGTGACTGGAGTTGGTAACAAACACCTCTGTCTGCTGAGCCATCTCTCCCCTCTACTTTAATCATTTGAAAACACTCAGAACTAGCTCCGCTGTGCTTTTCTGCTCCTTACTTAATTCCTTTCTGTCCTCCCAACTCTCCCTTCTGTCTCTACCAACCACTGTTCCGTTCCATTTTTCTCTAAGGTGACGAGTAGCAAGTGACTAAACTTTGAATCTCGGCTTCCTTATCTGAAAAGGTCAAATAAAAACGACTCCTGCTGTGATAACCCAGAGATCTGACAGCGGGAAGCCTCTGGCGAGGTCTCTGGAACGCTGTGGGACTTCCTCCCAGGGCTGGTTCTCCTTTATAGTCAGAGGGCAGTGTAAAGATGTTGACTGCCCAGCAAATTCAGGGGAGAGGCTGCCTGGGTGAGAAAGAGGGAGCAGAGCAAATCCATCTTTAGCTTTTTCTACCGTTGCTCATGCTGGCGGCAGCTGCCTGTCAAAGGTGTGATGGTCCTGAGCCGTTAGAGTTCCGGTGCTTCCGATGACTGAGCCAGGCTCAGGAGTAGCCTCTGACCAGTGCAAGGAATCAGTGGTTGATGTGGGAGGAAGGCTGTCTTCCTCACATTCCTAGGCACATATGGGCTGTCTTCTGGGTCTGAGTTAGAGACACAGACATGCTACAGGATATGGCCTCCACTTGTAGGGTGACAGAGGAAGGGAAGAAGGGATGCAATGCTACGAGATGCTGACTCAAAGGGCATGCTCCAAAAAGCATTTTAATGGTTCATTATGCACAAGGCATCTGCTAGGAATTAAGGATTCTAGTATGGCAGCTAGCAAAATGGCTCAGCGGGTAAGGGCACTTGCTGCCAAGTCTGACTGTCCGAGTTCAGTCCCACATCCCACATTGTGGAAGGAGAGCACTAGTAAGTTATCTCTTACTAAGAGAGCCTGTAAGTTATCTTCTGGCCTCTACACATGTGCCATGGCATGCACATGCATCCCCACCCACAAACAAATGTAGTGAGAGGGAGTCTAACATGGGCCAAGCGTAGTCTTGATTTTTGCAAGGCTTATGGAGGTAGGATATGTGAAACCCGAGGACCGATGTACGAGGCAATATGAAGTTTCCAACAAGGTGCAGTTACCCAGGAGGTAATGAGTTCCACCTTGATTAGGGAAACACAGCGTCATGGGTCCGTTGTTGGCTGACACTTGGAATCCTACAATTAGAAGGGCCTTTGGAAGATGGCTGCCTCAGTGTCTCACTAATTACAGTAACTTCCTGACAGGTTATTATGAGGTCTGTGCATTAGCAATTCTTTTAAATGTATTCATTTTTGAAGTTGAATACAAATAGATACTTTGTGCTCAGCATCACCCCATCAGCCCTCTGCTCCCCCTTCCCCAGCTCTCTGGTTCGTCATGGAAGGAAGTTTCTCCTGGACAGTCTCACTTCTGTTTCCATGGCATATGTACATGCATGCTTTTGTGTGCCTAGTTAAAATCCAGGAACATATCTGTCTTTCTGAGACTGCCTTAATCCACTCAATGTGGTCATCTCTAGCTGGACCTACTTTCCTGCATGCATCAGCGATTCTTAGTGTGAGCTGCCTGCCTTTCAGGGGCACACATCCTTCTACTGTAGTCAACTCATTTTTGTACTGACTCAAAACGTCCTTCTGTGTGAAACTCTGTAAGATCTAATTACACAGTAATTACACAGTAATTCTTTCAATATGTGAAGTTAGAGCCTGTTTTAAATTTTATTGGTTGTTTTTGTTTGTTCTGTTTTATTTCTGAGACAGGGTCCCTCTACATAGCTCTGGCTGTCCTGGAACTCAGTATATAGACCAGGCTGGCCTCAAACTCACAGAGATCTGCCTGTCTCTGCCTCTAGAGTGCTGGAATTAAAGGTGGGAGCTACCATGCCCAGGTTTTTAATATTTTGTCATGAAAATGTCAAACAAAAGCAGAGAGACTAACTAGGCGATAACATTAGATTATAACAATGAAACATTCATTTTCAAATCTGGAAGGGGTTCTGTAAGATTTTGCCACACAGAAATAAAAAAAAAATGCTTGAGAAAGGTCCAGTCTTTTAGACTCTTTCTGAAAGAGCACAGATCTCAGACCAGTTATTGTGTAGCCTTTTTTCTCTGAGTTATGATGTCAGAGCCTTAAACATTTAGTTCTTTATCTTTTTCCTGGTGGTCAGTATTCTTATTTTCCCATTTTGCTTGTTTAACATATTTGGAAACCATATACCAACACCGTATACAATTATTATTGCTGCTGGAGGGGCCTGAGAAACCCGGCTTTCTCTTTCCCCAGGCTCCACCCACAATCCCATTTTGATAGTTCCTTGGCCATGCTAACCTTATCCCCTGTGGCCATTGAGCTTTCTTCATCTGGATTGTCCTTCACTGGACGAGAGCCACTTTGTGCTTTCGTCCCCTCTCTTCCCTCAATGGACTCTTCCGCCCAACTCTACATGTTATTTTCCCCTCGCTCACTTCTCGGTCCTCTTGCGCTCATCTCTGCCCCCCCTCCCCCCCCCAGCCTCGCTCACTTGGACTTTAGTTAACTCTGCGCCCTTGGCCCTCACTTGGACTCTCCCGCCCAGGCCCATGCTCTTTTCTCCCCTTCTCTCTCCTTGATGGATCGGAGTGAGCTAACCTATATACTCACTCAACCTTTCCCCCTCACCGGATTCTTCCGTTCAGCGCGTTGTGGTCCCCCAGCCCTGCTCGGTTGGTTTGTCCGGCACTAGTCCCGCCCCCGCATTAATCCCGGCCCTGTACTCCCGGCTCGCCGGCTTCCTGGGTGCGTTGACGTGAGCTCCTGGGCGCCGTCTGATGACGTGTTTTCCCCGGAGGCCTAGTGCGGAAGGTGCCGCGTCCCGGGAAGGCGAAGTTCATTCCCGGTGTCCGCCCCCCTGAGCCGGTCCTTCCCGAGGCGGAAGCGGTGAAAGCCGGCTCGGTGCTGTCCGCAGGAAGCGTCACCTCCGCGCAGCTGCCCCAGACACGATGGACTCAGTGCCTGCCACCGTGCCTGCTGTCACTGCCTCCCCGGGGGATCCCGAGCTGCTGGGCCCCCTGTCGGTGCTCTACGCAGCCCTCATAGCCAAGCTACTGGAGGTGACAGTTCCCACTCCCAGGGAGGGGCCGCGGCTGTGGCTGGCGGGTGGACCAGTGCTGGGCAGAGTGGGTGCCCAGAGCGACAGCCCCGGAGAGGGGAGCGAGGCTGCGGTGTGGGCCGCTTAGGTTGCTTACTGGGTTTTCAGGGAGCACTGTCGAGGTGGCAGGCACCGCGTTACGTGGAGGCTACCTTTCCTGGTGGCACTGCCGGGGGGTGGGGCCAGTATTATAATTAGCAGGTAGTGAAAGTCTGGAGTGGGCAGGTGTGTAATAATCCTGCCTTTAAGGAAACATTTAGAGCTAAGGCACTGAGTCGCGTAGATGACTTTTGAGAGCAGGACCCCTACACCGGTTATCAAGAGCTGTCTGAACTTACTCAACACTTGTCTTCGTTTATGTAAACCTGGAGCCAATACTTAAACTATGAGGGGAAGAACACATTATATTATCACACTGGATTTATTTGCACCCACAAAAGTTGATTAGTTTATATTTAAAGCTTTCGTGTTGTGTACTTTTCAAAGTAATAAAACAACTTATCTAAAAGAATGATCCAGGGAATTTTTTAACTAAATATAAACAATACAATATGGCAGAGCCTATCAGAAACTGGAAATATATGGCCAACTTAAAGATATTTAGACACTTGACTTGAAAACACTCCAAGTTAAACAAACATGAGAATGACAATATCCTGTATTTCTTAAAAGTGGTATTGAAGATAGAAGGCCAGGAGTGGTTATCTGATGCAGACTACTTAGAATTTCTGGGAAGATTCTTTTGGAATGTTTTATTGTAAACATTTTCAAGGTTTCCCATTATTTCTGATGTGTTGGTTTCAGTTGATTGCCACGTTGCCTGATAACGTTCAGCCCGGCCCTGACTTTTATGGACTACCATGGCAGCCTGTGATCGTGACTGCCATCTTGGGAATTGTCTCATTTGCAATTTTCTCCTGGAGAACTATTCTTGTTGTAAGTAAATTCAGTGACCTTATCACATGACTCAGGAAGTGCATGAGGTATTTCGTACTCACTGCCCTTTTTACCTATTTATTTTAAATTAGTAACATGAATGCAACTTGCTGGTTATAATTCTATCTTGGTAGTTTAATCTTTGTATTGATAAAGGCTTAAGAAAACAAGGTAACATTTATTATCGTGATGGGAAAATTATTTTGATTTTAAAAACTCCTATACCATTAGATATATGTACACTGTAAGTAGAACTGGGAATTCTTAAAGTCATCCTTAAAAATAATTTCATAATATGTATCAGAAGCTTTAAAAATAAAGTCAGGTGGATAATATATCCTCTTAAATAGTATGATAAATCTTGTGTAGTGATCTCTTATGAAAGAAATAACCAATCATATACATTAAAATCTTACACAAGAATGCTGAATGGCACAGTCTTTATTTCCAATTAGTTGTTAGATGTGTGTGTGTGTGTTTTCTGCATGTGCACTTGCACACAGGCCATGGAGGGTGTGCAGAGGTCAGAGTACAGTTTTGTTGACCTGGTTCTCATCATCTTCCTTTACCTGCATTCCAGGGTTGAATTCATCATCAGACTTATATCATCTGGCAGCAGGCACCTCTACCTGCTAAGCTATCTTGTCAGCCCTGGAAGGGTATTTATTAGAGTGGGAACTTGCAGCAACCTAATATATATTTATATACTGGGATATTTGATGATTACAAAGACAGTGAGATGCAGCAAATGCTCATAATTTAGTGTGAAGTGGAATGAAGCACAAACTGACTTAAAAGGGATGTTAAACTGCACATATAAACACATGCATGCACACTGCAAAGTAGTACAGTGACACACGGCAGCAGATGAGGTCATTTCAGTCTATGCATATGCATGTGTGCATGTGAATTTGGAGCTGGAGTGCAGGTGGTTGTGGGACTAAACTCCTGTCCTCTCTAAGAGAAGAGGGCTTTTAATTCTGGAGTCATCTTTAAAGTTTTGGCCTTTGTATGTGTTTCCCAAGTTTTCTGGTTTGACCACATGCTGTGCTGGTCAAAAAATATTCTTTTATTTGGAGATTACAGATTGTAGGTTGTCCAAAGACACATTTGCTGTGCACAGCAGCCCCGTGTCTGCGCTCTGTGTGCTGGCACCCAGTTCGCGAGCTTCCGGCAAGGGGGCTGGAGGTTAAAATACACAGACACACACAGACAGAGAGACAGCGACACGGGTCATCCTTGAATTCCCCAAGAATGCCCCCTTTATTGTGTTCAGGGGCAGATTATATAGAGATAGCCTCGCCCCAGCCAGACTCACCAGAAACCACTCTCCTGCCATCAGGAACTCCTGAAGGTCTCGTGTTCAGAGCAGCTGTAGGCACTCAGATCAGGGGATTACAAGAAATTCAGGATCTGGTGGGGGGGGGGTCTCACTGCTCCCAACACACATTATTACATTTTCATTCTCTTTTTTTTTCCCCCCTGAGCAGAATTTGTTTTTGAGATTAACAGTTCAGTGTGAGAGCCTTGGGCTTTCCCTGAGATTCCTCAGTTTGCTTCCCCATCCTTACCTGCTCTGTTAGTTTGGGTGATATGGGATGAGTACAGATGATTCTTTGATTGACAAGGCTACACCATTAAAGAGATGGACATTTGTTTTCCTGTGTTGGAAGCTTTTGTTTGTTTTGTTTTGTTTTAACTCCTAGAACTGGAGTTACAGATGGTTGTGAACTGCCGTGTTGGTTTTGGGAACCCAGGTCCTCTGGAAGAGCAGCTAGTGTTCTTAACTGCCATGTAACTTAAATGCCAAATGCATTTTCTTACAAGATATTTATACGTGTGTTCTATTAATAAGTTTGAAATTCCACGTGTGATTTGTGGATGGGTCTGAGTATCTCGTCACCATTTAATAGTAGCATTTGAGGAACTGAAGAGATGACAGCTCAGTCAATGATTTAGTGCTCGTTGCTCTTGCAGAGAACCCAGGTTTGATTCCCAGCACTCAAGGTAGTTCATAACCATGTATACCTCTGGTTTCCAGGCTATCCAACGCCTGCTTCTGGCTTCCACAGCCACAAGGCATGCATAGGGTGCACATACATAGAAGCAAGCAAAACACTCACATATAAGTAAATATTAATTTTTTTAAAATAGTAGCATTGGAAAGGAGAAATATGTTTTGAGTCACAAAGAAATTTAGTGGTCCATCACAGTGGCCCAGTGGGTAATGGTGCCTGCAGCCAAGACTAACAACCTGAATTTTATCCCAGTTCCCAACATGGTTGAAGGAAAGAGCCAACTCCCACAAGTTGACCTCTCATTTCCATGTGTACATATGTATGCCATGGCATGTGCACCTCCCCCCCCACATAAGTAAATAAGTGCAATTTGGTGTTGTGACATTCATCTATAACTATAACCCCAGTACTCGGAAGGCATAGGCAGGTGACTACATGGTTTACGTGGTTTACATAGAGAGTTCCAGACTAGCCAGGGCTGCAGAATAAAACCATATCTCAAAAAATAGATTTAGTAAATCTTTCTGCACTAATAACTGCCTTTGCTTTACTGCTCTGGGAACAACAGTTTTAGCTGTCATCTCCTGTACATTTCCTCTGAAAATACATCTTTTTCAGGCCATTACCATCTACTAACATTACCATTGTTAGTAGTCTTGGAAGTCACGTGTTACTCTGATATCAGATTCCGAGTTGCTGTTAATTTTTTTTGTATGTTCATGATGTTTGTGTGCATGCGTGTGTGTGTGTGTGTGTGTGTGTGTGTGTGTGTGTGTGTGCGTGTGTGCACGCACATGTGTGAGTGTGCGTGTGCAGAGCTCAAAGGTCAACCCCTGGTGTAGTCTTAGTTTTCTTTTTGGAGACTGGGTTTCCTATTTAATTATCTAATGCCACATCTGGCAGGCTGCTGGCTTGCAGGATTCTGGGAGACTCATATTTCCACTTCCTGTCTTACCGTGGGAGCACTGGTTACAAATACGTACTGCCGTTCCTGTGGGTCCTCACACTTAACACGGCAAATGTTTTAACCACTGCCCCAACCCTATTAGTTTATTTCTAAATTCAGCAGGTAGACAACTCTGAATAGGATGTTTTCTGGTGAGTACATATCTAAAGACAACGATTTTCCTCTTAATTTAGTTTCTTTGTCTTTTTAAACGCTCATTTCTAGAGGTTGGCTATTGGGAGTTGTCAGATGATATCAAGTAAATAAATTATTGATAGGTTTATTGCTAAGCTAGTAGCCGTGTGTATTAAGCATCAGTGCTCATATCTTAAGATTGGTGCTCCCTTAATAGATGCACAAACATACTTGTAGCTGCAAAACAAGATACACATCTTAGTGTTTTTATCTATTGAAGCTATTTATGAAGTATGAATACCAATTACATATGAATTGCCTTTTAGCTTTGTCTTTTAAAAATAATTTTTAGACTACATTTATTTATTTATTTGTATGCATTTGAGCCATGGTGTACGTGTGCAGATCAGAGCACAACTTGCAGGTTCTCTCTTTGCACTATGTGGGTCCAGGGGAAGGAATTCAGAATATCAGGGTTAGCGATAAGCACCTTTGCCTGCTGCTCTATCATGCTAGCCCAAGCTCTTCTTATTTTTAATACTGTGGATTTATTTTGCTGCACCTAGTTGTTACTAAATTTCCATTTGTTTATGGTTCTCACTTCTGTATTAGGAACAATATAATAATTATGTTTTGATAACAAATTTAATTTTATTTCTTTTCTTTTAGGTAAAGAGTAGAGTATATCAAGGTAAATCTCTAGGTTTGTTTCCCCTTATACCAACCCTCTGCATTGGTGTTTAATGTTAGTTTTCTTTAAGCTAGACAGAGGTACCGTGACTTCTCATGCCTGACTGCTTTATTAACTCCTGGAAGCTTACTGTTTCTAGGCCACCAGCTTGGCTGATAGAACCGTGATGATGCCAGCTGAGACAGGCGGCAGCAGTAAATTGAGGGAGTGGGGAGAGCAGGGTTAGTTAACTTTGATTGTTGGTGCAGTGCACGTTTGTTACATCTGAACACGTTAAATCCGTATTTGAGTAGATGACATGCAGGATGGTGGGAGGAACTGCTGTTTTGTATTTCTGTTTCTCTTTGCAAATGACATCTAAAGCAGTTCCGTTTTCTGAGATGGGATCAAGTTATAGCATTTCTTTAGATTCTTCTGTATCTCTAAAATAAGTTAAAACTTTAATATTCTTACATCCTTATTGCAATCACTACAGACTGCTTTAAGGACAGACTAGTCATGCACAGCATGTTTTCCTCCTAGTGCCTGACCTGACAGCATGCCTTTGCTGCAGTGCCCTGGAGCATCGGCTTCATTTGGGTTCACAAACTTACACATTTCCTTTCTTTTTAGTAACTGAGAAGCAAATTTCTAAAAAGTTGGAGAATATCAAGAAAGAAAATGCAGAACTTATGGAAAAATTGTCAGATTATGAACAAAAGGTATAATTACTCTTTTAATTTCCTCCCCTTGTTCCAGGTTGAATTTTTGTCTTTAACAATCCATTTATGGTTTTTTTTTAAGATTCATATTTTACTTCATCATTTCCTATGAGCCATCTAAGATGTCAGCGGTTGCTTTCTGTAGGAGGTTGTGAGCTTGGACGTGACTTTGGTAGCATTATAATTTGTAGTTTATTCTATGTTGTAACTATTAACCTTAAACACTTTGTTTTACATAGATCAAAGAGTCCAAAAAATATGTTCAAGACACAAAGAAAGAAAACATGATTCTCTCTGATGAAGCTATTAAATACAAGGTAAAAAAAAAATCTCTTTGGGTAAGAATTGCATTCTAAAAGTGAAAATAAATGGAATGAATAATTCTTACTAATCTAAATATCCTTTTTGTTTGTTTTTGTTAAGGATAAAATTAAAGTACTTGAAGAAGCTAATGAAATTCTGAGTGACAAAGCCAAAAGTCTTCATCTTATGTTAGAGTCCGAAAGAGAACAGAATGTTAAGAATCAGGGCGTGGTAAGTTTAGCTGCTAACTGGTGACTTAATTGAGCTTTTGAAGGGTTCTGCAGCGAGGGCAACTCTCCCGAGCTGTTAACTAAATCGAAAGGAGGACTCAGGGAAGTTGAACCTAATGTGGCTTGTCTTGGAGGAGTTTAACTTGTAACCCAGCGAGTTATTCTTATGGAAGAGTATTTTTGTTCTCAACACTAGATAATTAAACCAAATAGTTTAGCTCTGCTGTCCAGAACAGGTAGATGACCTAGGAATTCTAGCCTTATTGAATAGTTCTTAGATCTTTTTTTGTTTTTTTTAAAAATTCTCATTTTAATAAACTTATTTCAGTTTCATATAACAATTACAGAGAAAATAGAGTTCCCGTTATATCCTATCCCAGCTGTGCTAATCATCCAGCTAAGGAAGTAATAGCCAATCGTTTCTCTGATGTTAAAATTATTCTTTTCAGCTTTGTTTACTGCATTCTTTGGAAATCACTATACATGGCTCACAATTAGAGGGAAGAATTACATTTTACAACCCCTTGAGGATGTGGTATCTTCATAAATCTTTGGAATTCTTCTGTATGAGATTTATCTATTTTCTTCCAAACCGAACTGTTTTTAGTGTAGGCAGTGAACCCCAACTCCCTACCCCTCTAGTGTCTCATAGGGTAAGTGAGTATTCTAACACCCCCTATTCCCCAGGATTCTGATCCTTGTGTCTCACTTAGGGTAAGTGAGTATTCTAACACCCCCTATTCCCCGGAATTCTGACCCTAGTGTTTCTCATAGGGTAAGTGTGTATTCTAAAATCCCGTATTCCCTGGGATTCTGACTCTAGTGTCTCATAGGGTAAGTGGGTATTCTAACACCCCCTATTCCCTGGGATTCTGACCCTCGTGTCTCATATATGGTAAGGGGGTATTCTAATACCCCCTATTACCTGGGATTCTGACTCTAGTGTCTCATAGGGTAAGTGGGTATTCTAACACCCCCTATTCCCTGGGATTCTGACCCTCGTGTCTCATATATGGTAAGGGGTATTCTAATACCCCCTATTCCCTGGGATTCTGACCCTAGTGTCTCACATAGGGTAAGTGGGTATTCTAACATTAAGCTATAGCACTACCTTTTTTTATTTTTTAATTTTGAGATTGTTTCCACTAAGTTGCCTGTGCTGGCTATGAACTCTATCTGTAACCAAGACAGGTCTTGAAATCATGATTCTTTTGCTTCAGTCTCCTAAATTAGTATACATTATTAGCAGACTTGGCTAGGCAGAGAATTTTTTTCCCCCAAGTTAGTTTTCTTCTACCACTAGGAGGAGCTGGGGACGGAAGACAACAGTGACATTAATTTGAATTGGCTGACTTGAAAGATTTTTTTAAATTTTCTTTTATCTTTTTATGTGGGCATCTGCTATATTATCTTGTAGGTGGAGGCTGCTTGTTCATTTCCCAGCCACCCAGACCTGAAGTAATCACACAGAAACTGTATTAATTACAACACTGTTGGGCCAATGACTCAGGCATATTTTTATGCATCTTCAATTAACCCATTTCTATTAATCTGTGTATTGCCACGAGCCTGGGGCTTACCAGAAAGGATCCAGTTCCTTCTCCTTCGGCAGCTACATGGTGTCTCCCTGACTCTCTACCTTCTTTTCTTCTCTATCTCTGCTTAGAATTCCCGACTTGCTCTATTCTGCCCTGACATAAGCCCAAGCAGCTTCTTTATAACCAATGGTAACAAAACACATTTACAGCATACAGAGGGGAATCCCACATTATTATCTCATAACTAAGATGGTTGGACTATTACTACATTGATTTCCCTGCCCTCCTTAGGCCAAAATTGGATCCCTTACTTTTACCAAAAATATAGGCTGTTGTAGGATGTATTAGTGTTTCTGCCTTTAGTGTGTGTTGGCTAGTTTTATGTCAAGTTAACACAGAAGTTCAGTAGAGAAAATGCTCTCATCAGGTTGGCATGTGGGGAAAGCCTGTGGTGCATTTTATCAACTGATGATTTATGTGGGCGGGCCCAGCTCTCTGTGGGCAGTGCTGCCTCTGGGCTGATGGTCCTAGAAACTACAAGAAAATGGGCTGAGTAAGCCAAAGAAAGCAAGCCAGTAAGCAGTGTTCTTTTGTGACCTCTGCATCAGTTCCTGCCTCCTGACTTCCTTAGATATGGACGGTAAAGCTGTAAGCAGAAATAAACCCTTTTGGTTAGTTTATCACAGCAATAGAAAGCAAATAAGGACAGCATGTGTGTATACTAGTGACTGTGCTGAGACCTGAGGCTCTGTGTTCTGCTTTCATGGGTCAGATACTAGAAAATAAGAAGTCTATCGAAAAGTTGAAGGACGTCATTTCGATGGATGCATCAGAACTTTCAGAGGTGAGCCTGCCTGTATGCCCTACACAAGAGTAATAGCATTGTCTTAGTCTGGTTGAGCAAAAGTTTGATGCATGCTAAAGCATGAAAAAGATGAAAGTTGCATGATATTTGGTTGAAAAATATAACTTTGGAGGGGGGAACTTATTTACTAACTGGGAGTGTTTTACATTAGGTTCAAATTGCCCTTAATGAAGCCAAGCTTAGGGAAGAGAATGTAAAATCTGAATGTCATCGTGCTCAGGAAGAAAATGCCAGGCTTAAGAAGAAGAAAGAGCAGGTAAGGCCAGTTCTAAAGGTGATGGCGTGTCCTCTCAGCAGTCTTTTCTTGGCCCTGCCAAGGAAAGGAAGTAAGTACTCAGGCTGGGTGTTGAGAAGTGGAAACCATGCTTCCCAGGTTGAGCAAATGTCTGTGTCATGAGTTTTCTTCACAACTTAACCCAGCACTCGGGGTTTATTCTTTATCCTGTCAAATGCCAGTCAGTCGTTGACATGAGTAGCCTCAAAAATAGTCAGGGTTTTTATATCAGATAAGTATTTTATAATCATTCTTTGAATAGTTATTTCTTCACTGACCAAGAGGAGGTTATATGATCAGAGTCTGAACTTAGGAGTCTGAGATGTACCCACCCGTTCATCGTGGGAAAAAAACAAAGTTGAGTTAGCAATAGTATTCTGAAGGCTGAAATAATTGGATCAACGTCCTTGTTCTTCCTCTAGTTCTGAGGGGTGGGACCATTCACCCTTTTTCTTTATTGATATTTTAGCACCTAGTGACATGCCAAGCAGAGCTGTGGCTTCCTACCCTGTCCCACATAGATCAGATGTCTCCCATACACACAGGAATTTATATATGTTGACTTTGCAGTTGCAGCAGCAGATTGAAGAGTGGAGTAAATCACATGCTGAGCTCACTGAGCAAATCAAGTCATTCGAGAGATCCCAGAAAGACTTAGAAGTAGCTCTTACTCACAAAGACGACAATATTAATGTAAGTTTATCCTTATGAGTACACATTTCATCCTGTGAATTCTTCTGATTTAATCCAAGAGGCTCTTATACCATTCACTTCTTTGCTAGGCTTTGACTAACTGCATCACACAGTTGAACTCGTTGGAGTGTGAACTTGAATCTGAGGATCAGAATGAAGGAGGAAATGAGTCAGATGAGCTAGCTAATGGAGAGGTAGGAGGTAAGAGCTGTCTTGGGGAGGCTGGACCTATTTTGTCCTCTTGGCTTCAATTTCAGTTCACTGAGGCTACTTTTCAGCTGTGGTAAGCTTTATGGCAGTGCGCTCACACCGCTGGACTTGTAGATATGAATGTCTGTGTTGGGCCAGGTGGGTTCCTCAGGTATAGTACAGTGTAGGCATGCAAAGACACTGACATGTATCATGAAGCTGTGTGAGTCCTCTAAGTATTAAAAAGGTACCTCATCCTTGTGGGGCGTGGTCTCTAGGCCTGAGGTGGTTGGACTCACAGATACGGCATTGTAGGATGCTAGAGGGTAATGTGTCCCAAGTTGAATACTAACTGCTCCTTACCACTGTGGGTGCTTTAAGTCCCACCTGGCAGTGGATTTGAGGGAGAATAAAGGCCTGGGTATCTTTAAGTAGACATTTATCCAGGTGGAGGTGATCTGACAGAGGAAAGCACTCTGTCTCGGAGCAAGGATGATGTTTTTTTATTGCACAAACTGGCAAACTCTGTACATATAAATTTTCAGTTCTAAATTAGTTAATCAGTTTTCTTAGGTTTTTGTTTTTATTCCACTGTTTGAATATGATCATGGTTTGAGGGAAGTCATGGGAATGTCATTAAAAAGCAACAAAGAAAAAGCAACTGAAACCTTTTCTCTTGTAGGTGACCGAAATGAGAAGATCAAGAATAGGATTAAGCAGATGATGGACGTCTCTCGGGTATCATCCTGTTTGAAGTCCCAGAAGCATCCGGGAGTGTAGAAATAGGAGCGGCTGGGCTGTGTCCCCGGCACCCGGCCACCCACATGGCTAGCTTATGCCCTGAAATAATTACATGGAAACTGTATTCTTTTAAACACTGCCTGTTTAGTTCCAGCCTCTTAACCCATTTCTAATAATCTGTGTAGCCCACGAGCTGGCTTACCAGGAAAGATCATAACCTGTGTCTGCCTGGAGTGGGAGAATCATGGCGACTCCTTGACTCAGCTTCTTTCTCCCAGCATTCTGTTCTGTTTACTCCGCCTACCTAATTTTATGTCCTATTAAAGGGCCAAGGCAGTCTCTTTATTTAACCAATGAAATTAACACAAGCCAGAAGACTCTCCCCCATCACGGGAGGCCTTCCTATGGCTTACTTTTAAGACTAGATCTTTCTTCTGTAATTTTCAGACACAAACTGCAATCTCGGTAGTTGAAGAGGATCTAAAACTTTTACAGCTTAAGCTAACAACATCAATGTCCACCAAATGCAACCTGGAAGGTAGGTTCTGGAGATAAAATTGCCATGTATTAGAACAATTTAAAATTTGACTAAAAAGATAAATAGATTCGAGTGTTCATGCTTCTCACTTCTCAGAACTGCCCCCTCAGTCCGGTCTCTGAGGCCTCTGTATACATACAGAGGAAATCTTTGTCTTCCTTACAGACCAAATCAAGAAATTAGAAGATGACCGCAACTCGCTGCAGACCGCTAAAGCTGGGCTGGAAGAAGAATGCCAAACTCTGAGGCAGAAAGTGGAGATCCTGAATGAGCTGTACCAGCAGAAGGAGATAGCTCTGCAGAAGTAGGGTCCCACTGTTCTACTGACTATGCAGTCACCGCTTTGTCTAAAGTTCATTTACACTTTCCCCACAGAGACTTGACTTTTCCTTTGTGCTTTATTTTCTATGACTTGCTGTGTGTGCGCAGGTGCACTATATGTACTTGATTTGGGTGTGCACATGTGTGCAGAGGTGGGGTGTGGAGGTCAGAGGTCATAGTTAGTTGTCTTTTCCTCCTTTGATGTCCACCATTGTTTCTTGAGACATCCTTTATTGACCAGAAGAGCAAGCTGGCCGGCCAGTGAATTTTGGAGATCTGCCTGCCTCTGCCTCCCCCTGCTGGGGCTATAGGTGTACTCCTCCACACCTAGCTTTTTATACAATGGTTCTTCTAGTACAACATAAAAAAGTGATTAGTGTTGGGCGGTGGTGGCGCATACCTTTACCTTTAATCCTAGTACTTAGGAGCCAGAGGCCAGCCTGGGGTCTATAAAGTGAGTTCCAGAGCTGGCTCCATAGCTACTAAAAAACCTTTCTCAAAAAACCAAAAAAAAAAAAAAAAAAAAAAACCAAAACAAAAAAAAAAGTGATTAGTACCCTTTCAGGGCAGATGCCCCTGCTTAGTTGAGTTAGAGTGCTGTTTTCCATAGGACGGGAAGGCACTTTAACACCTTCCTTCATGCAGGCTACCCATAGGCATAGTGCTTTTTACAGTTGTTTTCCTTACTTGTCATAGGAAATTATGGGGTACACTTAGAATGTTGCACCCTGCTTGCCAAGAGGTCAGTTTGATTTCTTGGATGTCAGGGAAGGTTTTCATTTCTTTGCATGTCTTCATGTGTTGGGGCATTAAGAGAAGAATAGGAAGCTGCATGGTGTTGGCACATGCATTTAATCCCAGTGAGGCAGAGGCAGGTGGATCTCCAATTTCAAGGCTAGCCAGTCTACAGAATGAGTTCCAGGCTACACAGAGAAACACTGTCTCGGAAAACAAACTAACAAACACAGGGTAGAAAAAAAAAACCAAACAAACACAGGGTAGGAGATGACAATTGAATAGAGAGAGAGCCTGTTGTAAGAAACGACATTCACCTAAGAAATGGTTGATCCTAGGAAGCTGAGTCAAGAAGAGTATGAGCGGCAAGAGAGAGAGCAGCGACTGTCGGCTGCAGATGAAAAGGTGGTTCTGGCTGCGGAGGAAGTAAAAACATACAAGTAAGTTCAGGCTCTGCATGGGGACTGGGGCCTCGCACGGGGCTGCAATTTCCTTTCTACAACCGTTTCATAGAAGAAAACAACACAGAAACTAAGTGAGGAGGGGCTATAAGACCATTCATTCACCTAGGGAAAAGTTAAATGAAAGAGGCTAACATTAACTTACTTAGGAATGTAAAAAGGCCCTTGTTTCTTGCAGGTGGCTGTGGGTGGCAGGGTGGGGAGGAGTTTTACATATTAGAGTGGTTCTCAACCTTCCTAATGATGCGACCCTTTAATGCAGTTCCTCATGTTGTGCTGAACCCCAACCATAAAATTATTTTCCTTGCTACTTCATAATTGTAATTTTTCTACTGTTATGAATCGTAATGTGTTTTTGAAGATAGAGATTTGTCAAAGGGGTCTCGTCCCACAGGTTGTTTTAGAGTCATTCTTTAAACAATGCAGTTTGCTATGTAACTTCAAAAAAAAAAAAATCCCTGCAGAGATTATACCATTGCTAGATCAGTAGTCATTAGCCTGTTTAGTTTTGTTTTTCGTTTTTTTGTAGAAAGAAAAATAAGTTGTGTAATTGTATAGAAACAGATATTCATTGCAAGATTTTTTTGAGACTATATTGAAGATCATTAAGGAAATAATAATCTAAGAATCTCTAGCCATGAAATGACAGGAAAATTAATGTGTTTTGATTATACTGTACTTTCAGTAAATTTATATAAAACATGTTTTTGTATGTCTGGTAAAATCTTTAAAACTGTAACTGCCCATAGTTAAGGGAACCTTGTTGGGCTGCTGCCAATTTTATCGAGTGGTATTTTAACTGATAATGCCAAATGTAATTCTTAGGCGGAGAATTGAAGAAATGGAAGAAGAATTACAGAAAACAGAGCGATCATTTAAAAGCCAGGTAAAAACTATATTGACCTGCCTTAGTTGCAGATTGTTTTGATAACTAATCTATATTAAAGTAGGCAGTATAAAGAGCCTGAATGTGTATTTAATGTGTTGTCTTTCAGATCGCTGCTCACGAGAAGAAAGCTCATGATAACTGGGTAAGGGGTTTTTCTTTTTGGATTTTGTGCACAGCCTACTCCATCTGAACCACAATGCTTTTCTCTTCCAACAGCTCAAAGCTCGTGCTGCAGAGAGAGCCATGGCAGAGGAGAAGAGAGAAGCTGCTAACTTAAGGCACAAGTACGGAGTCTTGACACCTGTTTTTCAGGGGTTTTTATGGTGTTTTAATGCTAGGTGGTATCTAATAAGGAACTGATTGCTATTTCAATTTAAGTCCATTCTTTCTTAATATTCAAGATTACTGGAAATGACCCAAAAGATGGCAATGAGGCAAGATGAACCTGTGATCGTAAAGCCAATGCCGGGAAGACCGAATACTCAGAACCCTCCCCGGAGAGGTAGGAAGCACTTTGTACAAGGCAGCAGGATTTTGGTGTGGAATGTGTGTAAATTAAACTTTACTTCTGTAATAGGTATGCTGCCCTAGAAAGACTCCTGAGCTTCCTGGAGGGAAGGGGCTGTCATAGTGGTAACAAAGCATTGCTGTCTTCAGGTCTGAGCCAGAATGGTTCTTTTGGTCCATCCCCTGTGAGTGGCGGAGAATGCTCCCCTCCCCTACCAGCAGAGCCACCTGGGAGACCTCTCTCTGCCACACTCAGTCAAGGAGACATGCCTAGAAGTGAATGTGGTGAGCACTGGCGTATCCCTCTGCACTACAGTACATGATGTGGGCTCTTAATGGGTTAGAATTCAGGTATGTCCCCATAGAAAAGCGGGCCACTGTAAGCGCTGCTGTAAGATTAAACTGACTATGAAATGCCACCTTCCTCTGGTTCTGTCTGGCGCCTAGGAAGACTGTCAGTCCGACTGGGAAAATGCCACCAGTACAGTGTGATTGCATCTCTAGCCTCAAGCACCAGACCAGTATCCTTACTATAAAGTCTGTTGCTCGTCTTTAAAACTAAAGCAATTCTTGGGGCTGGAGAGGTGGCTCAGTGGATAGCAGCACCTGCTGCTCTTCCAGAGGTCCTAGATCTACTTCATACAACCAACATGGCAGCTCTCAACCACCTTTAACTCCAGTCCCAAGGGATCTGACACCCTTTCCTGTCCTCCATGGGTAATGCACACATGTGGTATAAATACATATATGCAAACAAAATACCCATACACATAAAACAAAAATAAAGGAAGATAATTTTAAAATAAATTTACAAAAACTGAGACAACTCTTGTTTTAATACTTGAAGTCTCTGCATAAATTGTGACTCATATATTGAGATCCCTTTGGAATTGCAGGTATGTGCTCTCTTGCCTAGCAGGTCTATTTGTAATGCTGCTTTCTAGTTAAGAGTTGAGCCCTATCCACAACAGGCTATTCCCCCTGAAAACTACCTGTGAAGGCCTCTGTTGTTTCTTTCTCAAGGGTCATTGGACAGACATTTACCTCGCCCTCGATGGCCATCAGAGGCATCTGGAAAGCACTCTGCTTCTGGTAAGGGGCCTAAGGACTTTCCAAGCCTCATGCACGAGGGACTTTCAAGTAATACTTCTCAGAGCCCACGGCAGGGTGAGTCTAAGTTGTTCTCCGGCCTCTTGCAGACCCAGGTCCAGCTCCTGTGATGAACAGCAGCTCCAGGAGCTCCTCCCCAGCGAAGGCCACGGATGAAGGCAAGGTACGCTCTGCAGGCAGATGAGTATTTCCTGCTGGTCTCCACCACCTCTCTTGTTCATATGTCTATTTGTTTCTTTAAAAGCAAACTGTTCCCCAAGAGCCTGACGGCCCCTCAGGTTCCAGCATGGTCCCTTTAGCTGAGCATCCAGTAGCAGTAAGTGTTTAGAGATCGAGGGTCAGAGTGGGCTTTGGTTTTGCTTGGTTTGTCCTTAGAAAGGTTATGAAAGCATGATACTCACCTTGCTCACCATCTGTCTAGTGGCAGTATCACTTCAGTTCTCCTTGACTTTGGAGTGTCACTGAGCCAAAGTGGTTGTTGGTGTCCTAAGTTACTAATCAGTGTAGAGCATTTGCTGCAGCCATTACTACAGAGTGAAAAACCATCAGTACAACTTATGCTGTGTGCTTTGTGCTGAAAACTCTTGTGAGTAAAATAAACTCACTGTAAATCACATTGCTCGGCTTATCTGCTCGAAACTGTGCCATTGAGAAACCCCTACATCTGTGTACCTGGCAAACTGTTTTGAATGATAGGAAATCAGATAGCTTACGAAAAGAAACGTGTAGCATCTGTTGACTGGTCCTGAGCCATGGCTGTACAAGTTCGGTGTTGACAGAAGTGCTCTCTTCTGTGACACGTGTGGCTGTTGCAGTTACTCAGCCTTCTGTGCTACATTAACATAATATGGAAATTCCTGTCCTGTAGTGTTGCCAGCCAGTGAGGGTCATTCCTGGAGCACCATCTTTCTAATTACAAACATGAAACGGGAAATATTGTGGAATGGAGTACAGGGTCCCAGGAATGTGCATGTTTTGAGAAGTCTTTATCCAAGGCCAGTATGGGTGAGACTTCAGAGACGGGAGACTTAAATTATGGAGGCTTTGGAGCGGCACAGCCTTGGAGTGAAGCTTGGCATTTGAGTTCCAGCTTGCCCTCCTACATGCAGTATGACCTACAGCAAATCAGCTCCACTCCTCTTGCCCTTCATGTTTAAAGCAAAATAGTCAACACAGGCTGAGATCTGAGAATTTGGATACTATGGCAAAGGCCTACTGATGCTACCATGAATGGTTGCGCTTACTGCTTGTGTAGAAAATGGATTTTCATTCTGTCCTCTATTCCTAATATGCACATATGGAATCACAGTGATGAGTATTTCTTTTGATATGGATTGCAGTGGGTATGGCATGGGTATGGTGTGTCACAATCACTTCCTATAAAGCCGGTAGTCCTCTGGCTTTTCCCATTCCTGTGCAGGAATTAAGCGGTGACTCGAGTCACTGCTTGCAGCATCCTTCTCGCCTCTCCAGTTGTCATGGGCAACGTGAGGTGGGGGGTGGTGTTACGCTGACAGTTCTTTGGACAGGTGCCAGTTTACTAGTCTTGGTATTTTATCATATAAAAGCATTTCCAAACTCTTACTTGCTTCTTTTCTACAGGTTAACATGGCTCCCAAAGGGCCCCCTCCGTTTCCAGGGGTGCCTCTCTTGGGTGGCCCTTTGGGAGGCCCTATACCACCACCCATTCGATATGGACCACCTCCTCAGTTATGTGGGCCTTTTGGGCCTCGGCCAGTTCCTCCACCATTTGGTATGATAATCTGAACAGTATTGATTGACTTGTAAAACATGCTCATCCTTTCTGTTCCTTGCTAAAGTAGTTGCTACCATAGAGCTTTCCAGGTGAGGATAAAACTGCGAATACATTGTACCCTATCCTCAAGCTTCCGAGCACATCTAGGTACTATTTAATCTCCCTAAACTGAGTTGGGCGTGGTTAGACAAGGTAAGGGATCATTTAGGGAAGCCAGTAATGTTCCCTCTGCAGGTGCTACATACTATGTTTGGAAAAGATGGGTGACAAATGCCATAACACCCTGTACGTCACAGATACAAACAGAAACATAAGCCACTGGTCATAGAATATAGACAGGAAAGCTAAACAATCCCTTCTCACTGGGACTAGATAGAAGAGAGGTGTTGCAGAGAATATCATAGCAACCTAGTCAATGTAGATCAGTTTGAGTCCAGCTCCTTAATGTATTTTGGCCACATGAACTTTCAGTTGACACTGGTAGGCAGTAACATCTCCTTTACCAACGTGGTTGCAGTGAATGTGTGTTTCACAGTGAATCTGTGTTTTCACTATCTTCCTGGCATGGCTGTTATTCTAAGTGGAGCTGTTCTGAAATTGCAGAGTGAAAAGAAAACTTGGAATTAGGCAGAGTAGTGTTTAAATCGGTCCTTTGCTTAGTGGCCACAGACTAAACTTACTAAGTCTTACTTGCCTTAAAGTCAGTGAGAAAGTCACTTGACTTTCTATGGCTAAAAAATTAGTAAGTATGTTATTGCACTTGGGATGATTGCTCACTTACGCGGCTCTTGTGTTCTAGTTGCAGGCATGCGCCCACCAGTGGGCATAAGAGAATACGCACCAGGTGTTCTGCCTGGGAAACGGGACCTGCCTGTTGATCCTCGTGAGTTTTTACCAGGGCATACACCATTTAGACCTCCAGGTTCACTTGGTCCAAGAGACTTCTTTATTCCTCCTGGTACTCGATTACCACCTCCAACTCATGGTCCTCAGGACTACCCACTGCCACCACCTGCTGCAAGAGACTCACTGCCTTCTGGCCCAAGAGAGGAAGCCCCACCTGCTTCTTCAAGCAGTGTCCAGGACCATTCACAGGCTTCAAAACCCAGCCCCTAACTTTGACCTCCATCATGACTCAAGAGAGAAAGTGGACAGTGCATAATTCATTACAGCAAAGGATTTCATTGGCTTCAAAACCTGAAAGGTTTTTTTTCTGTTTTTTTTTTTTTTTTTTAGTACTAAGCTGCCTTGGCAGTCTGCATTTTTGAGCCAAACAAAAAATATTATTTTCCCTTCTAAGTAAAAAATCACCTCTTAAGCTAGTGTCCTTCCAACTTTGAAATGTGCAATAAAGAATACCTGTGTTTAGTTCATGTAACATATGTAATTGCTAAATGATTTAGAATATCCTGAAGTATGAACATTTCCTGTGGAAATGCTTTAAGAACACGTATTTCCATGGCCTTGGTCTAGTGCGTGTCAGCAAACACGGAGCAAGGCATCAACAGCTCTATCTGTGTCTCAAAGACTGTTACGCTAAAAAACGTTTACTCGATCATAAACTCCTGTTGCTAAAGTTCTTTGTAGTAATAGTTCATAAATTTTGTTTATTAATATTTTCCAAGTGTCTGCTGATTCATTGGGTTGTTTTGAGACATGTATCATTTGGGAAACCTGACAGCTGGGCTTCTGGAACTGCAGTGCTGAGTATACACACTCCACGTGACATTGTTAAGTTCTCTAAGTCACCACTGAGCACTACGGGAATCTTCTCTTATTTAAGTAAGTCGGCAGTCCCGCTCGTCCTGATTCTGCTGTCTGCCTGTTTGGGAACGATTTTCTGAGTATGCGTTTGCATTAGTATCAAGAATTATTTGGGGCTGGATGTCATGGCGCACACCTTTAATCCCAGCATCTGGGAGGCAGAGGCAGGTGGATCTCTGTGAGTTACAGGACAGCCAGCGCTACATAGAGCCTGTCTCAAAAACTGAGGGGGGAAAAAAGATTATGTAGGCCAGCAAGATGGCTCAGCAGACACCTAACTGCCATGCCTGACAGCTGGAGTTTGATCTTCTGGATCCACCCAGTGAAAACAACCAAATTCCACAAGTTGTACACACTTACACCTCGAAACATAGGGAAAAATGTAAATTATAAATTTATTTGATATGATACTTTGTTGCTTTTTAAACTATTATTTATTTATTTATTTATTTTAAGTTTTCAAGACAAGGTTCTCTTGTAGCTGCTCTGGCTGTCTTGGAACTTACTCTGTAAACCAGGCTGGCTTCAAACTCACAGAAATCTGCCTACCTCTGCTTCTCAAGTGATGGGACTAAACGCATGCACCACTACTGCCTGGCTTAAGACTATTCTTGCCCTAAGGGTGGATAACAAGATAAAAATCATGTGCCATGACTGTAAAACCATTTCTTTTTAGAAATGTATATTCTATCCTCTCTCACATCACCTTGCAGCTGACTTTCAAGAATATGACAAGAAACAATCAGGAGGTGCCACGAGGACGAATGACCGCAAACTAGGAAACTTACCTGTGTTTTCAGTACACAGCTATGGACTGAGTTCAGTTACATGGTTGTTTTGAGACAGGGTCTCATTTTGTAGCCCAGCCTGGCTTCAGACTCTCAGTAATCCTGACTCAGCTTTTTAGAGGCTGGAATTTCAGGCTTAGTCACCTTGCCTAGCTCAATTCTTTAACAGATTCTATTCTGAAATTAATCAAATATAGGTGCTTTTATTTATAAATCAGGTAAGTCTAGGACTCTGACACTGCATCACATTTAGTCTTGCACCCCTTTTACACTGTCTTCAAAACAACTGGTTCAGACAGTTTACTTACAGTCACTAGCAGAGCCTTACTATGTAAAGCCATAAAAGGGGAAAACTGCTTCTGTGACACTGCAGTCTCTGAAGTCCTGTGAAGTCACGATATTGAAACCTAGGCCATATCATGCATGTCACTGTTGAGATGTTACATCCATGGGGGATTTTGAAAAATGAGCAAAAGCTTCAATGTGAAATAAAATGGCCAACAACTGAAGACATGATATACAAAGACAGGCTCTCCGAATGCAGGAAGTTCTAAGGGGTTTGCATGTCTTCCACTAAGAGCTCAATGCGCCTTGTCCCAATCTGGAATCACCAGAAGGTTTTATATCTATAAGAAAATGCTACAGGGGCCGGGCGGTGGTGGTGCACGCCTTTAATCCCAGCACTCGGGAGGCAGAGGCAGGCGGATCTCTGTGAGTTCGAGACCAGCCTGGTCTACAGAGCTAGTTCCAGGACAGGCTCCAAAGCCACAGAGAAACACTGTCTCGAAAAACCAAAAAAAAAAAAAAAAAAAAAAAAAAAAAAGAAAAAGAAAAAAAAACGCTACAGGATAGTATATGTCATTAAAAAAATTTTTTTATTCTATGCATATATATTTTGCCAGCATGTATGTATGTGTACCACATGTATGTCCAGTGCCCATGAGTCCAGAAGAGGGCACTAGATCCCCTATAACTGGACTTACAGGCAGTTGTGGGCCACCATGTGGGTGTTGGGAATTGAACCCTAGTTCTCTGAAAGAACAGCTCTTAAAAAATTATTTATATTTTATTTTATGTGCATTGTATTTTGCCTGCATGTTTATCTGTGTGAGGGTGTCAGATCTGTGGATCTTTGAGTTACAAACAGTTGTGAACTGCAATGTGGGTGCTAAGAATTGAACCCAGGTCCTCTGGAAGAGCAGCCAGTGCTCTTAACCACTGAGCATCTCTAGCAAGTGCTCTAACCTCTGAACCCCCTCTCTCTCTGTCTCTCTTTCTCTCTCTGAGACAGGGTTTCTTTGTGTGTCCTGGAACTCACTCTGTAGACCAGGCTGGCCTTGAACTCAGAGATCTGCCTGCCAAGAGCTGGGATTAAAGGCATGTGCCATCACTACCGGCTCTGAATCATCTCTTAAGCCCCAAGCATACGCCATTTTAAACCAAATATAAAAATAAGACTAAATTGCAAACACAATCTGAATGTATGTCAACTTCCTCAAGATACAAAATAGTGAAGTTAATATAATTTCAAATTTTGCTTTTTTTTTTTAAGATAGGATCTCATTTATGTAGTTCAGGCTTTCTCTAACTTCATATCCTCCTGCCTCTGCTATCTAACCAAAGTTTAGATGGCATTTAAAGTTAAGATTATACCACCTAAGAAGACAAATAGTAAAGCTAAGTACCCCCCCCCTTAATTCAAAACTAGGATACTTCCCTCTAAAGCCCTTTGATTATCCCATATAACATAAACGTCATCAGCAAGACGTAGGGAAATCTTCATGTAGCACATCTGGGCAGTTGCGAGTCTGTCTACCATTGCTTTCCCTCAGCCCCGTCCAACTGTACATCCTGTGCTACAAAAGCCCACGACAAGCTGTCACCTACAGATGGTACAGAGGACGTCACACCTCTGTTGAACCATTTTTTCATTTCAAAAGTTCCTGTTTCAGAAGTCGCCTCCAGCTAACTGTGTTTCTGGGCTGAGCAGCTAATACTCGGACTAGGAGCAGTAGCTGAGCTTGAAAGCATGCCTGCTAGGGCAAAGGCGATTGTGCGACAGTTTCTCCCACTGCAGTGGAAACTCGACTTGGGAAATGTGGAATGCTCTGTGCTAACTGCTTATGATGGTTATGCCCTTCATGTCTGAATTAAACTGAGCTGATCACATGATGTTCCACTAAAGCTCTTTAACCCTGATGGCAGGCACCTCTGTAGTTCACATAAACATGCTTATGTGAAGGATCGGGGCTACAACACAGAAAATGACCACTTTGCTATTTGTCTTATGGTCTGTAAGAAAAGAGAAAGGACAATGTATAGTCTTTGCTACATTTTAATAATAGTAGGTTTTATGGGGTTAATTTTTAGGTCTAGTCAGTAACATCAGACAGAAGGTACTGAGTACTATCCACGGTACACAGTACTGACACAGGGTACAGAGTACTACCTCGGGTACTGAGTACTCCCCAGGTACAGAGTACTGCCCAGGGTACTGAGTACTCCCCTGGTACAGAGTACTGCCCAGGGTGCTGAGTACTCCCCTGGTACAGAGTACTGCCCAGGGTGCTGAGTACTCCCCAGGTACAGAGTACTACCCAGGGTACTGATTACTCCCCAGGTATAGAGTACTGCCCAGGATACTGAGTACTCCCCTGGTACAGAGTACTGCCCAGGATACTGAGTAATCCACAGGTACAGAGTACTGCCAAGCACCTTAGACCCTTCACATGTCCCAGAGATGTGGCTCTTGCCCCGTGAGGAGCTTACAGTCGTGGGATCCACAACTCAAAGCTTAAGAGTCGGATAATGAGTTAAGGCAAATTCTACATCCCTTAGAGCTACTGTAGACGGGATTGTTTCAGCATTTGGAATTAATCCAATCAAGATTAATTTGGTTGTGGATTCTTTTCATCCATCTAGTCAACTGTGGCCTTGTAGGTGCTGAAAGCGAAGACTAGATTTCTTGAAGGGCAAGGCTAAAATATCACTGAGATTCCTTACTTGAAGAAGCAAATATATTGAATGGTGTGGTGGAATTATACTATTTAAAAACAGGTCCAGTGTTGACAGTGCAGTCTCCTTATGCACTGCGCACTGAAAAGTGAATATTAAAATATGTGGGTTCTATGTCTCACCCACAGAAGCCTCTCACAAATCTTAATGTTCTGTGTAACAACATCATGTGCTCTGAAAATCTTATTTATGCCTCGTTACATCAAAAGTATATAGTCAATTTAAAATAAACTAATGACCTGCATATTTTCAAAAGGAATGAATGACTGTATATCTAAGTAGGAAATAAATGGCAATTACATCTACCTATATTAAAAAAAATAAACTATCTTTCCAGATTTTGCATACTAAGGAGAGGTATGCGGTCTTAAGGTCTCACAATGGGTTGTCAGGAAAGCAGCAGTTATCCGCAGTATCTTAACATCTGACCCAACTCTTCCTAAATGATGCAGTTTAAAAGATATTGTAAACACATTAAAGACCTGGAGTTGTTCTGAGATGGCTCCAACGTTAACCCTAGAATCTACCAGGAAGAAGAGCAGTGGAGCAGATAATCCACCTGACTGTACATGTGCTCACTTCAGGAAAACAGTCTGGTCATCTGGGGAACACCCCACGTGGGATTTTCATCTGGCCAGGGCACACTTTCCATGCAGGAGATCTATGGCATTCGGCTAGGCCACTTCTAAAGAGTACCTATAAGCTTCCAGACAGACTTTCCTGGGCAATGTAGCTAGCCCAATTCCTCTCAGAGCAATTCCACCCACCTCAACCCAGAGTGTGACATTCAAGCCAGAAGAGCATACTGGAGGAAAAGCGAGCAGAAATGTAAACTCTAGCACATTCTTATTGCTGCATTGTCTGAAGTTCAGCACATCGACCACAACAGTACTGTCTGGGAAGCAGGGGCAAGTAGTGGAGATGAGAAAATAGACGATCAATTGCACAATTAATAGAAAGGTAAAAATGTTTCAAAATCTATAATAAACCTGTATCCAAAGGATAGGTCACTGATGTGCTGAACTTTTGAGTTTGGGGGTCCGGCTTTGCAACGGACTTGTTGGCCAGCTGGCATGGGTAGGGCTCAATTCCTGCCTGTGAAGAGTGAATTGCTACACGGAGCTATGATGGTTTCGGAGTGGTAAAATTCACACAAGTTCCAGGTTATTTGTATCAGGATCATTCCTTGTGCAAAGTTTGATGTAGATGAAGATAAAGTGGTTTCTTGGTCAATAACTGTAATTTTTTTCTTTTAAAGTCAGTGGGTTTCTTGTATCTGGAACCATAACAGAAAAGAAATTATTGTTTAAAATACTCTGATTGACCCCCAAATTCCATTTTCCATGCCCCAAACTTACAATTCTATTACAATTGGCCCAGGTTTAATTTCATCCATCTCCATGAAGGCAAAACACTTGGTGCTGGTAAACCTCTTTTTAGGCTTGTAATGTTTGAACTCAAAGAAGATGGCCGCACCTGTGAAATTGAAAGACACATAATCCATAGGCAGCACCTGCTATGTTAATTAGCTTTCTTCCTTACCAGAAATATATGAACAAGAAAAGGTCTACGTAAGCCACAAAGTAACCTTACAGTGTGCCGAGGTATCCCAAATTCTTCGCTAACATTTCTCCATGTCAACTGACCCTACAACATCCTGAGCAAGACTGCCTCAAGAACAGATCACTAAAGAACATGGGATAAGGCTAAGATGGCTCCGTGGTTAAAGTACTTGTCACGCAAGTGTGAGAACTGGAATCCAGATTCCTCAGAACCCATGTAAACGACAGGAGGCTGTGGTGGCCTGCCTACAATTCCAGAACTTGGAGGGAGGAGTCAAAATTCCTGAAGCAAATTGGTTAGCTATACTGTATCAGTGAGCTCTGGGTTCAATTGAGAAACATGTCTCAAAGACTAAGAAAGAGTACAGCCATGGACCTCAACATTCATATGTACATACATGTTGGTACATACCTGCATACAAGTGACCCCCCCCCCAACTCATGCACACCATTGTGCTGGATAGTTTTATGTCAACTTGACATAAGCTAAAGTCATCTTGGAAGAGAGAATCTCAATTAAGAAAACGACTCTAAAAAGTCAGGTTGTAGGCAGGCCTGTAAGGCATTTTCTTAGTTAAGTGACTGATGGGGGAGGCTGTGATGGGGGAGGGCCCAGCCCATTGTGGTTGGTATCATCTCTGGGCTGGTGGTCCTGGGTTCTATAAGAAAGCAAGGTGAAGCTGGCTGGTGGTAGCGCACGCCTTAATTCCCAGCACTCAGGCAGAGGTAGGTAGATCTCTGTGAGTTCGAGTCTAGCCTGGTCTACAAGAGCAAGTTCCAGGACAGGCTCCAAAGCTACAGAGAAACCCAGTCTCAAAAAAACAAAACAAAAAAAAAGTTGAGTAAGCCATGACGAGCAAGCAAGTAAGCAGCACCTCTTTGTGGCCTCTGCATCAGCTCCTGCCTCCAGGTTCCTGCCCTCTTTGAGTTCCTGTCCTAGTGTCCTTTGATTATGAACAGTGATGTGGAAGTGAAAGCCAACTTGCTTTTTGGTCATGGTGCTTCATCGCAGCAATAGTAACCCTAACCAGCCCAACCACACACAGAGAAATTTCAAAACAAAACAAATTCAGGAACAGGAACACAGTCCACAGAGTAGAGTGCTAGGCAGACTGTCAGCAAAGGGTCCTTTTTCAACATTTAAGCTCAACCAGTTTTGCTTCCTCCTGAACAAATCCCTAAAGCCAAACAACAAAAGTCATGTGCTATTAAATGTTACCTAACCCTGCTTTAGAGTCCAAAACTGCTGACGTAGACATGTGCTATGGAAGGAAGGTGTAAAGGCAACAACAAGCATTTGTGAGGATGGTACACAGTTACACATCTCCAAAGACCAACGGATAAGCTCTTTACCCTGAAGGGAAAACCAGCTAGGATTAGGGATATAAATTACCAGTGGGGGGTGGGGTGGGGAGGGCGCTGGATCCTGTCTTTAAAGACTGAAACAGACATCTACTTTAGTGACAATATAGTTTCTAACTGATGAAGTTTAACAATGTTCTGAAATGTGTCAAAAGCCCTGGCACTTGGGTGCAAACAGAGCATCTCACAAAACAAGCGAAAATGCCCAGTCACTCAAGACACATCCAGAGAGGGAGAAACGGGCACACTTACCCTGTACTTCCTCACACAAGAGCATCACAACAGTTGGGCTACTGGGGACCAATTTCCCTAAGTATAAGACCCTACCAGATCCACACTGGTGTGGCATCTCTTCTTACTCCTACAGCAATAGGAGAAACATCTAATTCTCAGATCACTCTTCTCATTCCCTTCAGTCAGGGAACACATTTTCTCATAGTGACTGTAGGAAGCCAAAGCATTAGCAAAGCTATGCTTGGAAACCTAAGTCCAAACATCTCACTATCATTCTTACTTATCTGCATTATCAGAAAACAAGATGGAATGACGGAAGTCACAAAATGATCCCACACCAGTTCAGAATTATGAATAATAAAAGGGTTATTTCAGGGAAAAACTTACAGATCACTATCCTAGATAACAGTCCTGTGCACAAACAGAAACAGAGTCTAGCAGCCAGAAGTAGGAGTGGGCACACACTTTACAACTGCTTTTAGAATATCAGAGACCACACCCAAGCAGGCTGGTACCTTAAAGGCTATTGGCTGAAGGAGTGAAATGTGCTTCCACAGCAAAAATGTTTACTGCAGTCTTGTATGAAGAGTTCTGTATCCCATACATTTGTTAAAAATGTAAAATTACGGTATCCTAAGATGACTGAAAGACTTATAAACACGAGAGTTCATTGGAATTAGCATTACTTAGAACTATATTGACTAAAATTAAGTTCAAAACCAGAGAAAAGGAACAGCGATGTTCTGAATATAGTTCAAGGATTCATCAGCCATCAGGAAAGAAGTTAGCCCAAGGATTACCACTGTCTTCCTTCACATCACAAACTGGTCTCAAAGCAACGGGAAGGCACATTCGGAGTTGCAATCTCTTCCTTATTTGAAAAGCATCAACACTACAGATTCTGCAGGAACTGTTTTTAAAGGCACTCACTGAACACACACTTCCTACAGAGCTTGGCATCTCAAACTGCAGCTGAGCCTCAAGTGAGATAAGGGACTTGAAGGCTTCTCTGTAGAGAACACCAACAGGTCAGGGGGCAAATGGAACTGCAAGTATTTATTGCTAAGACCTGTGCTAGGCTGGCAATGCACTTCCCTGTGCTAAAAGGTGGCTCTTTCTTGTCCTACCTTCCCACCAATGAGCTGCCAAGTTCTGGTACTTTTCTACTCAGTGTATCCAAGTGGAAGGAAGGGAACAGAGCATCATGAGGAGTTCTAGCTTCCCCAACTCATCAGAAAGAGAAAAACTTCTATACATGCAAGTGTATGCGTGAGTGCGTGCGTACAGCATGTGTGTGTGTGTGCAGCAAGCACAAGGTTAACACCAGTATATTCCTCAACTGGTTTCCCACATCACTAGAGACAGGATTTCTTCTTTTTTTTTCTTTTTTGGTTTTTTGAGACAGGGTTTCTCTGTAGTTTTAGAGCCTGTGCTGGAACTTGCTCTTGTAGGCCTCAAACTCACAGCGATCTGCCTGCCTCTGCCTCCTGAGGGATAGGATTAAAGGCGTGCGCCACCACCGCCTGGCTAGAGACAGGATTTCTTACTGAAGGTGGAACAAGCTTGGCTGAGCAGCAAGCCTCTGCTGTCTTAATCTTCTAGCATTGGCAAGCTGCCATGCCTGGTTTTCACACAGGTGCAGTGCACCTAGTCCAGGTCCTCCCACTGAGTCATCTCCCAGGCCTAAGATTTTACTATTGAAGAACATTACATTCTAGTGCCATTGTACAACCAGATAGCACACCACCTAATTTCAACATTTAAAAAACATTACTATTTGGATTTCTTCAAATCAACTAACCAGGTGACACTGACTTCTTCCAGATGTGGGCTATGATGGGACCACTGTGCATACCCTCCCAAATAGTGCTGTTCATAGGAAAAGAAAGATTGTGGTCACAAACCTTTGGTTAATTTTTCAATGTGTTTCTGGAGCTCAATGTCCACATTAAAATGAACATATGTATCTTCTTTTCTTGAAGCCACAGGAGTATCTTGCACAGGAGTTAAATCTATCCCATTCAAATCTAGAGAGAAACAAGTTTCCACTTAGGGGCTATCACATTACGGGTACCGTTTCCTGTGGAGGTGAGATGGGGAGGGATTCTGGGGCTCACAAGGAGCCTCCCTGAATGAACAGGGTCTTGGGAACTGCTGCTCTCCACAGCTGTGTGGGGGAGCTGAACTGAGAGGATGGGAACCCACAAAAGGGAAAACTAAGTTTGCAGGAGATCAAATTGGATCTTTAAGAGGGGAAAGAACTTCCTGTTTGCTGAGAGCACAGGGCATTCTATTACATGCAGTAAGAACCTGGACTGAATATACTTTGCTACAATGTGGCCCTTGACCCCTATTTTGCAACACTGATCAAGGGCATGGCTGGAAAGGCTTTAGATCTAGAATTAAGACAGACCTCCTGCACTGTACTCAAGTCAGATGGGCATGAGAGCTGCCAAAACATCCCTTTCATCAGTAAAGAATTTTCTAAGTAGTACTTCCATTCTGCCTATATTTCCTAAAACATAACTGATTTACTACAACCAGATGGTATACTAAGTTACTGGGTATGGCTTTAATTTCCTGGATCCAGGAACCCCACTTAATCAAATTCTGCATTAGGCTTATTTAACAAATAAGTGTTTATATATTTATTATTTAACAAAGATGTCTTAGAAAACTACAGTAATTTGGTACATGTTATTATTGGAGTTCTTAAAAGATATTTACACAAAATCCTGTTTCAGTTCAACAAACATGTAAAAGTAACTTAACACCTGCTACATATCGTTCAACATTTCATGTTTACTGAGTACCTTCCTGAATGAGTTATTTCATTTTGCAGATGGTTTATAAACAATGTATGGAGCACAAATACTTCACACATTTGATAGTTATCCATGTTCTCAACCTGTGGATCATGACCCCTTTGGGGTCAAACACCCTTTCATGGGAGTCACATAGCAGGTTTCCTGCATAACAGATATTTACATTATAATTCATAACAGTACCAAAATTACAGTTATGAAGTAACAATGAAATAATATTATGGTTGGGGGTCACCACAACATGAGCAACTGTATTAAAGGGTGGCAGCCTTAGAAAGGTTGAGAATCACTGCCTTAAAGTATTACCGTTGTCAATTACAACCTATGCTTATTAAAATTATTTTCTGTGGCTAAATTCCTTTTTATTTTAATTGTTACTAATGAACCTATGCATGTGAATTTATTTCCACAAGTGATGAAAGTAGCCTCTATTTATTTTCAGCCCACATCTGGTTCTTTGGTTAGCTTCAAACTGCAGTTTAATGTTAATCACTTGCATGAATTATGTAACTATTTCTTTTTTTAAAAAAATATTTAGTTATTTATTATGTATACAATATTCTGTCTACATGTATTTCTGCAGGCCAGAGGAGGGCACCGGACCTCATTACAGATGGTTGTGAGCCACCATGTGGTTGCCGGCAATTGAACTCAGGACCTTTGGAAGAGCAGGCAATGCTCCTAACCACCAAGCCATCTCTCCAGCCCTGTAACCATTTCTTGATAATGATGACTTTACCCTTACTGACTGAATAATAACTGTTTTTATTAATTTTTTTAAAACAGGGTTTTGTCATGTGTTTCCCAAAGTTGGGCTCAAGTGATTCTCCTGCCTCAGCTGCTGGAAACTGAGATCACAGACTTCAGTAGGCCTGACATCTAATAATTATTTTTAAAGACTTAGTGTTTTGAAAGTAAAGCACTGTATAACAAGTATAAAGTACTATATATATGTCAAGTATAAAGTACTATATGTCAAGTATAAAGTACTGTGTATGGTGATAAAGTACTGTATGTCAAGTATAAAGTACTGTGTATGGTGATAAAGTACTGTATGTCAAGTATAAAGTACTGTGTATGGTGATAAAGTACTATATGTCAAGTATAAAGTACTGTGTATGGTGATAAAGTACTGTATGTCAAGTATAAAGTACTGTGTATGGTGATAAAGTACTGTATGTCAAGTATAAAGTACTGTGTATGGTGATAAAGTACTGTATGTCAAGTATAAAGTACTGTGTATGGTGATAAAGTACTGTATGTCAAGTATAAAGTACTGTATGTCAAGTATAAAGTACTGTGTATGGTGATAAAGTACTGTATGTCAAGTATAAAGTACTGTGTATGGTGATAAAGTACTGTGCTGTGTACGGGGATAAGGTACTGTGTACTGGGATAAGGTACTGTGTACTGGGATAAGGTACTGTGTACGGGGATAAGGTACTGTGTACTGGGATAAGGTACTGTGTACGGGGATAAGGTACTGTGTACTGGGATAAGGTACTGTGTACGGGGATAAGGTACTGTGTACTGGGATAAGGTACTGTATACGGGGATAAGGTACTGTGTATGGGGATAGGTACTGTGTGATCGGTATGGCAACGATAAAGAATTCAACCATGTGGATTTTCTGTTAGGAACAGGAACAACCATACTTTCTAACTCTGATAACTTTCTTTACTGTTCTGCAAAGGCTCTCGGAGTCTGGACATATGGACAGACCCTCTCTTGGTTTCTACCTTCACCCAGCACCCACCTTACAGAAACCTGCTGTAGGAATCAGAGGGCCAGAGGGCCATTCAAACTACCTTCCTGTGGAAGAGGAAGACTATTTCTAATTCTGTATTCTGGAAGCTGTCTCTGCTAAGGGGACTGTGCACGGCTACATGGCTCCCTACATGGGTCTGGAGTATGGAACATAAAAACAAAGACAGGCTCAAAAGCAAAAGTGAGTCTAAGCTACACATTTAAAAATATGTTTATTAAATCTATCAGAGCGTTCACTGAAGGAGTAAGGATCGATTTCAGGGATTTCCTATCATTATAAAATGAATTACAATGAGTTGCGACAGACTCAGGAGCCACCGCTCTGAGGACAACTATTGCACGTGGAAAGCAGCATGACATCTGCAGAGGGAACACCACACCCAGAGCTCCTCACCCTTCACGCTGACTGTAATGTAGGGATCGATGCACTGCCCAGCATCTTTCAGACCGATTCTCTCAATTCTGATGGTGAGTAACGTCATCCCTGGTTCTGAGGGCAATCGGGGCAATAAAGTACCTGGCAGCAGAGAAGCCATAGTAAAAATCAGGTTACCCATAATTCCAGAGAGAACATTTTAGCATGCAGAAGAGACACAGGCTTCCTTGTAACTTAGCAACCAGGCAGGCATTGCCCATCTTGCTTTCTACCACTCTCAAACACTGTATCATTCCTTTTTTGTTTTTGAGGATGTTCTTAGGTTCCCAAGTATGGAGATTATAGACAAGTGTCATCACACCTAACTTGGTGGTATTCTCTCTGAACACATATTTAGTTATACATAAGATAAATCTGTACTCCATACTTCACAAACACCATAAATAGAATTATTTAGGCAAGCATATTAAAAATTCATGTTAAGCTGCTACAAAATTGATAATACAGCAATCCACATAATACATATATTCAGTATACTTGTAAAGATACACCTTATATCTCAATATGAACTTGTAGAAAAAAATAGAACAGTTTTGAAGTATTTTCTGTTATTCTGAAGCATGAGAAGTTTGAGAGTAAACCAGAAAATCCTTCAGTTACTACTAATTTATAGTTTAATATTCAGAGATTCAATTATTAGGTAGATTATTAAAGCCTAATTTCCTATCTATTCCTCACCCAATTATGCATGAAGTTTGTACTAGAGGAAATGGCAATATAAAACTGAAAGAGCAATTCATCAATTAAAGTTTTAGAACTTAAAGACTGGGCTAGAGACATGGCTCAGTGGGTAAGTGTGCTTTCTCTGCTAGCTGACTTTGAATACGGAACATCTGGGTAAAAAGCTGGACACGATTGCGCTTGCCTGTGACCTGAGCATTAAGAGCACGGGGGAGAAAGGCAGAGGAGTCCCAGTCTCAAATGCTGAGATTCCAATTCAGACTCTGCCTCAAGGAATAAGGTAGAGGCTGCTGCTGAATACACTCCACATTCTGCTCTGGTCTCCAAGTCTGTGTGCATGGCACGTGTACCCAAAACTTAGGTCATGCACCAGGCACGCATATACTACACACAGACCATGCCCCCCAAAAAAAACCTAAAAATCCACTCAAAGAGAAGAGCACCCCAACCCTCAAAAAAAATAAAAAGATCAATTTTAACCCAGCGTGTGTGCAGAAGTTAAACGACTTTCAGACACAACAATTACATAGGATCTGGCTGGTATCTTTCCTTTCTGTTCAACAATGTGCTACCCTACTTTTAACAATGAAGAATCCGAGAACAAGATTCAGTACCTTCTAAAATGAACACCTGATTGACAGTGAACAGGCGTGAGGAAACTGGTGGAGGGGGGCAATGAAAATGTAAAATGGAAGGTGGTCATGGATGCCACTTTATAAATCTAGAATTTATAAATTCTAAATAGAATCTTTATAAATCAAGAATCAACAAATAGTAGGCAAATTTTATATGAATACTATAATAATGCTATTAAAAATAATAGTTTTAAGATGTGTTAATTTTTTGGTGGGTTTGGTGTTTGTTTTGGGGGGCAGGGTCTCATGTAGCACAGGCTGACTCACATTCAAGGCAACCCTCCAACCTCAGTCCCCATGTGCTAGATTATGGGAGCTCCTAATCTTACTCCCTAATTTAAATACCAAGACAACACAAAAGTAAGAGTGGGGGATGGCTTTCACTGCAGTGTTTCATGAACAAAACTTAACGGGACAGGAGAAATTCTGGACATATACACAAAAATTCATGACTGTCTACACTGTCTTTGACAGTCCGATCACAAATACAGGCACCTTCCTGACTGTCTACACTGTCTTGACAGTCTGATTACAAATACAGGCACCTTCCTGACTGTCTACACTGTCTTTGACAGTCCGATCACAAATACAGGCACCTTCATGACTGTCTACACTGTCTTTGACAGTCCAATCACAAATACAGGCACCTTCATGACTGTCTACACTGTCTTTGACAGTCCGATTACAAATACAGGCACCTTCAGAAAGAGTGCTTTTCGCCGGACTAAGACACAAACTTGAGAAAGGTAAGAAATACCTTTGAAATTTTATGAAAGAAATGGGAGTACTTATATTTAGTTGAGTTCTTGTACAAAAAAGGTTCATGTGATTATATAAAATTTATTAGATAAATAATGAAATTTATGCCCTAATTCTTCTGTTAATGGACATCTGAGTTATCAACTTTTGATTTTTTAATACTACTATGCACACAGTGGCGAACATATTCTCATACAAACGTCTCTGAAACAGGAATTCTGAAGTTATCAGCTCCTACTGTGGATGTTCCATTTCTGTACCACCAACAGTGCAGTACAGTGGTCCTGCTGTGCTCCTCGGGCACTTTGTTTCTCAGATGCTTCACTTGAATCAGCTTAGGTGTGGCAGGCACTGACCTCACTGGAACTTGTATGGTCTCTGATGGCTAACAGTGCCTCATAGCTTTCTATTAGATCATAGATTTGGATTTTCTCCTTCCTGAAGAGGGTGTTCAATTATTTTTCCCACATTTCTCTTGAAATGTCCTTTCCTTATTAAGTTGTAAGAGATCTCTAATACATTAGAAAAAGTTCTGGTTTCATGTCTTATAAACAGCTTACTAGTGGCTTTTCTTTTAAAAAGCATTGCACTGAAACATAAAATATACATCTAAATGCCTAAATTTTAAGAGCAGCTTGCTGAATTTCACCATATGAACACACCTACGCCAGGGGCACCACAATGCTCCCACACCTATCAGACCTCTATTGGTTCTTCCAGAAGACAGTCAGCACGGCTGCTGTCCAGCGCAGAGCACAGCTCAGGCTGCAGGAATGACTGTTCTAATGGCATCTCCCACATCAGATTTCTTAATCCCTTTCTTCACCGTTTGTGCTTTTAAAAGGCCTACAGAAAAATGCGCTTAACTAGCAGGGCTAGAGATGGCTTGGTGGTTAAGAGCACTGATTGATCTTCCAGAGGTCCAAGCTTTGATTCTCAGCAGCCATATGATGGCTCAAACAACTGTCTGATCCAGTCCCAGAAGACCTGATGCCTTCTTCTGGACTCCAAATGCACTGCATGCATATAGTATGTGTACAGTCAAACTTGCAGGCTGAACATCCAATATATAAAATAAAAATGAAAATTGTGCTTAACTCAACGTTAGTGGCAAGCACTCTGTAGGTACTAGGCATGCATATGGTGCATATACATACATGTAGGCAAAGCACTAACACACAAAAGTTTTTGAAAAATGAATAAATATAATAAAATTAAAAATATAGAAATAATCATATGTCTTCAAAAGCAAAACAGACCAGAAATAATGTCTTGTACGTGAGAAGACCTGCCAGCAGCAACAGCTACTATGTGTAATTTCCCTAAAGTTATTTATAATCACAGGGAGAAAAGATCCTCATCCAAGCTCTTCTACAAATAAAAACAACTCATTATATCCTTCACTCCTCTTAGGTGAAGGTAGTGCTCCAGTATCTGCCCACCCGGGCCTACTTATACCAACCACAATTTGGTTAAAGACTGATTATATAACACAGGACAGGCTGATACTGCAGGATCAAGACAAAGCTTGGCCTGTGGCTGATGCTATGGGATAACCCCTCTGTATGCTATGAATATATATATAATATATTTTTTTTAAGTTTTCCGAGACAGGGTTTCTCTGTAGTTTTGGAGCCTGTCCTGGCACTACTCTTGTAGACCAGGCTGGCCTAGAACTCACAGAGATCCGCCTGCCTCTGCCTCCCGAGTGCTGGGATTAAAGGCGTGGGCCACCACCACCCGACCATGCTGTGAATATATTTTATTGCCATTGGTTAACAAAGAAGTTGATTTGGTCAATAGCTAGACAGAACAGAGCAGGGCGGGAAACCCAAGCGGAGATATAGGGAGAAGAAAAGAAGCCACAAGCCTCGTGGTAAAATATAGACTAATAGAAATGGGTTAATTTAAGTTGTAAGAGCTAGTTAATAATAAGTCTGAGTCATCGGTCAAACAATTATAATTAATATTAAGCCTCTGAATGATTATTTTATAAGCAGCTGTAGGGGACCAATGGGTGGGAGAGAAACCAGTCCAGCGGGACCAGGTAGAACAGAGAAAAGCCTCTGACTACAGGTTGGCACTTGGGATCTTAGATCTGATGAGGATTTCTATCTGTCCTGCTCATCTTACAATACCTGAACTGTGTGAGCAGTATAGCTTGTGCTGAACATTCTTTCCTTCTGAAATCTATAATTTTGGTCTACAGTAGGTAGAAAATGATTCTGTGATCAATTAACAACAGCAGTTCTGTGTGCTAAATCTCTAAGTAGACATTTCACCCTTCACAATGCTGTCACAACTTGATAGAGTAGGAATTAAATACTGCCTATGTGGCTGGCAGCACAGGGAAGGGGCTTTGGACTCTGTACCCATTTTCCTCTAATTTGGTCCATATGCCTTTTCCTTTGGCTAATTTTGCTCCTGTGTTCTCGTGCATAGCTTCTAGCTGTGAGTCCTGGTGAATCACTTAACATGTGTTCTGAGGACCACTAACACAGATGGCCCTATCACACTGTGTGCTGAGATAACCACAGACAGTGGCCTGGCCATGGAACTCAATTTGTAGCAAGGGCTCTGGAAAGGTTTTACGCTGCATTAGCAGACCAAGTGTCCCACTGGATAAAGCAGTGCATATTCTGTGTAAGGATGCCCACCAGGAACTCTAGCAGAAAAAGAATCAGGAGGGCCTGCTCCAGCACCACCTTCTTCATCTTCTTCAAATTCCAAATTCTCTTCTTCACCAGGTGCTAAAATTCGTCTACATGGAAGAGAGAGAGAGAGAGAAAACTAAACAATGAACTAGAATACTTAATACACCAACAAGGCCTCGCAGCTGTTCCACAGGTTGCTGAGTATTCTAAGAGTTTAACATATTGTTACCAGTGTTGGTGTCGATCACAAAGATACCAAAGTGGATAAAACAACAACAAACATAACCGAAAGGTGGGTATAAAGAGGACAGCAAGAGCAGAAGATGAATATAAATACTTATTTACCTTAATGGAATAGGCTGAACATCAAATGGGAATTCTTTATTATATGTAAGGATATTCTTCAGGACTGCAATAAAAAGACAAAGAAACATGAATTCTTCTTCCTTTTTTCTTTTTTAGTTTTTCAAGGCAGGGTTTCTCTGTGTAGCTTTGGAGCCTGTCCAGGAACTTGTTCTGTAGACCAGGCTGGCCTCGAACTCACAGAGATCTGTCTGCCTCTGCCTCCTGAGTGCTGGAATTAAAGGCGTGTGCCACCGTCACCCAACGAAAACATGAATTCTTCTATAAAAAACTAAATTTTAGCTCACAGAGCTAGTTTTTAATAAATTTTACCATGAACATTTAAGATGACAATTAAAGATGACAATTAAAGAGATACAGGAGCATATCTTCATCTGTTTTGAGTTTTCTCCAGGATGTTACCAAACTGATATGGTTTATGTTGGCAGTTATACATCTCCTTTTATGATGAAATTTACTGCTTATGTCTATATATTTACAGACATAGACACAGTAGAATAAATCCTAAGGAGAAGTCTCCAGACAGCATGGAGACTTCTGTACTCCATGTAGTACCTGTGTCCTGCCTGTGGTTACATTCACAGCTCCCTTTGGGCATGTGAGCTTAGAGGGAGGGAGATGCTCTGCAATGCTGCTGGGTCTACAGAATTACTCTAAGTCTATAATTCAGTGTTTCATTTCCACCCTTATGTAAGGGTCCCAGTAACAAGCTGCAAATTACAAGAAGGTGAATCTACAGCATGAAATGGACAACATAAAAGGCGCCTGGAACTTAGTGCTCAATACACTAAGCCTTTAATTTTGCAGTCACATAGTTCAGAGCTGAAAGAGGTAGGGCATATTGGTACTTAGCAAATAGCCTCTAAAGAGGGTATCCAGAGGGCACAGGTTGCAACTGCACGACATGCTCCAATGATTGTCAGTTTTTACCCAACTTCTTATATGTGCACTTATAGAATCCAGTGTGGGAAAAAAATGTCAGAAGTCACAGTTCTCTTTGGTTTATACTCTTTTTCTTTAGCTTGCCTTCTTCCTCCCACTATCTTACTTTTTCTCAGTAACTGTGTACTTAGTGACCACAATGTTAGGACTCTTAGATACACCGAGATCAAGAACTCTTAAAAGGATCTTAAACCAAACTCATGAGAAACAAACAACAAACATGTCACCCAACAGACCAGATAATATACAAATGTGGGAAGCTAAATGGCAGCGTCACAGAGGACAGGGGAGGAGCAACACATCCTGCTCTATTCTGTCCTGAGTAAATGTCCCCTCAACAGCATAAAGCTGGAAAGATGTGCAACAGAAAGGTTGTTCTTCTGATGACTCTCTTATAATAAAATCTTATTACCTACATTAACATTCTACAGATCTAGACAGACTAGAGCTCATCCTGAAGTGAAGTCTTTAGACTTGTACACTGGCTGTGGTAGGTTGGAGGTTGAGATATACACTCAGCCAAAACTCCCATTTGGACCTTAGACCAAACTCAAGAAAAGCAGACCATGGATGCTGATAGTAGATAAGCTAATGTGTAAATGTGGCTACTGTTAGGACAGACACACAGAAACAGTGGAGCAGCTGGAACCCACAGGGTCAATGTCCAAAACTGTTGTCAGAAGACACTGGGGCTCTGACCCAGGATAGAGGCATCACCCACAGTCACTGCAGGGTTGGAACTTTCCAGTACTGGAGAAACAAGAGCAATAAAGGCACAGAGAAGGAAGTAGAGTTTTGGGGGGCTTGCTATTTTTGAGACAGAGTTTCACTCTATATCCCAACCTAGCCTAGAACTCACTATGTAACTTATGGCAATCTACCCACCTCAGCCTCTTGAACAAGCATGCCCCACCACATCCAGCAAGGTTTGACTTCTTCAAATAATAGAAAGTTTACAAGCAAGAAAGGACTATCAGAGACCAAAGTGGTTTAAATAAAACGTCTGCCCTGCAATTCCAACAACTAAAGTGTGTAACTATTCTAAAGTCATGTAAATTACTTAGTTTTCCCAGTCCTAAAATGAAAATGCCACTTCCTTTACAGACTACAGAGTGAACTAAAATTAAAGAATATATATGAGATGCAGGGGAAATTTTGAAGTGTTGAACATTACCAATACTCAGCTGTATCTGTATTTTATAAATGTCTTTTTCATTTTTCTTTGTTTTTGGGTCTCAGTGCTTAAAAAGAGAGTAAGCAGAAACCTGCACTGTTATGCATGAATTACTATTTGCCATGGCTTTCCATTGTGACTGACTAGAATCCTAGTGTTTCCTGCCTCACAAAGAGTTCTGCCTTTTCAAAGCATAGTAACATCCCTTCTGAAGATGGATAACAAATGGAGCCAACATGGCCAACTACATCAACATAAAATCTGAGAGAGCTTGGGAAGCAATTCTAGACACAAAAGAACAGAGTTAAGCATGGTTCTTGGTAGCAGCATTTTCTCAGGTGGACTCTGTTTGCTAGGGGAAAGCATCTAATTTAAGAGAGGCTTCCTGACTCAGCTTTAGCTGCAAAAACTTTGCAGCTCTTTTAAGAGGCCCCACCACCAAACACTTACATGGTGTTTATGAATAGCTGACAGCATGCTTCTTGGTGGTGGCAGGGACTTTAAAACTTCATAGAGTTGTGGCAATAAACATGGCTCCCGTCAGTACCTCTGACATGAAGCTAGACACTCAGAAAGCTAAGGAATGGGGAGGATCCAGCTGTCAAAGCCATGGCTTTAATTTTAGCCATACTGCTTAGCAAATTAAAGACTCATGTGGTGAGAAAAAGAAAGATATACAGTAAGATAGAACCAGACGATAAAAAACCTCTGAACACATTACAGTGTGCTTAAAAATATATGTACGCTTGGGAGAAAAAAGAAAAACAATAAAGTCCTTGGGAGTGGTGGCACACACCTTTAATCCCAGCATTTGGGTGGCAGAGACAGGTGGATCTTTGTGAGTTCAAAGACAGAGTGAGTTCCAGGACAGCCTAAGATACAAAGAGAAACCCTATCTCAAAAACAAAAATTAAAAATAAAAGAAATAGAGTTTAAAATAAAGTGATGTGAAGATGGAAAATATACAGAGTTTGGATACTGTATGTTGTTGTCTTTGAATTGTTTGATGACTGAGGAAGGACCAACAGATGCTAAAAGACATTTGATTATAAATGTTACTAGATTAATCCAACATATATTTTGAAAGTGCCTTAAAAAAAAAAGAAAGTGCCTTGACTTCAAATTTTAAGTCAAAAGATACGTTACTTTGGAGAAGAGGTTTTGTTTTTATTTCCAGAGGAAATGGGAGGTTGTGGATTCATTCTGGGTTAAGAAAAATCAGGTTTGAATAAGGAAGACCCTCTGAAAAATCTCTGATGAGAGCAGATTTCCCAGATGATCCAACATGTCAGAGGACCTCTGTTGGAGTTTCCTCTGAAATCAAGAACAGCCTCAAGATTGCTGCCTGAGATGATCAAGCTCAAAGAATAGTCCAGTCAGGACTTGACCATATCTTAAATTTTCTTTAGTTCCCCAAAAGATTATACGCGACCCCAATCAGCAGGAAGTAGCCTAGAAAACTACACCCATATTCCCAAAAAATGGATTGTGGATGTTTGTCTTTGTTTAGAGTGTTAGTTACAAATTGCTATGGATAATGGTCAGGAAAAAAGCTAAACAAAGGAAATTAGATTCAAAGTTCTTGTTTTGGAAAAAAAAGAGGGAGAAGTGCTGTGGGACAATGGTAATGTACTCTGTAAAGATTTATCACTTGTACTGGTTAAATAAAATGCTGACTGGCTAGTAGCCAGGCAGGAAGTATAGGTGGGGCAACCAGAAAGGAGAATTCTGGGAAGAGGAAAGGCTCAGTCTGCAGACATCACCCAGATGCAGAGGAAGATCAGAATGCCTCACTGAAAAAGGTACCAAGCCACATGGCTAACACAGACAAGAATTATGGGTTAATGTAAGATGTAAGAGTTAGTTAATAAGAAAGCCTGAGTTAATAGGCCAACCAGTTTATAATTAATGTAAGCCTCTGTGTGTTTCTTTGGGACTGAATGGCTGCGGGACTGGGCGGGACAGAAACCTCTGTCAACACTTTATGATTATAGTAAACTGTTAACTCAGTAAATAGCAGTTAATCACACGGTAGAGAGAATGACATTGTCATTAATATTAGTTGACACAGAAGCCATATTTTCTAATAATAAAAGGGGAAAAAACCAACCTTTAAAATATGTGAAAGACACTGAAAGCTACATCGGTTACAAAGAATGTTTTCCCTTCGGAAAATGAGAGGACATAGGGTCTAGTGTAGCCCAGGCTGGCCTTATGCTCACTACATAGTTGAGGTTAAACTTTAATTCCTAATCCTCCCGCCTCCACCTTCAAAGTGGAATGATTACAGGCATGCATGTGGTAGTTTGAAAGAAAATGGCCCCAAAGGAAGTGGCAGTATTAAGAGGTGTGACTTTGTTAGGGTAGTTTTGGCCTTGTTGGAGAAGTGTGTCACTGTGGGGGTAGGTTTTGAGGTTTCCTATGCTCAGGATACCACCCAGGGTCTCAGTAGATTTTCTGTTGCCTGCAAGATGTAGGACTCTCACTACCCCCTTCAGCCTGCACACCGTCATGTTCTCTGCCATGATGATAGTGGACTGACCCTCTGAACTGTAAGGGAGACCCTCAATGAAATGTTTCCTTTATAAGAGTTGCCATGGTCACGGGGTCTGCACAGCAGTAAAACCCAAAGACACCACAGCTGCAAATATTTTGCTTTTTGTACACTTCTTTTTTCCGGTATTAGTGCTTTGGAATAGAAATACTTGGATTAGAGAGATGACTCCGCGTTTAAGAGCATGTGTTATTCTTTGAGAGAACCATACAGTTCAGTTCCAAGCACCCACTCAGGGTGGTTCACAACCATCTCTAACTTCGGTTCCTATGGATGAGACCCTGTTGTGGCCTCTGAAAGCGCATGCACTCCTATGTATACCCCAACCACAGGAATGTCCCTATGGCCTGCTTCCATCAGACAAGACTCACTGTTTTTTCTTCTTGTTACATTTTATGTATTTTGTGTGCATGCACGGTAGAGGACAGCTTTTGGGAATAGGTTCTTTCCTTCCACTATGTGGGTCCCGGGGATTGACCTCAAGTAGTCAGGATTGGTGGCAAGTGTCTTTATACTCTGAGCCACCTTGCTAGTTCCAGGCCTCACTTTTTAAGTGTTTTACAGTCTTGCACCAGCAGCTGAGGACCATTCAGTTTTATGAACTTTTACTATTCTGACGCCTTTAGTGTCCTCTCTTACTGAGAATCAGTCCCCCAGCCTCTCAAACTCACAAAAAAATGGACTTGTCATCCCCTTGCAGTTCATTCAAATCTACTGAATACAGCACAAATTTGCTGAGTTTATAGTGATGTGGGATTCCTTTATGCTATAAATATGTTTTTTTTTTGTTTTTTTTTTTACCATTGGTTAATAAAGAAGCTACTTTTGTGTATGACAGGGCAGAATAGAGCAAGACAGGAAAACTAAACTGAATGCAGGGAGAAAGAAGGCAGCTGTGACCTTGCTGCATTTGTTTGTTTCCTTGTGGTTCTGGGGATGCCTCCTCACACACGCTGGCTATGTGCTCTACCATTGAGAACACCAGTCTCAGAGTTATAATCTTTAATTAAAGCCATCAATGTGCTTTTCTCCAAAATATCTTATACACAGCCAGTCATGGAAGACCATATATTATTCCATTTGTGTAAAATGTTCAGACTAGGCAAATTTATAGACAAACTAGTGGTTGCCTAGACCTGGTGACTGGAGAGGGTCAGAATCTGAATGAGAGAACCAGTGATGCTAGTGGATACAGAGCTTCTTTTCAAAATGATACACAGATGTGGGAGTGTCATATATCAATCTGTTGATTTCATTGGTTAAGCAATAAAGAAACTGCTTTGGCCCATTTTATTGGTTAGAACATAGGTGGGTGGAGTAAACAGAACAGAATGCTGGGAGAAAGAAGCTGAGTAAAGGAGTCGCCATGATTCTCCCACTCCAGGCAGACTCAGGTTAAGATCATTCCTGGTAAGCCAGCTTATGGACTACACAGATTAATAGAAATGGGTTAGATCGATATGTAAGAGCTAGCCAATAAGAAACTGAAACTAATGGGCCAGGCGGTGTTTAAAAGAATGCAGTTTCCATGTAATTATTTCTGGTAAAGCTAACCGTGCGGGCGGCCGGGTGCCAGGGATGCAGCCCACCGCCCTTACTACAACAATACACTGTCAAGACAATAAAAATGAGTAATTATAACTCTAAATTAGTGAATTTTATGGTTTCTAAATAACATTCACTGAAGCTACCAATAAAAAACTTATATAAAGTATTTGTTAACGTTTTTAAAAGAAACCATAAAAGTTCTATGAATAGAAAAATGTGATCAGAAAAAATTAAAAATGTTTACATTATTTAATTGGCATTTCTATATTCACTGAGAACAGGTAAGAACTACTTAGAAATATAAAATTATAGTTCTTGTAACAAAAAGGTTATGTCTGCATTACATAAAACACCAAAACTATTAAAATGACAGTTCATCCTAATTCTTGCCATATGGAAAAGAACCTTCTCTGAAGAGATGAAATATGATCATCTAACAATTGTGGAAAAGCCAGAGTCATAGCAGATCTGTGTTTCTGTGTTTTTGTTGCTTCTCTCTACCAATCCAAGCAAAACAACAGAAATCTGACCCTGCTGAGCACCGACGCCGCAAACCTCGGAGCCTGGTCCTTCCATTACAAGCGCGTTCCCACTCCCTCAGCCTTGCCATGAGCAGGGAATCGGCAGCTTGTGAAGTTGATATGAACATCTCTTTAGTTCTTTCACCTCTCACACAAGGTGTGGAGACACCAGAAGGACTGCAGTGATTCAGGCTCTGCCAGCTACCAGGGGCTGCAGTAGAACACAGCCAATTCATCTCCTCTTCAACTATAAAGCAAGATTCTTTCTAAGATGCCACGATTTTGATTCCCTACTTAGAATCTGCCTTAACAGATGGGTCTGAGAGCTGTTCTTCCCTGTCTACAAAAGCATGTTAAACCATGCAATCCTGCCTTGCTGGTATTGGCTAAGGTTTGCTCAGTCATATTCACCTCTGCCCATACTGCAGACATTTCAAGAAAGAGAACATTCATCTGAATCAGCAAAAAAGGAAAAAAAAAAAAGGAGTGGTAGTGGCCTTCAGGCAGCATCTTAACCACCAAAATATTTAAAGAAATTATTTACTTCAGAAAGTTTTAGAGGAAAAGGAAAGAAATAAACGCCACAAGCAAGAATTTCGTAGCATGGGCTACAGTTCTCATGCCATGTAAACTCATTGGCATCACTGACTATAGTTTATCTTCTTCCTTAGACTCTGCTGTAAATGTCTGTCAAAGAAACCAATCTTATTAAAGCCACCAAAACAAAATAAAGGTTAATAGATATTTACACCAAATTATAACTACTACAAATATTGCAGGGATTTAAGAAGGACTAAAAAGATGTTACATAGCGAGGTATCAGGAGAAAACCACCATCTATGCTAAACAGTGTTAACATCTACCATGAATTATTTCCCTAAAGAGATGACAAGAGCACCAGAAGAAAACACTTACTTGGTTCTAGCTTCTTCAGGTCCTCCAGTTTAAATTCTTCTTGGGACTGTGTGGACTAAATTTAAAATATGCACATTACATCTTTTTACTACAAAGATTTCACTGTACCCTATGTCTCTTAAGTGGTAAAACCAAAAATTCAAAGTGACTCAAAATCTATTTCTTGCTTTCAAGGTAGGAAACAAAAAGTTCCAAACTGGGTTTTGTTTGTTTTACATTCCCAGTATATTAAGGCTAAATGCAATAAAAAAAATTAAAGCTACATCTTTGATTGCTATAGTTTACAACATATGAACCAAACCCTGTGAGTGTGCGTGTTACTGAGGAATTCCCTTGGCTGTAAACTCCCCTGAGATGACACAGCACGAATGTCTACTATTTCAGCAGAACAATCATGTCAGAAAGCTAAGAACACCTCTACTTACCTGTAACGCTGCACTTCGCAATTCTAAACATGTGGCGATTTTGCCTATGGTTCTCTGTAGGGAGATAAAAAACAACAACACTATACTATAAAATAATATCGGGTAATTTTTATCAGTAAGAGGCTTTTTTTTTTTCGAGACAGGGTTTCTCTGTGGCTTTGGAGCCTGTCCTGGAACTAGCTCTGTAGACCAGGCTGGTCTCGAACTCACAGAGATCCGCCTGCCTCTGCCTCCCGAGTGCTGGGATTAAAGGCGTGCGCCACCATCGCCCGGCGGCTTTTTTTAAAAACAAGTTAAATCTCATTTTTCTGTAGCATCTGGTAGACCCAAGAGAAGAAAAGCAGGACGCAAAGGCCTGAGATGAGGTCTGTGTGTACTCTCCACAGTAACAGCCTACAAACAATTCTCAGTAAAGGTCACTTTGGTAACAGCTTTGAACATGATTTAAAGGGTAATGAATACAGTTAATAATGGAAACCAATATGGAATTTCCCTCCAAAATTAAAATTAGGGCTGGCAAGACGGCCTAGCAAGTGTTTGCTGCCAAGACTAATGACCTGAGTTCAATCCCCAGAACATGCATGATCAAAGAAAAGACCTACAAGTTATCCTTTAACGTCTATATGGATGTGATGGCCCATACATCCACACACATGCACATACATACATAAACACTCACATACACATACATAAAATGCAAAAAAATCATTAAAACATTAAAAGTAGAACTACCATATGGCCCAGAAGGCCTACTCCTCGGTGAACAAAGGACATGACATCAGTATGTTCAAGAGATATTTAGACTCTTGTTTCCTGCAGTCCTATTCAGTTGCCACAAACCAGAAAGACTCCTAAGTATCCACTGACTGACACACGAATAAGGAAAATGTGCTCGTCCATACAATAGGACAAGAAAGACCATCATTTGGAATTAGGGATCAAGCTAAGCCAAGTAAGTCAGGAACAGAAAGGCAGGGACCACACACTCTCGCTCATCTGGAACATTAACAAGCTGAGCAGACAGAGTGGGTAGCTAGAGGCTGTGGAGAGACAGAGGGAGGAGAGGGAAAAGATGGCAAAGGAGTGCTAAGTTACAGTAAGACAGGAGCGAGAAGGTCTGCTGTGCTATCACCACACAGTGGGATATGGCACACTTCACAGAATCCAAAGAAAGAACCCAAAAGGCCAGGATGTGGTGTGGTTGGTAGAGTGCTCGCCTGACATGCACAAAGTCCTGGGCTCAATCCCTAGCACGACAGGCTAAAACCAGACACAGGGCACAGCCCTCAAATCCCAGCACTCACGCGGTAGCATGACCAAGAATTCAAAGTCATCCTTAGGGGCTGGAGAGATGGCTCAGTAGTTAAGAGCATTGCTTGCTCTTCCAAAGGTCCTGAGTTCAATTCCCAGCAACCACATGGTGGCTCACAACCATCTGTAATGAGGTCTGGTGCCCTCTTCTGGCCTGCAGACATACACACAGACAGAATATTGTATGCATAATAAATAAATAAATATTTTTTTAAAAACAAAAAAAACAAAAAAACAAAGTCATCCTTAGCCACACAGCAAATTCTAAGCTGGCCTAGGCTACACAAGCTTGACTTAAAAAAAAAAATTCATCAGGAAGAAATCTCAATCCTGAATATCTATGCCCCTAATATAAAAGCACCCACGTATGTAAAAGAAACATTGCTAAAATTCAAGGCAGCCATCAAACCGCACACACTAATAGTAGGAGACTTCAACACTCCTCTTTCACCAATGGACAGGTCAATCAGACAGAAACCTAACAGAGAAATTAGAGAATTAATGGAGGTAATGAAGCAAATGGACTTAACAGACATCTATAGAATATTCCACCCAAATAGGAAAGAATATACCTTTTTCTCTGCAGCTCATGGATCCTTCTCGAAAATTGACCACATACTTGGTAACAAAGCTAACTTACACAGCTACAAAAAAATATTACTAACCACCTGTGTCTTATCAGACCACCATGGATTAAAGTTAGAATTCAACAACAATGCTACCCCCAGAAAGCCTACAAACTCATGGAAACTGAACAGTCAACTACTGAACCATACCTGGATTAAGGAGGAAATAAAGAAAGAAATTAAAGTCTTCCTTGAATTCAATGAAAATAAAGAAACAACATACTCGAACTTATGGGACACTATGAAAGCAGTCCTGAGAGGAAAGTTCATAGCACTAAGTGCCCACTTAAAGAAAACAGAGAAAGCACATATTGGAGACTTAACAGCCCACCTGAAAGCTCTAGAAAAAAAAGAAGCAGACTCACCTAGGAGGAGTAGAAGACTGGAAATAATCAAACTGAGGGCTGAAATCAACAAAATAGAAACACAAAAAACAATCCAAAGAATCAATGAATCAAGAAGCTGGTTCCTGGAAAAAATCAACAAGATTGACAAACCCCTATCCAAACTAATCAAACGGCAGAGAGAAAATTTGCAAATTAATAAGATCAGAAATGAAAAGGGAGACATAACCACAAACACAGAGGAAATTCAGAGAGTCATTAGATCTTACTACAAAAGCTTGTATGCCACTAAACTGGAAAATGTAAAAGAAATGGACACTTTCTTAGATAAATACGATTTACCAAAATTAAATCAGGACCAGGTGAACAAGCTAAACAGACCTGTCAGTCGCGAAGAACTAGAAGCTGTTATCAAAAACCTCCCTACCAAAAAAAGCCCAGGGCCAGATGGTTTCAATGCGGAATTCTACCAGAACTTCCAAGAAGACCTAATACCTATACTCCTCAATGTATTCCACAATATAGAAACAGAAGGGTCATTACCAAATTCCTTTTATGAAGCTACAGTTACTCTGATACCAAAACCACACAAAGACTCAACCAGGAAAGAGAATTACAGGCCGATCTCACTCATGAATATCGACGCAAAAATCCTCAACAAAATACTGGCAAACCGAATCCAAGAACACATCCGAAAAATTATCCATTATGATCAAGTAGGCTTCATTCCTGAGATGCAGGGCTGGTTCAACATACGAAAATCTATCAATGTAATCCATCATATAAATAAACTGAAAGAAAAAAACCATATGATCATTTCATTAGATGCTGAAAAAGCATTTGACAAAATTCAACACCCATTTATGTTAAAAGTCTTGGAGAGATTAGGGATACAAGGGTCATACCTAAATATAATAAAAGCTATATACAGCAAGCCGACAGCTAACATCAAATTAAATGGAGAGAAACTCAAAGCCATCCCGCTTAACTCAGGAACACGACAAGGCTGCCCACTTTCACCATACCTCTTCAATATAGTGCTGGAAGTTCTAGCAATAGCAATAAGACAGCATAATGGGATCAAGGGGATTCGAATTGGAAATGAAGAAGTTAAACTTTCGTTATTCGCAGATGATATGATAGTGTACATAAGCGACCTCCAAAATTCCACCAAAGAACTTTTACAGCTGATAAACAGCTTTAGTAATGTGGCAGGATACAAGATCAACTCCAAAAAATCAGTCGCCCTCCTATACTCAAAGGATATGGAAGCAGAGAGGGAAATCAGAGAAGCTTCTCCATTCACGATAGCCACAAACAGCATAAAATATCTTGGGGTAAATCTAACCAAGGAAGTGAAAGATCTATTTGACAAGAACTTTAAGGCATTGAAGAAAGAAATTGAAGAGGATACCAAAAAATGGATGGACATCCCTTGCTCTTGGATTGGGAGGATCAACATAGTAAAAATGGCAATTCTACCAAAGGCAATTTATAGATTCAATGCAATCCCCATCAAGATCCCATCAAAATTCTTCACAGATCTGGAGAGGACAATAATCAACTTTATATGGAAAAACAAAAAACCCAGGATAGCCAAAACAATCCTATACAATAAAGGATCTTCTGGAGGCATTACCATCCCTGACTTCAAACTCTATTACAGAGCTACAGTAATGAAAACAGGGTGGTACTGGCATAAAAACAGAGAAGTCGACCAATGGAATCGTATAGAAGACCCGGACTTTATCCCACAAACCTATGAACACCTCATTTTCGATAAAGGAGCTAAAAGTTTACATTGGAAGAAAGAAAGCATCTTCAACAAATGGTGCTGGCACAACTGGATGTCAACCTGTAGAAGAATGAAAATAGACCCATATCTATCACCGTGCACAAAACTCAAGTCCAAATGGATTAAAGACCTCAATATCAGCCCGAAAACACTGAACCTGATAGAAGAGAAAGTGGGCAATACCCTACAACAGATGGGCACAGGCGATCGCTTCTTAGGTATAACCCCAGAAGCACAGACATTAAGGGCAACATTGAATAAATGGGACCTACTAAAACTGAGAAGCTTCTGTAAAGCAAAGGACACTGTCACTAAGACACAAAGGCAACCTACTGACTGGGAGAAGATCTTCACCAACCCCGCAACAGACAAAGGTCTGATCTCCAAAATATATAGAGAACTCAAGAAACTAGACTTTAAAATGCTAATTAACCCAATTAAAAAATGGGGCGCTGAACTGAACAGAGAATTCTCAACAGAAGAAGTTCAAATGACCAAAAGACACTTAAGGTCATGCTCAACCTCCTTAGCGATCAGGGAAATGCAAATCAAAACAACTTTGAGATATCATCTTACACCTGTAAGATTGGCTAAAGTCAAAAACACCAAGGATAGCCTTTGCTGGAGAGGCTGTGGAGGAAGGGGTACCCTCATCCATTGCTGGTGGGAATGCAATCTTGTGCAACCACTGTGGAAGTCAGTGTTTCGGTTTCTCCGGAAATTCGGGATCAACCTACCCCTGGACCCAGCAATACCACTCTTGGGAATTTACCCAAGAGATGCTCTATCACATGTCAAAAGCATTTGTTCAACTATGTTCATAGCAGTATTATTTGTAATAGCCAGAACCTGGAAACAACCTAGATGCCCTTCAATGGAAGAATGGATGAAGAAAGTATGGAATATATACACACTAGAGTACTACGCTGCGGTAAAAAACAATGACTTCTCGAATTTTGCATGCAAATGGATGGAAATAGAAAACACTATCCTGAGTGAGGTATCCCAGGCCCAAAAAGACGAACATGGGATGTACTCACTCATAATTGGTTTCTAGCCATAAATAGGGTTCACGGAGTCTACAATAGGCGAATCTAAAGAAGCTAAGTAAGAAGGTGAACCCAAGGAAAAACATATAGTTATCCTCTTGGATAAGGGAAGTAGACAAAATTGCCGGGGGGAAAAGTGGGATCTTGGGGGTGGGGTGGGATGGGGGTTAGGGGAGATGGGGAGAGAAAAGGTAGAAGGGAAGGAGGGTGGACTTGGGGAAACAGGAGGATCGGGATAAAGGAAGGTTGGATAGGGGAGCACGGAACCACAATTCTTAGTTAAGGGACCCACTTTAGGGTGGGCAGGAGACTTGACCCTAGAGGGGCTCCCAGGTGCCCAAGCTGAGGTCCCCAGTTAGTTCCCTGGGCAGCTGAGGATAGGGAACCTGAAATGACCCTACCCTAGAGCAATACTGACGAATATATTGCATACCATCCTAGAACTTGCATCTGGCGATGGATGGAGATAGAGACAGAGACCCACACTGGAGCACTGGACTGAGCTCCCAAGGTCCCAATGAGGAGCAGAAGGAGTGAGAACATGAGCAAAGATGTCGGGACCACGAGGAGTGCACCCACCCACTGAGACAGTGGAGATGATCTACTGCGAGCTCACCAAGGCCAGCTGGACTGTTACCAGAAAAAGCATGGGATAAAACTGGACTCTCGGAACATGGCGAACAATGAGGGCTGATGAGACGCCAAGGACAATGGCACGCGGTTTTGATCCTATGCAATGTGCTGGCTTGGTGGGAGCCTAGCCAGTCTGGATGTTCACCTTCCTAGATATGGATGGAGGGGGGAGGACCTAGGACGTACCACAGGGCAGGGAACCCTGACAGCTCTTTGGACTGGAAAGGGAGGGGGAGAGGAGTGGGGGGAAGGGGAGAGGGGTGGGAGGAGGGGGAGAAGAGTGGGAGGAGGGGGAGAAGAGTGGGAGGAGGGGGAGGGAAATGGGAGGCTGGTGGGAGGAGGTGGAAATTTGTTTTTTTTTTTCCTTTCTTTATCCTCCTTTTATCAATAAAAAAATTAAAAAAAAAAAAAAAAAGGAATTTGAATGTTTTTATACTACAAAGATAATAAATGTTTGAGCACGTAAGTTTGATTTAAGTGTCACACAATAGATAAATGTACCAAAAAAGTCTTATCAACAGGGCATGCTGGTCCACCCATGACTTTCTTTAATCCCAGAACTTTGGAGGCAGAGGCAGGTGATTTCTGTGAGTTCATGATCAGCCTGCTGCACATAGCAAGTTTAAGGACAGCCAAGGCTACACAGTGAGAAACTGTCTCAATAAGATAGAAACAAATAAACAAACAAATAAATCATATTTCCTGTTAATATGTACAATTTTAATGTCTTTCTGTGTGAGTTAAATTTAAATAGCTGGGCATGGTGGCACACGCCTTTAATCCCAGCTTCCAGATAATTAGAAGCAGGTAGAACTCTGTGATTTCAAGGTCACTCTGTTCTCCATTGAGTTCTGTCACAAAAATAAATACACACATTAATTAAATAATAAATTCAAATATTCCAAAAAGAATGTCAATGAAAAATGCTCAGTGGCATAGTTCCTACCAAGCTTTCCTATTTCTTCTCCATTCAGCCTATAATTCACCAAAAGATTTAAAATTTCTTAAGTCATTAGCACATTATCATAATGAAATCTGACTAAAGCAAACCTAACTTATTTAAATACACACATAATACAAAAATCAGTATCTAATAAATAGCAAGGAATTTGACAGTCAAATACTTTCTATAACAAGATATAAAATGGACACTAATGACTGGGCCAATAAGATCATGTCCTATGTGACAAAGTATAAAGCACGGGCATGAGGGTCTACAAACTCCAACAACGGGAGCTTACACACCTTACCGAGATACAGTGAGACATGCCTCAGAACCAAGCATGAGAGTCTACAAACTCCAACAACGGGAGCTTACACACCTTACCGAGATACAGTGAGACATGCCACAGAACCAAACTCAGTTTAGAAGGGTGATGCACAGTTCAAAGAGAAAGTTTTGAAAAAGTAAAGTTCTATATTTAGATACAACTTTTTACACACATGCGTGCACATATAAATACATATATAATTCTAAGGACTAGAGAGATGGCTCAGTAGTTAAAGTGTACTGGTTGTTCTTGCAGAGAACCCAGATTTAAGGCCCATAAATGACTTGGCAGCAGGAACTCCAAATGCAGAAATCCAAAAAAAAAAAAAAAAAAAGAAAACAATCCTTTTTGGCTTCTGTAGGCACTAGGCATGCAAGTGGTGCATAGACATACATACAGACAAAACGTCAAACACAAAATAAAATGTTTTTTAAAGTTTTAAAAGAATTCTATCTGCACTGAGATATATTAATATACTAATTGTTTAAAAATGATAGTGTCTACTTCCTTTTCTTCTTTATTACAAAATCTACTTAATTTCATACACTTAACACCTAAGATTAAAATGTAGTTTAGCAACTTGCTCATTAATAAACTCTTAAATATAAACTTTTCTTTTTATAGAACCAAGAGCCTCTTATACAGAAATGCAGTGCACTATAGCAAAAATATCAGTAGGCATTATTCATAACTATTTTAATGAATGACACCCAATCTCAGTATTAAAAAAGAAGTAGGACACTATCCTTCCTGCTGTGGTAGTAAGTTAAAAACATGTAGATGCCCTTGATGTCAAAATGGTGTGCTGCACTGAAATATCACAGATAAATGATTAGAGAACTCAAGTCTAGGCAGGTCAGAGTTCAAGTTCAATAAGACTAAGCACTAGGGAGCCAGATGGCTCAGGGAATAAAAGAGGTAACTGTGCTTGCTATGGAAGTCTGCCAACCTGAGAGGTGAGGCTGGGAAGAACCAGCTCCTGAATGTTGTTTTCCCTAGTAATTAAATTTTAAAATAACAATAATAAAAAAGACTAAGCAAATAGCAATAGTGGTGCACAGCTTTAATTCCAACACTCAGGAGGCAGAGACAGGCAGATCTCTTGAGTTCAAGACTAGCCTGGTCTACAGAGTTCCAGGACATCCAGGGCTATACAGAGAAACTCTGTCTCAACTGCCCCTGACCCCATTCCTCCAAAAAACTAAGCACAAAAGGTAAGATAAGTCAAATTTTAGATTTAAATTATTAACATTCATGCAAACTAATTGTTCATACTTAATACAGTATAGAAAGTCTAGATAAATGCTATTTTACTTTGCCATTTCCTCAGAAAATTGACAGCTAAAAGGAACAATTAGGAGAAAACATTTTTAAAAAGTCAATTAAAGAAATAAATTAATTGTGCTATAATGTATTCAATCTATATAAGGGAAAAATCAGTTGAAATATATGTAAAAAATATACTCTCAGCTAATCCAGACTTTAAATAACTAGTCATCTTCTGTCTAGAGAGAGAGAGAGAGAGAGAGAGACTATGTGTGAAGAGATGGGGGTAGCAAGACGGTTAGAGATAGAAAGGGAGACCCTAAAAATATACAACACGTATATAGTACTGTTACCACTAAATTTGACTCAAAACAGGGAAAAGCTTTCTAAGCATCATGGGACAAGATGATCATTTCTATGCAGAAACTTACATGAGAAAACCTACGACACCATGAAGGAATTCAATGGAATGAAGCATTTGGCAGCTTTCTATTAGTTATTATACTCAGTTGTCATAATAACAAAATTATTGAGAACTAAAATGAAAGCTAAGAAAATAACCATGAAAGGGCCTGAATAAGAATAAGCTTTCTAGACATGGTGATGCATGCCTTTAATTCCAGCACTCAGGAGGTAGAGGCAAGAAGATCTCTGTGAGTTAAAGGCCATTTTAGTCTACATAGTTAGTTTCAAGATAGACAGGGCTACATCATGATAAAAAACCCAAAAATATATAAGCTAACAAAGAAAACAACAAACATGCAAAAGTAGACAGAGAAAAGACCATGAGGCCCCTATGTTACACAAAGAACTAAGGCAACTAAGGAACACTGAAAGCAAGGTAGTCTTTCTCAGAGAAGAGCACATCACTGGTTACCCAATAGCCCTGAAAACACACATGTAAGTGATATTATGGACGGTGAGCACATTATAATTAGGAATATGTATGCATATAAATATACACAATGCAAGCAATAACAATAAAAAAGAGGCTATGGATTTGAAAGAGAGTAAGGAGGGGTATATGGGAGGGTTTGGAGGGAGGAAAGGAAAGTGGCAATGATGATAGTATATCATAATCTCAGAAATAAAAGAAATATTTTTGTAGTGATATTTTATTTGTGTTATATTAAATAAAGCTTGTCTGAAGAACAGAATGCAAAACAGTCGTCGGCCATACAGGCCAGGCAGTGGTGGGACACACCTTTAATCCCAGCACTAGAGAGGAATATAGGTAGAACTCACTCTCTTTCAGTCTGAAGATTTCAAAAAAAGAAGAGCTTTCTAGTGACTTGGCTGCTTTGCTTTTCTGATCTTTAGGTTGAACTCCAATATCTGTCTCTGGGATTTTACTAGTAGAGCTCCATTTGGCACCCAATGTGGGGTTGAGCCCACAACCCTGAGATTAAGAGTCTCATATTTTAAAAAAACTATTAGTTTACTTTAAATTAGAAATCAGTGAGAATACCAAGAACAAGTACATATGGAATTTTCATACTACTTATTACTAAGTGTTTTAGAGAGAGATTACTATTTCTGTTTTAGGGTTTTTTTTTTTTTAATGTATGAAAAAGCTTCATTAGAACTTCCATGAGTTAAGACTCTCCAGATTATTAAAAACATGCTGTTTTCTTTGGCTAAATTAGGTTTTGTAAAGACTGTTCTTTTTCTCTGGGTCAAGTTTCCCACTGAGTCTCATCACATTTGTGGCCCCTGTGCAGTACATGGACTGCTGTTCTCTGGGTCAAGTTTCCCGCTGAGTCTCATCACATTTGTGGCACCTGCACAGTACATGGACTGTGGTTCATCTCACTGCTAACATCAATTTCCTGCGTATTCCTATCAATTCTTAAGAGTCTACAAAATAATGGGTTTCACTATTGCATTTCCTTTATGTTTTTTTTTATATTTAAAGTTAATGTCTTAAGCCGGGCGATGGTGGCGCACGCCTTTAATCCCAGCACTCAGGAGGCAGAGGCAGGCGGATCTCTGTGAGTTCGAGACCAGCCTGGTCTACAGAGCTAGTTCCAGGACAGGCTCCAAAGCCACAGAGAAACCCTGTCTTGAAAAACCAAAAAAAAAAAAAAAGTTAATGTCTTAAAATGCAGAATTATTGTAATTTTGTATTGTAATATTGTAAAAGTGAAAATTATTACCTTGAAACACATGATGTATCTTATAATAATCCTCTGAATAAATGCCAATAAACTTAGAGCCAACAAAGCTTTACTCATAAAATACTTTCAAAAGGTTACTATGAGCTAGAAAAAAAAATTCTGCTTCACGTGGTGGCTCACACTATAATTCCAGCATTAGGGAAGCTGAGGCAGGAAGACTGCCAAAGTTCAAGGCCAGTCAGAGATACAAAGTGAATACAGGCTACCTTGGGTTACAAAAGATAAGTCCCTGCTTCAAAAAGCCACACACACACACACACAGACACATGTGCGCGCACACACAGACACACACACACAGGCACATACACAAAATAAAAATAAGAGGAAGAGGGGACAGGATAGAAAGAATAAAGAACTGTAAAAATACTGATTTTTAAAAAATTCTTTTGATGGGTGATGGCACATGCCTTTAATCCCAGTACCTAGGAGGCATAGGCAGTTGGATTCCTAAGTTTCAGGCTAGTCTACTCTACAGAGTGAGTTCCAGGACATCTAGAGCTAGACAGGGAAACCTGATGGAGGAAGGTCATTGGTTAAATAAAAAGAAACTGCTTGGCTCTCATTGGTTAGGAGATAGGTGGGAGGAGTAAACAAAACAAAACGCTGGGAGGAAGAGGAAGTGAGGTCAGACTCGACAGCTCTCCTCTCGGGAGCAGACGCCTCAGCAGAGACACCATGCCCCAATCCCGGGCAGACACACGCGATGAAGCTCTGACCTAGAATCTTCCCGGTAAGACCGGTGCTCACAGATTATTAGAGATGGGTTGATTGGGATATCAGAATTAGCCAGTAAGGGCTAGAGCTAAGGGCCAAGCAGTGATTAAAAGAATACAGTGTCTGTGTAATTATTTCGGGGCATAAGCTAGCCGAGCAGGCGGCTGGGGTGTTGGGGATGCAGCCCTGCCGCCGCTCCATATTACTACAAATTACGCCCAGACGTGTGGCTAACTGAGTCCACTGAAAGCCTGAGAAAGCTTTGGAAAGAGTAAAGCATGTTTTCTTGATTGTGACAATTTCTCTGGTCTACTTTGCTTGCTAGAGGCAAGCAAGCGCCTCATCTAAGAGAGGCTTCCTGACTCAGCTTTAACTGCAAAGCCTGCAGCTCATTAAGAGGTCCTGCCACGAAACACTTAAACAGTGTTGACGAAAAGCTGAACACATGCTTTTCGGTTTTCAGCCATAGCAGGAAAAAAGCTGCGCTGTTTAAAAATGCCGGCTTTCTGGGCCATCCTGCCAGGGCAAACTCTGACTGTTTGAGGCAGGAGGGCCGGCTACCGAGAGAGGACTTGAGTGTTGTCTGTTGTAGCTCGCTGGCTGGCAGGGACCTTGAAACACTGTAGACTTGTGGCACTGAATGCGGCTCTGGCCAGTACCTCAGCCATGAGGCTGAAAAGCTAAGGAATGGGCTACATCTAGCCGTCAAAGCCACGCCTTTAGTCCTACTGATATTGCTTGGTACATTAAAGACTCATGTGGTCAGAAAAACAGAGATACAGTAAAGAGAACGTCAAAGACAAAGAAAAAATTTAAATGATTTACAGTGTTAAAATATATGCAGACTAAAAGTTAAAATTCTTAAAGTAAACCTCTGTGACTTCAAGGTGTGGTAGCACACGCCTTTAATCCCAGTGCCTAGAAGGCAGAGACAAACAGATCTCTGTGAGTTCAAGGTGTAGTAGCAAACACCTTTAATCCCAATGCCTGGGAGGCAGAGACAAACAGATCTCTGAGAGTTCAAAGACAGCCTGGTCTACAGGGTTATTCCAGGTCAAAGATATGCGCTCAAAAAGCAAAAAGTTAACCCAGGAAGGTCACAGCTTAGATTCTTAAGCACCTAGTGATTTAAAGGCGCAAATCAAAAGTGCTCCTGGACAGTAAAAAATTGCAGATTCACAATAGGACAGATTCAGACCACTAAATGAGTCATACTGTTGGATGAATGTACGTAGGCTTGAGAGAGATAAGAAAAAGAATATAGAGAATAAAGTTAATGGTTTTTAAAAAAAAGGTAAAGTCTTTAAAGAGACAGAATAAAGTAAAGTGATAGAGTAAAAATAAGCCACATAAAAATGGAAAATTCACAGAGAGTCTGGATTATGTACATTGTGTTTTCTTTAAAATTTTTGACTGTGAAGGAGCTAAGTACAGAGAGACATTTCATTACATGGGCTGCCAAGCTAAACCAGAATGGATATAAGGGTATTACGATTTCAGAATTTGGGTCTAAGGATATGATGCTTTGGAGAGAGTCTTCTTTAGTTTTCACAGAGGATGAGACTCTATGGATTTCTTCTATCCCGATTTGGTATGATAGACCACGACCTCCAGAAAGGTTCCTGTGAACGCCCTCAAAAAATTACTTCACTCAACTGCCAACTGAGATGAAACTAGCACACAGGTTATACCATGAAAGACCTAATTAACGATGCCCCCATTCAGCAGGAAGCAGTTTGGAGAAAAATAACTGCGCCCATATTCCAAAAAATGTTTATAAATGTTCTTTTACATTTAAAGGGGGATATGATATAGGACTTTTCATGACAATGAGACACTCTGCTCCTGGCAGCACCAATCTACTTCAAGAGGAAGATGGGCATCGAAGAGGATCCTTATGGAGTTTGATAGCCATTTGGGCAAGAAACTGCTCTTGCCTGGACTATTGCATAAACTGGACACAGAGAACCCGCAGAGAGAGGACTACTGAACTTGCCTAAGGTGAGATGATCTTTCGGGGTTCCTGATTCATGAAAGAGGCTGCGAGACATTCTGCAGGACACAACAGATAGTGACTGAACTGACTTTGAATTTTCCTGCTTTATGGAAATGTCTGCTGGATACCATGGGCCTGAAGGCTGAAGATGGAAGCCCCAACGGTACAGAGGAACTTTGGGTGACTGTCCAGGCAGCGAGATGTCTCTGTCATTTCTAGAGTTTTAAAAGTTGCTTTTTTCTTGTTTGCTTAGGTAGTATTGTATCTTTCTGGAGTCTTTGATGGAGTTAAGAATAGTTAGTTATAGTTTTCCTTAGTTATGATAAAGATTATTGTAACTTTTACTTGATAACTGTTTCGTTATATGTAATTTTGCTATGTAAAAGTTAAAGCCTTTTTTTTTTTTTGTTTAAACCGAAAAAGGGGAAATGATGGAGGAAGGTCATTGGTTAAATAAAAAGAAACTGCTTGGCTCTCATTGGTTAGGAGATAGGTGGGAGGAGTAAACAAAACAAAACGCTGGGAGGAAGAGGAAGTGAGGTCAGACTCGACAGCTCTCCTCTCGGGAGCAGACGCCTCAGCAGAGACACCATGCCCCAATCCCGGGCAGACACACGCGATGAAGCTCTGACCTAGAATCTTCCCGGTAAGACCGGTGCTCACAGATTATTAGAGATGGGTTGATTGGGATATCAGAATTAGCCAGTAAGGGCTAGAGCTAAGGGCCAAGCAGTGATTAAAAGAATACAGTGTCTGTGTAATTATTTCGGGGCATAAGCTAGCCGAGCAGGCGGCTGGGGTGTTGGGGACGCAGCCCCGCCACCACTCCTTATTACTACAGAAACCCTTTCTGGTTCTTTCAAAGTTCCACAAACTTTTGAATAATAAATATAATTCTAAACTTTGCCACTATTACCAAAACACTAAAAATAGTAAAAAGCATTAACAACAAAAAGTAATTTAAAATAGAAAACATAAATTAATTTCGCCACAAATAAAGTAAAAAATATCCACCATTTTTCTATTTTCTTGTAGAAAATATAACTTTTTTTTTTTAATTCTGTGGCTTATGGGCCACACACAATATTTAACTGACAACTACTTCCCTATGTGACAATCAAATAAAGCCTATTATGGCTTTATTTGTGTGTGTTTCACTTGAATTTTTAAAGAAAATTGAACATTTAGAAGTGTACAGCTTGACTTACATCCATAATGTAGCACATAATGTAGATATGAGGTCTGATGCCAAGACACAGGCAGGCCCAGGTTCTGTCTGCTCACAGCAGGCTTGCTGGCAAGCATTCTAAGTAATAATTGTCTCAGAAATCCAGCGTCCACGGATAAAGTGAAACCTCCTAGGTAAAGCTATTAGAGCTTTAGGGACAGAGTGTCTTTCAAGGTCCTGCAGGACTCTAATCCCTCATCTCATAAAGACATCTGGGCCCAGTGAGTTCTGTTACCGTCCATCTAAAAGAGAAACAGAACTCACACAAAGGTGATCCTAGCATTTGGGATCACAAGCCTTTAATCCCAGCACTAGGGAGGTGGAGACAGGAGCAATATTTGGCTGGGCAGAGAGAGGAATATAAAGGGGAAGAGACAGGAACTCAGTGGAGGGTGGAATCTGAGGTTGGTGGAGAGCATTGCAGGATCATCCCTATGTTTGTCTGAGCCTTGGTAGAGGTCAGATCTCTCTAGTGACTGGCTGTTTTGCTTTTCTGATCTTCAGCTTGAACTCAATATCTGTCTCTGGGTTTTTATTACTCATGCTACATCTGCCCTCCCAACTGCTGGGATTTATGGTGAGCACCATCATTACTTGGCTAAGAGGCCAGATAATTCTTAATCTGTCCTGTTTTCTTTTTAGTCTTACACTTTTTGTTATTTGGTTTTGGTTTAATTTGGGGGTTGTGAGGTGCTTACTGGCTTATTTTGAGAGAAAGAATTAAGTGTGAAGTGGGATGTAATTATTCATAACCTTGCTTCCCCAGGTGACTGTAGTACAGTCTAGGTTTCCCCACCTTATTTAAAGTGAGAATGGCTGACTAAATAAATGGTAGGTCATCTCCAAATGACCACTTACTATCAGGCAAAACACAATCAATTGTCTTTTGTTTGTTTGTTTTGTTTTTAACTTAAGCTTGAGAGAGACAGAGAGAGACAGAGACAGAAGAGCATGCGGGCATGCATGCATGCATGCATGCATGCATGTGTGTGTGTGGTGTATCTTGCTTACTGGACTGAAAAGATAGAAACCCTTTCCTTTTTATTTGTAATCAGATGCACCAGAGACTGTTTTACGGTACCTTTTGCTCTTCAGTGAATTCAGAATTATTGTGTTGAGCTTGGGCCTCCTTCTGTAGGTGTCTTGCTAATCTGTAAGAAGAAAACATTATTCAGAACTGAAAGTGAGCAAGCTATTTTTAACAGCAGCAAGATGATACAGGTTAATTTTTTAAAAACAAAGAAACACCATGCTTTGTTGTGATCATGTCAGTTTTCTTCAGCCTTAGAAACACTCTGCATGTGCTACAATACTTTCCACACCATGTCACTGGGTAGAACCTCAGCTAAGAGAGCAAAAGCAGAATGATAGGGCTGGGGGTGGGTCTCCTAGGGTGTGGAATCCAGCCCTCCCTGACCTGAACAGACTCCTCTGTAACTACCCAGATTCAACTTAGACTGTACTGCTGAGTTCTAACTGCTCTACTAGCTACAGATATTTTTATCAATCTACTTATTATTGATTTGCTGGTTAGTCCAAAATCAAATTACATCCATGACAAAGTGGGAATACTCTATCAAAATCCACTTTTGAAGGTAATAGTTTTTGGAGAAAAGAAAATTCCACCATTCATAAATAGAAATCACTGATTACCCAATTATCCTATTTTTAAAATGGCAGCTATGGGCTAGTGAGAAGACTCAGTGTCTGCCTCAAAGCCTGATGACCCAGATTTGATCCCCAGGGCCCACATGATACAAAGAGGGAACCAACTTCCTCAAGTTGTCCTCTGACCTCCACACACAGGGTATACATATGTATGTAAACAGCAGACTGACTGAGGGTTTTCAAGGGTGAATCAATGTTTCTACTCCACGTTCGACAGTAAGGACCAAACCTATATGTTAAAGAGTAAAGCAAAAAGCACCAACACTTAAAACTCTCTCTTTCACACACATACACACACATGGGGGTAGGGAGAGGGTTCTTGAGAAATATAAAAATGGCCATTAAGAGGACAAAAAGATTCATATCATTAGTCATAAGAAAACGCTTACCAAATGACAAGCTACCTCTTCACTGCCAAAGATGGCTATGATTTAAAACATAAAACAAAGGGAAAATAACAGGTGTTGAAGAGGACGGACAAAAGCAGGGTCCTCATACCCTGCAGGTAAAAACACAGAAACAGTCCAATCATAGGGAGAAGTTTGGTAGTTTGTCAAGTAATTAACTACAGACTTAAAGACCCAGCAATTTCATACAAAGGTATACATCCAAAAACCTCAAAATGTATGTTCACATGAAATCCTTGTACACACATGCATTATTCATAATCACCAAAAAGTGGGAACAACTGAAATGCTCACTAATGAGTGAATAAATAAAACGTGCTATTCCCATTCATGAAACCGTCTTCTTCTTTCTTTCTTTTTTTCTTTCTTTCTTTCTTTCTTTTCTGTTTGTTTTTTGAGACAAGGTTTCTCTGTGTAGCTCTGGCTGTCCTGTGACTCGCTCTATGGACCAGGATGACCTCAAACTCAGAGAGTCACTTGACTCTGCTTTCTGAGTGCTGGGATTAAAGGCCTGCACCAACACCCAGCATGAAAGATTTTTCACTGGGACTGAAGAAATACATCAGCAGTTAAGAGCACAGGTTGCTCCTGCAGAGCAACCAGGTTCAACTCCCAACACATAATAATTCCCAACCATCTGTCAATCCAGTCCCAGGGGGTCCAAAATACTCTTTGGAGCTCTGTGGATACCAGGCACACATGTGGCACCCATACATACAGACAAAACACCTACACACATAAAATTTTTAAAAAGAAATATTATTCAGTCATAAAGAGGGCTGAAATTATAACATGTTATAATATGAACTTTAAAAATATGCTAAATGAAAGAACCCACATTAAATGGCAATGATTCCACGCAAATGAAAAGTCCATAATAATAAACCCATTGAGACAAAAAATGATGAGTAAGTTGCTTCTACCTATTGATTTATTTTCTCCCAAAGCTGGGAATATATTTTCTCCCTAAATGCTACTTGAAGACTTTCACGGACTAATATGGCCATTTTCCTTGTTCAGGACTCATGCTGATTGGTATGAAGTACTTCCTAGAAATGCAGCTTATAGGATTATAAATCAACTATACGCTGAATTTATATGATATAAATTTATACGTGACGCCTCTTGAATTTGGGGGCATCACACTGTGACACAGTTGCTCAATCTGAGTAAGTCTACACATAATTTGCTAATTGCGGTTATTAGGTCAAGCAGGGTGATCACCAGAAGAAAAAACACAGGTTGAAATTCTTGTTCCGATACTAACAAACAATAGAAAAAGACACTAAATTCAAAGAGAATCTCATGTACAAAAGGTAGACAACAGACCAGGAAGATATATTACAAAAATAAAGAACTTACATCCAGAATATATAAAGAACCCTTAGAACTTTATGTGTGCAAGGTAATTCAATTTTTTAAAAGATGCAGGAAAGATCTAGAAGGTACACAGAAACTTACAGAAGGAAAATAAGTATGAAAAAACCACTCAACACCATGAGTCATTTGTGAAATGTAAATTAAAGCCACAGTGGAGTGTGCTATATGCCCTCCAGAAGGGATGTAATTAGACAGGAACACATGCTAGCTACATGAGAAAAACCCTTCCACTGCTGGCAGAAACATGAAATGGCATCCATATTCTGGGCAGTGGCGCAACAGGTTTCCTTTAAAGTCACACATCTAACACCAGACCCAGCAATTCCTCTCATTGGTATCTATCTCCTCAAAAGGAATGGAAATGCATGTCCACATAAGGAATTACCTGGGCTGGTGAGATGGCTCAGTGATTAAGAGTGCACACTGCTCTTGCAGAGAACCTGAGCTCTGTTTCTAACACCCATGTCAGGCAGCTCACAAGTGCCTGTAACTCCAAGAGACCCAAACTTCTGGTCTCCCAATTTCAGACACCTGCACACGTGTGTACACCCCCCCAACACACATAATTAAAAATAAAATTTAATTTTGAAAAAAGAATTGCTGTAAATGTTAAGGCAGCATTGCTGATAATAATCAAAACTTTAATGTCCATTAATTAGTTGAGTAGGGTCATGAAATGTGATGCACCTATACAATGTAACATTTTTGCTCACTAGCAAAAAGTGAGACAAGCTAAATGAATCTTAAATATTATGCTAAAAATCATCGTTAGGTAATTATTACACAAAATGTCCAGGAAAGACATTATGAAGACAAAACATAGGTAAGTGGTTGTCTGAGGGTCAAGAATGTGGCACGAATGCAAGTGAGCACAGGGACCTTTGGAGAGGATGGCCTGGATGCCGTGTGGGGACAACCGCACAGCTGGGACATGCAAAATGTGTCAGTTTGTGGTGTACAAGTTATACCTCAATAGTTTTTGTTGGTGATGGTGGTGGTGTTTGTGTTTGGAATCGGCGTCTCATCTTGTAGTCCTCCATGGGTGGCCTGGAACTGGCTATGTAGAAAATTCTAGACTCTAACTTGCCTGCCTGACTCCCAAGTACTGGGAGTTAAAAAAACAAATGGCAACAAAAACTCTCTCTCTCTCTTTTTAATGTTTTAAAAGTCAGGCAAAAATACTTTAATCTTTTAAATACATAAACTCAAATTTTCATGTGAATGGAATCCTAAAGGTGAGACCTGATTCTGTGCACTGAAGGAAAAGCTACATGCTCTGGAGAATCAGATGAACAAACAAAAAAACTGGTTATGAGCAATGGGAAGAAAATAGTTCAGTAGTCTTCTCTAGGGGCTGGAGAGATGGTTCCACAGTTAAGAACACTTGCTGCACAATCCTGACAACTGGGGCTTGAACCCCAGCACCCACATCACTAGCCAGGCATGCCTGGCACACCTGTAACCCCGGCACCCACACCACTAGCCAGGAGTCCCCAGCACACCTGTAACCCTGGCACCCACATCACTAGCCAGGAGTCCCTAGCACACCTGTATAACCAGCACCAAGAAAGCAGAGACAGGAGGATCACCGAGGCTGGATAGCTTTCAGTCTAGCAGAGAACATCCAGGGAGGCCTCTCAGAAGGAAAGTGGAGTGATGGAGAACGTCCACTGTACACACAAGTGCACATAACTCACATAAACACAAATAAACCTTTAAAAGTTCTCTAGGGTCTCATCTCATCCTACAATGGTGCCTACAAGTAAAACAGGACTGCTCTTAGGAGGTGTCTTAAATATACCTGGAACACATAAGTGACTGACAGGAACCTTATCCCTATAGACAGAAATTAGTGTGTCTCATCCATCTGTAGCAAAGAACCAGGATTTCTCTCCACCAGTTCCCGGCTGATACTCTGCAGATACAAGAAAAAAACAAAAAACAAAACAAACAAACAAAAAAACTACTGTTAACAGCTCAGGAGGTAAACTGCTCAATGACCTGAGTCAGTCCCCGGGAAGGCCAAAACTGGATCCTGCTAGTTTTCTTTGACTTCTATACCAAGGCACCAGGCACACGTGTTGTGTGCAAAAATACATCCAGGCCAGGCGGTGGTGGCGCACGCCTTTAATCCCAGCACTTGGGAGGCAGAGGCAGGCGGATCTCTGTGAGTTCGAGACCAGCCTGGTCTACAAGAGCTAGTTCCAGGACAGTCTCCAAAACCACAGAGAAACCCTGTCTCGAAAAAAAAAAAATAACCAAAAACCAAAAACAAAAAACAAAAATACATCCAGGCAAAACACTCATACACATAATAAAACTTAAAAATAAAATATAGTATTCTTAAAGTGAAAGTACATATACTATGCCTCTAACATTTCCTCCATAAACCAGCCTCCATACATTGTAGACTATGAAGACAGTATGGCTGCCCAGTTAAAAACCCCCAATTATCCCCGACTTCTCCCTTAATTTTTTTTTTAATTGAGAAAAGGGAAAAAAAAGTATCCGCCTCCTCCCAGCTTCCCATTTCCCTCCCCCTCCTCCCACCCTTCTCCCCCTCCCCCAAACTCCTCTCCCCCTCCCTCTCCAGTCCATAGAGCAGTCAGGGTTCCCTGCCCTGTGGAAAGTCCAAGGTCCGCCCTCCTCCATCCATGTCTAGGAAGGTGAACATCCAAACTGGCTAGGCTCCCACAAAGCCAGAACATTAAGTAGGATCAAAACCCCGTGCCATTGTCCTTGGCTTCTCATCAGCCCTCATTGTTTGCCATGTTCACAGAGTCCGGTTTTATCCCATGCTTTTTCAGTCCCAGTCCAGCTGGCCTTGGTGAGCTCCCAATAGATCAGCCCCATTGTCTCAGTGGGTGGGTGCACCCCTCGTGGTCCTGACTTCCTTGCTCATCTTCTCCCTCCTTCCGCTCCTCATTGGGACCTTGGGAGCTTCTTGATATCCAGCCAGTGACTAAGTAATTGTTCACATTATTATCATGGTCCTCGATTGGCCTCCTTGGCTTCAGTCTTTCCTTCCAAAAAAGTGTGTTCAAAAATAAGAAAAGGCAACTTGTTTCTATTTCTGGTAGATTAGGAAGACGTAAATTCTTGGCCTCATTTATGCGTAGCCTGAACATTACAAAGTTTGCCCAGTCACTACATTTCTGTTGGACTCTGACAGTGCCGTTTTATAAGAACTGGAGAGTGTAGTACTCTGCAGCTCTCCAGTACAGTGGCCAGTGTGGAGACTCAACAAAGGATCTGCATGTGCCTGTTACTCTCATTCCCACTAAGCAGCCTGCATATTCAATTTTCCTTTGTAATTCCAATTAGACATGGCATTCTTCACTTTCCATTGGGAGGTTTGCTGCCCAGTCCCAACAGCTGCTAGGTTCACTGCATCACAAGCAAGAGGCAGCTTTGCATTTCAGGCCACTTTAATTATTATAGATGGTGACACACACAAACCCTCGCGGGCTACCCAATCAAGGTTAAGAGGAGTGCATTCTGCAACAATGGAAGGACTCTTGAAATTTGTTTACAGAATTTGTCTGTCAATGTTTTAATCAAACAAAGCAATTTATTGTTAATTTAAATATCAGCAGAAAAGGACTGAAATTAGAACCCCCCCAGATTTCAAAGGTATCATATTGTGACCCCAGTTTTTCAAATTTTGTTAAAAAGAAAAAGAATTCTATGCCTAGTGGGCGGTTACAAAAACAAATGAAATCACTTGGGAGTTCAAATACATGTTAGTAGTTGTCCATAGCAAAACACCCAGAGCACTAAATTTTTGAATTTATAGACGATCTGTCACTTAAGACCGGCAGAGAACACCTATATATCCAAATTATCTCATGGCCTAGCCAAAAACAAGTAGCTATTGTTGGGAAAGGATAGGAGTTTTGATTCTCCCAAGTATCAATCTTGTATTCTTCCCAGAAAAAGCGAAGGGGATGGTCTCACAATTCGAGAAACATCAAAGAATTTATTTTAAAACCGAGAATTAATGGTAACAGTTCGCAAACAATAGCATTTAATGAGCAGTTTCTTTTAGTAATAAGTCCAAGAAACTAACCAAGATGTTTATACAGCTTTTGTAAGTGTCTAAAGCTTAAGTGGAAGAACCAGAAAGGGATAATGAGACTAGGGTGGGTGAAGGAAACCAGTCCTCACTTGTACCCTGAGGCTATACATTGTACACAGGAAAAGGGGGAGGGACCCACGGAGGGAGTGGCGGCTCCTGGGCCTGGTCTATTAATTCACATTTTGCTCCCCTCTATTCACATCCTGCGCGGACTCCACCCAAAGCAGCCAAGCGAGAGGGTGGGTGGGACTCACAGCCTAGCAAATAACAGTCCCAGAAATCGAAAACGAAATCGAGCAGGAATTGAGAAAACACCGCTCACCAGACAGAGGGGTGGAGAAGGAGGGCGAGAAGCAAGCAGGGACCCTTCTCGTGGCAGGAGAGGCATCCCTTCCCCTTCCCGGGGACAACCTCCACTCCCGCCCTAGCACATCCCTCTTCTCCTACACGTGGAGAGTGCAGGACACACACACGCAGAACACGGCCACTCATCTCCGGAACGTGGGCCGAGAGCACACAAGTATTCCCTGGGCATTTTCCAAGATTTTTGTTTCTCCTGGAGGGGTGGCAACCTGGGAGAGGCGGCGGGAAGGAAAGGAGACTGCCTGCAGAGCCCAGGTCCCGAGGGAAGCTTGCAGGGAACGACGGATAGAGCCAGTGAGGGCCCCAGCTACCTGTTGAATGGACCCGGCCCTATGCAAAAGAGGGACGAGGAGAGAGCTTCCCCGGAGGGCGGGCGGGGACCCGAGCAGCCGGATCTCAGCCCTAATGCTTGCGGGGGGGGCACCCCAAGAAGCCTGCGCTACGGGACACAGTGATGCGAGACTTGGGCAGAAGCAAGGGGTGGCGACCTGCCTGGCCCGTTCCCGCGGTTAGTCACTCACATCTGATACTCGTCTATCGCCTCCACCAGCTGGCCCCAAGAGTCGAAGTCGGCGCCTCTCCTAAGACTGGCGCCCCAGCGCTGCAGCAGACTCCGGGTCACCTCCGACATGGCCGGTCCCCGCCCCGGCCCCCTCCCGCCCCTACCCCAGCAAGGCCGGGCTCTAGGGCGCCATCCTCCCCGGGTTTGGCCCTGGCATTAACAGGGCCGGGAGGAACCGCTAAGGCCACCACCGCCACCCGCCGAGGAGCCGCCCAAACCCATTTGCCGCCACAGCCAAACTTTGCGGCTCCAAGGCGGCCGCCCCGCCGAGGCCACGCCCCCTAAGCCACGCCCCAGTTAGGTTGAGGCCGCCCCGACCCGCCGAGGCCGTCGTTACGGCGGCTTCCGGCCTTGGCTCGGGTGACACCCCACCCCACCTCCGCCACAGCTCCCCTCTCTAGGGCCCAGACAGGATCTGGAGAGGTAAGAGCAAACGAAGTTTAGAAAGGGCGGGCAGACGCAGCAACGCGGCGGAACCGCCCCTCTGAGACACGCACGGCCGTCTCTGCGGCTGTCACGGTCTCCAGTCACGTGACGCTTCCTAGCGGCTGGCCCCGCTTCCGGCTTCTCTAGCCCTGTCGTCTCGGTGCTACCGGCGCCTTCCTTGTCTCGCTGGCGGACTCCGGTCTCGCCTTCCCTTTCCTCCAGCAGGAAGAGTGGCGAACCGACTCTGAAGTCCCCGGTAAGCTTGTCATGAGGCGTGTGAGCCCGTGCTCTCCCTCCCCTCGAGGCCCTGCACTCCAGTGGGAGGGTCACCCCCTTCACGGGAGCTTCCATGGACCCTTGGGTGGTAGACAGTGGAGGAATCGATGGATTAACAGCTAGATCGGCCGACTCTCCTCGCTCGGCGTCCCCTTTGGATGTTAGAGGGGTTGCTAGACACAGAACCGTGGCTTGGCTATCATCTGCTTGGCCTTCCGAGGTTGACAGGATCGCTGTGCTACCCTAAGAGCCGATCGCGAGTCAGGAGGCGGGTGTGTGGGGTCGCGGCCCCTGACTCGGTAATACCCGGAGGAAGAGGCCGGGCGGTAAACAGGAAGTGGGCGCGAGCAGTGTCTAGACTTAGGTAGGCTCCCGGGAGCTCCGGAGTCCGGAGGGGTGTGTCAGCAGACTGGGTCGTCCCGTGGAGGTCTGGCAGGTGACCTGTTTTCGGGATTGTACTGGGGGCTCTGCAGGCTCCTGAGGGATGGGTGTGTCGTTCTTCGACCCCACCCTCTGAGGTCTGGAGACCCAAAAAGTGCCAGGTCACCCAAGTGTTTGAAGGATGGAGCAGGAACAGTCTCGGAATTTTATTTTTTTTTTCACAAATTTCCCTAGAGTGTGGTAGGCACACTTAGTGCCGCGTTTGCGTAGGTTTTGAAGGTGTTATGTATAGACGCTGTTTTTTTTTTTTGGTAATATGTTCTGAAGGGGCATATTCAGTGTTTTGAGTCCTAAGTGGATCTGCCCAGGCATCCCCTGAGTATAAAATGCATTCTCTCTGTTCACTAACTATCTGGTGCTTCCCAAAACCGGTTTTGTCTTGAGTGGGTCTAACCCGAGTGATGCATAATGTTAATATTTCAGAACACGACATCCTTCCACACACTTTTCCCCCAATAAAGGTGATTGAAAACCTGCACAATGCCTTTAAATTGCATTTGTCTTATCAGAATTGCTTCTGTGTTTCTTCTGGAATTTAATGAGATGTTTGAGAATTCAGCTTGAAGCCTTTTGTGTTACTAAATGCATTACCTACCCAGGAACTTTTAGGCAAAACAAAACAAAAAAAAAACCCCAGTGCTGCTTTTTTTCTTTATGCTACATTTTTTCAGGTTGACATTTTATTGAGGGAGCTTTTCAGATGTTTTTGTACAATTTACATTTTATTATAAAAATAGTCCTAGCAGTTTAACACCCAATCAATTGATTACAGAACACAAGGTATCCACCAAGGTCCTTTAGCACCAGTAATATGTGGAAGATGAAATGAATATGAAGCTTATTTATTTCCAGAAGACTTAGTGTTTATGGGTGGATCCGTTTGACTGTGTTAAGGAAATGAGACTCATCAGGTCCTATACCTTCTTGTTTGAAGCTATCCAACCAAGTCTCGGCTTTGCTTCTCAGAAGTGTAGTCTGGAGCCCTACCAGCGTCTCAGCTTCTCTCCCAGACTGGTGAGAACACATTTTAGCCAGACTCACAGAGTTCTTAATTTTCTTATACATAATCTAATTATAGACTCAATTTAAGACAAAATCTATTTGTGGTATATTATGCTTATATATGTATATTTTCTGTATAATAGCTTATGCATAAAGTGTATATACCTTGTAAAATAGCCAGTTTTTACTGTGTCTTTTTCTGACTTAATGTTTCTTCAATTTTTATGTCTCTTCGGCCTGTAGAACACATCTTGAGAAAATGACTCATTGGTTTCATAGGAACCCTTTAAAAGCTACAGCTCCCGTGTCTTTTAACTACTATGGCATGATCACTGGTCCTCCTGCTTCGAAGATTTGCAAGTAAGTGTTAGTGCAACTTAAGCAGTGTTGGTTGGGCAGGATTCAAGGGACTTTATAAGTTCCGTGGTCAATATAGAAATGTGTGACACATTCCTAACATTAAACTCATGATAAATTTCTATTTTATCATCAACAGATGAAGATTAAATCATGGGGTATTTAAGCTTTGGTAGGCATCGGGGCCACATACTTAATCTTAGATCGGTAAATGAGTTCCAGAAGAGCTAAAGCAGTAACAAAGTTAAACTATGTATTTCAACAGAGCCATAATATAGGATATGAGTATTGTTAGCAGGGTGTGCTAATGTACGCCTTTAATCTCAGCGCTCAGGAGGCCGAGGCAAGCAGATCTCTATGAGTTTTGAGACCAGCCTGGTCTACAGAGTGAGTTCCAGGACAGGTTCCAAAGCCATACAGAGAAGCCCTGTCTCCAAAAAACAAACAAACGAGAAAAAAAAAGTATTGTTAATGGGCCAGACAGTAAATTATTTAATGTTCCAAGCAGGGAGAGATTGCTATGGTTTGAAGTGGCCTTCAAAGTAGTGATATAGGAGAAAGGACTTAAGCTGTGGGTCGCATAAATTGTTTAACTTGTATCAGGAGTTGGCAAACTCTACCCACTATGTTAGGTCCACTGTTTCTTTTGTTTCTGCTCCGTGTGTGTGTGCCACACACGCGTGCAGACGCTCATGCGGTCACCCAAAGTTCAACATGCCCAAAGTTAAATTCATCTTAAAGTTATACAACTTGAGAAAAGCATGCCTTAGAAATAGGTAATTTAGGCATGAGCATGAGACCTGAGTTCAGATCCCTAACATCCACATAAAAAATGGTCAGGATGGCACACCTCTGAACCCTAGCACTGGGCACAAGATGTGGAGACAGGCAGATCTTAGAGTCTCGGCCAGCAAGTTTAGATGAAATGGAAAGTTCTGGGTTCGGTGAGAGACCCAGACATCCAACCCCTGACTTCCTTACATGCCCAGGCATGAATATTTGCATATGTGTGCACACGCACACACTAACATGTATTTAGATTGAGAAAATTTACAAGTGACTTTGAAAGTATTCAGAGTATGTATTATATATCATGCATTCTATGTGTCTTCAGTTTAAATTTACTCTTCAGCAACTTAAACCTATTTTAAAGGTCTTAAGTCAATGTCCATTAAATGTGATTTCTGGAACTCTGATGACTTCCCGGATTACATGTGGATGCAGATTAGATGCTGCAGATCTAGGAGAAGAAGTCATTGAAGATGTGAGTTCTCAGAAGAGACAAGCAGAAGGCCAAAGACTGGCCTTTTTATGTGTGGGAGAGAACTGGGGACATAGAGAAGAAGTGTTGAGTGGGGAGGAACATCCTGAATCTGTAGTGTGCACTGTGACCATGGGGTAAAGGAAGCGCAAGAGGGAAAGTTGGAGAAGAATGGCACGTGGGGGCACTTTGGCCATCCAGTTTCACATCTTCTGGATGTGTATATATTCATATAGTATATGTTAGATGTTTTGTGTGGAGTGCCAAGTTTAAAAGTTCAGAATAGTTACTAAAATGATTCACAACTACATTAAATTTCTGTTTCCCCCAAAACTATTGGCTAAAGAATGAAAAATGAGCCAGGTGATGGCACATGCCTTTAATCCCAGCACTCAGGAGGCAGAAGCAGGTGAGTTCAGCGCCAGCTGGTCTACACAGCTAGCTACAGGACAGCCAAGGCTACACAAAGAAACCCTGTCAGTAAACACACACACACAAAGAAGGAAGAATGAATTTTAAATCCATTCAGTTGTTATTTGTGTTGATGGAGACAGGGTCTCAGCTAGCCTGAGCTGCCTCAGCCTTGCCTCGGTTCTGTAGCTAAGGATTCCTCTCCTCTCCCACCTCCTGAGCACTACATTACAGGTTTGTGTTGCCATGCCTGGTTGATATTTTTGCTTTTAAAACTTGCTATATATTTTTATTGTATAATTGGGTGCTTGCATTGCCCCTTTAATTAGACTGAGTTTATTTTCGTATAACTTTTGAAGCAATTGTTAATAGAAACTTCATTTATTTCTAACATTGACCCTAATTAAATTTATTCCTTGGGATTGGTACTTCATAAAGAAGGGAGCAGGGGATCTGTGGTATTGTTTTAATGCTTTTTAGTTGTAGCCTCTGAACTGTTTTTATGTAGTCTTTGAAACACAGCTTACTTAGCTTTCCTGTCTGTTGATGTTAGTGATTTAAGATCATCCAGGACTCGGCTCCTCGAGTTGTTCACTGATTTGAGCTGTAACCCGGAAACGATGAAGAACGCAGCAGACTTGTATTTCTCACTTTTACAAGGTTGGTCACTTTACCAGCTATGTGGTCTGTGCATTTGACTGTTCAGATACAGATAGTTTTATCTCCCAGGCTTTGTTTGGAATGCTTGGGTCTCAACGTGACATTGTAAGTGGTGGTATATGGTCTTACTAATAGTCTAAAAAGTGGAAATCTATATCTATAATATAGATAGGTAGGTAGATAGATATAGATAACTATAGATAGATATAGTTCATATTTTATTAATAGAAGAATATGCAAAATAGGGGAAGGAGAAATTCAGTACCAGAAGGTTCATTCAGGCACCTGAAAAAAGTAATTATATGAATAAAACAATTGTTTTTGGTGGGGAGAGGGCTTCAAGACAGCATTTCTCTGGGTAGCCCTGGCTGTCCTGGAACGCAATTTGTAGATCAGGCTGGCCTTGCACTCACAGAGATCCCGCTTGCCTGTCTTCCTAGTGCTGGGATAAAGGCACGCACCATCATGCCCAGCTATGTACAAATACAATTTTAACTAGAAAAAATATTTGTTCTAAAATTAAAATATGTTGCTTCCTTTTATAGGTTTCATAAATTCACTGGGAGACTCCACCCAAGAAAGCAAGTTACGATATGTGCAGAGTTTCAAGTGGACTGATACATTGCAAGGACATGTTCCGAGGTGAGCGGTGCTGATGAGGCCTAACTCCAATTCTGCTTTAACTGTTTGGCCAGTGTATTTGAAGAAGAACAGATAAGCATTGTCACTTGTTAAGAAATTAATTAAAATATTGACTTAAACTAGTGTGTGGTATAAGTTTAAAATAATGTATTTCTACCAGACAAAATCCATTTTTGCAGCAATAATAAATATTAACTTTAAACACATTGGACTGTTTAATAACACCCAGTTTGCAGTCCAAAACTGGCTTTATTTCCCCCTCCTTTCTAACCGTGTTTCTACTCTTAAAACTTTCTCACTCCTCAACTATGAATAGGTCATTGCGACATTAACCTTTATTTTTTAAAAACACAATGGCTTGTTAAAATGGCCATAGATCTTTGTTTAATAAAAAATAGAAAAGGAGCCAGTAAGGTGGCTCAGTGTGTGAAGGTGTGTGCTGCCAAGCCTGACAACCCGAGTTCAATTCCCAGACCCTACATAGAGTCGAAGGACAGAGCCAACTCCCGAATTTACCTTTTGACTTCCAGGTATGCTTTATGACACGTGTATCCATAAACACAAGCAAGCAGAAATAGAAAGGAAGGGATTGGAGATCACATCCCAGGGTGGTGTTACAATGGAAAGGATGAATGTTGGATTCATACATGCCAAGACACAGTGCAGGTTTTCTATGAACATCCACTTTAATTAGATTTTGATGTGATGATGATAATGGGATACTGTGAGGAACAAAATGAGAAACTGTAGGCGTGATGAATGATGTAATGCCAGGCCTTTATAGAATTAAGACATTCACTGTTTGTTGCTTTTCTTTCTTCCTTGGACATGTTGTGTGGATTCTAGTAGTCTTGAATACCAGAGTTTTCCAAGACTTCCTGGGTTTTTTTTTTGTGTGTGTGTGTGTAATCACTGTTTTTCATTCAAAATTAAGGAGTTGTTGTTGTGAAAGACTTTTTAAATTTATTTGTGTTTTATGTACATTTGTGTTTTGCCTGCACATATGTCTCTTGTGACAGTGTTGGATCCCCTGTGACAGGAGTTGCAGACAGTTGGGAGCTGCCATGGGTTCTAGGAATTGAACGTGAGTCCTCTGGAAGACCAGCCAGTGCTCCTAACCACTGAGCCATCTTTCCAGCCCCATGAAGTCTATTTTTTAAGGATCAAGTCTTCATCCTCTTTACATTGAAAAACTTGACAGACTGTGAAGGGCTTGAATTATGTAAATTCAGTGCTTTCCCCCACATCACCCCTGAGCAATGGTGCACATGCTGATAACCACGTGTGAGGGAAGCTGAGGCAGAAGGATCATGAGCTTGAAGCCAACCTGGGCTACAGAACAAGCTCTGTCTCCCGAGTGCTAGTGTTAAAGGCATGTGCCACCACCACCCAGGGCTTTCTGACTTTTTACGGAGTCTCAGAAATACATAGTTTTAAAGCTATTCTATAACAGCTTTGGAAACTACTTTTTTTTTGTGATTATTACTGTGAAGTACATAGTTTATACTTGTGCTGGTTAATTTTTTTTTTCTCAGCTTGGTGTAAACTAGGGTCATTTGGGAGAGGGAACTCAATTGAGAAAATTCTTTCATTTGATTAACCTGTGGGTCATTTTCTTGATGAGTGATTCATGCGAGGAGGGGCCAGCCCACCTGGGAGTTGCCACCACGGGGCAGGTCATCTTGAATTGTATAAAAAAGAAACTGAGAAAGCTATGGGGAGCAAACCAGTAAGCAGTGTTCCACCATGGCCTCTGCTTCAGTTCTGCTTCCAGTTTCCTGTCCTGAGTGCCTGTTCTGATGTCATATTAGACTGTAAGCTGTAAGCTGAACTAAACCTTTCCTTCCCCAAGTAGTTTATGTGTGCATGCTTGTGTGTGTGCATGCTTTCTCTGTTAGCACATAGAAAGCAAACTAAGAAAATTCTGTACCACTATATTTAGATTGTTAATTACCTGTATTTATGTGTGTCAGTTCTCTCTTTTGGTTTCTTTGGATTTTTGTTTGTTTGTTTGTTTGTTTTTGTTGTTGTTGTTGTTGTTGTTTGAGACAGGCTATCACTGTGTAGCCCTGGCTGCCCTGGAAATGACTTTGTACACCAGGCTGACTTCAAACTCACAATGATCCACCAGCCTCTGCCTCCCAAATGCCAGGATTAAAGGCATGCACCACTGTGCCCAACTTGTATCTTCATAATTTTTTAATTAATGCACTTATTATTTATATGTGTTGTCATGTGTACATGTGTGTGAGCCTGCCTGTCATAGTACATACGTGAAGATTGGATAACAACATACAGGAATCGTTTCTCTTCAACCATGTGGGTCCCAGGGATTAAACTCAGGCCATCAAACTTGGCAGCAAGAGCCTTACCCTGCTAAGCCAAGTAAGCTTTGTTTAGCTGTGTCTTCATAATTTACAGAACTTAATGATTTCATTTCTAATTCCAGTGCCCAGCAGGATGCTGTTTTTGAACTAATATCCATGGGATTTAACGTAGCATTATGGTATACCAAATATGCTTCACGATTGGCAGGAAAAGAAAAGTAAGTTAGAAAGGTTTTATTTGTGTGTGTGTGTGTGTGTGTGTGTGTTTGTGTGTTTGTTGTTGTTGTTGTTTTAAATATATTGACTTTAAGTCTAGGCTATTTTCTAAAACGTTCCACTTGAACTAAGTACAAGAGTCATTGTTCATACTTAAGAACTGTAGTTAGGCATTTTAATCTTTGTTTTGTAAATTTTTATTTATTGCTCTTGGGGTAGGTAGGGGACGCACAGGCCAGGGTTAGCTGTGTGCAATAGGTTCTCTCCTTTCACTTCTGCATGGGTTCCAGAGATTGATTCCAGGTTGCCAGCCCGTGCAGCCACCATCCTGTACTCTGGTTTTACAAGGGGAAAGGTTTCCATAATCTTGCTATGTGGTAGTAGAGCTAAGTAAGGCCTCAAGCCAAGAAGCCATTAAAAGTGTGGCTCCTTGACTACATTTAAAATACTATAAACAGGTGACGCACGCCTTTAATCCCAGCACTCGGGAGGCAGAGGCAGGCGGATCTCTGTGAGTTCAAGACCAGCCTGGTCTACAAGAGCTAGTTCCAGGACAGGCTCCAAAACCACAGAGAAACCCTGTCTCGAAAAACCACAAAAAAAAAATAAAATAAAATAAATAAAGTACTATAAACAGAGATTTCAAACAGTGACAGAATTGGTCAGCAAACCTACAACTCATTATAAGTTGTCCATTTTTAAATGTATAATCTAAAAATCAACATCTATCAAGTCATTTGAAAATAAAGGATAAGAATAGGCAATTTGTAGAAAAAGAGGTAAAAAAAAACTTAAAGGTACATAAAACATTGTTTAGAGGACTAAAGAATTGCACGATGCCGATGAGGTAACTCAGTGGGTAAAGGCGCTTGCCACCCAATGACACAGAACAAGGGGAGGAGAGAGCTGAGCCACACACTTGTCCTGTGACCTCCACTCACACACCAGTGCACACAGAGAAATAACAACTTTTTTTAAGAATTGCAAAATTAGATGAGACAACTTTCATAGTAACATACATACAGCATTGAGAAGCTGGCACATCCATTCTGGTTCATCCACACATAGTAATATGCAGACATGTAAACATGAGTCATGTTGGCCGGTGTGGAGTGACTCAGATGAACAGAGTAGTGTGTGTAGCTGCCGTGATGTGTTAAGTTCGTAGTATTTTGTATGTGTTTATGGCAGAGCAGTCTGTAAAGACATAAGACTGTTTAGTATTTCCTTCGAGGCAAGCTTGCTGTTCATCTGCAGAGTCTTGGGTATGTATCATGTGCATTTTTAGTTTGTTTTTTTTTTTATTTAGGGAAATTAGATTTCTTTTTAAGGAAGAAAACTACTAATAAGAAACACAAGAAACTCATTTGGTTAAGTGTCTGTTTGTGGGTATGTGCTCATGCGTGAGGAGGCCAGAGGTGTTGGGTCTCCCTGGAGCTGGAGTCACAGGCATGTGAGCCGCCTGACATGGGTGCTGGGAGCTGGACTGAGTCCTCTGCAAGAGCAGCAAGTGCTCTTAGGAACTGAGCCATGTCCCAGCCTTGGTGTTCTGATAACGTGGTAGCTGTTAGGACCAGAAATAAGGCGCATCCTCTAACTTGCATAACCACTGTCTTAAAGCATAACAGAAGATGAAGCAAAAGATGTCCATCGGAGCCTAAAAATTGCAGCTGGGATTTTTAAACATTTAAAGGTAAATGGGGTTGGGGAGCAGGGCGGGGTAGGATGGATCAGGGGGTGGCGCATTGTTAATTCTTGGACTGTGTGTCGGGATTAGTAACTCCATTGTGTCAGAGAGGTAGTCCAGTCCCTCCAGTAACTGCAGAGAGTTGGTTCAAGAACAGACTGCCCTTCCACATCTGCATACCCAAGTCTAGATTCTGTGGTGCCTTTTCTAAAGTGACGTGGGCTCTGCATGTAAGCCGTGCACGGCCTGTGTACTGTATACCTCGCTCGTCAGCTAGCACAGAGTGACTACTCTGTGAGTACTCGTGCTACTGTGTTGTCTAGGCAGTGGTGACAGGGGGATTGTGTGCAGCCACGGTGGCTGAGTGTTGTGTCTGAGCTGACTGTGCAGGCTGTACTTTAGCTGCCTTCCTGGGAGCCACCACCAGTTACTGTGCTAATAACTCCATTTTTACTTTCAAGTTGGTGGATCATAACTAGAAGCTTTAGCTGTAATATTCTGCTTACTTTTCTGTGTCTTACCCTGAGTGAAAACAAAACAGATAAGTTGATGTCTGTGCTACTGCGCACTACTTTCTCCTGTCACTGGGAGCAGTCGCAGTCCCTCAGTACGGACTCTGAGGTTGCATTCTGAGTCTCATTGGCCAGCCAATCACTGCAATCTAATGATATCAGGTAGCCTGAAGATAGGACAGGAACTCTGAGGAAAAAATGCTTGTCTTCCTCTGACACTGCCCTTCTGCTTCTTATGATCAAAACTACTGATTACTGAGGGCCTCTGGAGGCAGCCGTATGATGATGTAGAATTTGCAGTATTTTCTTTTCAATGTTAGCTCTTACTGTGAATGAACAAGTCACAGAACAAAAGAGAATTTTCATTACTATTGCAGCTAAATACTTTCTAAGATAAAGATATGCTTTGCATTATGTTGTATTGGCAAAGAAGTCTATCCATAACCTAAGTCTTGCTTCTGGATTTCTTATAAAAGTTCACTTTGAATAGATAAGTCCTCACCATGCCTGTGAGCTTACAGCCACTGCTTGGTCTGTTCTCTTAGGTTCCCAGTGAGTCTCTAAATTGAATATCCCATAATCACATCTTCGCCTCTGACAGGAGCATTAAGATGAGATTTGACATGTTTGTTTTCTGTTCTTTCTCTCCAGGAAAACCATATACCCAAACTTCTTACACCAGCAGAAAAGGGCCAGGACTTAGAGGCTCGGCTTATAGATACTTACATCATCCAGTGCCAGGCTGAGGCTCAAGAAGGTATGGAAACATTCGAAGGTGTTTTGCTTTTAAGAATGTTTATATTGGCTTTTGAGTCTTTGGGAAATACCACAATTAGCTGTATTAAGTTTTAAATTTTAAGAACTGATTATGAGGGCCGTTTTACCCTATAACATTGCCTTTGCTGTCTAGAGAGCTCCTTCCAGCTGATATTTCTTTAAAGAGGGTTTTGATTTCATGCCTTTTTGATAGCATTAATGTTCATCTTTGGGTGTTTTTTCTTTAAGATTAATTTTTAGGTGTGTGTGTGAGAGAGAGAGTGTATATGGTGGGGTTATGTGTGTGGGTGCCCTTGGAGGTCAGAAGAGGGTGCCAAATCCCTTGAAGCTGTAGTTACAGGTGGTTGTGACCCTCCCAAAATGCACGTTGGGAACCGAACGTGGCTCTTCTGAAAGAGTACTTTGTAATCTTAACTGCGAGCCCTCGTTCTGCTGCAAACATTAACGCTACTCATCTCTCCTCCTGTGTTGTGCTTATTACTTTCCTTCTCCCACTCATTAAATTACCTTAAGTCTTCATCTGTCAGTTTCCAAAAACTAAAGTAACTACTATAAGCTTTTTATCTGTATGTCAAGACTGAGTGCTTTCAAAGCACTTTTCTTCTTCCTGTCTTGCTATTTTAGTAATTCTCTGTGCTAATAGTTGGCTAGTGATTTAAGATACTGTATCAGAAACATAAAATCAGTGTTTTCTTTTTGTGTTTGTTTTCTATAAATTTTATACTAAAACATTTTTTAAAAACTGAACATCTGGAAAGAAGACTGTCAGGCTGTCTTCTGCTGTTATGACTGAACTTCCCATAACTGGATGTGAGCTTAGAGATTGTATTTATTATGTGTCGGTTACAGTAACAATTGCCCGAGCAATTGAGCTGAAGCATGCTCCAGGACTGATTGCTGCACTTGCCTACGAAACGGCCAGCTTCTACCAGAGAGCAGGTAAGCTCGCCGTGTTGTTACACTAACAGTCCTTAGGTTTCGTGTTCACTTGATTTTTGCTGAGAATCTCGTATTTCCCGTTACATTACTACAATAAAATCTTTGTATTTTGGCCTTTTTAAAAATAAGAGGCCAGGTGTGGTAGCACAGGTGCTCCAGGTGTGGTGGCACAGTGCTCCAGGTGTGGTGGCACAGTGCTCCAGGTGTGGTAGCACAGGTGCTCCAGGTGTGGTGGCACAGTGCTCCAGGTGTGGTGGCAGAGTGCTCCAGGTGTGGTGGCAGAGTGCTCCAGGTGTGGTGGCAGAGTGCTCCAGGTGTGGTGGCACAGTGCTCCAGGTGTGGTTGCACAGGTGCTCCAGAGGCTGTCACAGGAAGATTGTTACTCTGCCTGACTGCAGAGTAAAATCAAGGCTGGCCTGGACAATTTGTCTCAAAAGCAGGGACACAGCGCTGTGGGTCAAGTGTTTGCCACACGAGCATTAAGACCTAAGTTCAATCTGTGGGATGTAAAAGAGCCAAGCGTGATGACAAGTGCTTGTGATCTTACTGCCAAGGAGGAGGAGTCACGCAGGATCCCTGTGCCTTGGTCGGTCAGTAAGATCCAGGTAAAACCAAGAGACCTTGTCTCAACAGATAGGGGAATAGCCTACACACACATATGCTCCTCTCAGACACAAATATGCACGTATACATGTTAGTTAATATGTTATAAATTAATGTGTAAGGAGCTGGGAATATACCTTGTAGTAGAGCTCTTGAGTCGGGCCCCAGCATCTCACAGCCAATGTATTAACAATGGCTTGTAGAAAGATAATGTACTTTCCACCAGTTATATCTGGTTATATGCAGCCATTGCTCATTTTGGTCTTTATAACAATCTTACATATGTATTTAGTTAATTAATTCATTTTAAGACTGGGTCTTTCTGTGTAACCCTGACTGAAAACTGACTATGTAGACAGACCAGATTGGCCACAAACCCAAGAAATCCTCCTGCCTCTGTCTTCCAAGTGCTGAGACTAAAGTCTTGCACTACCATGCCCAGATCTTTATAATCATTTTATAGCTGTTGTCCTTATTTAGTGTTATATGGCCACCAATAACGTGACTACTAGCATGTGGAAGGTGAAAACCAGAACTTGGGTCCTGTGATCTAGGAAACACACTTGGGTTTCTGTTCGGAGGCCCGTTTTTATTTTGGTTGTGGAGTAGATAAGAATAAATTCCCAGTCTAGGGAAGGAGGTGAACTTGGAGTCAGATCATGGTGTAAGATACAGCATCACTGATGTAAGAAACTGAGCAGTGTGGGCGTGCCAGAGAATGCTTGCAGGAGGAAAGTGGCTTTTTAGTTTGATTTCAAAACAAAGTGAGTCTGATTTGATTGGATTGTAATTTTGAACGAAAATTCCCAGCTCCCACATGGGCTTGCTGTGTGAAGGGATAGGCAGGCTCAGTGTTTAAGAAGAAATTATTATAGGCTTTGAAGGAAATGAAGAAAAGTTTGACAGTGATAATGAAGTTGAAAATAAGGAAGTCAAAATTGATTTAGGAAAATGTTTGGATTTTGCCATTAATTTAAAGCTACATTAACCATCAAATTGAAGAGGTATTTATTATGTTGTTCAAATATATAATTATGAAGAAATAAATCATATTAAGTATTTAGAGTTTTTTTTTCTTAATGTATGAAAGCTTGAATTTAGACTAGATGACATTGTGCTTTTATTAGCACCAGAACACAGGAACTAAGGAATGTTCCAGTGAAACTGGGTGAAATGATATTTTGCTTTTTAAAATGTAACTTTAGATCATACTTTATCCAGTTTGGAGCCTGCATACTCTGCTAAATGGAGGAAGTACCTTCACCTGAAGATGTGCTTCTACACGGCCTATGTAAGTCCCAACAGCCCTGCAGATGGTGAAGTGATTGGCAGTGACAGGCAGCTCTCAGGAGTGAGTGCAAGATGATAGACAGTTGTAGACCTAGAGGTGCTGCGTGGTCCCAAATCGTATTTTCAGGCTAGGCACATATGAATTCTCTCAGTTGTTTTATCCTGTCCATGAGAGGAGTATCAACAAATTCTAACCTCAGTGGCTTGGGAAGGTGGCTCAGTAGGTTGTGAGCAAGTGTGAAGATCTGAGTTCAGATCCCCAGAAGCCATGTTAAGCTGAATGCAGTCGTGCACATCTGTAAGGCCAGCACTCTACAGTGAGATAGAAGGCAGAAATGCCAGCTGCTAGCCTGGCATGCCTCACAGCAAACAATAGGATAGCCTGCCTCAAACAGAGCGGACGGCAGGGACTGAACCTAAGGTTGGCCTCTGAGCTCCTGCTCACTCACACCTCTATACACACCGTGCTTTTGTTGTTGATTTATTTTAACCTTAGGCATGCCACACAGTGTGTATGACCTAGAACAAAAACCACCAGTTTGCACCATTTTAGAAGCTCTTTACTTGTTGATTAAACGACCAAACTTAAGGTTGTTATCATGTGGGAGGCAGTCAGAACCTTTTTCAGAGTTAAGTAAATATTTCTACCCCTTCCATGATATAGAGTTTTACAGCATGCTCTACTGCTCAGCACCAGTTGTCTGTTTCAGCAGATTTTTATGAGTAGACTTCAGGCTGGTGTGCTTTTCCTAAAACCTGTGGTCCTTACTGAGTGTGGTGAGACATGCCTGTAACCCTAAGCGTTTGAAGCTGAGATGGGAGGAGGATCCTGAACCCAGGAGGAGGGGTATATATGGACATATGAGGGTGGGACATGGGTTGGAGTGGGACAGTCAGCAGGCTCTACTTGTTCGTCTCAAAACACTGCCCGATCCCTTTATGTGTGCGTAACAAAGAATTGACTCCTTTTCATAGTTCTGTCCTCATTTTTCAAACAAGTTTTAGCTAGCAGGTTTTGCTCTTAGAGCGTAGTGACATGTCTGTTTCTTGTCAGGGCTGGGCCTAACTGTTCATTTAATTTGGATAGAGATAGGGGAAGCCTACCTCAAATAAAGGCTTGCATGGATAGTCCAAACAGTGCCTGACAGTGTGACATGGAATCTGAGCACAGAATCTATGCAAATGTGTTTCTCTTGCCAGGCATATTGTTACCACGGCCAGACCCTGTTGGCTAGTGATAAATGTGGTGAAGCAATCAGGTCTCTTCAAGAAGCAGAAAAATGTAAGTTTTCCTTCCAGGATTTTAACTCCCTTAAAAAAATATATATATTCTTTCATCCTAAAGGGAATGCGTAGACTCTAAGTTTATGAAAGAAATAGGTAAGATAGCTAAGTTCATGAAAGAAATAGACAAGATATTTGGAGAAAAGAAAAAAAGTCTTATCCTCTAGCCTATAGAAAACACCACCTCCCACCAGCACTGTCTTCGCGTTGCTTTCACAGCAGGTGAAAACAGCAGAAGCCACTGTCCCTGACTTCAGGTCTTTGAGCTCTCGCGGGCAGGGCCCAGCCATCCTCAGACTGTTGTCCTCTCCGCAGTGTACGCAGAGGCTGAAGCCCTGTGCAAAGAGTACGGGGAAACCAAAGGACCAGGACCTACAGCCAAGCCGTCAGGTCATCTGTTCTTCCGGAAGCTTGGCAGCCTTGTGAAGAACACCCTGGACAAATGTCAGAGAGAAAATGGGTTCATGTGCGTACGCCTCACTCTTTGATCGGGATTGCTACCATAGTGACTGTAGTAACAGTTTTATCTCCAGTCCCAAAGGATGTGTCTTAGATTGCATTTAAATTTAGTATTAATTTTCTTTTTAAATTGGTGATGAAGTTGTTTGTAGGGCCTTTTATTCTATATATGATGTCATAAAAAGTGGGTTTAAAATCAAAGTGGGGTTTGGTAACAAAGTTTATTTCATCAGGATACTCCTATAAAGACTTCATTTTCTCTAAACTTTGCTTCTATCTGCTATCTCTGTGCAGGGTGGTGTGTGTGTGTGTGTGTGTCTATAATCAACTTCTTTACATGTTTGTCTCACTCTGGTTTGAGCTAGCTATAAAGTACGAAATTTTAATTATCTTGTAAATTTTCCTGGTCCCTCCGGGCAGTAAGACCAAAACTATTAGGAAATCAACAGTTGTCAGTGCAAACTGTAGTTCGGTGCCTTCATAGGCTGGGAGAATCATTCTTGTCCCTGCCTGCCTCTTTATATTCTTCCTGTGATACTCTGCATTTGGTCACACTGATGTTTTCACTTGTCTGCTTTAGTTTTCCTTTCCTTTGAAAATAGACTGAGCCCCCAGATCCAGGCCCACTACCCCTCTTTGTATTCTTTCTGTCCTTGAACACTGCTGCATTGTGCTGTAACCCGCTAGGGCCTCCCAACTTCTCGGTGGTCCGTTTGGGACTGTGCCCCAGAGCTGAGAATCGCCGTACTCATCATAGCTTTGAACATGTTAGGTGCTCAAGTGTTACTGAAGAAATGAATAAACCACTATTTAAATTGCTTTTTTGCAGTTACTTTCAAAAAATCCCAACAGAAGCCCCACAACTGGAACTCAAAGCAAATTATGGACTGGTAGAGCCTGTGCCTTTTGAATTTCCTCCTATGAGTGCTCACTGGACACCGGAAGCGTTGGCTGCGTTTGATCTCACCAAGAGACCCAAGGATGACAATGTATGAGATTGGGGCTTTCTTTCCAGTCACAGATGTTTAAAGAGACTGTAAAGCTAGTTTTGCGTGTCTTTGTTTACTTCAGCAGGTCTATGTATTTGTCTGAATGCTCAGTTGGCTCATTACAGTGCTTCATCTAATCGGGTGTAGATTGTTCTCAGTAGTAGCCCCTACCCTTCAGTGACTTCTAGATTTCTGTGTAATTTACTGGCATTGTTTCCAGCACATCACCTCATTTTCACAGCTTGTCAGTGCTTTCTTAAGGAGACGATTGGGGGGGGGGGTTCATCCGTGTTGATGTTGTTATAGCAATGTCCCTTCTGACCCCAGGAATTTGGAGATTCAGGTTAATGGCAGCATTCTGTTAGTCACCCAGAAGTGAAATAGAATGTGTGCGCATTCGTTCATCCCTAAGCTCCTGTGGCGCTCTGAATCAGATGGTAGCTCACAGGAAAGGTCCATGTTTCATTACCAAAAGACTAGGGATCTGTGACCAAAGGAGCGGGGGATTGTTTTATATTGGTAATCCTCCCTTGAAATTGTATATTTTTATAGTTTACTCCCCATACAAGTACTCCTTTTTTTTTCTTTTTTTGGTTTTTCGAGACAGGGTTTCACTGTAGCTTTGGTGCCTTTCCCGGAACTAGCTCTTGTAGACCAGGCTAGCCTCGAACTCCCAGAGATCCGCCTGCCTCTGCCTCCTGAGTGCTGGGACTCCTTAATACAATCACTTTTTCTTCCTATTGAGCCTCTGAAGCAGTCCTTTAAAAGATAGCTTATATTGTCATAAATCATCTCTGTTACCAAGTTTTTCAAACTTTACTGAAAGATTGTAGAGGAGGAGTACACCTCCCCCATCCCCCCCACCCCCGCCCCCGTGGTGTGGGTCACCTCAGTGCCATCCTTCAGTATCACTCTGGAAGGTAGGAAGTAGAGGAAACCTCTGCGGGTTTTCTCAAGCTCCATTTGCATATTCACCGTGTTTCCTTTCTCCCTAGGTCAAACCCAAACCGGAAGACGATGTGAAACCTGTAAAAGAACCGGATATCAAACCTCAAAAGGACACTGGGTGTTCTGTCTCTTAAGTGACACTTGTTTAGAGATCTCGCTGCCAGTCCCTAAGATGAACTGCGGGGCTTCACTTCACCATTTCTGATTTCTCTGAAGCACATAGGATAATTACTGACTTCAGAGGGACTTGGCCTTTTGTTTATTTATTCTTGATTTTTAACATAGAGATGTTTTATGCTTTTGTTTCTGGGCTCTGCTTTTTTAATCAGGACGACACTTGGAAGGGTTGTTTTTATGCCTTTAATGAGTGTGTGGGGGTGTTGGACTTATTTGAGCGCTAGAGAGTAAGTTTCATGTTAATGTTTTTCTACCTTCATAAAAAAGTGTTTTGCTTCTTGTTTGATACCAGAAGAATGTTTGAAAAGAAATGAGTTCCCCTCTTGTCACCGACTTGTTAGATTTGAGTCTAACTCGGTCTTCTGGTGGGAAAAGAAATTTGCAGTTAAAAATCAGAAAACCTTTAGACCAAATTTTTTCCTTACACTTAGCAGCCAATAATTTACTAGAAAAATCAGTGTTTAGAGGAATGTGGAACTTAGGGAAACCGGCGATGGCGTACACTTCCCTTCCCTGCAGAGTCCCATGCTCCCATAGTCACCCTCAGTGTCCAGACAGTGGTTTTTTTTACGAGTACTTTTTCTAATGAATTTTTCTATGTAAGGGACAAAGCTTTGTACTAGCATTTGGTGTTTCTGTAGAGAGAGATAAAGAATGGGAAGTGTGTTTTAAAGAAGCACAGCATTGCATGTTGTAAAGAAAGCCTTTATTAGGCTCAGTTGAGATAGGTTGTCCTGGATCACACTGATGACTCCTTTGTTAAAAGCATTTTAAGAAAATACCCTTTGTTAACTGATTTTGGTGTACATTGTGTCTTTAACATGGTTTTCTTCGACATCTAGCCTATCGGACTTCTTTGGCTGTAGGCCAAAGGCCATAGCAGCAGAAGGTCGGGATATAGATATAAACTATGATCTTCAAAGTGGGTACCACTTAAACAGTTTGGTTATATCCACAGACTGGGAAATGGAGGGTGTGTGACACTTTCAAAGTCATATCTGTAGTGTGTCCTGCTCGGTTACTCTCCTGCAGTGCTAACTCCTGTTCGTAAGTGGCAGATTGGCTCACTTGATAGGAACAGTAGTGCACATGAGAGCTCACTGTGCACGCACCAGTGGGCAGACGCTTAGACAAACCACTGCAACTGCATAGCAACCCTGTGGGAAACACAGGAATATACATCTCATGATAAAGAATGAGCATATTATCCTTCAATCAAGATTGTATTCAATAAATCATATATCATAGTTTACACTCCTTGGAAACACTCCGTAGAATCAATGAAGTTTTTTTAAAAAATAGAAATGGTAGTTACAGCTTACAGTATCTATTTAACATTTGAAGCTGCAACTTTCAGAACACTTGGAGAAACTACTGAACGAATGGGCATTAGGTTTGTTTTGCTGCCTGTAGAAAAAATACTGTTTCCCCCTAAGTACAGAGTCGCTTGTCCTAAATGCCATTTACTGACAACACTTTAACTAGTACTTGCTCAAGCCTGCTTGCTCTCTGCCCGTGGGGCTTGTTTTAGGTACTAGTACTAATTAACTAGGTAGGGAGATTTTTGTGGACTGTACTAAACCACCATCGGTGAAATGGAAACACATATATGTTCAGTGCTTCTACAGTAAGTACAGGTGATGAAATCCGTAATTGGCGGTGTTCACATGGTCAGACAAGAAGTCTTCTATTGACTGAAGAGGTGACACCTAATGAACCCCATTATATAAGGTTTTGAAGTGGTATTGGGAATTTGGGGAGATAGCGAATGTGGAGCACTAGCATGAAAACTGTAGGGAGATGGAACTGTACAGTCGTGTTGCATGTTTGTCATACCAGGCAAGGACAGTGCTACAGTGCTCAGTGTTTATATAATGATTTATCTTTTATTTATGAAAATAAAAGCAATTTTACTTACATTTTCATTGGATTTTTTGTGGGAGTGTGTGTTTTATATACTTAGCTAATAGCAGATTTAGTACAGTACAAACTTTTTCTTACAGTAATAATTTAAATGACATTTGTGTCAGTTCTGCTTCCTGAGTTAATTTCCTTGGCATATTTAGTTTATGCTTGTGTTTATATTGGTATTTTAACCACCTCTTACCACAAGTACATATTACATAATATTTCATATTACAAGTACAGTGCAATATTTTGTGTGTTGTGGCTAGCTGGACATGAGCACCTCGTCAGGATCTTCCAGGCTGCACACCTCCAGAAAGATTAGGAGATGTGACCTTGTCGGGCAGGTGTGTTGCTGGGTCAGCTTCGAGGATTCCTGCTATCCCAGTATGCTCGCTGCCTCTTGCTTGTGAATCAAGATGTGAGCTCTCAGCTGCTGCCCCATCTGTCTGCTACCTTGCGTTTGTTCCAACATCAAGACTCTAACATCTGGAACCATAAGTCCAATTAACTCTAAGTTGCCTTGGTTGTAGCATTTGATCGCAATAGAAAGGTAACTAGTACACCTGTTCTGCCGTGGGATACAGAAAGTGAGCAAATGAGTGATAGACCTGAAACAAAAAGGTACAAAATCCAGAAGAAGTGAGAACAACCAGCTGAAGGTGGCTGTGGGGAGAGTGTCTATCAAGGCTAGGGTCAGGTTCTGAGGGAGAATAGACCCTGTGTGGCTTCCTAAGAATGCCATTGCTGTTCACCACAACTGGAGGAGGTAAAGGTTGGCCAACAAGACATTTTCCTGCAAGTCCAGCTTCTGAACTGATCAGTAATGGTATTGCTTACAGGAGTGGAGGTGACGGGTCACCTGCAATGCCTCAGCTCGGCATGACTGACACCTCAAGGGCTACATTGCTATAGTCCTGTCAGTCACCTTTCACCACCTGTGTAACCTAGCATCTTCCATGATGTGTCTGATGGGCCTCCTCGCCCCCTTCCACAAGGCCAATCATATGAGGGTCACATGCAGGTGATCACACTTGGGGAATGACCGGGGTATTGCTGTCTTGAAACCATACCAACAAGGATTTCACAACAATAGCATAAGAGGTAACACCACAACCTCGGAAGCCACTGGGCCTTGACTTGGGTGACCCACTGGAGTGGTTTAAATAGGAGTGACAGGATCAAACAGTTGAACAATTTTGGCTGCTTTTTTTTTTAAAGTCTAGACTGTATAGGAAGCCTAAAGAGACCTTTATAATAATACAGACTAGGGTGGGACAATTGATGGCAGAAAAATCTTAGGGTTCTGAAAATACACAAGATAATTGTATATTACTGACATTTAATATGAGGTTTGATTGAAGAATCAATAATGGCTAATGCTTTTAGCCTGAGAAGCCAGGATAAAATTGCCATGTATTGAGATAACAAGACTACACACTGTGTGTGTGTGTGTGTGTGGGAGAGAGAGAGAGAGAGAGAGAGAGAGAGAGAGAGAGAGAGAGAGAGAGAGGTAGAGACAATGGTATGTGTGAAAGACTGTGTTGTGAGAGAGAGACAGATGTGTGTATGTGTGTGTGCATTTAATTCAGTCTAATCAGGAAATCTATTAGATATCCAAGGCAAGGAGGTGGATCTGTGAAATAAATATACCAGAGCAAAAGCCTGATGTGGAATATATAAACTCCAGAGTCAAATGTGTGTAGACAATAGTTAAGTCACAGAGTCAAAGAAGATCATCAAGAGGCATCTAATATTGAAAGGCTGGGCACAGGACACACTGCTGATTACAGTGTGTACCTGGAAGCATCCTTGATCACCTCGAGTCAGGTTTTTAAGAAACAAGGAAAGTTCTTCCGAAGAATCAAACAGGTTAAAAAGTTTGACACATGGAGCATTTGACCTAGGAATTGATGTAAAGAGAAAGGCTGTGAAGATGTTCAAAAATAAAGCCAAGCATTCCAAATTGCTCAGTATTGAGCTGTAGGACAGGCACTGTGATCAGCAAGGTGAATTCTGTACGGCATGTTTTCAAATGCCCATTAGGTGGCAGAAAACCCTTCTCTAAGCCAGTTGTGAGCTAATCCTCCTCCACCCTCGGTCTTGCTAGGAGTCCTCTGAATCAAAGGTGCGTGTCTACTGAATGCTGAACTCTGTTGTTACGAAGAACAGAGACTAGCATTTTCTCCAGAAGACACTTTGATAAAATCATAGTCAGCAGCTCTCAGCCTGTAATAGACAGAGTAGGCTCTATGTGGGGCTGGCTTTGCGTGGAAAGATGTGTTTGGGTGGTCTTGTGAGTAAATTGACTACAACCAGACTGTTAAGCCTTATTTAAACCTTTCATATCCAAGTATTTTACTTTTTGATGAGACTGAAGTGGACAGGGCTCAGAAGGAAAAGGTAAGGAGCCTTTCTAGAAAAATAATGCACAGAACATTCTAGAACTGGCCTGAAGTTTAAGCTTTCTGTCGTTTACCACCTCACTGATTCCCACAATTTTTGTTTGAATTTGTAAGTCATCTTTCTCCACTCTTTATATGACATGCTGATCCTCAAATTCACCTAGGCATCTTCACAGAAATCAGGGTCCCGTGTATCCCAGGGACGGCGGTTTAAGTGGCCTGCAGGGCCTTTGTTTGGAACTTTTATCAAGACCCAGGTGGTTCTGACATAAAGTGGAGTTTGGGAGCACCAGGTTTGGTCAATGCTGACCATGTAAATACAGGAAACCTTCCCACAACTCAAACATGTCCCTCCTTATAAGACAAACACAAGATCATTTCCACGTCAGCACACACAGGGACTCGGCCTCAGTTGGATGTGATTAATTTACCATCTGCGAGGAGCTGCTAGCACCAAATGTTGTTTTGCAGAGAACACTAAAGGAGCTCATTACAGCGAGGAATGAAAGACAGGTCATGTGAATGGGTTTCTGAAATCTTTTTATTTTCCTTGGATTGTCATAGAATGGGTTTTGTTTCTCATGGCGTGTTATGTTTACTTGTTCAATACTATCGTGCTTCTTATATTGGTCTTAACAAATTTTAATGAAGACTTATTTATTTAATACTCAATGTCATTTGAAACCAAACAGTATCTTTACTTCCTGTCACTGTGGCTCTTGTGGAATACACTGGCTCTAAGTCAGGGACAACAGGTGGACCCTCCAGGTCTCCTCAGTGATCCCCGAAGGCACAGTATCTTGTGCCTCAGAAGATGAATTTAACATGTCTGTCTCCCGGGAGTTCTAGAACTCTGATCATTCCAGTTCATAAACCGAGCATTGCACCAATGAGACTTGGTTACTTGTGTCACCAAAAAAATAATAAAATCACAGGTAGCTTCATACATGAGTGCATATGTGTGCGCACGTATCCAATCATGCCTGTGCTGCTCACAAAATAGTTTTGAAATTTGAGTTCTCAGCCTTTAAAAAGGATGCTAACAGTGGCTGACATTTATTTCTACCCCTGATGTATTCCTAATACTTTCCTTTCCTTCATATTCTGTTCACAAGTTTCCCACTTGGTCTCCTCTTCCTTGTCTTTATTTGTTTTGCCTTTTTTTTAGAGAGAGAGAGAGAGAGAGAGAGAGAGAGAGAGAGAGAGAGAGAGAGAGAGAGACTCACTGTGTAGTTCTGGCTGACCTGGAACTCTCACTTTAAATTGCTCATTGTGAGTCAAAAAATCTATCCTATCTAACCTATCCCTAAACAATGCTTAGAAGCTATCAGCTCATATTTTTTAATGGTCTAATATTTAGTACTGTTTTATCTTCATATTGTCTCCACTGAAATTGTGTTAAGGGTCAATACTTACTGTGATTTGAATTTTCCTGTTTTTAGTAATTTCTGTTTCTTGCATATTACTCTTGCTCCTTTTTGACATACAGTCTTTCAATGAAGACAGAGAAAATTATTAGCCACTCTGAATTATTGTTTTGCTAGTTGCTGAATTCCTTTTGACAACAATGCAATGTCTGATAGGCCATTGTTTACATGAAGTTGGCCAGTACTATAATTGCTACACCTTTATGAGTAATCTTCTCTTTTTCGGTCAAATTAATTATTTTCTGTTGGTCTGTAGATATATTTCAGCAGCAATGACTAGCTAGCATACATGTTCTTTCTTAGGACTGCTAACGAGGAAACATTTTTCTGTAATTTTCATTATCTGTATTTGATTTTATGCCTATTCATCCCCCCAGGTATTCTGTTTCCAGTTTCGAAAGCTTATACCTTTCTTCCACCATGGACAACTGACAAGCCATTTCCTCCCCACTCTTCCTGTTCAGTGCTTTCAAAACTTTTATTAGACAACTCTCGCTCTCTTACCTATATTTTATAGCTCGCAACCCGAGTTTTGTGTTAAATGTACATATTTATTCCATACTCTTAGATTTCTCCACTACTGTAAATTTATACCCAAGCTTCCCCATGTTGATTGTGTACCTGATTTCTAGAATTTCTGTCTAGTCCCTTTTCAAGTTGACCTGTTCTGTGGGTGTTGCGTTTCTCTTTGGCTTTCTGAACACAGCAGACACAGAAGGACTCACTTTAGAGTTTGCACCTGCATTAGTCTCTAGAGTAGCAGAGGTTACAGAATGATTCTCTATATAGAGAGGAGGATTTATTAGAATGGCTTATAGGCTGCCGTCCAGCTAATCCCACATGGCTGGCGTGAATGAAGTCAAGAATCCAGCGGTTGTTTAGTCCATGAGGCTGGGTGTCTCAGCTGGTCTTCAGTGTAAGCCAGAATCCCGAAGAAGTTGGCTCTAGTGCCAGTGAAGGAATGGGCTTGCTAGCAGGGCAAGAGCAAGTAGGCAAAGAGCAAAAGCTTCCTTCTTCCATGTCCTTATATAGGCTTCCAGGAGAAGGCGTGGCCCAGATTAGATCTGGTGTGTCTTTCTACCTCAAAAATTCAGATTAAGAATGGATCTTTCTACTTCAAATTAAGCAAAGGGCTCTCACAAGTGCCCTCCATTTTGGGTTTTTAGTTCCGGGTGTAGTCAAGTTGACAACCAAGAATACCCATCACACCACTTGTTTCATTATTCTTAATTCTGGGATCAGGTCTGTCATAGATCTTGAATGCTACCCAGAGGTCTATTTGCTAAAATTGTGAGAGGTGCATGGTGGGGCCTTTCAGAAGCAGGGCCCAGGGGAAGGACGCTTGGCCACTGGAAGCACGCATTAACCCTTTTTACTTCCTCTCATTTTGCTTGCTGAACACCACGAAACAAGCAGCTTCTCCTTTCGGAACACGAAATCGAGCTAAGCCTTTTCTCCTTGTAAGCTGATTATCCCAAATCGTTTGTGACAGCAGCAGAAAGCTGGGGAACACAGATGTGGGTGCCCTTCCACCGTGACACTTTGTTTTTTCACTTCACATGGTCTCTAAGTTTCTGCGAGTACATCTTCATCAGAGGTGGTGTTAGCGGAGATTCAGGATGCCCTGTCCTGATGACGCATAACTCCGAGGCAAGTTTGTCTTTCCACTCAGCAGGGTTCTGAGGCTTAGACTGGTTTTGGATTCCTTGGCTTTGTCATAGTGCATCATCCACATAATGCCCCTGAACTGGCTGCCTAGCAGCATGTGCACTGGCTTGCATTCCAGTCGGTTTCCAGGAGAGTATTGCCACAATACGGTAAATTCCTCTGCTATTTCTGCAGACCTTGGGAGAGTTTCTTTAGTCTATAAGTTAGAGATGTGATAGTATTTTATTATCTTGGTCTTTTGTGTGTAGCTCACTTTAGCTCCTCATTCTCACAGAGTCCATGACTTGGGCTCTCAGTATTGCTAGTAGCATTCCAGCCTCAAGGCCTGCATCTGACTTGGAAACTCCCAGGAGCTGCTGCCTGGGCTCCAACTCATCATTTCCTCTGATTCTGATACCTCAGCCTGCCCTCCCTCCCTTCCTCCCTCCTTCCTTCCTCCCTCCCTCCCTCCCTTCCTTCCTTCCTTCCTTCCTTCCTCCCTGCCTCCCTACCTTTCTGCCTTTCTATTTTCTTCTTCCACTTCCCTCTCCATCTCCTCTTCACACCCTTCTTAGAGCGGCTATGAGCTAAAGTTTTTGTTTGTTAATTTTATCCAGGATTTCTGTCTGTGTGTTTGGAATAAAAAGGAGAATTATTCCAAAGCAACTAAGTCTGCCCTACTTGCTGATATAATTTTTAAAATATATTAAATGTTATTTTTTAAAAATAAGTGTGCTTACAATATTGGTGCCTGCTATATACACTACTAAGCTAAAGATAGATACTTAATAATAGTTTTTATTAAACATTATTTTCTATCTAAGAATTGTTCTACCTTTTGTATGTCTTTATAATGTACTATATCATTCTGTATTATTATTTAATAGATGAGCATATTATGACAGGGGTTTATTAAGTAATAAAAAATTAAATATAGGTATGCTGGCAGCAAAGCTTCTCTGTTTTATTGAGATATACTTTAAATATAACAAAATTAGAGGCAGCAAGATGGTTCAGCAAGTAAGTGTTTGTGGCCAAACCTGACTACCTGAGCTCAAGCCCTGGGAGCTTCAATGTGGAAGGAGCACCAACTACTTAAACCTCTGACTTCCACGCTCAATGCTATGGTATACCCCCCCATACATACACAAATAAATAAACGTTTAAGAAAGGAAATAAATAAAGTTAATTAACTTCCATGTCAATTTAATTGCTATAAATGCATGGAGTCAGGTGACCCCTATTATAGCATGACATTTATTGGGATGTTTTCATCTAGGCAGTTTCCTTTGGTCCCCTTGTTGCTTCTCTTTCTCTTCCCTAACCCTCATGCATAGCAAACACTGAGCTGTTTTCACATCTGTATGATGCCTTTCCTAAACATAAATGGAATCATGCTGTGGAACGACTGACTTCTCTCGCTTGACATAATGCTCTTGAGAATCCTTCACTGTATTGCAAGTATTAGTTGTTTATCACTCTGGATTATTGAGTAGCATTTCATTGACCAGATAAACCACTTTTGGCTTGTTCAGCTTATGATTTGTTTTTAGTTTGGGACTCTTACAAATTGAGGTGATATGAATATTCACATATGTATGTTAAAAAGAGTTTTTTTCTTTTTTGGGGGGTAGTTATCAAAAGAAGGGATTAAAAGAGTATATGGTAAATGTATGTTTAATGTTTAAGAAATTGCCAAATGGTTCTCTACAGTGACTCGAGAGACTTATTTTGGTTCACTGATTGAGAGGTTTCGGTTTGTGGTCACTTGGGCTTTTGGTGGCACAGCACAACATGGTGAGAACATGGCAGAGGAAGCCTGGTCATATGGTAGTCAAGAGGAAACAAAGAAAGAGGAAAGGGCTTCAGTCCCTTCAAGGGTGCACTCTGAATGACCTTATCACCACACTAGAGGTGGTGGGACCTGAGAGAATAGAACCAATAAATGTGGTGAACTAAAGTCTTATGCGGTAGCCAGCTTTATTCAGAGCATCAGACAGTTTATACTCTGAGGGTTAAGAAGGGACACATGAGTAAAGTGTACCTCCACAAGGACAAGACACAGGTGGATGGCAAGGCACACATGGCGGGCAAGCCGCACATGGCGGGCAAACTGCACATGGCAAAAGCGTGTTCTTTTTCATAGAGGCATATCAACAAATAACAATATCCAGTTGTAATGAATAATCTGGAGTAAACCGACTCCTATCCACTACACCTGGGAGGAGCATGAACATACATTCCCAGAACAATTCCATGTTTAAAGAAACTGGAGGTCACACGTCTCTTGTCTTGTTTTCTTGGAGTTTTATCACAAGCACGCAGAATTCTCCTGGCACAATCTATTCTTGAACCATATTCCAACATGACCTCAGTTCCTCTGCCAGACTTCACCTCTTAAATGTCCTACCATTTTCTAGTAGCATTACGGGCCGGGGACTGCACCTGAAACACCTGGGCCTTTGGCGAATGTTCCAGATTTAAACAACTCTTCGCTAGCAGTGTATGAGTGCTCCGGTTGCCTCACACGCATGCCCGATACATGATATTGTTAGTCACATTTAAATCTTAGTCACTCTAGTGGGCACATGTTGACATCTTATTAGGCTTCAATATGCATGTCTCTAATGATCAATGGCATGACCATCCTTTCGTGTGTGTCTTTGCTATCTGTAATTCATCTTTGGTAGCCTGCTAAAATCTTTTGCTCATGTGAGAATTATGTCTTACCTATTGAATTATAGTAATGTTTTACATATTCTGAACGTGCTTCTTTACTGCAATAGGCTTTGCAAATATTTTCTCCTGTCTGTGCAATCTGTGCTCATGAATGCTCCCTGTGTCACCTCTCAGTGCAAACTGGAATGACTGAGAAACTTTGATGGTGGATGGTTTAACTCCCAGCAGTTATGGCTTTCCCGGTGATTAAAAGATCTGGCAGCCATGCTGAAACCTTTTGTCCAAACATCCAATAACCACATCTTTGCTAAATTAATCTCTTTAATTCTGATACAGACTGAACATTCCTCTCGGATGTGAGTTGTCAAGATTGCCTGATAGGATTGCCTCTGACCTCTGTCCTTACCTTCATTGAAAACGACTCGCTACATATAAACCCTGCCCTGGGCAGTTTGTCCTCGGGCATTCTGTTTTCAAGTAACCGGGAGAATCCCTTGTGGAGGAAGACCACCTCCAACAGTCAGAATCAGAAATGAGTGGACCTCGTAAAAGCACTACTCCCAAAAGGGTTATCCACTTTGCTGATGGAGGCACCATGGAAGAATACAGCACAGAGGAAGAGGAAGAAAAAGAGGACCAGAACTCAGCATATGACCCTGTAAGCTCATCGTGTTAGTTTTGATGGGAAGAGGGGAATAAATGAGTGATTAATCCAGATAAATTATATGGAAAATATGGCTTTACATTAAGCTTTTGGTCTTCTTGATAGCTTTTTAGATCACATATAGGAAACAGACAGCCATTGGTTTGCTAGTTTTCTCATTGGTAAGAGAGAAAATTAAACATTTATAGTACATTTTGAAATCTCTATGAAAGAATTGCCAATTGCTGTTCCTGATATCTTTAATTTTTATCATAGTCATTTATTTGTTGAGGTTGAAAGCACACATGTCATGGTATGCATGTGGGGGCCGATGGACGACATGTAGCAGTCAGCTCCTTCCTTCCACCACACGGGGCCTGGGGACTGAACTCGGGTTGCCAGACTTGGCAGCACAGGCCTTTGCCCACTTGTTATTCATTATCCTACTTTGATTTCTTTCTATTTTTCAGTCTAAACTTTCATGGAGATCATACTTCTGGTTTTGGGCAGGTCAAGTAGCAAGCAATTCAATTTCTAGTAAGTACTGCTAAGGTTTGTGTGTTGTGGGATTTTCTTCTGTATGCTGCAAATATGTTTTATTACCATTGGTTAATGAATAAAACTGTTAAAGCCAGTGGCTTAGCAGACTAAAGCCAGGTGGGAAATCTGAAGTGATATAGAAAGAGAGTAGGCAGAGTCAAGGAAACATCATGAAACTGGCGTAAGAGAAGGACCCAGAACCTTTCTGGTAAGCCACAGCCTCGTGACAATACATAGATTAATAGAAATGGGTTATTTTAAGGTGTAAGAGTTAGTTAATAAGAAGCCTGAGCTAGAAGGCCAAATAGTGTTGTAATTAATATAGTTTCTGTGTGCTTTTTTGGGTCCAGGTGGCCAGGAAATGAACTAACATCCTCCGCCAACATTTGGGTTTTGTCTTTCCTTTCCTTCCTTCTTTCTTTCCTTCCTTCCTTCCTTTTTTCATTCTTTCTTTCCTGTGTATTTACTGATTCTCCAAGACATATGAGACTTCCAGCTGTTCCATCCACTCCCTAGGATTCAGAAATGATAATCTTGTAACTTCTAAATTCATGTGTTAACTGTCCTAAAGATGTGGAGATCCTTCTATCTGCCTTCTGCTTTTCTTTCTACCCATGGATTATGATTGGGATGGGATTGACTTTACAATGTAATTTCAGCGTCACTGCCTTCCAACATTGTGGAAAACATGGATTCTTTGGAGGGTCATTCCATCTGACCATATCACTCCATTAGTATTAGTTTTACTGTGACTTGAAGACTTACTGGTTGTTGCCATGGCATCCATGCCAACCAGGCTTTCCCACTCTCTTCAGGTCTTCTCTGTATATGAGTTTCCCGAGTCACCCTGTGCTTAGTCCCTGAGCTGTTCCCATCCTGGCAACTCTGAACTCGAATGACAGCTCTAGGCAAGTGTATTGATCTGTGTTGCACACTGAAGACTGTGGACTGATCTGTGTTGTCCACTGAAGACTGTGGACTGATCTGTGTTGTCCACTGAAGACTGTGTACTGATCTGTGTTGTCCACTGAAGACTGTGGACTGATCTGTGTTGTCCACTGAAGACTGTGGACTGATCTGTGTTGTCTACTGAAGACTGTGTACCGATCTGTGTTGTCCACTGAAGACTGTGTACCGATCTGTGTTGTCTACTGAAGACTGTGGACTGATCTGTGTTGTCCACTGAAGACTGTGTACTGATCTGTGTTGTCTACTGAAGACTGTGTATTGATCTGTGTTGTCCACTGAAGACTGTGGACTGATCTGTGTTGTCTACTGAAGACTGTGTACCGATCTGTGTTGTCCACTGAAGACTGTGTACTGCTCTGTGTTGTCCACTGAAGACTGTGGACTGATCTGTGTTGTCCACTGAAGACTGTGGACTGATCTGTGTTGTCCACTGAAGACTGTGTACTGATCTGTGTTGTCTACTGAAGACTGTGTACTGATCTGTGTTGTCTACTGAAGACTGTGTATTGATCTATGTTGTCCACTGAAGACTGTGTACTGCTCTGTGTTGTCCACTGAAGACTGTGTACCGATCTGTGTTGTTCACTGAAGACTGAACCACATGAGAACAGATGGCTATCACATCTTTTTCTTATCTTGACCCAAATTTTCGTCTTTGAAAGTTCCTGCCATCAGTCTGGTCATCACTCTCGGAGTTGTGCAAAATCAGCCCACGTTCTTCTTTCATGGATCAAAGATGCAAATAATTGAAGCCATTAGTCAATCCTTCCTGAGTTTATTCTTCATCTGGACACACTTCCCTGTTTTTGTTAAAAAAGAACATTGAACGACACAGTGCTAAGTTCCCCCAGCACAGTTATTCTGCTATAAACATGAGCTCTCTCGGCTCCTCCTGAAGACATACAGGATGTCCTATGTGCTTATTTATAGCGCATAGAATCTTACTTTGTTTTACTTGCATTTGTTTCATTTTGAACACAATTGGCAAATGTATAATGACTCATTTCCTTCTAATATGTCTGCTCGTGAATGCGATAGCAAGAAAACTTACTTTTTACTTTAGAATTCTGAGAAAGCCTAAACTGTGGCTCTCGCAAACTCATCTTTATTCATCCATTAGAAAAGCATTACCGACTGCCTACTGCATGCCCTGCACCTAGTTGGACTCTGAGACACAAAGACAAATGATGATGTGTTCGTGGGCTTTAATTTTCAATGAATAGTGTAGACTAGTAAATGTGCCCAGAATTGCAATTCGTGCTCATAGTTGTCAGGATAGGGACAACTCGGGGACTAGGGACAGGGAGACGCAGGAAAACACACATAAAGAGAAGACTCTAAGAGAACCATGAAAGTCTGCTCCCCATTAGAAAAGGTTGCTCTGATCTGGAAGGAAGGAGCCAACACAGCTTTAGGTTTCCTGGCCTATCCTAGGACTCGTAAAAGATACAGAACCTTACAGGATGAGAGAACGGAGGAAGAGCCTACAGTGGTTTTCATGCGGGGCTTTGGCTCACAATGATACATATTTCCTGGGCATGGTGATCCATGCCTGTGGTCTTGGCTATTCCAGAGGCCCAGTGTGGTAGGACAGGCCATTGCAAACAAGTTTAGGTTTTTAGCACCTGGGCTGACCCGAAGCTTCAATCATGGATTCAGTTTCTCCAAGCACTGCTCTTCCTTCCAGCTTGTGAATTCCTTGGTGAAAGATTTGCCGTCTTCTTTGGTCTTTCCGAACCCAAATATCAGTATGTGCTAAGTGAGTATCGCAGAACACAAGATAAGGTAGGTAAAGTCATGCTGGGGGTGCCAGGGGCTCTGAGATGGAAAGGGCATTTCACTAGTCAGGTTTCTGCTGGCTCTGGCTGAACGCAGGCAGAAGCAACTTAAGCAAGGATGATTCACAGGTTGACAGAATCACAGTAGCAGGGAAGACTTGGAGGCCAATGACTCCATAGCAGTGGTGGTGTGAGGCTGTTTCTTTACATCCAGGTGAATTAGGAGATAGAGAAGGAACAGGAAGCTGGCTGATCCTCCAGCAACCCACTTCCTCTAGCTAGGCCTTTCATCCCCAATTTTCCACAATCTCCTGAAACAGCATTGCCAGCTGGAGGCCAAGGATTCAGATACATGAGCCTACAGGGAATATCTATGGCAATATGGAGAATGTATTCCTACCTGGTGATGAAGTCATACAACTGCACTGAGCTCCTATGGCCAGACTGGCTCACATTGCCAACGCTTCTTGTGCCGTAACACTCCTTAGTGTTTGCCTCATTCCCATGAAGTCGCGATTTCAAAAGTTGAATAGCAAAATGTTTGGGTGTGAAGTTTGATATTGCTTAAAAGGCAAAGCTTCTTATATGAGTGTCTCTACAAGAGGGAGTTCAGAGCTCTGTGGCTATTCTGTGAAGCTTCCCCTCCTTTCTCTCCAACCAGGAAGTTGACAAGGACACTGAAGGGAATGGACCAGAGGCCCAGGATGCCAAGATTCCTAATGAAAAGTGTCACCTGGGAGCTGGTGGCCAAGAGTATGGGGCCATCTCTTCCAGAGGAGGCCTGCTGGCAGATTCCAGCTCATGATGGACAACAGAAGCTACCTCTGCATTCCGATGCCTTGGCTGTTGGTTACCATGGTAGCAGCACAATGGCAGTACTTCTGAGCTTGCTCTGGTTCTAAGCTCATGAATGAAGTCTCAAGAACTCAAGAGCTGTATGTCACAAGGAAAGAGATGTTAGATACTTTCACAACATTCATTTTTAAATTGTAAACACCTACCCTACTGTCATTCCAGTAATACAATCCTGTCAGCACTGACTTTGCACAACAGCAATGCCTTAAGGGGCTTTGGGCCTGGAGGTTTGGACTGCCAATTTTTATGGTGGTTCTAGGGTCCAGTAAAAAAAAACAAAACAAAAACAAAACAAAGCCAGAAATCTAAACTTAACCTATACATTCCCCTTATAACATATGTATTTCATTTCCTTCCATACAGCTGTCTGAATTAGTCTGGGCTTATTTTATCATTAGGAATTTAATCATTACATTACCTTTAATTAATTAATTAATTTTTTAAAAAGGAATCTTATCATTTTACATACCAGTCCCAATTCTCACTCCCTCTCTTCCTCCCTCTCCCTCTCCCTTCTCCCCCTCCCCACCCCCCATTGACTCCTCAGAGAGGGTGAGGCTTCCTTCCATGGGGAGTCAACAAAGTCTAGCACATTGCTTTGAGGAAGGACCAAGGCCCTCCCCACTATATCAAGGCTGAGCAAGGTATCCCTCCAAAGAGAATGGACTCCAAAAACCCAGTTCAAGCATTAGGGATAAATCCTGGTCCCACTACCAGTGGTCGCACAGACTGCCCAGTCCCACAATTGTCACCCACATTCAGAGGGCCTAGTTTGGTCCTGTGCTGGTTCTCCTGCTGTCAGTCCAGAGTCAGTGAGCTCCCATTAGCTCAGGTAAGTCTTATCAAAGGGTATCCCCATCATGGTCTGTGGGAGCCTATGTGTGACTCAGTTTCCATCTGGAGTCCATTCTGTCTTATAAGTCATTTGAGTTCAAGCTTGCCTGCTCTGCTTTTTTCAATAACCTCGAGGACTGACTTCTGATGTAGCCCATGAGAAAAGAACATTCTATCTGTAGGAAGTATACTGCTGATGCCAAACCTCAGGAGTAAATAGCAAGATAGAAAGTAAGGCTGCTTCTGAGGAGCAAGCATATGTTGGAGAGGAGGCTGCTCACTCAAAGACAGGAATGGTCTTGTGATTGGAAACTGACTGACCATCTGTGCTGTGCTTTGTTCTGCTTTTCTATACAAGCAAGTTCTGAAATAAACTCTGGGCTGTTTGGCTGCTTGGTTTGATCAACTGGCTGCCAGACAGACCTCCAGATTCTATCCCGTATCTTCTGTCTCAGCTTCTTTCATCTGAATTTCCTTTGGCCTTAACAACCCGCAATCCAGGAACCCTAGCTTTCTTTGTAGGAACAGGCTCCTACAATGGTAACCCACAGAATCAAGAGACACACAGACAGAACTGTGAGAAGCAGGGAATGGAGCAGAGTTGATAAGAAGTCAAGGACAGAGTGGGTGTGGACCAGATCGTTAGTTGACTATATCAGGATAAGATAACTCACAGAGATGATTTCAGAGTCTTAGTGATGGAAGCAGGTGTTTATTTCTTTTTCATGGGGACTCCATTATCAGTGTAGGTGCTCAGCAAGAGAGTCTCCACATGCTGGCCGGTGCTGCGTGCTTCCTGTGCTGTGGGATAATCTGTTTGTACACTATGAAGATGTGTTGCTCCCATTGTTAATAAAAAGCTGATTGGCTGATGGGTAGGCAGGATTTTTGGAGCAGAGAGAATGATGGGAAGCAGCTGGTGGAACAGAGCTGATCGTGGTCCCAACTCTCCTGATCTTGGGATCTTCCAACTTCTCCTGACCTTTTGGTTCCTCCATGCCATGATGCTTTCATGGCTGTTGAAACACTAGCATGCTGGGAAAATTAAGCACTGGCAACAGATGTAAAGAATTCTGTCCCCTCTGGTTATGTTTCTTCCTCTACAGTACAGCATCACAGGGCTATGGGGTGTGAACCCCGAAGACCCCGGAAAGGGAAGCACTTTTTTTTTCTTTTTTAGTGTCATGGAAGATGGGTGAAAGGTCAGTGAGTTAATATGATCCTGGATTATTTCGGCTTTGCTGATTCTATGGCCCATCGCCCCCGTGTAAGTCGCTTAACCTTGATGTTCTTGTGTCTAAAACAGGTTTGCTATGGGAAGCAAATCTAATTTAAACTAGTTTACATAACAAGATAGGATTATTTTTGGAAGGATATTAAGGTTCCTCCAAGGTCAGATAAATCTCAACAGTGTCTCTAACAGTCTGATGAGAAACTACCAAAGTTGGTGCCTTCCCTTTCTCCTCTGTCCTGCTCCAAAGGCAGAAGAAGATGCAATAACCTTCCTACTCCTCCATTCGGTAACTGGTGTTCTGGACCTCAGTCCCAACTCCAGACAGACAGGAAGCAGGCTCTGATTAGCTCTCCTCTGTCCCGTGTCAGTCCCTAATTCAGTTCCAGTGGCCCACAGGGCAGAGACACATTGTAGCAACACAGTTATTGGGTCGTTTTCTCAATGAAGATGATTCTCAGGAAAGGGGGCTAAAAATGATCTCAGCAGATAATCCAGGGGATATTTTATGTGAAAATTGAGGAAAAACAGTTACCCATAATTGGACACTAAAGTCACTGTGTGTCAATTAAACTTTTTAACATCGGTGATGTGCTGAGTTGACTGGGTGTTGGGAGCAGTGAGACCCCAGATCCTGAAGTTCTTGTAATCCCCTGATCTGAGTGCCTACAGCTGCTCTGAGCACGAGACCTTCAGGAGTTCCTGATGGCAGGAGAGTGGTTTCTGGTGGGTCTGGCTGGAGCGAGGCTATTTCTATATAATCTGCCCCTGAACACAATAAAGGGGGCATTCTTGGGGAATTCAAGGATGACCCGTGTCGCTGTCTCTCTGTCTGTGTGTGTCTGTGTATTTTAACCTCCAGCCCCCTTGCCCGAAGCTTGCGAACTGGGTGCCAGTGCACAGAGCGCAGACACGGGGCAACTGGGCCCAGATTAAAGAGCGTCTGTGGGACTATTTCAGTGAGAGCAGCACTCGAATGCATTGCGGTGTCAAGGGCATCATATAATTCCATCCAAGGCCTGAGTGGAATAGAAAGTCCAGGATGGAGGATTTCCCCCTTTTTGCTGCCTTCTTGCTTGAGCTAAATGCCTTGTTCCTTCTCTGCTGTGTCCTTCGTCTGGGGCTTGGGTCACGGCTTATGCCGCTCTACCCATTCTCAGCCCTTGGGCCAGGACTTAGGTCATGGCTTGCCCACCCCACCCCATTCTCAGGCTTTTGGACTGTGATTGATTTGTTCTACTACCAACTTTCCTAAATTCTTAGGTTGCATGTGGCAGACGGTGGGATTTCTTGGCTTCTGAAAGCAAGAGAGCTTTTTTCTAATAATATCTATCCAATTCCCCATATAAGAGCTACCTGCCTACCTATCATCTACCCACCCCACTGCCTCCATTTCACTGGAGAATCTGATTAATAGGCATTGAACGAGAATCCCAGGTTTGCATGGTCTGTCCTCACTAAGCAAGCTTAGTTCGTCCCCTGACATGCTCTGTTTGTTCAGTTTCAAGGTGAAACAGATTCGAGGGTTTTATGACACAGCAGAAGGGGCCACAGCTCGAGGCTAAGCATTAGTTACATAAACCTCAGGTGTCAGATCAAAGCAAAAATCTATACTTAATTTACTTGCTCTTTTCTTTCAGAATAAGCTCTAGTGATTTTTTTGTTTGTTTTACTTTTCTAATAAAACTATCCACTTGCTAAACAACTACTTGTCGATGATTCTAGGGAACTAGGCTGTGGTGGTTTGAATGAGAATACCCCCTATAGGATCATATGTTTGAGTGCTTGGTCCCCAGTTGGTGGAACTGTCTGGGAAGCATTAGGAGGTGTGGCCTTATTGGCAGAGGTGTGGCCTTATTGGCGGAGGTGTGTCAATGGAGGCGAGTTTTGAAGTTTAAAATGCTGACTACATTCCTAATGTGATTGCACTTCCCCTCCCCCCAGCAATCCATCTGCCATGTTGTGAGGACACTCGAGCAATGCAATGGACGCAATGCTTTCTTCCCAGACTCCCAAATTGATATGTCAAAATCTCAACTCAGTGTGACTGTTTTAGATGCAGGAGGTGTTAGGTCGTTACATCAGATTCTCCTAAATGAAGGAGATTTAGGCCTGGGTAAGAGGCCAGAGGTAGCCAGTTATATGTCTATCAGGTGAGAAGACAGTTTTTAGAACCCTGAAGATGGTCGTTTCAAACTCTGGCTATGCTGCCACCTAGAGAGTTCTGACTCCCAAAACTGTGAGAAGTAGATTTATGGTCTTTATAAACCACCCAGCCTATGGTGTTTGCTGTAGCAGCCTGCACTAAACAAGGCTGTGAAGAGACCCATGTGGAATGGAACAAGAGTTTGAGACCAACATCCAGTGGCAACTAAGGCTGTTCCCAACCACATGACTAAGCTTGGAAGATGACCTCCTAGCCTCCAGATGGTTGCAGATCCACCCAGCAGCTTGCTGACGGCCTCATTAGAGCTCCTGAGTCAAGACCTTCAAGCTACACCTCTCCTGAGTTCCTGACTTACAGAATCTGAGATCAGAACTGTTTGCTGTTCTAAGCTACCATATTTTATCATAAATTTTGCCCTCACACAGCAATAATTCCAATATGTTTTTTATTCCTACACATTCCTAGGGATGGCTAAGGATCCTTAAGTTCAACTAAGAACCATAGTGTTCCTAGAAGGTAGGTATTTCATCTCACGTGCCTCAAGACTAGACTGAACTCACCAAGCCATATCAGATGTGCCTCCACCCTTATTGTGAGGTGGGGAAGCCTAGGCACATAACTCTCTCCTCTGCCTCCTGCAACTAAAGTCTCCCATTTTCCTTTGCTACCTGCTATTTGCCCAGAGCTGTCTGCAATGTTCCAAAAACCAAACCAAACCAAAACAAACGGTTCTCTGTAAGACTAGTCATGATCACTTCAAAAGAGAGAGTTTAGGCTCCTGGAAACAACACCTCTGCAGTGACAAAACTCTCAGACATCAGCAGCCATTTCCCCCAAAGGCAGTCTTACTGTCAAGATGGCTCAGTAGGAAGAGGTTCTCTCATTACCAGACTCCATAGGCAGAACCGATACTTCTCACCAACAACCAAGACACAGCATCTTTGCCACCGGTCTAGACTCCCCTCTTTTGTAAATTCAAACAATTTTACTAACACTGGTGTGTTGGGAGGATGTTTGTGGATGCGATTTTCTTGCACATGTGAAGGTCAAAGGACAACTTCACGGTGCTGGTTCTCTCTGTCCACCTTTCTACGGGTTCAGGGGCTTGGACTCAGGTCACTAGGCTTGTACAGTAAGTACAATAAGGCTTGTACCCTGAGCCACTGAGCCCTCTCACGGGCCTCTCCCTCTTTATAGCTGGTCACCTCCTAGGTCGTTATCACCTTGGTTACTGTCATTAAGTCTATCCTGACTTGTATACATCTTTAAATGGTGTGTGCGTGCGTGCGTGTGTGTGTGTGTGTGTGTGTGTGTGTGTAGACGGAATTTCTATACCTCAGGCTGGTCTTGAACTCTCTATATGTCCAAAGATGACCTTGAGTTTCTGATCCCCCTACCTCTACCTCCCAAGCACTGTGATCACTAGCCTGCACAACATTACAGCTGAAGTGATATTGAGATTAAATGTACAATTTTGTGCATGTTGGTAAACACTCTACCACCTGAAACCCATCCCTAGTTCTCTACATATTTTAACCTTGAGGAAGTCACACTTCTAGTCTTTTTCTTCTCAAAAGCTATTTTTGCCCCCTTGTAAATCTATGGGTGCTAGGTAATATATGGAGAAACTATATTGCCTAATTCTATCTGTCAATCTCCAAGGCTCCGTGACACACATAGAAAGGGGGAGTAGTTAGCTTCCTCTTTCAGCAACATGTGAACCCCAAATTCTTGTCAATCCAAACAGATCCACAGTTAAGGGAATCATGTCACGAAGTCTTCTGAATGAATCTAAATTTAAATGACTTTTTGATTGTTGGTAGTTTAGATTATTTATCAACGTATTTTATTGTGTGTAACGTAGGCAAATGAAGGTTAATTTGCTAAAGATTGAGACATCCGAACCTTAACCTTCAGAGTAACAATTCAGAAAGTGTAAGGTGACCAGAGAAGCTCTTTGACAGATGCACACAGGCGTCCATCCTTTATCATCAGCATAAATCACTCAAGCGCCTTTCTCCGAATCAGCCGTCCCTCCAAGGAATGCTGAGCCTTGCCATCTCTGCAGGCTGCTTGGTGACAATGTCCTTCAATTATCCCCATAAAATTTTCTATCCCCTGCCAAATTGCACCACTTCCAACGTTAATATATAATTACTTCATCTACCAGCAGCAGAGTGAAGCCAGGCAAACTTTAACCATTTTTATTCCTCAAGTATCTTATAGAGCTTTGTTACAAGCTAGCAAACACAGTAGACAGCTTCTCAAGCAGCCATGGAACTCTCTAAGGAAAAAAATTCTTGAGAACATCAGGGGCAAAGGATCATGATTATTCGGGTGGGCAGTATTTTTATTAGAATAAATTACTTGAAAAGATGTATTATTTCTTTTTACCTATTTTCTTCAAGCCTGCCCATAGGCTAACCTACTGTAGAAATCAAGGTTTAATATAGACAAAATTTTATTTAGAATTGAGTGAATTTCCATAGAAACTATGTCTTTACAATAAATATTCATGATAGTTTGGTTATAGTGAGGGAAACATTGTTTTAGCGTCTGGGCAAGATGACATCTTCCCACAAGCAAAATGGCTTCTAAGAATATATCAATATTGGTTAAACCTTCATTTTCAAATTGTAAATGAATTGATCCCTGAAATTGTATATGGAGCTACTACTGCAAACTTGGGGCAACTGACTGAAATATCTACTTTCCTCATTGGCTGATGTGATGGGTGTTTCATTGAGGCATCTTTCTTCTTGAGATGACCACACTAAGTAGCCTCGGCTTGCCTTCAACTCAAGATCTTCCTGCCTCTGCTTCCCAAGGACTGGGCCACCATGCCCTAATTCCATATATCATCTTGACAAAGCTTCAGGACCCAGATCTTTGGGGTGCTGATCTATGGTTTAGAGACATTCTATAGATAATGGTTAATAAGTAAAAGCAGCTATGTTCAATAATCTGAGTGGACCTCGGTTAGTCATTTGAGGCCTTTGAGAAATAAAGCTAAGGTTTCTGGGGGAGGGAATAAGCCTCTTTCAAAATCGTAACATGTAAGTGAACATGTTGTCAAACTGTCCTCTAAATATTTATGTTGATACTTACAGATTAACGCTATTCTGAGCCTTGGTCAAAGGAGCTTCACCTTGCAGAAGGCCTCAGTTAATGAAGAGACTAATAACTAGTCACACAGCTGAGAAGAAGTTACTGTTGAGGGCTCGGTCCTAAACAGGACATCCACAGCCTCCCTTATTTACAGTGTCAGAGGAAGGACATCATGGAAGTTGGTGTAGAAGATGTAAAAGCTGGAGTATGAGGAGGAGTGCTGAGAAATGCTGTCTGCAAGACAGGGCATGGCTGTTACACTCACAAGTGAACAGCAACCATGGTCACCAGCACAAGACTTGCTCAAGACTGAGCCTGTTACATTCCAGCGTGGGACGGGGAGGGACAGAGAAGACTCCACCACTGTCCAAGGGGCTTAGAAATCAATGGCTGCTTTCCTTCAGTGGTGGACCCCAAATAAACTTAGTAGGTCATAATGGAAATGGTGGGGGGGTTGGAAGAAAGGGTCCAGAGGGAGGTGTGGGAGAGGAATAAGAAACGATAAAGTGGTTGAAGATGATCAAAATATATTACATACATGTATGGAGAAAAAACAACAAAAACTATAGGATGAAAGTCTACCTGAATTCCCAACCCGCTCTGCTGTCTAGATTTTAGACCTATGAGGCCCATGAGACCATGAGCCAGTACCTCCAAATAAACCCCTTTGGGTCTGTTTCCCAGGAGAATGCTGATGAATACCGCTGACATTCGGCTAGCATTAGGAAGTTTCCACCACCATATTTAGTGAGCTACTACACCAGCCAGCTGGCCCATGTTCCCATGAGATGCTCTGCAGAGCAGCTCCGTGCCGTTTCATCCGTCTTAGATTTAAATACGCCCACGCCCTCCTAATGCTACACAGAACCCCTTGTCTTGGCTCCCTCAGGCTCACCAAATGATGTCAAAGACTCTAATATGGACGAAGAAACGCCTGGTTCTGTGTTTGCTCTACTCAGAGATCAACTGCAAGTGTGTATAACTCAGTAAAAATTTCAAATTCCCTGGCCAGCCTGCTCCAGGACAATGAACAGAGAAAAGCCAGGACCAGGGGTCCTCACTAGAGACTACAAGTGAATGCTTGGAATGCGGGAGGGAGAATGTCTTGGAGTGTAAGGGAAATGCCTGGTGAATAGTCAAGAGACTTAGATTTTAATTCCAGTTTCTTGGCTTGTATGGCTTGTCCTGTGAAGGGCTAAGAAGAGCAGGCCTTCTGGAGCATAGCGATGTTAGCTGCAATGCTGTGCACTGCACAGCACGATTCCAAGGGAATGGCCTGGTTCTGATGATCTTAGTTACTTTGGGTAGGCAATACTTTTTCTGGGAAAAGAAATATGAAGTGTTTCAAATGAAGAACTTAGATGGAAGTGGGTCTCGTTTCTCTGGTATATTTACTTCACGCTTTCTTCAGGGTTGCCCTCAGCCTAATCAGCTATGTAAGTGTAATAGGCACAGACAAAATTCTATGTAGGATTGAATGGATTTGGGGCAGAAAATGTATCTTAAGGTAAATAGATGGCCTTGATTGTCTTGGGGCAAATATAGTTTCAGGGACAAAGCAAGATGGCTCCCAAGGGCAGCGTCAGTGATACCAGTGTTACCTTGTCCCTGTTGGTGTTCATGTTTGTACGCCATGCGCTATTCTTCACAATACCTAAAGCAGAACACTGACCAGGAAGATTGTATATTAAAATTTTCTTCTATGTTCTTTTCTGCATCATTCTTATAGGGGTTTTTGAGTATGTCAGACTCCAGGAGGCCCTAGCTGAAGTCTCCAGGTTCTTGTGACCTCAGAGAAAGATTGCACCAGGGACTTATGGTTAGTAATAGGTATAGAGACAATTTATTAAGAAAGGGAAAGATACTCTAAGAATCAGATTGAGCTGATGACACCAGGGAAATACATGAGTTCAAAAGCCCTACATCAGCAATCTCATGACTGTCTAGGTCTTTATTCACTGCGTGCTTCTCTTGAGTTTCTATGCCATGGGCTATTCTTCAACATGTCTGCTTGTTACGTGCAGTTTAGGTGGAGAAGGGTTTCTAGTTTTTTGTTTTAGAGGTTTGTTTTTTGTTTTGTTTATTGAGACAGGGTTTCTCTGAAGCTATGGAGCCAGTCCTGTAACTAGCTCTTGTAGACCAGGCTGGCCTTGGAACTCACAGAGACCCACCTGCCTCTGCCTCCCGAGTGCAGGGATTGAAGGTGTGCGCCGCCACCACCCAGTGGATTTCTAGTCTTGTATCAACTTGTTTCTTTCATGTGTTCATCTTCATGTCTCTCTTTCCACATCTCTACTTTCCAGCCACAACATGACTTTTATGAGAAACAGAACAGGTTTAATTCAACACCTCCTATAATGTTACCCTTAATTTTTAAATGGAAACAAACTAGAATCACCAGAAGAGTTTCAGTGAGAGATTGCTTGGGTTATCTTAACTCAATTAATTGATACGGGAAGACCCAGCTCACTGTGGGCAGCACCACTCCTTAGGCAGGAGGTCCTGAACTGTATAACAATGAAAAAAAAATCAAACAATGCAAGCAAGGTAGTGTGTGTGTGTGTGTGTGTGTGTGTGCGCGCGCGTGCATGTGGTGTGTGTACATGTGCACACATTTCTTTCTGTTCTTGACCTCTTGACTGTGGCTGTGATATGCTTAGTTATTTGAAGTTCCTCCCTTGGCTTCCCTACAATGATAGATGTAACCAACATCATACATTGAAATGAGCCCGTTTATCCCCTATGTTGCTTTTTGTCAGGATATTTGATCACAGCAACAGAACAGAACAGCTCTTCCTGTTTATTCACAGCTATAGATGGCTCTAGGACAGGTGACTGAGGAAAGTTGCGTCTGTGGAGAGCCACTTCCGCTAGGCTGAGGATATGACCTTAATACCTGGAGTCAGAGAAACTCAGCAAGATGAATCCTTGGCTGCAGGGATCAGATTCCACAAGAAGGAGGAAGGCAGCACAGAGTGAAAATTTTTGCAGAGCGCTATCTATCAGAAGATAGATTTTGAGAGGAAGTAGGTGGATTAGAAACTTAGGTCGGGGTGATAGGGAAAGGTTTCCTGTCAACTTGTCCCCTATTATCAACAACTGCTTTTGATCTTTTATAAGACAGGTAGGAAGGGCTGGGAGAAGGGGAGGTTAAGTTCCTTACTAAGTGCGGGGACTTGAAGGAATTTCTTGTGTACTGTGGGAGGGAGGCAACAGGGAAAGACAGAACAAATGGAGTTTAGCCCTCTGGCTAAAGACCCATAGGCCGCCTTTATAGACACCAGAGACCAGGAGATAGACAAGCAATGGCTCAGGAGTCTCTAACATTAATTCCAGTCCTCACCCTGCTACTAAGAATGCCTATGATTTTGGGGAAGTCATTTAATTCCTCTGATATCAGTTATCTTATCTAGTGTTTATTGTTTTATATTCTGTATCTTCTTCTGGGCATTAATACATTTTCTATAAAAAGGGACTCTCCAAATTTAATCTTTTGGACGAGTTTGGTTAAACAAAATGAAAAATGCTTATCCTTCACACATTAATGTATACTGGCGAACTGCAAAATGCAGATAAACTATATAATTCTTTCCAGAAAGATCCATGATGAGATGAGCTGTGCATGGAGTATCCCAAGAAGTAGCAAGTCTGCTTTGAGAAGCCCTAAGATACACAGTTTATGAACCACCCTTTAGTTTTAATGTTCTCATTGTATACAACTGGAGGATTACCAGGAAATGGGTATTTTCCAGGTATTCAAGTGACATGTTGAACTAGGAAACATTTTATTTCTGTTTTTACCAGCGCATCTGGTGGATGTTTCTCTTTCTAATAGTGCCACCACTCCGTCATGCAAAGACGAGAATCTACTCTGTCTCCCACATCCATCCCAAGCCACACTCCTCAGAGCAGCCAGCTACTCCTGCCCAGGTGTTAAGCATTCTCTTGTTTGCGATCTTTCATCTTCCTTAAAACCCAACATTAAAAGGCACCTGTCCTTTGATGAAACCTCCGAATCCTTGCTTCCAGCCCCAACCTATTAAGGCTGCAGAACAAGCCTGCACTAAGCAGCGCACAAAGCCCGGTGCACTCGCTTGAGTATTATTTACCGTAACCTCCGTGAAGCGTGCCAGAAATACACAGAAGTCCCCAGCGCTCAAGGCTGGGAAGATGCGGCAGGATGATAAATAAGCCTAGATGATGATTTCAATGGATGGTAATTTCTCGCTTCCACGGAGACTCTACAAACACAGCTGTCAGAAGTGCATTGTGTAAATCAGATGCTAATTAAATTAAATTCCCACTAGAATCAAGGCAGCAAAGTATTTTGCCTTGTTTTCTTGCAAACTGGGCCTCTCAATCAAGACAGCTGGGGCACCAGCATTTCAGGTACCTGGAAGCAACAGCTGCAGCGAGCCGAGACGACCGCTTTCATAATTAAGTTGCCGTCAGGAAAGGGGAAATAGATGCCATCTTTTATAACATCAGTGATGCTAAAAATACAAAAAGCTGGTGGCACCAGAGCTGGACCAGGGAAGAGGACTGGGTTCTGATGTCAGCGTTAGCGAAACCATTTTACTGCTTGAAGCTCCACCTCTTTGCTCCCCTCCAGATCCTTCCTTATTTCCTTCTGCTCGCTCTTGAGAGCTACCTTACTGGCAGGTGACAGATTGGTTCCTGCAACCCTGGAGGGTCCAGAGGCATCCCCCATCCTTCAGTCTTTTTGAAGAATCAGGAGGTGGGACTCCAAGATCTCAGCACCTTCTGGGATTCAGGGCTGGGGCATCCCAAGTGTGAACTTTGATTGATGCGCTGTCAACTGTTTCCGGTCCACAGCCCCACCTCTCTGTTGCGGGAGCCAAATGCACATTCCTGCCGCAGGCATCAGTTCCAGAGAGTGTGATTAGAAATCAAAGGATATAGAACTAAGACAAGATTTTACAGTTGTCTACAGACACAGAATGCTGCCTCAGTTGTACAGAGAACAGAGATTGAGCTGGGATAAGCAAATCATTCCTATAGGGTTTTCAATCTATTTATTCACTTTTTAAAAATTTACCTTTATTTTAATGGGAGAACACTTCTTGTTATGCTTACGTTGGGGTCAGAAGACAATTTACAAGAGTCAGTTTTCTTCCCCTATGTGGGTTCCAGGTATCAAACTCGGGTCCTCAGTTTTGGTGCCAAGCACCTTTACTTTGCTGAACCATTTTGCCAGCTCCATTTGTTCATTGAAACATTTACTAAATACTTTCCACATGCCAGGTTCTATGCTGAGGGTACCAACATGAGAAGGTCTGCTATGAAGGAGCTCCCAGTTAATTGGAGAAGAAATACAAAAAAAAAAAAAACAAACAAAAACAAAACATCAATTGCAATAAAATGCAGTTAGACCAATTATGGGATCATTGAACTAGGACACACAAGGTAGGGAAATAACCTTTAAAATAAACAAACTCAAGTTTTAAGTATTGAGAGTATTCTGGGGCAAGGGAGGTGGCTCAGTAGCTAAATGCATCTGCTGTCAAGATCGACAACCTGAGTTCAATTCCCTGAGCCCATGTATTACACTCATCCAACTCCCTCTATTAGAAGGAAAGAACCAACTCATGCAGTTGTCCTCTGACCTCCACAAGTACACCGTGGCAAGCATGAGTGCCCATGCACATGTGCACACACTAATAATTATAAATGCATGTTTGGAAATTTTAAGGTATCTATCTCTTGTGCTCTTTCAACTGTCTCTAGAGTTTGTGTTCCGTACAACACTCTCCATCAGTATTCTAAAGCTCCAAATCCAAAAGGAAGCTTCTGCGTTTGTTCCTGTGCTGTGTGTGGTGTTTGTTTTGCACAAGATACATCTCGGTAGTATAAATACCTTTCATGAATACAGTCTGATACCGATAACTGGTTCACAATTACATTGTTGCAATAAAGAAGTGGGAAAACAAGCCCGTGTATCTACCTGCACAATAGACTATAAGCTAATGATAGAATAGAGCAACCCTGCCCCTCCACAAACCCAACTACTTGCAAGAAAAAGCATAAACCTTACAGACTGCTGGGTGAAAGGAGTTTTAAATGAAGGACAGTATGCTATACTTCACTGTGGGGTTCTGTTAATATGCTCTTCCAGAACAGTCCAAATGTCATCCTGGGGAAATCAGAACAGTGCTTGGCCCCGGGAAGTAGGAGATTAGGAGAGCGGGAGAAGGGATTGGTTGGGAAGTGACACAGGGGAACTTACAAGGGTTGGGGCAACATTTTATATCTTGATAGCAGTTTGGCTCACATGATTCTATCTAACATTAGACAATACACAGCTAGAATGCCTGCACCCGGGGGCTAGGGCGAGCACACAGCCTGTAAAGTACTTGCCTTGCAAGTGTAAAGATATCAGAGTCCATGTTAATTTAAAAAAAAATCTGGGAACTGTGGTGTGCTCTGGGGAGGCAGAGACAGACAGATGTAAGTTTCATGTGGCAATGAGAGACTCTGTCTCAAAAAGAAGACAAAAAAAAAAAAAACAATTGAATGTCACCAGAGGAATGCCATTCAAGTCTGTCCTCTGACCTCCACCTGCACCGTGAATACACACATATAATAAGCACACAAATTGTGAATTTTTAATACAAGGATTACTGCAATACAATAGAAATATTAAGCCCTAATTAATGATCCATACATTGAAATATTTAAAAGGAGAGGCAGTGATGTCTGGAATTTATTGTAAATGCATAAGAACAGTATGATTAATGGATGGAGGGATGATAGTTGGCTAAAGATACGATGTAGCAGTACAGTAAACTATTAATGACGGTACAGCTGGGGACACAAGGGTATTCCCTGAAATGCTCTTTCATCTTGGTGATCCTGCTGAAGAAAATCTGGGCGTGGGTAAGCAACTTGATGTCTCTAAATTATTGGGTATAGCACCTGCTTGCTGCTCTCTCTGGGAAGCAAGCATTTTTCTGAGGCTCTAAGATAATGCCCATCACCTGGGATCCTGTAAGACAATGGTCCCTAGATACAGAAACATAGAAAGACCCCTTGTGAGTTTTTGAAAATCCACATGTGATGGGCACACGAAGAGAGGGAACCTCAAGGTGTGTGTCTGGAGGAATTTCCCCAGGTACAGCTTACACCAGCTCCTGCTATGCATTCCTGCCACGAGGAAATGAAATTCTCTGCCCAGCAAATGGCTTCAACATGAAGGGCACCCAACACAACAGTTTTCTTCAACATCCTTTGGTGTGATTGGCGGCTTGGTCCTTGATTGGCAGTTACCAACTCATGACGTGGAGAATGGTTGGCAGAATAGTGGGGTAAAGGCATGACAATCTCTTCCTGTTGTACCATCATCCAGCCTGGGCGTATTACAGGAAGTTGAGCATGACTGGGTCCTGGCTCAGGATCTGTAACTCCGTGGGATTTACAGTGCTGATGGGTGGCTAGCCTGACTCCCGGGGAGCCAGTTTCTCACTCATCCAACTCCCTCTTCATATCATTTCCTCTCTCCCGTGCCCTCTTCTCAGCTCTCCTGCCCTCTCCTCCATCACCTGAAAATACAGAATGACGTTACATAGAGGACCAAGTCTGTATCTCATTTCTACCCCCTTCCTCCACCCGAGTCTCTGGGAGTCATTCTGACCAGCTCACACCTGTCGCACCCGTAGCATCTAATGCAAACCCTGTGTACACAGAGATGCACAGATAAATGGAATTAAATGAAGATCAAAGTTGGTGTTGGAGGTGAAAAGTGAATGAGGCCCACTTTCTACCTCATCTAAAGAGTGAGCAGAACTTTAGATGGCTTTTCTTGGTCTTGAATGTCCTATGAGTCAAGTTTTCAACATCAGTAACCACTTATTTCCTATAGTTTTGAAGATGAAACCACTTGGAATGGTGGCATTTAGTAAGGTGATCTCACTGTGGTGTGAATTAGCCACTCTTTCATACCTAGATTTATTACCTAACACTTGCAAAAAATATCTTGTTCTGAGTTGATGTTCTGCAAGGACTAACTTAAAAGAGTCCATATTACTCCAAGTGGGGGTGGGAAGGCGGGGGTGAGGGAGTGGGCGGGGCAGGGCAGGGATGTCAGTCTGCTTGTGAAGCCTAATGGTACATGCTATTCCATTTCCTGTGGTAGCACCTGTGCCATCGTCCTCTCCCGTGCACCTAAACACTGGCTGCAATGATCACTTTCACCTAGGACTTGACCTACAAAAATGGTCAACCCCCCAAAATGTTCCTCACTTCACTGTTAGTAGCTGAAGACCGATTGCTTGTGTTGAACATCTGGAAATGCGACCACGGGACTAGGGAGGAGAGAAGGAGGAAGAGGAAAAATAGTAATTGCTCATGGGTCATAGCAGAAGCAAGAATGGAGAACTTGACTTGGAGAGCCAATCAGAGTGGATATAAGGTAGCAGACAAAGGGACAAAGAAACAGATTTGAAGGAAGATGAACTACTTTTAGGAAACAGAAGAACAAAAGCATCCAAAATTAATGACTCCAGCTACTAACTCAGCACTGTTTATAGTGTGAGCTTTAGGAATATCAGTTCCAGAAAATGTTTCATTAAAATACAGCTGTATGTCTAAGCACATGAGTGCAGGTGCGCATACGCGTGCGCGCGTGCGCGCGCGCGCACACACACACACACGCACACACACCACTTACCACCACACCGTGGTCACACAAGACATAAGAAAATGTTACATACAACTATCCTCTCTTGAAAAGGCTTAGTATCCTTTTATCTTTTATATGCCTGTACTACAAAATCCTAGTTCATTATAACACAAAGTACCCTAAACTTATTTGGCACAGATAGCTGCTATTACGGAAACTAGTGTTCTAAGGCCAAGGTTCTCGGATTCTTTGATCTCCAGACACCTGTATCAGTCTGTATCCAATTAAGGGAAAGAAATAGAATGGTAATTTGAATGGGGGTGTTTATAATTATTTTGCATGTGCATGTGTATATGCGTGTGTGTACATGTGCATGCGTGTGTATGTATGTGTGTGTGGTGAGATGCATACAGATCAGAGTGCAGCTTACAGGAGATGATTCTCTCGTCCCACCATACATGCCCCACAGATTGAATTCAGGTTGTCAAGCTTAGGAGCAAGTGCCCTTACCCAGCTTGCTGGCCCCAGGGTGATGTTTAATATGAAAAGTCATTGCTATAGCACGAGGTTACAGGAATAAAGGAGAACACTGAAGAACGTAAGGAGAGTGGATGTGTGCGTTGCTCACTAGCTGTCCAGGCTGACAGAATGCACAGAGAGGGGCTCCCTCACCTCAGCGCTCAGACCTTGGGGTGAAGGTAGAACTCTGACTCGTAGAATGGCAGAAAATTCACCATGGTGGCATAGCAATGGAACTTTCTAGAAACCTGCTCTCTGAAACCCATTAGGAAACTCTTTTCCAGGTGCTGGGAAAAGAGGTGCACAAAAGTGTCTCAGTGGAGGCACGTGGTTGCAAAAACTCATGTGGGCAAGGGTAGGCAGCAGCCATTGTCTACTGGCTGTTGTTAGGTCTACATCAAGGGCTGGTACTGGAGAAGCTGCTTGGACTGTAGCAGCTGAGCTCTGCAAATACCACATCGGTGCTCCAGAGCTACAGGAGAGAGCGTATCAGAGCCAGGAGGGGAAGCCTCTCCTGTCATGTCTCTTCACCTCCTTCTGTTGACAAAGGTCACTGCCAGCTAAGCAAAGGAAAGCCCTAAAGAATCCGCATCCACTTTTACAGAGCAGGCAAAGATGGGCGATTACGGATACGGGGCATGGGAGGCAGTATATTGATAACTATCACAGGTATAGCATTTTGAGACTATCACTTATTGCTTGGTAGCTAATATACATCGATCATTTGCTGTATATCAGACACTACACTCAGTGCTTTGCAACAGCTTATTTAATTCAAATTGATGTCTATGTGCAAAACACTCTTGGATTCTCTATCAGGCATTTTTCTGTTGCTTTGATGTGATGAAACACCATGACCACGGAAACTTATAAAAGAACGGGTTCATCTTGGCGTACAGTTCCAGAGGGTAAGGGAGCATCATGTCCAGAAGCTGTGACAACAAATGGTCAGCATGACAGGAGGAACAAGAAGCTGAGAGTTAACGTCTTGAACCATAAGCAACCAAGCAAAGAGAGAGAACTGGATGTGGTAGGAGGATATTGGCTGTGAAACATGGTTCCCAGTGACATACTTCTTCCAGCAAAGCCACATCTCCAAACGGCGTCACCAACAAAGGGTTCAAATGTCTGAGCCTATGGGAACCCACAATAACAGGAAGGTGAGGCAGCACACATACAAGTCTAGACATGGTGCAAAGAGCAGGAAGCCAGCTGTGGTTTGAATGAGAATGGCTGCTCTTGGCTCAGATGTTTGAATTTCTGGTCCCCAGTTGGCGGAACTATTTGGAAAGGCTTCGGTGGTGCATCCCTGTTGGAGGAGGTACCACTGGGGGTGAACTTGGAGATTTCAAGACTCATGCCATTCCCAGTTAACCCTCTGCCTCGATTAGCAAGAAAGTGACTCACAGACGTACCTACAGGCCAATCTGATATGATCAATGCCTTCACTGAGATTCCCTCCTCCCACATGTGTCAAATTCCAGCCACCACTGTGCATCCTCAGGACGTGCGCTCTGCATGTCCATCTGGCGGCAAATGCTATCCCTGCAGACTTTGGCTATGCCCGCTCTGTGTCTGGTAGGATGCAGAGCACTGTGAACTTTCCTGTTGAAGTAAAGACAACAGCTGTCATTTCTCCACTAGGAGCCAAGATTCCCCCAAGGGTCCTATTCCTTTCCATTCTGCGGGTTAGTTTCTCTACCAGAAAGATGTTTTTGAAGGGAGTGGAAGTGGGAGTCCTCACTTCGTGTACTTCTACCTAGGGCAAGTCTCCAGTAAGTTGTAAAATCGGTGTTCAAGTTATCAATTTCAAAAGAAGGAAGTGAGTTAAACAGAAAATGTGAGACATTAGGTGATGAAACAGATAATCACTTGAAATTTGGCTTTTCAGTTTTATAGGTACAAACATTTGCTGGTTCTCCCTGGAAAGTTTCTTTGTCTGGCTCAAGATTAAATGGTTTGCAATGAGGTTCAGAGACAACTAAGCTACAGTAGCTCTCATCTGTGGGTTGTGACCCACACAGGGGTCGCATATCACCTATCTAGCACCTCAGCTATTTACATTACAATTCATAACAATAGCAAAATTACAGTTATGAAGTAGCAACAAAATAATCTTATGGTTGAGGTCACCACAACATGAGGATTATTAAACGGTTGCAGCATTAGGAAGGGTGAGAACCACTGGCTCAGCAGGTAAGAGTCTGGAGTGTTCTTCCAGAGGACCCGAGCTCAGTTCCAGTGTCAGATGGTGAACAGTCTCTGTAACTCCTGTTCCAGGGGATATACTGCCCTCTTCTGGACCATGCAGGCACTTGCACTCACACTGGCACATATCCGCTCACTGACACATACATATACCCTTAATTCAAAGAAAACCTAATGCTTCAGAACAAAAAGGGTTGCAGAACTCTGTTCTTTCTCACCCTCTGAAATGTACAATGGTTTCCAATCAATGGTTCTTTTAGGAGTGAATTATGTGTGATAAATTCTCGTTAGATGAGGAGTCTTGTATTTCTTTGGGTGTGTTGCCAAACACAGGCACAGAGTAAGCAGAAAGAGTGACTATACCGGAAGATTTCTGACCTGTCTGTCTTGCTGCTGAATAATCACTTCCCCGAAGGGCACATGTCGCCTGCTAATATTGAAGCATGTAGCACATTATTTGCTCAATCGTGTGACTCGCCTTCACTAATTACAGCTATTCTTGTGTTATTTATTATATTCTGTAGTTATAAATCATTTTCTCGCCCTTCTCTCAAGAGACGCCCTCGCTGTATTTCTTCAGCCCAGATGCAATCATCTGAAAACACATTTTATAAAGCTCCGGAGCGAGGAATGCAGTGGGGACAGATGATAGAATTGCGCTGTGAATTATTAAAGGTGCCATGCATCCTGGGGGCCTGAGATGAGAATTCTATTGGTAGTTTAAAGCTAGGCTCCTAGGCTCCAAAGAAAGGCACACACACATACATGGGGGGGGGAGAAAGAGAGAGAGAGAGGAGAGAGGAGAGAGAGAAGAGAGAGAGAGAGAGAGAGAGAGAGAGAGAGAGAGAGAGAGAGAGAGAGAGAGTCCTATGAGTGGCATTTTCAAATATAACATTGACCTGGCAGTTGTTGTAAATCTTTTTCTGGCACAGCCAAGTGACATAATATTGCAGAGTGCACAAAGGAGTTCCCTAGTTCTTTCAGAATGTGTGTTTTCATTTTGTCAAAGGGAAGAAATGGTGGCAGCTTTGCAATTTCAGACAGATTTTCAAGTGCTTTCCCGGGGAACTCCAAGATATCCGTCCTGCGTGAGTGGCTCCAGGAACCTGCTCTCACCTACAGAGAGCCGCAACTTGAAGTCTGAGCACTCAACAGTACCTGCTTGGAGTTTGGTTTTCTTCTCCTTCTCACTTATTTTTAAAACAATCAAACCTACAAAGAAGTCAAAAGGAGGGCAACAGTGCCTATCTACAGATCCCCCATCTCTCTCGGTTCACCGGTTATTCATACTTTCCTACATTTGCTTCCAGACATGTATAATATCGATCTAAAATAAGTCATAGACCTTGGTGAACCACTCCTAAATACTCGCGCAACTCTCTCCTAAGGCTGGGACCACCTTCCTCCATAACTGCAATGCTTAACATTGATTCAATGAGATCTCCTAATACAGAGTCTAATCTCAATTTGCCCGATGGTTCTAGAATCTGATATTCTTGTGCTGTGCCAAGATGGAATTATTCAGTATTGCCAATTCCCAAACTGAACAGTTCACTTAAATTGGCAATAAATCTTTCTTACCCCATGCAAGGGACCAAGTTCCACCTGGAACTGTACGGTAATATTCTACCTCCAGCCCTCCCCCTAGAATTTGAGGCATGATGCAGAGGGATCATGGCCAGTCTGGAAGTCCTCTTGGGGCAAGCAGTTCTTATAGCTCTGAGTTGCTGAGCCTTGAAGCTTTGCGGTGTGGGGGTTTCCCTGCAAACTAGCCTCTGCGGTGTGCCTTCTGTGCTGGATGGGTGCTTACACCCTAAGCTAAAGGCAAGTCTGCCTTCCCGACCACAGCAATCAAGGTCCTTCTTGATGTATCCTCCATGCTTTTCTCCAAGTTCATCTCGCTCCCTTCCTTAAAACCTATTATTCAGAATCCTCTAACAAACGAAGCCCCCTTTAACCCCAAGACACTGTACGTATTTTTTTTTCTGTCAAGTTGACAGTCTGCCAGGTCTCCCACAGTGCCTCCCCTGAACAATACCTCTCTCTCGTCTGAGTGAGCCGTGTCTCCTCCAGCTCCAACAGCACCTGTCTGGGCCATCACATTCCACTGTAATTTCCAGACCCAAAGGGTCACACACAAAGAGGTAGGTCCCCTCAGTCCCTGGCACAGTTCAGGCTGTGGTGTGTACTCACACAGTGCTTAGGAGGTTGTCCCCATGTTGACTGCGCTGTCTTTTGCTGAGGACCTAGATGCCTTGTCATTATGCACTGTTCAACCCCCCTCTCATGCTACGAATGGACACAGTGCCTACCACATGTCGGAATCCAGACCACTTGAAGCTATCCTCAAAATACCGTGTGAGGTTGGAAGCGACTGTCGCAGTGCAGTGGCATTTCATTTGTGTTTAATAAAGCTTGCCTGAAGATCAGAGAGAAAAACAGCCACACTGGCCAACCTTACAGACCAGGCAGCCGTGACACCTTTAATCCCAGCAGCCACAGAAACGGGGCAGTAGTGGTGCACACCCTTAATCCCAGAACTAGTGAGGAATATAAAATGGGAGGAGACATCTGTCAGCTCAACTCATTCTGAGATTCCTGGAGGCAGAATCACCATTTCAGTCTGAGGCTGAGGTAAAGGCCAGTGGCTGGCAGCTTAGGATGAATTAAGAGCAGGAAGCTCATGGATCTGATGGAGCAGCAGTCTCAGGAGCCTGTGCTGTGCTCATAGATATGGGGGGGGGGTCTTTGAAAGGCTTGGGGAGGGATTGGTCCTGGTGATGGAATGGTGTAAGCAAATGGTGACCTTGTGACCATTGTCTAGAGAAGTGAACAGGAGAGATCATTTCAGGGAGAAGGGACAGTGTCACAAAGGCCTTGGAGTTATGAAAAACAGGGCATGGAATAACACAGAAATGGCTGGAGCTATGGAGCATGAAGCTATGGGCCTATAAACTCTGAGCCAGGGCTCTTTGGATTTTATTTCTATTTTCTTTTTTCCTTTGTGTGTGTGCGTGCCTGTGTGTGCACATGTATGTGTGTGTGTGGTGTACATTTGTGTGTACATGTTTTATATATATGTGACTACACATGCATTTATTATTATTATTATATATTTTTTAAATTTATTTATTTATTAAAGATTTCTGTCTCTTCCCTGCCACCGCCTCCCATTTCCCTCCCCCTCCCCCAACCAAGTCCCCCTCCCTCGTCAGCCCAAAGAGCAATCAGGGTTCCCTGCCCTGTGGGAAGTCCAAGGACCACCCACCTCCATCCAGGTCTAGTAAGGTGATCATCCAAACTGCCTAGGCTCCCACAAAGCCAGTACGTGCAGTAGGATCAAAAACCCATTGCCATTGTTCTTGAGTTCTCAGTAGTCCTCATCGTCCGCTATGTTCAGCGAGTCCGATTTTATCCCAGGCTTTTTCAGACCCAGGCCAGCTGGCCTTGGTGAGTTCCCGATAGAACATCCCCATGGTCTCAGTGTGTGGGTGCACCCCTCGCGGTCCTGAGTTCCTTGCTCGTGCTCTCTCTCCTTCTGCTCTTGATTTGGACCTTGAGATTTCAGTCCGGTGCTCCAATGTGGGTCTCTGTCTCCTTTCATCGCCTGATGAAGGCTACACCTGCATTTCTGTGTGTGTTTTACATGTATGTGTCTGTATGTGTATTTGCAAGTGTGCATGTTTTACAAGCATGTGGTTGCATGTGTATTTGTGGGTGTGCATGTGTGCACATGCATGTGGAGGCCTGAGGTTGGTGTCAGGAATCATCTTCCATCAGTCTTCCATTTTTCATTGAGGCAGGGTTTCTTAATCAAACCCAGAGCCCATCGTACAGCTACTCTTGCTAACCAGCTTGCTATGGGGATCCGGTCTCTACCCTCCCGGGCTGGAATAACAGTCAGGCCACAGTCCATACCTGGCATTTATGTGGGTTCTGACGATTCAGATTCCAGTCCTCATGCTAGCACGGGAAGTGCTTTAACCACTTTTGACTTTTAAGATGGCTGCTATTGGGGCTGCAGAGATGGCTCAGTCATTAAGAACACTAAATGCCCTTTCAGGGGACCCAGATTTGAGTTCTAGCACTCACACAGTGGCTCAAAATTGTCTGTAATTCCAGTATGAAACTGTCAAAGAATAAAAATTTGGGGTTGGAGAGTTGGCTCAGTAGTTGAAAGACTGGTTCCCAGCACCAACGCAACAGCTATCTCCAGACCTAGAGGATCCCACAGCCTCTTCTGGCCTTCTCAGACACTGCATGTATATGTTACACAGACATATATGCAGGCAAAACACCCGTACACATAAAATATTAAAATAGTTCTTAAAATGTAAAAAGTTTGTTATTAACAGTTACACCAATGGTTATAAATTGAGTCTTTGGGGGCAACTTGGGATAGAGATAACAAGCAGGGAAGTACCTGGTAACTCTGGACATGGGGATAGGAGCCTTCACGGGTTTTGAGTGAGGCAGTCTTGTGCCTTGCTCCCATTGGTGCAGGTGAGGGACTCACACAAAGGGGACACAGACCGCAGCGCAATGCTTTGATGTTAGTCACCCCGCCTTGCTCTGCATGGCCCCTGAAACAGCATCTAAGCCCTTTATCCCTCTCTCTTCAAAGCGGCTGCACAGGAGGAGGTAAACAGTGGTCATTAGTCTATCTCGGCATCGCAGACGTGTAAGAACACTTTCCACTTGGGGTTGTCGGGCAAATCCCAACAGAGAACCCACACCAAACAAGTTATTATCTCTTCTGCATCTCTTCTGGGTACCAAAACTTGGGCTGTGGCCACCCAGCAGAGAGAAATGATCCCAGGCATGGGGGCTTTCAAGGAGCCTTCTAGGTAGCGTACCTTTGGAACTAAAAAAAATTCATGATGAGAGTGTACATAGGAAGACCGACCCAAGCATAACAGAATGGGAGGTGGACTTTGCAGGCAGATGTTACTAGAAGTAATATTCAGGCTTCTACATTGACTCTGTAACCTCAGGCAAGTTTTTAACAGTAGTGGCATTTCATTTGTATTTTAATAAATAAAGCTTGTCTGAAGATCAGAGAGTAAAACAGCCCCACTGGTCAGCCTTACAGCCAGGCAGTGGTAACACACACCTTTAATCCCAGTAGCCTCACTAGTTTGCCATAGAAACTGGATGGTGCATGCCTTTAATCGTAGTGGTGAACATCTTTAATCCCAACCTTAGAGAGGCTGATAAGATGGGAGGAGACAGCTCTCAGTCAGTCTCATTCTGAGATTGCTGGAGGCAGGATCCACATTTCAGACTGAGGTAGAGGTAAGATGGCTGCTTTGCTTTTCTGGTCTTCAGGTTGAACCCCAATTTCTCTCTCTGAGTTTTTATCGTGCTCTATTTAACCTCTCTGAGTTTTAACTGCCTTGGGAACAAAATTCAGACAGGGAAAATGTGAAGTACTATGACCTGAATGTCCCTGTCTCTCCTTAAACTTTGATGGTAAACCCTAACCCCAAAGCTGAAGGCATTAGGAGGTGATTAGGTTGTAAGCCTCATCATAATGGGATTAGTGTCTCCCTCAATAGGTCAGGTTGGGAAGGGAGAGAGAGAGAGATCAAAGAGGTCCAAGAAAGATTCCCCATCCTGCCCTTCTATCCTGGGATAATACAGCAAGACGATAATATTCTGTGAAGTGCGATGTGGACCCCCACCTGATACGGGATCTGCTGACACTTTGATGCTAGACTTCTAGCGTCTAGAATTGATGTGGGAGTGTCATATATCAATCTGTTGATTTCATTGGCTAAGCAATAAAGAAACTGCTAGGCCCATTGGATAGGCCCACCCTTAGGTGGGTGGAGTAAACAGAACAGAATGCCGGGAGGAAGAGGAAGTGAGGTCAGACTCGACAGCTCTCCTCTCGGGAGCAGACACCTCAGAGAGAGACGCCATGCTACCTGCTCCAGGGAAGACGCACGCTATGAAGCTCCGACCCAGGATGGACTTAGGCTAGAATCTTCCCGGTAAGACCGGTGCTATGCAGATGATAAGAAATGGGCTAGTCCAGGTGGGAGAGTTAGCCTAGAAGATGCTAGGTAGAAATGAGCCAAAGCAGTGTTTAAAAGAATACAGTGTCCGTGTAATTATTTCGGGGCAAAAGCTAGCCGGGCCGGCGGCTGGGGTATTGGGGACACAGCCTCGCCGCTCTTATTACTACATAGAATTATGAGAAAAAACTTCTGTTGTTATAAGATACTGATACTGTGGTGTTTTGTTATAGTACCTGAGGTAATTTAAATGTAACTGATGCTCATAAGCTTGCAGGGAGTGGCATTATTAGGAGATGTGACCTTGTTGGAAGTGCGCCTCTGTGGAGACAGGCTTTGAGGGCTCATATATGCTCAAGCCATGCCCAATGACTCATATCACTTCCTGTTGCCTTTGAGTCAAGATGTAGGACTCAGCTCCTGCTCCAGCGGCATGTCTGCCTGCATGCCATCATGTTGTACCATGATGATAAAGGACTAAACCTCTGAAACTGTAAGCCTTTATAGGACTTGCCACAGTCATGGTATCTCCTCACAGCAAAGAACCCAACAAAGACAGTACCTGAGAGGATTAAGACACAAAGTTGTATAGAAAACTTGAGGTGGCAAGCATGAGAACACCCACCCCAGAGCTCAGGGCTCAGCAGGCACACCCAACTGTCTAGCCTACTGTTTCTGCATTCTTTGTCTCTTTTTTTATGGAGTTGGAAATCAAACAAAGGATCTTTCATATAGTAGGCATATATGTATATATGTGTATATATTTATACATATACATCCATATATACACACACAGATATATAAATATACATATATATATATACATACTCATTAATATGGTTTTTGTCCTTAGTCACCAATAGTCCTAAAAGTTCATATGTTCTAGTATCTCCTGAGTCACTTACATCAAGAGTTCCATGGAGGATTATTGTAAAGGGGAAGCAGCAGGAAAGAGCAGGGTCATAAGCAAGGAGTGAGTATGTGTGTGTATGGTAAAGTATATTGTAGCAGTATGAATGTGTCATAATAAAACCATTTATTTTATACAATTAATATCAATAAATTACAGATTGAGAAATCCCTGGACTTTCACACACACACACACACACACACACACACACACACACACACACACACACACCTTTCCCAGCCTTGTTGCTGATTCCAGGGGAAGAGAAAGGGTTTGCAGCTGCTGTACCCACACCATATTTGTACACCATTTTGTAATTGTTCCCTACCGTGCCCCAGTCCTTACTACATGCGCGCCCCACCTAGCTCCCTGGATTCCAGCTAAGGAAGATGGCGAGGACAGCAGTCTACACTACAACAAGGACAGAGTTAACAGCCCCCAGCGCCCAGGAAGCAACGCAAAGTTTGCCTCCCACAAAAAACAGCCACAACTGTTAATCCCAGAGCAACAAGTTAATTCAAGAGACTGAAGCGCTAAAAGTGAGCTAGGTTGCTAGAGAAAAGGCACCTCCAGTCCCAGGGATTCAGGGGACAAAGACAAGAAAAGCAGAGAGCTATTAACACTTGGAAGTTTGGAGCATACTGCACGCACTGGCTTTGTGGGAGCCTAGGCAGTTTGGATGTTCAACTTACTAGACCTGGATGGAGGTGGGGGTTCCTTGGACTTCCCACAGGACAGGGAACCCTGATTGCCTTTTGGGCTGGGGGAGGGGACTTAATTGGAGGAGGGGGAGGGAAATGGGAGGCGGTGGCGGGGAAGAGACAGAAATCTTTAATAAATAAATAAATTTAAAAAAATGCCTAAAAAAAAATAACAGAAGTACAGCCAGCTGCGATGCTGCACTCCTTAGTCTCACCACGAATGAGGTAGATACGTCATCCTCAGCTAGCTACAAAGTGAGTCTGAGGAAAACCTGGGCCACGTGAGGCCCAATCTCAAAACAGCAAACAGTTGCTGTATAATACAGCAATTAACTCTTGGATATCAAAAAAGCTGAAAACAGGGGCCTAAGAAAATATCTGTATGACCGTGTTGAGTATTGCTCCAGTTCCCTGCCGTGTCCCAGTCCTTACTTCTGGAGTAGGAAAGCTGACTCATTGCCATCCTACGTTGGAAGCATGCAGCTTGCATTCTGATTTTACAGAAGCTCAAAATTAAGAGAGACAGGTCACCATCATTAGACTACGCGGACTTTGAAGGTGGACGGAACGCAGTTTAGATTATAAAATGCCACGAGCCTATGGGGGAATGTTATGATTTGGATGTGACACATGGTTTCCAACTATGTCACTGTTTTGGGAAGTTGTGGGACCCAACAGGAAGAAGAAATCATCAAAAGAGCAGACCTTGAGATTAGGACTTGGCCCTTCTTCTGGTAATCTCTCTACTTGATCCACCTAGATATGAGCAAGTTTACTCTACCACAGCCACGAATTGCCCCTGCCACCATACCTGCCTGGCACCACCATGCTTATAGCCTAGAACTGTGAGCTACATCAACCCTTTGAGGATTGCTTTTGCCAAAGTGTTTCAGCACAGCAAGCTAAACAGAAAAATAAACTAAGACAAGCTTTGCCAACTCTCCTATGGCTTCCATCTGGATTCCATCAGCAATCTTTCTAAACCTTTCCCATTCTGAAGCTCAGAACCCCAACTGCGGAGGTCATCTTCCATAGGATTTGAAAGCCATGCACACACTGTGAACTTGGGCTCATCTTTTAAGGTCTCAGAGTTTTAGCTTCACCATCTATGAATTGGAAATGTGGTCCTACCAGAGAGAGGGGAGAGAGAGAGAGAGAGAGAGAGAGAGAGAGAGAGAGAGAGAGAGAGAGAGAGAGAGAGAGAGGAGAGATGTTCATCTTGGTATAGAACCATCCAGGACTCTCCTTTCAGAGAACAGCCTCTCCCACAATTAAGATTCATCTTCCCATATTAGTTAATGTAAGCAAGATAATCCTCCACAGGCATGTCCTGAGGGCCCATCTCTAAGTGACTCTAGATTCAGTCAAGTTGATAATTAACACATCCATCACATTTGGTGAAATGGCTGTGTGTGTGTGTGTGTGTGTGTGTGTGTGTGTGTGTCTGTGTGTTTGTTTGGCTATCCTTCAAGCTATTTTTGCAGTAATGAGAGTTTTAGTTGAGTTCTCCCCTTTCTCATGCCTGCCACCTCTATTTTCTTTATTGTGTTTCAAGGCAAGGCATTTCTCTTAGCTTAGGAGGGCCTCAAACTCATGATCCTCCTGCCTCTGACTCCAAAATGCTAGAATCATAGACACGTGCCACCACGCCCATCTCCTGGCACTTCTCGTGACCCACCATTTCTGAGGCAGGCAGGCAGGCACAGAGGGCCTGTATGTTGTGTGGCCAGCTGTTGGAACTGACCTTGTTCAGAAAACAAAAGCCTGTCTAGCTGCCCCACTGCCCTGTCAAACAGCCTAGCCTCCCACCTTCTTTGCTATACCTGCTTGATTTTATTCTTCACAATATCTACGCCAGCTTCCAGATGAATAAAGGCGACTGTGTTTTGTCAACCATTGAGCATCATAACATGTCCATTGCCGTTGTTGCTAGGACAGCGGAACAGGCCACTTTGCAGCCTTCCTTGCTTGCATGAACGTCATTCAAAAGTCATGCTGTTTGGGGACTGGTCACTAGGTGTTGCTATTTGACAGCACATCTTCCACATTTTTCAGGCATCACACACAGCATATACACTTTTATTTATTTTTTCCCCACAAGTATTGAGATTTCCAATGGATTTTGAGAATTACCCAGTGTTTCAAATGGGCTCAAGGTCAAGTACAGAAAACCAGTTGCTCTTCCTCTTGTTTTCTTTCTTCCGCCTTTGATTTTGACAGCCACTTTTGGCAGCAGTACCCGCAATGCAGAGCACATCTCAATCCGCATTTTGTTTCTTCACAAATATTTATTGAACACTGTTTATGTGCCTGGCATTGAATTGGGTGTGAACAAGGAGCGCTGTACAGGAGTAAATACAGGAGTGAATAAAACAGACAAAGTTTGGACGATGACACATCTTCCTCTGACCGCTGTCTTGGACAAGATACACCTCGGTGGTGAAAATATCTAAGCACAGTGAGATGTTTTAATTGTCATTTTAATTGCCAACTCGACCCAGTCTAGAGTCGCCTGGGAAGAGTCTTGAAGGAAGACTGTCTAGATCAGGTTGGCCTGTGGGCTTGTCTTTAGGGGAGTGTTAACTTATGTGGGACAGCCTGGCCCACTGTAAATGGCCCCATTCCTTACTAGCAAATCCTGAGGTTTGGAAGTGGAGAGAGAGGGGTGACCACAGGAGGCATGCATGTATGTATTTTCTTTCTGCTTTTGATTGTAGTTGTGACTGGCTGCTTGAAGTTCCTGCCTTGACTATCCCATAGGGATGGACTCCACTTTGGATGTATAAGTCAAATAAACTTTTTCTCAGCTACGCTGCTTTTGTCAGGATATTTTATCAGAGGAGCAGAAATGAATCTAGAATACAGACTTTATTATACAGACTAAAATCGGAATACTGATTTTCCTCTGCCCCACACTGCAGCCATCTCCAGGAAGCACAACCTGGGCAATGAGGAATAGTGAAAGCCAGTCCCTGTTTGAATAAGACATTCCCCATGGAGGGACTAGCAGGTTCTCTCTGAGGATGGGCTGGGAAGAGTGGGAGTAACAGGAAGGCTTATATAGCAGGTGCTCTCTGGAGACCCAGGGGCGGCTCCAGATTTGGAATCACGGAGGCTGAAGGCTCACACTGTCAAGTCTGGCAACCTGATCTCACATCTGGAGCAGTCAGTCCTCAGGTCCTCATCCTGTCAGTCCCTAGTCCCTTAAGGCACTGCCTGGCCATCCATGGTGCCTGAGCTCCTCGGACGCAGCAGATGCAAGGGATAGGATGCATCTTTTCATTTGCTTCTGGACTTGGCTTCATTGTGCTTAGCCTGGCTATTTGCTGAGCACACAAGTATGCTGTTGATGTCTGGGTTTCTCGATTCCCTGTGGGAAGAATGTATGCATGCTCAGAAACACTGAATAACTTAGTTTCCTTTCTGTGAAACACTGAAGTATTTCAATTTCTCTTTTTCCCACTCACTCAGGAATTTTTAGTTTCAAAGTAACTTTAATAATGACCAATGAGGGGGCATTTATTATGGCTGTTAGGAGGCTTTGAAAATGCTTTTTATGACACTATATTCCTTATATTTGCATGTATAAATGTTAAAATGTCTCCATAAAAAAACCAAATTGCATTTAAACTGTCATTGCCAAATTAATGAATAATCATAATCTAAAAGTAATTATAATTCTCAGTAATTATAATGACAAATCTTCATGTCTCGAGATTTGTTCTACATGAGGATAATTGTAAGTCAATTATAGTTCAACTACCTGAGTTACTGTATAACGATACTCATGAATGGTAACACCATAGGTGTTTAAACAAACACCGTTTGATTTTTATCACGATCATGTTAAAAAATGGTACAGGGGGAAGGTAGTGGCACACACCTTTAATCCCTGTACTGGGGACACAGAGGCTAGCAGATCTCTGTGAGTTTGATGTCAGCTAGGTCTTCTTAGTAAGTTCAGGCCAGCCAGGGCTACATAGTAAGACTCAAAGGCAACAACAAAACCCCAAATGATGTAGACATACAGGATCCAAGAAGGAACATTATGGTTTAACTAATGGTAAAAAAAAATGAACCTGAAGGCAAAAAATTAATTACAGACTGGTGTTCGTTCCTTTGGTTTATAATGAGCAAAGTTCATAAATCTATATAGTTCCAGAGGTTACAAGTAGCTGGAGGTAAGCAGATACTTTAGGTTGTTAACTTGACACACCTGGGGAGAGGAACCTTAACTAAGGAATTGCCTCCATTGGACTGGCGGCATGTGGGCATGTTTATGGGGACATTTTTTTGATGGCTAATTGATGCAGGACGACCCAGCCGACTGTAGGCGGTACCACACTTTGGAAGGTGGGGCTGGCCTATGTAAGAAAGACGGCTGAGCATGAACCTGGGGACAAGCCAACAAGCAGGGCTCCTCCATGGTCCCTGCTCCAGTTCCTGCCTCGGCTTCTGCTGATGAGACACTGGAACCTGCGAACCAAATAAACCCTTTCCTCCTCAACTTGGTTTCGATGAGTGTTTTCTCATAACAACAGAAAGACAACTAGATAATAGTCTTGGATAATGTGGAACTCTGGAGAATAGTCCCATAAATCTCCCTCTGTAATAGCCTGAGCTGAATAGAAACATATCTTTGAAAAACTTCATACGTGTAGAGCATGTTTGTCAGTAACTGGTTGAATTTGCTACAATCAGGAAGCCGTGAACAGAGCCTGCATTGCTACACTGGTGACCTGTACCCGTATGTGCTTGGATGTGGCATACAAGAACTCTTTGCCAGAAAAGGGGTTAAGAATCCTGATCGGTGAGCAGGACTCAGAAAACAAAAAAACAAACAACAGCCCAAGAGCAAAACCCAAGGTGATTCCCACACAGCTGAAAGGTGGGTGGAGGGCGGGGCAGAGACAATGATTCTGCAGCATTAAACTAGGAAATGGCCGTCCAGGGGCAGAGCCAGCCATCCATCTCGGGAAGATAGGGTGTATTGATTGTAAATACTCTGAGCTCAATTTGCCAGAATTGATTTTTTTTAAAGGCAGGGTCACACAATTCATCCAGGTTTAGAACCTCCACCCAAGGCCTTTGAAGGTGAAACTGCTTGGTACGGACTGAAGGCGGGCTGATACTTCAACAGACATACAGGAGGCTGGGAGGAGGGGGAGGAGAGGAGGAAGAGAAGGGAGGGGAAGGAGGGAATGGACTAAAGCCAAGTGCTGAGTCCGTAGCTAAAGGCAGGGTGAGGGTTCACCACTAAGGTAGATAGACCTCACTGGGGCTCTGAGGGACTGAAGAAAGGACAGACACACAGACACAGTACAGACCAACTGGGACTGACTGATCTGGACTCTTGGATGGAGAAACCTCAGCACCCTGAAAATGCAACCTATATATCATCACAGTTGATGAACAAGGTAGTGCGTTCTTGCATACAGCTGAATAGGGAGGCGGGGATATTATATAGAGCTGAATAAGGAGGTAGGTTGAACCTCTTAGGGGCAGCTCTGTAGGAGAGTCTGAAGAGTGTAAACACCCAAAGGAGAAAGCTAAGTGGACGTTTTCAGCACACGCTGTTGAAATTTACACTGAAGCCCAAGAAAGGCATGCTCATCTCTCTGAGCCTCACCAGGGATGACTTTGACATCATCCTTGACATGGCCGTGCTCGTGTCAAAACAATAGATATTTCTTCCCTCCAGTAGATCATGTTCAGGTCTTTTCAGGTTGATTTACCATTTGGCCAGATAACATTGTGTTCCAAAGTAAGGCTTTTTTGTCTTTGTTTTAAATTTAAGAATGTCTTTTTCTAAAGACACTCAATGCCTAAAGGATCCTGGGACATTTGTTACATTGGAGAAACTTCAGGAATACAGAGAGGATGGGAAGGGAGAAGAGGATAAAGACAGGATACAGCCACTCCGTGGAGGTAGGGTGGTTCAAAGCTTTGCCTGCGGTTGGCTGACAAATCAAGGTCTCAAATGTTGCAGGGCCTCAACTCACTGCTCCCTTTCACTATTTCCTAAAGCTTTCCTCTGTGTGTGTGTGTGTGTGTGTGTGTGTGTGTGTGTGTGTGTGTGTGTGTTTGCTTGCAAGTGCAGATGCCCATAGAGGCTGGAGTTACATAGAGGCTGTCTGATGTGGGTGTTGAGGATAGAAGTCGGGTCCTCTGGGAGGTACATCCTCTTAAGTGCTGAGCCATCTCTCCAGCCGTCCTTTCATTATTTCTCTAAGGCAGCCCATTTTTTCATAGAACATTTTCCACAGGAATAAAAATAGTCCTTAGAGATCCGTGCTAAAGAGATTTTTCAGCTAACATCATGGTTATTCGTTACTGTCACCAGGGTCGGGGAAAGGGAGGGCTGTGAGAGGCCTGACAATTACTCTTCTTAAGTTTGCCCAAGGACCCAGCCTCTTGTAGAATTCCTGTGCGCACAGCATTAATAGCAACTGTTGGCCCATGTGTCAAAGGCACAGTGATCGCATTTTTACAATAAAATTGTCTTCAAGTAACTGGACAAGCAGAAGTATTATTACTTATTCGGATCATGGGATGGGGGCTTCGAGATTATAATGACCTCCAAGTAAAGGTACTGATCCTCATTTAGCGTCTAGAGTTGTCCTCTGAGCTCTACGTGTCCTGTGGCATGTGTAAACCTGCATTCACACATGCATATTCACACATCCACATCAACAGAGATCACAAACATATCCATACATGCCAATAGCATGCATCACACACACACACACACACACACACACACACACACACACACACACACACATCTTCCCACATACAACACACACACACACCAGACAAATAAAACATTCACATTTAAATGCTATACAAAATTTCTATCAGCTAGTTGTGGTAGTTCTTATTTATCATCTCAGAACTCAGAAGGTTGATAGAGGATTGTTGTGATTTCAAAGCCAACGAGGCTACACAATGAGACCCTCTCTCAAAAAAAAATTATCTGCCTTTGGAACTTTAAGAAAAGAGAGCAGGGAGCTGGAGAGATGGTTAAGTGGTTAAGACCACCAGCTTCTCTTCCAGAGGGACCAGGCTCAGTTTCCAGCACCCATGTGGTGGCTCACAACTGTCTGTCTCCAATCTCAGGGTATCCAATGCCCCCTTCTGGCCTTTGTGGGCATTGCACACATATGGTGCACAGAGATGTTCAGGCAAACCCTAACACTTAAAATAAATAAAATCTTTAAAAAAATACATTTCTCAAGGCAGGTATGTTCTTTTTCTTTAGTTTATGAATAATCACGAAGAATGCAAAATGACTGAGGTGGTTGGGTAACCCAATATACTAAATGTGTCAAGTTGATTTGGCTAAACAATTCTTTTTCTTTTCAAAAACATCTACATTTCACATCAAGACTGAATGACTTTAGCATTTGAAACATTTTTATGTTTTGGTAATTTTGTAACTAAGCAATTTTATTTTCACTCATATTTTTTAACTTTACTCCAGAATAACTCTTGTTATTTTAGCACATGAAATATTCAAGTGAGTGAGAACAGCTACTTACATGAAGGGAGTGGTTTTTTTTTTTCAAGCTGTGGAAGCTGCCTGTTTGTTGAGGGGAGTTGTGACTGATTTTGCCATTGATTTCAACACTGGATGTTTTCCCACAGTGAACAGCAATGCTGGACTAGCAAGCGCTGGGCAGTTAGTTTTCTGAGTTGCCCAAGACCTGGTCTCTATCTTTTGTTTGTTTTCAGACAAGGTCTCATTTTGCTGACCTGGTTTGGACCAGGCTGACCTTGAATTCATAGAGATCTGCCTGCCTCTGCCTCCCAAGTGCTGGGATAAAATGTGTGCCACAGCTCCTGACCAGTCCTCGTCTTTTTGACTCTGGGTTGTCCATAGCATTTTTTAATGCCACTGGCAATTCCTTGTCTCTCTGTGTAGTACCTCCATCTCCTTACTCACTGCTTTATCAGTTTTCTTCTGTTAAACTTTTATTTAATCACAGGATTTGGCTGCATCTCCATTTCTCAGGTCACCTTGCTTGGATTTTGACCCACTCTAGATAATAGATACAGTTGAAATATTTCCTTTTATACCATCCATTAGCCTAAGAACTGTCTTTCGGTGTATCATACACACACATAAACATATGTATAAGAACACTACCATGCTGGGTAGTTTTATGTGAGTTCACAGGTCCTCATGCTTATGGGGAGAACATTTTACAGATAGACTCATCTTCCTTTCAATTACAAGTAAATTTCCTTGCAGGAATGTGGTCTAGCAGTTAAATGTATTCCCTGAGTGCACACGTGTTTCCAGATGATACTCGTTCCTGTTTTCTCACCAGAGGAACTTAGCTGCTCAGTGTCTGGCTCTAGTCTCTGTCAGAGAGTGGCCCATGCCTTGCATCCTTTGGGTGGGTGGTGGGCTGAACTTGGGCGATTTTAGTAAGTCATTTTAACCCACACTCTATATTCTTGTTTCAAAATGCCCGGGAAATAGTGGTAGCCAGCAAGGACTTGGCTGTTCTGATAAAGTTCCTGTGTGTGCCCTCTTCATCCAGCACAGACCCCCTCTGTGTTCCAGATGAGAACGTAGGTTAGAGTGGCTGTTCGCTTTAATTCTTGGCATTTGGATACCCCAACAAAGCAAGTCATAGCAATTTTCTCAAATTGTAAAAATTGAGGTTGGGTAACAAGCATTCAAGAGTGTGTCTCATTTTCCTACCCACATGAGTTGACATGTTTTTTGTTCACTATTCACCAAACAAACTTTTACAGAAAGCTAAGTGTGCTAGGCCATGAGAACTAGGGAAGGTAGACTAAGTAGAAGTGGGTCCTGAGACTCTGACCAGGGACTCTGACCAGGGACAGCCCAGTCATGGCAGACACACTGAGAAGTCTACAGCAGGTTCCAGAGGCAAGGTAAACCTGCTCCTGTGGCTGTTTCTAAGAAGAAAGACCTGGGCAATGCTGATAGGAAAACAGCTAGGCCCTCCTCTGCGTTGGGCTTCTAATCTCCTTCTGCTCTTCTTGTTGGTAAAGTAATGGGGGAGGCAGCAACTGGCAAAGAAGAGCCATCTGCAGGGCTCAGTGTGGAGAAAGGTTATAAACCAAGAGTCATCTTTAGCAGAGAATGGAGGCTAGATTTAATGCGGCCCTGATATGTAGTTAACATGTTATATGTTAAAGACCTGGAGATCTAGAATTTAATTTGACCTCTCCAGCCTCCTTCCGTCTAAAAGAAAGGAGAAGGAGAGGGAGATAGGGATAAGAATGGAGAGGAGGAGGAGAGAGAGAGAGGAGGGGAGGCTAACATGGGTGGAGAGTGGCCAGGGAACACTGATAACTCAAAAAATGGAGCCAGTGAGCTCCACTGGAGAGAATGTTGAAAGGGATGTGGGCAGAGCCGCTAGCAATCTCTCAGTATTTACTTGTAAATGTGGTCCACATGTTCCATTTTTCAGCAATGTCACATATGTTCTTTCAATACTCTCTAGGTTGCATTCCTCCACTATCAAAATTCTACATGACAGAACAGATAAGAAAAAAGAATCTTGTATGGTTCTGTCATGCTCCCTCAAGGAAAATACAATTAGCCTGTTGTCTTAGTTAGGGTTTCTATTGCTGTGAAGAGACTCCATGATCACAGCAACTCCCATAAAGGAAAACATTTAATTGGGAAGGCTTGCTTACACAGAGGTTCAATTTATTATCATCATGGTGGGGCATGGGGACGTGCAGAAGAAGTAACTAAGGTAGTTAGTTCTACATCTTTCAAAGGTGACAGGAAGTGGTCTGTCTCACTGGGTGTGGCTTGAACATGTATGAGACTTTAAAGCTGACCTCCATGGTGATAAAACTTCCTACTCCACACCTACTCCAACAAGGCCACACCTCCCATTAATGCCACTCCCTTTGGGGGCCATTTTCTTACAAACCACCATACCTGTAGTCGATTTCCTTTTAACTTTCTGAAAAAAGATTGAAAATAAAGAAAGTGACTTCTTCACAAATCAACATGCTTCTGCAGGGAAGGTGAGCCTCACCTAAAAAACATTCATGGATGTCCAGCCCCCAAACATGTGGCCACAGTTAGCTGTGGCTTTAGCCCAATGCAAAACCATAAACTTACTAAAAACATAATGGGGCTTAAAAATTATTTACTTATTGGAGAATTCATTGTTCTCAAACATGAGCTTGTAGATGATAGTTTATGTCCTGATGTCAAGAGGATGTCTGAGAGGCATTGCTTTCAACTGGAAGAAAAAATGGCCTTCATGCTATGGGATAATGCTCTTGTACACTGCAAGGATTTGCCACTGTGTTGGTTTAATAAAACGCTGATTGGCCAGTAGCCAGGTTGGAAGTATAGGTGGAGTGACCAGACTAGGAGAATTCTGGGAAGAGAAAAGGCAGAGATGCAGTCACAAGTCAGATGCAGAGGAAGCAAGATGAGAATGCCTTACTGAGAAAAGGTATCAAGGCATGTGGCTAAACATAAATAAGAATTATGGGTTAATTTAAGTTGCAAGAGATAGTTAGCAATAAATGTGAGCAATAGGCCAACCAGTTTATGTTTTTTTTCCTTTTCTTATTGATTTTATTGAGCTATACATTCTTCTGTGCTCCCCTCCTTTCCCCTCTCCTTCCCTTTCTCTTAAGAATGACAACTGTGAGAGGTCATTTGCTGATGTTTTTCTGCCTGAGTCAGAAAGCAGCCACACAACTTTTCTTCCTCATTTAATAAAGGATCTCCCTGTGAAAACAGGTGTTGGAGTGTGGTTTGTGCCTAATCAGGGGTCCAGAAGGGAGGCCCCGCTGTGCAGGAGTCCCCTTTCCTCATCTAAACTACTTCTCCCCTTAGTTGCTTCTTTCAGATTTTATCAGAGTGATGAGAAAAACAATTAAGCTTTTTGCATAGGGAAGCTCAGTGCACTGTGATAATCAAGACCGGGAGGGTGAAGCTGCAGAACTGCGCCTGTTCCCCGGCCTGTTGAGTTGTTTGGTCTCAGGGAAACCACTATACCTAGCTAGGTGTTGGGGGTTAGTCTCCCTTCAGCTTTATGCCCTGGTTACATAATTCTGTCCACCTATGTGATTTCTGAGAACTGTCCCTGGCTAGGGAGAGATGCAATCTTCCAAGCTAGGGTAGGGGCCATGGAATGAACAAGTCCCCCGTATCCTGTGAATTGTTCACTATTTGTATGATTGCTGGGAATAGTAACCTATTGACTATAGTTAAATGGATGTATTTCCTGGCAGGATGCAGAATTTTTATGGAATTTAAGGCCAGGAATCCCAGCTTTACTTTGTAAGGGACTAGGAATCAAGAACTAGGAATCAAAATTAGACCTAGGACAATTACTTTTCTGATAATTCTTCTTTTTCCTATATCTCTCTACTCCAAATCTTCACTTCTTCCTCATTCTTTATGCCTCTCCACCATCTCTGGACATATTACATATGTCTAATTTAATTCTAGAAATACATGATATATTTATTTCAGCACGCAAATTGAGACCAACCTTAATGCAGAAGAAATCTCACTGGCCCTCTTTGGGTTAAGTGTTAACATCTGGTTTTCTATGAGCATGAGGATGGGTTCTTTTACTTGGTACACATCTGGTAGGGCTTGGGAAGCAGATTATCTTAAACAAGGATAAGATCTGGATACATTCCTTAAGGTTATTTGGCCACAGATAGCAAAATGCTCTCTGGCTATTGAAACAAAATGCTTTGGGAATATATATAGATATTTCTTGTAACCAAAGGAAGCAGAACAAGAACCTGGGTGCTTGGCAAAGGCATTTGTTTATAGATCTTTTCTTTAGGACATTGCCACATGTGGGACTCAGTTCTAATGACTATCTTCTCTCTATATGTCCCTACGGCATATTTAAAGTTCCTGAGGAGTCTTAAAGATTTGGTCTAGTAAGTATGCGGCAGGAGGGTCATGAGTTCAAGGCTAGCCTGAGCGACATAGAAAAAGGAAAAAGGAAGCTTGATGTGCCAAAAGTGTATTTAACACTAACAGTGAGTAAAAAATAGTAACAGAGCTAACAGTCCTCACTGCTGTTTGTGAAGTCTCTCTTCCCTGGCTCCTCCCTTTGATTGACATTTCTATTGGTTGAGGCAACCTCAAGGATCTGAGCCTATGAGGGTTTTAGTGTTTACTCGTTGGTTTTCCATCTGGGTATGGCTGAGAAAACACTTGCAGGGAAGACTACATTTCTACCCATGGCTTCTTACAGGTTCTTGTTTTAATTCATTCTCTTTCTCTGGTCCCTGTCCCTTTCCTCCCAATCTCTTATATCCCAGGCTGGTCGCAAACTAGCTAAGTCGTTGAGAATGACCTTCAACTATTGATCCTCTTGCTTCTATTACCCGAGGATTAAATTTCCAGGTGTGTCACTGTGCCCAGTTTATGAGGCTAGAGGGCAAACCCAGGGCTTCTAGTGCACAGATACTGGAATCATTGAGCTATAATCCCCAGGTTTTGGTTGTTTTTTATTTTTTTTTTTGTTTTTGGATAACCAGGGCAGTCGCTGGGGCGAACCCTCGATCACTGTTTTGTCTGTTCTACTAGTGACTGCATTGATTCCATTGTGTGAAATTTGAAGCTCGAAGCTTTTTTTTTGTGTAAAGTTTAGCATCATCTGTTGTCTAGGTTTGTTCTTGCTGAATTGATCCCGTTTCTAAGCAGCTACCTGTACAAGACAGGTACCCACTTCCTGGTACCCTGTTCTGCATGTCCTTGTTTACCTTAACCCTATTCATCCTTTAATTCTGTGTCAGCTGAAGTTGCGGTTCATGGGCACTCTTCTTGCTCAACGTTCTACACCACACCATTCTTCACAGCACTGCCAATAGCTCTTAATTTTTTTTTTGCTACTTGTGGGGTTACAACTTGTATCCCAGCAAACCAGGTTCAGCCACCTATCCTCACTAAATCAATAAAAGGACCTAAATTAATAGGGAGAAGCAGAAAAAGGAGAATTATTCAATGCTACTACATTGGAAATTAATAGGGAAAGGCAGAAAAAGGAGAACTGCTCAATGCTGCTACATCAGAAAGAGGGATAAAGAGATCAAACAAAACTTGTCTTCAGTGGAACCATCTTCAGGGTCCTGACATGAAAAGTAGGGTTTATTAGAAAACAAGAGATAAAGATAGCTAGACAGCATGTCAAGGCGTGGTTCTCTGCCCACCATCTTCTTGTTCTGCGAGTGACGGAGGAGAAGATAAATATCTGAATTAATGAAATAAAGTGTGATTAGCCACTGCTTTTGTTTACCTCAAATTTCAACCAGAATGTGGGCTCAGGGGTCGGTGCCTGAGTCATCTAGGGTACCCTTGGCCCAGCATTTGCAAACCAGCCAAATGACATACCAGGGGGATGCCTGAGAAAGAGGAGAAGCACGCACCTCTCTACCCTAGCCCAGCAGCAGCAGCTTAGAGTAGCGGGAGGCCTGGGCCCAGTAGCCAGAGGCGGGACTTCCGGTCCCGCTGGCGAAAGCGGGCCGCGCCAGGCGGAAGCGCGGCTCCGGGCCAGGATTTGCAAACTCCGGCTGGAGCTGAGTTCGGAGCCTCAGTGTTCCGGACGCCTGGAGTCCGTGTGGATGCTTCTCGGCGCTGCGTCGCCCCGTGCCGCGGCTCGGGGGAGGCCGGGGAGGCACGCGGGAGTCGGCGCGGGAGAGCCGGGACTCCGGGGTGAGGACGGCTGGCGGCCGAGGGCCGCTGCGAGGGGCTGAGGAGGCCGAGGTGACATCCTCCTTGGGGGTGTGTCCGCGTCCCGCAGCTGGTGGGGAAGGTGGCCTGAGGTGGCCTAGGGGGCTTGCAGGGCGGTGCAGCAGAGCCAGCTCTCTTCTCCATCGGGGTCCAAGATGAGAAGGACGTCTTGCCCTAACCCATCTGCGAGATGACCAGCCGCGGCTTGCATGCTCAGCAACCATTGCTTTCTTTGCAATACTGTTTCTTTCTTTCTCTTAAGTTCCCTCCCCCCGCCCCCTTCCCGTGGGCTTTGGAAAAATGTTCTACATTCATAGGGAAAACTTGAATTCTTATTCACCTAGCTCCAACTCAGGCTACCTTTCTTTGTCAGACTAACAGGACTTCACGTCTTTGATTCAGACAAGCAAGCCTACAGAAGTTTTCATTTTGGATTCTCTACCTTGCGAGTTCAGGTCGTCTCACTCCCTTTGTCGTGGGATGAACTTGGAATGCCCGGAGAAAGCTAGCACCCTCATGTTTGCACTTCACGACCTACTGTTTGCTTCCCAAGGTGGTGACACGTTTTCAGGTGTTAAATAGATTGCATTTTTGCCACATCCTGGGCGTAGCTAGGGAAAGCCACAGTACTGTCACTGATGGAGGCTGATTTGTAATGATTGTTTCAAGTGTTCCACATCCCAAGAGTTAGACTGTTAATTCCCCCTCCCCCGTATGTGTCAGTACAGGTAACTTAAATCTTATTTGATGGTCTGACCTCAACTATTTGAAGCAAACCAGGAAACATTGTATATTTATTGATATCCTCATATCTCACTAACTTACTCCAAGTTCTTGGTGACCTTGAATCTGTGCTCCTCTCCAGTGAGGTAGTTATTATAATAACGGTTCGGTAGGCTGAGTGGCAGCTGATGTTTACCAGTGTAGGGCAGCACCTTAAACAGCGCTGCTTTAACATATTAATGAAGACATTGAATGAAGTCTCAGGAAGTTACTGTGCTAACTGCTATGTTGATTTTTCTTGTATGTCTTCATTTCTTCTTTAAAACATTATTTTAGGTGTATGGGTATTTTGCCTGCATATATGTCTGTGCTCCACACACAGGCCTGGTGGTCATGGAGACCAGAAAAGGGCATCATGGTCCCTGGAACTAGAGTTGCGAGCTGCCTAGTAGGTGCTGGGAATCCAACAGAGGCCCTCCGGGCAGCCAGTGCTCTTAATGGCTGAAGCATCATTCCAAGGCCCCTTAATTTTGTTTCATGAGATAGACAAGTTGCTTATCTGATAAGACTTGATTTTATTTTAGCATGTTATCTTGACTTAAAACCTGTGGTGATGACTATTCCCCATCCTCCAATTGTTCTGACTTTTAAAAGAGAAAGCACTTGAGGACCCTTGAGTCTTTATAGTTCATGGGGAGTAGAAGGCAAGAATGCTTGCCTTCTGTGGTTGGTTTCTAGTTGTAGATCTGAAAGATGTGTTTGAAGTTTAATTGCCTTGGGTTTGGGAAACCATTGGTGTTAGTCATGACACCAATGTTATTTATAAACAGGTGGTGGGGGACCAGTCCCATGAGGGGCAGGCCTTGGCGGGGTCTTGGCGGGTGAGAAACAGACAGATATACCATGCAGAGGTAGAGTTTGGGTATAGAGTTTATTTAGTGGGTTATGGAGGGGAAAGGGAAAGGGGGAAAAGAGGGAGAAGAGAGAGAGAGGCATAGAGAGAAAGAGAGAGATAGGGAGGGAGGGAGGAGGGAAGAGGGAGAGACGCAGTAGTTATCTCTTCGAAAGAGAGAGAACAGGCTGGAGAAGAGGTAGAAGACCCGCCTGCCTCAGTGGAAGGGGGGGAGGTGTCTGGGAGTGGGCGAGGCTTGTCCTTTAAAGGGACAAGGTACCCAGGTGACAGATCAGGCCAGCGGATTACAACATTTGGAATGTTTATTCTTTGCTGTGACTGTTGAATAAATTGCTTAGCGTTCTCTTTAGCTATATTCTTTGCATCCTGTGTGATTTAGATGTGTTTCGTAGTTAGCTATGTGAATGAGAATTTTTGATTAGCTGCAACAAACTGCTAGTTATTTGTGTGCATGAAGTCACACTTTCTTGATGTGTGACTGTTGAGGAAGAACTGCCCAAGAACTCTCTGTGGATTACTGAAACAGCCTTCATATACGTGCATTCGAGTGTTTTGTTTGGGTAGTCACCAATTTGTAAGGTATCAAGCCACTGAGTCTGTTGGTTTGATGCCTTCTGGCAGCCAGTTTTATTATTATATAGTACACTCTCAGCTACCTGCTTATCCCAGTTAGAGAGCCAATCCAGAAAACTGGATGTTGCTGAAGAACACAGCTTTGTGGATTGGGGACGCCACAGAGCCAACAAGGATGGACGAGACAGAGTCCATCCTTCTCTCTGCATCAGTCTCTGTCCCTTTCCCTTTACTGCGTTGGTCTTGTCTTTTCATAGTGACCAAGATGACTCAGGCCGCAGTGACACAAAGGAGATTCAGAGCAGCCACACAAGACTGCAGTCCAGTTAAAAAGGGCAGAGATCATTATGCTGAGGCCCAAAGGAGAAGACAAATCAGGGGCAAGCTAAAAATATTTATAATTGAGATACCGCTTGCCATTTTTATAGGGAATTTGTGTATAATTTGCTGCCTCTGAACAAAATTGCTTTGCAATTGTACATGTTATTCTACTTGGCTGATAAAGGCAGCAACTTGCTAGATTGTTACTTCTTGAAAAGTGGACTTCATTCCATACTGTTACCAAATGTCCATTGTTATTGGAAGTCCCAGATTTCACTAAAAGTTAAAGGACATATCCTGTTCTTGTGTTGTTTAGTAATCCAAAGTGCCCTCAACTCGCGTAGAACGCTGCATTGGTCTGATCCCCTGTATTGCTACTAATGATTTTTAAACGGAAAAATTTTATGCATATTTTGTTAATTTTTATCTCCTTATGCTAGAAAGGTTATTTTTGCTTGTTGTGGTATGTTTTGGTGACTGTTTTCTTACTCATTTGTTTATAATTATTTTTAGCTTGGTCTTCTGCACTTAAAATACTTCTTAAAGCTTGTGTTGAGTCAGGGCTGGTTTGGGTCGATGATAGTGATCAATGATTAATGACATAGTGAGATAATACATTGTTAATGTGTTGGTATGGCATTGAAAGTTCTAACTGAGGAATCTCAATCAGTGTTTCCTTAGAAAGAGAGAGACATTTGTCAACCCTGACTTTAAAAAGTACCCATTTAACTTTTACTATTTTAGTGTATCAGGTTCCTCAGAAAAGAAAGTGAACGAGCACGTGTACAGTGTATGTGTAGCATACTGTTATGAATTAGAGGTTTATTTTAAGGGGGCTGAGAAATGGCTCAGTGATGAACAGCACTTACTGTGTGACTCTGAGGATGAGTTCTGATCCCAGCACTCATGTAAACCCAGCTCCTAGCGGAACAGAGACGGGATTCCTGGGGCTTGCTGGCTTCCAACCTAGCCGAGAAAGTCCAAGCCTAAGTTCAAGGAGAGACCCTGCCTCAGGGGAATGGGTGGATGGAGAGCCGTAGAGGAGGCAATGATTCCTCTGATTTTGGGAGTGACAAGTTCAGACTAAAAATGCAGTTGGTTCTTGTTGTTGACCTGTCCTCTTAGGGCACATAGTGATGTGTACTGCCCATGGAGCTTGAAGAACGTTTGCAAGTATAAGCTAATTATTGCATCATTCATGGGGCTGGTCCAAGAGGCCTTAAGAACAGGGATCACAAGGACCAGGAAAGTTGTTTCAAGTTTTCTTTTTGGAAGAAGTTAGTAGTAAAGAAACAGGTGCTAATGGAACCTTTAAACTGTATGCAGCGTAGGGCAGACATTTGGAAACCCTCTCCCACAGGGTTTTTAGGGGACTCTGGGGGGCATTGTAGGATCTAAATGGGTCTTCTAGAAGGTTGCCAGATTTAGGCATTAATTTGAGCTGAATCTTGGTAGTAACATTAATGCCATTTGTCAAGCAGTTGTAGTCCAGGACTGTGAAGAGACAGGCTTGTTTCCAGCTTTCTGCCTTGTTTGAGTTCTTGTCCTGGCTTACCTCAGTGATGGGCTGAGATAGAGATACCTAAGACGGTAAAAAATCCTTTCATTCCCCAAGCTGGTTTTGATCAGTGTTTCTCACAGCAAGAGAAAGCTAAGGCAGTGGATATTATATTTCACCTCTGGAGAGGTTAAGGTGCTTTGTCTAATCCTGTGTCAGAGTGAGTGCTGAAGCACATTTTAAAGTCCTTTCCTGAGGAAGTATACATTGTTCTCTTTTTTCAAAAGCACCTTTATTTTTCTTGTTGCAGGAACCTGAAGTATAAGAGGGGGGTTATTTCATCTGCACAACGAGGGGTGTTTTAGCCTCTTGTTTTATTCCATGTGTTTGACTTGTTTTTGTTAGGTGCAGTTAGCTTATAATCAACCAGTTTTTCCAAGGATGCTTCCTCAGCGTGGAGGATGGTGGAGAGCAGCGTCTACTTTGTTCACGTTTGCTGTGTGCAGAAAGTGAGGAGGCAGTTAACACGGGGCCTGCTCACATAAAGATTCATTTTCCTTGGAATGTGGGGCTGGAACACTTCTCATCTTACAGCATGCTGCAGGGCAGGGCTAGAATCCAAACTCTGATTAAAATCACCCAGCTTTTTTTTCTTTCTTTCTTTGCTGTACAACCACAAGTTATTGCAGGCTGAAAAGGATAATGTCAGGTAGTAATGAATTCATTTCCATCTGCTGCAAAAAATTATTTTAGACAGTTTTATTTCTTTTAAACCTAGATAAAAAGGTCACTTTCAAATGAAGAGTGACTTGGTGACTGTCAAGCAAGTAGTTATTAGATTCCTGTCCTAGAAGCCTGTACGGTGATGCTGATGGCTGTCCCTGACAGTTAGCAGTTTGTTCTCAGCTAGGTCCCCTCAGGCGTGGGTAGAGGGATGTGGAGTGACCAGTCTTAGGCTTTAGACAGAGGTGGTTTGTTCCAGGATGCTGCTTAGGTTTTCTTATGCTTCAGGGGCAAATACTTTGACTTTGTTCATCTGTAACGAGCATTTGCAAAACCACCAGAGACATACAGTTCATGTTAATTTTTTTCTTTTCCATGTGAGAATTGAGCCCAGGGCTTCACATGTATTGAAAGGTGTACTACTTCTGAGCTATAGCCCGAGCCCTAATTTTCTAACTTAACAGGTAATTAAAAAGGCCAGAGTGATGGCTGAGAGTTGACTTTGTACCACTGCTCTTCCAGAGGACCCAGGTTCAGTTCCCAGCACCCACATGGCTGCTTGCCACTGCCTGTAACTCCAGCTGCAAAGAATCCAATGCCTTTTTTTTTCTGCTTTCCTTGCACACATTCACACTCGTAGACTGATAAATAAAAAATAAATCTTTAAAAACATTTTAATGGCAAAATGTAACATTTAGGATTACTTGATTACTTGCAGTAAATACTTAAGTCTCTGAAACCTCAAGGGACTTGAATTGCCCATGCCTAATATCTTCTTTTGTTGTTGTTGTCTTTTTTTCAAGACAGGGTTTCTCTGTGTATCTCTGGCTGTCCTGGAACTCACTCTGAAAATCAAGCTGGTCTTGAGCTCACAGAGATCCGCCTGCCTCTGCCTCCCTGAGTGCTGGGATTAAAAGGTGTGCGCCACCACCGCCCGGCTTACTATCTTATTACCTGGTGCTGCTACCCTCACCTCCCATGCAGCTTAGGTATTTGAGGCGTGGATTGAAGTACTGTACTTACCATATAGTTGGCCCTTGGGTTTCTCTTTGTCTTATGGTTGATTTACCCAAACGCTTTCTCTTCAGATAGCTTTAGCAGCAGCATAATATAAAAATATGTCCCGTAGTACTGTAACGTGATTATTAGTGATTTGAGTTCTGACCTTCACTGAATAGTAACCTTTAAAAAATTATTTGATTTCTGGTTCTTGCTGGCATCAGGATTTTGTATTTGCTGACTGTGTGATGGATATTCATATCATCTACTCCTGTTAGGACGTGGGCACCTAGGATACAATTTATTAACCATTGTTTAGGTGCTTAGTTAGAAGACTACTAACAATTGCTATTTATGCATGCGGATCCCTGGTTCTGCATCCATCCTGTCTCATTTAGTCTTCACTACAATCCCGTTAAGAGCCATTGCTCACAGACACGGAAACTGAGGCTCATGGGGGCTGAATAGCTTGTCCTGTTACACAGTAATTTTTGGAGCTGGGATCTGAATTCAGGCAACCTGAAGTCTAGGATTTAGCTTTAACAGCTCTGTTAATCATCAAGTGAATGGTTTCTATTTTATGCATAATACAGCCTTACTTAAGATTTCCCCTAAAGCCCCCCCCCCCCCGCACTATTTCTGACTAGAATCAGTGTGTGCAGGCAGGACTGCCATGTCTACTGTAGGAAACGTTCTCCTTCAGTGTTAGTGCTTGCTGGTGTGTTTCTTAGCGTTTTCCCCTCAGGCTGAGAAGCCCTGCCTTGTGGAAGATGCCTGTGCTTTCATATGGAGGGGTGGTCTTCTCTTCCACCAACAACAGCAGTTACAGCTTTTCCTGGAGATAGTATTATACTTTGGGGGCCAGTTTATTTTAGATACGTACAGAAATTAATTTCTGTTCTAAGTGTAAATCTAGATGGCAGAGTTGTAGAAACATCCTGTGAAGAAAAGAAAAGTTGATTTAGAATTGCCCACGAGGGTGGAAAGGGTAGTCTCTGTGTGGATTGCTAGCTAAAGCTTTTTGTTGTTTTGTCTTTAGAGTGTACTTTCCGCACTAGTACTGGGAAATGCTTGACGTACAGTGCTTTTACTATACTCCTTTAAATTTTAGAGTGCAGTGTTAGCTCTTTAAAGTAAAATAATCTTTAGAGACCTGTGAGATGGCTCAGTGGGTAGAGGTGCTGGATGTAAATCCTCATAACCTGAGTTCAATTCCTAGAGCCCACATCCAGATGGAAGGAGAGAACCAACCACACACACACACACTGGGTTGGGGGAGTGACAGACACATGAGAGAGAGAGACACAGAGGTAGACACACAGAGAATAATTTAAAATAAAATAATTTTCTTACAAGATACTATTTTCTTGACTTCTGGTTTGGAATTACATCTTTGCTCTTAGTTTTACAAATTTTAATTAACTAAGATGAGTTGTACAGCATTAAGGTGGCAAATTAATCAGGGAGGAGGGTTTAGTTGGCTAGCTCATAGAATAGTAACTATTACATGCAGTATTTTTATTTATATTATATTATATTTATTTTAATGTTTGCCTGCATGTATGTGTGTGTATGGTGTGTGTACCTAGTACCAATAAGGTTAGAAGAGATCTTGTGATCACCTGAAACTGGAGCTACGTATGGTTGTAAACTGTCCTGTGGGTGCTGAGAACAGAACCAGGGACTTTTCCAAGAACAAGTGTTTTTAATTGCCAAGTCATCTCTTCAGTTCCAAATCTAAACATCTAAAAGCACATTTTTTTTTTTTTTGGGAACAGGTAATAAACGAGGCACTACACATGAGAAGCTTTTGTTTGGGAACTTTTCAATCTGAAGTGACGAGTATGCAGAGAGTAAAGGAGGCATATATGTAACTGAATTTTGTGTAATCTTGTGATAGTAATATTTAAAACAGTGTGATTCATAAACATAAAATAATCTTTTTACAACATATTTTAGTGTTGTAAGTAAAGATGAAGGAAAAGACATTTATGCACTTTTGTGTTGTTCTATGTCCTAGGTATAGTGTGCTTAAATGTTAATATGAGCTTGAGTATTATCTTTTTTATAAAGGCAGAAAAACAAATTTTAGATAGTGTCCATGTAGTTGTGTAGTGGCATTTCATTTGCATTTTAATAAATAAAGCTTGCCTGTAGATCAAAAAGTAAAACAGCCCCACTGGTCAGCCTTACAGACCAGGCAGTAGTAACACACACCTTTAATCCCAGCAGCCACACTAGTTGCCATAGAAACCAAGCAGTGCATTCCTTTAATTTCAGTGGTGCGCACCTTTAATCCTATCTCTAGAGAAGAATATAAGATAGGAGGGACAGCTCTTAATCACAGTCTCATTTGGAGATTCCTGGAGTCAGGGTCGCCGTTTTTTGTTTTTTTTGTTTTTTTTTTTGACTGAGGTCAAGGTAAGAGCCAAAGGCTGGCTGCTTTGCTTTTCTGACCTTTAAGTTGAACCCCAATTTCTGTCTCTGAGTTTTTATTAATCTTGCATCATAGTTGTGTGATCCTGGCACTTGGGAGGTAGAATCCAGGAGAATCAAGGTTAACATCTGGGTTATGTGAAGTGGTGTCTCAAAAGACAAAAGAAAAATAAACCCCAGCAAAACGTAGATAGCTGTCTGTGTGTAGAAGTAATACATGCAGAACTGGAATTTTAGTTCAGGACTATATGATTCCAATGTCTGAATTCATCCTCCCCTCCCCTCCTTTTTCTTTCTGTTTCATTCTCCTTCAACTCTACTAGAAGTTTGTGTTCCCTCCCTCTGCTAATCCCCTTTCTTCTTTACCCTAGAGATGTCAGTATTCATAAAATCTACCTTTTTCTCATCTTGAGTTCAATCTCCAGTGCCAGGGAGGAGGGTCACAGGCGGCTGAGAGGTTGAAGAGGACGTGAGGTCTTGTAGCCAGATGAGACTGTGAGTGATGGCTGCCACACAGACTGCTAGGCAAGGAGATGCTGGCAGGCACCCAAGCACATGCTAGCACATGGGCCACACATAGTACACAGGCAGACTGGCACATAGGCTACGCAGAGGTAGGTATGCAGACAGGCCTTACAGGCAGACACACACAGGCATGCTGGCAAAGATCAAAGCACTTGTCTCTGACCTCCAGGCCATATTTATCCAGAATCACATAAAAACAGCCTTCTGCCAGGAATAAATAACAGATTACATTACTGTTTGCTTTTGGGGTTTCCAGACATTGGTATTAGTCCCCCTTTTTTGCTGAGTCATAGCTCCCCAGGTGTCTGATGTTAGCCATCTTTGCCCATACTATCTAAACAAAATGGCTCTTGCAGCCTTCTGTTTCCTACTCTAATGGACAGTAATAGCAACTTCCTCTGATGTTATCTATTTTTATATTTTGAGTCTTGAGACTTCATCTTCTAGTTTCAGAAATAACAGTGTTTAGATTAGCTGTTAGCATTCAACCTGTTTCTTGTCCTGATCATTCTTCTATGCATTCCATCTGTATGACAGATTACTTTTGAATTTACTCTGCTGTGGAGTTTTATGTGGATGGTTTCTGGCTTTGCACCATGTGTAGACCATCAGATTTTGCCTCCTCTAGCCATTTTCCACACCCCCTTCAAATTCTCACCGCCAGGACATGCCAGCTTCAGAACTGCTTTACTTCTCTGTATTTGTTCATTCTGTTGTTTTTCAGGCAGTCTCTCTACATAGCCTAGGCTGTCCTGAGACTTACTTTGTAGCCCAGGGAAGTCTCAAGCTGGCGTCAAGACCCCTGGCCTCTGCCTCTTCATCAGCTATGGTGGAGATAGAGGCACAGAGTCACACTGTTGTATTCAGAAACTTGAAGGTTCTGTTCATCTCTTAGGGACCTCAATTCAGATAATGAGGTTAGCAGCAGAGTTAGTTCACCTTTACAGGGACTGGGGTGGCTCTCTTAGAGGCAGAAGAGTGGCTTAGGACATTGGTGTATCTGTTAGTCCTTTGGGGGATGTCCTTCTGGACAAGCCTTAATATAGTACCATGTGACACTTGAGTGGGTAGAGTGACTCTAGGGGATTTACTCTTTGGCACCAGTGGTATTTTCATATTAAACATTATATGGATCTTTGGTCAGAAAATAGTCTATAAGTGTGGTGGTCTGAAAGAAAGTGGCTCCTAAAGACAGTGGCACTATTTGGAGGTGTGGTTTGTTGGAGTAGGTGTGACCTTGTTGGAGAAAGTGTGTCACTGTGGGGGCAGGCCTTGAGGTCTCCTTTGCTCAAGCTGTGCTCAGTGTGGTACACAGTTTATTTCCTGTTGCCTGTGGATCAAGATGTAGAACTCTCGGCTCCTCCAGCACCATGTCTGCCTGCATGCCACAATGGCCGGCCATGATGATAATGGATTGAACATCTGAAACTCTAAGCGAGGCCCAATGAAATGTTTTCCTTTATAAGAGTTGCCATGGTCATGGTGTCTCTTCACAGTAATAGAAACCCTAAATAAGACACAAAGAAACCAACCTAGCATGGAAGCCAGGAGGAGAGCAGAGCAGCCAGATGTCAGTCAGGGCACAGTGCTTCCTGGGAAACTCTGATGTCAGCAGAGCATAGCTCTCACTGTCAACTTTGCAATTTGAGTCCCTTAGTTTTCTAGGGACCTCAACTCAGGTAACGTATCTGTGGCTTCCATGAAGAAACGTTTAGGATGAGACAGGGTGAAGCAGAGTGGTACCTTGGAAGCAGAACAGCCCTTGGGGAAGAAGAAAGCACACCTGAGAGCGTGAGGGGCTTCTTCAAGAAGAGCCACCCTCCGGTGTCCCGTGGTGATAGGATTCTGGAAGCTTTCGTAGTGTGGGCTTTAGTGGGCTCCAAGGAGTCTCCTCTCCTTTTCCTCTCTTTTCAGTAGTTGAGATTATGAGATCCACCTGCCTCTGCCTCATGAGTGCTGGGATTAAAGGTGTGTCTGGCCTGACCCTGTCATACATTAAAAATTGATTTCACTCTTTTAAAATACTTTTATTAGACAGTTTCATATGTTGATAAGGTATTTTCATCTCTCGTTCCCTTTTACTACTCCTGCTGAACCCCTTCTTCCTAGCAAATTCCTCTCACTTTCTTGTCTTTGTTTTGCTCTTTTGTGACCTGCTGAGTTTAAGGCTGCTTGCATGTGGGTGAGTGAGGGGCTAGTTGCTGGAGCACAGGCTGTTTTCCAGTGGCTATCCCACTAAAGAGAAAGATTTCCTCTCTGCAGGCAGCTGCTAACTGCCAGTAGCTCTTCAGGTAAGGATAGGGCCCTTGACTTCCTTCCTACCCCATGATGGGTGCTGACAGGGAGGAGTGAGGCAGGTAACTGACCACGGCTGCTGTGAGCTCAGGAGGACAACATCTGAGTTGCGTCTGGAGACTGTTTTATAGCACACCTCTCCATCTTTAGGTTCTCACATGCTTTCTGCTTCCTCCATACCCTCTTCTGTGATTCTCCCAGAGCCTTGGAGGGAGCAAGAGATGTCCCATTTATTACTGAGTGCTCAGAAGTCACTTGTCCTCAGCACGTTGGCCAGCTGTCAGTCTCTTCACTAACCATTGCTGACTGCAAATGAAACTTTTCTCACTAAGGCTGAGATCAGCATTAATCTGGTTGTAATCACAAGTACTTAGAAAGTAGTTTTATACCATGTTCATTTGTGAAAATAATAGTAGGTTCCCCAGTAGGGTCTATGACCCAACTAGGGCCTGTGACCCCTGCTAGGGCCTGTGACCCCGCTAGGGCCTATGACCTCTGCAGCCATGGGTTTTTGATCAAGTTTACAATATGGGGCGTGAATTTTCTACTATGGACTGGCCTCACATCCAAGGAAACAAAGTGATTGGTGACCCCCATAATAGTCCTGCCACTATTGCGTTATTGCCATCAATAGTTTACAGAGAGGTGGGTATTCTGTACTCAGCACTGTAACCCCACATGTTTTAGGTGATCTCCAAGCATATATTCATGTGCTTCCTTGGAGTACTTTGTGTTGAACCGAGGTGGTGGAGTAGTGGTGTGGGAGGACTTTGGGTTTAGTCTAGCATTCTAGTCACTGCCAACCTTGCCATAAAATATAAACATGGTGGAAGAAGCAGCTCCAAGACATTTCCTAAACAACCTTTGAAAATGTCCCCTGTTGAAACCTTTGCTGATTTCCTTATCAAGAGAGGAGAGCAGCAGTCTCTGGACAGACCTTTTAATGGGGAGGAAGTGTTGTTTCTTGACCATCTTACTCTAAGGTGAGCAGGCTCCATGACTGGCTTGTGCCTGAGACCCTGTATTGTGGAGCTTGGGTGGAGCAAATGCTCTGAGAACAAACGTTTATGACATTAAGGCTGGAATTACTGTGAACATGTCAAAACTTATTTGTATTGGAATTTTGCAGTTTGCTCTGAGGATTTAGCTTCTTAATGAAGCTTTTAAAAGATGATGACCTTATTTCATGAATTCTCTATAAATGGGATTTTTATGTGTTTCTGGAGGCATTTTAGGCTCAGATATTGTTTTCCTTTTTAACAAAAAAATTTGTAAGAGGTTTTTATTGAAAAAGATTGTTGCCAAAAATAATGCCTAGGATGCAAGCAGCACCACACTGACCGCTGAACCCATGGCTCCTTTGCGTTGTACCCAATATACTAATCTCCCTTAAAAAGCAAGGAAGAACATAGTGCCTGTATTAATTTTCTTTTTAACCTCATTTAGCAATAAGTTTAGGAGGGTCACAGCATTTCACATTCCACCCCTCCCGCAACGTAATCTTGTAATTTGCTACCTATGTGAAATGCTTTGCTTTGCTTACTAACACCGGAAAACTGTTCTAGCAGATGGTATTAGTTTGATGTTTTGGGGCTGTGTTTTCAGTTAGTTCTGATAGAGAAGATGAGCATTTCAAGGGACAATGGCTTCCTTTTTAAGTGACGATGCTGAGTAAGATCTGTGCTCATTCATTTGCACAACCAGTATAAACTCCAGATGCCGTTTATGACTTTTCCTTAAGTGGACATGTGATTTTCTGTATCACTGGCTTGATCTTCAGGTATTGTAAGCCACATAGCTTATCCATGAAATCAAACCATGGTTTCAAAGAATCCTTTGTATGTGGACTTAATTTTTATTTCTTTAGGTCACTGCAGTAAAAAGAACATTATGAATTGTGTGAATGGGTATAAGAACCTCCCTGCTTTCTTCTTCTTTGAGATTGTTCTGGTATAGTTTGGCTGGTCTTCCCTACATAGTCCCTTGCATCAACAGTTAACCATTTAGCTGAAGCTAATAGGCTCTTAAATTTTATTTATAAGATTGTAAGGACACCGAGGTGTAGGGGTGGTGTGATGTGAAGAGGGAGCCTGAGCAAAGGTGAGGTAATGTGGGAAGGCCTTCTGTGTATGTGTTGCTTTTATTGGTAAATGAATAAAACTGCTTCAACCAATGGCTTAGCAGAGTAAAACCAGGCAGGAAATCTGGACAGAGATACAGTGAGAAAGTAGGCAGAGTTGAGGAGATGCCTTGTTAGCTGCTGAAGGAGGACATGCCAGAACCATACTGGTAAGCCATACACAGAGTAATAGAAATGGGTTAATTTAAGATAGAAGAATTAGCCAGAAATATGCCTAAGCTATTGGCCAAACAGTGTTGTAATTAGTATATTTTCTGTGTGATTATTCGGGTCTGGATGGCCGGGAAACCGAAGGAACATTTCCCACCTATAGCGAGGGATTAGTTACCAGTTTGGCTGAAGTTTATGGGATGCCCATTAGAAGACTCCTATAAGATGGAACCAGGACATGTAGGGCATGGAGTATGCTAATGATTGTGAAATAGTGAAGTGATCTTTCATTCATTTGACAGCCAATTGCAGATTGTTTGTGTGCCAGGTGTCAACTAAGCAGAACAGTACAGCAGGCACGAGTGTAACTCCCAGGGGGGCTAAACTGGTATATTTAAGTCTTAATTTACTGCTTGATGGCATAATGACTTTGTAACTTTGAAATTTAAGCCTGCTGGTAGGTCTGGACCTGTCTGTGATGATAAAATTACCAAGTCATTGAATTTTATCAACTATTCTAATGTTTACGATCTAAGAAACTATTATAAGATTCTTCAGTTTGGCCAACTGATCGTAAGATATAGAAAGCTTTTATCATCACTAACAAATAATTTTGTATTTCATAAGCTGTTTTAGCTGAGGACCTTAGGGTTTGGTTTAACAGTAGAATATGAAACCCCAGGCTCAATTTTCAGCACCAAAAATAAATAAATACAATAAAATAAGTTTTTCAGTTGAGATTTTTGAAGATGTAGAATACTTTTTAGCTAGTTTGATTTCTTGTGGATACTGCCTAATTTGTCTTTAAGTTAAATATAAGAGAATATAATTTAGATTAAATATTTTTAATTTTAAATTGAACCATGTTAAATTTAAATTCCAAAAAGTGCCCCCCCCCCCCAGAGATCGTCATCTGAATACTTGTACCCATCGTTGGGGCTAACGGGTGGTGTGGAAGCATTGGCAGCTTGGGTTTTAGCCTTATGAAGGCAATGCAGAGAAAGGAGTGATCTCTGCAGACAAAGATGCTTATCCCTGTTGATCTCAAACCAGAAAAGGATTAGGAAAGCATGCTAGGTAGGCCAAGTAGTTTTCACCACTTCTCACAGGCTGGCAGTGGGAGCTGTGTCCCAGTCTGAGAGGAGACTTTTAACGAAGAGCTAAGTCACAAGTATGATCTCACAGAAGCTGGTTATTAATGTGGGGAAAGTGAGGGTGTAAATATTTGAAATATTTGAAATCTCACTTTTTAATCAGGGATATTTGTACGTGTCTGGTGTTTGGACTGATGGTATTTATTTAGTCTTTGCATATCTCATAATCACTCTCTAGTACCCTGCTTAAAGATTACTGTAAGCGTTCACTTCTCAGACTGTTGAACAGTGTAGTTCAGACTCTGTGGCAGGGTGGAGAATGTGAGGAGTGGGCTTGGTTTGGGAAGTGAGTAGGGAAGGCTCGTCCTGTTGCCTAGCCTCGATTAGGATTTACCCTTTGGTGCTCTCCACTTTCCTCTATAACCACAGCTGTGTCATCACTGTGAAGCTGTGGTATGATAGATTCATTATGAGGTGTTCATTTCGGAGGGTATGAGTTGAGCTACGAATTCACTTGATGGAAACTAGACTCATTTTCTTCAGAAACTTTGGGAGTAGTTAGCCTAGTGCTGGGTTTAAACTTTGGCTTTTTTATTTGTGTCCCCTCAGGTAGAGATACAGTGTTCCTTTCTTTTTCTTTTTCTTTTTTTGAGACAATGTTTCTCTGTGTAGCTTTGGAGCCTGTCTTGAACTTGCCCTGTAGACCAGGCGGGCCTTGAACTCAGAGAGATCTGCCTGCTTCTGCCTCCTGACTGCTAGGATTAAAGGCGTGGGCCACCACTGCCTGGTGAGATCCAGTGTCTTTTAATCTGCTTCCTCATTCATTAGTCAATAGTGACTACTCATTTTTATTGTAGGTGGCTGCAGCAAAATTTAAAGTGAGACGCTTGGAAAGCGTTTCATAAAATTTCAAGGGCTATTTATCACTGGTAAACTGATTGGAGTCATTGAACATGTCATTTAGGGATTAGCGTGTTTCAGATTTCAGAGTTTTGTAATTTTGAAATACTTGCATAAGTTTTATCAGCTGAGAGTCTCAGATCCAAAACTCCAAATCCTGTGTCTTTTTGTGTACCTTACCTGTGCCTACAAAGCTGTCACAGAGTTTGGGAGTCTGGGGATGGGATCTTGTCTGTATTGTACCCAGCATCTATGTTATTTCCTTTCTAAGTTTAAAAACTTTTTGTAGTCTTTATTTTTTCTATTCCCATTTACTTTTCTTAGGGATTTTACTAACCCTCCCCCATTTTTGAAAATATGGGATGGGCAGAGTGCAGTACCTGGCCCTGTAGCTAGATGGAGAAATCAGCTCTTTGGAGTCTGGTCTCCGGAAGTAAAGGAGGGACAGGTCAACAATGGGCTCTACCCGCAGTAGCCATGAATTTGGTCTGATGCAAAACTGTAAACTCATTAAAATATAATGAAATTTTGTCTTCTAATTCAATCATACTGCTCTCCAGTGTGAATATTGTAAATGACATTTGGTGGGTTGCAATGTCAAAGGTTATATCTTCTATACACAGTGGTGTACCTCAGGGCTTACTACTGAGACATTTTTTTTCCCTGACTAGGCAGTGGTCATGAAGCTCTACATGGAAGGAATCCAGACTGCAGGCGTTTACAGTAGTAGCTGTTTATGTTTATGAGTGTAAGTCAGTGTTCTTACAGTGACATGAGATAAGTAAGCCTTTATACTTTCTGATGATACTTTCTAATGACAATTCTTCCTAGGGGGTTAAATACAACCTTCCACCTAAATTCTCTGGAAGAATGATTTGACCTTGTACGTGTTCTACTAGATAAAGGGCAGGCTGACCAACTTTGGATTTTCTTTTTCAGTTGCAAAGTAGATTATATTATTGACTTTGCAGAATTGTTTTTAGGATGGAAATAATGCATGCAGTATATGTGGCACATTATTATTATTTTTGCCTTGTGTTCATTGTGTAACTATTTTATACCATCTGACAGTAAGTTCTCCGGTATGGTCTGAGTGTTCCAGATGTTAGTTGTGGGTTTCAGTAATTGTTTACAAACTAAATTTAAGTTGTACTTTTCTTTTGTAGATTTCTGAGGATGAATGCCCATTTTGGTTGTTGAATTATGTATAGTGATTTGTATGCCAGCTGTCACAACTGCATCATTGAAAAAGAGGTAATTTCAAATTTAAAAGTGGCTGTTTATCTTTTAATTTTTTATTTGTGTTACATTTCTGTCCTTAACATAGATGTTAATAGTTCTTTTGAACTAAATTGGATATCCGCACTATAAAACTTAGCTATTATGTTCATTCATTGTGTGCGTGTGTGTGTGTGGGTATGTGGACATGTACGTGTGCAGTGTGTGCAGCTGCAGAGGACAGCATCCAGTGTTGTTTCCCAGCACCGCCAACTTTGTCCTTTGAGGCAAGAGCTCTCCTGTCCTGGAGCTCTCTAACTGGCTGGGTTGGCTGGCTAGTGAGCCCCATGGACCCCCGTCTGCTTCTGCTGCCCTGGGATTACCAGCATATGCCACCCCACCTAGCTTTTTAAATGTGGGTTCTGGGGAGCAAACGTAAGTGCTTCTGTTTGCAAGGTAAGCATTTTGCTGACAGATATTCCCTAGCCCTACATATTAATTCTTTACTGGAGGTTATTTTTTTTGTTTTCTATTATTAAAAAAATGTTGGTAATGTAGTTTATACTGTGATCACATCTGTGCTGTGTGGTACAGACAGTGAATTATATCAGTAGGTCCCTTTCGAGCATGGATACTGTAGAATGTGTGCACACACCTACATGGCATAACATGTGCAACTGGCTGGATGATGTTTACATACATGGTAAAGGCTTTTGCTCCTAAGGTCATGATAAATAAACATGATAGTAATTCGAGTACAAACAGGACTCCTGCATAGAGCTGCATGCTGCTGGCAGTACATAGCCCCTGTTTTACAGAAAGTTGAGGAAAATATAGTGTAGTAAATGTATAAGCCTGTAACATAGTTCAGGAATCCTGTACTGTACATATCTGTATCCTAGATGACCGGCAGCGCACACATACACAAGGCACTGCTGCGGCATCCTGTTGAGCCTCTAGACAGTAGAAGTCTGAGCTCTGTTGTCATGGGACCAATGTGAATATGTGGCCAGTTGTTGACTGAGACATAATTTTGTGCACTTTAACAGAACACTGAGCTCTTTGGCATCATCTTGGTGAGGATTGTAGTGCTCACCGGGTAGAAAATGAGCTTGCTAGAAATTATGTGCAGTGGTAAATTGATGTTTTATTTAGACAACTTTGGCATCTGTTAAACATTTCATTTACCTTAGTACATTTCTTAGACTTTGTTGTATTTTCTTTTTTCTTTTCTTTTTCTCTCTTTTTTTTTGAGACAGGGTCTCACTTTTTAAAGTATAGACAGCCATTGAATTTGACTGATCCCCCTGCCTCAGCTTCCTAAGTTCTGGGATTTCAGGTGTGAGCCTCCTACATCTGGCTTTAGATCTCTGTTTTGTTTGTTTGTTTGAGACAGTATTTCTCTGTGTAGCCCTGGCTGTCCTGGAAACTGTAGGCCAGGCTGGCCTCAAACTCAGAGATCTGCCTGCCTCTGCCTCCCAGTACTGGTATTAAAGATGTGCATCACTATCGCCCAGCTTAGATTTTTGTTTTGTACTTAGTATATTGATAGCAAATATAATTCGTAGTAGACTATTAATGATTTGACTCTTGGTGTAAAAGGAATGAGGAGTTCTGTTTTTCTAGGAGCATATTTGGTAATAGGATCATTTGGTAATTCTGAAGATAAAAATGAGAAAAAAATTAGGATTAAACTATTTTCAGTAGGCTGGTTGTTTGTTACCTACGAGCTCAACGCCTGGGAAAGTGAGGCAGAGCGCCAAATTTTAGAAATACGCATGTTGAGACAATGTTGTGGTTGTGAAGGTTTCTTTCTTTAGCTCCATAAAGTTGGTTCAAAGATAACATATCTTGCAGTCTCAGTAAACGTCAGAAGTGGCAGTATGTGTCCAGTGTATAGGATCTACTCAAAACTAGTATTCTGTTACCATTGTGTATTAATTACTTGTCTCTTTCTGTGATAAGATGTCATGAGCAACTCAACCTATGTAAGAGGAATGTAATTTATAGAGACAAGAACCATGATGAGGAAGCATAGTAGCAGCTTGGCATGACAGCTGGAGTGGGAACCTCAGTGTAGCAAGCTTTCTTGTGGGACTATCTTTAGATTGCCAGCCCCCAAATAACAAGACTTCTTATTAATTATGAAAGCTTAGCTTTGAGTTTAGGCTTGTCCCCAACTACTGTGCTCTGTCCTGCGGCTTTTACCTTTCCTCAGTACAGCATGTCTGACTTGCTCCGAGTCTGCTGGTGGAATCCCTGTGCCTAGACTCCTCCCTTTCACTTTCTCTGTATCTACAAGTTCCGCCTATTCTCTTTTGCCTAGCTATTGGCCATTCAGCTCTCTATTAGACCAATCACAGTGACACAGTGTCAACTAATATTTCACAACATTTCCCCCCACTTGTCTAAATAAAAAGGAAAAGGTTTTAACTCTAACAAAGTAAAAGTAAGACTGTATACAGTAAGAACAATTCTCAAGTAATGATTACATTGACAATGTCCAGTCTATTTATATTTGGCAAATTCAGATAAATTATTATTTATCCTATTTTGATGAGTCCAAAGTTATACCTAAACTACTTTTATCATAACTTTTAAAAAATATTTATTTATTTTGTATACAGTATTCTGCCTGCATGTGTCCCTGCAGGCTAGAAGATGGTGCCAGATTTCATTACAGGTTTCTGGGAACTGAACTCAGGACCTCTGGAAGAGCAAACAGTGCTCTTAACCTCTGAGCCATCTCTCCAGCCCCAATCATAATTTGTATTACCATCCTAATCTTTTTATTCCTTAAAGCATTTTATTAGATAAGCAACTTAAGCTTTTCTGTTTCTCTTATATATGTTACATCTCTTTTGTGAATTTCTCTTCTAAATTTGGTAATAAGGAAAATTGTAATTATAACCATCTAATCTTCAACTCCATCAGAGATCTGAGAAGGATATCTTACCTGAGTAAGCAGGAAGTGTAGAGCAAGCAACTTCCAAAACTATGAAACAACAGAGAAATCTGGATGTCTAGACAGCCAATCTGAGGTTCCTCTGAAATGTTAGGGCATCCATCTTTGGCTTATGGACCTAGAATATCTGACAAGACTTTTCTGTGAAGCAGGAATTTTTGAAGGATTGCCCTACCTTGTCTTAGCAAAGTTTGGCAGTTGCCTCCTTTTGTGTCCTGTTTATCCAGTTAGGACAGCAATTGTCAGCAGTTGAGGAAAGGGAAGTTTCTTGCTCAGTGACTAACTTTGTCACAATGAGAGCAAACTCTATGTGTAAGTTCTTCAATACCCATCATACTTTTTTTGAAGTAAATTGGCACAACCAGGAGCAGACATATCTCACTGTCATAAGAAGCCTTATGTTACTAAAACATCTTAAATGCCATATTCTGTAGGTCTTTGAAGTGTTTAAAGACACCCGTCTCTCTACAGTGTTCTCTGTTTGACTTTGAAAACTTACCTGACACGACTCACTGCAAGTTTGATTGTATCAGATTGTAAATGGAAACTTATGTTACAGCAAAATGACCTTAAGTTTGTATCAATATACAAAAAAATCCATGCCAATATTTGGGATTAGTAGCTGCTTTTTGTTTTTTAGTTTAAAAGTAGATTCAAGAACCTACCCTTTTGTCCCATCACTCTTTCACTCCACCCCCTTAGGATGAGATCCCCGAATCTGCTCTCCTTTGCTTAGTTCCCTCCCTGACCATGACCGGTAACAACTTGTGACCAACCTCCCAAATGCTGATAAAAATCCATAACCTACCGAATGACCAAAACTATCCACCCTACCTCTTGGGGATATGGGTGTTCTGTTTTCTAGACTGCTTCCTGTTGTCTGGGGTTGATGACATCTTTAGGGGACCCCAAGAAGATTGAGATAACGGTCAGGTTCTGGGAGTGCTACTTGTATTATTTTTTGTTTAGTCTTGGTGTGATGGGAAAGTGTAGAACTTATCTGAGGGTTACTCCTGACTGGAGTAGTCTGTCTTAACTATCTAGCCTTCAATTCCATCAGAGATCTGAGAAGGATATAATATTACCTGAATATACAGGAATTGCAGAGTAAACAACTTCCAAAACTGTAGAAATGGCAGAAACAACTGACTGCCTGAACTGTCACTCAGGGTTCTTCTGCAATGTTGGGGCATCTATCTGGACCATGTCACCTAGCAGCTTTGAAGTTGTTCTGATTGCAGAATTTTGAGGAAACTGCAACAGAGGCATTCTGAGAGGCTGGATCACCTGGATTACTTGTTTTCATTGGTTTCTGGTTCTTTTTTTTCTGAAAACACACAAACCTTTAAGGCTAACATATATATCATATGATATATACAAAACACAACATATATATTAATACATGTATGGAATGTGCAGTGTGCACAAGTCAGCCGAAGATGATTTTTTTTGTTTATAATTGAGCTTGTAGAAGACATCTGTCAACTTTATAAGTCTGTTTGGACTGTATAACCAAACCTCTATTATAATGGAATTTTCTTTTGGTCACCAACAAGCTTCCAAATAAAGACATGGAGACTTATTATTAATTATGAATGGTTGGTCTTAGCTTAGACTTGTCCTGCTAGCTCTTTTACTTAATTTAACCTGTTTCTATTCATCTGCTTCTTGCCTCAGGGCTTTTTACTTTTATTTCTTCTTGCTCCTGTCTGTCTGGCCTCTGTTATCTCCCTGGTCTCTTTTTCTTTCCCAAGCCTAAATTCCTCCTCCTACTTACTCTCCCTGCTTGGAAGTCCTGCCTAGTCCTCTTCCCTCACTATTGGCCATTTAACTTTTTGTTAAACCAACCGGTGCCTTAGCCAGGCAAGGTAATACAGCAACACATCTTTACATAGTTAACCAAATGTATTACATCTTTGCATAAATAAACAAATATTCTGCAACACTGTATCCATGCCATATGAAAGGATGGCATGTAATAAGTCAGGAGAACTCTGTAGCCAACAAGATTTATTCTGTCTCATCCAGTCTCAGAGCTGCCCCCATGTTGAGGGATCAGCATATATGTCACTGTCTTGTAGGGTTGTTTTTTTTTTTTTTTTGTAGTTTTTTTCCTTCATGTCTGTAGCTTAGATTTTTCAGAAGGTCTCCCCTGATCATATCTGATTTTCATTAATTTTGAAGAGATCCAAAGCATAATCTCTTCCTCAACATAGAAAAAATATTTTCTGATTTCTGTTCTAAAGTTAAGACATCCTTAAAATATGTAGGTTGGTTTAATTCCGTAGTTCCCCCCCTCCCCACAATCCAGTATCTCTCAGCAGCTGTCATTTTTATTAGCCTTTTAAAAATTGAAAGTCAACAAGGCAACATACAGGATCCAGGAGTCCTGTGTTAAGGTATTCCCCATCCTTACATGGCTTATTCCTTTTATATTAGTTTACTCTCTCTTTAAAGACTTCACTTTATTATTCTTAAACTATTTATTATTTTTCCATGACTGACTGTACCCATTTTCTATTCCTCAGCATCTAAGCATGTTTTTAAGCATCCTATATCTGTTCAGAGGTGTTCTCAGTCTGGACCTGGCATTTTATGTGCCTGCACTTGTGCACTTGGAGCACTTTCTGACCACCAGAGACAAATCCTCTGCTGCTAGGCTATTGCTGCAGAGTGGCACTGGTTGCTGCCTTCCTACCCCACCCCTCGGTTCTGCGTGAGCATAGTCTCATGCTGGCAGCTACCAGCCCTGGAGCCGCATTTATGTCCCAACTCTTATTAATTATGAAAACTTGGCCTTTAGCTTAGGCTTGTCCTCAACTAACTCTTATAATTCAAATTAACCTGCTTCTAATAATCTACATTCTGTCGTGTGGCTTTTACCTTTCCTCAGTATAGCATGTCTGCTTTGTTCTGTGTCTTTTCTGCCTAGATTCCTCCCTCTCACTTCCTCTCTCTGCCCAGAAGTCCACCTGTTCTCACCTGCCTAGCTATTGGACATTCATCTCAATCACAGTGTGTAAACAAATATTCCACAACACCTGAGAGCTTACATCCCCAATCACAAGGATGAAGCAGAGAGAGAACTGGAAATAGGGTGAGGCTGTATAATCACGGAACCCACCCCAGTCACTTCCTTCTTCCAGCACAGCTGCAGCTCCTAAACCTCTCCAAATAGCACCACTAATTGGGGCCTAAGTGTTCAAATACCCAGACTTATGGAGGATATTTTTCATTTAAACCACCACACATTTGTAAAAAAGAAAAAAATGCCATTGTACCCATGTAACTTCTGGGAGTGACTGTGATTGTAGCAAGTTGGACTTTAGTAGTAGAAGACATTTTGGAAGGATCACTGGAGGGCTAGGGTCCCAGGTTCTCTTACAAGTCTTTTCTTGTGTAACTCAGCCTTTGGGATTTTATTTCCCCATGGAATGAGAGAGAGAAGTACCAAGGGTCCCTTCCACCTAGAGGAAGTAAGTTCTGTAATTAGCAGTACTGAGACATGCTGATCTGCAGGCTCAGGACCAGTCCAGTTATGCCACAATTGGCAGCATAGTATCTGACATCAATTCTCTCTCTCTCTCTCTCTCTCTCTCTCTCTCTCTCTCTCTCTCTCTCTCTCTCTCTCTCTCTCTCCCTCTCTTCCTATTGTCCTTTAGCATAAGATCCAGAGATAGAAAGTGGAGTGGTGTCCTGATTGGCTGTGTGTCCTCAGGCAGATGACTGTTCTCTGCTTCTGAAGCAGGACTTGTAATAGTCACCCGGGACAGAGGCTGCCTTTCTTCTTTGGGGAAATAGAATCCCAGTCGGCCTGTGCTCATGACCACCCTGCACTGTTTGTCAGGTGGATGCAGGTAGATGGACTGGCTGTATAGGTTTGGGTCATCAGGATGTAAAAGGCGGAGATGGGGACAGTTTTGGGGGTCATTTTCTTTAAGGAAACCCATTTTTCCTAGATGTCTTTTTTCCCCCTGTTCTGTTTGGTTGAGAAATGTCCAGAACTGAAGCGTCAGCTTTTGTTCCGGAGATGGGCACTACGTGATGAAGAAGGCGGAGCCAACTGGAGTCTGCTCGTTTGAGCACAGTGCTGTGCTCACCTCACGCCATCTAGTACCCTTCAACTGTTAGGTGAGGGACAATAAACTTTTACTTAAGCCATTGAATTTACTTCCCGTTATAGTTGATTTTTGGCTTAGTGGGCTGAAATCACATACGAAGACTAGAGATGATAGCTAAGTGCCGACTCCCTCAGAGGCGCTTCTAGGCACTGTCTTCCTGCATGGTTGCTCACTTTCTGCTTAGTGTGAGCGAATAGGGTGCCAGGTACAAAGGTCACAAAGGTGTTCTGATGCCAGTTGATTTAAGAAGAATGAAAACCAAGGTTTCTTAAAATTATAAAAACAATTTAAAATAATTAGCAGTAACCAGTTAGAGAAGAGAAAAACTTATAGTGCTAGTCTGAATAGTAACCAGAAATATAATTGAACTAGAATAAAATGGATTGACAAGAAAATATAAGAAACACAGTTTATAATCAAGACAAAAATATAAAGCTGGGCAGCAGCACTCAGGAGGCAGAGGCAGGTGGATCTCTGTGAGTTTGAGGCCAGCCTGGTCTATAGTGTGAGTTCCAGGACAGGCTCCAAAGCTACACAGGAAAAACCTATCTCAAAAAAACCAAAACCAGAAAGAAAAGAATGTAAAATATGTGACATCTAGATATAAGTGTGTGCTCCCCATGTCCAACTAGAATTGTTCTTTTGTACTGTGAGCTTTTGACAGGTTGTTTAAAAATCAATTTGTAGCTATATGCATAACAACATAATTGTTATGTGAAAGAAGGTGCCTTTGATTGGTAGCTGGAAAAACAAATACATACTTACAACAGACTATCATTAGCCTTAAAATGGAAGAAAATTAGACAGTACTGCAGTATAAATGAAGGTTGACAGGGTATTTACTAAGTGAACTATCAGTCTTTAAAGTCAGATACTGTATGCATTTGCTGTCTGATTCAAACTCAGGAAGACAGACAGGAGAATGGTGGTTGACAGGGTCCAGGAGGAAGATGATGGAGAGAGGTTTGATGGTATAGAGTTTCAGTTTCTCAAGACAAAAATCCTAGAGCTTTCGTATAACAATGTGGATGTGCTCCAAATGGCTAAAATTAAAAAGGGTTAAGAGAATACAGTTTATGTGTATTTTACCACAAAAGAAAATTAAGAAAAGTCAATTCAAAGACAAACAGATGCAGCTGATTTTCCCCCAGGGGATTTGCCATCGAGGAATGGAGAGGCTGGAAGGCTGAGTCTTTTCCTAGGAATGAATTATCTCATTTCTTAAATATTTAAATTTAAGACTATCCAGCTGCTTAGCGCTAAAGAGGAAGACAGTCATTTTGGTAATTACTGTATACTTTAAAAATAGATGTAAAACTTTTTATTCCTATATAAGATTTATCTTTGAAATCCTGTTTTGTTATTTATTTGTACTGACTGAAGTTTTGTGTGCTATACTTAAGTCATTTAAGGTAGAGAGTGTAGGCAGATTGAACTGGCCATATTCAAAGGAAGGTACATGTGTGATGGTGTGGAGGTGATGTTCACATAGCGAAGAGGCCCGAGCAGCTGTAGATTTTCCTACGAGGAAAGAGGCAAACTGCTGAAGAGGATTTCTGTGTGTTTCTTGGAGTGAAGAAGTTACTTGGTATAAGAAGGCAGTATTAGGTGAAATTTGGTACAGAAGGCAGTATTAGGTAAAGTTTGTACACAGAAGGCAGTGTTAGGTAAAGTTTGGTACAGAAGGCAGCATTAGGTGAAGTTTGTACACAGAAGGCAGTGTTAGGTAAAGTTTGGTACAGAAGGCAGTATTAGGTGAAGTTTGTACACAGAAGGCAGTGTTACAGTGAAGTTTGGTACAGAAGGCAGTATTACTTACACTAGTGTATCATGTACACATTCATTCATTATGAACTGGGCTGGGACACGAGTGAAGGAAATGTGATGAAATCCTGGCTCTTCCCAGTTATCAGCCACCTTCTTGGGATCGCACTAAATGGCTTTGGCACAATCTTAAGCAAGCATGCACATGACTATACCAGTTAGTTAAATACATACATATACGCATAATATTTTAATTGCATTATTTATAAATATAAGCACCAGCAAAGTACCGATCTTCAGCAGATATTTATAGATAAAATAAGATTTGATCTCATTTGTCATGTGACATCATTGCATTGCACAGTGCCAGTAATGGAAGATACTATTAATAATTATTTAAATGACCAAATAAATGTGTGCCAGTTGATCAAGTGAGATAAATGGCACTTTATCTGTAAACCTTTTATGAACATGTTTTGTTTTCTCTACACATTTGACCATTTAAAAAAGTCTATAAGCATTATCTTAAGTAGTTTAAAATATTTTCTAACAATAAATAATTAGTTGTGTACATAGGGCCTGGTGATGGACTCCTGTAATCTCAGTGCTCAGGAGACTGAGGAAGAAGGATTATGAGTTTGAAGTCAGCTGCTACATAGTGACACCATGTCCCAAAACAAATGAAGAGGGACTTACCAGCATTTCTGTGGTGCTTCCTGTGCATCTGTTTTACTCACAATAATTACTATAAAGAACTGCGAGGCGGTTACTGTTTTTGCCATTTCTGTACATAACGGATCTGAGCATAAAGATGTCAACAGGTGGTCGTGTTCTAAAGTTCGTGTCCTTAGCCGCTGTGCACGGCAGACACCCCCTTACAGCAAACCCAGCTCTGGAGAGAATTCCCATGACCAGAAGACTCCAGTCCTCTTCTTTCTAGAAGTGACATTTACAGACCATTTTATGGGAGTGCTTTTTTTTAATTCTAATTAGTATAAACCCTCTTGATATTTGTATATTAATGATAACATTGATGATAGTCGAAATTGACATTATTTTAAAATGTAATAGTGTGGAGCTGGAGAGATGACTCAGTTAGTAATGGCACTTGTCACAGAAGCAAAGGACATGAGTTTGGATCCCCAAACTTATGTAAAAAACCTGGATATGGTCACATGTGGGCTCTTAACTCCAGTACTGTTGGGGCAGATATAAGAGAATTGCTGGGGCTTGCCAGGTACCAGCCTCACACCAGGTTCAGTGAGAAACTCTGTTCCAAAGGAATGCAATAGAAGCTGCAAAGATGGCTCAGAGGTTAGGCGAACTTGCTGCTGTCCTTCCCATAGGACCAGCACCCACTCTGGACAACTCCCTGTATTCCAGCTTCAGGGATCCAGTGTCTTCTTCTGGTCTCCATAGCATGTCCACACACACAGACACAGACACAGACACACACGCGCACACACATAAATAAAAATAAATTTAAAAACATCAGATTTCAAAGGAATAAGATCGAGATATAGAGCAGGACTCTTATTATTCTCTGGCCTCCACGTGTGTATTTGTGTGGGATATATAGCTCCTGGGTGCTTGAACTTTGAGTTGTTGATAAAGTGTTCTTGGTGTCTTAAATATGCTTTCAGTAGCAGAGGAAGAAGGGGAGTTAGGATCCAAAAGGGTTGGCGTTTTTTTTTTTTTTTTTTTTTGATTTTTCGAGACAGGGTTTCTCTGTAGCTTTTGGTTCCTGTCCTGGAACTAGCTCTTGTAGACCAGGCTGGCCTGGAACTCACAGAGATCCGCCTGCCTCTGCCTCCCGAGTGCTGGGATTAAAGGCGTGCGCCACCACCGCCTGGCAAGGGTTGGCGTTTTTAGGCACATTATTAGTTTTTGACTGCTACTTTTGACATTCATTTTGACAAGAAAATGTAGAGTCTAGCAATGCCTTTACCTTAGCACACTGTTGGAGAACGTGGAGTGGTTTTACTTTTTGCTCGTTTCTGTGGCTCAGGAAAGAAGTCCGAAATGTCAAACTGCACTGGAGTTTGAGCTTGGCACTATACCCACTCAGGCTCACGTTTATTTGTTCTTATTTGCAGCTCTCCTTTGGTGTCCTCTGGGATATTTCTTGATGCTTTGTTTGCTCAAAGTCTTTAGGAAGCCTAAGGAGGAAAGTAATGCTAAGATCAGGGAGATGTTTAGAACCCAGTGTGGCAGTTGTGTGCTGTCAACTCCAGCAGCTGCAGTGTGGGCGGCACTGTGTCCCCTCCACTGTAACTGGTGTGCAGGGAGCTACAGGCACTTTAAAAAGATTTGGTTATTTTTTGTATGTGTTGTGCGTGTGTGCCAGTGTGAGTTTATATGCACTGTGTGTGTTCAAGAGCCTGTGGAGGCCAAAAGAGGGTGTTGGGTACCCTGGATCTTGAGGTACAGGTAGTTGTGAGCCACCGTCTGGGTGTGGGAACTCAGCAGGTCCTCTGCAGAAGGCATGAGGACACTGAAGCCCTGAGCCATCTCCAGCCCCAAGCACTTTGTCCTCCCCCTTTCTTCCTCCCACATTCACTTCTCCTTCCACACATAAAGAGCCTGAGAGCAGCTGCTTTGTGCTAATGATTAAAACAGTAGTGGATACTGGCAGGGTTTGTGTATATTTATATTTTCCGAGGTGTATTCCATGTTAACATAGAATAACACATTTGCTTTAAAGGACTTTTACTGTCTCTGTTGGTATTAATAATAGCATAATAAACCACATTGATTTTAACTAATTGGGGAATCTGTGTAAATCTAAGGTGTCAAAACAAAACAGTCTTCTAAAGAAATGTGGTTTCATTGCTGTACACACAACTTAGCGACTCCCGTGGAAGAGCTGGGGCAGGCTCTGCGAGAGCAGCAGCGCTCGTCACTACCTCACTTGGCAGTGATGGAGACCACTTAAGCAATTCTCTTTAAAGTTTAGCTTGCATTTTCTTTGTGGCAGAGTCAGTCTTTAGCCCCATTCCCAAACTATGGGCTGAATTTGGAGCCTTCTGTGTACTGGGCAGGCTCTACCCTGAGCCTTACCCCTTCCCACCTCCACTTTTGAAGACATTTGAGATAGGCTCTTGCCTTGTTGCTCAGGTTAGGTTTGAGTGTGTTATGTGCTTACAAAGCCCTTGAATGTTATCTTCCTGCCTCAGATTTCTGTGTAGCTAGGATTATAGGCCTGAGTCTCCAGGCTTGGCAATTGTAAATTTTTAATATGGTCCATCTTTTAAATTCTTCAAAATCTGTGCCTGAGACCAGAATGAAACGTGGAAACAAGGCCTGATGGGAGAGCCTCTAAATGAAGAAGGGCAGAAGTCAAACAAAAGCCAAACCCTTTGAGCAGTGCAATTTTTCAGAAAATCAGGAAACAACCTTCCTCAAGACCCAGTAATACCACGTTTGGGTATATATCCAAAGGATGCTCAGTCGTGCCACAAGGACATAGCAGCTTGTTTGTCATAGCCAGAACCTGGAAACAACCTAAATGCCCCTCGACTGAAGAATGGATAAGGAAAATTTGGTACATTTACATAATGGCATACTAAAGAGCAGAAAAATAATGACATCTTGAATTTCGCAGGAAAATGGATGGAGCTAGAAAACATTATTTTGAGCGAGGTAACCCAGACACAGAAAGACAATTTTCATATATACTCACTCCTAAGTGGTTTTTAAACATAAAACAAAGAAAACAAGCCTACAAATCTCAATCCCAGAGAATTTAGGCAACAGTGAGGACACTAAGAGAGACTTACATAGATCTAATCTACATGGGAAGTAGAAAAAGACAAGATCTCCTGAGTAAATTGGGAGCATGGGGACTTTGGGGGAGGATTGAAGTGGGGAAAGGAAGAGGCAGGGAGGGGAGCAGAGAAAAAATGTAGAGCTCAATAAAAATCAATTTAAAAAAAGAAAAAAAAAGAAAATGAAAAAAATAAAGTAGCAAGCAAGAACTGAAGACTATCTCAGCAAAAATAAATGATTAGTAATTGATAAACAAAATAGAAAGCCTCTGCACTTTGGCTTCTGGGAAAGTCCATATTGAAGGCCCCAAAGGGCAAAATCAAAATAGCCATCACAGAACAGTAAAGGGAAGAATGAAAGATCAGAAACAGAGGTTGTGTTGACAATGGCGGTTGCCTCACCTAGCGTTGATGTGAGGGAGGCCAGGGGCTGAAGCGGCTCCATTTAGTGTGAAGAGGAAGAGCACAGCAAGACTAGACAAAGGAGTCATCAAGAGTCTCCATGGATGCACTGGCTTCCGGCCGAGGTGTGGCGTGCACTGAGAAGGCCCACGAACACCCCTTTAAGAGCCTCCTTCCTAGATGTGTGGACCTGTAGAGATGCCCTGAATAGCTTATTCTCCTTTGCAATTTTAAGATAACAATTACTTTATTTCCTAAAATCCCATCATAGTTCTTGGCGATTTTGGATAATTCTGATGAACTGGTATTCATTCTCCTACCCCTAACTGTACTTTCTATTTCATTTTGGAAGAAGGAGCAGTTAGGCCTCCTGATATCACCTCATTTTTATAGGGATGAGGAAATAAAGGTGAAGGTAGTGTTACTTGTGCAAAGAATGAAAGAAAGGGGGCTTTTAAGTGCAGCTTGGAAAATGGGGGCTTGGTATTTTTATAGGAAAAATACAACTAATTGGGCAGGCTTTTTAAATTAAACTTTCTTATGTTTGGTTGCACACTGAAGTAGTAAGTCTTTCAAGTGTATCTGTATCAGCGCTGGCCAATCTGCCTTGAGGAATGTCATGGGCAGTTGAAATAGCTTTGCTTCTAAGAAAATCCCTGGTGCACTTGACCATTAAAACACATTCCAGCATTTGGTGTTCATTAGTGTTGTAACCGAAACAAAAACATTTTAATGGTTGATCCCAGAGTATTTTGAAGTTAGTATAGCTTTGCTGAGAAGGTATTTAAGTTTTAGTATCAGTTACAAATCGGCTAGGAGCCAACTTTTCAAGCTGTTTCTAAGTAAGACATTGAGTTTTTCTGAATTAAAAAAAAAACCACATTATATGGCACAGTGCCATGTGGGGGGGACAGAATGGAACAATTATTGTAGGATTTGTCTGATAATTGTGTTCTGAGTTAGGCCTTTAAGACACTGAAGTGGGTTTAGAGCAACTTGTCATGTCAACCGGTGGCTAAATTCAGTTTTCAATCATGAAGGAGAAACTTTGAATATAAAAATAGAACTGGATTTGGACAATAATTAAAATTTCAATCCCTTTTAGAGGTTTGCTACTTGCCTAAAACTGAGCTACTTCAACTCTTTTTGAAATTTCAAGAAAATGACTCATTTATCTGTCAAGGCAGGATAATTCCACAGTCTAGTGAGTTACAAGGTAAAATACCCACTGAAGAGAACAGACAGTCTAATCCTAGCACTTGTGAGGCAGAGTCAAACAGATCTCTGTGAGCTCAGGGGCCCGGTCTACAAAGAGAGTTACAAACCAGCCAGGGTATGCGATGAGACCCTGTGACAAACCAGCCAGCCACCACCACACAATAAGAGATCGAAAACTGGCCTGACAGAGAAGGGCTTAAAAAAAGAGTCCATTATTTTAGAGAACATTCAGAGCCTTCACTTTGCCAAGAAAAGTCTCATTAATATATGCATATTTGGAATAATCCTGTAGTCTTGTTTTCTTCATACAAAAGAAGAACTGGCTAATTATTTACTTGGGTTTATTTGTAATCTCTAGGTCTACATTGTAGAATTATGCCAATGAAAGTCATTCAATCCAAATCATTTTGTGTGGTGTTTAAAATATTCTGGTGATAGTTTTTACAATTTTGTCCTTTTTCACCCCTTGGCCTATTGTGTTTGAAAGTATTGCATTCTTATCCTCTTTTTTATGTTCACTAGTGCAGTTTGTGTATAGCATAAACTGCAGGTGTCAGTTAGGAAGAAGGAAGAGAGAATTGTCTGGACTGTTTTCATTGGTCCACACAGCAATGCTCTGAGATAGGTATAGTCAGCTGTAAGTGAAACAGCTGTACCATGACTGGGCTTAAGTTGTTTCCTGCTGCTATAACAGAACACTCAGGACTAGATCATTTTTAAGGGCCAGGGTTTATTTAGTTCATAGTTCAGGAGGCTAGAAATCCACAGTTGAGGAGCCACGTCTTTGGGGACAGGAGAAGCATTGGAGTGGTGAGAATAAGCATCATGCCATGACTGATCTTGCTTCTATATCATATTCATTCTTGTAGTAACTAACTTATAATACCACAGTAAGCCCTGCTGTTCAGATCACGTCTTACAGAGTGTCTTAGTTACTTTTTTGTTGCCATGAAGAGACACCATGACCAAGGCAACTGAGTCCATAGATGTCGTGGCGGGTGGCATGGCAGCGGACAGACACATGACACTGGAGCAAGAGTGGTAACTGAGTCTTTACATCCAGTCTCTAAGCACCAGGCACAGAGAGCACCTGGGAATAGTGTGGGCTTTTGAAACCTTAAGGCTTGTCCCCAGTGACATATCTCCAGCAGGGTCAACCTTCTAATTCTTCCTGTTGGCGGAGGCCACTTGTTCATTCTCAGCCTCTCAGACTCCCAAAATAATCATACAGAAATCTGTGTTAATTAAAACACTGCTTGGCCTATTTGCTTATACATGTTTCTATCTAGCTCTTACATCCTAAACTAACCCATCTCCATTATTCTGTGCATCACCACGAGGTCGTGGCCTACTGGCAAAGTTTCAGAGGGCTCTGGCAGAGGCATCTGTCTCCTGTGGCAGCTACATGGCTTCTCTCTGACTCCACCTTCTCTCTCTCTCTCTCTCTCTCTCTCTCTCTCTCTCTCTCTCTCTCTCTCTCTCTCTCTCTGTGTGTGTGTGTGTGTGTGTGTGTGTGTGTATGTGTGTATGATACATGTGTGTATGTATGTATGTATCTTCCAGCCTGGCTATATTCTGTTAAGCCATTGGCCGAAAGCGGTTTCTTTATTATTACCCAATGGCAGTAAAACATATTCACAGCATACATCACCTCCTCTTTTCTCTCTAAATAAAAAGGAAGGTTTTAACTTTAACATAGTAAAATTTCATGTAACAAAACAGGTATCAAGCAAGAATTGCAGTTACAGTATTTATATCTACTTTATCTTTTATAATAACTAAGGAAAACTATAGCTATCTATTCTTCAACTCTGTCAAAGACTCCAGAAGGATATACTATTACCTAAGTAAACAGGAAGTCCATTGTAAGCAACTTCTAAAACTCTAGAATTGACAAGACATCTTGCTGTAACATTGCAGGCACCCATCTTTAGCCTTCTGGCCCATAGTATCCAGCAGGTTATTTCATGAAGCAGGAAACTTAAAAGACAGTTCTGCCTATATTGGCAGTTTGTCGATCACTTTCTTCTGTGTCCAAGCAGTGTCAGGGGTGAGCTCCTTCTCATGGTATGGGTCTCAAGCTGGATCATTCATTGGTTGGCCACTCCCATAATTTCTGTGCTACCTTTACCCCAGCATAACTTGTAGGCAGGGAAAATTGTAAGCTCTGCTGGGTTGTCTCTTCCAACCTCAATAGGAGAAGAGGTGCCTAGTCTCACTGCAGCTTGATGTACCATAGATGGCTGGTATACATGGGAGGCCTGCCTTTTCTGAAGAGAAAGGAGAAGTGGATGGGGTGGGGGGAGAAGAGAGGAGGTTGGAGGAGGGACTGGAAGGTGAGAAGGGAGGGAGGGGAACTGATCGGGTTAAATTAATTAATAAAAATAAATTTAAAACAATGATATCATCATAGCAGTGAGCAAATGTAGTGTGCAGATCTTTGATTCTAAATGCCACTAACCATATATATGCAAGTATATATATATGTATATATATATTAATATAGGTGTGTGTATAGTGTATATATATCTACATTTGTTTCTTTTTTTATTGCAGCATCAACACTGGTTAATCCATCTTTCCCACACTGGTTGAAATACCGGCCCCATTGTCTAGTTATGCCTTGCCCTGATTCTATATTCTGCTGCTTCCACTGTACCTGGAAGTGAGGCGGTGTGGTATTTACTTCAGTGAGTAATTTCAAGCTGTACGTGAGCACTGCCAGCCTGGAAGAGTTGAATCAACACATAAGCCATTTCTGCTGTCACAGAGTAGATGAATCAGGTTTATAAATCCTGAGAGTAGATTCCAGCAAGGGGCCACATGTGGAAGTATGAGAAGAGGTGTCGCACTGGTCCTGGTGATGCATGTTTGTAGCCTCAGCATTTTGGAGGCTGAAGCGGGAGTTTGTTAGTTCAAGGCTAGTCCGGGTATCTAGCCAGGCCTTACCCTCCACAACCCTCTCCACAAAGTTCTGACCTCCCTCCCACTGGAAGCTTAGAGCCTACTTTTATGACTATAGAACAGTGATCTTTTATGTTCACACACGCCAGCTGTGTTAGTTTAGATAAAACTTAGCTCTTGAGATTATAGGTATTCTGGATTATAAGCTCTGAGAGCAGAGTCCTGTGTCTTATTAACTTAATGCTTGTTTATTTTATACCTAGTGCACCAGACACTGAGCTGTGATACATCTGCCCTGGGCAGCTCACAGTCTGGTGGGAAAACGGGCGTAGAAACAGATAAGCACAGATAATACCCTCCAGTGCGTGTACGGTTCATCTTCCACGACTGTGGGGTAGTGAGGTCAGAGGGCACGGGTTCATATACTCACTCAGGCATTTTCCTAAATACAGGGAAAAGGAGGATGCTTAAGTGATATTTTTTATCCTAAATTTCCATGAATTGTCTCAAAGGGCTTGTCTGTGTCCCTCCACACACCCCAACCCTGTATACCAACTGCTGGGACAAAATGTGCTTGTCTGTCCTGTTCTGTGCACCCCCAAATCCTGTATACCAACTGCAAAGACAAAGTGTGCTTCTCTGTCCTGCTCTATGTACCCCAACTTTGTATACCAACCGCAGAGACAAAATGTGCTTGGCTCTCCCTCTCCACACACCCCAATCCTGTGTACCAACTGCAGAGATAAAAACTGTGGTACTACCTCCGGTTGCTTCTCCCCATGTCTCTTTTGTATCTAAAGATGTTGAACCGCAGAGGTCCCGCATAATCACAGATAGCGGTTGTGTGCGTCCAGGATGGTGGCAGCGACAGCACTTGGCTCTAGCATCTTTTTCTCTAAGAGGGCCTTGTGTTCTGCCACTAAAGTTCTAGATTTCATAAGACTAAGTTAATGTATTTGAGTTCATCTGTTTTGTGTTTGTTTAACACCTGTGACAAGATAATTTCCGCCATTCACTTATAAAAGAGAAACACATTATCAGGGCATGCTCCAGCTTTGAACACAGCTTATCCATTTTTACCCATTAGCCATGTGGAAAATACCAATTAGAGAAATTTTGAGAACAGGTACTTGTAAACCTAGTATTCATACAAAAAAAAAACCCCAAAACAAAAAACCCCAGCCCTTTAAAATAAAAACCGTAATGAGACGCACTCGAGCAAATCTGTGTGTCATAAACCTTTCAGGGTCAGTGCAGTTGAAGAATGGAGCCATGATTTTGGAGCAGCTGGCAGCCTGGCTGGGAAAGGAAGGTGTGGCTCCCAGTTGGAGCCGGCCCTTCCCCAGCAGCAGGCACTGCTACAGGCCATGTTTCTGTGCTCAGCTCTCCACAATCTCATACACTTGGAGGATTTTGAATTTATAGAATTAAAAAAAAAACGTTGAAAGTACCATTTCAGTTGGAGAGCAAATCATGACATTATCTGTGAATGTAATTTAGCAAGAAGGATTTGTATTCTAGTATCACCTTCAGTAGAAAACTGCCGTCCAAGGCCGTTTTCAGGGTGTCACAGGGCAGATTGTATAGCAGGCATTACTAATAAAGATTGAGAGACTGGCTTTGTTAACTCCTAACTGTCAAAGGACACTTATCAGTGTCTACATCAGTCTCTTGAGCTGTGATGTGCATAAGACAGGCCCCATAAGGGTTCTGTGAGAGGAAAGTTAATACGAGAGAATGCTGACCATGTCAGCACAAGCAGACATTTCCTCCTCTTCGCCTGTGCTCGCTCTCTAGCTTGCTTTTCCACCCTCATTTTTTCTTCTCCTTTAGATGTGTAGGTTCCTTTAGCTCTCATATTATTCTCCATTGACTTTTCTTTAGTCTCTTAAACCTGTAGGTTTTTTGTTTGTTTGTTTTGTTTTTGTTTTTAGTTATGGGGGTGGGGAGGACGATAGGTGACTATGAGCTGCCTGACCTGGGTGCTGGGGACTGCGTTTGGGTCCTCTGCAAGAAGCAATAGTGCTCTTAACTGCTAAGCCATCTCTCCATCCTCTGACTCCCCCTTTTTTTCTACTCTATCTAATGTGTATTATCATCTTAAATTTTCCAATCTCCATTTCCCATTCCTTTATTGAGTAGGCCCAGTGCCTCTCTTTCTCCGTTACTTCACAGGCATGCAGCTCTCCACTGGAAACCTTTCACCTGAGACCTCAGGATCTCTGAAATGGTATGCATATGTTTTTACAAGAGAGAGATTTCTCACTTCTAATGCTGTTCAGAACATTTCATGAACTCTGTAAGGTTAGGAACTGTTGCTTCCTGGGATATAATTGCCCTTTCCTCCCAGGTGACTTGCTAGCCTCCTTCCCACCTGCCTTGTTGGTGTGAGGACCCTCTTCACCGCGAGCTTTGCTGCTGTCTGCACTCAGAGTGTGTGAGTTTCCGTACTGTGTTAGCAGGAGCTTTGCCCCGACTTGGTTACCGTGCTCCACTCTGCATGCAGCAGCCTTGCTGTAGTTTCTTCACACTTTCAGAGATGCAGCTGTGTGTATTCCCTAGGAGTTATTTTTCTCAGCTTCAAATTGTCGCAGTTTTAATGAGAATGTCGCCCATAGGCTCTGGCATTTGGAAACTTGGTTCCTAGTTGGTAGCAGTATTTGGGGATTTTAGGAAGTATGGCCTTGGGGGAAGTGTGTCACTGGAAGCAGGCTTTGAGAGTTTAAGGACTTTGTTTCCACTTCACTCTCTTTGCTTTGTGTTTGTGTTGTGGTTCAAGATTTGAGCTCTCCGATCCCTGCTCAGGCCACCATGCCTTCATTTCGCTTTCATAGACGCTAACCCTCAGGAACAATAAACCCACACAATCCTTTTCCTTGGTCAGTTGCCTTGGTCCTGGTGTTTCATCACAGTGGTAGAAAAGTAACAAATACACCAATATTCCTAGTAAATGGCCAGCACAGTTTGAAACATGGCAAATTGTTTTTGTTTTGATTTCCCTTTTCTTATATGTGAAATGTTGTGCCAACTTGGAACCAAGTGTTCAGTATTTTAGAAGATAATTGTCTAGTGAAAAAAGAATGTTCTGAAGTTAGTTATAAATTCGCCAGAAAAAAAATACACATTGACAGCATTTTGGATTTCTTTTGCTTTCCTTCAAAGGCTAAAGGCAGCTCCAACCAGTCATGTAGCCTCGCAGTGTATTATTTCTAGCTGGCCAGAGGACCACAGTTGTTTTCTTAACTAAAATCATCATGCACATGAATCATCGTGTCAGCTGGAAGAATTTAGAATTCCTCCAGGAAAATGAGATAACCAAGTAAGGCATTACCATGCATCTTAGCGTCTGTGAAAGCCCGCGGAAAAGGAGCCTGCCTCTGAAAGCCGTGCTGCTTTCATCTCTGCACTGGGACCCTGACCTCAGAGATGCACGTGTTCTCAGGGTCCTTTCCTGTGCGTGTAATAATCAGATCAGATGGGCAAACACAAGTGCCATGTGTCCTCAGCCATCAGCTCTGGGTTAGTGACCGAACAACAAGCACTGAAATTATCTAACAGAAATGAAAGGAGTGTCTAACATGTGTTAGGCTCTTGGTGCACACAGGGCCCTTGTCCTCCAAAAAAGAAAGCATGTTCACATCTATGTACTGTAATTCCTATGCAAGTGGTTTTAAGTTCATCAAAGGGCTGAATAGAGTCTGAGGAGAGAGTCAATTACAGCCACCAAAATCGCTCCCCTGGGTGAGTGTTAGATTGTAGGATGTCATATACAAGTAGTGATTTGATAGAAAGACTTTCATTTTCTCACTGTTAAAATTTTTTCTGTATTTTAATAGTGAAATAGGTGGCAGGCCTTTATGTTTGGCCATGTAGCAGTGGTGATACAAAAGCTTTTGGACTCTGAAACGAATTTCATTCAATACATGATGATCCATGCAGGAGATGTTGGCCACAACTGATAAAGAGGAGTGAGCCTGGAGGGTTCTGGCTTTTGTTTCCCTGGTGGCAGATCCCTTACTCAGGCTGACATAAAGAGCTCCAGTCTGTTTTGGAGACTGCTTTGGGCGTGGGTCTCTAGGAAAGACTGTTCAGACAGTGCTTATCTGTCTAACCCCTCTGTAGAGATGATGAACTGGAGGCCTCTGTGTCCCTGCTTTCAGTGGTGAGGGGTCATATAGTATACTTCACTGCTTGGGATGAGCAGGACATTGGAGAACAGGAGAGTGGCTTTTCTGGAGCCCTAATGTGTGTGTGTATGTGTGTGTGTGTGTTCATGTATCAGTGTATCGTGTGTGTGTGTGTGTGTGTATGTGTGTGTCCGTGTATCAGTGTATCGTGTGTGTATGTGTGTGTGTGTATGTGTGTGTCCATGTATCAGTGTATCGTGTGTGTGTGTCTGTGTATCAGTGTATCGTTTGTGTGTGTGTGTCCTTGTGTGTCTGTGCGCATGTCCATCCGTCCTTATGTTTGCTTCTTTGTAGTAAGTCATTTCTGAGTTCAGGTTCCTGAAACTAGTGCTTGAATTTGTCACCTACTATAAGAAGCCACAGCAAGAGCTCTCACCTGGGCTGCCGTCCTCTACCCTCCCAACATTCTCTGCTGCCCCTAGGCAGATAGGAGATGGAAAAAGATTATGTGACACTTTAGCTATAAGGTTTTTAGAAGCCATTTAAGACCTGTCAAAAATGATAGATTTAAGCAATTAATGTTTCAAGGTCCTCAAAATTATGTTCTTAGATCTACCTAACTGGAAAAATATGTTATCTTCATTAGGAAGACTACATGGAGTAAGCAACAAGACACAGTCTTTAGAAAGCAGCACATTTTACCAGTAATGAGCTGTAACCTCTGCGGGGCCAACACGTGGGAGCCATTATGAGCCAGCAGATAGACTGTCGGCACGCTTCTCAAGTCAGAAGCCAGGTCTTCATTAGAGCAGCATTCTGACTCTCAGTTTACCTCGCTTGCTGGCCAAGTACTTTCCATACTTAATGAAACTAAATTTCAAGAGCAGCTACCTTAATTCTGGAGTGTGAAACGCTTCTTTTTTATTTTCAAGCATATTCTTCCTACCTTTCGATTTTTTAAGTTTAAATTTCACATAATATAAAAATAATTTATGTTCTGTAGGTATGAGATTTGCATGCTCTCTATCTAATGTGACTGGAATTTTTCTCCAGTTACAGCAGAGGGCAAGCCCATCATTCTCCAGTTTCAAAAAAGATTCCAGCTGCTTGCAAGATGAGAACCAAACAGAACATTGAATATTTTGAAAAATCTGCCCTGGGGGAAAAGGTTTCATGTTCACAAAGATATTAAATTATGTAGTTTGGTCACTCTGGGGTGTGGATATTTTGAATACTATAACTGTCATTTATTTTTTTTATCAAGTTCAAATGGAAAAATTAAAAACTTAATTTTGACACGCAGTCCTTTGGCTGTACTGACCTATGTGCTGCTGAGATTTGCGTAGCCACATTCCTCTCTAGTGGATACGTGTTAGTTCTCAAAATTCTCAGCAAATATGTCTGCAGCCAAAAATTCCTCTGTTGAGATTCCTTCCGGCCCAGATGAAACTAATAGTTCCAGGCTGTGTTGCTGTCAGTCACTATAATCCAGGTATGGCTGCTCACTGTTTTTAATTTTCCTCTTCTGAACTTAAAGGCAGTGTTTGCCCTTTTCCCATGAGAAGTCAGTGCTAATGTGCCTGGGATTCTAGAACTGCAGATAGTTGGTCCTTTCCACATGGACACAATTAGGCTTTGTTTCAGGGCTCTTGTGAATATGGGCTTGATGATGGACGTAGTACAGGAGAAGACAGCCGTGTTGGGGCATCATGGAAAAATAAGAACTTTGGAAGTTGATGCCATAGAAAGCAGCTATTTCCTGCCTAAAATACTTTTTGGTTACGTTTGACATTTTGAGGCAGAATGTGAAATTAATTAAATGAGCATTATATTTTTGCTTATTATATTCTTTTCACTCATTACAAGACTTTTAGAAACATTCAAAGTATCCTCACCAGTTACCATTCTATTCTGAACAAATTAAGGTGGATTTTCTCTTTTTCTCTTCTTCTCCTCACCCTCCCTATTTCCCTCAATTTTCAAATACAAATTGCATTCATTTGTCCCCACCATGTGTGTGCGTGTGTGTGCGTGTGCGTGTGCGTGTGTGTGTGTATCAAGGTACACACGTGGAGGTCAGAAAACAGCTTGCAGGATTTGGTTCTCTCCGTCTGTCTACCTGCCATGAAGGTCTCAGATCATCAGGCTTTACCCATTGAGCCTCTCTCTATCCTTTCTGGTTTTCTGGCTAGTAGCCCAGGCTGGCCGTGAATTTGTGACCTTGTTGTCTCTTCTCAGTACTGGGGTTTCAGGCACTTACCGCCATATCCCACATCATTTCATATTTTAGGTTATCTTTGTTAATACTTAAAAACAACGTGATGGACAGTTCTGAGTTTATATCTCAGTTGGCTCTGTGATGGGTGATGTCTTTGTTAGGTTTTTAGTTTATGAGCCAGGTAGTAAATTACAGAGTTGGTAGGAGGAATAATGATAAGGCAGATATGAATGTCTGAGGTATGCCTGGTATTCAGAAAGTGGTAGTTACGGGGCTTCGTAAATTGCCTGCCTGCCTGCTCATTTATCTTATATTACATTTTTAGTCCTCCTTTTTTTATATAAAAAATAACTAATTTAGTTCTCTTCTATTGGAACTTAGAAGTATAAAACTATTGAATTTATGGCTAAATTTATCAAAAAATAAAATCTTTGCTGGGCTTCTCCCAAGAGGCTTTGAAGATGTTTGCCTTTCAGCCTGATGTGTTTCAGAGTCCTCAGGACACCATCCCTTTGGGATGGACTGGACTTGTCAAAGTAGACACCGTGTCCTCAGATACAGCCTGAGAAGGAAGCAAACCACTGGGGCATAGCTGTGTGCAGCACTCATGTCTAGAGGTGTGCTGGACACAAAGGGTAGCGAAGAAAGGGGGAAGCTCCAGGACCAGCGAATGTGGACCTACCTCGTGCTTGCTTTTCTGCTCCTCTTTGAAATCCTACTGAAAAGGACACACCAAAATGGAGGGGTCACAACAGTAGTAAAGACTTGAACAACATTTGGAAATTAGTGAATAGTGATGAGGTAGGAGTTTGCAGGGTGGAAACAAAGACTGCAATTGAAGGGGAAGCTCTGGAAAGTCACAGACTCATGTGCACCAGGTATGCATGAGTCATTGAAGTAGGAACAGTCTTTATCCTTAGGGGAGGAGATAACACATGCCATACTAATGAAGTGATTTAAATAGTGCTAGAAGATGACAGCGCAGGAGAAAATGCGGTGAGGGGGGTTAGGCATGCTGAGGGGAGGGGAGGGAAGGGGATGAAAGGGGATGGAAGGGGAGAGGCTGGTCATGTTTTACAAAGAGGTGGCTGCGTAGACTTACTCGCACAGTGACTTGGAAAGTAGGGATTGAGCTAAGCTTTTTGGAGTAGGGTGTTGTAGGCACCGAGATGACTAGTGAAGGCCTGGAGAATGTGGAGACATGTGAGAACCAAGGTTGTGAACATGGTGGAAAGAAGTAAGAGATAGGGCATGGCTGGAGAGAGAGCTCGTTTAGGGGACCCAGGTTCAGTTCCCAGCACTCATGTCAGGTAGCTCACAACCACCTGTAATCCCAGTTCCAGGCGTGGGGGCGGATCTGACATGGCTTCTGTGAGCGCTAGATACATGTTCACATTATCACCCCCAGGTACTATGATTAAAATAAGGAATGGAGAGCTCAAAGGTAATGAGGGGTGTAAGTAGATATGACGTCTTTGGCCATTGTAGGGCTGTTCTGAGAGTAAGTTTGTTGTGGAATATTATTTTAACTTCAGAGATGTGCTGCATTTATTTATGCTGCAGAATATTTAGCTGTGTAAAGATGTGTTACATTTGTTTGTACTACATTTGTTTAATATATAAGGGTGTGTGTTTGTGTAAAGATGTGTTACATTTGTTTGTACTACATTTGTTTAATATATAAGGGTGTGTGTTTAATTGTGTAAAGATGTGTTGCATCTGTTTCACCTTGCCTACCTAAGGCACCTGATTGGTCTAATAAAAAAGTTGAATGGCCAATAGCTAGGCAGGAAAGGGATAGGTGGGGCTGTCTGGCAGAGAGAAAAAGAGGAGAAAGAGAGAGCTGCCAAGAGCCAGAAGCCAGGCAGCTGTCAGCCAGACAGACATACAGACTGCAAGCAAGAAAGAAAAAGTAAAAAGCCCCAAGGCAAAACGTAGATAAGAAGAAACAGGTTAAAAAAGCCCTAGCCAGAAAGAGCCTAACCTAGGCTGAACATTCAAAACTAATAAGAAGTCTCTGTGTCATGACTTGGGAGATGGTTGGTGGCCTCAAAGAAAAAGCCTGGTACATGTTTTGGAATAAGATGGTCTACCCAAGGTTTTACCAAGGTCAAACAAGGATTTGCGTGCCGACCTATGAGGCTCTGCCTGCTTTAATGGCGTGCTCACAGAAGGCTACTGGGCTCAGTAATGCTTCTTACAAGCTCCGCCTCAAAGAAGGACACACAGGAGAAAGGGAAGTGGTTCTTGTGTAGACTAGTTAGAAGAAGGTCTACAGACAGTGGTTTTGGGGTCCCCATTGGCAAAGCTCGTTTGCCTTGTTAGTCTATGATGATGTCATGCGATAATGCATTGCACACAGTTCAGCTTATCTACTGTTCACTCGCTTTCTTGACTTGAGCAGACATGTTTAAACAAAGTCTTTTCTATTAATGAAACCAAAATCAAAAAGAATGTGAAAGGAACAGAATCAGGATCAGAACAGAATACTTTTCAAAACTTGTAACTCCTGAGGTAAGAGGATGAGCAGTATCCCTAAGAGCAGCAGGGCCGTAGATAATAAAGATTCCTGGTCATTTAATGCTACTTACTCAGCATGAGGAGGTAAAATAGGACAGCTTTTTGAGGGTGCGTTTGAGTGCAAGGAAATGTAGACTAGAGCGGAGGTAGGAGGTTCAGGAGAATACTTGGAAAGCTGCTTAACAACTGACTAATAGAAAGATCCTTAGGAAGTTTGAGATGAATGGCTGTTCTTCCATTCAGCTCTGTGGTCTGTGGTCTGGACTCCAGCACTTGGACTGGTGAATATTTTTCTGCTCTTGCTCACTATTCTGTGCCTAGCACACACCGTATGCATAGTAGATTCTCAGATATTTTGACTGAAATTAGCATCTTCTTTTGTAGAAATGATACACAATAAATTAAACAGGAGCTAATGAGAAGGAAACATTGTTTTTTCAAAAAAGACAATTTATCTTTTTTTTTTTTGTCAGTTGGAAATAGTCTTGTTTTTGTTTGTTTGTGTGTTTTGAGACAGGGACAAACTGTGTAGCTCTAGCTGTCCTGGAACTCACTCTGTAGACCAGACTGGTCATATTTCAACAGTCTTAATGTAAAACACCAAACGTTGATGTAAATAACAGTGGTGTTTTGAATGTACTGAGAAAGAGGGAAGGAGAATGGTGTGAGCGAGCTAGGATGGCAGTGTGGGAGCTTCCACTGTTAATGTTAAGTGCATTGTGGGCGTGGCAACTAGAGATCGCTGGGGTTATGGCTGGCGGAGGACCTCCATAATTACACGTCTGTGAAAGTAGTTACAAACAGTGTAGATTTATTTTGGTAAAGCAAAACTTTAATGCTACCATGTTGCATCCCTTTGTGTGTTGAGGCCATGTCTGTGGCCTGAGTATCTTCAGGGAACCCTTTGTGTGATCCTTATCCTTTTCTTTCGGCTCCCACTGCTGATTCATCTTTTGTGTTGTTACTCACAGGCTCTTTTGTTGAATGACCTGGCACTGTTTTGGGAGGTTCTGAGAACTTTAGGCCTAGAGGGCCGGAGTGGTCATTGTTGGTGTGCCTTTGAAGCTTACAGCAGTCCCTTCAGTCGGTGCTTCCTGTCCACCTTCTCCATCAGCTCCCTCCACCGTGATGCTCTGCCTGAGCTCATGGACCCAAGCAACCATGGGCCCCAGGAACCATAATAAATCTTTTCTCTTTTAACTTGCTCTGGTAGGCCTATGGGATACATAAAAGTAGCCAGCACACCTCTCTGGATTGATGTGGTCTTTTGGCTTATCAGTACAGTAGTGAAATTGTAGCCTCGTGGCCTGGGGAATCTTTTGCAGTGAGTTGTTTTCTCTGATAAAGTCACTTATGATTCTCTTGTTGTAGCTTCCAATTAATGATAACACATTTCACAGTAATGAAGGCCACTGATGTGCCAGTGTTGTTCCTTTGAGTTATTTGGTGTATGTTGTACGTTCTGCAAGGTCCAGGACGGTTGGCTCTGTTTGCTGTTTAATGGCAGTCATAGTAGATGTCATAGTGGATTCCCGCATATCTGACTGACATCGTTGTATGCCATTGAGAAGGAGAGTATTCGTGTTTAAAAGAGCATGGCTTTTGAGTTAGACAAGCCTGGATTTCAAACCCATCTCTACTACTTACTAACCATTCTACTTATCTTCCCTTGGGAATCCCAATTTCCTCAGAAGGGTCATGGTTCCTCTGTGATGGAGGTTGTGGCATGGATTCAGTGAAATAAAGAAGATGAACTACTCAGCACACAGTGGTTAGTGTGGCTCACCGTCGTTACTCTGGTCCCTTTTCTGAGTGGTGCTGTCACTGTTTGCTCAGACTTTCAGAGCGTTCATATGCTTGTCAAGAGGAATGTTCCCTACTGGAAAGATTCCAAAGTGTTGATGGCTGCTGTTAGTCTGTCTGCACCTCCTCCCTCCCTCCACTCTTTGCTCATAACACTTAAGGCCCTCTAACTTCAGAGACATTTTCAGTTTTCATCATCTGCTGTTTCTCATAATTTTCTTTCTGCTGTTTGAAAACATCACAATAAATTAGTTTCTTTTGTTAAAGTGATGCCTGGCATTAATAAAGCATAGAGAAAACGTATACATTTCTCCCTCATTTCTCTAGGGATACCATCAGAGGTCACACAGGTTTTAGAGAAGAAGAAATATCACGAGATACGTTATTTTAAATGTTATCTGTCGTGTGACTTCTATTAGACCATGAGAAGAAAGTGTTCCCACCCCATGGAGTGTGGATCACACCCAGAGAAAGCGATGAGAAGGATTTCTAGTGCTTTCAAACGGGGTGTCCTCCGAGGGTGGGGGTTCTGCTCACCTCACTTTCCACTGGCAGGCGGAGGACTGTGCGTCCAGTGAGGGACTGGGAGAAAACCAACCAGCCACATGGCTGCTGTGCTTATTCCTGTGTTTTTGTTTGGCTGTACTTTGAGACGTGGGAGGTTAGTGTGGTCCTCACATCTCCATCCTGCTCTCCCTGAGCTCTGCTTTTACATGGGTAAGCCTTTTCTGCCCTTCAGTTGGCCACTAAAGTGCTCTTGGCTTGTATATTTTTTGAAGAATTTGGGTCAATTGTTTTGAAAACTGTCCCTTACTGTGGGTTTGTAAAACGAACACTCTTAACGAGAGTAAAGTTTTGAAGTTCTGTGGAGACCCGTGGAAGGGGAGCTCTGCTCCCAGGTATGTCGGTGGGCACATGATGCCAGTGTGTACCAGTACTATTGATTAATTGATTAAGATGCACAGGACTTCCCCAGTGTCAAGTTATCGTTTCTCCCTCTGTAATTCCTCTGTGATTTAAACTAGCTTGTTCCTCATTAGATGCCCGCAGTCCCATCCTTTCAGCTCACTGGTGCTGTTGTATTAAGGAAGGCTCCATTCTTTAGGTTTATTTATATTAGTTTGAACTCACAGATTCTTACTCTATTCAATAGGTTATATTTCACTACTTACATTAATTATTACTGGCATTAAATGTTTTGCTGCTTACATTAGTTCAGGTCTGGCTAGTGGGAGACCTGTAAACAGCCTCGTCCTTTTGATGATCCTCATCATTTATTCAGTCTGCATTATCCTTCGGTTATGTTAAGGTTTTCACAGTTCTTTTTGTACTGTCTAGCTTAGTCTTAGACCCAGTCTTTTTCCTAAGGACCCTGGGTCCTTTTTATGGAAAATGGTATTTTAAAACCAAGATCTGAGTGCTTTGTGTAATCATTGCTGCTAACATATCATTGGCTGGAGATGCCATTAGGTCTCATGTTTTTCAGGAACCAAGCTAAGAAATATATGTGTATTGTAGGTGGAGACTGCTCGTTCATTCCTGGCCGTCCAGACTCAAAATAATCACACAGAAACTATATTAATTACAACACTGGCCAATGGCTTGTGCATATTTCTAGCCAACTCTTAGATCTTGAATTAACCCATTTCTCTGAATCTGTGTGTCACCATGAGCCTGTGACCTACTGGGTACGGTTCTGGTGTTCTGGCATCTGTCTCCTTGGGCAGCTACATTGTGTTCCCTTGTGACTCCACCTTCTTTTCTCCTCTATCTCTGCTTGGAATTCCCGCCTTGCTCTATTCTGCCCTGTCATAGGCCAAAGCAGCTTCTTTATTAACCAGTGGTAATAAAATATATTCACAGCATACAGAGGGGACCCACATCAGTGTATGTCTACATTATGTCCAAATTAAGATTGATATTGATTATTACAGCACTGCAGTACTCAGTCCAGATTCTGTTTGTAACTTTCTAACAGTAAAAATAAAACTCGGCTCTATAGTATTGTTTTCTATTCCTGTTAGGACTCCTGCGTTGTCATTAAGTGATTTGTTTGGATTAGGGAGTTAATAAACAGTTACAGTGTTAGGTATACTCACTGCATGGTCAGTGTTCAGTGTGAAATAGAAGAAGCAATTTTTGACAGTTGTTCTTAACCTGTAGGTCATGACCTCTTTGAAAACCTCTGCCTCCAAAAAATATTTATATTACAATTCATAACAGTACCAAAATTAGTTATGAAGTAGCAATGAATGTAATTATATGGTTGGGGGTCCCCCACAACATGAGGAACTGTATTAAAGAGTTGCAGCATTAGGAAGGTTGAGAACCACTGCTTTTGACTATATGATATACAACTATATAAATATCCTTGCTTTGTACTGTTTAAAATATGAATATAATAGATTATTCAATTACTGTGAACTATTAACATCTAGTTTTTTTTCAATAAGAAAAAGTCATAACTTAAAATAAAATTGATCAGTAAGAAAAATGGCTCCTTTGTCTGCTTTAAACCATCTTGGCTGTGGGCAGCAGCACTGAACAGATTTCAGCATTTCTAATTACAGAATTAGCTTGCAGACTTTGTCTGGCTCGTTTTTCACACCTGTCATCTGTAGCAATGTGAAATATGTTCTTCATCTGAATCCCTTCCTGTGCCTCCTGCTGCCAGACAGACAGACAGAGCTCCCATCACTGCCCCTTGTAATTAGGCTGCTAACGCAGGAATGCTTGGGACTAACTTAGGAGCTGGTGACCAGAAAGTTCTGATAACCTTAGGATTCATTCCCAAATTACATTATTAACTCTGTGTGTAGTCTTGGGAAAAACAGTAGGCTTTCTTTCCCCTGGGCCCGCCACGGTTATACAGTGACAGTTTAGGACAGCCACTAGCGGTTTTTCTCTGTGATGTAATTAAAACTACACCCTAGTTCCATAACCTCGTCCTTTATTCTTAGGAACATGCTTCAAAAGGGGTTTCTACTTGTTTTACTCTTTTGTTTATTTACCTCAGCTGTGTTATTGTAGCTGTGGCATCTCGTACCAGTTTCTAACATGAGTCTCTCACACTTCCAGGCAAATAGGGAAGACATAGCTTCATGCTCAGCGTAGCTTTTCCACAGGGCAACTGGGAATTGCTTTTGTTACAAGAACTTTTTCTTCACTGTGGATTTTCTAACCAGAGGGACATATTTATTTTAGGCTTTCTCTTCATACTTATGAGGGAATGGGTCTTTTAAAACCGAACAGAAAGATCAAAACCATCAAAGCACTCTAATCTTAAAGGCATTTTTTTTTTGTTTAAAGAAAAACTAAAATGGCAATTTATATGAATAGTCTTTTGTTCTAGAGTAAACTTGAGATCCACATTCTATATATTCAAGCCTTTCAAATGTAGACATTTAGAGCTAATTATGTTCTATGAGGCAAGGCACTATTGTCATACTGTGCGTCCCTGCTCCGTTTTGGTTTATTTCTACAAACACAAACTTTTAAAATATTGGCCCCTTATTACTGATTTACACACACACACACACACACACACACACACACACACACACACACACACATTGCTGTCACAGCCTGACCTCTTGGCTGGAGTCCCAAATACACCTTTGCATTTTTAGCCAGTTATGATTTTGTTTTCATTTTCAGTTCTCAGTCATGGCCCCTGTTGGGTTTTAGGATGGTGCTGTATCTTTTTAGGATTACACATCAACCCCAGGGATACAACCCAGAAGAGGAATGGGAAAGGAAACCCCATCCTCCCAGGGGTCACTGAGGTTCAGTGTTGACAGTGGAACTGTCTTTGTCAGGTAAAGTGAAAACCAGTGTTTTCCCCATTTCTAATAACAAGTGCAGCAGAATATTTATTTAAAAAGAATATTTAAAAATAAATAATACACTTATATTTAATCAAATTATGGAAGGCCAGTTTGAGTTAGGAAGCATCACTAGGTACAGAGCCATAGGCGTCACCTGGCAACGGAAGAGGCCATGTTCCTTTTTCACAGTGTATCCCTGGGCAGAACAGTGTTTGTTCGACATGTCATGGATGCTCAGCAAGGATGTGTGCAAAGAATGAATGAATCTCAGGAGCTTCTGCCTGACCTTTCTTTTATTTTTTAAATTGAAAAGAGAGTCTTCTTTCATACTTTTCATTTTACAGATGAAGAGCCTTCATCTGGAGATGGAATGGCTGAGACAGAAGCAGAGCCCCAAAGTATTTTATGCTTATTTATCACTCGCTCTGTCTTTAAAAGGAGTTTTATTTTCAAGCTGTGAGATAGTTGAAACCAAGGCAAACATAATAATGTAAAATTTTATATGTACTGCTACAGCGGCTCGGCCATTTATAGTGTGATCTGCATATTTTTCGTCTGTAAACAGGCAGTTGGAGTTCTCAGGCAGTTGGAGTTCTCATGAGGTACTTACATAGTTGCTTTCTTGGGCTAATTTCCTTTTATGTTGTTATTACTGTTGTTGTTTAACTTGTCGGTGACTTCCCTACTGAGGACTGCCATCATTGCACTTATGGAACAGTATAGTGTCATGACTTGAGTGTGAAGGGCGTCAGAAGCTGCTTGGCTGAAGCAATTTATTATTTACAAGAAGTTCACCTCCAAGCAGTTAAGCAACTTGTCAGAGCCACATCAGTAGTTGGTGACAGAGCTGGAAGTAGAGCCTGGCTTTTATGGTCTCCTGTCCAGCACATCTTGGTTGTGAATAATTTACCTCCAGCTGGCAGATAATAAAAGAAGTCAGAGTTTGGGTACAGAGCGATCGAGGCAGCGATGTATGATAAAATACAGGGCAGTCGGGGGCGGGCTTGCAGATCAGTTTCACCGCTTTTCTCTCCTCCCAGTGCTAGCTCCCTGCCTGTTGAAGTGGGCATTAGCGAGAAGATGACCTAAAGAGATGAGGACCCTAGGCAGTCAGGGCTGGAGCACACACTTGAGGGAGCTGAGCTGCTCGCAGGGCAGGGAGATGGCTATGGAGAGAATAGTGATGTTGTGTCTGCCCCATGTGGTCATTTTACAGGGACCGCAAACACTGGTTAGTGCTGCTGGTGCCGATCAAAGGCATATCCAGGAGAGAAATAAAAGCCCAGCTGTAGAGTATGACTTCATGAAAAGGACAGCAAAGCCTGGTATATGTGGGTCTACATATGTGTTTAAAGGTGATATTTGTATTGATTGAATGATCCCAGAGGAGTCTACATGTGTGTTTAAAGGTGATGTTTGTATTGATTGAATGATCCCAGAGGAGTCTACATGTGTGTTTAAAGGTGATGTTTGTATTGATTGAATGATCCCAGAGGAGTCAAAGCAGTTACATATTGATATTTCATGAATTGGCATTTGGGAGATAATTACTTTTTGTTTGATAATTATATTGTTTAATGTGTTACATATTACTTTTATTAAAATGAAAATAAATGAAAATCCATTAATAGAATTTTAGACTTAAGATCTTTTTAATTTGTAGTTTTTATAGTAGGGTCTCCCTCTGTGTCCCAGGTTCGCTTTCTTTGCTTAAAAGCTGAAAAGCTTAAAACAGCAATGGCAGATTTCCTATGGAAAGTGACTTATTAAATTGGTTTGTCCTCTGAAGTCACTGTCACTTCACAGTGGTGTCCTTCTGGAAGCAGATTTTCAGATGCGCTCTGGGGCGGTTTGAAAGAAAATGGCCCCCAAAGGGAGTGGCACTATTAGGAGGTGTGGCCTTGTTAGAGTTAGTGTGTTACTGTGGGGGGTGGGCTTTGAGGTCTCTTGCTCAAGCTTCCCCCACTGTGGCAGTCAGTCAACTTCCTATTAAAGAGGAGGCAGAAATCTTTAATAAATAAATAAATTTAAAAAAAAGAGATTTCAAATACCTGTACTTTTGATTCATTTACTTTTAAAATGTGTTTCACATTACTTGGGAAATCTCCTATTTAGTGGTAAATGTATTAAAGTTAGTATAGTCACTAAATTTTTTATGGGATATTGTTTCCATGTAAAATCAAGGCTAATTAATTCTCATAATCTCTGATTAACTTAATACTGGAACTATCCTGCTAGAAATAGATTACTATTGTATTTTCTGAGTCTGGAGTCTCTTGAGCCTTTAGTAACTTAATAAATACTCCTGTAATTTTCCAGCACTGGAAATTCTTGGCCTTAAGACGTTGCTTGTTTAATTTAAATCATAGATACTAATAAAAGAAAAACTATTTTGGGGTGTAAATATTTACTGAGAGTGTGTTAGTCACAGGTTTCACATAGCACCAACAAAGCTGTTCTTTGTAGAAAAATTCAAAACTAGGACTTTAAAAACTGAGGAAAACACAAGCGATAATTTGTGTTGGGGTGAGAAAACAGAATACTATTTCTTTCCTGGGTAAGGCATGTGTTTTTTAAATTAACTCCTCTTATAAGCTGTTTCCATTGTAATAGCATCAAATTAATATTTATAGTTTGTAACCAGGTGCTGCAATTAAACACTACATTAAAATTTTATGATGATTATTTTATATGTGTATGATGTGTACGTGAGAGGGATGCATAGGCCCTGTTGAACAGGTGGAGGTCAGAGGGCAACTTCGATGGAATCCCTTCTCTCCTTCTACCTTTACATGGTCCATAGTTCAACCTAGGTCACTAGACTTATGCACCAGGCATTTTTACATAGTGAACCATGCATCTAAACAAGGGGGCCTTCCACTCTAAGAAGCGAGCAAAGCTTGTAGAAACCCACAAGGAGTGTCAGATCTGAAAGCTCAGAATGTGGTGGGTAGTTGGTTCAAGCTATAAAGAACAAACAAGGGAATAGTTATAAAGAAGGTGAGAGGGGGCCGGGTGGTGGTGGCGGCACACTCCTTTAATCCCAGCACTTGGGAGGCAGAGGCAGGCGGATCTCTGTGAGTTTGAAGCCAGCCTGATCTACAGAGTGAGTTCCAGAGCTGTTACATGAGAAACCCTGTCTCAGAAAGAAAGAGAAAAAAAAAAGACTCTACAACAAACAAACAAGAGAGAGGGTAGGGGGTCTTATGCACTGCTTAGTCTTTTGTAGCTTTAATGAGTTCACTAAAATTTGCTTTCATGAAGAACTCTGAGCACCTCTTCCCCTATTGCTGCTATTAGATTTTAATCAAATATTAGGTTATTCTGGTTGAGCCCTGCTGTGACATTGGCTAGAAGAGCACAGAAGACGGAAATGCCTGGCTCGCAATGCAGCGGGGCTGCTGGATAGCTTAGCTTGTCGGGCCTTAAGTCACAGAGACTTTAAAAATATTCTCACTTAAGGCTGTATGTGCAGTTGCATGTTTTCTGCATATACCATGAATGTGCTATGTAGTATTTTTACTATTTTCCCCTTTTCCTTTTGTGATGGAAGCTTAAAGAGCAAGTGAAAGTGGTTGATGTCTTTCTGGGCAAATATTAATTTAATTAGAAATAGTACCAGTAAACATTTATTAGAGGCCTGTTCAAAGCATGCACGACTCTCGCTTTTGACCTGCTTTCGTTGCTTTGTTGGAGGTCTTGTTGTGTACCCTAGATTGGCTTTTTTTTTTATAAAGGATATCCAGGTTTAATGGGATTCCTGTGCAGTTTATTTTTTTTTAAAGATTTATTTATTATGTATACAACATTCTGCCTTGTTGTATGCCCACACGCCAGAGGAGGGCGCCAGATCTCAGTACAGATGGTTATGAGCCACCATGTGGTTGCTGGGAATTGAACTCAGGACCTCTGGAAGAGCAGCCAGTGCTCTTAACCTCTGAGCCATCTCTCCAGCCCCCCCCCCAGGTTGGTTTTGAACTCATGGTAGACCTTTTGCCTCAGGTCTCCTAAGTGCTGAGAAACAGATATATGCCAGCATGCTTGACAGACCATTGCTGGTCTAAGGTTCATTCTTGCTATTAAATTTTAGGATTTGTTTACGATTTAAAAGTTTTTCTAGGAGAAAAATCTGTGAAAACAGCTAGGAAATTTTCAGAGATAGCAAATGAAGTACATCTTCAGATGGCAAGTTAAGATATTGGTAATACTTGCTACTTTAGGTTGTCATGAGGATTAAAGAATATAATTTATTTAAAATTTTTGATATGATGTCTGACACAGAGCAATATTTAATGTTTTGTGTATGGTATGTATGTGTGTGTTTATATTTGCATATGTGTACACATACTATGGCATGTTTGGTGGTCAGAGAACAACGTTGGCGTTGGCCCCGACTTCACCTTGTTTCAGATGGGTCTCTCTTCTTGTTGTTTTCCCCTCCATTGATCCATTTCGCCTGTTAAGCACCATGTATGCTTTTCTTTTGTAAACATGAGATCATTTTGTAATACATGAGTTTTTACCAATACAGCTAATGCCCGAAGAGTGAGCCAATAACAAGAAGTTTAACAATGCTCTGAATGGATGCCGTTGTCTAACCATTACCCATTACTGAGCTGATAATGACATTCCTAGCCTACCGCTATAGACGAACTTACTAAATAGCATAAGTCTTTTATCCCCCATACTCTAACGGCTTCAGACAGTGCTTGCATAGAGTGTGCCATACCCAAGGCTCTGGGCTGTTACTTGGTTGGTGATCTCTTGGCAGTTGGGAGTGTGTTGGTGTAGGTGTGTCTCTTAGAAGATTTCTCCCTCCTCTCACTTTCCGTGCTGTGGCTTTGTATCCCTGCAGTTGGAGAAAAGGAGAGAGTCTGTTAATCTGGGCTTTAAAAGTAGTTTTACAAAAAGAACAAAATCCAAATTCTATTGGTCATTTTTAGAGGGTATTAAGGACCCAGTGGACTATGATGAAAAATGAGAATGGGTGGGTGGGTCACTGTCCTAAATGACTGCTTTAGAAGTGGAAGCTGAGATCTCCCTCACTGATCTGAGCTAAAAAGAGTTCTAGGCAGCCTGAACTACATAGTCAGAACCCATTTCAAATAAAACAGACAACAGCAACAGCTTCCCCCTCCCCTGCCTCACTTCCCAACCAAAGCCTAAGTATGAAGAAATACCCCATATTGTGGCTGAAGCAGAAATATGGCAGGCAAGAGCCCATGTGGAGCTACATAACAAAGCCTCGTCTGGGGTGGGGTGGAGCATACGGTGCTTCCCTAGCCACTAGTGCCCTAGTTGTAGTATGTTGCTGGTGGCCCAGGTTTATGTGTTGATGGAGACCCTTTCTATTTATTTCCTCTTTCTCCATTTCTCTTCTTCTATCACCCCTCCCCTTCTCTTTTTGGCTAAATAAAGAATGCTGCAGCTAGGCAGCAGTGGTGCACACCTTTAATTCCAGCGCACAGGAGGCAGACAGGCAGATCTCTGTTCTAAGACAGCCAGGGCTGTACAGTGAAACCCTGTCTCAGATAGATAGATAGATAGATAGATAGATAGATAGATAGATAGATAGATAGATAGATAGATAGAACGAACATGTATCCTTGTATATATGTTTTGAAACTTTAGGTTTAGTCATGGAGTAAGCACCGCTGGCAGTGGTTTTCTAGGTGAAAGGACTGAAAGGTGCATGAAGTCTGATTGTAGTTATAATCGCCCTTTGGAGAGGCCTCCTAGCTGTGCTTTCAGGCACAAATACATTTCCTCACTTTGCTGATTGGAACAGAGTTTTGTTATGCGTAAGCGATTTCGAGCCTATTATTAACTTTGTAAGTTGTTTATTCTCATCTCCTGGCACGTTAGTTACCTACCTTGTTACCTGTTTCTAACCAGCGGTTTTTTGATACTTAGGCTGGCTCCAGCTGCTCACTCAGTGGCTACAGAAGACGAGCGACTGAGAGTCTGCAGAGAGGAGCTGTGCTCTGGGGTTGGCATTAAGGTGAATCATGTGACCCTCCCAGCCAAGGTGTCCATCCATGTGGAAGGTAGGAGTTGATCACTTGCCACATTGTAGGGAAACATTTTTATAAACATAAACCATTATTTTAAAAAAAACATGTTACATGTTGTATAATTTCACTTACTTTTGAGAACAACTTTCAAATGTCTTTTTTAACTCTTTAAATACAGGGTCCACTGTGTATCCCTGGCTGGAGTGGAGCTCATTTATGTAGACCAGGCTGCCCTTGAACTCACAGAGATCCTCCTGCCTCTACCTCCTGAGTGCTGTGATTAAAGGCGTGCGCCACCATCACCTGGCTATTCCTAGCCTCTTAAACAGATCTCTGAGGCAGCATCTATGATCTTAATTTATAGGAAATCAGGGTCTACTTTTTAGTGTTAATGGTGTGATTTTGTGTGTAAAGAGGTTAGGTGTACATCCTTGCTTTGGGCACATAAGTGAAGGGAATACATTAATTGATGATGCTCACTGGGCAGCTTGCATGCCTGTTTGCTTTGTCCTCTCCTCTTGTACAGTTAGTCTGCCCTCTGAGAGACTCAGGGCTCTGGGATTTTACCTTAGACTTAAGTGGGCCCTGTCAGGGAAGGACTTCTAAGTCCTTGTCAGTGCATAGTGTGCCTTAAAATGTCTCTTAGGCCTCTTCTTCAGCACTATGACACCCAGCGTGGCTGTTGAGCTGTTTAAAGCTGCAGTGCCTTATTTTCACACCCGCCTCCACCCCCACCAAACAAAATAAGCTGAGTTGCTTTAAATCTCCTGGTACCTGTTTATCATACTCAAGTGTGTTTAGTGTTGATTAGCAAGTGAGTAATAAGCACTGTGATGTGAGGAGGACGGCAAAGCTGAAATAAATGAGCCTTCTTTGAAATTTGGTAACCTTGTTATTATGAAGGATTGATAAATTTTAGTGTGTTTATATATCTGTTTTTGTAGATTATGAAAAATGTCTTAAATTTGATGAAAAATATATTTATTTTGAACCAGGTTATTCTGTCTTGTTTGGCCGGCCTTGAACTCTTAATCTCCAGTAATTCTTCTTCAGTCTCTAGAGTAGGCGGCTTGTAGCCATGCATGACTATGCCAGCCCAAATTAATTTTCTAAGTCCTAAAACTTACAAACAAAAGAAGATTAAAACAAGACAGTAATTCTCTAATGTTGGCAGAAAGGACAATGTTACTTACATTGTTGGAAACACAGGTTAATAAAAGATCAAAAGCCAGTTTTCTTGGGACTGGAGCAGTGACCCAGCAGTTAAGAGCACTGCCTGTTCTTTAAGAGGACCCAGGTTCAAGTCCCAGCACCTCCACGGCAGCTCACAACTGTCTGTAACTCCAGTTTCATGGGATCAGATTTCTTCTTCTGGCCTCCTCACTCGAGACACCGGGCATGCAAATGGTTCACAGACAAAACACTCATACACATAAAACAAAAACTCAAAAAGTCAATTTCCAGAGAGAATGTGCATGTTGCTAGCACATAGAGAAAAGGATTTATGTGCCCAGTGTGCTAACATATGCCTATATGGGCTTTCTACAAGTCTAAGGCTAGCCTGACCTACATGGTGAGACCCTGCCCTCCAAAACAGAACAAAGAAGGACTTGATAATCAAAGAAACGTAAGCTTCTTTTAGAAGCAGTTGTTGGCAGTAACAGAATAGTGTAGGTATTGGGAAGACTTGCTGAGGTAAACATTCACGCCCTGGGGGTATTCTGGGTAGACATTTGAGAAAGCCACAAGTAGGACTCTTGAAGAAACTGTAATAAAGAAGCAAATAGTCACACATAAAGATATCACCACTCAGGTGATTCTTGGCTGAGAATTTTTTTTGTAAATATAAAAACCCCAGAAGCCACCTGAAAGTTCAGTCATAGTAGGGGTGTTTGACACCGAATCTGTACAATACAGTTATAAATCTTTTGACTTGCATTGATAAAGCTTAACTTGAGGGGTTGTGTTGGCAGAAGTAGGGCAAGCGTCGACTACACTCTTAGTGATGTCTTGGAAAGGACATGTGCAAAGGACTGGGGATATAGATGGGAATCTGTGCTTCGGGTTGGGGGGCATTGCTCCCTGCTTCTCTCCCTGCTGTCCTATGTGGTTCAGTTTTTCTTCAGCGTGCAAAGACTTTAGTAATCAGAAAACCAGCGGACTTAATTATTTATTTAAAATCGCCTTTGCAGGGACCTTTCCAGTGCTGGGGAATGGAACTGGACGGGCCTTGGAGAGAGGTTTTTGTTTGTTTTGTTTTTGTTTTGTGGGAAGGCTGTTTATCATAGGGAACAATTTGGGTTTTTTTTAAAGAGAGGATAATGTTTTCCTGTTTAATGGAACTTACTAAGATGGTTCTGTGGAAAATGTGGCTTTCCTGTGTGCAGAGAGTCCCCTAAAATACAATATCTGAAAGAGTGTTAGAAAATGTTCTGTCTACAAGAAAACGAGTTTTAATTGGTTTGAGGAAACTTTTAGGTTAGTATTTATCCGTAGGATTTGTCAATATTCCTGATTAAGTAGCATTTCAACTGCTCACGTTAATGAGTTTTTCAGATAAAGGTTGACTTTCTGCTTCCTCTGTTCCCTTTGCAGCCTTGCTCTGTAGCTATGCTCTCGGCTTTATGGTGGATTTGTTGACAAAAGTCTATTGGTCTTTACTATAACTTGTGGTTGTAAAGTCATCAACACCGTATTTTCAGTTGTTTTGATTCCTTGAAGGTTTCTACAGGACATTAATGTCCTTGGTTATGATTTAAAGGAAAACAACTGTCTTCTTAATATTTAGTTCTAGACTTTGGAGAAGACATACATTATATTCTTACTTTAAAAATCAACACAGTAAGACACATTAGTGAGTGGATACTTCATATGTGTTCACAAGCCTGTCTGTGCCTATGCATCTAATGTGTAGACATGCATGGGCGCCTCTCCTGCCTGCATTAGATTTCAAAATATCTCTGCCTAAAGGAAGAAGAGGCATGGCAAATCTGTAGATCACCCTGAAGTGACTGGAGGTTTGCCTTGAACGTGGCAGAGAAGGGTGTGCTCTGTGCTCCCTCTGACCTGCTCCTGTTGAAGGGGCCTATTCAGTGTATTTTGTCCACTTCTCATTTTTATGCCTCATTTTCCATGGAATTGACAAAATAATGAAAGTATTAAAGCATTTTATAATTGAGTATTATATATTCTGTATCAAAAGTATCCATAATCTCTGACCCAGTCATTGTAAGCATAAAACTTTACCCTGAGAAAATAACTTAGAACCTCCATCTCCCTAGGTGTACATGTGTAAAAAATAATTATTAGAAATTCAGGTTTTTCAAAGTAAGGATCATCTATCCATTTGCTATTGAACAGTCGGTGGGTAGGTGTTTAGATTCTCAGATCCTGGGCATTCATGAGATGGAAATGCTCACATCTGTCTACAGCAGCACCATCGAATCCGAATGTGCATGAGAATTCTCTGAGGTCATTTCTGGAAGCAGATTCAGGGTGAGCGGATCTGAAGCGGGGCTTGAGAATGGCATTCACACTGTGATGAGCCTTTGTGGGACCAGCGTCCTAGCCCTGCTTCCTGTCTGTGGATCCCGTTCTCCCACTTAGGAGATACATGGCTGTTACAGCTATCAGTCTCACATACTGTGCATATTGTCTCTTGAAATGTTAGCTGATGAAGTCACTGTTAGCAGCAGTGTTGTTAAAATTCCTTCCACGGGGAGACATAATGTCTGCCCCTCCTCCCAAGATCCCAAGGAAAGTTGCCATCAAAGTTCACTCTGGGGAATCAATGAGTTGCTTGGGCTTCCTTCCAGAGCCTAAGTGAGGGTTACATACAGGGGCGTGGGCACGCCTCACACAGGCTGCACCTGTGAAGCTTTGCCCATCAGGGAGGAGAGCTTACCTATAGCTGCATAGATAGATGGAGATCCCTCTCCTCTTTTCCAGCCTCTGTATTCTCGAGCCCCTCCTCCAAGGAAGGGAGCAGCTGGGTAGGCAGGTGAGAAATCTCCTGCACCTCTGTGCTGGTGGGGTTGCACCTCTGTGCAACCAGAATGATCTTTGCAGGGGGTGCAGCTTAAGTCCCCAAAATGGCAGTTGCTTGGCAATGAGGACAGCCACAGAGGACAAGCAGTTAAAACATTTTAAATTAATACTTAGTACTTGAAGACAACCTGCAACAGTTAATGGATAGAATTAATCAAGAAATATCATAATTTGAAACAGCTGAAGATGCACCTTCTCTCCTTGGCTCCCCGCATTAGTCAGGAGCTTTGTGTGTGTGGGAAAAGCCCTAAACCAAGTACTTAGAGTAACTGACACTAGAACCCAGCCTGTGCTATCATCATACTTCTCTACATGAGGTCTTGTTAAAGCATGGGCCATGTGCTGCTCTCGCTGTATTAACAAAGAAGTAATTAATAATAAAATTATTTAGTGATCATTTTTGAATTACTGGTTAATAATTTAGAATGCTTTAAAATACTTGTACTTCTTTAAATATTTTAATTTGTCTGTGTATGTGCATAGATGCATGCCCTGGAATAGAAAACGTTTGTAGTCTATAATTGGACAGCACAAAAAAAGATGGCTTTCCTTTAAAAATCTTTTTCTTGATTCTCTAAAGTCTCATACGTGTATCCCATGAAATGTGATGATACCTGCTCCCATTTCACTCCTCCAGTTACCCCGGTCTGCCCCCAACTTCATGTTTTCTTCCTTTTTATAATCCACCCGTGACTTTCTTTTGAAATAAGATATTGAGAGCAGATGTTATAGTCCCGCCACTTTGACTAAACACAAATCTCAGGATGTTCCCACGGTGCCTGATTCTTAGATGTTTTATGATCACCATTGTAGTTTAGCCAGAACCAGGGGCAGGCACACTCATCTTCTAGGAAGATGGCTGTGAGTCTACGTGCATTATCCCCATCCAGCCTGCATGGCAGTCCAGGCTGCTTCTGCCTCACGTGTTCTAGGCCCACAACCAAGTCTACTGTGTGCTGCTTCCTTAGCATTGTCTCTCCCTCTTCTGATCTACCTTTACCCCCCGAAGCAGCGTATTTGAAACCTTTTGGTCTACAGAACATCTTAGAGCAGTGGTTCTCAACTTTCCTAATGCTGTAACCCTTTAGTACAATTTTGTCATGGGGAACCCCAGTCATAATTTTTTTTGCTGCTACTTCATAACTGTAATTTTGCTACTGTTATGAATTATAATATAAATATCTAATATGTGACCCCAAAGGGATCACAACCCAAAGGGTTGAGAACCAGTGCCTTAGATTCTTAAAAATTGAGGATCTCAAACCGTTTTTGAGTTAAAACTACCAGCTGTTCCTCAGCAGAAATTAAGACAACTTTTGCAGAGCCTATTCACTGATTTGTTATAAAATATATTGCATGTCAGTGTAAGTAACATTTCATGAGAAATAACTAGTTTCTAATTATTCTCCATTGTTGTGAGGCATTCTAATGTGTAACCTAATGGGCAGCACCGGGGCTTCCTGTCTGCTCCAGTATCCTGTTGAAATACCATGCAGCATCTGAGCCCTGGGAAATCTCTGGATGGTCCGGAAAGAAGGAGGGTAAGGGGTTTGTTATGACTTTGTATTGTTATGAGAGCCCTTTTGCAGTGCAGCTCCCGCAGAAAGGCCCCTGGGGCACCTAGCATTTTCCTTAATCCTATGCTGAGAAAGAAAGAGGTGCTTCTGCCTGGCTGTAGCCTCAGAAGGGTATTCTTCTCAGGGAGAGTTGCCCAGCGTCTGATTTGGGGCATGGCACCACGTCTCCTTTGTTTGCCCTGATTATGCCTTAGGTGGGAGTCTCCAGCTGATGTAGCACTCAGGTTTCCTTTAAGATGCCTGCATTTTGTCCTGCTAAGTCTACTGAAGGCCTTTTGTTTTGTTTCTGTTTTCAATTTAGTGAAAAATGATAAACTAATGGGATGGAATCTGCTCAGTGTTTGTTTCTTATAAATTGTTCAAATCTGTTGTTCCTTTCTGTTAGTAAACATGATAGCAAAATAAACGAACAGTTAGCTGATAGTATTAATAACAGATATGAACTGATTATTTAAAGTTGAAAGCTTATGCTTTTATTGTGATACCCAGACCTTTGGTTGAATTTTGTTTCAAAATGTCTACGGTACTGTTTTCTTCTAGCAAAGGAATTTCTAATTTATAATATAGAATTATATATATATATTGTTTTATAGTATAGTATCTCACAAAGAACCAGCCTGATGTTCAGTAGATCGTACTACAAGACCCTTTCTGGTACTGCAATAGAATACCGGAGGCACACAACTTAAATGCAGGAAAGGCTTGTGGAGATTTCAGCACAGGCGTTGCCTCGTACTTGATGCTGGCACATTATAGTGCAGTGGGATCGTATGTTGTAGGAGGCCTATTTACTTGGTTGCAGCCAGAAAGCAAAAAGAGAGGAGGGCCCCAGGGTTTCATTCTCCCCTTTGTTATGATTTGTATCTGAAATGACCCATGGGTTCTTGTTTTAAAAGCTTGTTCCCAGAAGCTGGCTATATCTGGGGAGGAGGGATCTAGATGGCAAAACTAGTTCATTGGGAAAGGCTTTTGAAGGTATTCCAAGCTCTTTCTGTTTCCTGCTGCACTGGGAATGATTCTGCCATCATGAACATCACAAATGCTGTTGTGCCTTTGCCACCATGATGCACAAGAACCTGAACCAAGAGCCAAAATAGACCTTTCTCTCCTAGATTGCTCCTGTTAGGTATTTTGGTCATGGCAGCACAAAAGCAAACAATGCATTCATCAAGGCTCAGCCTGGTGACCTAAAGGTTCCATCACCTATGGTAACACAGATTGCTAACCTAGCCATTGACACTCCACCCTTGGAGGACACAGTGTGCAAATTGATTTTTTTTTTTGGTGCTGTGCCACATGAACAAGTTTGAAAATACTTCATAGTGCAAATGTGTGGGCTTAAATTGCTGCCTTTTGTCTTAGGGTCACTACTGATGTGCTGAAACATCATGACCAAAAGTATCTTGGGGAGGGGAAGGGTTTATTTCATTCACAGTCCATATAACAGTTGATTATCCAAGCAGCAAGGGCAGAAACTCAAGCAGGGCAGGGACCTAGAGGCAGGAGCTGATGCAGAGGCCAGGGAGGGGTACTGTTTACTAGTTTGCTCTTCATGGCTTGCTCAGCCTGCTTTCTTATAGAACCTAGGACCGCCAGTTCAGGGATGGCACTGCCCACAGTGGCCTCCCCCATCAGTCACTAAGTAAGAAAATGCCTTAAGCTGGATTTTATGGAGGGATTTTCTCAATTGAAGCTCCCTCCTTTCAAATTACTCCAGCTTATGTCAAATTGACATTAAACTATTAGGACATCTTTGTATAATGTACAATTCTTTGCCCCTCTGTCACAGGGAGAGGACACGAAGGAGAGGCCCAGCCCAGTCAGTAACCTCCCGGACTTAGACAGGCCTCTGACACATCTGAACCCTTGGTTTTTTCTCATGCTAATGACAGAGAACTTAATTCTGGGATGCAGGAAGGGTGAGTCCTTAGAGAATTGCAAGGATAGAGTGGTAACATGTTTATTAGATGAGAGCTTCATCTATTGTGTCTGTTAGCTTGTATTCCTATGCTGTAGATGCAGGAATTCATGTCTCATGATGTTTTGATTAAACATCTACTAGATGCTTTTAGAGTAGATGGAAAAACTAGCTTTTCCTTCATTAAATATTCCAACCTGCCAATTTGTGGCGGTTTGAATCAAAGTGGCCCCCAGAGGCTCACGCCTTCAAAGGCTTAGTCAGCAGGGAGTGGCACTATTTGAAAGGATTAGAAGGATTAGGAAGTGTGACCTTGTTGGGGTTAGTGTGTCATTGAGGGTGGACTTTGAGGTCTCAAAAGCCCATGCCAAGCCGAGAATCTCTGTCTTGGTCTGTGGCCCAGGCATGGCCACTGCTCCAGTGCCATGTGTACTACCATCTTCCCACCGTGATTATAATTGGCCAACCCTCTGAAATTGTAAGCAAGTTCCCAGTTAAATGCTTTCTTTTATAAGACTTGCTCAAGATCATGGTCTCGTCACAGCAATAGAATAGTGATAGGACACAGTCCAGTGGAGGAGGAAATTTTCATGTACTGGGATGACTGAACTGTTGTTAGAGACTGTCTTATACTGTATTTTCTTTGAAAAAGAAAATCCAAGGCTGTCTTTTCTTGATGTAAACAACTTAGGGGAAGAGAGATTTCCTTGGCTGGGGTTTCATGTGACTCTTGCTTCTGGACCTGTGATGAGGTAGAATATGGCAGTACACCATGGTGGAGGAAGGGTGTTCCCCTGTAAACAGCAGGCAGAGACACCAGGCTTACCTGTGAGGACACATTTCCAGTGACTTCTACCCTCCAGTCAGCTTTACCTCCTAACAGCCCATCCACTGTGAACTAATCAGTGTGTTCTCATGATCCAGTCATTTTCGCTAGTGAGTGCCACCCACTAGCACTTCAACACAGACACCCTTTGGGGCAGCCCTAACAATCTCGAGTGCACTGTCAGATAGAGTGCCACGGACTGTGAGGAGGCAAGGTCTTCCTGGTGAATAATACCTCCATTGCTTTTTAAAGGGGATGAACGCAGTATGGAGGGCAAGTGAGTACAGACTGAAGCTAGCTCCCACAGACTAGCCCTGCCAATCCCAAAGGCATAGGCAGCCTTAGTGTACTTCATGGCAGAGCTGTTGTGAGGCCATCTTCTTGTGTTTCCCCTGAAGAACCTTTCGTTCCAGTGGGCCAGGTCTCTGACCTACAAAGCCTTGAAAGAAAATTCCTTTACTGAGAGGGAGTTGGGAGTTGCTGCAAGTGAATTGAAGCCTCATGTTTACTTAAACAGCTTCAAGGGAGATCTTTACAGTTGGTCTCCTTTGCTTAGAAGTAAAGGGTTCCTTGTTTCAAATGATTCCTTATGGAATTTACAGTTCAGTGTGATGTGTCTCAGAATTCTTTTGGACTCTGGCATATTTAACTGCAGATGTTTTGAGGGATGGTCAGTTTGCTGATAAATGGCACAACTTTACAACTTGAAATATGTCTTGAAACTTTTTTTTAAGCTAGGTAGAAAGGGAAAAAATGCTCACAGAAGGTTCAGTTTCAGGAATACCAAGGTAGCATTTCTTTTCTGGCGTCAGATTGATGGGGAGTTGGGAACTGAAAGCTGGTATGTGTTACCCTCTTACACCCTAAAATGCTGCTTGTTAAGACAGGCACATTTCTGAAATAGTTGCTTGAGGACCTGAATTTCAGGCCCTTCTTTTCCTGCCTGCTTATCATCTTCCAGTCGTAACTAGAATGTCTACATTGTTCAGTTGATTTGATTTAAACACAACTTGTCAGTGCTTTCTGTTTTAATAAATAGTTTGGCTTAATGGCTTCCTGAACTAAGTAATCCAAATGTTGCATTGTTACTGTTTCTAATATTTTTGAGCTTAAAATGTGGATGCCATTGAGAATGGCAATCATTTTTCATAACTTGGCAGGTTGGAACAGGGTTTGGGTCATAACAGGGTCATAACCCTGTTAGAGATGTGACCCTGCTGAGTGAGTGTCGTGTGATTCGCTCACATCAAACCCGGGTTCAGGTGCCTGCAAGGCCCTGAAACATTGTTGAACTTTCTGCAGTTCAGAGTTTGGCGCAGAACTGCAGAATGAACCTGCCTATAAGTTGTATAGAAACTACTTAGAACCAAGCTGGCGTTTCAAACCAAGTTTATGTTTTTCTACTGAAGACCATTTAGCTTTTTAGGATATCTTGCAATAGTCTAACATGGCTCTACTTGAGTTTTCCTCAATTTACTTTTAAGTGGTGGGTGCCTCATGGAGAGAGGCTAGTAAATTTTAATTTTAGATATGCTGGGCAGTCATAAAATCATAGCATCACGTGTTAACAGTGGACTGTGCACTTATTACATGGATGTGAACGAGGAAGAACAAATCCCTGTGTGTGTGTGTGTGTGTGTGTGTGTGTGTGTGTGTTTGGTGCTGGATATTAAACTCTACTTATATGTTGTTCCATATGTTGAACAAACTAAGGAGAAGGAAAGGAACTCTTAAAGTAAAATTTTCTTTACTATTTGCATTGGGTTTAAAAAGTAAAAGTATATACTTTAAGTAAATTTATTCTTGAGCAAAAGAATGCTCAAGACTGGGTAGTATAAAATGATAGGGACTTGGAGCAATAGCTCAGTGACAACCTCTTAAGTAGTGGTCATGTCAGTTTGGGGGGGGTGTGTTTTTTCTACTTCAAAGAGTTGTAAGAAATTAATTATTAGTGTTTGCATATGTATTTTAATCTTGAAAATAAAGTAAATGTGTTTGTAAAACACATTTACTTATGAAATTTCCCCCCTCCCTTTTTTTGAGATTCCAGTCCCATTTATCACTCAAGTGGCAAGTTTCTTATTTCTCACTATGGGAATTTTTGGAAAGGGTATTGGGATCCTTTTGTGGTCAAGAAAATTTAAGAATGAAAGAAAAGGCCCTCAATATCTTAGCAAGCTAGTGTTAAATAAATTAGTGTTTAATCCTCTGAAAGCCAGCTGTTTGGCGTCTAGCGCCTGTAGATGGGCTGTCTTTGAACTGATTGGTGGTGAACCTAAACTGTTTGCCCCAGCAAGTGCTTTCGGCAGTTCTGAAGACTGTTTGAAAAGAGGCTTTTCAGAGCCTGCCCCCAAAAGCTGGGCACAAATGACAGTCCTGGGGTTATGCTCTGTAGAGAAGGAAACACTGGATAAGTACTTAAGAACTAAAGTAATTTCAGATAGCGTATTAGTCAGGGTTCTCTAGAGGAACAGAGCTTACAGAATGAATCTATCTTCTCCTCTGTCTTCATATTTAGTTATTTAGATTTATTAGAATGGCTTACAGGTTGTGGTCCAGCTAAGTCAAAAAATGGCTGTCTACCAATGGAAGGTCCAAGAATCCAGTAGTTGTTCCGTCCACGAGGCTGGGTGTCTCAGCTGGTCTTCAGTACATGCCAGAATCCCTAAGAAGTCAGCTGAAATGCCAGGGAAGGAATGGACTTGCCAGTGAGAGTGAGGGCAAGCAGGTTAGAGCAAAAGCTTCTTTCTTCCATGCCCTTTATACAGGCTGCCAGCAGAAGGTGTGGTCCAGATTAAAGGTGGATCTTCCCACCTCAAAGATCTGGATTAGAAGTGGGTCTTCCCACTTCAAATGATTTAATTAAGGAAAATATCCCTCTCAGGTATGCCCAGCTGCTTGGGTTTTCATTAATTTTAGATGTAGTCAAGTTGATAAGCAAGAATAACATCACAGCTAGGAATTAGACCTTCAAAGACAGCAACACAGGGGAGAGCTGTTAGACCCTAGCTTGGTCTACTTTATGGTCAGTAGAGGAGATCAAAATGAGTATAATTCATCACAGGTAAACATAGCTGCCCTAAGGAGACAGTAAAGCTGCCGTGGCTGCACAGTTAGTTGTGGGAGTAACGAGGCAAGAATGCAGGAAAAGGGGACAGTTTGTGCCGAGCGGAGCTGTGGCTACGTGTTTGCTGGCTCCTGTAACAGGTGCGGCAAATTGAGAAGCTTGAAGCACAGGGATTTATGGTTTGTCAGTGTGCAGGCTGAAAATCTAAGGTCACAGTGCCAGTGCAGCTGGTCCTTCTGAAGGCTGAGGGGCCGTTGGTTCCGCTCTGTCTGCTGGGCATTTGTTGCAGTTTTTAGTATTACTTGGTGGAGGGACATGTCACCCTGATCTCCACCGTCTGTTCCCAGTGTGTTCTCCCTGTGTACTTCCTGTGTCAGGTTCCCTCTTTTAGAAGGGCATTGATCCTTTGGCTTAGGGGCATTCTGCTCTAGAGTGAATCCACCTAAATCAGTGACATCCACAACTTCTGTTCCCAGATAAGGTCCCATTCTGAAGTGGTGGTTTTATTCCAGTGTGATCTGATAGGATGCGAGAAATTGTTTCTTGGGCTATTTGAAGTTTGATATGTTTAATATGTTCCTAGGGAAAATAAATACGTTTTTAGAAAATACATTGTGAAGACGTTTTTCAGAAACTGCGCTTAACTGCTGTCTCATGCGCAGGGTGGTGAGTAGAAGATGAGGTTGTGGCTTTGTCGAGACATCTGAACTCCGCAGGATCAAGGGTAGGGTCTTGCTTGTTTTTGCTGTTTTAAAAAGAGAAAAACAAGGACACATTTGAAAGCTAATGTGTAGTCTGGTAGAGGACTTGGGGATACAGTGGGGATGGATGGGGACTCGGTGACGAGGTGATCTTAAGTAGGTGAGGGCAGATAGGTCTAGGGCACACATAGCCTGAGAGACGAGGACGGGTGGGGGAGGGGCTCAGCAGACAAAGTACCTGTACAGCACTTGCTCTGAAAGTATGTGGATCTGCGGCCAGATCCCCAGAAACCACTTAAAAGCCAGGTAGATATGGAGCCGCCTATACTCCCACCACCAGGGAGGGCAGACTGGCTGTGAGATCAGTTTAACCAGAGGTCTTGCCTCAGAAAAGGGTGGAGCAGTTGAAAGAACTCACCAGATGTCAACTTGGGGCCTCTACATTCATGTATGTTCACACACCTGTACACATGCGCTCATACCTACATGCTCAGATTCATGCATGTGCATGCTCTAAAGACACAGACACACAGAGATGAGAGAAACGAGGGCAGCGGGGTCTATAGAAAGCTAACCAGATGCTGGTAGTAAGTGGTGGGTGATCTCTTCCGAGTGTGGGACTAGTGTGGCTGTAAGAAGTAGTCAGCTGTGAGGGTGGAGAGAGGAGAATGAGAGGTTTAGGAAACCAGGGAGAGGTGTGAAATAGTTAACTGACTGGAAAAGAGTAAGTCCTCATAATAGACACCTGTGGTCCCTGCACTTAGGAGGCAGAGGCGTAGGTGGTAGCTTTGAGATGAACTCGAAGCATCGGAGACTGCCCCTGATACACGGAAACACCAAGTCTGAAGGTTGTGGCTGACAGCAGTTGGAATGGAGGGCAGCAGGCAATGAGATAATGTTTTCACAGCACTGAACAAGGTACTACGAAAGTAAGGGAGCTAGGGACCTTCCGAGACTAAGACTGTACATCTCTCAGTTATTTACCCAAAGTTATAAACCCATATATTCCAACTGGAAGGCACTTGAATCAGATGGAGGACATGAGTTAAAAGAATCCTTTTTAACAAAGAAATAGGTATTTTCGTATGTCCAGTTAGGTATTTCACAGTAAAAATGTAAGTATATTACATAAGTATATATACTAAAATATTGGTGAACTTGGGTTGTATATTTTCTATAACAAATGCTTTAGTAGTGTTCTTCCCCTTACAGTGGATGGACAATGAAGCTGCAAGCTGATTTCAGATGTTCCTTTTGTTTGAGCCCCATTTGTCGCCACTGGTTAGAAACGTCAGATGTCATATGACCTTAGTCTACACTATGAAAAATTAATGGTTCCACGTGTTTGAGAATGGCTTCCAAATATACCAAAGATTAATACTACACATTTTTGATATAGCAGCTGCCAGGCTAAGAAAGAGATTATTCCTGTTTGTCTAAAGACCTAATGTGGCACTGCCACAGTAAGAGACCGAGAATTTGTGCTTCGACTGACTTTAGTTCTCCCTGTCTGCAGTGTGTATGTGGCAGCAGCATTCAGGTCCTACTAAACAGCCCCCGAGTTGTGCCCCTAGAGTTCAAACCCTTTTAGGAAAAGTGTCTGCTTTACAGGGCTCCATCGGGAAGGACGGAGCTCCCAGGTGTTGGGCAGCAGCTAGAAGTAAGACCACTAAGGAAGGGAAGGTGTTTGAGTACTTGTCAATGTGAGGTTTAAACCTTCCTTGTATTTTCAAAACTAAAAAGTAAAGTCCGGGTTTGATGTCTGAATGACTTGGTAGATAGAAAACTGGTTTGCACAAGATTCCCAAGCTCTGATTTAAGTGACCATCCAGCATGGGAAGTCATTCCCAAGGTCCTTGTTTTGCAGTTCACCAAGGATGCTGTTTGCATATTAGTACTATTGGCTTTGCCAGTTCTTTTGAGTGCATTAGCATTCAGTGTTAAAAGTATCTCAAAACTCCTTTCTGAGATGGTTCCTTAGAATGTGATACTTAGTAAAAATCCAGAACTAGAAATCCAATACATCTTTATCCTGCACTTTCTCAGGGACCCTGTCTTCATCAAGGAAGTGGTTTCTCTTTAATTATAGTATTGGAATATTTTACTTATTTCAACTGTATGTTGTCCCTAGAAAAGCAAGATTTTCATGCTGTTAACTGTGCTTAGTGGTGAATGCAAATCAGATAATTTTAGACTGATGCTATTGACTTTTGATTATTGATTTTATTTTTGATTATTGATTTTATTACTTCTGTATCTTTAAAACAAGTTGGAACATAAAAACAAATAAAAATAGGATGGATCATGAGATGATAAATGTTCTGTCAGGTTGACATTTTATTTTACAAATAGCTAAATAATTTAAAAGCTTTTTCCTTTGAGTTCTAAATCATAGTAGTCTGAAGAGCACATTAGTAATGGTGGGAGTAGAAACCTGCACCTGTGGTAGAGGAGTGTGTCATAGGAAATCTGTTTACGCAGCTGTGTGCTGATGTCAGTTACACAGGACAGAGTCATGGAACGAGCCTCATTTCCAAACAGTCATCAGCCCTGCCTTGGAAATAGCTAATTAAAGAATAACTTCAGAGGCTGCCTGCGTGTCCTCAGCATCACTAGCCGGCCTCTACCGGAATGTGTAAGTTTGCTCATAAGTGTATGTTGGCCAGTTTCTGAGAAATTTAGACTTTTTGCTAAGACTGCTTCATATTTGTGATTTATGCCTTCATTGCATCTATTACCTGCTGTGTTAGCACCAAACTAAGCATCCATCAAACTTTATTGCAGTTACATGAGCGCTTTTGGTGTGCTTTACTGGAGTTACAGAATTGAATTAATTTGGTCTGTGTGAAAGCTTCCTTTATCATTAATAAATTTCATTTAATCCATGGGGCTATTAGTTTTAGAAATATTGTATGACTTCATTCATGCTGCTACTAGGATATAAATAAATATTTAAAGCTAAGCATTAGTAAAAATACAGATTTAGAATTTATTCCCAGGACTTTCAGAATTTAGAGAGTATCCTACTTGAAAAAGTGAATAAAATGTTACCATTGCCCATGCATGGTGTCACCTCGCTTCTCTTCTTCTTACCTGAGTTAGCAGGCTGTGGGTGCTGTCACCGTGTTTGACTCTTAGACACTTGTGTGTGTCTTGCACTTACTCAACTCCACAGACCCCAGGACACAAGGGTCGCTTCCTGCCCACAGATGCCTTCTTCCCTTTGTTCTTAGAGGCAGTAAGGAGCAACTTGTAACCACCAGCAATTGCTTTCTAAAACCTCCAGCATCTGATGGAGCACATCTGCGCAGTGTAATGGTGGCGTCCTTGTTAGACCCTTACCTCGTGAGCACTCTATGCATACTGCATTTGAAAAGGGCCCCACAGAGAAGTAGATTCACTACACGTCCATTTCTACCCTGGGAAAAGTCTCTTCAGTATGGTTGTTGGTTGGGGTGGGGTGCCTCTTTATTTTTCTTGTTTAAACAGTTTAATTTCCAAGAATCACCATGTGTTTGCAGCTAAGATTAATTTGGGTTTAATTTTGTTTTTTTACAGCACTTAGCACGGCAGTGTTACCAACTGAGCCATCTCCCCAGTCACAAAAGCTGCACTTTTGTGCAATTAGTATCTGCTATAAAGTCTACTAAATTATGCAGCTTAAGGAGAGCCCAGAGCTCACCAGTTATGCCGGCTGGCCAGCAGGCCCCAGGGATCCTCCTGTCTCTGCCTGTCCAGGGCGGGGTGTGTGTGTGCCCACATCCTCATGCCGTGAGGCAAGCACTCTATGGACTGAACTCTTTCCCACTCCTGAAGTCCATTATTGTGTGTAGTTGATACATGCTATAACCATGCATAAAAGTTTGCAGTTTAAGGAGACAGGAAATGCCACTTTCCCTGATTTGATCCTTATAAATTAATGCATGTATCACATCATACTTTATAAATATGTATAACTATGCCAATTAAAAATTAATGAGAAACTAAGAGAGCCTTCAAGTAGTGGAATCAACATGATTGTCGAGAGCAAAGAGCTGTGAAGTCAAAGTCTTCCTTTTTAATTGTAATTACTCTTCTGTCGTATTAGACAACAGAAGAAAAAAAGAAAATCACAATATATTCTTACGGTTCAGTAAAATTTTGTTGAACTTATATGATTATTTGAGGTTCCTCTCAGACACCCGTGGTAGGCGCACTGCAGGGACGTGGGCTCTGGTCTGGCGTGGCCATGTGGAAGCACCGCTGTCTGTGCAGTGCTGTGGTCTGAGGCCTGGAGGCAGTGTGCAAGGCGGCCTGCCTGCCTGCCCTGTACAGCAGGGAGGATGGAACAGAAAGGACTGCTCTTGAGGTGGCTTCTGATTGTGCTCCAAAGTCTTGAAAAGCAGCGACTGGAAGTGTTAGGCAAGTACGTGAGGAGTGACCTCACAGACTTCTGGTACTGGGTAGTTAGCTATACTCTTTAAATGCTTTCCTACGAAATGGTTAGAAGTGAAATATAAAATTAAGATATTAATGAAGCTGTTAATGAGTTAAGATCTATTTTCATTGGTGGCTAGATAATATCAAGTATTAGCTTAAATGTGTCAACAGAGGGTGGAGAGGGTTCTGTCCGACCACATTCTGGGGATGTGACCATCCTGTGAGAGCGTCTTGGAAAGGAAGTTGGTTCCTAGTGTTTGGGCTGCTTTTCCTGTGAAGTTGTCTTCCACTTTCCCTTTACTCTCTTGTAACACTTCTGTTTTACAGAAAAGTCACCAGTTATTAGTGTCAAACATTCAGTGAAGGTAAATAAAGAACAAAAGAGGTGACTGAGGATATAGTCAGCAGGAGAGAATTTGCCAACACCCACAAAGCCCTGTGTCAACCCCTAGGATGGGGGAGGGGAGGAAGGTGTCCTCACTACTTGTAATTCACGCTTCTTGTTTGGTACAAGCACAACTCCACATGGGGTTAATTTGTTTACTCCCGACTTTGTACGCGAGAGTGAGAGTGCCATTTCCAAGTGCACACTCAACAAGTAGGATGGGTGTGGTCTGTGTGCATAACCTTTGTACACACTGAGCAAATGGAGTGGGTGTGGTCTGTGCTGAGCCAGAGGCAGGCACTGAACCGCTCTCCCCTACTTAGAGTTAGTCTTTATTAGCAGGGTCAAGATATAAGTTCTCAGAAGTTATTTTTGAGTACTAAAATCTTTCACTAGTTAGAGTTGTGCAATGCTCAGTTGAACATTTCAACTTCCAGAACCCAGAAATAAACATATATTACTATATGCAGATGTAATTGCCTTCAAAACCTGTACCAAAGGGACGTTAATTTTATGCTTTGAAGTTAAGATCAGAAAAAAACCATTCCTGTGAGCTGTGCACATTATTATTAGTGGATCCTTTCCTTTCTCTAAACAGTTCAAAGGTCTCTGCTCTCAGAAACAGGTAGACAGAATGGACCCTGGAGCCTGACCTGTTTCCTGTGTTCTCATTAGTGCCTCTCCTTCTCTTACTCTCCCAGAATGGGCATAGGCAGGCAGACTAGGTGGCTCAGTGACTAAAGGTGCTGTCACCGAGCCTTATGACCTGAATTCAGTCCCCAAGTCCCACATGGTGGAAGGAGAGAACAGATTTCTGTAAGTTGTGCTCTGACCCCTCCAACATGCATGCCTTGTTATGCACACACACATAATAATAAACAAAAGTGTTTAACTGAAAAGAGGAAAAGGCACAGTCACCTGTCCCTGTAAGAACAGACACTTCAGATCTAGAAATGTAATGGGAGCACGATAAGACTCAGGTTTTCAGTGTCAAGAGTCCCAGAGTCATTAAGAACAGAGTAACAAAGACCGAGTTTTCATCCACACTCCTGGTGTTTCAAATCTGAGTTCAGCTCCAGTTGTCCTCAGTGCCACCTTCAGTACTTTTTCTCAGTTGTCCAAAGTGACTGCTTGCCGATGGTCTCCACAAGGTCCCATCTGTTTAAGGCCATGTCTTTAGTTTGATGTCAACAAGAAGTAGTGAGCCTTAAGGTGTGGGCCCTAATAGGAGGTCTGCAGTTTATTCCCAGTTCCCAGGAGGGGAGCTGGGCCCTTTCTTTTCTCCCACTCCCTGGCCATGGGGTGAGTAGTTTCGTGCCTAATCACAGGCCCAACAGCAATGGGACCGTCAACCCTGTATTAAAACCTTCAAACCATGGCCAGATAAGTCTTTCTCTTTGTGATTTTAGTCTCCGCTTGGCTTCTCAGATATTTGTTATAATGACAGGAAGCTAACTGAGTTGATTAAATCATTGCAGGTATTGTTAAAATGACAAAAGCTAGCATTGAGGAAAGCATTTGCTTCCAATACTTACAATTCTCTAAAAAACATTTAAAAATCTGTGGGGGATGAGTGCATGTATGTATGCGCATGTGTTTTTACATTTGCCTATGTGTGTGTGCATGCATTTGTGTATTTGCCTGTGTGTATCTATATGTGTATATGTCTGTCCTTGTACATGTGTGAGAGTGTGTGTATGTATGTGTGTGTGCATATGTGGTTTGCATCTGCCTTTGTACATGTTCCAGAGTGTATGTGTGCGTGCATCTGCCTTTGTATATGTACCAAAGTGTGTGTGTGTGCACATGATGTGCTTCTGCCCTTATATTTGTGCCAGAGTGTGTATAGGTCTGAGAAGCCTTCAGAAGTTGCTTCTCTTCTTCTTTCTTGAGTTTCAGAAATCCAAGTTGGGTCATCAGACTTGCTAAACGATCTTGCTGACCTCCAAAGTTAAATTTTTTGATGAAATTAGAAGGTGTGTTTTAATTTTGTATAAGAATAAGAATTGTTTTTAGAAGTTTGTGGCAACTATCTTTCTCTGTATAAAGGTTCTGAACTTGATTCTTGGTGCTGGCTTGATTCCTTGCAAAGCCAGTAGGGTGTGGATAGGAATTTCAAGGCATCACCCTTGGCAGAGCAAGGAACATTTTCTAATGTCCCGCAGGGATGGGAGAGGGAGTGCATAATGGTCCTTCACTGAGGTTGGGGACTGCTCTGACTGTGATCCTAAAGGAATCTCCAGAACATTGACTAGAATTCTTATGACCCAGCAAAACAAAGAATTTGCAAGTTTAATTTTTGAGGCTCCTAAGAGCTCTTCTTCCGTTCTCTTATGTAAGGTACTGGCAATGACAGGCCTTTGCAAAGTCTGGATATTGACCAATATTCCTAACATTGTAGTATGAATTTCTCTTTTCAGTGTATTGCTGTTTTGTTTTAAGGCAAAGATCATCCTGGCAGTACTCTGTTGCTAACTTAACTTGGAATTCCAGTGCAATGCCCTACCTAAGAAATAAAAACCTTTCTTACTTTCGGTAATTCTATAAGGACTGATGAGATGGTTTTGCTAATAAAGGTGGCAAGCCCAGTGGCCTGAGTTTGGTCTCCAGGACCCCATAGTTGAAGGAGAGAACTGATTCTCACACGTTGTTTACACTGCATACATGTCATGATAGTATTCACACACACACAAGCACGCATACATTTGTTTAAAAATAATAATGTAAGATCTTTTTTGGCATTTCTTTACCAATTCAGTGCTGAAGCACGATTAATAAAAACTCAGAGAGAAATTGGGGTTCAACTGAAGATCCGAAAAGCAAAGCAGCCAGCCACTGGCTCTTACCTTGACCTAAATCCAAAATGGCAATCCTGCCTCCAGGAATCTCAGGGTGAGATTGTGTCTGAGAGCTGTCTCCTCCTGTTTTATAATCTTCTCTAGAGCTGGGATTAAAAGCATGCTCCACTGAGATTAAAGGCATGCAACACCCAGTTTCTATGGCAACTAGTATGGCTACTGGGATTAAAGGTATATGTTACCACTGGTTGGCTGTAAGGTTGACCAGTAGGGCTGTTTTACTTTCTTCATCCCCAGGCAAGCTTTATTAAAATACAAGTGAAATGCCACTACACAGCACCTAAACCAGTGCTTTGCTCCCTACACGTCAGGCCATTTTCATGATAAGACTAGGTTGCGAGTTTTGTAACTAAAGAGTTTAAGCACATGAAACATTTTCCTTCTATACTTGTATCAGAAAAGCACTGCAAATCTAGGTTATGTGAGTAGGACCTGGACTATATTAACTAGGAACCCTGTTTTCTCTCCTGAAGTGGCTCAGATGACTTCTGTAGGCTTTATCTGGCCCCAGTCTTTGGGAAGCCCAGCAGATTAGGCTGTGTCACAGCCACAAGTCACAACACTGGCGCTGGAGTGGTTACTACTGAGTCCTAACGAGAAACATTCCGACTGACAGACTAGAAGAGTCTACCACTGTGGACGGCTTCTGAGACCTTCAGCACCGAGGCCTAAAGGGACTGCGTCAGGTGACTGGGACTAGTACTGCCTCCCTGCACTATGGAAGAGACATTGAGATGGTTTTAATTTCAGTGTTGTTTTGAGATTATTTTAAAAATGGGGTGGGGTCTCACTTTCTTACACAAACTAGTTTTGAATTCCTAGACTCGAATGACCCTATTTATTGCCTCATCTTCATCAGTAGCTGGGTTGCTAGGAAATTATCAGGCCCAACTTCTTCTTGGTGTTCTTCAGTAGCTGGGAGCCTAGGCCATCACCAGACCCAACTTCAGATCAGTATTCAGTAGCTGGGAGGCTAGGCCATCACCAGACCCAACTCCATCTCTGTGTTTTTACAGGTGGTTCTGCTGAGCTGACCAATGATGCTGCCTTTAAAGATAGTAAGGCTTTTTACTGTCCACAATTCAAGCCTACTCTCCAATATAGCCCATCTATATAATCATTTGCTCTCAGCCAGGAGTCTAACAACACTGCCTTACTGGGATATTTTGTGTATTTTCTTAGTTTTTAATTCTGATGTAAGTAAATATCCTTACTCCTTTCTCATTTATTATTACCTTATTTCTTATCTATTTTATAGTCATCTTACAGAATTTTATCTTATATAAACAAATTTCGGAAGCAAGCCTGAAAATGACTTCACAATTTTGAACTCTTTGAGCTTTCGAATTGTTAATGCATGTCTTTTCAACAGCAAAAGTAGCTTCCTCCGCATTCATGAAATACCTAACTCCAGTGTCTTCAGTCTTGAAGTTTGGGTGGTTTCAGGGTCTTTCCTTGCCAAAACCAATATTATCATACATTATAAAAAGCATAAATAAATAAAGGGGTCATTTGACCCCAGAGCATGGGATGTGTCCGTGTGATGTATCTGTGTACATCTTTAGCAATGGTGGCACTACTTCATATTCAGGTAGCACTTGGTTTATTATCATATCTAACACTCAGGGAATTAAATTGCACATATTCTTATTTCATGCTGTAAAGGAGGCAAGTGTAGCTTTCCCCATAAACACACAAAATCTAACTTTTGGAAGATTTCAGTTTCCTAGATATAATCCTATACTCAGTCACACTGCTTGCGTTTCTATTCAGGGTAGAGCTTGGTAACAAAATACAGCTGAAACCCTTAAGCGAATGCTCTAATTAGATTAAAGCTAAGATATATTGTTCTTCATTTTAGCAGGAGGGTTCCTGCCAAGAGCTTTTTATTGTAAAAGTAAAGTATCACATTTTGAAATCCTATATGCAAACCAGAAATATTTTGGAAGCTGCCCAGAACTGTTAATATTATTCTTTGTTTTTAAATCCTTGTGCATCTCAAGATTATATTCTTAGGTTGTCTGTCTGCACTCTTGTTATTTTGTATGGAATGCTTTGGCTTATTATATATATATAAAACTATCAAGTCTGAGGCTTCTCTCCTCTGAGATTTGACTCTGAGGTTTTCATGACAGGAAAGCACACCTTGCAGGCAAATATGGACCCTGCAATAGACTGGCTGTGAATTAACGTTCATGTTAAGAAAGGCAAGGCTTGTTTTTCCCGTTGGTGTTTTGAGAAATGCTGGCACTGAAGTGTTTGTATGGTGAAGATGACCTGTACTCCTGATCCTCCCACCATCTCCTCCCAAGAGCCTGGGGTTTTTAATGATAATTTCTTTTGGCTAGGTTAAAGTCAATGTTGTGTAGTCTTCCAGCATCTACAGAAGAATGGAAGACTTTTTCTTCCCTGAGACCCACTGTGCCCGTGTCCTTTCTTCCCTGAGACCCACTGTGCCTGTGTCCTTCTTCCCTGAGACCCACTGGTGCCCGTGCGTCTTCTTCCCTGAGACCCACTGTGCCCGTGTCCTTTCTTCCCTGAGACCCACTGTGCCCGTGTCCTTTCTTCCCTGAGACCCACTGTGCCCGTGTCCTTCTTCCCTGAGACCCACTGGTGCCCGTGCGTCTTCTTCCCTGAGACCCACTGTGCCCGTGTCCTTTTTCCCTGAGACCCACTGGTGCCCGTGCGTCTTCTTCTAAAATACATGTTCCAGTTTCTGATCTCTTTAAAATGTTTTTAGTAGCTTATTGGTTCATATTATGTGAATGCCATTCTGGATGAGCAAAATATTTCTTGTATTATTGATAAGATGCATATGATTTTCTAATTTTAATCAAATCAGGCAAAGAATATATAAGATAAAAACCAAAATTCCTACACTTGTACGTTTCCATGATGCTTTGTCACAGAGATCAGATTCATCATAGGAAGATTAGCCAGAATTTAAGTAGTACATCCACAGACCAGTGCCTGTAGTGGAGGACAAGTTCTTTTGTTGTTGTTTAAAAATACTTTTGTTAATGTGTAGGAAAACCCTTCCACAAAAATCAAGAGAGTTGAAAACTCTCTGAGAATGGGCTTGCCTATTAGCTCCGGAACTGGCTGCTACTGGTTTGAAGAAGTGAATAGCCACTGGACATGAGTTTAATCCTGACTGTTGTTTCTTCCCCACAGCTGTGGTGGGAGTGGTCCCTAGGACCTATGTCAATCAGCAGGAAAGTGGAACTTTGTAGATTGACTTTTATTTTGAAAACTATATTTTAATACTACACTCTGCATAATAATGCAATATATGTAATAGTAACAAATTGTGAAATGTGACTTGTTTAGTCAATATTTGTTAAGTGTAAATATTTAACTTAGCACAGTGTGCTTTATAATATCTTCCTTAGAGTCCTAAAGATAGTAGAGCCTTTGCCTTTAAATGTAGATTGAGAAGGCAGAAGAGAGATATAAATGGCTCCGATTTAAAAATGTATAAAACTGCCTTACGATAAGTGGTGTAATAGAGCTCTTAGGGTCATGTGACATAGAGTAGTGTGTCAGGATTTCTGCATCAGGCACTCAGAAAAGGCCTCATGGAAGACATGGTTGGGCATGTGCTTTACAAAGAAAGGGATTGTGGGAAGAAGTTGGGAATGTAACTAAAGGGCATGGCTGTAGAAGGCATAGTGTAAGTAAGGAGAGGATGTGTGCAGACTTGCTCAGGGCAAAGCAAGTTCCATGTGACCCGACTCTGCACCCCTCACGCTAGGGATTGAATCCAGGGCCTCCAGCAAGCCAGGCAACCTCTAACTAATGCTGAACCACACCCTCAGCACAGGGAAGAAAGCAAAACGTGTTTTGGAGGGCATCCGCCTGGGAGAGAAAAAGGACCTCAGTAATGGATCTTGTAATCTAGCTAAAAAGTCTGAACCGTGCACTGGGACAGGGGAACCATTAGTGCTTTCTGAATGAGGGTAACTTGATCAGATCTGTATCTTCTACTGATGAATATAGAAACTCTATGTTATATAGGTTGGAAAAAGTATAAGCTGTACACTAATCGTCTTTGTTAGGCTCCAGTATTTATCCAAGGGAAAATTCAACTAAGGTGACTGAGGGAGTGAAGGAATGACAGTGGCTTGGGAGGGAATCAAAAGAGTTGTAATTACTTAGAGATCAAGGATGACTCTTGCTATACCTCAGGATGCAGCATAGATCTAGTGGCCCATAGATAACTATTGAAGTGGAAATTGTGGGCTTAAGTGTTGAGAGAGTAGATCTGAAAACTCTGGGCTGGAGAAAGGGCTCAGCAGTTAAGAGCTCTGGCTGCTTTTCCTGGGGAGTAGGGTTCAAATCTCAGCATTTCTATGATGGCTCATAACTGTAACCCCAGTTTCAGAGGGTATGATGCTCTTTTCTGGACTCTGTGGACACTGCACAAACACTTATACTCTTAAAATAAAATTGGTATAAAAAGAATAGGAAAACTCAAGAAGTTCTTTGATGCTGACAATCTATGTTTTAGGTTGTTGACTTTGAATGGCCAATGGGACATGTAAAAGAAATGTCCTTGGACAACAGAAGCTGCAAAATAAGGCAGCAGAAGTTGAGTGTGATGATATAGGCAGGAATGGCAGAGAGAACAAAAGACACACTATCGGCACAGCTCAAGGTTTAGAGTAAGACTTCAGAGGGTCAGGCAAGGACATGCAGTAGAGGTTAACAAGGCAGAGATGATTGGAAACTGAGTAAGGAGAAAAGGGAATGCCAGCAGGGTCAGCAGGTGGAGAAGCACAAACAAAACAGCATTGAAAAAGGACTGCTGAATCTCAGTTTGGAAGCAGCAGTTGTATCGGTGTGGGGAGAGGAGTGTGGGATGAAACCTGCGCTCGGTGTGGCAGTTGAAAGACAGGAACAGGTTGGCTGAGTAGCCCAAGGACAAGGAGGCCAGAGAAGGGAGTTCTTAGGTGGAAGAAAGCTCTGCAGTTTGTGTGAGTGAAGGAGCTGACTAAGAGGGAACCATGAAGATGCACTTGAGAGGGAGAATGAGGCAAAGCCGTGTGTCCTAGAGCTAGAGCACTGCTGGCCTGGTGTGCGCTCTGGCGGGAGTTGTCTGCACTCTCAGTTCAGCCGCCTGGACCGCGTGGATGCTGAGCACTCGAAAGGGCAGTGCTGATGCACTTGGGCATCGAAGTTCTAGTTCCTCTACATCTAAATTAATTTAAAATGAAATAGCCTGTGTGGCATGTGGCTCCTTCTAATGGTACCCAAAATAGCATAGTTAACGTTAGGAAAGAGGAGCAGACGCTACAAGCCATAATGGACAAGTTCTAGAAGACATTTGAGGAAGAGGTGGAAGTGCTTAAGAAACTCAGGATCTGAGTTTCCTTTTCTTGTATGAAAATATACAGCATTGCTTGCCGGAAGGCTTCCAGCTGGTGGTTTGAGAGGGTCTTTAGTATCCTTGTGGTTTTCAGTGGACAGTCTGGCAGGTGGGAATCACAATAATGCAGAGAGCCTTCTAGAGGTGACTGTGATTTTTGGAGGCTATTCTCTCTCTCTCTCTCTCTCTCTCTCTCTCTCTCTCTCTCTCTCTCTCTCTCTCTGAATTGATTTTGATATATATATATATATATATATATATATATATATATATATATATATATATATATATATATTTTCCCTACTTCCCTCCCATCATCCTCTCTCTACCCCCTCCTACCCTGGAAACATGGTCCCCATGCTTCTGAGGCTGTTTTCATTAACACCCTCAAATCTGGGCGAACAAAGCAGGAGGGCCCTCAGAGAGCAGGTTTAGTGGAGGTTTTTGCAGTGTGATGGTTGAGTAAATCAGTGTTAAACAAGTGAAGATGGCCAGGGGCATCGTGGATTAGAGCTGGAGGCCCTGTGAAGAGAAGGGGGAAGAGCACATTCTTCAGCTGCCAGGCTGTGGGAGATAAAGCCACACAGTTTTCATTCGTGAGAATTACAGATCTGGAGATAGGATTTCCAGCAGGAAATGGGATAAGGAGATTAACAGATGACAGTTGTCAGATAAGAGGAGCACGGAAGATTGATGCACATTTTCTAAGTACACAGGGCCAGGGACTATTTTGCTACTTGACCTTTACTCTGTCTTTGTTCCCAGCCTACCAACATAAGGTGGAATATAATCTTAAATGGTAAAACTGGGCCTATTTTATCTTTTTGAAGTAGCCTCCAAATTTATCAAAACTGAATTCAGATCCTGTGGTGTCATCTTTGCTAAGATTTAAATGTTATAGACGGAGAATGTAACATCTGGATGGAGTGACTACTCCTAGGTTGAGAGCTCAGAAAGCCGAGCCTGTTTTCTGGGTATTTACCGCCTGCCTCCTGAACTGTGGTGCAGCTTGAGCAACTGTGGCTTCTGGTCAAGATCTCTAGTGGGTATCTAATAATCTGTGTGCCGGAAACACTAAAATACACATGCATGCAGTCCTGTCTGTTGCTTTCCTGGGTTGCTTTTCTGAATTTATATCCACAAATTACTAAGCTATTGACTTGACCAAACGAAAAGAACACCTTGTGGCATATTGCTCTGTGGCCTCCCAGCTTACTCAGGCATTGCCATTCTGACACTGAACAATAAGGAGAACAGGCAGTACTCGGTGGTGATAAGTGTCGGGTAACAAAGCCGCATTCTGCTCTAGCTTCAGCCGGGAAGGAGTGTGTCGGTGAACAGCTCTTTCTTTAACTTTTGAAAGAATACCAAGTGTGCCTCTTCTGCCGTCCTGTCCCTTAAGCCCTCTTCTGTGCTCCTTTGGACTTCACATAGAAGAAAGTTATCCAAATTATACAATAAAAAGTAAAACACTTTTCAGATAGTATTAGAACTTCATAAGGTCACCAAGTATTTCCCTTTTTGTTCTGAATAATATTAAGAAACCTACTAAAGGGGTTGAAATTAATCATGTTTGGTTTTATAAAATAGTACTTTATATTTTTTATAAAACATAATACCATGTGATAATATCAACAATACTTTCTCTTACCTGTTTGTACATGGTCTGAATTTGAAAAAAAGGTCAGATAGAAATTAGTAACTGCTACAAAGCAAATGAAGATGTACAGGTTTGGGAGCTGGAGATAGCCTTTGGTTTTTGTGACATTGTTACTGTTTTATGGACTTTCCTGAAGCCATGTATGGAACCAGCTCTAAAGCATTTTCATTTCTTGCAAGGAGAAGCACAAAGAAATGGGATTAGTCATTTTAATAAACAAAATATTGCCAGATGACCAAAGAGTGTTTAAAAAACCTTCTTTTTAAATTAGTTAATATAGTTTTCTTGAGGATTTTTAGATGTTACAGTATTTGGAGTATGTGTAACATCAGACCAGACTTTGATATTAGGGACTGTGGTGGTTTGAATAGGTAGGTCCCCCATAAACTCCCGTGTTTGAAGGCTTGGACCATAGGGAGTGGCACTGTTAGGAGGTGTGGGCCTTGTTGGAGTAGGTGTCGCCTTGGAGGAAATGTATCACTGAGGGGGCAGGCTTTGAGGTCTTACACGCTCAAGCTATGCCCATTGTAGTACACATTGCCTGCAGATCCAAGATGCAGAACTCTTAGCTCATTCTCCATCACCAGGTCTCCCTGCATGCTGCCATGCAGCCAGCCCCAACTAGATATGTTCCTTTATAAAAGTTGCCATGGTCATGGTGTCTCTTCACAACAGTAGACACCCAACTAAGGCAGAGACTATTATTTTTGCTCAACTAGATGCTTCCTTCCTTCCTCTCCTTGACTTCGTGCCCCCTAACCGCACCCCCACATTGATTGTATTTTAGGTAAATCTAGGAGACATAGAGGTGAAAAGTTAACTTTAGGATCCTAGGCATTGTCTTCAATGCAGTGCTTCTTAAAATACAGGTCTGGTCACTGGCCCATACTTCCTAGAAAACCAGATTTTCCAGCCTGCCTCCAGCCCTGATCCCTGCCCAAGACCTTCTGCATCAGAGTCCATATGACATGGCCCAGTAACCTGTGTATCCAAAGCCCTCTGGGAAATTCTGATGCACACTCAAGTTGAAAGCCACTGGCTTAATGGCTAGAAATTTATACCTTCCTTTTTTTTTATTGAGACATAATTAACATACCAAGGGCTTCACTGTTTCAGTGTCTGGTCCAGTAGATTTTCACCAGATTGTGCAACTGTTTACTTCTGAAACATTTCACGTCTCAGAAGGAAGCTCCATACCTATAAACAGCCAGTCCCCACTGCTAGCTCCAACCCCTAGCACAGGGTGACCACCAGTTCACTTTTTGTCTCCGTGGTTTGCCCATTCTGGACTCTTTATATGAATAAAGTCATGGAATATGTGAGCTTTTGTTTCTGCCTTTCACTTAACAAGGTTTCAAGGTTGACTCATACTGTTTCATGCACATCTCTGTTTCCATGGCTGAATTGTATTGTGTTGGAAAGATACATTGGAAACATGTTTATTTGTTACTCATGCAGGTTGCTTCTACTTTTTTGGTGCTCTGAGTATTTATGTCCACATTTTGCAAGAACTTGTTTTCAGTTCTTTTAGGTACATAGAGTTAGTTATCATTTGTGAATGTTAAGTCCAAAAAGTCACGGAAGCAAGTGAACAGGGAATCATTCAGACTCACGATTGTTTTCCTGCGAGCCCATGTTCAAAACATTCTCATCCAATAATCAGTACAAATCGGGCTTTGTGTGTTTCTGCTTTGAGATAACTCCCCTGATGTACATTGCTGGTTCCCTAATACTAACACTCAAGTCTAACAGCAATGTCAATTATGCCTGAAAGCATTTATTTCACATATACATTTTTCCCTGATTTGTGCATCCCAGGTAACTCTTCAGCAGTGCCCTTAAACAGTCAGGTCACAAACAGAAAGCACAAACACTGTGAAAATGTGGCATTCAGTGACCTGTTTGGTCTCCCCGGGACACATGTACCAGCAAGTCAGATTTCCCACCCCTGCAGTAGCATGGCTCAGTAGTTGTGAAAATACCACGAGGATTATTTGGAGGGTGACAAGTAAGTATGGAAAAGGCAGCTTCACCGACTATGAACCCAGAAATAGTGTATGTGATGCTAGGCACCAGCTGTCCTTGGAGCTGCCGGGTCTTGTGATTACTCTGATTTTAGTGGGTTCCTGTGGCTGTTAGGCTTGTCACAGCGGCACCAGCAGCATGGAAGCATTTTGGCTTCTCTGATCTTCATGATGTTTGGAATTCTTTCTTTGTTATGACCGTCTTTGAGGATATGAAATAATATCCAGTTCTTTGTGGTTTTAATTTTATTTCCTGAAATCACTGATGCATATTAGTGACTTGAATGTCTTGAGAGATAACTTTTCAAAACCTTGGCCTCTTTTAAAGTGAATTTTCTTTTTATGGATGACTTCTGGTTTTTGTTTTTAAACATGTATCTGGATGCAGACACTCAAGTATACAACTTGAGAATATTTCCCCATTTTATACACACACACACACACACACACACACACACACACACACATTTTTCTTTTTACTTTCTTGAGACTTCCTTTGATGTATAAAACATTGTTTTGATGAAACCCGGTTTCACCTATCTCTCCTTTGCTTTGGAAACTTGAATATCCACTCTTCACGTGCTTAACTAATCAGCATTTCCCGGCAGAAAACTGTTAACACATTTTTATTATTAAAGACATGAAGAGTGGAGTTTATGGTTTCAATAAAAGGCTATCATTTATAAATATATGGTATTTGTTTACAGGGTTTTATACAGATTTAGTGTAGAATTTTATGCTGGTATCCTTAGCCATCCATTTATAAAAAGCAATGGTAAATCTATCTAGCCAATGGCCATTTTTGTTTGGGAAAACTGAGGCAAAACAAAACAAAAACCCACTTATCACTGCTTTGGCTAATACTTCCTTCTTTAAAAAGAAGACTCTGCCTTTCTTAAGACTGAACTTTCTGCTTTGAAAGCAGGATCTCAAGAGCCATTTGTGAAAGAAAACAAGCTCCCAAACGTGGAACTAAATGTGTATTGCTGTTTATTTGTGTTAGTTTAGATGTAGTAGCTAATGTGCCAGAAAATCGAGTCTTTAATACTTAAACTAGACTGAGCAAGCACACGGTATCAGCCAACATGGCTTTGCTCCACTAAGTAACTCTAAATCCAGAAGATCAAAGGACGTTATAACTAAAAACAGCCCTTGTTGCAGTTTCCCTGTAGAAGCAGGAAAAGGCTAGAAATTACATGTCACCTTCATATCCTGGCTGGCTGACCTCCGTGCTCAGATCAAGTCCCTCTGTATGCCAGCTGTTACCATTATTAAGACTTTGCCCCAAGGGGTTAAATAGGAGAAAAACTCCTGTGTCCTATCCCAGAGCAAACACAGAAGTCCCAGCCCCTTACATGCCGATTCAAAGCCTGAGTGTGCCTGTCACTCACTCCGTCTGCTCTGCTCCTGGGAGCGCCTGCTTTCTCAGTGCTGGGCTCTGCAGCCCAGCCAGTCCTGCTGCCGCCTTCGCAGATCAAACTGAGCCCAGGAGCCCTTCTTTTAACAAAGGTAATAGTTTTATTTCTGCTTCTCTAGGTGGTATTTGTTGTTTTAAGGAATTTCTTTTTAAACTGAACCTGTTTTTTTAAGGCTGTATTTTAAAAGCCAACGTACTTTTTTTTCTAATTTAAATTCCAAGTAGTGTTTTACTACTTTAAAAATCTTGCAGCATCCATTTGGGTTTGTAGTGCGGTGCAGTAGAAGGAGGACCGCTGTCCCTAAGTTATTAACGTGTGCTTTCTTCGTGGAGCTGGGAGGAAACCTAAGGTCTAAAGGGGGATATATTGTTTCAGACCTTTAGAGTTTTGTTTAATCTCTGCCTGAATGCTGGGGGGCGGGAAGGGTTGAAAATGTGCCCCTGCCAGGAGCAGCTGATAAAAAGCTAGGTAAAGAACCATAGGAATTGCTTTCCTCACTTCTGCAATTAAGTCTTTCTAGAGAGCGGTGAATTAGTCTTCCAGCCTGTGAACAGAGCCCATTTGGGAGCTAAGCGTCAACAGCCGGTTTAGTTTTACCCCGGATCATTTCAGATGTTCAGCCCGGTGTACTCCTCTGAGCTGCATCTGATCTAATTAAATGTTGTACCTCATATGTATTTTAATTGTACCAGTGATGGCTGCTCAATGTCCTGTTAGCAGCAAAATAGGTTTTTCTGTATTGACTTTTGTTTAAGGTGAGAATGGATAATTTATATGTAACTGGAAAAAGAAAGAAAGTTCAAACTAATCTTAATTCACAAAGTATGTTTCTGTGTGGTAACAAAAGCTAACATCTCTCATTGCAGTCTCTGGTGAGCAAAAATGCCTTCAGCAGGGATGTTTTTACTGTCAAATACTGAATATTAGAATACTTAACAGAATTACATGTCATATGGACTGTCTCATGCTTTATATAGCTTACATTATACACCTGAAATTAAGAATTATGAGTATAAATTACTTGTAGAGATTATAAAGAATATGTAATCTGAAATGATTGCTCTACAGTACATTTAAGAAACACATGTTAACCTAGTCTCAGCTTGAAAAGTGATCTGTTTATGACTGATTCCTCTAAGCTTCAGCTGTAATCGCTTGTCTTCATAGCTTATATTGAATAAGTTGCCCTTTTTGGTACCTCTGAGAAAGCTCCTTTTCTATGGTTATTATTCCCAATTCTTCTCCTTCTGTCTTTCCTGCTCTAAGATCTGAGCATTCTCACAATGCAACTCTTAGAACACAGATGTGCATGTTGGAGAGCGTGAACACACACGGACATGAACTGAACATGTCCTAGTAGTGTTCGTCCCCCAACACAGGAGGTAAGGTCAAGACAGTGAACTGCTTGTGATATAGAATGGGCATATACTTTTTAGTTGATTGATTATATAGATAGATAAGTAGAGATGTATATATCTCTTATATAGCACATAAAGATATAAATGCCAGCTATGAGAAATGGAGTGGGTTGTTCTCTTCACCTTACTTTTTATTATCTCACTTTAGTTACTGGCAAATAGGATTCTTTAATACCAGCATTCATATTTAAGTTATAAGAAGACTCACAAGGCACATAGTAGGTCCTTCTCATATAGGTCAGTGATGGGGGAGTGTCATATATCAATCTGTTGATTTCATTGGTTAAGCAATAAAGAAACTGCTTGGTGGGAGGAGTAAACAGAACAGAATGCTGGGAGGAAGAGGAAGTGAGCTCAGACTCTACAGCTCTGCTCGCTGGAGCAGAGACACCATGCCCCTCGCAGACACACGATGAAGCTCCGACCCAGGATGGACGTAGGCTAGAATCTTCCCAGTAAGACTGGTGCTCACAGATTATTAGAGATGGGTTGATCGGGATATCAGAATTAGCCAGTAAGGGCTAGAGCTAAAGGGCCAAGCAGTGTTTAAAAGAATACAGTGTCCGTGTAATTATTTCGGGTAAAGCTAGCTGTGCGGGCGGCCAGGGTGCTGGGGACGCAGCCCCGCCGCTCCTATTACTACAGGTCACTAAATAGGGATATTTACCTATTGAACTGAAAAATATGGGTTAATTACTTCTGCAAGCAAACAAGAATCTCACCTCAACAGTAAATGCTGTACTGTTCATGTGATAATACACAAAACATGTATCAGAATTCAAGAGTATTTGCAGTGATAATTTAAGTAAGGACTAGAAAAATCATTATGAAAATTATACCCTGGTTTTATTAAAAGTAAATATACTGATCAAATTGAAGTAAGAAAAAGCCTTTACAAATTCAGTGTTTTCTAAGCTTAAAACAGTTTCAGAGTTCTTTTGGAGGATGCCCTTATCAGTGTTTCATACAGATTTGAGGGATGTTTCCCAAGTTGCTCAATAAACTAAAAGACTCTCTTGGGACATTCTGGGCCAGACTTTGCAGGGAAGGACCCATTTGGGAAACTTCCCTGGAAACTTGAGTTGCTACTTCTCAATCTTCATAGATCAGCAGGGGTTGGGGGCTTGGGACTGACACAGCATTTGTAGGGGAACTTTAGTTCTCATTAAACACAATACCATTAAATCAAATAGTTTTAAATACTTTCTGGTGAGCAATTCCAGAGTTTGACAGAATGAGATAACTTTTAAAAATCTTCCCATCATTTAGTGTGGCAATAAATGGAAAGATTTTCCTCTTGGCTTACCTCAGTGATGGGTGTTTACTCCAAGCTGATGAATTCTGAGGGTTTGGTTTGCAGCGCGTGGAGTGTTAAGCGTCACGCCTTGCGATGTCTCCAGATGAGCCTGTGGCCTGCTCTCTGTTAGCTGGCTCAGTGATGTGATCCAGCATGGTCGGGAAGTGCTGACTTCTAGAAGACAGTTGCCTTGTTGCAAGTTGAGTTTTCTTGAGGAAAGAGGATGTTCAGATGACCTCAAGACAAAGACTTACATTCTATGGGCCCTGTTTATTTCCAGAACACTTAGTTTTTCTTATTTATTCTTATATATGAAGTTGGGAAGCGTCCTTGTCATCTGTAGGCTGTGTGGCTGTAGCATTAGGAATTTAAGATGCTCCAAGTATAACCTGAATTATTTCCCCTTTCTTGGTGTGAACTTCAGGGAACACACTCTTCTGTTGGAGGAGCTGGAGTCTTTAGAAACTGACAATGATTATGGATGTACTTTTCCTGAAGTTTAAATAAACCGATTCGTCAAATTAGTTACTTTCTAAACTGCCTTCAGTAGACCCCCAAGTCACTGAGACTGTGTGACTGTTTGTTTTAGGTTTCTGTACATTGTACACAGGAATTCTATAGTTGTCTTTCATTTATGCTGATGTCTTAATAAGGCTTCTTCTGTACTGTCCTTGCCTCCACCCTTCCAGTGCAAGAACTCTCCAAGGAAACAAGTGAGCTCTGTTTATATTTCCTAAACTATCTTCTGAATGTGGAATATTTTGAGTGACAGTTGGATCCTTTTAAGAACTGATGAGCATTAATCACATCAACTATAAATGGCAGCTTTGGCTGCATATTAGATTCACTTGGGAGCTTTAACAAAATCACTGATGGCCATACCATTGCATCATGAATGAAATTAGAACTGCCAGCCAGGGGTCTGTTTCTGTCATAAAAAAATCTATACATTGCCGCAGTGATTCTGCTGTGCAGACGAGGTAGAGACTGTTGGAACACGTGTGTGGCTTTGCAGATGTGTGTTGTATTCATTGCATTTCCATTAGCACTTGTGATCTAGATGTTGCCTTGGCTGGGGTGGGAGTTAGGGAACCACCTTCAGAAGGACTTTGCCTTTTTTTTTTAATGACCATTGTTTGACATTTCTGAGTTAGAAAACGTCTTTTGCTTTGATTTGTATAGTTTTGATTTTATGGATTAACACAGTACTCCAGATTTAACCTCTGAACTAGAGACTCAAAGACAGTGAGTCTCACCTCTCTCATGATGCTCACTTACAATGTAAGTGTGATCCTTTCTGTGGCTTCTCCAAGTACTACCTTCATAGCTGCAGTGTGCGACAGAACTCTTAAAGTGCATACTTAGGGAGGTAGGTGTCCATGCTAAATGAAAATAGCAGTTAGCATCCTTTGTCCCAGATTGTAAGAAAGAGCTCTCATTTTTACACCCCTGTCTTTTCCTGATAGACCTGATACCGAAGGAACACGGACATAAAACAAATGTTTCTGTAAGCCCGAATTCCCTTGTGAATGTATCCCTGCATGTATGCATTCATGTCTTGGCAATGGTGCATCACTAGCTAGCTAAGTTCAGCTTTGTTTTTATTTGCTCTGGTGAATTTCCCATCTTTGTAAAGTTTTCAGCTTTTATCATGTTCCATTACAAGTGTGGGCCAAGACTCTCCATTTTCTCCTATGTCATTAAGTTTTTATAAAGACTATCAGTACTTTTGTATAAAGATATGTAGCATTTATGGTTTATTCTCTCTGATGTCTTTATCAATATATGTTACATATTTAATCATATCCAGAGTGGATATATAATGGTAAAATGCTTGGTACTTCTCACTTTCAAAAGGTGATAGTGGCTATTATGTAAGTTGAACTACCTAGTTGATACACAAATTTAGTAGTCAGACAGCAAGTTCTCATGAAAAAAAAAATCTAATCCTTTCAGAGCTCCTGCACCTAAGTCAGTTCGCCTGCTCCTAGTGTGGGAAAGCATGCTGCCTACGAGCTCTGATGGGATGGCCATGGAATAGGTACATGGTTGTGAGGTTAGGCCAAAGACATGGCTTCAAATATGCTGCATCTCACGCTTATGGGGAATAATAGCAACAATACTTTAGTATGGTTCTTGGCAACCTGTAAAATTTTTTCAGTGCTTAGGTGGAGATATTTATAAATATTCTTATTGAAAGAAAATTTGATGGCAGAAAGTTTATGAACTCAAAAATAAAGTTAATTTGTCTCAGAAGGTAAGAAGACACTTCTGTCTAAGACTGTCTCCTTAGGTCTCTAAACTAAAGAAATGGGCTTTGCATTATTTTGATATTATCTGTGTAGTAGCTGAGAATAAGGATGGATATTTTGGCTTGTTTTTTGTTTGTTTCTAGTTAGTGATGTAGTAATGGCTGGATAGCACCTCTAATTTAGTGAGATGTCTCTGATGCTCTTGAGAGTTGAATTGTAACCTTTTAAACTGTCTTGGGAAATACTGAATTTAGAGGCTGTTTCATGTGGGTCTTCAGACAGAATTTATGCCAGTTTCTGATGAACCTATAAATACTGGTTGACCTTGGCATTTCTTTGGAGTCATATTGAGGTGGTGGGAAGCCTTGCCCTTAGAGGCTTGGTGTGGAATTGAATCCCAGTCATGTGATTTGGATGAGGCTTTCATATTGTTGACACTTAGTTTTCTCTCTAATGGGTTAAACTGTCTTCATAGGAATATTGAGAAAATGCTTCACACAGCAGAGTAATTTTGAAAATTCTACTAATGCTTTATGAGGAGAAATACTAGAAACAAAGCCTGGCTGATGTCCTCCTAACCCCTCCCCTAGCTGAACAGCACCATGCGGAAGATGCGGGGTCCACATACATTCCTTCTCACAGTGTTTAGAGAAGCTGTGGTCTCCCGCCACAGTTCTAAACACTGAGAAGCCAGCGTGCTCAGAACCCGAGGCCATCATTTTAGGGGAGTATCACTCAGTGTCGGAGAAACGATTTCCTACTAAAACAAAATTGATAAATAATAGAAACAAATACTCCCAAATTACCTTTAGCCCTTTGTGAAAAGAAAACCTTGAAGTCCTTTTGTGTACTTATCTACTTATCTTCTATTTGGAGAAAAAGAGGCAAGGTATGTATAAGTTTTACCAAAGGGATTCAAATTCTGTCAAATTTTATCAAATTTGGGCACAGCTTAGTTTGGGATAATTGATATAAGCCATAATTAAGCTCAATAAGTAATTAGAACTTATGTTAAAATGTGTGGCTTTCTCTGCCCTAATTAGAAAAATGCTTTGTTTGTTTGTTTCTTTCTTTCTTTCTTGAGCCCTCCAGTTCAACCTCCTAGCATTGTGCATCCTCTTGCTATTGCCTAGGCCTCGAAGGCTTGTTTGAGGTTTTCCTCTTCCTGGAGAATGTGTGTGTGTGTGTGTGTGTGTGTGTGTGTGTGTGTGTGTGTGTGTGTGTGTGTGTCAAGAACTAGCAGCACAGACATGTTGCTGGAGGCTTGTTGCCTCCTCCGGGTAGATGGTTCAGAACCTGTCTTTTAGCCACATCCCCAGCAGACCCCTAAGTTTGGAGGCACTGGACAAACATTCAGCATTTTAATCTTGTGAATGTGCTCTAGGGAGCATCACTTTTCTGAAAGCGTGATTAGTTACAAAATGGAATGCAGTCTTAACCATTTACTCTAGTGCTACGAGTCTGGGGGCCAGTGCTATTTTAACTCATGTCATCTGAGCTTTTAGAGGGCAGGAAGCTCTTAGCCTTGGCATTAGCCTTCCCAGTTTCCCCGCTTATCATCGGGGTGTGACTCCGGGCACCTTACTTAGACTCTATATCAAGTTTTGTTTTGCCAACTAGACTAGGTAATGCCTCCCACATCTGTTGTCCTGAAGGCTCTTAGTGGGATCAACTGGAGTGAGACGCTGCATGTGAAAGTGCTTTCGAAATCCCAGAGAGGAGCTGTTGTGCTGCTGATGGCAGGGAAGACCCGGTTCCTTCAGGCGGAGTCCTGTCTTTGTTAAGGTCGTGTTGTCTTCACTAAGTGGTTACTGTGGTAATTGGATCAGGTCTGTGTATCCTCTTCAACAGTACACTTAGATTTTAACTTGGCAGTTTTCTGGGTGGATAGAAATTGTGATTTCCAGTTCCAAGCAGGGGCTTCATGGGCTTCATGGACTTTAGCTGCCTTTGTTCTTCTGAAGCTATTGTTTAGTACCATTACATCCTTTGAGTGTGTGGTTAGTATTGTTTGGTGTATATTGTATTAGTGATAAATTTCCAAAATTCAGACAAATTGTATCATAATTATGTGATAAGATTTTCAGTTATGTGCTCTTTTTGTCGCTGAAGTGTGAGTCTTTTTATTTTATAGGATATAATTCTAAGCACACAAACTGTGGTGACCCTGCACACACACACACACACACACACACACACGTCTTTATTTTAACCACATAGACTGCTTTCTGGCAGTTCTGTAGCTTCACACATGCAAGCTCTTTACCATTGAGCTACAGCCCCTGACCTTAACCACATTGATTCATAACAGTAGAGTTTCCCACAAATAGCTCTGTTTGTACGTAATGGTGTCCACCCGCTTCCTCCCATCCTTTAGGTCCAGTCCTCAATCATTTTTTTTAGTTTTGTTTTGAGCTCTGTGTGGTTTTTCTTTTTTTCTTTTCTCCCTCCCTCTCTCTCTCTCTCTCTCTCTCTCTCTCTCTCTCTCTCTCTCTCTCTCTCTCTCTCTCTCTCTCTCCTTACAGGATCCACTTATGGTTATGTAGCTTCAGTGGAATCAAACTCAAGTTCTGGGATTCTAAAAATGTAACCATCATGCCAGGCAGATGTAATACCTAGCAAGATATGGCAGAATTTAAGTTCTCTGTTGATTACAATTTGTTTGCCTTTTTCACCCTTAAAGTGTTGTAGCCCAGTCCCTGATGATATGCATATTATTCATATATGTATCTGAATACACATTCTTACATATCTGAAGTTTTACCCAAGTGGACCAGACGCTGATGATATTTCAGCTTTGGATAAGTAGCGTGCTGTCGCTGCCTTAGAGAGGCATATCACTTTGCATTTTAAACAAAATAGACATTTTAAGAGGAGAGTAAGACTTTGTGGCAGGGATACGTAGGTAATTTGATCTGTCATCTCAGTTGTGGCTGGTAGAATCAATTGAAAACTCAGACCTACCCATGCTATTTGTTTTCAATTACACATCTCTCAGTTTCCATCTTAAAACACAATTTAGGCTTTAAAACTAGGAGCATCATTTCATATTTAGATCACCCAGTGCTTGGCAAATACTGTCGGAGAGACTGAGGTGAGGTGATAGCAGTGGCTTTTAATGGATTGATATTGACATCTCAGATTCCTGCCGAGTAAGGAGGGCATTGAGTGTGTGGCCAGGGCCCATTAGGCTTGGGTGCTGAGAAAGCTTTCCTGGGTGTGCTCTCAAGAACGCGCTGGCTTGGGTGCTGAGAAAGCTTTCCTGGGTGTGCTCTCGAGAACGTGCTGGCTTGAACACCGCTGTCTCTGTTAGTTATTCTTTATGTTTGACTCAAAAGTTAAACGCCACAATAAATACTGCCACCCTTACACTTAGCACGGGGGTGTCACGCGTGAAATTGGTCACTGTTCTCTTCTAGAGTCCCCTTCTGCACTTCTACTTCCTGTATTTCTTCTCTGCTCTGTATGCTTTGCTGTTAGTTCCCCTTCATCCTAGATCTGACAAGTTCTCTTCCTCCATTTGTCTCTGGTCTGTCTCAGCATGGGCTTTAGTGTCAGCTCCTAACTTCAGATTGAAGCTTTGCTGTTTTGGTCATCTGGACCCCTAAACCAATACAGCTATTGAACCTAAATAAGTCATTGATATTTCTTAAAACAATTGTTTGTTTTTGTCTCTTTGTGTTTTATTTACTTATGAATCCAATTGGTTGTTTCCATTCTATGATAATGATTAAAGGAGCTGAATCAGAGAAGGCACTGTCATTTCTCTAACAGCAGTGAGAAGTCTGAGTTCATGTCATTCTGTACTACTGACTAGGGCTACTTTGTTACAGAACTCTCCAGGTTACAAGGCTGCGTTTCTAAACAGCATTTGTAAAGTTTGCATTTTATCATAGAGGGGAAAAGATACTTGGTAAAATTAAGTGCCTCTTTTGGCATATACAAACATTTTTAACTCCTATAGAACAACAGGTCATGTGTTACAGTAAGAATAAAGGAGAAGGATTGCTGTGATTCTGGTTATAAAGAAAATAACATTTTCCCCTAAAGACAAGGAGATTTAATTAGAAGGAAGAAGACTCGATGGAAAACAGAGAATCTAGGGACAATTTTAAGGTACTCTGGAGGGCATCATAAGGTGGTGTCAAGCTGTCTTGGGTCCTATTCACTTTAGAACTCTACCGTAGAGCCACTTATTTCAGATGCTTCCAAGCAGAACCCACCCAATAGTTATGCTGGTAGATAACAGGTTAGTCAGTAGGATTGATTGCATTAAATATGAAAAAATAGACTATTTCAAATGCTCTCTCAGCAGCTGATGTGGTTAACCAACGTGCAAACCAGAAGTGCCTTTTGTCCTCCGTACATCTGTCACTCAGCTCAGCAGATACTTTTGTTAGCGTGGCTCTGCAGGCCTGGATGCAGGCTTGCAGTCTGGGTGCATGGTAGCTGGGAAAGCGAGGGCTTCTAGTGAGTGTTCACGCAAGAACCTGTCTTACAACTTCTCCAGTTATACAAGCTAAATCTTAGCTAGCTTTTTTTTTTTTTTAAAGGCTAAGCTTCTTGAAATGTTCTTCATGTTTGTGGGCTTGGGAGCATTCCCACACACCCCATCTTTCTGCTAACAGTGTGAGCTCTGTTCTTCCTCAGTAGGAACATCAGTGAGCAGCAGTGGGATGGCAGGCACTGGTGGTGGCTGACCACTTAACTCTGGCAAATCACCTTAGCCTTTAACTGCCTTGCTTTCTACGATTGAGATAATGCACTGACTTCAAATTGCTTTGTGGTGGGGATGTTATCTGAGTGCTTAGACTGGGTGCCTTTATCCCAGAAAGCTACTTCATATACCATAGTTTAAATTTTCTCAGTAGCCTTTGGAAAAGGAATTGGGGGCTCACAGGCTAGTTTGAAAGTGATGGCAAGACCTTTCAGACCTTTTGAGTGTCTGTGTAAAATATGTACAAGGTTTAACATTTTATTTTCTACCAGAACAATTTGTAAAGACAATTTTAATGTGCAATTAATTTCTTACTTTCTTGTATTTATTTAGCTGAGTTTATGCATAGGTGTGAGAGATTTTTATTTTATTTATTTATTTACTTTTGGTTTTTTGAGACAGGGCTTCTCTGTGTAACAGTCCTAGCTGTCCTAGAATTACCTCTTATAGACCAGGCTGGCCTCAAACTCATAGAGATCTGTCTGCCTCTGCCACCTGAGTGCTGGGATTAAAGGCGTGTGCCACCATTGCCTGGCTGTGTGAGAGTTTTTATCTGAAAGATAAAGATTACACTAATGAATTTGCATCAGAGTGTATTGAGTATCCTCTGGTACCAGTATCCAGATGGGACTCTGTGCAGTCCACTGGCAGGTTCTGCTCCGGACAGCCCCTGCTGAGTTGATGGCATAGGTGAGAGAAGGCAAGAACTTGTGCACATACAAGAGTGCACATGCAGACAGAAGAGAGGTCACGTCTTGACATTTGTATATGTCCAAGGTGGGGAGGGCCTGGAGAGAAGTGGCTCTAGGAGTCCATGTGTAGGGTGGATAGATGAGTGGCGTGTGCTGACTATTCTTACTGTAAATCTCCATATTTTGTTTCTGTGTATATTGCTCAGAATGGACTGGGTGGTTCAGTTGCTTCAGGGTGTGGTGGGGTGTCAGGTTGCCTAGTTTTGCTGTTGTATGTTTACTGGACAGAAGTGTCCCTGGTACTGTGAGCATGTGAGGGAGTTCCTGTATATTGAAGGCCCAGGTCCTTGGGGGGGTGGGGGGTGGGAGGTGGGGGGAGGGCAATTTAATGTGAAACAAATCTCACAGTATCATTCTTCTTATGCAAATGTTACCTATTGTATACAACATAGCAAATTAATGACAGCTTTCGCAGTGTGTCTAAAGGAAAAACTCTTTTTTGTGTGTTGTGTTTTTAATTTGTGTTGTAAGAATTTTCAACTAACTAATCTTTATTTCAATAGACATGCTGTTACACTGAGACCCAAGTAACTTAGAAAAAAAAAAACCTAAATTGTTGAGATTTTTCTAAGCCACAAACCAGCCTTAAGTTTGTGCACATTATTTTAACATTCATAATTGCTTGCCTCTGGTGTCGCCCTTCATTTTGCCCATCACTCCTAACTTAGAAGTTGACAGGTGTTGTTGGTATCGTCTCTGTTGTGGGAAGAAAAGACAGCAAGAGCTGAGAGGAGAGATGGGGTAGAGAAAGCAGCCAGTGAGGACAGAAGAAGACACAGGTAGAGGAGGGGGCTCAGTGGTGGCTTACCCCCCCCACACACACACAGACACTGGCTCATGATTCCTGCAGCAACCCTCGTTTCCCAAGAACAGCATTTAAATGTTTTAAGTGTCTTCCTTATTTATGCATTTTCCTGCCTGCTTAGAACTGGATGGCTTTCTGTCTTTCTTGTTTCTAGGGCCAAGAAATTGGAGCATGGCTGTGATCAGTGGGAGTGATTCTGTGCTTCTGAGCAATGGCAGCATCTCCACCGGCACTACCAATCCCTGTCCCCTTACCACCAGTGATGGAGACCTCACAGCCCAGCAGCTCACACCCAGAGAAACCCCGAGAACAAAAGCGAGCCCAAATGGATGCCTGCAACTTAATGGCACAGTTAAGTCATCCTTTCTGCCTTTAGACAACCAAAGAGCAGCTCAGATGTCAGCTCAGCGCTGCCACCCCTGCCCACACCATCACCCTGTGACCAGCCACAACAGTCACCAAGAGTGCCATCCCGAGGCTGGCCCTGCAGCGTCCTCCCCTCTGGCCTCGTGTTGCATGCAGCCACATTCCGAATACTCTGCATCTCTGTGTCCAAACCATTCACCTGTATATCAGGCTGCACACTGCCTTCAGCCCTCACCATCCTTCTGCCTTCATCACCCGTGGCCTGACCATTTCCAACATCAGCCTGTACCGCAGCACCTGACCATCATCAGGTGAGTGTGCTGGACGTCATGTTGGCTTTCAGCGTTAAACTAATCGCATATGAACGTGACTGCTTCTATTTATTTCTCCCAAAGAAGGAGGGAAAAGAAAAATGGTCAGGAAATAAACCCATATAAACACTTACTTTGTAGATTGTATGAAGCCCACTAAAATATAATTGAAATAATGTGTTTGTGTTATCCATTGACTGTGTGTGTGTGTGTGGTGAGCATATGTAGATGTGACGGGGTCTTGTGTGTAGCCCATGGCTTTTTTTTTACTTTTGTTACTTTGTATAAGGGATGTATTTTGGTGAGGTTACCCAACTAGGGGCCTCCTTAATGTGTTATTAGTAGTGACCAACCTGTATGAAAAAGAAGTTAAAAGTGCTTGCTTCCTTATGATTCTATGTGTGTGTGTGTGTGCTCACAGTTTCTATTCTTAGGGTTTGAGTGTTTATGTAGGTACACTGACATCAGAGGGAAGTAACATCCTTCCATAGCACACAGAGCCTATAAACCACAGCGTGGGATTTTAAGACTTTCTTAGATCTGGTAGATTGAAAGTGGTATAAGAATTGCTATCACTATTAGTTCTTCCTTCTCTGTGCATCAGCCCTCTTTCTTTTATATGTAGTTTTTAGAAGTACTTCTTTTATGTCAGCCACTGCAGGTAAGCAGTGGTTTTATAGAGTGCTGAGTTCTTCATAAGCAAAGTATTGTTATGTGATTTTAGGTAGTAAGTCTTTATGAACTAGAAAAAGAACAACATTCCCTTTACAATCGAGGTGTGCTTCACGCATTCACACAACGCACACACACATGCACACACACACACACACACTCAACTAGAGCTTAAGGTGCACTTTGATGTTTGTCGTCTTCCACATCTCAGTATGACATACAACATTTCTATCACTCCAGACAACTTCCTTGTGCCCCTGTCAGTCTTTGCCTCTCACTCCATCGCACGCCAGGACCGCGCTGTTGACCTGCTCCTGGACACACAGTCACACTGCATTTATTCTTTTGTGCCTGGCAAGTGTTGCTCAGCGACATCATAATTGTTTGCTGTTTGTTTTTACTACAGACTGGTAATCCATTGTGCACATGCAGCAGGCTCTCTTGTCGGTTCAGAGCCAGGTCCAGTACGGGGAGAGAGTCTTCACTTTTGTCACTTTTGCAGTTGTCAAGATGGGCTACTCTTGGTCTTCCAGGAGACGTGACAGAGATACAAGAAAAGGGCAAAGACCATGCGGAGGAAGTGGAGCAGGCTCCGCAGTATGTTTCTTTGGGCTCTAAGTACATTTCCATATTAGACTTGAGAGCCTCTGTGTTCTAGAAGTATACGGAATTCCCCAAAGCTAGCCTTAGATGATTTGTCCTAATAGCTCTGGGCTGCATGATCAAGTTTGGACTCTTCCCATGTTGAATTAAGCTCTGTAACTAGTGGATTCTAAAATTACATACTCATAAGTATTTATATGATTAAGTCATCAAATATATATATATATTTGTAGAGTGTGAGGTGAGACAGCTAGTTATACATACTGAAACTGTTGAAGCTGACCTTCATATAGTAAGTTGAAAACATTAAAACTCTGGGCAAATAACCAGTGCTTTCAATGTGCCAGATTGTGCCAAGATTTTCTGGATTTTACTTAGCATTTGTCCACGACCTAATTCAAAAGGAATGAGACTCCCATGTGTGCTTTAAGTGGAATGACATTGAAACGCAAACTGATAGCAATTGGCTGAGCTGGCCCCTGCCCATGGTTGGGACTGGGGATTCTACAACCTGGTGAACTTACTGCAAATTGTGTAGGACAATGAGTTCCTAGACTTCTCCTCTAGACAGAGGGATGCAAAGTTAGCTGATTTCCTGGACAGAAAATGTTGCATGTATTTTATTCTGCTTCAAGAATGATTCCCACACTTCTTGCATTTATTTGCATATATAGTCAACAATATGCATTGGATACTCGTATATGCCCACATCAAAAATGTCATTCTAAGCAGATCGAAATATCTTTTTTGCCTTCATCAAGTCTTTAAACTACTAGAAAGGTAAATCAAATAAACAGCTACAGTATTGTGATAAATCCTACCAAGAAGGAGCACACATGGCTGAAGATGAATCACACAAGTGGAGAGAGAGCAGAGCCGTTGTCTTGTAGACAATGTTTATACAAAGAGCTGCAAGGTAGGATGAGCCCAGCTCCAATATAACTGAGCATCCCTAGACTGTAGTAGAAGAGAGAGGAGGAGTAAGCGGAGAGGTGAACTGGGCCCAAGTCCTGAAGGATATTGCAAACCAAGGCTTTGTAGGCTCATTCTGAGACGTTGTTGTTGCTCTGTGTGCCTCTGTTTCTCTTTGTGTGTGTGCACATGTGTTTGTGTGTGTGTGTGTCAGATATGAGTTGCATAAAATACCTTTCAGCCATTTTTGAGTAAGTGTTCAGTTAAATACTATTAAACGCATTCATGTTACTGAACAAGCGTCATGGCCACCCAAACCAGAAGATCCATCTTCCCAATCTGAAAATCTGTACCTATTAAACACTAGCATCCCTTTCTCCTCCCCTCCAGCCTTGACCATTCTGTCTTCTCCTTCACAAACTTGAGTATTGTGGGTACCTCATATTTGTAAAATCGCAGTGTTTGTTCATTTGTGACTGGTTTTTCACTTTGTGTGCTGACAAGACTCAACAAAGTCATAGCATGTGACAGTATGGGAATGCTGCATTTTGTTAATATATTTGTCCATGATGGACATGGACATATGGACACTGCCTTTTGTGTGCATGATGCTACTGTGAGCTTGGGTGTGTCAAATACCTACTGGAATTCCCTCTTTCAGTTGTTTGGGGTATATATACCCACACCAGAGGTGGAATTTCAGAATCCCATAGTGGTTGTGACTTTTGTGAATAACTCACATACTGTTTTCTCATAGTGGTTGTACCACTTTACATTCCCACTAGCAGCGTACAAAATTCAGTTTTTTTATATCCTTGCCAACACTGCTGCTGTACCTGTTTTGTTTTGGGAGTAGACATCCATTGAGTGTGGTATCCTAGGTAGGAGTCATGGTATAATACGCATTTCACTCTCCTGGTGGAAGACAGATTGAACTGGGCCAGGACTATGGTAGACAGGAAGACAACATTAGATAGGAAGGATGGTGACTTGAACTAAGAATTAGGAAGAAGTCAATTCTAGAGGGAGTAGATGTTAGTGGATTCGGGGACTCATTAGAGCAGAGTCTAGAAGAATCAATAGCTGATTTTTATTTTCCGAGGAGGTAGGCGAAGGGTAATGCCAGTCACAGAGATGGAGAAGATAGAAAAGGGGTCCTGAGTGAACAACAGAGCCTACAGTGTCCAGAGGGCCTGGGGTTTGGTGCTGCATGGTATTAAAGCAGGCTACAGTTCTAGAACAGCCATGAAGAGCCATGAAAAGTGGTGCTGGGCTGGAGAGAGGGCTCAGTGGTTAAGAGTGCTTGCTGCTCTTGCAGAGGACCCAAGTTTAGTTTCCACTACCCATGTTGGGAGCTCACAGCTACGTGAAACCCAAGGAAATCCAGCCCTCTATAAGTACCTGTACAACACACACACACACACACACACACACACACACACACACACACACACACACAAATAAATAAAAGAGAAAAAGATTGTTGTCCCCTGAGCTCCTTTGAAAGCATAATGATTCTGGGTAATTCATGGCAGTGACATTGCGGACAGTAGTACTGTTAGGGGGTGTCTCAAAAGACCTCAGGCCACTGGGTATTTATTCATAGACTTCGACTGTGGCATGACCAGGCACTAAGCCAGCAGCTGCCTCCTCTTCCCCAACCGGTAAAATGTCAGCAAAGCCCCTGTGGGTGATAGACTTGAGCAGTTCAGCTGAGGAAGAAGAGGATTTAGGGATTCCGGAATGAAAATGCTGCATGGCACGGCTTTTGTCAGCTCTGCTACCCTGTTCTCCTGGAGATGCTCCTGGAGGCTGATTTCTTCCAGGTGCGGGACATTTCTAACTCTCTGGGATTAACAGTACTTGATGTAAGGTGTGTTCGTGACTTAACGTTTCCATAAAGGATGCCGTAAAGATTGACAGCCTGTGGTTAAGTGCAAAGATGGAGGCTCCTGTATGCTCTTGATCGTTATAGCACTATTTGCATCTGTGCTACAAATCAGCCTGCCTGCTATATATTTTATTTTTTAGTATTCTTATTTATTCATAAAGTACGTAAGCCATAAGAGTGGTTTCAAAGGTCAAATAGACGAAGTTAACACTGGCCCCAGCATTTGCTGCCTATGTTAAGGTGTCCTCTTTCCATGTCTTCCTTTCACAGCGCAGGTCCTCATTGACTTCTTATGTCTGTCAGTCACCTGTGTGTCATTTCTTTAATTAAGATCATTGGAAAGGTTACATGTAGTTTTCATTTTGTTTTTCTGAGACAGGGTTTCTGTGTATAAACTCTGACTGCCCTAGAACTTGCTTTGTAGATCAGGCTAGCTTTGAACTTAGAGATCCACCTGCCTCTGCCTCCTGAGTGCTGGGATTAAAGGCGTGCACCACCACCAATCAGCTCAAAGATTACAACTGATATATCCTGTTTTACTTTCATTTATCACTGAATATAAAATAGCTTAAAATGTATTATTTTAAAACTTCAGACTGTTTCACTTGTAGATTTTTGTCCTCATAGCCACTGTTCAGCCATTAGCTAACCTGATTAGCAGGGGACATGAGAGAATTCAGAAAGGTAGGAAATAGCCTCTCCCTGTCATAGAACAAAGCCTGTGCCAGCAAGTCCTAAACCTGCTTGTTCATCTGGGAGTTCAAAAGTAGAATAAGTGGAATATTACAAATAAGAGAATTTTGCAATGAAAATAAAGAATTCTAGGAGTTCAGAGATAGTGGGAATTAATGAGGTGAATGAACTTTAGGTCTGACTGAAGGATGGTTAGAAATTAATAAAGGGAGATGAGGTGAAAGGTCTTGGAGGCTGGTTATAAATTAAAAATAAAATCATATTATCTGGGCAGAGTAGGGCGTATACCTGCCTGTAATCCTAGAACTCAGAAGGCTGAGGCAAAGGGACCATAAGTGTGAGGTTTAAATCTATTTTCTAGTTTAAAAAATATATTTAAGAAGGGGTAGAAAACAGAATTTAGGGAGAGGGGAGTCATTTGAGATGGTCTTGAGGCATTTTCTTTCTTTTACACCCTAAGCGCAGCCCAGCTGTGTAAAGCCTGTGAAGTAATGATTGCTCATCATCATCCAGAGGTTGGAAGATGCCTCGCAGTACACAATCTTTTTCTGGGGTCTTACTGTCATATTAAAGTGAAAGAGCCATAATATTATACGATTAATAAGGAGTTTTGTATCTGAAAATAGCAGCCAAGCGTTCTGATGTCAATCACTTGTCTTTTAATTTGGTATTGCAGGCAAGGGTTCCTGCTATCACAGAGCCCCCCCCATACCTGGCCGTGCCATAGGCTCATTATCATGATGAACCTGTATTTTGGGGTACTTGCCAAGTACATTTTTGTCTCTTTGGAGGTGCTTTTTACAGACAGTTACTGCTGAGTGTTCTGTGTAGCATGCCAGAGGATTTAGGAGCTATATCAAGTTTTAAGGGGACCCTCAAACCTGGCACTGGCCCCTTAAAAGCTAACCGAGTGTTGCTGCTATTGTGTCCTTGCAACCGAATGATTTTGATTCCTGTATTTTCTGTTCCTTCAGTTTCTAGTTTGTCAGTCTCTGACCACCTGAGAAGCTTCCAGTTCTGCCATCAGAGATTAGTCGCTGTCTGTGCTTTTTTTTCTAAAAAGTAAAAAATGAGAATTCATATGTTGTATTAAAAGAGATAAGCGCCACCCCTTTAGTGCACATTTTTTTGAATAAAGTATATTACAGCATCTCAAGGTACCATTACAGTTCTGCTGGGCTGCAGTACCCGCCCTCTCCTCTGTCCTCAGCCCTGGTGATACTGCTGTTCAGTTTAGCCAAGAAATACGAACAAAAGGTGTTCTGCGCTCCTCATAAGTACAGGCACTGACACAGACCTAGCGTCTTGGCTTTGCCCTGCCATCCAGAGTCAACCCACACATTTTTCTGAGATGCTGGGTGGAGAACATCAAAGGTTGCTGCTCACTGTTAGCAGGTACACGCTGAGGGCTTGCAGTTTGTTCCTAGGCACAGGTGAGAGCTGTAAGCCTGGTTCTCATTTTCAGAGATGGGAGCATGGTGCACACTGGGTAGACTTATAATCCCAGCATGGGCTGGCATGGATAGGCTGTTGTCCTCCTGAGGTTTGTTACGTTACTTGGAGCACAGAAGTGAAGCAACAGTGTCACTACAGAAGCTAATATTATATGGAAATTTGTGCAGATTCCTATCCTGTTTCCTTTTGTGCCAGAAAAATGTTACTGACCATGAAAGAGTTCTCTGTCCTCATTTCTTGAAATAAACTATGATATCTTTAGGATTCCCGGGCAGGTAGCTTTTAGAAGAAGGAATAAAGCCTAGTCTTTAGACCTTTGTCATTTGCTTAGATCCAATAAAACCTAAAATTTGATTTTTCAGGGACACTAGTGACATTGTAAGTATTCCATAGCCTTACGGCAAGTGGCTTTGCTAGACAGCACAGATGAAGGTTGATTCCTGTCATTAGAGAGAGTCTTATTGGACCAGGTTGCCTTTCTTGGCTCTGTCAAGGAGCTGAGATCCTTTTGCAATCTTGGCAGCAAATGGAACTAATTGAACTTATATGGTATAGAATAACAGCCATTTGTGTGTGTGTGTGTGTGTGTGTGTGTGTGTGTGTGTGTGCGTGCGCGCGTGCATGTGGTGGCCAGGAGTCATATCATATGCCCTCAGTTGCTTTCCACATAATTATTATTTTTTTGCAACAGTTTCTCTCAGAATGCAGAGCTCACTGGCTAGCACACACCACCACACTTGGCTCCACACATGTGTGATGGGGATTGAACTCAGGCCCTCATACTTACGTAGCAATTTACCAGCTGAATCATATCCCTGGCATAAAAACATTTATATTTGAGAGTGATGACCCCTTTTTGTCAACTTAGTTGGCATTTTATTGATTGAATTTTGTTTAGTGTATATCAAAGAAATGATAAAAATGTTCCTCAAAATCTCAAGGATCAAATTCCTACATTAATAAAAAACTGTATAGCAGATAAACAATATCCTTCAAACTCTGGAAGTCATAGATCCCTCCAAAACCACTGCACGTCATCATTGCAGTTGCTCTGAAAGCAAGAGCATCAGCTCACACAGTTCACAGTTGTCTGGGCTCTTTAGTTGGATCTGATGAAAGTGTAGCTCTGGAGAGTAGACAGGTAGGTACTGCTGACTGTAGAAACAGTTGCTGCTGCCTGGCGGTGGTTCCCTTTCCCAGCCCCTCTCCTCTCCTTGCTGCACTGTGTGAGGGGAGAAAGCCTGGGCTTTGGAAGAGGCTCAGTGCATTTGAAGCCTGACTCTGCTGCCTGCTAGCTTTGTAGTCTTAGCGAATGTTTAATCTCTTGCCTTAGTTTCCTCAGAAGGCAGGAGTAACAGCTGAGTTACACTGTTTAGGGCCTAGCACCAGATTTCAACCTCTCTTCTCTTTTCTGGGTTTGTTCTGTCCACGTTCTTGTTCCATTGCCATTCTTTGCTGTCTGCGCTTCCTTCTGTTGGTGGTGTTTCAGAAACACAGCCATGCTGCATGCAGCCTGGTTTCAATAAAGACATGGGGCACCCCATTTCTTTCTTAAGTATAAATTACCCCCTTTTCTCCATCCACATAGGAAAAAGAGGGACACTAGTGTGATTTTTGAGAAAGGGGGTTGTTGAAAAGGCTCCCCAGCCCAGACTCGGAGTTTCTCTGCCAATTGCATAATCTTATTATGATAGCTACAGATTATGTTAGAAGTCTGGTAAGACTTCGTCTTGATTTTACCAAAATCAGGGTTTATTTTTACATTCCTTAACATAGTCAAGTTAACTGTTTAAAAGGGATAATGTTTGTAATATGTAAAATGTTCCAAGCTTGCTTGCCAAAGTCAGTCAGTTTGGCAGCCAGGTTGAGCAAAGGCTTATTTTATTAGGAGTTCTTTTAGAGTTCTTTATTTTATAAATGAGCATATTTTATGGAGTTTTGCCCCATGGAATGCATTGCACAGTGTGCTCTGCATTTCAGAATATGAGCCTTGGTGAGCCTTTACCTTAATAATGAATGTTAAGAAACAAAATCAGTTTTATTTCATAAAATGAACATAGCTCTTGAAAATGAAGCAGATATACTCTGTATTTCTTTCCACGTTACTTACTGCTGGTTTGTAGGGAAAGAGAGAAGTGGGTGGGGGTATGGCTTAAGTTTTCGCAGAGATTTTTGAAGGGTTGTAAGATACTTGTTAGACAGTGATGCTTAATAAAAAGGCATTGTTAAGGATTGGTTACTTCTTAGACTCCAAGAAAGAGACAGCTGCTTTTGACTACATCTTCTTCCCAAACGTAAGTGTGTTGCTAGGTGAAAATAATTTATAGAATTTAACATTTATAGAAGAATTATGATTGCTGTACTGGCACTCTTGTCAGTAAAATTAACTGTACAAAATTATACTTTTAATACAAACCAGATATTCAACTGATTGCTTGGCACTTGGGAGTTTGAAGTATAGCTTTGTACCAGAGGCATATTTGGAGCTCAATAAATATGTGCTAGATTAAAGAAGAAAAAGAATTCTCAAGACATTTTTTAAAAAAAAATTTCAAGCAACCCGAAACTTAAATTTTTACAACACCTCTTTGGTTAAAATAGTCAGCTGTGATCAAACAACTTATGGTCTTCTGAAAAGGAATGATTTAGGCAGAAATCACTCAGTGACTTCATGGAACAAAATAAGACTTAGAGGGTGCGTGAGCCTTAAAGAAGAAGCTGGGACCATAGGAGAGTTTGGAGAAAGTATCATAGTAAATGGGAGGGTTTCTCAAACATGGACAGTTGTGCAGATGAAGACAGGTGCAAGAGACCTGTAGGAGCTAAGCCAGGACAGGTTTCACTCAATCATTCGCTTGTGTTGAGATCTGCCCGCTGTGCAGTCTGTCACAGGGTGTTCATCATGTTCAACTCTGAAAAGCCATCTACAACAACCTGTCCAAGCATACTACTCCCTGGATGCAGTGAATTCTGGATGTTCTGCAACCATCATTACAGCATAGATTTATTGCTGACTACTTTGTATGTGTAACTATTTACTTCTAATACTTGTGGTTGATACTGTCCTAAGTTTTTAAAACAATTTTCTGTACCCTTCTGTTTCTTTAGGACTTAGCAAGGTGTCTGGCATTTGGTAAACATTCAGAAATCAATCGTTGAAAGAACTAAATAGATAACGGGGCACCAATCATGTTCTTCCTGCAGAGAGCTCAGTGATAGTGTGTGAGAAGTAGGCCCTGCTGGTCTGTCACATGTGATGAGAGCTTCCTCGGCAGTGGGAGAAAGTGTGAAGGCCTTACCTGTCTTTGAGAATATATTATTGTTCTTTAGAGCTCCTTATTTGCAAACAGCCGACCAGAGGATGGAAAGATGGCTCAGTGGTCCAGAGGACCTTGGTTCGATTCTTAGCACCTATGTGGTGTCTCACAGCCACCTGTCATTCCAGTGCCAGAAGATCCTACACGCTCTCCTGGCCTCCAAAGGCACCAAGCCACATACAGTGCACAGACATATATGTAAGCAAAACAATTGTACACATAAAAGATAACATTTTAATAAGTGAAAAATAAAACCAACCCGCCAACCGTAGCCTCGTTAGTGAGGAGAAAAGGAATCAAGGGTAGACGTGCAGTGCATTGCTTCCGACTTCTAGACGACTGAATGCTGTTCTAGGAGGAGGATGTAGACGGGAACTGTACTTCTAGACGACTGAATGCTGTTCTAGGAGGAGGATGTAGACGGGAACTGTACTTCTAGACGACTGAATGCTTTTCTAGGAGGAGGATGTAGATGGGAACTGTACTTCTAGACGACTGAATGCTGTTCTAGGAGGAGGATGTAGATGGGAACTGTACTTCTAGACGACTGAATGCTGTTCTAGGAGGAGGATGTAGATGGGAACTGTACTTCTAGACGACTGAATGCTGTTCTAGGAGGAGGATGTAGACGGGAACTGTACTTCTAGACGACTGAATGCTGTTCTAGGAGGAGGATGTAGACGGGAACTGTACTTCTAGACGACTGAATGCTGTTCTAGGAGGAGGATGTAGACGGGAACTGTACTTCTAGACGACTGAATGCTGTTCTAGGAGGAGGATGTAGACGGGAACTGTGGCTCAGGGAGAGCCAGCCTGAGAGCAGATTCTTCCAGCAGGGGAACGTCCTTACAGGATAAAGTGTAGTCAGAAACTGACTGTCAGTGTCCCCTGTGCGTGCAGTGGGGGTCGTAGCGAATACTGTGTAGTCTGGGTTCCGAGGCATTAGTGTGGATCTTTGGTTTTCTGCTGCAAATAGTGATTTGTTAACAGGTTACTAGAAGCTAAAACTGCTTGATTATGAAGGAATACCCAGGAAAGAGTTATTCAGATGTGCGATTTCATCACTTTAGGGCTTCTCTCTAGTAGTTAGACTCCACATTGAGCTCCAGTTGTACTGCTTTTTACCCAACTGAAATTCCCAGTGAGCAGCATTAGTGTCCAGCAGGTGTTCTGACGTGAGGATTGTAGGCTTCATTCTGCATTCCGCACTCTTCGGTTACTTAAGTTTAACAAGGCTTTTGTGGCTTTCTTACAATCGTTTCTCAGGCCGCTTATTAATGGTATTATTCATGTCATATTAAGAGAGCCGTACTGTGTGCTCATTAAGGTGTTTTGCACAGTGTTTACAGCAACAGTCCGACAGAGAAAGGCTTGGGTTTAAGGGTAAAGTGCTTTACAATACAGTGTAACTTTGCAGGGCTCGTTTGCTTCCTAACCTCCAACTAAATTATGTATATTTAACTTACATGTCCTAAAAAAGAATGTCAAAGCTACTGTCTTAAAAGTATTTTTTTGATTCATCAGTTGTCCCTTTTAGAATTCTAATTGTTTTGAACTGGTTCTTTCCCATTGGTGGTAAGTAGGCGTTCCTAGATTCTTTTTGGGTGTGCATTGCCCAGGAACAGAGCCCTGTGGTATTTTGATTATACTGCCTTCCACCATCCCTGAGATGAATGCAGAGGTTGAATGTGTCTGAAAATGAATATTCCATGACTTGCTTCCCTCACCCCTCAGTTAGCTGTAGATTAGCGGCTTTTCAGACAGATGCTAGGCCTAAGATTGTCTTAAGTAGAAAGATTTTGTTAATAGTGTAAGAGGAAGTTATACCTTAGGCCCCCAGTTATCCCACTCCCCTCTATTTTGTATGCAATATTTCTTTGTTGTTGGCCAAAGTAGCCTCATTCCTTGCTTGCTCCTTAAGACCAAACTCAACTAAGAGAATGTTTGTTTGCTTGCTTGTGCGTGTGTGTGTGTGTGTGTGTGTGTGTGTGTGTGTGTGTGTATGTATACACATGCACTTATGTCACAATGAACATGGAGGTCAGAGGACTACTTGTGGGAGTCCATTCTCTTCTTCTACCTTTTGGGTCCTGAGGATCAAACTTGGGTTGTCAGGCTTGGCAGCAAACTCATTTTTTTTACCTGCCAAGCTATCTCACCAGCCCAAGAGAAAGCTTCTTGTGAACTTAAGTTGGACAGAAACTGTTCCATACATCTGACTAGTACACGTTTTGGGGGTAGGGTGGGGGCCCATGTAGATGAGCCAGCATCATGTGTCTTATACACAAACATCTTTTCTGTAGGAGCATCCCTGTAAGCACAGTTTTCTCTCCATGTCTTCAGCAGACAGACATCTTGGTTTCAGGTGTTAATTTTTGGCTGTGTTGGCACGGGGATCTGATACTTAACATGTTCACTATATTTTGGCCTCATTTGTTGTAGCCTAAAGCACATCTTCCCAGTAATATTCTTAATGACTTTACAGGGAAATTGCAGACTAAGAAACAACTAAATTGGAGGTGAGAACAGCCCTCCCCCAGCTAATCAGGAGCTGTTAGGTGCTTCGGTGAGCTTTAAAGTAAGCAATGTAAAGGGGAAGCAGGGCAGCAAGACCAGCCTGCAGGGAGATGGCTGTTCTGTCCTGTTGAGTCACCACAGACCCTTCAGTAGGAACATGGGCTTCATTTTCTCCTGCACATTGGCACATTCTGTCAGTTATAAAGAGAATCTAAAGCTGTGTGTTAAAGTGCAGACCTTGACTGCTAAAGGCATGCTCATAGTCTAACGCCTGATCGATAATAAAGACATCAGTAGGATTTTATGATCACATTGTTTAGAGATTAAATATTTTATTCATACTCAAAAATAATTGCCCTAAGACATTTTGTTTAAAATCATATGTAAAAGAAAAGCAAATTTCATTTTTATGAATTCCCCTAAGATATAAATTATTGCAGAATGCGCTTGAGTGACATGGGAAGTGTGTCATGAGGGTCTCAGAGTGAGGAGAGCATTTTGAAATGATGTAATGTCTGCTACTCACCCACAGGTACACAGGTTTCACATAAAAAGAACCAGCTATGCATCAAATCTACATTAAATGCGCTGGTATGGAAGCTGCTGCGAGTGCTCATCAGCATTGTGACGTAGCCTACATAACATTTCAATTATCCTGTGGTCTCCTTTATTTAATTTGTGATTTTTATAATAAAATGACCTTTCTAATGATTTTAATAATAAAGTTTGTTACCAAAAATATTCTAAAAGATTCCACAGTTATATAAAGTAGTCTGAATTTAAAACTTGTAAGAATTAAGACACAGGATTTGGTCATGCACTGTATTTATGTCTTTGGTTAAATGACTGAGAGCTTTAACAGCATAAGGTTGCCATTAAAATATGTAAAGACATTACTGATGACTTCATGGGGAAATTACTGCACCCAGGCATCACATTATATTTTACAGTTTGAAAACAAACCAAGGAATTTAGTTTTATTATTGTCGTCTGCACTTTATAGAAGAAATTGAGGTCTGAAAATTGAATAATATTTTAAATATAATTCAATAGTTAACAATATGTGGTAGAGTTCTGGTCTGTTTGATTTGAAATTCCCCCCCCCCCATACACACACAAAATTAGATATACTTACTTGAATCCTAAAAATTTGACATAGTGAACATGATGCTTTTAAAAAGATATCCAATGGATAAGCAGCTCAGCCTTTTGTAGAGACCCGGAGTCCTTCGTCTGTCACATACACTAGAGAGCGTCTGCTGGACCTTCTTCACGTCCAGCAGTATTTAAGAGCTAGTTGTCACATCCAGCTCTGTTGTGGGCACACTAGAGAGCGTCTGCTGGACCTTCTTCACGTCCAGCAGTATTTAAGAGCTAGTTGTCACATCCAGCTCTGTTGTGGGCACCATGCAGGTTCTTCTTGAGTTCACAAAGCTGAAATGGCCCTTATTGCGCAGACCGCAGAAGAACTGGAAGAGCACACTGGTAGCAGGCTTAGGCCACTCTGGCAGCATTTGGGTCATGGAGACAGTATCCTGACAGGACCACCTCATCTGACCTTGAGGAAGAATCCTGCCTGATTCTACACCCTGTATCTCTTATGCATTTTAGGCTTACACATGTTAGTTGATGTGGGGCACACAGTGGGTTTTGAGTGCTAGTGATAATAAGTGCGCTTTATATGTGTGAGGTGAAATTTTATTGCTCATTAGATCTTAGATCTATAACTTGTAAGTCATCTGACTGGGTACTTCTTAAAACTGCAAGAGAACAGATGGATGAAGTCTTGCTTCATAGTCAGACATTGAAAATATTACTGGATTACTTTTATGTATTTTCTTAAATCTAAGCTTAATGATCTGGGGTTCTATTTAAAATTTTATCTTTCTCTTAATAAAAGACAATCCAGTAAGCAAACAAATCTATAATGATTGAATATTGCAAGCTGACTCTGTCTGGGGGCAGAATGTGTTTATTGATTAGGAAGAGGCACAGGGAGATTTTGGGTGCCAAAATGTCATGCTGTATCAGTGGCTACCTAGGTATGTGTGTATATAAGCATCCATCACACTGTCCTTGAATTCTGTCCCTTTGTCTGAAGACTCCAGTGCTGTGGTGGAAGAACCATATGCGGGATTTGAGAGAGCTCCATCTGCATCCTGACGTCTCTTTTCACCCTCTTGTTCTTTCCCTAGAACAGGGGGAAGGCTAGAACTATGCTGTGCTAGCTGGAGTCAGACAAGATGGAGGATGGTGGAGGGTTCCTTTTAGCTGGCCCACTGCTCTCAGTAGCTTCTCTGGGAAAACTGGTCTGCTTTTAGTTTTCAATTTACTGCTTATATTCGCCCCCCCCCCCAATTTCAAGATGGTGAAAATGTAGCATTTTGATTTTAGAATTTCACAGGGTGGGAATATAGTTTGTGGCATGAGCACATGAATGTGTCTCTCCCCTTCACAAGCCTCTTATCTTCCTACTTTGGTCCTTGAGGGTAGAAATGATATCTCTTGCTTTTTTCTTGCTCAGCAAGTGCTTAGTGAGTTGGAATTTTTGGGTGGAGAAGAGGTGACAGAAAGACTGATTTACTACTGCTGAGAAAATAAAAGGCTGTCCTTCGGCAGCCCTCTCAGGGAAGGCAGTCATATATCTTCCCATCGCCCTGTCTGAGATGGTAGGGAGAAGCATGCCAAGACTGTAGCAAGATTTAAACTTTCCAGATGGGAGAGTCGGATTTAGGGTCGGGAAGAAGGCACGGGAGGGTGATTTGAACATTTCAGACAAAAGAAAGCCTTGGAGTCCAGATTCATAAGCCCCCTTTCCCCTCATACCTCATCCTGTAACAAGGGTCTGGGAAAACTTGGTATGCTCAGTTGACTGGGAATCCTGCATGAGTCTCCTTTGTGGGAAATGTCTGTTCACGAGGAAAGCATGTGGGAGCTCCCACATGTCCTGTTAGGGATAGAACCCGTAGGCTTTTGAAAGTTCCTTCAGAATCTTTGTTCTGGATTGTGTCATGGAGAGCTAATGTCTAGCCTGTTTAACAGTTTCTCCCCACCCCTTATTTGTTTGGGTTTTTGTTTCTTTGTTTGTTTGTTTTCTTTTTTTAATTTATTTATTTATTATTTATTAAGGATTTCTGCCTCCTCCCCGCCACTGCCTCACATTTCCCTCCCCCTCTCCCGATCAAGTCCCTCTCCCTCATCAGCTTGAAGAGCAATCAGGGTTCCCTGACCTGTGGGAAGTCCAAGGACCACCCACCTCCATCCAGGTCTAGTAAGTTGAGCATCCAAACTGCCTAGGCTCCCCCAAAGCCAGTACGTGCAGTAGGATCAAAAACCCATTGCCATTGTTCTTGAGTTCTCAGTAGTCCTCATTGTCCGCTATGTTCAGCGAGTCCGGTTTTATCCCATGCTTTTTCAGACCCAGGCCAGCTGGCCTTGTAATTCGCGATCCTAGAGAAGCTAAATAAGAAGGTGAATCCAAAGACAAACATATAGGCATCCTCCTGAATATTAACCTTCATCAGGCGATGAAAGGAGATAGAGACAGAGACCCACATTGGAGCACCAGACAGAAATCTCAAGGTCCAAATCAGGAGCAGGAGAGGGAGCACGAGCAAGGAACTCAGGACTGCGAGGGGTGCACCCACACACTGAGACAATGGGGATGTTTGTTTGTTTTCAAGACAAGTTTTCTCTGTGTTGTCCTGTCTGTTCTGGAACTCACTCTGTAAACCAGGCTGGCCTCAAACTCACAGAGATCCACCTGCCTCTGCCTCTGGAGTGCTGGGATCAAAGTTGTGTACCCGACTTTAATAGTCTCTTTTGGTCTGATACTATTTTCTAAATTAATTTAACTGAAGTTATTTTCAAATTATAGGTGTAAGAATAACACTGTAAATTTTAAAAGGAACTAGGATTTCCTAATCTAAACCTAGTTATCCTGGGACTTCCCAATTTTGAGGTCAAAATATAACAAGTGTTTTTATGTAAACGGGATTGGTAGGCAGACTGATGGCTTTACTGAGACAAGTGAAACTGGGCCTAGAGTTTATAAGACCTAACCCAAGTAAAACCTCTTCCTAACTCTGGCTTCTGACATCCATCCAGTCTTAGCCTGTGATGGGCCAAGCTAAAGCTCTTTGCTTCTGATACATGAAGAAATCATGGGTCATCCCTTCAGGAAGTCAGGAGACAGAAAGAGATCCTCGGTCCCCATCACATTCCAAGTCCATTTCTTCAAATCACCAAATCACATCAAGGTTGGTGGCTCCTATTAAGATCCGGAAGTTAGCTGCAGGGTTGTGTGTGTCCCCACTGGTGATATAGCCCAACTGAAAACCATTACCAGATGGCACTAGACCATAGCCTGGACCAGGATGGTTCTGTTATACCCTGAAAGTTCTGTCCCCTGTGTCCGTGGGTGTGCCAAAAATGTTATTCTTATGTATCTTCAGGATTGAGACTTCATCTTTTGAATTGTTCCTGTGATGAGTATGAAGTGTCCTTCTCCATTTCTTCTAATTGATTTTAGTTTGAAGTCTATTTTGTTAGATATTAGGATAGCTACACCTGCTTGTTTCTTAGGTCCATTTGATTGGAAAATCTTTTCCCAACCCTTTTCTCTGAAGTAATGTCTGTCTTTGAGGTTGAGGTGCATTTCTTATATACAGCAAAAGGATGGATTCTGCTTTCGTAGCCAATCTGTTAGCCTGTGTCTTTTTATAGGTGAATTGAGTCCATTGATATTAAGAGATATTAATGACCAGTGATTGTTAACTCCTGTTACTTTTGGTGGTAGGGTTTGTGTGTTTTCCTTCTTTGGGGTTTGCTAGTGTGAGGTTATCTGTTGCCTGTGATTTTTGTGGGTGCAGTTAGCTCCCGTGGGCTGGAGTTTTCCTTCTAGTACTTCCTATAAGACTGTATTTGTGGAGTATAGGTATTAGCTCTTCTTCGAAGTTCTGGTAGAATTCTACACTGAAACCATCCAGCCCTGGGCTTTTTTTTTTTTTTTTGTTCAGAGGCTTTTGATGACTACTTCTCTTTCCTTGCAGATTACAGGGCTATTTAAATTGTTCACCTAATCTTAATTTAATTTTGGTATGTGGTACCTAGCCAGAAAATTGTCCATTTTATTTTACATTTTTCAATTTTGTGAAGTACAGGCTTTTGTAATATGACCCAATGATTCTCTGGATCTCCTCAGTGTCTGTTGTTATGTCCCCCTTCTGAATTTTGATTTTGTTAATTTGGATATTCTCTCTCTGCCTTTTGATTAGTTTGGTAAGGGTTTGTCTATCTTGTTGATTTTCTCAAAGAATCAGTCCTTTGTTTCCTTGATTCTTTGTATTGTTTTCTTTGTTTTTATTTTCTTAATTTCAGTCCTCAATTTGATTACTTCCCGTTGTCTTCGAAGAAGAGCTAATACCTGTACTCCTCAACGCGTTCCACAGAATAGAATCAGAAGGAACATTACCAAACTTTTTATGAGGCTACAGTTACCTTAATACCAAAACCATATAAAGACTCAACCAAGAAAGAGAATTATAGACCAATCTCCGTCATAAACATTGATGCAAAAATACTCAGTGAAATATTGGCAAACTGAATCGAAGAACACATAAAAAAAAATCATCCACCATGATCAAGTCGTCTTCATCCCAGAGATGCAGGATGGCTCAACATATGGAAATCTATCAATTTAACCCACCATATAAATGGTGGGAGCATGGGGGTGGGGGGAGAAGGGAGGGCAGAAGCAGAGTAGGAGGGGACAAGGGGATGGGGAGGAGAACTTGAGGGAACTGAATAGTCAAGATGGGGGAAGGACAGAGACAGAGAGCAAGGAAAAAGATATCTTTATTGCAGGAGCCATTATAGGGTTAGCAAAAAAACATGGCACTAGAGAAATTCCCAGGACTCCACAAGGATGACCCCAGCTAAGACCCTAAGCAATAGTGGAGAGGGTACCCGAACTGGCCTTGCCATATAGTCAGGTTGTTGACTATCTTAAATGTCACCATAAAACCTTCATCCAGCAACTGATAGAAGCAGAGGCAGGGAGCCACAGCAGAGCACTGGACTGTCAAAGATTGTGAGGAATAAGAATATGAACAAAGAGGTCAAGACCATGTTGGGGACGCCCACTGAAACAGTTTACCTGAGCTAATGGGAGCTCACCAACTCTAGCTGGACAGGGAAGGAAACAGCATAGGACCAAACTAGTCCCTCTGGCACCAGGATTTATCCCAACTGCTTGCACTGGCAACCCTTTAGAGGAAGATCTTGCTCAGTCTAGATACAGTAGGGAGAGCCTTGGTCCTTCCCCAAAGTAATGTGCCTTACCCTCTGAAGAATGGATGGGGGTTGTGGGGAGAAGGTGGAGAGAATGGGAGGATGGAGGGAGAGGGAACTGGGATTTGTATGTAGAATGAAAAAAAGATAGTTTTTTAATAAAATAAAAGAAATATAATGCTCAGATCACTAACTAGGAAAAATATTTGTGAGAGTTGTAATATGTCATAACATTAACTTAAGATTCCTTTAAGTAAGGAAAGTATGTGTAAATTAATAGACAAATAGTGTGATTGTAATTGTGTGATTTATAATAAATTATGGAAAATCTAGTACAGCTACTTTCCAGAAGAATTGAAATACATGGAAAACAGTAACCCAGAGAGCTCCCATGCTATGTCTCAGTGGTGGCACTGGCTACACACACGTTCAGGGCCTGTGCTAGGCATGGGGGAAGAAGCCACAGGTTTTATCTGCGCGAGAGTGTGGGTGAGTGTTCTGTTTTCAGACTTAAGAAAATGAATTATGTGTTTTATAACAGAAAACAAAGTCAACATTCAAAAAACACCTAAGTTCCTATTTTCTTCTCACAGTTGTGGGGGCTGAACCCCAGCCTGGGCCTTGCACTCGCTGGAGTGAGCCAGCACCCTACCACTGGATCATATTTTAAAATGAACAAAACACTTAATGAAAAACCTATCAAAGGTACATTTTTATAATTTTAAAAAGGAAAAGGTTATATATGGTCTTTCTGATATTAAATGGGAAACTCAGAACAAATGCTTGGGGAATTTGAAATACCCTTTCAGCTTCAAGCACTCCGAGTTTTGCTGTTGTGGTAAACCCCTGAGATGGCTGTCAGCTGCTCCCGCCAGTGTTCCTAATAACCTGGCGTTAGGTCTCATAGTCTGTAGCTCTGGCTAGCACCAGCCCAGATGTGCTGGGTTAGGAGTCTCTGCTCACCAGTTCCCGAGCTCATCCAGGTCGCACCTGGAGACTCGGCTCTACTCTCCTGTCACAGTTTTAAGCATTTTCCCCTAAATCTTTTTTCCCTTTCGTTAAATCTTTACTTAGATCTTAAAATTGTAAGCCCAGGGGGTTTCTGTTGACATGTACATGAAATGTTTAACACAAGGGTTTGAATTTGCTTGGTGCTTGGCTCAGCAGCTTTTATCCTAACAATGTTGAAATATTTCCCAGGAGACAGAAGATACAGTGATCTGAATTGTCTAAAATTCCAGAGTAGAATGTAATAGAATTTCACAGCAGGAAAGGACCTTGGAAACAATTTAATCCAACTCTTTATTTTAAGATGAGGAAATTGGAGCCAGAGAGGTTAAAGCCCAGTTGGAAATAGGTCTTTTGACTTTTCACTGTGGTCTTTTTATTAAAAACAGCATCCTTGAGATATGCTTCTAAATATTGTGACATCATTATCTGGCTATTGCTAGTATATACAGTTGGTTTCAGAGCTGGCAAATGAAGCTAAGCATGGTGGTGCTTGTCTGGGATCTCAGGACTTGTGAGGCAGAGGCAGGAGGATCTGGAGCTCAAGGACAGCCTTTACTGCGTAGGGAGTTTGAGGCCAGGCACAGCCTACATGAGACCTTGTCTCGGGGAGAAAAATACATGAATTTATAATTTTAACAGGCTGGGGGTTAGATTCCGTGGTGCAGTGCTGCTGAGCATGTAAAAGAACCTGAGTTCAATACCCAGCACCAAAAAATATAAAATGAAGCACAATTTAGCTTGACTGCACCACTGGCGAAGGTAACAGGGACATCTCTGCAGCTTGAGGACACTGTGTTAGCGCAGAGGGGACTGTCTCATCTCCAGCGCATTCCGATTGTCCTTAAGTATGTTTTTTTTTAAATTCAATCTATTTTAAGTTCTTTGAAAATGTCTTATATGTTGCTTCTTTTCATCTATGTGGTAGTCTTGAAAACATACAAGGTAATACCTACTCCTGATATTCTTCTCAACCCTCCCATGTCACTGTGATAAACAGGCACACAGGCTTGACTCATTCCCTCTCCTGTTTGCAAATGTAATGTGTGTTTACATGTAGTTCATATAACCAGCATATGACTTGAGGGAAACTTAACTTTGTCCAGCAGCCCTCTCCGTATCAGACTCTGTGTGTGTGTGTGTGTGTGTGTGTGTGTGTGTGTGTGTGTGTCTATGTGTGTATCTGTGTGTGGTGTGGGAGTGTGTGCACACACACATTCTGTTCAGTATCTCAGCATGGGCACACCACCATTTGTTTAGGCATCCTTGCTGTTAGACCGACACTCAGCATGCTCTCGATTCCCCCCACACCTCAGTGAGCATCCCTGCATATACCCTTTTGTCTCCCTGTAGCAGTTGCTGGTTGAAAAGATGCTTTTCCTACTTGCCCTCGTGTCCTTTTTGAGTTAATAAGCAGTAATGCCCAACCTATATCAATGTGCAGCTTCTTTTTCTTCAGGGGTGGATGTGGATTGTAGCTCTGACTCTCCCACTAACTACTCTGTGGCTTGAGATCTTTTTCTCATTTGAATGGGTGGCTCTTGAGGTTTCTTACAGATCTCAAGGCCTCATGCCAGCCAGGCTTGCTCTGCCCTCTCTGTAACAGTCTGAGAATCCACCCAGGTTCTGTGCGTGCCAGCAGATGCTCTGACACTGTCCTACCGTTAGTCCCCACCAGTTTTTTTTTTTGTTCAGCTATTGGCCAATGTCATTGAAACTGTAAAGTAAGCCATAGAGGTTCAAAGAACCTAAAAATGAAGAACTGTTTGTTTATTCATGAGTTGTCTATGTTACTTGACCATACTTGATGGCATTCCTAAAAGAACAGTAGTAATATATTTTTCTATTGGATAATGATCAGTGATTTTCAGAAAGCTGTTCCCTCTTCTAGCTCCCAAGCCTTGAGTAATGCAGGGACTTGTTCATGAAGTTTAGATAAACCCTGCTCTTCCCACATACCTTCTAGTTTCACTATTCTCTTATAGATTCCTCATATTTAAAATTGCTATTGAGCATATACTAAATTTATTTTTAACATTTATGAAGTACTTGGTGTTTATCAAGTACTCCTTAAATACTAATCTCCCACTCCCACCTTTTTCTCACTTCTTGGTGTATGCTGTGTAGTAGCCCAGCCTCTGTTCTGGTTTCTAGATATCCAGATAGGCAGCACTTCTGCATCTCTTAAGCATGCAGGAAATGCACTACTCAGGCAGTTGTGGTTATTGTTATCCTTTGAGTCACTTGACACAGGCCATAAACATTCATCTGCAGCGAGTGAAAAATGCCCTGGAACCCAGGCTAGCTTGTCTCCGGGTGTCTGTTTCATCTTCAGTGTAGCCGTGTGCCGGTGATGATTCATGGAAATACTTAATGGTGAAGAATAGTTGTGTTTTTGTTGGGAATTTTTGAAAGAGTGCTCATCAAAGTGTGGATTCCTCTTTTCAGATTCTTCTTCTAACACCAGCAGAGTCTTTCCTTGCAGAGAATTCTCTTCCAGATACTTCACAGTGTGGTGCAGTGTTACTGCAGAGCCCCAAAGTGCTGCTTGAGGCATTTTCTGGCTCTCATTGGGAGACTACCATAAAGCTCAGATGCTTTATATAGGTTTGCTCTCCCAGATGCTAGGAGGAGCTACTTGGCATGCATGAAGCTGGTCCTGTCCCTGTGGTGGCTGTGATGGTAATCCTGCAGTCACCAGGAACACCCTGGCTGGGACAGGCTCTTTTACCTGTGTCTTCACTCCTTTGTCCTACAGCCTCGCCTTCTTTCTTTCCAAAGCTCATGAAAAGAAAGAAGTTGAGGGAAGCAGACCTAGAGCCTGTGTGGCTTTCCACCTGTCCCCAGTCACCTGTGAACTTGGCTTCTTCTCTCCTTTATTTCTATCACCTTCTTTGAAAGCGCCAGTCACCCCCGTCCTCCCCACAGACTGGTTGCCGCCTTGTGCATGCACGTGCAGTGGGCAGTCACTGGCCATGAGAGGACTGGAACTGAGCTGACCAGAACTGCTGCTCTTCCCTGGCATTGGGGTGCTGGTGGCTGTTAACTAGTTATGAGTCCTCCAGTTTCTAAGTGCTTTTAAAAGCCTATTTGATGCTTTCTTGAGGGAGGGGATGGTACTGCACCCAGTCTGCAGCTAGGGAACTGTCAAGACCCCCTTCTTGGCTGCACCACAGTGTGTGAGCGAGTTTGAGAGTGCAGCTGCTACCTCTCCTCTGGCCTTCTGCAGGAAGAAAGACCAGTCTAGCCAGGAACAGGCAGATGTTGCCGCTGAAGGCTCTTGTTTCTTGGGTTGGATGGTTTGGCTGTCTGGAAGCAGGCATATGTTTTGACCATATGATACCAAAAGGTGAATTAACCCCATGAAAAAGAGATTGTCTGTCTTTTTTTTAAAGGAGTTGTTGATTAGCACTGGATACTAAAACTCAGGTGAAAGATCAGTGAGCAGGGCTTTTATTAGCTGGGCATTGGAGGGCAAATGTGAAAGCTGTGTCGGACCCAGGAAACGCCAGCCAAGTTAGACTTCCTTCGCATGGCCTAGTTTCCATGTGAGTACCATTTTGGGATGTTAAAGAAACAGCCCTACAAATCAGACGGCTTTCGGCTGCTCTACCTGGGGGGGGGGGGGGGGGAGTGTGTCTAACATCTGCTCGACATGCTTGTTAGTACAGAAACTTCAGAAGAATCGAATGTTTCCCAAGGAGGGGGTATCTTCATGGCAACCTCAATTTTTCTCTTTCAGCTGATGTTGACAGTTTCTACAAACTGTCTCAAATTTAAAGTAAAATGAAGTCTGCGCTCAAGCAGAAAGAATCCTCTCTGTAGGGAGTAAAGTGGTCATAGATTCCACAATGAATTTCTCAGTTGAAAAACAAAATGTGATGGGGTCGAGTGGGAGGAAAGAATGTTCACGTATTTTACAACCCAATGTCTGCCATAAAATCTCATTTCTTTGCAAATTCTTACTGTGATGTAGTCCAGAATTGTAACTCTATGGATCATTTTTGGTCTAGGGATGACAACATCTCTTAGCTTGTGGAATTTCAAGAGGTCCTGAGGACATGTGTGACTAGAAGACTAAGAGATGAAGGCACGACATGCAGCGGTTCACATCCCTGCTCAGGGCCTTCATCTTACTGTATGTAAATAAGTGTTTCTCATAGCTCGTTAATAGCTCCATCCATGGAGTTCTTGTGGCTTAGTCTTTAAATGTCAGCATGTAGTTGTGATTTGAGTTAACTTGGCCCAGTGGAAGTGCTAAAAAAAATACATATGTGCACATGTACATTACTTTAAGTGAACGTATATGTGGTATGTGAATTATATCCCAATGCTATTGTAATAAAAATTAATATGTAATTACATTTGAAAATATGGGTTCATGGATTCTCTCATAGATTTATTCAAAAGAAGTTAATTGCTTCATAATTTCTCCAGGAGTGAACATTTTTACAGAAAGGGTGCTTTGCCTCTATGTTTGCTTCTAAGCTCTGCTCCCTGCTAGCTGTGCCAATGCACCCTTCCCTCGTGTGCAGCACTTGACACAAAAGTGCTTACCAAACGTATGGGTGCTAGGTGGTCTTGTCTTTGTAATTATGTCTTTTAATTAAAAAAAATTACCACACTCCATTTGTGTGTAGGCATTGAAAGAAAGCTGTTTTTTTTTTAAAAAAAAATATTGCTTAGGAAAATTAGATAAAGGTAACTGCTACCAAGAAAAACTTACTATTGAATTAGACGTGGAGAAACAAATATAAAGGGTTTGGGGAAAATCATCATAGATAGTATTACAGTCAGCATTACCAGTATATATTCAAATATCCCAGGTCCTAAACCAGAGAAAAGACAGTGACCTTCTGTGTGATGCAGATGAAGAGGGTGCCAGTTGAGCACCAGTATGCTTAAGTTACAATTCCACAGTCACAGAGTGCATGTAGCATGCAAAAAAAAAAAAAAGAAGAAGAAGAAGAAGAAGAGTTCCTGGGGTACTGAATCGTAGAACCTCTACTTTAGGATGCAGAGACACAAAGCAATGGAAGAAAATATAGGAAAATATAAAGTAGCCTGGTTCTGACATTGAGTGTGCGTGCGTGTGTTTGTGTGTGTGTGTGTGTGTGTGTGTGTGTGTGTGTGTGAGAGAGAGAGAGAGAGAGAGAAAGAGAGAGAGAGAGAGAGAGAGAGAGAGAGAGAGAGAGTTGTTTGAGCCCCTAGTTTCTTGCTGTCTTCATTCCTAGTGGTACTGACTTTTCATCATTGAGCATGAATGGAGTAAGAACACGCACCCACATACTAACCTAACAAGTATTGACTTCTATTTCTCAAGAGTTACAGCAGTGAGGGTACAGATGTTTCTTCCTAGGCATGTAGTCTTTTAGAGCTTAAAAAATAATCTCTACTTACAGGAAAAGAATTATTAAGTATTCTTAGGAATGCTGTGAATATTGTCTTATTATAAGGCACAAACCTTTTGCCTTATATAATATATAATATTGCCTTATTGCAAAGCACAAACCTCTCCTGTATTGTTCTTACTAGAAACAGACTTGGAGTCCACATATCTCAAGAAAGGAAGGAAGGGAGGGAGGGAGGGAGGGAGGGAGGGAGGGAGGGAGGGAGGAAGGAAGGAAGGAAGGAAGGAAGGAACTTCTTATGTAGTGATTAATGCTTTGCAGTTTACAGTTGTCCCTGTGGGTTCCCTTCTTCATGTCTACACACACACACACACACACACACACACACACACACACACACACACACACACACACACAGGCACAGCCCAGAAAGCAGCAAATTAGCCGTTGAAGAGCTTCAGAGCATGGGCTGCGCAAACAAGACAGAATAGTGGCAATATCAGTGGAAGCGTAAATGAGGAAGGGGTGTTCTGCAGGTCCCAGCCCAAGACACAGAATTACGTGTAAGTAATGACTGCTGAGGGAAGGAAAATTAGCCTCTCCCAGATATGTGCTCTCTTACTGCTTGTTCAGCACAGAGTGCTAACAAAAGGAAAAATGGACTCCACAGTGTGTGTTTATATATGTGTGTGTATGTGCACACAAGCACAAAACAATATTAATCAGAGAAAAGAGCTTTCAATTTGAGAGTGGGAGGAAGACATGGGGAAGACTGGAGGAGGAGAAGGAATTTGGGAACACTATGTAATTTTATTTCAAATAAAAACATTTTTTCTTTAACAAGCTCCAGTTCTCCATACACCTCTGCTGTTGAGAATGCAAGTGGCCAGAAGCCAGACGAGGTCGTCTCCAAAACTGGGGCTAGAGTGGAATCAGCATGCATGCTCGCTAGGATCCATTCCTGGGCCTCTGGGCTGAGCAGTTTTTCCCTCTTGACTGTGATCATTTTAATAGATTTGTGAAGAAAACATAAATGCAGAACACAAGTCTTTTGTAGAAATGGATTCACACACAGTGCAAAGTCTATGAAGTTTGGGAGCCTGGCTGTCATTCATGGCTTTGCTGGGAATTAGATAGATCCATCTTAAAGAAATTCAGTGGCAGATGGAAATAAGGAATTCACTCCACAAGGAATCCTAGAGTAGGCTGTGAACTGTGGGAGGAGTCAAAGCTTGGGGGTAGAAGGAATCAGAGGTTGGGTGAGAGCAGTCAGTGCTTGGGGTGGGAGGAGTCAGAGCTTGGAGTGGAGAATTGGAGGCAGCATTGCAGGTTGTTTTCTTCTACTGTGATGGGTTGCAGTAGATTTCACTTTGGAAGCATCTGAAGCTAGGAAATACAGTCATTCAGTCAGCAGATAGTCTCATGGAGTGTCTGTATTAATGAAGTCATTCTCAAACTTTTTTCTCATGGTCCTTTTACACAATGGAAAGGGATTTTGTTTCATGTGTAATAGCTGAAATGTACCATATTGATATTGAACCTTAGAAAAGTTATTTAACTCAGTAATAATAATAACAACAACAATAATATCCAGGTGGTGGTGATGCACATCTTTAATCCCAACACTCAGGAGGCAAAGACAGGTGGAGCTCTGTAAGTTCAAGGCCAGCTTGTTTTACAGAGTGTGTTCAGTACAGCCAAGGCTACATAAAGAAACCCTGTCTCAAAGTAAATGGATGGATGGATGGATGGATGGATGGATGGATGGGAGGGAGGGTTGGGTGGATGGGGGGGTGGGTGGATGGGGGGTGGGTGGATGGGGGGGGTGGCTGGACGGACAGACGGATGGATGGACAGACAGACAGACAAATAAATAGATAAATAATAGTAAACCAAGCCTGAGCTGCAGAACGAGGTCACTGCAAGCTCAAATAACTTGTGAGATCCTCTCTCAAAAGTTTTAGATACACAGTCTTTAATAAATCTGTTGGAATACTTGCTTCGTATGTGTGAGTCCGTTCAATCTCCAATATGGAAAATAGCTATATATAATAAGTTCTTTATATAATAATAAAAGTTACATTTTTACGAAGAATACTTTAACAATACAGCTTGTGGTGTGTGTACTCGTGTTCTTTTCTTGCGTGTCTCTGTGATGTGTGGTCATCAGAACAGAACAGGGTTTTGATTGGAGACAGTGTATTGTGTTGCAATCTGCTTGAAGTACACAAAGAAAATTTATACTTCCATAGATACATATTTGGAGCCGCACAGACCTCATGAAAGGGTCTCGGGAACTCCCTGTGGTCTTCAGGCCACACTGTGAACCACTGTGCTTTAGAGCAGTGAAACATGAATAGTGGGCTCTGTTTGTTCACCAAATGTTTATTTAAAAGGTTACCATGGGCCAGCAAATGAGAAATTAATGGATCTGGTAGGGATAAAGAGTTCAGAAGTTGAGGCTGAGTTTGGAATTTCTTTTGCAAGCTAAGTGTTGTATGTTTGGGTGGGCAGGGTACCAGTGATGCTAGGTAATAGTCACAGACACTGTGGGAAGGTGGTGATTGGAAATACAAGCCCGTCCTTCTTAAAGTACATTGGAAGGTAAGCATAAGAAATTGAAAACTGGAGCATCAGCTGGTATCTCAGAGAGAAAACAGTGTTTCTAGCACAAGAAGGTATTGGTGTCATGATGGGGGATGAGTGTAGGCTGCTTGGACTGGAGGCTTGGGGACAAGGACTGCTGTCAGAGAGGGTCCTGCCGTGAGTCCATCAGCAGTCCTCCAAGGACTCGTCTCGACCGCTCTGTATGTCTTCTGGAGCACAAAGGCCCTGAGGTGGAGGTTCAGTGTCCTCACTGTGTGACATCAGGCCGTCTCACTTACCCTCCTGGGAGTCTTCATGGAGGAGGCTCAGTCAGGCCTCTGTGTGTGTGGGGGGGGGGGGTGCCCTTACAGTACACAGTTTTCTTTCTGATCCTTCTCTTTTGACTTTTTCCTTTTTTTTTTTTTTTCAGGCCATCCAGACCTTTCAAGTTCCCGAGAAGGTAGAGTAATTTAAATCATCTTGTTTGCTAATAAACTTCTCTGCAGTTTCTATTTCTCTGCTTTCTTCACATTTTGTTCTTTCCCCCTTCTTCATTCACATTTTATGAAGGAAAAATACATTTCTTTTCTCATACAGCAACTGCTTTCAGAACCCAATATCTAGAAAAGTACTTTTCAAACAGAGCAGATTTTCTTACCCTTTAAATTCTCTCGGGGTCTGCTTTCATATTTGTCTAGCTATTTTGCATTTTTTCCTATTCAAGTTGGCTTTTCTATCCTTTTCGTTGGCAGGAGGGGCCAGGGTCACGTGCACCTCCTTTATCTTATTTGTTGAATAACAGTATCTACCATTCTGCCAACTAGTGTGACTTGAATTAATGGTAGTTTATTTCAAATGCATTAGATGTTTTTCTTTTTTAAAAAAATGTAATTGTATTAAGATGGAGGTATTCATTTATGTGGAATTTTTTATTTTTAATTATACATATGTATATGTGTATATGTTTATGTATAGGTATATGTATATGTCTGGGGTATGTGCACATGAGTATGGGTGCCTGTGGAGGCCAATGGTATCAAATTTGAAACTATAGCAACAAGCAGTTGTGAGACTCTTGATGCAAGTGGTGGAAATAGGGATATAGCCATTTCACTATTAACTGCCGAACCCTAGGAACCCTTAGATAGAACTCCTGAAAATACAGCAAAGACACTGTCCTGTGCTCTTAGACAGTGTGGCTCTAGGTACAGTGTCATCACACTTAAACTTGAAGTGGCCTGTGAGGTTCAGTTGCCACAGAAGCTCAGGTAGAAAAGAGTCCATCCTTCCCAGTGGGAGCACTCACTGTCTAGAGCAGCGGTTCTCAACCTGTGGGTCAGGAGCCCCTTGGGGGCTGAACAATGCTTTCACAAGGGTCCTATATCAGATAATCCTGCATATCAGAAATTTACATTATAGTTCATAACAGTAGCAAAATTACAGTCATGAAATAGAAATAAAATAATTTTACTGTTGGGGGCCACCACAATATGAGGAACTGAATTAAAGGGCTGTAGCATTGAGAAGGTTGAGAACCACTGGTCTAAAGCAAAACTCAGTCTCCCAAGGGGAGCACTCACTGTCTAAATAATAGTTAGACAGTGTCTAAATAATAATAAATAAAATTCTTGATAGCAGACTTTCCTGTTTGAAGTAACTTAAGATTTTGATTAAAAAAAATAAAATATAAATTACATTTAGCCTTCTTGGGTGATACAAGGACCTGGGCCCAGGGCCCAGCATTTGTTAAACAGGCACTCTCTTGAGCTGAGCAGCATCTGCATTTTAACTTTTATTTTTTGTGGGGGGGGGGGGTCTCTTCTGTGTGCGGGATATGGAGGCTGGAATTCAGTGTCAGCTCCTTTCCTCTGTCACTCTCCACCTCAGTTTTACCGGCCCTGGACCTTGCTGTTCCAACCAGGAAGCAGTTCCCAGGCTCTGCCTGTTTCAGTCCCCAGTGCTGAGGATCCAGGCTCAGGCCTTTGTGCTTGCACCAGAAGCACTTTATCCACTGAGCCAAACGACCCAGGCCAAACAAACCATTTTACCCGGTTTGAAGAGCACCATTTTGTGACTACACACACACACACACACACACACACACTTTCATCTTATAAAACTGAAATGCTATGCAATAACTTTGTCCTCATTTCCTTTTGTCATAGTTTTGGCAGCCACAGTTCTACTTTCTTGTCTCTGTAAATTTGGCTGCTCTAGGTATCTCATTTGAGGACAGTCCTCCATCTCTTGTCACTCTGAGTGACATTTAACCGAATGTCCCCCAGGCCATTCATATTTTAGCAGGTGTCATAAGTTCCTTTGTTTTCAAGGCCTAGTCATATTCTGTTTTGCTGTATATAAATGTCATACTTTTTCTCGTTCTTCCACTTTGCCCCTTCCTGAAGAAGAGAGACAGAGACGTGGGGAAAGATATACAAATAAACATGCCCTATTAACAAAAATACTCTCACTTTTCTGGAAATAATGATTTTCTCAGCAGACTAAAATTTTAACATTTTGAGAAGATTTGGGTTTTCCTCTGTTACCAAATTGATTTTTTTAAGAATCTTAATTTTTTCTTTTTAGCATATCTACATATAAATACAACTTACTCCAAAAAGCCTTTCCTGATTTTCCAGTTCACACCTCACCTGGAAATAACCTCTTCTTTTTACTTGGCCAAGCATCAGTTCTGCTCTTTTAGGACCACACTTTTGCCTACTTTTGTAGATATCTGTGCCTGTCTGAATTTCTGCACTTGGCTGTAAATTCCTCAAGCACAGATCTTTCTTCCAGTCTTTGCATTACCACAATGCCTTGCATCTTACTATTGATGTGCTGTTAGATGAATCTGTATCCTCACACAAAGGAGAGAGATGTTTATCCTGTTTGTGTGTGTCAATTTTTTCGAATCTGAGTTGTTCTTCCCGTTAGGTTAACAACTGATGCCACTAGAAATGCCTGCCCTTAAGGGACAAGAAAAATTGTGAGGATTTTGGGGAAAAGCAATAAGCTGCGGGGGAGGAAGGTTTTTTTTTTTTTTTTTAGAAAAGAAGAGAGAACACAAGATCTTAAAATTTGCTCAGATCTGTAAGGTGGAAATCATGACCATTTAGTTGATTTGGGCAGTGCCAAAGTCAGGAGAGGAAAGGAGCATCTAGTCAAGTTACACCCTTTCGGGGAGGCTTGAGCAGGTTTCTCAGAGGCCACAAAGGGTAAGCCAGGAGAGAAGCAAACAATTGACTGTGGAGCTTCCTGTGACGTCCGTGACCTGAGCATAGGGTGGTTCTGTAAGACCCTTCACAGCTACCTCCAGTCTTCTTCCAGAGTAATCCGGGCAATACGGTTGAGCTTCCGTAAGTATATTCAGGGGACTTCCAATTGGATACCAGTCTAGCACACAGTGCCATCCTCACCAGGGAGCCAGGCTGCCCACTCACTAGAGTCACGGTGCATGGAAACGTTTAAGAAACCCTGTTTCTAAGAGGATCTGAGAGCCAACCGAGAGATGACATGAACTGGATACAGTGGTGGCTAGGACAGCTTCAGGCCCTCTGCACAGGGAGAGCTCTCCCAGCCTTTCTGGGTCACTCCCTCCTAATCCACAAGTTACAGAGGAGGAAGCATTTGCAGTTGTACTGAGTTCTAGCCAAATGTCTCCCAGTTAAGCAGGTGGGTACAGGATAAGTGTTACCTGGTGTGTAGGGCGGCTTGTGTAAAAGACCAGTCCTTTTAAAAATTGTTCTGATGCACATATGGCTCACTTTTCAAAAAAAAATAATGTGTACATGCTTTAGTGTTGGTCAGAAGTGAGATGTTATAGCTGTGTCTGTGTGTATTTTATAGGCAATCTTAAATATCCTTTACTCCTCCCACTTTTATAGGTTTTTTAACCATGATATTGTAATCATCTGGATTTCATTTCGCACATGGGCCGAGTTGGCACTAGGTATGGAAGTCCTGCCGCAGTTGGTGCTGTTCAGGAGAAGCATTGTCTAAACGGCTGTGCATCTCCCCACAGCGCTGAGCCTGCTCAGATGGCAGTGCCCACAGCGCTGAGCCTGCTCAGATGGCAGTGCCCACAGCGCTGAGCCTGCTCAGATGGCGTGCTGAACAGTTGTCTCTAGAGAGGCCAGCGTGGGAAGCATCTGCTGTGTGCGGAAGGAGTTGTGATATAGTGAGGTTAAATGTGTGTAGAAGAATGCGTGAAAGAACTAACCATAAAGCGTCCACATGGCGCCGGTGCACGTAAGCAGCATGTGGCAGGACGGTGGAATCAAAATCAAATGTTTTCAAAGGCAAGGAAAGCAATTATTGGAAGAGAGTTTTAGAGTTTCTGTGTATGTGTGCATATTTCTCGAGAACACAAAGCAAAAAGTCCTTCTGGATAAATTAAGCTACAGATGAAAACTAAGCAATGCAGGCACTGTCCTCTCTTGATAACATGTTTGTAAGAATGAACAACTTCTGGTTCATGTGAAAGGGCGGATCCCTCTAGAATGCAATGAATAAGTGCTTAGGTCCGGAGCGTCCACGTTTCACGGCTGGTATTTTCCGGTCTCGTGTAAAGTGCCCTTTCTAAAGAATGGAGTGATGGATGGAATGGCTCAGGGGTGCTCCTCAGACAAAACAGTGATCTCCTCACTGTAGTGGAGGATGTTTGCAGGGGGCAGGGGGCCACTCGGAGGACATTGGGGTTCGTGGGTTCCCGTCCCATCCTTAGTCATCCCTAAAGGCAGCTGTAGCTCGCCTAACATAATGTTCATGCAGTAGTCTTAAATCCAGAATATGCAATCAGACAGATAATGATCAACTCAGTGTCCCGTGGTCTGTGTGATTTTGCAGAGAGAAACTAAGAGTTAGTGAGGCTAGGACTTCCTTTCTTTTTGAAGCGGGATTTCACTATGTAGCTCTGGCTGACCTGGAATCAAATATGCTAGCAAAGCTGGTCTTCAGCTCGCAGAGATCCACCTGCCTCTGCCTCCCAAGTGCTAAGGTTAAGGTTTGGCAAAGGTAGCTGGAGAGACAGCTGTGGGCACTGGGAACAAAGCTCTTGTCTTTGAGGTGTGAGCAGCTGTTGTCGGCTGAGCCATGTCTCCAGCCATAGACATTTTATAGTGTGAATTTGAAGAAGAATCTGGCAAGTTTACTGCTTCCTTGTGTCTTTAGTTTCACGTGTGTTTGAAGAGAAAGATGGAAACACAGGAGTTAAAAGCCAGATTCTAGACCCAGATTACCTAAGGCTTTATGATTTGACTAATTCCTTAGCCTGTCTGGGTGGATATAAGAATGACGCAGATGTCTGTGTAAGGTACACAAGCCACTAACTCTGCAGTGAGTGCAGACCGTTATTCATGTAAAGTCATTTTAAAAGAACAAACAGTAGGAAATGCCAGGGCAAGCTCCTTAAGGCATAACTCTATTGTGGCTTAATTCTTTCATCGGAGTGATAATTTGAAGTAAATATGCCATAGAGTCCGTTCTGAGAACTTCCAGTTAGCACTGAGTGTGGAGATTGAAGGGCTGTCTATACAGCAGTACTTCCTGGCATGTAAACCCCAGCTTTATTTGTAATCACTAACATGTCCTCAAAGAAATGCCTCATATACTTAATAAAGAAGTCTCTTTCACATGAACCAGAACTGGGCATCACAGTCGCCAGGTGAACCACCGCTGTTTAGAATCCCAGAGAAAAGTAGTCACACCCTGGGTGTTTGGGGGGTTTCTTCTTCTAATAAAGATTGGAGCAACTAGACGCCTCCTCCCGCATACTCTCTGACACTTAGAAAAATTTCGGTCTCACAAGGTTCTGACAGTTCATCCCTGTCAGCGTGAGGATAACAAGCACAGTGCAGGAGGGCAGAGAAATGGCTCTCACAGCCAGAGGTGGTATGTGTGTGAAACAGGCCATGACAGAGGTAGTCATGGAAGATGAGACTAGAGTCAGCCTGAGGGGGCTGGAGTGCCAAGGGGCGGTAGGACTCTGGGGCAGCGTTCTGCTAATCAATAAAAATTACTTGGGCCCCTCTTATAAACTTCTGTTCTAGGTACTGATACCACACTGACCAGAGAAAATTTCTCTGCTCTTGGGAGCTCACAGTCCACTGAAAATCTTCATTAGTCATTTCTAAGAAGGAAGTGGCTCTGGGGAGTATAACTGGGGTGTGTTCTGGATTGCACTACATGTACCTGTTCATAGACTTTTTCCCTTTAAAAGAGATGATTAAAAGTATGGAGGAAGAAAATAAGAACAGAAACAGAAGTTCTGACTCTGCAAGATGGAGCCTTCGTTTTTTATTTTGTTTTCTTCTTTAGTTTGCTTCTTCCCAGGCATCCATACAAATCCAAACTGTTATTTGTCATATAGCCTGCCTAGACTAGCCCAGTAGCCTGTGGCCACTAACCAGTGCTACTTTATCAAAGAAATGAAGGGATAGTGATCTTGACATTGTTTGCATCGATGTATGTAAATACTTCTAATTATATTAGTAGATATCTGTGCTGGTCTAAACATGGGGATCTCACACTGCTCTGTGTGCAGCCTTACCTCCACACTGCTCCTCAGAGGTCTTCTCTGCTCGCTTTGTGCCTTGTAGTTACGCTGCGCTGCTAGCCGACTGGCCTGTGGTGGTCCTGGGCATGTGCACTCTGCTCATCGTGGTCTGTGCCCTGGTGGGAGTCTTAGTCCCGGAGCTTCCCGACTTCTCTGATCCGCTGCTGGTAAGGAGAACTTGACCTGTCCTACACCTCAAACCATCTCCCCGAATTAAATACTTAAATGTGTGGTATATTCTGTTAGCAGCTCTTTCTTTCTCTGTTTCTGAGATAGATCTTACACGGTAGCTCCTTGAACTTGTCATCCTCCTGCCTCAGCCTTGTGAGTGCTGGGATTACAGGTCTGAGCCACTACACCCAGCTCCCCATTTCTTTAAAAGCCTACCGCAGTCAGCGCGCAGTAACCATGTAGCTCTCTTTCTACAAGAGGTGTTATCAGCCAGGTGTGGTGGCTCTGCATGCCTTTGATCCCAACACTCTTTAATCCCAGAGGCAGAGGCAGGTGGATCTCTGTAAATTGGAGGCCAGCCTGGTCTACAGAGGGGCTTCCAAGATAATTAGATTTGTTATACAGAGAAACCCTGTCTCGGAAGCAAAAACAAAAACCAAAAACCCAAACAGATGTGTTATTTATACTCTTAGGTAAGGTCAAGGAACTTGTTCACACTCAAGCTCAAGATGTCCCCACATCTCTGTCCCCATGTAATGTGGGAGTCTTCTGTTTTGTGTTGATTTCATTGGTTAAATAAAGAAACTGCCTTGGCCCTTTAATAGGACAGAAAATTAGGTAGGCGGAGTAGACAGACAGAATGCTGGGAGAAAGAAGCCGAGTCAGTGAGTCGCCATGATTCTCCTCTCCGAGATGGATGCCCGTTAGACCCATCCTGGTAAGCCACACTCAAGTGGCAATACAGATATTAGAAATGGGTTAGATCAATATGTAAGAGCTAGCCAATAAGAGGTTATAACTAATGGGCCAGGCAGTGTTTAAAAGAATACAGTTTCTGTGTAATATTATTTTGGGCATAAGCTAGCCAGGCAGCTGGGAGCTGGGCAGAACGCAGCCTGCTGCTCCCCACAACACCCATGTTAATCAAAGTTTAAATAATTAACATATTGAATACTGTTCATATTCTTGGAAGTATTTTCATAAAGATTTTAATACTGTGCATCTCTCCCCACCTCCCAGAAGTAAAGGCATTTTCATGTAACAGGATCTGTTAAGTAAATGTTCCTCTGAGGTGGAATAATGAAAAAATATGATCAAGGATATGATATACTCTTAGTAAAACACTGTGAAAATGTATAACATAATTTAATTGGACCATAATTTTTACAAGTTATTATTAAGCACTTGCTAAATACTTGGGCACAGGTAACTCTGATATGCTTTTCCCATTTCCTGAGACATGTAACTAGAGAGCCTTATGGCTTTGTCGTAGCAAAGAGATGAGTGTTATCCAAAAGGCAGTGTGTTAACACAGGCCTCCTCTGTAGTCGTGAGGAATGCCTGTGTTTCCTTTTGAAAACTCTGCATCACTTTCATATTGTTTTCCTGAGTCATTAACATATTGTAATTAGTGGGAAATAGAATACACTAATAGGAACATGTAATGTTTTGTCTTAGGGTTTCGAACCAAGAGGGACTGCAATAGGCCAAAGGCTGGTCACGTGGAATAACATGATGAAAAATACAGGATACAAAGCAACATTAGCAAATTATCCTTATAAGTATGCAGAAGAGCAAGCCAAAAGGTAATCATGTACTTTTTATGACTTTTAAATATAGTGTTACTTAATGAATCCTTCTTATTGCCTGAGCAAAAAGGGTAGATTAAAACACAAGGCTCAATTCCTTTGCCATGAAGTTTAACTTGTCATTAAAATGTCTTGGCTGTACTAAGATGAAAAGTGAGGTTTTTCTTCTTTACACATGGAAAAACTAACACTGCTCACATGAATCCTTCCAGCTTGGTACCGGATGCTAAATAGATTGGAGCCTCAGAGTTGGACTGTTAGACTCTGCCTATCTCTTTGAAATAGCCAGAACTTTATCAAAGATCAGATTGTTTTTCGCTTTCAGCCACCGGGACGACAGATGGTCAGATGATCATCATGAAAGAGAAAGAAGAGAGGTAGACTGGAACTTCCAGAAAGACAGCTTTTTCTGCGACGTTCCAAGTGAGTGAGGGCTGGACGGACCAAGTCCTTGGCAACTTCCTGGGGGCAAGATGGAGTGAGATAAAACCCAGCAGCTTCCCAGGTTCTGTAGTCACAGAGATGTCAGCTATGTAACCTACTTTCCTGCTAGAGTGGTCATCCACTAGTCAGAATTTATCTATGATTCAAAATTAAGGAAAGGGTTCCGTTCAAATAGAAGGAAGAGATTAATAAAATTTTTTGCTTTGCCTGAACTGAAAGTCATATCAAATCCTTTTTCCTATTTATTTCTGGATCAGTTAACAAGTACATATTTTCATTCAGTCCTGAAATAATCTATTAGTCAAAAAAGTTTTATAGCTTTGTTTAAGTAAAAACAAACATACTAAGAACTATCCACATGCCAAGTGTTGTGGTGCATGCCTGCAGACCCAGCTACTCTGAGGCTGAGGCAGGAGAATTACTTGAGTCCAGGAATTCTTAGCTGTAGTGTTCAGGTACTACTGACTGTAGTACCCTATGCTGCTTGGGTGTCTACACTAAGTTTCCTATCAATATGGTGACCTCCCAGAAATGAGAGACCATGAGGGGTGAACTGGCCCAGATCAGAAAGAACCATGCTCCGTCACATAACAGTGGAAACAGAGAGGTGAACAAAGTGTGGTGTGTAGAGGCGCAGAGCTTGGAAGTGGGTCAGGCTGAAAAGGACATGAGGGCATGGTGCTGTGGCTAGAACCCTGGACCACCTGCTCCTCTGAAGAAGCAGAATGTGGCTTCACAGAATTGAGGCCCAGGCATTGCAAGAATCCAGATTTCAGTGTGGAACCACAGATTCAAATTTTAGCAGCCAACTCACTAGAGAAATTCAGTTACATGTAAAGTCAGCTTGTTATGTGGCAGCTGCAGGGGAGAATGCACAGGAGATAGCAAAGAACTGCAAATGACATGTTAGGTGTTCCATGGTCAGAGTGATTAAGAATGAGGATTGAGGGTCATAGTTTCTGACTGAGCAAATATTAATAGTAAAATTGTTTTGATTTCAATTTGTTGAATCCCCCCCCCCTGTATATTTCCCTGCCTAACTAGATACCAGAGGACCCACCTAGATCCTGATATCTCAGATAGCGGGAGAGGAGATTCAGATTTTATACTAATTCTAGGAAGCAATGCAAGTTCAAACATTTTCTGCCTCTTAAAACACAGATTAGAAAAACTGAATGTTTGGGCTGTTGTTTTGTTTGTTTGTTTTTTTCCCTTTCAAAATATTATTATAATTTCTTAATCAGCACTTGTTAATGTCTTACTAAGAACAACAGTGAGTTCAGGAAGTAAGTCTAGCTTTTGTTCCCAGTGGTTGTCTTCTGAGCAGTAAGTTCTGGCTTGTCTAAAATCCTCAAGGGCTCGGTGGGAATGAAATCCTTGTTTTCGTGGGGCTGATTTTGTACTCGTACTCAGTCTACATAAGACAACAGCTATATGGTGAGCACAGGTGTTTGCTCAGGACAGCTGAGTGATCGTGAATAAAAGCACTTGTAACGATGGTTTGCCAATGATGTTGTTAATGCAATTAGACATTTAGATAATTTAATGTACTTTGTCCACTTTGATACATACTAAACCTTTCTAATAACCCAGACAGAAGCAGTCCCATGCAATACCTGCTTTCCGTTTCAGTCTTGCTATTATTTGATAGCGATTTTGTCACCGTTTACAAATGAGGAAGTAGTCTCAGAGAGGCTAGCAGCTGCTTGTCTGCACTCCCACAGGTGATTAGTGGCAGGGTCTGGTTACAGCCAGATCTTGTTCCAACAGCTTGTGTTGGTCTAACTTCAGGTTCTTCCTCTAGACTCTAGGGTGGGAGAGTAGCCCCGAGCACAGCCAGGATATGCAGCGCTGCTTCAGCACTCAGGTGGCCTCTCCTGTGAGCGTGGTAATTCAGTCACCCACCATCTCTCTGTAGCCAGCTGCCAGAGAGACTACCTCATGATCCTTTTGTATATTCCTAGTACGGCATTCTACCATTGCTTATGCCATTAAGGAAACGAAGAGAGACCTTCAGTTGTTCTGCTGAGAGTTTACAGCCTTTTCTTCCTAATTATAATCTAATCAGAAGCAGATTTGTTACATACTTACTACAAGGTTCCTGTGTAGCGAGTGTGTACAGGCTTTGAGTGAAAGTGGCACTGATGCACACCCATGCCCCCAACACACACACACACACACACACACACATTTTCTCTGGGACTTTATCAAAGGAAAGAATCCCCTCCTAATAAAACATTGTCTGTGCAGTTCTCATCTGAATTGTTTCTGCATTCTGACTCTTATCAAATAAATAACCTATAAACATTTGTCTTTCTCTCTCTTCATCCTACCAGGTGATGGATACTCCAGAGTAGTGTTTGCTTCAGCAGGAGGGGAGACGCTGTGGAATTTACCTGCAATTAAGTCAATGTGTGATGTGGATAATTCCAGGGTATGTAAAACATAGCTGAAATCTGTTCCGCATAATAAAGTTGTTACGAAAACTTCTGCTGCTGCCCTGGTGTCTGACCGATGAAATGCCTGCAAGGCTTACCACCCAAAGCAAACCCCAGCAGGCAGGCTTTGCCCTCCGGATCCCGGCATCAAAGTGTCCTGTGTTTTCCCATCTTTAGAACACGCTGCCTTCTTTAATAAAGAACTCTCTTCCTTTGCCACTCACATCCTCTCAGCTTGATGGTCTTCTGTTAATTCACAACAGTTCTTTTCATGACAATGGTTCAGTCTGTCTCTTTTTCTCTCCCTGTGCTCTCTCCTCTCTAGTTCCACTCTTCTGCACGCCGCCCCTCCCCGAGTCAGTTGTCAGCGTTGTCACTGTGCAGTTATATGCCTGCCTGTCTGGCAATCAGTGGTGATTTCAAACAAAAACTTAGGAAGCAAGGGGTGGGGGTATCAAAAGACATTAATGCAGTACGTAAGACATTAATACAGTGTCTAGCTCAATGGCCCCCAGTACTCCAATCCAGACGGCCCCAGGATCTAACAGCTTGCTGCTTTGGAAGATGCTAGGATTCAGGACAAGCCTTTCCTGCCAGACTTCTCCGGAGCCACACAGATGTCAGGTCCAGAGGACATGAAGTCAGTCACCCCTGAGTGTGGAAGGGCTGTCAGTTTGAGCAGGTACAAACTGCTGTCTGACATCACTAATGGACCTGTCCAAGGATGGTAGCCAGGCAGAAAGGAACTCTATGTGTTCTTAGCATAACTCTAAAATATAAAACCAGAGGTTAAGTCCCAAACCCAAGCACCTGCCCTGTTAAGAGTTAGCCGACAACCTTATTCCCATCTTCTGCTCTCAGTGGGGCATCTTAGTGAAATATGGGGTAGAAAGGACCCATAGAGTCGCCTAGACCAGCAATATCATCGTGCTGATGAATTCCTTCAAAGAACTAGCAGCTCACGGTCCACCTGTGTTGGTCCCTAGATGCCCTGGCTTTACACCATTCTCCAGCAGGAAAAGCTATTTGACATCCTGGCGTGACCTCACCAGGGATTGTGGCACCAGTTTTCTATCCATGTCGCCTTCCTTGTCTTTGGTTCCAAACCAGTCAAACCCACAAATGAGCTGTAAAAAGACCGGAGTTTTCTAGTCAGTGGTCAGGTTTTGCCATATTTCCTCCACTAGCTGCTAGATGCTCCCTTACTTGGCAGCTATCTGTGTATTTCTCATTGTGTGACACCTCTTAGGTAGGAAGTTAATTCTGAAGCAGTAAACCTATAGTGGCACTTGATACAGCAGTAGTTCATGCTCGGGCTTGTAAGGCGTCACTGTGGGCCCATGGCCTGGGCATCAGCGCCACTGACCAGATGAGAAGGCAGGCTTGGGAAGTGAAGTTGGTTTGATTACTTGTCATCACGCCTGGATGAGAACTCTGAATTTGGATGCCTCTTACCCCTCTGCCTGCCCCTGGTCTTCAGACCTTACCTTCCTGGAGACCCCATGTAATCATGGACCCCACTCCCTGTGTGTGTGCATTCTAAACATTTCCATGAGTCGTATAATCCCCACAACAGCAGATGAGCCAAATACCGTTGTATAGATGGAGACACTTGGTACAGATAGTAACAGACTTGAACCCAGCCAAATCCGTCTCCAGAGCATGTCCCTACCCTCTGTGCTTCCATACGAAGACTACACCCTTGCCCTATGTTTGTTTTGCTGTATTATGCTGTTTCCTACTTGAATGACTATGAAAGAGTCAACATGGCCTGAAATAAGTATTAGTTTGATAGCAGTTTATTCTTTCAATATGCATTAGACTCTAAGACTTTAAAAAGTCAGTAAGGAACACTGTACCACAGCAGCTTTCAACAGTGAAAGGAGCATAGCACTTCCTTCATCTATAACATGGACGTATCCAGTGATCCTGGTGAGGTCGCTTACAAAAAAGGCACACCTAAACAGGAAATAAGTAAGTGAAAAAATTATATGAGGAGGAAACAGTTAAAGGAAAATAAAGGTAATGGTGAGACAGTATGAGAGAGAGAGATTGGGGGCCAGGTGAAGCAAGGGTGTGAATTCACAGGACATGCATGTGGAAGGAAGCTAGAGGATAACCTCAGATATCCTTCCTTAGACACCTCCAGGGTCTCATGTGTCCGGGAACTTGCTGAGCTGACTAGATGATCTGGCCAGCACACCCAGGGATCCACCTGTCGCCATTTCCCCAGCACTGAAATTACAAGCACTTACCACCATGCGTGGATCGTTTTTTAACATGGGTTCTGGGAATCGAACTCAGGTCCTCATGCTCACACTTCACAGCCTGAGCCATCTCCCCAGCCCCTCTCTCATACTCTTGTTCATAGTTGTGTGTGTGTGTGCACGCACATGTAATAGTACGCAGGCGGAGGTCAGAGGACAAAGAGTCCATTCTCTCCTTCTACCATGTGGGTCCTAGGGTTGAGCTCAGTCTTCAAACCTGGCCACACGGGCCTTTACTGCCGTCTCACCAGCCCCGTTCTTAACAGAATGCTTTCAAGGTGAGGATTTGGGGGCACTTCCCCAAAACATACATCCAAAGGAATCTTTGGTGTGGGCAGTTACAAAATCACATTAAATGAATAAACAGGCAATCAGGAACCTAAAGATCTACTTTAGAAAACATGGTTATAATTTTAACTTGTTAAATTAACCCCCGTCTATAAACCAGTCACAAATGTGATTGTATTCTGGTCTCAGATTCTACTCTGGAAAAATATGACAAAATGGCCAATTGATTTGTTAAGTATAACTTGGCTGAACAGCTCAGCTCTGAGATTACTGCTTAGCTTTTTCCAGTCCCCAGTTCGAGCTGCTTTGGGAATTTGTGTGTGTTACAGTGTTCTGAGTCCTTGGCAGCCTTTCCTCCCTACCCCTGAGTCCTTGATATTGTGTTTAAGCACTCAGTTAGAAACACCTCTCAAACTAATGGGACCAAGTTAATGATCCAGAGAGGAAGAGTTTAGCTGTCAGTGGGTTGACCCTCACAGTGAATGTCATACCTCAGTGAGACCAGACGTTCCCTTTTCTCCAGATTCCACTGAAATTCCGTGCTACCTGTGCTCCTAATTCAGAGTGACTGGGGCTTCCAGAAAGAGTGGATGAGCTCTGTCCACCTCCCCACAGAGGAGTCCCTTAACCTCCATTTCCCTGACCCTCTTTGGTCCTTGCTTCTGTCCTGTAGGGCCCGCTGGCTGACTCACACTCATAACCGGAAGGGTCTCTGAGCATCATCCCATGGGAAACACTTCATCATGTTAGTCTCTGCAAGTTAGAGACGTTGGAACTTTGAGGACTCAGACCATAAGAGGGATTTGAAAATTGGTGTCTGGGACTGTCTTCTAGATTAGCTTTCATGGGCTATAGGACCCCACACACATACCACATAGAAGCTTAGGGGGGCCTGGAATGTATTTTCTGACGCTCCTTTCAAGGGGCCTTTGCCCTCGCTGTCCTCTGACTTGGTTGCCAGGCAGACAATCCAGGAGTCAGATGAGCCTGCTGTGGAGGGCTTAATCTTCCTCTTTTCCCTTTCTTGGCTTCTTAAAATACCTTCGGCTTAGCCAGTAGTTTTTAAAGCTAAGGTATTATTTAAACACAACTGGTGTCTCCTTTCTCTCTCTTCTCTCTTTTCACCTTCTATTTTAAGTCAGCTCCACCCCTGCTACTATCTAACTAAGGAATTGTGCAAAGACACGTCACAACCACATAAGCAGAACGATTCCCCGAGACCCGTGTTGGTTAGTAGCTGCAATTAGAGGGCTGTGTTCCCTCAAGAGGGATTTGCTTCTGTAAACTCTAGTTTATTTTTTATAAACTCCTAGGTCTTGGAGCTATTCCAAAGGATCCCTTTTCCGAACGTATAATAAGAATACATCTGTTCCCCATGTAAAGAGATGTCTCCCTGCCAGTCTCTTTGCCACAGACTGTAATATGGGATTCTGTATTTATCCAGTCACAATAACTGGTTATTGCCGATGTGACGCAGCACTTTCAGACAGGGGCACTTACTCTGCGGTCCCTATATGTCTACTGATAGACTACTTGTCTCATTAAGTTCTGATCATTGATTTTCTGCCACTCTGGAGTAAATTGAGGGCAAGGACCACAGTGCCTCTCTCATATTGTGCCCAGAGACAGCATTTTGAATGGATGGAGAGGTAGGGATGTTGGGCCTTGCTCACTGGAAATATGGGCAGTGCTGTGGTTTTTCCCTTGAGGATGCTGATATCCTAAAGGGCTAGTTAGAGGGTGCCCATCATGATACTGTTCTCTGTGACCCTTTTTCTTACCCTGTATAGTCTTAAAAACAGTTTTTCCAAATGTTGTACCCAGCCAGCACCATAGTTTCCTGGGGGCAAACTAGCATTTGTTTTTGTAGCATAACCAGCAAATAATAGTTAGTATTTATGATGCTCAAGTTTTTAATCTTTGGTCAAATATACATATAAAACCCCCACTCTAACTAGAAAAAAAGGGCTATTCAAGAATACAATGCCATGCCCCTGTTGCGTTTGTGGCTGGCAACTGTATTTTCTTTAGTTCTGCCTGGGCATTTCAGCAGAACACATGTGCCCCTTCTAGCTGGGATCCCTGTAATCTCTTTGTGGGGTGAACTGTTGTCTGCCCTGGAAACTGGAGATGCTGTTTCAGGGAGGCACGACTTACTAGCCCATTTTTCTCAAGTGAATATATATGAATTTTTAAACCTGGAATTTCTCTGTCTTATAAATGCTAATTATGTGTTTTCAGAAGTAAGCTTTAAACTGAAGTTTTGTGAAAGTCATGCTTACTCTGTTGCGTTTTCACGATAACTCTTTGGCCCACTTTTCTTTACAACTGTAAAGAATTGTTCAAAGCAAGTCATTTTGGTTTGGTTTGGTTTTTCTCTGTCTTGTTTTGGTTTCTTAAGACAGGATCTCATTGTGTAACCCTGACTGTCCTAGATCTCCTATGTAGACCAGGCTGGCCTCAAACTCTCAGAGATCCCACCTGTCTCTGCCTCCTGAGTGCTGGGATTAAAGGTGCATACCACCATGCTGAGCCAAAATGATCAACCTTTATTAGGAAAACTTCAAACATCAGACTGGATCTCCAGTCACAGTTCCAGCCCACAGCCTCCTTGTACCACCCACGCCTCTCCACACACGAGTCCCACTTTACCCAGGCTAACAATGCGAATAATGTGTAACCTGGGTCTTAGATAAGTCTGGCTTCCAAAATGATTGTGCATGTCAGCCAACTTCTCTGTCTTGGAAAGAGATTTTAATGAACAGTTGACGAAGCCTAGTTTAATCAAGGTACAGGCTGTGTGAAATCACGTTAGGAAAACTCTCCACACCCTTTCTGAACTTTGGAGTGGTTCCCTAGAACAGCCTTTGGTAAATAAAGAGGAGGGAAAGTGATAAGGCCAGCCTCCTCAGCTCTGGTCCCTCTGATCAGAGGTCTCTAGTCAGGCCACAGAAGAAGGCTGGCGCTCACTGTGACAGGACCAGACTTCCCAGGGACAGCATCCTAAATGACGCACTGGCCACACCAACCCAGAGTCGCCACAGTTCCTAAGGACCCCAGCCACCATTTACCAACAGAGAAAAGTTCCCCAGAAAGGGTTCTAGCCAACCTGAGTAAACAAGGATGTAGAAGAAGAACTAAAATTCTACTTTTTGGTTTATTTATATTTGTTAACTTATACTTATTTAAATTCAGATATAAAAATGTTTTAATCTTAAAATATTGACCCTTCTCACCTTATTTCAGAAAATCATTTTAGAGCCAAGCAGTGGTAGCACATGCCTTTAGTCCCAGCACTCGAGAGGCAGAGGCAGGCGAATCTCCTTGAGTTTGAGGCAGCCTGGTCTACAGAGCAAGTTCCAGGACAGGTTCCAAAGCTACAGAGAAACCCTGTCTTGAAAAAAAAAGAAGGGAAAAAAAATTTTTAGTCTTAAGTTTTTCATGACTCCAGTCCCTTTTTGATTTTTCAAATAGAATTTTTTGTCCTAGTCTGTTCAGACTCAGGAACAAAGTACCTTAGGTTAGATAATTTGTCAACAAGTGATTTGTTCCTAACAGTTCTAAGAACTGGAAGGTTTTAAGATCAAAGAGCCTGCAGATTCCGGGTCCAGTGAACCTGTCTCCTAAGGTGCCATCTGTGTGGCATGATACAGTACCAAAAAGCACAAACACCCTTGAACTGCTACCATAAGGGCACATACCCACTAAACCTCCCAGAAGTCCGCCTGTCAGGACTGTCACGCTGGGCACCAGATGGTAAGGTATGGATCTGGGGGAGGTATGGCAGCCATAGGAGTACATTTAGGGATAATATCTTTGCCTTCAGCTGTGTTTATTGGGAATTTGGGGATTTGTCACCAAAACTTTCATGCCAAGACCCAGAATTTTCAGGAAACAGCAATTGGACAGCTGTTTCCTTCCTCCTGTGAGTGCATGAACTTGAAAACATGTCCACTTCATTACTTCTGTGGTGATTTTGGAAGGCTCTGTTGCTAAGCCAAACTCAGTACTGGTTGGCACGGCATTATATTTGTATGCCATTCCCAAACAGGAGTTGGCTGTTCAAATCGAGCAACCTTTAGAATAGCTGTACTGTGAGATCCTGGGGGGAGTGCTCACTTGTGTACACACCAGCACACTCTGTGAAAGAGGATGGTTTAGCTTCTGTGCCTTCCTCATCCCTAGAGGCAGGAGTGAACTGCGGGTGGCGAGTCTGTTTAAACTCCAGCCCTGCGTGTCTGTCTCTGCAGATCAGATCTCACCCGCAGTTCAGCGACCTCTGCCAGAGGACCACTGCCGTTTCCTGTTGTCCCAGCTGGACCCTGGGGAATTACATCGCCATTCTGAATAACCGATCATCCTGCCAGAAGATTGTCGAGCGAGATGTCTCCCACACACTGAAGCTGCTTCGAACCTGTGCCAAGCACTACCAAAACGGCACCCTGGGGCCGGACTGCTGGGACAAGGCGGCCAGGAGAAAGGACCAGCTCAAGTGCACCAATGTGCCACGCAAGTGTACCAAATACAACGCCGTGTACCAGATCCTCCACTACCTAGTAGACAAGGACTTCATCACCCCAAAGACAGCTGACTATGCCGTGCCAGCTTTAAAATACAGCATGCTCTTCTCCCCCACGGAGAAGGGGGAGAGTATGATGAACATCTACCTGGACAACTTTGAAAACTGGAACTCTTCGGACGGCATCACCACCGTCACGGGGATCGAATTCGGCATCAAGCACAGCTTGTTTCAGGATTACCTCCTCATGGATACCGTGTATCCCGCCATAGCCATTGTCATTGTCCTCCTCATCATGTGTGTCTACACCAAGTCCATGTTTATCACTCTGATGACGATGTTCGCCATCATCAGCTCCTTGATCGTCTCCTACTTCCTCTACCGAGTTGTGTTCAACTTTGAATTTTTTCCTTTTATGAACCTCACCGCACTCATCATCTTGGTCGGAATTGGCGCAGACGATGCCTTTGTCCTATGCGACGTCTGGAACTACACCAAATTCGACAAGCCTCGTGCAGAAACGTCAGAAGCGGTGAGCATCACCCTGCAGCATGCTGCCCTCTCCATGTTTGTCACCAGCTTCACCACGGCCGCTGCCTTTTACGCTAACTACGTTAGCAACATTACTGCCATCAGGTGCTTCGGGGTGTATGCAGGAACCGCTATATTGGTGAATTATGTCTTGATGGTCACCTGGCTCCCAGCTGTCATTGTTCTGCATGAGCGGTACCTCCTCAATATATTCAGCTGCTTCAAAAAGCCTCAGCCACAAGCCTACGACAAGAGCTGCTTGGCAGTGGTCTGTCAGAAGTGCCGCAAGGTACTTTTTGCCATTTCAGAGGCATCTCGGATTTTTTTTGAAAAAGTGTTACCATGCATCGTCATCAAGTTTCGCTACCTTTGGCTCATCTGGTTCCTTGCCCTGACTATAGGTGGGGCCTACATCGTATGCATAAACCCAAAGATGAAGCTGCCTTCGTTGGAGTTATCCGAGTTCCAGGTGTTCAGATCCTCTCATCCTTTTGAGCGCTATGATGCTGAGTTCAAGAAGCTTTTCATGTTCGAGCGGGTTCACCACGGAGAGGAGCTCCATATGCCCATCACGGTAATCTGGGGCGTGTCCCCAGAAGACAGCGGCAACCCCCTAAATCCCAAGAGCAAAGGGAAGCTGACACTGGATAGCACTTTTAACATTGCTAGCCCAGCCTCCCAGGCCTGGATTTTGCACTTCTGTCAAAAACTGAGGAACCAAACATTCTTCTACCAGACTGACCAGCAGGACTTCACCAGCTGTTTCATTGAGACTTTCAAACAGTGGATGGAGAACCAGGACTGTGACGAGCCTGCCCTGTACCCGTGCTGCAGCCACTGCAGCTTCCCCTATAAGCAAGAGGTCTTTGAACTATGCATCAAGAAGGCCATCATGGAGCTGGACAGGAGCACAGGGTACCATCTGAATAACAAGACCCCCGGGCCGAGGTTCGATATTAATGATACCATCAGGGCTGTGGTGCTGGAGTTCCAGAGTACCTTCCTCTTCACGCTGGCTTACGAGAAGATGCAGCAGTTCTACAAGGAGGTGGACTCGTGGATTTCCAGCGAGCTGAGCTCAGCACCCGAGGGCCTTAGCCACGGCTGGTTTATCAGCAACCTGGAGTTCTATGACCTTCAGGACAGCCTGTCCGACGGCACCCTCATTGCCATGGGGCTCTCGGTGGCCGTTGCATTTAGTGTGATGCTGCTGACCACGTGGAATGTCATCATAAGCCTTTACGCTATCATTTCCATAGCTGGAACCATATTCGTCACAGTTGGCTCCCTCGTCCTGCTGGGCTGGGAGCTGAATGTGCTGGAGTCTGTCACCATCTCGGTTGCAGTCGGCTTGTCTGTAGACTTTGCCGTCCATTACGGGGTGGCATATCGCTTAGCTCCAGATCCCGACCGCGAAGGCAAGGTCATCTTCTCTCTGAGTCGTATGGGCTCTGCGATTGCCATGGCTGCATTGACCACATTTGTGGCTGGGGCCATGATGATGCCTTCCACAGTCCTGGCTTACACCCAGCTGGGCACCTTCATGATGCTTGTCATGTGCATCAGCTGGGCCTTCGCCACCTTCTTTTTCCAGTGCATGTGTCGGTGCCTGGGGCCACAAGGCACCTGTGGCCAGATCCCTCTACCGAAAAAGCTCCAGTGCAGTGCCTTTTCACATACCTTGTCCTCAAGTCCTGGTGACAGGGAACCGAGCAAAACCCATACCGCCAGTGCTTACCGCGTGGACGCCAGGGGCCAAAAGCCCGAACTGGAACATGAGTTTTACGAGTTACAGCCCCTGGCTCACAGCTGCACTGCCCCAGAAAAGAGTATTTGCGAAGAGCCACACATCTGCCCCGAATTTTTCAATGGCCAAGCAAAGAATCTAGGGATGCCTATGCCCGCAGCCTACAACAGCGACCTCACCAGAAGCCCCAGGAACGAACCAGGCTCAGCCTTGTTACAGCCCTGCCTGGAGCGGGATGCCGTGTGTCGCTTCTCTCTCAAGCAGAGATGTAACTGCCCAAATGCCTACACACACTTAAACTATGGCCCTCACTCCTGCCAGCAGATGGGTGACTCCTTATGCCACCAGTGTGCTTCCACCGCCAGCAGCCTCGTCCAGATTCAGAAGGGGGTGGCGCCTCTGAAGGCCACACACCAGGCCACTGAGGTCCTTTTGCATCCCATCCGGCATATGCTGCCCCAGGGGATGCAGAATTCTCTGCCTAGGAATTTTTTTCTCCACCCAGTGCAGTGCCTTCAGACCCAAGAACAGCTTGATCACCCTGGCATGCATAGTCTTCGGAGCGTGGATGAACGTCTTCCCAGGACAGCAGAGCCATTGCTGTCTGTCAGCAGGAGCACTGAGTCTTTCCAAAGAGCTTGTTGCCATCCTGAGAGTAACCAAAGGGGACTCTGCAAAAGTAGAGACATGGGGGACACAGAGGACAGTGGGGGGACTGAATTTGGGGTCTCTAGTTTACCCAACCAGACTGACACCGTGGAGGAGATGGTGGAGCCAAGCCTGCCGCAGACAGATGAAAATGTGAACTCAGAGCAGTTAAATCATAATGAACCAAAATGTAGATTCAGCCATTTAATAGGGGAGGCTGGCTACAGGTCCTGCCCGAACAGTCCACAGAGCTGCAGAAGCAATGTGAGATTGAAGTGCAGTTCCACAGACTGCCAGATGCCAAACCTTGAAGCCAACGTGCCTGCGGTACCAACACACTCAGAACTGTCTGGCGAAAGTTTGTTAATAAAAACGCTATAATAAACCTAGCCTTGCATCCAGAAGCACTGCCTCCGTCGTTCTTTTGAATCAGGAGTGAGATCTAGGAGCCTCCAAAGGGAGGCTAACAGCAGGTGTGTTTCACGGGTCACTGTGTTTACAGTCCAGAATATTTTTGTGTTCCCTCCGAATGGTTAGCACACTCAACAGACTAGTGAGTGTATTAAGATTACTGGATTTTCAGGTTACTAGGGTCTTGTTTTTGCTTTTTTTTCCCAATAAGTAGTTCTTGTACATTCCTACCCATCTTGACTGACATCTCTTCCCCACTCCTGAAGCAGTGAATCAGATTGAAGGTGTGAGCTACCTATAAGGTTCGGTTCTCTCAGACAGTCAATTATCCGGCATCTTCATTGTGGTGCATTTGACTGATGGTAATTAAATCTTCTCATTGCTCAGCATAAACACCAGGACTCTAATTAACAGAGCTACCTCAGTTAAAAACTAAGAACTAGGCAGCATTAAAATATATGTTAATTAAAAGTTCATGCCAAGCACCTTTAGAGTACATTTGATTTGTCTTGATGGGTGCCCTACATGAGGCCTGTGGCACATTTATATCCCAGTTGGTACCTTTCCAGATCAACTAGATGGACAGTTGCTATGACACCTCCTAACCTAGACGTCATAGGCATCACCTTGCGTCAGGCAGTGGTTGTGTTAGTGCCACAGAAAGAGAAATGTGAAGAGCCGTGATCATCCATGAAGCACTGTATTTCAGGGGGTACATTGATGACAAAGAAGGACCCAGGTCAGATGTGTCTGGGCCTCCCAAAACCTTCAGCGTAAGGGATCTTGTTATCTGGAGTGTTGCCTCCATCTCTGATCCTAAGGGGCCGTGTTCATAAGGTTTCTGTTGCTGTCTCCCAAGACATCTTAGGATAGCTCCACCATGCTGCTGACACCTGGGAATGCGAAGCCTTCAGGCAGCGTCTTTGGTGACAGACACTGTGTCTGTGGTGGGAGCTGATGGTGTGTACCTTCTGGGTAGTATATCAGGTGACAGTCCCAGTCACCTGACATCCCAGCTCAAGGAGAACCTGGCTCCACCTGGAGCTGCTACAGGTCCAGTTTATTCCTCCAAAGAATCTGGTAGGAATATTCCCAAATAGAAAAGTCGCTTTTGGAAAGTCTTCGTCGTTATTTTTCTAGGGATGGTTTTCCAAAATTGATCTCCATAATCCTAGGATTTGAAAAAAACAAAAACAAACAAACAAACAAAAAAAACCCTGTCAGGAGCTGAAAGGAGACCTATGAGGCATGGACTCTAACTCCCCTCCATCAAAGCGTCTCTTTGCAACTTTCGCGTGAATACTGGAGTAACAAGTGCCCTGCCACGTCTGTCTCTCTCCAGCTGGTCTGTTACTCATTAGCGCTTCTTTCATGTCTCTGAAGCAATGCAAACATTTCCGACATCTCAAGAACCGGATGTCCCTCCAGATGCTGAAATAGTCACCATGTCCTCGCTGGCCTGCTCTGCCCACTCAGTTGTTCTTCTGTTTATCAGATGGCGGAGTCCAGGCGCGGTACCCACAGCAGACTGCTGACACACCTTGATGATGTCTGGTCCCCAGGAGACAGTGGTGCTCCTGATAGCTCACTTAGAGATAGAAACACTGTTGGGCTCCTTAACAGCCAACTGTGAATGGAACCAGCTGTGCCTCTGGCATAGCGCCTGGTGCTGAGCTGCTCTTTCCAGCAGTACCTGCCCAACCCCCATTGCCTTGGGTTCTTAGATCAGGTGACAGGGGAGGGGAGGGATGGGAGACCTAGAAGGCAGGTGAAAGCCTTTGTTTTCCTTCCGAAATGTGTAAACATCAAGTTGACTAATGAAAATCCAGGGCTTCCAAAGCCCTTGTGTTCGCCACCAAGCTCCCACACTGTGTTCTGCCAGCTGTCCTGGTCAGGAGGCCCAGTGGCCTTTGTCCCTCCTCAGGTCTGTTTAAAGCTACAAACCTTGCTGGACCTATGGGCCCTTTGCACATTTTCTTCAGGGCAGAGGAGCTTTGAGGTTCCTGGATTTCATACAGGTTTACTTTGGTTTGCTTGGTTAGTTAGTTGGATTTTTAGCATTTTATTTTACTCTATATTATTTTAAGAATTTGGTTGCTGGGATCCAAAGCTTTAAAAATATTTCTTTTTAACTCTTCACTACTGTGCAGAAAGGCTTCTCTACTTCTGCTTCTGTTTCACAGGGAAGTTTCCCATGTTGTACTCCAAAAGGTGATGCATGAAGAACCTCCACACAGAGGAAAGAGCCAGGCACACTGAAGCACTTGCAGTCTGGAGGGGTTTGGTGACCCGTCTTTGATTGCTGAGTCCCTGTCACCAAATTGGTCCCTCCTTCTTCCCTTGCCATGTCACCTTTTAAATCCCCATTTGATTGAGAAGTGGACTTGGCCAAGAAGAAGGCATTCTTCACAAGGAAGAACCTGTTGTTTGAACTAATCTCACAGCTTCGTCAGTGTGTGCTCTTGTCTGGTATGTGATTGCTGGAGACACACATCCTTCTAAAACCATGCTCTTCAGAGATGATGCTGAACTGTCATTAAACTCTGATTTCAATAATCTGTGTGTCAGCCTCAATCACTGTAAATTTAAAAGCTTTTGCAGGGGTGGTGTGTAGAACGCTTTCACAGATGTGGCCTTAAGATCAGGAAGTGTGCCTGGTTCCCAATTGCCTCACCTGGAAGCCATCTCTCCACCAGCAATTAGGATCATTTCTAAATGAAAAGAAGAAAAAAATGAGGCCCAGTGACTCCCAAAACAGCTGTATCATTTCATATATTAACAAGGAGAGTCATTTTAGAAAAAAAAAATCAGGTCTGTATTTTTTAAAAGGAAAGGACTGATTTTATTTTTCATAAAGTTGGAGCACAGCGAAAAGGAATTTGCTGAAATCATGAGATTTTTTTGTTCTAAAACGCAAAGGCAGCTGTTGTGTCTAAATGCTTGTACATATTGTAGCTTTCCACATGTTTGGTCTCCAGTTGGTTTTAAATGGCATTTTTGTTAGCCATTTTAATGGGTGCTTGGCTTTCTATGCTAAGAGGCCCTGTATTTTTGTATTGTATAGACAGGAAAGCAACATGGTGGGCCAGGAGACTCTTTTGCCCGTGGTTCAAATAATATTTTAACTGCTGTCATTTTATATTTTGTAAGGGAAGAAAAAAGATGGCATTTTTCTTGGTGTTAGCTTCCTAAACCAAAGGGTGCATACCCTAGATCAGTTCAGAGCAACCGGGGCCCAAAGGCCTTCCAGCTGCCCATGCTGTCTGTGGGACATAAAGAGGACAAATGCCAGCTGGGATTCAGAAGTCGGGGTAGTGTTGCGGCTTACAAAGGGGTGCATGGGACAAAACCCTGACATTCCAGAAATCATTGCCCCAGAAAGGGCTCTTTCCAGCTTGGATATTCTATTCTCTAAGTAAGTAGCCCAACCAGAGCTTACCCTGTCTTGAGCTAATACAGTGGGGATCCATGCACCTCCACACTCATCCCCAGACCCCACCGATGGGGTACATCTCTTGACTCAGTCTGACTCATCCTGAAATAAGACCCAGACTCCACATTCTAGAATCCACCGAGAAGGCTAAACGTGGATGTTAAAGCAATAGCCTCAGTGTTGCAATTCCAGCTGTAATGGAATCTGCCTTCCTAAAGAGCAAAGGGCGGATTATTTTCTGAAAGAAATATTTGTCTTTGGAACCAAATAAGAGTCTTAAGAACTTGGTTTAATTCAAGATAAAGTAGCAGAGTAAAATTTGCCCACATTTTGTGTGTCAGTAAGTCATTTGTGTGTGTGTTGTTTTGTTTTGCCGTGTTTGGAATTCAACCTAGGGCCTGGGACTAATGAGACAGTTAACGGAAAAAGGATTTTACTAAGTAAACCAATAATCTGAGCAAGATTACAAAGCCTGCTTGGGCTAGAATTAAAGAACAAAAATGAAAAACCTGTAATCCTGCTTTTGCGATGTCATCTGGTTGTTAAAAATCTCATTATTAAAAACTGGTCGACTAGAGTTTTCTCTCAAAGTTGGTTTAAGTGCGGGGTGAGAATAATGAGCGCACACCTGTGTTCAGGTAGCCTTAAATGAGGTCTCTACTCCCTGTGGCACCAGAGCGCAACTGGGGACACACCCAGTCTGCAGGTGGTTTCTGTTCTCTCGCCTGACACCAGCCACTGAGGTCTTGGAGGAACAAGCTTCTCTCTCCAGCTGAATTTCCTTTTGCAAAGGGTCTGAGGAAAGGCTTTGCGGGATGAGCTAGTCCCTGGAGATATGATGGCTGATTGAAGTTCCAAATGGTTGGTCATTTAGACCTTGGAAACATTTTGCCGTTTAGTTCTCAACCTGTGGGTCACATTTCAGATATTTACATTACAGTTCATAAAAGTAGCAGTTATAGGGGGCTGGAGAGGTGGCTCAGCGGTTAAAAGCATTGCCTGCTCTTCCAGAGGTCCTGAGTTCAATTCCCAGCGGCCACGTGGTGGCTCACAACCATCTGTAATGAGGTCTGGTGCCCTCTTCTGGCCTGTAGGAATACACGCAGACAGAATATTGTATACATAATAAATAAATAAATATTTAAATTAAAAAAAAAAGTAGCAGTTATAGTTATGAAATAGCAACAAAATAATTTTATGTTGGGGGTCACCACAACACAAAGAACCTCAAGGGCCACAGCATCAGGGATGTTGAGAATCCCTGCTGTAGAGTGTATTATAATTAACCCCTTATACCAGCAGAGGATAGAAGCCAACTTAATAACCCTGAATTGTTTCGTGTAATCCCTTCCCAAATTCCAATTTAGATTTCTTTGCTCTCAGAAGGAGCCTGGGCTCCATTGAGCAGCATGGGGGAATTCCTTTGGTGAGCCTCTGCACTGTGAATCATGGCAAATACACAGTTCTCTAACAAACACTTACACACCCATCCACGATGTGCCCGTGTGGCGGAGAAGACCAGTTCCAGCACAATCCTACCCTGATACATTCACCCAGATCCTGCTCCAAGGGGCAGAGATGTCTGTGTTCTCTGTACATTGGTTCCATATCCTGCCTGTGGCTTGGGAAAGTTGGGTCGCAGGAGCGTTAGCTATCCCGGAGGCAAATAGATTTCATCGTGTGTGATTCCAGCTGCATTGGAGTGGGAGGATGGAACCTACCTGTGCCTTTCCAGACCCCACCCACCCGGCTCATCACTAGTGTCCATGGCCCTGCATCGCCATTGTCTGGCTGGCTGTGTGTCTCCATCACTTGACTGACTCCTAGACAGCAGTCATCCTCTTGGCCTACTACGCCAGTGACAGGACTTGACAGAAAGTCTTCCTCATTGGGGACTGAAGGTAGAGCCACCAGTGATGAGGAGAAGCCACTGGGAAGCACAGAGACATTCTAAACTCCAGCTCTGTAAACAAATACAGCTGCATAAGTCATGCGCACACGCCCCCTCACTTGAGCTAAGACCGTCTTCATGGGAAGCTGTGGGCCAAGGTTTGCACAGATGAGCGAGTGTGGAGATGAGGTGTAAATGGATGGGTTGCTGAGCAGGCATCTTCATGGGGAGACCTTGCTCAGCCCAGATATAGTGGGAAGGGCCTTGGTCCTGCCTCAAAGCAATGTGCTAGACGTTGGTGACTTCCCACAGGAGGCCTGGCCTTCTCTGAGGAGTGGATGGGGGTGGGCTGGGGGGAAGGTGTAGGGAACAGAGGAGGAGAGGGAGTAGGAACTGGGATTGGTATGTAACATGAGAAAAGATAGATTTTTTAAAAAAAATAAAATAAAAATTTAAAAATACAAAAAAAATAAACTATGAAGTTGAACTTAATTCACCTGAGCTGAAATAAACACAGCTTTTCCCACAATTTAAAACTAACATGAATAAAGCATGTTTCTAGATGGTAGGGTTTCTTGATAACTGCATTGTTTTGAAGATTTCCTTATGTATCTGAATGTTTACCTGTGTGTACATATGTGCACCGTGTGTGCCCTCAGAGGCTTGCTTGAATGAGAGTTTACAGGTGGTTGCGGGTGCTGGCAGCCAAACCTGGGTCCTCTGCAGAAAAGCAAACGCACTTTCCCTCCGGACCATCTCTCCAGAGCATCTCTCCGGATCATCTCTCCGGACCCCTCATACCTTGACTTGAGCCACGTGGCCATCTCTCCAGACCCCTCATATCTTGACTTGAGCCACGTGGCCACTCTCCTGATTCACTTCTCTGCTGGACTGTTTGTCCATGGCCGACTCATATTCAAAGCCACCCTCCATATATAGTTTTACTTCCTCCACTCATATGTGGGTACCCCTGCATAACATTGATTTCATACTATTTGAGATCTAATATTTGTTTCATGTTCATTTAGAGAGTCCTACTACTTGGTAATTGAAAAGCAAAACAGGATTGCCACAATCCTATAAAAAAATAATAAACTTTCAACTAGAGAGGCACAACTGACATCTTTCAGAATATTTGCCTTATTTTAGAATCCCCCTAGCTCAGAGTGCTTGCTGATGCAAACAGACTCTCCCTTGCTTTGACTGTCATCCGTGTGTAGGTTCCCTCATTTATATTACAAATATTGCTGAGGGCCAAGGCAGAGCAGGATGGCTACGGGCTCAGTCGTTGGGGCCAAAACAAGACAAGGGTCTCATCTTCCTGGAGCCTCGAGTAATACACAGATCATTACCAAAGACAAGTGAGCACCTGGGAAGAAAAACTCAATGCAGCTGTCATAAAGGGCAGTGTCCTCACCGCTATAAAAAAGATGTCTCAGGGGGCACTCCCTGGGAGGAGAGACAAATAGGTAATCTAGTCACTCAGCCTGCTATATATTTGTTTGAATGTTTACGTATGGGTGTGTTTGTGGGGGGAGGGGTGTTCGTGTGCCCTGGGAGCACACAGAGGTCAGAGGATAGTCTCTGATGTTGGTCCTTGCTTTCTACCTTGAGATAAGGTCTCTTGTTCCTTCGATGAGAATGCCAGGCTAACTGTCCAGCAAGCTTCCGGAAGTCTCCCGCATCCACATCCCATCTCTGCATTGGTATCATAGGCATTTAAATAACATGCCCATCTTTATTTTTGCATTGTGGGGATTCAAACTCAGGTCCTTACACTTTCTCAGCAAACACTGTTACCCGTTGAGCCACCTTCCCTGCAGTGAATTTGGCATTTTAACTTATCAGATTGGCTAGAATTTGATAGCAAATAAACTGTGCTGACTTATGTCCCAAAAGGTATGTCAGTATTCTCACTCACTGTGTTCACCACTTACCCCAGAGACGGTCCTGGACTTTGTAAACTTAACTGTGACTGGAGTGTTCTATGTGAATTTTCTAGGTTCTCTAAACGCATGTTTCTTTAAATTAGACCAGTCTTTACTGGAAGCTGTGCACTATGGTAGAATGAATGATTGAGAAAATGTTCCAAAGTATGAGAGAACTATTGTTGGAAGTATTCACTGAACCCCTGACCCCCCTGGACTCATTTCTCCCCACTCACCAGGTTCCACTTGCTAATTCCTGCAGCTGCTTATAAAATAACTACTCTGAGTCTTCTTATCAGTTACATACTTCGGCCTATTAGCTCAGACTTCTTATTAACTAACTCTTACATCTTAAATTAACCCATTTCTATTAATTTATATTTTACCACGAGTCTCGTGGTTTGTTACCTCTGGCTTCTTGGGCAGCTCCATGGCGTCTGCCTGACACGGCCTTCTTTCCTCCTCTGTCTCTGCCTGGATTTCTCACCTAGCTATACTCTGCCCTGCCATAGGCCAAAGCAGCATCTTTATTAACCAGTGCTTATAAAACATATTCACAGCATACAGAGGGGAATCCCACATCGGAGAATGGATTGCTGAAGCAGTCTAGCAAATATATCAACCAGTGTTTGAGAAAGCGACAGAGGCACTGTTAGAATAAGTAAAAATCACAACGGAGCCACATGGAGCATGGTGCCACACACCTTTAATCCCACCTCTTGGGAATGTGAGTGTTGTATACTTAAATTTACTTCCTGCTGTCTGGGGGTGATGGCATCTTTAGGGGATCCTGAAAAGAAAAATTGGGGTTAACTGTCAAGTCCTGGGAGAGGTGGCTGTATCATTTGTTGTCCAGTCTCTGCGTAATGGGAAAGTTCAGGGCTGGTCTTGAGTCCTGGCTAGAGTAGTGTGTGAGATTGAATCATCTCAGCTAGCCACCTCAAAACTGTCCTGAGCAATTTGTAGTCCAAAGCCGATATTTAGGTGTTGTTTTTCAACTTAGTGGTATTATCATAGTCCTGGAGGAATTGTTGTTGTGGGGCCCCATCTTCCCTTTGGAGATGTCAAAGGTCACTGTAAGGCATGCTTGTGGTTCAGTGCAGAAAACTGATGGAGACTCAAACCCCAAATCATGTACAGGAAGGTGGATGAAACCATTTTCTAGAATTAGTTAGTACTCTATATGACCATTAATATTATGACAAAATGTTTAATATATATAAATCTTATAAGTCTTTTGCCTTCAGAAAAGTTGTTCAAGAGTCAATATAAAACCAAAGGGGATAATGAGACCAGTGGCAACAAAGTAGTCCTTAATATTTTTTTATTCTGTCCCATATCAGGTGACTTTTCTGACATGAGACAGAGATTTTGGATTTGACTTTAATAAGCGTGCTTGGGTTTAGGAAAGGAGAGAGCCACACTCCAAATCCAAAGCCAACTTTAATCTTTAACGGGACCGGGACTCCAGAAAGACCATTTGCGTTACATGTCTGTAGAAAACAGCAGAAACAAACATTTGGGAAGATTTCTAAAATTTTATCCTGTTGGAAGTGTGATATACCAATAGGCCAGTTTACTCTTTTTCTTGACACATTTTTTTTCTGGATGATTTGTCCTTTTTCTTCAGATGTCTCATTTGTCCAGTGGTCTTCAGATTTCTTAGCTGGATACCTTTATTCTCCTCAAAAGACAAAAAACAAAACTCTTCTCCAACACTAATTTTGGGGAGATTCTCTTTTGGCAAGTTATATCTGATCAAATGAAAAGCATTTGTTAGTTTTATAGTATTATTTGTCTAGCTTCTGAATTTGGTATCATTCTATTTGCTACTGATATCAATCTTTGTAAGAAATCCCTGAAGTTTCTTTTGGGCCCTGTATGACTTTAGCAAATGATTAAATCTTCTTTCAATTTTGTCACGGCTTTCAAAACTGCTGCATAGAATGAAGTCAGGATGTGACCATCATATAGTGATTGCCTTTTTACAGTAGCATGGTCTTCTTCTCCAAGAATTTGATCTTGGGAGATTCCTATACCTCTAGGGTTACTCCTTTGTTTAATAGTCTTAACCTCTTCTCTGAACCAGGTTCTCCATTGTAATTGTGGACCAGATTCTGAAACAGCTTTAACCAAGTCTGTCCAGTCTTTAGGGATAATTCTGTTACACACTGACTACAAGTTAAACATTTGCTTCACAAAAGGTGGATGCATGCCATATGAGACTATTGCTTCCTTGAATCTCCTTAAATCTAACATTGGCACAGGAGTCTATTCAGCTCTTACAGAGTCTCTAGCATTTGGCAATTTCTGTGAGAGAACAGAGATACAGGTTTCCTCAAATTCCAACATGATAAACAGTTGAGTCTTCAATAATAAGAGAACACAGAAAGTCACAAGTCAAGGCTCTTTTCAGGTATATTGGTAGTAACATTAAGCAGGTAAGTTGAAGCGTCCTCTATAGTTCCTATGCTAGCTAATGACGCTTAGGCGTTTGGTTGGTTAAACTGGAGTCTTGTTAAGTTAATAAATTCTGTTAGCCACAGGGTGTGAGGTCTGATACAGAAGTGGCCAAGGAACGGCTATTTGGGGAGCTAAAGATAGCACAAGAGGTACTGTCATTAGGTTCTGGATACGCAGAACCCCAACTCCTCCACAGTCACTGATGCTTTCATCCGTCAGCTCACACAGTTCAAGGGGAGGTGAGATTTCTCTCTGGGAACTCCTGCCCACATTGCATAGCTGTACTCTGCCTGTACTCACCCAGCACACTACCTTCCCACATCCCTCTTCCTCTCTTGCTGGCTTCCTTCTTTCCAGCCAGCAGTCTCCCTCTGCCCCCCATGCCTTTTGGTTGTTGCTTGGCTTTGCTTTTGGATAGGCCTTGTGCACACAGGCTGTGTGCTCAAGGCTGTCGGAGTCGTGTTGTTTCCCGAAGACGACACGTCTCACAGCGCCCCTCTCCATCTTCCAGGTCTCAGTCTTTCTGCCAAGTTTTCCATGACCTCCCCTGGAGCTTGGAAAGGGTGACAGAGATGTCTCCTTTAGGGCCGGTTACTAATGACAGCATTAACTGTTCCACTGCAAACAGAAGCATCAGTGGCCCAGGCCGAGAGGAGTTTACATGGAATCAGCACAGATACTTAGACGGCAGTTTGGCTCTGTGTCCATTACCGAAGCGTCGGTAGGACAGCAGTGTGTTCTCTTTTGATGCCTGTGATGTCCTCACTCTGTCAGTCACTTCTCTGGTGCTGTGGGAAAGCACCATGACCAGAGGAAGTGAAGGGGTTTTTTTTTTTGGATTCTGGTTCCAGAAGGATAAGAATCCATAGTGGTGGGGCAAAGGCAGTGAGGAGCAGCCATGGCAGAACAGGACCAGGAAGCTGACCACAAGCAAGAAGCAGAGAGAGCAATCTGGAAATACTAAGTTTTTAAACCCTGAAAGCCTGTCTGGTGACATGGCACTTCACTGGGGCAGGCAATAGACTGGCAGCGAGGTCTGCTTCTGGTACCCAAGTTTGACCCCAGGTCTTGGTACACGCAAGAGTCCTCAGGCTTACATATCCTCGCCTTAGTCAGATCTGCTCAACGTCAGTTGGTCAGGGTTCCACCCAACGCAGCCAGGAAGAAGCGGCTGGCTCTTTGTGATCAGCCTAGGAATCTTCCCAAGCAGGTCTGTCCCTTCTCCCACCTCCCTCTCATGCTTCCTTAGGACTCCCTTTTCTCAGAAGCCGAAGGCCTGTGGTGCCAACCTCTGCCTTCAGGGGAAAATCCACCATGCAGCAAGTCTAGAAGGTGACAGGAAGGGCACTGCCATGTGGGGGACTGGGCAGTGGCTCTTTCCCTCCTGTCTTCCAGAACAAGGCTGCACTAAGATAAACAGGAGGCTGCTCACCCTGGGAATTCCCAGACAACGTGTTTCTCTTTAACTGGAAGAAAAGGGATATCCTGACATTGATCTGTGGCGTGGTCCCTGCTAAGAATCTTTCCAGACCTGCAGAGGAAGGGCCAGGACATGAACTGTCCTGCTAACTGGACTGGACCAGCTGCAGTGAGGACCAGAAACAGCTGGACTTATCCCTGAGGGGTGAAACAAAGAGAAATCCATCCTGGGATGTTGACTGGGGAAATAGCTCTAGACCCCAGGCGGTGGCAGAGTGGACAGAGGCCTGTCCTATTTCCTCTCTGCATCCGTACTGGACGGGACCACACTGTTCACCTCCCTGGCTGGGAGGTGCCAACCTTGAACATCATACAGGGTCTGCTCAGGATACTCCTTGAGCAGCTTCTACCTGGCTTGCCTACAAGGGTGGGGTTGATAGGTGATGTTTTCTCCATTGCTCCTCTTCTGCAGAAACCCTGGAAATCAGGTTCTCAACAGCAGGACTGCCCCATGGCCTGCTCTCACTGTCTGGTCCACATCACCAACATGTTTGTGAGATCCGTGTGCACCCAGGGCACTGGAAACAAACTCACCAGGCGTGGTGGCCATCAGTCCTTGCTCCACTCCCTCAGATCCCGGTTTCCTGAGAGAACCATTTTCATCTCCATGCCCTTGTTTCCCCGGCAGCATGGAGTGGGCTATCAACTTCTAGTGCCACAAGCTTCTGTCTGCATTGCAGGCTTCTCAGCTTTCTGAGAGCGATTTTATTACCCCACAAATGCACACTCAGACTCTCGATAGTGAGCTGATCCATAGCCAAGTACAACTGTCTCCTGCTGTTGACAGGAACATAGGCTGTAGGCCTCGTCCTGAGCCACTCTCTGAGTGTGGGGAGCATAACTGAGGGACTGCAGGTGAGGAAAGCCATGCTGGTCTGAGGGAGAAGAGGCCTCGGGCTCCTCATACCAGTACTGAAGTCAGGGCATCTTGTGCCCTTCCCACTATCTCCTCAGGACCCTGAGGAGAGAAAGGAGAGCCACCATCCAGCTGGACACCTCAGAGTTGACTTCCACGTGGGCCTAGGTTGTCCTGCTGACTGGCCTTGGCTGGCCCATGGCTGATCCTACAGGAATGGTGTCCACAAGACAGAAGGTAACTGTGTTGAGGAAGAGGGTTTGCTGTAAGAAGTGAGATCTTGAATTCAGGAAGGACCTGAATTCAAATGCAGAAAAAAAAAAAAAACCCTTGGGCTGGAGAGATGGCTCAGAGGTTAAGAGCACTGGCTGCTCTTCCAGAGGTCCTGAGTTCAATTCCCAGCAACTACATGGTGGCTCACAACCATATGTACTGAGATCTGGCGCCCTCCTCTGGCGTGCGGACATACATCGAGGCAGAATGTTGTATACATAATAAATAAATAAATCTTAAATTTTTTTTAAAAAACCCTTTAAATTCCAGCATTGGAGGGGTACTTATCTTCCCAGGCACAAGTGATTCCCCCAGCTTCCTCACCAGCCAGCTTAGCATCATGTGGCAAACTCCAGGCCAGTGAGAGACCAGTTTCAAAAGAGAAGGCAGTGGCTACTGAAGGACATCTCAGGTGTTAGCCACGCCACAAGCACACATGTACATACGCACATACACAGACATACACAAACACACAATACTGGTATACATGTAGATATATACGTACATATATAAACATATACATATAGACATGCAGAGAGACATAGACATATACACATACACAGACATAACATATACATTCACACAATCACAGAATACACATATACATACAGACACAAACATACATATAGAAACACATACAGATGTAAACATGCACACACATACATGCAGATGTATACCATACATACATACACACACACACACACACACACACATACACATATACACACAGACACAGACACACACATACCTATTGTACGTCCCAGAGGCCCATAAAAAGGCAGGAAAAGACTTGGGGTTGCTCTCCAGAGATAGAAATGGGGGCAGAGCAAAGATGGCAGCTGGTCTGGGGAGACAGGTAGAGAGGCAGAGTTCTTGGAACCTGAGATGATTTTGCAGCCATGGTGCTGGTCGGTTCTGAGTGGTTGCTGCTCTCTGGCAAGCTGGAGCTTGCTAGGAAGAACAGCTGAACTCTGGGTCATCACACTTGCTCGGGTTCAGGGTTGGAGGGAAATAAAGGGAGATCAGAAGTCATGACCCTTGGAGGCCAGACCTCTCCCCAGCATCTTCTTCCCCAGATGGCTTCCTGCTCTCCTCTTCCCTCTGGGCTGTCTACCCTTCCCAAGGATGCTGCTGCTGGCCTCTGCTGTCACAGTTCTCTGGTTTTCTTTTTCTTGGCAGGCCAAAATTCTTTCCTTTCTCTTGGACCCTAAGACATATTCTCTGTTCTCAAATAAATCTAATGGCCTCTAGGAACAATCTGCCTCAGAGTCTTCTACGGAACTTGAGAACTTACTGTGACTGCCTTTTAAACCCAATCATAATCCTACTGGGAATCCATAGTGAACCAATAGAGAAAATCTGACACCATTAAAAACGTTCTGATCACGTAACAACCAAGGATTAATTCAAAATCAAATGTGTGATGATGAATCAGAGCTGTCCGGCAGTGCTCGCCTGTGTTGCTTTGGGCGACTTCACTGCAGCCTTGGTTCTTAACCCAGCACGTGGGCACGTTGTCCTGTAAGGCACACTCTGTCATCAAGGACTGCCGCCTGAAACACCTCGACTCAGACAGTTTGGCTCTCGCCTTGCAGTTTCACTTGTCAAGTTAAGTGGCTTCTATCCCCTGGACTTCAATTTCCTAACCTGTAAATGGGAGTAGCAGCAGGCACCACCTTACGGCTTGTTGAAAGAATCCTGAGAAACTGAGCTGTGGTTGGACGGTAGCTTCCATGTTCTGCAGTGCCCGTGCCTAACGGGCTCTGTGCAATCTCTTGGGAAAGCCAACAGTCTGAAAAGGGACCCTTATCAAACCATAACGGCTTGACCTCAGAAGGCCATTTGGTAGGCATGGTATGCACACACAGCATGGGTCTAAGGTGCACAGTTAGCAGTTCAAATGCAAAGCACTCATTGGGTCCTAAGAGTGTTGCTAAGCCTGGGCATTTGCTGTTTGACGCGCTCACCAGTGACGACACTGGCGAATCTAAATTGGTTGAGTTGTATTGACCATATAGTTAAACGATGTGAAAAGACTGATCTCTGTAGAAACTGGTACAACCTCCTTCTCTTGTAAATGAGGCTCTGGTCACCTGGAAGTCTACTACAGCTTCTTGTCCTCCAACATCAGGTAATCCCACTGAGCCCGGACTTCTTTCTCTTGGGTAGGGATTCGGAGTGTGAGGCTGGGACAAGGGTCTTCGGAAAGAAGACAGGGCAATCTGTAGCCCTTGCCAATGTCTGTGGTCCTGGTCACCTGCATGACTTGTCTGGCCCAGAGGTGGTGAGGAACTGTATACCAGACCCTGCATCAGCCTATGGTAATGAGATTTACCACATGTCTTGGGGAGAATTCATCCATTCTGCAGGCTTCTCAACCTGTCTTGAGGTCCAAGGACCCTGTGGCAAGTCTAAGCAAAGAGAAGTGAGGGTGAGCATAACCGGCTTTGTTGTGGAGAGTTACTCTGATGTGCTCTGCCGTCAACCGGCCTCTGCTGAGCCCCATCACAGGAGGGGATAGCAAGCTGCTTGTGGCACCAAACCCGGGAGAAAGTGAGTGTAGGCTGGTTGAGAAGAGTTTTTGAAAGGCCACGGGATGGGTGGCATTCTTATAAGAGTATTATTATTATTATGTCCGAGGAACAGCTTGGTACCCAAAGAGGAACCAGAAGGGCAACTCAAGGGGGAGCTATAGAAGCTGTCAGGCAGAACAGTGGAATAAGGTTTGCTTCTGTTTGTAAAGTTCTCTACGTGTTAAAGGTTTGGGTTTGGGACTATTCAGAGATGTGGGAACTTTAAGTAGGACTTGGGAGGAAGGAGGAGATTTTAGGCCATTGGTGGGATGTCCCTGAAGGGGGTGGTAGGACCCCAGTCTCTTCCTCTTTTGTTCCCAGATATGAGGTGGATGGTCTTGTTCCTTCATGCAGTTCCTGCTACCTACCTTACCGCTGACCCAACCCAGCCAGCCAATCATAGACTGAAGCCTAGACTGAGAGACCAGACAAACCTTCTCTTTTCACAAGCTGATTACCCTGAGTACTCCTTACAGTACTGAAAAGCTAACAAACGCATCATGCCTGCCATTTGCATCTCACATGTTGGCTTGCCCTCAGCTTCCCAGGAAGTACCGGTCCTTCCCGGACAAAGCCTTGGGGCTGAGTGCTCCTGCCAAGGCAAGTCCCACAGGATTTACCAGGCTCTGAGACCGTGTCACTAATCACCGGCTTATCCTTTCTTTCTCTAGGGAACTTCAGACGGCTGGAAAGATTCCCTTGGTGTTTTAGAAGAACATAATAATTAAGCATTTTGAGGGGAGAATGCTTGCAGAAGTTCAAATTGGATGCTATATCAGGAGATTATGGGTACCACTGCCAAGAAGAACCAGCAAGGAGGGCTGCCGGTGGCAGAAGTTGAATTCAACTGAATTATCAGTGAACCATGCTGGACCAGCAGGGCGGGGGTGGGGGTGAGCAGCGCCTTCCCAGTACCTCCACACAGTCTCCATCTGTTCCCAGCCCTGACCCTGGGTCAAACAGATCAGAGAGCAGCTGGAAGCTCTTCTGCCAGGAACCTTGTAGGATTTCTGACCTAAGAAATGGGGGGATTTGGGGGACAGGCCAGCAGACCCTTTGCCACATGGCCTCAGGAACCCCAGCAATTTCTCTAGAGTTGTCAACTACTCCAAAAGATTTTCTCTTGTTCTCCCTAAAGTCCTAGCCTTCTTCAGAGACTTCTAGGCTGGGAAAGGAGCATCTAGACTTGCTGTAGGCCCTGTAGACTCTAGGCTGGCTTTGGGGACCTGTTAGGAGCTTCCACAATTTTCTGGAATCCCTTGCAGAAGAACACTAGCGCCTGTATGATGGCCAAGAGGTCAGAAACCAGGCAGCCTCCAGCCAGGAGACAAGAGAAGCCATGAAAGTAAGAGACACAGAAGGAAAGAAAGATTAAAAACCCTGGGGCAAAGGGTAGATAAAGAGAAACAGGTTAATTTAAGTTAAAAGAGCTAGCCGGAAATGAGTCTAAGCTAGGCCCAGCATTCAAAATTAAAAAGTCTCCGTGTCATGATTTGGGAGCTCATTGGTGGCCCAAAGGAGAAAAAAAAAATGCCATAGCTCTCCCTACCCCCACTGTGAAATTCACAGAAGATTTCTGCCCAGTTTCGTGGCCTTCATAAACCTCACACTCTGGGCTAGGGTGTGAGCAGGAGCAAGGCTCATGAATGGGACACAGGAGAGTGGTTGGGGTCAAAGAGCAAGTGGACTTGGGTGGTACAAGAAAGGTAGCTAAGCAATCTTATAGGGAGCAAGCTTTTAATTGGCGTTCCTCCATGGTCTCTGCTTCAGTTCCCACCTCCAGGCTCCCGCTGTGTGTCCCTGCCCCGAGCTCTCTTTGTGATGCACTGTCCACTGTAAACTGAAATAAGCCCTTTCCTCCTCATGCTGGCTTTGGTCAGGATTCTGTTAGAGCAACAGAAAAGTAAGTAGGCCACCGTATTGGCGAAGATCTTGTTTCTTCCTGAGAATGCTCTCATGCATTCTGGGAGTTAGGAAATAATGCAACAGGAGTTGCTATAAATAAATGCTTCGCATTCAGACAGGCAGTGAGGAAACAGTGGAGATATGCCAGATTCTAGCTAAGGGCCCCCCAGTGTCACCCCACCCTATTTCATTCTTGTTCTGTATGTGGTGGCAACAGCAGCAACAATAGGCCACTTTATTTTCAGTAAACAATTTGTGTCTTCAAAGCCCTTCTAGACATGGTCTATACAGACACCGACAGACGAGGAAACGCGCGTCAAAGATGAAAGGGGCTGGTTCAGGGCCAGTTTGCTTGGCGCCAGCTGAAAGGCAAATATGTGCTCTCCTAACCAGGGCCTTAGAAGATTTGCTTGGAAGCTTCCTGTAACACAGAGACAGCTGAGCTTTAGCGAGTTAAATAAGGGTTGAGATGTTGCTTTCACGACACGGGAGGGTCCCACAATGCAGGGTAGAGGACGTCAGAACTTTCCTTTAGTCACAGGATGAGCTGGAAGTGTGTGTGGCCTAGGCTGGAAGCTGTCCTCCATTAGGGTGAGGGGCATGGAGGCGATGGTGACCCTCTTCAGCTTGGGGAAAACTCAGTCAATGGTTTGACCCAAAGGACCTGAACATGCCAGGCAAGGGATCCACCACTGAGCTACTTGTACCCAGGCTGCGGGTCATTCTCACATTGTCTCTGAGAGGCACCAGCAAGGCTGGGGAGTGTCGAGAAAGAATGGTCTAGGAGGAGTGAGTCCTCAGATGTGGCTCAGGTCCTGGTTTTGTCACCTTGTTTCCCAGGCTTTATTTTCCTTAGGACAAAGGCAAGACTCATAGGTGTCAAAGGGAACATGGCCCTGTGCATTTCTTGATTTGGGAATCATGAGATTGTACACTGCTGTTTTGTCTGGTCTGTGGATTTTGTTAAGACAACTTTAGGATTAACTCCTCTACCCCTCCCTCCCTCCCTCCCTCCCTCCCTCCCTCCCTCCCTCCCTTCCTCCTTCCTTCCCTCCCTTCATCTCCCTCTTCTTTCGTTTTTTTGTTTGTTGGTTGGTTGGTTGGTTTGCTTTTGAAACGAAATCTCAGATTTGCTATGTAGCTGGCCTGGAACTTGCTTCAGAACTGAGGATAGATATCCTTGAAGTCCTTCCCTCCCAAATGCTGGGACTACAGGAAGCCTCGACATTATTTCAGGATTTTGTCAAAGTAAACCAAGACTCTTGGTCAGTGGGAGACTTCTTTTGCCTGGGGTCTGTGGCCAAGACACTGAGACTCTACTGCTCCACCACTGGCTGTGTGAGGCAGGGTCTGAAGGTGGCTGTGCCAGTCCTGGGACAGCGATGCTAATCCTGCAGTTGCCATAGCAACTGAGGACCGAGTCTTCTCTCTGGCCCACTTCCTCCTGTTTGGATGAGTTTTGCAGACTTCTTGTGACTGTTAGCTCCTGGCCTTCCTTTGCGGGCGCCTGCGCAGCACTGAGCACAGCCTGACTCCTCACCTTCGAGGAGGAAGCTCCCTTCAGTTTTAATGGGGGACTATTCTCCCCCATTTAATCTTAATGATCAATTAACACTTCACTCAGAATCCACAGGGTGCCAGTTCTTAATCAGGAAATCAGGAACCAACGCTCAGAGGAAGGCTGTGGGTTGACTCTCTTGGGAGACTGGTCTGGGGTGCAAAGGTACGTGATTTTACATCTGGCACAGGAGCTCTGGGGACATGGCAGCCTGGGTTAGAGCGCACTGCAGACATCATCCCCAGGAAAGAGTGAGATGGGGAAAAGATCTCCAGGGCATTTTCTCCACCCCACCCCCACCTTTTTTTCTAGAGACAAGGTCTTCCTATGTAGTTTTGGCTGGCCTTGAACTCAGAGATCCCCCTGCCTCTGCCTCCTGAGTGCCAGGAATAAAGGTGTGTGGTACCAAGCTGGCTCCAGGGAATCTGCGCAGGTACATGTCTCCCCTGTCTCCACCTAGCGTACAACCCCTGGAATGTGGAGAAACCTGACCGTAATGCACACGGTTTTGGTTTCTTGTCCTTAAAATGTCACCTGAGGTGTAGAGAGCGGGCTGAACCTGGCGGTCAGCCTGTCTGGGGGATCTGTGAGCTCCTTTCAGCCTCGGTATCTTCGGCGATGCTGTTTTTATTCCCTCATTAGTTAACGAGTTAAATAAATAACCGATGCTTAATTAGAGACAGTGCCACAGTAAACAAAGCTGTTTAACATGTGCTCATTGCCTTTGTTTTTTTTTTATTGTCACGAAACCATGGTTATCTTTACTTAGGACAACAGATGAGGAAATGGCTCTGGAGGGAAGGTCTGTGACCTCACCATTCAGTTGTTGTCCCTGGTCCTCTCAGAGACAGAGACCAAGATGGGACTAAACCCAAGTAACTCTTATTAGGGGAAGTACTTACGAGAGCAAATGGAGACCCTGATGTGTTGGCACAGCCTTGTCGTCTTCCATCCCTTGGGAGGTGAAGGAAGAAGGATCAATAGTTCAGGCTCCTCCTGGATACAGAGCAAGTTTGAGGCCAGCCTGGGCTATGGGAAATCTTTTCTCAAAAAAACCAAATTAAAAATAAAAAGTAAACATATAGGAGAATGAGAAATGGGGAAGACACTATCCGACAGGCAGACCTGGCCTTCAAGTGAAGGGCCCTGAGCAGGTGAGTTGGCAGAATTATCTAGACCTTGGTGTCCCCAGCCCATCAGCCACACCAGGCATCACCGAGGGACCTGGCTCCTGTGTCTCCCGAGGCTCTCTGCACCACTCACTCCCTCTCTCTCCTTTTGCCTGCTTCATGCACGTTCACAATTGGACTTAAATGTTTGGCGTCTTCTGTCCTACAGAAGAGGATTCTGGGAAGGCTAGTCGGTTTAAGATATGCTGACTGACTATAAGATGACATGGTCACAAGTTAACCGAATGGAGTGAGTGTGGTCCGCCGTGATGGGAGAAGTCAGCAGGAACCAGCTTATGCTGCAGATGCACCTGGGTTCTTGCTGTGTCCCCAGAGTGAAAGGGAAGGTGATGAGTTCGGTCATATGAGTGCAGAGTCGCTTCCAGCAATCAGTGGAGGTCCCCTTGTGTTGCTGAGTCTCCTTGGATAGATTCCAAGAAACTTCTAGGGCCCCCCCCCACTTCTTGGCTGGGCCATTTCCTGTGCTTTAGGAAGAGGGTCTTTACTTCCTGTGGCTCTCTGGTTCCCACCTGCTCTGAGATACGGGTGGGGTTAACTCTGTGCCCTACGAGACATATCCACATCATTTGGCATCATGCTCAGGGGCCATCGTAGGTTAGTTCACCAGTATATTTGCCACTGGCAGGGAACCATGGAGTTGGCCTGGCCTCGCTGCCTTGAGAGGCATGCGCCATAGGCTTTTCAGGTTAGAGTTCCTGGCTTCCGGGACACAATGCCCAGTTCCTGAGAGACCAATGCAGTTCCTCAGGCAGTGAAGCGTTCAGGCCACTTTGTGTCTGTCTGTATGTTCCCTTAGGAGTCAAGGAAGCATGAAGGCTTGACAGGACAATTGGTCTTAGACATTAATCTCGTGTACTCTGTTTAGCTTGCAAACTTCATTGTATTCTGGCAACTACAGCTGTACTGATGCTAGCAATTGCCATTATATTCTGTTTCTCATAAAATATTAAAAGTCTGATTGCTCTCAATAAGACGTCACAACCTCAGGCTGTGGCTCCTCCAACCTGGCTTGGTGTCATTCTTTGAACAATCTGCTTTCTCTCAGTCAACCATCCTGAGGGGGCATAAGGATCCACAAAGGTGGTACTCATTTCTAGGCAGGCCTGCCCCAACCCTGGGCTCAAGGGAAGAGCATGGAGAAGTTGGCTTGCCCCATATCTAAGGATTTAAAAAGTTCCGAGAAGCCAACGTTCCTGACGTTCAAAGTGCTCTGTTCTCCGTCCTGGACAACTACACTCTCAGATTATCTACTGAGGCAGATAAGGATTTTAGGACATTAGACTCTGGCATGCTTGGTCAGAGAATGAGGCTCCAGGGCGGCTGGCCACAGTCTGCTGTGTTCCTCCATCTGAGCTCCCTCTCACAGTGCGGGGGACTTTGCTATACACCTGGGACCTTATGTCCTAGCTCTTCCCATCTTCCACAAATCCTGTCTCTGGCCTTCCCTTGGAAGAGAAAGATGTGGGAGCATCCCATGGTGATCCAACAGGCAGACTTAGGGCTGTTTGGGTGGGAATTGGGGAAGAAGGGTCTGGTTCCACCAGATACAGTCCGAACTGTAGGAGGCAGGACCAGGACTCTCTTCCGGGCGTTCTCTCGATCCTGTGGATTCCTTGCTCCAGGGGAAGGACGGCAGCCAGAGGGAGGCTAAAGCCTGGGGCCCTGAAGCCCCTCTTTTGTGAAGGGGGAAAGTTTCATAGCACAACATGACTATGGCATCATGGACTATGGTTTAGGGTCCCTGCAGAGTGGCCCCACTGTGGATCAAGATGGATTCCACTGGCCACGGCCATGCCACTCGTTTGATTCTTCTGCATCAAACCTCTGGGCTCAACTCTGTTTCTCTAGTCTACCCTGTCAGGGCTAAGAAGTAGCTTGCCTGTCCGTGTCTGGTGCTCTGTGGGGAGGGGCGTCCTCGCACAGCCTTGGGAAGGTCCTAACTTCTCCGTCACTTTTACCTTTAAAATGTGTTCATTCTTTTCCTTCCACGGACCTGGCAGTTCTTTGGAGGTCTGGAGCTGGGGAGGGGAGGGGGGAATCAGCACTGGGCAAGGACAGCAAATCAGACAGAATGTAACCTGTCATTTGGCCAGTGACCCTTGAAAGGGTCCAGTCTTCAGGCTGAGGGTAGAGAGGGGAAGAGGTGGGGCCTAGAAGAGGAGAGGGAAGAGAAGGTGAGCGGGGAGAAGAAAAGAGGGTGGAAGGTATAGAGAGGTGCAGAGGAGAAGGGGAGAGGGGAGGAGAAGGGAAGAGGGGAGGAGAAGGACCGGGAGAGGGAAGAGGAGAAGGTTCAGAGTGGGAAGAGGAAGAGAGAGATGGGGGAGGAGAAATGGGGGAAGGGGGAGAAGCGAGAGAGAGGGAGAGTGCCAGTCTGAAAGAGGCCTCCATTAAGCCATGGAAATTGTGAGATTTATTTCAGGTCTTAAAATTGAAATATTTTTCCTGGGTTCCCTCCTTGGGAACACTTACGTGTGATTAATTTATGACTAAATCGCAAACCAAAACAGTTCGTGAGGCCCAGCACCCAATAAAGTCTCCATTTAGTTTCTGCTCACACTTCCTCCCCATCTGGCAGGTCAAGGTATTCTGGCTCCTGGTGCGTTTTCCATCGCCCTGAAGGCCTGCTGCTCTGAGTCTCCACTGCCTCGGGCATCTGTCTCTGTCTACACTGAGGCCCCGGTGAACATCCACGGCCACATGCTCAGCTCTAGGCCCAGTCTTCTTCATAACACATGCTTGTTCCCTGTTATGGATTCATACAGTAGCTATGCTTGGTAGCCCTGGGCTTTAACTCAGAGGCTGTGAGGTCGCCGGGGAGCCCTGAACATCATTGCTTTATACTACAACCCCCATAGAGCAGAGAGGTCAGGATAGCACCCCACACAGGCGGTCTCCATTGTGATCATACACAGCTCTTAAACACCCTAACACAGATGTCAGAACAGGACCTGGAAAATCACCTCGTTTTACAGAGAAGGAAACAGAAAGAGAGTTTCCCAAAGCAGAAAAATGAGTTTCCAAAGATACTTCCAAGTTCTCATTCTAGAGGACCAATTCTCATACGGCAGATGGCCAAGGAAAGAGAGCAGGCAATGGTGTGGGACTCCCCTCTGTATGATGTGAATACCATTGGTTAATAAAGAAACTGTCTTAGGCCTGTGATAGGGTAGCACAGAGCTGGGGGGGAGGGGAGAACACAACTAAACAGAGTCAGAGAGAAGCCATGCAGCCACCACCAGAGTCAGTCATGCAGAAACTTTGCCGGTAAGCCACTGCCACATGGCAACACACAGGTTAATAGAGATGGATTAAATTAATATGTAAGAGTTAGCCAATAAGAAGCTAGAGCTAATGGGCCAAGCAGTGATTTAATTAATACAGCTTCTGTGTGGTTATTTCAGGAGTCTGGGCAGCCGGGAAATGAACAGGAATGTCCCTACTACAAGGCAATATGAGCAGATGCAGGCTTGAGTGGTCTCCTGACCTAGCATCCAGGAGGAGCAGATACATGTGGGAGGTGCTGGGGAGAACAACTGGCAGGTGTATGTGTGTGGAGTGAAGTCTTCAAGCCCAGGCTTGAAGCCCAGAGTTCTGCATATCTCCATATTCTTGTGGTCCCAACTGCTTGTCTTGTGAGTTCTGGGGATAGCTGTCAATAACCCGTCACACCTCAAATGTTTGTCCCCAACTGCCCCTATCTCTCCTGGCCCTGACAGAATCAGCTTTCCCCAGGACGTATATCACACTACAACCCTCCTGCAGCTACCATCTTCTTCTCCCTGCTTCCCCCACTGAACCTGGGGGAGAAGTCTTGTTTTCTCTACTTGTCCTTTCTCCCTACAGCACCTACAGGCAAAGGGACTTCTTAAGTGTCCCTTGGGTTATCACAACCTCCCCAGACCCTTCCCTCTTCTTCACTGCTTCTGTGCATGGCTTTCAGTCAGTCTTAGCTCCTATGGGTTGGGGTTAGAGGGAGGCAAGGAGTGGCAAGGTGGCAAAGATGGGGAGGGGAGGGGAGCAGTCTCCTCAGGCTGCCTTCCCCCTCCCCTCCACTGAACTCAAGTCACATACCACAGCCTTGTCGCCCTCAATTAGCGTGCTTCCCCCTGCCCACCCCTGCAGCAGTGGATAGGCAAGGAGCTGCATCTCCTCTGTGATTCCCCACCGACACTGCCTGCTCTGGGGTTGCCACCCATTCACTTAGATGTCTGTCCTCGCTCCTCCTCCTGACTGTGTGCTGTGCTCCGTCCCAGATCCTGCTCATCTCTGCCGTGCTTCCGTTGCAGACCCCGTGTATCCCTTGCTCCCAGGATGAATTCCTGACAAACTCAGGTCAAAGCAAACTGCTGGCCCCTTTGCGCGTCAGCTGGACATGGCCAAGGATGCCCACATACGAACTCATGGGCTCTCAGGTTCATGGCCGTCAGCTCCAGGGAAGCACTGGTGGTGCCCAGCTGGCTCAGTCTGTCCCCTCTCCCATTTCGGGAATGTCACATGGCACAGCCCCTCTCATTCCCTCGGTGCTTCCTTCCACATGCCCACTCACCCCTGATCACCTACAGAGCATACTGATAACCAAGAAGTGATAAACAGTAAAGGCCATGGAGCCAGTGTGCTCACTACGGCATCCACATCCCTCCGTCATTCATGCCTGCCTCTTGGCCTTCCTTCCTGTTGCTATGGAAAACCCTTCTGTGGAAGATGAGGCCCTGTGCTCCTGCGTTTACTAACGCATGTGGGCACACCGCACAGACTCTGTGGTTCCCACACATGGGGGGTCTGTAGTGTCATTTTTCTAACAGTGTGTATGCACCTGGTGTTCATGTTGTTAGCAATATTTCACACGTCTCCCTTACAGAATCTGTTGTGCTAATCTGTGGCCTGTGGTCTTTAATGTTCTTCTTAATCATTTGGGACATCAGGAAGGATGTCCATAATGAACGGCAACCTGATTCCTAAGTCCTGGGTGTGTTCTGACTGCTGCCCCATCTGAGCCCTGCATCTTTCCCCTCCTCTGTTCCCCAAAACATACAACATTTAAACTAGGCCATCCATTAACCCTGTAACAGCCTGAGGTGTTCAGGTAGAGCGGAGACTGGCGTGTCTCTCATTTAACGCACAAATGATTATGTTCAGGAAGATGTAAACACTGAGGTATGCCAAGAGCTAGGCCTCTAACACCAGACAGGCTCCAGTTCTTCAGTGAGCACGTGAACCAACTGGAGACTCGTGGAATGTGCTGCAGGTGTTTGCAGTTTGGATGGTGACTTCGGGGTTGGTTCAGGCACCCTTGCTTGAACACAAGGACAGCCTGCTGTCACCGTCCACACCTAAGCATTCATCAATGCATTCCCCGCACCAACCAAAACAGCCCTTTGTAGCCGGCTTGTTAGTTGTCTGATGTCAGAAAGAGCGGGGAGCGGAAGGGTCCCTGTGATTTGCACTAGCTGGGTAATCATTCCTTTGACTCCCTCACACATTGTGTAAAGTCTCCCCCCTGTGGGACCCAAGATCCTGCTCTAAAACACAGTGCAGCTGGGGGTACAGAGCAGAGAGCGCAGGCTTAGCAGTGGGCATTGAGTTTGAGCCTCAATACGGAGGAACTAAATAAACAAGAACATGAACAGATTATTATCGTACGGCACACACAAAGTTTTTCTACACACTTGCAAGCCTAAAACACTGTGGCTTGCTTTACTGCAATATTCTTTGTATTGTTTGCTTTTTTTTTTTTTTTTTGAGACAGGCTCAGTATGCAGCCCAGGCTGACCTCCCAAACCGGGACTACAGGCATGTGCTACCACCTGGATGCAATATCCTTTTACTGAGTCTGGACCCCCAAAGCCCAGTATCTCTAAGGTGTTTGCACTAGAGCTTGCCGGGTAATTGTGTCATTGTATTTCTTGTCAGCACGCCCCCTTGCCCTTGGCTCCTTCTGACTGCACAGGAGCTGCTGGGGCTCCATTTTGAGCACAGCACAGCCCTGCCTCTGCTGGGTCTCCTAGGCCTCCTCTCCCAGCCACACTCTTTTTTTTTCTTTATCTCGTTGTTTTTTGAGAATTATTTATGTATATGGGCAACTTCTCCCACATGTGCCTGTGTGCCATATGTGTGCCTGGTGCCTGTGGAGGTCAGGAGAGGGTGTTGGATCCCCTGAAAGTAGAGTTACAACACATAGTTATGAACCTTCATGCGGTGCTGGGATGTGAACCTGGGTCCTCTGGAAGAACATCCGGTGCTCTTACCCTCTGAGCCATGTCTGCAGTCCTAGCTACACTTTTAAAGAGAGCTTTTAAATGCCTGCCCGTGCGTGTCTTCCTGAATTCTCCTTCCCTTTTCTTTCCATTTAATCTTTGTTTTTAGATAGTCCTACACAGAAGGGTCAGCACCAGTCTAGTGTCTGGCTCCACTTACAGATCACTCCCCTGCAGTCACCACCTAACCCAGGACATCCAGCTGGGACGGTCCCCAAGGCAGCACCCGCCCGGGCCCCACTGTGAGGAAGGCAGTGACTGTGACTGCTCGGGATTCCTGGGGAACACTTTAGAGTCAGTGAGAATGTGGGGTACAGTCAGTGAGAATGTGGAGTACAGTCCGTGAGAATCGGGGCATGAGAGTGGGGGTGGGGTGAGGGCTTAGGGGTGTGAGGGGTGTCAGTTAGCAGGTGTCTCCTCAAGATGCCTCTGTGTTTCTCAGGTGGGGACAGGTTTTCCTATCACCTGTGTCCACAAAGGGACAGCTTATTGTATTGTTTTATTTATTAATATTCATTTTTCCAAACTGTACATTTGGGTATCTACCTTGGCTTAATCCTTGAAATCTAATAAGCAAGAAATATTGTTTGTAGATGTGTACTATTAGGCAATTTGATATTGAAATTTAAAGCTCATCTATTCTTTGATTTAAAATCCATTATTCCACATCTAGCAGAATAAATTGGACATTTCACACCCTCGGTTGTTGAGTGAAGTAATTATAGTCAGCGTGTTGAGTTACTGTTCTCAGTGTTCTGTGTTGTCCATCGTTCGTGGGTTTCAGTATTATTTTCTTTTTGTGTGTGTGTGTGGCGGTATTTACCTACTCATGATATAAACCAGGCTGATCTGGGATTTAAAATCCTCCTGCCTCAGCTCTCTGAGTGCTAGGACTACAGAATTACATCACCACATCCAGTCTGTGTTTCCTGAGTTTTGCATAACCCTTATTTTTAGGTTATTTTTATTTTAAAATGTGATTATTTCTTGCCTGTTTCTTCTTTTTCTTCCTTTTCATCCTCTTCCTCCTCCTCTTCTCCTCTTCCTCCTCCTCCTCTTCCTCTTCTTCTCCTTCTCCTCCTCCTTCTCCCCCACTTCCTCCTCTTTTTTCTTTCCCCCCTTTTATTTTTTGAGACAGGTCCTGGCTGTCCTGGAACTCACTGTGTAGACCAGGCTGTCCCTGAACATACAGAGGTCTGTCTCTGAATCCAGAATTCTGGGACTAAAGTTGTGTGCCACCATGTCCAGCTGGGGGGCACCTTCTAGTTACTCTTTTAGGAACATTTTCTCAATGAATAGCTTTGCAAGTCTTTGTTTCTCTAGCAGTGTTTTAACTTTGCTCAAGAATAGCTTTTTACTAGGGATTTTCCCAGGAAAATGGAATTTCTATTTAATCTCAGAGACAGGGACCTGGTGTTGAGGAGCTTACAGTTTCTTTGTGCTAATCTTTTTGTTCTATCAATTGACTTTCTTCTTGGCAACTTCTCAAGGATTTCCACCACCTCCTTTCTTCTCCTTCTCCTCCTCATTCTATTTTTCCCCTTCTATATCCTAGGCTGTCCTGAAACTTGCTATGTAGCCAAGGAAGACCTTGAAATTCTGATCCTTCTGATTCCAACTCCAGAGTGCTGGGTTTGCGGGCATGCACCTCAGCAGATAGCCAATCACCTGGCCTTATGGATGGCAGGGTCTCCTCTCCCAGCCAAAGCAGTCATAAACCACGTGAGTGTGTATATCTGAGGCCCATGTTTTTTTTCCCGAGTCTTATGTGTTTGTCTTTGCATAGATACTTCATTCTGTGGGTTCCTGTCTCTTTGAAATTGGTTGCTGCACTTTGAAAACTGGCATGATATCCCTTTCGAGTTTGTTCTTCAAAATGCTCTTGGTTCATTCTTTGTACTTCCAAATAAGTTTTAAAGTCATCTTCTCAAAGTTAAAAAAATGCTATGATCGGGGCTGGAGAGATGGCCCAGTGGTTGAGAGCATTGGCTGCTCTTCCAGAGGTCCCGGGTTTAATTCCCAGCACCCATATGACAGCTCACACTTGTCTGTAACTCCAGTTCCAGGAGATCTGATGCCAATGCACATAAAATAAAGTTAAATAAATGTTTTTTAAAATGCTATGATTTTCACATTGGTTCTCCTGACTGCAGATTTAGGGATACTAACAATCTAAGGACTTGAAGTTGTAGCAACAGGCTGCTTGGCTGCTTGTTCGTTTCCTGGCCATCCAGACCCCCAAAATAATCACACAGGAACTGTATTAATTAAATCATTTCTGGCCCATTAGTTTTAGCTTCTTATTGGCTAACTCTTACATTTTCATTTAACCATCTCCATTAATCTGTGCATGGCTGCATGGCAGTGGCTTACCAGCTAAAGTTCCGGCATCCGTCTCTGGTCGTGGCTCCATTGCTTCTCTCTCTCTGCCTTCCGTCTCCCAGCATTTCCCCGCCTACCTAAGTTCTACCCTATCAACAGGCCTAGGCAGTTTCTTTATTCAACAATGGTAATCACAGCACACGGAGGGAACTCCCACATCATGAAGTTACAAACACAGCACCTATTTCCATTGTGTTTATGGCTTTAACTTCTTTTAGCAGGTTTTTGAAGATTTTTACTACACAGGCCCTGCACATAGTTATAGATGATAGTGTGATGCTTTTGATATTATTATAAATGTCTTTGAAAATATTTTCCTTTTGCAACTATTGTTGCTAATATGTAAAAACACAGTTCAGCTCCCGATGCTCTGTTCCATGTGGCCCTGTCCCCAGCTCAAGGACAGTGGTAAATGCAGAGACTCCTGGCTGTCCAAGATGCTATGCACTAAGTGGCAGTTGAGGACTCGGCCCTAAATAAGGCATTTATTACCCCATTCCCTCTAAGGCTCAGGGATCATTGTGGAAGGGGAATGAAAGAACGGGAGAGCTAGCAGACAGGGCGGAGGGCTGTGAGATGCTGTCCTCTGGGTCCCACAGGACCATTGTAAGGATGATCTGTAGCCGCTGTAGTTACTGACACTGGGCCTGTCAACCTTCAGTCACTGCTGTGGGAGGAGCTCATGGGGCCCTACCCTTTGCTGTCGAACTATTGTCTACTGTCAGATTCCGGAAGAAGGCGAGTCAAGGTCCTCAGTTGCTACCCAGAGGTGAGCCGATTGGACTCCATTGGATATCTCCAAACCCATAGTCACAGGGGATAACCCTGGTTAAACTCAAGTGGGTCACTAAACAAAACAAAAAGGCATAAATGTGGGAAGGAGATTTGCAGGGAAGAAGGAGAGCCACGGGGGTGGGAGAGAAATGAGAGGGGGTAGGGGAGGGAGAGAGTAATTAGATTATACTATACACATACATGAAATTGTAGAAGAACAAACACAGTTAATAAAAATATGCAATTTATTTTATATTGGTCTTCCCCCCAATGACATTGTTCAATAAAACGGCTAAATCTAATGCTTCGTGGGTAGCGCTGACTTGCTGAATATATAACTGTGCCATTTGCTTAAAGAGATGACTTCCCTTCCTCTATTCTGCAGTGTTAACTGGAAATGGAGCTGGTGGGTAACCTTGTTGGAGTCTCGATAATAATGACTAGAAAGCGCTTTGACAGTGAGAACATGTCTCTTATGCAAGGTAGGCATCCGACCCCATGCAACCCAGTATGAACCTGTGTGGAGGCAGCAATCGCATTCATTAGCATTTGCTAGGGCCTTGCCAAGCATTGCATCAGCATCTTGGATAGAGCTAGTACCTCTGTTTTCCAGCAAGGAAGGAAGGAAAGATATTTATTAATACTGCTGTTATAGATGGGAAGCCTGGTCACAGCATTAATTCAAGACAGAATCTGAATGCCCTGCCTTGTGATAACTTTAGCCATTCCTTCTGGGCCCAACTCTTTCAGGAGAATATGCAAATAGGAACAATAGGAGCCTGCCTGGATTCCTGTCTCTTCTGGGAACTCCAGTGTTGACCTCATCTGTTTTTCTGCAACTGTGGTCGTTTCTGGGCTCTATTGACAGAACCTTCTTCTCTCCTCCACCCCAAGAGGAACATGACTCTCACGTGGCCCCTCTGACTCACTTGGGGGACGGACCATCAATCTTTGCCCTGAGCCCTTTGTAACTATCGGTTCCGTGGAAAGGGTGGATATAGCTGGTCCTTGGCTGACCTCCATGAATGGATTATTTTATAACATAATGATACTTCTACTCTGTTTCTGCGGTGATTTAATAGATCACTTATGAAATTTAATAAAAATCAGTCTTCTTTGTTTCTTCAAGCCCTCCCCATCAGCCTCAGTCACAGTGGTATGGAGGTGTGGGGGTTGTGAAGGCAAGTTTATCTGAGTCCGAGAGTCTGTCGGAAGATGGATTTCATGTCAGCTGTCCCTTCTTGGTCTAAGCGAGAGCAAGCCTGGCTGTCATTCATCTTGCCGACATCTCCGACTGAATCGGTTCTCCCCGCCTCCCCACAACCGGCCGCTAGACCCCAGCTCTGGCTGCCTCCTCTGAGCCCCGGCTTCTTAGCCTGCTAATTTCTGCTGCCACTTTTCCTCCCCGCACAGCCAGAGCGAGCGATCTCACCCAGTCTATTAGTAGCTTTTCTATTGTCGTGGGGACACACCATGGCCAAGGCGACTTCGAGAGGAAAGTTTATTTGGGCTTTTGTTTCTGGGGAGTTAGAGTCCAGCAGGGTAGGGAGCCTTGCCACAGGCATGGCAACAGATGCGGAGAGCTGGGCGCTTGCCTCCTTTACTGCAAGGCCAGAGCAGAAAGTGAATTACAGGGGGGTGAGGCTTTTAATCTCAGAGCCCACCCTTAGTGACACACTTTCTCTAGCAAGGTGTGCCGCCTAACCCTCCTCAAAGAGCACCGCCAACTGGGGACCACGTGTTTAGATGTCAGAGTTTACAGAGCACATTTCTAATCCAAACCACCACGCCAGGAGCCCCTTATGACCCATTGTGCACATAACAATCCTTGCTAAGCTCTCCGCCTGGCTCCAACTCCTCAGCCCTTTGCTCCAAAGTCACGGCACTGGGTTTCTCTCCTTTTCCTTTCCTTGTTTGTCGTAGAAATAATGTTGACTTGTTTTGTTGTTTCTGGCGTGTCTCCCTCGTCTAGCATGGGAGCGCCGCTGGCTGGTGGCCTTACGTTATCAAGGGCAGGGCATACCGAGCTTGTTTATTTAGTGTGTGTTGGGTGAAGAGATAATGAACCTCAAGAGGTAGCTAGAAAGAGTGGCCATCTCCAGAGGGGCCAGGTAAAGGAGAATGGGCGGAGACACTGGCCTAGCAGAGATCAGAGCTAAGGGATGAGGGGGAGGGGAGGCTCCTGAGTGCAGAGCTGTTGACTAGGCAGCCAATTAGGGGGTTCCAGAGGCTGTTACCGTCAGGCTGTTAGGTCTGTCTGCATGTTTGTCTCTTCACTGAGTGTTTCTTGAGGTACTTACCTACTCCTCTCTGTACCCTGAACACTGGACAGGGACCATGTTCACAAATATTTCTGAAGGGCACGATGAACTGAGCGAACCATGGGTGTATCCCAGCCGTCTCAGCTTTATGGGTTGGACTATGTTTCCCGTAAAATCTGTAGCCTGAAGCTCTAACCCCCATCATCTCAAAATGTGGCTGAATTTAGAGATCGGCTCCTGAAAACGAGGGCATTCAACTGGACCTGGATTCACTATGACCTGTGCCCCGATAAGAAAACAACGCAGGCTTACAGTGGATCCGTGTTTCTTATGGCTTGGGTGTAAAATTTCCCTCACAGGCCCACATATTTGAAAACTTAGTACTCTGCTTATTACATTGTTTGAGGAGGTTTTTGAACCATTAGGAAGTGGAGTGTGGCTGGGTGAGGTTGGCCACTGGAAGATGTTGGTAAGAGCGTGAGGGTTACGCCTGTCCTTCGGAGGAAGTAGAATTAGGTAGAAAAGGCCTATCTGGATGATTTATTTAGTGGCTTACTTAGAGCACTGCTTGTTCGGCCTATTTGCCAAGCATGACTTCTCTTGCTACCTGGAACAGAATGACCTGGAGAAATAGCTAGAACAATAGGCTGTTGTTCTTTACAACCTGCTGATTGCCACCTATGCTTCCGTAAAATCCTGCTTGCCCGCCCTGCCTTGTGGTTTAGAATATAAAACAAAGCTACAAACTAGAGCCAGCACAGAGACCTTCCAGGAGATGTCCTGACTTTGGCCCACTAGTGACGTCTCTCTTCCTCTCTCATTGTTGGAGTGCTTGCTCCAGAAAGATTCCCTCAACATTCCCGTCCTTTGCTTCCCAATCCACTGCCACGTGCTTCTGCAACCACGGACTCCAAAAGGACCTGGCCCTGTCATGGTGGACTGAAAACAAGAGTCAAATTAAATCCTTCGTCCCTTGATTTGCTCTCACCAGGTGTTTTATCATTGTGATAAGGAAAGAAATTGATGAGAGTCCAAAGAAAGCTGGCTCCAAGATCCTCTGGAGGGCGGACAACATGATGGTACCCACGGTGGTTTGAATAGGGGCTGGAGAGATGGCTCCGTGGTAAAGAGAGCTTGTCGCTCTTGCCGAGGACCCAAGTTTGGTTTCCAGCACACACATCGGGCAGTTCCCAAACTCCAGCTTCAGGGAATTCCACATCCTCTCCTGGCCTTGGTAGGGACTTGCACTGTGTGCACCCATGCACACAGAGATGCATGTGTATACATATGATTAAGATTTTACAAATAAACCTATTAAAAATGGGTTCTCTCCAGAAAAAAAAATGGCCATATGAGAAAAGAGAAGTCATCTACTGTCAAGGACAGAGAACTTGGAAGAAGCCACCCATGATGACAAATGGATTGTGAGAGTCTAGCTCCCTGCACTGTGAGAAACTGCATGTATGTGCACACACCCAGTCTGCGGTACCCTGTAATAGCCTCCAACCAAACCCAGATGCCAGTCTAGCACTAGAACAGTTCACGATGATGAAGCCACTGTTTCTCCAACTCCATCCACCCTGGCTGTTCTCCACTTTCCCAGAGCCTCCTGAGAGACCCGAGAGGCTGTTTTCCCACCGATGCCCCGGTGCTGATGCTGCCTCTCCCACCTGAGGGTGTGGTGACATCTCCCTCTGAAGGCGATGCTCAAGACGTGAGGACTGGGGCATGGACAAAACTGCTGCCTGGGGGGGGGGGTGGGTGCAGTCGTCTTTACTCCTCTAGGGCCTGGCTGTGGGCTAGGATGCTCAATTTAATGCACAGGGTCCTTGAGGTTCCTCCAGAAACCCTGGCTGCTGCCACCATCCAAATTCTACCTGCACCTGCTGGTGGCAATGACTCTGCTGCTGGTGATCATTGAGGCTGGCGGGCAGCATGGTGCGTACATGTTTGCTGCCTTTGCTCTTACATCGGCCAGAGTTTGGGGCACTCAGCCAGTGCGAGTCAGTGGGACTAGGAGAGGGAACACTGTGTCATCCGCTGTGCTGATGGCAGACCCAAATGTTTTCCTCCAGATCTGGCAAAATGATGGCATTCCTATGGAACTATTTTTGTCATGTTCCTGTGGGTGAAAACATCCGCACATGACATAAACAAAAAGTCCTGTGACAAGAGATTGCTCAGTGGGTAAAAGTGTTTACGTCTCCAAAACAGACGTCTGAGTCCAGTCCCTGGGCCCCCTGTGGTGGGAGGAGAGAATCAACACTCAGGTGCTGTACTCTGATCTACACACACACACACACACACACACACACACACACACACACACACACGCCATGCTCTTGTCTTTTTATCGTTTCTGGCTGCACACAGTGCTTCAGGAGACACCTCATCCATGCCACTTCGGAGAAGCTTTGCTGCCGTTTCTTTCAGACTCAGCACCTCCAAGCCACACCCGTGCACACAGAATGAAGCTGTTCGCCAACTTCCTACAGCAATTCCATCCCGCCTGGCTCCGTGGGATCATCACAAACCACGTGGGACAAAATTCTGATCGTGCAAAAGGAAACAGCGCAGACGCAGCTTTGAGTTGGTACGAACTCTGGTCACGCGTAGCTAGCAGCTGCCGCACTAACAGCACAAGTCTACACAGGGTTCTCTACATTCTACCGCCTACAGCTAAGATGAGCTGCAAATGGTCTATCGGAAAAGGCAGCCTTGGGCAGTTCCTACTTCCCCACGCCCCCACCAAAGTGGAGGCCTAAAAGTACTGAATAATTCTGTTGCTTTTGTGCGCACTGGCACAGTTGAGCATGTGTTTGTGTATTTATTATCCAATGTGTATTTCCTCCTGCGACTTCATTATTCCTATCTCTCTCTGCATTCCAGCAGGTTACAGAGCTCTTCTTGATTACTGAGAGCACTTCTGTCTCCAGATATCTGGGATCCCACCATCCATGACAGAGCTATTTCCTGCCCCCACGTTAGCGAGTCATGAGCTGCTTGGTTAGTCCACCATGTCATCATGCAGGGCATTGTTGACCGGTAGGCAACCCAGCAAGCCTCCCCCAGGATTGCTCCATCTTTCATGGGAACCAATGTGACCTTCTTAGCAAAGGGTCGTGAATGTCCCATCTTCTTGCTCTTCTGGAGACCTGTAGTGAGGTTTCAGCTCTTCAGTGACCCTGCCAGCATTGCCCCTGCCAGCATTGCCCCTATGATTGTCATTGTATACGTGCCATCCCAAAGCGGGCACTGTTTTGTTGGATGTCTGAGGCACATCTAAGATGCTCACACAGGACCTTTGGGTGATGCTTCTCGGCCAGGGACCAGTTTCCTGTGATGCATGAATGAGATTAGTTCAGATGACCCCTGAGGACATTTCTAGCTTCATTACCAATTCCTCGTCCTTCCACTTTGTCCCAGAAGACTGCCCAGGGAACAGCAGAAATGGATTTTTGTATTCATATTTCCTGATGGCCATGGGAAGGCCTTTTGATCTGACTTTGCTCACCCATAGGTAGGGTAAGGTCACAGGTAGTGTGTGGTTGTTGTGAGGTGTGTGGGCCTGTTTCTAGGCTTGGCTCCTGTGCCAAGAACCAGGCTATAGCTTCAAATGGAATTCAAATAAACTGGAGGCTTATGCAAGAGGTTTCCAGGAACCAAAGTGCCCTCCAGTATCTTCGGAGGAGGGTCTCTAGCTTCTACCAGGGATAGCGGAGGTCCTTTACCAAGGTCGGGCTGACTGCAGTGTGTGACCTGGACATCTCCAGGCTTCCCACCTGTCCCAAGTACAAAGGTTTCTTTTATGAAGGCAAATGGTAATCTTGTGATTTCCAATAGATTAGGAATGATCCACACTGGGACGTTCTGGGGAAGGACTTCAGTTCAGAGACAAGGAGAGGTCTGCAGGCCACACCACGGTCTCCATTCCATCTCAAGAAATTTCTCAGAGCAGGCAATGGCCTGTGACGTTTCCTCCCTAACTTGATGACTTTCATGTCCCAAAGATGACCATCCAGAGTCAGATGGAGCATCCCTTTGCTAGAAAGGCTCCAATTTTAGTATCAAATGCATTTGGTTTAAGTGGCCAAGTCTGCCAATCAGTGGCTGGAAGACTGGGCAGGATGCCGAGCCTCTTTGACCCCATCCGTTCTTTGAAATGGGGCTGTCAGTTCTCACAGCCCAGAGCTCTGAAGAGTCAAAGCAATTGCTAACATAAACACACAATCATTAACATAAACACTCGTGAAGAGCCTGGCACTTGGGGAGTTGTCTTTTTCTTATGATTAATGTAGTTATTATTGCACAACAATAATAATTGATACAAAGACAATTAAAACAGGGCTCCTGCTGTTGAGAGGCTTAGCCTGATTGTGGGGGAAAGGAGGCACTGGCAATGGCCTCAAATACGAGGGCATTCAAGGGGCATCCGAGAAAAAACTTCTGACAGGTTTGGCTTTAGACTGAAGAGGTAGCTTAGGTCACCATAGGCTCAGACTCAGTCAGCTTCTCACTGGCCCACTAAACAGCAAGACCAAGACAGCGGCGGCCCGCTTGTCCGCCATTCTTGAAGATCCCCTGGTCTTACACTGTCTGACTAATGCCACCTCTAGCTAATTCTCCAGTGCTGGCCCACAGGATGTGACCCTTGCCCCAGGTTAGACCCTTAAAGATAGACTGGAATTGCTAGCAAAGCTCTCCCCCTGGTCTCTGACCCCCAGATGTAGATATCATCACAGAAGTTTCGTCCTGCCCTACCTGAGGCTTGGCTCACACAGAAGCAGTATTCTTAATGACTGAGAAGGGGTCCTCCAAAAGGGACTGCCAGATCCTGGGCACTGTTCTAGGACAGAATCTGCCTTCTGAGATGTCGTGCCACCCCTGGAAGGCATGTGGAACTCTGTGAGATATGATTGGAAGAATTGCCAGCCGTCTAGATGAACACAAGAATCCACTGTGCCATCAAGAGGCCAGATGGCCCTGCGTCCAGCCCTGACTCCTTCTGGGCATTCTGGCTGCAGGGATGGGGGTGGGTTGAGATGCAAGCCCCAAGGACAGAGAGTATTCCAGGCCAAGCTCTAAGGAAAGCGGAAAGGCATTAGAAAAGACCCCAAAGATTTGGCACAAGAAATGGAATTCCTACAAAGGAATGGCTTTTAAAAACACTTGAAGCTTCAAGTCAGGCTAAGGGACGAGCGCCAGCGAAAATAAACTGCAGCCAATTGATGAGCAGGCGTGGAAGTGCTCGAGAGGATGCTGAGGTTCTCACTGGGGCAGCTTCCTTGGGTGTCCGCACATCAGAGGGCAGACGGGCCACGCCGGCTGCTCACCATGGAAACCACGTTTCCCCCTAGGAGCCACCTGACTTCTGCTCCGCTCAGGCTTCGTCTGGAATCTTCCTTTTCAGGGTTAGCTAATTATTGTAAAACTCTCCGCTGAGTTAATAGATGTCGAATTAGAGGTAATTGGATTAGACCCACTTTTATTGAGTTCAAAAACAGTGAGGCGGATTAAAGTAATCGTCTTCGCCCAGTGTTTCCAAGTCACTGAAAACATGCTCCCTCCTCTCATCAACCTCCGGGTTTATTGTACTCACGGCTCTAAATCAGCCGTTTATCAGCGCTATCCTCATGGACAAACACATACCGAGTCCCTGCGAAGCCGAGGCCAGATGATACCCACAAAGGTCCAATCCACCAGAGCAGGAAACCGGGGGTTCTGTTTCCCAACACTAATGAATTTATCCCACAGTGACCTGCGTGGGACCTTTCTACACACACATGCAACTGGTGTGGTTAGTTTGTGGAGGTACAAAGAACCAAGCAGGGAAAAATTAGATGGCCCGTCAGGTCTTCCTTTAAGAATTGGACAATCCCATGCTGGGCCTGGTGGTACACCCCTTTTCTCTCAGCACTCGGGAGGCAGAGGCAGAGGGATCTCTGAGTTCAAGGTCTATGAGAGCAAAATCCAGAACAGCTAGGGCTACAGGGAGAGACCTTGCCACAAAAAACAGAATAAAAATTGACAATCCCTTGTTTTAATTCTCAAAGAAACTGTCTCTTTGGGCTGAATCCCACCAATCAAGCTCCTGGAGGCTTATGTACAGACCAGAATGGAGTCAGGAAAGACTCCAGAATCCTGTCCCCATAGCGAGATTGCTTGGGAAGCTGAGTGACCCCATAGAAGGCCATCTTTAAGTTTGGATGAAACATCAAGAGGATTGTGTGTGAAAAGTTTAAACTCGAATGGCATCAAACCAGAATGAAATCACACAAAAGCGCTCATTGCTAATAATTCTTGGCCGTTCTCCCAAAAGCAGGCCCCTTTGGCTTATCAGTCTTCATCACCACTGCTTAGCACATAGTAGGTGATCAATAAAAATTGTTAGATCCATGAGTATATCCCACCTAGAGTGATCCAAATCCCTGGTGCTAAGAAGAGATGACCGTGTATAACACCTACGGTCACTGGTTTGAAATGCAGAGGCATGGATGAGGACACAGTCTCACTCCTGGTTGATCAATCCTGAATTAGGAGATATGAAGGGAGGACCAGGAAGCATGCAGGTCCAGTGGTCAGTCCCTGCCCTGGGACCCCATAACCTTGAAAGCTATTGGTCTGTCTATTGGGGAAAACTGTCAGGATGTTCAGTCAGGCCACGGCTTGCCACAGATTGGAGACCAGGGCTGTTGACCCCAGGAGACCCAGCTCAACACACCAGAAGTCTGGCTTTTGTAAGTACAGTTTGATACTCAAACTTTTTGTCCCCAAAGCTCAATATGTCTTTATTGATCCACAGAATACTTAGGGCATGCTGACTCTGCCTCGATATCTCTGGGCCTTTGAAAAGAAAGAGAAAAATTCTTCTAAAAGTCACCAAGGGTCGGAGGGGTGGCTCAGTGGTAAATGCACTTCCATCCAAGCTTGGTGACCTGAGTTCAACACCAGGGACCCACATAGTAGAGGGAGAGAGAGAGAGAACCAATTCCTACAAGTTCTTTTCTGACATCTAAACATGCCCTCTAGCACGTGACCCCCTCCCCAAGATAAAATAAATATGTTAAAGTCACCAAGTTT